>NC_136380.1:345223784-348154617 GCF_965140285.1 Lepidochelys kempii
AAATAGTATTGTTCAATTCACCTCATACAAGTACTGTAGTGCAATCTCTTTGTTGTTGTAAGCGGGGAAATAGTCCCGCTATTGTGGGGAACTTTCCTGGCTTTTGCACTACCCTGGTGAAGTGGGCTAGCGAAAGGATCCGAGTCCTCGCTCCCACTTCCTTTACCCAGTGGCCTCCCTGTCCTTGAGGACTCCCCTTCCACTCTCCTGTCTGGCAGAGTCCTCGTAACCCCAACAAAACTGGGCCCAGGATTCCTGGGGGGGGTTTGACCCCCAACCCTGCTGTGATCACCTAGGACAGGGGCTAGGGTGTCCCCACTCCAGGGTACTCTCTCTGCACTGGGCACTTCTCTGACCCACCGACCATTACATACAAGTTAAAGCAAATGCAAGTTATTTAATCAACAATTAATTTTAAAAAGAATAAGGAAAATGGGAAAGGCTAAAGGGAACATATCAACCCGCTCTGTGGCAGGGAACCTCACAAACAGTGTCTCTGGAATGTCAGGGCAGTTCGCAGTCTGTTCCTTGTAAGTCCCAGGCCTTCTTCTCAGGCCCTGGCTGTGCTGTAGGGATGCTGTAGGTTGGACACTTGCTCTGGTGGTGGCCACATGCTCTCAGGCTCTGAGTGGTAGGACCTTTCTTCCCAGTGTTGCTCCCGCCCTGTCAGGGTTACAATCCAAGCCTGGCCTGCAGAGCCTCTTGGCTGAGGTGTCTCCCCTGTGCTGGGCCCGCTGCCCAGGGTCCCCCTCGCTCTCCCCAGCTGCCCACCGCACCCAGCTCCAGACTGCTCCAGCCCCAGCTCCACCACTCTTGTCTCAGCGCTGCTGCTCTGCCTCCAGCTCCCTGGGCTGCTTCTTTGGACCCTCTGGCTCTGGCTGCTACAGCTCTGCTCCCAGGACAGGTCTGCTCTGCAGGCTGCTTCTGTGACTCTGCTCCCAGCACTGACCTGCTTCCTGGGCTGTTTTCCTGGTCCCTCTGGCTCTGGTTGCTGCAGCTCTGCTCCCAGGGCAAGTCTGCTCTCTCTGGGCTGTGCCTCTGGCTTTGGGGCTGCAGCTCTGCTCCCAGGACAGGGTCTGCTCTCTCTGGGCTGCTTTTCTGGTCCCTCTGGATCTGGCACAGCTCTGCTCCCCAGCTCAGCTCGGGCCCCTGCTTTCTCCTTAGCTCGGCCCCCCTCTGTCTGACCCAGGCAAATCCAGCTCACATGGAAGACAGGACCTCCCTGGCCTCCTGACTCTCTGATTAGCCTGCCCGCCCTGTCATTCAGGCTGACCTGGAGCATTGGCCTCTCCCCATTGTTCCCGGGGACTATCAGTCTCAGGATCCTGGTTTCCCATAGTAGTACTGGGAGCAAGCCAACCAAAACATACCCACTGAATGTTAGTAAGGGGGCAACAGTCCCCTTACATTGTGAAAGTGCAACGAACAAATGTAGATTTTTTTTATTACATAACTGCACTCAATAACAAAACAATTTAAAACTTTAGCGCCTACAAGTCCATTCAGTCCTACTTCTTGTTCTACCAATCGCTAAGAAAAACAAGTTTGTTTACATTTACAGGCAATAATGCTGCCCGCTTCTTGTTTACAATGTCACCTGAAAGCAAGAAAAGGCATTTGATGGCAGTTTTGTAGCCGGCTTTGCAAGGTATTTACATGCCAGATGTGCTAAACATTCATATGCCTTTTCATGCTTCGACCACCATTCCGGAGGACATGCTTCCATGTGGATGATGCTTGTTTAAAAAAATGCCTTAATTAAATTTGTGACTGTACTCCTTGCGGGAGAATTGCATGTCTCCTGCTCTGTTTTTTACCCGCATACTGCCATATATTTTGTGTTATGGTACTCTAGGACGATGACCCAGCACATGTTGTTTGATTTAAGAACTTTTCACTGCAGATTTGACAAAATACAAAGAAGGTTCTACTGTGAGATTTCTAAAGATAGCTACAGCACTCAACCCAAGGTTTAAGAACCTGAAGTGCCTTCCAAAATCTGAGAGGGTTGAGGTGGGGAACATGCTTTTGGAAGTCTTAAAAGAGCAACACTCTGATGCGGAAACTACAGAACCCAACCCACCAAAAAAGAAAATTAATCTTCTGTTGGTGGCATCTGACTCATATGATGAAAATGGACAGGCGTTGGTCCACATTGCTCTGGATCATTATCGAGCAGAATCTGTCATCAGCATGGACGCATGTCCTCTGGAATGGTGGTTGAAGCATGAAGGGACATAAGAATCTTTAGCACATCTGGCACGTAAATATCTTACGATGCTGGCTACAACAATGCCACGCAAACTCCTGTTCTCACTTTCAGGTGACATTGTAAATAAGCAATGGGCAGCATTATCTTCTGCAAATGTAAACAAATTGTTTGTCTGAGCAATTGGCTGAACAAGAAGTAGGACTGAGTAGACTTGTAGGCTCTAAAGTTTTACACTGTTTTGTTTTTGAATGCAATTATTTTTGTACATAATTCTACATTTGTAAGTTCAACTTTCATGATAAAGAGATTATACTACAGTACTTGTATTAGGTGAATTGAAAAATACTATTTCTTTTGTTTTTTTACAGTGCAAATATTTGTAATAAAAATACATATAAAGTAAGTGCTGTACATTTTGTATTCTGTGTTGTAATTGAAATCAATATATTTGAAAATGTAGAAAACATCCAAAAATATTTAACTACATGGTATTCTATTGTTGTCTAACAGCGCGATTAATTTTTTTAAATCGCTTGACAGCCATACTTCTTTTTTAATACACATAACTTTATGAATTACACCCATGCAGTGAGTCAGTGTGAAGCAGTGGAAACAGCCACAAGAATGACAGAGCTCTTTTTGTTTTGAATCCCACCAGGTTCAATTATCACTGGGAATTGCGGTTTGTTACCATCCAATTTTTAAGTTCTCAGCCATTTTCAGTCTTTATTTTTTTTTAAAAAAATACACATGACTTTACGAATTACCCCCATGCAGCAGCATGGACTTTAAGCTACTAGTATATTATAATACAAAATAAAGTCAAAATCAAAATGAAATATTTCAAATGACCTGAAATAAATAAATAGATATAAAAATAAAATTTTCCCTCCTGAAGAAATTTGAAATTTTCAGGTTTTACTCTTATTCAGGATAAAGCCAGAGTTCAAAAATTCAAAATCCATCATGAAACACAACTCCTATCCTCCCTACAGCTCTATTCTGTATGCATGAGGCCAGAGCTCATTACAGCTATGCAGCAGAGCGTGAATATAAGCAGAATAGCTTATATCCCGGAAAAACTCCATGTGTGGCCAAAACCCAAGATAGGAACAGAATAACACAAACAACATGATGGTAGTAGTCAGGATTGTAATCTCTTTGGGGCAGGTACCTTTTTTTCTAAAACAAAATAATCAGATGTGGTTACAGCACCTAGCACAACGGGGCTCTAGTAATTGATCGAGGCCTTAAGATATTACTGTGATGTTTTGGGGATTACCCATACCAGTGAAAAGAAAAGGAGGACTTGTGGCACCTTAGAGACTAACCAATTTATTTGAGCATGAGCTTTCGTGAGCTACCAGTGAGGGGTTCTATCACCGCTTGTCTGTAACCTTGGGTGCCTTAATGCTATGTTCCTATGGCTCAGAGCCCTGACACCAGTAGCCAGCCTAAAAGCACTGAGGTCTCACCCCAGCTGCCACCAGTCTAGTTCCTCCTTGCAGGGTGACCTCCACAACCCTTTTAGTTCTGAGTCTCCCCAAATCCATCTACATAGAGTTCTTAACTACTCGACATTCGGACCTTTCCCCTCTGGTTTGTCACCCCCGAAGGAGTGAAACCTGCCGCCAGTGATCGGTTCACTTTGGCACACACACACACCAGTTTACCCCAAGCAGGTCTGTTGTGCAAAGACAAAAAAAAAGTTTTTTAACAGAAAAATTAGACTCAATGTTGAAACAGTAAGGAAAAGCAAACGCAAACAAGATACACAGAAAATAAACATAAGGACGTAACCTCAGGCTTCACACGTCTCTGTTAGCTAAATGCCCCTTTCTAATACATGTGGGGAAACTCCCTCCTCTCTTAGGCTATGGCTACACTACAGAGCTTAGCGCGTCTGCCTCTGCACCACTGTAGTGTAAGCCAATGGGAGAGAGCTCTCCTGTCGATTTAATTACTCCAGCCCCCGCCAGCGGTGGTAGCTATGTTGATCACAGAAGCTCTACCGCTAACATAGCGCTGTTCGCACCGGGGCTTAGGTCGATGTAATTTACGTCGCTCAGGGGGGTGGCTTATTCACACCCCTGAGCGACATAATTTATACCCACCTAAGTTGTGGCATGTACATAGCTTTAGCTTTCCAAATCTGGGGTTTTCTTTCAGTTTCAATGTTTTCCCATTAACTCTACTGGTCCACTGTTGTCTTTTCCTGGCTGGACAATGGATAGGTACTTAAATTTAGTTTCATATAAACAACTGACTTGGGAGGAGTCCCTCCCAGTTGTATTTGGGATTGTAGTACTGGACATGAGCATACTATTTATACACATCAAGACAGGTTTCAGAGTAACAGCCGTGTTAGTCTGCATTCGCAAAAAGAAAAGGAGTACTTGTGGCACCTTAGAGACTAACCAATTTATTTGAGCATGAGCTTTCGTGAGCTACAGCTCACTTCATCGGACGCATACCGTGGAAACTGCAGCAGACTTTATATATACACAGAGAATATGAAACAATACCTCCTCCCACCCCACTGTCCTGCTGGTAATAGCTTATCTAAAGTGATCATCAAGTTGGGCCATTTCCAGCACAAATCCAGGTTTTCTCACCCTCTACCCCCGCCCCCCACACACACAAACTCACTCTCCTGCTGGTAATAGCCCATCCAAAGTGACAACTCTCTACACAATGTGCATGATAATCAAGGTGGGCCATTTCCTGCACAAATTCAGGTTCTCTCACCCCCTCAGCCCCCTCCAAAAACCACACACACAAACTCACTATCCTGCTGGTAATAGCTCATCCAAAGTGACCACTCTCCCTACAATGTGCATGATAATCAAGTTGGGCCATTTCCAGCACAAATCCAGGTTTTCTCACCCTCTACCCCCGCCCCCCCCCACACACAAACTCACTCTCCTGCTGGTAATAGCCCATCCAAAGTGACAACTCTCTACACAATGTGCATGATAATCAAGGTGGGCCATTTCCTGCACAAATTCAGGTTCTCTCACCCCCTCAGCCCCCTCCAAAAACCACACACACAAACTCACTATCCTGCTGGTAATAGCTCATCCAAAGTGACCACTCTCCCTACAATGTGCATGATAATCAAGGTGGGCCATTTCCAGCACAAATCCAGGTTTTCTCACCCCCCCCCACCCCCATACACACACAAACTCACTCTCCTGCTGGTAATAGCTCATCCAAATTGACCCCTCTCCAAGTTTAAATCCAAGTTTAACCAGAACGTCTGGGGGTGGGGGGTAGGAAAAAACAAGGGGAAATAGGCTACCTTGCATAATGACTTAGCCACTCCCAGTCTCTATTTAAGCCTAAATTAATAGTATCCAATTTGCACCACAGTCTGTGTCCATATCTTATGAAGACCATCAAGTTCAGAACATTACAAGCTCTCCCAAAAGACCTTACTCAACATATTGTTTACACATAGGAATACTGTATACAACCAGTTGGTTCAGTTTGTTACTCTTTGGGGTTCAGACCCCCTGTTGTCCCCTGGGCGGGGTCTCAAACCTGATTGTCACAATTACCATAACACATAAGATCAATACTTGACCCTCAGTGGAACGTGGCCTCAGTTTTGTAACTGAGCGATAGCATCTGCAGTCACATGGTGTCCCTTAACACCACAACAGGGCACTAGTTCAGCACCAATTCAGGGGGCAGAGCACCAGCTACGAAACCAACATCACTTCCTCCAGCACCTCCATTTCTCTTCAAGGTTTCCCATCCAAATACCAAGCCTGCCTAACCTTGCTTCACTTAGGAAATCAGATCACTCCACAACACAAGGTAGCATGGCTAACACAGCGTGGCGTCAGGGTACACACAGAGACATACATAGTAGCGACTGAGGCATGTGCTTTATTAATGATCACCCAGAAGTGATATCATCCGGGTGTGGTGAAGTCTACAGGAATACTTAGTTCGTCAACTCTTTGGGGGCAGACCATCTTTTCCTTCTGTGTTTGACCCCACTGTGCAGGGCACGGTACCTGTTCATGACTCGGGCTCCTAATACACATAATGATGATGACTGATGTTTAAAAATCCTTAAAGTGCCATTTAGTGCAACAACGTCCTGCCACAACAGGACACAATACCCAAGCAGGACTACAATGGGGGCACTGCATTGATTAATAATCCTATTCCATCCTTGAAACTTTACACCTGCACCCTCAACAGGCAATCATAGGGTTGGGAATCTCAGCAAGCAGCAGAGAGCTGCTGTGCTTTCTTATGGTTTAATTTAAAGGGGGTTTCTGGGCCTGGGCCAAGTTCTTAAACCCAAATTTATCCTAACTTAAAAAAAAATTGCTAGACCCTTGAGGCAGACCCTCTGGATCCTGAATGACACACATCCCCACCCAAAGTTATCACTACTAAAAGATTTCATAGAAGCCCATTTTTGTGGGGTTCATTAAAAAAACCTAATGTTTTGCGCTCCCCCTAGCGGTTCTAAACAACTATGCCAATTCCTGCAGAGCGCAGGGCGCACCAAACATGAAGCCAATCCAAAAAAAAGACGCAGCATTACAAGCCGGAGTTGTTATTAAACACAAAACAAAATAAACCTACTGCATCCATTCTAATTAGAATCAAAACCCACCAGGGGGCAGAGGCTGGGCCGGGGGAGGAGAACGCCAGAGGAAAGAGATCAAATTGGTGAGGAACAAAAAGATGTTTTATCTCTGCCTGCCGCGTGGGTTTTGCGACCAATGCCAAGCTGGAAACAATATTGTTGGGTTTTTTTCCCCTAAACGTATGTGACAGCGTCCCTTTCAATAGAAGACATTAATGGTCTGTATGAGGACTTGCACAAATCAAGTGAGAGCAAAACCTATGCTCAATAGCAGAGTTTGCAAGCTGCAGGGCAGGCTGTCCTAAGGGTAGAAATGTAGTCAGTGACAGAAACAGCCCTAAAAAGGGTAAGTGGTCACAGGATTGCACTGACTCCAAATCATAAGCAGCATCAGGGAATTGGGCGCGGGGATGGGAGGGGGGAAGATTCTTCAAATTCGTTCATGCTGAAAGTCACTCGTTCTAACAAGGCGAGAAGTTTCTTTTTGCCTTTTAATTAAGAGTTATCTTATAAATCAAACCCCTCATTCCTGCACTTCAGGTGTCGGCTGAGAGAAACTCCTTTTCAATAGCCTAGGGTCCACTTGTACAACCTGCTGTCTCCGCTCAAACCCAGGTAACACGTCCAATTACATGAGCTGTGTTTCCTCTGGTTTTTACGAACAGATCTCGACTCTCTTTTTAAAAAAACCACCTTCCGTACATGCATTAGTAGCTCTGCTCTTACAGACATTTGCATTTACCTAATGCTCTCTGACTAATCCACCAGCATGCTTCTGGATGCGTCTCCCCCCATTAGAGCATCACACTCACACTCCTCTGGGTACCTTCACGCCCTCTGTGTAATTCAAAAGTACTGTGATGTTAATAGTACATACTCCCTTTGTAATGTGCATTAGGGAGGGTTCCAGCTGAGAAAACACCTCCTACAATCTTCTGCACAAGTCAAGCAGGGGACACATAGGGACCATTCTTTTTAAATCCAGGGGGCTGGGTTTGACTGGCACAGCAAGTCCACCCTAGGGTTGCCACCTCTCCCCGTGTTTCCAGGATCCTCCCAGTAATGACGGGTGATCCTACTTCTGGCACGCATGGGTTGTGGGATGGTAAATAGCCCTGAAAGAATTTTGACGACCCACAAAACGTGTCAACTTTTTACCACTTGCCATTTCATATCAGAAATGTTATGCTGAAAGGTGCTAATGGCCAGCAGCAAGTGAGTCTTAGATCCAAAAACAAACCTAGGCCTCGTTAAAGCCAACAGGTGTGTCCTGTACCCCCCTTTAGGCTCAGCGGAAGCAGCAGTCAAGCCCCTTTTTCTAGTAAAAACAGCTGCAGACGAGGGGAGGGGAATGGGAAGCACTCCAGGTACTAGGCTGCGTGGCAGGTCAGAGTGAAGCTGTGTGAACTGAGGGGTTTCCCAGGTTGCAAATGCAGGGGAGAGGCTGTGTGGGTTGGGGGCAGAAACCCCAGAGAAAGAGTTATGAGTATCATCACCCTGAGAGAACCAGAAACACAGCTTCTGGAGCACAAACCTCACTGGAGTGGCAAACAGGGGATTTTGGAGTAAAGAAATGATCAGCTGCTGTTATTTGTTCCTTCAGGGTGTTCAGGGAAACAGGACTTTACCTACTTCAACAAAAAGAAAAAACAAAACAAAACACCAAGAATATACCTGACTCAGATCTCTGATTTCTCATCCGAACTGAAACAACCCTGCAGGGCCCCAGACTTTGGTTAACTGCTTGGGCCAAAGGAAGTCCTGCTTTGAGCAGAGGGTTGGACTAGATGACCTCCTGAGGTCCCTTCCAACCCTGATATTCTGTGATTCTAAGAGCAATAACATGCACTCCTATGGGGCTCGCCATCCAAGGATCTCAGACATCCATGGCTTAAGGCTCACCCCAGCCCTGGGAGTAGGGAAATATTACCCTCCATGTTTTGTCAAGGAGGAAATTGAAGCACAGCGAAGGGAAGTATCTTGCCCAAGATCACAGATCTGTGTTACAGCCTACAAACCTCCAGCAGGGGAAAGGGGGATTGACTCCACATCCAATGAGAGAAGCAATGACCTGCTGGGTTTTGCCAAGCAAGAACTCACCACTTATTCAATGCTTGTTGTTAATGATGCTCAAAAAGCAATGATCCAAGGCAGTGGTTCCCAAACTGGAGTTCGTGAACCTTTGGGGGTTTGTGAAATGTTACAGGGGGGTCTCAGGGGAAAAATTCCCTAATGGTGGACAGAGCTGTCCCTAGGGACCCCAGGCAGCATGGGGCCAGCAACCCGCAGCCCCTAGACTTCCAAGGGCTAAGCAGATCAAAGCAAACATTTCTATCACACTGAGGAGATTTAAACTTCAAGACTCCTTATAAGAAATGGAAAGGGAGGGGGATGTTTTTTGCTGTTTTTAAAATTAAATAGGCAGCTAGTGTTGTTTTTAAAATTATTATGACAAACAAGTTAAGTTTTGTTGTACCATGGGTTGTTTGCCTGGACTGCTCAAGACCTGAATGCTTGTGTAGGAGGAACTCTCTGAGTTGGCTTCTTAAATCCCTTCATGCTGTTTCACATCTGATACTCCTTGATGAAACATAGGAACTTTGTCTTATAACAGACTTATTCAAAGTGATACAAGCTACGAAAGTGAGATCTTGGAAGAGTGTTGCTGTTTTCATAATGTAATAAAAAGACTGTAATGATAGATAATTAATGATAAATAGTGTGTAATAAGCATGTCATAAAAACAAATTTTATATTTCCAAGATCACTGCTTTTATAATTTATACTCCGGTAAAGGAGAATATCCCTGGAAATATTCATTTTTAGGAGGGGGTTTGAAAGACTTGACATTTTCTGTGAAAGGGGTTCACAGGTTGTTAAAGTTTGGGAACTACTGATTCAAGGCCAACATATTCAAACACAGGGCACTCAAAACAGAACACATTGGCCTACGGTTAATAGCCTCACAGTGTCCCTTTCAGCAACGTCTACGTGCATCACTACCCTCTGCTGAATGGAATCAGAACTATTCAACTCTGTGTCTTAGGCCCTATACTGTTAAAAGCTATTGGAGAGTCTCCTGTAGTTCAAGTGGCAGGTGCTGGGGCATTTGGAGAGGAATTGATTCTACGTAGAACATTCCCCAAAGGTTTTCACAAGGCATCAACAGCTCATTTAAAGGAAGAATATTACAGAGTGAAGGGGAATTGTTCATGGTTCAAACACAGCACAGCTGTGTCTGCAGCTGGTGAACAGAGGTCACAATATTTTGAATTTTTGATGACATTGACAATTTTGGGGAAAAACAAGAAAAAAAAATCTTTCCCCCCATGAATTACGCCCCTCCCTACCCCGCCCATCAGCTCTCCTGTTCTGTGGCCAGGTATTTAGATCACAAAACCACCACCATGAATGTCACTGAATGGGATACCCTCTTGCTGAGAGTCTCAGCAAAGAAGTCAGAGAGGGATGAATGAGTTATGGAAACAAGCTACCTTCTGACAACACTCATAAATACCCCAGAGGTGACTCCTCCAATGGAGGCATGAGGCAGACAAGGGGGTGGTGGGGGAACTTTTTATTGCTTCTCCCTCCCCCCAGGGAAGAGAACTTATGCAGCCAGATCCCGCTCTCAGATGAGTTTTGTTCACTTGGATGGAGGGAGTGACTCCAGATTTACACCGGTGTCATTTCAGTTCTTGAATCAGGCCCTTGGTCACCAAGGCTGTCAGTCTGAACACCACCAATCAGCTCACTCCCACCTCTAAGAATAGGCTGCCACACTTTGACAACCACATTCAACTACAGCCTGGGCCAGAGATCAGCAACCAGATCAAAGAGAGGAAAAACACAAGGCAGGAGTGGCAGTGACATAGGAAACAGCTACCCCAGGCAAATGAGGGTGGTGGGGGGAATAATGTGGCTCATGGTGAAAGAGAGATGGATGTGCAGTGCCTTATCAGGGACTGGCTGTTATTCCAACTAGCTTCCTGATAACGTAAGAAGCTTAATCAAATATGCAAATGACAGCCTATCTGGAGACAGGGGGAAATCGAAAAATAAACCCAGAGATCGTGCATTAAACTAGCCCATGAAATAAGGAGGGGAGAAAAGAGGTTCCTTCTTTTGATAAAATTCTTTCAAAAGATTAAATTAAAGCAAAATTAATTAGGAGAATCGCACTTAACCCAACTCCCCGTAAGAGGGGTCAGCAGGCAAGAGGCAATCAAGTGAAAGACAGACGCAAGAGGCACTAAAAGAGCTAGCCAGCCAAGGAGAAAAAATAAAAGAAGACTTCACCATTTTTGGCTGGGCTGTCTAGCGGGGTGCTAGATGGAGAGTTGACAAGCTATAGAGTCCCACTTTGACATCACTGGGAAGCTGGAGGGGCAGATGAAGAAATAAGCTGATTACTTAATATCCATCAAGTAACAAATGAGAAGGATTGTTGGGTGGGGGGAGACAGCAATGCAGAGACCATTGGTGCCTCAGTTCTTCTTTGGTCCCACTGCACCATGGTATCCTGTGATGTAACCGTGGGAGGGCAGTGCATGGTTATCTACAGTAGGAGATTCACACACCACAAGGAGCAGCCTGTCCAGCCCAACAGCCGGCATACCCCATGGCGCCTACAGCATAGCGCGTGCTGCAGCACAGAGAACCCCACCTGCCCAAAGAACCCTGAAGCATCGCTGCAAATCATGGCATCCTTCAGTGCATGGCCCACAGAGGTCTGTAGGGTGCAGCACCCCCCGTGGCCAGCAAGACAGCCCACCGCAGCGCATGGCTAACTGTCCTCTCCAACCTAAGACGAGCCCTCATGGCATAGCATTTCGGCTGCCTCCAAAGCAGCACAGAGCATCCTACATGGCATGGCATCCTGCCCCACCTTACCAGGAAGAGCCTGCCCCATGAGTTAGCCTTGTGACAACTTTGGCTGCTTTGGAGTTAAGTCAGTTGAGTTCAGACTGCAGTTTCCCATGGGAAAGCCCTTGGTGCGGTATCACATGGCCCCTGCTTCTCTCACAGCCAGCGGTCCCTTTGATTCTGATGTTTCTGTTGGGCTGGTGTTAAATTTTAAGTAAAAAGGCATGGGGTAGCACTGCCAATACAAATCACTTGGGGGCAGCAGCAACCAATTGCCCCTAGACTTTGAAGTACAGATTGGATCTGGGGGGTGATTATATTTTCATTTGCAAGTCTCATTGCATGGCTCCGAGACCTCATCTCCCATGACACGCCAAGGCGCTTCTGAATCAGAGCCTCAGGAGGAAAAAAACAGCAGCACGCAACGCACACAAGAGACAGAAAACAAGTCAAGAAAGTGCTCAGTAAATACAACCTCTCAGCACCTTGATGGCTGGATGGTTTAATAGCCAGGGGGTCTTCAAGGGAGCCAGGTGATGCTCTTTGCCAGAACAAGCAAATAGCTTCTTTCAAATCCGGTTCTTGCTGGGAACTGTAAATTCTTTGCAATGGATGGAAAGGAGTTTTTCTGTTGTACTAGGCACCAAAAGGAACCTTGAGAGCTTTGCAGTATGTTGCACGAACAGGATCTAGCTGGAAGGGCCAGGGTACTAAGCAGTGATGTAAATGATCGTGTTGTGTTACACGCTGGGTGGGAGTGGTAACTTGCACTGACGGCACTCAGCAGATGTCCAAAACAAGTGTCAGGTCTAGTTTGGTGCCAAGGACCAGCTCCAGCCCCTTGGTTTGTAGATTTGATTCTGAAATGGCAAGGAACTGATTCCACAACAATTTCTGCAGCCATGGAATTGCACGATACATAGGGCACCGACCATGGGGGAAACCCTCATCCCATGCAACCCCACCTCCACCTCAGAGGAGATTACGGATAGTAAAAAAAAAAAATGGGCCCGTTCTCAGGTGCTGAAACGGAAAGAGGAAGTGGAACTGGATGCCACAGGAGTTTGGTAATGGGACACACAAGCCTTTCTATCTATTTAGGCCCTTATATTGCACCCATCACCCTGGTATCCAAGTGCCTCTCACCTTTAGATCATGCTGGAGTACATCTCATGATAGTAGCAACCAAATGTCATTACCATCTGTGGCTTTTAAGTGGCTTACATGGACCAAATTAGTGGGTCTCACTCCAGTTCCCAGTAAGCAGTTGTCCATGTAAACCCCACCACTGCACTCGTGCTCTTTTGTTGTGTCAAGGACTGGATGGGCCACAGAGACTGAATCACTCTTCTGAAGCATACAGGCAATGGAGATGGAACTACATTAATCTAGAGAACCATAAACCCTTCCAGGGTCACAGATCTTTCATAATATGGCTCTACATGTCTGGAGGATGAAGAGAACTTTCAGAGATATCAATAAATAGAACAGAGAGGGATGTATCTTCCAGCTCCATCACCAGAAGGTAGAATAATTTGCAGACTCCAGCTGATATCAGAAGCTGGGAGGAGATGACCTCTCAGCAGATGTGGGAGACTTCACACTGTTATTGTGCACTGTAGTCAAGTCCAGTCACCAAATATTTAAAAAAATAACTTTCACAAATCATACTCCCTCAAAGCAGAAGGAAGGAGAAAAGTTGGTTTCTCTGCTGACACCTTGCATGGAGCCATCAGCAACCGAGTGTCCTCCAAGGAACATCAAAACCAGCTCATCATCAGCTGCATATTCAGAAACCTAATCGCATGGATAAATAGTAAAGGATCATTGTGTTTACCTGCAATTAATGGGAACTCACCATCTCCACATGACAAACCTAGGGCTCCTTTATTTGCTCAGTTTCTTTGGACACTGATGGAATAAGGGGTGAAAAGAAAAAAAAAATTCCTCCTCCTTACACAAGTGCTTTAGTATTCTGCAGCCGTGCTGCCCAGTTACACAAACTCACACACAGCCACCACTACCACGCTCGCTCCTCTTCTGTTTTCCCATCTCCGAGAGTTATTTATCCTGGTAAAATGTTGTTGAATAAATCAATCTATTCCTCCCCCTGCACAACTATGGCGCCTGGTTACAGCACAGCCCTGTTGAGAGAGTTGGGTGGAAATCACTCCCCACAGGGTTGAGCTGCTACGGCCTTCTCCCTAGGCCAAACCTCAACCCCACACACACACACACACACACACACACACACAGAACCTCAACTTTGCTTTGCATGGTCATCTGCCCTTCCCTAACACAAGGGCTGGTTGATATGCAGCATGGACACAGCTTCCTTGCAGTCTATAGATTGATCTATCCACAATTCTAGGGTCCCCACAGAGTTTTAGTGATCACAGGTGATCAAGACTTTGGTTTTATCTCTCTTCCAAAGACATATACTTTATGTAAGGAATTTATAAGGCCACCATTACCATATATCTAAGCACTTCACAATCTTTAATGTACTAATCCTTACAGCACTCCTCTGTGCAAGGTAAGTATTATCCCCATTTTACAGATGGGAAACTGAAGCCCAGAGAGGCTAAGTGATTTCCGCAAGGCCACACACAGTCTGTGGCAGAGCAGGGAATTGAATCTGGGTTTCCCAAGTCTCTAACCACTGAGCCAACCCTCCTCTCAGCTCATAAATGACACCAACCTTCACCAAACATTTCAATTAATATTTCCAGTTTCTAATACGTGCTTGTGCCGTGGGGAATTTTCCCTCTAGACCACTTTGCTTTTTGTCCTTTTTATCTCTTCATTCTGTTTCATTCACTCTTTTTCCACTCCACTTCTAGCTTGGTTTTTCCCTTTTTTTTCCTCCTTCATTGTTGTCTTGGTTACATGGCCAGACTCTCAATACACAGCTAGTTTTCATTCTAATGATGTGTTCTTGTAAAGCACAATATTTTACTTCAGTTGTATGTCACTGGAAAATTCCTTTGATGGAATGTATAACAAATGTATAATATTTGTACATCAACCAACTAATATTGCTTTATGACTGAGTAGTTTGCAGGGCTTCCACAAATTGCACATCTTGAGAACCTGAGATACAATATGTATCGTTTATATAAAAATAAACACACACACACACACACACACAAAAACAGTACATTCTTAACTGCAGAGAAACAGGGTTCTCCAAAACGGTCTGCTACTTACTTGCAACAAACCTTTCAGTATCAAGAAGTAAATAGATTCTGTACCTTTAAGGCAAACAAGTGCATAATAACTCCATCCCTTGTGCAATATTGCTCACACAATCTGGCTGACCCAGAAATGGATCACCAGGTGTTACCCTGCAGGTAACATTACACCAGCTGTCTGGAGGGGGAGGGGGAGGAGGAGCAGTGAAATACCATCGTTGCTAGGACCCATTTGGAGACAGGCACTGGGAAACCCTTGGCCTTGGTCCAGAGGGGACCATAAGTTCATCTGAGCCTACACAGGTTATTTCAGAGACTGATTTGCCCATAGGAGGTATTTCTCTAACCCCAAATCAAACACTATGCTGATTGGATGGGTTAGCAGCGGCAGCATCAATGGGGAGAGCTGGAACCGAGAGCTCGGCCACTCCTCTTCTCCTGCTATGGAACAAGACCTCCAACGTGACGAGGAGACCAAACCAAATGTGAAGCCCCAAAAAGCTCAAGATGGCTTGGCAGATGCCAGTTTGTCCCAGGAGAAAAACCAAGGCTCTTGAGCAGAACTAGTGGCAAGGACATGCGCCTGCAATGCGAGGGAGCAATGTCTGAGCATCAGACCGGCCCTTTAAATTTCCCAGGATGTGTGGGATTTGGAAGGGGAGGGAGGCTGGTGTTCTAAGCTCAGAGCCGTTGCTCACAGGCCATCCTTCTAGGCTGAACGGGAGTCACAGAAGCAGCATTGCTGGGAGTCAGATCCTGTTCTCCTAGCAAGAGGGATGATGGAATGAGAGAGATTTCTGCAGGGAATGGATACCCCAGATTTGCTGGGCCAAAACAAATACAAAGACAGAAGCATTTCCTGGGCTAATGCAGCTTTCCACACACTGCATGGGGAAAGCTGCCTCTCAAAAAGACACTTCGTTGGCTGACTGCTGATCCCAGCCCCTGTGCTCCTGCACTGCTCTCACGTCCATTCCCTGTTAGCTACAGTCTGCAGAACATTATTCACATTTAGTAAACATGGAACAAAAGGCAGCTCTCAAAGTTTCCTGTCAGCAGCTCAGCTTCCCTCCTCTGATTCTTTACCCTAAAAGGATGCCCCTGGTCTCCACCACACACTGTAAAAATAAAAGCCTTCCCAGCCCGTATGCCCGGGTTTTCTATGCTCCCAACAGAAAGAGATCAGTTCCTAGATTCTGTAAAATGACCTGCAAAGGAGGGGGAAAAGGTGAGAGCTTGTGCCTTATTTTGCATCTTATGATACATAAAGAAGGTATGAAAGTGTTGGGGGTGCAGTCTAATTTTTTTTAAACATTTTTAATTCAGATCTCATCTCCCCTATTTTTTCCTAGCAGACACTATAAGCTGTTGGAGAATTAGCTGGGTTACAATGACATCACGGATAACAGGGAAGTGAAAAGTAATTAAATGGTGGAGGGGAAAATGATTTTTACTCAAATGGTTTACAAACGACTTAGCTTGTTTTGGTTGAGCCCATTTCACACATGTCTGAACACACAGCGGCAAGAAGAAAAATACTCTTATTCAACAGCCCTACCCCCTTTAATTAAGGACTGAAACAGTTCCCAATGAACATATCTTGGTCCTCCAGGGCGGACCTCCACATGAACAGGGAAGGCAGGACCAGACTTGACATGCCTGATATTTCTAAGATAAAAAACAAGCAGAAGATACCTATGAGCAAGTGACTTCCCTCACCCCGCTCCATACACAGTCCACACAAGTTATAACAGGTCACCAGTTAACCCCCCCAACACACACACACACACACACACACCCCGCCTCCCCACCACACACACACACACACACGCACACACTCTCTCTCTCGGGGTTTACTTTTATTCACAAGGGGAATTCAAAATGACACACAAAATCCAGCCCAAGTCTTCTTCCCAAGATTGGCAGCTTCCAAGGCTCCTCCATGAGGACTGCTCAGTACACATCCTAGTTCTCCACTCTAGAGAGCCACTCCCACACCTCATTATTCTGATGTGGTAACGATACACATCACTTTGCAGCAGGAACATCCTCTGGCTCCATTATTCAGGCAAACACTGCCAGCCTGTTGCTGCATCATATAGGGCTCTAAAAGGGGGCACAGAGCCCATTTTTAGCATTGGAAGGTTACCTTTAATGGCTCTTAGTAGCTTAAGAATAAAACACCTGCCAAAACCACTGGTAAAAGTCTTTCCGTCTTGGCTTTAGCTTCAGAAGACAAACACAAGTGCCCCAGACAATAAATGACAGCAGCTGTTACAATCAAAGCTACAGCTAAGCCATGGACATATACAGTTCATTTGGAGGGTGTCTAGTAACTTTGAGAGGGACTTAAGCCCAGATTCCATAAAGAGAGTATTTATTTATATGGAGTCAACCATGGTTACCCAGTAAACACAATGCTTATTACCTTTCAAACACAGCTCTTCTTTCATAGAAATCCCTCTCCCTTTGCATAAACACACACTCAGCCTTACCCAGATAAAGCATCCACTAACTTCTGTGCTAAAAGCATGTCTGGTCACATCGCTCTGAAGGAACATCTCCAAAGCATAAGTCATATTTCTTAATAACCCATAGCACCAGTAAGTTCTTCCTCCACAGCACCCACAGACACCCTGTGATCAGCCATTTAATTAGACAGTCTGAGCTGAGAAAGTTTGTACTTAGATCTACGCTATACCAAAGTCTGAAGGTGGCTAGACCCATGGCCACCATCTTCTGGAAGGTGCAACATTAGAAGACTTGTCCCCTCAGTCACGTCAGCCTAATCCCTCAGAGCTAAAGTGCAATCTTGCACCAACCGATACAATTCAACTCACATAACAGGTAACCATGCACCAGGCCTATAAGACGCTTCCCACTCATCTCGACACAGCCAGTCTCCATAGCAACTAGCAGCACTGACTTAGGAAGGCCACGCTGGGCCAAGCCTACCTTTTTCATCTTGCCACTCTTGGTGCCCACGAATGCCAGTGAGTGGTTCTTGTAGACATAGGCGATCACAGATGTCATCCTGTCCCCATCCTCGGTGAAGATGGGGAGTCCTCGCACCATCTCCGATACTCCCAGGGGGGCATTCATATCCAGGCCACAGAAATTGTCATCAATTGTTAACAGCTGTGAACAGAAGGGGGCGGGGGGGAGAGAGAGCATAAGGCCACGGTACCCAGTTTAAATAATACAGGAGTACCTAAGGGGCCCCAGCCAAGATCAGGGCCCCATACCAGATGCTGTACACACACACACACTCACACACACACTCTAAAGAGAGAGTCCCTGGCCCATAGATCTTACAATCTAAAGAGACAAGACGGACAAATAGCTAGGGATGCTGCAATGGGGGGCGGGGAGGCCCTGGCCCTCCCTCTTTTGAAAATGGACAACCTGGTCTGTTAACTTTTCGCTACAGACCCCACCCCTGGCCAGGCCGGCAGGTGGAGCCCAGCCAAGGAGCCCGGCAGCTTTGGGGAGCCATGGACCATCCAACTGCCTGGGGTGGGGGAGCCCCAAGAGCAGCTCCAGCCTTTGTCCCCACCCCCCAGGCTCCCCACCTAGGGCAGGTGGAGATACCTCGGCTCCCCACAGCTGCCTGCACAGCTCTTACCATGGCTGGGCTATGACTCTGAGTTAGGGCCACCGGGGGGGGGGGGGGGCAGCGGCGGCAAGTGGGGCAATTTGCCCCAGGCCCCAGCTCCCGGAGGGGCCCCCATAAGAGTTTTCGGGGGCACGTCCTTCAGTGCTGCCGAACACACCCAGAGTGAAGGACCCGCCGCTCCACCGCCGCTTGTTCCACTCCATGTCTTCAGTGAAGTGCCCCGAAGATTTGGAGCAGAAGGACCCCCCGCCGCCGAAGACCCCAGGCCCCCTGAATCCTCTGGGCAGCCCTGCTCTGAGGTTCCACCCGCAACCGGAGCCAGGTCAGGATAAGAGCCACAAGGTCAGCTGTGGAGAACCTCAGACCCTCCACCTGGCCTGGGCGGGGGCCCCAGGAGTGGGGACCCCAGGGGCAGGGACACAGGCTGCTCTTGGACCCCTCCCCTACTCTGAGCGGGTAGAGGGTCATGGCTACGCAGCCCAGCTTTAGCTTCCGGCTTGCCAAGGGGTGGGGGGCCCTTCCCCCTCCCCCACTTTTGGGAAGGTAAATAGCCCACTCTTACACAGCAAGTCAGTGGTAGGGTCATGAATAAAACCCAGGCCCTCCTGAATCCTAGTCCAGTCCCCTACCCACTGGACCACATCACCTCATCCTTTTGCCTATTAGTTTATCATTCATGGCCTAACAACCAAGCCCATGGTCTGTTAAGAATCTCAGCTTAAACATTCCCAGTTTGTGTCAGAAATGCACATAAATCACAAGGGACTCATTTCCCAGACCTGAAGAAGGGCTCTGTGTGGCTCGGAAGCCTGTCTCTCTCACCAACATAAGCTGTTCCACTAAAAGATATTACCTCACCCACCTTGTCTCTCTAAGGGAATCAGAGTCAGGACTCCTGGGTTCTATTCCTGCTCCCCCAAATCACACAATGTGAGCTTGGTCAAGTCAGCTAACCTCTCTGGGTCTCAGTTTCCCCTCTGTAAAATGGAGGTCACTAACACCTACCTGCCTCAGAGGGGGATTTTGAGGAGGATTAACTCATTAAATGTCTGTAAAGGACTTTGGGTCCATGGAGGACAAGTTCTGTAACTGGAGCTCTGTAGTAGCTCTCTCTTTCTTTCCAAGTGCTGAAGACATCTGTAAAGCCCTAACAACCTGAAAAACTGCCCCTTCCCACTTATACACCTTCACAGCCACTATGATCTTCTGGGCTGCTACTGTCTCTTTCTGGACCTGAACGCCTCAGGATTGGCAGCAGAGGACTTCATATTTGGAACTCGGTCCACGAGAGCCCAAAGTGGACAGCCATCAGAACGTGGTGGAAGCTGTGAATGCATTTGGTTTAGCATATGGTTAGGCTTCTTTGATGGTGCTTCCTAGAACATCAATAGGCAATGTATACGCTGCAGCAGATGGCATTGGCAGAGGCATCTCTTCTACCCTAGCTCTAGGCAACGCGGTTTGGTGAGGAGGGCATTGGACTGGATGTTAGGAGACCCTACCCTGTTAACAGAGGTCCTCTCCTTTAGCTCTATGTGCTTTTGCAGTTCTATCAGTGCTGGTGTTGCAACATTCCAGTTGATCACAGAGCACTAGGTGGTGACAAGGAAGCAGCCCTAGATGGCCAGAGTGTGGTGTATAATAGCACATTTGCCAAGGCAATAGGTTCTATGGACCTGATCCATCAAAGCACTTAAGCATGTGCTTAAATGCTTTGCTGGATTGAGGCCTATAAGTGTTAATTAAATAAGCGTGCAGAATGTCTATCTAATTTTCTTAGATCAATAATAAATGATTATGAGCATTACTGTTATATTTGCTTTATATTTGCTCATATCTTCCTTGACACATGGCTAGAAATTACTGCTCTTGCTTGAGTTCCCTAGCAATAAAAGCCTGAAGTTGATCAGGTTTGTCCTCACCTGGCAATTACAGGGAATAATTGCAGATGGTTTTATTGAACAGGAGAGTAATGTGTCTTTAAAATAGTTAGAAACATACAAAGCCCCCCCCCCCCCCAAGCATTTAAAGAGATATTAGAAAAGAACAGCAAGACCTGAGCTCTAGCCTATTAGAATCATTAATCTCTGGGAACTGCACCTTCGGAGTTAAAACATCAACTCAGAGAGCAACCCTGGATCAAATCTTAGGACTCCATGAGTCACATCTTGGGTGCTACTAGTTTACAAGCTGGAAGAATCTGGTCTTTGGAGTTTGGCCATATATCCTTTATACTAAGCATAAAAGGTATATGGCCAAACTCCAAAGACCAGATTCATCCTTTGTGTAACCTAATTGTACACAGTGATTACCCTGTAGAACTCAATGAAGCTAGATACCATTGGGACCAAGACCCTAGTAGTGTTTGAATATTTATATGGACAGGGCCGGCCCACAACATTTTGGCACCTGAGGCGGGGAGCTCAAATGACGCCACCATGTCCCTTTGCTAGGGCCAAAACTTTGAAAGGTCTCAATTCTGCCTTCTTCCTATTCTACTCCTTTCATGGTACTGCTTTGCTACCTACCCCAATAGAGGAGAACTAACAACTTAAAATGCCCTGTTCAAAAATGTTAAGTAACACTTAACTTTCAAATGCCTGAACAGCAAATGTAACTTTTCTTGTCTGCAGAGCAAACACTGGCATTTTTATCTGTTTGTGTTAGGATATAGATATTCAGGCCTGTCTGTAAAGGCCTATACTCTAAGAATTTAGGTGTATTCTTATCACTTGGCTAGTGATAGAGGTATAAAAGAAAGAATCAAAATCACTGTCTGCTGGTGTAAGGGCCTTCTCTTACTGTGACAGTCTGAGGCCCTGTTCTTAGGCTAAGGCCTTTGGCTAAGCAGCAGAGGCAGCCATAAACTGGGAAGCGACCGGTCACATCCTCACATTCCAAACTAGTCACACTGAAATAAGGTGCTATTCGGCTGTTAGGAATACAATCCTGTCCTGATAGTTCCTATCACCTCCAGAGAAAGGGAAGTGCCTAGAAAATGTAAAAGGAAACTTAGTTTGATAGCATCCTGTCTGGCAAGAACTCACTTATCAATAGCTGGGATGTGAAATCCTCACTTCTGTATTGTCTTGTCATTATAGTTCCCACTTTGCTGTTGTTTGTCTGTATAATCTCAGTCTGGTTCTGTGATTGTTCCTGTCTGCTGTATAATTAATTTTGCTGGGTGTAAACTAATTAAGGTGGTGGGATATAATTGGTTACATAATCATGTTACAATATGTTAGGACTGGTTAGTTAAATTTCAGGAAAATGATTGGTTAAGGTATAGCTAAGCAGAACTCAAGTTTTACTATATAATCTGTAGTCAATGAGGAAGTGACTGGGTGTGGGTGGGCATGTGGGTGTGTGAGATGGGAACAGGGAATGGGGGTAAGAAAATTGGAATCATGTTTTGCTAAAGGGGGAAATGGGAATGGGAGTAAGGAAGTTGGAATCATGTTTGGCTAAGGGTAGGAATGGGAACAGGGACACAGGTGTAAGGCTCTGTGGTGTCAGAGCTGGGAAGGAGGATACTAAGGAAGGAAACTGGAATCATGCTTGCTGGAAGTTCACCCCAATAAACATCGAATTGTTTGCACCTTTGGACTTCGGGTATTGTTGCTCTCTGTTCATGTGAGAAGGACCAGGGAAGTACATGGGTGAAGGAATAAGCCCTCTAACAGTTTGAATAATCAAAGTGGTGCTTTCCGGGCCTTCTTGGTTGCAAAGATTTGAACTGCTTCCTGAAGGTCCACAATCTGGGCCTGCTCTTGCTCTACTGAGATGGTTGCAAGGCTGACCAGCCTCTCCTGTGTCATTGTGGAGCGTAGATGTGTTTTTATTAAATGCAGCTTGGAGAAGCTGCGTTCTCCACTGGCAACTGTTACAGGAAGTGTTAGAAGTATGCGCAGAGCAACAAAAGCATTTGGAAAGAGGGTGGTCATCTTATTTGTGCACATATTTTCCACAACAGCCTTTGGAGTTGATCCTGCTGAAATGTATCTTGAAAGGGCTTTCACTTCATCACCTAAATCACTCGCATCAATATCGCGCATGTCATCACGTGTCAACACTGTCTCTAGTGCCCGGCATTGCTGGTGTAGTGCTTCTTCAGGTATAGTGAGGAGTTTTGGAATATCATACAACATCCCAAATATACTGCTGTGTTCCTTGAGCTGCATGAAATGTTCTTCAACTGACTGTATTGCACAATCTAGCACCTGGTTAAAGAATTCAACTTTGAATTGTTGTTTGGGGTCTCTTATGGGATTATCCTGTGCCTCATAATCAAAATGTCTTCTTCTTCAGTGACTCTTGTATTCACAAATAGGTGGGAAAATAGCTTCAGTGTGAAGTTCCTCTGCCAATTTCTGTGCACTCTTCAGAACATTTTGAAATCCCTCATCTGACCGGTAAGTCTGTAGGTATGACTTTGCTTTGTCCAGTTGTTCCATTGCTCCAGATATATCAAGGTCAACACCTTGGAGCCTCTTGCTTACAACATTTATTTCAAACAGTATGTCATGCCACAACACTAAGCCACACAGAAATTTGAAGTTATGTATGTTTCTGGTGATTCCATTTCCCTCTGCCACTGTTCTCCCACGAACAGTTGCTGTCATAGCATTATCCTCCATAATGGCAACTATGGCATCATCTATCTTCCCCATTTGATGTTTGATAGGCTTTATCGCCTCCACTCGACTTTCCCATCGTGTGGCACTCAGTGGTTTCAGTGTCAGAGAGTTGATGCAGAGAAAAATACATAGATGCTTTGAATTACATTAAAAAATTCAGCAGCCTCACTAGAAGCTGATGCTGCATCACTGACCACCAAGTTCAATGAATGAGAACTGCATGGGACAAAAAAAAAGCTCGAGGGTTTAACTCTCGGATCTGTGTCTGCACTCCTCTGTTCTTTCCTCTCATGTCGGCACCATTATCATAGCCCTGACCTCTCACGTCAGCTATCGCAATTCCTGTATCTTCCAGCTTTTTAAGAAGCACGTTTGTCATACCAGCCCCTGTAGTATCATCAGTGTCAATAAATTCTAGAAAATGCTCTCATTTCAGGGACATTTTCACTAGGTTCTGTTGTTGTTACAAAACTCACCATTAAAGTCGTTTCTTCCATATGGCTGATGTCAGGTGTGCAGTCCAGAATAACAGAGTAATATCTTGCTGACTTCAGATCTGCCACAATCTTCTGTTTGACTTTTGTTGCCAGTAACTGTATGATCTCATTTTGAATTGTTTTTCCAAGGTAGTGGTGTGTGTACATTTCTTGGGTGATGACTCTTCTTAGATGCTCCTGGAGTACAGCATCAAACTCAGCCATCAGCTCCACAATTTTAAGGAAGTTTCCATTGTTTGGCACATACAGCTGATCTGAAGTTCCACGCAGTGCTAGGTTTTGGGTAGCAAGCAGTCTCACAATGGCAATGAGCCTTTTCAGAACATTTTGTCAGTAAAGAAACTCTGATGCAATCTTCTCTTGATGCTGATCATCTATGGTTGCCTTTAACCTTAGTGGCATCTCAAGCTCTTTCCACCTATGGAATGCCCTCTGGTGATTTGCTGCCTTCTCCTGGCATGCCAGATTTCTGGCCAGATTTTTCCAGTCCTTTCTTCCTGTAGAACCTAATGTGGCTGGAACATTAGACTGGAAGAGTTTGCAACAAAAACAGTATGCACCATTCTGGGTTTTTGAGTACATAAGCCATGGCTTCTCCACTTTGTCACCATTGGGGATTTCACACCAGTAAAGTGCTGGATGGAAACTTCTATTTTCATTGTCTTTGGGGAACATGAAGTTTTTCACTTGCTGTGGCCCACGCAGTACAAGGAAGTCCCTCAGGCCACTGCTCAAGTGGGTCCACAGTCCTGGATCATCTAGACTTAAGGAACTAAACTCAGCAGCAGCTGTTTCTTGCGCCTCCACCACACTCTTCTCTGATCTACACTTTTCTTCAGGAATGTGCACGGTTACATCCATTTGAGAAAGAGATATTGATGCTGCAGTAGCTGCCAGGTCACCTGCCCTCTGACAAACTGGAAGATCAGGCATCTCCTCACCACTCACATCCTCACTGGGGCCGGAAGGCTCACCGTGAACATTTGTGTCTATGTATCTCAGGAGAGCTCCTTCCTGCTTAGACAGAAAAGCTTCCTTTGCTTGCTTTCTTTTTCTGAATGCTGCCCCCGAGGGGTGTTTTCTTCTTTCACTCATGACTGCTGTTCTGTGCCAGCAATAGTGGCTCTCAACACCCAATTGAAGGGAACAAATAAGCAGGCTGGTAGCAGGGCCTGGGTGAGGGAAGATATCAGCATCTTAAGGGCCTAACTGGCTCCTACTATGTCAGTTGACTGCCTGTTCTCCGCAAGTGGGTTCAGGGAAGCAGCAGGAAACAGGAATCATAGAATCATAGAATCATAGAATATCAGGGTTGGAAGGGACCCCAGAAGGTCATCTAGTCCAACCCCCTGCTCAAAGCAGGACCAATTCCCAGTTAAATCATCCCAGCCAGGGCTTTGTCAAGCCTGACCTTAAAAACCTCTAAGGAAGGAGATTCTACCACCTCCCTAGGTAAAAAGAAAAGGAGTACTTGTGGCACCTTAGAGACTAACCAATTTATTTGAGCATGAGCTTTCGCATTCCAGTGTTTCACCACCCTCTTAATGAAAAAGTTTTTCCTAATATCCAATCTAAACCTCCCCCACTGCAACTTGAGACCATTACTCCTCGTTCTGTCATCTGCTACCATTGAGAACAGTCTAGAGCCATCCTCTTTGGAACCCCCTTTCAGGTAGTTGAAAGCAGCTATCAAATCCCCCCTCATTCTTCTCTTCTGCAGGCTAAACAATCCCAGCTCCCTCAGCCTCTCCTCATAACTCATGTGTTCCAGTCCCCTAATCATTTTTGTTGCCCTTCGCTGGACTCTCTCCAATTTATCCACATCCTTCTTGAAGTGTGGGGCCCAAAACTGGACACAGTACTCCAGATGAGGCCTCACCAATGTCGAATAGAGGGGAACGATCACGTCCCTCGATCTGCTCGCTATGCCCCTACTTATACATCCCAAAATGCCATTGGCCTTCTTGGCAACAAGGGCACACTGCTGACTCATATCCAGCTTCTCGTCCACTGTCACCCCTAGGTCCTTTTCCGCAGAACTGCTGCCTAGCCATTCGGTCCCTAGTCTGTAGCTGTGCATTGGGTTCTTCCGTCCTAAGTGCAGGACCCTGCACTTATCCTTATTGAACCTCATCAGATTCCTTTTGGCCCAATCTTCCAATTGGTCTAGGTCCTTCTGTATCCTATCCCTCCCCTCCAGCGTATCTACCACTCCTCCCAGTTTAGTATCATCCGCAAATTTGCTGAGAGTGCAATCCACACCATCCTCCAGATCATTTATGAAGATATTGAATAAAACCGGCCCCAGGACCGACCCTTGGGGCACTCCACTTGATACCGGCTGCCAACTAGACATGGAGCCATTGATCACTACCCGTTGAGCCCGACAATCTAGCCAGCTTTCTACCCACCTTATAGTGCATTCATCCAGCCCATACTTCCTTAACTTGGTGACAAGAATACTATGGGAGACCGTGTCAAAAGCTTTGCTAAAGTCAAGAAACAATACATCCACTGCTTTCCCTTCATCCACAGAACCAGTAATCTCATCATAAAAGGTGATTAGATTAGTCAGGCATGACCTTCCCTTGGTGAATCCATGCTGGCTGTTCCTGATCACTTTCCTCTCATGCAAGTGCTTCAGGATTGATTCTTTGAGGACCTGCTCCATGATTTTTCCAGGGACTGAGGTGAGGCTGACTGGCCTGTAGTTCCCAGGATCTTCCTTCTTCCCTTTTTTAAAGATTGGCACTACATTAGCCTTTTTCCAGTCATCCGGGACTTCCCCGGTTCGCCACGAGTTTTCAAAGATAATGGCCAGGAAGCTCCCTGAGAAGCTGGTGTTAATCAGTCCAGGCTCCTGGGGGTGCTAGAGAGGTCCATAAGAGGCTCCTCCTCCTCTATCTCCCTGCAGCTTTCTGTTATTCCCTCTCACCTTTTCTCCTGCCTGCCTGTTATGTCTCTTGTGCCCTCTTTCCTCCAGCACAGCACTCCACCATCTCTGTACATCTAGAGCAGAGAGAATACATACATAGAGCAGACACAATTTTCTACACTCTGGGTCTTAGTGGCGCCCCCCCCCACACACACCCCTAGTCTGGCACCTGAGGCGACCGCCTCAGTTCACCTCATGGTAAGGCCAGCCCTGTATATGGATGGAAACATCAACAGTTCCATTAGATAGGATAAAAAATATAAATGAGATATAAATAATCATGCTTCAGGGCATCAGCCAATTACTAACTGCACGGGGTCAGGAAGAAACAAACTATGAGTTGATTATTCAATAGCGGTCTGCTTCTGGGTTTCTCTCTGAAGCATTTGGTATTGGCCATTGTCAGAGACAGGACAGCAAGCTACATGGACTGTTGGTCTGAGGTAGAATAGCAGTTGTGATGTTCTATGACGGGTAAATTGCAACAAAATTCACTTGCAATCAGGCCCAGTGCGACCAGAACCCTTAGCGAACCTTGCAGTTAACGTGATTTGTGTTTCACATCTGTAACAAAACCAGGCCCACATTTAGCCTGACCCACTTGTCAGACAGACAGAGAAGGAAATGAAGAAGTCCCATCCTATTGGTGTGAAAAAAAAATCCCCTTTTCCTTCTCATGACTTTGAAGAAAGAAGGGGGAACCTATTTCGCCACTAAAAAGATGCATTTCATTAATGGGAACCAAGACACTTCACTCTGGATCCAGGGTATGAAACCCCACCCAAAACACCAGGGCTGGTGCAGGCAAGCACTGAGAGGCGAAGACAGGTCGGTACGTGATCCTTAGACATGAGGTCAAGGCATCCCTGGTATAACTATCTACCCGCGTACTCCACTCACCTCACTGCAGCAAACACTGACCGGTCTGGCTGAAAGAGCTTAAGGGCAGAAGGGCCCATTGTGATCATCTTTTCTGCCCTCTTGCATGATGCAGGCTGTAAAATCTCACCCAGTGATTCCTGCACTGAGCACAAGAACTGCTGGCTGAGCGAGAGTACACCTCCAGATAAATGGAGACTTAAACTCTGATCACCATGACTTATTTCCTTCTGGTTGAGACTGGACCTGGCTCCAAATGAACTTGCATTTTGCATTGAAATCAGATCGATTTCACAATTTTGTCCATTTGAGATGCAAAACAAAAGGTGAAACCCTGTTGATTTCATCCAAGCTTTTACAAGAAACACAGCCTTGTGCTCATGGGTACTTTTCAAGAGTGAAATGCCTGCTATCCTCCTCAGAAGAGACAGCTGCAGGGTCAGGGTCCCCCACAACGTTCTCTAACCCTGCCAGACCATGTCTAGTTCAGTCTCCATGGATCATTCAATCACTTTCTCTGACACAAATGCCAATAAGGCAACAATAGGGATACCTTTCGCGATGCAGGCAACTGTCCTCTAGGTCTGAAAGTGAACTGAGGCTAGCAAGTGAAACAAACCACACAGTAATGATTTTCAGCTAATATGATTCTTTCTCCAAGATCGACTGCAGAGATACAAAAAAGCCCCCTATCTATACGACCACCCAGCCCCTTGCAGTTGTTGCTCTCAGCTATAGTGTTTATATCTTATACACTGCTAAGACAGCAATATATCCGTCTCCTTTAGTCAGGAGAAACATTAAAGTAAGTTCAGATTTATGATGGGGAGGTCAGGAGCTGTGAGTACAGGTTTATTTTCAATTCCAGACACTCCTAAAGGCAATATAAAGAAGCCGGGCTAAATTCTCCAGAGCCTTCTCAGCTAGACAATTTTGTATTAACTACTTTTAAGAACGAAAACTGCAGCTAGTGCATTAATGCACCAGGAATGCCAGATGTTCCAGGATGGCTGTTGCCTGAATTAGAACATCTGAAAGATGCAAAAGGACAGACCAAGGGAACGTGAATAGGATCAGTGTTTTGCCTCCCTCTTACTCACTGTGTCAGTTCAAATCCAGCCTAGAAAATCATATTATGAGCTGCAGACAGTTGTGTGACTGAGATACAGGACTGGACACTAGGAAATTGGGGTTCAATTCCTGACTCTGACACAAATTGTGTGACCTGTGGCAAGTCACTTCATCTCTTTCGGCCTCAGTTTCCCACCTGCAAAATGGGGACAATAATAGAACCTTCCCTCTCCAGTGTAATGTGAGGACAGATTAATTTGTAAGGTGCTGTTAGAGCGATGGTCCCCAAACTTTTGAGGGTCACACACCCCACTTCCCCCTGTTCATGCCCCCCCAGCCCTCCCTGGAGCCAGGGCCAGGAGCAGGGCCATGGCTCGGGTTGGGTGAACTGGGACACAGACAGGGATAAGGGGGCTGGGCCACAGCTGGGGGTGGCTGGGCCTGGGGCCGGAGCTGCGGCCAGGGAACAAGGCTGAGGGCGGGTGGCAGGAGCATAGCCGCAGCCGGGCCATGATGGGGGCTGGCAGCCAGGCCCGTGGCTGGGTGCAGTTCCAACCTCAGCCCCGCCTCCAGTTTAGGCCCCAGTCTGGGAATGCAGCCACCGCCAGGGGCTGAGGCTGGGGATGAGGCCGGGAACAGAGACGTGGCCAGGGGCTGAGGCTGGGGATGAGGCCGGGAACAGAGACGTGGCCAGGGGCTGAGGCTGGGGATGAGGCCGGGAACAGAGACGTGGCCAGGGGCTGAGGCTGGGGATGAGGCCGGGAACAGAGACGTGGCCAGGGGCTGAGGCTGGGGATGAGGCCGGGAACAGAGACGTGGCCAGGGGCTGAGGCTGGGGGCGGAGCTGCAGCCAGGCCATGGTGGGGGCTGGCAGCTGGGCCCCCAGCCAGGTGTGGAGCCACGCTGAGGCTGGGGACAGGGTCAGGTGCAGGTTCGGGAGCTGGGCTGCAGCTGTAGGTGGGGTCGGAGCAGAGCTAGAGCTGTGGCGGGACTGGGTGGAGCTCCCTCCCCAACCCCCATGGGGGCTGGCTCAGCCTCCCGCACCCCCCTAGGGACCGCTTATACCCAAGGTGCTCTATAGATCTGAAACACTGTCACATGAAATAGCTGGCAGTTCCCCATTCAATTAACAAGGGGGCAAGATTGTTCTCTAAGCCCTAGCAGCTCCCGCTCCAGTTCAGGGCTGAGGGACATTGGCAGGACCATTGGGGAAACTCTCACTGCCTCTGTTTTCATCGTCCCCATTCTGTGGATGGATAAACAGATGACTGCAGCGTCAGAGCTGCTGCCAATGGGACACCCTGGCCGAGCAGTACATTTGCTTAGGAAAATCAGGTGGATGTGCGAAGAATGGTTTGATTTAGTGACGGATTCTGGCAGGACCATGATATTCCCTAGATTAAATCCATTAAAAACAGCTCCAAGCTCTACTGGAAAGAATGACTTTGCTGAGCCGACTGTGGCTTGTGCCCATCTCTGCTCTCGCTAGGGATTGTCAGGGCCTCTAAGAACTTGAATCTCAGCGGACGGATTACAGTTCTGACGCACCTCTTTCCACAACCTCATCTGATCCCACAAGCAGAAGAGAGCAACTTGGCCAAGCTGGCGGATTTAAGTGCCAGATATCAGGGAGCCGGCCTGAACAGGGGCTACAGTAAACCTCAATTGTCCTTTAAACATCTGCTTTAGTTCTGTGTCTCTAAACAGCCCCAGATAAAGAACACTGCCTAATCCATATTTTGGGGAAATCCTATGGATGGGATTAGCTATCCCCAGTTCCTCCTCGCTTTCGTTTTGGCAGCGTCTCTCTCACTAATCAAAAAACAGAGCAGCAGAAGGGCCTTTTCCCAGGGATCTCAACAGTCTGCAAAACTATCCCAGAGATTCATTGGGGATAAGGCTGTCCGCAATGGCCAGGTCTTGCTTTTGATTTACAGCTAATAGTTAGAAGTCCGCTCTTTATACAGTGGCAGGTACTTGGCTACTCACGCCAGTTATCACAGGCTTGGCTACTGCAGACTGCAGTATGCATACACACACTTAGGCTGCTCATGCTTCCAGCAAAGCCGACCCAGACAGCCAATAGGAATACAGATTCAGCATCAGAAGGCATTTGGGTCTTTGCAAGGAGATAACAAGCATCTCTTCCATCAGCTGATTTCAAGATCTTTCCAACAGGAAAGTATCAAAAAGGCTAATTTGGGGAGATATTTAAACAAACAGGACAGAAGCTCTCAGGAAATCTTTATCTTGTGTTTGCAGGGATATGGACTGCAGGGTCTAGTAGGTCTGTTCCATCTTTCGGCTAGAAAGATGGAAAAGATAGGCCACTAGCCGAAGAAAGCATAGACCACCAACCAACCATTCTCTTCAGCAGTTAACATGCAGCCAAATGACACCCAAATCCATCAGCACCCTTCAACAAAGGAACTCTGTGATACAATGGAAGTGGGACTGGAAGCCAGCATTTGGCTTTACATTATAATTACAAACTGCATTTCACTCGTGCAACCACAGCCAGGCTTACTGTGCAATTACATGTCACTACATACAAATGACAGTGCAGTTACAGTTACTTTACCAATTACTGAGCAATTGTACCCACTATGCTAAGAGGTTTTCACTTGTAATTCAGGAAGCAAAGAAGAGGAGGGGGAGGGAAAATTACTCTAATTGACTTGGGTTTGAGCAAACGTTAGGTTTTTAGGCCTGTAGTTTAAGCGTAAATTCAAGGATTGGTGGCAAACTTGCAGAGCTCTGTAGAATCCTAAGGCAGAACATACCTGCATTTATGTTACCACTGTGCTCCCAGCACATGGCTTGTGCAAGTCTATCCTATGTACCTCACGTTGTAAAAACTGCAATTTCCTGAAGAGGCATCTGCATTTCTTATGGAGGCCAGCAGGTTTCATTCAATCTTCAGGCCTTCTGCTAATAGAGCTGGGCTGATTACTTGTTGCAAATAATCATTTGAGAGTCGCTCACAAACCCATCCTGATTTACTGACTAATCAATGTTCGTGATGTATCTGAGGGGGCATTTGGATTAACAATTTTCAGCCTATGGAGTGTTTGCAAACTCTCCACTCTTTCTCATATATGCTGTGTGATTGGTCACGAATCCCATGGTAATGGTTCCGCTCCAGAAATGAACTGGGAGCCAGCACTGCAAAGCTCACAGTGAAGCAAGCAGCTGTGTTCAGCACCAGCTGAAGCCTCTGAATGGCTTTCTAGGGCAGCACATTGCAATCATCCAGTCTGGAGGCCACAAAAACCAGGATAACAGGTGCTTTCCACAGCAAGAGAGGGGCATGGTCACCTTCCAGCTAAACAGAGAGAACAGGGTACTTCCAGCCACCATTAAAAGTCAAGGAGTTGTTGAAGAACCAGAGAGATGTAACCCATAAGTATGTACCACCCAGAGATGGCTCACCTATGCCCTGCCCCCGAGATGCTTCCCCTACCAATCAGCATCACCAGCGAGCTTCAGTCAACTCATTCTCAGCCATGCCCGTAGTTTGGCCAGATGCTGGGAAAGCAGACTGGCTGCATTGTCTGAGCCTGATGAGAGATGCGGACCTGAGTTGGAGGCTCCAGAAGGTTTTCTTAGTGGACAAGGCATCCACATTCCAAAACCCAAACACCACTATTGCAGAGTGGCCGAGGATCTGGGGCCAACTTTTCAGTGGGCAGGCCTTCCTTTGGAGGGTACAATTTGCACCCACAAAAGGATAGGTGCGGGAACTAGGGGTGCAGCCGCACCCCCTGGCTTGAAGTGGTTTCCATCATGTACGGGGTTTACAGTTTGGTTCAATGGCTCTCAGCACCCCCACTCTGCACATTGTTCCAGCACCCCTCCACAAAAGAGGCTGGCCTTGCAAGCCCAAGTCTTGGACGGTAACACATCAAGCTACCCAATCACAGGTGCAAATCAGGCCATCAGAATGCAACTATGAAGACTTGTGCCTGCAGTTCCTTTGTGGGCAGGAAATCTGAAGGCCAGATGGCATCCGCAGACTAGCTAAAAACATATCCTGAATGTGCAAGGAACCTGAATTCCCCATTCCTTCCTCCCCACTCCCGAAGTAACCCCTGCCACCCAGAGTTTGAGAAGCATATGGCTGTGGTGTGGTGAGGAACAACGGTTTCCAGGGTGCTCAGCCGAGTAATTTCCATGAGCTCTGAAGTTCACTGACATTTTTTCTTACTGAAAGAGATTACTGACCAGAGAGACACTACCTTTGAAGCCGCCAAGGTCTATTGAGTAAATATGCATTTAGGCATCTTTTAAAAAGTGAAGTATTGATCAGCTAAGCTGCAGCAGGTCTCCTGTAAGACCATATCCCAGCAGCAAAGCTGTGTATTTTTTATATATATGATAGACAGTGGCACTTCACTTCCTTTAGTGCTGCTACAATCAAGAGTGGGGGGCTGTAGCTCCATCCTGGAGAAGAAAAGTTTCTTGCCAAAAGGAACTTGTAAGGCACTCAGATACGACAGTGATGCAGGCAGGATAAGACCCAGAATGGAATGGAATAGAACAGAACAGAATGTGTGGGATCCTGTTGTTATTTATATTATGGTAGTAGCACCCAGGGCAGGGGCAGGCAACCTATGGCACGCGTGCCAAAGACGGCACGCGAGCAGATTGTCAGTGGCACCCACACTGCCTGGGTGCTGGCCACCTGTCCGGGGGTCTCTGCATTTTAATTTAATTTTAAACGAAGCTTCTTAAACATTTTAAAAACCTTATTTACTTTACACACAATAACAGTTTCGTTATATAGTAAAGACTTATAGAAAGAGACCTTCTAAAAACATTAAAATGTATGACTGGCACGCAAAACCTTAAATTACACTGAATAAATGAAGACTCGGCACACCACTTCTGAAAGGTTGCTGACCCCTGAGCTAGGGGCCCATCTCATGGATCCGAGCTCCATTGTGCTAAGTGCTGTACAAACACAGAACAAAAAAAAAAAAAAACAACAGCCCTGCACAAAGGAGTTTACAACCCAAGGCTCTGTCCACATTTGAGACCTTATAGCAGCTGATTCAGCTGCGCTGCTGTAAGATCTCTTGTGTAGCTGCTCTATGCCCACAGGAGAGAGCTCGCCCGTCGACATAATTAAACCTCAATGAGCGGCCGTAGCTATGTCAGCAGGAGAAGCTCTCCTGCCGACATAGCCCTGTGCACATTACCACTTATGCTGGCAAAATTTGTGTCGCTCAGGGGTGTGTTTATTTTCACATCCCTGAGCCACATAGGTTTTGCTGACATCAGTGGCAGTATAGACATGGCCTCAGTTTCTCTCTCCCCCCTCCCCTTGCATCCGATGAAGTGAGCTGTAGCTCACGAAAGCTCATGCTCAAATAAATTGGTTAGTCTCTAAGGTGCCACAAGTACTCCTTCCCCTTCTAGTGTCTCCCTGGCAAGGCTTTATATATATATATTTTATACACACACCACTTTGGGATCATTCAGGACATAAGCAGCTACATAAACGTAAGATGTTTTCTTTTACAAAATATGAACAGTGATGTGATCATTATTTGGATGAGATTTTCAGTTAGGCCTGGTGGGGGTGGGGAAAGACCCCTACAATGGCCTATTTATGACTGATTATTCTCAAACACACACCAGCAGTCTAGGTGTTAAACCTGGCGAGATGCTGAATGTTTCCTGACAGCTGCTGCGCACCCTTTACTCCCCTTGCAGGAAATGGCAAATGCAAGCCCTCAGCACCTGTCAGGATTAAGTCCAAATGCCTCCACAAAGCCAGAACCGGGAGATCTTCTCCACTGAATAACAATTACTATAATTATTATTTTGTTATACAGACAAAATTATAATTTGGGCTGCAAAGTGCTATGCATGACAACTGGACTATAGAAATTAAACAACAACACTACTTTGCATTCATATAAACACCTTCACCCAATGATCTCAGAGCTGTTAAAAAACATTAATTAAGCCTCACAACAGTGCTGGGAAGTTAGCTTAAGGACTGCTATGAACAATGTGTATGTGCTCTTGCCTTTTAACTGATACAAGCAAAACAGCTCAGCTGTGTGTCAAAGGCCCTATATTTCTAACAGGTAACAGAGAATCCCCTTTAGTTCAAGTACTGTGTTTTTGGGACAGGAAGAACTGAGTTCTCTCTGGCCTTAGCATCCAACTGAAGATGAATTTAAAGAACCCTAGTTATCACTCTAAAAACAACAAGGAAAACTCCCCTTTATTACCTCTGTCTCTCCAGAGACCAGTACTTGAGACACTCAGAGCGTTCCAGTCAGTGCAGTATAAATTCACTCAAGCCATTAAGCCCAAACTCCTACCGCATCTGAAAGCGGGACTGTACTGTGGAAAGCCACGGCAACTCGTTTTAAGCAGTAATGCCATAACGATTACATGCTTGTGTTTCCTGGCTCAGGCCCTTGACCAATAGTCCTGATCCACCGGCAAGTGATGGGTCATTCCCTCATTAGTAGGAATACATTTCATTAGTCCCTTCTGCTCTCTCTCGGACTCCCCCGCTTTCTCTCCATACCCGAGTGTGCGTCTGGATAATGTCACTTGTGTGCAGGATAAATCAGCTGAACAAATCCTATTATATTTTGGAATACTGACAGCAACATGGTAATGACATTGAAACAGGGAAAATATTGTGTTGCTCCTACTGATCTCATGTCACCCACATGGCCATGCCAACTTCATTACTGTACTAAAATGGCAGAGGTCTCGGCTTCTCTCACCAGAGCCACCATTTTTGGGATGTACATGGACACATCCATATTATAGATGGTCTGTCTAGCCCCTCCCATCTTTAAAGCGTTACGAATACACGTACCTCCACAGTATCTGTACCGCTGTGGGAGACAGGTCACTGACTCGCTAACAAACAGCGGGGGGCTGGTGAAACGAGAAAGAAACTGGGTGATGCAGATGGCACTGCCATATAAATTGTGCACACAACAGGAGGTGGGACTAGAACTTTTGTTTTTTCAGCTCCAGACAGCACAGCTGTCTAACGCTGGAACCAAAGGAAAACTTCTGGTGATGGGGGGGGATTAGATCCCTTTATGCTCACTGGCTGGCTAGCCATGGACTCTGATGCCACTCACACACAAGCCAGTATGTTATATAGCATGTGCCTGGTGAAGGGTCATCCAGACTTGTTACATCTCATAGGCTGACATATCAAGAGTCTCGTTCTTTAGCAAAACCTGCAAGGCTGCACTCTTTATTCTTGGCATTTGTCTAAGTAAGGGAGAGGTAGCCCGTGGGAAGGGAGACTGGCCAGGTGGCTCATGCACTAGATTAAGACACTCCATAGCTCTGGGTTCAACCCCCAGCTGTACCACAAGCTTCCTGTGTGATGCTGGGTAAGATACTTAGCCTCTCTGCGCCTCAGTTCCCCAACTGTAAAATGGGACCAATGATTCTGATTTGTCTATTTACAGTGTAAACTCTTTGGGATAGATACGGTCTCTTACCATGTGCACCGATACGGTCTCTTACCAAGTGCACCAAGTACAGCAGGGCCTCCAGGTTCTCCTTCAATAGTAATAACGATGAGTGAGTTGCTGTGCTGCTTTGGGGAGATTTGCTTTCGAGGAAGTCCTGTGCTGGGTGCAATCTCATAGGACGCACCAGAAGCATTGAAACATAATGTAAATGTTTTTTTAAGGACATTGCCAGAAGTTTAGCGCACTAGCTGGTTCTTTAAATGTTAGAGTCCAAATCCGGCCCTGACTTACACCCTACAGAACTCCACTGGAGTCAGGGAAGTGACGGGGGCGTAAGTCAGTGCACGACAAGGCCCAGAGGGCAAAGCTAAATTCAAATGTACCCTTGACCTCAACAGAAGGGATATTGTGCAGCTCCGGGCCCGGGACCAGTGGTGCTTTAAATAGCATCAGGCTTGTGGGGATAGCCCGAGGTCCTTTGCTTCTGGTTCTTGTAGGACTCTTGGATTCTGCCGCTTTTTTTAAAAAGCCGTTACGTAACTATCCCCTCGGGCTGGCAAACTTGCAAGGTAACAGCACAGTGAGGCAACGTGAGGTCAGGCCTGGTACGTAGCTGTTCACCTGGCATGTACACAAGTGCAAGGCCATCATATGGAGCCCACAGAAGACCTTAGGCTAGGCCACGTGCAATAGAGCCGCTGGGTCCCTGGCAGCCAAAGCAGCTAAAATCAGCTCCTGAACACCAAATCTAATCTGTTGTGAGACATACGGCAAAGAGCAGCAGCTGAGACAAGCTCTGCAAAGCTCTTCTCCACTCAGGCAGCCAGGGCGGGGCTGCCACTTAGCACACCTGCAAGAGACCCTGCCCCGGGGGGTGGCGAGCACATCACACCACATGCAGCGTGAGCGCGGCCCGCAGAGTAGGCAGCGATGTGGGGGAGGGAGCTAAGAGACCCTGCATGAAACATCCCAGACACAACAGTACTCGTCAGCAGCCTCGGGCCCCATTCCACCTTCAATGGGCATTCTGTGTGAGCAGGGTCAACAAGCAAGCAAGAAGCCAAAAGCGAACAGCACAGAGCACAGGGTAATGGCAGCCAGCCATTTAAAGGGACAGAAATCTTATATATTTTTAAAAGGAGGTTGGTCTGCAGCTTTATTAATTATTATTATTATTTTTTAAAAGAAATTTTGGGGGGGGGGAAAGGAGGGGAGAGGACAGGACCGGAAGGAATTTGCTTCCAAGGATATTTGTTTTGCAATGTTACAGGCAGCCAAACTGAACTAGTGGAGATTATTGGCATTACCATCATGTGTACTCTCTGTAACAAGAACTACTTTCTGCTTGGATCATACTTGATGCCTCTAATAAATAACACGTCTAGGTCATTAGGCCCTGATTCAGCAATGCACTGAAGCATGTGCTTTGACTTGAGTCGGTGCATACGTGCTTTGCTGCAGCATGGCCTTATAAAAGCACTTTTCAGCCATGACTCTCAAAGCTCTTTACAGGGCAGTTATGGAGTAAAAACTTTGCAAATGAGATGTCATCTTCGTATGGGCGTGTCCATGCAAATACCAAACTTCAGCCTTTGAGCATGCCCAGTGTGAACTGGATGAATAATGTGTGAATAATGCACCAGGCATTATTTCTGGGCCTGTTACCTTTCAACCTGCTGTACAGGGTAAATCTTTGAGTCCTTGTCTTGCCAATAACTTTAGAGGAGGAAATGAGGAGGGAGCTATAAGTGAACCACTCTTTGGCAAATTTTTAAATATAAATGTTATTAAACCCCCATTAGACTCTTTGCCATTCCTGATTGCAGATCTCCCCGGTCTGAGGGTGGAAACAGAAACTTTCAACTTTGGAAACAGCCTCTGCTTACGTTTGCTTTACTGAGGGTTTATAGATTCATAGATTCCAAGGACAAAATGGTCCATTGTGATCATCTAGTCTGACCTCCTATATAACACAGGCCATAGAACTGCCCCAAAACAATTCTTAGAAAAGATCTTTTAGAAAAACATCCAATATTGACTTTAAAATGGTAAGTGACGGAGTATCCACTACGACCTTTGGTAAATTATGCCAATGGTTAACTACACTCACAGTTAAAAATGTATGCTGTATTTCCAGTCTGAATTGGTCTAGTTTCAACATCCAGCCATTGGATCATGTTATAGCTCTCTATGCGATATCGAAGAGACCATTATTAAATATTTGTTACCCAGATAGATATAGACAAATAACATCACCCTTTAACTGTCTCTTTGTGAAGCTAAATACAGTGAGCTCCTTGAGTCTATCACTAAAAGGCAGGTTTTCTAACCCTTTAATCATTCTCGTGGCTCTTCTTTGAACCCTCTGAACAGCCTTCTTGAACTGTTGACACCAAAACTGGACAGAGTGTTCCAGCAGTGGTCACACCAGTGACCAATATAAAGGTAAAATAACCTCTCTACTCCTGCTCGAGAGTCCCCTGTTGGTAATCTATGTGGATTTAGGAAAACTGAAAAGGGTAAGAACCATAAGTGACGGAATGAAACGGAAGGAAAATTTAAAGGAGGATAGGAGAAATACTTCCCAACAGTGGGATCATGGAAGAGTATGGCTATAGCTACATAACTATGTCCCTGGTCACAGCCTCTGCAGGCACTGAACCTGAGACCTCTGGATTTAAAACACATAATAAGCCTCTACAGGTTGAGCTAAAAGAGCAGCTTTATTAGTTCAGAAACACCGATGGACTCAAATTGGTACACATAGCCTGTCCACTAGAGAGACACAAAGAGCCCCAGCATGCTAGTGCAGGTTACATCTGCACTGGGGAAATTTACCAAAAATATTCCCACTGGTGAGCACAGTTACATGAATTAGTCCCATGGAAGCTGATAGGCTATTGCTATCAGGAACTACTCAGAGTGAGAAAGTGCTCAACTCATACCAACATGAGTGCAAAGATCATACCTGCAAAAATGTAGAGGCCAGAACCCCTTACTGAACTTCTCCTAAACTGATGTCAGAGAAAAACACAGTTCTCACTCTCAGGTTGGGTGCAGCAAATCAGATACACGTTATTACCTCAAGCAATTGGACAGAGGGGAGAGAGTGCACTAGGACGCAGGGTTTCCCCCACCTGGGCAGGTCTCTCCCAGATAAACAATTTGAGCAAGTATTTATACCTTTATTACAGACAATAAGCAGCAGCAACTGCACATTGTTTATACATATTCCTTCATGATATCTTATTTTTCTTACCATTTCTCTTAGTCTGCATTCTATTCTTATCGAATACAAGGTCACAACAGCCTCTTTCACAGTTGTTTTCCACTTGCTTCGCACTATCCCTGCTTCTACAAATCCTGCGTTATTAAAGCGAGGGTTAGCCTGACTCCTACTCATTTCAGAGGCCTGCATCCAAATTCCCTTTATCTACTTCCACACTGATCCAGTTGTCATCCTTGCATGATCCTTGCATACAGTGATGGTATGGGAATGCCACAAAACCACATGCATCGGAGGTCCCACCTCCTTAATTCGAAAGCAACGGTCCATCCATTTTTCAAAGAGAAATGGATATTTTCCTGTGCACTGAATAAAAGTTTTAGCTGTACAATAATCCACCACCATTCCTCTACTGTTCCTGGAGACTGAATAGGGGAAAGGTAAGGTGAGAGGCTACACAAGGCTTTGGTTTTGGTGCTACTTTTCTCTTAGCCTCTGGAAATGCTGGCACTTCCTACCACACCTCCACCCATCTCTGTAGAGGATTCTATTTTGCAGACAGAACACTCCGGATGGGGATTCCTGGGAACAACTGACTAGTAAGTGGCAGTGTTGTCCAGTAGCCAGCACACGGGACAGATTCAGGAGACCAGAGTTCTATTCTCAGCTGCACATTGACCTACCCCATGATCTTGGGCAAATTGTGTTTCTCTCAGTTTCAATTTCTCCATCTGTAAAAGGAATAATGATACTTTCCTTCCCCGGTAAAGCACACTGAAATCTTTGGATGAAAAATGAGGTGGAAGAACTTGGTATTATTATTGCTAGGACAGGTGTTTGTTCTCCCAACAAAAGCAGAAATCCAAATTGATAACCCATTGGGGAGGGGCGGGGGGAAGAGATGAATAGTAACACCCTAAAATTCCCAGCCACTTCCTCATCACAGTTGCAGGGCACATGGATCTTCAGGAGAAAAGCAAGCATAGAACTCAATTGGATCCTATATTAAGAACATAAGAACAGACATATTAGGTCAGACCAAAGGTCCATCTAGCCCAGTATCCTGTCTTCCGACAATGGCCAACACCAGGTGCTTCAGAGGGAATGAACAGAACAGGTCATCATCAAGTGATCCGTCCCCTGTCGCCCATTTCCAGCTTCTGACAAACAGAGGCTGAGGACACCATCCCTGCCCAACCTGGCTAATAGCCATTGATGGACCTATCCTCCATGAATTTATCTAGTTATTTTTTGAACCCTGTTATAGCCTTGGCCTTCACAACATCCTCTGTCCAAGAGTTCCACAGGTTGACTGTGCATTGTGTGAGGAAGTACTTCCTTTTGTTTGTTTTAAATCTACTGCCTATTGATTTCATTTGGTGACCCCAAGTTCTGGTGTTATGCATACGAGTACAGACCCCCTACTACTTGAGCTAGAAGAGCCTCTGCCTGTAGCTGCTAGCCATAGATGATCTATGACACACCACGAAGCAGTTTTGGTTCTCACCCACAGGATAGCGGTGCACCCATCAGTCACCATGTTACAACATTTTGCACTTACACAGCATGTTCTGGCCTCGTCATCATCAGTGCAGCGAGGGTACCAGTGATTTGCCCAAGCTCACATAAAAAGGGTAATAGGAGAGTTGGGAATATACCCAGGAGTCCTGACTCCCATTCCCCTGCTGAAACTACTTGGCAACTCTGCCTCCCTGTGACTCACACTTTGGTCCCTACCCTCAAAATAAGAGGCTATCCGAGCACTTCTTTAGCTGTCCTCCCAGCCAAGCCGCTCATCAGGGAATAACTCTGAAGCCTCCCCAGGTATGTGCCCCAAAGCCCAACTATACTACAGTGTTGGGAAATGATTGCCCAACCCTTTGAGAGCTCCTGAGCTCAGAAAGGTTTTTTTTCCTAGCAACAGGGCTGCCACAAAAAACAAGAAGAGATTGACTACAGTAATTTAGACAGTCAAACTCCATTTCCTGCCAAAAGACAAACGAAAATACACCCGCAAGGCAGCAGTCAGGTGGTGGCTGGGGGCTGGCGCTTGATTATCTTGGACAGATATTTCACTAGAGTATCCTGGCAGCAGCGGCTAAGGTGACACCTTTTCATTTAAGGCACTCGGCTTTGTTACGCTGCAGTTCATCAAGCGGGCACTTGTGAAAAATAAGAATCCAATCAGACAGATGAAAAGACCTGGCTGCCAGGATAAGCGGCTGAGCTTCCTCCTTCGCTCTCTAGAATAGCGAGGGTCAGCGGAGAAAACCTTCCGTATCACCACCCGAGACACTGTGGCTGGGATTCAATCCCCACCCAACACCCAGTCAGGTCATCTGCTTTCTTCCCCTGGGGTCTCCAAAGCAAGTGCTATGACACACCAGTGCTATCTTCTGGGAGACACCTGCTGCAAGCCCATCCAGCTCCGGTGTTTCAGGATAGCAGACCACCGGGCTGTTCCCAGAAGCAATGGGCCGTAGAAGGCTCCACTGGGCCGTGAAGATGGACTGCAGACTGGACTCTAACTAGCACCCTGCTCTGGGAAGTACCCTCCCTTTGGGGAGGCTGCCCCAGGAGGTGTTGGAGGAGGCTCACTAAAAGAATCCCTGCAGAAAACTGATCCTTGGGAGCAATAATGTGAATGGGCTTCAGCCAGTGGGAGAGAAGGAAAGACAACTAAACGGGCAGGTGAGAGGGATCCTGAAGGGCATCCCCTAAAATAAGTTGAGGATTTTTAATATAGATAAAAGCAAAACCACAGAGTAGCCCAAGGTGCCTGCATTTCCCAGGTGGGAAAAGGCACCAAGCTTTTAAGTCTTGTGAAGGATAGTCCAGCAGTTAGGGCATAAGTCTGGGACTCAGGATTCCTGGGATGAATTCTCTCCTCTACACAGGCTGCCTATGTGACCTTGGGCAAGTCACTTAGTCTCTCTGTGCCCATCTGTAAAACAGGGATAAATAGCACTGGGGACTTGGCAGGATAAATACTTTTAAAGATTGGAGGGGCTCAAATACGACAGCAATGGGGGTCCTATAAGTAATTGAGATGGAGAGATAAACAATGCACCTGAAACCTGTGGAAATCCATTATGCCCAAACCAGGGGTGACGGAACAGGGGGGCTTGAGGCCATGGCCACTTGTAAAAGTGGAATGGCTATGCCCTCCTCCCCCTTTTTACCAGCTGTAAAGGCAAGCAATGGGGGGATGGAACGGAGAGGAGCGAGCGGGGGACAGAGTCTTGGGGGGGGAAGAGGCGGCACGGGAGGGGGCCTCGGGGGAAGAGGCAGTGCGAGGGCAGGGGGAAGCAGTGTGAGGGTGGGATCTTGGGGAGAAGGGGCTGTGCAGGGATGGGGGCTATGGTTTGGGCTCCTGTGGGCCCTCCACACACATTTTTAGGGTGCTTCCGCTGCTCCTGGCCCAAACACTCACCATGTGTCCATTATTACGTTGGATTATCCGAACATGAGATATTATAGTCACAGACTTGCATGCATCCTATAGTTTCTATCAGAGAAGAAGAGATTCTTCTTAACTTCCTATCCTAAACTCCTTAGTAGTAGCACTGGGCTCTCACTCTCTCTCTCTCCCCAGCCCCCATAGGTATATAATTAAATTTCATTAAACTTTTTGAAAGTTTAAAGTTGTTTCCATATCACACAGTTTAAAAAGCAGACTTATTTATGGTGTTTTTAAAAAAATGCTTTTTTCCCCCCCAAAAAATTGTTATAGAAACAGCTACTGAAATGGTAGGAGCTCCAACCTCCTACCACACTTCGCTATAAATGGAAAATTTCAATAATCATTTCGATAAACATTTGGATTTAAAAAGTGACAAAAAAAATTGTGAAGAATGAAACATTTAAAAAAAAGAGAGATAAGGTCGGGGGGGAGAGGAATATCTTTTATTGGACCAATTGATGTTGGTGAAAGAGACAAAGCTTTGGGGCTACACAGAGCTCTTCTTCAGCTCTGGGAAAGGGACTGAGAATGTCATCGCTCAGTACAAGGGTGTAACAGATCAGGAGTTGACACATTTCCCAAGAGACTGTTCAAGGTGAAGTGGGCAGTTAACATGCCTACAGTGGTAGGGCAAAGGAGGGTTATCAGAGTGGGTTACAGATAGTGATCAGTGATGTGATTGCTAAGCATTGTGGGATCAAATGTATTATTCAAACGTAAGCTATTCTTATCCCATATGTACACAGTGCTGAAGGAATAGGGGGACGCTGCAGCATTACCTGGAACCATTCATCACCCAAGTGAATAATGCCTGTTTGAAAAGCCACTGAGTAGTCATAAAAAATGACCAATTTTCCCTGATTTATGCTGCAGATTAGTAACTACTGCCTTCTGCCCTTAAGAGGGAAGGAACGTGCGCTATTTTTCATTCATCCATTTGTCTACTGTTCTTCAGGAGATGCACTGTCCTACGGATGGCGGTTCCACGACCACCCACACCCAAGAGAAGGAGGCGGGTGGTGGTGGTCGGGGACTCTCTCCTCAGTGGGACTGAGTCATCTATCTGCCACCCTGACCAGGAAAACCAAGAAGTCTGCTGCTTGCCAGGAGATAGGATTCACGATGTGACGGAGAGACTGCCGAGACTCATCAAGCTCTCAGATCGCTACCTCTTCCTGCTTCTCCACATGGGCACCAATGATACTGCCAAGAATGACCTTGAGCGGATCACTGCAGACTACGTGGCTCTGGGAAGAAGGATAAAGGAGTTTGAGGCGCAAGTGGTGTTCTCGTCCATCCTCCCCGTGGAAGGAAAAGGCCTGGGTAGAGACCGTCGAATCGTGGAAGTCAAACGAATGACTACGCAGGTGGTGTCGGAGAGAAGGCTTTGGATTCTTTGACCATGGGATGGTGTTCCAAGAAGGAGGAGTGCTAGGCAGAGATGGGCTCCACACTAATGAAAAGAGGGAAGAGCATCGTCGCAAGCAGGCAGGCTAACCTAGTGAGGAGGGCTTTAAACTAGGTTCACCGGGGAAGGAGACCAAAGCCCTAAGGACGTGGGATACCGGGAGGAAACACGAGCAGGAGCACGCAAGAGGGGAGGGCTCCTGCCTCATACTGAGAAAGAGGGACAATCAGTGACTTATCTCAAGTGCCTATACACAAATGCACGAAGCCTGGGAAACAAGCAGGGAGAACTAGAAGTCCTGGCACAGTCAAGGAATTATGATGTGATTGGAATAACGGAGACTTGGTGGGATAACTCACATGACTGGAGTACTGTCATGGATGGATATAAACTGTTCTGGAAGGACAGGCAGGGCAGAAAAGGTGGGGGAGTTGCATTGTATGTAAGAGAGCAGTAGGACTGCTCAGAGCTCTGGTATGAAACTGCAGAAAAACCTGAGAGTCTCTGGATTAAGTTTAGAAGTGTGAGCAACAAGGGTGATGTCGTGGTGGGAGTCTGCAATAGACCACTGGACCAGGGGGATGAGGTGGATGTGGCTTTCTTCCAGCAACTACCGGAAGTTACTAGATCGCAGGCCCTGGTTCTCATGGGAGACTTTAATCACCCTGATATCTGCTGGGAGAGCAAGACAGTGGTGCACAGACAATCTAGGAAGTTTTTGGAAAGTGTAGGGGACAATTTCCTGGTGCAAGTGCTGGAGGAACAAACTAGGGGCAGAGCTCTTCTTGACCTGCTGCTCACAAACCGGGAAGAATTAGTAGGGGAAGCAAAAGTGGATGAGAACCTGGGAGGCAGTGACCATGAGATGGTCGAGTTCAGGATCCTGACACAAGGAAGAAAGGAAAGCAGCAGAATACGGACCCTGGACTTCAGAAGAGCCGACTTTGACTCCCTCAGGGAACTGATGGACAGGATCCCCTGGGAGAACAACATGAGGGGGAAAGGAGTCCAGGAGAGCTGGCTGTATTTTAAAGAATCCTTATTGAGGTTACAGGGACAAACCATCCCGATGTGTAGAAAGAATAGTAAATATGGCAGGCCACCAGCTTGGCTTAACAGTGAAATTCTTGCTGCTCGTAAATACAAAAAAGAAGCTTACAAGAAGTGGAAGATTGGACAAATGACCAGGGAAGAGTATAAAAATATTGCTCGGGCATGCAGGAGTGAAATCAAGAAGGCCAAATCACACCTGGAGTTGCAGCTAGCAAGAGATGTTAAGAGTAACAAGAAGGGTTTCTTCAGGTATGTTAGCAACAAGAAGAAAGTCAAAGAAAGTGTGGGCCCCTTACTGAATGATGGAAACAACCTAGTGACAGAGAATGTGGAAAAAGCTAAATGTACTCAATGCTTTTTTTGCCTCTGTGTTCACGAACAAGGTCAGCTCCCAGACTACTGCACTGGGCAGCACAGCATGGGGAGGAGCTGACCAGCCCTCTGTGGAGAAAGAAGTGGTTCAGGACTATTTAGAAAAGCTGGAAGAGCACAAGTCCATGGGGCCAGATGCACTGTATCCGAGAGTGCTAAAGGAGTTGGCGGATGTGATTGCAGAGTCATTGGCCATTATCTTTGAAAACTCATGGTAATCGGGGGAGGTCCCGGATGACTGGAAAAAGGCTAATGTAGTGCCCATCTTTAAAAAAGGGAAGGAGGATGATCCTGGGAACTACAGGCCAGTCAGCCTCATCTCAGTCCCTGGAAAAATCATGGAGCAGGTTCTCAAGGAATCAATTCTGAAGCACTTAGAGGAGAGGAAAGTGATCAGGAACACTCAGCATGGATTCACCAAGGACAAGTCATGCCTGACTAATCTAATTGCCTTTTATAACGAGATAACTGGCTCTGTGGATGAGGGGAAAGCAGTTGACATGTTGTTCCTAGACTTTAGCAAAGCTTTTGACACGGTCTTCCACAGTATTCTTGCCAGCAAGTTAAAGAAGTATGGGCTGGATGAATGGACTATAAGGTGGATAGAAAGCTGGCTAGATTGTCGGGCTCAACGGGTAGTGATCAATGGCTCCATGTCTAGTTGGCAGCCAGTATCAAGTGAAGTGCCCCAAGAGTCGGTCCTGGGGCCAGTTTTGTTCAATATCTTCATTAATGATCTGGAGGATGATGTGGATTGCACCCTCAGCAAGTCTGCAGATGACACTAAACTGGGAGGCGAGGTAGATAAGCTGGAGGGTAGGGATAGGATACAGAGGGCCCTAGACAAATTAGAGGATTGTGCCAAAAGAAATCTGATGAGGTTCAAGAAGGAGAAGTGCAGAGTCCTGCACTGAGGACGGAAGAATCCCGTGCACCGCTACAGAATAGGGACCGAATGGCTAGGCAGCAGTTCTGCAGAAAAGGACCTAGGGGTTACAGTGGACGAGAAGCTGGGTATGAGTCAACAGTGTGCCCTTGTTGCCAAGAAAGCCAATGGCATTTTGGGATGTATACGTAGGGGCATTGCGAGCAGATCGAGGGACGTGATCGTTCCCCTCTATTCGACATTGGTGAGGCCTCATCTGGAGTACTGTGTCCAGTTTTGGGCCCCACACTAAAAGAAGGATGTGGAAAAATTGGAAAGTGTCCAGAGGAGGGCAACAAAAATGATTAGGGGACTGGAACACATGAGTTATGAGGAGAGGCTGAGGGAACTGGGATTGTTTAGTCTGCAGAAGAGAAGAATGAGGGGGGATTTGATAGCTGCTTTCAACTACCTGAAAGGGGGTTCCAAAGAGGATGGTTCTAGACTGTTCTCAGTGGTAACAGATGACAGAACGAGGAATAATGGTCTCAAGTTGCAGTGGGGGAGGTCTAGGTTGGATATTAGGAACAACTTTTTCACAAGGAGGGTGGTGAAGCACTGGAATGCGTTACCTAGGGAGGTGGTGGAATCTCCTTCCTTAGAAGTTTTTAAGGTCAGGCTTGACAAAGCCCTGGCTGGGATGATTTAGTTGGGGATTGGTCCTGCTTTGAGCAGGGGGTTGGACTAGATGACCTCCTGAGGTCCATTCCAACCCTGATATTCTATGATTCTATGATTCATTCTTCCCTTTCTGAAAACTTTACTTGGTGGCTAAGTTTGTGCTGCCCAAAACCCCTGCTCTTGGTTAGTTTACTCCCCTTTACACATACACGCTGTCTCTCTCACACACACACACACACACGCGCGCTCAGATTTTGTAAGCAATGGTGCCTAGTACTTTGCCTCAATTCACTCTGCAAGCCAGGCCAGCCCAAGCCTTAGAGCCAGGAGCTGGAGAGAGACTCAGACCCAGCCTCTTCTACGCAAGAGATGAGCATGAGACTCGGTGCACTCAGGCCAGCTGAGTCACCAACTCAAAGCTCATTTCACTTGATGCCAGCAGTCACAGCTGCCGCTCTGGCTCAGCAGCAAGGCCTTCTGACTGGCTTGAGCAGTCAAGTACAGCACACTCCTCCCAGTCTCCTCTGTAATTATTTGTGTGCAAGCTGCAGTCCATTAGTGCCACGTGCCGGGATGGCTCGCAGATAAGATTCTACAAACTTGGTCGTGGCCATGAACAAACATTGCACGGGGAAGAAAACGGAAGCAGCCACAAACGGGGAGGGGGACTCAGACTTTCTGTTAACTGCTTGCTGCCCTATTAGAAAAACATGAGGCCAGAGTAGCCATACCCTGCACTCCAGCTCACGGCAAGCTATCTACAGCGTGGGGGGCTATTGCTGTAGAGTTTAGGAATGAACTCTTTGTTTACTACAGAAGAGCAAAAAAATCAGGACCTATGTTTGACCACATCTCTTAAAAGCCCAAGCAGGTCCTCCTAATCTCTGTCAGTCTCACTGTAACACTCCCAGAGCTTCTCACCACTCACCCCATCGGCCAGCCTAGGCCTTTGGCCAGGCTGAGGATTTCAGTTTCTGATGGCGAGGCAGCAGGGTAGCTCGCCACCCTTCAATTCCCATTGTGCTGACAGGCAAAGCCACTCTGCGGATACATTTACACCTGCAACCATGCAGCCGTGCCAGTGGATGGCTGACAAGGGCTGTAACGGGGGCAAATCTCCCATGGAGAGAAGGCCCTAGTGAGACGTCTATCCCAGACATCTCAGCAGCCACCTCCACTTATTGAAAGGCTACACTTTCCAGGCTGAGGGGGTGGGTTCTGCCAGCTGTATTTAAGTTGAGGAGTTAGTACCTTTCCCGGGGGCAGCCAACTGAAAATCAACAGAGCAAAGTGCTTCTCAACTTAAGGGTTCAGAATCTAATACTCCTCCGAATCGTGCCTTTCATTCGGGGCTCTCTATGCACTTTCTCACGCTGGGGATGGCTCATCTCCACTGTACAGATGTAGAGACTAAGCACAATAATGCTTTGGCAGCTTTCCCCGCCCGGGTCACACAGCAAAGCTGGGAAAGGAACAGAGTCCCAGTCCCCTGCTCCAACCACTAGGCCATGCTCCAACTCTTTGCTCACATTCTCCTATGCAATTTAATAGTTGTTTTCATCAAGGTCTCATTATAGGGACCACAGAGAGCTAACGGTCCCTTTCATGGCTTATCAACGCCACTGAAATGACGGGGTTGGCGCGATTCCGTGTTCTGTCTCAGAGTTCTGCAGTGAGTTGTGCTGGGAGTTTGGTAGTAAGCCTACAGGCAGCAGATACCCCTATGTGGGGAGCTTTAGTGGCCCAACCAAGTAACCCCAGCGGAAAGTACTCCGCTTCAACCTAAAAGCAGCTCTTTGAAACTGCAGCGCTCCAGGGGCGCTGTACCTCTGGGCTTGATCCTTCTCCCACTAGAGTCAATGGGAGGGTTGCTTTTGGCTCCAATGGGCAGAAGGAATCCGACTCAAAGAGACAGCCCAATTCTCATTTACACCAAGGCCTCTTTCTACCAGGCGCAGAGATGGAATTTTTGCCCACTTTCAGGCCCCCCCTTTACGCTGCCAGTGGCCTAAGCCAATAGGGAAATCACCCACAGAAACTAAGTCAGACTAAACTTCTCTGCCATTGAACCAAATGGCTAATGGCCTGGAGGAAAGCGGAGTGGATACGGTGCGAATCAAAGAGGAGGCATTCCAAGTCTGCCATTTGACTGGGGGTGGGGGGGCGTTCCATAGTGCTTAGTTTGTAATGAAAGAGCCGCCGGGGCTCAAGCACTTATTTTACATTCATAACTGATCCAGCAAGCCCAGAGGTGCCGGGACTATGAACTGCCTGCCAAGCCTAGAGGTGCCAGGGCTCAGCAGTGCAAGCCCACGCCCAAATTAAGTGCTCACGTTCCAGCTCTGCCATTCGACTGGGGGCCAGGGGAAGCATTCTGTGTTTTCCATTCTCGATTTGCTCAGACTTGAGCTTGCCTCTCGCTTGATGGAGCTAATTAAGACGGAAAAACCAAAGCATGGTGCTCTGTTACATGCAGCCCAGATGCAGTACACGCTGTACTGCTGATTTCGGTACAGCATATCAAAGGCTGCAATACACTGCCTGGGTTGAGGCAGACCCCAACAAGCGTAGCCCGCACCATCAGGCAACGCAAGGATGCTTTGGCTTATTTGCAGAATAAATCCAAGCACCTTGCGCCCCCCACCCCGAATCTTCCCCTTGAATCTTGAGGCATATAGCACTGATCTTCAAGCTATTCCCTTACTGTTTTTTGGTGCACAAACATTGTAGAACTGGCTCTGCATGGGGAATTGGGGACTTCCGTGGGTTAATGGCCTATGTTACAGACCCCTAAAAAAATAATAATAATAATCAAGCCATATCTTAGCAAATCTCATTGTGCAAATTAGTTTAGACTCTGTCTCAAATTAGGGTGACCAGACAGAAACTGTGAAAAATCGGGATAGGGCATGGTGGGTAATAGGAGCCTATATAAGAAAAAGACCCCAAAATCAGGACATCTGATCACCCTACCTCAAATTAAGATTTTGGGGGTAAAATTCCACCCATAAGCAGAGGTGCCACCTTAAGGGTTTCAGTGGTGTATAGAATTTGTGCTGGTCTTCTGGATGGAGGTGGAATTTCATCCCTAATTAATTATTTTGTAGAACAACAACTAAAGCAAATAGGCTGATTCCCTCCGAATATCTCAAAGCACCTTACACTAATTCTTTAACAATCACAACACTCCTGTGAGGTAAGAAAGCATTATGCTCCCCAATTCACAGATGGGGAAACTGAGGCACAAAGTGGTCACATGGTGAGTTGGTAGCAGAGCCTGGCATGGAACCCAGCAGTCCCAGCTCCTAGTTTTCTGGTCTACTCAGTAGGCCACACTGTCCTGGTACAAACAGCCACATGAAGTAGCTCAGTGTGGCTGGTTAAACACGTGACTTACCGCGCTGCTACAGGGAATGTCCTTGACTTTGAGCCAGGCCAGATCTAAGGTCCCCTCTCCCCTGTAGCAGGACTGAAGCCTTTCTTTGATGCGGTCATTGATCTTTTTCAGGATGAAGATGCACAGAGCAGACTCATCCAAGGACTTCATTTTCCTCTTCTGCCCCTTGGAGAAGACTGTGAAGAGGATATCGTCATCTGGGCTGGCACCCAAGGACCTGGCCAAGATGGCACCTGCCTTGGATAAATAGGCTGCTTGGAGAAGCCGGTACTCCACCCCGTTCTTCTCGCAGCCAATGGGCACCTCAACATAGGAGTTGAAGGCTGTGTCCTCCTTGCAGAGCCGGACCAGCTTGGAGGTGTAGACCTGCTCCTTGGTGGTGGAGCCAGGCGGGGAGATCATCTCAGGCTGCAGGGTCAGAAAGTAGACAAAGTTGCCACTGCTGAAGCCGTAGATGTAGTAGATGTCGAAGTCAGGGATGATAGTGAACGTGTCTGAGGGGATCTTGATCATGGAGGCCACAAACTCGTCATGAAAGACATAAGCAAACATCCCATCCGCCTCGGAGTTCTTGGTGAGCTTCCTGCTGGAGATGGTGGGGAAGTACTCGGGCTTGCCGTCCACGGCCGTGGCGATGAACAGCTTGTCATCCATGTTGCTGTAAGAAACAATGACTCCAAAAACAGAGCCACTCTCGTTTACCCCAGAGAGATAATGCTCCTTCTTATGGAAGGGCTCTCCCAGCTTGAAGAGGTCCTCCAGCCTCAACAGCTTGCAGATCCCCTGGTAAAGGCTCCCACAGGCGATCAACCTGTTCTCCTTGTAGTCTATCAGGAGCATCTTGTTGATATTGTTAGTGAGAGTCAAGGGTTCATTGCAAGTCTGGACTATCCTGGGAGGATAGCACTTTGGGTTATCTTCATCTGGACCAGTCTGGTGGGTCACCAGAACTTTTAGGTCATTGGAGAGTTTGTAGATCCTGTTGACAGCCCCCAAGTAAATGTGCCCAGTTTTTTCATCAACCACCAGGTGGTTAAAAGTCCCCTCTGCCTGCTCTCTGGGGAAAGTGGCAAAGGGCCTCTTTGGATTAGGTGGCTGTTGCCTAGCAAGGGATGGCATCATGGTAGATAGGAGCAGGTGGGAAATCAGGCAAGTCCATTTCCACATGGCTGCCGACATAGTTAGAAAGTTTTGTATTCCCAAGGGAGTGAGGATGCGGAGCGGCAAGCGTTTTCAAAGTCCCTTAGTGGATTTTGTCCTGCAAGCAAAGGGAGAGGAAAACAAAAGTATATTACTATGGAGTATTTCCCCCCCCACTTCCTCCTTCAAAACCATGCCATCCTCAGAGAATATTTAATTGCTAATCACCCCTTTCTCATCTCTGATCTCTCTGTATAAAACCAGCACAAAGGAACCCTCCTGGAAAGAAAAGACTGGGAGAAATCTCATGCCAGATTAATAACCAGCCACACACCGTAACACAATAGAGAAATGCATTGGAAGCAAACAATGTAAAAGGGTTAATGGCCACAGATATTGACCAGTATTTGCATTACAAAACCCTGGCTTTGACGGGGTCCCATTGTGCTAGGCACTATACAGGGATATAGTTCCAGTACCTGAGTTTACAGTCCAAACAGACAAGACAGAATGAGTTATGATCCCCTTTTTACAGACGGGAAACTTGAGTAGAAGAGAGATTCAGTGACTTACCCAAGGAATGGGTGACAGAGATAGGAATTAAACCCAGATCTTCTGTAGCCAAGCTCAGTGCCTTAACCACCCTTTCTCTCTGACAGAGTTAGTGTCCCTCCCTCCCTCTTCTCCTGGTGCTGTTCCACTTAGTATAAATTGAATATTCATAGGACCAGAAGGGAGAGAGCCAGAAAGAGACACCGACTGTATAGCCTGGTGGTTTGGGCCCTGACCTAGGACACGGGACACCTAGGTTTAGGTCCTTGCTAAATCAGATAGGGCAGGAACTTTTCTTCTGCATCAGAATGAAACCAAAATTTTGAAACCTTGAAATCTTTCATGAAAGAAAACCGGTTTCTGTTTGGCCCCAGTGGGAACCCAACCCTTTCCGTTTCACCCCTTTGAGCTGCAGTTTTTAGTGCAGCCAAAGAGGATACATATACTGGCACTCAGTGTCCTTCTAGCCTGTTTACACTATGCACGTAAAGGGGTTTCCCAACACCATTGTCCCGCAACACTGTAAACGCTGAATGGTGCTTTAACTGTGTAGGTTTAAAGAGACCGCTGTAAATTGCCATAGGTTTTAAACACACAGTTAAGTTCCCCTCTTTGCCCGGAGACAGAACCCTGTTTTAGCCACATTTGCAGACAGCTCCGTTGTTACTGGGTTCCCTGGCATAGCTGCATTTGTCTCGTAGCCGGGACCTGTGAAACTGCACCTCCTTCTCTTCATAACTGCTTATTTAACAAAAACCAGTTCAGCTCCTTTGAGTCCTGCAGAGCCCATACAGCTACTGGAGAGTGATCTGGATTCCATTCTGGCTCACGCATCACATGCGGACCTTTCAACTAAGTGCTGAGTGCAAAAGCCTTATTACGGACAACCATTAGAGCAGGCTCCAAATCAAAGACAGTCACAAACCACACACCCCTGAACATTAGGCTGGTCAAAGCCTGGGTCTGACTTCCACAAAATGCCCCTTCTCTCTTTATAAGGACCAGAAGCAAAACTCCTTTTGAACCCGTCTCAAAGGGCAAGGCTCTGCCACCCCTACTCATGCTGAGTTATTCCACTGATATAAATGGTGTTAATTTTGAAATAAGGGTGGTGAGACCTGGTGCTAAGGATTGCAAGTGGCAAGGTGAACACAGCAGGATTTCCAGATCCCAGAGAGTTGAAGGTACGACTAAGGTAATTAGAACCACTGGGCTAGATTAACACCTAGTCTGAATCCACTAACATCAATGGAGCTACAAAGATTTACATCACCTGAGGGTCTAGCCCAGTGGTTCCCAAACTAGGGGCGCCGTTTGTTCAGGGAAAGCCCCTAAGGGGGGCTGCGGGAAGCGGCGGCCAGCACGTCCCTCGGCCTGCACCGCTTCCCATAGCTCCCATTGGCCAAGAGCGGCGAACGGTGGCCACTGGGAGCTGCGATCGGCAGAACCTGTGGACGCGGCAGATAAACAAACCGGCCCAACCCGCCGGGAGCTTTCCCTGAACTAGCGGCGCCCCTAGTTTGGGAACCACTGGGCTAGCCCATCTTCTTGTGACTTGTAAGCTGATCAGATCTGACCAGGAAGCCACATGGAAGGAATAAATCTGGCATCACACAGTCACTTTTCAGAGTATTTACGCAATTCGGATCTAAGCAAAAATCTCACAACAGCTAAGAGCTCAGGACAGTTGTACTTCTTCCCCCGCCCCCACGTTTAATTTCCCAGCTGCTGCATTTGACACATCCTGGGCAGAGGTCATGCTGAGTTTACTTAAGGCATGTTTACTTTGTCCTTCTGGTCCAACAAATATTTTTTAAAATCAAGTTTACGTAAAGTTCAAGAGATTCCCTCTCTCTCTCTCTCATCAGTGAGAAACAGTTCTCTCTGCAGCCGACCAGTCATGCAGGTCTGTAAGCAGGGCTTTTAATAATCTTTATGATGATGGATAGAGTAGCGATGGGAAAAGTTGTCCCTGTGCAGCGATACCTCTTCAGCTCCTGGCTCAAGGGTGGACTCTTTCAAAGGAGAAAGCTGGACCCAGTGTTCTGAAATGTCACCCGGTGCCCCCGAAAACTAGTTCTGGTCACTTATGAATTACAATCTGTGTTTCTAATGGCTGCCTAGACACCGGGGTAATTGGAGCACTAGAAATACATAAGGAGAAAAGATTCTTTTAAGGGAAGTTTTTATTTTTTCCCCCCTCTCTCAGCCCTGCAAAGTCAGAACAGCTACAGGATAAGGAAACAGGTTCTATGGTGACTCACGTGTCAATCACCGCATAGTTAACCAAGGCCCCAGTCCTGCAGTGAGGTCTACCTATACACCACTCATTGGTGGGTCAGGGAACTAAGGTCCAAAAGCAAAGGAAAATTCATCCCATGGTAGCAGCTAGACAAGCCGACTGAAAATAACTTGGCTACACAGGGGTTATGGAGAACACACGCCAGCCTGTAGAATCTTGGGGGCATAAGCCAGAAAGAACCCAGCTTGACTTTCAGATGCCACAAATACTTGTTACAGAGTATAAAGTGCGCTGCAAAATAGCGAGACTCATGGGGGAAAGTCTTCACATACAGGGAGAAGTCTGACAAGTATCTGCCCTTCCAATCACTGAACAAGCCCCTGGCCTGAGATGTTGATCATCTAAACAGATTGGGGGGGGGAGCGGGGAGGGAGAAACACTGGCAGACTGGCCTGGGGGAGGTTCTGCCTTAGAGGTTTGGTTGATTTCTTTATTGCAGTGTGAGGGGCAGGCAAGGCTTAGTGATTTGAGAGATTCATAAAAGAAAGGAGTATTGACAAGGGTGAACTTCTGATGTACTGAGACAGAGGGAGTGCTAGGCACAGGGACACAATGGCTGAAAGCACTCAGGAGATATAGGTTCTATTCCTGACTCTGCCATTGAGCTGCTCTGTGACCTTGGGAACATCCCTTTACCACTCTGTTTCTCCTCCCACCTTTTGTCTTGTCCCCTTAGACTCTTAGTTCTTCCGGGCATAGACTGTCTGTTACCATGTGTATCTACAGCATCAAGCACAATGGGGAACGAATCTCTGTTGGAGCCTCTGTGTGCTACAGTCATTGTTTGGGTTTATTAAAAAAAAAAGTCTGTTTGTCACAGCATAGGACAGAGACACGGATGCCTGTAATTAGTTATTTACTGAGCAGAGAGTGGGCAGCGTTCCTGCTACATCTTAGGCACCAGAGAGGAAGAGAGAGAGTTGTGCATCTCAAAATGCTTATCACCCACATGGGGGGATGGTGAAATTACAGCCATTGGGAAGACAGAAACAATACAATGCAGTAAGAATACCCAGCTTGTCACTCTGCAGGGCCTGAACGAGACTGATTAGAAAACACATAAACATGGAAACAAAAGATAAGAAGGGAGCAGAAAATGAGATCTGGCATTCAGGCTTTGATCTATTTCAGCAGTTCTCAAACTGTGGGTCGGGACCCCCAAGTGGGTCACAACCCCATTTTAATAGGGTTATCAGGGCTGGCTTAGACTTGCGCGGGCCCAGGCCTGAAGCCCAAGCCGCACCGCCTGGGGCTGAATCCGAAGCCCAAGGGCTTCAGCCCTGGGCGGTGGGGCTCAGGTTACAGGCCCCCCTGCCCTTGGGCTTCAGCTTTGCTCCCCCATCCCACCCAGGGCAGTGGGGCTCGGCCGGGTTCAAGCTTTGGTCCTCCCTTCTAGGGTCATTTTTGTTGTCGGAAGGGGGTCATGGTGCAATGAAGTTTGAGAACCCCCTGATCTATTTGCTTACTGGGAAAAACAAAAAAACAAAAAACCCAAAGCCCAAGTCAGCCTCATGCAGAGATCTACAGTGCAGCCTGCACTTAAGGATTTGCCTAAGCATGAAGGTGTGGCCTGTGGCGACTTCATGTCCCAGCATGCAATGCTCTATCTTGATCCAAGTTGACGGTCAAGATAGATTAGTGCATGCTGGGATCTGTAGTCCACATTGAAAAAAATATGCAAATTACAGGCACCGTATCTGAAGTTACTGATTGCGCCTCAGCTCAGACACGGAGATGCAGTATTGAGTTTGATCACATCTGCGCTGCCTGGGTATCCACATAGCACTGAACAATACCCCCAAAGCTCTGTCCCAGCATGCACCGGGCTCAATGGAAAAATCAGAGAGGAGTTCTTTGTGCTTCTTCACCCCCAAGGGATTTTGGAGCAACTGGGGTGAGGCAGATTGCCCTCTTCCATGGAAAACTCTCCATGGTGCCCCTTGCAGAGGCTCTTCGGCAGCATCCCCTCAGAGGCTGCAGCCAATCCAGGGCAGGGACAGCTGCCTGTACATGCCGCTCTGCCGGACTGACCTACCACTGCGTGCCCCACCCACACCAGAGCAAAGAGGACACTGCGAGACCTAATGAGGCATCCAGCAGCACTAACAGCTCACAGTATTTCCTGGATGACACCACTGGACGGAGCAGCCAGTCCCTCTGCCACACACTCTAGGCCCACGTGGTCCTGATCCTGCATAACCTCCATGAGCTCCATGGGGTGCCAGAGAAGGGAGGAAAGGAAGATATCACTCTCCCTTTCTGTACCCCAAAGGGGAGCTGCACCAGAGCAGAGGTTACATGGTGCATCAAAATGAAGCTTGGGAACCTAGGAATTGCCAGACTGGCCCAGACCCAAGATCCATCTAGTGCAGTGTCTTATCTCCAACAAAGACCAGTACCTGCTGCTTCGGAGGAAGGTGGATGAACCCCACAGTAGCAGAAGCAGGACAATCTGCCCCCCATGTTCAGTCTCATCCTGGTTAGAGGATACCATTAGGCCCCTCCTCGGGAACCTCTACTGGGAGATCCCAAAGACAGGACAGCATGCAGCCCCCTGGGAAGAGGTCAGTGCATCCCATGATGAGGGCAAAGTTTAGATGCAGTAGGGTTACCTGCAACTCATGTGATGTTTGAACTACAACACAAGGATTGCATGGCATGTTAAGATCATCCTCAAAACGCAGCAAGTTTCAATGGGGAAAAATGAAACCAGCTCCCTTTTGTCCAAGGAAGGAGAGGGTGGATTCGAAAGCAGATAGTACACAGTGGGGGCGAGAGGTTGGCATGTGAATCTGGAGCAGTGCACACAGGCTGGGGTGAGTGCCAAGCCAAAGCAGGGAGAGAATTCGGGTTTGGATTCGGATTCAGAAGCACCAAGGTCACATAAAAGACTGAACTCGCTTCACAAGCTGCAGAGGGGCCCAGATTGAAAGCAGTCCGTGCTGGAGACCGACCGTGATTCACCCTGACCGCTACTGTAAACCCTGCCGCGAATCTCTTCCCCACCACAGCTGGATCATCCCCCTGGGGTAAACACAGGAGATTAAACATTCCTCCTTTTGTAACACGCACCCGCTTCTGTTATGAACAGGTGGAAAACAGATGAGATCAACGGATCTTGATTATAGTCCCATCCAACCACAGAGATTGTGAAAGATCAGCTGAGAGATTTGGGCCCCTTGGGGGCTGATCCTCTGCCAGAACAATCACTGATGACATTCCAGCTGCACTGGGCCAAGACAGACCCCTTTGGGTTCGGGATCAGCTAGGTGCCAAAATCAAAGGACAAGTTTGAATCTAGGATATGAATGAAACACCATCCCCCAAACATAGGGGTTAAGGGGTTTCTCATCCAACAACTCCAGCCCCCAAACTGGGCTCAAATGAGAGAGAGAGTGAGTCAGGTCTCAGGTTGTGACACAGCCTGACCAGAGTTATCCAGCGAGTTCTCTTCAAGCCTGTGCCCAGGTCTGCTAGGAGATGCCTGCCGTATGGGCTTAGCAGTTAATGAAGCCCAGCACTAATCTGGCAGTGCATTCCACTGTTTACTTTTGCTCCACTCATGCACAGCTATTCATTTCCCGGGACACAGGAGGCCGGACACGTATGCTGACTAGGCAGGCTCCCAGCAACAGAGTCACTGTGAAGCAATTCAGCACCAAGTGCAGCTACACAATCCCTTTAATCTCAGCTAAACATTTTCCTGGCTTCTTTTAATAAACCCTGATTACCATGGACAGAGGCTTTTCTTTGGAAACTTGCATAGAGCAAGAACTCATACAAGGACATTGTCAACAACTCCCCAACAAAGACCGGCTTCTAACTTCAGCTAACTCCTTTCTCCCTGAATTTGCAGTCTGTTTGTTGCCTGATGGAAATCGAAGGCAGTTCTCTCTTTGAGGGGACCCCACTTTACAGCATCTTTTCTCGTGAGCCTGTGGCAAAAAGCACATCCCAGCAAAACCTGCAGCTTGTCCTAAATAGAGAGCTTAACTTCTGCAGTGGGTTACTCCCAAGGCATTTAAAGCACCAGCTATGCACCACGGCATTCATGGATCACAAAGGCTATTCTGTTTGGGTTCTTGGACGGTGCCCATCACCTCGGAATCTGAGCCCTCTCCAGAGTTCATCACGGAGGGATGCAATTACCATCGGTCATGTGTGCTTCTTTCCTTCTCCAAAGGGGAAAAATTGTATGCAGACTTTATTTGTATTTTTCATTTATGAATGATGCGCTCTGGATTTCTATCAGCAGAGGGAGATCACAGCAGCGCACTTCATGCTTGGAAGGGAAAGCTGTCAGGTTCGGAGTGGTCCTGTGACCCTCAGGGAATTTTCTCCACAAAGACTACAGCAAAAAAATACAATACCTACAGTGTCTTACCAGTAAGGATGGAAACTGTGGCGACCAGAGAAGGATGGTCTAGTGCAGCGGGCCACATGCGGCCCAATTAGCACACAGCTGCAGCCTAGCTGCGTGCTAAAGGCCGCAGGGCCTGTGTGGCTGGGCTCTGGGACCGCCCAAGCTGCCCTTCCCTTCTCTTCCCCATGTGGCAGGGTCCAGGGCGCCAACCCTGCACTGCCTTGTCACACAGCGGGGTCCATAGCTGTCCTGCCGCCCAGCCCTGCAGTGGAGTCTGCTCCTGGCTCCACTCTGTGGAGGGGCTGTGGGCAGAGGTGGGCACTGGACATAGGGATCTGGAGGCGGGCTGGGGGGGCCGCATATGTAGTCCACAACAATAAATAGGTTGAGAACCACTGATCTAGTGGTTCAGGCACTAACCCACAACTGGGAAGACCTAGGTTCAATTCCTTCCTCTGCTACATACTTCCTCTATGACCTTGGGCAAGTCACTCTGACTGTACCTCACTTCCCTACCTCGCAGGGGTGTTGGGAGGATAGATGCATTGAAGACTGTCAGGTGCTCAGATATCACACTAACGTGGGCCGCATAGATACCTCAAATAGACAGAATAGCCTTGCACCACCAGAGCAGGTTGACTACCTTGGTGGCTTGTTCTCCGTAACTTTCGGAAGGCACCTTTTTGGAAACAAGATCAGTTGCAGAGATGAGCAGCAGCGTGGTGATTAGGGGACAGAGCGGCAAGCTGGATTCTACTCCAGGCTCTACCACTGACTCACTATGAGCCATTGGGCAAATCACCTCCTATCTCTGGATCTCCCTTCCATGAAGTGGCGAGATAGTTGGCTGCAGTACCTCATAAGGCTGTTGTTAGGCTTCACTAGTTAGCGAATACACGGTTCTTAGAGATCCTCACTGGGAAGGCAGGAAGGAGAGAGATTAATAAGTGTATTATGGTCATGCCTAAGGTCCCAGATCAAGATGGGGGCCTTGTACAAACAGATCATCACAATCCTTGCCCCAAAGAAATGACAGTTGAAAGGCCTGTCTATATGAACAGTTAGATTTACATGCCAGCTTGCTGCAGACTGTCTTGCACTATCCCTGCCGCGCACTAACTGTCCTTGTTGACCCTGCTGCTACGCACGAAAAGTTCTCTAGAGGACTTTGATCTACACCACTTTCAAACAGGAGTAGATCAAAGCGTGCTTTTAGTGCATGGCGGCAGGGCCCACATGGACAGTTAGTACATGGCAGGCTTTCACAGGATTTCCATCCCAACCAAAGAGGTTCAGATAAGCAGCCAAACCCAGCAACCTTAGCCTTTCGGAGCACTGAACAGCACTTCCTAGACATCACAGCTCTCCCAACAATAGTATAAGGGGACTGTTGCCCCCTTACTAACATTCAGTGGGGGTGTTTGGGTTGGCTAGCTCCCAGTACTAAAAGGGGAAGGGTCTATGGGAAATCAGGACGCTGAGACTGACAGTCCCCAGGAACAATGGGGTGAGACCAATGCTCCAGGTCAGCCTGAATGACAGGGCAGGCAGGCTAATCAGGGAGTCAGTAAGCCAGGGGGGGTCCCATCCTCGGTGTGAGCTGGAATTGCCTGGATCAGACAGAGTGGGGCCAAGCTAAGGAGAGAGCAGGGGCCCAAGCTGAGCTAGGGAACAGAGCCAGGCCAGCAGATGGGGCCAGAAAAGCAGCCCAGGGAGAGCAGATCCTGTGCTGGGAGCAGAGCCGCAGCCACAGAGCCAGCGGGGCCAGAGAAGCAGCCCAGGGGGCTGGAGGCAGAGCAGCAGCATCAGTGCTGAGGCGGAGTGGAGCTGGAGCCGGGTGTGGTGAGCAACTGGGGCCAGCCAAGGGGAAACCCTGGGCAGATACACCCCTAGCCAAGGGTCCTTGCAGGCCAGACTGGGAGGGGGATCTTAACCCGACGGGGAGCTGATGCTGGGAAGAAGGGTCCCACCACCCAAAGCCCGGAGGTGTGTGGCCACCTCCAGACCAAGTGTCCAACCTGCAGCATCCCTGCAGCACAGCCAGGGCCGGAGAAGGAGGCCTGAAACCTACAAGGAACAGACTGAACTGCCCTGACGTTCCAGAGACACTGTTTGTGATGTTCCCTGCCACAGAGCGGGGTGATGTGTTTCCTTTAACCCTTTCCCATTTTTCCTTACTCTTTTTTTAATTAATTGTTAATTAAATAGCTTGCATTTGCTTTAACTTGTATGTATTAATCAGTGGGTCAGGGAAGTGCCCAGTGCAGAGAGAGTACCCCAGAGTGGGGACACCCTAGCCCGTCCTAGGTGACCACAGCAAGGTTGGGGGTCAAGCCCCCCAGGAATCTTGGGCCCAGACTTGTTGGGGTTACAAGGACTCTGCCAAACAGGAAAGTAAAAGAAAAGTCCTCAAGGGCAGGAAGGCCTCTGGGTAAAGAAAGTAAAAGCAAAAACTCAAATCTTTTCACTAGCCCACCTCACCAGGGTAGTGCAAAAGCCAGAAAAGTTCCCTACAATAGCGGAACCATTCCCCCACTTACAATAGCAAGGAAGCAGAAGGTGAGGATCTGACTCAGAAAACCTACAGCCTCCCCATGACTCAGCAAGCAGCTCTTTTCATGCTGGCTCAGGCTGGTAGACAAGGTTGCCGTTGCAGTCTAGTGCCGGTGGGCGGATGTTTTCCCCCTTTGTAATTTTAGTAAGATCAGGAAGTCACGAGTCTCTAGCAGAAGTCTATACTCATGTAATCAGCGAGTGTGCCAAACCCCATAACACACAAACCATATTTCAGCTGCCTGCCTGAAATCCTGGCAGCGAGAAACCAAGTAAGTTTGTAACCAAGTAAATAAGTCCATAACCACAGAGACTGTGGTCATCAGCTATTCCATTCCATGCAGCCACAAGAGGAACTCAGATCATATACTCAATGAAACAAGTCCCTACTGCCTCAGCTATCGGAGAAACCCCACGAGCTGTGGTAGCCTTGGGCCTTCTGTCTAGAGTGGGGAAAACTGCGTGCAACAAAATCAGGGGAGCCTTCCCTGCCTTCCAGGTCTGGGGTTTCACTGCGGATTCAGAAAGCAGAGAAGGCGAGGCCAGAGAATGCTGGCCCAGGTCAGAATTGAATATGTACTTGGAGATCTCCTGATCTAATCCCATTTTGTTCACGAAACCGCCTCCCCACTCAGCACCCCTGACCACCTCTGCTCAGGAGATGCCTGCTCCCCGATTACCGCCAACGTGCAGGGGAACTAGTGACGGAGATGCACGGGCAGAGGCAAAAGGCTGCAGAGTAGGAGCAGCACTGGGGTGCACGGATAGAGCTGAGTTTAGGGCCAAGGACGGGTGTAATCAGGGGCACTAGCAGAGCCAGGAAGAGCTGGGTTAACTCAGCACTAGAATAGCAGGCAGGGTGGAAGGTCACCCACAGCACAACTAGCCAATCCATTTTTACCACTATAGAGTATAGAGGCTCCAACTGAGATCAGGATCCAATTAGGGCACAGACTGTTTCTCACTCTATATCCATCCATACAGTACCTAACACCGAGAACTTACTGTGTTAAATAGACAAAAAACAGACAACCGGTGGGAGAATTATTATCCCCATTTTATAGATGGGAACTGAGGCAGAGAGACTAAGTGACTCGACCAAGGTAACACAGGGAAGTCTGTGGCAGAGGAGAGAAGCTGAACCCACATCTCCGGAGCCCTAGTCCAGTGCATTAACTATCAGACCAAAGCCCGACTTAGAGAGGGTTTCCAGTTATCTCTGAAGCATCAGTTATTGGGCATTGGTGATCTGACAGGACTAATGGCCTGATCTGATACCACAGATTCACTGGCCCCACGTTTCTATATAAAGCAAAAGAGCCATGGAGGAAAGACTGCTATGTTATAAAGAAGAGGTGATTGAACTATCCCAAGTCTTCACCCAGAACTTGAACTCAGCATACAAAGATTAGCATGAAAAAGTCAAAATTCTCCTCTTCTGAATGTAGGGGAATGCCAAGGACATCTCCGATAACACTTGGTGGTAACCACAGGTGCTGGAACAAGGGGTGCTAAGCGTGCTGCTGCACCCCTTGGCTTGAAGTGGTTTCCATTATATTCAGGGTTTACAGGTTGGTTCAATGGTCTCTCAGCACCCCCACTACAAAAATTGTTCCAGCACCCCTGGTGGTAACGATTGGTAAATGCTGACTTTTTAAATGGTGGACACTACGTCTGAGATTAGAAAAAGTTTAGCATCTCCTTGTGCTTGCTTTATTTTCACAGCATTGCCTAGTTCTGACCAGGATTGGGACCCGGAATGCAAAAATGTTGCCAGATACACTGTTGTGTGATATTTCCATCACTACTGGATGCACCATACATTTCATGGTAAGTCACATACTATTATTTTTGTCACCCTGCTTTCTCTGCCCCAATCCACTTGTTCATCTCATCCACCTGCCCAGCTTGTCGTTTAGACTGTAAGCTCTTTGGAGAAGAGACTGTCATTTTCCGTGTTTGTACAGCACCTAGCGCAATGGAGCTCTGACCTGTTGGGTCAAGGCACTATTACAGGTTAAATGAAAAGCTGCTCCAAACTCCAGCCCAATTTGGCTGCTCTACTAGAACTGCGCAGGAAGGGGCTCTCCTACTGAATGAAATTATGGCTCAGAAAAGATATACTTAAAAACAAATAGTACAATGCCACTAAACAAAATAATTCTTGCCAAATTATAGCAAAGTTGACCCTCATCTGAGCTCCTAGGATAAAGTCCCAGAGAGCAGGATATCAGAGGCCAAAGCAAACAAGAGATGGCACGTTTCAAGGACCTTTCCTCAGGGCGGGTTTGATAAAAACAAAACAAAACAAAACAAAAAAAACGCTCTTCAGATTTTCCCTTCAGTTGGGTTTTGTCACAATTAACCTCAAAGGCAGTGCAGCTGTCACCCAAGTTGCAGGAGAAATGAGGTGAGTAAAGTGTAATGGAGAGTGCTGTACTTGTGCTGGCAGAGGCTTCCTGCTGGGAAGCAATTCGGAGCCAGGCAGTGGCAAGGGTGATTGACTCTAAGTGGTCTTCTGATAGCCATAATAAGCCTATTTGGGCAGCTCAGATAAGCAGGGACTCAACTGTTGTTTTACTCTGTTCACGGGTATTTAGGGGGAGAAGGCTGATGTGGCTCAATACGTTTAATGTCCAACACCACGCTATCGTTACCCCATTTCACAGAAGGGAGGAAGGCAGGTAGAGGCCCCAGGACACGACCAGTGTAGCAGCTGGGTCTCCCCAAACAGGTTGCTACAATCTTATTAAAAGTTCGCTTCTCCGACAAACCATTAAGTCATCAAGCCAAAGGTGAAAAAGAACAAACCCAGCTACAGCACAGGGTCTGAATGCCAATGGGCAGTTATTCTTACTGGCCTGGACAGCACTTTCACTGAGGTTACAGACCTGGGTCCTATGTTCTGGTCTCAGGATACTAATGGAATAGACATCAGGGATGTAGGTAGGATTAAATATGAACAAGAGACAATACTTTCTATACTGATACAGACAAGCTAATGAGAGATTATAGATCGATAGTGTGTGTGATCAATTTATATATTATGTGCACACATACTGCATATTTACAGTATAATAGAGAGAACCTATCTATCTATATTTCTGCGCAGATCAATACAACTCATGTGAACACTGTGTGATGCAGGAACTTTCAGGGGTGTTATAAGTGGCACAAATAGCAACGCCTATATTTAAGGTTGCCTAACATTTTCCATTATTAGACCCTGTTTTCAGTAGCGCATAACTTTGCCAAATTTTAACCATTCAGGCTGCAAATTTTTCATGTTGGGCATCTGCCTCCAGAGCTGAATTTATGGAGGGAGAGCTTTACTAAAAACAGTTCAGACATTTCAGAGGACAAAATTAGAGGAAAATGCATCAGTTGTAAGATTTAAAAAAAAAACAAAAACACGTTTCTATGAGAAGCTCTAGCACCTCCATGCTTTGGATCCAGGACCAAAATTTGGCAGGGGGTCACTCTGGTATCAGACATGTGCCTTTTGCCCTCCCTGTGAAAATCTGTCCAATTGACCAAGTTATTGTTTGAATACACTCAGTAGAAGCTTGTTAGAGTTTGGCAGATAAATTCTTTGAAGAATACATATGCACTGAGCATGCTCTCTCCCCTCAAAGCTCTGATACGCTGACCGGACTGTGTGTGCGCCATCTCCAACAGAGCAAGTGAGCATGCTCCGGTGCAGGGTTTCAGAGACAGAGCAGGACTTTCCCTACAATTGCTCTTCCCAACAGCCAGGGACCATAGTAGCACTGACAGACAGTCTCTCCTCTGCTCTTAACATGCCCCCTGCTGGTGTCTGGACCACAGCATGGAGAAGGTTAATTAGCCCAACTGGAATATAGAGGGATGAGAGGACAGGGGAATTTCCAGTTAGCTTTTCTAAGGACTTAGGAATTTACATACAAAACAATACAGTAAGAGAAAGTTAAAAGGGGGAGGGGTAATGTGATTATGGAGTTAAAGACTATACCATAATGCGTGTGCACACACAACACAGCTGAATTAAAGTTGCACAGACAATCTTAACCCTGGTATGTCCTAACCTTTCTTTGAGTGTTTGAGGTTGGAACTTGAATGTACAGACACACAGAGTTATATATATCCTGTATGCATAAAACACCCTCCCCAACCTTGTTTGTAAGGCCAGTACCCTGTCCTCCTTCAAACCTCTATTCAAGACCAACTTTTCCTGCAATGCCTACAAGAAACTGCCAACTGAGAATAGCCAAAAACAGGACAAGGCGGGATGGCTGATATTTGGGTGGGGGAGTTAGATTTTGAAACCACATAAATGATTTGAAACCATCAGGCTGTGCGGAGCCAGTCTACATTTGTGTGTTATTGTTAGCCTTGCTCCCCAGTGTTGGTTATCCCTACTTGTTGCATCTTGTGTTGATTTAGACTCTAGCTTCTTGTCTCTTCCTAGGTGTTCATGCAGCACCCAGCACAATGGGGTTCTGAGCCTGATGGCACATTTGGACTCTCCCCCGGTTAAACTAATACATTTGTGTGTGTGACAGTAACACCTGGAGGCCCCAGCTGATAATGCCTCCTTGCTAAGCAGGGTACAAACAGTTAACGAGAGACAGCCCCTGCCTCCCAGATCTCACAATATAAATAGGACAAAAGGGGCAAAGTGACTTGTCCAAGGTTCTAGGACAGGTTGTGGCCAAGCAGGGAGCAGCATTACTGATTGCCAGCACAGTGCCCAATCCACAAGACTGCTCTCCCAGCTGTGCACTTTATACGCACACTCTCTCAACACAGATCTCCCGCCTGTGCAGGTCCACATATTATAATCGCCTTCCCTGCGTGTTTTATAAATATGCTCATTCTGATGGCTCCTGGGGTTATAAATTCACATAAAAAACACCTTACCCCGCCCACCCCATAACTACTTTGCCAACGCCAGCAGAATAGGCACATTACACATTCGAGATCCATTGTTGAGAGCACTTTAAATAGTTCAGTGGTCACTGCATTCAATTTAGAGTTTGAATAGATGCTGCCAAGGCATCCTGCAGTGATAAGGTGCCGAGAGGCCTGGGGCTCACGCGGCAGCTCCACCAGGGGTTGCTTCGTCCGACTGTTCTGCCACTAAAGCTTTCTTGGATTTAAATGCGCCCTTCCGCACACAAGCAAACATTTAAATGAGCTGCTGTCAGGACGGTCTTCACAATGCCACCACGCTCCAGGCAGCTTGTTGCGCTGCCAAGCACATCTGTAGAGAGTGGATTCTCCCTCCTTTCATAGATATCCTCTCCGGTTAGATCCTCAGACATCAACAGGAGCTGCAGGGGCTCAGAGCATCTCAGAATCTGGTCCTTTATTTGCACATCCAGACGTTTGGTGCTATCAACAATCATTCTACAGCAGCTGCAACTAGGGCGAAGTAATTGCTTAGCTACTCGCAGAGCCTTGTTAGTGAAGATCTATAGCTGCAAAGGATTAGTTTTGCAAAGGGGACGGGTATAACACAGACAAGCCAAAACCAGGACCACTAATCCAGGCCCCTTCAGATTTCAGGTGAAAGGGAGGGTTATGGGTTTGAATCTCAGGATCCAAGATAATAAATTACTTCAGATCTGGATCAGAACAAAGTTGCTTATTTTCCCGTTCTTGTTCAGGTGCAACCAAAATGTCACCACCGAACACAAACTGGATCCAGAGCCAAACACCATCTGCTTTTTCCATCTCTGCTTTACCCACAGCCTGAAGGGCAGTTGTGCATGAAGTGAGGGGTATTTCGAAGTGGGGGATGTTAGAATTGTGTCTCCTCATCCACAGAATCAGGGGTGCAGGAACAATTTGTATAGTGGGGGGTGCTGAGAGTCATTGAACCAAACTGCAAATCCTGTATATGATGGAAACCACTTCAAGCCAGGGAGCGTGGCACCAGCCCTAGCTCCAGCGCCTATGCATAGAATCCTAGAAATTAGAGATGGGATCCCAGATACCCTGGTGATGGGCACATTAGAAAGGTCATCAGAGGGATGGACAGAGAGAAAACTACTAGGTCATCTATTCCATGTGCACCATTGTTCCTCGCAGTATACTTAGTGCGGAATTACTCTTTGCAGTGTCCCATCACTTCTGTCTCTCACTTTCCCCATCTTTGCAAAGTGGGGATAGTAGACACTTCCTCACCTACCTCACAGGAGTGTGGGATTCTGTAGCTACTGCTTGGAAAGTGATTTGAAGATGCAGAGCATTGTATAATTGCCAAATGCTGTAATAAGCCAGCTAGATCGATAGATCGATAGACAGACAGCTATAGAGAGTGTGCGCATACAAATACTTGTACCACTGCCCTCTGCGGGATGCAATCAGAACTGATTAACCTTTAACCATAAGCTCCCTACTGCTGACAGAGATCCTCCTTTAGCTCAGTCCATAGAGTGCCTTTGTTTAGGGGCAGGAGAATTCAAGTTCGATTCCTGCCATTGCTGTGAAGTTCTGAGGAGCCAGGATATGCAGCTTAGTGACAGCTGGGGAGTCTTAGGTGGCTGCGGATGGATTAGAGTATTATCCGGCAAACACCAGGACTGGGAGGACATCTGAAAGCAGCTCTGCAGTTTGCTCTAGTTTCAAAAGTTAACCCCTGTAAGACTCATGCTTAGGCTGCAAGGTGTTGGGGCTGAAAATCCAGTACCTGTTCCTGAAGGCAGGTCTGTTTAATTGACTACAGCACTGGCTGGAAAGGTGCTGCGACACCAGGGGCAGTTTCATGGAGAACATCTCCCCGTAAGTGCTGCTTCCTTACTAGTTTTAAAAAATAAACTTAATCAGCAAAACAAATGTAAAGCTAGAAATAGGACCATGGAGTCCTCTGCAGAGCAACCCGGGGTCCTGCTGCCTTGCTCCTCACGATCAGAAAGATATAGACTAGTGGTACATAATTAGACTGAATGGCAGCTGTCATACAGACCATATCATTGGCTCATCCAATCCCACAACCCAGCTCCTACCATGCTGTACGCCCAAACTCAGATCTCGCCCTTGCTCCAAAAGTGCATGCCCCTACTGCTCAAGCAAAGGGAGACTCCCCATTAGCTGTCTGCGTACAGGGGCTATGGTGCACACAGTTACGCATTTAACTGTGATGATCTGGGATCAAAACCATAAAATACACGGGTTCAAGAGTTTCTGTGTAGTACACTGGGTGAACAGTAAGAGGACAATTCTCCATTGGTGCATAATGTTGATCATGCCACCCCTGCCCTCGCCCCACCAAACGAGCTCTCTTCAGCTAGAAAAGTTCTCTTATTCGGTAGAGAAAGTTCCCTCTCTTACTGGCTCCAGGAAACAAAGTAACACTCCACTGACGGTTTGTTTGGTCTGGCCTGTGCAGAAGAGCAAATGCTGCTGCAGCTGAAAACTAGGACATCAGAATGGAGTCTCTCTACACAGCACCAAGAAATCAAAAATAATCCCTTCCTCTCCCCCATACTCTGCATCCACACTTCCAGCATACCGCACCCCCAAAGGGACTTGAAAAGTAAAGCAGAGGCGGCCTACGTGATCTGGATTTATTATGGAAATTCATCTCTTCTGATGAATCTGCACTCACTTGATCATCCTGCCTTCCACGCCCCACATGTTGCATAGCTGGATCCTGACAAGGGGAAGGAAACCGAACTGAGAAAAGAAATACAAGGCAGCAATGGCCAAGGTGCCCGAAAGGGAGTTGGGATTTTGGATGTCTCCTTAAAGGGGCTTGCTTTGCAGACAGTGCTGAGCGCCCGCCCGCCCTCTGAAAATCAGGCCCCCAAAATGATTACTTGCTTTTGAAAATCTTAGGCAATAGCTGTGGCAGGGCAGGATTTGCCAGTGGAAGCCATGTTGGTGAACACTTGTGACAGGAACAGTTCAAAGGATAGCAGAGGTGATAGAGAGCGCCTGAGTTTAGTTGGTACATCAACTACTTTTAGTCCCCATATCTGCCAGGTGTGTGCGTGTTAACACAAGGGGGGGGTGTTTGTACAGCACAATCCTGATTGGTGCCTTTGAGCAATGCCACAACACAACTAAAGAACGGGCAAGGGCCTTGGCGCTAGATTTGTCTTTACACAACAGCTGAGAGGGGCAATTCCCAGCATGGGTAGATGGACACATGCTCTCTCTGTTTCAGCCAAAGCCTAAAAACAGCAGCATGGCCATGGCAGCATGAACTAACCATTCCAGTACAATTTTGCCCGACCCTCTCCGTACTTACTCGTGCTGCTACCACAGCCGTGCTGGCAGTTTTCAGGGCTAGCTCAAGCAGAGATAAAGCCTATCTGCCTACCTGCACTGGGAGTTACACCTCCCAGTGGCTTCACAGCCCTTCCAGAGCACCAGTGCAAGGGGGGAGAGTAGCTTGACTGGTGTTAACCCTTTGCTCCCCGGAGAGCAGATTCAGGGTAAGGGCTATAAACTGGCTGCTTGGGGCTTTTGGAAAGGTCAGAGCCAGGGCCATGGAGCTGGATTGAACTCCAGGCTAGAGGAGTTCTCTGCTACTTGTTACAGGCCTTCTCCTCAGAGATAAACCCCCCGCGGACTGCCTCCATCCTGACTTTCTGCTCACTTGTCCCGCAGCCATCTTACAAGAGCTGGCACACAGCCTGAATCCAGGGGAATTGCTTTACATAACATAAAAGAACAATTTCTCTGTAATCCTGGAAGTCCAAATGCAGCAAAGTGGATGGCACAGGGTTTGGGAGAAGGTGAGGGACCCTTAGTCAATCGCCTCCAGAGTATCTGTGCTACAAAAGGCAGATTAGGAACCCAAGAATGAGTCAAACGGCTTAAGGAATTGACCTCTAAAGAGACAACAAGCTCTGAGCACAGAGCAATACTTCCTACAGTTTCAAATACGCTCTCTCAACACCGAGCTCCTGAGTGGGTGGATTTTTCCATGCTTAAGAATATGCAGTTGTTGCAATAACCTTCTGCATTAGCCACAGCAACACCCAGACCCTGGGAAGAGGCTAATTCCGGGTGGTATAGTAAGACATCCAATAAGACTGCACAGGAGAGAACAAGACAGAGGCACACAAAGCAGGGTCTGGAGACTTTTTGTCTATTGTAATACGGAACCTTTTGAGCCACCTGTATCACAAAAGAAATGGGGTGAGGGCCCCAAATAAAGCTGCAGCTTGGGAAAGCTTTTTATTCCAGCTTTAAATTGCATTAGTTTCTAAGGAACTTCTTCCTTGTGGGCCCAGTTGCATGCTAGACCCCCGTGCCAGTGAATAAAAGCAGGTGTAGCATGCCCTCTTGCATGCCAGCTCATGGTACTCACCTATGTAGCAGCATGGAGTCGGGGAGAGAGCAGCCTCTGGCCTCGTTTACACTTAAAACATAAGTCAATTTAGTTCCTGCTCAGGAGAGTGAAAAAATCCACCCCACTACACTCCCTGACCCCTGGCATAGTCTCAGCTAGGTTGAGGGAAGAATTCTTCCATCAGCCTAGGTACGGTCACTTGGAGAGGTGGGGTTACTACAGAAAATCCTTCCATTGCTGTAGTCTGTGTCAATACCACGGGGCGACAGCCGTAGCTGGTGCGCCATGGGGCGGATACTCCCACTCAGGTGGGAGGGGAGCGTGTGGGGATCTTGGCTAAACCCATCCAAAACACAAGCCAGCTAGAGCAGGGCAAATAACCTGCCTGAGGTCTAAAGCTGGCATGGCTTACTTCCCCTGCCCAGAGCACGTTGGAAGAAATGGGGAGATGAATGGATCACAACGTAGGTCAACACAACTAACTGCTGCCGCTAATTTAGGGGCTTCTGGCAAAGCTGAGACCTAAAGAGTTTCCTCAGACACAAGAGGGTGGGAGGGAGAGGAGCAGGAAACTCCTGGTACCAGTTCCCCCCACACCTCAGATCCCCTGCGAGACACTGTCATTCAAAGGACACCCATCTCAGGGGTATCACCCTCTAAATGACACGGCTGCAAAGGAGCCAGGGCAGATACTGGGAAGGGTGTGAAATGAAGAGCTAGGATCCCTTCCTCCAAAGCTTGGGTCAAGACAGGTCAGGCTCTTTATCCTAAATTAAAAAAAAATAAAAGGGGACCCAAACAGATACAGATATATGCCAACTGTACACACACACACACACACACACACACACACACACACACACACACACACGTGTGCACGAATTCATCTCGCAAGATGAATCAAAGGCTGAGGGCTGCCTGGTGTCAGCCGTGGAGATGTGCCAATGACAGCAATTCTTGACAGCCCTTAATAACACCACTTACAGAAGCTGGCGCAGGAGGGGCTTGGTGGGGGGGAGATGTAGGATTCTATTAGAGGCTAGTTCTTAATCTCAGCATCTATGCGAAAATGGGTAATCAAGCGCTGATGGCTACATAATTGCAGTCCACGCTTTGGACCTGTTATTCTCACAGCCAATAGAGGGCACAACAGGGAAAGCAAACAAGGCTTTCTAAATTGGGGAGGGTCCCATTGCTTAAAGGGTTTTTGGGAAATCGAGAAGCGCTGTTTTCTGGATGTTATAGACTTAAGTGTACTCTGATTTGCGTGTGATGTTTTTACATCCCCCTATGCTGAGCTCTAATGCACTTTGTACTCTCTTGCAGCGTCTCTGTTTTTAACTCTTCGTTTGTATCGAGACTGGTCCGGGAGGCAAAGTCACCTACCACTCAGTGGCAGATGGGGATAGGGGGGAAACATGCCTAGTGCCAGAGCAGGGGAGTGGGAATCAGTGTTCCTAGATTCTATTCCTGGCTCTGCAGTTGACTCAAGATGTGACCCTGAGCAAGCCACTTAACACTCTGTGCCATCTATAACAATAATCCCTACCCACGCCTGGAAATGCTGTGAGACTCACTTACTGGGTGTAGAGTGTTGCGAGCGCCTCCCATGAAAGGCACTGTAGAAGTGCCGTGTGTTAGGATTATTTACTTCAAGCTCAGAAAGTACCGATCTCAAATACCACCACCTGGAGTGGCTGAAAAATCATGCATGCAAAGTACAGAGACTGTGCACTGAAGAGGAAATGGAAATTGACTTGATAGATGCTTCCCCCTTCTAATGGAGAATACTTACCTAATTATGCCTGCTTGCTATTTCCATTTCCTGATCTCTTGGAGAAATTATGTATACAGAACTTGTCTTAAAGTTGCTATTTTCCTTCAGATTCATCCCTTTGAGCCACTTGTCCAGTGAAATAGAGCAAAGGAGACAATTCCCTTGGTCGGGAGGGAAATAGATTTGGTTTTTGACATGCATTCTCTTAGCTTTTCTTTCTGCTGCATGAAATTTGTTTCCCTCCTCCCCCGCCCCCACTTTCCAATCAAGGCTGCTCCGAGTCTCTCTCCTTGTCTCCATGTTGACTAGATGTTATTAAAATGTTATGACACTGCCCCACTGTAATAAAGCTCCACTCAAAGATGTTGCTACACAGGTGGCTGAAAAGCCACCATGGCTAAGATGAGATGCTGCTGGAATTGGTAAATGAATGCAGAATTCAGGACAAGCAGTCTACAGGTGTAAAGATATAGGATTACGGCAGGAGACAACACGGTGCTCAGCTGTGATTTGAAGAGTCACTTTAAAGGTGACACAGTCTTGGCAGGTAGGACCCAAACTATGGCCTATATCTTTATTATACCAGGTTGCAAAATTCATGGCATTCTTTAGATGACTTTTCTTCAAGCAACGAATCGGCCACATAGAGCAACAAACCAGGGTGCATCCCTCGATCCTCTTGGGCAGTCTGACAACACCAAGCCACCACGCATGCAGCCCAGGAGTTATAAGTGACCCCAGGGTAATAAGCGAACATGAGCACAGCCACGGAAGAGCAACCCTACAACAACAAACCAATGAGATGGAGAAAAGGCATTCTCCCCAAGGAAACCCATTCCACTCTCCATCATGCAAGATATATTATAAAGGAGACTGGATAGGTATTTTGGAGGACTTCATATGGGGTTTACATGTATATATATATATATGTAAACCCCATATGAAGTCCTCCAAAATACCTATCCAGTCTTCTTTTTATATGCGATATCACCCCTGGATATAGTCAGCTCTCTCCAATAACCCACACTAGACTCTGTCCTTCCCCTTTCACACGGGGTACAATTCTGCCTTTGGATGCACTCAGACTGCCATCAAGTCAGGAGATCACAGCTAAGGGCCCATTCTGCAAGACACTCTGTGCCTTTTGATGAGGGCTGAGCACCATCAGCTCCCTTTAACTTCAGTGGGACATGAGGGGTCTCAGCACCTCTCAGGATCAGGCCCTAGCTCAGCGAGACTCCTCAGTAAGATTTTGCCACTAATGAGGCCCGGGAACCCCACTGTAGTCAAACACTCCCCCTGCTGTTTTGATTCCCAAATCCAAAGGAGCCCACTTTCGCACCCCAAACTCAGATGCTGCTAAAACCTCCTAGGGAACCTGATCTTGCCAGATTTTCATCAGTTGAATGGAGTGCTCATGAAAACAGTCCAAACTCCAGCCTCCAACCTATATCCTCCCTCCTCGGATCAGAACCAGAGGCCTACTCCAGACCCAGACCCTGCTTCCTTGGCCCATCTCTTAAGGGCAACAAAAATCTCAGCTTTAGCAGAAAGGGAAACATAAAATCAAGGGCAGGAAATTCACCTGACGAAACAGCAGCAGTGCTGATGCCTGGAAAACTAAGGGCCTTTTCCCTGCTGCATGTTACTTATTGACTGATTTGAGAGAAAGGGCATGGGGGGGCTTTAAAGAACATTAACAGAGACACCCCCCCAGTCCTTTAAGAGATGCCTCCACACTCTGTATGGCTGGAAAGAACAAGTCTAAATCAGAGCCGTACCATGCAGGTGAACTGCGTGTTACTGTCTCACAAGGAGACACGACCACAGAGGGCACGGCAGCACTGGGTAGCCCGCTCAGAGCCATGCAGGCGGGAAGCTTTGCCGACGTCAGGTTGGGCCCTACTATCGGCTAACGCTTTTTGTGTCGCACCAATCCCAGGCCCGGCTCAGTAACAACTCAGAGTGACTGCTGTAAAACCAACCCACCCCCCTGCCCACAAACACTGCGAACAATCAAATGCACCCGGGTGCAGGGAAAGCCCCTTCTCAAGTCTCTCCATTAGCTTTGGGACACGAGGGTCAATCTGATCCACCTCCATTACAAACGGCAGTCAGTTCAGGTCACATGGTGAACCAGCTCTTTCAGCTGCATCTCAGTGAAGGGATTTTCATCCTGGATCACATCATTGGTCCATCTAAATCCAGTCGGCTGCCCTCTGCTGCACTAAACCATTAGTCCATCCAATCTTGTATCCCACCTCCTGCCATACCAGTCTCGATCACTGGTCCATCAGTGCTGGCATCCTGCCTCCACATGACAGCTATTAACATATGCTTCCGAGAGGCAAAAATAAATCCTACGCTGCCCCTGGCCAGTTGTGAAATGTTGCAAAGGAAGGGGTAGAAAAACCCTCTATCAACAGGACAGGCCTTAAAACTCGAGATCAGCGTGTTTTTTTCGTAGCCTGCATAACTGCACAAGGCACCAATAGCCGTATGACGTTCAGCACCTCTAAGTCCCCCTTCAAGACACAGAAGGCATTGCTCTCGCACCAAGGAAGCCTTGTGCTGGAACTTTTCCAGCAGGCTCCTTCAGGGCAAGAGCAGGATGAGGAGCAAAGCCGGTTCCTCCGCACATGGACTCCGCTGCGGCAGTGAACCAAAAGGGGAGCAATCGCTCCCGTGGCCCCTGTCCTGGCACAGTAGCCATTGCCCCTTTCTGCAGAGAGAATCATGAGTCAGACTCCTCCCCCCACCCACACCTGGCTCCTTGACAACATGTGGAATCTCAGGAGGCCTTCGGTGAGACTATGGGAGATTTCCAAGAGGAACAAAGGACAGTTAGCTCCCCAGTTCCACTGAAAATCCATACACCCCTTTGTGCCTTTAAAAATCTGCCTTACCTTTTCTGGCCCCACTGACTCACTCATCTCAGGTGCCTTGGGGTGCTTCTGCACCAGCATCGCCCCTTCTCGAGCTGCCAGCTAACGGGGCATGAAAGGCAATTAGAGAGGATTTGCCCGACTGATCTCCTAGCTTATTTTTTCCTCATAAGGGCGCTAATGCAGCTTTGCCCAGAAGTCAGTAGCAATGATTGATGAGATTTCCTCATTTCCTGGGCTTTGATAAGCCCATCAAAGAGGCGTAAAAGCGGCAACGGCTCCTGCTGCAGAAGTGAAGTTTTGTGAAGTGCTCTGCATAAGTCCTAGCGAAGGTAGGTATGAAGGGAAGATAGGACGGCAGCGTTGACGCACACACGGCACCTCTGAGTAGCAATGGGGCATAACCCCAGTCGTAGAGGGCCACCAAGGTCTGTGTGACACAGCAACTCCTGTGGTCTAACACATCTGTAGCTAGATGTAAGAAACACGATAGGCACCAGCTAACCCACAAACCCATGGAAGCGTAGGGGATAGAACCCAGGGGTCCTGCTTCAAAACGCACTGCCACTGAACTGTAACGTTCAGCTGTGCCTTGCTGTTTTCTCACGCGCATCGCCACTAGGGGCAACCGTGACCTCCAAATCCATTGCCCACGAATGGAGGCGATCAAGTATTAGCCCCAGCCATCAGGACGCCAGGATCACAGAGGATTTGACTGACTCCAGTCTGGCCCCATCACATGACCATGCCGATAGCAGAGGTCGAATCCAGGACTTTCCTGCTTCCAATGCTCAGCTGCCATTAGAGGGCGACAAACCCTGGAGCAGGTCTGGTTCCATCCAGCAGAGGTCAGTGGCATGTGCACACATTCTAGGACCTGTCCCTGAAGCCAGCAATTCCCCCCCATGACTTCCATAGGAGCTACCAGTGCTCGGCCCCTCTCAGGATCAGGACCTTAGACAATCCACCACACAGCATCAGTCTGTGGACGGTAGTGGTTCCAAGAGTGACACCAGAGCACCTGCCACTGAGCATGGATTCCCAGGGCTCCCACATGATGTCTGGCAGTATCACTGGTGGGCAGATGGAGGAGTGACTCAAGAACACCTATGCACATATGACAGAGAGTAGAATTTGATCCCATTAATGGACAGTAGACAGGCGGTAATGACACCTTGTTTCATATATAAGCATTCACACACATCACATGACATCAGATCCATTGCACTGGGCTGCGTCCTGCCCCATTAAACCGTCTCACAGTGAAAGTAGATGTTCCACCTCATGAGAAGTCTCCTGATGTAACATCTCCTCAATTAGCAGACATGGAGCCCCCAATTGTCATGGGTAATTAGCAAGTAGGATCAGTGCAGCAATTACCCACAGAGAGCCCCACACAGCAGGAATTTCAATCCCTGCCTATTACAGCAGGAACAGAAGTCAAGCTTTCCTACACCATCCTGCATCTGAGCCTAGACCCCTGGGCTCGTACAGGGGAGAGAGAAATAACCAGGAGTAGAATGAGCAAGATAGGAGACTGCATTTAACAGGCACTCATCACAGGTGAATATGGTATTTGTGATGGATGGACAGACATATTATTACAGGATTTAATGCAAACACTTCGCCCCAAATGATGACACACGATTACTAGTTTGGAAATGACTAGGCTAATTATAATGAAATGCTTCACTCAAATCCCTCTCTAAAGGGCATATCTGATGAAGGAACAAATTTGTGAAGGGCACATATTGTAGGATTTGCTGAACTGGATCAGACCCCTTAGCCATCCAAGTGCAGTTTCCTGTGTCCTGCAGTGGATAATGCCCAGTGCTGCAGAGGAAGGTAGCATACACACACACTGGATCTGGGCAACTGAGCAATGATGCCTGCAGAAGATGTGGTTGGGGAAGGATCAAGCCACAGTGTCGGGTTCTTTAAATCCCAGTTCTGTGTTTAAAGATGAACTGAAACACCTTTCAATAACAATGCTAACTTATGTGTTTCTATAGCAACTCATCACCATAGCATCTAAGCACTGCACAAAATAAGGCTCAATCCTGACTTCCTTGGGGCTCGGCAAGGATCCACCCATGCTGATCTGATTGCAGGGTCAGGGTCTATGTGGCAATTGTCCAGGCTGGAATCTGCTCTTCAGCTTCCAGGAAACTCAGCTGGTGGTTGTTTATTGGTTTCCTCGACCTGGTTGTACCTTTAGCAAATAGGTAGGTGCAAGAAGCTGCTGCCAACTTGGTCAGGGCTTTGGTTAAGTCTAATCTTCTCCTGTTGCTTGTCTTGCAGGCAGCTGACCTGTCTACGCACAGAGAGGTCCAGTGCCTTGCCCTAGATCACACACTGTAACAGAGCTGGGACTCAAACCCAGATCAAGACCCAGTCCAGTGCCTTAAATCACAAGGCCATCCTCCTTCCACCACTAAGTCCCATAGACTGCAGATGCACACACTTCATTGTAGGCTCTTTGCGGCATAGTCCCCGAAGAACGCAACCATCTCAGTAGGTCTATAGGGAGGATTAAATGCAAGAGTGGGTTCTCACTGAAAGTCTCCGCAAAGTTCTGTGTGAAGGAGGGATTTGAAAGGGGAAAGGGTGGACAAGGAGAGGGAGGAGTTCCAGCCACTAAGGGTGGATTGGAAGATGGTGCAAAGAGAAGATGTAACTGCTGGGTGCCTGGAGGCTTTGGAGGCAGGGGAAGGTGGACAAGTGCGAATTTATGATCCCTTTGTGCAGCATCTCAAAGTGCAAACACGCAGCAGAGAATAATTGTGGTGCTAGTATAAATTGAAGGAAGGAAGCTCACGAGCGAGGCATTTAAAACTGATAAAGAGCCGCAGATACATATCAACGAGCACTTACAGGAATGCACTGGGCTAAGAGAGACAGCTCTGCGAGGGCACAGGACACAGAGTCCTGAACATGCAAGGGTACAAAACCAGCCCCAGCCCTCGCATCCTCCAGCTGACAATGCAGCCTGCAGTCCAGCCATGCAGAGATAATCAGAACAGGGCAGCGCTCCAAGTGGAAGAGCTCATGCAGTGCAGAAGGCCAGGTCTGAGAAGCAACACTCACAGGAAACATGGCAAGATGGCACTATGAGCAACAGTCACTAATCAGTCCTTCAACCAAGATGTTCTCATCCCTTCTTCTATTTTCCTTCCAGTTTAATTTCACTTCTCTCCATCTCGGTCACTTTCATTCTTGCGTTCAAAGAAAACACAGAAAAACCCTTTTGTGGTTGTACATCAACAGGGAGTTGCGGGACCTAAGTCTTGATTCTCCTACCAACTCACTCAAAGGATTTGGGCTAGTTGCTTCACCACCACCCCAGTGCCTCAGTTTCCCACCTGTGAAACAGGGGTGACAAGGCTTACTCATCTCAAAGGAGAGATGTCAGCCTGAATTCATTACAGCTGATAAAGCATTTTGAGATACATGTGCCTATTTAAAGCGTTATGATTTTATTATACATACAGATCTTCAGCTATACACAGGGAAAGAACATAAATCTTTCCACTCTAAGAAAACGGACCTCGACCACTTCACCTAAAGGGGATTCTTGAGCCTTCTGTCTCCAGGATCCCAAACACTAGAGGGCCAAAATCAACATATGCTTGGAGCAGGTCTATTTTCTACCCAGCAGAGGGCAGTACTGCATTGTCGTGTCTGTGCTCTGCAATGAATACGTGACCCCACTGTTCAGTAAGTGTTTGTGTCGCCCTCTAGTGGCTGGTCCACCAATGGTATGAACTTACCACAGCTACCAGAATCAGCCTTCAGCTCAAGTGGTAGAAGCTCATGGTCTTCGTACTCTAAATCCTGTGTTCAGCTCCCAATGAGAACTGATGGTAGTCCCCCACCGCGCCATACACCCAGGAAGAAACATAGGATCAAATGGGGAACAGAGAACTGACTGCAAAGGAACAGATGTTCACTGACATGCAAGGAAAATCCAAGCATAATGGAAGGGGGAAGGCAGTTTCCCTCAGAGTCCCATGTAAAGGGGTGGGAGAATATTATTAAAACAAAGAATTCAAAGATAAGACCATACAAAAAAGAAAACACCCCCCTCCCCCCCGCAAGTAATAACAATTAGAGTTGGTCTTAGGGGTTTCTATCCCTTGGGGGAGGGAGGGAGGGAGGCCAAAAAACTTGAAAGCTAAACATTTTTCAGCCAACCCCCCCCCAAAATTCATTAAAAACAAACATTTCCTGGGGAAGTTTCCATTTCAATGGAAAAGCCATTTTCTGCGTCGAAGAAAATTTGAAGGGAAATTTTAGACCAGCTCCCACAGCTATACATCTATTCATTTTGAAAACTGCCAGGTTTACAGCCTCTGTTCTCTCTCTGCACAGTCTTGATGAGAGAGCTTTCTCCCCTGCACCTCCTTTAATCTAGAGCAACCTTCCTGTCCCTCTCCATATACTCCCATTCAAAATCTCTTTCTCTCCACCTCGACATACGTCTCGTAAATAGAGGAAATAGAAATGAATTAGCAATGGGCAAACAGGGACTATGCACCTAAGCCTTTAGAGAAGTTCAGATAAGATGAGTTCCAGATCTGAATCCCCCCCAGTTTCATCCATCTCACTTAGGAAGTATAATTATGACTGCATTAGCAATGTTTACATAGGATTGTAGTACCAAAATTTACAGATGGGGAAACTGAGGCACAGAGAGGCTAAATGACTTGCCCAGCGAGTCAGTGACAGAATCTCCTTCAGATACATTATGTACAAAGATGATATAAAAATAAAGCAAAGCTGTATTGTGCATCAAGTGCTCGCTATTCCATTGACAGCCTCTTGCAACTGGATACACCACTTTAGTCTCCTAACTGAGTTTTCTTTCTAATGCAACGTTATGGACAAATCCCTAGTCAAAAAAACACCACACACTGTTGACGATCAAATATGCTGTAACCAAGAAAAACAGAAACACAAGCACAGAATTTTCACCCCATTCCCACCATCCCAGTGTAACCATCTTCCCTTAAAAAAAAATAAAATAAAATAAAATATCAAGCAAACAGTCTATAGAAGAAATGAAGTGGCAATTTCCCAGTTCAGCTGGGGATCAATATGTGGGCTTGTCATCATTTTTATTTCAAAGGGGCTGCTCTCCTTTCTCAGAAGTCCAGACTGACAGAACTCCAGTGCTTGACTTATGGTTACTTCATCTCATCAGGATATTTTTAATTTAAATCTCACTGCTATTGGATATGGAATCAGCCAGGATTTGATTTACTGTTAATTCATTGCGCCGATTCCTATCATTCTAAATTCAGTCACCAAACAGTTTAATGCTGACGGAATCACCAGCGCGGTTCTTTATGAATGGGCGTCCGGGGAATTTTGTTAGTAAGTGCATGTTAGCAACTGTTATTCACTTCAGAAGGTGGGGGGGAAATCTATACACACAATTCTTGGTTCAGGTATCGCGCTTTCAGAGATTGAGAAACATACCGTGCCACTTAAGATTTAAGAGCAAAACAGCCTTGGGATTATAAACTATGTTCCCCCCCCCCATCTTTCCTCTCCAATATGGTATTTCACACTCAAATGGAATCAAAAGCCGGTTCAGAGAGTGGTTCATTTTGCAAAACATTTACATGCATTTAATGCTGCGTTCGCTTGGAGAGTTCATCTAGTATCAAGATTTATTTCCCAGGTCCTTATACATCACAGGCAATGAGGACAGGGGGGGAAAGTGTGTGAGAATAGATCATGCAGATGCGTTTAATGGAAACGGATTCCATATTATCTGCATTAGATCCACACATTCACCCTGTCAAAAGGACAAGGTAGAGCTCTAATGCCAGTCACCTCGTATTAATTGATGGCTCAGAGTCTTGGTGTGGAAACCTGGACAGGCCACTTGCACACAAACAGAAACAGCTGGAAGGGAAGTCAGAAATCAGACATTGCAGCCAGGAGAGACAAGGACTGGCTACAGAGGCACTTGCTTCCAGATCACCAGTTCAAATCCAGCCCGAGTTAGTAGCAGCTGCAATTTAGTACCTCTGCAAACAATTCAACGAGTCTCCATCCATTTCCTAGTGGGACACGGGTCCCGAGAACAAAATCCACGATTAAGATCAACACTAGGTGGCAGCCTCAGCAGCAAGGTCAAGGACAAAATGACCTGTCAATTCCCAGAGCAGGTTTGCCTGCAGGGTAGGGATGTAGTCTAGTCTAGTGGAAGGAGGCAAGGGAGTGTGGAGGGAAGCTTGCACTGTTCCTGTTCTCTGGATTTCAGTCTGCCCTCCAGGAACATCAATCAAGCACCTTCCCCCATTAAATTCACCCAAGCACTTAAGGGGGGAAAAAAACTAGCAGTGTTCTGCTTCGGGCCTCCATCCCAGAGCAACCCTGCTTAAGGTCTCTAAAGTGCTTCTCATCACCAATAGTGTCCAGGCCTGTGGGAGCATTGGGAGACTCTCCCTGGATGCCTTTGCTGACATGGGATCACTAGCAAGCTGTGGGAAGAAGATCTTTAAACCTCGAGTGCCCTTTCAAAAGTTTGCGGCCCCTGGGGGGCTTTATACGAAGGATGTGAACAAGCATGTCTGCATTATGGCACCATAGTCACGTAAACAGACACTACAATAGGCTTTCATCATCACAGTAATACTTAGCATTTCTGTAGTGCCCGCATGCTTTAGAATCCATACACCCCATCCTGTTGGAAAGACGAGTACCCCAAATTTAAAGAGGGGAAACTGAGGCACGGGGGGGGCTGACTCAGTCAAAGTGGCCCAGCATGTCAGTGGCAGGTCTGGAATGATTACACACACTTCCTGACAACCCAGCCCCACGCTTAACTACCAGGCCAGGCTTTCCTCATTTTAAGGCAATCCGATGCCACTTGAATTTCAACGAGTTTGAGTTGTCTTTTTTTCCCCAAATGGGATTTTGCAAGTATTTCGTCCTGAACATGCCCGCTGTCATGGTGGTTAAAGGACACGGACTGGGAGTCAGAAGAGCTGGATCTTGATACAGACTCACGGCTTAACCTTGGGCTAGCTATTAGGGTCCAAGCTAACTTCTATTACAGTTGGTGGAAAGACCCCTTTGAGTTGACAGGAGTTGGGCTGAACCAATCACCTCCTTGTGCCTCAGTTTCCCTATCTGTAGAATGAGGATCATCATGCTTTTTCAAGGGCTCCAAGATCTCTGAAAGACAAGCACCACATGAGCACTAAGTTTTCTTCTCTTGAGCAGCTTGTGGGAAAAGCAGAGAGAAACCCAAACTCACATGAGCAAATGCGCTTGAAACATAACTGCCCAGGCATAGGGCGCCCTCCTCATCCAATACCCAGCACCGTGACAGCACGGCACTTTGTGCACACAGACTAATTCATTGCTCAAGCCTCCTGGCTGGGGGTGGGGGGGGGAAGCCTCTGTGACTGTTGTTGGGAGGAGTTACAATCTACTTGGAAAACAATACAAGAAAGAAAAAGCCCTTTAAAAAAAATACAGAAAGGAAGAAGCTGGGATTGGACCTTTACCCGGTTCTTGCTACTGACAGCATCACCATTAGCAACCCCATCAGTCAGTAACACACCCTTTGAGGAGTTCAGGATGACAACCCCACCCAAGACTACACTTGCAAGCAAAAAGATGGTCTAATGCAGGGATGGCCAAACTGCAGCTTGCAAGCCACATGCGGCTGTTTTACAGTTAAAGTGCAGCTCACGGAGCACCCCTCCCGTCCCTCCCACAACCAGACTGGAGGTGGGGGGAAAACTCGGGGCTTCTGCCCTGCAGCAGTGTGGTGAGGTTTGGGGCTTCTGCCCAGCAGGGAGGGGGGTCTTGGGCCTTCTGCCCCACAGGAGGCACCTGCCGGGGCTGAAGGCCCCAAGCCCCACCAGGCGCACCCTGGCTCTCGAACTTCTGCAGATTGTTGTATGCGACTCTGAGAGTCAGTAAGTTTGGCCGCTCCTCTAGTAGATAAGATCCTAGAATGGGACTTGAGAGACCCAGGTTCAAATCCCAGCACAGCCACAGCCTCTTTATGACTTTGGGAGTGTCACCTGATCTATCCTGGACCTCTGTTCCCCCATATATAAAAAGGGGATAATAAAATTCATTAATGATTGTCAGGGGCTCAGATGCAACAGTGTTGAGGGCGATGTAAATACTTAGACAAGATGATAAAGTAAGGCTCTGTCTCTTTAAGATATCAGAATAGGATGGTGTTGAGATGCTAATCTGGGAAGCATGGGTTGACCCCAGAACTAAAAAGGCTCCCCCGTTCATACTGTCACCACAGGCAGCAGTGGCGTGCTAGCTCATAAACACAGTGAGCCTCAGATTTCGCTTTTCAATTTTCCTTCCAAACAGGAAATGAATTCCAAATAAGCGTTAACCCCAACTAAGCCTTAACTCCAGTAATACTTCCGACTCACACGCCTTTCCTCAGAGTGCTTTAAAACATTAATTAACCCTTGCAACACCCGCTGGGAAATAAGTAGACATTATTGTACCCATTTACAGATGGGGAAACTGAGGTACAGAAAGGCAAAGTGGCTCAGTAAGGCCAGAGTGGGAGGCAGTGGCCACAACAGAACTCCAGACACCAGGCTCTCAGTTCAGCTGGTGGATGTGAAATTAGAGGACTAACGATCCAGCCCAACAAAGCCAGAGACTTCGAAATTCAGGTCCTTAACTCAACTGTGAGCCATTTAAAAAAAATTAACCTATCATGACTCAGTGGCAAAGGTTCACTTGGGAGCCTCTTCCTCAGTGCTGGTGCACCTGGCTCACTTCGGTTTGCCTCAGAGCTTGCTAAGCCTCTCAGAGCAAACCAAACCCAGCGCCAAACACTCTAGGCACACAAAGGGGACTGGAGGTAGTTTGACTGGGGAAGGTGTGAGTCTTTTCTTTCCCAAGGGAGAAACTCTGTCTAGGGATGGATTTTCTACAGCCCTCATCACCATAGTACCCAAGAGCTGGATTGCATGTTCAATGGACTCAACTGTCTTTCGTGCCTGGAAGGCAGATACAATTATCCAGCAAAAACTCTCAAACGGCACCAGGATTTATCATGAGGAAGCATTTTTAAATGCTCATCTTCGATGTAAGCCACATGTAAATCATGCAGCTGTCATGAAGTTTGCATCCCATTGATTTCTCCGACTGCCACAAATTTAAGACAGGACTCAATGGCAGATTCTTGTGAAAGGCGGGGGCTGCTTTTTTTTTTTTTAAATGAGATCTCACTAAAAGGAGACACTTATTCCCACATTGAATATAGTCAGACTGGGAAGAAAAATCTTATCCTTTAGAGTTTTATGGGGTTTTTGGTATGTTTCAATCTGAACATGTAAGAACAGACATCGCTACATAGAGCACATCTGTTGCTCTGTTTAAAGCCCAAGTCTTATAAAGAGCATGCTTAATAAGAGCTCCCAAATAAAAAAAACTAGACAATTAAAATAATAACCTAAATGCTTCTCTGAGCCCTGAAGCCTTCAGACTGTGGCTGAAGGCAGGATGGGGGGGAGGGGGAGTGAGGGCAGAGAGAGAGAAAGCACCTAATCTCACACTGAGAGGCACACACTGTAATTAAAATCACAAAAAAGGCAAAGGCAAGCAACCCCATGCTCCACTGGTTCTCTGCATTCACAGATTTAAGTAGCTTTTATAAACACCCGGGTGAAACTGAGGACAGATAAAGAGAATAAGTTAACATGCTTTATGCCTTCTAAAATATTTGGGGAGTCCTGGTGTAGGCTCAAGATAAGTCCTTCGACGGGTAGAAGGTATTGAGTTGGCTGTAAAATTCCCTGGAACCTTTTCCATGGTTTCCCTGGAATGATAGCAAGCTCTAGCAGTCACAGCTGTGCACCTGCCATCCAGATACAGACAGACACACACAGAGGACTACCTGTGCAGCAGTTCACGCCCATCCATCGCCTAGCTAACTTGAGTAACAAATCACATGTTCCTTGTGGTAGAGGGAAGCCATGGGAATCCGGTAAACTACACCCAGATTTTTGCATTGATGCTAATTAATGCCTGACTGTTGTACTAGAAACCAGTTTAGTGCAGACTCCTGGTTGAAGTTGATATTTAAAAAAATACAGACACATATTTTGCATAACCACCTCTTCATATGAATAAAGATGACATTTATAGGAGAGAGTGTTTCTTCCCCCTCCCCCCCCAGCCCCAAGGCAATAACTTTATAAAATCCTAGAAGAGAAGTGGGTGACGGTATATGGGGAGGTTTCTCTCTCTCTCTCTTTATATATACACATATTATAAAGCTAAACAAATAATATTCAAACTGATGAGGCTTTGGAAGCCTGGGTTTATCTGGGAGGACCTCATCTGCTGCTGGAGTGTTATATTTCTATCAAAACCATGTGGCACTCAGTGTTTAGATCACTTTCCCCTGTCTACATAATTTAGGGGCATATGTTGGATAAATGAGGAGCATCAATATTCAGGTTTCAGTTGCAGTACACAGAGGCACAAAGAGATTTTTCAGGACTAACTGTGCAGGCTAGATTTAGATTTCCTAAAAAACCTCCCCAACACCCTGTGGAAAAGAAACTGTTTTCTCTTTCCCTAGATACTGCCAGTCGGAGGTGGGTGGTTTTTCCCTCCGTTTTTCCCCCTCAATCAAGCAAAGGGGCTCTCGCTCTCTCTCTATCACACACACGCGCTCTTAGGAACCTAGAATTCTCCCAGGGAAACAGGGTCTGCTACCAACCTTGTCAAGTGAAGAAAAAGTTTGAAAATACAGTATATGGGAACTAAGGGAGGGAGAGATCACAATGGTTTGCCCGGGCAAAGCATCTTCTGTCAGATCGGATGGCTTTTGCTTTACAATGGATACACACACTCTCTCTCTCTCTCTCTCCACGCTTTACTCTCAGTTCAACAGCCCCAATAACAAAGTCCGTCAAGCCTGATTGATTTCACGTTACATGTTTTCCTATGTACACATACAGAGGAATAAACCTATCTAGAGAGAAAGACACACACCCCAACTTTTGGGCCCACAGAAACTCCAATATAAAGTCTCTCACCCAGACCATGTTCTCTCATCTCTTTAGCATTTTCCACACAGGTGGCAGGGTGGTTGGTTTTTTAAGAGAAGGCATCGTCTGCCTCTATTTCTGACAGGCAAACCAAAATAACTTGAGTCTCTGGCTCTCACAGGGGAATCTGCTAAGGAAACTTTATCACCCCTGCGTTGATTTTGCAGTGGAGGCTGGAGGGGAAGGGGAAAGGGAGAGGGAAAACTACTGCAGCAGCTGGAATATGTCTGTTTCTTACAGAAAAGTTCAGCAAACGGGGAGCTTATGAAATTAGGAGCGGGGGGGAGGGAGTCGAGACTGGGTGGTGGGCTAGGATCTGGCAACCCCCATCCCTTTCCAAGGGCCGATCTGGGAGGAACGCTCCCAAAGCCCATCCTGGCAGCCTCCTGTCCCACTAGCGGCTGCCAGTTGTGGGGGGCGGGCTCCCCCTTTCCCGCGGCTGAGCATCTGAGCTCCCGGGAAAGCTGCGGGCAGGCAGAAGGGGGAAAATCAAGAGGCGATGGCAAGCAAATACACGCACCCCACCCCACGCCCGCCACCTCACTGAAACTTGCCTGCTAACAAGTCGCTGGCTCTGGCTTTTCAAACGGCGCAGGCAGGCAGATGCTGACGATACTAGATCGACATCTGGATCTAGGGACCAGCATCCGCTCCTCGCGCACGAATCGCCCCTGCAGCAGCCGCCCCCTCGGTCCCGCTCCGGAGTCGTGGCTCGTGTTAAGAAGCCGATCTGGACTGAATCTCGGCATCCATCCGGATTTCATTTACCCCCCCCCCTTCCCCTCACACACCCACCCTTTGGGGAGGGGGTTCAGGAATCCCTCCCCTTTGGTTAATAGCATCAGGGATTCCCCCCACCCCGCCAACCGCCCAGGTGTGGCGGGGGAGGCAGGTCTCTGCCCCTACGCGCCCCCCCCCCAGACTAGAGAAGATCGGGGACGCTGGCTGGCTCCTTACCTGGGAAAGCTGCTTTCCCCCCCCCTTTCTCCCCCCCTCCCCCGGTCTTCAGTGCGGGCGCCGCATTGGCACTGCGGATGGTGTCTCCGTGAGCGTGTCTCCGATCCCCAATACTCCGCGGCTCCGGCGCCCAGAGCCCGGCTCCGCGCCGCGCAGCCCTTTCCTCCGGCGTCCAAGACGAAATGCACCGCCAGCCCCCCCCCTCCTCCGCCCCCAAATCGCCCCCCCCCAGATCAGCAAGCGTGGGGGGGGGGGGCTGGCGCTGAGCGCGCGGGCTGGGCTGCAGTCCGGAGCGGCCCCGCGCCGCCCTGTCCCCCGGCGCTGGAGGAGGCGACCCGGGGCTGCTTCACTCAGCCGTGCCCGGCTGCCCTCTCGGCTCCGCGGCTGCCCTCGCTGCTCTGTGCCCGCCTGGGAGGGCGCACACTGCGGCTGTCTCGCCAGCCCTTGCTCCCGCTGGCGCTGGCTCGCTCTCCAATGGTGGCTGGGGGGCGGCTCAGTCTTAGACACACACGAGCTCCCCCCCCCCCCCCCGCCACCGCAGCCCAAACAGCCAAGGCCGATCCTGTAGCAACGTGGTGGGTGGGGGCACCCCCCCCCCCAAAAAAAAAACCCCTCCCCGTTCCCGGTTTGCAGCGCTCCTCCTGGCCACTTGCTCCTGCGTCCGGGCCGCCCAAAAAAGGCGCGCCGGGGGGGGGCGCCCCGGGCTCGCTTCCCTCCACCCCTTCCTCGGCAGCTTTGCTCAAAGTTTGCTGGAGATCGGCTGCCTCCAAACTCTCTGCGGCTGGCGGCTGGTGCACGGAGGCGCTGCCGAGCCTGCAACTCCGGCTGCCTTGATTTTACCCACCCCCCCCACTAGTGACACCTAGGATCTCCAACCTGATTGGGCTAATTGTGAAATTTCATTGCCCCGGGGGTGGGGGGGGGAAGAGACATAAAGGCTCAAGGCAGCGAACACACACGCTGCTTTTCCCCCCCCCCGCACAGAAATCCCCCCCCGCCGCCACCCCGCCTTGTGCACATGGGCGATGATCAGAGACGTGCAGCGAGGGGCTGGGGAAAGCCCAGGCGACCAATCTCGCAGCCTAGAGAGGCTCTCTCCCTCTGCCGCCTGCTTCTTCATTTCCCTGCTGGCAGCCATGCAAAAGGGGGAAAGCTAATAGTTATTTTATCCGCCCGTATTAATCAATCGTTGCTTGGCTTCGGCTCCTCTCCCCGCCCCACCCCCAGGCACTGCTTTCCGGCTCAGCCACGTGAGACTTAAATCCACCCACCCACGTTTCCTCCTCTTGCCAGGTAAAGGGCTAGCCCTGTGCAACTCAAGCCGGCACAAACCTTGCATGCAGCAGAGGAGGGGAAAACGGGGAGCGTTGCTTTTAAGGAATTCTTCTCAGCCAGAGCAACAGGTCTGTCTCTCAGGTCAGTCTAAGATCAGTATAACAGGTGCCATGGCGATGGACGCTTTGCAAATGTCCAAGGCAGAGAGGGAAGAAGTAGAGCACTACAAATACAGGGCTGTGCATTTACGGGGTGTCATGGGCAGCATCCAGCCGCGGGAAATCTCGGTTCCCATCCTGCAGCTGCAGGACTTGGCCGGGTTTGTGCAGAACTCCGCCCAGTGCTCCCCCACTTCCTACCTGGTAGCTCTGAGCTCTCCCAGAATACAAAAAATAGGTTTTTGGTGAACCCTTGGGAACCAGGACTGGCTCTCAGTCTGTGTGTATATACAGCACCTAGCACAATGCAGTCCTGCTCAAGGCCTCTAGGTGCTGCCACGATACAAACAGATTATGGAAAATTTGATATTTGTAGTTTGCCTTTAAAGGTGCACAATAAAACACTGAGCAGAAATCTTTTCTTTTTTCCCCCAACACCACCACGTTTTCCTGAAACAAGTTTTATCTCCCTAGGGTATGTGTATTCCTGGGTGTTGACTGAGCCCTGGTTTACATTTCCTGATGGATGGGGATTCAAAGCTCTTTTTTTTTTTTTTAAGGTGGTGCATAAAGTGTATTTGTTATTCTTTATCTCTTGCGTCTTGCAAGGAATCATTTGTTTTCATTCAGAGAAATAAATGCCCTGTGAAGCCTGATGAGTAATAACACAGCAAAATGACATGGGAAGAACAAGGACACAAATCTGCAAGAAACAATGGCAGGTGAATAACCTCTGCAGCTCACTGCTATTGTGAATAGTACAGTATTATTTAGTGCCTATTCTTACTTGCACTTCCATTTAATAATACATATGAAAAATCGGTGGGAAATTCAGTTCTGCCTTTAAAACTCAGCTATCTGTAAAACAGATTATGTAGATTCACTGATTTTTTTTTTTAAAAAGCTGAGGATGTGGAAGAATCAATGTGATTCTTTCTATTTCTTGAAACAATGGCTCAAGTCAATATATTGCTCATATCTCTGGATTCCATAAGGGTGAGTGACAAACGAGACTTTATTTATAGGCTCTTTCATGCACAAGGCTGTGGGGGTAGAGAGGGGTTAAGACTGGATAACCCCCATGGCCTCTTCTGACCCTATGAATAGCTGCAGTAAAAGGCTCCAGGACATATTACCCAGATCTGGAGATTTATTTATTTATTTTCACCATTGACTTTCATGACAGCAGGCTCCAACCAGTACTGTGTAGATGCAAAGAATCTCCTCCTGAGAGTTGCTGAGCACCCACAACTTTCACAGGAGTGGCAAATAGCACCAATCAGAATCAAGGCCTCAGTTTACATTAGGGTGGAGAGAACTTAATGGATCAGAGAGGTTTCCGTGGGATCTACCTGCAATGCCCGATTTCCCCCTTGCTCCCTGTTCAAAAACATCCTGTTTAGCATCCCTTTGCTAATAATGTCCTAGATTTTGATGCAGTTAGAAAAGGAGTACTTGTGGCACCTTAGAGACTAACCAATTTATTAGAGCATAAGCTTTCGTGAGCTACAGCTCACTTCATCAGATGCATATCATGGAAACTGCCACGATGCAGTTGACACACTGCCCATTTAAACGGTTGGAGATTTCTTCCCTGATGGTGACAGGGTGTCTAGCTCACCCCCCCTGACGCCACACCCCTTTTCATGTTGTCCCTTGTTATCTAAGCACATACTGGGAACATTTATGACAACATCCAAGGCTTCTGAGCAGGAAAAAAAAACACACACACACACACTTTTCCTTTTAAGTCTCAATTGTCCTTAACTACAGCATATAGAAGCCAATTTAAAAAGAATAAAAGAGGGTGGAAGGAACCTTCACAAGTTGTTCTCCCTCTACCATTTTACAGGTCTGTAAACCAACCTATTTAAGTTGATGAAAGCCAGATATTCTTGCTCAATAAATCAGCTGATGCAGCAGCAGGATTTTTTAGCTTGGTCTGAATCAGTTAAAAACCTAAATTATAGCGCCACCTGCAGGGGGCTAGAAATTTCAGCAGCTCTGGAAATCACAGGCCACGGTGAGGAGTGTATAAAATAAAAAAATTAAAAACTACAGGCGAGAGAGCAGGGTGGGGGTTTTCCTGACCATGTGTAATTGCACCCAGACACATTCTAGGGCATGCATGTGCTCTAGGACTGGGATAATGCCACTTCTCAGCTTCCTTACGGCCCTCATTTCGCCTAGTCTCTCAGAAGGCTGCCCCCGGGCCTGGGTTAGCCTAGCATGACACCTCATATTGCTCCAGCAGCCTGCAGAAGCCCCCTCCATCAAAAGCAGTTAATTTAATTTTCTGTACACTAAATGCCACAGTGAAACGATGATAGTAACTCAAGCTGGTGACACAGCTTTGCTCAGCTCACAGAAGGCCACCCGCTTCAGAATCCTGATCTCCCCCCCACCAGATGTTTGAAGCTTAAACAACTTCACCAGCTCGGCTGACACCCAAAACAAAATTGGCCTCCTCTATCGAGCCGTCACCTTTTTGCATCTGACAAAGGAGGTCATTGGGCTATCGGAGTGTAAATGTTTCGTTACCGTTGGTTTTAAAGCCGGTCCAGTGCTTAGCATGGTCATTCCTTACACTCCTGGGACAAATGGAACCCAACTGTCACTCTGGATTGGCCGAGACTAGAAGAGCCCCAACAAGCCAAGTGCACAGAATACATGCCCTTGGTTGTTGCCAGGAAAAAGGAGGTGGGGAGCATATGTGAAAAGCAAGGAGTCTTGTCCCTTAATCTTTGCTTGAGAGATTTAAAATTAGATTAACCTGATAGGCCTTTTCCAGTGCTACCTTCTAGGGATCTACAGTCTTGTCCCTAATACCAGCTGGGGGGTGATGTTTTTTCCCCTCAGCTCCACACAATTCAGAAAGCTGCTAGTTTTATCAGCCTCCAGTATGGGCACACAAAAGGGGGGGGAGGTAATAAAGAAAAAAAAAAAAAAGAACGGCTGGAAAGGGAACACAAACAGCCGGCATTGAAGAGGAGGATGGAGAAGGGGAGCAGGGGAACGTGGGAAGAACAGGATTCTGTCAGCAATGTAGTCAAGTGCCTGCTTCTGGAGGAGACTCTAGATACAAATACTCAAGTGAGAGGGAAGGAGAGAGAGCCCCAAAGAGTATCTGGAAAGCACCTGTGTATTCATTTTTACTATATGGGGTCCAAAAAGCACACACACACACAGCCATATGCTCTTGCTGCTAGGATACAACTAGGATGCAGTGGGACATGATAGAAGTGGGTCATCTGAGCAAAGATGAGCTTGGCCCAGCAATCCAGCAGGAGGAAGAATGCCTGGGTTCCATTCCCTTGTCTGCCACTGACTGGCTACATGACCTCAAGCAAGTCACTTAACTCCACTGTGCCACAGTTTTTCCCCCTTCTGCCAAATTCTCCCTCTGCGAGGCAGCAGATGAGTTGTGCATGGCTTAACATTTGCTGATAAGTATATGAAACACCAGGCTGGAAATCCATTTCCACAGCGAGAGGCACTGGTCAATCAGTTCCCATTAAAATGCTTCCCTTCTGGGCACTGCCAAGCAGCTGGACTATTAGTGTACTAGATGTGTTGCCTACCAGAGTTGTTTTCAATCAGTTTTTGCAGGTGCCTAGGAGTAGTTTCTCATTGTCCCCATGAGAAAATTGGGCAACAGGAGCTAGGGGGATGGTCAGAAATCAGATCATTAGCGATCAGAGACCCAATAGCTTAGCTAATCCTCCCCCTTCCTCCCCTCTGCAGTTCAGGACTCTTCCCTACAGTATATATTCTGCTGCCTTATCCAGTCTATTTTTAAACTCAAGCAATGGGGGTTTCCACCACTTCCTTTGGAAGACTGTTCTCCAGTCAAACAGCTCACTGGCAGAAAGTTGTCCCCAATTATTCAGCCTGATTCTCCCCACCTCATCTCTTAGTTTCTACTCCCTTGGGTCTAGAGACACTTTCAGGCTTTTCAGTCTCCCATTCCTCTGCCCCAGCCCACGACACGCCAATCTGTCTCTTCTCTAGAGAGACCATATGGGCAAGATCATCTCTTTTATTGGACCAACTGATGTTGGTGAAATACAACTGAAAGACACTAAGCCAGTCCAATAAAATTTATTACCTCACCCACCTTGTCTCTCTAATATCCTGGGACCAACACAGGGAAGGTGGTGATGTGGCTCTCAACCACAAGGTGAGCGGCTCTGGATCTTCTTTCTCCCCTCTTGTCCCACATGGTGGGTTGAGGAGGAGGATCTGGTCTTGTTTCTTCCCAGAGGGGATCAGCAGACAAGACACTCACTCCCATTCTGCTAGCTCTGCCTAGCCCCAGGGTATGCTACCAACGTCGTGCTGGACACTCAGTGACAGAGCCCTTCACCTCATCTTGTGGACACTTCCCAACCATCGAGGCTCCTCTTCCTCTCCCTTTGGGTCCCTGAAAAGCTGCCTGTCCTTTGAACCCCATTGAACTATTCCTCTTCCCCCCTTCTAGTCACACCCTGGCTCTCATGCGTCCAAACAGCAAAGGGGCAGCCGGAGGAAGGATGGGTGAAATGAGATCCAGGGGACCAGTGAGGACAATGATAAGGAGTGCATAAAGCACAGCCTGGTGCTGTGGAATTAAGAGGACATGAGAGAGGAGATGTTTCAGACTGCAGGAGACAGGCCAAGGGGCCACGATACAAAAGCAGGCTGGTGGAATGATAAAATACAAGGAGGACAAATTCATTGCTTTTTCATTATGGAGAACAATACAAGTGGGAAGAACAATCAATATCAAGCGAGGGAGGTGGGAGAATACTGCAGGGAGATAAGGGCCTGGGATGTTCAGCATGGAGGGGTGAGGCAGAGTAACTGATACAGAGCTAGAGAGCCATGCTATACACTCAGAAGGCATTGAGGTGATGCAGTGGAGAGCAATGCAGACTGGAAAGCAGAGGGGCCTGAAAACAAGAGTGAATGAGGAGGATACAGGGAAAAGGCAAAAATGGGAAACTCCAGAGAGGAAAACTAAAGAGGTTGGTAAATAGAATGATGGACTCTGGCAGAATCTGCCCTGGAATTGGACGGGGGTAGGACTAGGAGGGATGTAGGAAAATATTTATCTGGAAGGAGACTGGGCACTGTGAAGAAAGGATAGTGCAGTGGTTAGAGCACTACCCTGGGCTCGTCACTGCTATGATTGCAGCCAACGTAGACATATCCTAGCTAGCTTGGGTAGCTATTGCAACAAAGCTGTGGCAGCCTGGACTAAACACCCAAGTACATACCCTGCCTCTCTGGTGGGCTGATAGACAGCTCTGTATCACTCCCTCCTGATCCTGGGGGTTCTGACTCATCATTTTGGTAACAGTAGGTGGTACAACATGCCCTGGAAAGAGAGGAGTGTGATTTCATAGGGGGCGAGTTACAAGAAGACAAAGAACGCCCTATGTTTGCATACCATCCTCATCACCATGGCATCGGAGTAAAAGGACAGAAGAAGGAACAGAAAGAGAGAGAAAAGAAAGGGGTTAGTGAAGACAGAGGAACAGGAAGGGGAAGTGAAATCCATTTCCCTGATGAACAATAGAACTTGTTAAAGAATCAATGGACAGTCCCCACTGTAGCCTTTATTTACAGTGGGAAGAATGCTGTTAAGTCCCTTTATGTCACCGTCCTTTAAAGTTGCCCATTTTCAAAGGGAAGAGCCTCTTTATCTCACTGTAGCGGATCTTAGTCGATCAATCCTGCCCATTACTCAGTGCTTACAAATAAAAAGCAAGTGGGTATGTATGCTTGGCCCTCCAGTTCAAGCAGTACAGATGTTGTGCACACTAGGACAGCCCTGCTTTGTATAGGTGTAGGACCTACACTAGAGGTGTCACTGGTTTAGTTTTTAGTTACTCAGCACCAGGAGGGTTATTCTGCTATGAAAATGGACCATTTGGGGAGTGAATTTGTAAGGTCTTTGATCCCTTTGCAGTACTGGGCCTTCCCTGTAAGAGTTGGTGTCACATCCTCTAGAGCAGGGAGTTGAACTCCTTACGCTTCTTGGTGCGTAGAAATGGTCAGAGCAGAGCAGTGATTGGTCTAGTCCATGGTCCTGTCTCAGCCCATGGCCAGGACTAGACACTTAAGAGGAAGGGGCAAGACACCCCATAGTTGACATTTATAGAGGAAGTCTCCTTATCAGCCCATGCAGTTAGTGGTTAGCATATAACCTGGAACCTTATTTTATTCAAGTGGATATAGTTATCCATATAAAATGCTTACTCCTTTTTTGAGCCCTGCTAAGATCTTTGCCTCAACACTTTCTGGCAGCAAGCCTATGGTGACCAGATAGCAAATGTGAAAAATCGGGACAGGATGTGGGGGGTAATAGGTGCCTATATAAGCAAAAGCACCAAATATCAGGACTGTCCCTATAAAAATCGGGACATCTGGTCACCATAAGCAAGCCACACAAGCTAATTAGGTTGTATTAAAAAACAAACAAAAAAGGTATTTCCTTTAATCAGTTTTAAATTGGTCACCTTCCAGGTTGATTGGAAGATTCCTTGATCTTGTACTTTGAGGACAAGAAAGTAGGAATGTTTATGCTCGGTTTACCTTCTCTAGACTATTCATTATATTGTATACCTTCCTTGGATCCCGCCTTATTTACGCCCCCTCTAAACAGTCAGATTTCCCCCTCAGACTCACCTCATAGGGAAGTCTCTCCATGCCTCTGATCATTGTCACTACCCATTTCTATTTAAACTGTTTGGATTATAAACTCTTGGGGGCGGGGACTGTCTCTTACTAGGCGATTGGTTCACATTGTGCTGTCTGCTGTACAAATCTCAATTTCAGTCTCTCTAGAGGCTACCATAAGACAGATAAATAATGCTGTCCCTTTAAACTCCATTAATGTCTCACCTCAGGACTTGACAGCAGCCCCACCCCCCCACCCCTTTAACTGCTTTTATACAAGTTCCCGATGAAGGAATAAACCTGCCAAAGGAATAAAAGCTGCAAAAGGAATAAGCTTGCTGTGAATGTTGTAGCCCTTTATATCTATGAAGCCCCACTGAAGCCCCTCTCAAATGAATAGAGAGATAATGTTAATGGAATTATGCATTGTGTCTGATCAGGGACTGCCACTGAAAGATAAATGCCAAGGCAAAGCTGAGGCATTTAATCAAAAATAAACCACCTCACCATTTTTCTTCTTCCAAAGAAGCAAACCATGGTCCTGTCACTGCATATTATTTTGCTGGCATTATCTCTTATTTCCAAATAATTCAATTTAACAGGGAGGGGGGAGGTGGAAATGTGAAATCAAATTAATTAGAGTGACCCAACAAACTTGTGTTTGCACTGGAAGATTTAACATGGCAGCAAATCTAGTAGGAGACAAATTGCATTCAAATTAATTTAAGGGAGATAATTTGGGGCATATCAAGTTTATTTAGGATCAATTTTAATAAGCAAAAATAAAGTGAAGCAGTGGGTGATCCAATTCTAATAGAGGTTTATACAGTAGACTGACAGTTACTTAGGGAAAGCTCCATTTTTGTATGGCTGAGACAATGAAAAGGGGTCTCATTTCAACCAGCTGAACCTATTAGTTATGAATAAATTCTCTGATGAATTTGGCCCTTTTCCCATTTGCAGGTAGCAAGAGCCCTTAGCACATTTTGAGGGTCTGAGGTAAAATTCACTTTGGTGTGGGCAGCCAGCAGAAGGCCCCACAGAGCACTTTAGCCATCAAAATGGCACACAGCCATGTTGTATGGTCTAGTACATTGGGTACCAGACTGGGTTCTGCCATGAACTCACAGGAACACCTTGGGCAAGTCACTTTCCCTTTGGGCTAATGTAATATAGACCCATCTGTGTGCTAGGTATACTACAGAGAGGAATGGAAACAGGGTCCTTGCCCCCCTAACTTTCCCCCCCCAAAAAAGATTACAATCTAAATATCTTGGGTTTTAACACAATTTTGTACCTTTTTATCTTTAAGCCTTGGAGTTGGTGGTGTAGATTAGGTCAGGTCCTCAGCTGCTGTAATGCAGCCTCGTTCCACTGGAGACACAATGGGCCAGATCACGTGGGTATAAATGTATTTATTGAGCCAATAGCAGGGGGTGGAAGACAGTCCCTACCATTCACCGAGGACATTCACTCATGACCTGAATGCATTATACATTCCTAGACCAGGGACAGGTTTAAAACTGGAGTTTCACTACACTTAGTATTCAAAAAAAAAAAAAAACCACACACACACAACACAAACACACCACACACCCAGCTTGTGCTAACTCCCCTGCTGCTGAGATTTTCCAGAGCACACCAAACTCTGCTGCCGCAGCCACTCCCTGCTCCTCTTAAATCCCCTCAGCAGACCTTCAACCTTTAAAGATACAAGACCCAGGTAAGTATAATCCTGGCATTCCCATAGGAATGCTACACATACAGGTACCATACTCTACCATGTGGGACAAGAAGGAATTTGATCCTTTTGCAATTGGGGCGGGGAGGAGGAGGGGAGATGAAGGATATTGTCTCCAGGGGATAAGTGAAACTCACTAGTTTTTAGTGATCCAAGGGAGACAAGACTTTTAGAGTACTTGTGGCACCTTAGAGACTAACCAATTTATTTGAGCATGAGCTTTCGTGAGCTACAGCTCACTTCTTATGCTCAAATAAATTGGTTAGTCTCTAAGGTGCCACAAGTACTCCTTTTCTTTTTGCAAATACAGACTAACACGGCTGTTACTCTGAAGACTTTTAGAGTATTCAGGTTTTGGCTTTAAACTCCACACCAAAAGGCTCCTCATCGTCAGCGTGGGCTCTCCTTGATGTACACTGAAATGCTAAAGTAAAAATTCACCTAAGCAGCGCTAACATTATTGTAATGATTGATTATTAAATAATCATAATAAATCAGGGAGCCATTATGGTAGGCACTATAAACAAGTGATCACATCTCTTATCTGCTGGAACGTTTTCCCAGGGTAGGGGGAGGGAGCGTGGTATTAACCCATGAATGGGAGGGCCAGTTTGGAAAGTCAGGGCTTCAAGCAACCACTTCTTTCACTGGTCCAACCTTCCAAATATGAGGATGTACAAGAAAAAAAAAATCTGGCACCGTAAGAGATATTACATCCAAAAGCAAGGAGGAAAGTCTGTGCCTGATGCTGGGAGAGAAAGAAGAGACATGGCACCGTGCTACAGAGCCACCTGCCACCAAATCAGGAACAGACAGGGGTCAGCCTCCAAACACAGCATGTAACCCTATTCTGGGTGGGTGATAGTCCTGCCCCGAGAGAGACCTGCAGAGTCTGCTTCTTCCTCACCATCAGAAGAGACCAGGACGCATCACGGAACCCATGGTCCGACCAGGAGCCTGGCCTATGCGGGAGAATGGGGCACCCGAACCACCACTCCCATGAAGCAAATGAGAAAAGAAATATTTTGAATTCCAATATTTCACCAAAAAATCAACATTTTCCAACCAGCTCTCGTGGCTTACTCCCCTGCCCATACAGGAATGAGCTATGCCAGTAGAGCCATCTTTATACTGGTATAACTGCATCCACTCTTGATGGTTGGTACCACTTGGAATAGTTGAACCGGTATAGTTTGTGTGAAGACAGAACCTCACCCTTTAGCTTATCCTGCCAACAAAATTGAATTGAGAACAGTCCCAGCGCCACTTACTCACCCCAACCGGCACTTTAGGGTCATCACTAATGCATCCCCTGAATACTGGGCATTCCAGTACTTCCAGGAATGGCATGGGCCCACCTCCACTGGCATGGGCCCACCCGCACAGTGCATACAAAGTCACATTGCACCACTTTGAAGATCAGACCCCCCCCCTGCCCCCCGCAGTAGCACAGTGTGAACTTCAAAATGGCTGCAGCCTCCCTGCCATGCGTGATACCACACAAAACCACATCTGGTTTATATCACTCCGGACAGAGAGCAAACCAGACAAAAGCAGGACTGTCCAGCTTAAAACCAAATGAAGGGCCTGCCTACGGCGTGTCATCACTGCTCATCCTGTTGGAGAACAGAAGAACTGTTCACTGTCCCTCTTAGGAAGCATGGTTGTTACTGCCCATGGTTTGTTGTCCCCTGTCAATGAGCATGCAATTGGAAACGATACATGCCGAGCCATAAAAGATTATGAAGATTTAAAGGCCTCCCAGTGATTTATGCCTCTGTAATTAAGGGCTTTTAAATTTTAAATTAAAAGTTATGCGAGTTGTCTTTCCCTCTGAAAAATGCATTTATGGTTGGCTGCTTGGGTGAACTGAATAGCATTAAGCCCCACAGAGTCCGCTAGCCTGTGATCACAGCGCTTCCTCAAGCATAGGTAGTAGGGTGGGACAGAGGAGGAGAAATAAATGTCAACTTTTTACTGCAGCTTTAAGATCATGCAATAATAAGTCACCTAATTTCACCTAGAGGCTTGAATAGGCTCTGTGTCCTAGCCACTTTCTTGAGAAACTCCGTAAGACTCTTCAAGGGGTACTGCCAAAAGAGGACAACAAACTGTGACCCAAATCTTTTTGCACTTTGAGAGAAAGTTATTCAGACAGCAGGAAGTCTAGGGTAGAATGCAGAACAGTGATGTGGAATCATTGCTGCAAAGCCAGTAGATCCAGTTATTGGGGAATGCCCTCAGCATGCGAGTCTTCCCCAGATGGCGCAGAGCTGGGGTATCAGGGTAACAGATTCCCAGGCCGGATGGAACCATTGTGATCTGGTCTGACCACTTGTAGAGCACAGGCTAGAGAACTTACCCACAATAATGCCTCGACCGCCTAGAGCGCATCTTTCAGAAAAACATCCACTCTTGATTTTAAAGTTGTCAGTTATAGAGAATCCACCATGACTCTTGGTTAACAGTGCCCATGGTCAATTACTCTCACCATTAGAAAATGTAGGCCTTATTTCCAGTCTGAATCCGTCTAGCTTCAACTTCCAGCCACTGGATTGTATCATACCTGTCTCGGCTAGACTGAAAGGCTCGTTTTTTTAATTATGTCCCCCCCACTAGATACATAGAAACTAATCACACCACCCCTTAATTTCTGTGGCTCTTCTCTGAACCCCCTCCAATTTAGCGACATCCTTCTGAGTTGTAGGCACCAGAACAGGACACAGTAGTCTAACAATGGTTGGACCATTGCCAAAATGTAGGAGTAGAGAGGTTATTTTTCCTCTTTGAGATTCCCTTGTTTATGCATCCCAGGATCACCTTAGCTCTTTTGGCCACAACATCACACCAGGAGCTCATATTCAGCTGATTATCCACCATGAACCCCAAGTCTTTTTCAGAGTTACTGCTTCCCAGGATAGAGGCCCCCATCCCCCATCCTGTAAGTATGGCCGACGTTCTTTGCCCCTCAGTGTACACTTATGGGTTTGTACATTTATATACTCTAAGCCACCTTCTCACAGCTGCTCTCTGGCTCTCCTTGACTCCTGAGAAGGTCCCTGTGGGGTCCTGTGGCATCTGAGAGGCCTCATCTCCACAACAAAGCAGTGCTGGTTTAGTTAACTCAGTTCTTGCACGTGTCCACCTTTGTTTCAGTTTAGCAGTGCCTATCAAGCGAGATCAAGGTGATTGCTTACCAAAAGTAAGCTCAGTCAGTAATGGCACTCAAATCAAAATGCAAGCTTCCACACAAGGGGGATTGTACCAAATTAACTAATCCAATACAGCTTTCTCCTGTAGACTAGGCCCGAGTTACAGCAGCCTGGAAGTCACTGGCTGGGCAGGCCTCCAAGCCAGCTTCAAAATCCCAGGAGCTATAAAACTGATAAAGTCACCCTGATCTTCCTACCTCAGTTCCTGTCCAGAGCAGAACCAAAACAAAACAAATCCATTGCCTGGTGACTATCTAAAGCATTCTGGGATGGAGGCTCAGATAACACAGTTTAAACAAATTTGCCAAGTGGGTTCTAATGAATATAAAGGGACAGGACTTAGGCCAGCTGAGTGACCTTGAGCACATCACTTCATCTCGCTGTTCCTCATTCCCCCCCCGCCCCCAAATCTGTAAATTGGGGATTATGAGACCAACCTTTTTTGCAAAGCATTTTGAGGTCTACAGATGAAAAAACACTAGTATTAATTATTATTGAGGCTGCTAGATAGACAGACTCCGTGGGTCTCTCTAGCTCCCAGATTAACTGAATAGCCTGTGCTGTATTGTGTCACCATTCAAGGTGTCTTAAAGACCTGAGCTGGACTCCAGAGTCACAGAAAGGACTGGTTTCAGAGTAACAGCCGTGTTAGTCTGTATTCGCAAAAAGAACAGGAGGACTTGTGGCACCTTAGAGACTAACCAATTTGTTTGAGCATAAGCTTTTGTGAGCTACAGGACTGCTGATCTCAGTTCTGCATTTAAGTGGTACTGCAAACCTTGGAGGCTGTAAAGGAGTCGACTCACCTTTAGGCATTACCACGCTCTGGCTGAGCTAGCACCCCCTGCCAATGGTCACTCTAGCACAGTGATGGTTTCTTCATCAGGTAACTCAGACCTCCAAGCAGGTCACAATCTTCAGTCCACCCCTTCCCAGAGCTCCTTCCTACCTCAAGGCTTCTTGCTTTCCTTCTGGGTCTCCCAGTTTTTACCCCTCATTTAGTCACGGTCTCTCCCTGCCTAGCAAACTTTCCTCAATGTCTCTGCTTGGTTAGAGTCCCTCCCTGCTCTGAGCATCCATCCAACTCTTTCCCCAGCTGCACCATAATAGAATCATAGAATCATAGAATATCAGGGTTGGAAGGGACCCCAGAACGTCATCTAGTCCAACCCCCTGCTCGAAGCAGGACCAATTCCCAGTTAAATCATCCCAGCCAGGGCTTTGTCAAGCCTGACCTTAAAAACCTCTAAGGAAGGAGATTCTACCACCTCCCTAGGTAACGCATTCCAGTGTTTCACCACCCTCTTAGTAAAAAAGTTTTTCCTAATATCCAATCTAAACCTCCCCCACTGCATCTTGAGACCATTACTCCTCGTTCTGTCATCTGCTACCATTGAGAACAGTCTAGAGCCATCCTCTTTGGAACCCCCTTTCAGGTAGTTGAAAGCAGCTATCAAATCCCCCCTCATTCTTCTCTTCTGCAGGCTAAACAATCCCAGCTCCCTCAGCCTCTCCTCATAACTCATGTGTTCCAGTCCCCTAATCATTTTTGTTGCCCTTCGCTGGACTCTCTCCAATTTATCCACATCCTTCTTGAAGTGTGGGGCCCAAAACTGGACACAGTACTCCAGATGAGGCCTCACCAATGTCGAATAGAGGGGAACGATCACGTCCCTCGATCTGCTCGCTATGCCCCTACTTATACATCCCAAAATGCCATTGGCCTTCTTGGCAACAAGGGCACACTGCTGACTCATATCCAGCTTCTCGTCCACTGTCACCCCTAGGTCCTTTTCCGCAGAACTGCTGCCTAGCCATTCGGTCCCTAGTCTGTAGCTGTGCATTGGGTTCTTCCGTCCTAAGTGCAGGACCCTGCACTTATCCTTATTGAACCTCATCAGATTTCTTTTGGCCCAATCCTCCAATTTGTCTAGGTCCTTCTGTATCCTATCCCTCCCCTCCAGCGTATCTAGCACTCCTCCCAGTTTAGTATCATCCGCAAATTTGCTGAGAGTGCAATCCACACCATCCTCCAGATCATTTATGAAGATATTGAACAAAACCGGCCCCAGGACCGACCCTTGGGGTACTCCACTTGATACCGACTGCCAACTAGACATGGAGCCATTGATCACTACCCGTTGAGCCCGACAATCTAGCCAGCTTTCTACCCACCTTATAGTGCATTCATCCAGCCCATACTTCCTTAACTTGCTGACAAGAATACTGTGGGAGACCGTGTCAAAAGCTTTGCTAAAGTCAAGAAACAATACATCCACTGCTTTCCCTTCATCCACAGAACCAGTAATCTCATCATAAAAGGCAATTAGATTAGTCAGGCATGACCTTCCCTTGGTGAATCCATGCTGGCTGTTCCTGATCACTTTCCTCTCATGTAAGTGCTTCAGGATTGATTCTTTGAGGACCTGCTCCATGATTTTTCCAGGGACTGAGGTGAGGCTGACTGGCCTGTAGTTCCCAGGATCCTCCTTCTTCCCTTTTTTAAAGATTGGCACTACATTAGCCTTTTTCCAGTCATCCGGGACTTCCCCCGTTCGCCACGAGTTTTCAAAGATAATGGCCAATGGCTCTGCAATCACAGCCGCCAATTCCTTCAGCACTCTCGGATGCAACTCGTCCGGCCCCATGGACTTGTGCACGTCCAGCTTTTCTAAATAGTCCCTAACCACCTCTATCTTCACAGAGGGCTGGCCATCTCTTCCCCATTTTGTGATGCCCAGCGCAGCAGTCTGGGAGCTGACCTTGTTAGTGAAAACAGAGGCAAAAAAAGCATTGAGTACATTAGCTTTTTCCACATCCTCTGTCACTAGGTTGCCTCCCTCATTCAGTAAGGGGCCCACACTTTCCTTGGCTTTCTTCTTGTTGCCAACATACCTGAAGAAACCCTTCTTGTTACTCTTGACATCTCTCACTAGCTGCAGCTCCAGGTGCGATTTGGCCCTCCTGATGTCATTCCTACATGCCCGAGCAATATTTTTATACTCTTCCCTGGTCATATGTCCAACCTTCCACTTCTTGTAAGCTTCTTTTTTATGTTTAAGATCCGCTAGGATTTCACCATTAAGCCAAGCTGGTCGCCTGCCATATTTACTATTCTTTCTACTCATTGGGATGGTTTGTCCCTGTAACCTCAACAGGGATTCCTTGAAATACAGCCAGCTCTCCTGGACTCCTTTCCCCTTCAAGTTAGTCCCCCAGGGGATCCTGGCCATCCGTTCCCTGAGGGAGTCGAAGTCTGCTTTCCTGAAGTCCAGGGTCCGTATCCTGCTGCTTACCTTTCTTCCCTGCGTCAGGATCCTGAACTCAACCAACTCATGGTCACTGCCTCCCAGATTCCCATCCACTTTTGCTTCCCCCACTAATTCTACCCGGTTTGTGAGCAGCAGGTCAAGAAAAGCGCCCCCCCCCCAGTTGGCTCCTCTAGCACTTGCGCCAGGAAATTGTCCCCTACGCTTTCCAAAAACTTCCTGGATTGTCTATGCACCGCTGTACTGCTCTCCCAGCAGATATCAGGAAAATTAAAGTCACCCATGAGAATCAGGGCATGCGATCTAGTAGCTTCCGTGAGCTGCCGGAAGAAAGCCTCATCTACCTCATCCCCCTGGTCCGGTGGTCTATAGCAGACTCCCACCACTACATCACTCTTGTTGCACACACTTCTAAACTTAATCCAGAGACACTCAGGGTTTTCTGCAGTTTCGTACCGGAGCTCTGAGCAGTCATACTGCTTCCTTACATACAGTGCTACTCCCCCACCTTTTCTGCCCTGCCTGTCCTTCCTGAACAGTTTATATCCATCCATGACAGTACTCCAGTCATGTGAGTTATCCCACCAAGTCTCTGTTATTCCGATCACGTCATAGTTCCTTGACATCACCAGGACCTCCAGTTCTCCCTGCTTGTTTCCAAGGCTTTGTGCATTTGTATATAAGCACTTGAGATAACCTGTTGATCGCCCCTCATTCCCAGTATGAGGCAGGAGCCCTCCCCTCACAGACATTCCTGCCTGTGCTTCCTCCCGGTATCCCGCTTACCTCAGAGCTTTGGTCTCCTTCCCCCGGTGAACCTAGTTTAAAGCCATCCTCACTAGGTTAGCCAGCCTGCTGGCAAAGATGCTCTTCCCTCTCTTCGTAAGATGGAGCCCGTCTCTGCCCAGCACTCCTCCTTCATGGAGCACCATCCCATGGTCAAAGAAACCAAAGCCTTCTCTCCGGCACCACCTGCAGTGTCCATAAGCCTGGCTCTTTATGGGGAATTGCCAGATTCCCTTCAGGTGGGGCTTATTCTGTAATCAGGTTGGCTTAGCCCCAGGTTCTCCAGCCTTATTGGAAATCCTGGGGCAAGCCACCCTGTTACTAGGTTCTTCTTCTGTTTTGGCTTGGGCAAAAAGCCAGGTTTCAGGCAGCTGCCTGCTTCCTTATTTTAGTCCCCTGGTCACGGTTTTAAAATTGGATGTCCCTCATAAAGTAATGGGGCAAACTCAGAACCTCTTTGATTTCTATTTACAAACCCAAAGGGGGCTTGTTTTCCAGTTCAAGTTCAGAGGCAGCTGAAATCCCACGAGAACAGCAAATCTCACGGTATTTCCAGGAGGGAGGAGGTCACAGGGGAAACATAGATTCATAGATTCATAGATATTTAGGTCAGAAGGGACCATTATGATCATCTAGTCTGACCTCCTGCACAATGCAGGCCACAGCTTGAATACAGAAACAGCTTGAAAAGAGCTTGATGTCTTATGAAACCTCACCAAACTACTCTGTGGGGTGCGGGGAGTTAGATGATTAAAACCATAATGAGAGAGCAATTAAGAGGCATAGGGCAAGAGAGAAAGGGGACGTCCGAGGTGAGGTTGGAGAGGAGATGGAACTGATGATGCAGAGAGATACAGGGAGGCTGTTCCAGACAACAGCAGCAGAGGAGAAGGCCCAAGCATGGACAGGATGAAGGAACAAAGAGGGGGCTTGATTCAAGATGAGCAAAAAAATAGGTATGAAGAGTGAAAGTGATTTGCAAAGTAGGATGGAGTAAATTTAACCCACTGGCTCAGTGTGTGTTGTGTGTCCCTCTTGTCGGAGGGAAACACAATTCTCTCTCTTCAGGTTGGGTACAGGTTCAGATACACGTTATTACCTCAAGCAATTGCACAGAAGCAGAAAGTGCACTAGGACACAGGGTTTCCCCCACCTGGGCAGGTCTCTCTAAAGAGAAACAATCAGAGCAAGTATTTATACCTTTATTACAGACAATAATGAGCAACAGCTGCATATTGTTTATACATATTCCTTCACGATATCTTATTTTTCTCATCAATTTCTCTTATAGTCGACATTCTATTCTTATCTAATACAAGGTCACAACAGCCTCTCTCACAGTTCTTTTCCCACTCGCTTCGCAGTATCCCCGCTTCTACAAATCTCGCGTTATTAAGGCTAGAGTTAGCCTGACTCCTGCTCATTTCAGAGGCCTGCATCCAAATTCCCTTTATCTACTTCCACACTCTCTAGTGGCTGGACTAAATAAAATAAAATAAGAGCCTACTCTTGCTACCAACTTTTAGTGCCTAGGCCTAAGGTCCCAGGTTCGATACCAGCTGATGAGCTGCAGTGGGGAAGAGATGTGATTGCATAAATCCACTGAGCGCTCAAACACTACCCACATATCCTGACTCTCAGTCCAGCAGAATACCTCAAGCGACAGGGAGTGATTCTGATCCCAACCCAGTGTTACACTACCCTAATTCCATTGGCTTCGATGGAGTTACTTTTGATCTAGTGCAGGTAAGACCAGCGTTATACCCACTGTACCTATGTACTTTCGGCTCTGATATTTAGAAACCGGGATGGTGTGGCTGGCTGAACACAGTAACTAGGCTGCTAGGCCCCAGCCCTGCCATGAGTTTTGCACGGACAAACTGCTGCACCTGCACAGATCAGAGCATTGGCCCGTATTTGGTTATAGTTATGAGGTCCCAAAGACAGGGCATTAGGCTGGGAGTCAGGACAACCCAGTTTCTGGTCTCAACTCTGCCACTGACCTGCTGTGTGACCCTGGGCAAGTCCCTCCATCTCTCTGTTTCCCCTCCCACTCATTATCTGTCTTGTCTACTTAGCCGAATAGCTCTTTGTGTCAGCGGCTGTCTCTCACTATGGGACCCTAATCTTGATTGTGACCCCTAGAGCTACTGTAATACAAATAATAATTTCCATCCCATCTATTTTTTATGTGCTACTGATCTATATTAAACAGTTGGTGATTAGTACATTTATGCTGCAATAAATCTAGATGTTTGTTTTTCGTGATAAGCATGGCTTTTAACTTTATGTACGGGAGAGTGTTTTAATTATAAAATCAATACTTTTTTTAAAGACTTTCCAACTTAGGAATGCTGCGCTGTGCAACGTTCATGGCTGTGTGCAGCGAGCACTCTCCTCTGACTCTTCGTTTGTGCAGTACATAAACCCCATCTATAAGAGATCAGCAGACTTCTTTTAACTCAAGAAACTATTCATTCCTTATTATCTTGGCTGAGTCTCTCTTCCCCATTGAGTCCTGATTCCTGCCAGCTGATCCACATGGGTTGACCCCTGCATCTCTGGAACCCCACTGACTTCAATAGAAGTCACTGCTGTTGAAAGGCCATAAGAAGTATGGTCTAGTGGGTAGAGCACGGGACTAGGAATCCTGAGACCCAGGTTCAATTCCCAGCCCTAATAGGAACTTCTTGTGTGGCCTTGGATAAGTCACTTAGTCTCTCTGTATTCCATGCTCCATCAGTCATATGGAGAGAATACTTCATGGGGAAGGATAAAATCCATAAAGGACTATGACATGCTCAGATACTGTGGTAATGAGGGCTGTATAAGTAGCTAGATTTATAGGAGGAATAATTTCATGGAGCTTTCTTATAGCGCATCACGAGCTATCAAAGCACTTCATAGTCTTTATTGTATTTATCCTCACAACACCCCATATAAGGTAGGGAAGAGCTAATATCTCCATTGTACAGATGGGAAACTGAAGCACAGAGAAACAAAGTGACTTGACCAAGGTCACACAGGAAATCTTTGGTAGGGCATGTGATACAGAGGCTCCTTTGAAAAGGGTCCCGATCTTTGCAAACAACTTTGGTCTCAGACCTGACAAACTTACGACACCAAACACATGTCTTGCAGGATAGTTATCCATAAAAAGTAGCAAGTAAGGTATCTCCAGAAAGCTCGTAACTTGTAAAGAGTCATAATCCTTGCAAGATGTACATATGGGCAATATTGAAGGAATAATATAACTATACTGACAGTATGCTTTATGGACTTGAAGTAAAAGTTAGGGCTTGTCTACACTTGAAATTCTACTGCGGGACAGTTGCTGCTCCTGCAGCAACCCTTCAGTGTAGACACTCACTACAGCGACAGGAGGGATTTTCCCATCAGCACAGTTAATCCACCTCCCCAAGAGGCAGTAGCTAAATTGATGGGAGATTTCACGGGGGCTTAAGTCTGCTTAACTAGGGGCAGATCTACACTACAAATGTGCAGCTGCACCACTGTAGCGTGTCTGGTGAAGACGCTCTAAGCCGATTGGAGAGAGCTCTCCCATCGGCTTAATAACTCCACCTCCATGAGAGACGGTAGCTATGTAGGCAGCTAGGTGACGGTGGGCAAAGCTCTCCTGCCAACATGGCGCTGTCTACATGCAGGGAGGGTTACGGTTGGTATAATGACGTCCCTTGCTCAGGGGTGTGGATTTTTCACACCTCAGTGTGACACAGCGGGCTTGATGTAACTTTTGAGTGTAAACTTGGCTTTAGTCACTTGGGAATAATGTGTGTCAGTGGTGGCCCATTCAAGCAGGAGAGATTTGTCACCCCGCCCTGTTTAGCCAGTGATGCAGGCAAGGCTCAATTGTCTAGCCTTGCCCCATCCCAAGACTTACAAAGGAAAAAACATCAGACAACTGTAAACAGTCAAAACCTCTCAGAAGTTAAAAAAAAAAGGAACATGAATAAAGACAAAAGACTGTCTCAGAATAACAGAGAAAGGCATGAGGTGTCCTTTCACTGAGGAGACACCTTGGGAAGCAGAAATGTTCTAATGAAAAAATGGATCCTGGTTTCTGTGAATCCAGCCAGCTCTGCAACAGACTGAATTTTGGGTGGGAACACTACTTTATTAGATAGGAAAGGTAACTATGGATAAGAGTGGACTCAGGTTCACATTTTATGATTTTGTTTTGTGGTGTAACCGTTTGTTTCCACTACTCTCTCTCAGGTTTAGTTAGCTCTCCATTCTTTCTTAAATACACCTACTTTTGTTTTATTGTAATTGCTCACAGGTGCGGTGCAGTTTACAAGAGCGGTGGTTTAAGGTAAAACTAGTAAACCGAGTCACACTGCTGCTTTGGGGGCCGAGCAACTGGGATTTTTGTGGATAACCAGTGTCAGGAGCTGGATATCACAGGGGAGCGATTCAAAGGGACTCAGGTGCTCCTATTGTTAACCTGCAAGTCAAAGACAGGGCTGGTATAGGAGAGTGTTTGATGGGCTAACAGGCTCCCAGAATTAGGGAGCTGACACCCAGTTAAGCACATGCAAATCTCCCTCATGCTGGAGGCAGGGGATCATGAGATGACCAACAATCCTGGTTGCCCTGAGGGCGGTCATAGAATAGGGAACTGAACCTGAGTCTCCCAAGTCCTAGCCTAGTGCCCTAACCACTGGACAATCCTTCCTCGCTACAAGGGCTGTCTCACAGAATCAAGGCCTTGAAGGCCTGGCAGTGGTATGAGCCATCAAAAAGTTTGGACCCCTACTCTAGAGTAAAGCTGTTTCTCCAAACCTTTGAGCTCAATTTTCTCCTGGTATAAATCCATTGGGCCAGAGCTCTGCAGTTGGTGTGTCCATTGTAGTCAGTGGAGCGATGATGATTTACACCACCTGAAGTGCTGTCCCATTGACCTCAGTAGAGTTAGAGCTGCATAAAGGAGGGGAGAATCAGTCCTCTCAGGCCTACGGAGTCAGGAGACACATATCAAGAGAACAGCCTCTCTCACGGTACTTTGGCATTTCCGCTTCTAGCCAGGCCTTGGAAAGATGGAGGAAATGATTTAAATGAATCTGGAACTTCCCAAAAGATCTGGTTTGAACTCTGGAGTAAGGTAGGGGCTGTGGTAAATTATGTATTTGTCCATGGCCATACTGGATCAAACCACTGGTCCCACGATGGATGCTCCCATTTGCCCTATACAGACACATAATCTTACAAAGCTTTTGGCCTTGGTGGGAATGTGCCCTCTCCTCAGGAATAAGAGGGCGAAAACATAACAGGAGCTAAGAGCACTTACTAGCTAGAGGAGATGAAGATACAACAGTTACAAAATGGCTGCTTTAAAACTGTAGCTGCCTTGTGCTGCTCAATTTAAAGTGTCCGCCCCCTTTAAAGCATGCTGGGAAAAAGTTCCTACAAGGCAGCAACCTTATTTTAGGAAGAATGAGTAGGGATTAGGCAGTTTTCAAGAAAGGTGTTTTGTGTTTCGTCGTTACATTGTCGTGTCAGTTTATCCTGTGGCAGAGAGTTCCATGGGTTAATTCTGTAAAACAAAGCGGCAGGGCAGGATTGTTGGTCATCTTATGAGGTATTTAGTAGTTTAACTGATTGGTAAAAGCTTATCTAGGGAGTTAAAGGGTATTGCTGAATTACCGCTTCCAATGAAAGTTAAGACCTTGGCCCTAAGTATTTTTATTTGGATTTATTAAGCAGCATTAGGGGTCTCAGTGAAAAGTAATACATGGTCCTTGTCCCAAGGATCTTATGTTCTAAATGAGATAGACAATGTCAATGTGGTTCATACACATAATGAACTGGGTGACCAAATGAAAATCTGTTCTCAAGGCACTGTGTATGTGTAGGGAGTTCAGACAGGGACTGGCATGAGAGGGGTTAAATCTTCATTTTCCCACTTGTGAGGGGTTTTTCCTTCACAGTATTTTGTTCAAATCAATAGGGGCAGCATTGTCTAATGGTTAAAGTAAGGGATGGGGAGTCAGGAGACCTGGCTGCTCCTTTAGACTCTGCTAATGACGCTGTTTGTGACTTTTGGTAAATCACTTATTATTATTTAATGTTGGTATCGGCAGCAAGAGGCCCAACCCAAGATTAGATCCCCATTGTGTGAAGTGTTGCAAATACATACAATATAAGACACGCTCTCCTAGTTTAAAAGACAGCGAGTGGGCAAACATAAGTACTATTATCCTTGTTTTACAGATGGCAAGCTCAGGCATGGTAACCTCAAACTACGAGATTCAGTTTCCCATTAAAGGTCACACAAGGAGTTTATGCCAGAGCCAGGAATTGAACCTATGTCTTTTGAGTCCCAGTCCAGTGCCTTAATCACCGTATCAGTGTTCCTCCTTATTTAGGCCTTGTGCCTATTGAAATCAATGACACAATTCCAATTAACTTCAGTGGGAGTGGGAATGGGCCTTTAACCTCAGCGTGCCTCAGTTTCTGCCTCTGCGAAATGGGCATGATTCTGCCTTCACATAGTCCATGAAGATCCTCCCATCATGAGCAAAGCTGCACATCAGTGCAAAGTGGGATTACCGTCGCCCTTGCTGCCTGCTGCTGCCGAGGGACCCAGTCCAGGCATTGAAAGCCAATGAATCGATTCATTTCAGCCAGTCTGCTGAGAGGAAGATAGAAACCTCCTATGGCGGCAGGAGCTGTGACCACTCATGTAAACACAAGTTAATCAACAACTTGCATTAACTAAGTATAATCAGGTGATGACCCCAATTTCTTTTATTCCGGGGTATATTTCTTCAGCAGCAGCTCACATCAGCATTTACAACTTATTTCTTTGCCACTTATATCTCATTAGCATCCACATTCAGAACAAGTACAGGCAGTGGTAATTACAGCGGCCAGCCATGCAGGAAGTGAGGAGCTCGTTCACTCTGCCGGGTGTGGCTTTTTGGGGTACGCCTGCACTGCAAGAAAAGACCCACAGCCGGGGCTGCTGGAACGATTTGTACAGTGGGGGAATTGAGGGGCTTAGAGCCCTTAAACCAAACTGTAAAGCCTGTGTATGATGGAAACCGCTTCAAGCCGCCAGTGCCCCTACTTCCAGCACCTATCCCCACAGCACAGCTGTGGCTGGCCCAGGTCAGCTGACTCGGGCTCGGACTGCAGCGTGGATGCTCAGGCTCAGGCTGGGCTCTGAAACCCCATGCGGGGCGCGGATCTCAGAGCTGGGGCTCCAGCCCAAGCCTGAGCATTTACTCTGCAATGTTTAGCCCCGCATCCTGCGCCCCGCGAGCCCAAGGCAACGGACCCGGGCTCTGAGACTCAGAGCTGCGGGTTTTCTATTGCCGTGTAGACGTAACCTTAGGTGCTGCTGGAGTTCAGGATGGAGCAGCTATGGCTCTTCCTGCGGACAAATCGGTTGTGGGACTCATACAGATGCTTTCTGAGTCAGGGGTGCTCCCCTTCCTTCCCAAGAGTGGAACCTGACAGCCCAACGCACTCCGTAGAGTCCTGGCATAGCAAGCGTGGAAGCATTAGTATTACGTGTATTACGTGTATTACACACAGGCCCCAACCATGATCAAAGCCCTGCTGTGCTAGGTCCCATATATACACATTGCAAGGGACAGTCCCTGCCCCAAAGAACTTCCACTCTAAACGGACGAGAGACAAAGGGCAGGAGAAAGCTACTTTGGGATCCTTCTATGGCCCCCTGTCACCGCCGCATCTGAACACCTCACAATCTATAATGTACTTATCCTCACACAACAGGTGGGGAACTGAGGCGCAGGTAATCTAAGGCTTTGTCTACACTAGAAAGTTGTGCTGCTTTAAGGGTTCCTTTATAGAGATAGCAGGTCAGCGTTCCCTAGTGTGGACTCAGTTATACCAGTATACAGGTGTGTTACACCGGCAGAGTTTATTCCTATATGGGCAGAGGAATAAGTTATTCTGCTATAAATTACCTTTGTAACATTCACACTAGAGGATGTGCTATTACAACTATTTCACAATAAACAAGACAGTTATAACCGTTCGAAATGTGTGGATAGACCAGGCCAAATCTGTGTGCATAAGGTCACGCAGGAAGGCTACAGCAGAGTTGGGAAATGAACCCTGAGCTTCTGGAATGCAGTCTAGGGGTTTAACCACAACACCTCCTCTTATCTGACATCAACATGTAGCCATCACATCATCCAACACTGCCTTGAAGTTGCCCTGTGGTGTAATGAACATAATTCTACGCCACAGTACTGGACAGGGAGCAAAGAAGAGTACACAATCCAATTGAAATTATAAGGAGAATTTAGAAATGCAGAATGTAATCAATTTTCAGAAAGTAGAATATGGACACAGGCACTAAAAGAACCCTAATCCATTGTGTAAAGTTCAATTGGACCTTTAAGGGCCAAGTATAGTGAGAAATTTAATATCACAAGTCACTGTGAAAACCCCCAGTGGATTATGATTTCATTAGCGCATTCAAACATGTCAGCTGCAGAAGCATGCCAGGGATTGTGCAATTCAAAAGAGCCAAACACTGGCTCCGGGAACAATTTTTTTTCTTCTCTGAGATGAGCTCATTTTAATAGTTGCAATTACTTCTAATCTAGTTACCTTAATACAATTTAATACAACTGGGTAAAATAGCCTTCTTTTATATATACCGCTTATATAGCCACAATAGCACCAAACAGACTGCAGAGCACCACAGGGAATTAATTCCAGCCTGGGAAGACCTGAGCCAACAATCTCCACTCGCTCAGTTTATAAGGTCACTGGAATCCCTCAGTGGGAATGACTTCCTTGTAAATGACTGCAGCCCAGCTATTAATGTGTGTCAAATCCCAGATCTTACAGGTGGTAACCTTATCCGGTGAAGAGGCTGCCTGCAGATATTCTGTTCCCCTAGTCACAAGGAGACTTGATTTAGTTACAGGGAGAAGACAAGCCGTGTAGGCTAGTGAACCAAGCACAGGCCTGGCAGCCAGGAATTTGGCTAGTATGTTGATTGGCACCAGTAGAGACTAGCTAGAGCTTCTGATTTATACTACAGGCTTGCTGTATGGACTTGGGTAAGACATTTCTAGTGCTGTAATCCGCCTACCTGTGGAATACCTAGATACTTATGAGTGGTGTCGCTAAGAAGCAGTGTGGTCCAGAGCACTGGGCTAAAATCCAAAGACTTCTGAGTTCTAATCCTGCTTCTGGACGTGCTGTGTGCGTGACCTTGATCAAGTCCCTTAAACCCAATCTACGCTAGAAAATTAGTGCTTAATTATGTCACTCGGGTGTAACAAATCCATACCCCCGAGCAGCATAGTTAAACTGACTCCTGGGCAATCCCTACAGGCTGGAGAAGGAATATTTGGTCAATTTGCTTTGAAATTATAGGGGTGGAACCCCCAAAGTAGCAGGATGCATCTGTTGATTTTAATCTTTTTTACTTGTGCTTGAAGAGGTAGTGAGATAACCAATGGAGGGAGAGTGGCTATCTGCTTCTCATCCCCTTCCAAAGTGATGCAGAGAGGACCCTGCGGAGCACTCTGTTTATATCTACGGGGAGGTCCTGGGAATCCTCCGTATATACCTTGATGAAACTTTCCTGCAGGTAGTCTGCAATCCTCTGCTGGAGATTTCTGGGGAGGGCTGCCTTACTTCTTCCGCCGTGGTAGGACACTTTCCCACGCCAGGCAGCAATTACTTCAGCGGGAAGCACGGCAGCCCACAGGCTAGCAGCATATGGTCCTGGGCAGCACCCCGATACCTGCAGGAGCTGTTCTCTTTCAGCCTCCGTTACCTTCAGGAGTGAGATATCAGCTAAAATCACCGCCATCTGGGGAAAACGATGCCAGTATTCAGTTCAGTTGCACTATTCACATATACTTATACCTGTGAGCTATCCCGCCCCAGGGCCATACTTACCATGGCTGCTGTATAAATCCCAAGGAGAAGTGAGAATGTAGTGCTTACAACTTGTGTGGATCAAGGGAAGTGCAGTATCCTAAATTTCGATTTATCTCATGAAGACACTGACAATGGTACTTCTGTGTATTGCATCTTCAGCAGCAGCAAATAGGGCCTTGAGGGTCTCGCCACTCGCCACAGTGGTGGAGTGTCTAATTCAGATAAGGAGAAGGAAGAGGGCTCTGGATGACATGTTCCAAGAGACCCTACCAGCCTCTGCGGCTTCACACAACGAGCACAGGGTTTGGAGTATCACCCTTGCAGGCAACATGGACAGGGATGGCCTGGAGAGGAGAAAGGCACAGGAGAAGGACAGGGATGTGCAATAGGAGATCCTTGCACTTCTCAGGGAGCAAACAGACGTGCTGCAGATGCTGATGGACCTGCAGGTTCAACAATCCTATGCTCACCTCCCTCTGCAGAGAGAACTGCATCCTGGGACCTCCCTATACCCCCTGCCAACATCTTGCATGGCATCAGGGGCCGCTGCTCTGCCCCTACCGCTCCATCCCTTAAAGTCATTCACAGCCGCACATGCACTGACCTGTGAGAGACACCGTGGGTGTCTATGTATCTGGAATGGAAATGACTGTTCTTTCCCCTTCATAAGTTCTTTTCCCTTAATTTATTAGGTTTTATGAAGTTATAAATGTTTTTCTATTTGCATTGTTATAGAATAAAACTCTGGTTTTGGAAACATAATTAACCTTTATGAGTTCCCTCCGTAAGCTGGGTGGTGCTGACATCATTCATGGACAGTATTAATAGGTGCATTGGCAGGGCTGTATTACTACAGACGCAGCATTCGCCCGAGAGTTTATACAGGAATGCAGATGACCAAGGACAGGTAGAGCAAACTACAGGAACACACGTGACTTTGGCTCACTATTAAACTGGTCTTTCGAAACCTCCTTGAGCCTGGCTGCTCAAAGTCAGCGGGACAGCCAATCCACCTCCGCCTTCCACCCCAGCAGAGACTTTTCCCCCTTTGCTTCACAGGTAATATGCAGGACACAGCAGGCAGCTATAACCACTGGAATTTTTTTTTCACTGAGATCTAATCTCGTGGGTAGACAGTGCCAGCAACCCTTCCAAACCACCAGCAAACTACCAAAGGCACATTCAGCTGTCATCTGCACCTTCTCCGCCTGTAATTGAAGCATTCCTTGGTGCTATCAAGGTGGCCAGTGTATGGCTTCTTGAGCCGTGAGGGCAAGGAGTAATCCACTGGTTGGGAAAGAATGTCCCTGCTTGCAGCTTTCTGAACAGTCCGGTGTTCTTAAAGATGTGTGCGTCATGCACCTTCCCTGACCAACCCACACTGATGTTGGTCAAGCATCCCTGATGATCAACCAGTGCTTGCAATACCCCAGAAAAGCAGCCCTTTCTGTTGATGTATTCTGTGGCAAGGTGGTCTGGTGCCAAAACGGGGATATGTGTGCCATCTGTCACCCTACCACAGTTTGGGAACCCCACTGCCGCAAAACCATCCACTATGTCCTGCACATTGCCCGGAGTCACAGTCTTTTGAAGCAAGAGGCGGTTAATGGCCCTGCACACATGCATCACAGCAACCTCCACGGTGGATTTCCCAACTGCAAACTGATCGGTAGCAATCGCACGTTGCAAGTTTCCACAATGCAATCACCACCTGCTTCTCCACTGTGAGTGCAGCTTTCACTTTGGTGTCACTGCGCTGGAGGGCTGGGGTGAGCCCCGCATACAGGTCCAGGAATGTGGCCTGGCGCATCTGAACTTTCTGCAGCCACTGCTCTTCGTCCCAACCTGCGCGAAAATGCGATCCCACAAGTCAGTGCTTGTTTCTCAGGCCCAGAACGGGTGTGCCACCGACAACCTTGAATTGTTTCTTTCTATGTCCCACAGCAATCTAGTCTCCAAGGAATCGCCATGTTCCCCACGGCTCCTCTTGTGTCTCTACAAAAACTGCAGGATCAGGTGACCCAGGCTCCCAGCGCTCTTCACAACAGCACCAGAGCTGTGCAAGATCCATGCTTCTGTCACAGATGGCGCACAGAGAGGAGGGACACACGGGTTTGTGTGGGTGATTTTGAAAAGAGGTGTGAAATATTATGGGGGCAGATGAAATTATGGGAGGGAGAACATTGCCTTATGGGAATCTGAAGCCATGCTCCCAGTCACCTCTGAATGACTCTTTTTGGCCCCATGAGGCATTGCAAAACCTTCCCAAAACACCTTGCACTCAGGGCCGGATTTACACCTTACCCTAGGCAGAGCATCTTCAGCACCCTCCTCCCCCTCCTTCCCCCCCCGCCGCCTCCAGCTGAAACAAAAAGAAATATAAACACAGCCTCCCCAGGAAGGCATCAGACCCTCTGCCACACATGGCACTCTCAGCCGGGGCGCAGCCCACCCGCCCCAGATGAGGCGCAAGGAGGGGCCTGTGCCTCTCCCCACAGCGAGCAGTCCCCAGGTGTCTTCCATCCCTCCTGCAGCCTGGCACAGCCGCCGTGCTCTGGCTCTGCCCATGTAAGTGAATGGGGCGCCCGCCACACCCCTTCCGGGCACGGGGCAGAGGCAGCGGGTGGCCGAGATTGGGAAGGGGCTGAGACACTCCCAGTAGCTGCCCCGCCCAGCCACGACTCACAGCACCCCCAGGCGGGCTGACTCGGATGCTCGACCTGCTGCAGCCCCACATGCGGGGCAGCCACCAACCCACGCCAGGAGCCTGGCTGCCCATGGGGGAACCTGTATGTATTATCTTTTAATCCACTTTTAACTTTTAGGTGCCCCTAGAACGCCAGCGCCCCTAGGCACGTGCCTACTATGCCTAATTAGAAATCCGTCCCTGCCTGCGCTACATGGTGGCGAGCTGCACATGGTACACTGCTCTCTGCATTGATACAAGCACTCCTAGCGAGGACACGCACCACCGACACAAGGATTGCAGTGTGGACACACCCAAGTGATGTTATAACTGCAGCAGCTGAACCCCGACATAACTTAAATTGCCATAATTCTGTAGCATAGACATGGCCTTAGTCTCCTCCGCTCTAAAGTAGGGATGATAATGCTTAGGATTGTTAGCTCCCAGGACAGTTGTTAGGGTTAAGGAATGCCTGTAAAGAACTGGTATTTCAACCTCATCATGTCTCAGTTTTCCCCATCTGTAAAATGGGGGTACTACCTCACAGGGACAATAAGCAATATAACACTATATCCAAGGATGGGATTTACACAATAGCAATGAGAAAAGGAGGACTTGTGGCACCTTAGAGACTAACCAATTTATTTGAGCATGAGCTTTCGTGAGCTACAGCTCACTTCATCGGATGCATGCCGTGGAAACTGCAGCAGACTTTATTTATACACAGAGAATATGAAAAAATACCTCCTCCCACCCCACTGTCCTGCTGGTAATAGCTTATCTAAAGTGATCATCAGGTGGGCCATTTCCAGCACAAATCCAGGCGAAAAGATCAAAACAAGGACAAAAACTCAGCAACGTAAGTGGCAGGAGCAATGGGGGTGGGGGGGGGTGAGGGAAGGGTGCACTAAAGATGGTATTGCCTTAAGTTTGGGAAGAGCTGTATTACTTGAGATTGCCAGAGGTGTTTAATTCAGGGTCTCTAGAGAAGGAGCAATAAAATCATTATTGCACCCCTCATATTCTGGTTGCGCAGAGAGCCAGCGCGGGGGCTAGGCACCCCTTAGCTATTCAGGGATTTTGCAACAAATAGTTTTCTTCATCGGAAAATGCCAGTTCATCAAAACTGTTTGCGAAAAAAAGGTCACTTTTGACAAATTTCCTGTTGAAAAAAAAAAATAAGTTCAGTAAGTTGAAACTCCCCATTGGGACATTTTTGAAACAAAAAAGTTCCATTTATTGGTTCAAAATGACATTTCATTTAGCAGTGTAAGTTAATTTCTAGTAAAAAAAAAAAAAAAATTGACCAGAAGGTCAAAATCGCCATGATATATTCCAAATGATTTGACCTGATTCTTTACCAGATTTTAGGTCACATTGTTGAGATTTTGACATTTTGTCCTGGTTCGGGGCAGGAACATTCTTCAAAAGCTCAAAAACTCTCCCTGGATGGGAAAGCCATTTCCCACTGTCATGGTCTCTTAGTGTTGCCTTTCGAGGGGCCCCAGTTTCTCCTGGCTAACCCTCCATAGCTCACATTCAATCAGGTCAATTCCTGGACCTTCCCCTCTAATTAAGACTAGCAGCCCTCAATTTTATGGCTTGCAATCTGCCTAAGTCCCTTGGTTACTTTCTTGGAGACAGCTTGGTGCAGGGCTGTCACCCCTTTCCTGTCCCACATCTTTCTGTCTTCTTTTCCTTTGCTGTACTCTGCTTTATAGCAATCCTTGTTTCCTCTATTGGCCACAGCTGTGGGTGCCTGTCTCCATGACTGGCAGCTCTGGCAGCTATGTAGGGGGCGGGGGGATGATCAAGCGGCTTACTTGTAAACAGGAGAGGTTCTTCTCCCCTCTTTGTCTATGCTCAGAATGGGGTTTGTAGACCCCGTTACACCTACCCAGCCCTAGAATTGCAGGTGCCTTGCACCTCTTAGGAAAATGCCACTGTAATCATTAGCCAATAAGTGATCCAGGACAGGGGGGTTGCCCTATCTCTCTGCTGTCCATAAGGCACTCTGAATACCCGCAGCCCTATATAAATAATAGCAATAGCCTGGCTTCCCTGGGACTGCAGGTTCTCTCCCCTGGTAGAGTCAATTTATCCTTTGAAGACAGAGACATTAAATACCATGCAGTTCACAGCACGGGGGCTTTGGGGCAAAATGCTCAAATGTCAAGCTCCTGTTTGCTCTGCTGGGTTGTTAAAGATCCAACAGGATGTTTTCACACCCCCGTGTCCTAGGCCAAAAATGTCCCCTTCTTTCTAGTGGTGTGTGTTGTCTAGTTGTTCTCCACCACCCCAGAGCTATCTGCATTGCAGTGATTCGGGATAAATCTAGTTTAGGATTCTATTTGGGGTAAAAGGAACTGGGATCAATGTACAAATATTATTCCTTTAGTATTTTGTCTCCCCTTTTTACTTCCCTCCTCCACTCCTGTCTCATTTTCTTCGGCAGAAGGGTCCCCTAGAAAAGGGCCAGTTGAGAACAGAACAGCAAGTTCAGGAGACACTAGTAGGTCACAGCCGCTCCAGGAGACCACCGAGGAGCCTTGCCTTTGAGGGAGAGTTCTGTGGACGGGAAGCCAGCGATCTCTTCTCTGTAATAACCACGCGAAGCGGGATTTGGGTCTTATCAGCACACGGCCTAGGGCTCGTAACTCAACTCTGCCACTCGCCTGTGATGCAATCTCCCCCTTATCTCCTGCTTAGGAATTCCATATCTCCAGTGCAGTTAGGATGCCTTCCCCCTGGAGAGATGCTACTTAGAGATTTGCCAAATGAACAGATCCATGCAGGGCGACCAGACAGCATCTGTGAAAAATCAGGACAGGGGGGCGGAGGGTAATAAGCTTCTATATAAGAAAAAGCCTCAAATATCGGGACTGTCCCTATAAAATCGGGACATCTGGTCACCCTAGCTCCATGTGATAAGGCTTCTGCCACACAGAGACCTTCCGAACATGGATCATTAGAAGGGCTTATCTCTGCGGAAGAAAGGTGCTCCACCCTGGCCTCTTTGCAGCACTTCTTCCCTTCTCATCAGCATACAGGACTAGATGTGCCATCGCTGCGGCACGTCAGACATGCTCCTGGCCCCAGACAGCTTACAGTCCAAGAAGATTTTAGCTCTGGTGCCCTTTTCCAACTGCTAATTGAACAGCTATTACTTCAAAATCCTGCCTTTCAGTCTTACCTAAAATTTCCCCCTTGCAGTTTCTGCTGAATACAAAACCATCCTTCACTCCCTACCCTAAACTGCTGGTGTTGCTGCATGCTCTCGAAAAGCTGCCGTGTTCCTGCCCAGAGCTGGCTGCATTTTGGTAGTGGGTGAAGCATTCCCTCTTGTATACTGTGTATATTGCAGTTTGGAATCCCTGGGGATTAAAGTTGCTGTATAAATATAAGATTGTATTAGAACGGAAATCCACAGTAATTGCAAACAACAGGCATGCTTTGAATTCTCCCTTCATCTCTTAAGACTCCTAATCCCCTTTATAAGCGATATGAAAACGCATCTGTTCTTATCCAAGGAAAAGAAAATGCTGACAGAAGCCATTCAGCAGAGATTCTCTGTGGTTATTCATTGTCTCCGAAGTACAGTGTCCCTGACCTTTAGAATAGATACATGGGGATAAAGCAGCTGAGCTAAATCAGATAGGATGCTCTGGATACTTTCATATGGGGGCACAGAAAAGAAGGATGGTTTTGTGATTAAAGCATTGGACTGTGATGCAAAAAACTCTAGGTTGAATTCCTGCCTCTGCTACATCATTCCTGCATGCCCCTGGGCAAGTCACTTTATCTGGATGTCAACTCCCCATTTGTTATACGGGGATAAAAATATTTCTTTTGTCTATGGACAGTAAACAGCGGGGAAATATAGACAGCGGGAAATCAGGCTGTTTGCACATGCCAGGAATGCTCGCTGCAGTTGCAGAGTCCCTTAAATAGTTCTCTTAATAAAGGTCCAGTTTAGCTTTAAAACATGGAGTCTTCTCGTGTTATTACCCAGTACGTGTCCATGAAAGAGAAATGGCTGGGAACTCGCTCTGTAAAGGGGGTGAAATGGACATGGATCACCTGCACTGACTCAGATAAAGAGAAAGGAGAATGTGCACCACAATTTCCGATTGCCTTCTCCTCCCCTTCCATTTAGCTGTTGTCTCTCTGTACGAGCATCGGAGGTGACATAAGCGACAGCTTCCCCACTGTGAGGTCAAGGTCACCCCCAAGTCCCATGAACAGCACCCTCTCAACAGCTGCAGCAGGGCACAGTCTAATAATGGTGCCTGGCTGAGAACCTTGACTCCCCAGGGGAAACATTTTTGATTTTGCCAAACTTTTTTGATTTTCTGTCCGGAAAATTTTGGTTTGTTAAAATGAGCTCAAACATTTTATTTCAAGTCAGTTCAACATTAAACCGCATTGGCCTATGCTGTGGTGGTGCCTCATGGAAATTGTAGTTTAGGTGTTTTAGGCTCCCATTCTCGCCCATGGGCTGGGCTCCTCGGCTAGACTGCCTCGCCCATGATACCCGACGGTCTCCCCTCTGCCTAAGCCGCGTGGTGCATCATGGGAGTCTCAGGGCCGTGGTGCCTCACTGTCAAATGCAGGTGCTGTGGTGGGGTGCGGGGCATAGCTGGGTCTCTCAGATAGCCAGACGACTTACAGCTTTGAAGAAAAGGAGCAAGCTCTGCTCTGACTGGGATTTGCCAACACGACACGAATACAAATAATAATAATGCTGTTATTCCACTGTGACATGTGCCCTTTTGGGTTTGATTGTTGCTTACAGCCCGGGGAAGCGTTGTGTGTGGCTATGCGCCCATCTCCGGGATCTGATCGCGTACAAGCCACTTGAGCCCTCTCTCTCCTGGTTACCATGATACTGTGATTGTTACCTGTTGGCTCTCTCTGTCTCCCCAGTGCCTGTTGGTAGATTGGATAAGCAAACTGATGGATGGATTGGACCCTGCATACATACTTCGGGTTTATAAAGCAACATTTTCTGTCCGATTCGGCACACCTGAATCATTGTTACTGCTGATAAGCATAGAGCATAGAACAGCAGGGCACTATTGCAGCAGAGCCACTATTGAAGTCCACGCACACCTGCAGCAAGCACCCATTCACAGCATTTGAAACACAGCAAGCTGACAAATGTACTCAGTTACAGCAAAGCAGCTGCAAGGAGAAACGGAATGACCATGCGCTTTGCCATTCAAGGTTCAGCAGAGGCCCACACAGCGATTGCAAAGTGGAGAGGTTGTTGTCAGCCTTTCAAGGGGAGTTACCTCCCCGCTGTTCGAAGGCTGAGGCCCAGATAATCCAATTTCACGTCCAGCCTTTAGAGTGTTATTGGATCTTCCTGGAATTGATGAATGCTGGCGCTCCAGAAGGGGGGGACAGCGGGAAACAGCCAGCGGCAGAGGTCTCTTGTCTTTTGTTACAGGGCAGGTGAGCCTTTAGCAGTGGTTGCAATTAAAACTCTCCTCCTTGAAGGTACCACCCTGTATCTGTGACCATTGTGTGTTTTAAACAGAGCTATTGAATTCAGTCAGGAGTGCTGCAGGAAACTAAGTAGTGTTATATAGCTTAGGCTACCAGTTACTTCCCCATCCCTTTGTTGAACTAATTTCAGCATGTTATAATGACTTGTCTGTCTGTAACACCTTCCCGAAGCGATACATGGGGAATGATTCAGTGCAAAGCAGCCATCGCTGGGGTGGAACATAGCCGCTGTTTCGCAGCATAGAACAATGCTACACAACAGTGTAGGGTGGGAAATAGAGTAGGATCAAATTACAGCTGCAGCTGGATTTAGGAAGGCAGAATGTAATGACTGAATTTGGAATTTGACCAGGACACTGGCGTTATTATCCCTGCTCTCACAGAAAGCGCCGGGAGACTCTCCAATGAGCACATGTAGTTGGAGGCTGGTTTCAGGATGGGTCTTCCAGCACCATAGTGCCCCAGGGCACCATGCACAGGCATTGGGTTCAGTAGAGTGCCCTCCACTGACATACCAACGCCCCTTCCTTCAGCACCCTGGAGGAGCTGATCAGACAATGCCAGTGCTAGCCCATAGGGGACCCCAGCAGGTATATCTCCCCCCTGCCAATACTAAACCAGACAAGTTCTTATAATAAAAAGTGAATAGGGGGCCCTTGAGCTGCTCGGGGCCCCAAGCTATTGCTTAGTTTGCTAATACCTAGCACCGGCTCTGTGGCCAGACCTGGCCCTACTTTGGCCTTTGACCTTGTTGGGGCCAGATTCCAGTATGACCACTCCTGTTGTCAGCCTGAGATTTAACTCACCCCCACACTAAATCAGCCTTGGGTGAAACACAGGGATTTCACCACTAAAATTAAGGAAAAAATGCTCCACGGCTGCTAAGGTGCCCCCACCTCAGGAATGCCCCTAACAAGAGTCATAACATCCAGGGTTATAAAGTAGAGACACCCAGGCACTGGGAAGTTTAGGGAGGAAACAAAAAGTCCCCAAGAATTGGTGAAATAGATAAGATAAGCTCTGACCAGTGAATTTCTGCTGACCATCTGCGCAAAGAAGGTCATAAATAAGTTACAGTTTGGGAATGAGAGATAAAATGTAAAAAGAGTTGAGCAGGGTGGAGAAAACATAGGTGCCAGTGCGTGACTGGTTAAATTATGTTACCTCGGGGGACTGAATAATGTGGTAGGTTTAGTTAGTTAAAGGAGGTAGCTAGTTTTACCTATATAATGTAACAGAAAACAACGCCCTTCAGGAACCATCTCCGGACTGGAATTTAACATCAAGCTGCTAGAACTCTGACCTCTCTGCATGACCATGATGTGCAAAGGCATCGCTGGACCCCCCAGACGAGAGCATCCGGGCTGGCCATTGGGTGAATTTTGTCTGTATATTACAAGTGGCGAGCATAAGAAATTTCCTTGGTATATGTCTTCTGTGTGTGTTGCTAATCAATACATGTTTAGAGTGCAGCTGTGGAAGGCTCTCTCACTGGGAAAAGGTTCTGCAGACCCGTAAAGCCCTAAGCCCCAAGGGAAAGGGCAGGTACGTAAATTGACCTGGTTTCTTCCTGAGCCCTGTGGATAAGAATAGGTGCCTTACACCTTGAGCCCTTGGAAGGAAAAGGTGGGGGATGCTTAAATTGATTGCGTCACGTCTTGAGCCCTCAGTAGGGTATAGGCAGGGTGCCCTAGATTTTTCACAGGTAACATATAGGACCACTTAGAGCACTGGAGCTGGTTTGTTTATGTGGCATGTTGGACTGGTTTTAGTGCCACCCAGTGTGACATCACGACCCCTTATAGCCCAGCGACCAGACGTTGGGGCTGGCTCCAGTACTGCATGGGGCCAGTTCCAGATGGGTCAGTTTCAGCTGGTCAGATCCAAACCAAAACCTAGAATCCAAATACTACTAAATTTGGGGAAAGTTTGGATCCTGCTCCATATTTGCTTCTGGCTCCTTTCTCTATAACACCCTATAAATCAAATCAACCTCCTAGAGCTGGATGCTTCTAATCTTTGAGAACAGCCTGATGCAGATCCAGCTCAGAGCTATGCCCCTTGGGCCCTGGTCTAGCTTTAGCGTCATGTTGGGGCTGTTTTTGGCCTGCGATGGGGACAACATCAGTGCTGGGGCTTTATAAACTCCTGTTCCAGCCTGATTTGGAAGCACAAGGTTGAAGGCCAAATGCCTCCATTTTCTGAGCTGTGCCAACTATAATTTTCCAGCCATACACGCCAGAGGGAATTTTTGCACTTACTTAGAAATGGTTTGTTTTATTGTTCTGCCTAATTAAGCTCTGAACCCTCCAGCTACAGCCTTGTAATGACACAGGTCAGCATCTCAGTCAGACACCCAAACCGTTCTATGGACTCGCTCTGAATGACTCTATAAACCTGACATCTGCCCAGGGGGCTCCTGGAGCAGCGGTTGAAAAGCAATCCCTGTGCACTCCAGTGGGCCGTGGGTTCTGCTGTCCGGTCCAAAGGAGAACAGGATCTCAGCGGGAGACGGGACTCTGACACGGATGAGCTGAGCAGCTAAGTGCTCTTTGGCGGGGGTAGGAGAGAGGGAAGTAATTTTTCCTCACACTAGCTTTGAGTGTAGAGCGTGCACGCAGGGGTGACATTTGTGAGGTGACAGTAAATAGAAACATCGTGATGATCACTTTAGATAAGCTATTACCAGCAGGACAGTGGGGTGGGAGGAGGTATTGTTTCATGATCTCTGTGTGTATATAAAGTCTGCTGCAGTTTCCACGGTATGCATCCGATGAAGTGAGCTGTAGCTCACGAAAGCTCATGCTCAAATAAATTGGTTAGTCTCTAAGGTGCCACAAGTACTCCTTTTCTTTTTGAGAAACATCGTGTGCGAGCCAGTTCCATCTCAAGCTGTTGTAGTAGAGGTTGCATATGAGCGAGCCCGCCTCCCCTTCCTCTCTCTGATCCCCTTTGCTGATGCACTGGGACTGACCTGATTGAAACCACCCCAGAGGCTGGCTTCTCCTCCAGGCTATCTCTTCTCAGAGCCTGCAGCAGCCTGACGAACCAGGGAGACGGAACAAAGCAATGCTGGGTGCGTGGGGGTGTGGGCCAGGTCCCTGAGGCTAATTCTGTCATGAGCACAGTGTGAAAGGTCCCTAGGCCATCTCAAACCTCAGCTTCAGAAAAGCTCGGGGGGGCTCCCACCATCAGGTCACAACCAGGAAACAATTGAGAATGTCGCCATGCAGTACCAAGCTGCTAGGGCGAGGGTGCCTTGCCCAGTGGTTCTGAACCTACGGCTCGTGGACTGACAGGTGTCAGGGAATCACAACCACCCTGCCCTTCCGATATGGCTAAATGGGATCCTGGCTAGGTGGGAGTGGGGTCCTTACATGGAAAAGGGAGTCCCATATGACTGTAACCCTGCTTGCTGGGAGTGGCAGTCAAGCCCGGCTTCAGTGGTGGCTAGAGATTGATGAGCCTGCTACAGCCTTGGCTAAGAGAGATGCATCTTGCAGCTCATGCATTTAGCTCCAGAAATCCCAGGTTTGATCTTCACTGCCAATGCCCGTGTGTGGGTCAGGGTTACAAGTGGTGGCCCATAGGGGGATTTGAGGCAAGTCAGTTGGCATGCACTTCCCTGCCCAGAGGGCATATGTAACCCCACGCTTGCTCGGAGTGACACTCTGTGCCCCTTGAGTGGTGGTTAGGCCCCCTAGAGATTGGTGAGCCTGCTAAGAGAGATATATCTTTTAGCTCATGCATTGAACTTCAGAGCTCCCAAGCGGCCTGTGTGGGTTGGCATTACATGGAAAACATGGTGAACCACCAACGTAGTCTTTAGTGGAGGACTCAGGACTCCTGGGTTCTATTGTTTGCTCCTTCGCTGACTCTCTTTATTATGGTCAATTTAACCTCTCTGCGCCTCAGTTCCACTTTTGAAAATCAGTGGTTGTCACAACAGGGGGTGCTGAATGCTTTTGAACACCTGGGGCAGGATCCTCAAGGTATTTATGCACATCATTCCTGTGGAAATCAAAACCCTAAATACCTGTGAGGCTCTGGGTCCTGGCCCTTAGGTAGGATCCTAAGCAGGAGCTGAGTTCTTTGGAGAATCCAGCCCCAACTGGAGGTGCTGAGTACTTGGAAATCTGGTCCTGAGCTCTTCTGAAAATCTTTCCCCAGGTTCTGCAGGGCATGGAACATGACTTATTTGGAGAGGCCTGGCACATACTAAATAGAATAATAATCATAATGTTTGTAAAGCACTGTAAGATTCATGGATGAATAGGAGAGCTATATAGATGCCAAACATTGCTCTCTGTTCTTCCCTGCAGCCGGCAAGTCTGAAGCCAGCTGCATCGCTTGTAAAGCAGAAGGGAGCAGCACAAGATGTATATACACACATGCTTTTTTTGTATGTGAGTGTCAAGATCAGAGTGTCAGGTATAAAATGCTGCCAGAGCCTGGTAGGCAAAAATTGACAAGGGAATCCAGTGTTATCTGGAACTGTTCTCTCCAGAGAGGTTGAAAATCTTTGATAGGTTCACTCCAGGGGGAAATAACTTTGGTGGATAAGAGGCGTTGATGTGTGTGAAGCAAAAGGAAATCCATGTGCATTCCACAGCAGCAGCAGGGTTTGAAACTGACATGTATTCTTCCCCCTCTCCCACCCCACTCCCTGTTTATTTTATTTTCCCTTCTTTCAAAGCAGCCCTGAGTCGCCCCGCTACTAGGAGTGTTAAAAAGAACCAAGTCACACCAGTGCCCCACAGCATGTGTGTGTGTGCGGGGGGGGGGGGCAGCAAAAAGGGGGAAGATAGGGAGGGAGGGAGAATGTCAATAGGCAGATCTGAAAAGCAAACAGAGGAAATGACTGTGAGCTTGTCTACACTTGAAACACCATGTAGACACTACCTACACCGACCGCAGGGGTTCTCTCATTGGCATAGTTAATCCACACACAGCCCCGAGAGGCGGTAGCGTGTCCGCGGAGTTCTTCTGTTGACCTAGTGCTATCTTCATGGGGTCTTAGCTCGGCTTTACTGCACAGCTGAGGGTGTGGATTTTTCACACAGCTGAGCAACGAAGTTCTGCCAACCTAGTTTTCTAGTGTAGACCAGGCCTATGTTGGGGGTGGGGGGTGGGGTGTAAAGTCTCCCGTGGTGCAGAGAAAACAGCTTTCATGAATTCTCCCAGTTTGGAGAGGAGGGATGGAAAAAATGTAAAACTTAAGCTGAATCCTGGTTTTCTTTTTCTGATTAAACTCCCAAGCAATGGCCCAGTCAATGAGGGGCAGATTCTTTGCTGCATCACCCCTGGAGAGCCACAGCACACCCCAGCTTCTGTGCTGCTGTGGGAGCCAAAACAGCCCCCAACACAAGTCAGAGCAGCACCAGGGACTGGTCTCCCTAATGGCAGCCTCCTACAGAATCCCTGTAATGCCCGGCACTGTGGGCAAGCACTCTTCCACTCCTGGTCAATCAGGGGCACACACTATGCTGGGCCTGCAAGGGTTGGGGAGAGTGCAGGGCTGCTTATATAACCCACTGGTGAGTGTGTGTTACAGGTCCCCCCGCTGTGCCCACCCACAGAGGCTTTGAGCTGTTACACGCCCCGCTATAGGAGGGTGTCTCTTCAGCTCAAGCTGTGGCAGTTTATGTATTTAGCTTTGGAGGTCCCTGCTTCAGTCCCTGGTGTATCACCCAAGGAGGTGGCCATCACGCCTATAGTGGTCCTCCACTGTGTTGGGGGAATTCTTATTTGACCAGCTGCAGCTGCTTCAAGTCACCTCTGTACGCTGCAGGGAAAGGGTCAGGATTGTGAAGAGCCCCATTCTTACACCAGGATTAACTCTATTGCAATCAGCAGTGCTCCACCAGTTTGATATAGGGCTGAAGCAGGAGCGAAGCAATCAGGCACCTGCCATTCCAGTCAGCACCCTGTTAAGCCTAGCCCAGGACCTGCATAACAGCTTGCAAACAGGTGGGTGTAAATCAGAGCTTCTGAAGTTGTCAGCACGCCCGCCTCTCTGCAAAGACATAGCCGTCAGCCCATTGTTCATCCGAAATTGACACAGGGCCAGAAGCACTAGGCACGAGTGCACGACCAGCCACCACAAAGGGATGTCACGAAGATAGTCATGGCAAGTCTGCAGGGACTGCAGGTGTATGTGCTTCCTTCTGGAGGAAGACTGATGGGATGTGTGCGTCGCTTATTTGTACCTGTTGGAACCATTATCAGCCTTGTATGCAGCAGGTTGTTTTCATCCATCATAGCCCTGCATGTAGTTTTAAGGGTGAAGGCATTTGGTTAAAGTTTTGGGGGAACAATAAACCAGCGCATATAAATTAGATGCTAATATGTGACTGAGGCAACCACCAATGATACAAGAGGCTGTGTTCAACTCCACATCACCGACACATGTACGCCATTTTCTGTCCCAAACTGCTGCATAATATTCTGCTGGAGTGAATACCAGTGCCAGCACTGAGGTCTGGACAACATTTGTCTCTGCTGTCCAGGAGGTTCCTACCAGCTTCTGGATCAAGGCACCGGGGGAAGTGATCTTTTTTTTTTACTTCAAGTGTTCTAGATGAGGCTGATGTGCTAGACTATGGTCCAGCTTGACGCTTAAGTAAGTGACGACTGGCTGCAAAGGGAGTGGACGATCCTTGACACGGACTGTAAGGGGTTGATTGTCCTGGCAATTGTTCACTTGGAAGGTTGTGGCCACTGTCTTAGACTCACTGAATGTAGGTCTCCACTCATGAAAGTAAGTAGCCAGAGCTCCAGACTGTGACCCTTCACTATCATGTAGCTCATTACCCGCATCAGCAAGAGAGATCTCATCTGCATACTTGTCGGCCTTAATTGTTGGTAGGTCCTAAGAATATATGTTGAAAAAGAGTCTGGTATGGAGATGCCTAAGCTGGCTGACTGTCTGCAGCTTGCAAGATGACGCTCCGATTCGTTATCATTTCCATGATAAACCACCGCAGGGGCTTACAGGGAATAATAGTCTGCAGCAATTTGGCGATCAGCCCCCCCCATGCCAGCCGACACGTCCACCAGAATGATGGCAACTTCCCTGCCCGTCTCAAAAGCATCGTCAATGTTTTGTGTTGGGCAAATAAGTCACTCTTGGGTACACCCTCCACATCTGAAGCCAGCCCGGACAAAGGGCACAGGTGGTTCAATAATCTCATTGATGTGCACCAGAATCAATCACTCCCTAAGCTTGTATGTAACACAGGCCTGAGGCAAGAGCGATGGATTGACAGCTCTTAGAATCTTCCAGTGGTTCTTCTGGCTTCGACTTTTGCCCCACACCAGATTTTGGGGATGCAGTTGTCCTGGCAACGTTGAGGAGGAATCGAAGCAGCCAGCTTTTGGGCCTAGGTGAAAAAGAAACGCTACATGGATACAGTCCACACCTGGAGTGTTTCCCGTTCCCGTAGGCTATCTGGCCTGGTCCAGTTCTTTGTCTGAAAAGAAATGCCCAGGAAGTGGTGAAAAATCAAATTATATCTGCAGCGGGACACAGTGTCCTCACCTGAGAGATGCGCACCTTAGAAATACCTCTAATAAAGTAACAGCAGCAATGCGACATGAGACTTTGGGACAAGCCGTGAAACCAGCTGCCAGATCCACCATTAGACCAGCACAGCAGGCCTTCTGATTTTTAGATGGGCAGCACGAATTGCCTCCAGGCACGCTGCGCAGTGTTACAGCACGGTTGCTAGCGGGAAGACCACCACCGAAAGGGACGGCAGAGGGGGCAGCCTCAGCATCTGAATCCATCGGCCAGGAGCCACTGGTGATCCATCAGTGATCCATCAGTCACCATTTAACAGCAGGTCTCCTTGCTGCAGCCAATGCGTTTAACTCTAAGGGCCTGGCTGTACAGCACAGCCTCACACTCCGCGGCCCTGGGATAGGAGAGAGCCGCAATGCTCTCTACATGGTTTGCTATCCAGCTACGCCTCGTCTATTAAAAGCATTTAATAATAAGGTAGCTCAGTGCTGATGAAAGCTGCCAGTTCACTGAAGGCACCAGTCTCTCTATTTAGCTGCAAAACAGGTGCGCCATTGAAATCGGCCCTTATATCTCCACTCACCAGTGAGCTTTAACCCTGCTCTAGTAGGCTCACACCGAGGAGAGATCAGTGTCCATGGCTCATTTCCCTCCCCCCTCCGCTGGGATGGCCAACAGGAGGAACAACCAGCTACACTGGGTGGGGTTCTCTGCCTCAGGCAGGAGGTCAGACTAGATCAGCAGTGCTCAGACTGTGGGTCAGGACCCCAAAGTGGGTCATAACCCTGTTTTAATGGGGTCACCAGGGCTAGTGTTAGACTTGCTGGGGCCCAAGGGTTTCCACCCTGGGCGGCGAGACTAGGGCTTTGGCTTCGGCCCAGGGTGGTGGGGCTCGGGCAAGCTCAGGCTTCAGTCCCCTGCCCTCCTGGGGTCGTGTAGTAATTTTTGTTGTCAGAAGGGGGTTGCAGTGCAGTGAAGTTTGAGAACCCCTGGATGATGATCAAACCTGCCCCTTCCGATCCTAACTTCTATGAGTCCATGAATGTGGTTTTTGTGACATGGCCACCAGTCTCCTAGAAACTCCTTCTCCCATCCCCTTCTCAAAACTCATTCTGATGTTCAGTTCTCCAGCCCTGATCTCCTTTCTGGGTTATCGGCTCCTAGCCTCTTACTTTATTGTTCAGTATTATTATCTATTGTGACAAAGTTCCTTCTCTGCTTTGGTGGGTCCTGTGCTTATTGGAGGATTTTCTCACCTCAGAGGTTCACGGCAGCCCTCAGTTTGGCCGTTTTCGTGGCTCAAATCTGCCGTTCACTCAGTTAGCCTCATCGTTGGCCAGCATGGAGAAAGGAAGAAGAACAATCCCCACAGTCTCTGCTGATCCACCTATTGGATCGGGGAACAGGCCAGAGACCTTCCCCTCTGGTGGAACCCACAGTCCAGGTCAACTCCTCTGGTATCAAGTAGGGAGTTGGGGGAATGGAGGGATGGGGGAAACCCGGGCCTGCCCTCTACTCCGGGTTCCAGCCCAGGGCCCTGTGGATTGCAGCTGTCTACAGTGGCTCCTGTAAGAGCTGTGTGACAGCTACAACTCCCTGGGTTACTTCCCCATGGCCTCCTCCCAACACCTTCTTTATTCTCACCGCAGGATCTTCCTCCTGATGTCTGATAATGTTTGTACTTCTCAGTCTTCCAGTAGTTCGCCTTCTTACTCTCAGCTTCTTGTGCCTCTTGCTCCCAGCTCCTCGCACACACACCACAAACTGAAGTGAGCTCCTTTTTAAACCCAGGTGCCCTGATTAGCCTGCCTGTCTTAATTGATTCCAGAAAGTTCCTGATTGTTCTGGAACCTTCCCTGTTACCTTACCCAGAGAAAAAGGGACCTACTTAATCTGGGGATAATATATTTGCCTTCTATCACTCTCCTGTAACCATCTGGCCCGACCCTGTCACACTATATTGTGGACCTAACAGAAATTACGGCTCCATTGTGCTAGGCACTGTACAAGTACATGGTAAGAGAAAGCATACACCCTGAACAGCTTAATTAAAGCTCAACCTTCTTGGGAAAAATGCTGTTCTCCCACAAGGTGTTGATCTTTGGCTTCCCTCACCGTGTGTTGTCATCCTTTATTGTGATGTCTGTCCGATTCAGACTGTAAAATCCTCGGAGACCTTTTCTTCTTGCATGTCTCTAACAAAGCATGCCAGAAAGAGAGGTGGTCCCTGCTCTAACTCAGCTACAGAGAAACATCTGAACCTACAACACCTTTGGAACTAGGACAATTGACACCAGTTGAGTATCTGCTCCCAGATCAATGTTTTTCCTCATTTTTGTGGCTCTCCTTCCTGCAGTCCATCAATACTCCCCTAATTGCTACTCCTATACTGGAAGTGCACGCAGCGGAAAAGGGTGTGGTGGAAGAGAAATATGGGGCAGAATGGGGGAGTCAAGTGGAGAAAGAAGTCCTTCTCTGAACTTGAGTCAGAGATTCCAGTTTGATTTGGTTCATGGCCTGGATGAAGATTAGAGCCAGCTCTTCTGCTTTGTGAATGTGGTCAGAATCATTGGTTTAAATGGCAATGAAAATGCTATGTCACTACTTGTACATGATCACTCTTCTGGGGTGAGCTCACTGCAGCCTGTCGTCCTAGCAGTAAAGCATCCCTCCCAGAGACATGTGCTACTGGAAATCAAGGATGCCTCAGGTCTAGTTCCTATGACTTGTTGTGTAATCTGGGGCTAGTCACTTAGACTGTCTGCCTCAGTTTCCCCATTTGTAATAACTTCAGAGTGTTATTTAAAGGCTCAATTAGTTAATGGTCATAAAGTGCTTTGAAGATGAATATGGAAAAGTAGCTTGAGTTCTACAGATGACCCACAAAGGAAAAGAAAGGACTAGAAGGATTATAACATCACAAGTGATGACAACTGAATAACAGAGAGGGAAACTGAATTTTAGTGAGGCTTTTAAAAACTTTTATTTTATTTTTGTTAGCTCCTGCTCAACTCAAACCCCTGAGAAACACATGGGAGAAAAGGAGGTTTTGTTAAAGATGCACCATAAAGAAGCATAAAAGAGCAAAACCCTCAGTTTGTTTTCCTTTTCAGGTCACCTTTAATGATGGAGAAGCTAACGTCTCTCTCTCTAACTTTTTCTGCTCTGTGGTATGCTCATTCACACATGACTGCCAGCTCCGCTTCCTTCAATCTATTCCCTAACACGCGGGAGCGGCATTACTGAACGTCTTGAATATACTCAGCACTTAAGGTTTCATTGAGATTTGTGCATGGTCGCTCCAAAGGCGCCTTGTCACCGTCACCTCTGTTGTTTGCCTGCGTCAGGGCCGAGCACAGTGCCAATCCCCTCAGCCATCAGCAAATCCAATTTTATGGACATGGCTAAACTTGTGTGATGTGCGGTGGATTAATTCCGGGAGAGCATTGCTTTTGTGATGCTGTAATTCAAGCTGTTTTCATAAGCCAGCGAGAGTGGCACTTGGACATTTTCATATCACGGGGTCAGGCAACAGTTGGCCACGCTGGGACGGATAGGCCAGGAGTTTGCTTGGCCAAAGGTCAACACCACTCTTACAGTGCAGCATCAGATTGGTCAAAGGTTCTAAACAGGCAGCCCAGACGGGTTCATTTGATTTCACAGGTGTGAATAGGTCAAAAGGCGACTAGAGATGCCAAGGATTGTGTGTTTGTATTGCCAATTTGCAATGCCGTCCGTGACTTATTTGCTGGGTGTATGTATAGATCGTGTTACGGTTCCCTCCCCACTCTGAACTCTAGGGTACAGATGTGGGGACCTGCATGAAAGACCCCCTACGCTTATTTCTACCAGCTTAGGTTAAAAACTTCCCCAAGGCACAAATCCTTCCTTGTCCTTGGATGGTTACTGCTTCTGCCACCAAGTGAGTTAGACAAAAATTCAGGAAAAGGACCACTCCTGTTTCCCTAAAATATCCACCCAAGCCCCTTCACCCCCTTTCCTGGGAAGGCTTGAGAATAATCTACCAACCAAATAGGTAAACCAGATTTTTAAAAAACAGAACTTTATTATAAAGAAAAAAAAATACAAGAAGCACCTCTGTAAAATCAGGATGGAAGGTAACTTTACAGGGTAATCAGATTCAAAACACAGAGGATTCCCCTCTAGGTAAAACTTTAAAGTTACAAAAAAACAGGGAAAAACCTCCCTCTTAGCACAGCTAAAATTCACAAGCTAAAAACAAAAGATAATCTAACGCGCCTTGCCTGATTTACTTACTCTTTTTGCAATATTGAGACTCATTTTAGGATGATTTTAGGAGAAGGAGTTTTCTGACTTGATGCCAGGGCCAGCTCTAAGCACCAGCAAAACAAGCAGGTGCCTGGGGCGGCACATTTCTAGGGGCAGCATGCTGGCTTCCCCAGAGAACACACTCAAAAAAAGAGCCCAAACAAAGCCTCCCCCCCACCCCCGCCGATTTGAAAGTATCTTCTTTCCCCATTGGTCCTTTTGGTCAGGTTCCAAACAGGTTATTTGAGCTTCTTAACCCCTTACAGGTAAGGAGGAATTCTAGGCTACCCTTAGCTATATGGTTATGACAGATGGGTTTATAATTAAAAATCACACCCTCCTCCTGAGCCAAGATGCAGCAGAAATGACTAACCCTTAAACGTACTTGTGGCGATCTATCCCCACACTGATCCAGCCCCTCCTGTGTCCCTCTCTGCTCATGGTTTATGTGCATCTGCCTCGCTATCACTTCCTTAAGCCACATGCCTGCAGTGACTTTGCTTCATCCCCACTGCACTGCAGCTGCTCGCCCCTCTATATTACCGCATGCAGCATGAGTCCAAAGCACTTCTTGGTCTGCTAGGGTTGGGATTCCCCGGATGGGGGGGGAGAATTCTAACCAGCAGATAATGGGTGACTTCTGGGGGACAATTCTCCTGCAAAAGGGTTTGTGGGTGGGTGTGGAAATCCTCTCCATTAAAACGAAAGCCAGAAAACCCTTCACCTGGGGAACTAACGACTGTAACAGTGCGTTTAATAATAACAACTAATACAGAGCATGCTCTTGGAGGTGCTTCTGGTATTGGGGGCTCATTTATGGAGTAGCTTCTCCCGTTGGTGTAGTTAACCCACCTGTGTGAGAGGCGGTAGCTACGTCGAGGGGCGTGCCGGCCACACCAGGGTTAGGTTGGTAGAACTATGTCACTCAGGGGTGTGGCTTTCTCACATCCCTGAGCAACGTGGTTATACCGATGTAGGCACAGCGTAGACCTGACCTTAGGTACTCTCCACTGAGCTACTGGAGCATGCTGAAAAATGACGTCACAGATCTGCTGCCATGGAGGCCGCCGGGGTCCGTCTACACGACAAAGAAAAACCTGCCGGCTCCAGCTCGCGGGGCTTGGGCTGCAGGGCTGTTCCAGGGCCGTGCAGACTTCTGGGCTGGGGCTGAAGCCTGAGCTCTGGGACCCTCCCATCTCACAGGGTCCTACAGCAGCAGTGGCAGAAGGTCCTTAAAAGCGTGGGGGACAACCAGAGCCTGAACCGTGGCCCCACCCTCCTGCAGCACCCCTTCCCCTGAGGCCCCACCCCCACACTGCTTCATTTCCCCAAGCCCCCCCACCCTCGCGCTGCCCCTCCCCTCGAGGCCCGCGCCCCCCCCACCCCTTCTTCCCAAGGCCCCACCCTGCACCGCCCCTCCCCCCGAGGGCCCGCCACGGCACCACCCCTTCTCCCCGAGGCCCTGCCCTTGCACTGCCCCTTCCCCTGAGGCCCTGCTCCCACACCACCTCTTCGCTCCAAGAACCTGCCCCCCACTTGCTCCTGTCCTCCTCCTCCCCCTGTCGCTCACACTTATGGTTGATAAAAAAGTTTTTAAAAGTGGGGGACCATGGCCTCTTCCCCACCCCCCCGTTTCAGCACCCCTGTCCTAGAGCCCAGGCTCTAGGGCCCGAGCCCAGAAGTCTTCACTGGAAGCAGGCTTGGGAGTTTACTGGATAAACCAAACCCTTTGCACCTGCCGATCTCAAAGCACTTTACAAAGGTGGGTGAGCAATGTTAGCTCCATGTGCCAGATGGGGAGAGCAACACACAAACAGGTGAAGTGACTTACCCTAGGTCACGCTGTGAGTCCGTGACACAGTCAGGAATAGAGTCGAAGGATGAAATCTTGGCCCCTTTGAAGTCAACAGCAAAACTACTATGGATTTCTATGGGGCCAGCATTTCAGCATAGGTTCCCTAACTCTCAGCACTCTGCTCAGTTCACAGGTGCACCTAACGTACTGAGTGATCCTTATATTTATATTTGGGCTGCCAGCTGTAATGTGCCGAACTTCCCGCACTGTTACTCCAATTAACAACCTCGCCCTGTGTCTGCTGGGAAGCCCCGGAGTTTTACAAGCCAGGCCAGAACACTGGGAAACAGGAAAAGGTGGGAGCTTACAGGGGGTCTGATGTGGTTCTCAGTGCAGTTCCCAATGCAGGGCTCAATTCACGGGGAGCAAGTGGGGGATAGAAAGAGAGTGAAGGAGACAGTGAGAAGGAGCGAGAAACAGCACCAGAGACCAGGCAGCAAGCACACATCTGCTGAGCTCCTCTTGCCCCTCCCAACACCTACCCCATACACGTTCCCTTGTCTTTCCATAGCACCACGGATGCAGCCAGCTATCCTCCAATGCACTCACCCTCACCTGCCTGCCTAGCATTGTGTTTGTACCAGAGTGGTTATCAGGATGGCTCTGGCTCTCAGATAAATGGAGGAACCTTTTATGAACCACTGTCTGTGGCATTGTGGCCTGAATTAGACCACTAACAAAACTGCCTGGTGTCACACGGCATATTATTTGCTGCATAAAATAGCTTCAAAATATTAGAGACCTGGATAATTGTTACAGTGCTTAAATTACACTGGAATGTGAGATCAGGGTATGATCAGGTTGTTATCCAAGGCCACAGAAATCAAGCCGCGGAGAGTTAAAGCTCCCTGGGCAACTGTAACTCTGACCTGGTCTGTAGAGTCATTATGGTAGGACGTAGGGTCTCTCATTACATGATCATATAACACTGGGCTGTGGGAGCCTTAACTCTGCATTTCCCAGCTCCTGGGGGCTTAAATCACAACCTTAGTGTTCCATTGAAACAGTTCTTTTCCCCCTGTTCCCAATGACATTATCTTGGAGGCAGTTTTTGGGAGTGAAAAGGGAAATCAGAAACCAGGGGAAACCTGGTTATTTCTAGGCTCAGTTCATAAATTAAGGCCCCCCCCTTACACCATTCTGGCTGTTTAACAGGATGTTAAAATGGAGGTAATATAATGTAAAACCGTTCTGCTGCCCCAGAGTAGTGTAGGGAGACCTTCGTTAGATCAGAATCGGGACTAATGCATTTAAAAAGGGGCAAAAATAAACCCATCAAAGGCTCTCTCTTAGATCTCTGTTAGTACAGCACCTGGCACAATGGAATCCCAGTCCAGGACTGGGGCTCCTAGGTGCTATGGGAGACACAAAATAAATAATTATACTAATTGTTGTTCCAGACGCAGCAAAGACACATTTCAAAATGCGCAAATACAGTAACTTTGCCCCTTCATTCAAGCTCCCTCCTCCACCAAGCACCCTCTCTCTCCTCCTTCAAACCCACGTCTCCCAGGAATGCTTCCCAATGTGGTCACCTCCCTCCATTCACCCTCTCCTTTACTCCTGCCTTATGTCTGGTGTTTGCCTTGTCTAGCCTAGACTCCGTTCCTTCTCTTATTGAAAACAGTAAGGGTCTGTCTGCACTGCTTTGTAAACCTGGGTCTGTGGGACCCAGGCTTGTGGATTCGGTGTGTTCAAGGCCATGCCTGAGCATCTACACTCTATTGTAAACCTGGGTTTACACTTTTTGGACTCGGGTCTCAAAACCACGCTGATGCATCCATACTGCACTACACAGGCCTTCTGACTCAGGTCTGAGGCAGGCCTGAGCTGCATCCTCACTGCAAAATGACAGGGCTAGAGTCTCAGCAGGACTTGGGATCAGACACACACACACCCTGTCCCCCAGGCGGGTTCTAGGAGCCAGGTCCTGAGGGCTTGCTGACCTGAGTGAGACTGATTTGTGTGTGGACGGTACGGGGGCTTGGACTCAAACCCGAGCCTAGATTTACAATGCAGTGTAGACATATCCCCAGAGCTCTGCCATAATCTGAATGAGAGCAAACTCAAGACCCTAGAAAAAGCTTTTGGTGCACGGAATGTGCAAAGTGCTGTGCAACGATACACTTATTACTATTATTTATGTTGTGTATTGTGGTAGTGCCTAGAGACCCCAACCCACTGGGCGTCCCTTTGTGGTAGGCACTGCACGTACATATGGTAAAAGGACAGTCCCTGCCCAGAAGAGCTGACCGTCTGAAGACCTGACCTAACAGGTGAGTGAAATGGACAAGCAGGCAGTGGGAAGGGCGGAGAAGGGAATAAAAAGGATGGGGTGTTATAGCATGGACTAGCTGATGGCACAATTCATAGATGCGAGCCAGGATCAGTAATTGCAACCTGCCAGCTGATGGATATTATTATTAGGAATTAAAGATTTCCGTTTGGGCAGAAATTCCTTCTCTACTTTGACCTGCACAGCTTGGCGCTGATCCAAAGCTGACTGAAGTCACTGGAAAAGTTCTCATTGAGCTGAAGGGACTTTGGATCAGGCCCTTTGAGCAGCTAGAAATACTGTTGCATGTGGACAACGGGTGCATTAGCACTGGGAAGAAATGCAAAGATAGAGTTAATATTTTGGTCAGACATGCAAGGGCTGAAAAACAAATAAAGCAGGGAAATAAGTGGGGACAAATGTACAATCCGTACTAGGTGTTTGCAAAAGCGGCACCCATTGGCCAATGTTCTTTTTCCTCATTATAACTCATTTGCAGATCAAACTCAGGAATTATCTCCAGGGACGTTTTCGGATGTAAATAGATGACTAGGCATGTTCTTATCATTTTTGCCGTCCCTAGTATTTATGCTTTATATTGTTTCCCGGGCACACTTCAATCAGATCATCTCGAAACTCCCAGTCAGATCAGGAGTGTTTTGACTGAAATGAAGATTAAACATTATTTGGGGATGATTCACAGCCACTAGCAACAAGATCAGCAAGAACTTTGGGGGCCTCTGGGGTGGAAAGTGCTGTATAAATGTATGGCATTTTTTATTTCTCATCTTATCACAGCACAATTGTTCACATCCTCTTTGTAGCATCCTTCTGTCTACTTAAATGCCAGTGTCTTAGACCCTCAACCACACAGCCAGATTCCGCTCTCAGTTATATCAGTTAAACAATGGAGTCATTCCCTGTGTAGCTGTGTCTCTGACACCCTCCCACTCTCTCCAGGCCCGTTATCATCCAGGTTGTTCTTCCCAAATCTGAATTGAAACCCCTGGACCAAACATACCCAGACTTTGAAAAACTTTAGATCTGGATTCAAACTTCGCAATCCAGCCCTTTATCTCTAGGATATGTATCTTTTTTCTATGGGTTACATCATACCACTGATTTGCTGGCATTGATTTCAATGGCGTCTTCTGCTTAAAAGGAACGAGATGACAGGGGCCTCCCGTATGGTGCCCAAAACTGTACGTGCTGTCCAGGATTTTCCAAAAGTGACCTGTGATCTTGGACACCCAATTCAAGACATCTTAAAGGGAGCTGAATTCCTGCGAACTGGTGCTCAGCACTTTCAGAAAATCAGGCCCTACCTGTTTTTGAAACTCCCATCATCAAAATATCTGAACACTGCATGATCTTCAGTGTATTTATCCTCACAGCATCCCTGGGAGGTAGGGCAGGGCTGTTCTCTCATTGTATAAATGAAGAAGTGAGGCACAGAGAGAGACTGTGACTTGCCCAAGGTCACACAGGAAGTCTGTGGCAGAGCAGGAAATTGAAACCAGGTCTCTCAAGCCCTAGTCTAGGGCTCTAACCACTGGGCAATCCTGCCACTGTCAAGATGCCCTACATGTTTCTAGTTGGGCTCCTGAAGTAACTGGTCTTTAGACAATCCTGCAGTACTGCCGACCCCAAACATTCAAAAATCATGACTGCGGCCCTCAAAAATCATAAACCTGCTGGGTTTGGAGCCTCAAGGTTTCACATTTTCAAACTCTTCTCCAAAACTGTGACATCTAGTAACTTACTTACTATTTTAAATGAAAGACAAGACTGTCAAGTAATATCCTGATTCCAGAAGCTGGGGATTTAAAAAAAACACATGATAGTCAGAAACACTGATCTTGTGCCACTATTCCAAGCAAAGTCTAACCAGCGTGTGTAAAGTAGGAAGAACCCTTCTGGCTCTCATATTTACACAACCCCTGTACTCCCCTTCCCTGCAACTACTGGACATTTTACAAGGCCAACAGTGATCATATGGGCCGTGCTGAGTGTATTATACTTGGCCTTCTTAGCCATATGTATTCAAGCAGGTGCCTGTGCCTCTCTGGGCTTATGAATTCTTCCTTCCCTAGTCGATATGTGCAGGTTGGTAGAAGATGAGGGAAAAGGGGAGTTAATTTCCAGGGCTATTCAGGCATTAATTTGATGTCTCAGTCCTGGCACACAGTGCAGGTGTGGACACTGTTTTGTTTGCTGCTGAGCGTGGGTGGTGCATATAAGAGGTTTGGGGAGGCTAAGCCTCCCCCAGAAATGCTGGCCATGCAGGAGGGCAAATGCCGTGGATGCGTGGGCACCTCCTTTTGGAGGCGTGCCAGCCTGCTGCCTTTGGAGCACCAGAAGTGAAGCTCCTAGAAGTGGGATTGCACCAGCGTCCAGACTGTGGAACACCCATACTCCACCCCAAGGACCTGCCTCCACTTGGCCTCTTCCTCCAAGGCTCCGCCCTCGCTCCATCTCTTCCCCGTAGCCCCCCGACCATGGAGAGGAGCAAGCAGCAGGCAAGCGGCAGACAGGCGGGGGGTGGGTGGGTGGGGACTCAGGGGGAGAGGCAGAGAGGTGCATGCGGGAGGGGCGCAGAAAGAGTCAGAGTGGAGGCAGGGCCTTTGGGGGGCAGGGCCACAGTCTGGGCACAAGTGGCTCCCGCGCGTCTAGGGAGCTTCCGGCACTCATGTGTAAGCCTCCCCAAACGGAAGACTCTCGCGCTGCCTATGTGGCGGAGATTGATGGTCACTTGGTGGATAGTCCAGAGGGGAGCTAAACCTGCTAAAGGGAAGGGACTGTTTGGGAAGCCATACTGCCAAAGGAAAGATGTCTTCCTTGTGTGGTGTAACTGCGTCTCCTGCATCCAGCCAAGACATTCAGGGATGGAGAAGCTGCTTTGCAGCACCTCTGGGTGATGGGTTGGTATTTTCTCCATTCTGCGGCTGAGAAACAGAGAAAGGAGCTGACTTTTCCAAAGCCATCTTGCTGGCTTGGTTAAATTAGGTATTTGAAAAATATTAATATCGTGTCTCCAGGGTGGATAAGAATCAATTATTTTTTTTAAAAAAAAATAAAAAAATCAGATTTCTTTTTATTTAAATCGGATTTTTTTAATGCTTTTTGAGGGACAAAAACCTAGCTATAGTTTTAATTAAGATACATTATAGCTCAAAGATATCTTATCATGGAATAGGGATTATAAATTCTAATTCTATAGTATGAGACAATATATTCACGTAATGTTTAAGAAAAGTTTTGTAAATGAGTTCCAATAGTTCATGGATTAGGGACCCAATTTTATGGGGTTCCAGGGGCTTCTGTATAGATTATTTAGATTAATCTTTCTATCTAACCAATGGGACTCAGTGCTCAGTCTAGAAGATACCATCAGAGATGCTTAGTTTTGCAGTTCTCAAACTGTGGATTTGTGTCTCCAGAGGTAACATGCTTGTTAACAGCAAAAGTGTTTTTAAATAAACAAATAATATAGAGAGGTGAGAAATAACAGACCTCAACTCTATTGTCCCTCTGCAAATTTGTGTACACAGAGTCAATCCCTTACCTCTCTCTAAAGGTGTGAAGTTTCAAAAAGTTCAATGAATAGAAGATTGCTGGGAGTGGAATAGATCTGGACTAGGAGAAGAAGTCTGGAGATAAATGTGAGAAGCGAGGGACATTGCTTGTTTTGTTAAAATATTATATGTTTGCTGTTGAAGAAAAAAATCCAGAATACAAAACCTTGTTGTTTTAGCTAAATAAAACAATTTAAATGTCTATCTGGTGATGTTCTCCTCCTAATACAGCATGGCAAGAAAATCCTCCAAATATTAATGATTAACCTGTTGAATTGGAGATAGTTCACCTCCCAATGATTTCATAAATATCTGCTTCAATTACCTTTGGTAAATGAAATAACCAAACAATCATTCATTTTCCGATATAGTTGTAAAACTAATCTGAAAAGTTTTCAAAATAAAGCACTGTTTAAAAATGTATAGTGTGTACCTTCTAAAAATGACACCTACATCTGTCACTGAGTTGTGAAGAATATGTATTAAGGTTATAACAACCAACAAGAATGTACTTTTATGTAGAAAACCATGATTAAATCGAGTCTTCCTGACTAGTGATTTAAATCAGGATTTAAATCAAATCCACCCTGTGTGTCTCAGAAGAGTTTGCTATTCCTGACTTCCTGCCCCACACAGTTGTACAGAGTTGTTGGGTGCCATTTAAGAACTGCAATATTTTACCCTAGTGTTGGATGAAATGAGCCCTGGTATATTGTATACATAGAGGATTGATTCTGATTTCATGCTGGTGTAAATCAAGGGAAATTCCACTGAAATCAACAGTTACCCAAAGGTAAAGCGAGTGAAAATGGGAGGAGAATCAGGCCTGTGGTTTGTAATGAGCCGATGAAAGCCACCTGTGCGGTGTGGCCAAAACTTTTGATTTTATAGCCAGTCTTACAATATTTTGCAGTTTTTCTTAAAACACCAGTACCCAGAGTCAGGGGATTACATGAGAATCCCACCACTCCTTAAAAAAGAAGGTGCAATTCTAGGCCTGGTGCTTGTGGAGAAAAGTTGGACAACGTGAACCCTAAAGGCTGAGAACCCTGGAGGCAAATAGAAAGAACCCAGATTTTATTACTTCTTTTAGAAAATGTCATGATCTTTGAACCCTTGGGGATGGGCTGCCACAGAGATAGTAACGGCTCAATCTCCTCGCTTGGCCAGCCGACGTTCTCAAAAACTTCTTCCAAGCTTCCAAGCATTCACAGCCATTGGCAACAAGATCAGCCAGAACTTTGGGGGCCTCTAGGGTGGAAAGTGCTGTATAAACGCATGGCATTTTTTATTTCTGGTCTTATCACTGCTAACATCCCAACCTCGTCTCCACTCAGCTTGACAGAGGCTGCTTTTCAATTCAGCTTTAGACAGACCTTCTCTGAGCCATTTCTTCAGCAAAGCTGAATGCTCTAGAAATGGGTTTCCTTCTCCAACACGAGATTCCACTCTCCTTTAGACCTCTCAGCTGTTGTGCAGGCTGGTGCGGAGCCTCAAGACAGGCTTTATTTTCTTCTTTCCAATGCAGCTTCCAGGGCTGCAGAGACTCAGCAGGTGACTCTCACTTTTGCCAGGCAGTCTGCATCCAACATTTCCTGCCTCTCTGACATCAGGGCATTGAACGGCCTGGAAAGTACATCTCAAGTAAGTGGAGTGCATTAGTTTCCACTAATGGAACATTTGTTATCCTGCTCTTTTCAGCACTGGTGCCAGTGAAATGAACGGTCTCCAACCACTATAATTCCTTCATGGGGGATTTAAAATAAAAAAAGCAGCACCAGCAGCTTTCGCAGCCACATTGTTGACTTGTGGTTTGGGGGGATGAACAAGAGGTGAGTCTTTGACTGATATTAAAGATCACAGATGAAATCTGAACAACCGGAGATGTGCACTGCCGATGAAAAATTAGCCTCCAACTTCTAGCAGACTGGCAACATGGTCCAAGGCGCAAGGGAGTGGGGTGTAGTCTAAGTCCAACTGACCAGTGTGGGTACGCTTCACACATGTTGTAATTAGAGCTGGGTGGGAAATGCTCTTCTGGTCTGTCACAGGGTGGCTGGCCCCTGTAACTGAAGTAGGTCCAGCACCCCTGTGCCAAAACAAGGCACAAATGTCCCAGTTGAGTAGGTGGGCCTTCCTGCACCTGGGGCAATAGGCGGTCGGAGAGACCCAGCGAAAGGGAACTGGCTGAGAGAGCTGTTGGAACCAGGAGCAGCAGGATTGCCAGGGTTCCCTGGGAGGGCAGGCAGTGTGGCCTGAAATGTAAAGGGTGAGCGGAGGAACTGGTTTGTTTGTTTAAACCTGCCTAAAAGAACCTGTGGGTTGGCAGAGAGTCCTCAACAAGCTGGGGGGAAGCCCAGCCTTGTTACACCATCTCGCAAATATTTTCGAGAGTCTGAATATTTTTCTCCCCATCTTGAGTTGGGACAGAAAGTTAGAATCTTGAAACTATTCACTAAGTGGAAAACTCATTTTGGGGGGGGAAGGGGGAGCGGGGAAATGTTTTGTTTCAGTAATTGCAAAATGCTTCATTTTGACTTTGACCTTTTTCACATAAACCACTTTTCAGTCTAAATTTTGAAACAAAATGTAATTTTGAATGAAAACCTGGATTTCGTGGTTGCTGTTTAGAACATATCAACATTAAACATGGGGACAATTCCTCACCTATTTTTCCGGTTACTTTTTCAGATCAGGAAATTTGTCCAACCCAGTCCTGTATTGCAAGCAATTTCGGTTGCAATGGACCCGGAGCAGCTCTAGCTATATCGTCCACCCTGACATCTGCAAAGTGCTTTCCATTTCCATACGGAGATTAGTGAACTGGAGCAGCAGCGGCTGATTGCTCCATTACAGAGCCTTGTCTCCTTTAATGGTTTGATAAAAGGAGGGTGACAGGAAGATAAATAGAGATAATACTTTAGGCGTCTTACACTAGAACCATTATCATTAACGGCATTAATTAGCTTATAATACACTGTATAGAAACATCAAACACAACCATTCTAAGGGGAAGTAACCTGATAATTGTCAGTAACATGATAGCGTAGCTTTAGCACATAGTGAGCATTCAAGATGGCTCGCCCTGCACCACAGCATTTCAGGGTAGAATTCCCCTGGCCGCATCGCAAACAATATCACAAATGTTAGCCAAGTCATTACAAAAAACCATCATTACGGGATGGGCCTCGATAGACAGGGGCTTCGTAATGGACAGTATAGGCACACTGCCTCCCCTCCCAGGGAACCCTGGCAATCCTGCTGCTCCTGGTTCCAACACCTTTCTAATCCTCTCTCAGCCAGTTCCCTTCCACTGGGTCTCGCCGACCGCCTATTGCCCCAGGTGCAGGAAGGCCCACCTACTCAACTGGGACATTTGTGCCTTGTTCTGGCACAGGGGTGCTGGACCTACTTCAGTTACAGGGGCCAGCCACCCTGTGACAGACCAGAAGAGCATTTCCCACCCAGCTCTAATTACAACATGTGTGAAGCGTACCCACACTGGTCAGTTGGACTTAGACTACACCCCACTCCCTTGCGCCTTGGACCATGTTGGTCATTCTGCTAGAAGTTGGAGGCTAACTTTTCATCGGCAGTGCACATCTCCGGTTGTTCAGATTTCATCTGTGATCTTTAATATCAGTCAAAGACTCACCTCTTGTTCAATTGTTAGTTTCTAAGGTGCCACAAGTACTCCTTTTCTTTTTGCGAATACAGACTAACACGGCTGCTACTCTGACACCTGTATAGCCTTTAATGTTCAAGTCGCTGGCTCCAACCCTGGCCAGGTTGGGAGAGACTAAAGCTTGTTCGCATTTGGAGGATGAAATGAATTATGTTGGTATGTTGCAGTCCAGATTCTGCTTATCTCAGGTACTTATATGGCTCCCATTGCTGTCATGTCTGAGCATCCCACTGTATTTATCCTCACAACTCTTCTAGGAGGTAGAGCAGCGCTATATCCCTCTTTTACGGGACTGAGGGACACAGACACTATGTGACTTGCCTAAGGCCACATAGGAAGTTTGTGGCAGAACAAATAATCAAATGCCACACTCCCAACTCCACGCTCATGCCAAACCGCCGGATCACCCTTCCCTTGGGGCAACTGTCAGTAACACAGAAGCCACAGCGCCAGTGAGCACTCTCCATGCCAGCAGCTGCACAATGGCCAAAGAGTGACCACACCATGAAATCGTGCTGTAGTGGGCCACCAAAGCTCATTTGCTGGGGGTGTGGTGGAGGTGAAAGAGACACGTGCACTGCTGATCCCAGTGCTATCGCTTCTCTGCATAGCTGTGGAGGAATTCAGGCTCCTGGGCTGGGAATCCAGCTTTACAGTAACAGAATTTTCTTAAAAGAACCAAACCCCCAAAATTCCAATCATTAAATGGATATTTAGAGTGAAGTTAGTCAAAAAAAAAAAACCCTGGAGATTTTTGGGAAAATTCATAATGTCTAATAAAGTAATCAGTTACAGATTTTGGGATTTTTTTGACCTGCGCCAAAGGTGGTCAAAACAAATAGGCTATTTTTGCAAAATGTGTGTGTGAAAATGTCAGTCTGTTTTATTGTTGTTGTTGACATTTTTCAACCCCCCACCCCGCTTACAAAAAACAAATTCCTCAAAATTTCAAGTTTGGAATGAGCCCCATCAGCTGTAGTCCAGAGACGTGCTCACCCAACCCACTTTTAAACCACACAAATCTGTGGCCACAAACAGATCGTCCATGGTCATCAGCAAAACTGCACCCACGTCACTTGAGGATTATAGAGAGACAAGGTGGGTGAGAGAGACAAGCTTTCACGGAGCTCTTCTTCAGGTCTGCTTGAGGATTAAAGAAGTTTGGCTGATACCTTGTGAGCAGCAAAAGAATTCCCATGAGATCTCCATTAACATTCCCTCTTTTTGCAGGAGATCAGAAGTTAGAAATTGAGACAGTCCAGTCCTGAGCAGGTGAGATTCCATCCAGCAGTGAGCAGCAGTGCACACTAGTCAGTCTATTACAACACCCACTTCCCAACTCCTGTATTTTCATACTGTTCCCATACGACGAAACCAAGCCGGACCACGACAGGTAGAAGCTACTGCCACTGAAGCTGCAGTGTTCTTCCTGGGAGTCCATGTCACAAAGCAGTGATGCTCTTGGCAAGATGGTTTAGGCCCAGATCCTCAAAAGTATTTAGGCACCTAACTCCCATTGACTGGGAGAGGTGACTAAATATCTTTGAAAGTCTGGGCCTTAGTCTTTACCCATGGGTAAGTTAGACATTTGCAAGACATCATCACTCCAGGAAGAGCTGGTGCCTTCCACTGCTGTAAGCAGCCTGGCCAGGAGGGAAGCCCCTACTCATGAGAGACCCGGCTTCCATCCTTTACCCTGTGAGCCAGTAGGGTTGGGAGGCCGGTGGGCATATCACATTCACTCCCCAGGACACACTATGCAGCCCCTGAAGCAGCTCAGCTATGAGGTGCATTGAATGGGCTCCAAAAAGACATGTTCTCCAGTCCTTCTGATCCAAGGAAGGTCACTGCAATCAGAAATTTGGGGATGGTTTTGTAACAAGGCAGGAGTCATCTTTTGAGGTTGAAAAATAAAACAAAGCGGACAGCAGAGAGACTGACAGCTGGAGCCTGCTAGATCTATTGCTATTGACCATGAGCTTGTTTAAGGGGGAAGTTATTGGCTATGGTATTATCTCAGCTAAGAGAGAAAAGGAAACATCAATACTGGAATTGTAAAACAATAATAATAATAAAAAAACCCACAGCGCTACTGTGAAATAATGGGACTGCAATGACTCGCGAGACAGACATATAGATGGGGTGAGGTTATTGCAATGGCTCTCAGAGGTATTGGGAATGAGCAGCTACATTCCATGGTGAAAAATTATAATGAGCCAAATTTGTCGGCTTGCTGATTGCATATATTGGTTGTCTGGATAGCCAGGCTGAACTGGGTTTCCATGTGCCTTACAGCAAACGTCCAGAGGAAGGAGATCATGGGGATTTTATTATTCTTTGCTTACATGTGGTACATGAGTTTATTGGAAATGTCTCACATTTCGGATCAAAGGGACTGCAGATGGATTTGCTGCTCTCACTCTATGTTATCCTGTCTACATGGTCCCAGGGCAACGGTTAAATAATAAGAAGAATGATGTCCATTTCTTACATGATGGTTCACAATCTTTAATGTATTTACCCTTGCAACACCCCTGAGAGGTAGGGAAGCATTAGTATCACTAGTTTCGAGATGGGAAACTGAGGCACCGAGAGGCTGAGTGACATGCCCAGGGTCACACAGGAAGTCCATAGCAGAACAGGGAATAGAATCCAGGTGTCCTATGTTCTAGGCCAGTGCTCTAACCTTTCTGCTCTGCTTGCACAAAAAGAAAAGGAAGCTAGGGTGCTTGAACCTTGCTGTATTGAATCGGACGTACATTTTCTCCAGGCTTAGGAGACATGACTTACATGTGTGTCTGTCATTGTATGTGGTTCAGAGAACAGGGGTCAGCTGGGCATGCAGGGTGGTTATAAACGCAAGGAAAGCAGCTGTCTCTCTGCATCATTGGGAACCTGGGTTTATTTCCCCCGGGGACTACTTGTTCCATTTTATTTATGATCTTTAATGGCAATACCCCAAATGGAGACTGCTCCACAGCTGGGACTAGCTCCCAGAAGAGGGACTGTCCCAGGAGTGATCTTCAGCAGCATCAACTTCCCCACCCACCCCCTGGCCAAGACTGAAGCCAGGCACTATCTTCATTAGACACCCTGAAGGAATCCCTGGGTGTGTAATCAGTCTGGGCATCTTAGCTCTGTCCCAGGAGATGTAAGGCAATCCCGAGCACAGGCTGCTGGCCTGTCTCCCCAGCCCAGGAAGGAGTAATGCCACACCCAAACCACTGTTCAGGCCCTTCCTTCAAATACAGAACTCGCAGAGTAACACGAGCACCACTATGCCCCTGACTGAGGCAGGCTGCAGGGGGCCCAGGGGCCTTTCCCCTTCGTCCCTCCCCCTGCACTGGAGCCAGCCACAAAAGCCCACCTCCCTCCTGCGGTTTTCCCTCTTCATTTGAGCCCTTTCAGCCCTCCATAGGAATCACCTGGCCCCTTCCCAGTTGGGCCTAATAATGGACTAGAGCTACCTGGCCATTTAAGGGGCAGGCCACCCAGTGACAAGTCCTGGGGCTGCTTTTGAAGCAGGGGTGGACTAAGATGACTCTTGATGCTGTTCCACCAAAACTTTACACTCAGCTACATGGCTTCCAGCGGCAGCCGGTCCACAGGACTGGCATCCAGGATCATCTCCCCCTCTCCACACGTGAGCCCTCTGCTGGTAGCAGCCAACACCAATGAGCTGCTTGTGCTGCCTTCTACTCAGTGAAGGCTTGATCCAAACACCCATTAAAGTTAACAGATGCCCACCGACTATCCAGATAAAAGGATGGTCTCGTATTTAAATGGGGACTCAGGAGACCTGGGTTCAACTCTCAGCTCTGCCCTAAGCTGTCTGGGTAAGTCACTTCCTCTGTGTCTTTTTCCCATCTGCAAAATGGGGCTAGTGGTTTCCTACCTTACGGAGCGGCTGGGAGGATAAATCCATTGAGCGCTATGAGGTGCTCAGATACTGCAGCGAGGAGGCTGCAGATGTACCGAGCTAGGCCTAGTCCTGGGTCCCCACCGTGTCCGCAGCCCTATCAAACACGGTCCTGGATCCCAAGGGACTTGCTTGGATGCTCAGCTGCTTTGCAGACTGGATGGTCCATCGTCCCCCACTGTTTGGGCTGCAATGCTGGGCCCGTGTCGCTGCTGTGGGGTAGGGGGAAGGGACGGCACCCTTCTGGAAAACAATAGCCATCCCTGCACTGCTCCAAGCAGAGAGACTGCTCCCTCCTAGTTCTGCCGGGAGGGGATGCACACCACTCCCAAAGGACCAGGCAGGCGAGCATGTGGATGGCTGGGAGCAGAGAGGGAAACAGGGGTATTTTCTCCCTGTGTGTCTAGAAGCACAGTTCCCCGCCCCCAACAGCTCCTCTGGGCCAGTTCCGCTCTCCCGCGCCTAGTGCAGCAGAGTGCAACTGCCATGACTGAGCTCGGTTTTAGGGGCCTTTAAAATTTTGTCTTCTATTTACTGAAATGGAGGCTGCTACCATTCCCCCCTCCTCCCCCGCCCGACCCAGTGAGGCTCATAAAAATTAAGTGACAGAAAAAAAAAGAACCCACTGCCACCAATGAAATATCCCTCCCTAAAGCCTCCTGGAGGTCTCCTGTGGTGCAGCCTGATGAGGCAAAGCATAGATCATCTCCTTCCCCTTGCAGAGAGAGAGCTCTCTTCAGAGATGCACAGAGAGGGCCTAATTCAGGTCTCGCTTGCAGCTGCAATGTTCTCCCCCTGCAGGCCTGGCTGCAATTTTTTCTCTCTGGTCTTCCAGAGCTTGTCAGTTTCAGAAGCAGGATTCCCCTCCCCCCACATACACACACTTTTTCTTCCCAAAATAGGGAGAGAAAACAAGAGCCCGCCCCCACTTCCTTTACAGAGCATGGCAGGAGAGGATCGGTGCGCTGTAATTATGCACAGACTTCTCCAGGTACAAAGCCCCCAGACAAGATGAGTCACCATCTGTCAGATGGAAACACCAGCTAAGTGCCACCTGGCTTCTCAAAGGGACGGGAACTGTTTAACATTGAGCCAGCTTCCCACCCAGTGTAAACCAGCATAGCTTCATTGTTCATTCGCAGATGACACTAAGCTGGGGGGAGAGGTAGATACGCTGGAGGGTAGGGATAGGATACAGAGGGACCTAGACAAATTGGAGGATTGGGCCAAAAGAAATCTGATGAGGTTCAACAAGGACAAGTGCAGAGTCCTGCACTTAGGACAGAAGAATCCCATGCACCGCTACAGACTAGGGACCGAATGGCTAGGCAGCAGTTCTGCAGAAAAGGACCTGGGGATTACAGTGGACGAGAAGCTGGATATGAGTCAGCAGTGTGCCCTTGTTGCCAAGAAGGCCAAAGGCATTTTGGGCTGCATTAGTAGGAGCACTGCCAGCAGATGGAGGAAAGTGATTATTCCCCTCTATTCAGCACTGGTGAGGCCACACCTGGAGTATTGTATCCAGTTTTGGTCCCCCCACTACAGAAAGGATGTGGACAAATTGAAGAGAGTCCAGCAGAGGGCAAAGCAAATGATTAGGGGGCTAGGGCACATGATTTACGAGGAACTGGGCTTATTTAGTCTGCGGAAGAGAAGACTGAGGGGGGATTTGATAGCTGCTTTCGACTACCTGAAGGGGGGTTTCAAAGAGGATGGAGCTCGGCTGTTCTCAGTGGTGGCAGATGATAGAACAAGGAGCAATGGTCTCAAGTTGCAGTGGGGGAGGTCTAGGTTGGATATTAGGAAAAACTATTTCAGTAGGAGGGTGGTGAAGCACTGGAATGGGTTACCTAGGTAACCCAAATCCTTAGAGGTTTTTAAGGCCCAGCTTGCCAAAGCCCTGGCTGGGATGATTTAGTGGGTGTTGGTCCTAATTTGAGCAGGGGATTGGACTAGATGACCTCCTGAGGTCTCTTCCAACCCTATGATTCTATGATTCATTGACTTCACCTATTTTTTAAGGCCAGCAAGGACCATTATGATCACCAATCTGAGCACCTGTAAAGAGCCACAGGATCAGAGGAGGAGATGTGGGATTCCTGCATTCACACTTGCTTGTAAATTCTTAGCTAAGCAACAGCTATTTGTCTATCTAGGCATTTATACACCCCATCGTCATAGTATCTAGGTACCCCACACTCATTAAGGGACTTATTCCCACCACATCCTTGTAGGATTATTTTTTTACACCTGGGGAATGGAGGCACAGACTGATAAAGCGACTTGCCCAAGGTTACCCAAGAAGTCTGTGGCAGGGTGAAAAATTGAACCCAGGTGTCCTGGGTCACAGTCCAATTATTTAACTACAAGCCTACAGTTCTCAATTAAAGTGGTGGTGGGAAAGGATGGTGGGGAATGTTTGTAATAAAGGAACAACCAAGTACTAGGTCTATTCAGTGAACGTATTTGAGTAGGAGTCAGTTAAAGGCTGCTTCACAGTAATTGTATCACACATTCACGTTTATCTTGCAATAAAACATTTGAGTTTTCTTTATGCTCCGCCAAGGCAATTAATTCCTGCTGGAAAACAGGGCAAACTCACAGAACGGTTGTACGACAGAAACAAGCAGAGAAAAAAAATCCCTCAGATGGGAACCTCGCATGGGAACCTAGGGACCCCTTGTCCTCCCCTATTAGCCCCCCCAAAGGCAGAGCTGCTGTAAATCTTCTGGTCCCAATGACAAATGAATGCCAAGGGAACCAGCTGTGCATCTCCCCAGAGCTGTCCATTCTGAGATGGCTTAGGTGGCCAAGAGTAATACTTTGTTATTAAGCCCGAGGTCTCCAATCTGTGGCCCGGAGCGACATGTGGCCCAGGACACTATAAAGCATGGCCCTTGAGGGTGGCTATGTTAAGAAGGACATGTGTATTTGATGAGGGAGTGGAAACGTGCTCCCTAAACCTGCAAACCTTTAAACCGGTGTGTTTGATTCAGCCCCATGGCTACAGAAAGGCAGACATGGGCACCTCCTGCCGAACCCTCTCTCCTGCAGCTCCACACTGAGCTGAGAGTGCTCTGAGCTGCTGTCTCTCCCCTACTACAGCTGTTCTACAGCATCGGGCAGGCTGTTGCATCATAGAGGAGGGAAGAGAGTAGCTCTGGCTGCTCCATTGCCTGCTTCCCTGGTGTGTGGTGGGAGCCCCTTGGAGAGAACAGGAGCTATGTCTGAGCTAAGGGGAATAGTTACAGTGTTGACTGTGGCTCTTTGACCTTTCTGAAAGAGTTTGTGCAACCACCCATCTGGAGAGGTTGGACGCCCCTGCGAAGCTGGTGCAGATGGGGGCTTGCAGGCACGGTCCCAGCCCCGAGGAGTTTGCAACTCAAACAGTGGTAGATAAATAAAATCATAGAAATACAAATGGGCCATAGTGGAAGGCAGCAGACAACATGGGGAAGCTATTGCTCCCTGGCACCTGTTTTCCAAATGTAATTGGCCCCGCTGGGGCCGACAAAAGGCTGAGAAGGTTTGAAGATTCAAAAGGGTTTGAAGCTGAGGGTCGTCCTTCAGCACTATTAACACCAGCCTCTGTAATGTGATCATTCTAAAGGATTATGTTCTTTGTAGTAGCAGGCTCACAAACCACTTGTGTGGCACAACCATTAGCAGGGGGACAAAGAGTCACTTTCCTACTGTGTGTTACGTACCACCCTGACCTGGGGAAGCTCATCTCTACTCACCGAGGTCTACCAAAGTTGAAGCCCCCTGCAGGGTGTCACGTATGTAATCAACCCCACCCTTGTGCTGAGTGGGGGGTTTGAACCCTGGTCCTTGCAACCGCTCTACTTATTCATGTATGAAGCTCGTTCCGCTTTGGATTGAGACTACTGGGAACTGGAAATAGCTACCCAGAGGGCAATGCAACACCTCCCACCCGCTGGCCTGCCGCGCTACCTCAACCCTCCCCAGTAGCGACAGAAGGGAGGTCAGGCCAAGGTTTTCACCAATGACTCACAATTCTGGGTGCCTCCTTTTACAGGTGCCCAAACTTTGAGTCACCTTAAAGGGGCCAAGTTTCAGAAGGTACTCAGTACACACCCTCTCAAAGTCAAGCCCTTTAAGGGTGTCCCAAATACAGAGGCACCCAAAATCACCAGTCCTCTTAGCCTCCATGGTCCATTCAGTCCTTGGGGTCTCTGAAGAGACTGCCAACTAAAGAGCCCAATCATTCTTTGTACTTGTTCAGCGACCTCGCCTGGGGATCTCAGAGCACATTACAGAACAGGATTGAATCAAGATTCACACGCCCTGGTAGTGAAATGGGTCCGTGTTATTCTCCCAGTTTTCAGATGGGGAGGACAATGCATAGCACAGAGAGGAGACGCGACTTATTCTGTGTCTCAAAGAGCGTCTGCCATAGAGCTGTGAATAGAGCACAGATCTCCAGACTCCCACTCCTGGGCTGCAACCACACAGACCATCCTTCCTCTCCCGTACTAGGTGGGAAGCGGACAGGGCTTTGAGCCACCAACTCATTCCACAGAGGCCAAGGAGCAGCCCTTGGATGTTAATGACTTTGAGTTACTCTCAGATGGGCTGCAGCGGCTGATTGTTTTCTAACCACGGTGGTTGCACTGTTCCCTTGTCATCCTCCTCCCCTAGCTCACAATATCCATCCGTTGTCTATCATCCTATGTTGACAGTAAGTTCCCTGGGCAGGGAGTGTCATTTGTATCTGGATAGTGCCTAACACCATGGGGCCCTGGTTCCCAGCTGACCACAGCGCTGGGCTGGATCCATTCCTAGGCCCCTGGGGAGTCCACCCCCAAATATGTTCTAAATGTTTTTTTCCTTTCACCATTTTCTGTTGGAGCTATGATTTTTCTTGCTTTGGAACACACAAGTTCAGCCCCCCTTGGTTTTTAGATATATAATAGCAACTAAAGAAAAATAAAGAAAGAAAATCACTTATTTTCCCCTGTTAATAAGACATATATATTTTGCTTCCTTCCTCCCCCCGCCATCCCTCTCAGTTCTTTCTCTGATTCCAGGCTCGGTTGCCGTGCACTCCACAGGAACATTTCCTCTGTGTTTGCCATCTCTGCAGGAGATGTTATTGCCTCTTGGATTCAATGCATCTCTTTTCCTCTCCACCCTCCTTTCCTGCCATTTCCCACTCAGAGCACAGCTGATTCTACAAACTAATGTCAAGCCACACACCTTAGAGCTCACTCTCCCCACGCAGGGATACTTAGCAAACATTCACCCTCCCAGGGTCCCAGCCCCGGCCTGAATGTCTGCACCCTGATTTTTCAGCCCTGCAAGCCTGAGTCAGTTGGCCTGGGGTCAGCTGCAGGTTTTTTATCCCCATGACGTCATACGCGTTGTCCATCTGTGCTGTAGTTCCCCACCTGTACACTGAAGAGGACACGCCTTTGAGGATGATGGGGTTCATGAACTGTAGGTGTAGGGGGGTTGGTTTTTATCAAGCAGCTCTCCATGGCACCTGGGGCACCCCTGCTGAGGCTTATTTCTCCCATTGCTGGGTCTGCGGAACTCTAGAAGGGGTCACAGGAGAGTAAAGCCTGTTTGATGAGCCTAGGAAGTCAGATGGATGGGACTGGAGTCCAGTGGCCAATGAGAGAGAGAGAGAGACCATTCTCTCGTTGGCTGCTAGAGTTGTTCATTAGATGAGTGCCCACTGTTTTGGGGCTAGATATTTGTAAGCCCTCGCTGGGCAGATCTGTCCTTGCCAATGTGCGGGTGAGTGTGTCAGAGCAACAGAAAGTGCAGAAGCGGGAGAGAGACGGCTCCAGCTCAGGGATTTCGTGCCTATACAAAAGCAGAGAAGACAACGAGGCCAAGGAAGAGAAGAGCCAGGCCCAGTGGAGCAGCAGCTGCCACCAGGAAATAGGAGCTCATGTCCTCTTCGTCCACTGAGCCCATATGAAGGTTCTTGTTTGCAGGCTGCCAGGTGTTTACATTGCTGCCTGCGGAGGCCATAACAGGAGCCTTCAACGTGGCCTGCCGTGAAAACGCTGCGGAATAAACACCCTCGCCCGTTGAGCCCTGCGTTTCTAATTGTGCCACTTGTGCCTCCCTCCATCGCACGGTGCAGCAGATTGCCAGGAGCAGGGTGCCTGTCAGACGGTGGGGTTTCCCTCTCCCTCTCCCGGTCTCTTTGGTGCAATGCAGTATTTTCTGCTCTAGCTGCTTAACTCAATGGAACCTTGCAAGTGTTAAAGAAAACAAGGGGTTTGATCTTGCAAATCTCTCCGTGCGTGGATGCTCAGCTCGGAGAGGATTTGGAGGGGTGGACCTGGGAAGAGGGTAGTGAAGAGGAGCCGGGTATAGGACAGTTTCTAGGCTGTGCTGTTAATAAGAACAGGAGTGGCTAGAGATCAGAGGAGCAGCAAAAAGTTTAAAGATTCAGAGCCAAACTTTCCCGAAGTTTAAAGCCAAGGTTCTGCCCCACGGCCATTCCTAGCAGTGACCCAAGTTCTCACACCCATGCCCTTTCCCGCAGTGACCACATGAACTCAGTGGGGTTTTCCCTGACCATGCCCCCTCTGACCCTCCGCATAACGATAATGGGAAAACACACCACTCCTGTATATCACACCCGGCGTATCTAGGGCTGAGCTAAAGGATCTAGATAAAATCACACTCCTCCCCTACACCTCACTCCTGCCCTCTCACCCCCAGCTCCAATTCAAAGCTTTTTGGAAGTCAAGGAAAGTTCAGTGAACTCCTCTTACTACCCTCTCTTTAGTCCATGGTTGTTCATTTCCTTGCTGCCTCTGCCCATCGCTGTGCCAGGACCAGGACTTGGAGAGCCCAGATCCCATAGGAAGCACCATTCCAGGCTGACCTGCAGCAGGAAGAACTGGAATTCTCATGCTCCAGACTGTTTGCTTGGGATTGCCAGTCAGTCTCTGCAGACCCAAGATACTCAGCTATGTACGGGAAATGTGGACGGGTGACTCGCAGACTGTGAACCACTTGGCGCTCATCTATTTCTATGATTATTGTTTCTATTCCAGTAGCATCTAGGGGCCCTGTCTGAGATCCAGGGTCCCATTGCGTTAGGACTGGGCCTAAACTTAGACTCTGATGCAGCCGTAAGCCATCTCTCTGTGGGCTGTACAATCGCTTTGTGTGTGCACATGTTAAGGGGATGTATTTAGGGAGTATCCTTAAAGTCCCACAGTCCAGTCCCCTGCACCTTCCCAGAGAAAACAACAAGGCCTTTGCAACATCACATTAAATAACAGTATTGTGTCCTCCTTTGCCACCTATCCTGAAGAAGCAGAAGCTGGTTTACATCTCCTTCCCCTAGTCAACCTGGCTCGGTGATGAATTTAAGGGAGGGTGAGCTCTCCATAGCAGCAAACTGTGGCTTATCCCCAAATAGACACGCTTTCTGGAAGTGCCCCCGCTCCCCCTTGCTCTGAGGAGCTAACAAAAAATATATCTATGTTCCAGACTGCACAAGGCTCCTGCTTCTCACCCCTCTCGCTGTCCATTGTAATGAGAACACGGCAGTGCTGCTCCTTCCCCGGCTGCCGGGGCGCTTGTTTGAAGCAGTTTTGAGTCAATTGAATGAAAAGGAATCAATGAGTGGATATTGCAGTTTATGGATGGCTGAGTCAATCCCACAGGCAGTGATTAGAGGCCCACAGTCTCTTTTATGCCCACAGCAAGAAAATGACTTAAATTTGTTCCACTTTCGCTCCGAACAGGAGCCGAATTTGTAGTGGGCTGGGCTGTCAGTTATGCCGTCTTTTAATCTTCATCTAGAGGAAACACAACAGTGAAGATTTCTTTTCTTTTTTTTTTTTTTTGTAAAAGGGGACTGCCATTTAAGACAGGTTTATTTGGCTCTGCCCTCCTTCTTTAAGCAGAGGACCAAAGGAAAGGCATTTAGGGAAGTCAAGAAAATACACAAGAGCAAATTCCTTGCCCTCCCTGCCCTTTGGCACTTAAATCAGTGGTGCACCTAGACACACATCATTTGTGCAAGAAAGCGTGTTAACGCAAGACTAGCAGCTCACGGTGGAGGATAATTTCCCTTGCTTTCTTCATTGCCCCTTGCTGACACCACCAACGGGCTAAAGCGAATCTTTGCCACCCCTAGATCTGTTTACAATCTCACATATGCCCCAGCAAGAGAGCTTCAACTCCAGAATGTGGTGAAGGCGCTGAACTGGGACCTGGGGTCCGTCTCTGGCTTTGCTAGTGATTTCCTGTGTGACCCTGGATAAGTCACTTACGGGCAGGTTTTTAGAAGTGCTGATTGCCTGCTGCTCCCACAAACTTTGCTGGAATTTGTGGGCACTCTGATCCTTTGAAAATCAGGCCATTAAGTTTTCCAGCTATAAGATGGGACAGTAATGCTTCCTTTCTCCCCTCCTTTGTCTGATTGAACCCCACAGCCTTTTCTAGTTGCAGTCCCACCAGGATATTGATGCATGCAAGGCAAGAAATAACCTTTTATCCTGAAGGGCTAACAAGCTAGACAAAGGGTAGGAAGGGAAACGGGCACATAGACAGAAAGTGACCTGCACAAGGTCAGACTGCCAGTCAGTAGCAGAGGCAGGAATAGAACCCAGCATCTAATCCAATGTCCTACCCACTGGACCACACTGCCCTGCCATTGTTCTACCCATAAAGGGAGACCTTAAATCTTCAGTCTCACTCCCTCTTGTTTTATAAGCGCTACATTCAGGCTTTGAGGGGGGTTTTTTTGTTGTTTTTTTTTAAATGGAGAAAAGATGCAGTAAAGTTAAAATGCATTTGTCAACCTATACTCCTTACAGATGTATTTTCCTGTCTCCTGGGAGAATGGCTACCATGGCATCAAAAGATGAATTCATCACATCTAGTTTCCTCCTTTTTAAACTGACAGAAGCCTGTCATTTCAGAGTATTTCGTAGAAATTACAAAAGCGTTCAGCGCATCAGCTGTTGAATCCAGATGAGGGCTTAAAAGGATACAAAAAATAAACCCTCTCTGAGGCTCTATGTGCATAGAAAAGGCCTTTTGGACGTGATCTTTACTTTCCTTTGGGTTCCTCCCTGTTCAGTTTGTGCCATTTTACTATAACTTGAACAGTGATGGAGTCAGATTTCCAAGACACAAATACAATATGACGTTGGCTAGACTGGGACCTTTCATATTAACAAGAACATGAGAATGGCCATACTGGGTCAGATCAAAGGTCCATCTAGCTCAGAATCCTGTCTTCTGGCAGTGGCCAATGCTGGATGCTTCAGAGGGAAAAGAGCTGTATCTTATATGTGTTTCAGAGTTAAATGCAAGGCCACATACATTTAAGCTGCAGGGTGGTCTAATGGACAGTGCACCAAACTAGGCTGCAAAAAGCCTCTGTTCTAGTCCCACCTCTGACTCTATCATCTTGGGTAAATCATTTCACCTCCGTTCCCCCTCCCAGTCTTTGTCTATTTGAACTGTTAGCTCCAGGGACCATATCTCACTATGTGTATGTACAGCACCTTGCACAATGGGCCCCTGGATCTCAGTTGGGTCCTCTAGAATATATTCTAATGCAGATAACAACATTAATGAGCTACATAAAGCAGTGGTGCAAAAACAGTATATGGGGAATGTATTAAAATATTCAGTCATAAGGCCAGCAATGGCAGGATAAACAATGGAAAAAAGATAATGTATGTTTTATAGTCAAAGACAGGTGGAGACTGAAGAAACAGTGCTGTTCCAGACAGCAGGCGCTGCAGAGGAGAAGGCTCTCACACCAAGTGTGCATGGGAGGGAGAGAAGACACTGGTGCCTAGAGGAATGGAGGGAGCAGAGTTGGGAGAAGAGAAAGACGAGATCCATTAGGTAGGCTAGAACAAGCCCAAGAAGAGGCCAGAGTCTCTCTCATTACAGAGAAATTCTATTGACCTTAGTGGAATTACTCAGAATTACACTGGTGTAACTGAGATCAGAACACAATATGAGCCGGTTAGAGCACTGGGCTGGGGTTCAGGAGAGATAGGGTCAGCTTCTGACCTTGCTACGCTCTTCCTGTGTGAACTTGACCAGTCACTTATGGTCAGATTTTCAAAAGAATTCAGCTTTACAGCTGGTTGGGAAATGATGATTGATTGATTTTGATGCCCATGAAAAACCTTGAGACTTTGTCAAAAGCCCCAAGACTCAAAATGAAAACCTTAGTTTTTTGTCAAAACCAATTTTTTTCATAACAAATTTCACTTTCAGCCAACCCCCATTTTTCAATAAAAAAAAAAATTCCATCCAAAAAATTCTAACAAGCTGTGCACTGCTCCCCTTTAATCCAAGTAGAGGCCAGATTTGCAAAAGTTCTCAGCATGCAGCAGCTCCCATTGTTCCCAAGCTTCAGAAAGTTTTACCTTGTTTGTACCATGGTTGCACTGGAAGATGCTGGAAACTCTGGCCCTTGATCCTTTCCTGAGCAGCAAGGAGCCGGGACCCATCTTAACTGGGTCCTGGCCATATCACTGAAGTAGGGGGCTTCCATGGCTGAAGAGCAGCTAACAGAATAGCCCAACATTGCATCTTCTGCCACAGGCACATAAGCCAGGGAAGTGGGGGTGGCCTGCAGGCTGCTGTGTTCAAATATTCTCAGCTGCGTAAAGGGTGGCTGTTGGTCACTCTAGCTTATCAGACCCAGCCAGGTCCAGAATCTGGGGTGTAACCCTTCCCCCTGAGCTCAGCTCAGCCATCGGCCTGGATCAGGATGCAGATATCTGTGCTCTTAGACTTTGGCTGATGGAAGCCTACATTTGCTTTCGGGAACAGCTGCTGGTTTTTAAGAAAGCTTTCTGGCTTCTCCTTTTTGCCCTTGATCCGACTTTTCAGTTATAGATCGTGGCTAGTACAATTCATAATGTTTTGCTGGGCAGGAAACCTTGCCAAGCAAGTCTCCTATCTGCTCGGTCTAGCTCTGTGCTAACTGCTGCATTACACAGCTGCACATGGGGAAAATGACAGAGAAAGACCACCCACAGTCAAGCCCAGATTTTCAAAAGAGATCAGCACGTTGGGTGCTGAGCTCCTTTGAAAATCTGGCCCCTGTGACTTGCCCAACATTACACAGGGAGTCTGTTGCAGAACTAGAGGCTAAACCTTGATTTCCTGATCCCCAGTCCAATGCTTTAGCCACAAGAACCACCCTTCTTCTCAGCAATGGAGCTGGAATTATGTGTATATATTTTAATGATCTTCCTGGTTCAGCACTGCAGTGAGGGCTGGTCAGAATATTTTTGTCATAATCCTTTCTCAACTGAAAATTAGTTTTTCAGGTAGATGAAGTGTTTTCACAACAAGTGCTACTTTCCATGGAAAATTTCAAAATTTTTGTTAAAACACATTCAATACCCCAAGAACCCAAAATATTTCAGTTCAGATCTGCTCCTGTAGTGCCTGTGAGCTGTAGTTCAATTACCTTATGTCCCCATTCTCCACTATGGGCTGGGCTCCTAGGCCAGAATACATCTCCCATGATGCACTATGGTCAGGGACTCCTATGATGCACCAGCTCCCTTCTTCAAGAGGGGAGCCTGTGATGCATAATGGGAGATGTAGTCCATTCAGGGAGCCTGACCCTTTCGAGGAAAACAGGAACATGAGGTACCTGACCTACAACTCCTTGGACACTATGGTGGCATTTCCGAATCAAAATTTTCAGTTTTCAGATGAATTTTTGTTTTGAGGCCAAAATGTTTTGGTTTCCAGTCAAAATTTTTCAGTATTCAAATTTTTCAATTGGAAAAAATAAAATCACTTTTTTTCTATGGAATCCCCCATTTTTCAGCCAGCTCTATCTGAAGTGTCTTTTAAAAAAAACAGAACTCCCAATTCTGTCTCTCATACTGTCATTTAATTTCAGTACTTGTGAAGGATATTGACTTGAGAGCACTACAAAGAAAGAAAAAACCAGTCATGTCTCCTATGCACAGAACAGGGCACTGAGTGGGCCACAACGGTAAAATTTACCCCATTACCACCTTATCAGTCCTTCCACTCTCTGTTGAGACAGATAAGATAAGAGTACTAGCTCTGACTTGGACCTGTCTAATCGTAACCCATTTCACATAGGCCACCCAACAGCTGGCAAATGGCAAGAACCTTCAGTTGGCCTGATCTGGATTTCTTTCAAAGCCGGTGACCTGAAGGCAAAAGCTTTCTGTATCCTGTTACTAATGGCCGTGAGATCAAAAGAACCTGTATGACTCACTGAAATAACAATATCAGAGGATACAGAACTACATTCACAGAATTTGAAGGTGTAAGACCTGAAGAAGGGCTCTGTGTAGCTCGAAAGCTCGTCTCTCTCACCAACAGAAGCTGGTCCAATAAAAGATATTACCTCCCCCGCCTTGTCTCTCTAATAGCCTGGGACCAGCATGGCTACAACAACTGCAAACAAGGATGAATAGGGATAATGAAGGAAGGCCAAGGGTGTGTTACTGAATGGAACTGAGCAAAGGAAAATTTAAGCTCGATCTCTGACATTTCCTGGCAGCGAGACTGTAGATTATTCTCCCATGGGAAGAGGTGGAAACCCCATTCACTTTAATCATTTAAAGTCAGGCTGGCCAAAGCACTCAGGAGTGCACTGTGGGGAACAATCCTGCACTGGCCAGAGTGGGATGAGATGATCTAATAGGTCTTTCCCATCTCTAGTTACTATCATTCAGTCCCCTGAGGCATCCATTTTCTTCAGTGCAATTGCTCACTTCCTGGTCTGCTGCTGATTCGCCTTGCTAATCAGCGGAACAATGGCTCTCTCATTAGTTTTCATACTTACCACTCAGATATGTCTTTCATTATAGAGCAGAATCTTACTACAATTACTGATAAAGGAGAGAGCAATTAGGAGCTTTGTCTGAAGTACCACCGTATGGGCTGCAGGGTGCCCCATATTATATTTACTATGACATGCAGATTGTTAGCTTATCAAAGTGGGCAGAGCAAAGAACAATGGAAGCAACCAGGAACACAGGCCAGTCCTCTGAACAGAGTAACTCGGGCTCCCATTCGGGGGCATACAGGATCAAAGCACAATCCTACGCTGGCAAGGAAAGGGACAAGAAGGTCCTACCAGGTCTTCTCCAACGATGCCTACTCACAGACCCTATAACAGTGGGTGTTAATATCACTCTCAGCCCCAGAAGGGCAGCCAGGCTTCATGACATACCTCCCTGACCCAAAGTCTCTCTTCCTAAGCCATAACTTCTGGTTACTCTCATGGTTCGTGTTACCTTCCTATGGCCCTGTCTGCAATGGGTAGCAGCATGCTTATTATCTTACTCTGATCACAGCCGAGACACATCACTCTAAAATGTCTGGGAGACAGCTGAACTCATATGCTACAGTCATAAGACCAGCCAGACTGGATCAGACCAGTGGTCCATCTAGCTCGGTATCCTGTCTTCCAACAGCAGCTGGTGCCAAATGCTTCAGAGGGAATGAACAGAACAGGGCAATTATCGAGTGATCCATCCCCTCATGTCCAGTCCCATCAGCTGGCAGTCAAAGGCTTTTCTGGCTGTCAGAGGCCTGGTCTTAATGAGACTGTGTGTTCCTAGGGGGGTAATTGAAATTATTAGGGATGAGAGAATGTGCTGGGCCAGATTTAGAACACACTGGAACTCAGAAGATGATCTCCATACTTTTGGAGTTTGTCCCCCATTTGGCTCTGGCAAAATGCAAGTTCTCCTTGGCTCTTCGTATTATACCCTGGTCATCTGAGAAGCAGTGCAAGGACTTCCAAGCCAGAATCTTTGTTTGCACGGCCCAGGTTTCCAGCCAGTTAGAAACACCAAGTTGAAAATTATTCTCTCTCTGGATGAAAAAGTGCCATGCAAGTGCTAAGTGAAACACACGTGTTAAGTAACTAGCAGCCAGACTCCTGTTTCAGGGGAGAGATATAGTACTCCAGAGTGGGGTTTGCATCTTATTCAAATGATCAAGCACTCTGCACTCCTGTACAAGGCCCCAATACAGGGGCACAGTGCTGGAGATGTGGGGAAAGGATGTTAAGTATCTGTGCAGGGGTCTGTTGTGTAGCCCAGTGCCCAGCATGGCCACATGCAGTGGCTCCTTCAGAGTAGAGAGGGTTGGAGCAGCCTTCTACATGCACATGTGGGTGTCAAAAAGACTAGTAGCAGCCGCTCTGTGGACAAGAAGAAAAGGAGTACTTGTGGCACCTTAGAGACTAACCAATTTATTTGAGCATGAGCTTTCGTGAGCTACAGCTCACTTCATCGGATGCATCCGATGAAGTGAGCTGTAGCTCACGAAAGCTTATGCTCAAATAAATTGGTTAGTCTCTAAGGTGCCACAAGTACTCCTTTTCTTTTTGCGAATACAGACTAACATGGCTGTTACTCTGAAATCTGTGGACAAGGGTTCCCCAGCCGAGTTACTCAGCATGACGATGGAATGCGTGCCGAAGCAATTTAAGGGCTGAAGAGAATACTGACATCAGGGTAGGCTTGTCACTTCCTGTCCTCAAAACAAGTGGCGGTAGGTTCAAGGTTATGATCTGGAGAAGAATGTGAATGTTCAGAGGAGCCTCTCAAACACTGAGATCTGAAAATCTGGGGGCTCCTGGATCATATGAGAAGTCTGCTCCTCCCTGCCTCTGCTCAGGCAGAAAATCCCATGACAACAGATATATTTTTACACTTCTGGTCCCAGCACCAAGGAGTTCAGAGGCAACGTGAACCTAAGGGGGCAAAACTAAAAAGGACAAACATTCAATCACTTAAAAAAAAAACACCCTTGAACAACTTAGTTTTGGAGCAGGTCTTGTTCTGTCCAAAACCCTTGCCCACCCCTAGTAAAGAGAGGAATTTTGAGTCAGCTTTGGTAATGGAGTCTAGCTTCCATCCAATACATAGAATCATAAAGTTAGAGATGGGAGAGAGCAAAGGTAGGCCTTGATCCAGATACTCCCCTTCCCAATACCTTGGGAAATTTCTGATCTGAATCAGACCTGCACTCTTTCTTTGCAATGGAAGAAGCCAAAGTGCCATATCCAAACTCACTCCTCAATATTGGAATTCACCCATCTGAATTTTGTTCCTTCTAGGTCACCCATTCCACACACACACCCCGTTTCTCCCAGTGGCTGATGCAGGATTGCCCCATTCCCTGCACTATATTCCCCAGTGTTTTACCTCGTGTATGTTTCAGGAGACTGGAAACAAACTTCCTCCTTCTTAGCCTGTATTACGGTACAAAGAAAAGAGCCTGCCTTAAGATGCAAACCAGCAACGGCCTCCCTAGTCAGACAACTATCGAACTGCCATACCAGCATTTTTTTACAGCAGTTTAAAACACCATCAAGGCGTCATCAAACCGCCTTTTACATCTAAACCAAAATGGTTATGGAATGGAGCCTAGAGTGAAATGCTAAATTGGATCCTATCAAATCAGCATCAGCCCGCACAGCCTAAGTGGTAATGAATGGCTCCTAACAATGGAGTTCACCATTATAAAGTAATGACAAAAGATACATAACCATTGAGGTCTCCAGGAGTACAAGCAGCAGCCACCCATCGCCTGCCCCCCTTCACGTTGTCTGTTGCCTGCTGATGGGCTCGTATTAGGGTAAAGCTTTGGGGTGGGGGTGGGGAGGTCAACTGCCGCTAGATTCTCCTCTCCTTAACTGACAAAGTGTTTCAGGATTCATTTAAGATAAATTATTCAGTCTAAACAGCGATGTAATAAATCTTCAGTGGGAAACAATAGATGGCTCTCCCCTTGGACACACAGAGGCTACAAAACTAGTCTCCTGCTAAGCAATAGTTATGTCCCACCACAGCTGCTGATGGGCCAATTTACAAAGGTATTGTTTGTTTCCTTACATGTTAGGTCACCTTGTATTGCTCCAGGAAGGGCTGCCGTTTGGCAACCCGTCATTGCATGTGTAGTCCAGTAGCCATGAAAAATATACAAGAGATACCTCACACTTTCCTGTTTTGTAAGTAACTTGATGCTAGTTTCTATACGATATACCCGGAGCCTCAGCAATGGCACAGAATAAGTTATTTTAAAACATATGGGAAAGACTTATTCGGTCAAGGGCTACCCTGAGACAGCAGAGGGTTATTCCATACAATATACTGCTGAGCGTTTTGTCCAGAGTTAACACATCCCAAGTAGCTGGTCTTTCATCACTCCTCTTTGGAGACTCTGGCCTTGTCATTCCTGGACGGTTCCAACTAGGGGGAGAAAGGCAGCACTGCTGAGAATGCGATTAGGCCCTTATGAAACGTTGCACCAGTCTGGAAACATCGGCCCAATCTGTGGAGTTCTGGACTCTATCCCCATACACAGTAACGGATCTGAGCTGGTTCATCCAATTTCTCTGATCAGTGTGTGCCAGGCATGTAACATGGCTCCAGGAAATTCTAGCGGAGGACACAGCTTCCTAAGGGGAGCAGCTTGCACAAATGTTATAACACTTGTAAAAAAAGAAAAAAAAATATCCCCATGCACACTGGTCAGAGGAATTGTGCTACAGCCCAGCATCAAAAGACAGCACGGTCCCAACCACAAAGTGGAAGTGGCTGGCCCAGATCCTCACCTGCTGGGAATCAGTGCAGCTCCAGGCACTGTGCAGATTTACACTGGCTAGGGACCTGGCCCACCCATGTTTAAATCCTCCGTCACATTGCACGCCCACTCCCTCCTCTTCTGCCATCTGCCAGGCACTCCGTGCCCTGGGCCAAGATTCATTGCTGACTGTTCTTGCTTCACAAGCCTTTCCCGTCCAAAATATGCCCAAGTGCTTCTGCAGATTCCAACTGTTCCTCTCAGCCAGGGATGTGGCCAAGTTCTCAGGCATGCTGTCATTTCCCTGCTCCCATGCCAGCCAATAACAGCTTTGGTCTCTCCTACCTTTCAGGATCACCTGGAAAATCTCTGACCTACTCATTCAAGTCCTCCTCCTCTGCACAGCACCTGCGGTGCTGTCACCCAAGAATAATTTACAGCGTAGGAGTTGGAGGGTTATGTGCACTCAAGACATAGTCAGGGTCTTCCTCGCTTTCCTTTGTGGCAGCATGGTCCTTCGGGAACCCGTGGTGCTCACTCCTAATGGATGCTGCATTAGCTAATCCAGTGATTCAATTAGTTCAAAATGCTCTCTGATGGCACAGGCTGACCTTCCTCCTCCTCAGTTTATTGGGCTCCTGGAGACAATGAAGCTGCTTTTTAAGGGAGGGTCCACTAGAAGAGGCAGCTCATCTTTTGCTTTGTTACTGCTACACAGTGGCTATGTTTGCTCAGGGTTTCTCTGGATGGATCATTAGCACCGATTCTAAGATGGAAACTCTCCCACTGTCACCCCTCATCATTTCTGCTGTCCTTCAGTGGGTGACAGTTACTCCCCGAGTCAATCCAGGACCGACAACACTGTGTTAGAGGGCACATTGCTGGAAGAGCCATCTTTTAGCTGAAGCACAAAACAGAGGTCTTGCTCACCTGACGTCATTCAATATCCCCCTGGTACATATAAAGTAGGGTGTTAGTTCTGGCCAAATTCCAATCTGAGCAATTACAGTATATTCTGCCTATATGAAAAATTCATCTCACAGTTGGAATTGGATAGGATGCATCTCTTCACTTCCTATCCTGAGCTCCTGTGCTCTGGGGTAGCTGCATTTCAGTTGTGAAGTGATGCCACGTGTGTCACCCAGGTGTGCACCCGTGTGTCATTTACGCATAGTGCAACAAATCCCTGGCCTTTTAGGAACTTCACCATTGTCACTCTGCTGCATATCTTGGCATGACATGGTGAAAGCAACAGAAATACTCCTGCTTGACAAGCACAGCAGAGCTAAAAGACTCTCTCCGTTAGCTATTAGCGGTAAGGAGTTTATGACACACACACAGCTGAGCAGTACTGATCCCATTCAGCAGAGGGCAGTGGTGCACATACACCGCAACCAGCGCATTACAAACATGCCTACATACAAAACCAGCTGTGCTTCTTCCAAGGTGAAAGGCAATAAGATCAATGTAAGACTGCTGTTATTCAGTCTGCATAACTTATTTAAGAATAGTATGCAAACTATAATGCTTTCTTACAAACATCAGAATGTGAGGAAAGAATGACAAAATGGCCTGGGGATAAACTCGATGCATTCTGGTTGGGAGAATGCAAAGCCCATTGTATTTTCATATTTTAGGGGTGAGCATGCACAACCTGCTCATGGCTTTGTTCCTGGCCTGAGGGGTTATATGATCTCCTCAGCCCATGGAAATAATGAAGAGTATCTTAGGCACATATTCTGTGCCTGTGTAAAATGATGCTACACAGAACGTGCAAGAATGACATATGTAATAGCTGATGTGGTCAAAACTCATTGGGTATTTTGTTAACGTCAATGAGACTTGTGTGGTCAACTCCCTAGGTCTGTTTTGAAAACCTCAACCCTTGTGCATTGTTATTTACTTACTGGCCTGGTTTTCAGAAGCGCTGAGCACCCACAACTCCCACTGAAGCCTCTGGGAGCTGGGAACACCACTGAAAATCAGTCCACAAATCTATCTCAATATATATATGGCAGAGATCTCCAAACTGTGGGGCGCATCCCCTGGGGAGGCGCAGAAGAACGTTTGAGGGGGTGCAGTGCGGCATGGGCTAGCCCACACTGGGGGCAGGGCGGGAGCACCCCCAGCTCTGCTCAGGGCCACAGCCCCAGCCTTGGCCCCTGCTACGACTTCCCCTCCCGGCCCCAGCTCCAGTCCCCAGCCTTGGCCCCCGGCTGTGGTTCCATTCCCAGCCGCAGCTCTGCCCCCAGCTGCAGCCCCAGCCTCGGCCCCTTTACCTCTGTCCATTCCCCCCGCCCTCAGGAGCTGTGGCCCCAGTCCCAGCCCCTGCTCGGGGCAAGCACGGACAAGGCTAAGGGGGAGGCACGGCCGTGAAAAGTTTCAGGACCACTGATATATGGCTTGTTTGTATGTAAATATGAGAGGGGAGGTGTGTAGCGGGGTAAATACGCAGCCATGGAAGTGCTAGGCCAGAGCAAGGAGAGCGTACATATAAGGAGGAACTTTCAAACAGACACAGCAGCCTGCAATTCAAACATAACGCCAAACAAATTGGCTTAGTGTACAAGAGCGCTAGATGGGTCAAGGATGACGAGAGGAAATTAGAAATGAGGAAATGGAGTCACACTGGAAGACGAAATAAGCAAAGTCGGCCAACACTGCTTAGCTGCGTGTTATGGCAACATCACAACCACAGGGGAGGATGGTTTTGCTCCCCATGTGTCCTAACCTGGAAGAGTCATGAGTGTGAGTTAGCAGTGATGGAGGTTCGAGCTCCAGTGCTGCAGAGCTCTCGCTGTTCAGCGCGAATGCCCGGAGCCTGTCTGTGCTCAGTGCTCTCCTCTCATGGCTGATGGCAACTGTGGGGTTAAGGCAGCTCCTATCGAGAGCTGCAGCAAGCTGTTTGCCAGAGGCTTGAAGTCTGGCAAACAAGCAGGCCCTTCTTGGCTCCCTGGAAACAGTTTGCTAACTCTGTTCAACTCAGGGTGAGAAGCACCACTAAGCTGCTGACATGTGTGGAGCAGATTCAGAGGTTTTATTTTAACTGTTAGCATGTAGGGGGCAAATCCCGAAGTCCTTACTTGGGCAAAACCTCCCAGTGTTCGGCCTGATACGTCCCTCCCCGCGCAGCTGGTCCACTGAGACAAGCATCTGCTTCAGCTACTAGCTAGAGAAGCTAGCTCAAGCTTTTAGAACTGGAAGCATGGGCCACGGGTGAACATGCCCTTTGGGGGAGGCTAGCCCCCGGCCCTTCGCCCTCTTCCTGAGGCCCCACCCCTTCTACCTCCCCTCCCCTGCCAGAGCCCGGTGAGCACACACCCCAGGGCTGCTAGCCCCCTAGCGCGCTGGGCAGGCGGCGTGGCCGGAGCACACCCAGCTCCAGAGTTGGGCGGGTGGGCGGCCAGAGCGTCCCCAGCCCAGGGTGCTGGGCAGGCAGCACTGTCCCGGGGCCGGGAGGACAGGCAGAGCGGCACAACGTGGCTCCAACCCGGGGGTCTCGTGTGCACCACAGCTCCCAGCCTGCCTGCCACAGCCTCTTGGCCACAGAAGGGAGCAGCAGACAGGAGGAGGCCTGGGGGTTGTGGAGCATGTGTGGGGCAATGCAGGCTGTTTGGGGAGGCACAGTCTTCCCCTGCCTATGATACCCACCACCCCTGACTGGAAGTGCCCAGTTCCATCCACAGTTGCATCCCGTAATGGCAGTCATTACAGAAGGGCTGCCGGATTTGGGCCTCCCTCCATCGTTATTAGTGGACATTTTCCTTCAGCACAAGCAGTCAAGCTGCTTCTGTCAGACCCGAGGGTCTCACAAGCCCCAGCCAGGACCGGAGGAAGAGACCCAGTGAGACAGCCGCCATCTTGACCAATGCATCAGGGATTGAACCAGGCACCCTCTACAGCCAAAAGCACAAAGCTGCTACAGATGGGGCTAAAGAGTCAAACTGCCCTCAATGGAGCTGTAAGAGACTCATATCCTCTGTGGATTGGGTCCTGGGGACTAGGGTGACCAGATGTCCCAATTTTATAGGGACAGTCCTGATTTTGGGGTCTTTTTCTTATATGGGCTATTACCCCCCACCCCCTGTCCTGATTTTTCACACTTGCTGTCTGGTCACCCTACCGGGGATGAGCCAAAATACCCACATCAGTGGGTTACACTAACACATTTACAGCTGGTAAATTATCTCCCCCCTGAGGATTTTTCAGTGATGGGATATGGAGCCTCACACCTCCAGGCATCTGGTTCAGATCCAGGCAAGATATAACTAGAGCCCCCAGATCACCGGATAGTGGCTGCTCCGTGAAATAAGTGGGTGGTTTCAGTCCAGGAAGGTGCTCATGTCACAAGAGAAGCCACCACCCCACAGCAGGTACTAGCCTGGCAGACTCAGCAGAAAGGCCAAGAGTGAACAGGGCACAGAGAAGAGCAACTTTGTCACAAAGGGAGTCCCTGCTTGGGGAAATTAGAGGAGTCAATGACCATGCTGTATCTGTTCTGGGACTGAATAGTGGACTGGGTTTCAGTCTCCAGGGCTGCCTCTACCAGCACAAAATCCTTGCAGAAGAAGAGAAAAAAATATTGGAATATTTATCCAGCTAGGGAAACAGTTATACTGCAACAAATCCATGGCTCACAAATGCAACCATTCTGCACTCTGTGGCTACTCAGAACTTCATGGGGGCATCAGAGATGGAACTCAGACACAAAAGCACAGCCCCTCTTACTTGAACTAAAGGAGAATCACCATCAAAAGTGTACACTATAGGGCATAAGCTACACAGTTGAGCAGTTCTGATTCTGTCCAGCAGATGGCAGTGTGGTATCCATATGCACTAGCGACTTGATTACAATGCCTTATATACCATTCATTACATTCCTTCACTGCAATTATTTGGATCAGAATTTTTCCTTCATCTTCAGCTTGCCCTCCTGCACACAGTGAATTCAAAGCTGCATTTATAAAGTATGAAACTGGTTACAATGTCACAAAGTCAGCATTGTCACAAGAGTTTGCAGAACCCCAGCCAGACAAGGAAGCTCTTTTTTTCATTTGATAAAAGCACTCAAGTCTGGAGAGCATTTATATAAAACCTGTTCAGGAAATCCCCAGGATCAGGCAGCAGGAAGGAGAGGTCAGTTGTTATGGAGAAAAACCTTCTCTTAAATCATGCAGCTATCCCAGAGAGAGGTTCAGAAGAGGACTGGAAGGAGCCAGCAAACAGAGCTGTAAACAGAGGAGTTTGAGGGGGAGTTTGTATTGCGGTGCTTGTTTGGGGTTTGTTTTTGCTGTGGGTGCTGCTGTTTTGGTTTGGATTGTGTTTCCCAGACTAACAGGACTTAGGTGGGAAGGCTATGACAGATACAGAGGCAGCAGTGTGAGTGACCCATGTAGTGGAAGACACAATGAAGATGACTGGATGTGGAAGCTGCTATATGTACATGATCCTGGAGAGGGTACCTGGAAAGAGTTTTGTCTGCATGAAGTGCCGTCTGATAGAGCTGATGGAAGAAAAGATCCGAGGATTGGAGATGCAGGTGGAAAGTCTGGTTGAGTTTAGAAGGGGGTTCGAGCAGATTATGGAGCAAAGACATGAGGCAGCTGAAGGGAAAAGCTCAGACTTGCAGATGGAAGCAGGACTGAAGAACTCTGAGGGGAGACTGCTGGGTGAGGCAAGTGGTCAGTGGAAGCATGTGACTAAGAGAACCAGGCAGAGGAAAAGATGGACTAGTGAAGGAGAATTAGAGCTTAAGAACAAGTTTGCAGAGCTGGAAAATGAAGAAGGGACTCAACAGGTGGTCACTGAAGGTGGAAGGGCAAGGAAGAAGAGAAGAGCGGCTAGTCCTATAGGAAAAGGGGTAGAGTCAATGGAGACTACACCAAATATGAGCCCCTAGAGGATACAGGATGGTTGAAGAGGATTACAAGGGAGAATAGGAATGGAAAGAACTTGCAGCCAGAGGGAACAGGGGATAGACTGGAGAATCGCACCATCACTAGGAAAAGGCAGGTCTACGTGATCGGGGACTCCTTACTGAGAAGGATAGACAGGCCTGTAACCAGAGCTGATCCAGAGAATAGAAGGGTGTGCTGTCGTCCAGGTGCTAAGATATGGGATGTGGACCTGAGGTTGAAGTGGATCCTAAAGGGAGTGGGAAAGAATCCACTGATCATCCTTCATGTGGGAACAAATGATACTGGTAGATTCTCACTGGAATGTATCAAGGGAGACTATGCCAGACTGGGGAAGACGCTTAAGGAAATCGAGGCTCAGGGGATCTTCAGTGGAATTCTGCCTGTTCCTAGAGAAGGGCAACAAAGGTGTGACAAGATTATGACTATCAACAGATGGCTCAGGCAGTGGTGCTATAAGGAGGGCTTTGGGATGTACGGCCACTGGGAGGCATTCATGGACAGAGGACAGTTCTCTCGGGATGGACTTCATCTGAGCAGGGAAAGAAATAGACTTCTAGGATGGAGGCTGGCACAACTGATTAAGAGAGCTTTAAACTAGGAATTTGGGGGAGATGGTTGGGAGATGTCCAGGTAATCTCCATGTCAGATTTTAGCATTGAGAGGGAAGAAAACAAAGTAAGAAAGGATACAGCCGTGGGTAGCAGAATGTATATAAGGAGGAAGGGCAGTGTGGATACCAGTCTAATAGGTTATACTTGCTGTAGAATATCTGTGCCTAATCGGGTACAGAATGTGAGCGAGGCCAAATAGCAAAAATTAAGATGTTTGTACACCAATGCGAGGAGCCTAAGTAACAAAATGGAGGAACTAGAGCTCCTGGTGCAGGAAGTGAAGTCAGATATTCTAGGGATAACAGAAACGTGGTGGAATAGTCGTCATGACTGGACCACAGGTATTGAAGGGTATGTGCTGTTTAGGAAAGACAGAAATAAAGGTAAAGGTGGTGGAGTAGCATTGTCTATCAGTGATGAGGTAGAATGTAAAGAAATAAGAAGTGATGGAATGGATAAGACAGAGTCCGTCTGGGCAAAAATCACATTGGGGAAGAAAATTATTAGAGCCTCCCCTGGGATAGTGCCTGGGGTGTGCTATAGACCGCCGGGATCCGATTTGGATATGGATAGAGCCCTCTTTAATGTTTTTAATGAAGTAAATACGAATGGAAACTGTGTGATCATGGGAGACTTTAACTTCCCGGATATAGACTGGAGGACGAGTGCTAGTAATAATAATAGGACTCAGATTTTCCTAGATCAAGTAGTTGCTGAACCGACTAGAGGGGATGCCATTTTAGATTTAGTTTTGGTGAGTAGTGAGGACCTCATAGAAGAAATGGTTGTAGGGGACAATCTTGGTTCAAGTGATCATGAGCTAATTCAGTTCAAACTGAACGGAAGGATTAACAAAAATAAGTCTGCGACTAGGGTTTTTGATTTCAAAAGGGCTGACTTTCAAAAATTAAGGAAATTAGTTAGGGAAGTGGATTGGACTGAAGAACTTGTGGATCTAAAGGCAGAGGAAGCCTGGGATTACTTCAAGTCAAAGCTGCAGAAGCTATCGGAAGCCTGCATCCCAATAAAGGGGGAAAATTTCATCGGCAGGAGTTGTAGACCCAGCTGGATGAGCAAGCATCTCAGAGAGGTGATTAAGAAAAAGCAGAAAGCAACAGGGAGTGGAAGATGGGAGGGATCAGCAAGGAAAGCTACCTTATTGGGATCAGAACATGTAGGGATAAAATGAGAGAGGCTAAAAGTCAAGTAGAGTTGGACCTTGCAAAGGGAATTAAAACCAATAGTAAAAGGTTCTATAGCCATATAAATAAGAAGAAAACAAAGAAAGAAGAAGAAATGGGACTGCTAAACACTGAGGATGGAGTGGAGGTCAAGGATAATCTAGGCATGGCCCAATATCTAAACAAATACTTTGCCTCAGTCTTTAATAAGGCTAATGAGGGGATAATGGTAGCATGACAAATGGGAATGAGGATATGGACGTAGATATTACCACATCTGAGGTAGAAGAGAAACTTGAACAGCTTAATGGGACTAAATCGGGGGGCCCAGATAATCTTCATCCAAGAATATTAAAGGAATTGGCACAAGAAATTGCAAGCCCATTAGCAAGAATTTTTAACGACTCTGTAAACTCGGGGGTTGTACCATATGATTGGAGAATTGCTAACATAGTTTCTATTTTTAAGAAAGGGGAATAAAGTGATCCGGGTAACTACAGGCCTGTTAGCTTGACATCTGTAGTATGCAAGGTCTTGGAAAAAATTTTGAAGGAGAAAGTAGTTAAGGACATTGAGGTCAATGGTAAATGGGGAAAAATACAACATGGTTTTACAAAAGGTAGATCGTGCCAAACCAACCTGATCTCCTTCTTTGAGAAAGTAACAGATTTTTTAGACAAAGGAAACGCAGTGGATCTAATTTACCTAGATTTCAGTAAGGCGTCTGATATCGTGCCACATGGGGAATTATTAATTAAATTGGAAAAGATGGGATCAATATGAAAATTGAAAGGTGCATAAGGAATTGGTTAAAGGGGAGACTACAGTGGGTCCTATTGAAAGGTGAACTGTCAGGCTGGAGGGAGGTTACCAGTGGAGTTCCTCAGGGATCGGTTTTGGGACCAATCTTATTTAATCTTTTTATTACTGACCTTGGAACAAAAAGTGGGAGTGTGCTAATAAAGTTTGCAGATGATACAAAGGTGGGAGGTATTGCCAATTTAGAGAAGGACTGGGAAATCATACAGGAAGATTTGGTTTACAAGGTCATCTGGAGTAATAGTAATAGGATGAAATTTAATAGTGAGAAGTGTAAGGTCATGCATTTAGGGATTAATAACAAGAATTTTAGTTATAAGCTGGGCATGCATCAATTAGAAGTAACGGAGGAGGAGAAGGACCTTGGAGTACTGGTTGACCACAGGATGACTATGAGCGGCCAATGTGATATGGCCGTGAAAAAAGCTAATGCGGTCTTGGGATGCATCAGGCGAGGTATTTCCAGTAGAGATAAGGAGGTTTTAGTACCGTTATACAAGGCACTGGTGAGACCTCACCTGGAATACTGTGTGCAGTTCTGGTCTCCCATGTTTAAGAAGGATGAATTCAAACTGGAACAGGTACAGAGAAGGGCTACTAGGATGATCCGAGGAATGGAAAACCTGTCTTATGAAAGGAGACTCAAGGAGCTTGGCTTGTTTAACCTAACCAAAAGAAGGCTGAGGGGAGATATGATTGCTCTCCATAAATATATCAGAGGGATAAATACCAGGGAGGGAGAGGAATTATTTAAGCTCAGTACCAATGTGGACACACAAACAAATGGATATAAACTGGCCTTCGGGAAGTTTAGACTTGAAATTAGACAAAGGTTTCTAACCATCAGAGGAGTGAAGTTCTGGAACAGCCTTCCAAGGGAAGCAGTGGGGGAAAAAGACCTATCTGGCTTCATGATTAAACTTGATCAGTTTATGGAGGAGATTGTATGACGGGATAACATGATTTTGGCAATTAATTGATCTTTAACTATTCAAGGTAAATATGCCCAATGGCCTGTGATGGGATGTTAGATGGGGTGGGATCTGAGTTACTACAGATAAGTCTTTCCTGGGTATCTGGCCAGTTAATCTTGCCCACATGATCAGGGTTCAGCTGATCGCCATATTTGGGGTCGGGAAGGAATTTTCCTCCAGGGCAGATTAGAAAAGGCCCTGGGGGGGTTTCGCCTTCCTCTGTAGCACGGGGCACGGGTCACTTGCTGGAGGATTCTCTGCACCTTGAAGTCTTTAAACCATGATTTGAGGACTTCAATAGCTCAGGCATAGGTGAGAGGTTTATTGCAGGAGTGTGTGGGTGAGATTCTGTGGCCTGCATTGTGCAGGAGGTCAGACTAGATGATCATAATGGTCCCTTCCGACCTTAATATCTATGAATCTATGATCTCATCAAAAGGAAACAACAATATTACTACAGTGAACTGGCTAGTGAGAATATGCACCAGCTTCATTTAGTGGATGGAATCAGAACTGCTCAGCTGAGTTTCATAGACCCTGTACTACAAATAGCTAATGGAGATTCTCCTTTAGCTCAAGTGGCAGAGCTTTTGGAGCCTGCGGTTTGCAGTTCTATCCCTGCTGTCACAATGCAGTTCTAATTAGCCATGGTGTGCTGCGTAGAGACCAGCATGACCTAAGTTCTTTGGGATAGAGTCTGTCTTGTACAGTGCTGGATACACTGTTGGTGCTGAAATGTTCACAGTTCCTAGGTGGCCATATATTTGTCCAAATACTTAACATCTATAAGTCTCCTTTCCAAGTATTAATGAAATTAGTTCTCGCAGCAACCCTGTCTGTGAGGGAGGGAAGAATTATTTATAAATACCAATTTTATTGAGACCCAAAGGGGTTAAGTGACTTGCTCAAGGCTACACATGGAGTCAGTGTCAAAGCTAGGATTAGAACGCATGAATCTTGTGATCCAGTGACACCGGTCGGTTGGTCAAGCTGAGTTAGTCACCTCCCCCACCCCATTGCTACAGTCCCTCTCTCTCAATTCAAATTGAGTGAGGCCCTGAAGAGAGAAATCCTTAAAGGAAGAAAGTCAGTTCTCATCCTTGCTACAAAGCATGATTCCCACACTTGGAAGGTCTGTGCAAAGCAGGACCATGCAAAGAAAACCAGCCCTTCCTGGGGGTGCAGGATCTATAAGGATACATGTTATAATTTTCCATTGCTGGAAAGGGACCCTTTGTTTCTGAGATTCCTTTAGCTGCTGATCAATGTCACGACTTCCCCTCAAGTCAAACCAAACCTCAGGCCTCGCTTTCCTCCTGCTAATGGCAGCCTTTCTTCCACCCTGATACAAAACAGGATCCCAGGGGTGCTGCCAACAGAACGACTCCTTTAGTGAAGGGCCCAAGGTCTAAGTCCAGGATCCAAGCTCGGTCTCCCGCTGACAAACCACAGCTGTGAATTCTTCCAAGCTGATCAACGGGATGGAGAGGCCACTCGAGGAGCGATGACAGACCAGACTTCCCCTGGAATGGGAAGAAGAGAGGACCTCACACCGGTCGTCCATCTCACCCTCAGCAGAGTCAGCCCATTTAGAACGAGGCAGCGCAACTCATTGAATTCCCCTGTCATTTTTTCAGAGCAGGGGAACGAAAAAACTGTTGATCGTTAGCAACTGCAACGAACAGAAGGAGCCAAAGGACAAAGTTTGCAATATATCCATCGAAGCACCTAGTAGATCGGCCAGGCCGTCTCCCCTTGGCCAGTGCAGGATTGCTCTCTATGGTACATTTTAAAATATCTTATTCTTTTTATCACAGTAGCACCAAGATCAGGTGCTAGGCAATGTACAGAGACATGGCAAGGGACAGCTCCGGCCTGAGGAGCTGACAAGACAAAGGGTGGGAGGGGAAACAGAAGAAGAAAGAGGTGGAGGGACTAGCCCACAGCAGTTCACTTGCAAGACTAGAACTTGGGTTTCCTGTATCCCCAGCCAGAGCCTGAGCCACTAGACTGATTTTAAAGGTGCATATTTCACTAGGACACTAATGCGTTAGCATGCTGGGACAGGCTAACTAGTCTAGTTTTAAATATCCCAGGTGCTGGAGTGCCCAGCACTTCCCTTGGGAGACTATTTCACATCCTCAGAACATCTCACGGTCAGGAAGTTTCCCCAGATGTTCAGCTTTAAACATTATACCTCTCAGTTCCCTCCTATTTACACTCCCATGTATCTTACTAAACAATTTCTCTCCCTCCTTGCTGTCTACAACCTTCAAATCTCTCCCGACTGTGATCATGTATCCCCTGCCCTTAGTCACTGCCTAGCCATGCTCGACAGAGTTAGCTCTTTTAATCTTTCCCTGTACGTCAAATCCCTCCAGATCCTTGATTGTTTTTGCTGCTCTTCTCTGAGCTCCCTCCAGTTTGTCAATATCTTGCTGGCAGTGTGGTGCCCAGGATGAAATGCAATATTCCAGATGTGGTTTCATCCACAGAGAGTGTAACAGCCACAGAGAGTGTAACAGATACCTCCCTGCTTCCTAAATTAATAGTCGCTAGCAGCCCCTTCCACCCTAGAGGATCCCCCAATTACAGCCACCTCTTGCAGATCACAAATACCACCTAACACAGTGCCTCAGGGGTTGGGGAGGAGGAGTGAATTGAAGGCAAACACAATGGGATCTTTGCGTGTCTCACCTCACAAGCCACGGGCTGCCTAGAGCAAAGAAAATGGAGGCCAGCGCAGGGGGAGAGGTTTAATGCTCTTTTATCAGCAGAGCGGTAGCAGGTCCCCCCGCTCATGAACTCTACCACTGCAGGCCTCGTGTTACACCAGTACGGTGACCATAAAGGGACACACCATTCTATTCCTCCCTCCAATGCTTTATAAAGCCCACAAGAGATGAAAAACAGATCCACATGTTCCCCACTCCTGGCATTCCTCAGTGTCATGAGAAACACCATCACTGTTATGTTCCCTGCACAAAGTCCACAGCACAGCAATTGCTTGGGCCTGATTCAACCTTAGAGCCCCTTAAACGCCTCCTGACCTCAGCCAGAGTCTTGAGCATGCGACAGATGCAGGATCAGGTCCCTACACCCACACGGGAAGGGTCACGGGCTGAGCTGCTCCTGACGAACGCGCAGGTCTATGGAGCGGAAGCATTTCACACAGCTGGATGCGTTCATGTCACAAGGGTGTTAAATGTTGTAACCTGGGTCCAGGCAATGGAGATCCGCCTCTTACCAGCGCTTCCATGCATCACTCTTACAACGGCCCCTCTGTGCTTGGCATGAGGGGAAGGCCACGAATGGCTGGGAGCTGGACATCTTTGGTTTGCCTGTCATAAAAGAGAAATAATCAAGGTGAGCTGCCGTTTAATCCTTATTTGTGAGTCACACGGTACCTGCGCAGGAATGTAAATCCCACCCCTTCCGGAGAAGACAGGCATGGCACGAGAAAGCCCCCCCGGGCGCTCCCACCCCTCAGTATCAGCTCCTCCTAAACTACCCCTTGGCGCCGAGGTGCAGAGAGCTTGAGACAGCGACCTTGGTATGGGTCCTGCCATCCTGCCCTTACTCCTAGGGCAGCAAAACGGCACCAGTTCCCCAGGAGCTACAGAACTGTCCACATGCCCCAGCGAGGAGCTCAGCGCAGACAGATTAGATTGGCTAGACAGGCTCAGAGTCCGCCAGAGCTGCAGTGGATGGAGCAGAGCATGCCCCAGATTACTGAAAAAAAAAAAAAAAAAAGGGAGTAATCGGTTATCCACTGGTGCTGGGGGAGGGCAGCATGATCTAGGAGCCAGGAAATCTGAGCTCTGCCACTGGGTCTGTTGTGTGAGCTTGGGCAAGTTTCTTCCCCCCTTCACCCGTCTTGTCTGTTTAGACTGTAAGCTTTTCAGGATAGAGACAGTCTCTCCCTACGTGTAACTAAGGCCCTTTGTTTTCAGATTTTACTGAACAATGCCCAGGTTTTACAAAAGCTATTATGCGGGTTTTACTGATTTTTCACCTGAATTTTGGACCAGTTACACAAAAATACTATGTTAAGAAAACCGAATACATGACATTAGGTAGTGTACACATGATGCTGTCTGTTAAAGTAAGGCGTGTAGTGGGAGATGCACGTGAACGTACTATTAATGTACAGTTCATGAAATAAACCACAGCATTAAATTGCTTTCATTTTTAATAATCTTACTTTTTGCTACTGGTTACTTCCCCAGTCCCCAGGATTTACACAAAACCGTGATGTTAATTTTTTTGCACCAATTTTCACCCGTTTTTTAAATTATATAATAAACATTGATAAATTCCCACGACATTTTAAGCAAATTAAAAGCCAAAAATGAAGGGCCTTGTGTATAACCCACTGGTGAGTGTGTCACAGGGCCCCTCTGTAATGAGTTGTTACTTCCACCACCCACAGAGCCTTGGCTCCTTAGGTCAATCAGTAGCAGGTCATATTTTCAGCTCTAGAAGTCACTGGGGTTCGATTGCTGGCATGTCAGCCAAGAAGGCAGGCACCATATATGTACAGCACCTACCACAATGAGGTCCAAATCTCAGCTGGGGTTTCTAGGCACAAACCGCAATACCCCTACTACTAATAATCTGAACAGATGTGATCCACCTGCTTGATGTCAAACCTCCTTCGGATGGAGCTGCCTTGTTGCAAAGCAACAGTGGCACCAATCCGTAATGCGACAACCCTTTTTAGGGGAGGGGCAGTTGGGTTGTCTTGTCTGCCCCTTCATAGTGGAAGCTCACTGGGGCACGGACTGTATTTCCCTGTTGGGCTAAGCACTCCAGCCATGGCAATAACACTTGGTCTTTGCAGAGCGGGTGAGCAGAGGAATCTCATAAAGATCTATATTGGGACTGGTACCCTCCAATGTTTTTATTAATGATTCAGACATGGTAGATCATTAAATTTGCAGACGATAATAAAATAAGGGCAGTGGTTAAGACTCAGAAGGATGTAAATGTTTCACAAGATAATCTTGATAGATCAGGTGAATAGGCTCAGAGGTGGAATATGAAATTTAATGTGTCTAAGTGTAAAGCGATGCAGTTGGGTAGGAATAATCTCCAAGCTAAGTGCACATTAAATGGCACTGAAATAGCCATAGAGAGCAATATGAGCTGGGCATATTGACAGACCCAGCATTTACATTCTCAGTCCATTGTGAAGCAGCAGTGAAGCCAATAGAAGAAGCACTGAAACAAAGTTGCTTCTCCAGCACACTGTCTTGCGGCTAGATAGACAGAAGCAGCAACTCTGCCTCAGTTTCCCCTGCTGTTCTTTAGCCTACTTCAGTCATCAATGTGACCTTAACCTCTGGCCAGACCACTTTATAGAATCCAACCCCTCCCAGGGCCTCAAAATCCAATCAAAATATGAAAACAACCAAACCTCCAACCCAACCGGCTACCTCTTCCTCCCAGGCCCCACTCAACCAGTACAGTCTGTCCCCATGCCTCCCCCCAGGCTTCTGTGCCTCCAATAACCCCACTGGCTGAAGGTTGGTAGGGTCTTCCCCTCACTCAGGGGTTCAGGCAGGACTCCTGCTTCCAGTCAAGCTCCAGCTCACACTGGGAGTAGCTGGTCTGCTTCCTCACCTTCTTTCAGGCTACTTCCCAGAGAAGGGACCAAGACTGGGCCTTGCTTCTCCATTTCCCACTGCATTCACCCAGCTCTTTATGGAAAGCCCCAGCTCCCCCCAAGCTAGGTCTGGTAAGGGAGTTGTGCCATCTCATCTCCAGCCGATAAGGATCAGCTGGGGTGAGGAGGGATCGATAATCTGTCATGGGCTGAACCCTTAAAGGGCCACCCAGCCTGTATCAGTCACCCATAGAAACGAGGGCACAGCCAGGCTCCATTAAGGACAACATGATTGTTAATTGGACACTCCTGGGTCTCTGCTCTTAATGATTCTAAACATGTTCACAGACAGAGCTGACAATCCCGCCTTCACTTCAGGTTGCCTGACACTTCCCATTATAATGATCCTGCTCTCTGTTATAACTTTGCCAAACTTTAACCTTTTGGGCTGAAATTTCCCACCCTGGGCATCTGCCTCAGGCTGAATTTTTGGGAACGTTTCAGCAAAAACAGTGCAGCTGTTTCCAAGAACAAGATTAGGGAGAAATACATTGTTTTGCCTCCACAAACATACAACTCTTGTGTTAGATGCTCTAGTGCTTTGGAACAGGGACTTGACATGTGACTGGAGGGTTGCCCAAGTGTCACGGATGTGGCTTTTGCTGTTCCTGTGAAAATCTGGCCACGTTCTAAGCCTCCAAAAAACCGCATTTCGCAAAAGCTTGCTAGAATTTGTACAGCTAAAATTCTTCAAAGATTCTGTCCGTACTGAGCATGCTCCATCCCAGGGCTTCAGGGGCTGAGCAGGACTTTTCTTGCACTTGCTTCTCCTGATTGCAGGGAGCCAATGTGGCACCCAGCACAGGAACTGTGAAGAGAAAGCCTCCCTGTTTTGTGTTCTCAGTGCTGGTGCACAGGCAGCAAAGAAGAAGAGGAAAGAGTCTGACTCCAATGCCTAGTGATGAAGAATGGGACAGAGATGGGAGAGAGAGGTAAGTGGTAGATAAAAGCAGAGTGGAGCCAGGGGTGGGTGGATAGGAGCAGAATTGTTGTGAGTGTATAGCAGCAGGTGCCAGGATGAGGGAGAAGTGTATAGGAGCAGAAAAGGGCATTGACAGGCTGGGGACACAGGGAAAACAGTCTATAACCACTAGAGCACACTCCCCTCCAGAACCTAGAATTGAACCCAGGATTCCTGAGTCTCATCATTCCTCTGCTGTCACCAAAGAGCTGGGAGGCCTGTTGGCAACGGGTGTGGCTCCTCCCCACTCCTCCAGTGCTGGTCCACCCAGAGGATGACAACCTATTATTGCTATCATTAGCTCAAGTGGCAGAGGCCTGTGTGGTGGAACTAAAGAGCTGAACTCTGCTGATGACCCATCACATGACTGAACATCTGGGGGGTGTTTTTCAGTTTATTTTGTTCTTTAAATTTAGTAAATTACACTTAAAAGAACCTGCAATAAAAGAACACGAAGGCTGAAAAGTCAAACACTCAACCGTTACGAAATGCCACAATTCAGGTTGTCCTAAATTTGGACCACCCAAGATCAGCATCATTGTGCAAAGTGCTGTACAAACCCAGTAAGAGAGTCCCTGCCCCAAAGAGAAATGAAGTGGCTTGTCCAAGGTCACACAGCAAATTAGTGGCAGGGCTGGGAATAGAACTGCTCTTGGGGACAGGGATGTGTCTTTCTTGTGCACAGCTGGGGTCCTGACCTGGGTTGGAGCCTCTTGGTGCTACTGTAGTACAAATAATAAATAACAATACCATGGAATGAGTACCTTGTAGGGCCTTATGTGTGAGGGGTGACAGACAAGACAGTGATTTTTCAGTCTTGGCAGCCCATGATTATGTAGCATGACTGAAGTGTTTACAGTGCAGGTCTGCTCTAAAAAGGGCCTGTGTAAAAACAGCACCTTCTGACTGAACAGACCCTGCTCCTGGTGTGTGTTCAGACAGGGGGCTGTTGATTAGAGTGACAGAAGTAAGTCTGTCAGAGTCCTGTGGCACCTTATAGACTAACAGATGTATTGGAGCATAAGCTTTCGTGGGTGAATACCCACTTCGTCAGATGCAAAAAGTAAGCCTGTAATGCTTTTTCCGCCTGCTTGCTCGTGCAGGGCTCACACAGCTAACTGAACCAGAACTAGATTCTGCATCTTGCAGCGGGCCATCAGAACTGTTTATTCAGTGCCAACCGGTTAATAAGTAATAATAATACCTATGTCTTGTATAGCGCTTTTCGTCTGAGCACTGCTCAAGGGAGATCAGTGTCCTCATTTTGCATATGGGGAAACTGAGACACAGAGCTGCGACGTGACCTGCCCAAGCTCACCCAACAGGCTAGTGGCCAACCTGGGAATCAAACCAGGTCTCCTGAGTCCCAGTCCAATGCTCTACTGCTAGAACATACTGCTGGCAATGAGATTGCCTGAGGGCATAATTTGAAGACAGTGGTTTTGCACAGATGTCAAACTAAGTTCTTAACTTGGGCTGCTGAGTTGTTATTACTGGTGATGTATGAGAAGGAAAGGACCCATTCTGGCAGGAAAAAACTTTTCTTCTGCCCTGATCCCTTTTGCCATGGAAATCACTGAGAAACTAGTGCAATTCCCACAGTCACTTGTCACACTAGATCTAATTAGATTTAATTAATTTAATTTAACTAGATTTAATCTATGGCTCAGTATGATTTTAACCAGCATGGTCTATTTGAGGAGGAGCAGTAGTGGTGTAAATCTAACTAGTGAAGAGGCCAAGGATGGGGAAATTGAGATGGTATTATTCTACAGTCAGCAGTAGTTCTCAAACTTGAGTAACCCAAGGACCCCCATTTTGATTTAAAATTTTTCTGCGGACCCCCAAGCCACCTTGCTCAGCTGTAGGCCCCGCCCCCACTCCATCCCTTGCGCCAAGGTCCCATCCCTGCCCCACCCACCTCTTCCCACCCCCACTCCACCCCTGCCCCTCCTCTTCCCCACCTCTTTCCACCCCTTCCTCCTCCTCCCAGTGCCTCCAGCATGCCAGGGAACAGCTGTTCCACAGCATGCAGGAGGTGCTGGGAGGGAGGAGGAGGAGTTGAGAGAGGGAGGAGCTGATCAGCAGGGCCCACAGACCCCCCCCCTGGAGTACCTCAGGGACCCCCAGGGGTCTGCGGACCTCAGTTTGAGAAACAGTGTTCTACAGAAACAGCAGATGGCTTGGATTTCCAAGGAAAAGGCTTAGGTAGCAGGCCTAAGCAAAAATTAGATCCTGAGTGGGGAGCAATACGACAACATAGGCCTAGGAAGAGCAGACTGTCCTTTTGGGAATCAGCGAGAGCACTGTATGCTGATGGGATGCTTTTCCCCCCTCTTTTTTCATGCTCACAGACTGGACAGGGTTTGTTGGTTTGTTTTTAGCAAGGGAGTGGTTTTGCCCTCCTGGGACCATGCCATCTCCTCCAGAATAAGAAAGGAAAAACTAGAGGAGTTAAGAGCACAGCTGGAAGAGAGGCAGCAAGAGGGCTATGCAGCCAGCAGCCACCAGTTGCAAAATGGCCACTTGAGAGCTGCAATTGTCTAGCTGTGCCAAATGTAAAGGTCTAGCCTCCTTCAAAGGCCCATTACATATCGACCCTGCAGGAGGGAGAGTCAGCCCAGAACCGGGAGCCAGTCACAGAGGAAGGTGTGGTGGAGGGGGAAGGTAGAGGCTGCTTCTGTATCTTCCTTTGACACTATGGCCAAGATTCTCAAAAGTGACTAGTAATTTTGGAGGCCTCAGTGCTGGGGGTCCCAATATAAGATGCTTTGGAGGGGCCTGGTTTTCAGGAAGTGTTGATCACTCACCTTCTAAAAATCAGTCTCCTTCAAAGTTGCCCCCCAAATCAGGCTCCTCAAGTTGCCCCCCAAATCGCTAGCCACTTTTGAAAACCTTGGCTAATCAGTTTACCCAAAAAGCCCATTTTAAAACAGGAACATGTCAAACATGTTCAGCCAAGTGCTGATTTCATCTACATCCGTGGAAATCCCAAGAAATTCCACCAACTTCAGTGGAGTTGCTTGGATTTTTGCCAATGTCCCTGAAATCAGAATTTGACCCATGTGGTAGAGAGATGGCAGAGTTATCCTCAGATTGACCCATGGCTCATGTCTGGTTCTAACTTCTACTGCAGTAGCGCTGATTCCAGAAAAACAGAATCAGCAGGGGACTGAGATGGAGACATGTCGGGACAGAAAGGCTTTCAGGAAGGGAGATAGCTTTTTGTCATATGGCCTTTGAGACTGAGGGGTGAGAGAGACAGTGCAGCAGTTAAACGTTTAAGACTGCCTTGTGTCTTCTTTTACAAATGGAATGATGTGGAGAGTTACAAACGGAAGGAGCTTTTAATCTGTGAACACGCTACAAATCGAACCTCGTTATGTTGGAGACTTTGTGTGTTAAAAATGAGAATAATTTTACCTAATGAGAAGCTCTTAATAGGTGATGTTTTTGCTAAATTATCATATTAACCACAAGATAATTGACAAGCATTTCCTTAATGTGGGGCTATACTCACAAAATCACAAAATGAATCTTATTGTCTATAAACCATCAAGCCAGAATAAAAACAGGCTTTTTAATCATGATGACAGGCTTCCTGAAGGAAAAGTGCAGGGTTCCTGGATCATTTTAGTTATTGGGAACTAGTTTGAAAATAGATTATCTAACTAATCTGATGCCTTTGGTCTCATGGCAACCCAAAGCGTTTTATCAACTATATTTACGTATAGGAATTGATTAATCTGTCACTGAAACATAGCAGATGTTTAATGGCACATAGAGACACTACACAAGAACTTAGGAAGTGATGACTAATATACACTGACTAGCATACATATATATTAGGCTGATAATAACTACACATATCTTAAACATTGAAGTAAACACGTTATGCATTAATACAGCAGCTATATAGCTGAAATTGGCCTATACCTTTACTATAATCCTGAACATTTATGCTAAGTATCCCATAACACCTTGCATTAGCTGTAGTAAGCCGTAGCTCAAATAAATAGGAAACCAGCCAATGACAGTTTATCTAACAACAGGAAAGTAGTTGCCCACACAAGCCTAGGAAGTCCCTTCATCCCCCTTAATACCTGAGATGTATGTACTCAAAAAGATATGGATGCATCATAACCTGGAACGCACACCATGGTACCAGAACAGGACAAAAGCTAACTAACGAAATGATGTATACGGTATCCTTTTCTGGTAAACAAACAGGGTTTAAAAGAATGGCTTCGGGGCATAGCTTTGGGGTCACACCTTCTTCTTAAGGTGAATGTAACATCGCTGCAAGGAACTGCTCTTCAGAAACTGGTATCATATACAACATTTTTTGTACCATATTAATAAAACAGACTAAAAGTGGTTATTTGGATTTAAGTATATTTCATAATTCAGTAAGGAACCAGAGTGTGGTCAAGCAATTGGCTATGCCATTTACCAACAGGAAGGGAAGTGAAGAAAAGAATGTCATACCCAGCTGACTCTGCAGAGGAATTTATACAGACAGAATAATTACTTGAGTAGGAATTAGGCCAGGATGCCCTAATTTAACAGAAAGTGCTGTGGGACAAGTGGTCAGGACCTCAGCTCTCTGTGTGAACTGAAAGATGGCTGCTCCAGCAGCCCATTGCACACAGCAGCATGCTGGGTATTGGCTCCGGGCTAACTCAGTGCCACTGACCCTTAGTTTTGTAGAATGGTTTGGATGCTTAGACTAAGGGAGGGTCCACTGGGTCCACTTACCAACCTCCCCGAACAGCCTCTAGCCCATGGCCGCTACGTTCATCATCACAGCATCAAGAAGGCCTCACTGGTGGTTCTGCAAAGCCTACCATTGGCTGCACACGACCAAATATAGGCTGACTGGTACCATCTGTATTTGCAGTAGTTCCAGCCTAATGCCACATCTTCCTGGTGCCCGTCACCTTGGTCCCCTGTCTAACCTATCTACATTGTTTACCCTGCATTCATTGCCATGGTATCCAAGCACCTGTTGTGACAATTCTTTCTGTCTGCTTATACAGCTTTTGCCCAAGGACACACAAGAAGTATGTGGCCAAGCCAGGAATTGAACCAAGGGCTCCTGAGTCCCAGCCCTGAGTCAGATTCTTCCATTTGAGAGAGATTTCAGAGTAGCAGCCGTGTTAGTCTGTATTCGCAAAAAGAAAAGGAGTACTTGTGGCACCTTAGAGACTAACCAATTTATTTGAGCATAAGCTTTCGTGAGCTACAGCATGAAGTGAGCTGTAGCTCACGAAAGCTTATGCTCAAATAAATTGGTTAGTCTCTAAGGTGCCACAAGTACTCCTTTTCTTTTTCCACTTGAGACAAACTTCACCTGTTTCAGATCCAGTTGCTACCTTATTCCAATCAAATGCTGGGGTAGACAGAAGTGCGTCTCTGATGTAGGTTTCTGGTTATGGCCCCGTTCTGCCTAGTACAGTGATTCCTCTCCTGTGTAATAGTGCTGTTGTTGGTAGTGATTTTTGAGATGTCCCAGCTCTCTCTTGATGATGGTCCTTGAGCCACTGAATTAATTTCAGTCTGTTCTTAAAGTCCTGTTAGTTCATCAATATACCTTTTAAATTAATCTTCCCCTTTATGTGTCCAGGGAAGATCAGGAGGGGAAGGATTTTGCCATAGAAGAAAGGTGGCTGGGGCCAGCTGAGCAAAGTTTAAGCCACCTCTCTGCACTCGCTGTCAGAAATTCACTGACACCTGCAGGCTGCGTTCACTCAGAATGACACAGCTGCAGCTTTCTTCTCGGCATCCGACTGCTCCAACGCCTCACCGCTCAGTCCAGGGGCTCCATTCCAGATGGCCCAGGTCAGGGAAAGTTTTGCGCTGATAGCAAAGTCAGGCCGCAAGCAAGGAACAAAGATATTAAAAGCAGCAAACACTCCAAGAGGGAAAGAACAAAATAAAGGCAAAAGCTGCAGGACTGGATGTCTCTGGGGCCTGGGAATAGGATACAGAGTCCTTCACTAATCCGTTGCCACTATGCTACTCATCATGAGCGATCACAACTTCATAATGCAGCTGGAGAGTGGCAAAAGAACTCTGATCTTCCCTCTCCTAAGCCAAAGTCATCTACTACTTGGGTTAAAGAGAATAACTCCTCACTCTTAACAATATAGGGCCAATGATGTACCTGCAGTTCAGTAGTTCTTGGTCCAGCCAGTAGAGGGCAGCAGTAAGCATACATATTACCATACCCTGCTTGGGTCTGAACGACTGAGCAGAAGTCATCAGCATCGGAGATGCAGTTTGAAACCAGTGGGTGGTTCGCGCTCTGACATTCACACCTATGCAGAGAGCCTGCACCAGGATCATGCAGTGCTTAGATTGGGATTGTCTAAGGAACCGAAGGGAATTGCTCCCAGCTCCCATCTGGTGCCTAACTCCCTTAGACTCCTTCACCAATCCCAGCCTGAAGTCCTGCTTGAATTAGTGCTGCATAGACCTTTGCACAAGGATGAATTTCAGCTGCAGGGCAGGGTCCGTAAGGGAAGGCACATTCGTTCTGGAATGGGAAGGAGAGCTTGCCCTGCTGCAGTTCATGCTGTAGCGGTTCTGAGGACTGAATGGCGGAGCTCATTCTCCCAGGCTGTCAGTCCAGCTCCTTCCACCAGCATGAAGATGTTTAAAGAAAATGTAAAAGAAAAGTGGATAAAAGAAAAACATTGCAAGGACCCTGGCTTGCACGCTGTTTCCAAATCTCTATATCCAAGAGCACTAGGCAGATGGCTGTGATATACGCTGGCATGAAATATGTATGGACAGGATCATAAGGAATCTTTTGACATAACACCTCAAAACAAATTTCCATTCCTTCCCGCCGTGACTTCACCTCTTCTCACCCCAACTTTCATCCTTGGCAGCTGGCCCAATTTCTTCTGCAGCTGCTGTCAGCTCTTCAAAGACGGAGGTGAAGCAACTTCATCTGAAGTGTTTGGGGAGGGAGCTTCAGAATCTCCTCTGCAGAGGGCAGAGACAAAATCTCAGTGCCAGCAAAAACTAAAGAGCTTTAATGCTCTATGTGCTTCAGCCTAAACAGAAAAACACCTGAAAACTATGAAGGAGACCCACATGCAGAGAGAGGCACCTTCAGGGATAATCACAGAATCATAGAACTGGAAGGGACCTCGAGAGGTCATCTAGTCCAGTCCCCTGCACTCAAGGCAGGACTAAGGGTTCTTAAAATCCTATTAGTTCAGGTGTTTGTCCAACCTGCTCTTAAAAATCCCCAATGATGAAGATTCCACAACCTCCCAAGGCAATTTATTCCATCGCTTAACCACTCTGACAGTTAAGAAGTTTTTCCTAATGTCCAACCTAAACCGCTCTTGCTGCAATTTAAGCCCATTGCTTTTTGTCCTATCCTCAGAGATTAAGAAGAACAATTCTTCTCCCTCCTCCTTGTAACAACCTCTTATGTGCTTGAAAACTATTATCATGTCCCCTCTCAGTCTTCTCTTCTCCAGACTAAACAAACCCAATTTTTTCAATCTTCCCTCATAGGTCATGTTTTCTAGACCTTTATTCATTTTTGTTGCTTTTCTCTGGACTTTCTCCAATTTGTCCACATCTTTCCTGAAATGGGGTACCCAGAACTGGACACAATACTGCAGTTGAGGCCTAATCAGTGCGGAGTAGAGCGGAAGAATTACTTCTCATGTCTTGCTTATAATACTCCTGCGAATACATCCTAGAATGATGTTTGCTTTTTTTGCAACAGTGTTACACTGTTGACTCATAGTTATCTTGTGATCCACTATGACCCCCAGATCCCTTTATGCAGGACTGCTTCCTAGGCAGTCATTTCCCATTTTTATGTGTGCAGCTGATTGTTCCTTCCTAAGTGGAGTACTTTGCATTTGTTCTTATTGAATTTCATCCTATTTACTTCAGACAATTTCTCCAGTTTGTCCAGATCCTTTTTAATTTTAATCCTATCCTCCAAAGCACTCGCAACCCCTTTCAGCTTGATATCGTCTGCAAACTTTATAAGTGTACTCTCTATGCCATTATCTAAATCATTGATGATGATATTGGACAGAACTGGACCCAGAACTGATCTCCGTGGGACCCCACTCATTATGCCCTTCCAGCATGACTGTGAACCACTGATAACTACTCACTGGGAATGATTTTCCAACCAGTTATGCACCCACCTTATATTAGCTGTATCTAGGTTGTATTTCCCTTGTTTGTTTATGAGAAGGTCATGCGAGACAGTATCAAAAGCCTTACTAAAGTCAAGACATACCACATCTACTGCTTCCCCCCATCCACAAGGCTTGTTACTCTGTCACAGAAAGCTATCAGGTTGGTTTGACATGATTTGTTCTTGACAAATCCATGCTGACTGTTATCACCTTATTATCGTCTAGGTGTTTGCAAATTGATTTCTTAAGTATTTGCTCCATTATCTTACCGGGTACAGAAGTTAAGCTGACTGGTCTATAATTCCCCGGGTTGTCTTTATTTCCCTTTTTATAGATGGGGACTATATTTGCCCTTTTCCAGTCTTCTGAAATGTCTCCCGTCTTCCATAACTTTTCAAAGATAATTGCTAATGGCTCAGATATCTCCTCAGTCAGCTCCTTGAGTATTCTAGGATGCATTTCCTCAGGCCCTGGTGATTTGAAGACATCTAACTTGTCTAAGTAATTTTTGACTTGTACTTTCCCTATTTTAGACTCTGATCCTACCTCATGCTGAGCCGTAGCAAGGAGCAGGATAGTCATGGAAAAGAAACATCTCAGGGCATAGACCGGGATACCACGGAAGGGGGGGTTCTCTTCCAAGCTCTACCCATTGCCCAAGCTCCACCCACAACCTTGTCCCGGCCCCTTTCCCTCCCTGAATGGTCATATCCTATGCTGCCCCTCCTCTGTTTCCGCCCCATCTCTCTCTACAGGGGGGGATGAAGTGAGGAGAGAGAGGCAATGGAGGGAAGGAAGGAGAGAGGGAGTGGCCAGTGTCACCACACTGGGTGAAGAGGGAAAATGGCAGCCAGCTCAGAGAAGTGGGTATCAGACATACACTCATGAGTAGCCTCAATTTGAGCTCTGTTTTTTGCATACAGGAATGCAGAAACTGGTTAGGAGAAAATAAGAACCAACATGAACCTTTGCCCAGAACTCAACCCCAATTTTGAAAAAATTCCATTAACTCCCGGTTCTCCCAATTCATTTTAATTTTTTGCTGGACCTCTGTGCTCTTGGATTATGGCCAGTCAGTGGAAGCGCCAATAAACACCACTCTGGCAGATACAACTTTAACCCCATAGTGCAAGTGTCTTTGGGGAAGGGGACAGCAAGGAGCCCATTTCTGTGTGATATGCACTAAGAAGCTTCAAAAATCCAGAGAGCTTTCTCTCTTTGCCTAGTGAAAACTGACTGCTCCAAGATTTGTGGGAAAGGAAATCATGTTGGAATTTAATCCTGCTTTGTGTATGTGCACGCACATATAAATCCTTTGTAAATAATAAATAAAGGAGTGGGAGGGATGATCTCAATTCTTGCCTCCACAAAGCATTGGAAATTTGCAGCATCCTTCCTAATTACCACTCCATTTCCAATGCGTTTGGCCACAGAAACTGCTGACTTGAATTGTGCAGCATCTCTTTCTCATTCTCTCTTTCCCTCTTACTGAGCCACTTTATTGGATCACATAGCTCAGAAGCATGATTTGAAGTTTCAAAAGGAACACTGCAGTGAATAAGATAATCAACACCAACCAATTGGCCGCTGCTACTCTCAGCGGAATTCACACCCCTCGTGCCAGCCAAATGAAGCAGAGTCCGGCTAATGCCTTTGGGTCAAGCTTTGAAATACCTAACGTGGGATGTATGGCAGAAGAGCGGGTAGGGAGGGTTATCCTGTCTCATGCAATCTCGCCTAAGTGTTTTTACATCAAGGGAGGACTTGTTAGGAGTAATGTTGGGTGCCAAGTGCCAAAAGCAATAATCGCCAGCACTGCGGTGATTTGGCCCACTTGAGACGCTGTATTTGTATGGATGAGGAGGCCATATTTAACAAAGACACACCAACCACGTGGGAAAGAGCCTCTTTTGTCACTTGGTGTAGGCGGGTTAGAGCAGGGTGACTCCAGAGACCTGGGTTCTGGTCCCAGCCCTGCTGCTATGAACCCCCGGCTCAGACAGGCTAAGGCAGGGGTGGGCCACATCTGGGTATGGAAATTGTATGGCGGGGCCATGAATGCTCATGAAATTGGGGGTTGGGGTGTAGGAGGGCGCTCTGGGCTGGGGTAGGGGGTTGGGATGTGGGAGGGGCATGGGATGAGGGATTTGGTGTGCAGGAGGGGGCTGCAGGCTGGGGGTGGAGCAGAGGGGTTTGGAGAATGGGAGGGGGCTCCAGGCTGAGGTAGGGGGTTGGGTGTGAGGGGGGGTATGGGCTCTGGACTGGGGGTGCAGGTTTCAGGGTGGGGCCAGAAATGAGGTGTTCAGGGTGCAGGAAGGGGCTCTGGGCTGGGGCACAGAGAAGGGGTGAGGGCTCTGGCTGGGGGTGCGAGCTCTGGGGTGTGGCTTGGGATGAGGGGTTTGGGGTCCAGGAGGGTGCTCTGGGCTGGGACTGAGGGTTTGGAGGGCAGGAGAGGGATCAGGTCTGGGGCATGGGGTTGGGGCGTGGGAGGAGGCTCAGGGTACAGGCCCCGAGCACTTACCTCAAGCAGCTCCTGGAAGCAGCGGCATGTCCCCCCTCTGGCTCCTATGCAGAGGTGTGCAGCGCCAGCCAGGCTGCTCTGCACGCTGCCCCATCCACAGGCACCACCCCTGCAGCTCCCATTGGCTGTGGTTCCTGGACAATGGGAGCTGCAGAGCTGGCAATTGGGGTGGGGTCAGCCTAGGAGCCGGAAGAGGGACATGCCGCTGCTTCTGGTAGCCACACGGAGCAGGGCAAGCCCTGGACCCTGCTCCCCAGCTGGGATTAAAGGGCTGGATTAAAAGGTCTGATGGGCCAGATGTGGCCCATGGGCCATAGTTTGCCCATCCCTGTACTAAATAATTCCTTCCCTGAAGAGCTTGTAGTCTAGACAAGACAGACCAAGGATTGGAGGGGAAACAGAGGGACAGAGACCTGGCCCAGTATCCTGCCTTTATTGCTGCAGCTGGCAGAATAGCATGGACTGTCTACGATCTGTCTATTGTACATACACAACCACCATCACCATAGTATCTGAGCACCTTGCAATCAAAAATGTACTTATCACAACGACCCGTGTTACTGAGGAGGAATGAACAATAATAGTACTGCCCTGTTGGGGAACTGAGGCACAGAGAGGCAAGTGACTGGCCCAGTGTCTCACAGGGAGTCTGTGTCAGAGCAGAGAATTGAACCTGTCTCTCCAAGTCCCACGTTAACCCCCTAATCACTGGACCATCCTCCTGCTCTGAAATGCTAAACTCTGCAAGGACTGACTATTTTTTTGCTTGGTAAAAGTTTTCATGTCCCAATCCCATTGGTCTCTAAATGATACGGTATTAAAAAAATAGTTACCCAGTGTCATAGGTGAACAGAGGGCGGCCTATGGAGTAGTGACAAAGTATCCGGTACTGATATTTGAAATTTGGGCTTCCAAACTGGTCACTACGTTTTCGCATAGACTCAATAACACTTTGGCGAAGGCCCTGATTCAGTAAAGCACTTAAGCGTGTGCTTAATTTTAAGCACATGCGTAAATCATATTGACATCTATGGGATTTAAGCATGTGTTTAAGTGACTTGCTACATAGAGATAGGTTTTCTAGTCTATTTTATATAGGTTCTCGACACCATAGTATGTGAGTGCCTGCTTCAGCGGCAAATGAATCTGCTCTCAACTCCTCTATTACTCATTGGCATGTGACTAATGTATGCTATGCAATAGATGGGAGGGTGGATGGGGTGACCCTCAGCCCTGGTTGATCCAATATCCGTATTGGACCAAATGGCTCAGTCCATCTCAACAGCTTGGTCAATTCACAGATCATGGACTCAGACAGACATGGTCCAGTAAAAACAAGTCCCTAGCTTTTGTGAAATATTTATCCTTTCCCATTCCAGTATCTAACTAGGTCTGATTATAACAGGTGTCACCTCGATTATAAATAAACACACTTGACAATTTTAACATGTAAAACAGGTACAGTCACCTGTCACATTGTGTAAACAAATCAATCCATCCAGTGGCGACACGTGGGAGGCACACAAAGGGTCAAGTGACCCTCCAGCAGGGTCAAGTGCCCCCAGCAGCCGGCTGGGGTGGGGAGAGGAAGGGATGGGGCCAGAGCCAGAAGCGAAGAGGCAGGGCCAGAGCCTTTCCTCTTCCAGCCACGTGGCCTGGGATGCTGCCCGCTGCAGCTGACTGGGAGAGCGCCTGGCTGCGGCAGCAGCAGGCTGCCCCCCACCCCGGCTCAGCTTCTGGAGACGGTGGCCAAGCGAGCCGGGGATCCCCCAGCCCCTCTGGCATGCTCAGAGTCGGTTCCTGTCCCCAGAAGCTGCCACCGCTCTCTGTCCAGGCTCAGCTTCTGGGGACAGGAACCGACTCTGAGCATGCCAGGGAGGGCGGAGGGGCTCCGACTCGCTCAGTTGCTGTCCCAGAAGCCAAACCCAGGCGGGAGGCAGCCCACTGCCGCCGCAGCCAGGCACTCTCCCAGGCAGCTATCCATCCATCCATCCATCCATCCAATATCTTTGGAACTCCCCATTCTCTGCAACATAAAGAATCTTTTTCTCCCACTCTCACACACATCTATATTCCTTCACTGTGGCGCTCCAAGGGGAGCAATCACTCTCTCTTTATAATGATCTCCCGTTGTGAGCCGTGATAGGCAATGTAATAATACTTTTTATTGGGTCAATAGATCAGTTAGGAAACAGAAGCTATTCCTTTCTTCAGGTGATGGCCAAGAAGTGACCTATGTGAGTCGGGATGCCTGTATATTATAGCTGTTATGCTGGCCCAAGAGGAGGTATGGTATACTTACCTCACTTAGTTTGCTCTCTATTCTTTATTGCATTTCCTGTATTGTAAACAGCCCTCATAAAACATCTTTCTGAAGGGCTCTCCACTGAGTAGTAAATATTGTCCCTGTTCCACCAGCTAAGATAGACATCAATCAGCTGCAGGCAGCCTCCTGGGATTGTCATTTGTATCATTCAAGGATAGGCTTTGGACAGCCAGGTGATAGCCGCAAGATTGCAGAATTTCTGCTAGGAAGTAACCCTCCTAAAGATTACCCCAGGAGCGTGGGGTAAACCACTGTGACTTAGTAAATAGGAAGGTTTCATCTCCGATTCTCAGCAGGGTTTCTTTAAACTATCCATGAAAAAAAAAAAGGTGTTTCTGAAATCAGACATCTGGCTGGCCCGGGTGTAAGAGCTACAATGTTTCAAGGTGTTTTGGGCTCTCACACCCGTGGACATCAGGACCTAACTTAATTGCACCTCAAGCCACAGACCACCAAAGTCAACAGGAGCTTCTCCATTGACTTCACAGGACATAGGACTGGAAGGGACCTCCTGCGTCATAAAATCCAGTCTCCTGCTATCACAGGCAACCACATCATACAAGCATGTTCCTAAATCTATCTAGCTCCATCTTAAAACTAGTTAGGTTTCTTGCCTCACTCCTCCGATGGTTAAAAACCTAATTTCTAGCCTCAATTTAGTTATGGCTCGTTTATACCCATTTGTTCTTGTGCCAGTGTAACGCCAACAGATGCAGGTCGTCAGCAGGTGGGATCGAACCTGGGACCTCTGGAGTTAAATGCATGAACCGCTACTGCATGAGCTAAAAGCCATATGGCTGGTAGCTAAGGCTGTAGAGCAGACTCATTAATCTCTAAGTTGTCTCAGTGCCACTAGATGGGACAGAACACCGGAGGTGTGTGGGTTACACCAGCATTGTCCTTCAGTTTAAATAGCTTTTAACCCTCCCTTGTGTTTACCCCCTGGATGTATTTATAGAAAGCAATCATATCCCCGCTCAACCTTCGTTTTCCTAGGCTAAAACGAGCCACGCTCTTTTAATCTCCTCTCGTAAAACAGGCCCTCCAGTCTCCTGATCATTCTAGTTGCCACCTATTCCAGTTTGAATTCATCTTTCTTGAACATGGGTGACCAGAATTGCATCCAGTATTCCAGATGAGATCTTCACAGTGCCTGGTATAATGGCACTGATACTTCCCGATCTCCACTAGAAATAGCTCACCTGATACCTCCTAGGATTGCATTTGCCTTTTTCAGAGCTGCAGCACATTGGTGGCACATAGTCATCTTGTGATTGAGTAAGCTGTGGATCAGGCCCCTGGTAAAGTAGGTACCAAGGGGAGTGGTTGGCATTTTTCATTCCAGTTCCTTCTGCCAGGTAATCATAGGAAATCTCCTTCACACCTCCGCTCCAACAGCTGGTGCCCTTCTAGGCAGATGAATGAGTTCTCCGGTGTGAATCCTCAGCACCTTTTCTGGGCTGATTTTGGTCAGAACTAGAAGTGGCAGAGGGATACTTCACAGCAATTTTTCCTTCCTCCGGGTAGTACTTTGCAGTTGTCTTTACTGAATTTCATCCTGTTGATTTCAGACCAATTCTCTAATTTGTCACGGTCATTTTGAATTCTAATCCTGTCCTCCAAAGGGCTAGCAATCCCTCCCAGCTTGGTGTCATCCACAAACTTAATAGGCATACTCTCTGCTGTATTATCCAAGTCATTAATGAAAGTATTGAACAGTACCAAACCCAGGACAGACCCCCTACAAGGCTGTGATAGATATGTCCCCTCCCTCCATGAACCATTGATAACCACTCTTTGAGTGTGATCTTTCAACCAGTTATGCACCCACCTTTCAGTCATTTCATCTAGACCATATTTCCCTAGTTTGCTTTTGAAAATATCATGTGGGACTGTGTCAAAAGCCTTACTAAAATCAAGATATATCATGTCTACAGCTTCCCCCCATCCACTAAGGCAGTAACCCCGTCAAAGAAGGAAATTAAGTTGGTTTGGCGTGATTTGTTCTTGACAAATCCATGCTGTCATTATGTGTCCTAGCTGTTCTGATTTTGTTCCTACATGATTTTGTCTTCCTCCTTCACCCAAATTGCCTTCAATCTTCAGATTTGCAGCTAATTCCTCCCTGTTAGTCAGAATCAAGTCTGAAATGGCTCTCCCCGCTCCTCCCCCGCGCCCCCCCCCGGCGACTTCCTCCACCTTCTGAAACAAGAAGTTGTCCCCAAGACACTTCAAGAACTTTCTGGGCATTTTGTGGTTTTTTTGTATTATTTTTTCCTCCGTGCTCATTCACATCTGTCATTTAGCCTTATCCAGTATGAGGCTTTGAACCTGACCAAGTGAATAAATTCTTGATGTACAATGCAACATGTCCTCCCTCTTCCCCGTCTGTCCTTCCTGAACAAGCTACACCCTCTACACCAATATTCCAGTCATGAGATTTATCCCACCAAGTCTCTGTGATGCCATTGAAGTCACACTTTAACATATGGACCAAATGGCTTCTTTTTGTTTATTCCCCTGACTCCTTGTGCTTGTGTATAGCCATTTAAAATGTTGAGCAGATTCTCCCACTGTTTTCCCTCTTGTTGCTCCTATGACCCTGTTGTAAATTTCCATATTCTCCCTTTCCCTCCCTCAAGCATTTAGCCCTCTTTTAAAGGTCTCCTTTTTTAATACCTACCTGTGGCCTTTTGTCACCTGCCACCATTGAAGCTAGTTTAATGCTCTCCTCACTAGATTGGTGAGTTGATGTGAAAAGATGCTGTTCCCCTCCTTCTTGAGGCGGACCCCATCTCTCCCCAGAGTAACTGCATGTGAAGATAACCATTTAATTGTGAAAAGAAAAGGAGTACCTGTGGCACCTTAGAGACTAACCAATTTATTTGAGCATGAGCTTTCGTGAGCTACAGCTCACTTCATCGGATGCATATTGTGGAATTGTGACCATTATGGGATCAACTTTTGGCTGCTCACCTTTGGCAGAGTCCTGAGCAAGTCATCCATTTAGTAGAGCCAGCACAGAGTAAAGAGGATGGGAGTGCTTTGGTTGTTGTTTAAACTGCATATGACGGACATCAAAAGGTTTTCAGTGAGAGTTGCATTTTAACTGCATTAGCTGCCAACTCCGTCAGGTGAGCCCTGTGGACTATGATTGATTGATGCATAGCAATTCCCTTCACCTTACAGTTACCTATCTATAATAAGGGATGGCTATCAGAGGCACCTGAAGATAACCTATAACAGCAGCAGACATGTTGGCAATAGCAACACATCCAGGCTTCGGAGTGAATTAAACCTGAGAACTCAGAAGCTAAATCCTCTCCAGTTGGACAGGAGACAAGAGAATTCAGGCTGGATAATGTATTCACAGGCTGTCCTTCGCAATTTGGCTTCCAGCCTGGTGACCGATAATAGGTGCCATCTCAGAAGCAAATGCAACACATGCTTCCACCGGTAGCTCTCATTGATGGCATGGCTGGCTTCTTGGCCAGCTGGACAGGACTCTGGTTGCAATGTATCCCAAAGCAAGCTCAGCTGTTTACACTTTGATTCCAAGCCCAGTAAAATCCAGGCAAAAGATTTGGCCTAGGGATTACCGCTTGGTCATGGCTGCTCAAGGACAGGCAATCAATGCCAAATTCAGATTTGTTTAAAACAGAGTTCAAAGCCTCGTACTGGATAAGGCTAAATGACAGATGTGAATGAGCACAGAGAAGGGTGTCAAAAGTTTCTGCAAGAGTGATTAGGTAATATTTCTAGCCAAAGGATGGTCTGGTGGATAAAACACAGGTCCTGGTACTTGGGGATCTGGGCTTTGTGACCCTGCAGTGAGTCCTTCATCCTCTTTATCTGTATAATGGGGATAATATGTACCTACCTCACAGGGCAGTGAGAGGCTTAATTCATTAGCATTTTTACTATGCTTTGAAGTCCTCTAATGGAAGGAGCTATGCACTCTTGAGGTATAATACTTACAGCATAAGTAAGTCAACATATGAACCAATAGGCTGTTGTTATAGGTTATTGTCAGGTGCCTCTAATAGCCATAAGTCCAGGGCTGAAATTCTCACCTCCTTTCCAGCCAGGTTAAAGGGCCAAAGCAGAGTAAAGGGGGCCCCCAAAGGCCCCATTTCTGGCAGGAAGAGCATCCCACGGTGCAGGCACTGCAGAAAAAAGTCATGATATAGAGGCATGGCTGGGGGTGGTGCCAGTGGAAAGAAGGTGGAAGGCCACAGCATGCAGCAAAGGTCCTGGGCGGTGCTGCACCCGATCGGGCAAACTAGGGAAACTGGACTTCTACATAGAGTGCTTCCGCCGACGTGCACGGGCTGAAATTGTGGAAAAGCAGCATCACTTACCCCATAACCTCAGCCATGTGGAACGCAATGCCATCCACAGCCTCAGAAACAACTCTGACATCATAATCAAAAAGGCTGACAAAGGAGGTGCTGTTGTCATCATGAATAGGTTGGAATATGAACAAGAGGCTGCTCGGCAGCTCTCCAACACAAGTTTCTACAAGCCATTACCCTATGATCCCACTGAGAGTTACCAAAAGCAACTACAGCATTTGCTAAAGAAACTTCCTGAAAAAGCACAAGATCAAATCCGCACAGACACACCCCTGGAATCCCGACCTGGGATATTCTATCTACTACCCAAGATCCATAAACCTGGAAATCCTGGGCGCCCCATCATCTCAGGCATTGGCACCCTGACAGCAGGATTGTCTGGCTATGTAGACTCCCTCCTCAGGCCCTACGCTACCAGTACTCCCAGCTACCTTCAAGACACCACTAACTTCCTGAGGAAACTACAATCCATCGGTGATCTTCCTGATAACACCATCCTGGCCACTATGGATGTAGAAGCCCTCTACACCAACATTCCACACAAAGATGGACTACAAGCCGTCAAGAACACTATCCCCGATAATGTCACGGCTAACCTGGTGGCTGAACTTTGTGACTTTGTCCTTACCCATAACTATTTTACATTTGGGGACAATGTATACCTTCAGATCAGCGGCACTGCTATGGGTACCCGCATGGCCCCACAGTATGCCAACATTTTTATGGCTGATTTAGAACAACGCTTCCTCAGCTCTCGTCCCCTAAAGCCCCTACTCTACTTGCGCTATACTGATGACATCTTCATCATCTGGACCCATGGAAAAGAAGCCCTTGAGGAATTCCACCATGATTTCAACAACTTCCACCCCACCATCAACCACAGCCTGGTCCAGTCCACACAAGAGATCCACTTCCTGGACACTACAGTGCTAATAAACAATGGTCACATAAACACCACCCTATACCAGAAACCTACTGACCACTATTCCTACCTACATGCCTCCAGCTTTCACCCTGACCACACCACACGATCCATCATCTACAGCCAAGCTTTGCGATACAACCGCATTTGCTCCAACCCCTCAGACAGAGACAAACACCTACAAGATCTCTATCAAGCATTCTTACAACTACAGTACCCACCTGCAGAAGTGAAGAAACAGATTGACAGAGCCAGAAGAGTTCCCAGAAGTCACCTACTACAGGACAGGCCCAACAAAGAAAATAACAGAATGCCACTAGCCGTCACCTTCAGCCCCCAACTAAAACGCCTCCAACGCATTATTAAGGATCTACAACCTATCCTAAAGGATGCCTGAGTGAGTGTCTGATTGGCTGCTAGCCTGCAGGGGGCGGGCAGTAGGGTGTCTGTTTGTTTGTGTCAGGGAAGCCTGGCTGTTTAAAAATAGCCAGAGCTTCGCGAACCAGCTGAGCAGCGGGGGACAGCAGAACAGCTCACAGCAGGAGTTTGCCTGGGAGTTCGCCTGGAGTGAGCCCAGTGAGGCTTACGTCTTGCAAACTGCTCTGAGGAAGCTCGTAGTAGGAAGGTGATATGGAAGTGGGGGGTTCAGCTGTTGTGACCTGCACTGGATGTGCCATGTTTGTCTTTCTTCCACAGGACAGAAGCGACTTTGTCTGTACAAAGTGCAAGCTGGTCTCCATATTGGAAGAGAAGATTGAAGGTCTGGAGCAACAGATAACAACCCTGCGTTGCATACGGGAAACTGAGGATTTTCTGGACAAAACTCAGGATAGGCTTCTAGGGGTACAAAGCTCTAAAGATATAGAGCAGGTTGCACAGAGAAGCCAAGAGGCCAGTGAAGAAGCTTGGCAACATGTGACCTCCAGAAGAAGAAGGGGGAATGTCCGGGTTCCAGTAACACAGACACAGGTAGCTAACCGCTTTCATGTTCTCTCCACAGGTATCGTTGCGGAGAGTGGACCAGATGATATGTCTGGGGCGAGAAAGCAGAAGGAGACTCCGCTGGTTGGAAGGCATGAGATGCGCTGTCCTGAGGTTGGGGGTTCCACGACCACCACTCCTAAGAGGAGAAGGCGGGTGGAAGTGGTGGTCGGGGACTCTCTCCTCCGGGGGACTGAGTCATCTATCTGCCGCCCTGACCGGGAAAACCGAGAAGTCTGCTGCTTGCCAGGGGCTAAGATTCGCGATGTGACGGAGAGACTGCCGAGACTCATCATGCCCTCGGATCGCTACCCCTTCCTGCTTCTCCACGTGGGCACCAATGATACTGCCAAGAATGACCTTGAGCGGATCACTGCGGACTATGTGGCTCTAGGAAGAAGGATAAAGGAGTTGGAGGCGCAAGTGGTGTTCTCGTCCATCCTCCCCGTGGAAGGAAAAGGCCTAGGTAGGGACCGTCGAATCGTGGAAGTCAACAAACGGCTACGCAGGTGGTGTAGGAGAGAAGGCTTTGGATTCTTTGACCATGGGATGGTGTTCCATGAAGGAGGAGGGCTGGGCAGAGACGGGCTCCATCTTACGAAGAGAGGGAAGAGCATCTTTGCCAGCAGGCTGGCTAACCTAGTGAGGAGGGCTTTAAACTAGGTTCACCGGGGGAAGGAGACCAAAGCCCTGAGGTAAGTGGGAAAGCAGGATACCGGGAGGAAGCACAGGCAGGAATGTCTGTGAGGGGAGGGCTCCTGCCCCATACTGGGAATGAGGGGCGATCAACAGGTTATCTCAAGTGCTTATATACAAATGCACAAAGCCTTGGAAACAAGCAGGGAGAACTGGAGGTCCTGGTGATGTCAAGGAATTATGACGTGATCGGAATAACAGAGACTTGGTGGGATAACTCACATGACTGGAGTACTGTCATGGATGGATATAAACTGTTCAGGAAGGACAGGCAGGGCAGAAAAGGTGGGGGAGTAGCACTGTATGTAAGGGAGCAGTATGACTGCTCAGAGCTCCGGTACAAAACTGCAGAAAAACCTGAGTGTCTCTGGATTAAGTTTAGAAGTGTGTGCAACAAGAGTGATGTAGTGGCGGGAGTCTGCTATAGACCACCGGACCAGGGGGATGAGGTAGATGAGGCTTTCTTCCGGCAGCTCACGGAAGCTACTAGATCGCATGCCCTGATTCTCATGGGTGACTTTAATTTTCCTGATATCTGCTGGGAGAACAATACAGCGGTGCATAGACAATCCAGGAAGTTTTTGGAAAGCGTAGGGGACAATTTCCTGGCGCAAGTGCTAGAGGAGCCAACTAGGGGGGGCGCTTTTCTTGACCTGGTGCTCACAAACCGGGTAGAATTAGTGGGGGAAGCAAAAGTGGATGGGAATCTGGGAGGCAGTGACCATGAGTTGGTTGAGTTCAGGATCCTGACGCAGGGAAGAAAGATAAGCAGCAGGATACGGACCCTGGACTTCAGAAAAGCAGACTTCGACTCCCTCAGGGAACGGATGGCCAGGATCCCCTGGGGGACTAACTTGAAGGGGAAAGGAGTCCAGGAGAGCTGGCTGTATTTCAAGGAATCCCTGTTGAGGTTACAGGGACAAACCATCCCAATGAGTAGAAAGAATAGTAAATATGGCAGGCAACCAGCTTGGCTTAATGGTGAAATCCTAGCGGATCTTAAACATAAAAAAGAAGCTTACAAGAAGTGGAAGGTTGGACATATGACCAGGGAAGAGTATAAAAATATTGCTCAGGCATGTAGGAATGATATCAGGAGGGCCAAATCGCACCTGGAGCTGCAGCTAGCCAGAGATGTCAAGAGTAACAAGAAGGGTTTCTTCAGGTATGTTGGCAACAAGAAGAAAGCCAAGGAAAGTGTGGGCCCCTTACTGAATGAGGGAGGCAACCTAGTGACAGAGGATGTGGAAAAAGCTAATGTACTCAATGCTTTTTTTGCCTCTGTTTTCACTAACAAGGTCAGCTCCCAGACTGCTGCGCTGGGCATCACAAAATGGGGAAGAAATGGCCAGCCCTCTGTGGAGATAGAGGTGGTTAGGGACTATTTATAAAAGCTGGACGTGCACAAGTCCATGGGGCCGGACGAGTTGCATCCGAGAGTGCTGAAGGAATTGGCGGCTGTGATTGCAGAGCCATTGGCCATTATCTTTGAAAACTCGTGGCGAACCGGGGAAGTCCCGGATGACTGGAAAAAGGCTAATGTAGTGCCAATCTTTAAAAAAGGGAAGGAGGATGATCCTGGGAACTACAGGCCAGTCAGCCTCACCTCAGTCCCTGGAAAAATCATGGAGCAGGTCCTCAAAGAATCAATCCTGAAGCACTTGCATGAGAGGAAAGTGATCAGGAACAGCCAGCATGGATTCACCAAGGGAAAGTCATGCCTGACTAATCTAATCGCCTTCTTCGATGAGATTACTGGTTCTGTGGATGAAGGGAAAGCAGTGGATGTATTGTTTCTTGACTTTAGCAAAGCTTTTGACACGGTCTCCCACAGTATTCTTGTCAGCAAGTTAAGGAAGTATGGGCTGGATGAATGCACTATAAGGTGGGTAGAAAGCTGGCTAGATTGTCGGGCTCAATGGGTAGTGATCAATGGCTCCATGTCTAGTTGGCAGCCGGTATCAAGTGGAGTGCCCCGAGGGTCGGTCCTGGGGCCGGTTTTGTTCAATATCTTCATAAATGATCTGGAGGATGGTGTGGATTGCACTCTCAGCAAATTTGCGGATGATACTAAACTGAGAGGAGTGGTAGATATGCTGGAGGGGAGGGATAGGATACAGAAGGACCTAGACAAATTGGAGGATTGGGCCAAAAGAAATCTGATGAGGTTCAATAAGGATAAGTGCAGGGTCCTGCACTTAGGACGGAAGAACCCAATGCACAGCTACAGACTAGGGACCGAATGGCTAGGCAGCAGTTCTGCGGAAAAGGACCTAGGGGTGACAGTGGACGAGAAGCTGGATATGAGTCAGCAGTGTGCCCTTGTTGCCACGAAGGCCAATGGCATTTTGGGATGTATAAGTAGGGGCATAGCGAGCAGATCGAGGGACGTGATCGTTCCCCTCTATTCGACATTGGTGAGGCCTCATCTGGAGTACTGTGTCCAGTTTTGGGCCCCACACTACAAGAAGGATGTGGATAAATTGGAGAGAGTCCAGCGAAGGGCAACAAAAATGATTAGGGGTCTGGAACACATGACTTATGAGGAGAGGCTGAGGGAGCTGGGATTGTTTAGCCTGAAAGGGGGTTCCAAAGAGGATGGCTCTAGACTGTTCTCAATGGTAGCAGATGACAGAACGAGGAGTAATGGTCTCAAGTTGCAGTGGGGGAGGTTTAGATTGGATATTAGGAAAAACTTTTTCACTAAGAGGGTGGTGAAACACTGGAATGCGTTACCTAGGGAGGTGGTAGAATCTCCTTCCTTAGAGGTTTTTAAGGTCAGGCTTGACAAAGCCCTGGCTGGGATGATTTAACTGGGAATTGGTCCTGCTTCGAGCAGGGGGTTGGACTAGATGACCTTCTGGGGTCCCTTCCAACCCTGATATTCTATGATTCTATGATTCTATGACCCAACACTCTCACAAATCTTGGGAGACAGGCCAGTCCTTGCCTACAGACAGCCCCGCAACCTGAAGCAAATACTCTCCAACAACCACATACCACACAACAGAACCACTAACCCAGGAACTTATCCTTGCAACAAAGCCCGTTGCCAACTGTGCCCACATATCTATTCAGGGGACACCATCACAGGGCCTAATAACATCAGCCACACTATCAGAGGCTCGTTCACCTGCACATCCACCAATGTGATATATGCCATCATGTGCCAGCAATGCCCCTCTGCCATTTTCATTGGTCAAACTGGACAGTTTCTACGTAAAAGAATAAATGGACACAAATCAGATGTCAAGAATTATAACATTCATAAACCAGTCGGAGAACACTTCAATCTCTCTGGTCACGCAATCACAGACATGAAGTTCGCTATCTTAAAACAAAAAAACTTCAAATCCAGACTCCAGCGAGAAACTGCTGAATTGGAATTCATTTGCAAATTGGATACTATTAATGTAGGCTTAAATAGAGACTGGGAGTGGCTAAGTCATTATGCAAGGTAGCCTATTTCCCCTTGTTTTTTCCTACCCCCCCCCCCCCCCAGACGTTCTGGTTAAACTTGGATTTAAACTTGGAGAGTGGTCAGTTTGGATGAGCTGTTGCCAGCAGGAGAGTGAGTTTGTGTGTGTGTGTGTGTGTGTGTGTCCAGGAAAAAAAAAAGGGGGGGGGAGGGGGGGAGAAAGCCTGGATTTGTGCTGGACATGGCCCACCTCGATTACCATGCACATTGTAGGGAGAGTGGTCACTTTGGATGAGCTATTACCAGCAGGATAGTGAGTTTGTGTGTGTGTTTTTTGGAGGGGGGTGAGAGAACCTGGATTTGTGCAGGAAATGGCCCACCTTGATTATCACATTGTGTAGAGAGTTGTCACTTTGGATGGGCTATTACCAGCAGAAGAGTGAGTTTGTGTGTGTGGGGGGGGGGGGGGGGTGGAGGGTGAGAAAACCTGGATTTGTGCTGGAAATGGCCCAACTTGATGATCACTTTAGATAAGCTATTACCAGCAGGACAGTGGGGTGGGAGGAGGTATTGTTTCATATTCTCTGTGTATATATAAAGTCTGCTGCAGTTTCCATGGTATGCATCCGATGAAGTGAGCTGTAGCTCACGAAAGCTCATGCTCAAATAAATTGGTTAGTCTCTAAGGTGCCACAAGTACTCCTTTTCTTTTTGCTATCACTTCAGCTTCACAATGTTATTGTAGCTACGTGGATCCCAGTATATTAGAGAGACAGGGGGGGTAAGGGCACGTCTTTTATTGGACCCACTTCTGTTGGTGAGAGATCAGTTACAACATGGGCACTTGGACACTTTTATCATTATTACTATTTGTATTCCCTAGAGGCGCAAGCTAAGGTCATGGTTCCATTGTGCTAGGCACTGCACAAACTAATAAGAGACCGTCCGTGCCTCAAGGAACTCACAGTCTACATGTGAAAGACAGCCAGAGGGTGGGAGAGACAGAGTATTCATTATCCCTGTTTTACAGATGGGGAACTGAGACTAACAGGGCACAGACTCACAACAGCAGCACCTCCTGCTGGTTGGTTTGGGAATTAGCTCTTTCAGCAGTGCGCCTTCGCTACTGGTGTTTCACCCACCGTTATTCTCTCGGTCTCCACCGTCCTCACAGTCGGACCCATGTCACTTCCAGACCTTGGCATCTGCTTCTGGACACTGCCCGCTGTGCCCGCTCCGCTGGCTCTCCCCTGCTTCCGGGGGACCGGCAGCTTCTGGTTCTACCACTTGCCTCAGTGGCTCATTGCAGTCCTCAGTCTTGCCCCTTCCTCCCAGGGCAAACTGCAGTCTGCCTTAGCCACTCTCATCACTGGCAAGTGAGGGGGGAAAGGGGGAAGCCAGGCCCACGCACTACTCTAGGCCCTGACCCAGGGACCCTCTAGCAGCAGCCACTTAGTGCCCTCCTCCAACTCTCCTTTACTGCCTACTTCTCTGGGCCACTTCCCCATAGCCCCAGCACCTTCTCTGCCCCTTTGTGTCAGGGCCCTAGTCTGGCAGTCATCAGCTCAGAGCCCTCCCAGCCTGCGCCGCCTTCTAAGAGCCCGTTCTTCTCCCTTTGCCCTCCAGGGAGAGACTCTGCTCCTTGCTACCCTGCAGCCTTCTTATAGGGCCCAGCATGGCCCTGATTGGCTGCTTTCAAGCTTCCATTTGATTGGTTTCCAATAAGCCCTTCCAGGATTGGCTGGGGCTCTTTGTAGCCTCTCTGGCTTGCTCTAACCCCTTCCATGCTAGAGCGGGGCAGCTGCCCCGCTACAGAGACAGAGAGACTAATCAGCTTGCCCAAGGTCACACACAGAGTCTGTGGCAGAGCTGAGAGTAGAATCCATAATTCCCAGTCTAACAAGAGCTATCTTTCTCTCATCTGCCCTGATTTCCTTGTCTTCTGAGCAAATGAAGCAGCATAAACACTGTACATGCAAACAACAACAAAAATAACCTAGGTCCACTAGCCTTGTATTAATAGCTGCGTTCATCTTCGCTTATGAACTCTGATGCATTAGAACTCTCCAGCCAAAGGGCATCAGCCCTAGCAGTGAGGCACTTCACTGGCACTTTTTTGCCCAGGCTTGTGTTTCATTACAGTTGGCAGGAAAGCCCCTGCTGGTTTTATTCAGCCGATCCTGTTGCACTTTACTTAGCCGCAAACATTGCTGGGGTTTTTTTTTGGTAACCTAGTTTCCACTCTAAAATTACAGAGCTTGTTCCTCCAGGGACGAGGAGAGCGATGCCCTGGTGAGCTGGCTCATTCCACTCAGCACACTCGCCTCCCCACGCCGTTACCATTTGCCCAGGGGACGGGTGCAGGTGGAAGGGATGCGAAGAAGAATGCATTAGTTATTTGCTGCACCTCCCTGCTCTCTTGCTGCTCCTGATTTTTTCTCTTGAGGGCATGATTAACAGCAGGGCCTGGTGATTCCACTGGAGTGAAAAACAGTGGCATACTCTGCTCTGTTAAGGCAGCTGTAACTCAGCAAATCTCTACCAGTTCTACCCTCCTGGCTCCATGTGTTTCTTTTTCCCTCAAGCAACTCATCATTGCCCTGCTGTGACCTGCCTGACCCCATCTGTACTCTGAAACTGACTTTGATGCTCAGCAGCCGCCCAGATTCCTGGTCTGTAAATACAAGCATCTTGGTGCCCATGTGTTGACATCTGACTCGGCACCTGTTCCCAGCAGACTTGATGGGTTTGTCTATTTGCCTTGCTGCCTGGAGTGACGGGATCCAACACTGAGGAAAGGTATGTGGTACTGTTGCACTCTGTGCTGCTTAGTTCAGAGCGGATCTTTCCTGGAGTTCAGAGCCAGGAGTTTGGTCCGGCTTATTACAGGAATAAAAGACCTGCTATGAAGTTTGGACCAGGATACAGAACCGCAGCTCATGGATCTTTCAGTCCAGGTTCAGTCACCAGGGAGATGGTCCTGTCCTGCTGTCTCCCTGGGCCAGAGACTCCCAGAGGTGCAGCATCCTTCCCCCTCCATGGGGCATTTTATCTGCCTGGCAGGGGGCCTGCTGCAAGCACCAGGGAGCTGCTCCTGTGCCAGTCCCCCCCCAGCATTTTCCACACTCTGTCTGCTTTGTGTACCAGCCACTCCCCCATGGCTCTCACTGTACCCCCTTGTGCATCAGGGCATCCACTCGCCTCCTCCCTCCCTTTCCCCCACGGGCAGCCTTTCCCTGTCCTTGTTCCCACCACCTCTCTTCAGTTCCCACCAGCACTGCCTGCTCCTCTTCCCCCTCCACCCCAATCTCTTCCCTCCTCCCACCAGCACAGATCCTGATGCCACATCCACACTTGACTCTGCCTCACCTCTGGCAATGTTTGTTAGGATAGAGATATTCAGGCCTGTCTGTAAAGGCCTAGACTCGAAGAATTTAGGTGTATTCTTATCACTTAGCTAGTTATAGAGGTATAAAAGAAATAATCAAAATCACTGTCTGCCGGTGTAAGGTCCTTCCCTTACTGTGACAGTCTGAGGCCCTGTTCTTAGGTAAGGCCTTTGGCTAAGCAGCAGAGGAAGCCGTAAGCCGCGAAGCAAACGGTCAAATCCTCACATTCCAAACTAGTCACATTGAAATAAGGTGCTGTAGGGCTGTTAGGAATACAATCCTGTCCTGATAATGCCTATTGCCTCCAGAGAAAGGGAAGTGCCTAGAAAATGTAAAAGGAAACTTAGTTTGATAGCATCCTGTCTGGCAAGAACTCACTTATCAATAGCTGAGATGTGAAATCCTCATTTCTGTGTTTGTTCTATCATTGTAGTCCCCATTTCCCCATTGTTTGTCTGTATAATCTCTGTCTGGTTCTGTGATTGTTTCTGTCAGCTGTATAATTAATTTTGCTGGATGTAAACTAATTAAGGTGGTGGGATATAATTGGTTAAATAATTATGTTACAATATGTTAGGATTGGTTAGTTAAATTTCAGTAAAATGATTGGTTAAGGTATAGCTAAGCGGAACTCAAATTTTACTATATAATCTGCAGTCAATCAGGAAGTGAGGGGGGGGAATGGGGGTGGGGAATTGGAATCATGTTTTGATAAGGGGGGGAAATGGTAACAGGGACACAGGTATGGCTCTGTGGTGTCAGAGCTGGGAAAGGGGACATTAAGGAAGGAAACTGGAATCATGCTTGCTGGAAGTTCACCCCAATAAACATCAAATTGTTTGCACCTTTGGATTTCGGGTATTGTTGTTCTCTGTTCATGCGAGAAGGACCAGGGAAGTAAGCGGGTGAAGGAATAAGCCCCCTAACAATGTTTACCCCAGTCCTGGCCCTCCCTCCATCCTTCTCTCTGGCTGTGGTAAATGCAATCTTGCCCCACTCATATCTATTCACAATGCTGCTGTAAACTTCATTATCTTAGCCCAGTGGTCCCCAAAACTTTTATATCGTGCCCCCTCTTACCTGTAATATAATCTGTTTGTGCTAGCCGGGGCCGGGAGCCGAGGCTGGGGCTGGGAGCAGGGCCAGGGCTGAAAGCCAGGAGTGGGAACCGCAGTTGGGAGCAGAGCCAGAGCCTGGAGCTGGGCCACAGTCGGAGGCAGAGGCCGAGCTAGGCCATGGTCAGGGGCTAAAGCTGGGACCTCGGCTGGGGGTGGGGCTGGGGTCAGAGTTGGAATGGAGCTGGAGGCAGAGAGGGGTTGCTTGGCTCTCCCTCCCTGCCCCCCATGGGAGCTGGCCCAGGCCCCACTGCACCCTCCTGAATGTCCCTCTGTGCCCTATAAGGGGGCACGCCCCACAGTTTGGAGACCACTGTCCTAGCCTGTCACTTTGACCATGTCACATCCTCCCTTTGCATCCCTCCACTGCTTCCCTCCTTCTCTGTTGCATCAAACATAAGTTGCTTGTTTTCACTTTCCAGGCATTTCTTGGCCTATCCCCCATCCCCGACCTATCACCTCTCGTTCCCTGTCAAGACACCGACTCTCTCCTCCAGTCAGCCCATGATGCCAGCCTCCATCACCCATTTTCAAACAAGCCCCTTGGTGGTTTCTCCCATGTTGTCCCTCCCAATAAACAACCACAAAGCTACCTCATTGTCCTTCAAAACCCTCCTCAAAGCCTTCTGTAGGATGGTTAGACTGCTGGGGAGCCGAGACCACCGCCGGTCATGCCGACCAATATTGTCTCGGTGTTTCCCTCTGCTTCCCCTTTGGTCTGTTTGTTTTCCTTCTGTTGTCTCATGTTTTATACTTAGGGGAAGGGACTCTCTGATCTGTGTCTGTACAGCACCTAACATAATGGGGTCCTGGTCCAGGCCTAGGGCTGCTAGGTACCACAGTAATAGAAAAAGTAAATAATAATAATAATAACAATGTACTGTCCAGTATAATACTGAAAAGTCCAGCTGGGATGTTACCGTTTAATCTGATCATGGCAGAGCAGCAATAGTGGGGTCAGGGGTCCTCAAACTAAGTCAAGAACCCCAGGGATCTTCCTGGGGAGTCAGGCATTTCCAGCCAAACCTTTGCAGGTTCTCCTTGAGGCAGACCTGGTTTGGGTGCCAATATTCTCCACCTGGAAGTGAAAAAGAGAGACAGCCACTATTTAAAAATCAAACAAATAAACGATATTTCACAGCTATGGAGCTCTCCGTGACCCTCACAACAGCCAACTGAACAGGGCTGGAAATGGGTCTGAACTAAAACCCTGGCTGTAAACAACCTCCGAGCTAGGGTCCTGAATTCAGGGCTGAGCTCTCCAGCCAGCTGCTGTCTCCACCACAGGCCAAACCAAACCTTACCCCTAAATGCTAATCTGCCCTCCCCACTGGGTTCTACTTTCTGAGCAGAGGGAAAGCTTGATGCTCTGCTCCGGGTTTAATCTTCTCTGAGGGCAGCTGCTCCAAGGGAAGCATTGTCTATTTCACTGCAGCAGTCAGAGCTGAAGAACGACTCCACTGAATGACACAGAACCAGAGCATCTGGGTTACAGCCCTTGTTAAGCCTGGAAACTAGCCTTCAAAGCTTTAGTAAAAGTGCATTTCCAATAAAAAAACAAGAACAACGAACCACTGCCCCCAACGGGTATTGTTGTTCTATTGCAGTCAGCATGCCCAGGACAGTAATATTAACATAAGAACGTCCATACTGGGTCAGACCAAAGGTCCATCTAACCCAATATCCTGTCTTCTGACAGTGGCCAATGCCAGGTGCCCCAGAGGGAATGGACAGAACAGGTAATCATCAAGTGATCCATCCCTTGTCACCCATTCCCAGCTTCTGGCAATCAGAGGCTAGGGACAACATCCCTGACCATTCTGGCGAATAGTCATTGATGGACCGATCCTCCATGAACTTATCTAGTTCTTTTTAGTCTTGGTCTCCACAACATCCTGTGGCAAAGAGTTCCAGAGGTTGCCTGTGTGAAGAAATACTTCCTTTTGTTTGTTTTTGTCAAGGTTCCTCCCCCACTCTGAACTCTAGGGTACAGATGTGGGGACCTGCATGAAAAACCTCCTAAGCTTATCTTTATCAGCTTAGGTCAAAACTTCCCCAAGGTACAAAATATTCCACCCGTTGTCCTTGGACTGGCCGCTACCACCACCAAACTAATACTGGTTACTGGGGAAGAGCTGTTTGGACGTGTCCTTCCCCCCAAAATACTTCCCAAAACCTTGCACCCCACTTCCTGGACAAGGTTTGGTAAAAAGCCTTACCAATTTGCCTAGGTGACTACAGACCCAGACCCTTGGATCTTAAGAACAATGAACAATCCTCCCAACACTTGCACCCCCCTTTCCTGGGAAATGTTGGATAAAAAGCCTCACCAATTTGCATAGGTGACCACAGACCCAAACCCTTGGATCTGAGAACAATGAAAAAGCATTCAGTTTTTTACAAGAAGACTTTTAATAAAAAATAGAAGTAAATAGAAATAAAGAAATCCCCCCTGTAAAATCAGGATGGTAGATATCTTACAGGGTAATTAGATTCAAAAACATAAAGAACCCCTCTAGGCAAAACCTTAAGTTACAAAAAAGATACACAGACAGAAATAGTTATTCTATTCAGCACAATTCTTTTCTCAGCCATTTAAAGAAATCATAATCTAACACATACCTAGCTAGATTACTTACTAAAAGTTCTAAGACTCCATTCCTGGTCTATCCCCGGTAAAGACCAGCATATAGACAGACACAGACCCTTTGTTTCTCTCCCTCCTCCCAGCTTTTGAAAGTATCTTGTCTCCTCATTGGTCATTTTGGTCAGGTGCCAGCAAGGTTACCTTTAGCTTCTTAACCCTTTACAGGTGAGAGGAGCTTTCCCCTGGCCAGGAGGGATTTCAAAGGGGTTTACCCTTCCCTTTATATTTATGACAGTTTTAATTGTGTCTCCTGGAAAATTACAAAGCTAAATCTCCCTCTGAAAAGAAAATATATGTATAGATTCACGACTTACAAGTGAAGACCCTTCTAACTGAACCAGAGGCCCAAAAACTGGAGCAGGACTGGGAGGGAGCAGCTAATTCTAGTTAGAGCTGGGCAGGAGACGGTTTTCCCATCCCATGAAACTTTGTGAGATTTCAGAAATGTTCCCATTCTGCATCAGGATGGGACTGAAATGCTTTGATGGTTTTTGTGAAAAAGCAGAGCTCCACCACCGCAAACTAGCCAAGAGCCTGCTGCGTAGGGCCTTCACCCGGCACTTTCTGCTCTGCCTGATTGAGACCACAGCCCTGAATCTGAGGCTATGTTTGCACTTAAACTGCCACAGCGGCAGAGCTGCAGCTGTGCCGCTGTAGTGGTTCAGTGTAGACACTCACTGCAGTGATGGGAGAGGTTTTCCCCTGGCTGTCATTAATCCCCCTCCCTCAGAGGCAGTAGCTAGGTCAACAGAAGAATCCTTCCATTGACCTATCTGTGTCTACACCAGGCATTAACTCTGTTGCTCAGAGTTGTGGATTTTTCACACACCTGTGCGCCGGAGCTGGGCCAGCCTAACTCTTAGCATAGACCTGGCCTGAGTCTCCCAAGTGTGAAGTGTCCTGACCACTGGACTATAGCCAGTTTCCCTGTGGCCCAATGAATATTTAATGATTTATACAACATAAAACCACTCCAACAGAAGAGACTGAGAGAGACGTACTCCAGCGTAGCCTGGTGGTTAAGGCACTCACCTCGCATCTGGGAAACCCAGTCCAAGTCCCTGCTCTGAATTTGGCAGTGCAGACACTTGAATCGGAGTCTTCACCATCAGAGGGGAGTGCCCAGAGGTGGTGGTGGTGTTTGTTTGTTCATTCGTTCTCTCTCCCTCTCTCCATCTCCCTCTCCCACCTGAGGAACCTTTCTCAACAAAGCTTTCATCAAACCTGGTATGGGCCCGGGAAAAGTTTCAGTTTTGACCAACTGGCATTTTCCAGTGAAAAATCATTTAATTGAAAAATTCCCGACCATCTCTATTTCTAGTCCTTACAACTCTGGCATTAAAGGAGTTATGTGATGGACACACAAAAGATTGATTCCCCAGGTCATTGAGCAAAAACCAGCCCCCGCCCGCCTCCCAGAAGCTTTGTGATGGCAAATGTCACACTAAATGATTGTAACCTTTGCTGGTCTGTATTGGCCAAACAAAGAGGAACCTGGGTACTTCCATAACTTTTTGGCAGGACTAATGGAAATCAGCAGACCCTTGCTGGGTTCTTCAATAAAAGTCTTGACCCCATATCAGTCAAATCTTCTCCATACTGCACAGACCTTCAAGCAACAGGCTAGCGGTATTATCATAGCTATTAGATCTGTGTCTGATAGATATATGGATACTTAAACGTCCTATTGCCCATGACAACAGCTTTTTTTTTAACCTCTCACTCTACCTATTGGAGGATAAATTACTTTATAATAGCCCATCCTAGCTCAATTTGTCCATGAGGCCACAGCGGGGATGATCTCGGTATCAGACCATGCGAATGTCAATCTAAAGCTCTCCCTGCTGGAGGCTGAGACATCTAGACAGGCATGGAGACTTTGCACCTCACAGACGTCACCTCTGTGGCATTCATCAATGATGAGCCGGAGACCTTTCACAGCCCCATCAACTGCAATATTATTGGAAGCAGCAAAAGTTTCCATCAGGGCAGGATTAGAGTGCCTTCGTCAGCAAAAAAAAAAAAAAAAAAGACCTTGTAACAAAAAAACAGAAACCTTCACTGAAAAACTTAAAAATGTAGATCAAGACTATGCCAAAGAAACCACCCCTGACAAACAAAAATGTCCTGGTACAAATGAGATACGAATTAAACAGACTCAGACACAAAAGGCAGAATTTACTATGTTTCACCTTAAACATGATTACCAGGAGCCAGGGGAGAGAGAGGGCAGGCAAATTCCTTGCTTATAAACTGAAATCAAAATCTAGTAGAGGCAAAATACCCTTAGTATGCAATGCCCAAAGGAAGACGTACATGACACAGAAAGACATTAATACCCATTTCCAGTTCTTTTATTTGGAATTATCCAAAGCAGATCCCCCAGCCACTACGGCAGCCTTGAACCAATTCCCGGATGGAGCTTTGTTGCCATGCATCGCAAAAGCCTGGGAGGAGCTCTACAAGACACTCTGCTCAGCCTCCAGGAAACAGACCTAATTGTGAAAGAAGTGGAAGATGGTAAATCCCTGGGCAGCAATGGATTTCCTATGGAGTGTTATAAAAAAGGAAAAACCGGATCAAATATTCCACTGATCTGTTTAAAAGAGTGGTTCCCTACTTTCACAGTGCAAAAGGCAATTCAACCCATTATACCCAACCCAGGGAAAGATCCTGCTAACTGCACAGGGTACAGACCCATGTCACTGGTACATTGTGAGGTGAAGATTCTTGCCAAAGCCCTTGCTTGTACACTGGCACACGATATTATTCTAATCATATATGTAGCTCAGGTCCGGTGTATCAAATCCAGGTATGGGTCCGCATGGCCGCTCCTCCTCCAGACCCCCTAGCATTTGGGGGGTGCCACAGGTGATGCCTTAGTTTCCCCTCGCCTGTGGCACCCCCCCCAAATGCTAGGGGGGCACAAGTCTGAAGACGCCCTTCTGTGAGCTAAAGAGCAGCCCTTTCAGAGGGTCCCATTTATTAACAACAAAGATTAACAGGATCATAAGCAAGACCCTTGTTCAGGCGCTTCCTTGGAAATCCACTGGCAGGGTCAGTCCAACTAACCTCTTAGTCCTTTAACCATTGGCACTCCAGACCAACCCCTTCATCTGGAGCCAGGGCTTTCAGGCTGCTCCTGCTCCCTTCCCTTGGAGAGCGACCTCCAGTTGTCTCTTTAGGATACTCCTATTCCTTTCACCTGTGGGACAGTCTCTCTCTCTCTCTCTCTCTCTCTCTCTCTGGAGCCCTTCCAGTTCCTACCCCTGGTCTACTCCTGTTGCCTCCCTGGGAACACTCTCCCCCCAGGGTTATCGTCTCCCCTGCAAGCCCCTTCTCATCAGAGGCACATATTTCCTGCGAATACTTCCCCCAGCTGAGCTCAGGCAGCTTTGTTACAGGGCACGGTGTTCTTCTACTTGTTGGCCATTGAACACCTGTCTCAGGCAACCAATTACTCGCATGTGGGTCTTCAGAGGACTGTCATGGACAGGCGAGGCCCTGACTCCCCTTAGAGGGCCAGTTGCCCCATGACAACCTCCGGTAACTCACTGATAAAACCACAATACTACAGCACTCAGAGGAACCTTTGGTAGCATTATAGCTTAATGCTGAAAAAGCCTTTGACAGGGTTGCTTGGGATGATCTCTTTGGGGTCCTTGAGAGAATGAGATTTGGTGATCACTTTATCAACTGGATTAAATTGCTCTATAGAATCCTAGAATCATAGGACTGGAAGGGACCTCGAGAGATCATCTAGTCCAGTCCCCTGCACTCATGGCAGCACTAAGTATTATCTAGATCATTCCTGAACAGGTGTTTGTCAAACCTGCTCTTTAAAATCTCCAGTGACGGAGATTCCACAACCTCCCTAGGCAATTTATTCCAGTGCTTAACCACTCTGACAGTTAGGAAGCTTTTCCTAATGTCCAACCTTAACCTCCCTTGCTGCAATTTAAGCCCATTGCTTCTTGTCCTATCCTCAGAGATTAAGAAGAACAATTCTTCTCCCTCCTCCTTGTAACAACCTCTTATGTGCTTCAAAACTATTATCATGTCACCTCTCAGTCTTCTCTTTTCCGACTAAAACGCAATTTTTTCAATCTTCCCTCATAGGTCATGTTTTCTAGACCTTTAATCATTTTTGTTGCTCTTCTCCAGACTTTCTCCAATTTGTCCACATCTTTCCTGAAATGTGGCACCCAGAATTGGACACAATACTGCAGTTGAGGTCTAATCAATGCGGAGTAGAGCGGAAAAATTACTTTTCATGTCTTGCTTACAATACTCCTGCGAATACATCCCAGAATGATGTCCAGAATGATATGCTAACTCCTCCTTTCATCTTATCGCATGTAATTATATTTCAGATCTTTTCTCATTACAGAGAGGCCTGTGTGCATTACAGAGCCAAGGTTGGCCAATCTCTCCACTGCTCTTTAGCATATTGCAAGAACTGTCGTATGTACAATCTGGGGCTGTGTAGATAGAACAGCTACTCAAAATGATCCTATGGAGCAAAAAATGATATTGTGTGCAGATGGTGTGCTGGTCCTACTCTCTAACCCACAAAGGTAGGTGCCCAAATTATTAGAACTCACCAGCAGTTTCAGGCACTTGGCCAGCTATAAGATTAAACACAAGTCAGAGGCATTAGGACTAACGAAATACGCACACCAGGCCTTGCTTAGTCAGTGGGATTTCCAATGGCATTAACATATCTCGAAATTCTAGTCCCCAGCAATTTATAACAAATGACTAAAATCAACTTTGCCCTGATTATCACTCAAATCACTAATCACCTAGATAATTGGGATCCATCTCTTTAGCTGTATGGTGATTATTAGTCACAGACAGGAGTACTGGACCACAGAGTGGTGATGTGATTTGCCCAAGGTCACAAAGCAAGTCAATGTCAGAGATGGCATTAGAATCCTGGCTCTCTGGCCTGTGCTCAGACTGCACCTTTCTCTCTACGGGCTGACCCAATGGACAATAAATAGAGCCAACACATAATGTATTGGTTTTAATTATGGCTGAACATATGGCCTTAAACATCTGGAGGACCAGTTCAGGTGACTGAAAATGGGATCTCTGTTGCCAGTTCAAATCCCACTCAACTCAGGTGTTTCTGAATGGGACCTAGAGCCTGCACCTATAGGTCATGAGTTCAACTCCCACCCAGATTGGAAGTGACCAGACATTGGTACCAGCCGATGGCTGTTTGATCATCCTATGACTCTCCATAAACTCCACCTTCGTAGCTGGCTCTAGCAGGAGGCAGTTGCACTCAAGAGACTCATACAACTTGGCCAGCGAGACTGAGTCAACCTCTCCGCCCAAAAGCTCTTTCCAGGACAGGAAAGAAGCACACAGGCAGGGCAGTGTGAGGGAAGGCCAGTGTGATAGGGCCCAGTTCTCCTGCTCCCCAAGTCTGTCTGTTAATTACATGATCATCCTCCCCCTCCCTACAAGCGAACCAGAGCTGACAAAGCCATGTAAGGGGAAGAGCGTCATATGGCCCCATATCCTGCTCTCCATTATGTCTGCATGCCCTCACTGGTTTCAATATGGATGTACCAGGGAGCAGAGCTGTGTCCAGGTACAGTTACTACCCATCAGTAGGCGAGTTTGTTTTCTTGCAGGGAACCGTTGATAGGAGTCAACTCTTGAGCTTATGCGCTCGTGCACTTGAGCTGAAAATGTAATGACAAATGAAACATTGCTTTCCTGCGTGCCTGCCTTCTGTCAAGGGCACGTCCACACGGCAGCATGGTGCCCAGCCATCCCAGCACAGGACTGTCCCATCCCAGCATCCATCCATCACTTCCCTTAGGAATCTGGAGGCTGATTCATTTTGCACTATGCAAGCAAACAGGCAGCATGCCTCAAAAAGAGCTCAGCTAGCAACAGAGGAGCCCACCGGTGGAGTGGTGGTGGGAGGGAATTAGAGAGCTGCCTGGAGGCTTGCAATGAGTCAGGCGTCTGCAAACCAAAGCTAGTTTCGCAAATATAAAACAACCCCAGCCTGTGCAACCAGAGCTTCAGCCGGGCAGTCAGAGAGCATAGCAGCAGCCGTCACGGTGGTATGAATGCAATTTATAACACTGGTGTATTGACATGATAACGGGAAATACTGCATCAGTAGGACTCTCCCGTCCATCACCGACCAGCACCACAGGCTGCTTGCTCAGGGACCAGGCTGGAGGAGGAAAGGGAGTCACCTGTGACGGCTTGAAATATCCTCCTGGCTCAGCGGAGAAAAGTCTGCTAACTCAGGACTGGAGAGTGCCTAATTCCAGATTTACAGAGAGTGGGACTGCATCCAGGTGGGGAGGGCACTAGGATTATTTTGCCTTAGCCATACAAATAGACCTCTCAGAGTCAACGAGACTACTGACACGAAAAAGGGCCATAGGACTGAGCCCTGCCAGAAGATTTGATTGCAGCGTTTTAGTTTATGAAGGGAGTAAACAGTGAAAACAAGCCATCACAGGATGAAATTTAGAACAAAACAAAGGAAATACCAGTGCAGAACACAGCCCAATCAAATGCCGTATCCTTCCTCCTGCTGGAGCAGTTTCTGACAGATCAGTGAAAGATGAAAAGAACAACAACCAACCAACTCCATTTTGCATCCCCCTAAGTGTGCAATGCTGGGCATAAGTGGAAAAGTCCGTCCTGACCCCTGCAATTGGTTGATGCCCTGAAGCAGGAGTACTGATTACCCTGCTCTTATAATGAATTAACGAATCAATATTAACCCCCTGCCCCCCCCCACAAGTGCATAGACATGTGTACAAAGGTGATTTTCAAAAATGCCCATACGTGGATGGCTGCTGACTTAGCTGAGCTGCTTGCCTGTGAAGTTGCACTGCTGGACATTTGGAAGGCAGGTGGCTGGAATTGGCATTACTGTCTGTGAGCTGGCTTGCAAATAAAAGAATCTCAAGGGGGCCATTGAGCAGCTGCTGGAGCCAGGGAACTACTTGAGTTCACCAATGCCAAAAAGGCACAATCGTGTCCCTGTCTCCTCTGTTGCGATAAATATTGACCAACTAGGACTTGACAGCTGTTACTAAGGGCTTGTCTTCACTACGGCTCTACATCGCCGCAGCTGCATCAATGCAGCTGTGCTGATGTAGTGCTTCTGATGAAGACATGCTATGCCAACGGGACAGGAGAGCACTCTCCTGTCAACAGAATTACTCCACCTCAACAAGAGGAGAAGCTATGTCGGTGGGATAAGCTGTGTAGACGCTGCTTTACGTGGATGTAACTTACATCAGTCAGGGGTGTGTTTTTTAACACCCCTGAGTGACATAAGTTACATCCACTTAAGCTGCAGTGTGGACAAGCCCTATGATACATGACATGGCCAATCAGAAAGTCTTGGCGAAAGCAGGAAGAGACTCAAAAGCTCAGGCCCCTAAGCCTTGAGCAAAACGGGAGGCTGTGTGAGCTTCTTAGCAGGATAGGGCCTATGACCCACAGCTGGCCAGTTCTGAGTTCATCCAGCAGAGCGCAGTGGTGTAAAGAAGCATGACCCATTGCATTATAATAGTCTGGCTGAAAAATTAAGGTTGCCATTGAAAGACTGGGCAGAGAAGATTCATGTCAACTCATCACGGTGAAAGCTGTATTTTAGTACCATTAGCTCCGTGGAGAGAATAGCATCTCCTGTATAAAAATGATCCTCTTGACATAACCTGCCCCCCCATCACACCGCAACCCCAAGAAACCTTGAAAACTGTCATTCTTAACATTGAAAAGAAAGATTGTAGCCTAAAAAGAAAAACAACACTACTGAATTATTTTACCTTTTTTTTTAATGCGAGAATCTCAAATAAACAAAGCACCAAATAGATGATTCCTTATTGTTGTTATTATTTGTATTACTGCAGTGTGTAGGAGCCACAGTCAGACACCATGACCCTATTTTACTAGGCACTGTGCACACAGAAAACAAAAAGATGGTCTTGTCCCCCACGGTAAGTGTCGTGTATGAAGCTATGGAAGTGGGCTCCCTTTATGGACCGTGCGTAGCAAGGAGCTGATGCTTTTGGCTCCGAAGGTGAAGTGTTTGAACCCTGCTGACAGCCCGAGCAGGGTTGGTTATATTTGCACTTTGACTGTAAGTTCTTTGGAGCAGGGGCCGTTGTTTTTAGTTTTGCCTTTCCCACCATTGGCAGTTAACCTAAAATAAGCTCAATATTTATCATCAAGCTTCCCAGGCAGCAGGAAGGATTGAGAGGAGACACATTTCAAAATGATCATTATAACAAGTGGCTTCCCCCTGGTAACTCAGCTCTGAGAAGGTTGAACTCAGACCAGAGATTTGGGCTTTCTTAGCTCTGTCTGTGTTTATTCCCTGCTAAGCAGAAAAACCAATTCCCCCCTCAAGTTATCATCTAAACACTCTGGCTTAACATCCCCTATATCAACGGACACTACCATGACTTGAGTGACACATGTACAAATATTGACTCTTAGCTCTAAGATGTTGCTGATTCCATACTCAGCCAAGGCCTCTATCGTTTCAGTGCATCGTATAATTCAATTTCCTGGAAAGTGCTGTTGTCATGTAACACAATGCAGTGCTGTTTCTTGGCAGGTGCTTCTGAGAGACCACAGTGACCAGGCTCTGCCTCACTGTGACCAGGAAGAGATGGCATGTTGGCCTGTCATGGTGGAGTTACATCTTAGTTCCTCTAAACAAGGAGGGCCAAGGAGGGTGGAGTATTCCCCTTTATGGATTCTTTCCTCCTTCCCATGTACATTTAGTGCTGAAGTTCTCTCTCCACAGACCAGCCCCGATAGCTTCCCTACATCACACGCCTGACTTGGAGGAAACACCTCTTGGTGGCTAATGCAGTCCTTGGTTTCTGCTAAGGATGCCAATGAGAGGGACAATTAGGGCTTGTCTACATGAATAGCGTAGCTGAAGTTGATGTACTTAGAACTACTTACCGCTGTGTCTTCACTGTGGTAAATCAACAGCTGACGCTCTCCCATTGACTCCGCTTGTGCTCCTTGTTCTGGTGGAGTACCGGAGTTGATGGGAGAGTGCTCAGCAGTTGATTTATTGTGTCTAGACTAGACACAATAAATCAAACCCCATTGGATCGATTGCTGCCCGCCGATCTGGCAGGTAGTGTAGACAAGCCCTTTGTGCCAGTTGACATGGACCATTGTCCACTAGGAACAAGAGTAACACCGATATATTGCACTTCAGCCATGGTATGGTCACCAGATGATGCTGTTTGGTCAGAACTGACCTGGGCTAGAATTGAACCTGTGACTGAGAGGTGTAAAGTTGCCCTGAGCCATCGCACTTTGGCTGCATGCACGCGCGAACACACACACACGGTTCAGAAAGGCCATGCGCTCCATTGCTACTCAGCCTCCATTGCTACTCAGCCTCCATTGCTACTCAGGAAGGACATACAGCTATTGTACATGCACCTCTTCACCTCCATTGAAGGGAGGCAGGGAAATCTTACCAAGGGTTGGAGGAGCCAAGCCGGTTGAGTTCGGGAAGATAGTCAGGAAACTAGTTCATTTACTGTGTGGAGGGAACACAATGAAGTTGATTTGATGTTGTGTTGTCAACTCCACTGACTGCCCCTGCATCTGCTTTAAAATTGGCTCTCCATCTTGGTATCCTGATATGAGTAGAAGAAGCAGGTGCATCAATAAACTGCCATGGTGGCTTGCCATGGCTTGCTCTTTGCTACACCTACAGCTGGCATGTCTGCCTGTGTCACTGGTATGGCAGCCAGTGGTACCTGGCAAGGTCTATGGATACATGTATCTGAGGGAGAACCTGAAGACTCAAGCAATGAATCCTGTTTCATATGCCACAGAGGCACCCAATCACTTCTCGGTTGAGCTCTCCACCTAGGTACATCCTGGAGCTGCACTAGCTGAGCTGGCCCTGAGTTTGTATCTGTGACATTATCTGATTAAAATATGACCATGTAGATCATTGTTGCTACTACTGTTATATAATTGCAACAAATCTTGTACAAAATGTATCAAGTAAGGTGTCTATGGAAAGGTTATGATTTGCTGAATATGTTTATGTTATTTGTATGCATGTATCATTTTTGTATTTGAAGTTATGAGTATTGGCTGTATACCTGGAATTCAAATGTTTGCTCCTGGGGTAACACCCACAAGGTATTTAGCCTGCACACCTTGAAGGGACTTTCAAATTAAGTGGGTCATCAAGGAACGCTTACCTCACAATGGACCATGGGAGATGCCTATCTACACTTAATGGACTTTCCTGCTATGACTAAGCAAAGTCATGCATGGACATGTGACTTGCCCATGTGACTCCAAACTCCATCTTTTACTGTAAATTTCCACTAGCTGTGCTGAGGGCTTTGTTTGAAACAATAGATTTCTCTCCACATGACAGAAGCTATAAAAGGCACTGGAAACACCTCCATTTTGCCTCTTTCCTGCTCAAGCCTGTTTCCTGCTCAAACCTCTGGACTATTGACTTATACTAATGGGAGCATTCTAACCAAAGGACTGAGGACTTTCTAATTATTTGGAAGCAACCAGAGACTTAAGACAGCAGTTCATTTCATCACTGCTACAAGCCTGAACCAAGAATTTTGCAATTATTTTATGTATTTGATTCCTTTCACCAATTTTAACTCTCACCTTTCTTTCTTTCTTTTTTAAAAAAATAAACCTTTTACATTTTAGATACTAAAGGATTGGCAACAGCATGCTTATTGGGTAAGATCTGAGTTATATATTGACCTGGGTGTGTCTTTTGGGATCAGAAGAACCTTTATCTGATGAAATTGGTTTGAAAGAACCACTCATCTTTAAGTCTAGTGTTTTTGGTGGTGATACAAGGACTGGAATACCTAAGGAAACTGCTTTTCTGACTTCTTGTTAGCCAGTATGGTGAAACAGAAGTTTACTTTTGTTGCTGGTTTGATATATCTCATGGGAGAATAACCACCAGTTTTGGGGTGTGTCTGCCCTATTTTTCGGCAGTTTGTCCAGTATTTGGTATTCTCAGCTGTAACCCCCTGAGGCACAGTTACAATATCACTGGATTGTTCAGACTTCCAGTAACCCTAGCCTTCCAAATAGCGCAGGGGGACTGGGTGGCTCAAGGATTAGTAATGGAAACCCAGCATTTCTAGACACATTGGTAGTGGCCAAGGACTCAAAAAGTCACAGCAAAAAAGTGTTTAAGTACATCAGAAGCAGGAAGCCTGTCAAACAATCAGTGGGGCCATTGGGCAATCAAGGTGCTAAAGGAGCGCTCAAGGAAGATAAGGCCATTGCGGAGAAGCTAAATGAATTCTGTGCATTTGTCTTTACTGCCGGACGATGTGGGGGAGATTCCCACACTTGAGCCATCATTTTTAGGGGACAAATCTGAGGAACTGTCCCAGGTTGAGGTGTCAGTAGAGGAGATTTTGGAACAAATTGATAAATTAAACAGTAATAAGTCACCAGGACCAGATGGTATTCACCCAAGAGTTCTGAAAGAACTCAAATATGAAATTGCAGAACTACTAAGTGTGGCATGTAACCTATTGTTTAAATCAGCCTCTCTTCCAGATGGCTGGAGGATAGCTAATGTGATGCCAATTTTTAAAAAAGGCTCCAGAGGCAACCCTGGCAATTACAGGCTGATAAGCCTAACTTCAGTACCAGGCAAATCAGTTGAGACTATAGTAAAGAACAGAATTATCAGACACACAGATGAACACAAGTTGTTGGAGAAGAGTGAACATGGCTTTTGTAAAGGAAAATCATGCCTCACCAATCTATAAGAATTTTTTGAGGGGGGTCAGCAAGCATGTGGATAAGAGTGATCCAGTGGCTATAGTGTACTTGGACTTTCAGAAAGCCTTTGATAAGGTCCCTAACCAAAAGCTCTTAAGCAAAGTAAGCTGTCATGGGATGAGAGGGAAGGTCCTCTCATGGATCAGTAATTCGCTAAAAGACAGGAAACAAAGGGTAGGAATAATTGGTCAGTTTTCAGAATGGAGAGAGAGAAATAGTGGTGTCCCCCAGGGATCTACACTGAGACAAATGCTGTTGAACATATTCATAAATGATCCGGAAAATGGGGTAAACAGTGAGATGGCAAAATTTGCAGACGATACAAAATTACTCAAGATAGTTAAGTCCAAAGCTGACTGTAAAGAGCTACAAAGGGATCTCACTAAACTGGGTGACTGGGCAACATGAAATGGCAGATGAAATTTCATGTTGATAAATGCAAAGTAATGCACATTGGAAAACATAATCCCAACTATACATACAAAATGATGGGATCTGTTACCATTCAGGAAAGAGATCTTGGAATCATTGTGGATACTTCTCTGAAAACATCAGCTCAGTGTGCAGCAGCAGTTAAAAAAGGTCTTTTACGTTAAGAACCATTATTAGGAAAGGGATAGAATAAGACAGAACCATCAAGAAAGGGATAGATAATAAGACAGAAAATATCATAATGCCACTATATAAATCCATGATATGCCCACACCTTGAATACTGCACGCAGTTTTGGTCAGCTCACCTCAAAAAAAGATATATTAGAATTGGAAAAGGTACAGACAAGGGCAACAAAATGATTAGGGGTATGGAACAGCTTCCGTATGAGGAGAGATTAAAAAGACTGGAACTTTTCAGGTTGGAAAAGAGACAACCAAAAGAGGATATGATAGAGGTCTATAAAATCATGACTGGTGTGGAGAAAGTGTTATGTACTTCTCATAACACATGAACGAGGGTTCACCCAACGAAATTAACGGGCAGCAGGTTTAAAACAAAGAAAAGTACATCTTCACACAACACACAATCAACCTGTGAAACTCATTGCTGGGGATGGTGTAAAAGACAAAACTACAACGGGGTTCAAAAAATAATTAGGTAAGTTCATGGAGGATAGGTCTATCAATGACTATTAGCCAAGATTGTCAGGGATGCAACCCCAGGCTCTGGGTGGCCCTAGGCTCTGTTTGCCAGAAGCTGGGAATGAGCTACAGGGGATGGATCACTTGATGATTACCTGTTCTGTTCATTCCTTCTGAAGCACCTGGCATTGGCCACTGTCTGGAGACAGGACACTGGGCTAGATGGACCATTGATCTCACCCAGTATGGTCGTTCTTATGTTCTAACATCACAGCATCCAACAGCTGCTTGCTGCTCTAGGCTCTCACAGTCCATTTTTCTAATGGACCAGCATCTGCATCCCAGAAAAGCTCTACCAGAGTCAGCAAAGTCTGGCCCCAATCTCAACAGGGAACCCAAGAAACCAGTGGGCCTGTTGGCACAACTAAGCGGTCCTTCCAGCCTGGACAGCAGAGGGACACATTGGGCAGGGCAATTAGGGAGGCCTGCTCTGCTTGGTCTGCACCCATTTTGGGGAGGAGGGTGTGAAGGGGGGCCCAGAGGGGTCGTGGTGCCCAGCACCTGTCACCAACACTAACATGGCAACTATAAGAGTGGCGAGATGGCTCTCTCTCTGTACCTGCACAGTGAAGAACACCCATACAGCAGGTGAAAATTCCCCCAAGGTAGGGAGTTAAGTGGGAGGCACCGACGGGTGGCCCAGGGGTGAATTTTACCCAGCTTACCTGGTGTGTGATGTTGTGTCGTCCAGTCAGCAGGACTTTCTGCCCCCGTTCTTGAAGCCGCCGGTGAAGCATTTCCAATCACTGCTTTGGACCCACTGCTGCTTGGCAGGATCCCTGCCATGAGGCTGAAAAGCAGCGGCCAAGTCAAAATGAAGACAAAGCACCTGGAGCTGTTGACGGACGACCGGCAGAGCCGCCATCAGATTGGCCTCTCATACAATACACAAACAGAGACACAAATCAATGCAAAGTGTTTAAATCCCAGGAAAAAAAATCAACACATCTATCACACTTAGTCATGGGCCCCTTTTAGACCAGACACTAGCAGCAGTTTGACATCGGGGCAGGGCTTCGTTAAACCTATCCAGACCTTAGGGACACCAATATCATGAGGCCCCCACCCGCACTTGGAGAGGCAGGGTGTTTGCACTGTCCTTCCAGAGAGGCAGTAGCATGTATTTTATGTACTCACCTGGCCTCCATTTCCTTAGTATCTGAGTGTGCCACAGAGGCCAGCTTTACAGGCAACTCCTGTCTCAGACCTGAAAAACTCACTGCAGCTAATACCCCACTTTCATGGTACTGAGCCATGGTCTCTGCTGAAATCATAGAATCACAGAATCATAGAAATCTGGGAACTTACTGATACTGCTAATCATTGCAAGCTGTGTTCATGGGTCATATTTAAGAAATAATGTAACTATATTGAAAATTATGCCCTTATGGGTCTTCGAGTGAAATTCAGTCACCAGGGAATCATGTGTCTGAGTAATGGCCCATTCAAGCAGGCAGGACTTGTCACCCCTCCCTTTCTAGCTGATGATGTATGTATGGCTCAACTTTCTACTGTTGCAACATCCCAGAAAAACCAATGGAAAATCACCAGTTACACTGTAAACATCAAACCCACTTGGAAGTGCAGAGGAACAATATGACAGTAAGGGCATCATCCCAGCTGTGAATCAACACAAAACACTAATTCAATGTAGCTCCAGGTGGAGAAAGATACTCTGCATCCATTCACTGAGGTGGTACCTTGAGGAGCAGGGGCGCTTCATGAAAGATTGGGTTCTGGCTCCTTGGGGCCAGCCAACGCTGCAGAAGTCTGAACTCTTGGGTGAGACTCTAGTTTATTAGCTAGGAAAGGCCACTATTAATAGCTTTTGGCCCTCATTTGCATTTTATAGTTTTGTTTTGTACGTCGCCATTTGTTTCCAACACGCACAGTTGACTCTGTTTGAATCTGGAGTCTCTCTTTTTGGGGACACTTTTGAATGGATACAGGGGTTGGGGGTGCATCTCTTGTAAACTGGCCGAGCTGGCGTAGCCCAGAGGTGAGCGCATGAGTGGCTGACAGGCTGGTTCTGTTAGGGAGCTAGCACCCAGCTGACGTGCCACTGAGTGGCAAGAGGCATGGCAGCCCTTTCACAGCTATTGCTTCAGGCTGTCTGCAGACTCAGGCAGTCACCATTGTATCGATCCCACCCATTGGTCCCTCTAAGCTGTGCGCTTGTGTACGCGCACACAGATCCGAAACCCCGCGCACACAGCAAAACACCACGCGCATATTTGTCCTGTGTCCCTATATTGGGGACTGCTCACCATCACCGCCAAAGTCCCGGGGCTGGCGTGGCGGCTCTTCCTGGGGCAGAGGCGGAGGGGGTCTAGGCACAGAGGCAGAGGGGAGTCTCGCTGTGCTGCACTGGCTCCCTCCTGCCCAATCAGAGCTGCGGGAGTGGGGCTTGCAGGCTCCAGCAGCGGGCAGAGAGCCCTCCGCCCTGCCCCACCCCGACCCGACCCAATCCTAGGAGCCAGATGGACCAGCTGGCTCTTAGGGTCTCTGCGCGCTGCCGGCACCTGCAAGCCCCACTCCAAAAAGAACAGGAGGACTTGTGGCACCTTAGAGACTAACCAATTTATTTGAGCATAAGCTTTCGTGAGCTGCAGCTCACTTCATCGGATGCATACTGTGGAAAGTGTAGAAGATCTTTTTATACACACAAAGCATGAAAAAATACCTCCCCCCACCCCACTCTCCTGCTGGTAATAGCATCTCTACATTGTAAGGAGAGTGATCACTTTAGATAAGCTATTACCAGCAGGAGAGTGGGGTGGGGGGAGGTATTTTTCATGCTTTGTGTGTATAAAAAGATCTTCTACACTTTCCACAGTATGCATCCGATGAAGTGAGCTGTAGCTCACGAAAGCTTATGCTCAGATAAATTGGTTCGTCTCTAAGGTGCCACAAGTCCTCCTTTTCTTTTTGCGGATACAGACTAACCCGGCTGCTACTCTGAAGCCCCACTCTGCGGCTCTGGCAGCTCCCATTGGTACTTGTGGCGGGCACAGCACATGGAGAGTCTGGAGACACCCCCCGCTCACCGCTCTGACTCTAGGAGCCAGAGACCTCCCAGCAGGGCTGGTGAGTGCGGCCAGGGAAGCAGGCGGGGTGTAATGGCGTGAGTGTCTGGGAGGTCTGTGGCGGGGTGCTGGGCTGTGAGGGTGTGGAGGGTGCCGGGCAGTGGGGGAGGTTTGTGTGTTTTGGGGTGCTAGGCAGTGGGGGGCCTGTTGGAGGGGTGCTGGGCAGTGGGGGAGATCTGTGTGTGTCAGGGCACTGGGCAGTGGGAGGTCTGTGTGGGGCATTGTGTAGTTGTGGTGGTGGGGCTGTGGGGAAGGGCACTGGGAGAGAGGGAGGAGAAATCTGTGTGTATTGGGAAACTAGAGAGTGGGGGGTTCTGTGTGGGGTGCTGGGCAGCTGTGGTGGGGCTGTGGGCAGGGGGGCGCTGGGCAGGGGTGGTGGTGTGCACAGCACTGTGCATTTGTGGTGGAAATGTGAGGGGTTGTGTGGGGCTCTGGGCATAGTGGGTTCAGGGAGTGCAGGGCAGGGAAGCTGTGTGGCTCTCTTCGATCTGGCCACCCTATTTAGGTTATTTTAGCAGGCTTTGACATTTCGACCAATAAGGAAATTAAAATGCAGGTGTAATTACATATCTTATTCTTGGCTGATAATCATTTATTGATATTTTTTCAGAAAATTTTAAATTTAAAACAGACAAACTCTTGTTTTTCTTTTTTCACTTACGATGTCTCTATCTGAAAACCCATATAAATTGACACAAATTGTAAATTAAAACTTTTGAAATGTATATGCATTTTACTCGCTTGGGCACATTTGCCTCATGGTGCACAAATTTGAACTCTGCTTCAAAAATTTTCACAGAAGAAATTTTTGGCGCACACGGCCTGTCAAAAATTAGAGGGAACATTGATCACACCTGGGTCCTGGCTTCAACCTTTTCTTCACAACCCAAGATTGCCAGAAATGTTCTTTAAAAAAAGAAAGGTGTGCTTTGACTCCAGTGCGATCACGACTCAAGGCCCTGATTTAGAACGTGGGCAATGGAGCCTCTGAATGGCCCAGGGAACTGGGATCTCCCGCCTCTAGGTTTGAATCTGGCCCACCAGAGTGGCTGCAAGTCACGCCGATATGACTGAGATGAGCTTCCCTGGTGCTCAGCTGCCTTCCTAGGGGACAGGTCCCAACATAACAGTGTTCCTCCCCCATCACAGGAAGGTATCGTTCATAGACATCTCAGCCTCAAGGCTATGGACTTAACGGGCCACCGAGACCTAGCTACTCTTTCACCATATAGGCTGGTCCCAACAAGCCCAGGGTCGGGGCACATTGGTAGGGCAGGGAAGTCAGCAATCCCATCCACGATTTCATAGAATCATAGAATCATAGAATATCAGGGTTGGAAGGGACCCCAGAAGGTCATCTAGTCCAACCCCCTGCTCGAAGCAGGACCAATTCCCAGTTAAATCATCCCAGCCAGGGCTTTGTCAAGCCTGACCTTAAAAACCTCTAAGGAAGGAGATTCTACCACCTCCCTAGGTAACGCATTCCAGTGTTTCACCACCCTCTTAGTGAAAAAGTTTTTCCTAATATCCAATCTAAACCTGCAAACTAGTAAAGTAAAACTGCAACTTGAGACCATTACTCCTCGTTCTGTCATCTGCTACCATTGAGAACAGTCTAGAGCCATCCTCTTTGGAACCCCCTTTCAGGTAGTTGAAAGCAGCTATCAAATCCCCCCTCATTCTTCTCTTCTGCAGGCTAAACAATCCCAGCTCCCTCAGCCTCTCCTCATAAGTCATGTGTTCCAGACCCCTAATCATTTTTGTTGTCCTTCGCTGGACTCTCTCCAATTTATCCACATCCTTCTTGTAGTGTGGGGCCCAAAACTGGACACAGTACTCCAGATGAGGCCTCACCAATGTCGAATAGAGGGGAACGATCACGTCCCTCGATCTGCTCGCTATGCCCCTACTTATACATTTAGGGAGACCCTGTGTGGTAACCAGGCAGCATGGGCTGGGAGAGGAGCTGGGAAGCCAGAGAGAGCCACAGCAGTGTCCTGTCCGTGTCCAGCAACCTTAGTGAAGAATTTCCTTTATATTCAGTATAACCCATCCTGTCCCTTCTGTGCCATGAGACAATTGTGACAGGCAGTCCTCTAGTGTCAGAGGGATCCCCTCAGGCTCTGCCCACCTCCTAGAGGACAATTTGCATAAGGATTGTTTCTGGGACCCCTGCCAGCCTGCGGGCTGCAGAGACAAAGCTCCTTCGCAGAGTGGCACTGCTCTGAGCCTGCCTGCTGGCCTGTGCTGGAGGAGGATGCACCCGGAAGCTTGACCGACATGTCAGATAGGCCCTGTGAGGCTGCGGCCAGGGATCCTGTGGCTAGAGAGACAGCCTGGGGCAGAGAAGGGGGCTATTCTCCTCTTCAGCCACATGGGGAGTAAGTAGGGTTGCCAGGTGTCCAGTTTTCGACCGGAACACCTGGTCAAAAAGGGACCCTGGCGGGTCTGGTCAGCACCACTGACCAGGCTGTTAAAAGTCCAGTTGGCACGGGGCTGGCAGGCTCCCTACTCAGCTCTGCATGGCTCCTGGGAAGTGACATGTCCCTCCAGCTCCTCGGTAGGCCAGCTCCATAGTTCTCATTGGCCGGGAACCGTAGCCAATGGGAGCTGCGGGGGCGGCACCTGCGGACGGGGCAGCATGCAGTGTCACCTGGCCACGTCTACGTCTAGGACCCAGAGGCACATGTTGCCACTTCCCAGGAGCCACCTGAGGTAAGCACAGCCTGGAACCTGCCCCCACTCCCAAGCCCTTGCCCCAGCCCTGAGCCCCCTCCCGCACCCAAACTCTCTCCCGGAACCCACACCCCACACCTCAACCCCCCTGCCCCAGCCCTGAGCCCCCTCCTGCGTCCCAAACCCTTCATCCCTGGCCCCACCCCAGAGCCCGCACCCCCAGCCAGAGCCCTCACCCCATCCCACAACCCAACTCCCAGCTCAGTGAAAATGAGTGAGTGAGTGAGTGAGGGCGGGGGAGAGTGAGGGGCGGAGGGATGGGGGATAGAGTGAGCGGGGTCGGGGTCTTGAAGAAGGGGCAAGACAGGGGCAGGGCCTCAGGGAAGGCACGGGGGGCAAGGGTGTTTGGTTTTCTGCGATTAGAAAGTTGGCAGCCCGAGACTGTCTTGCCAGCTATACAAGCGTAACCCACACACCTCCTGGGTGTGCGGTTCTGTCCCATCTAGTGGCACCAAGACCACTTAGAGAGAGAGTTAAATGCACTAAGCTCCAGAGGTCCCCGGTTCGATCCCGCCTGCCGACGCCCGGGGTTTATCAGTGTTACACAAGCCCATCGTAAGAACCAGCCCATGCTTTTACAATCTGAACAACCCAGATGGACAAACAGTGAGAGAAAGGAGGTGCAGATGGGGAGCTGATGCACAGAGCTACTAAGTGACTTGCCCAAGGTCACACAGTGAGCATAGGACACAGCTGGGAACTAAACTCACCTGTCCCATCCCAGCACCTTAATCACCAGCCCACCCTTTCTCTCAACCAGGATGAAACTCCTGTGGCTCACTCCAAGCCCTGTGCTCACTAGCCCCAGGGTGGGAGCCCCTCAAATGAAGAGGCACAATCTGCAAGTGGCAACGAGGGGAGCATATGGGAGCTTCTCCCATTCAAGTCATTGTATGTTCCACTCATGCAGCAAGGATAAGAGAGGATTCTGCAAAAGCCACTGGCTGCCCGCTGCCCGAGGTCTGCCACTTATTCCGTTCAAGGGGATTCTGAGATATGAATCAGTCTGTTGCTGTGGCAGCTGACAAGTGTGTATCTCAGCCAGGAATGGGTTGTCTTCCCCTCCCCCCAGTCTCTCCTCTGTTAGACGGTGAAGAACACATCATCGATTCACCTTCAACTGGAAACAAGTGCAAGGGCCTGGACCCGTAGCTATCAACTGATTTCAAAGGCAGCAGCATCCCCTTCCTTTTACCGGGAAGGTGTCAGAGAGAGTGGCGGAGAATAGAAATGGGAGGATGGGCTGCCTTTCACTCATCTATCCAGGGCATTTGGAGACCCATCGATTTATCCATAGCACTTATACAACACTTTGCAGCTTCAAAGCACTGTGCAGTAACCAATTAACTCTCCCCATACTCTGGGAGGTATGGGGAACTGAGGCATAGAGAGGTTAAGGGATTTGCCCACGGGCAGAGGAGGAGGCGGCATGGAAGGAATGTCTTGTGCTCCAAGCACCAGACTGCCCAGGAAGGAGTTGTGGGGTCTATTCCTGATGTGATACATAGTTAGGCCTGATCTACACTTAAAATCTAGGCCGACCTAACTACATCACTCAGGGGTGTGAAAAATTTGTCCCCCGAAAGGGGTGATTAAGCCGACCTAATCCATGCTCTAGACACCAGATGGACGAATTCTTCTGTTAACCTAGCTACCGCCTCTCAAGGGGGTGGATTTACTACAGCGATAGAAGAATCCCTGTAGCTAGTGTCTACATTACAGCGGCAAAGCTTGCTGTGTGAGCACGGGCAAGTCACTCCAGTTCATAGAATATCAAGGTTGGAAGGAACCTCAGGAGGTCATCTAGACCAACCCCCTGCTCAAAGCAGGACCAATCCCCAATTTTTGCCCCAGATCCCTAAATGGCCCCCTCAAGGATTAAACTCACAACCCTTCCAATCCTGATATTCTATGATTCTATAATATGATTATATTAAGAAGTTCAGGCCACGCTTTCCATATTATAAAGTTGTATTTTCAGCTGAGCTTCTAGCGATGACTGCAAACCAATCAACTTTTCATACGGGCATCAGTTTAAAATATGGCCTTAAATCAGACAGTTAATGAAGGAGGAACATTTTTACACAATATCTTCATCCAAAAATGGATCCCAAAGTGTTTTTATTAACTGATCAATAAAGCTATGGGCCAAATCCCACTTGCCTTAGCCCCTTCAAACTAAGTGGGACTGCTTATTTTACATAAGTAAAGTAAACTAGATTTGTCTGGAGCCACTTCAGAAAAAATTCAGCCACCTCTGGGGTGGAACTCAGCAGCTGTTTAACAGCGCACAGCAATGCTGCACAATAGTTTTAGGAGCAAAGTGAAAGAACACTTTATCCAGCTGAACTTTCAGGGGGAATTTAAATATGCAGAATGTCACTTAAATTCTACATCATTTAGATGTAAACATACACACGCTCACACAGCACTCTATTTGAGCTCATCTGGTAAAACCCAGGGTCTGTTTTACATAGAAATGTTTGGGTCTGATGAGGAAAGAAATGAAACATGCAGCCCAGCAACCCTGAAGTTTATACATGCAAATCTCACTATGATTAACAGATGTGTTACCTAAATAGGCCTAGAGATGTTTAGCTTCTTCCTTTGACAGTTTGGTGACAAAAACCGTTGCTGTATCAACAGAATTCTGCCTGGAATAAACATGAGGGTAAATGACAGGTAATCTAGGATGGAGCGCGAGGAGGCTGAGACAAACCACTGGATAGCTCTGCACAAAGCTGGTTTATTGAGCTGCACAAACTGAGACTCAGAATGAGATTAACACACTATAGTTCTGTCTGGTCCACTTACCTTAATGGATTAAGGGCCTGATTCAAAGCCCACTGAAGTCAATGGAAAGACCTCTATTGACTTCAATGGCTTTTGAGTCAAGCACCTGTAAAGAGAAGGCATGGACAACATTAATCATAGAATATCAGGGTTGGAAGGGACCTCAGGAGGTCATCTAGTCCAACCCCCTGCTCAAAGCAGGACCAATCCCCAATTTTTGCCCCAGATCCCTAAGTGGCCCCCTCAAGGATTGAACTCACAACCCTGAGTTTAGCAGGCCAATGCTCAAATCACTGAGCTATCCCTCCCCCCTGTATGCAGCCAATGAAGTGAGCTGTAGCTCATGAAAGCTTATGCTCTAATAAATTTGTTAGTCTCTAAGGTGCTACAAGTACTCCTTTTCTTTTTACGGATACAGACTAACACGGCTGCTACTCTGAAACCTGTTATAGTCTTGGCATTCACAACGTCCTCTGGCAAGGAGTTCCACAGGTTGACTGTGTGCTGTGTGAAAAAATACTTCCTTTTGTTTGTTTTAAAGCTGCTGCCTATAATTTCATTGGGTGACCCCTAGTTCTTGTGTTATGAGAAGGAGTAAATAACACTTCCTTATTTACTTTCTCCACAGCAGTCATGATTTTATAGACCTTTATCATATCCCCCCTTAGTTGTCTCTTTTCCAAGATGAAAAGTCCCAGTCTTATTAACCTCTCCCCATATGGCAGCTGTTCCATACCTCTGATCATTTTTGTTGCCTTTTACAATTCCAATATACCTTAATTGAGATGGGGCGACCACATCCAGACACAGTATTTAAGATGTGGGCGTATCCTGGATTTATATAGAGGCAATATGATATTTTCTACCTTATTATCTATCCCTTTCTTAATGATTCCCAACATTCTGTTCACTTTTAGAATGCTGCTGCACATTGAGTGGATGTTTTCAGAGAACTACCCACAATGATTCCAAGATCTCTTTCTTGAGTAGCTAATTTAGACCCCATCATTGTATATGTATAGTTGGGATTATGTTTTCCAATGTGCATTACTTTGCATGTATCAACACTGAATTTCATCTTCGCAGTCTGCCTGGGACTTAACTATCTTGAGTAGTTTTGTATCATCTGCAAATTTTGCCAAATTTTCCAGATCATTTATGAACACGTTGAATAGGACTGGGGGACACCGCTATTTACCTCTCTCCATTCTGAAAATTGACCATTTATTCCTACCCTTTGTTTCCTACCTTTTAACTGGTTACCGATCCATAAGAGGATCTTGTCTCTTATCCCATGACAGCTTACTTTGCTTAAAAGCCTTTGGTGAGGAACCTTGCCAAAGGCTTTCTGAAAATCTAAGTACACTATATCCACTGACTCACCCTTGTCCACATGCTTGTTGACCCCCTCAAAGAATTCTAGTAGATTGGTGAGGCATGATTTCCCTTTACAAAAACCGTGTTGATTCTTCACCAACAAATTAAGCTCCTCTATGTATCTGACAATTTTGTTCTTTATGATAGTTTGAACCAGTTTGCCCAGTACTGAAGTCAGATTTACTGGCCTATAATTGCCGGGATCACCTCTGGAGACCTTTTAAAAAAATTGGTGTCGCAATAACTATCCTCCAGTCATTTGGTACAGAAGCTGATTGAAATGATCGGTTACAAACTACAGTTAGTAGTTCTGCAATTTCACATTTGGGTTCCTTCAGAACTCTTGGGTGAATACCATCTGGTCCTGGTGACTTATTGCTGTTTAGTTTATCAATTTGTTCCAAAACCTCCTCTAATGACACTAGACCCAGCGTGGGGACATGGCTGGTCGACAGGGCATTAAGCACCAGACCCAGAGGGAAGGATGTGGCTGGGCAAGAGGGCGTTATGTGCCAGACCCAAGGTGGGGGGGAGACGTGGCTGGGCAAGAGGGCGTTATGCGCTAGACCCAGAGGGGAACATGGCCTGAGAGGAGGCCAGAACCGAAGGTGATGAACAGGTTCCGGGACGGAGTCCAAACCCATGCATGAGAAGTGCCCCCCCAGCAGTGTCAGAGCAGCATGACCAGGTCCAGAAAGAAGACACTGGGCTAGTAAATTGGTTTTAACTGTAAGGTTTATTGCACTTTGGAGACTGCTGTATTGAACTTTACCCAAGCCATCCCCTCATGGGGCTTACACTGTGAAGAGTTCTTTAATCCCCAAAGAAGGGGCTTTGGTGTAATTAACTTGTGTATATGTTTAAGTGAAGTGCAGCAATCACTGGTTACAAAGGTAACAACTGAGTTAGGAGGATCTTGGAGTAGAGGCACCTTCACCCCTGCCCAGAGTTGCCCTCAAAGGGAGTGAGGTAAACACCCAGGAACCCGTGGGCTCAGTCCTCCCTGTGATGCGAGTCCTCTTCACACGGTGCCAGGAGGGAAAGTCAAGGTGGGCAGGCACCTGGGTGAAGTGAATCACCGAGGGGAATTCGATTCTCTCTTCATGCCATTCAGCCAGGGTACTGCGCACATTAAGAAACTCCCTTACTACAATGGGACAAATGCCCAGTTTATACATGGTCTGTGAATGCAAGGGGAGTGAGCGCTTACCAGGGTGTCTATGCATGACGGGGGAGGCAAGTGCCTACTAGGAGACGGTGTGCGCTACAGGGAGCCAAGCGTCTACTGGGGTGTCTGCTAGTGCTAGGGGGCCAAGTGTGTATCTTGCACACCGGGGGTGGGGAGGAAGAGCATATGGTGGAAGGGTGTGTGCACATGCCAAGGGGGCTGGGCTTGTGCTAGGGGACTGAATGTGTACTGGGGCAGGCAGGTGCTGCGGTTGGGGGGAACGTGCACCGGGGTTTGTGCGCGGAGGGAAGGAGCTGAGCAGGTACCAGGGTGTGTGCTCATGTGAAGGGAGGCAAACGTGTACGAGGGTTTGTGTGCACATGGGGGGGGAGCAAACATGCACAAGGGAGTATGTGCGCATGAAAAAGGGCAAACAAGTATGAGGGGGGTGCGTGCACATGAGGTGACCAAGCATGTACTGGGGTAGGGTATGTGATAGGTGGGGCCAAGCATGTACCCTGGTGTGCACGAGCATTAAGGGAGGCCAAGTTCATACCGGGATGTGTGCGCACGTGAGGGGGAGTGAGTGCGTACCAGGATGTGCGCACGTGAGGGGGAGTGAGTGCGTACCAGGAGGTGCGCACGTGAGGGGGAGTGAGTGCGTACCAGGAGGTGCGCACGTGAGGGGGAGTGAGTGCGTACCAGGAGGTGCGCACGTGAGGGGGAGTGAGTGCGTACCAGGATGTGCGCACGTGAGGGGGAGTGAGTGCGTACCAGGAGGTGCGCACGTGAGGGGGAGTGAGTGCGTACCAGGAGGTGCGCACGTGAGGGGGAGTGAGTGCGTACCAGGAGGTGCGCACGTGAGGGGGAGTGAGTGCGTACCAGGAGGTGCGCACGTGAGGGGGAGTGAGTGCGTACCAGGAGGTGCGCACGTGAGTGCGTACCAGGAGGTGCGCACGTGAGGGGGAGTGAGTGCGTACCAGGAGGTGCGCACGTGAGGGGGAGTGAGTGCGTACCAGGAGGTGCGCACGTGAGGGGGAGTGAGTGCGTACCGGGATGTGCGCACGTGAGGGGGAGTGAGTGCGTACCAGGAGGTGCGCACGTGAGGGGGAGTGAGTGCGTACCAGGATGTGCGCACGTGAGGGGGAGTGAGTGCGTACCAGGATGTGTGCGCACGTGAGGGGGAGTGAGTGCGTACCAGGATGTGCGCACGTGAGGGGGAGTGAGTGCGTACCAGGATGTGCGCACGTGAGGGGGAGTGAGTGCGTACCAGGATGTGCGCACGTGAGGGGGTCCGAACGCATACTGGGATGTGTGTACACAAGGGGGAGCGAGCGCGTACCAGGATGTGGTTCGGGGCTATTTAGAAAAGCTGGACAAGCACAAGTCCATGGGGCCGGATGCGCTGCATCCGAGGGTGCTAAAGGAGTTGGCGGATGTGATTGCAGAGCCATTGGCCATTATCTTTGAAAACTCATGGCAATCAGGAGAGGTCCCAGACGACTGGAAAAAGGCTAATGTAGTGCCCATCTTTAAAAAAGGGAAGCAGGAGGATCCTGGGAACTACAGGCCAGTCAGCCTCACCACAGTCCCTGGAAAAATCATGGAGCAGGTCCTCAAGGAATCAATTCTGAAGCACTTGGAGGAGAGGAAAGTGATCAGGAACAGTCAGCATGGATTCACCAAGGGCAAGTCATGCCTGACTAATCTAATTGCCTTTTATGACGAGATAACTGGCTCTGTGGATGAAGGGAAAGCAATGGACTTGTTGTTCCTTGACTTCAGCAAAGCTTTTGACACGGTCTCCCACAGTATTCTTGCCAGCAAGTTAAAGAAGTATGGGCTGGATGAATGGACTATAAGGTGGATAGAAAGCTGGCTAGATTGTCGGGCTCAACGGGTAGTGATCAATGGCTCCATGTCTAGTTGGCAGCCGGTATCAAGTGGAGTGCCCCAGGGGTCGGTCCTGGGGCCGGTTTTGTTCAATATCTTCATAAATGATCTGGAGGATGGTGTGGATTGCACCCTCAGCAAGTTTGCAAATGACACTAAACTGGGAGGAGTGGTAGATATGCTGGAGGGTAGGGATAGGATACAGAGGGACCTAGACAAATTAGAGGATTGGGCCAAAAGAAATCTGATGAGGTTCAACAAGGACAAGTGCAGAGTCCTGCACTTAGGACGGAAGAATCTCATGCACTGCTACAGACTAGGGACCGAATGGCTCGGCAGCAGTTCTGCAGAAAAGGACCTAGGGGTTACAGTGGACGAGAAATTCGATATGAGTCAACAGTGTGCCAAGAAGGCCAATGGCATTTTGGGATGGGGCATTGCCAGCAGATCGAGGGACATGATCGTTCCCCTCTATTCGACATTGGTGAGGCCTCATCTAGAGTACTGTGTCCAGTTTTGGGCCCCACACTACAAGAAAGATGTGGAAAAATTAAAAAGCGTACAGCGGAGGGCAACAAAAATGATTATGGGGACTGGAACACATGACTTATGAGGAGGGGCTGAGGGAACTGGGATTGTTTAGTCTGCAGGAGAAGAATGAGGGGGGATTTGATAGCTGCTTTCAACTACCTGAAAGGGGGTTCCAAAGAGGATGGAGCTTGGCTGTTCTCAATGGTAGCAGATGACAGAACGAGGAGTAATGGTCTCAAGTTGCAGTGGGGGAGGTTCAGGTTGGATATTAGGAAAAACGTTTTCACTAGGAGGGTGGTGAAACACTGGAATGCGTTACCTAGGGAGGTGGTGGAATCTCCTTCCTTAGAGGTACCAGGATGTGCGCTCACGAGGGGGAGCGAGCGTGTACCAGGATGATGTGGGAAACCGTCTGGCTCCCCCATCCCCTCTCACTGTTCAAGCTGGCCAGTCAGGAGTGGAGGAGAGGAAGCTCAGAGAGCTTTTGGATGTGCTGCTTGTTACCATGGAAACGCCTTCCTCAGTAGCCAGGCTGGCCGGGTGTCTGTCTGTCTAGCTCTGTCAGGCTGGCTGCATGGGGAGCTGGGAGGGAAAGGGGACGGGGGGCCAGGAAGGCAGGGATGGTGATGGGCAGAATGGGTTCTGTTCACTGGGCTCCCACCTCAGGCAGGCCAGGGCGATGTGCCGACGCCTCCTTGCAGGAGGGCCAGGGGGATCAGATGTCCCGTTCTTATGGGAACAGTCCTGGTTTTGGGGACTTTTTCCGATATAGGCACCTATTACCCCCCACCCCGTCCCGTTTTTTCACAGTTGCTATCTGCTCACCCTAAGGAGCGCTCTAGTGTGGGCAGCGAGCGACTCTCTGCCCACCCCAATCGGCCCCAGCTCAGCTTCCTCCGAATGTTCGGGAGACGCTAACACAGGAGCCATGCGAGCGCAGTGGCCAATGGCACCATGTCTAACAAGGACATCCAGTGGTGTCAGAGAGGAGACAGTTTACAAGGCCCTCTGGCTTCAGGGCATCAGCCAGCCACCCACGAAGGGATGGGGTGAGGAAGGCCCCTCCGCTCTGGTCAGGTTATTCCGCAGCTGTCTGTTCTGCGGCTGGAGACAAGATTCTGTCTGGTAAGTCCCATGGCTTAGCTCAGCCAGAGAACGTGGGCTAAGGCAGAGAGCTCCGTGGGAACAGCGTTTAATACTGCTGCCGAGCCAAGGAGCGAGTGACTATCTGGATCCCATTAGGAGCCAGCTCCAGTTCTGGTGCCCCTCCCCCCCATTCCTGCTTTGGGCCCCTCGAATGACGACCACCTCATGAGATCAGCCACCCTGTCCAGACTTCCACCTCTCCAATCTGCAGCTGAACCAGACCCCTTCCAAGCCGGGCTCACACCCAAAACAAAGGGGACGGGTTCAGACCTGGGGCTTCAGATCCAATCTTCCCCCCAAATGCAAAGGTGGGGTGGGAGCCCCCAACCTGGGGTTCCAGTTCAGACCCACCCTGTGCTATTACTGTATCGCCCCTTTCACAATCCAAGCTCTACAATAAGGCCTGACTGCTGGCCCCACTAACGGTCATGGGTGCTTCATCACCAACTTCCCTGGGACAAGGATTTAGACCTAAGGCCTTCAATGGCGAAGAGGACAACGAACAGCGTCTCTGCAAGGAGTCAAATCACAGCCAAAGAGCCCAGTCCTGCGATGTGCTGGGCACTGTCTATCAAGCACTGCCACGGCTTCCATTGCAGGACCTGGTCAGCCTGGTGCAAGGTTGGACTCTCAGTGATACTCAATGATGGGCACCAATGATACTGCCAAGAACGACCTTCAGCGGATCACTGCGGACTACGTGGCTCTGGGAAGAAGGATAAAGGAGTTTGAGGAGCAAGTGGTGTTCTCGTCCATCCTCCCCGTGGAAGGAAAAGGCCTGGGTAGAGACCGTCGAATCGTGGAAGTCAACAAATGGCTACGCAGGTGGTGTCGGAGAGAAGGCTTTGGATTCTTTGACCATGGGATGGTGTTCCAAGAAGGAGGAGTGCTAGGCAGAGACGGGCTCCACCTAACAAAGAGAGGGAAGAGCATCTTCGCAAGCAGGCTGGCTAACCTAGTGAGGAGGGCTTTAAACTAGGTTCACCGGAGAAAGGAGACCAAAGCCCTGAGGTAAGTGGGGAAGTGGGATACCGGGAGGAGGAGCACGTGAGAGGGGAGGGCTCCTGCCTCATACTGAGAAAGAGGAGCGATCAGCAGGTTACCTCAAGTGCCTACATACAAATGCACGAAGCCTGGGAAACAAGCGGGAGAACTGGAAGTCCTGGCACAGTCAAGATGTGCCATGATGTGCTTGGAATAACGGAGACTTTGTGGGATAACTCACATGACTGGAGTACTGTCATGGATGGATATAAGCTGTTCAGGAAGGACAGGCAGGGCAGAAAAGGTGGGGGAGTTGCATTGTATGTAAGAGAGCAGTATACTGCTCAGAGCACAAGTATGAAACTGCAGAAAAACCTGAGAGTCTCTGGATTAAATTTAGAAGTGTGAGCAACAAGGGTGAGGTCGTGGTGGGAGTCTGCTATAGACCACCAGACCAGGGGGATGAGGTGGATGAGGCTTTCTTCCGGCAACTCACAGAAGTTACTAGATCACAGGCCCTAGTTCTCATGGGAGACTTCAGTCACCCTGATATCTGCTGGGAGAGCAATACAGCGGTGCACAGACAATCCAGGAAGTTTTTGGAAAATGTAGGGGACAATTTCCTGGTGCAAGTGCTGGAGGAACCAACTAGGGGCAGAGCTCTTCTTGACCTGCTGCTCACAAACTGGGAAGAATTAGTAGGGGAAGCAAAAGTGGATGGGAACCTGGGAGGCAGTGACCATGAAATGGTCAAGTTCAGGATCCTAACACAAGGAAGAAAGGAGAGCAGCAGAATACAGACCTTGGATTTCAGAAAAGCAGGGAACTGATGGGCAAGATCCCCTGGGAGAATAACATGAGGAGGAAAGGAGTCCAGGAGAGCTGGCTGTATTTTAAAGAATCCTTATTGAGGTTACAGGGACAAACCATCCCGATGTGTAGAAAGAATAGTAAATATGGCAGGCGACCAGCTTGGCTTAACAGTGAAATTCTTGCTGCTCGTAAATACAAAAAAGAAGCTTACAAGAAGTGGAAGATTGGACAAATGACCAGGGATGAGTATAAAAATATTGCTCGGGCTTGCAGGAGTGAAATCAGGAAGGCCAAATCACACCTGGAGTTGCAGCTAGCAAGAGATGTTAAGAGTAACAAGAAGGGTTTCTTCAGGTATATTAGCAACAAGAAGAAAGTCAAGGAAAGTGTGGGCCCCTTACTGAATGAGGGAGGCAACCTAGTGACAGAGGATGTGGAAAAAGCTAATGTACTCAATGCTTTTTTTGCCTCGGTCTTCATGAACAAGGTCAGCTCCCAGACTACTGCACTGGGCAGCACAGCATGGGGAGGAGGTGACCAGCCCTCTGTGGAGAAAGAAGTGGTTCGGGACTACTTAGAAAAGCTGGACATGCACAAGTCCATGGGGCCGGATGCGTTGCATCCGAGAGTGCTAAAGGAGTTGGTGGATGTGATTGCAGAGCCATTGGCCATTATCTTTGAAAACTCATGGCGATCGGGGGAGGTCCCAGGTGACTGGAAAAAGGCTAATGTAGTGCCCATCTTTAAAAAAGGGAAGCAGGAGGATCCTGGGAACTACAGGCCAGTCAGCCTCATCTTAGTCCCTGGAAAAATCATGGAGCAGGTCCTCAAGGAATCAATTCTGAAGCACTTAGAGGAAAGGAAAGTGATCAGGAACAGTCAGCATGGATTCACCAAGGGCAAGTCATGCCTGACTAATCTAATTGCCTTCTATGACGAGATAACTGGCTCTGTGGATGAAGGAAAAGCAATGGACTTGTTGTTCCTTGACTTCAGCAAAGCTTTTGACACGGTCTCCCACAGTATTCTTGTCAGCAAGTTAAAGAAGTATGGGCTGGATGAATGGACTTTAAGGTGGATAGAAAGATGGCTAGATTGTCGGGCTCAACGGGTAGTGATCAATGGCTCCATGTCTAGTTGGCAGCCGGTATCAAGTGGAGTGCCCCAGGGGTCGGTCCTGGGGCCGGTTTGTTCAATATCTTCATAAATGATCTGGAGGATGGTGTGGATTGCACCCTCAGCAAGTTTGCAGACGATACTAAACTGGGAGGAGTGGTAGATACGCTGGAGGGTAGGGATAGGATACAGAGGGACCTAGACAAATTAGAGGATTGGGCCAAAAGAAATCTGATGAGGTTCAACAAGGACAAGTGCAGAGTCCTGCACTTAGGACAGAAGAATCCCATGCACTGCTACAGACTAGGGACCGAATGGCTAGGCAGCAGTTCTGCAGAAAAGGACCTAGGGGTTACAGTGGACGAGAAATTCAATATGAGTCAACAGTGTGCCCTTGTTGCCAAGAAGGCCAATGGCATTTTGGAATGTATAAGTAGGGGCATTGCCAGCAGATCGAGGGACGTGATCGTTCCCCTCTATTCGACATTGGTGAGGCCTCATCTGGAGTAGTGTGTCCAGTTTTGGGCCCCACACTACAAGAAGGATGTGGAAAAATTGGAAAGAGTCCAGCGGAGAGCAACAAAAATTATTAGGGGACTGGAATACATGACTTATGAGGAGTGGCTGAGGGAACTGGGGATGTTTAGTCTTCAGAAGAGAAGAATGAGGGGGGATTTGATAGCTGCTTTTAACTTCCTGAAAGGGGGTTCCAAAGAGGGTGGCTCTAGTCTGTTCTCAGTGGTAGCAGATGACAGAACAAGGAGTAATGGTCTCCAGTTGCAGTGGGGGAGATTTAGGTTGGATATTAGGAAAAACTTTTTCACTAGGAGGGTGGTGAAACACTAGAATGTGTTACTAGGGAGGAATCTCCTTCCTTAGAAGTTTTTAAGGTCAGGCTTGAGAAAGCCCTGGCTGGGATGATTTAGTCGGGAATCGGTCTTGCTTTAAGCAGGGGGTGGACTAGATGACCTCCTGAGGTCCCTTCCAACCCTGATATTCTATGATTCTATGAGCTCGCTTCCCAAGTAGGGTGACCAGCAAGTGTGAACAATCAGGACAGCGGATGGGTGCCTGTATAAGACAAAGCCCTGACTATCGGGGCCGTCCCTATAAAGGCAGGACATCTGGTTACCCTATTCCTGAGTGAGATCATTCTCCCTTGGAACCACTTTACAAAATGCCTGCAGCTGACTGATGAAATATGCTCAGCCTTTCTCGGCCTAGATGGAGGCCAAAATTCTCATTGCTAAAGGACTGACCTTTCCCACCCCCAAAACACTGCGGCACCATAGGGCTTGCGCAGGGGGTTGTGCATCTGAGTGGTGTGGGGCATGGAACTCAGCCCCTTTATATACAACATACTCCAATAAAGCCCTTCAGTGCTAAATAAATGGCATATATTCTCCTATAGGAAGAAATTCACCCACAGGCAGCAAATACCTTAAGTCTCACCTACTAGGGTTATGGCCAACGCATAGGCTTTGTGCTGGCTTTCTGCACACCGGGTGAATTTCACCCATTATGATCACATTCACTACTGCTCTTTTCCATGCATTTTATTTATTTATTTTGAGGAGTATTTATTTATTGTGGATGGCTTCTGTATTTTACTAAACTGCAAGAAAATATGTAAACAGCAAATGATCAAAACAATCTCTGTATCTGAGTGCACACCAGCCAGATGGAGATAATTAATGAAGCTGCTTAGCAAGACTAGCCATTGTTTAGCTTTTCTGAATGCAGGTGGTTTCCAGACACATCAGTAATGAATCCAATAAACAATCCCTGGAGGTGTAAGAAGTTCTACTGCTCACTCCCGCCCCCTTACAAAGAACTGAATGAAACTTTTTTTTGATGTGTGGTTAGTATTTGCTGCTGGACTTTCACAGCACTAGAAATTGTTGATTCTTTGTTACTGGCTTCCCCAAATTTAATGCGTCCCTTTTCCCTCTCCCCCAGTCGAGATTTCTTTGTTTCATGTAGCGGACTCCATGCTTGCACAGGAGGAGTACTGCTCATCAAGGGTACCGGGGGTGGGGGTGGGGGTAGTGTTTTCAGGTTTTTGGGTGGGGACTCGAGCCAAAGTTATTGAAGGAAACCCTAGATAACTAAACACAGCTCTCCTTGCTGCCAACACCACCTAGCAGAAGGATTACACATGACCTGCTTTTCTGAGGGAGATTTCCTCTCTCTCCTAGGGCTGCATGGTTCCTGGGTGTGTTTCTCCATCCATGGCATAGTCTGTTTGCCTATGACAAAGCCCTTCGTTTGGGATTCTCTGTATGATAGTTATTATGGGAGGCTTAATTTCTTTTAGCACTATGGAGCGAATGCCTGTTGGCTCCATGGCCTTGCAATTTGTTAGGGGCATACCAAAGTAGTTAGAGATGGGTACAAATCAAAGGTACCACAAAAATAGCCAGTGGAATTACGTGTTTAGAATCAGTGCTGGGAGCTGCTGAATCATTTGGTCTCTCTCTCTCTCTTTCTTTCTTACACACACACACAAACATGGCAGGCTCCCATACTTAGTATTTGATCCAATTCTCTCCTGAATAAATCTAGGCTCTGATTCAGCAAAGCTCTGAAGGATGTGCTGATGCATCTTGCTACCTTTCCCTACACCAAAACAAAACACGCATACTTTCACTCCACAGTGGCTTATTTTGAAGATGAAGGAAAACAGCAAAAAAGAAAGAACAAAAGGAAAGTTTCGAGGAGAGAGCACAGTATGGGTGTGTCTCTTTTTTAACAGGCTGCAGCAACACTGAGAACAAACTCTGCTGAACTCAGAGTCCTTAGAAATTTTAACGTACAATATGCAGACATACCATACATATCCTCCTCTGTTATTCTCTCACCTGCACTGGCTGGAAAGGGTCAAAAGTAGGGCTGTCGATTCATCACAGTTAACTTACGTGATTAACTAAAAAAAATTAATCACGATTAAAATTTTTATTGTGATTAATTGCTGGTTTAATCACACTGTTAAACAGTAGAATACCAACTGAAATTTATTAAATATTTTTGGATGTTTTTCTACATTTTCAAATATATCAATTTCAATTACAACACAGAATACAAAGTGCTCACTTTATATTATTTTTATTACAAATATTTGCATTGTAAAAATGCTAAACAAAAGAAATAATATTTTTCAGTTCACCTCATACAAGTACTGTAGTGCAATCTCTTTCTCATGAAAGTGCAACTTAGAAATGTAGGGGGTTGTTTTGTTACATAACTGCACTCAAAAATAAAACAATGTAAAAGTTTAGAGCCTACAAGTCCACTCAGTCCCACTTCTTGTTCAACCAATCGCTAAGAGAAATAAGTTTGTTTACATTTACGGGAGATAATGCTGCCCGCTTCTTGATTACAATGTCACCTGAAAATGACAACAGGCATTCGCATGGCACTGTTGTAGCCGGAGTAGCAAGATATTTACATGCCAGATGCGCTAAAGATTCATATGTCCCTTCATGCTTCAGCCACTGTTCCAGAGGACATGATTCCACGCTGATGATGCGTTTTAAAATAATATGTTCTTTAAATTTGTGACTGAACTCCTTGGGGGGAGACCTGTATGTCTCCTGCTCTGTTTTACCCGTATGCTGCCATATATTTCTCGTTATAGCAGTCTCGGATGATGACCCGGCACATGTTGTTCATTTTAAGAACACTTTCACTGCAGATTTGACAAAATGCAAAGAAGACAGCTACAGCACTCGACCCAAGGTTTAAGAATCTGAAGTGCCTTCCAAAATCTGAGAGGGACGAGATGTAGATCATGCTTTCAGAAGTCTTAAAAGAGCAACACTCTGATGCAGAAACTACAGAACCCGAACCACCTTCTGCTGGTGGCATCTGACGCAGATGATGAAAATGAACATGCATCGGTCTGCTCTGCTTTGGATTGTTATCAAGCAGAACCCGTCATCAGCATGCACGCCTGGAATGGTGGCTGAAGCATGAAGGGACATATGAATCTTTGGTGCATCTGATACAAATATCTTGTGATGCCGGCTACAAAAGTGCCATGCAAACTCCTGTTCTCACTTTCAGGTGACATTGTAAATAAGCAATGGGCAGCATTATCTTCTGCAAAAGTAAACAAGCTTGTTTGTCTGGCTGAACAAGAAGTAGGACTGATTGGACTTGTAGGCTCTGAAGTTTTACATTATTTTATCTGTGAATGCAGGTTTTTTTGGTACATAATTCTACATTTGTAAGTTTAACTTTCACGAGAAAGAGATTGCACTACAGTACTTGTATGGGGTGAATTGAAAAATACCATTTCTTTTGTTTTTTACAGTGCAAATATTTATAATAAAAAATAAATATAAAATGAGCAGTGAACACTTTGTGTTCTTTATTGCAATTGAAATCAATATAATTGAAAGTGCAGAAAACATCCAAAAATATTTAAATAAATGGTATTCTATTGTTGTTTAACAGCGCGATTAATCACGCAATTAATTTTTTAATCACATGATTAATCATGATTAATTTTTTTAATGGCTTGACAGCCCCAGTCAAAATGACTCTGGAAGACACTAGCATCCTGCATGTACCACCAAGCAGGCATTTCCCCAGCCTCCATCAGCTGCAACAAGCTTTCAAACCAAACAGAGCAATAGGAGCTTTTAAAAATGATCATACAGACCCAAAGGCTTGGCACTGAGCGTCCACTTCCACAGCTGTAATGACAGCATGTTCACATGTACCCAGGTACATTTCTGAGACACGAGTCTAAAATGGACTTTACAATGTACATTTATACTAAGCACCAGATTTCTTTTCTGGGTTTTTTTTCCCCCCAGTGGTTCATTTTATTTGGCTTGGTTTTCGGCAAGACGTTTCCTAGACGGAGAGACAATGCTGCCGTCATTCGCGTTTTTATTTCGACAACTACTGAGGCCATTGATGGCGCTATGGCAATTTACTCCAACTGAGCATCTGTCCCATTTTACTTAACGTGGACTGATGGCCTTGGTTTGGAAAGATCTTTGAGGTGGTGTGATAGTGTGCTGGGCTGGGACTCCTGAGCCAGCCCTCTGTCACGCCAGCTCCAATCAAGGGAGGTAAATTGGAGCTGGCTAGATAAACCTGGGTCTGATTGGCAAAGAAGAAACAGCGGATTAGCCTGGGGCTACGTAAAAGCCTCAGGGGAAGGAAGCCAGGGGGGCAGACAGAAAGGGGGGAAGCCAGAGAGTGGAAGCTCTTTTCTCCTGGCTGCAAAGACTGAGACACCCTTAAGGCTGAAACCCTCAAACTGTATATGGTGAGAAGGTGGCGGGCTTGCACGCTGTAAATAAACTGCACAAGTGATTGCTGAACCTGAGGGTCTCTGGAGCAGAGCAGAGGCAGGACCAAGGCCCTACTATGCCCTGTTACATTGTCACTGGATCACATTTTTTAATGTTTCTTTTTCTTTTTTTAAACCTGGCAGAGTGGATCAGGCACTGGGTTGGGACTCAGGAGATATGAGTTCTAGTGATGCTGCCATTGACCCACAGGATGACCTTGCTTCCTCTTCCCATGCCTCCATTTCCCCATCTGTACAATGGGTCTAGTACTGACCTCCTTTTTAAAGTTTATGAGCTCTATGGATGAGAAGCGCTAGATAAGGGTTGGTTTCAGAGTAGCAGCCGTGTTAGTCTGTATTTGCAAAAAGAAAAGGAGTACTTGTGGCACCTTAGAGACTAACCAATTTATTTGAGTATAAGCTTTCGTGAGCTACAGCTCACTTCATCGGATGCATCCGATGAAGTGAGCTGTAGCTCACGAAAGCTTACGCTCAAATAAATTGGTTAGTCTCTAAGGTGCCACAAGTACTCCTTTTCTTTTTAGATAAGGGTTGGGTAAGGTCCTACTTTATATTAAGGTTCCATCTATAAACAGTTTTAAAGGGGTTAATAAATGATTAGTAGATGTTTTAATACATAGTCAGTCAATTGTTGGAGTCCAGCAGGGTACGTATAATCCTCTATTCGGACCTAGAGGTCTGAAGAGGAACATTTTATCAACTGAAATAAACAGAATGGCGGGCAGTGTTGCCTAATGGTTAGAACATGGAAAAAGGACTGAAAAGACCTACATTCAAAGCCTGGTTTTGTCTGTGACTTGTTATGACCTTGGGTGAGCCTCTTTACTGCTTCTGTGCTTTGGTTTCCCTATCCATAGGATGGGGCCATTACTACTTATCCACCTCCTGGCGGGGGGGAGGATCAGTCAGTTAAGGTCACCCATTGACTTCAGTGTGGTTGGGGCCACAGACACACACAGACCTCTCTGTAGAGCATTAGTACGGTAGTGGGTCGATTGATTTGGCCTGCCCTCAAAATCCTTTGCACTAGCTGGACTGATGCACACTTCCAAAGATCCTTGGTCTCAGTACCAAGGAGTGGCCCTTTGTTTTTTACAGAGGTAGTATGTGTGGAATCAGAGTCCCCTTGCCGTGCTGCTGTAACTCTGCTGACTTCAATAATTACACCCAGGAAAAACTGGTCCCCAGACATTCAGCATGACTGTGCTTCAAGATTCTTGTTGCAATCACAAGAGGATCCCGACGTGGTGGCATCATATTCTCCACCCGCCAAGGGAAGGAGAGAGGGAGAGAAGTGGGGTTGGAGGGAGCAGAGAGCCAAGGCGCAGGGAGGTGTTGCATTCACTCCTATTCTCCAGATTTAGGACTTGACGCCCGACACGTTTTCCTGCTTGAAAATGAGGTGTCGGCATGGCACGTCCCCATCGGGTCCTGCCCAGTCCCACTTTGATTTCAGACAGCAGCAGGCAGTCATTAACATTATTAATACAGCTGGCCCCAGCTATGTATCCAAGCAAGACTAATTACTATTTACCCAGTTGCTCTTCTTGTCTCTCTGCCCTTTGCCATGTCCTTCTTCCCCTCAGCTCTCGGTTGCCACTTTGCACAAATGTTCCCACCTCAGAGCAAGGCAGACAAAACAGCAGCAGAATTCTGCCCCATGACCCACTTAATATGACTTGCCCAGGTTATTAGCAAAGGCCAAATACCCCAAATCCTTCCTCGAATGATCAAGAAAAACAACATTTAATCGGATAAGAACCACTGTCCCATTAAAAACTAACTGAACAGCTGAGTACGTTCATCTTCTAAAGCTGGTATTAAGTTCTCCTTAAACAACTAATCACTATCAGTGTGGTCAAGGCACGGGGCTGGAAACCAGGACTCCTATGCTCTCTTCTCCCTGACTCACTGTGGGACCTCGGGCAACTCACACAGGGCCCAGTCCTGCTGCCACTGAAGTACATCACACAATGCCCAGCACCTGCAGCGGGAGCAGGTTTTCATGGAATCTTTGCCTCAGTTTCCCCACTCTATGATATGAGGACGACAGTACTGACCCACGGCAGACAGGGGTTGTGAGGCTCAGCGTGCTGCTGTGTGTCAAGTGTTTGAGAACCTGGGAGGGCAGGTGCTTTAGATGCATTAAGAATTACTATGGCCTAGGGCAGGGTCAGCCAAAGGACAAGTGAAAAGTCACTGAGGCTTTGAGGTGCTCTGCCCCACTCAGGCTCAGCTTCCAGTTCATGTCTGAGACGGCCCTGTGCTCCACTCATTCTGTGGCTTAGCCAGCACTTCAGTCTGCAGTAAACTCAGCTCATTCCACCTGCCAGATCCTTACCCCTATCCAAAGGAGGATGGAACCAAATGGAAACAGCATCTCTGACATCTCTGCAGTCCCATTCTGCTCCCACCAGAGCGAATGGCCAAACCTGTGCCGACCTCAGTGGCTGCTGGCAGGGGTCCCCTAGACAGGCACAGGAGAGGGGCAAGGGTAGCAGTGCCATCCACCATCAGCGGTCCGTTAGCTGATGGCAGTGCGCTCACTCCTGCTTCTCTTGCGCGTGCCTGTTAATCAGGAGCTGTCTGCACCTGAATATTCATGGCAACATGTCAGGGCACTGCCCTGCAAACACCACGTGAAACACACATGTACAACTGCCAAGTCCCATCTGCTGAGCCGCTGGAGTGAGGGACCTAAAGGGCCCAAACATTGTGTGTGTGGGTCTGTCTGTCTCCGTGGCTGATTTTACCCTTAAGAAAAACCAGGGAAATCTGAATCAAAAGACATTTTACACCCCAGCACCTGGTGCAGATCACTAATGGCCTCCCATTCTGCCTACAGGGCAGAATCTCGCTTCCAGGAAAGGCTGTTCTGGGGCTCAGCCTGGGAAAGCCAGGAGCACATTGCAGTCGCACTCCAGGGTTTGTAGGTCTCTTTGGGTACATCTACTGTGCAAAAAACCACCTTGGGCAGCCAGTCTCAGATCTTGGGTCATCGGATGCAGGCTCACGCTATGGGGATAAACATAGCAGTGTCGACACTCCTGCTTAGGCTGGAGCTGGGCTCTGAAACCTGCTGAGCGGGGTGGATCTCAGAGCCCGAGCTCCAGCTCAACTGGGACCGTCTACACTTCTATTTTTAGCCCATAGCAAGAGCCCCCTGAGCCTGAGTCAGTTGACCCTGGCTCTGAGATTCACTGCTGCAGGGTGTTTTTGTTTTTGCAGTGCAGACGCACCCTCTCTTACCCCTGGAAGGGAAGGATCTCCTCCCTTTACGAAAATACACCTTCCCATCCCTTACTCTACCCCCCATATGCCACCACGCAAAACATGTCTGGCAAAGATCAGTGTGCAGCTAAAAGGCAAAAGAGCCATATGCAAGGCTGATAGTAACACACACCGCCTGAGACACAAATGCTGCCTTGGCCGACATCCACTTGCAAGGCAAACACCTTCATGGAACAGAGAACAACTCAAGGAACAGAATTTACCAGCACCGTTGGCCCTAACTGGCAAATTTCTTGGTACCATCTTCCCAGCACCAGAGACCAAGAGTTGAATGGGCCATGGAGAGTACACCCCTGCCCCCCCAGCCTAAAGTTGGGTCCCTCCTGGTCAAGGCGGCGGAAGCTTGCACTGCTATTGCCCAGGTTCTATAAATAACCCAACCATTTGAATCTTCAGACCTGCCCATTTAAATACCTTTAACCATCACTAAATTCATTTCAGAATAAAGACGGGAAAGAGGCATGGTTTGGTTATTGTACACGTTCACACAATGTGTAATTACCTTGTGGAACTCATTGCCACTGGATGTCCTTAGCAAGATTCACAGAGGGACTGGATGTTCACCTGGATTGCTATTGTAACTTTGGCTATTCTCGTTAATACTTTTTTTAAAAAAAAGTCTGAAAGTGGATAAACCCTCCTCATGCTTCAGGGCTTAAATCAGTCTTTGAGTATTAGGGGATAAGAGGAGACTTCCCTGGGGTAAATTATCCCCCATCTGCCTGCTGCAGGGGTTCTTGCGTCTTCCTCTGAAGCAGCTGGCATTGGCCACTGTCAGAGACAGCCTTCTGGATTAAATGGACCTTGGTCTGATCTGGTCTGGCAATTCTTACGTAAACTGTAGTTTCAAATGAGCCATGTGCGTGGTGCTGTACATTCCAATTGTTGATTCTAAATCTGCTAACCCACATGTGCAGGGGTCATACACTGGGGAAAACTTAGCTCGGTCTCCCCATTTGGGGAAAACAATCCAGGGATGAGCCTCTCCATACTCCAGCTCAGGGCTTTGTAATAACCAAAGAGACACTGTCCCCACAAACCGTGCTGGGGAATCTCCGAAGCAGCACAGTCATGATCAATGAAACTGATTGTTTCATACCCCACTACTGCGTCTCCGTCTTTTGAGTCCTGTGAGCGTAGCTCCTGGGGTAATAGGCCCAAAGAGAACAGCACACAATAGTGTTATTACTCCAGGAGGTTGGTACTGGAGTCTTCCCCCCACCCCACTAGTCCCTCTACCATCCATAACATCACGGCCATTAGAGTTTTAGCTATAGAATCATACTGGAGTATCTCATACATTCCCACTGAGCTCAGACAGGTTACAATGGTGGCAGAACCATACACACTCATCTCTTTACACTGCCATTGAAATGAGAGCCGTTGAGTCTCAGTGACCACGGAGAGCATCTCTTAGTATCGGTCCATGAATTTGGAACATGCCCCTAACTGTCGTGTCACACACGTCCACGATGACCTGGGTGACGTGGGGTTATAGCAGCAGAGCTGAAGGATCTCAGATGCTCCCAGAGAGATTGTGCTGGGTCTTCCAAATACAAAGAGCAAGGCATGTACGGTACAGACAAGGTGGCCTATTTCAAACTGAAACAAGAAGGAAAGAAAGAACAAAAGTAAAGTCTCCACAAGAGAGAAAGCAGAGCGCTTATGTCTTACTCTATAAAATCTTCCCTCTAGAATCCCCTTCCCTCTGCAAAGGACCCATCCCCAGCCTAGCAGGGAAGCTAGTGTGTGTACTAGGCACATCCACTGGTGTGGTATAGAGATGCCATCGTCACAGTTACTTATGCCACTGGCACTAGTATTCTATCTCCATGATCTAGCATAAAACCCTGGAAGTACCATCTCAGATGAGCAAAGATTCTAGGAACAGACTCTGAGAGATGGCAGGACCATGAATTCCAATAGCCCCACCACATTCCCAGTGCTTTTTAAAGAGCTGGAAGGAATATAAAGAGACGCCTGATTTCCTTCCCTTTCCTGCATGGCGTCTAGCGGCAAAGCAAAGGGCATGAAATGAAAGCAGTTTAGGGAGAATTTTGCTGGTGATATTTCATGCTGCCCCAAGTCTATTCTTTCCTACTGAGTGTTCCCAGCTTGAATATTGAGCAAGCCCAGCTTCAAACCACACATGGAGGTGATGAATTGCTGCTGAATGCAGACTGAAGTTTTGAGCCAACAATTATCTTTCTCTCAAGACTTTTGTCTCACCAGGATCTAAGGAACAAAATACATTTGAATTGTTCTTCTGCACAGCAAGTGGAATCTTTAAACGAATCGGGGCTCTGGATAACTCATTACTGGGGGTGAAATGCCTGGTGATGTGTTGGTTTTTGTGCAAGCATGTTATGGGCGAGGAATTAACTTCACTGTGTTGTGAGAAGGATCTGTTCTGAAACTATTAACGACTTGAGCAAAATCCCAGGACCGGCTTCTCATTACAACCCCCGCTAGGAAAATGAGGAAACAGAGAAGGCCCTTGTCATGGGAATCCACCTCCTGTGGGAATCTCGGGATCGAAAAGAAAGGATTCCCTTCAGGGAAAGTGGGTTTTGATCCCACCCATGAAAAAGAAGGTGTATCTAGCCACTTAAATTGCCCTGTCAGCAGCTTTTGTTCAGGGGTGGGGATGTCTTAAGGACCAGGGCCAAAGGTGATCAGCGATTTTGGGGGCTGAACTTCACACACTTTAAAGGGACCTGAATTTCATAGGGTCAGCGCTCACCACTTTCTGCATCAGGTCCTTTTAAGGTGTCAAGTTGAGCATCCAGAAATTGAGCCCCCTTTCCCCCCTTTTGGAAAAGGTTGGCCTGGGTTTGCCTGACACATTAATTTTCCATAAAGATTGACTTGGTCTTTCTGTCTCTCTCACACACGTAACTGGCCCCCAATTCCATTGTATCTGAGCACGTCACCGCCTTTAATGCAACACAACACCCTGTAAGGTAGCGAAGTGCGTTCGTCCCTATTTGACAGACGAAGGCATATGGAAACCAAGCGACTTGCCTAAGGCCACACAGGAAGTCAGTGGTACAGCTGGGAATTGAATCCTAGGCGAGCACCCTAATCTCCGAGACATCCTTCCTCCTTTGGGTAGATACCCACATTGAAAACTGCATGGAATTACATGTAGGAGGTTGTGGCTCTTGCAGGTAAGACCCTGAAACCAGGGACTGCTCCGCATGGAGATTAAAGACTCCCTTGCACTTCCCACAAGAGGAAGAGTTTGTTCTGAGATGCTTGGCCAGAATTACCCCTTCCTTGTGTTTCAGTGATTGCTGTTTTCCAACCCAAAAGCAATGCAATTTCTCCAGGAGGGAAGTGTTTCCTGTATGTATGGAGTTTGCAGACAGGCACAGATCCCCCAGCCAGATATTGTTATTAAGTGAAAAGTTACACTGGGTATAAATCAGGGGGAGTTTGATACTCAGGATCTGCAGAGCTCCTCCGGTCTGCTGCTGTAATGCTGCTAAACTCTGCAGGAGGGGAGCTGGAGAGATCCTTAACTCCATCCGCAGTTTGGATGACACTGGATGTTAAGGGCCTGATCGGAAGCCCAGAGAAGTCAATGGAAAGACTATGGAACTCCCTTCTAGAGGAAATGAGAATGACCAGACCTCATGTCTCCAGAACAAAATACAAGACTCACTTGTTCAGCCTCCCCTCCCCACACCCATACCCACTCACCCACCCACACAGCAGAGAAGAGTGTCATATGGGAAGAAGGGAGATATCTAGCCCCCTTGTTGGACCTTTTCCAAGAGTGTACTACCCCTTTAAGGGTAGGCTGGCGCCTATGCCTTGGAGAGCCTGGGGTGTAATCAAGGAGGCCCTGCCCTCACCCTAGTGTTGGGCTATTTAAACGGGAACCAGAAGCTAAGGAGAGGGGGGAGTAGAAACTATACAGGCTCCAGTGGGTGCTGCCTTCCCAATTGGGAGCACATATTTAGTCACAGATGCACTGGACCTCACTCCCTCTTAAAGGGGCCAGTCACTGTGTGACAGGTGCTGTGTCGTGTTAGCTCTATCCTAGGGAGGTGTTGAGGTACTACAATGATGAGGGCCTGATGTGATCCTAGATGGATGGATTCGATAGACACGGAAGAGAGTTAACATCATCCCTAATTGCTCCATCTAGCAATGATCCCACTCTTCACACCTCTAGTGCCCTTCATGCTGGGATCGCAAAGCACTTTAAAACATAACGATTTCTGCAACACCCCAATTATCCTCAACATATGGTGTGGAAACTGAGGCACGGAGCAGTTAAGTGATTTACTCAAGCTCATGCAGTAAATCAGTGGTAGCACAGGAAACAGAACCCACGTGCCCCAATTCTTAGTCTGCTCCTCTGCCCATGCTCCCTTCCAAAGCCCACCACTCGCAATCTGACATGTCAGCTACAGCTAAGGGGGCCTGAGCAGCAGGAATTGACTCCTCCAGGGCTGGTCCCTGGATCACGCTGTAATAGGTGCTGCACAGAAATAAGATGGCTCAAAGAGATTTCATGGAACAGGGGAGGATATCATCGCACAGCTCGGAGACTCTCACCCTCCTTGGTTAACCAAGGCTCAGCGTCACAGATTTATTGCGGTCTCTGGTTTCCTGGCAGCGGCAGCAACCAGAGTTGTTCTAAAACCGAGCAATATTACAGTGACATCAGATTAAAGAGCTTCCATTTCAAAAAACCAGAGGAGACTTAATAGTGATTAGTAACGATGCAGCCACTCGCTGGATTACAGGCTCCCTGATGGATGTGCTTCCCATTCAAGGAAAATACACTGAGCAGTTAGTGAATGATGTCGCTAGACTCTGTGCCCTAAACCCAGCGCACTTAGGATGATATGCAGATCCCAGCACACCCAGAGCTTACAGTAACATTAGCAGCAGCCACACAGCCTGCATCCTAAAAGCTCAAAGTGGATTCACAACTGTCTGCTGTGTTACTGGAAGCTACTTAACATGCTGGTGTCATCCTGGCTCTTTCTCCCCGGCCCTCCTTTGCAGCTTCCCTCCCAGCCTGTAAAAACAAACCCACACAGGCATGTTTGCTGCAGTGTTTCCTAGATGCTTCCTTATTGTTCCTATGAGGCCTCAAACCGTGACCCGAGAACGGGAGGTGTGCAGAGACCGGGAGCTTTCCTACCCACCCAATGTGCAACAGTGATTGCCAGCTAAACCAATGAACGCGCCACTCTCTGCACCTCAGGTCACGTGCCCCTGTCCCGGGGTGGCCAAGCCCAAACATTCCAAAACGCGAGACTGCTTCAAAATCTGAGATTACAAGTAAACGGGGGGGGGGGGCTCTTTTTCTTTGCCTTCTGGACTTTGAGCGTTCAGATTTAAACTCAGGTCACATTTCCAAGTTTTTTCTCTGCAGTCATGCGGGCTAGAAATGTACTTGTTTCTCTGTAATGAAAGCTGAGATTCTCCTGCAATCATCTCACACCAAGAGCCAGGGCTTGAAGTGAAACAACAAATATAATGAGACCTCACAATAAAAGAGCGAGAGTTGGGAACTCTGCAATTGTTATCAACGCCCAGGCTCCTCACCCCCACAACTAACTTCCTTGCAAGTTGCAAGCTGTACTGTTTAAAGAGGGCCGCGGCAGAATATCGTTTTTTTTAAAAAAGAAATAACTTTAGAAGGCATTCAAGCTGACAATGGCCCCTTTAAAAATAACCCACCATTGAAAAAATACAAGTAAAGAAAACCACTTGAAATGAGGAATGGGGCAGAGAAGGGGAGAAATAGTATTGGCAGCCTGGCTAGAGAAGGACGTAGGGCAGTAAGGACTCGCCATGCATCTGGTCTCCTCAGCTTCCATCCTGAAATACACCTCCAACCAGCCCCTCGACGAAGCTGTCTATGCCTCCCCTTCATCCAGCCCCCTGGCCATGTCTTTCTTATGGGCCAGCAGGCTTAGAAGACTGGGACTCCCTAGTGTAACTTACTGGTCAGCGGGAGGCTGGTAGATGGGGAGCCAGGGACTGTGACAATACCACCTAGCTCTAACATAGCACTTTTCCCTCAGTAGATCTCAAAGGGCTCTGCATTAGCTGCATTTTACACCCAGGGAAACTGAGGCAGAGAGCGGGGGATGTGACTTGCCCAAGGTCACCCAGCAGACCAGTGGGAAAGCAGGGAACTGAAGTGGTCTTTACCCGCTGGGGTGGGGGAGGGGGTGTAGGTTGGGCTGGCTGTGAGCTCTGGGGAAGAAAGGACTGGGGAGATCAGCTCTACAGCACAGACCACGCTGGGAGAGGAGCAGGGCAGGACAACAAATGTTGTGCCACACACCACCATTCAACAGGGAGCAATTCCCATCTGCTGGGTGACTGGCAAACAAGTGTGGCTTTGCACTGGAGCTGTGCAGAAAATGTATGGCTGCAGGATTGCTAACCCCAAACGCTCAACAATCATGAGTCAGGCTCACCAAAAGTCATGAGATTATGTAAACACAATAGATGTGGGGTTCTTTGTATTTGCCTTCTGTTTTTTCAGCCTTTAGGGTGCACCGGGGTCACATTTTGAAGCTTTCTCCACAGCCACAAGGGCTAGAAACTTACTTTTTCTTTAAGAATGAAGGCTGAAATCATTACAGAGCCACATGACTCCAGGAGCTGGGGCTTTAAGGAAAACCGTAAATATCATGCGCCTCCTGACAAAATCATGAAAGTTGACAACGCTGCGTCTGTGCTGCTGTCTTAGGCCCTGATCCCACAGAAATGCCTGCATCTGAGTAGCTCCACGGAAGTCAATGGGATTACTCACGTGCATAAAGCCAAGCATGTGCATAAGGAGTCACAGTATCCAGACTGTGAATGCTCGACATTCAGCTCGGATCCTTGCCCAGTGCCATGTGAATTAAGGGATTTCCTCTCTGCTCAGCTTAAATCTCAGTGCAGCCCTATAATACTAAAATAAGGGCAGTAATAAGCCCCAAACCTTGGACCCCCTCGAATCCGCCAGTATTCGTGCTGAATTCCCAACCATTCCTGATCAACAACCCGACTGGGACTGAACTCTAAAAGCAGTAGTTACCCCGAGGCACCCCGGGGCTATTAGTCTGTAAAGCCTTCATAATTCAGGATCAAGCCACCCCAGGGACCGCGTGCTGCCCTAGCGCCCGTCCCAGCGATTAGGGTCAGGGTGGCATGTACGGCGGTGTGGCTGGGAGGCCAGGCTGTGGGACTCTGGCTCTAATATGTGTTGGTTTTACTGCTAGGTGCCCAGGGGTTTCTGGGCATGAGGAGCCCCCAAGAAGCAACGTCTCAGTAACAAGAAAAGGAGGACTCGTGGCACCTTAGAGACTAACCAATTTATCTGAGCATAAGCTTTCGTGAGCTACAGCTCACTTCATCAACAGTCATTTCTCCTATGAATTGTGCCTTCCTTGGGAATCTTGCATGCCACAGCCACGAGTGGAAGGGAAAGGGTTAAACCGGCCAGAGGCTGCTTTTCAAAGCCCTTTGCTCCCTTCAGCACAATGGCTGCGTGTTCTTGCCTTCCCCAACAGTCCCTGGCCTGAGAGAGAATCCAACTAATTACCTTTCATTACCCAAACTAATTACCTCCTTAATTACCTGGCATCTTTGTTGGTGTAGAGCAGACAGTTCCGGGCCAGAGCTCCGTGCTCACTGGGGCGCTGCCTGGCTGGGGGGAAGAGGTAAGTGGGGAAGCGGGATACTGGGAGGAAGCACAGGCAGGAACGTCTGTGAGGGGAGGGCTCCTGCCTCATACTGAGAATGAGGGGTGATCAGCAGGTTATCTCAAGTGCTTATATACGAATGCACAAAGCCTTGGAAAGAAGCAGAGAGAACTGGAGGTCCTGGTGATGTCAAGGAATTATGACGTGATTGGAATAACAGAGACTTGGTGGGATAACTCACATGACTGGAGTACTGTCATGGATGGTTATAAACTGTTCAGGAAGGACAGGCAGGGCAGAAAAGGTGGGGGAGTTGCATTGTATGTAAGAGAGCAATAGGACTGCTCAGAGCTCCGGTACGAAACTGCAGAAAAACCTGAGTGTCTCTGGATTAAGTTTAGAAGTGTGAGCAACAAGAGTGATGTCGTGGTGGGAGTCTGCTATAGACCACTGGACCAGGGGGATGAGGTGGATGAGGCTTTCTTCCGGCAGCTCGCAGAAGCTACTAGATCGCACGCCCTGGTTCTCATGGGTGACTTTAATTTTCCCGATATCTGCTGGGAGAGCATTACAGCAGTGCACAGACAATCCAGGAAGTTTTTGAAAAGCGTAGGGGACAATTTCCTGGTGCAAGTGCTAGAGGAGCCAACTGGGGGGGAGCTTTTCTTCACCTGCTGCTCACAAACAGGGAAGAATTAGTGGGGGAAGCAAAAGTGGATGGGAATCTGGGAGGCAGTGACCATGAGTTGGTTGAGTTCAGGATCCTGACACAGGGAAGAAAGGTAAGCAGCAGGATACGGACCCTGGACTTCAGGAAAGCAGACTTCGACTCCCTCAGGGAACGGATGGGTAGGATCCCCTGGGGGACTAACATGAAGGGGAAAGGAGTCCAGGAGAGCTGGCTGTATTTCAAGGAATCCCTGTTGAGGTTACAGGAACAAACCATCCGGATGTGTCGAAAGAATAGTAAATATGGCAGGTGACCAGCTTGGCTTAACGGTGAAATCCTAGCGGATCTTAAACATAAAAAAGAAGCTTACAAGAAGTGGAAGGTTGGACATATGACCAGGGAAGAGTATAAAAATATTGCTCGGGCATGTAGGAATGAAATCAGGAGGGCCAAATCGCACCTGGAGCTGCAGCTAGTGAGAGATGTCAAGAGTAACAAGAAGGGTTTCTTCAGGTATGTTGGCAACAAGAAGAAAGCCAAGGAAAGTGTGGGCCCCTTAATGAATGAGGGAGGCAACCTAGTGACAGAGGATGTGGAAAAAGCTAATGTACTCAATGCTTTTTTTGCCTCTGTCTTCACGAACAAGGTCAGCTTCCAGACTGCTGCGCTGGGCATCGCAACATGGGGAATAGATGGCCAGCCCTCTGTGGAGAAAGAGGTGGTTAGGGACTATTTAGAAAAGCTGGACATGCACAAGTCCATGGGGCCAGACGAGTTGCATCCGAGAGTGCTAAAGGAATTGGTGGCTGTGATTGCAGAGCCATTGGCCATTATCTTTGAAAACTCGTGGCTAACGGGGGAAGTCCCGGATGACTGGAAAAAGGCTAATGTAGTGCCAATCTTTAAAAAAGGGAAGAAGTAGGATCCTGGGAACTACAGGCCAGTCAGCCTCACCTCAGTCCCTGGAAAAATCATGGAGCAGGTCCTCAAAGAATCAATCCTGAAGCACTTACATGAGAGGAAAGTGATCAGGAACAGTCAGCATGGATTCACCAAGGGAAGGTCATGCCTGACTAATCTAATCGCCTTCTTCGATGAGATTACTGATTCTGTGGATGAAGGGAAAGCAGTGGATGTATTGTTTCTTGACTTTAGCAAAGCTATTGACACCGTCTCCCACAGTATTCTTGTCAGCAAGTTAAAGAAGTATGGGCTGGATGAATGGACTATAAGGTGGGTAGAAAGTTGGCTAGACTGTCGGGCTCAACGGGTAGTGATCAATGGCTCCATGTCTAGTTGGCAGCCGGTATTAAGTGGAGTGCCCCAGGGGTCGGTCCTCGGGCCGGTTTTGTTCAATATCTTCATAAATGATCTGGAGGATGGTGTGGATTGCACTTTCAGCAAATTTGCGGATGATACTAAACTGGGAGGAGTGGTAGATACGCTGGAGGGCAGGGATAGGATACAGAGGGACCTAGACAAATTGGAGGATTGGGCCAAAAGAAATCTGATGAGGTTCAATAAGGATAAGTGCAGGGTCCTGCACTTAGGACGGAAGAACCCAATGCACAGCTACAGACTAGGGACCGAATGGCTAGGCAGCAGTTCTGCGGAAAAGAACCTAGGGTGACAGTGGACGAGAAGCTGGATATGAGTCAGCAGTGTGCCCTTGTTGCCAAGAAGGCCAATGGCATTTTGGGATGTATAAGTAGGGGCATTGCCAGCAGATCGAGGGACGTGATCATTCCCCTCTCATTGGTGAGGCCTCATCTGGAGTACTGTGTCCAGTTTTGGGCCCCACACTACAAGAAGGATGTGGATAAATTGGAGAGAGTCCAGCGAAGGGCAACAAAAATGATTAGGGGTCTGGAACACATGACTTATGAAGAGAGGCTGAGGGAACTGGGATTGTTTAGTCTGCAGAAGAGAAGAATGAGGGGGGATTTGATAGCTGCTTTCAACTACCTGAGAGGTGGTTCCAGAGAGGATGGATCTAGACTATTCTCAGTGGTACCGGATGACAGGACAAGGAGTAATGGTCTCAAGTTGCAGTGAGGGAGGTTTAGGTTGGATTTTAGGAAAAACTTTTTCACTAGGAGGGTGGTGAAACACTGGAATGCGTTATCTAGGGAGGTGGTAGAATCTCCTTCCTTAGAAGTTTTTAAGGTCAGGCTTGACAAAGCCCTGGCTGGGATGATTTAATTGGGGATTGGTCCTGCTTTGAGCAGGGGGTTGGACTAGATGACCTCCTGAGGTCCCTTCCAACCCTGATATTCTATGATTCTATGAAGAGGAAGCCCCACTTGACAGTGACCACGATCCCTGCCACTGCTGGCTGTCCATGCTCCCCAAGCTGGTCTCCTCCCTCCGAGTGCAGGCCGGTGCCTGAGCTCCCCGGCGGGTTCCGAACAGAACTAGGCTTCTCACAGGAAGCACCAAAACGGGCTCTTTGCCCTTTATGGCTTCACTGTGAGGTACGAAGCCCAGGTGCCACGAAAGCCCTTTCGCCGTATACACTTTTCAGGACAGGAATCTCCATCCCTAACGATGCCACAGAGCGACATCCACCTTCAAGCCAGCAGGGACCCGGTTCACTCACGGCACCCTTCCATGGGGCCATCTGCAGCAACACTGCTGGCTGACAATGGCTGGAGAGGACACGCACGCTTAGAATAAAGAAACTGGCAGATCTATGCACCCGCACGCTTCTATCGTTGTCACCCGCCCTACTGCAACCCCATTTGTTTGCTGTGCCCAAAGCTTGCCTCTTGTCTTAACCTAGCCTGTATGTTCTTCTAGGCAAGGATTGTTGTTTCTTACTATGTATGCGTACTGCACCTGGCTGGCACCAGTCACAGCCCTGATCCGGTTCCCCCTGCTGGACACTCACCAGGTTGTGGTGTCTGGATCCCGACATGCTGCACCTGTGCGTGTTAAAGCTTTCTGCAGGCTCTGCCTCTGGCTCGAGGTGCACTCTCAGGATCAGATTTCTAGCACCCCCATTCTGAAAGTTTAGCCTCCACAGTCCAGTTACCTATGCCCTGAGGCTAATGCTGGCTCCCCCAGACTCCCCAGTTGTTTAAGCATGCCGTTCCCCAGAGCTTCATCCTTGGGGGCATTCTGGTTTACAGTTCACCTCTTCAGGGACATGGGATAGTTGAAGCAAACAGATGCAGGCTTCGCAAAAAGTTTCTATTCCAGTTACTCTTTATCTTAGGTAGCACAAAAGATATACAGATCTAGGCAAAACACCTGCACGCCAGTCCTTGCCTCAGTTTTCCATCACTCAAGTGGCTCTTTGGGCTAGACTCTTTTCAGGGTTCAAGGTGCCCTCTGATGGCCCACACTTTTACATCTCCTTGCTTCTTCTCTGACACACAGCGTCTCTCCGTGACGTCTGCAGCAGTTTCCTCCAGCCTTGGCTGGTCCTGAAGTCAAAAAGCACCTCTCTGCAATGAAAGCATGGCCTTCTGTCCTTCTCTCCTGCCCCAAGCTGCCTTTGTGCGACTGACTGACCCAGTCTCTGTGTTTTTAAAGGGCTGTGCCAACAACTCCTCTCTTCATTACTATTATTTTTATTGATTTGTACTATCGTATTCCTAATCGTCTCATTCATGGACCAGGACCTTTGTATTAGGCACTGTACAAACACAGAACATAGCCAGTCCCTGCCCCCAGAAGCTTACAACAGGCAACCGCCTCTGGAGAGAAGTTGGAGAAAACTGTTTTTTCTAGGTACAATTACTCCTTTGTTTTGCTCAGGCCTCATCTATTCAGGTGCTGATTGTCCTTAATGACTGGCCTATTTATAGACAGAATTGCAGGCGCCACTCCCCTATCTCCCTTGCACAAGGCATATGAGACAAGAACAAGTATAACCATAAGGGCTTAAACATGCAGAGTTCAGAATCTCAAACAAAATTCATACGCTAGACACCCAGTCCCCAGATGGTCACAAGATCTTGGGGCACTACTTTATATAATCATTAGGCTTTCCCTCAGGAGGAAATGGGCAATATATTTGGAGGGCCTGAAAATAGGGACGCTTGAGGCTGTAATCTGAATGGTCACTCTCTCCCTGACCAGCTGAGTGGGGAAAGGTGATGTTGACTCCAATCAGCAAGCCAAGTTCAAGGAAAACATTTGCTAATTGCAAATTCACTGGCCAAAATTCAGAATTCCACTGTCATTTACCGACTGATAAAGAAGGCATCTAACTTTACATCGCATGCAGATTCAGGGCTATCACACCCATCTCTTGGCCAATTAGCATTTATGTTGGAGAGGGTAAGAGAACGGGACTGATCCACAGATTTCCAGTTGTCTTACAGGTGAACTGCAGCATGAGAGGCAGGGTGGTCCAGTGGCTAGGATACCTGGGTTCTTTTCCTGGCTCTGCAATTGATGTTCTGCACGACCACGGGGGAGTGGCTTTACTTCTCTGTTTTTCATCCCACCCACGATCTGCCCTGTCTACTTAGCAAAGTTTTTGGGGCTCAAATTAACTCTTACCACGTGCCTATACAATGCCTAATGCAACAAGACCCTGATCTTGACGAGGGGCCTTTAGGTGCTAATGGACTACAAAGAAAGCTATACACAGTAAATCACATTAAAAAAATTGGTTCTGTTCTGTGCTCTACAAAGTATGTATTCTAATCCGCAACCACACCACGCCTCAGCTGGAGAAAGGGATATACGCTTCAGGCTACTGCCTTGAGGGATATTCCTGTTCAACACCTCCAAAGACCTTAGAATATATCATAGAATATCAGGGTTGGAAGGGACCCCAGAAGGTCATCTAGTCCAACCCCCTGCTCAAAGCAGGACCAATTCCCAGTTAAATCATCCCAGCCAGGGCTTTGTCAAGCCTGACCTTAAAAACCTCTAAGGAAGGAGATTCTACCACCTCCCTAGGTAACGCATTCCAGTGTTTCACCACCCTCTTAGTGAAAAAGTTTTTCCTAATATCCAATCTAAACCTCCCCCACTGCAACTTGAGACCATTACTCCTCGTTCTGTCATCTGCTACCATTGAGAACAGTCTAGAGCCATCCTCTTTGGAACCCCCTTTCAGGTAGTTGAAAGCAGCTATCAAATCCCCCCTCATTCTTCTCTTCTGCAGGCTAAACAATCCCAGCTCCCTCAGCCTCTCCTCATAACTCATGTGTTCCAGTCCCCTAATCATTTTTGTTGCCCTTCGCTGGACTCTCTCCAATTTATCCACATCCTTCTTGAAGTGTGGGGCCCAAAACTGGACACAGTACTCCAGATGAGGCCTCACCAATGTCGAATAGAGGGGAACGATCACGTCCCTCGATCTGCTCGCTATGCCCCTACTTATACATCCCAAAATGCCATTGGCCTTCTTGGCAACAAGGGCACACTGCTGACTCATATCCAGCTTCTCGTCCACTGTCACCCCTAGGTCCTTTTCTGCAGAACTGCTGCCTAGCCATTCGGTCCCTAGTCTGTAGCTGTGCATTGGGTTCTTCCGTCCTAAGTGCAGGACCCTGCACTTATCCTTATTGAACCTCATCAGATTCCTTTTGGCCCAATCTTCCAATTGGTCTAGGTCCTTCTGTATCCTATCCCTCCCCTCCAGCGTATCTACCACTCCTCCCAGTTTAGTATCATCCGCAAATTTGCTGAGAGTGCAATCCACACCATCCTCCAGATCATTTATGAAGATAACCATAAAGCATAACCTTGCCCTGGTCCTTCAGCAGAGGAGGACATGGACCAATATTCCCGTTATTTCAAATGCGGGTGGGGGACTGCAAGGAGATGTAAAACCCTTTCCCCTTCCTGTCGAGAGAGTCTGAGTCAGTATTTTCATATCATGCTAATAAATGCTAATTGGGTCAGAGAAAGGAGCAATAATCCTGCAGCCTGCCTGAGCAGCATAGCTAGGAAGTGTCACAAAATGCCAGTAAGGCTGTACTTTGCCAGCTAGCAGATTTCACAATGGCAGATAGTTTCCTTGAGCTTCGCAGCTTGACAGTACTGCAGAGAAATGGGTTTCATCCTTGGCTGTCAGTACCAGGCACCTGTCTGCCATGCCCCTGGCTTTTCCCTCATTTATAGATTTGACAGCAAAGGTGTAAGGCAAATGGGGCAGCCTTTCAAACTTGACATGCAGGCAGCATAGCAAGACAGAAATAAGAAGGAAGTACTAAAACCAAGACCTTGTTACTAGGAGGCCTCTCCTCAGGTAGAAGACTTCAGTTCCAGAGATGACATTTAGCTGCACCAGATGGAGTCCCACCTGGATCTCCCCACTCCCCAAGACCTCCCAAAAAGGGCAGATCTAAATACAGCAAAGCAATGGCCTTCTGAGCCCTGGAGCTGACCCCATCACTCCTCTAACTGCATATAAAAGCTAATATGCAAGTGTCTTTCTTATTTTAACTGAATGCAGGGCTACCTTCAAAGGTGAAAGTGGCATCTCGGCAAGGTTATGTAATCACACACACACTCAAGGCTCTCCAGAGGAAAAGTACCAAGAGGTAGGGGCTGAGGAAAGAAAGCCTAGTGTTTTAAGGAGTTCTGTACTGGGAAAGCGTTTGAGTCCCGGGGCAGGACTGGTTACTCTACCACTGTTCAGTTGGAAGAGTTACTGGTTTGTTAAGCAGAAACAAAGAAAAAAGAAAGATCATAATGATGGGATTAGCCCATCACCATTGCTCTTTCTACTTCCAGTCTCACCATACCTGGCTAAAACCTTGGGCAAAACTGTCCTCTTAGACCACTGAGGAAAGCTAGCTAGAAGGCCAGTGAGGATATAGATTTTTTGGTATTATTAAAAGGTCCCAACTAAGATCAGGGCTCCATTGTGCTGGGAACTGTGCACAAAGAGAGTCAGGGACAGGCCCCTGCCCCAAAGACCTTACAATAGAAGTCGACAAAAGAGCCAAAGAAAACTACTAGCACCCATTTTGCTGCTGGGGAACTGAGGCACAGAGAGACTAAGGGTAAACATTTTCACAAGCATATAAGTGATTTAGGAGCCTGAGTCCAAGTTAAAGTGAACAGGACTTAGGAGCCCAAGCCACTTAGGCTTAAATTTTCACGAAGTGACTTGTTCAAGGCCACACAGGGAGTCTGTGACAGAACTAAACATTAAATCCAGTCTCCTTAGTCCAGGTCCAGAATCTTAACTACAAGATCTACCTTTTATTATAAGCCGAGCAACTCCCGTATGGTTGCATTCTAAGGAGCCATTTTCTTTCACTTACACAGTTTCCACTTTTTACCTTTGGCAGATTTTTTCTGTCTGGGAGAGAATAATTGTGGGAAGTTTAAGCTAAAATGGTCCAGGTTTTTTCAAGAAAGAAGAACTTCCCCCTCTCTCTCACACACGCTTTTCCTATTCTAAAAACAATTTTAATTTTTAAAAGCTTGGGCAGCGGTAGATGGTAGAATATTGAAAGGTGGCAGAGAGGAAGTCTTTAGATGTGTGGTCTTTTTTGGTGGCCTGATGAAAATTGGTTCGTATTAAAGTGGTTGGAAAATTACAAACATTGGCAATTATAATGTGATCGCTTAATTGCCTGCCAATGGTTTGGCTATTACTGCACACATATGCACAGCTTCGAAATTTCATAGTCCTCCTCTTTGATTAGCGAGGATGTCCTGGGGTGGAGGCATAGTGTGAACTGGACTCCAGATGAGTCCTATGATAAGCATATGGAAACTGGTAGGGATTGCAAGCCCTACAGAGATGTACCTAGAATGAGGACACGGCTCCTGCCAATCATTGCGCATGCTGAACTGCAGAGAGTGCTGGACTACTGACTAGCGGATACCCCAATATGGTGGTTTTTATGATTCAAAACACCTAAGAAATTCATGCAAAAGCATACATTCAAATATCAGTACAACAGCAATGGAGCACTTGAGGAAGGTTGGTCCTGTTAACTGGGGGATAGCTGGGTTCAATTCCCAGCTTTACCACAGATTTCCTGGGAAACTATGTGGAAGTCACCTACTCTGTGCCGCAAATTCCCCGATGTGTACAGCGGGGACAGTAGTGCTCCCTTACCTCACGAGTGTGATGGGGATAGCAACACTGAAGATTGTGAGACGCTCAGATCCAGTGGTGATGGGGGCCAGATAAGCATCTGGATTGAATAGAAAGGAAGTGATGTAGTTAAGGCTGCCTGAGCAAAATGGGACCTTAGACTCCTAGATTTGAAAGTCTGAAGGGACCATCATGGTTGTCTAGTCTGACCTCTTGTACGTGGCAGGCCACAGAACCTCACCCACCACTCCGGTAGCAGACCCCTAACCTCGGGCTGAGTTACTGAAGTCCTCAGATCATGGTTTAAAAAGACTTCAAGTTACAGAGAATCCACCCTTTAGTCTAGTTTAACCCTGCAAGTGACCCGTGCCCCATGCTGCAGAGGAAGGCGAAAAACTCTCAGAGTCTTTGCTAATCTAACCCAGGACAATATTCCTTCCTGACATCAAATATGGCAACCAGATCTCGAGCATGTAGGCAAGACCCACCAGCCAGACACCTGGGAAAGAATTGCACATGCCCATCCCACTGTAGGTGTGTGTGCCCAGTGTGACACCCCTAAGTAGGGTATTAGCCCACGCAACCAGGTTGCATGCAGCTTCTGCAGACTTTCTGGCTCTGGTGCTTATCTGAGACATTTGTAAGGCAGCAACTTGCTCATCAGTCCATACATTTGGCTCCCACTATGCCCTCTCTCAGCAGTCCAGAGATGATGCCACATTTGGTCATGTGGTCCTAAAATCCTTGTTAAGAACAGCCATGCTGGGTCAGACCAAAGGTCCATCCAGCCCAGTATCCTGTCTTCCAACAGTGGCCAATGCCAGGTGCCCCAGAGGGAATGAACAGAACACGTAATCATCAAGTGATCCATCCCCTGTTGCTCATTCCAGCTTCTGGCAAACAGACGCCAGAGACACCTCAGTGGTGCAAGTAGAATTCATTTCTTACCGGTACGCTGCACTCATGGGAGGGACACAAAGGGGGGGCACCAGCTAAAGGAGGGCACGTGACTTCCCCACGTGACTCCTCCTCACCTGCCTCCAGCCCAGGGCCCCCATGCTTTCCCTATCCCCTCCCCATGATCCCTATCAAAGTCTTATTCAGTAAGACGGAACTAATGGGGGCTGAGGATGTCTCCACCCTTTAGACCATTTTGCAGCAGCGCAAGGTAGCAAGAGCACTTGTACTAACCCAGTGGGTACTGCTGAGGGAAAATATCTCCAACAACAGTGCACTGGGAGCACATATACCTACGGGGAATGGCCACGTGCAATCACTCAAAGAATAGGTACAACTTTTGTCTAGAAAGTGTCAATCTAAAGAGACATGGAAAGGGGACTTCCAAAATCCGCTTGAGTAATGGCAGATGATCTATAGCCTCCTGAAAAAACTTAGAAGGAGGAGCTAGCACTGCCTGCCTTCTTGGCAGAATAACTCAAAGTTCCCACAGTCTAAGGTTAATTTGAATGACTGGGTATAGGGAGGAAGAGACATAGAACTTAACTCTATCCTGTTACACTCCCATAAATCTGGGTAATTCCAGTGATATCTATGGCTTTATTCTGGGGTTCCAGCAAACTCTGGCCCACAGACTGGACCAAACATCCTTTAAAAGTTCAAGTCATGTTCTAGAAAATCAGTTGCCCCAAAACCCAAGTACCAAATGTTAGCGACCCTGCTGCTGACACTATAGAAGATGTTTCAAAGAGCAGAACACCTCAAACCCCTGAACGCAGCTGGAAAAAGCAAGCAAGTTCGGGTGCCACTGGTCATGGCTGTCAGAATGGGAAATTAATAAACAGCTGGCAATAGAAATTAGATAGTTTAGAGGTGGCCCATCGCTGCCTAGCTAACTGTGTTCTGTGGTGTTCAAGAGCTCACTTGGGAAGATGGGAGGAAGTTTGTTAATAGAGAAGTTTTTTCAGGGGAGGGATAGCTCAGTGGTTTGAGCATTGGCCTGCTAAACCCAGGGTTGTGAGTTCAATCCTTGAGGGGGCCATTTGGGATCTGGGGCAAAAATTGGGGATTGGTCCTGCTTTGAGCAGGGGGTTGGACTAGATGACCTCCTGAGGTCCCTTCCAATTCTGTGTATTCTAATAAGAGAGACCTTTTCCCCCAGCATCTCTCTTTCTCTGATTTTACAGAATCATTTGGCCTCAAAAATGTCAGTCCTTCCTCAGTGCTGCATTTTGCTGCCAATTCAAAGACTGGCAAGGAAAAATCTGCCAACTTCTTGGGTCTCGGTTATAAATGAGAACATTATAAAGGAGAATTTGTGAGTCAGTTCATTTGTAAACACTACAGCAAGTCACTGTGTAAACATGTCGCTTGTGTTCCTATTATTTCTCTCAAGCAGTTTACCTGGCATCCCACACTGCATGCCAGGATTTTCCTCTCCTTAAGTTACCACAGTTCCTTCACACTTAAAAAAGCCCAGCTTCTTTTTATACTATTTAAAAAACAACCACCACCCAACCCTTTAATTAATCTAATCACAAAGCATCTTGATAATTAGGGTAGGAGAGTCACTGAAAACGTTGTGAATACAAATCAGATCTGCAGGTGCACTTGCATGGCAGGATACAGTTCTATTGCAGCCAATTAGGGAATGAGAACAAGTAAATAAATAACAGAGGGTTCCAGATATGTTGCTCATTTGAAACTTTTATCATCATGCAAAAAATTTTTTTAAAAATTGCTCTACAGGCTGTAGTAGCCATTCACATAAAAATACAATTTGAAATCAATGAAAGTACTACCAGGTTTGGCCCTGTTCATGTTACTCAGAGAGCAGGAATTGGTTTGATAGAGGGTCTTTCATATTCAAGATAATCTCAACGTATTTTTCAAAATAAGGAGTTAGATGCAGATGGTGCAGGGGCAAATCAATCAGCAGTGTGCTGTCAAATGGATCAGCTGTCATGCGCACAGCATTGGATGGAACACCAAGGTAATCCCCTACTCTTCAAAAATGAGCAAGGAACCTTCTACCTGCTTCCGAGGCAGGTTTAAAGTTTTGTCTGGAGGAGGGTCTCTCTCTTGCAGGGCAGCGTCTTCCTAGCCCAGAACTACAGCATTAGCAGTAGAAGACAGTGTAGTCTAGTATTTGAAGAAACCTAATCCTGACATTGGCTTGCTGGGTTATGAGACAAATCCATGTTCCATAGTATTCTAACCTGTAAAATGGGGAAATCTAACACCTGTGCAAAGTGCTCTGTAATCCCTGGGTGAAAGTTATTACCTATGGGTATCATTATTGACCCCAGTTCTGGTGTGGGCATGGAACGCACAATTCTATGCGTTAGGAGTATGAGCAACACCAGCTGCAACTGACACAAACCACAATTGGGACATTAGCTGACTATGAACAGAGGAAAGAAGCAGACCAGATTGAAACATCAATTCTGTTCACAAAATATATTTATTGTTGATACAGAGTGAGACATAATTTTCAATACTTGATAACAGTTGGTAGCATAACATGATCATAGGTTCCTGACAGAATGTAATTAAAGGCCATTTTACACCTTGCACTCCTTAAGTATTGGAGTGTTAACATGATTCCAGCAGAGGGCATGGCGAGGGAAAGGGGGACTTTTTGGTTACATAATCTTAGTAATAAGTTAGGCAAACATTCCTTCAATTGCATATAGAAAGGAAAAGTTCTTAACAACCAGCATTCAACACAGGCCCTATAGTATGTAGTAGCAATTGGCCAGTTCACATAGTGTCACCCTCCCCTGGGACACTAAGCATTACGTGCCCCTGGATTTGACTGCATGGAGTTACTGAGCAGATTCTACAATGAAATAGCAGCGTTTGGAGACAATTTCCCCTCCTCTAAGGTCAATGGGAGATATTTTTTCTTTACGTTTTTTCAATCACCAATAAGCGAGTTTTATGACGACTGAACAGCACCCTCGGATGTCTCATTTCTGATGTAATAAGATACAGGTCTTAGCTTTTCAAACGGCCACGCTGATTGAACTGTGATGGCTGCTGCTCTTGAAATGGCTCTTCCCGTTCTTCTCTTTATTGGTCTGCTCTGTAAATGGGCTGTCATCTTCTTGGAGAAAATGCCCTGCTGCTGGAATTAGAGTTGATGGCTTTTTGCTTGATTTGGACGTCGCCTTACCCTCCTCTACCAAGCATGCTCTGCTAAGAAAAGGGGAGGGAAAAGCACAGATTTCAACATTTAAAGCTACACTGGATGCTCTCTTAAATGTCAGCAACAACTACACACTGTTTGCAGGTTACCCATATTCAAGGGAAGATGTTGTAAAGCAAAAGTGTCAGCATATATGTAACCACAGTAAAAAGTTAGGGGACCAGGAAACAGAATGCATCAGTGCTGTAGACTCAATGAGCAGGACACCAAAAGTACACCGAAAAGCTGGAGGAAAAATTCCTTTTATCCTTCCTAACAGTATTGCCTATGGCTGCTAGCCATTTTAGGCCCCTTTAAAAAAAATCTGCCCTTACAATAAGGAAAAACTCATCCCCAAGGTCAGTAGGTTAAATCCTATTCCTAGGGTCTTTAAGATACCACCTTCCATCACATTTTAAAAATATCCCCCTCTATCCCCCGCAATTTCCTGGTGTCTGTGAGCCAGGATCAAACTAGCCTGGCTAGCTTTGAACATGTCACACTGACCACGTGCTCCACTGATCATTTTCCAGGCACCATCAGGCCACGCAGATGTAACAGCGTTGAAGTTTCATATTGTGTGGCTACCCCAAGTACTCCATTATCAAGAGTTCACAAGCTGCACTGATGTTCCTTCTAGCCCCACATCAGATATCTGTCAAACTCCACCAGCATACCCTGCATCTGGAAGTAACTCCACTTCAGTAACTTCTCCCTTAAAGTCGTCCCCGTTAACTTTGCTACATTGCTGATCAATTAGGGAACGTGCTTGTTTAAAGTTGTGCAATGCTTCCTTATAATGTTGTTTGGCAGCCGCCTGCTTTGCCCACTGCTTGCAGGAAGAGCAGCCCGTTGGAGCGAGCTGGGGAGGGGCTTGGCGCCAGGGTGGGCCGGCAGCCCCCCATCAGCCCCCTGCTCCCCTAAGATCCCTGTGTGGCAGCTGCCCAGCAGGCTATCGATTACTGGGCAGTTCAGGTGTCCCTCCCACCACTGCCCTGTGCTGCTCCTGCCCTCTGCCTTGGAGCTGCTCCCGGGGGCCTCCTGCTTGCTGGGGGGAGGGGGTGTTAGGGGTAGGGGAAAGAGGGTGTCCCCCCTCCCCCTGCTCCTGCACCCCATCTCCACAGAGCACAGTGCGGGGGGGGGCGGGGAATGGGACATGACAGGGCTCAGGACAGAGGGAGCTTGCTGGCAGCAGCTGCTGTCTCAGCTTGCTGATCTGCTTAAAAAGGCAATGTACTTAGAGTGCGGTCAGCGTACTTAAAGGAGCAATGTGCATTTTTCTCACACACAGGGTGGCTCTGTCTCCCATGCTGTCTCCCCTCCCTCCATTCATGATGCCTTGTAGAGTGTGAGTCTGCATTAACAACGTGTTAACCCTTGAGGGCTCAGCCGAGTTCTAATTCATCATTTAGCAGTAAGCCATTCCCTGGGAAATATCCCACCCTCTTATTCCACCACCTCAACCAAGCTTCACAATCATCATTTTGTGTGTGTGTGTGTGTATATATATATATATATAATTTTTGTCTGGTGAAAAAAATTTCCCCAGAACCTAACCCCCTCCCCCATTTACATTAATTCTTATGGGGAAATTGGATTAATTTAACATCGTTTCGCTTAAAGTAGCGTTTTTCAGGAACATAACTACAGCGTTAAGCGAGGAGTTACTGTACTGTACCAGGCAATGGGATCCACCATGGATATAGAGACCCGGATGGCTATGTTCCTAGGCTCGCTGAGGATTTCCTATTGCTATGGCCTGTGGGAGAGGAGGTTGGTGGAAACAAAAACATGTAGAGGTTCCAAGAGGTAAGGGAGGATAGGTACCTGGCTCAGTAAAGAGCATACCACTAAGTGGGAGTTGGTACTAGACTGGCCAGTGGCATGGTAAAAGCATGGTGGAAGCTGGTGGGCTTGGAGGTTAACCAGAAGGAATCTGTTGCTCCTAGTCCTTGGTGTCCAAAAAAGGTAGCAGTGGTAGGTGCGGGACTGTGAATCTTTAGGCCTAATTGAGGTCTGAGCCCCAAATGCAGGCCTTGAAAAGTTACATGGTCTGGTATGACAGGGGAAAAGCCAGGCTACCATCAGTTGGCAATTACTTTAGTAGTTTATGGTGGGACAAGGCAGAGTTTCCAGCTCACCAGTGGTGATTCGGGAGTTGAGAGCCCAGGAATTTAGAGATCAGGAGAGAGGTGGTTAACGAATGGGGGCTGTTCTCAAAGTGTGCATGTGTGTAGCAAAATAAAGGGAAAAGCTGTAGGTTGTCATTTAGAACTTTAACCACACTCACATGATACATTTATTATAGCTCAGAAAATAACCTGCAAAGAGCAGTTCTGGTGTAAGGAAAAGATTGCACTGAGGAGCAGTTCCTGGGTGGATCATTGCACCACAAGCGTATGTGTGAAACAAAGAGAACTGCCCCAATGATCACAAATATTGATCAAAACCCAGATTAAATAAATGAGGAGAAAGTAAGACAGGTGAGTTTTATATTCCTTAGTTGCTATTAGTAACAAAGCAAAGTAAAACTTTTATTAGTTAACAAAATATATAATCTAAATCTTTACAGCATCACCTAAGAGTTTTTTGCAGAACTGACAAAGGCTATTTTAGCGAGAAGGCTTCACTGCAGTGGTTGTATGAAAACTTGCATGTAACTGCTGTTGGTCTGAATATTAACATTGCATAAATTTAACACTGCATAAATTAACATAGGAAAATCTTAAAGGATCTGGGGAAAAGCTCTGTAAGTCACAATCTTAAAATTATTTCTTTTGCTTAGGATCCTGCTAACACTGAAATCCTGAAGGTGAGGAAAGAAATTGCAGGTATTGGCCCATCCACAGATTTTTGCCTGCAGCATTTCATCTCCACCCAGAAGGATGTGCTCTACGGCACCAAGAAGGTGGGATTGGTTGAGTGGGGGGTACTTTCTCCTGCTCAGCAATAAACAGCAGGGGCCCGCATAAACTAGGAACAAAACCTCAGAGGCTGAAAACTGTGGGCCGTCTCCTTTTGTTAAAATGATCTTAACAGATTGTGCAAACATAGTGGATCCGTTATCGCCGTGAACGAGGTTTCAGCCTGATTTTTGAATTATAGCTCAGTCATTGTCATGTATGCTGCCCCGTTCGCTCTTCTGGTTGGTTGCGAATGGCAGCACCGTGCTTTGCCAAGTCTTTACAGTATCAACTTAAATTCTGTAACTAGTATCACTGACGTTAAAGAATGAGAGAGTTGTTAGATCCTTTTGTCCACTTCCAGTCAGTTCAGGGCCATTCCCATTTATTTTATATGTGGCCAATCTTGTTCCGAGTATAACAAAGCAGTGGGGCTTCCACTATTTCCTTTGGAAGGCTGCTCTCTTCAAATCGCCCACTGGTCATTTTTGTTGCTCTTAACTCTCTCCTCTTAGCCAATATCCTTCTGGCAATGTACCTAGAGCTCAATGGAATGCTCCAGGTTTGTGGCACCATTGTGAGTGGAGGGACTATCACCAGCCTGCTCTGTGATGTGATTCTCATGTCTCATATGCTGCCCATTATCACCCCTATTTCAGTACCAATGTGGACACAAGAACAAATGGATATAAACTGGTCATCAGGAAGCTTAGACTTGAAATTAGACGAAGGTTTCTTACCATCAGAGGAGTGAAGTTTTGGAACAGCCTTCCAATGGAAGCAGTGGGGGCAAAAGACGTATCTGGCTTTAAGACTAAGCTTGATAAGTTTATGGAAGAGATGATATGATGGGACAGATCTTCAACTATTAATGGTAGATATGCCCAATGGCCTGTGATGGGATGTTATATGGGGTGGGATCTGAGTTACTACAGAGAATTCTTTCCTGGGTGTCTGGCTGGTAAGTCTTGCCCACATGCTCAGAGTCAAGCTGATCGCCACATTTGGGATCGGGAAGGAATTTTCCTCCAAGCCAGACTGGCAGAGGCCCTGGGGGTTTTTTGCCTTCCTCTGCAGTGTGGGGCACGGGTCACTTGTTGGAGGATTCTCTGCACCTCAAAGTCTTTAAACCACAATTTGATGACTTCAATATTTCAGACATAGATGAGGGGTTTGTTACAGGAGTGGGTGGGTGAAATTCTGTGGTCTGCGTTGTGCAGGAGGTCAGACTAGAAGATCATAATGGTCCCTTCTGACCTTAAAGTCTATGATTCTATTTCAGTATTACTGCTTACCTAGTTTCTCTCCCTCCAGCCAGAGCATCTGCAATCAAATTATTCTCCCCAAAAGCAGCAGCAGTTTTGTTAACTGCTGCCTATGTTTCTAATTTCTGTAAATTCTCTATTGGTCGTAACAGTTAGTCTCATTTTAATACCATGTGCTAATTTCACCAGTTTGCCGTTTCTTCTCACTCTTCCGAGTCATTAATGAAGGTGTCAAAGGAGAATGGTCCAAACAGTACTCCCTGAGGCACGTACCTCTTCCCCACTTAATAAACTGCCTTTTATTGCTACCTTTCGTTAAAGTCTTTTAGCCAGTTTTCACTCCACTTCTGTTTTCCCAGCCATGCTAAATTTAAAGAATTTTTCAATTCAGATTTTGTAGACAGTGTCAAGCGCTTCACTAAAATCCAAATATATCACATTTATTGCAGGGCTTGGTCAAATATGGCTTTATTCTGGTTACGAAGCACTATTAAGGTCCACTCTCTGCTACAAATTGGAATCATGATTGTAACTAGGCTGGGGGACAATGTTTTGTAACCAGGCTTTCTGGCAGTGATGTATTTGTAGTGTACGCTAGGCTAAGGCTTGATACCATATTTCAAAGTATTTTCAAACACAGCCTAACGTGGCTGTAGAAATTGCCTAGCACAGCTACAATTGTACACCTGTACTCAGAACCTGTGCTGTACAGACGGTGTCGGGGTGTAGTATGGATGAGACTACAACTTGAAAATGAGGACCGACTGGTAGCAATGGGGGAGTCTGTAGCGTAGGCAGGGTTCAGGGGGCTTTCCCAATGTCTCATCTATATCTACTCTGCATAGACTAATAACAGGGTGATAGAAATGCTGGTAGACAGTCTAGATTAATGCTCCCATTGTTACTATCACTGGTAGTACTGCAACAGTGAAAGGAATTTTTAAAAAATGCCGATGAGGACTCTGCCATAGCGTCTACCCTTAATGATAGTAATAAGTATCCTTCTCCCCCACTATTACAATAGTATGAACAATACACTTCTATTTATTAGACCAGCTTCCTAGGACTTCAGGTAAAGATTTACACATTTGAAGTCAAGATGTCAAACTCCTTAGTATTAGCAGCTCTCCGGGCTTTTCTCAGAAGGGGAGAAAAGACAAGATTGAGACATAAGATTACAGACAGGGAGAGAAATGAAGAGCATATTGAAGAAAGGGTGAAGTGATTATAAGCATGATAGGCAAGAAAGAGGAGTCAATAAATGCAATTTATGAAAAGCGCAGAGAATTCTCTGCCTGAGCATAAGTGCCCAGCTTCCCCACCTGGACACTGGATTAGTTAATTGGTTTTTAATATCTTGGTCTCGTTCCCCTAACAAGTTTTTTCCCCCTTTTGTTTTGCTTCTGGTAGCCAACACTAGTTAACATTTTGCTTCCTGAATCCTCTTTCTATTTATCCCCCTTAGCACACATTTTCATTTGTTAATCTTTGCTGTATATTACTATAATATTTAACACGGATTTCATAGTAATTGTACAGTTTTGGTAATAAGTAGGTAAAAAATCATTCTATTTACAGCTGTAACACATGAAGGATGAGAACTGCTGATCATTATGACAATGCAATTGTTGTTTCTGGCTGCAAATATTTCCGTCATAGAACGCTTCCCTGAGTCAGGTATATTAAGGTAGTAACTTGAATGAATCACCATTCTTGGAGCATGTATGAACGAGACTGAGAAATGGGCTTTAAAAAACCCCCCATTCTTGTGCAGGAAACATTTGCAACCACTCAAGAGGTTTGGCAAAAAATGGACACTTATTGCCCCCCACCCCCTTCTCCTCACCCTGCATCACAAGAGGATATGAGCATCTCCCAAACATGAATGAATTCATCCCTGTGAACACCCCTGTGAGGAAGGGAAGCATTGTTCATTGTTTATATTAGTTTACAACAGGCTTATACATGATTTAAAAATGTTAACAGAAGGTATTATAGATGATTATAAGCACATCAGTAGAAGGTATTATATATGGTTATAAGCAATCTAGAACTATTGATTAACCATTGACTAAAAGAACTACTAACACCCGTACCTATAAACATCCACAACAACATGCCGGAGAGGAAGATGCTTAGTTCAGATTTCAAAGCAGAAAGGCACTGCATGCCAGTAAGTGAAAATGTGGAAAAATTAAATATATGCAGATTAACAGGGTCTGGCTGGTATGCACCCTAAAGGGTAAAGGGAATTTAGCTAAAGCATTTACTGAACTCCAGGCAGTTATCTCTGAAGAGACCCAGAGAATTAAGGAGGTTCCAGAAGGCTGGAGAAAAAGCAAACCCTTTCCGGCTGGTGAGTGCCCCACTGGAAAAAATGCAGTCACACTTTTCGTGCTCAAGGGAGTGCAAGGAATGTAGTTGTGGTCAATGCCTGCATGGCGGTCCAAAGCTTCTTGCATTTCCTGACACCTTATGTGCCTGAGCAGGGCTCAGTCATAATCTGCCCCAAAATAATAAATAAAATGGCATTAGGTTTGGCAAAGGAAAAAGACTGGGTATCATGAAAAATTTCATTAGCAGTGAGATCTGTTAGACTGTGGAATATCAAGGGACGTGTGGGAGCACAATTGCTTAGTGCATTTATAACTGGATACGAAGACGCTCAAGAGAACACACTGGAGGGAACAGCCCTGCATTCCTAGAGGAAATAGAAAAGGTGACCTAATTGGTCCTTTCCATTTCAGATCTTTATACTAACTGTATACTACAGTGAATCACGTTTGGTTGGGACTACTCATTCACCATAAGAAATTAACCACCAAATGAAGTGGGGAGCTTCTCTAAAAACGTAAAAAATTCCATAACTTGGATCCCTCCCCACACAGTGCAAACATACTGCAGCTGTTCGGGTGGAGGCCTTTCTTCCAGCGTTGCTAATCCACCAGGGAGTCCTATTTCAAAAGGAATACACTAACTACATGGACAAAGGATTACAAGGATGGAAAGAGAGAAGTTTATTAAGCGTTGCCAATCTCAGATGGTACGGGTTGTTTTAGCACCGCAACACAACGGTGACTATTTGGCTGGATTGAGATTCCACAGCAGCAGACCATTAGCATATTAATACCAATAAAGACAGCCGTAGTACAAATAAAGCTGCACTGACCCAGAGTTACTGTCAAAAGGCTGAAGTGAATGGATATGGTGAAACTCTTGCTAGTATTCACTACAGGTGTAACGAACTATAATAAAGGAAACAAGGCTACATTATCAGTATGAGAAGAGTTTGCTAAAACACTGGAGCAGGAGCGCTGATGTTTTCCTTTCAACTACTGGAGTTCACCAACATTAAAAATTGAGATCAATGGTCTTATTTAAGCACTTGCTTTTATACATATAAAGCAGTGGGGTGTGTGCATTGCTCCCATTGATTTCTTCAAAGACAGAGAAATTCACAGATTCTAAGGCCAGAAGGGACCACTGTGAAAATTCAGTCTGACCTTCTGTATAACACAGGCCATAGATAACTCCTGTCTGAACCACACATATAGCTTTTAGATTAGACCAATATCCACCCTTGATTTAAAAATTGCCAATGATGGAAAATCTACCACAACTGTGGTAAATTGTTCTAAAGGTTAATTACTCTCACAGTTAAAAATGTACACCTTCCTTCTAGTCTGAATTTGTTGAGCTTCAACTTCTAGCCACTGATCTTTGTTATACCATTGTTTGCTAAACTGAAGAGCCCATCGTCAAATATTTGTTCCCTGAGTAGGTCCTTACAGACGGCAATCAAGTCACTCTTTAACTTTCTCTTTGTTAAGCTACATAGATTGAGCTCCTGGAGTCTATCACTGCAAGACATGCTTTCTAATCCTGTAATCATTCTTGTGGCTCTTCTTTTAACACCTCCCTCCCACCAACATTCTTCTTCAATTGTGGATACCAGAACTGGACCGTATTCCAATAGCTGTTGCTCCAAGGCCAAATACAGAGGTAATAGAACCTTCCTATTCCTACTCAATATTCTCATTCATGCATCCAAGGATTGCATTAGCCCTTTGGCCACAGTGAGAGACTGAGAGCTCAAGTTCAGCTGATTACCCACCACGATCCCCAGGTCTTTTTCAGTCACTGCTTCCCAGGATACAGTCCCCTGGAAGTAAGACCTAAGTTCTTTGTTCCTAAATGTACAACTTTACATTAGCCATATTTAAAATGCATATTGTTTGTTTGTGCCCAGCTTACCAAGAGATCTTCATCATTCTGTATCAGTGACCTGTCCTCTGAGCATGGAATACGTCCCTTGGTACTTACATTGGAGAAGGCCCCAAACCAAGACCCCAGAACTGAACCATCATGAAATATTGTTATGTTCAAAGAACTGAACCCAAGCTTAGAGGCTTGAGTTTATCTCTAATTTAAACATATACTGTGCTCATTTCTAGCCTCTTTCTCCTATGCTGCGCTAATATGTCAATACAACTAAGTGTGGTGAGTCAGCGAGTAGTACCCAAGTGCTTCAGTTACTAGTATAGCTGCAGGTTTGGTTGCTTGTTAGTGTACATAAAGAGCTGCACTTTCACAAAATAAAATACCCAACTGCCACACTATTACGATGTGTATACATCAAAGACCCCTAAAAACTACACCGTGCAGTTACAAGCCAGATACAAAAAAGGAATGTTAAATCACTGGCTTTTGAAAGGAGTCACAGACTTTTAAACAAATCTATTATATTTTGCAACTATTCATTTAAAAAATCCTTCAGACATAAGTGGCTAATCAAACTTTTATAGAACACCCGAAGTTTACACTATATGGTAAAATTATAATGCTAGCAAATTAGGCTGCAAAAGGATAGGATAAGCAGGTTACAATGCCACATTCTGGGAGTTGGTTGTACATCAAAAATCAAAACTTCCTACAATCTGACTGGTTTGCTGGCCAGTTTAAGACATGCGTTAACTTGTTACTGAAATGGGTGATGTTATGGGTTGGAATTTTATGACAAAAATACCACTCAGATGAATCCGTTTATCTTGCAGCTAAAATCGTAGGTACGAGGAAACATTTGCTAACTGTAATGTCTATTACACTGTGGAACAGTCTCCCAAGGGAAGTTATGGAAACACTTTTGCTTGAGTAATTTAAAATTGGACTCTACAAAGCACATGAAAACATACTATTAGGAACAATCCTGCATTGGCAGGTGAAAAGGATTAACAAGATGATCCAACAGTTTTTTCCATTTTATTTCCATAGGCCATTCAGTAGCTGCATTCTTCTACCCACCTGTTTGGCATGATTGACACAATGAAGGTATTGGCTGGCTAGTGCAGAGCAGCTGAGGGTCTCATGTGAGTTTTGCTGATAACATTGGAGAATCTTACTCTGCAGATCAGCACAGATCGGATGAGACTCGTATCGCCTGGGGAAAGAAAAACAGAACAACATTTTACAGTTTCCGACTGAGAAAGATTTCATGAGGGCTTTATCCAGCCGTTTTGTTAAAAGTAAACCAAATAGTAAAAGTGAAGGAAAATTTTGTAGAGTTAGGAAGGAAAGCTGCTTCCAGACTATACTGTGCTTTTACCTGAATAACATAAAATACAAGTGCAAAAGGGAGCTATAAACTATTAGGACCAGAGACCAGCTACATCTTCTAGATTCAACATTCAGTTCTAGTTTTTAGAGACTCTAACACCCAATTTACTTCACCTGCGCATAGGTCTCTAATTAAAAGGCCCCAAAGCTACTAAACAGGCCTGGTTTCACCTACAATAAGAATAAGTTACAGAAAGAACCACAAGGTAAGTCAAGCCTCACCAATGCATATCTCTGTGACATCTTAATACTTCTGCTGGTCATGTTGTGCCTGTGTGCATAGGACAGGCAAGGAATGCTATCTTATTGGACCTGGCCCACAGAGCACATAAAGGACCCACTATTGCCACCAGATGAGGGAGATGACCTTTTGCTCAAATGATATCCTGTTATTTTTAGAGCTCAAGGCTCCAAGTTCTAAGCCCAATTCCCTGGTATGTATGTGATTTAAATAAGAATTTTGTCTGTTTTCTTCACTGTATGGGATTCGTGACACTTGCATCAACCTCTCTTGTTAACGCAATGTAGCCATTATCTTCAATGGGAGCTGTGGGAATTGAACACATCTCAGGACCAGTCTTTTAAAATGTAAGCTGTTTTGGGCAAGTATCTTGTCATCTTGCCCTTATCCATGAAGTGCTATCCATGCCCTGTAGCGCTGCAGAATCAATAAATAATTCCTGAGCTCTAAGCACGGCTCAGACACAGACACCCTCTGTAAACCTGTGCAGGTCAAACTGTCACTATTTCCCCATCTGTAAAATGGGGGTGGAATGCATGCCTACCTCAAAGCTAAGAATGTTTGCAAGGTGCTTTCAAGATGAAAAGTGCCAAGTATTATTAGACTGACTGGCGACCTGGGTGTGTTAATTGTAAAAAAAGGCATTTCTATGGCATTCATCACTACAGCATAAAGCCAAATGATGTTTTTTAAACCCAGTAGTAAAATGCTTTTTTATTAACTATAAATAAACACAGCTTTAATCATCATATGATTCTTCTACTTTGAAGACTAATATTCATTTTATGTGCATATATAGCATACTTAACTCGTCTTCCAGTTAGTTCTTCAAGGAACCTGAAACTGGCTGCTCAAATATACATTCCACAATACATTATTTTCAGCTCAATAACGTTAAAAAAAAAAAAGACTCATCAAGCCAGAGTATCCTCAGATGAACATTTGGCTCCTTATTTGCTGTTTGGCCTAGGCAGCTCTACATTGTACTAGAGTATGAAAGTAAACTGCAATGCACAATACTGTTCCTTAGGGACATTTGCTTCTTGGCAGCCTCTCAAGATGTAGTACCAAAAAAAAAAAAAAAAAAAAAAAAAAAAAAAAAAAAGGTTAAATCTCCTTGATTTTACAGTATATGCCCATATAAAACATCTCTCTCTTATACTCTCTTCATCCAGTACCTTACATCTCCATGAAACACCTAAAACAGAATTTAAATCCAGTCCCATTACAATCTTACATTCTTTATGATCTGAAAATTCAGACTTTGTGGATTCTTATGGATGACGATTTTCCCTTAATCCTGTCTCTGCTGATACTAGCAAGCATTTTAGAGGCTATTGTACATCAGAATGTATGACCACAGAATGTTGTACACTGACTGATTAGAATGAGGTCTTTGGCTGTATCAATATCAAATAAAATGTGAGGGGAAGCACAGCATATGCTCCTTACAGACTTATGACTCACCACTCTGATGATTCTGTTTCTATCAAGATTCATAGATTCCAAGGCTAAAACCAATGCTCATTTTACCTGACTGAAAGCCTACTCTGGACTGATAATCGAATCAGTTAACAGAAAATAAAGACATACATACACATGCATTGACCTAACCCTGCCTTAATTCACAAATGACTTTAAAAGTCTGCCATGTATTGTGTCCCATATAAATTGGGAGGTTGGGGGAAGGAAGGAAGAAAATGGTTCTTTATATTTTCATTATGTAAATTTGTCTAAACACTATTTCAATAGTTTTAGGCCACAGACAAGCTTTTGTTTGTTTTTTTGAGTCATGCTATTAGCAACACAGTTCAAAGCCCATAAATTATTTTTTATTTGAAATGTGTCCAGGTATACTTTTATGCTGCTGTCAGTACTACAGCACTTCAGGGCCTTTGATTTTCTGTCTGTTAATCACTTGTTTTCATAATGTTTTTAAAAAAGGACCTGCATCCACTGCCAAGCTCCTCAGACATTCGAACCTGGTATTTATGGGAGCTCAATGCGAACAGGTGCAGTTCCTTGAGTAGACCATGGCCATTTGCTTGGATTAGTCTGCTCAGGAAGAACACTGGATCTGTACTGATCTGCTATGCTTGTTATGCTACCCTAATGCACTGTTTTCACTTTTGATAAATGTCTAAATGAGATACTATCTAACATTAGGTGGCCATAAAACACAAACTGTGGTACCTTCCATTTGGAAAGAGATTCCAAGATGCTTCCAATGTGCATACTGGTAAGTCTGCCATACAGTTACCAACTGATTTCTGAAGAGGAATGCACTCTCTCCTTATGATGTACAGAACTGCTGTTAGGTGGGCATCACAGAAAGCAAATGGCAAGACAACTCCTTGGAAGGGAAACTAAGTATCTACCTATAAGGGAAGATTTTCTAAGGTTTTATAAAAGTGGTTAAGGGCCTGGTGGGTTTGACTGAAGAGGAAAGGTTAAAAGAGTTAAATGATGAAAATACTAATGAAGTGATACCTGTAATGTATCTTCATTAAGCAATTAATGTATGTATTTCAGGGTTGTTTTTTGTTATTGTTTTTTTACAGCGGTCATCACCATTGTGGCTTAAGAGACCACCACATAATATCCACCCTAATCTACTGTTGATAAATATGTCCTACCTCTGTTAGACCACCCTGTTCAGAAAAAGAGTTTTATGATTCTTAGCCACTCATGATTTACTGTATCTAGGGGGTGTGAAGGCACTAAGGAAGGAGAAGAAGTGTTTAGGGTAGTCCAAGGAGATATAATGAGAAACAAAGGTGTTAAATTAAGAAAAGGTAAATTTAAGATGACCATCAGGAGAAACACATCCTGACAGTGAGATCTATTATACTGTAGAACAATTATCCACAGGAAGTGCTGGAATCTTCATCACTTGGGACAGTCACAATGAGACCAGACAAAACAACAGAAAAAATATAACGTAAAGAACAGTCTCTTGCCTGGTAAGGGGATGAGCTGGATAGCTTAATAAGTCTTTCCCACCTCTAACAGATGCGATTCCATGACTACTTTAAGAAAATAACACATCCAAGAGATTTAAAATAGAAAGTTGCTGGTTTTCATGGCAAAAATCAGAATGAGAAACAGGCTGATCTAGGCAGTCCATTATATGGAACAACTGCAAGAATTTGTTTTTGAACTTATTACTGTATTACTTCTTGATCTGCTTTTGCTTTCCTAGCTGCCCCTTAAGCACCTGACATGCTAAGAGAATGCTTCTGTGTATGAGAGTACGCCTTAAAGGATGCCATTCACCCACCCTTTCAATAAAGCTGATGTAATGGAAGTTGGTAAAGATAATAAAATGAAAACAAAAGAGAGAATAAGAGGTTGTTGTTTTTTAAATTCACATTCTATGCTATGGGATGAAGAAAATATTTAATGAAAGGGACTTTTCTTTCTATCTATCTATATAGCTACCTATCTAGTCTTTCTCAAAGAACTTAGCTCATTATAGTCCCAGGGGCTCCAAGAAAGGAACCCTTTAGAATCTTCAAACAAAATGTCAACCAAAGAGGAAATCTGAAGCCAGCATGGTAAGCTACACAGTGTTGTAATAAAATGGGCATCCTGAATGGAAGAATTTGAATGACTGATGAGTTTCCAACTGTGCAGGTAACTGGTATGATCCCATACGATGAGGAATCAGACAATTGTCAGAAGAATGTAAGAGCACACATTGAAACATACAGGATACACAGATTTCTCAGGTCATGGAGTTGCTCTTTAGCTTTAGGCCTCTCAACAATAAGGCACATATTTATGTGTGTATATATATACAGACAGACAGACACACACACACACACGCACACTTATCAGGAAGTGAAACATGTAGTTTCCAGTTGAAACTGCAGGGAATTTAGAGGGACATGAATCCAGTTAACAAAACTGGATTTTTGCCCAGAAGACTTGATTTATCACCATCTCTCATAAAAGAAGTGCCATTGGATCTTAATGGACAGAGGTGGCCAGAGCCTCAGTTTTATTCCTCATTCAAATGCTGGCACCTTCCAACAACACTTATTATCATTATTATTATTTGTATTACTCTACTGCCTAGGAATCCTTGTCAAGGCCCAGGACCCCACTGTGCTAAGTGCGGTACAAACAGAACAAAAAGATGCTCCCTGCCCTAAAGAGTTTATAATCTAAGTATAAGGCAAGAGACAAGAGATGGATACTGACAGATGGGGGAGTACATGGACACAATGAGACAATATTGGTCAGCATGACAGGGAGTGGAGTGGTCTCCACACACCAATAGCTTTACTGTTATCTATTTTTTGCAAGCATCATGTAAAAGATATTTGAGGGTGGATAATGAGGTGACTTTTCAGATGCTGACAGAAAGCGTGAGGGGAAACTCAGAGGAAAGCACGATGGTGCTTGTTAGAAAATTTAAGATGAGGGTAGGGCTGATGGTGGCTGGCATCATGGGCCAAAAGAAGGCGGGAAATGACATCTCGATAGCGAATGAGAGATGATAGGGATAGGGTGGGGATAGGCCATGAAGGGCTTGAAAGTGAGGACAAGGAGGAGGAATTCTATAGTATACCTATGGCCCTGTGTAAATTGCATTTTTATTATTAATTATTATTATTATAATGCTTTTAAAATTCACAGCAGCATCACAGGTGTTTGAATTTAATGGGATACGCATGGTGCTGAGTCATCCCTCCCACCCCGAACTGATTTTTCCACTATCAAGGAGGACGAAGCAGGCATCCTAGCTTTCACCTAAATGCTGAGGCAGTGCCTGCTTGTGGGGAGTTAGCGGGCCGGTCCCACCTCAGTGGGGATAGGGAAGGCTGCAGGAGGTCTCACTACATGGCGCCACCCATCTACCCCACCCTGGCCAAGGACAGAGATTGGAGCTCGGCTTACTTCTTATTCAGCTCCAGCCTCAGTCCCTGCTGCTTCTGCTTCCTGGCCAGCTGGGTGGGGCCCCCTCAGGCACCTGCTCATGCTCCAAGTGGTAGATCCTGGTTTCAGTACCTCACCAGCCAGCACTTTGGTTCCAGATCACCGTGGGCCAGGCTGGGGTTCCAGATCACGTGCACTGTTAGCCCTACCTCCATCTCCCTGCTAGCAGGGCAGGAAACTAGCACCATCATGAGCTGCTGAAGTGGCCCAATACCATGATTTTTCCAACAGCAGGGAGGTAGAAGCAGATGTCTCTGCTTTTGCCTCCCCGCTGTTGGAAAAATAACAGTATTGGGCTTAATTTAATAATTTCTGTGCAACCCTTGAAATCGTGATTTTCATAGGGCCTTAGTTATAACCTTATCTTGACAGATAAAGAAGGACTGATCACAGAACAAAAAATTAGTGGTGGTACTAGGTACAAGTCATCATAACTTGATCACATTTGTTATGTGCAAGCAGAACCTGAAGCCCAAACTAGGAATGCATATACGTGGTGATTTAAAAGGCCAGTTTCACAAAGCGGACAACAATTATAAGCCAAACCAGGTGAGAGAGAGAATTTCAACAGAAACATCTGAATGATAGCTGGGAACTGTTTAAGCAAATTTTACTAGATGCCACAAAAGCCACAATAAAGAAGGTCACAATGATTAAAAAACTGTCTTAGAGGGGAAGTGAAGGAAGTTATTAAAAAAAACCAACAAAAAACAACATAACAAATGGAAGAAAGGGGAAGTTGATAGTAATGACTATAAACCAGAAGCTAAGAATTTGTAGAAAATTGATAAAGGAAGTAAAAGGACACAAGGACAAAAGGAAATCCAGGGCCGTCCTTACCCATACACAAACCATGCAGCTGCGTAGGGCAGTGCCCTGCACAGCTGCATGCTGCTCCAGCCCCTGCTCCGGCTCTTCCCCAGGCCCCCGACCCTGCTCTGACCCAGCCCCGCCTCTTCCCTGCCCCAGCCTCCCCTGAAGATTGCAGCCAGGCCTGACCCTGCACTCACAGCATGGTAAGCAGAGCAGCCTGGGGACCCAGGCCTCCACGGGTGGGGAGGTGGGGGCTGGCCACTTCCTGCGGGAAGTGGAGTGATCCAGCCCCAGCCTGCTCCACTCCCTTGGCTCCTACGCTTGGGGGGGAAGGGAGGACCCACCCCCCAACACTCGCCAGTGGTGCGGCTGGGAGCCAGGGGAGCGGAGCAGGCTGGGGCCGGGTCACTTCACTTCCCACAGGAAGTGGCCAGCTCCTGTCCCCCACGGAGGCCTGGAGACAGCCCCCACTCCCCTGCGGAGGCCTGGGGGGGGCTGCGTAGGACACCAGAATAGCTAGGGATGACCCTGGCAAAATCTATCAAGAGTTCTTATTATCCTGAACTATATTAGGGAAAAAAATTCCTCAGAATGGCATTGATACAATACTAGATGGAAATGGTAGAACAAGCCATAATAATGCAGAAAAGGAAGAAGCGTTCAATAACATTTCTGTTCTGTATTTGGGAAAAAAAAACATATAGTCAGATCATGCCATCTTCCATTCCAATAGTAACTCAGGATGAAGTTAAACTGCAGATACTGAAGGTAGACATTTTTAAATCAGGAGATCCAGATGACTTGCAGCCAAGAGTTTTAAAAGAGTTGGACAAGGACAATTAATGTTCAGTTTTCAATAACTCTTGGAACACTGGGAAAATTCCAAAAGTCTGGAAGAAAGCTAATGTTGTGCCAATATGTAAAATGGGTAAACAAGACGACCTGGGTAGTTATAGATCTATCAGCCTGACTTTGGCACTGGGCAGAATAACTGAAAGGCTCATAAGGAACTCAGTTAAAGAATTAGAAGAGATTAATATAATTAATGTCAATCAATATGGATTTATGGAAAATAGTTCCTGTCAAATTGGAAATCCTTTTCTGATGAGATTACAAATTTAGTTGATAAAGGTAAGAGCATTGATGTAATAAACTTCTGTAAGGCATTTGACTAGGTATGCCTGAAATTTTGATTAAAAACAGAATACAAAATTTACATGCACACATTAAATAGATTAAAAACTGACTAACTGACAAGTCTCAAAATCTAATTGTAAATGGAGAATCATCATGGAGCAGATATATTTCTAGTGGCGTCCCACAGGGATCAGTTCTTGCCCTTCTGCTATATAACATTTTCATCAATAATGTGGAAAAAATTTGCAGATGACATAAAGATTGTAAGCGTGATACATAATGAAGAGGTCAGGACGATGACACAGAGTGATCCGGATCACTTGATAAACTGGTCACAAACAATGTGTGTTATAAATACTGTCAAATGTAAAGCCTAGCAACAAAGAATTTAGGCCATACTTACAGGATTAGGGACTCCATCCTGGGCAGCACTGACTGTGAAAATGACTTGGGAGTCACGGTGGATAATCAGCTAAACATGAGCTCCCAGTGTGATGTTCTTGCCAAAAGGGCTAACGAATTTCTTGGATGCATAAAGAGGGGAATATCAAGTATGAGTGGGGAGATTATATTACCTCTGTATTTGGCCCTGCTGCAACTACTAGTAGAATATTGTCCAGTTCTGGTGTCCACAATTCAAGAAGAATGTTGGTACATTGGAGAGGGTTGACAGAAGAGTCATAAGAACGATTAAAGGATTGGAAAACATGCCTTATAATGACAGACACAAGGATCTCAATCCAATAAGCTTAACAAAGGCCAGACCTACAATAAAAAATTAGGTGAACCCAATTATGTCACTCAGGGGTGTAAAAAAATCCTCACTCCTGAATGACGCAGTTAACTCCGGGTGTAGACAGCACCAGGTCAATGGGCCTACCACTGCCTCCCAGGAGATGGCTTAACTACAGCAACAGGAGAATATGTCAACCTTCTCTTTCACTGTTTCTTCACTAGAAATGCTGCAGAGGCACATCCGCAGCATTGAAGCTATGCCGCTTTGCCATTTCTAGTGAAGACACAGCCAAAGAGAAGGTTAAGGGGTGACCTGATCACAGGCTGTAAGTACCTACATGGGTAATTGGGCTATTTGATAATGAGCACTTCGATCTAGCAGACAAACAGTACAACATGATCCAATGGCTAAAAGTTGAAACTAGTCAAATTCAGACTGGAAAGAGAGCGTGTGTTTTTAACAGTGAGCACTTAGCGACTGGAACAATTTACCAAGGATTGTGGTGGATTCTCTATCAATGGCAAGCAAGACTGGATGTTTTTCTAAAAGATACTCTCTGGTTCAAACAAGAATTAATTCAGGGAAATCCTATGGCCTGTGTTACACAGGAGATCAGACTAGATGATGACTATGGTCCCTTCTGGCCTAATAACCTGTGAATCTACATTTGATGCAATAGGGATAGCCTGTGGGGGATGCAAAGAATGGGGTGATATGGTGAAACGACTGGCTAGGAAAAAGATCTTTTCCACAGCATTCTGAATGAACCTGAGTAGGGTAAGACTGCATTTGTCAAGGCCAGCAAAAAGGATGTTGCCTTTATCAAGATGCAAGATGATGAAAACCAGCATGACAGTTTTAGCTGTGAGAATGCATAGGAAAGGCTGTGTCTTAGATATGATATGCAGAAATAATCAGCAAGGTATAGACAATGTCTGGATGTGAGGATCTACACAGAGGTCTGAGTTGAAGATGATACACATGTTATGGGCCTGAGTGACAGGCAAAAAGATCACTGTGGACAATACCACAAAACAATATAATGTTCGCTGCTTTAGTAAGGACTTATGTGAAGGGAGCGCTTTCTACCAAATCACATCCTAGAACCATGTGAGGGTTTCTGTTCAAAGTGGTAAATAATAATCAGAAAACAAAGGGGAGAGTAACAAGAAGGCACATGATACTAAAGATATGTTTTGCACAGTTATTTTTAGTTTCAGAATTCATTTTCCCCTATGATAAATTATTCAAGACTACCTTCCCACATTCAACACATCACAAGTCATGTGTGGATTATGAAATATGCAAAACACAAATCAAACAATAATGTTCTTTTAAAATATTTTGGCATTACTGCAGTGTAACCAAAATCTACAATGAATATTTCTAAATGGTCCACAATCAAACCCCCATCCATCTACAATCCAGCTGATTACAACGTGGAAAAAAACACCACCTGAAGACCAAGTGCTCTACAGTTTGATTCTTGTTTGATTTACACTTGACTTTTTTGAGACTTTTTTATTGAGACTTTTTTGGTAGATGAAAATGAAAGTGGAACTGTTCCAAGAAAAAACTATAATTAAAATGGTGAAAGTAGACAGGATTAATTTCTCTTCCATCATGATTCAGAATATGGAATAAATGAGGAAACGCTGTACTAACGACTTCTGCACTGTGACCTTGAAAACAACTCACTCTGCCCACCGTCAAATGACTCAACCATTTATATTACTAGCAATCAGTTACTAGTGTTAATTTCTATAATAGTAAGCAAAAAGAATCTAAAAATGAACACGTATGGTGTATTACAGCAGACTAAATTCAGCATTGACAAACTGCATATGAAAATTTCATAAGCGCCTCGACTTCTCCCTCCTTCCAAGGAAAAGTAAAATCTACTTCATACATTTTGACCTATGAAATTTATAAAAGAGGATAGAGAACATTCAGTTGTCTCTTGAAGGCAATGTTAAATCTTCAGCTATTTCCAGGATGTTAACACAAGCTTTGTACACTGCCCAAAAAGTCGCGTTTAACAAACACGACTGGCAGAAGGCTCTATTGACATTTTATATGTCTTCTTTGCCCTTTCTCAGCTGGTAAAATACCACTGTCTGGCAGGCTTTTCCTGTACTTTTTAGTATAATCTATGAGACATATATAAATGGAAACCATCCCCAGCAATGCAACACTATATTTACTGAATAAGGGAGTAGCATTAAGATTAATGGGAAGGAATTAAGACCCCAATGCAACAAAGCATGTAAGAACATGCATAACTTTAAACACTAAGTAGTGCCATTAACTTTAATGAGATTACTCATGTGCTTAAAGTTATAAACATGCTTAAGTACTTTTTGGATGGGGGCTTAAAATTAGTCTTAAGGATCAGGAAAGATTTCTTAACAGTAGGACCCTATTAGGTTGAGGAACCATCTCCCAAGGGAAGTAGTAGAAACCCTATTACTTGGGACATTCAAAACTAGACTGGACAAACCATTAGTAAATGTGCTGCAGGAAATAACCCTGACCTAAAGCCTTCAAAATGACAGAAGTAATGTGATTTAGAGAAGTTAAAAGCACTTGTACAGCATGTCACCACACGCACAGTACATGACTCCTGTTGACTTTGATAGGCGGATTTAGACCCAATAAATTTGTTTCAATCTGTGCTGAGTTTCTGTTCTTCCAAAACATTATTCCTTTAAAAAAAACTTTAAAAATGCAAAGTATGCCATTACAATATATTGTATAAATGCACAGAGGTCACAGTTAGTCACACAGTTGCTGTGGGAACCACAATTTTGGCATCCTGACTTGCAAGTGTTTACATTTTCAGCCATGATACTACAGGAACAATTTGCTTTGACTATTAAGATATTTTTACTATATATTTCAGGATAAACAGTGTTTTGATACAACAGTGATGGGCATTTTAGAAATTCTAAGACAGGTAGAAAAATATACTCCCTTAGTGTCAAAAATATAAATCAGTAAACCAGAATTTATTCAAAGAAACTCTAGATGGTGTGGGGGTGCAAGCACCTGTATACTTGCCTTCTGTACAATTTGAGAATGGTAAACATTTCCTGGTCTTGTGATGGGAAGAGTTTCTGTGCAAGTCAGGAGAATGGTAATGACAAACAGCCAGCTATACATCTGCTGTACCACAGGGCAGAGAAATATAGAGTAACTCTCCCATGAGGGTGCATCTAGTCACTCTGGTATGCACAGAAACACACACATTTATATCACATATGTGGTTATATAATCATCATATAAACACACATATTTCAAATACCATAGCATGAAATCAAAATGATAAAAATTAACTTTAAACTATACTTGTGGCGTTAGCTCTTTGCCTAAATCTTTCTAACTAGAGAGAATTGTTGAGGCAGAGTTGCTCCCTGGGAAGTGGCATTGATACTTTGGCTGACATTCCCGAAAAGGCGACTAGTCTGCATGCTTCTTATGACCACCTCTTTTCCAGGACTGGTACATGTAATGTAAAATAAACAAGTTCCATAAAGAATATACTCAGCCACTGCATCATTGACTTTTGCAGACGAAAGTCAACCTGCAAGGCCCTGAAATCTGCTATGCAATGCTGAACTACCATACAGTAGTCAAAAGAAGAAAAAGAACAGAGGGAGACAAAAGCAAGGACCAAAAAACCCCAATGAGTAGCATAAACCAAAGGTATGATAGTGTAGGGATGCTGAAAGGTTTTATTGCCAATTGTTTCAGAAAAGCTGAATGATTCTCTTCTGGCTCTGTAAAACTCACAAGTAACATGGTCACCCCAAACTCATAGCAATAAAAATTTTATAGCAGCACACACTAATACAGAATCTTGCTTTCATTTTATATATATGTATGTGCTTGGCATAATTCATTTTTTAAAAGAATTCTGACAGATATCAATGTTTCTTTTTAAGCTTTTTAGACTTTTATCTATTTAATTTTTTACAGTTGCGGGTAGTTATTGGGGGCAGACAATTATTTAATGACTGTAGATGTTGAGATTCAAAAAGTTAAAGCTTTATGAATGCTGTATAATTATCTGCAGCTCCAGCTCCGCTAATACCGGAATTGGCTATTTTAGCGGCGCTGTAAATATGTGCTTTATGCAGCATTCTTTACCTACAATGCATTTTATACACATTAAGGTGGGACTTTCTTACTTTGCCTATCTGTAAATTTTGATTATTTCGACGGAAATATTTTTTCATCAGTTTGTGTGTGTATACAGTGACGCAATTTACAGATATTTATTGATAAATTTAATCCTTCCAAGCCTAAATATATGCAATATTCCGATGTATAAACACACTCTTCCTGAACATCAAAGGTCTCTGTAAAATCTACATCACTCTCTATAAAATACCCTGAGGCATACAGCACTATGTTCTGGCACATTAGCCCCTAAATATTATTCTCTTGTGTAATATAAGTTTAACTATTTTTTTTATGGGGAGAGCCAGGAATTAGTGCACAGTCTGAAAGTCTGTCACTGATCACAAAAGAAAGAAATGCTACGGGCAAGAGGTAGAGTATAGAGAAAGCAACAAAAGATTTAACTGCTGCTGAAACAGGTTACAATTATTTAAGGGAACTGAAGTTTCCATTCTTCTTAAAAGATGATGTGACAGTAAGATTACTGTATATCCAGATGTATGGATTACAGAAAGCACGTCTTGGATTCACAGTGATGAGCTGCATTTGTTATATGCACCTCTTGAGATCTCTCATTAGGCTGTGTTAACAAGTCATCCTGTCTTTAGGAACTGACCACAGTGTTCAAGTTAACTTGTGATGAGCTAAATTAAATAGCATTGTGTTGGCAAACAAAACCAAAAAAATCAAGAGGCATAAATCACCCCTGCAAGTATTTTTGATAAGGGGATGCTAGATCTGGTTGGAATATTGCTTATCTTTTAACCCTCTCTTACTGTATATTGGAGAAATTTAAAAGAAACTTCCTGAACATCTGTTAGACCTGCCTAACATAGTTATATGGGGAAACGTGCTTCTCACCATGAATACATTCTGAATTGTATTTAGAGTAAATTAAGTATTCAGAATAATATAAGATTTTCATGTTAACTTAATATTCCCTTCACCGCCTAGTGGTAAACACCTTCCTGAAACTCAGACATGATGTCTGACACTAACAATATATACAGCAGTGTTCTTCAACCTTTTTGGACTCAGGACCTACTTGTAAACCTTGATGGTCTGTCACAACCCAGTGCAAAAAACATCTGGCTTACTAAATATTTTTTACTCATTAAATGTAATATACACATTATCATAATAAGTAAGTACTAAATAAGCACATCAGGTGTACCATAGCAGCAGCTCCAGAGGATGTCGTGAAGGCCAAGACTATAAGAGGGTTCAAAAAGAACTCGATAAGTTCACTGAGGTCCACCAATGGCTATTTACAAAAGTATCTTCAAATTTAATTGTAATTATGACAACCTGCGGTAAGGCCTAAACTTATCATGATCTATTAACATCATTTAAATTAAATACAAAATAATATTAAACAGTACATGTTACTGCATTAAACAGTACATGTTACTGCATTAAACAGTACATGTTACTGCTGACATTTTAAATAAAAGTCAAAGAACTGAACTGGCGGAAGTTACTGGCTAACCAGCTGGAACCAGAGATTGTTGAAATGTTAAACCAGCTTTGACAGCGGTAGCTTCTTCTGTGGATGCAGAGAATATTTTCTTCATTTCACTTTATTCAACTAGTTCAATTTAATGACTAGTTCATTCAAAGTTAAACTAACTGGGAGTTGATAAAGCAGGAAAGCGTCTCTTCCTCTTACAATCTATGACGAAGAATTAGATGTGAGAAGTATTTATTAGTTCTAAAATCTTGAAGGACATGGTGACCGGCAACAATCGCTTCAATTCACTAAATACTGATTCTACTGCATTTAATAAATCAGTTAGTTTTAAATACAAAACATGTTTTGATAAACTTTTTTTAATGCATCCAGCACATTTAAGGTAGTTTTATTTAACTACATTTTTTTTAAATGCTGGTTTTGTACATTTTTCATAGAATTCCAATTTCCATCCAAATAGAGCTTAACACAAAACATAAGTAAAACATAATAATCTAGTACATTAGAAAGACATCAGTCACCATTTTCTATTAATCTGAATAAATTTATTAAAGGAATTATATATCTTAAACATACATGCGTAGAGATACAGTGCACTGCCTGGACTAGCAAAAGTAGTAACAAATTTAGTGTAAAGACTGTTGTTAGTTGCAAGTCAACATGTTTTAATGGTTACCAACTCTTGAGAATCCACTTTTCTTTTCGAAAATAACTGCAAAGTACCAATGCAAAACAAGATTTAAATCAATCCTGTACAATCTATGATTCATTATGGAAGCAACTGTTGATCCAAGAGAAGCAAGATGATTCCTGTGGTCAGCTGCAGGTGGAAGTTTTTTGGTGCTCTTGGGCGCTGTGGTTACTTAGATGTCTAAGTGAAGCACAGGGTCTGAGATGACCCCCCAAAGGAGTGACCAATCTAACAATCTGAGGGCGATTACTTTGATGGTGAGGATTGTAACAGAGGAGGTGAGATTTCAAAGCACTTTTCCCTTCTTCCGGTATCACTTCCATCAAGTATCAATAGGCAATTTCTAAACTATTCCTTTTATGTCTTCTTATTGATCGAGCCACCAGCAGGAAAGCTGCCCCTTTTAAAGGGGTGAAGTAGTGTACCTTTTTCACCACTGGTTGTGTAAAACAGTCGGAGAACACCAAGCAAAGCTACAGCCTGTTATCCACTCACATAGTAAGATGGTTCTATTGTAAACTGCACTCTGCACTGACTGAAAGCACCCATCAGTGATACCGAGAGCTCAAAGAGACAATAATGAACATTACTGTAGTTAGTTATTGTTTGGTCTACTTACAGCCCCATTTTATAATGCCTCAGCCATCAGAGCTATTTTATGTGATGTCTTTTTCATGCATCAACTTTTTTATATATCAAAGCAAAAGCCAACACTAGGCAGTTTCTCCTGCAGCCTGTTTGATAATAAATGTTAACACTGAACCCTGGCTGTTATCAATCTTCATAAATGTGTCCATGATATGGCAAGCCTGTTCCACATTACAATGAGCCTGCCACTAATGCATGCACAGGAATGACCCAACGGCTTAATGGGTCTTCTAAATGGCTTGAAAAATGGACCAATTTTACTGGGGAAGGAAGTTTCAAACAAAATTTGTTTTCCCTTTCCTTAAGTATATATGACAAAAAGATTTCACTTTACCTTTGGTCTATCCCTGTCTTGTTTGAGAAATGGTTATAACCTACTTTAATACTAATTCGCAAACATACAATAGAGACCCCAGGGAAACTGCATGTAGTATTCAGGCCTTTCTAATAAGAGAAACTTGTTATGAAGATTTAATTAGCTCCTTTTGGCAGATATCTACATGACTGAGGATGTTTTGTCTCCAAGTACAAGAAACAAATTTTGACAGAGATGACTAACTCACTTTTGAAAGTGTACAACCTATTAAATAACTCTCAATGGCTATGTGGGGCAAGAACCTCATTTATATGTAAGTAATATTTGGGAAGTAGTTGGAAACACTAATAGGGCAAGCTGTTACTCGAGGTTATTGAGCAAAAAACCCCATGTGTATGGGGGGGTGGGGGGACCCTTGTATGGTCTTGACAGCGTCTGTATTTTAAATTCCACAGGGTCTAAGGATAAGAATAATCTTACTTGCCTAAATGCTCTATGGTTTGTATGGTCCTGGATACATTAAAGACTACCTCTCTCTTTGTGCTATAGAGTGGCTGTAGATATCAGCTAAGACAGTCATGTTAAGAGCCTAAAAACTATTCATAGATTCTAAGGCCAGAAGGGGCCAAACTACGATCATCTAGTCTCACCTGCACAACACAGGCCACAGGACTTTCCTGAAATAATTCCTGTTTAAAATGGTGGAGCATGGTAACGGACCTTTACAGTGATGAGTCCTCAGGTGTGGAACTCACTTCCCCTGACTGTCCATCAGAGCCTTATCTGTGGACCAAACAGATGGCTACTTGCAAAGACTTTTTACATGGGGGAAAATGTGAGGGGTCTGACATTTTTTTTGCTTGAGGAAAGAAGAACCACTGAGCTGGAATCTTACTGGAATTGACGCAATCTGTAAATAATTGTTTATTGTTTTCACAGTATCTGCTGATTACCATATTTATATGAAGAGTAATAAATATACTAAATACATCTATTATATTGCATCAGGAACAATCTTATGGGGGGAATGGGAAGGAAGGATACATACACTGAAGCAAAGGAAGTACATTTTACTGTTCAATGTGAGCGGAGAAAGACGCATAGCAAAACAGTGTGGACAACGGGCACAGTTGCATCAATGCACTTCAAACCAGACCTGCAACACCTCATAATCCTGGACTTTCTTTCCGTAGTGTATGCTACACAATGCAGCACTTTCTAAAGTATATTGTCTATCTTGATACATCATTGACAAAACAGTCCATCTCTTCAAGGTTAATGGCCAAGGACACAGCACTCAAGTGGTCTCCTTAAAGATGCACACGTTAAACTCCACTTCAGTTCAATAATTTTCTTCGGGTTGTAAGCCTTGGATTAGTACATATTTTGACTCTGTACTGCAGGAAGAGGGATGGGGAGGAAGAGAAGCATGTGAGAGGGTGAAGGAGCTTACATGGTTTTACACTGAAAGCTTTCTAGTTTCAGCTACAGATCCTTCCTGGGGAACATAGCATTTGCCCTTACAAATATACTGCTCTAGAAACAGGGTATGGGTCAAATTTCTGTCACAGAACAATTTTCAGCACTCATCTCTTCAGTGCTGGAAGCTGGGGTTCTGTTGTTAATATTTCCAGTCAACTATCACTACATATATTTGAATGGTCACCACTGTTAATGTCAGAATTCAATTTACTACAACTCAAACAAAACTTCTGAGGAAATTTCTGCTGAAAAATTAATGAGGTGGCTTTTGTGTGTTCAGAAATTAGGCATGTATTTTAAAAATGGCAAATACTGTGGCTAGATTTAAAAATGGGTTAGGACATTTTATGACCAACAACAGCATTTGTAATTACATGTTAAAATAAGAGTTGTTGAAACACACACTTCACGGCTGCAGCAGTAATCACTAGATGAGTCAGAATGGATGTGAACATCAAGAAGATCAGAAATAATTCAGTATGGCACATGCAGATAACTAGAAATAATGGGATAAAATTAAAGGGGAAATACAGACTGAACACCAGGAAAAACTTCCTGACAGCAACATGCATTAAGCTGTTAAATAGTCTGCTGAGACAAATGAATAAAGCTGAGGAGTTTTATAAAAGAGAGGTTACTTATTTTGGGTAAATGGAGTTCTTCTAGATGTGTGATCCCTATCTGTATTCTATGTGGGTATGCATGCACTCCACACACTTGAGACTGGAAGATTCTTGCTAAAGTAGTGTCCATTTGTAAGTGCCTGCACACTTTCTCTCCTCAAGCTCCAAGCGGAGGGCATAAGGGACAGTGTGAACCGATTGCCTCTCCCATTCTTTCTCTACCGTGAAACCAAGTGTGATCTGAAGCAGAGGGGCAGGAGGGCGGGTAGTGGAATACAGAAAGAGACCACACACCTCACAGAACTCTGATTATGGAAGGTAGGTAACCTCTCTTTCTTCTTCAAGGGCTGATCCCCATGTGTATTCCACTGAAGGCGACTGACAAGCAATTCTCATGAAAGAGGTGGATGCAAGGACCCTTGCGGTATGGAGGGTTGAAAGATCACAGACCCAAAAGAATGCATCAGCTGAGAAAGTGTGCACCAGGGCATAGTGTCTTGTGAAGGAATGAATGGGACTCTATGTGGCTGCTTTGCATACGTCCACAAGAGGTACTTCTCCAAGAGCAGCTACTTAGGCAGCCTTTGCTCTGGTGGAGGGGGCCCTCACTCCATGTGGCAGAGGAGTCTGACAGCTGGCAGGAGGAAGATACACTCCGAAATCCAACTAGACAGTTGGTGACGAGATTACCAGCTCTTTCACGCATTCTGCAAGGGCAAGAAAGAGTCTGCGTGACTTCCTAGAGGGTTTTGTTCCTTGAAGACAGAGTGCCAACAATCAATGCACATCCAAGGAATGGAGTCTCTGTTCCTCCTGTGTGGTATGAGGCTTCCAAAAAAAAAAAAAAAAAAATACAGGTACATTTATGGACTGATTTTTGTGGAAATCAGAGACTACTTTGAGGACAATTTTAGGGTGGAATCATAAGAAAACCTCATCATCATGGAATACTGTACACAGTGGGTTGGCCATTAGGCCCTCAATTCAATGATGGCTACCAGGAAGGTAACTTTCATAACTAAATGGGATAACAAGCATGTTGCTAGTGGTTCAAAAGGTGGTTTAGTTAGTGTCAAAAGGACCACGTTAAGGTCCCAAGCTGGAACATCCGTTACTGGATGTGTGAAGATGAAAACAGTTGTTAATCAGAGAGTGGCAGACACTGATTGCTGCTACATGACCCTGTAGCGGGGTGGTTACCCACTCTGGCCCTGACAGGGCTGAGGCCAGCCCGGGGAGAGGGCTAGGGATGTGGGGAAAAGCCCAGGCTGATTAAGGGAGCAGCCGCAGCTGTGGCCAGCTCTATCAGGCCCATCTGGCCCCTATAAAAGGCTGTGAGCCAGGAGCCCAGTCAGTCTGCCTCTGCCTGGAGAGGGAGAAGGACTTGGCTGCAAGGTGCTGAGCAGGACACCTAGGTGGAATCTCCTTCCTTAGAAGTTTTTAAGGTCAGGCTTGACAAAGCCCTGGCTGGGATGATTTAGTTGGGGATTGGTCCTGCTTTGAGCAGGGGGTTGGACTAGATGACCTCCTGAGGTCCCTTCCAATCCTGATATTCTATGATTCTATGATTAGAGCAGGGCTAGAAAAGGGCCAGAGGAGCTGGGCGCTCCGGCCTCGAAAGCCTCAGGCTGCAGGCCTGACTACAGGCTGAATACGTGCAGGGTTCCAGAGGGGCAGCCCAAGGGTAAGCGGAGGCAGGAGGTCCAAAACCCCCTTGCCGGTGATGAGTGGCGTATACACTGCAGTCTGCCCCCGATATAAGGCGCTAAGTGGGGACTGGCAGTAGCTCAGACTGAGGTGAGGTGGGGTTAGAGGGTGGGGTTTCCCTGGGTCAGGAGACCCAGAACCCGAGAGTGTGGGGGTACTGCCCAGGGGCAGCACCCCAGAGAAAGGGGCACCGGGTCCTGGGAGGGACACAGTGGCCGGCGGTAAGGCAGATCACCGGCCTGCAGAGGGTGCTCCAGGGCTGCACAAACTAATTCCCAACGACTACCAGCAGGAGGTGCCGCAGGGGTGAACTGAACCTTTACAGACCCCGAAGTGAGCGAAGGGAAAGATCAAAGGATTTCAAGGTAAGCAGATGGTCTAAGATGGTAAGGACAGTTGAAGAAGAATGGGGAACCAAAATTGTTGTGGCCACCTGGGAGTGATGAGAATGATCACCATTGTGTCCTGCTGGATCTTTCTGAGAACCCAAGCTAAGAGTAGGATGGGAGGAAAGGCATACATCAGACTTCCTGACCATGAGATTGAGGGCATCTCTTCTGGAGTTTGCTCCCTGAAGAAGTTTATTGTTCACTTCTTGTTATCCCAAATATGTCCAGAGATGGGGGTCCTCACTGTTGGAATATGTTGCTTACCATTGAGCTGTGAATCTCCCATTAATGATCTGTTGAGAAATGACAGCTGAGATGTTGTGGCTCACAGGGAAGTGTACTGCTGATAGTGTAATAAGATGACACATATACCAATTTCACAGCTGAACTACATATACACAAGGGGATGTAGATCTTGCTTCCCCCGCTCCTTGATACAGAATAAAATTGTAATATTGTCCGTCACCTGGACATAATGGGACTGCATAAATGGTAGGAATCTTTTGCAGGCCTCCTGAACTGCTCTCAATTCCAGAAGATTTATCTGCATTCTTGATACATGAGAGCCATGTACCTGGGCTTGTGCCTTTGTCTAGATGCACTCCCCAACCTAACAGAGAAGCATCCATGATTGAGGCCTTCTGAGGAGGTGGGGAGAGTCTTACACCAAACTGGAGAGTCTTGCACCAAACTGGAGAGTCCCATGGCCTATGAGGATTTGTAACTAACTTGTCCACACTCTACTTGCTTGGCGCACAAACTGTGCAAAGCCACGCTTGCAGGCATTAGACGCCATGTGTCTGTTCGCCTATTCGACATTGGTGAGGCATTGGTGGTGTCCAGTTTTGGGCCCCACACTACAAGAAGGATGTGGATAAATTGGAAAGAGTCCAGCGAAGGGCAACAAAAATTATTAGGGGTCTGGAACACATGACGTATGAGGAGAGGCTGAGGGAACTGGGATTGTTTAGTCTGCAGAAGAGAAGAATGAGGGGTGATTTGATAGCTGCTTTCAACTACCTGAGAGGTGGTTCCAGAGAGGATGGTTCTAGATTATTCTCAGTGGTGGAAGAAGACAGGACAAGGAGTAATGGTCTCAAGTTGCAGTGGGGGAGGTTTAGGTTGGATATTAGGAAAAACTTTTTCACTAGGAGGGTGGTGAAACACTGGAATGCGTTGCCTAGGGAGGTGGTGGAATCTCCTTCCTTAGAAGTTTTTAAGGTCAGGCTTGACAAAGCCCTGGCTGGGATGATTTAATTGGGGATTGGTCCTGCTTTTGAGCAGGGGGTTGGACTAGATGACCTCCTGAGGTCCCTTCCAACCCTGATATTCTATGCGCAGGAGGATGAGGTATGTCTGAACTGATGTTTGTGGTCTCTGTCTGAGCTGATTGATCAGAATGTTCATGGACTGGAACCTCCTCCGTAGGAAGGTAAGCTCTATCTCACAGTCTGTGTTGGAGCAAAGGTGGACTTTTCTACATTTATGTAGATTTCTAGTGCTGTTAGGAGAGTAAGGATGAAGTTAATGACATTACTTCCCAACGAGACCTGTCAGTCAGAAGCCAGTCATCCAGGTATGGAAAGACTACTGAATTGAGATGAGATTCTTGATGCTAGAGTGACCATTCTGAATCTGAACTTCTGCATAAAGATATTGAGGTGGTGGTGGTCTAAGATGGGTCTCCATCCTCTGTTTTCTTGGGGAAACATTTGGATTGGAATCCTTTTCCCCAGTGCTGAGGTGATACATGCTCTATCACCCCTTGTTAAAGTGGTATTCTTTTGTGAAAGTGGTCCCTGAAAGGGGATAGGGAAGGGTGTTTGTGGAGGGGGAGGGGATAAGAACTCTATGGTGCATCCAAAATGAATGACACCAAGGACTCATCAGTTTGTTAAAACTGTTTACCATCAAAGGAAAATGTGGGCTAGCCAGCCACCAAATCAAATCTTGGAGGAGGGAGAACATGGTCTCCAGGTCAGTTCACAGCTCTGGGAGGTCCCATCAAAAGTACTTCTTGCCTGGTGGCTGAGGATGGAAAGAGGACTATTCTGCATGGACCTTTGCAACCTGTCTCTTTCATGGTGTTTCATACCCTCTTTGATGGAAGAATGGTTGAGCTTGTGGTCTAGGTTTATATGGCTGCTTGCTGTATTTTCTCCTGGCAGCTGTGTGTAAATAGAGACTGGAGGGTTGCCCATGAGTCTTAACGAGCGTAAGGATTTGTCAGTCTTTTTGCTGAATAAGTTGTCCCCTTCAAAAGGCAGGACCTCCACGGTTGCCTGTTCTTCTCTGGGGAACCCTGAGGAGTGAAGCCAGGATTCCCACTGCATCATAATAGCAGTTGCCATTGATGGTGATGCTGAAGAAGGAATATGATATATCCAACAGGACTGCCGGATCCAGTTCTACTACTTCTTCCATGGGTTCCAGAAGGAGCTCGGGCTGGTCTCTGGGAGGAGAGGAATGATGACTCCCTACAGGACCATACTAACTCTGTGTAATGTATATACAGTTTCCATGGTCCCCAATACTGCTAATGGGAAGGGTCCATCATGGGCTGTGGTGGTCCCCAAAGTACCGATGGTCGCAGGGAGGTTATACTGCTCTACAGTGTGGTGGAGGAACCCAAGAGGTACTAGATTTTGCATCTGGCCTAATCTCCCTGGGTGATGGCTACGATGGTCTTTCCTTAATGCTGGAAGTTTCTGATGATAACGTAGGGTCCAATTCTAATGGTGGTGCCCTTGGTACCATCAATATCTTGCTGGTAGATGAGAGCGGCAAAGAGTCTTTCTCTTCATAGTAATCCTGCACCAATAGTATCAAAATCTCTCTGGTGAGGAACAGTTCTGAAAGGAAGGGAGAATATGGATCAGACTGGACCATATCCTCAGTTGCAATATACCTCTCCCCAGATAGGAGGGGTGAAGGCTTTTGTCTCCCCATACCAACAGAGCTGGTATAGGAAGTCCATTGGAAGATTTATCTTCTGAGTGCAAGTGTGACAGTATCATTAGTGCTCACTTTTTGAGCGATTTCTTTGCTGGTTCTGCTGGTAGCAGAAGTCTGGGCTTGCGGTGCTTTTTTTTTTTTTTTTTGCTTGATACTGCTGGTGAGGTGATAGCTGCTGGTACCGGCACCAAAGTGATCTTAGTCTTCCGAGCCTGAGAATCATGCCTTGGGTCTTTGGGTCCAGCACATTATGATTCAGTTGACTTAGAGTTAATCTTTTTAGAAAAGGATTTGAAGGTGGATTTATCTCTAGAATGCAGACAGTGCCTCTCTTGAGTAGAAGTGATGGTACTAGAGGGCGTGCTTCTCAATAACTCTGCCCCACGCACAGGGGTCAGACTGAGGTCTCATCTCTTGCTCCACAAGGTATTATCTGAGTGTCAACTCTCATGCTTGATGGGGCCAGCATGTAAAGGAACAGCAAATTCTGGACTTGCCAGAAATGTGGGCCTCTCCCAAGCAGTACAAGCACATCTGGTTGTTGCTACTGACCGGGAAGGTCTTGGGCAGAAGACGAAGTCCTTGAATCCTGGTATTTTGGGTACAGCTCTATGTCCATGTCAGGAAAAAGGAAGGGGAGGGACACCAAAAGAAGAAAAAATGGACTAACTAATTATACTAAAAGGACAAACAATCTAGTAAGAAATATTTTTAAACTGTTTGCAGTTAAGTCGAAGGAAGAGTTCTGAGGACACTGGAGTGTTCTGTCTCAGACCACGTGGCGGTAAGAAGGAACTGGAGAGGCTGTCAGGCTGCATTGTCCCTTATACACTCAATTTTGAGCACAAGGAAAGAAAGCAGAACAATGGACACTACTAGCAGGCATCTTCAGGTCCCTTGTACATGGAGAGCATATGTACCCTCAGTGGAACAGAAACAGGGACCAGCTAGTGAAGAACTAAAATAAAACAGTAGTAACAGTACTGCGGGGAATAAGCCTGCAATGGCAGGGAGATGGGCTGGAAGAACTAATAGTTCTTTTCCACATCTACTATAGTTATCCCCTTCCTCCAAAAAATATGATATGGTGCAGTTGGCTTTGTATATTAAGAACGGTTTTCTTTTGAAGCATTAGATATAGATCTTTGCCAGAAATAGGATTTTGGACTTGATGGACCTAGACCCATGGACCTAGACCGGGGGAAGGAGACCAAAGCCCTGAGGTAAGTGGGAAAGCGGGATACCGGGAGGAAGCACAGGCAGGAATGTCTGTGAGGGGAGGGCTCCTGCCTCATACTGGCAATGAGGGGCGATCAACAGGTTATCTCAAGTGCTTATATACAAATGCACAAAGCCTTGGAAACAAGCAGGGAGAACTGGAGGTCCTGGTGATGTCAAGGAACTATGACGTGATCGGAATAACAGAGACTTGGTGGGATAACTCATATGACTGGAGTACTGTCATGGATGGTTATAAACTGTTCAGGAAGGACAGGCAGGGCAGAAAAGGTGGGGGAGTAGCACTGTATGTAAGGGAGCAGTATGACTGCTCAGAGCTCCGGTACGAAACTGCAGAAAAACCTGAGTGTCTCTGGATTAAGTTTAGAAGTGTGTGCAACAAGAGTGATGTAGTGGTGGGAGTCTGCTATAGACCACCGGACCAGGGGGATGAGGTGGATGAGGCTTTCTTCCGGCAGCTCACGGAAGCTACTAGATCGCATGCCCTGATTCTCATGGGTGACTTTAATTTTCCTGATATCTGCTGGGAGAGCAATACAGCGGTGCATAGACAATCCAGGAAGTTTTTGGAAAGCGTAGGGGACAATTTCCTGGCGCAAGTGCTAGAGGAGCCAACTAGGGGGGGTGCTTTTCTTGACCTGCTGCTCACAAACCGGGTAGAATTAGTGGGGGAAGCAAAAGTGGATGGGAATCTGGGAGGCAGTGACCATGAGTTGGTTGAGTTCAGGATCCTGACGCAGGGAACAAAGGTAAGCAGCAGGATACCAACCCTGGACTTCAGGAAAGCAGACTTCGACTCCCTCAGGGAATGGATGGCCAGGATCCCCTGGGGGACTAACTTGAAGGGGAAAGGAGTCCAGGAGAGCTGGCTGTATTTCAAGGAATCCCTGTTGAGGTTACAGGGACAAACCATCCCGATGAGTCGAAAGAATAGTAAATATGGCAGGCGACCAACTTGGCTTAATGGTGAAATCCTAGCGGATCTTAAACATAAAAAAGAAGCTTACAAGAAGTGGAAGGTTGGACATATGACCAGGGAAGAGTATAAAAATATTGCTCGGGCATGTAGGAATGTTATCAGGAGGGCCAAATCGCACCTGGAGCTGCAGCTAGCCAGAGATGTCAAGAGTAACAAGAAGGGTTTCTTCAGGTATGTTGGCAACAAGAAGAAAGCCAAGGAATGTGTGGGCCCCTTACTGAATGAGGGTGGCAACCTAGTGACAGAGGATGTGGAAAAAGCTAATGTACTCAATGCTTTTTTTGCCTCTGTTTTCACTAACAAGGTCAGCTCCCAGACTGCTGCGCTGGGCATCACAAAATGCGGAAGAGATGGCCAGCCCTCTGTGGAGATAGAGGCGGTTAGGGACTATTTAGAAAAGCTGGACGTGCACAAGTCCATGGGGCCGGACGAGTTGCATCCGAGAGTGCTGAAGGAATTGGCGGCTGTGATTGCAGAGCCACTGGCCATTATCTTTGAAAACTCGTGGCGAACCGGGGAAGTCCCGGATGACTGGAAAAAGGCTAATGTAGTGCCAATCTTTAAAAAAGGGAAGAAGGAAGATCCTGGGAACTACAGGCCAGTCAGCCTCACCTCAGTCCCTGGAAAAATCATGGAGCAGGTCCTCAAAGAATCAATCCTGAAGCACTTGCATGAGAGGAAAGTGATCAGGAACAGCCAGCATGGATTCACCAAGGGAAGGTCATGCCTGACTAATCTAATCGCCTTTTATGATGAGATTACTGGTTCTGTGGATGAAGGGAAAGCAGTGGATGTATTGTTTCTTGACTTTAGCAAAGCTTTTGACACGGTCTCCCATAGTATTCTTGTCACCAAGTTAAGGAAGTATGGGCTGGATGAATGCACTATAAGGTGGGTAGAAAGCTGGCTAGATTGTCGGGCTCAACGGGTAGTGATCAATGGCTCCATGTCTAGTTGGCAGCCGGTATCAAGTGGAGTGCCCCAAGGGTCGGTCCTGGGGCCGGTTTTATTCAATATCTTCATAAATGATCTGGAGGATGGTGTGGATTGCACTCTCAGCAAATTTGCGGATGATACTAAACTGGGAGGAGTGGTAGATACGCTGGAGGGGAGGGATAGGATACACAAGGACCTAGACCAATTGGAAGATTAGGCCAAAAGGAATCTGATGAGGTTCAATAAGGATAAGTGCAGGGTCCTGCACTTAGGACGGAAGAACCCAATGCACAGCTACAGACTAGGGACCGAATGGCTAGGCAGCAGTTCTGCAGAAAAGGACCTAGGGGTGACAGTGGACGAGAAGCTGGATATGAGTCAGCAGTGTGCCCTTGTTGCCAAGAAGGCCAATGGCATTTTGGGATGTATAAGTAGGGGCATAGTGAGCAGATCGAGGGACGTGATCGTTCCCCTCTATTCGACATTGGTGAGGCCTCATCTGGAGTACTGTGTCCAGTTTTGGGCCCCACACTTCAAGAAGGATGTGGATAAATTGGAGAGAGTCCAGCAAAGGGCAACAAAAATGATTAGGGGACTGGAACACATGAGTTATGAGGAGAGGCTGAGGGAGCTGGGATTGTTTAGCCTGCAGAAGAGAAGAATGAGGGGGGATTTGATAGCTGCTTTCAACTACCTGAAAGGGGGTTCCAAAGAGGATGGCTCTAGACTGTTCTCAATGGTAGCAGATGACAGAACGAGGAGTAATGGTCTCAAGTTGCAGTGGGGGAGGTTTAGATTGGATATTAGGAAAAACTTTTTCACTAAGAGGGTGGTGAAACACTGGAATGCGTTACCTAGGGAGGTGGTAGAATCTCCTTCCTTAGAGGTTTTTAAGGTCAGGCTTGACAAAGCCCTGGCTGGGATGATTTAATTGGGGATTGGTCCTGCTTTGAGCAGGGGGTTGGACTAGATGACCTTCTGGGGTCCCTTCCAACCCTGATATTCTATGATTCTATGGACCTAGACCCAACCTGCTATGGCAAGGCAAATGTAATAGTCTGTGTGTGTGCATGCAGGCATGCACTCATGCAAGTAGCCAGGGTCTGGCAACCTGGAATGTACTGAACACTGACTGGTAAAACTAAATTTAAGAGGATGTCTACAATTGAAACTCACTGTCAAATTCAAGATGGAAAGAATAAGACATGTTATGAGAGATAACATTCATAACTGGTTACACACTGCCTTGGATTTATTACATGTTTTTGAGCAAGGTTTCTGGATCTAATCATAAGGGAATAAATATGGTGTGCCTGACTTTGTTTAAAAAAAAAAAAGAGAGAGGGAAGTTTAAGTTTACATCAGATTAGCGGTGCTGTCATGCTGCTCCCCTGCTCAAAGCAGCGTGGGCAGCATAGCACACCAGCAATATTCAGTTCCAACAGAGAAGACATAACCAAAAGAAGAAGTGGTGTGTGGGACAGGGAAACAATACATTACTGCATGATCTGTATCACACTGCATGTTAGGAACATAGGAACTGCCATACCAGATCAAACTCTAGTTTCATCTAGTTCAATAGCCACAGCAACCAGTACCAGATGCTTCAGAGAAAACAACAGGCAGATATGGAGTAATCTGCAGTAGGCAGATAAGGAGTACTTTTCCCCCCATGTTAGGTCTCATTTTATCTGTAAGAGTTAGAGATTGCCTTAAGCCTAGAAGCACAAGATTTAATATCCCTTTCAAAATTTTGTAATAATGACAACTCTGGATAGAGAGGGAGAACAGAAGTTCACTATCTGCTTTCTCTAGAGCATTCATTATTTTATGTACTTTTATCATGTCCCCTCTTATTTGTCTCCTTTCTAAGGTAAACAATCCCAGTTTTCTCAATCTCTCTTCAGTTGATGAATAGGAAAGGATGAAAAGCAGCAAATGTTAATTGACAACATTAGTATTCTGTATACTAAGCAGGAACAAAGATGGCTAGAATAACTCACACGCACCCGCGACAAGCAGCAGCAGAACGTAAGGTTCAGGGACTATTCTGATAACATCCCTTGAAATGTAATACAATCACAACACTAGGTTTACTTTTGAGAGAACGTGAGCTAGTGATCTGAACAAGAAATGGGACCCACCAATTCCTGAACTCTAGTTGCAAGTCTGATACAGACCCTCCCTCTGTGGTCTCAGGCAAGTCACTTAACCCCTAGTGCATCTGTGTTCCCTTGTGCTGGGCACTGTTTGTTAAGCACCTTTAACAGAAGGAGTACAATATAAATTCGAAGCATTATCATCAGGGCTTCACATATTTCATAGACCCCTAGGGTTAGAAGGGACCACAATGGTTATCTAGTCTAACCCCCTGCCAAGATGCAGATTTGTTGTGTCTAAACCATCCAAGTCAGATGGCCATCCAGACTCCTTTTAAAAACCTCCTGTGAAGGAGCTTCCATGACCTCCATAGGCAGTCTGTTCCATTGTCCTATGGTTCTGACAATTAGGAAATTTTTTCCTGATATATTATTTAAATCTGCTATGCTGTAATTTGAACCCACTGCCTCTTGTCCTGCCCTATGTGGCAAAAGAGAACAACTTTTCTCCATCTTTTTTATGGCAGCCTTTAAAGTATTTGAAGGCTGCAATCATGTTTCTCCCCCGACCCCAATCTTCTCATTTTCCAAACTAAACATACCCGGTTCCTTCAGCCTTTGCTCATCTGGCTTGCATTCCATCCCTTTAAGCCTCTTTCTCACTCACTTCTGGATCCTCTCCAGATTTTCTACATCCTTTCTATACATTGGTGACCAAAACGGGACATAGTACTCCAGCTGAGGCCTAACCATCACCAAGTAGAGCAGTACTATCACCTCCCATGATTTACATGCAATGCCACTATTAATGAAACCTCAAATGGTATTTGCAAAAAGAAAAGGAGTACTTGTGACACCTTAGAGACTAACCAATTTATTTGAGCATAAGCTTTCGTGAGCTACAGCTCACTTCATCAGATGCATACTGTGGAAACTGCAGAAAACATATACACAGAGACCATGTGTATGGTATGCTGGGAGGAGGTATTGTTTCATGGTCTCTGTGTATATAATGTCTTCTGCAGTTTCCACAGTATGCATCCGATGAAGTGAGCTGTAGCTCACGAAAGCTTATGCTCAAATAAATTGGTTAGTCTCTAAGGTGCCACAAGTACTACTTTTCTTTTTGCAAATACAGACTAACACGGCTGTTACTCTGAAATTGTATTTGCTTTTTTTGCAATAGCATAGCACTGATAACTGTTGTTAAGGTTGTCATCCACCACCACTCCCAGACCCTTCTGAGCAGTGCTGCTGCCAAGCAAGTTAGCCCCCATTCTGTATTTGTGCGTTTGGTTTTTCCTCCCTAAGTATAGCACCTTAAATTTGTCTTTGTTGAATTTCATTTTGTAGTCTATAGCTCAGATGATCCCTTCTAATTTTTTACGCTATCTTGCAAATCTGATCAGTGTGCTCTCTATTCCTACATCCAGGTCATTAATAAAGATGTTAAATATACCACTGGACCCAAAACAGATCCCTGTGGAACTCCACTTAACACCCCCTGTCATAAATATAAAGGGAAGGGTAAACCCCTTTGAAATCCCTCCTGGCCAGGGGAAAGCTCCTCTCACCTGTAAAGGGTTAAGAAGCTAAAGGTAACCTCGCTGGCACCTGACCAAAATGACCAATGAGGAGACAAGATACTTTCAAAAGCTGGGGGGAGGGAGAGAAACAAAGGGTCTGTGTCTGTCTGTAGTCGTCTTGGCCAGGGACAGAACAGGAATGGAGTCTTAGAACTTTTAGTAAGTAATCTAGCTAGGTATGTGTTAGATTATGATTTCTTTAAATGGCTGAGAAAAGAATTGTGCTGAATAGAATAACTATTTCTGTCTGTGTATCTTTTTTGTAACTTAAGGTTTTGCCTAGAGGGGTTCTCTATGTTTTTGAATCTAATTACCCTGTAAGATATCTACCATCCTGATTTTACAGGGGGGATTTCTTTATTTCTATTTACTTCTATTTTTTATTAAAAGTCTTCTTGTAAAACACTGAATGCTTTTTCATTGTTCTCAGATCCAAGGGTTTGGGTCTGTGGTCACCTATGCAAATTGGTGAGGCTTTTTATCCAACATTTCCCAGGAAAGGGGGGGTGCAAGTGTTGGGAGGATTGTTCATTGTTCTTAAGATCCAAGGGTCTGGGTCTGTAGTCACCTAGGCAAATTGGTGAGGCTTTTTACCAAACCTTGTCCAGGAAGTGGGGTGCAAGGTTTTGGGAAGTATTTTGGGGGGAAGGACGCGTCCAAACAGCTCTTCCCCAGTAACCAGTATTAGTTTGGTGGTGGTAGCGGCCAGTCCAAGGTGTAATATTTTGTACCTTGGGGAAGTTTTGACCTAAGCTGGTAAAGATAAGCTTAGGAGGTTTTTCATGCAGGTCCCCACATCTGTACCCTAGAGTTCAGAGTGGGGGAGGAACCGTGACACCCCCTTCCAATCTGACATCATTCCATTAATAGCTACTCTTTGTTTTCAGTTGTTTAATTATGTATCCACTTAATGGTAGTTCTGCTGAGCCTGCATTTCTCCAGTTTACTTATCAGAATGTCATGTGGGACTGTGTCAAAAGCCTTGCTAAAGTCCAGGTATATAATGTCCACTTCATTCCCCCATCCACCAAACCAGCTATACCCTGTCCTCTAGAATATTCGCAAACTGAACTTTTTTATAATTTTTAAATTTTTCTCTGGTAGCTTCCCAGGGATCAAGGTCAGGCTGACTGGTCTATAGTTCCCCAGCCCCTCCTTTCCCCCCTTTTTAAAAATGGGCACTATGTTAGCCCTCCTCCAGTCTTCCAGCACCTCTACTGTTATGCATAGGTTTGCAAATATTATCGCCAGTGATTCTACAGCTCCATTATTCACCTCTTCCCAACTGCTCATTGAAGAATTTTGTTGCATTTAACCAATGAACAAGTGAACTGAGTGTTCACTGACAGTGCTGTCTTCCTGAGTCTGCAGACAGAATGAAATAACAGCTCAGACGTGAATTTTCCTGTTCATTTCAATGGGTTGTTAATACTGAAATCTAAAGATGACGATCCCAAACTACTTCCCCACACCTCCACAGGTGCTAAAAGTCCCAACAGTTTCCAGGCCAGTTGCTAATCCCTCCAGCATCACCCCCACCCTCCAGCTACCTACAAGGCAGTTGTATTGTCAGTACAAACATCTGCAACATACTTAAAAATGAAAATGTGGGGACAACATAAACTAACTTGAATTTAGTTTCAAAATTAATAACACCAGGACTATTGTTCTGGTTGTATTATACATTTTCCTAATTTAAATGAAGCTGCCACAGAATTTTCAGTCTGCTGCCCCAGAGTGTCTTGCTGAAGAATCTAGGGCTAGATTGCCAAAGAGTATTCAGCACTCGGTTATTAACTAAGGTCCATCAGTGGGTTTCCTATGGCACTTTGAATTCCAGAGTCCATTGTGTTTCCATATGGACACACAAAGGTGCACTGCACTTAAAAATGAACCTGTGCTCAGAAAAGTAGCTGCTTAAAATGACACGTTCCACTCCCCCTGGGTAACTTCGAATCACATCAGGTTCCTACAGTGAAAAAACAATTCCTCACTCCAATTAATCCTACAGAACTCACACAGTTAAGGGAGATTCTATTTTGAGCTAGATTCTATTTTGCTTCATGCATCATCAACATAACTACCAGATGCTAAATTCTACCTAGTGAATCTTTATGACTGGTGATGATGGAACAGGCAGAAAGAACTCAGCTTGATTTGCAGGTCACATATGGAACTTGTAATGCTGGTAATTAAAAAAAAAAAAAAAAACAACCCAAACCCCAAACAAAATCCCCCCTACCAAAACAAGAAAATCTAAACAACTTTTGACTTATGACCTAGTTCAATTTGAACTAGAAGCCAGTGAGGGAACCTAAATACTACATGGATCCTCACAATACTATTTTTTACAAAATCCATTTTCTGAATATAACAGCACTTTGCAATAAAGTGAGTATTTGGTGTTAGCCGTTTCCAAACTGTTTAATGCACACTTCTGTTTGACAACGGTGATTGCACTTAGCTGGATTCTATACAGAGTGACTGCAGTCTATTTTCTTCACTTATTTTGCAGCTCAAGTATTAGATCAACACTACTGCAAAAAAAGAAAAGAACTGGTTAATTACGACTAGCAGCAAATGAGCTATAATGGAGGTGTTATGAATGTAAATCAGTGACGCCTGATGCAGCAACAGCAGCATCTGTGCATGCAGCTTGCAAAGTAATGAGATTGTGATGATGTACTGGCATCCTGCTTTGATCACTTCATCTCGTTCAAGAGCTCTGCTGGGAAAACAAAGGTTAGTGGACTGACCTCCCTTCCTGCAGCTTGCACATGCACAAATAATATTAGCAATTGATCAAGGACTGATTTCTTTCCAACCCCTTTTCAGAACGGATGGTTTCATAGTTGGAGGCCATGGGTAAACAGATAGCACAAACTCCTACAATATGAAGTGTCATGTTCTAACATGTTGAGGTAATTGGCAATTCATTCTTCACCCTGTAACCAGAAACAGGTGTATGCTACTTTAAAAAAACATACCATCAACTGTGCAAAATGTGTTCCCTCTCATGCAAACAGGTTTGCTGGTACGTGCTCAAATGCGGGGGCAGTGAGATTTGTAGATTTTCAATCTACAGATGGCTCAGATGCAATAAAAAAAGAATTTGTAAATCTTAGCAACACAAGATTAAAGAAACAGAACAAATGCATCAAAAAAGACTGCATTTTTTAGCCTCCCTTTGTTTTAATACTGTAATTGGGAAAGAGTTAACTTGTGTTTATGTTAATTCCCAACAAAGCATGTTTAACACATTTAAACAAGAGGCTTTAGTCTTGAAAGGGATTGTGAAGCCAGATGCATCACTGCCGAGTTTATTTGCCAGCTACACTAAGAACCAGCAGTTCATACTGGTTGTGGGTCACTCAAGAAACTGCAGCCAGCAGCAAGAGCAGCCCTTAATGAGCACATCTATCAATTTTCAGGGGACTTGGTTGATTACCATTACACAAAAATAAGTACCATGCCAATTTAACTGTTGGCTACTGAAGCGTGAAGGAAGTGTTTCACTCACTTGATTTCATAAGGAAGTCTATAAAATTACTTAACATGTCCATGTGAGGAGATATCGGAGGCTGGAGGCATTTTAACACAAGTGTGTGTCCATCCACGTTAACGTGTGATGATGGGAAAAGATTCAAGCTGCACTAGTACATTATCTAAATAGATGTCTTCTTCCTATGCTCATTTTGAAGGGTTATTCCATCAAATTACCTTCCAGAAAAATCTGTATTTTTCCTATTTTAATGAAATCATTAAGTTAATGTCAACAAAAAGAAGTTTCTAACTACTGACTTGTTCAAGTCTTAAAGAAAAGCTTTTTTAAAATCTCACATGCAAATGCCAAGCTAAGTGAAAAACTGGTGATTACTTGAGGGGAGCATCTTTAATTTACCTAAGGTTTATACAAGGGGAAGGAGAAAAAGACATACAAGACATGGCTTAGTTCTCTTAATGAACAGGTTTATTATAGTACTGCTTTAAAAAATGAATAAATAGGTGAGTAGACCTACCATAAACCCACTGAAACCTTATTTGTTGGTCTACAGACATAGTTCTCAACACTCAAGTTATATTTGTTGAGCATCTCAACAAAATACTTAACATTTACATGCAAACTAACATGATTCTGTGCTTAAATTACAGCACATGAAGAAATCACAGATTCTTTTCTAAAATCCTCCGCTTCCACTTCATTCAGAATGAATCTACTTCTACCTAAAATGTACTTAATTAATATTTCATACAGCTTTGTTGGGTATTCTACATTCCTAATGGATTGTATTGATCAGAGCAAGAAACTTGAATGTCTATACCGCTGTAGAAGAAACTAAAATTGTCATAGATGAAGTGATCATTGTTTCATAGGTTTAATATGTTGAGTGGAGCTTCTGCAAAGCAGAGGCAACAAATAATGTTTCGGACTCAGACATGTTGAAACTCTGTTCAAATTGTGTCCCTATAGACATCATACACAGACTACATAATACCACTTAAACTCAGGTCTACCATGCTGACCAATATTGTATCATTGTTTCGTTGTTTACCAGGGCCTGCTGGAGGGTTTTGATGCCGTACGCGAACTATGACTTTGGCATCCCCACCGCCTCCCCCCTGCACATTCAATGTAGAGAAAAATGAGACGTCTAGAATGAACTTTTAAATTATTTACTTGGCATTGGAAATGAACAATGTAAACATAAAAATAGATTATTATTTTTTTTTTTTACTTTTCATTAATACTAACACAATTATTCTGTATAAAAAAAATTACCTTCCGTCTAATTTGGCACCCCTTAAAGCCTGGCGCCCCTGGTGACCGCCTAGTTTGCCTATATGGTCAGGCCAGCCCTGTTGCAGACCTGCCATCTGTCAGCATCCATCTGCTGTCTCTTGGCTTTTACTTAAATTGCAAGCTCTTTGCAGCAGTGACTGTCTTTTTGTTCTGTGTTTGTACAGTGCCTGGCAAACTGGGATCCAGTGCATGACTAGGGCTCTTAAGCACTACAGTAAGGCAAACAACAACAACACTGTGCATTCCCTCTAGCATAACTTGTTATCCAAACAACAAGAGTCCCTCATTCATGATGTGTAGGTTGTGCTATAAATCGTGCCATGTTCCCCCCTAAGGTTCCCACTGGGTTTGAACATTTCAGTATGGAATTATTTTCAGAACACTGAAATCCAGAATTTAATTGCAACTTTTAGTCCTGAGGGAATTCTGCACCAAAACATTAAAAATTGTGCATATTTTATTTGTCAAAGTAACATAATATAATCAGACCATTTTCAAATATTTTGGTAATTTATTACAAAATACTTGTCAGCAAGTATGTCTGTAATAATACAGACAACAAAAAAAGATTCAGGAACTGTTTTTTGACAAATAGATTCCTTAGTAGGCATATTAGCACATCCATATGGCTCCACAGCGAGGGACAGAGTCTTGCATGCATACACGCCCAGCCCTGCCCCCGTGATCCAGGTGTAGGGCAGGCAGGCTCAACCCAGCAGGATACAAGTGTGCAGGGGCTTATTGTAGGGAGATCCAGGTGTGGGGTGAGAGGGTTCTGTGTGGGGCAATCTGGGTGCTGGTGGCTCAGTAGGGTGTCTGGGGGCAGGGGGCAATCTGGATGCATGGGGGCTCATTGGGGAGTTCTGCGGGGTTGTCCAGGTGAAGGTGGTAGACTCAGCAGGGGTGGTGTGGGGGAGAGGGGGCTCGGCAGGGGAGTCTAGGTGCAGGGTGCTCAGCAGCAGGGGTTTGGGTACTGGAGAAGTGGGGCTTAGTCAGGTGGGGGTCTGGGTGCAGCTGGTTGGGACTCAGTGCAGTGGGGGTCCAGGTGCAGGAGGCTCGGCGGGGTTGGTCTGTGCGGAGATGGGTGTCCAAATGCCAGGGGTGAGGCTCAGCGGGAGGGGAGGGGGATCTGGGTGTGTGTGGGGTCTGGATGCACGGGGGTTGGGCAGATTGGGGGACAGCTCCTCATACAGTGACCTCTCCCGCCATGGCTGGGGAGCAGTAGAGGTAGGAAGTGGGGGGTGGTGGGGGTGCGGACCTTCCTGCAGCTGAAGGAGGTTCCAGGGGATGGGTCTGACCTCGCCCTGGGAGCAGCCCATACAGGGAAAGAGGAAGTGCTGTCCCCACCCAGCTCAGCTGGGACTAGCAGCTGGAGCCCAGCACAGGGTAGGAACCACCGGCTGTGGTGTCCCCAGCCCTGCCTCCCGATGCAGTGATTTACATCTCCCCCGGCTGCTCCCGAGCCCGAAACAGACGTGTTCCTCCCTCCACCCCCGACCACTGCTTGGGAGGGGTGCATGAATCAGTTTTTCTGCAGAGAAAGAATAAAATCTGTGGGGGACATTAATTCTCCACTTGCGCAGTGATGCCGAATTCCCTCAGGAGTAAACTTTGCCACTAACTTATTGAATAACCTGGAGTGAGTCCAACCTCTGTGCCTCAGTGTTGGAAAATTAAATGTCATGTAAAAATAATGTAAAATGTGCATGCTACAATTTACCCTTAGACATACTGTGAGGATTACTTAATATTAGCACAGCACTTACACATGTGGGGTTTTAAGAATAGTATTGTCTAATATTTTACCAGGGGCAAGTAAAAATAAAATGACTGAGTGCTAATACAGCACTAATAAGTTCCGTGCTACCTTTATAAGAGGAAGAAGCTAGTTACCTCAATTTTTTTTTTTAGATTCCAATGACCTCTGCCAAGCAGGGCTTCTAAAGAAGTCAGTGGGAGTTCAGCTCAGTGAAGGGCTGCAGAATCTGGCCCACTGTTTCCAAATATGTTTCAGTTTTCAGTTATTCAAAGACACTATGTCGTATTTTTGCTGGTATTCAGTAAATACTACATATTATTTTAAAAGTGAATTAATGCTCATGAAAGGTGAAAGCATGGAAGATTGAAGCTATTTATCCATAAAATGTGTCTAAACACAGGCAACAGCGCAAGCTATCTAGGTATTGCGATGAGCTCCCCATCTATGGAGTCTATAAGTTCAACAAGAAGACTACTGAATTCATTTTCATAAAACCCTTGTAAAACCCATTTTTCAGATGGGGACGCTGAGGTACAGGATGATTAAGTGACTCACCCAAGATTACACTGGTGATAGAGCAGGGAACTAAACCCAGATCTCCTCAGACCTGTCCAGTGCTTCAACCACAAGACCATCCTTTCTCTCTGCACTGCACTTTTAAAGTACAGAAAGTTAACACCATTGCTTTAGGATCGGGCAATAATATTTCAAGGTCTGTTTTTTTCCTTGTTCATTTAGACAAAGGACAAGTTGACAATAACCTCTTCCTAAACTTTTACTGTAGTACTTTCTTTAGGTCAACAAGTTAAGTAAAGATGATTCAATAAATTGAGCGTATCTCCTTCCTGACGTATGTACAATTGACCATAAATGATCAAAAGCAATCTGTGCTCCTAAATTCACTTTCCAGACAGGGACCTGAAAGTGTTTTACAAACATGAATAAATTAAATTTCACAGCACACTAGTTGCCAGTTGGAGGAATACCTCATTATTATCCTCTGCCACGCCCTCTGGTTCTCCCATCCAATTCTGGATCCAAAGTTCTAAGCTTCAAGGCCCTGAACAGGCAGATGCCTGGCTATCATATATATATATCATGTCTCCCATCAGAGCTGTGGAAGTTATCTAGGATCAGGTGAAACTATCAGGTCCCACATAGAAAGAATATTTAGAGGAAGGTTCTAAACTAGCCACTACAGTAAACTCACTGTGAAAAGAGATCAGAATAAGCTGAGAGGTCTTACTAAAAACATTGTGCATTCCCTCTAGCATAAAGTTAGATCAATCACAAGAGCCAACTCTTCACAGAGGCAATCCCCACAACTGTAGGGCTCAACAACATACAGGCAACCTCACAGTGAGCGGAGAAAAACAAACAAAATCCACCAGTAACATCCATCAGTAGGCCAAACTGAGTGGTACATAGAGGCCTCTATGGCCACATCTACCCTACACACCACTGGGGGCAGCATATAGTGTATGTATAGCTACATGCTGCAGTGAAAGCAACACACTCTTTTCCCCTGCTGGAATCTTTCCCTGAAGCAGGGGAAGGGTTTAGCAGCAGAGAGTTGGTGGAGCCTTTCCCTGCTGCACCCCCAGCTGCCGGAGTATTTCCCTGCTGCGGGGAAGGGCTCCAGCAATGGAGAGCTGCCCGAGCCTTTCCCCATTGTGGAAGTCGTTCCCTGAGATGAAGAGAGGCTCCACAGTGGGGAGCTGCCCAAGCCTTTCCTTGTCACCTCCCCCCTGCAAGCGCCATTCCCCGCTTGGGGAGTCTTTTAATGAGACAGGAAAAGGCTCCAGAAGCAGGGAGGCAGAGGGACACTGTAAAAAATAGCAGCATAGACAGGGAGGCACTGCTTAGGCAAATAGAGAGAAAGTGTAGGGAATGGACTCTCGGACATACCCACCCCCTTCAGGTATGCCTTTACTCTACTTGTCTGAGACACTGCTATTTAGATCTGTGCTGGGGGCTATGAGGTTATGCTCTCTATATGCCACTGAAAAAAACTGTGCAATGTACACATACCTATGGCTAAAAACTATCTGTGTACCTTCATTTTATACTGGTGTCTAGATGTCGGAGTGTTTGGCACTCTATAAACAGAGACAGAAAAACAGTGTTACAAAGCAGGAGGCCCAGAATTTGGCTCCCTCAAAGGCATTGGGAGTTTTGGAGCACTGAAGTGACATTCTTCGTTCCTGGAAAGAGGCTTACCTTTGTTTTGCTCTGCAGCAACACCACCTGGACAGTCCACAACAGCGTGACCTAATTCCCAGAGGCCACCTGGATTTCATCACTACCTCACAGCTTGCATTTCCTGGCAAAGTCCCCCAACGACTATGGAAAAGTTCTCTCCAAAACAGCAGCAGTACTAGCAAGGTAGTTTTGTGGCATGGGTCAAAATGGAACTGGTGAGGGGCAATGATACAGTTTGTAAAAATGCACTAATGCACAGCTGTTAAAGCTGAAATCCACCAAATGAAGTAAAAAACCCACAGAGGTGAAGGTAATAACATTTATTTTAGGTAGAATTTGGCCTCTACAATTATTTTATCCCTAACTGAATAATCAAGATGTTACTTGGCTCTGAAGACCATGGGGGAATAAAATGTCACCACTACAGCTGCCAAATTTCCTGCTACCAGCCCTCCAAATTAAAGGAAAAACCCATACAGATGCAAAATGTAATTAGTCAGTAAAAGCCCAAATCCTCACCCAAAGCCCTGCTCATCCTGTAATATTGCATTCTTTTCTTCTTGTGTATACTTCTAATTATGAGGGAGACATCTTCATAATATAATAATTCTGGTTATAATGTAACTGCTGGTAACATAACTCCTACATTAGAAAAGGCAGCATGCTCTAGTAATGTTGTTTTAATATAATTTGTGTACTGCAGGAACTGACTGAACCTGATCATTTAGAATTTGATCAATGTGAATTAGTGTCTTAGAGAGATAAACCATTTGATGATTTAGAATTTGATCAATGTGAATCAGGGCCTTAAAGAGATAAAACATTTATCATGCACATTTGGAATATCACACTAATTCATGCAGCACTGAAGTAGATAATAAGCAGGCATCAATAAATAGTGCAGACAAAATACAGAGGATATATGAGTTCTCTGATACAAGTCTATATAGGGTATTTAGTCTTCTCCCTTTAATGAAAGAATTGTGCATAAAGCCCACTGAAGCCACAAATGACATAATTTCAAGGACTGAAGGGAGGAAGGTAAGGAAAATGCAAGAAAGATAGGTAGATAGTTATTTCAAACTCTTGAAATAAATTTTAATTTAAAAGTTGAAACAGAATTCTAAGCTATCTGGATGAAACTTCCCAAAATTCGAGATGTTTAAAATGATTAGTGGAGCAGCTTTGTAACAATACCACAATTAGTGCTATTAATCTCACACTTTCAACTTGAAATCGTACTAACATGCAGCACATTGGTTTACACATTTAACAGAATTATAAATTTAGCAGTTCAACCTTATTTAATTCTTCTTTTACAGCCAATTAAACAAGCTCTTTAAACATTATTGCTTGAAACCCTGTCCTCCATTCTCACATTCAATTACACTGACACAAGAAGCGGCTGGTGATACCAAAAGAGCATCATCTTTAGGTTTCACTAAATCATTCATAATTTATGTATCAAACCCCACACCAAAGACAGTGTTAAAATAGCATTCATTTAGTTTAACCCCACAAGAGCATGGAAATTTACAGTTTTAAAAAGAGACTTTTACATGAACGAAAATGTGAAATATGGGGTAATAAAATCCATTTGCATCCCAAGTGTCCCTCACTATTTTTGCTAATTATGAAACATATCTGAACTTATAAATGTACTTCCAAATACCTTTTCTTCTAGTCTTTTCTGCCTCTATATAGCAATGAACCATATCTGGAACCACTAATCAGGCTACCCCAACAAACGCTGGCATCTTAGCTTACATACACACTACAGCGTAGGTTGGTATAAGTCAGTGGTTCTCAAACTGTGGGTCGGGACCCCTAAGTCATTTTAATGGGGTCACCAGGGCTGGCTTAGACTTGCTGGGGCCAAAGCCAAAGCCTGGGCCCCACCACCCGGGGCTTCAGCCCTGGGCATCGGGGCTCAGGTTACAGGCCCCCTGCCCTGGACTGAAGCCCTTTGGCTTCAGCTTTGGTTCACCCCACCCAGGGCGGTAAGGCTCAGGCTTCGCCCTCCCAACCCAGGGGGTGGGGTTCAAGTGGGGTCAGGCTTCGGTCCTCTCTCCTAAAATCTCCTGTTGGCTTAGAGTGTCTGCATTAGCAGCGTAGCTGCACCACTGTAAGCTCTGCAGTGTAGCCATAGCGTTGGATAAAACAGGATTGGGCTACAAACCTCCCCTTTTTAAAAAACACCCTTGTATTTGGCCCTCTGTATTTATTATTAGCATGGATTTCAAGGAGACTACTCTCATGCTTAAAATTAGGGATATAATTTTGTCAAGAGATAGAGTCACCCTGCCCCCTCACCCCAGACCTTGTGTCCTTCACATCCCTGGTGTCCTCCACATAAAGTGCCATAGCCATCAGCCTATTGGCTATTCTGGGGTGAATCAATCTTTCTAGTTTTTTTGCTAAAATTTTCAAGAGGTCTTGGTATCATCCCAGTGGGTAACAGGGAACGTTTTAATGTTCAATGACAAGAAAGCCATTTCTCACCCAGGTCTATTTTTAGAGACTGTTGACAAAGTGTATTTGAGTACAACTATCAGAAACTGCTGACAAGACGGATGAGTTTGCCAAGGTGCACTTGGGGACTTGGTCATCTATGGATGACCGTAAACAGGAAACAACTGGCTTCAAAAGTGTTTACGGGAGACAAGGAAGGTGAGATAATATCTTTGACTGGTCAAAATTACTTCACCCATCTTGTCTCCCTCATATCCTGGGACCAACATGGCTACAACAACACTGCAAACAACAATGAAAGATATAGTCTGAGGGTATATCTGCACTGCAGTTAGACACCCACGATTGGCCCACACCAGCTGACAAGGGCTCACAGAGCTCAGGCTAAAGGGCTGTTTAATTGTGGTGTAGACTTTCAGGCTTGGGCTTCAATCCAAACTCTGGGACCCTCCCACCTCACAGGGTCCTCGAGTCTGTGCTCCAGCCCAGGCCTGAATGTCTACACCATAATTAAACAGCCCCTTAGCCTGAGTCAGCTGACACAGGTCAGCTGCAGTTTTTTAACTGCATTGTAGACATACCCTAAGGATCTAATCCACGAATCATGGGACTGGAAGGGACCTCAAGAGGTCATCTAGTCCAGTCCCCTGCACCAATTGCAGGACTAAGTATTATCTAGACCAGGGGTCTCAAACACGTAGCCCGTGGGCCGAATGCGGCCCGTGGGGTTATTTTCTGCGGCCCGCCAGCTTCCCGCGGCCCCCCCAGCATTTACCTAGAGTGGCTCCGGCCTGGCACGCACTGGGGGCAGGGCAGGCTCCCTCCCTGGCTGCCTGCCCTTCCCCCGCACAGCTCTGGGAAGTGGCCGGAACCTGCCGGGGGGGAGGGCACAGGGGTCTGTGTGTTCCCCCATTCCTGGCCAATGGGAGCCTCAGGGGAGGTACCTAGAGGAGCGGCCAGCACAACACACAGACCCCTGTTCCCTCCCCCCCGCTCACTTCTCGGAGTGGCACGCGGGAAGGGCAGGCAGACAGGGAGCCTGCCCTGCCCCCAGTGTGCGCCGGGTCGGACCCGCCCCCTGAACCTCTCCTGCACTGCAACCCCCTGCCCTGAGTCCCCTGCCGCACCCCTCCTGCACCCTAACCCCCTGCCCTGAGCCCCTTGCCGCACCCCTCCTGTACCGCAACCCCCTGCCACACCCCTGCCCTGAGCCCCCTGCCACACCCCTCTGCACCCCAATCTCCTGCCCCGAGCCCCCTGATGCACCCCGGCCCCCTCCTGCACCCCAACCCCCTGCCCTGAGCCCCCTGCACCCCCTGGGGGCAAGGAGGGGGCAGAGTTGGGGTGGGAATTTCAGGGAAGGGGTTGGAATGGGGCAGGGAAGGGGTGGGAAGAGGCAGGGCCTCACAGAACGGGTGGAGTGGGGGCAGAGCCAGGGCAGCGCAGGTTGGGGGTGGTCAGTGGTATAGCCCTTGGGCAAATGTACTAGTCCTCATTATGCCCTTGTGGTCATTTGAGTTTGAAACCCCTGATCTAGACCATTCCTGACAGGTGTTTGTCTAACCTGCTCTTAAAAATCTCCAATGACTGAGATTCCACAACCTCCCTAGGCAATTTATTCCAGTGCTTAACCACCCTGACAGTTAGGAAGTTTTTCCTAATGTCCAACCTAAACCTCCCTTGCTGCCATTTAAGCCCATTGCTTTTTGTCCTATCCTCAGAGGTTAAGAAGAACAATTCTCCCTCCTCCTTTTAACAACCTTTTATGTACTTGAAAACTGTTACCGTGTCCTCTCTCAGTCTACTCTTCTCCAGACTAGACAAACCCAATTTTTTCGATCCTAGATATAACATCAGTTCACCTGTTATGCTTCCTTACTTGCACATGCAGGCCAAACTTCCCTGAAATTATTTTCCTTCAATGGTCATTCATGTCTCTGTTGACAATCAGAAGGAGGAAGTCTCAACAAGTCTGAGGATTTCACAATCCCATTCCCCATATCCCCTTTGCACAACTATTTTTCTGGTTAAAGGAGAACTGAATGGAATGCTTTTCACAACTGGTTTTTAAACTTCCCAGATGATTTTATGTTGTGTGATGTTAGGTACTACACCTAGAACCCTGCTGTTTAGGCCAGGCCTGTAAACATCTGGAAGAGCCAGGCAGTACTTGACTGATTTTGGAAATTGCTGGGGGCTGGAACACGGCAGGCCTCCCAACTCTGCAAACGAAGTCACTGGACATAAGTCACAATAGCTACTACCACCTACCAACTATTCCCTTATTTCATATCTAGTAACATGGATCAGCATTCATGTTGCGCTCTCCATCAGTACCTGGCCTGGGCCAAAAAAGCTAATGATCCAGCCAGCGGACCAAATTCGGTAATGAATCCTGGTCATGTGCCATGTTGCGCATACACTAAGAAAAATATATATTTTTTTAATTAAAGAAAGGAAGGAGGGTGCTAATTAGATGTTTCAAATTCAACGACGTTGATAAAATTAATTAGCCCCATAGATGGAAAGAGAGGGAGGGAAGGAACAACTGAATGATCAATAGCAACCAAACCATCTTCTCACTCCTACTTGCAGTCCCTCCAGATCAAGGTTGAAGCACAGTGTCATTGTGTAGTTCAATCAATACTTGTTCGATGGTCAGAAATGTTCAGTCCATAAGGCTGCAAACCTGGTACCTTTAACCAGCACTAAATTAACATAACACTAAACTAAAAAGAGATTCTCAAATAATATGTAAGTGAATACACAATGAAATGGCAAACAGATCCAACCACTGAAACATGTAGTAATTTTATAGTAAGGTTGTTAAAGACTTATCATTTTATTAAGCTACTATAAACCAGACGTAGTCGGGGGCAGGGTATCAGAGCTCTACATAGGCTTCCACACCTCCACCCAAAATATGGCCACAATTCCATAATTTTTGTCTACAGTATCTATTGGTAGATGGTGAGAGTAAAGGGTTGTAAAAGGTTATTTTCATACTCATACAAAAATGATGAATGGCACTTTCTGCTTAATGGAAGAATTGGCAGAAACTGAAAGTCCAAAGCTAAGGGTCAGAGTCTCTTTGGTCCATCAATTACTGCATCTTCATTTAACCATCCTCAGGTCTAATAATAATTCAACCTGACCTTCGCTATTACAGGCAAAGTTAAATCACTGATTTAAATACCTTTTATGCTAAACACGAATGGGATGACTACTACTGAAATGCAAGGTTGGCACCCAAGTTCTGGAATTACATTAACGAAGATGCATGTTTAAGGAGTAGAGTTTTTCAAAGCATTCTTAAATAGAATCAGGTGTAAATAAATTAATATACTACTAACTGTGCTGTCAATTTCTATGCAATCAAGGTAAATACAATATGGGCTGGTTACCAGATTTCACCAAAATTCTTTCATTTCAATAACCAGTCCTGCAAAAATATATTTCATTTGCCACCTTCCAAGCACAGGCTGCTAGGTCAGGTGGAGAAATTTTTGCCTATTTTAATATGAACACAACTTCATCATATTCACATACTCAAAAGTATCGGGGGGGAGGGAGGGGGAGCCTTACTTGAACCTAGCTTCCACTTCTTTGACAGCTTGTTGGTATTGCTCTGTGGTTACTTTGTAGAACTGTGCACTCTGAAAAGAGAGGAGAAAGTGAAAACGTTATGACCTAACGAATATTTATAGTGGTGAAAACATTCCTGGCACTCTACAGAACGTATAAAGAACCCAGGTCCCTGCACTGAACATCTTACAGTATAATCCTGACAAACAAAAGGTGGGATAACTGTTAAAGTACAAGATGAAGCAGAAGCATTATTGGTGAGCAGTTCACTGCAGAGCTAGAATGGAAAGTTTCTTATCCAGAGAAAATATTCTATATAGAAAAATGTTTCCATCCCGACTTGGGATGACAAGTCAAAATTTCAAAAACGGTCACAAACCAAAAATCCAAAAAAGTTTAGTTCGGGTCAAAATGTCTCATTTCAGTTTTGACTTTACGGTAGTTTAAATTTCTAAACAAAAGCCTCTTTCAAGTTGTAAAACTGGAAATTTTTATTTAGAAAATGTTGAAACAAAATTTATTAACAATTTAGCAACTTCCTCAATTTTTTCCATGTTAAAAAATTAGTAGAAACTGACTCTTTCCCCCAAAAAGTTTCAGTTTCAACAAATCTGCATTTTCTGATGAAAAAGCTTTTAGTCAAAAAATTCTGAACCAGTGCTAGTTCTTTGTATAGTAGGAAGGCTACATAAAAAACTGGTTTTAAGGAAGAACTGGAAGGAGGAGGATGACTGGAACATAAATCAGGAGGCTGTTGCCATCATTGAGGGAGTCATAATTTTTACATGATTGGATAATCCATAAATGGAATCCTTATTGTTGTGTGTATGTATTTACACTTGTGTACACTCAGACTTTATGTGGAGGCGATATTCATGTCATAAATTGCAGTTATGTTATAAATTAACCACTCATCCTCTGACTGTCCAACTGGCTCTTTGCTCACCAGTTCATTTCTTTCTAACTTATTCTAATAGTCCAAACTTTGAGTAACTTCCAACAGCTGCTATTTTATCTTTTTAAAATCAAGCTGCCTTTGTTAGATAGTTTTTCCCTTTCACCAACAAGTGATATGGGGCGGTTGCTGACCTGTAACTTTAGGTTCTTTGAGATGTTTGGTCCTTAGCTGTATTCCATTGTGGGTTATGCATGCACACCATGTGCCCAGTCTCAGAGAATTTAAAAGTAGGGCCTGTTGGTTGGCACATGAGCCCTAGTTCATCTCTTGCCTGGGATCAAGGGGATAAAGGGCAGAGTGGACCGACTGACTCTCCAGTTTCTTCTCTACCGCAAATCAGATAGGATCTGAAGTGGAGGGGAACGAGGGTGGATAGTGGAATACAGATAGGGACCACGCATCTCAAACCTCCCCTTTTTCTTTGAGCGATGGTCCCTATTGTATTCCACTGTGGGTGACTGACAAGCAGTACCTATGTAGGATGAGAGTGCAAAGATGTAGATGGTAGAGCTGAGTGGAGGACTGCCATCCCAAATGAAGTATCAGCAGAGGAGTCCTACACCAGAGCATAATGTCTCGCAAAGATGTGAACAGAGCTCCACGTGGCTGCTTTACAGATGCCAAGGAGGAGTACCTTCTGAAGTGATGCCACAGTTGTTGCTTGTGCTCTGGTAGAATAAGCTCTTACCCCAGGGGAAGGTTCAATAGCTGATAGAATAGAATGCTGCCAGAGATCCATTTGGAGGCTCTTTGGTTGGAAATGGCATGTCCCCTGATTCTTTCTACTGTAGTGATGAATAGTTTCTGAGATTTCCTGATTGGTTTTGTTCTTTGCAGGTAAAAGGCCAAGTCCTGCCAAACATAAGGGAGTGGAAACTTAATTCCTCTGTGGAAGCGTGCGGTTTTGGGAAGAACACAATAAGTAAATCGACTGGTTAAGGTGAAATTCGGAAACTACTTTAGGAATGAATTTAGGGTACAGATGCAAATAAAACTTTTCCTTTTGGAACACAGTATAAAGGAGGCTCTGCCAACATTACTCCAAGCGCACCAATCCTTCTAGGTGAGCTGACGGCTACAAGGAAAGTGACCTTCATGGAAAGGAGAGACATGGAGCAAGAGGCTAAAAATTCAATGGAGGGCCTTGTGAGTACTGAGAGAACAATGTTTAAGTCACACTGGAGAGTAGGCTTCTGAAAAGATGGAAAGATTCTGACTAGGTCTTTCCAGAATCTACTGGACAATGGATGTGCAAAGTCCACGTAGGCCTGAGAAGGTGTATATCATGCACTGATTGCCACCAAGTTGACTTGCAAGGAGCTGATGGATGAGTCTGATGTCTTCAAAGAGACGATACAGTCCAAGAAGAGAGGAATATGTGCAGTTTCTGGGATAACATCCCTTTGACATGCCCAAGAAGAGAAGCGCTTCCACTTAGCTAGGTAACATCTTATAGTAGAGTCCGTTCTACTACTAGAAAGGATGACTTTCATGACTGTGGAGCATGAACATTCTAAGGACGATGCCCATCCAAATATCAAGCCCAGAGGTGGAGCGTACACAGAGCGGGGTATTTGATCTTGCCATTCCACTGGCTCAGGAAACATTGGGAGGATGGTTGATGGTTGGGAAGACATGTGTAGGAGGTTGGGAAACCAAAACTGTCTAGGCCAAAAGGGATGATCAGATCTGTCCTGCTGGATTCTGCATAGAACTTGTAGCAGGAGCACCAGAGAAGGGAAGACATAGTTGAACTGGTCCAAGCAAGGAAGAAGCAGAGGGTCACCCTGGGAGTGGTAACTTAGGGCTCCTCTGAAGCAATATATGGTGCAGCTCCCGTTTGCTTGAGAAGCAGTCAGGTCTCTGGTTGGGGTTCCACATAGATTGAAAATATTGCGCAATACCATGTCATGGAGCTCCCACTCATGTTTGATTGCAAAATATCTGCTGAGGGAGTCTGCAAGCATATTTTGCTTCCTCAGAAGGTAAGCTGTTGATAGGGTGGTTCTATTGTTGATACACCAGTTCCAGAGACTGACTGTTTCTGCACATAGGGAGATGGATCTCACTCCTCCCTGCTTGTTGATATAAAAGACAGTCATAACATTGTCAGACATTATAATGACATGGAGAATGTGAATAAATGGAAGAAAAGACCTGAATGTTTTCCGGACTACTCATAACTGAATGCTTTCCGGACTAGTCATAACTCCAGGATCTTAATGTGCATCATGGACTCTTGAGATGTTCAGGTACCTTATGATGTGTGCCTGTTCACGTGGGCTCCCCAAACTAACAGAGATACACCTGTAATAATGGTCCTGTGTGGAAAAGAAGGGAGAAAGGGGACACCCATGCATACCTGCCGAGGAGTTGTCCACCGTTACAGGGAAGACAATACTTTGGCCAGAACTGTTACCGGTTCGTGGAAGAGTGGTTTGGAGAGTATACCAATGCAGCACCATTTGAAGGCAACGAAGGTGGAGTCTTGCGAACGGGGTAACATAGGTACCCAAGGCCAAAACAGCTTTACAATCCTGCAGTCAATGCCACCGATACATCCTCTAGCTCTATGGCTATTGCCATCGTCCTGTGCAGGGAATCGTGGTTCCTTAGGGAGGTCCAGAATGCCAATAAGGACCTTCCCTTCGATGAATCACACTTCCCTTCAGTCAGAAGATGGATAAATCCCTGCATACCCTGAAGGACTCCAGAGCTACCTTCCACTCACTGGAGATACACAGGCCTGCCCATAAGAGGAAGTTTTAACGCCCATTGTTCAGACCTAAGCATATGGCTAAGTAGTTTTTCCATCAGAGGCCCTATGAACTACCACGCAAGAGACAGAGGGTTCAAAAGTCCTGCTTTCCTTCACCCTCTGCAACAGGCTCTACATCTCAGTCTCTGAATCAACATTATTTTTCACGGGAGCTTGAGAGTCACGAAAGACTAAGGCTATCTCTACACTAGTGAGCTTACAGCAGCATAGCTGCACCAATGTAGCTGAGTCGCTGTAAGATATCTAGTGTAGCTGCTCTAAGCCAATGGGAGAGAGCTCTCCCATCAACATAATTAATCCACCCCTAACTGGTGGATTACTGTCGTGCTGGTGAGTGCGGTGGGAGGAGGTATTTTTTCATGCTTTGTGTGTATATAAGATCTTCTAAACTTTCCACAGTATGCATCCGATGAAGTGAGCGGTAGCTCACGAAAGCTTATGCTCAAATAAATTGGTTAGTCTCTAAGGTGCCACAAGTACTCCTTTTCTTTTTACTCCCATTTGAAATACTGGTACATAGTCAATATTCATAACTTCATATACAATGATAGCACATGTAATCCAATAATCAACAGATCAAGGCTTTTAGAAGGATACCTTACAAGGCATACTTTGTACAAAACATGTCATAATTACATCACCATGGTAAATATGGGGGTGTCAATGTGTTGCTTTGGGGTACAGAGTGTCACAATTAGTTCACCCATCTTGTCTCTCCAGAAATGTATTTCCATCTTCCCTTAATTCTGGAATGCCTCTCCCCCTGACTCCACCAATCACCCACTTTCAAAATGCAAGACAGGCAAGATTCAACCCATGGGCAGTAAAAACTTTTCTAGACCCGAAAATGTTGGAGCTTCACAGTGGGATGTACAATATTCTAAGACAATTGACTAACAAGTTGTGACATTTTATGTCTAGATAATGTACTTTTTTGTAATTTTCAAGAGGTTTTTATGGCTTGATCTGAGCTCATCTGAACTCCATGTCGGCAGAGTTGGACTCAGGGTAGATCAGCTGAGGCACTTGGCTTCATAGTAGGAAGAATAAAAAATGAAGTCAGTCATACAAAACTGTTCAAAACTTCTCTAAAATAGTTTTTCTGTAACATGTGGGTCATATACAGAGCACTTGATGTGGTGTGGTACAATGGGTTTGTTGGCACTTGCTAGACCTGATTTAGGGCATTGAAACTCTTGAGTAATGTGGCATCACAAAAATCATGCCATTATGCCAATGAAATCTTTATTCCACATCGTACTATCACATATTTTATTTTTTTTTACATATACACTTTTAAAACTCGAGTTTAATTGTTTACACAGTGTTACAATTCAAGGTTAATTACTATGGCATCCATAAAACATTTAATCTATTTAGATGGCCACAACACAGTCCATGGAAACTATCATTCTAGATTTTCATGCCCCTCTGCCATGTACATTGGTCAAACTGGACAGTCTCTACGTAAAAGAATAAATGGACACAAATCAGATGTCAAGAATTATAACATTCATAAACCAGTCGGAGAACACTTCAATCCCTCTGGTCACGCAATTACAGACATGAAGGTCGCTATCTTACAACAAAAAAACTTCAAATCCAGACTCCAGCGAGAAACTGCTGAATTGGAATTCATTTGCAAATTGGATACTATTAATTTACTATTAAATAGAGACTGGGAGTGGCTAAGTCATTATGCAAGGTAGCCTATTTCCCCTTGTTTTTTCCTACCCCCGCCCCCCCACCCCCAACGTTCTGGTTAAACTTGGATTTGTGCTGGAAATGGCCCACCTTGATTATCATACACATTGTAAGGAGAGTGGTCAGTTTGGATGAGCTATTACCAGCAGGAGAGTGAGTTTGTGTGTGTGTGTGGGGGGGGGGGGGTAAGAAGACCTGGATTTGTGCTGGAAATGGCCCACCTTGATTATCGTGCACATTGTGGGGAGAGTGGTCGCTTTGGAAGGGCTGTTACCAGCAGGAGAGTGAGTTTGTGTGTTTTGGGGGAGTCGGGGGTGAGAAAACCTGGATTTGTGGTGGAAATGGCCCACCTTGATTTTCATACACATTGTAAGGAGAGTGGTCACTTTAGATAAGCTATTACCAGCAAGAGAGTGAGTTTGTGTGGGTGGTTTCTGGAAAAAAAAAAGGGGGGGGGTGAGAAAACCTGGATTTGTGCTGGAAATGGCCCACCTTGATTATCATACACATTGTAAAGAGAGTGGTCACTTTGGATGGGCTCTTACCAGCAGGAGAGTGAGTTTGTGTGTGTGTGGGGGGGGAGAGCGTGAGAAAACCTGGATTTGTGCTGGAAATGGCCCAACTTAATTATCATACACATTGTAAGGAGAGTGATCACTTTAGATAAGCTATTACCAGCAGGAGAGTGGGGTGGGAAGAGGTATTGTTTCATGGTCTCTGTGTATATAATGTCTTCTGCAGTTTCCACAGTATGCATCCGATGAAGTGAGCTGTAGCTCACGAAAGCTTATGCTCACATAAATTGGTTAGTCTCTAAGGTGCCACAAGTACTCCTTTTCTTTTTGCGAATACAGACTAACACGGCTGTTACTCTGAAACCTGTAACAAGAACAGTTTACGAAAATGCACTGTAAAGCCCTTAGCCTTGATCTTGAGGGATTATCCTTTTGTGAATGCAAAAGCGGATTTGGTCTTCATGATCAGTTGGTCACAAGAGCTTTCCTGACCAAGTGTTATCTGTGCCAAATGACGTTAAAAGAAAAGCCACAAAGCGGGTTACTGTATTGGAGACTGATCTGAAACCACAAACTTATTTTAGGAGTACTTGTGGCACCTTAGAGACTAACCAATTTATTTGAGCATAAGCTTTCGTGAGCTACAGCTCACTTCATCGGATGCATACTGTGGAAAGTGTAGAAGATCTTTTTATACACACAAAGCATGAAAAAATACCTCCCCCCACCCCACTCTCCTGCTGGTAATAGCTTATCTAAAGTGATCACTCTCCTTACAATGTAGATATGCTATTACCAGCAGGAGAGTGGGGTGGGGGGAGGTATTTTTTCATGCTTTGTGTGTATAAAAAGATCTTCTACACTTTCCACAGTATGCATCCGATGAAGTGAGCTGTAGCTCACGAAAGCTTATGCTCAAATAAATTGGTTAGTCTCTAAGGTGCCACAAGTACTCCTTTTCTTTTTGCGAATACAGACTAACACGGCTGTTACTCTGAAACTTATTTCACTTAGTACTAAAAGAGCGACTCTTTCTGGAAAGGTAAAAAGATAGACATTTCATACTCTGAGCCACTGTGTCTTCTAAAGGTTTTCCTAATAAATTACAAACTAACTTGAGCTCTTCAAAAATCAAAAGAAAAGAATACTAAGCTCAGAAGAAGGGTGAAATTAAATTTCAAGTCAAAACATCACCACAAATTATAACAAATTGTGTAACACATACCACAGCCAAAAGCACATAAACCGATCACAGAGGGGCATGGTGGTCTACTGCACTCCTGCTTCTCTGATCCGGACCTAATAATTCATTTGTATGGGAATTGAGGTTTCATGCACATGACTGGAGGTAGCGTATTTTTTAATAAATCAGTAAGAAAATGAAAACGGAATAGTCTTCACACCAGTGACCTCTTTACATTTAAGCAATCTTGTCTGCCCAATGACAGTCGCAGCCAGGTTTCTTGGATGTAGATAAAATCAATACGTATGTGATTAGACAGTGCACTGACTATAGTGTGAGCATGGACAGGTCACTATTTGAAATGATGAATAGCCCTCTATCAACCTATAGTCCCTTACGATGCTAACATTTACTATAATCTTATTTGGGCTGCAATTTATCTTTCTCGTGCCTGATCAATAAAGATGAACACAACAGTTGTAAAGATCGATTGTAATTTTTTATAATTTTCAAGCATGAAGGTGCATTTTTGACACACAGACAACATTCCAAGTGTACTTGTTCTATCTTTTTAATTGCCATTTGAGTGATCAAATAAGCTGCTACTAAGAAGACATTTGTCATCTTAGATTGAGTATATCATGTGTTTCTGTGTAATACCTTCCCTTCAGAATTCACTCAGGATTTTCTTTCATGTATATAATTGTTTACAATCCAGAGATGAAGTCATTTTAAAAAAATCCTCCCCACTTCTTAGAATAATTTCACCAGTAGCTAGTGCTGAGAATACTGACTAGAAATGATGCTTGCTATAACATGCTGTCAATTAGAAATTACATTACTGCATTGTCTACTAATGGACTAGCAGAGTAACGGTTGAATTAATAATAGCTTTTATTTCCTCTACTGTTCATGTGGAATAGCCCCTCAATACACCGATAAATACACATCAATGTTGCACGTCTACTGTACATGCGCACACACACGTGCTATACTGTAATTATTTATTACATACCGAAAAAACATATTAAAAGAACAAGTCAAGCACTCAAAAATTAGGAAATACCAGAATTAAGGTGTCAAGGTTCTTTCCCCACTCTGAACTCTAGGGTAAAGATGTGGAGACCTGCATGAAAGACCCCCTAAGCTTATTCTTACCATCTTAGGTTAAAAACTTCCCCAAGGTACAAACCTGCCCTTGAACAGGATGCTGCCACCACCAAGCGTTTTAAACAAAGAACAGGGAAAGAGACCACTTGGAGACATCTTCCCCCAAAATATTCCCCCCCAAGCCCTACATCTCCTTTCCTGGGGAAGGCTTGATAATAATCCTCACCAATTGGTAGAGGTGAACACAGACCCAAACCCTTGGATCTTAAGAACAATGAAAAAATCAACCAATCAGGTTCTTAAAAGAAGAATTTTAATTAAAGAAAAGGTAAAAGAATCACCTCTGTAAAATCAGGATGGCAAATACCTTACAGGTTAATCAGATTCAAAACGTAGAGAATCCCTCTAGGCAAAACCTTAAGTTACAAAAAAACATCAACACAGGAAAACACATTCCCTCCAGCACAGCTTTTTTTACAAGCCATTAAACAAAAGAAAATCTAACGCATTTTCTAGTTAGATTACTTCCTAACTTTACAGGACTTGTAAGGCTTACATTCCTATTCTGTTCCCGGCAAAACCATCACACAGACAGACCAAACCCTTTGTTCCCCCCCGCTCCAGATTTGAAAGAATCTTGTCCTCTCATAGGCCATTTTGGGTCAGGTGCCAGCGGGGTTACCTTAGCTTCTGAACCCTTTACAGGTGAAAGGATTTTGCCTCTGGCCAGGAGGGATTTTATAGCACTGTATACAGAAAGGTGGTTACCCTTCCCTTTATATTTATGACATAAGGTTACCTGTGCAACCTTAATTCTTCCCCGTTGTACATATGCATTATGATACAGTCTTTAATTACATGATCACATACTTTCTCCATACAACCCCTGCTTCAATCAGTGCACGCCTGTACTCACTGAATGGGTAGCTAGTCAATATTTCTTTTTATCCTCATTGCTCAATATGTGGCCCCAGGCATTACTGAGTGCACACCATCCAAACTCTGCACTGAATGCAGAATAATTAATTGCCTCATGGATTTTTCTACGATGACCTCACATAGTATCTTAAATGTGAAGTTAAACTGGGAGGTGGTATTATTATACTCATTTTACACATTGTGAACTGGTGCAACCACTACTGAAATGCTGTGACCAGTCCTGGTGCCCGCAATTAAAGAAGGATGTTGGTAAATTGGAAAGGGTTCAGAGAAGAGCCACGAGACTGATTAAAGGATGAGAAAACACTACTTATAGTGATTGATTCAAAGAGCTCACTCTATTTAGCATAATAAATAGAAGGTTAAGAGGTGACTTGATTACAGTCTTAAGTATTTACATGGGGAACAAATACTTAGTAACGGACTCTCCAATTTAGCAGAGAAAGGCATAATACAAGCCAATGGCTAGAAGTTGAAGCTAGACAAGTTCAGACTGGAAAAAGGGCTAAATTTTTAACAGTGAGGGTAACTAACCATTGGAACAATTTACCAAAGATCACGGTGGATTCCCCATAACTGACAATTTTAAAATCAAGATTGATGTTTTTCTAAAAGATATTGTCTATGAATTACTTTGGGGGAAGGTCTATGTTACACAGGAAGTCAGACTGATAATCACAATGGGCCCTTGTGAAACTATGATTTAAAGGACTTCACAATACCTTTTTCTATTGCAGTTTGAAGAGCAAATGAGCAAAGGTAGTAGTAAACTGTTTTATCAACTACCTTGGTAAATAAATGAAACAATGATTTTCTGTTTAATTTTGGCACCTAAAAATGTTTCCCTGAATCAGAGAGGTGAATTGTGGCAGATAGTATAATGTTAGATAAAGGGGAGGCTACAGAAACAAGTATGCTGTGTGAGAGGAACGGGGATGGCTACCAAAACTAATATACTGCATGAGAAGAATGGAGGTAACTGAGGAATTGACTAAAGTATTATTGTATTCAACTGAGGCTAGCCCCAGCAGGTGTGAAAGCATGAGGCACGCAATGAAATCACTACAGCTTCATTATGCACATTAAAGGCAGACCTCACCATTGTGAGTCAACCAGGGAATTCCCTGTGTATTGCAGTAGTGCTTTGATGTGGCTCTGTCCACAGCACTGCAGAGGGGTATGACCCTGGGGAAGGGCTAGCGCAAACATTTTTGAAAGAGATACATTGACCCAAATACCTGCTTAACAAATATGCAGGAGGTAATAGCCCACGCTGTGACCTCCAGTTGCAGAGCAAAAATAACAAGGATTCCTTGTGGCACCTTAGAAACTAACAAATTTATCTGGGCATAAGCTTTCGTGAGTTAGAACCCACTTCACCAGATGCATGGAGTGAAAATACAGGAGCAGATATAAAGACATGAAAGGATGGGGGTTGCTTTACCAAATGTGAGGTCAGTCTAACGAGATAAATCAGTATCCACTGGAACTTCATGGCCATGGGGAGGATATACCTTGATTTTAGAAAGACTTTTGACACACTTCCAGAGGATATTCTCGTACACAAGCTAGGGAACTGTAGGCTAGATTAAATGACTATAAAATGGATGCACAAGTAGTTGAAAAACCATACTCAAAGAGCAGACATCAGTGGGTAACAATCAAACTCGAAGGACTTATCTAGTGGAGTCCTGCAGGCGTCTGTCCTTGGTCTGGTTCCAGTGAGGTTAATTAATCACTGGAACAATTTGCGAATGGTTGGATTCTCCATCAAGCTTGGATAATTTTTATTTACAGGATATGCTCTATTTCAAAGACATTCTTTTGGCCTGTGTTATACAGGAGGTCAAACAAAACAATCACAATGGTACCTTCTGGAGTTGGAATCTATGCAACACAGTGAACCAACAGAAGTTAGGATGTAACCAAGTCCAGATGACTGTGTAGTGGTGTTGGGAATGCATTTCATTTAGTACTCTTTTTTGTACCCTTTGTTATACATTTCTTTGAAAAGGTGTACTAAAATTAATTGGATCTTATGGAAGAAGTGCATTTTCAAGAGGAAACCAATGGGGAATGTTGATTTTGGTTGTGGAGGGGGTCCTGGATAGAAGGGGACTTAATCTACTATGTAAAATTAGGAACATTTTAAACTAAAATATTCACGATGGAACAGAGACAAATAATAACTAACAATAATGGGATAAACTGAATAAAGGAAAATGTAATCTGAATACTAGGAAACACATTTTAATTCTGTCAGACTCTGGAATAATCTTCCTCCAACAGAAGCAGTGGAAGCCACATGTTATGCAGAAATAGAGGAAGAATTCTCTTTGCTGGTAGCAATGATTTTCAAGTTTTGTATTAGAAAACAAGTTCCTACAGAAGCTTACAAGTTCAGTTGTTTCATCTGTATGTGGAACCTCAAAGCACAAGTGCATTTTTTACCTATACTGAAAATCTTCAGAACGTTTTCAGCAAGTTTGAAGCTCTAAAAGTTATTCGGTCATCCAAGCTGACAAAGGTTATCAACAGAATCAAGAGAATGTGAGAACCCTTGTTAAATTTCACTAAAGGAGCAGTACCAACATAACCTATTTCATACCAGAACTCCTTTTTGCTGTTGAAGTTTTTCTTTATGTGCCTTTAACTTTTAAAACCTGAACAAATTCAGTAGGAAGGTATATTCCACATAATCTATTTAAAGATTTTTACTTAATAGTTATGTTGTTTTTAGTTTATTTGACAAAGAAGGGGATATGGTCCTTTTATACAAGACTAAAATCTGACTTTTATTACAAGTTAGTGGCATGAAAGATAAAAACAAATTGCTTAATTTTCTGAGGGGCTAAGCACCTGCAGCTCCCACTGAAGGATACAGAAACTCTGAATGCTTGGCACTTTTGAAAATCAGGCCAGAAATGTAAAATTAAAAGCTCCTCCCACCCGAAAGGCTTAAAGCGATCATGATCAGAAACAAATTCACTCAACAATAGCTACAACTACAATGACCCTCCACAATTCCTTCCATAACCCACAATTCCTTCCATAATAACTTTCTGAAGGTTATTTCCATCTCTATGCCTAATGCGACCAAAACACACGTTTGCATCCATTGAGTTCCGACACATCAGAGTCTGCTTCTCTCCAATAATATTTCTAACATAGGCCTGGACTGCCTAAATAGCTGGGTTGTGCAGTGAAGGATTCCTCCAGGGCTAGAGAGTAAGGAATCTCTCTTGTGGCAGTCACTTCACAGCAATGGAACTGATGAGAACACTAATCCAGCCTCGGGGCTGGTGTCCACACTGCTTGCTCGCCACTATATGGGGCTAGGAATAGAGGTTGGAAAGTCTGTGGGTTCTTCTGCCCCCAAATCTCTGTAGCATAGTGATGCACAGGGAACTCTCATGTGGCTAGGTTTCTTGGAACACACAGGATGCATATCTCCTGTGTGGGCTCCCTAATTCCCTCCCACTGTGCAAAATGGTTCTGCTGCAAGAGGGTCCTTGACCTGGGAAAGAGGCTAGGATTCATCTGTAAGAGAGATGTTAATTGTCTCCATTTATCTCAAAGGGATTGATCTTTGAAACTTCTGAAGATGCAACAAGTAAGCATAACAAACAAAATGAAGGGATGGGGGAAAGAATACAAACCTAAATAGATAACATTACCTATTATAAAGCCTAACGATGAGCACAACTTCATGTTCCAAATCATGTTAAAATAGTTGTTAGTTTTTTAATCTATGCCTGTCTCTTAATTGATTTTAACTGTGTCATTGGAAAACCAGATGTACAAATTATACTACAAGCAAATTTGTATGTTGTTTAATATATTATATTTATTCTGCCTTGAATACTATTGAAGTGTTGCATGAAGGAAGTTATCAGTTTGCAAGTCCATAAGATCAGTGCCCTTGTCAAAGTGCTTTATACTAGATTCCAGTCATTTATGATCTCCCTCATTGGGTCTGATTGCGTATATTTTTTCCATCCTATAGATGAAGACTGCCAAAGAGCAGATCTGATTTCCAACACCAAATGTTCAGTATAGTGATACATCTCCTAAGTTTGTGAAAGAGAGCGTATCAGATCAGCAAGTGAAGCAAAGCAGAGAATTCAGATATGACCTTTTCATCTGAGCTTCCAAGCTCAACTTTTAGGCACACTTGGCTAACATAACTATTAATATGTCTAAAACCTCTCCCAAGATATGCTTCACTTCACTTTTCTTTCTTACTAGAACACTGATCTCTAATTGGTTAACACTCAGAGCTGCCAAAGAAAATGAAAACTTTTACTAAAAGGACAAAACTATTCAACATTCTTACTGCTATTCATCTTACCATCGAATCTGCATGTAATTGTAGCATATTCTCTAATACAAATGTTCTCAATCTTACAGACATACGCTCAGATGCACAACTATATTTAAACATCCTATTGATGACAGTATGCCTAATCAAAACCAATCCTGTCTACAACTTTTCTTCCAAGTCTCACCATGTTTTCAATATTACATGTTACAAATTACATTCTCACTAAGGAACCATATTGTTATTTCTCAGTACTCTAAAGGGCCCTGTCATCGCACACGACTTCAGAACACTGAGGAACCTTAACTGGCAAGTGAAAAGTCGGCACCATTCTCACATCTGTACTGCTCACAATCTAATGCCAACTGTATGTATGCAGTAACTATAATGGCATTTATAAATGGATGTCTGATATTTAAATTATGTACCAGCTTTCATCCCAAAGGATCCCAGTGCATTTTATAAACTTACACTCAAACTGAATATAAAGGAATTATTTATTTTACCACTGAAAGAAAACCACCTCTGGAGTAAAATGTGTTAGCTGATTAATATCCAGCAACACTTCCAAATGGTTTAGGTCAAACAGTAAATAACTCACTACAGTGGAAATTCAGTGAAGCAGAATATCATTATCAAAGTAAGGATTTGGCCAGGACTCTGGTGGTTCGCACACCAAATCTGCCCTGTGATTTTTAATGACCATCATTGGTCAGAACTTCTGTTTCATATCCTATCTACAAAAGAGCAGTACAGAGTTCCCGAGGACTACGCTGAGGTAGTGATTCAATATTTATTCAGCAGAAGAGCGCTACCTCCTGAATCACCAATGCTGCACTTCTGCAATACTTAGATGCTCCTTGAAGATCTCAAGATACCCACCTGCATAAGCTTCTCTCAGCTTATGATACCTGACAGGATCACAGAACAGTCTTACTATAGCTATTTCTAAAAGCACTTATCGCCTCATGGTATTTAAGGCAGTGAAATTACATCACTTAGGATGGAATAATTTCCTGAACTGTTAAGAGTAAAGAAACATTGACAAGATGGGACAGGAGTCCTATGTACAGAGAAATACACTATTCCTGGTATTTAAGTTTAGACCCCATGCACACACACTAGGAAGAGGACCCTCTAATTAAAACCATAAGATATTTATTAATTTTAATATATCTTGAGCACCTGTGCAAACTACATCTGCTAAATGTCATTAAATGTATGGCAGGACAAATTTTTTCACCTGAATAGTAAATTTGCTAAAAAAATATGCAGCTCTGGGGCAACTGAGATTATTGGCAAATTCCGATCAAATCTGGCAAGCAGATTCAGCTGAATAAGAAAAATGAGGGAATTTTTTTTAATGTCCAGTTTTGCATCGAATCTTCATTTCAACTGAAGCATCACTTTGAAATGTCATTTCAAAATATCATTTCAAAAAACTGTTTTGTTTCAAAATGTCATTTAGAAATGATATTCAAAATGTTTTGTTCAGCCCAAAAGACATTTTTCAGCCACACCTCAGTGAGGGGGGAAAAATAAATGAAAAAATCAGTTTTGGTACAAAATTAACTGAATTTTTTTCTCCCCTGATTTTTCAATTCAGCCCTCAAACTGAAAATATTTCTTGCTCAGCTCTAATTAAATGCAGTATTCTTTGCAACCATGTTTTCTATACATTTGTGGCAGTTTTTGGTATCTGCCCTCCATCCAGTTTCCTTTGGGAGTACCAACAGCAAGAAGAACTCAACATTTCTTTTTGTCAGTATCTATGCCTTCCTGTTAATGCTCACCACCTCAAAGAGCCCATACTTTCTTCTTCGAAGACTCCTTGTGTTATTGAAAACAATTAACCACTTAAACTTCTTCCTTTCATTCTCCATCTTACTTCTCTCCTCTTTTTCTTTTACAAAAAATTCCTTGTCATATTTATGTCAACTCACAATTCTTTGGTTTTCACTGTATTTCCTGATTATTCTCCTTCCAACATTGTTTTCTCCTTCAAGCCTTTATTGTTACAATATCTTGCCAAACAGCCTTCTTGTTTATTCAACTGTTGGTTGTAGGTGTTTCCTAACACTCTGCTGTCTTCTGTATACACTTCTCCCAACCATAGTTTTAGCCTTACCACTCTAAATTCTTTTTTCCCAGTCAAACTAATCATTGCTACCCCTACAGATCAGAGAGAGCATTCTATCTGCGCAGAATCTATATTCTCCAGAGATCCACAATGTACTACCTACCAGTCTGCACCAATTTTTAGCCACCTCTTTAGTTTGCAATCTGCTGCTATTTACAGAGTCCCAAGCATAGTACCTGTGCATTTCTGTGAAAACTAAAACACCTGCAAACATCCTTTTCTTAAGGCTGCTTCATAGTTTTTCAGGCCTGGTTCACAGGACCCAAGAATCTGCTTCTATGCTGCTCATTCCAGCATGAACCAGGTCTACTGATCCCTCAGTTCTTGCTTGGGAGTTGTCCACCACGATTGGTCTCCTACTGTGGCACCAAGGAGGAGATATGAACTAACCACATTTTAGATTGTAATCTATTTGGGACAGGGACTGTCATTATTATATGTGTGTACCATATCATAATATAATAACCTATAACAATGGGGTCTATCTAGTTATGGTCTTTAGGTGCATCCACAATATAAATGTTGAACAGTAATTCTGGGGAGAACTATACACAGTAGAATACACTTTTCCTAAATATCAAGTTTCCTGCCACAACAACCCTACTTAATTCTCCTTCCCCCATTATGAGTAATGGATCTGCCCATCCATATTACTATACCATGCTCATTACCATAGTATATGGATGGATCTATACATGGACTTTTAAATTTTGATTCTTGCACTTCACTGCATGTACCCAGCTGGCTTTACCCTATACTCGTAAGTATTTAGAATGTGCTTCACACTTTCAGTGCTTCCCCCCCTTGTTTTACTGCACAGTAACACTGGCCTCATCTGTATTAAACACCTGAAATTCTCACGCCCTAGACATGGTCACTTGTCTTTCAAATCTATAGTGGTAAAACACTAATTTCACAGTTATGAGATTTAGCAAATGTCTTTCAAGATGTAATTCACTGTAAAATTACTTCAAGTTACAATAATTATTTGCAACACTGCCTACTGCCATATTTATTTTTAAATTCTCCTGGGTGCTGTGTAAAGTGACTAGTCTAGTTCTCAGAATCAGCACTTTTGATCTTATAGTGCTCAATCCTGTGGATGAATTCACTAAGAAAGCATCACATTTGTGGTATTTGCAAATTGCAGCTTTCCACTTTATTCTACCATCCACCTCATACTATCCCTAAAGCCTGCACCAAAAGAGAAGCAAAACAATATCAGTCAGTAAACTGGTTTCAGAGGAACAGCCGTGTTAGTCTGTATTCGCAAAAAGAAAAGGAGTACTTGTGGCACCTTAGAGACTAACCAATTTATTTGAGCATGAGCTTTCGTGAGCTACAGCTCACTTCATCAGATGTTTACCGTGGATTATTCTATTTACCATTAGCAAAATGGCAGTTTAAAATTTTACAAAGGTTGCGGCAAACACACATATATTGTTTAAGACTGACATCTTTAATATAAAAGTACACTTCTTGTAAGGGTCCATTAAGGAGTCCTTCAATTTTATATATCAACAACTACAATTTCCTCTCGATTCATGGTAACAGCTCAGTGAAAAAAATGCATAAACCTAATTCAACTTCCCAATAAAGGAAAGAAAGAAGAGAAATTTCCTCAACTTCCGTTTTTCCCAGAAAGGTCTTCCTAGTTTCTTTTCTCTTTCCAAACAAAGGCTCCACTAATTAGGTGGGTGGCCCTTCACTCTCTCGTGTGCGGCCACCCTGAATGGAGCTCGTGGACCACAGTTTGAAAACCACTGCTCTAAATGACTCATGTAGAGTTTTACATTAGTTATTGCCAAATGCTACCACATTAGACTTTTTAGATTGTAAGCTATTTGGGGCAATGAATGTCTGTTTTATGTTTTGAGCAGTGTTGTGTACAGTTAGTACTAAACAAGCCAACAGCAAACAACAAAAACTTGGATGTGAGTAGAATACCTGGTTTAGTAGGCGATGTTAGGTACTAAAAATGCTGCAACACCAAGAAAAGAGAGCGTGTGTAATGGGCCGAGTATCTGCCTTATGTCTGAATTCTCTTGTTTGTGTCTATTTCTTAATGTCTTCAACATGAGTGTGTAATAGTGCATATAAATAAATAAGCTCTTGTGTATATATGATCTACAGTAATGTATGGGGTTAAACTCTCAGATATGGGGGGAAAATAAAGATTTCAAACATGTCAGCAGAGTATCTACTCATTTCAAAGGCATGATCATCTTCCCATATTTCAAAGGAAAAGCCTTTTAAAAGATCTGGCACAGAAATATGCATGTGAACAGAAGCATATTGTAAAGTTTAAGCTTTCAGGTATAATGGTTCTCAGTTACAAGGCATGAGATGCTAGAATACTTGATTCTCTGTGGTACATTCAACAAAGCAGAATACACCACCAGCCTGGCATTATCACCTCTGTCCAGCCTCCAATCTGATGGTTAATGAAAACTTTTGTTTGATTGTGGCATATAGCCCTTCCAAAACTGTACCAAGCTCCGCTCAACTTCTGGGTTGGGCCTTATTCATACTGCACAGATAAACGGATTTAGAAGCCAAAAAACTCTGAAATGGTTAGGTCCAATATAAAAAGTAAAGCCAGTTACCAATCTCTTCTTTTTTGTAAGGAGTGGGGGATCCAGGAATTTAACCAAATACAGGGCTGATGTGTATCAAAGGGGCTCTGATCTTGTCAAGGCAGCATCTGACCAGCAACTATGGGGCTTTTCCACCTAGCCCTTTATTTCCTCTTACCTCCTGCACCTCTATAACATTCCTCTTTTGCTGTTAAAACCAATTAGTAGCTCTGCACTGGTCAGCAGGGATTGCTCATAAGTAATGCAGCAGTCCTACTGAACCCTCCTCAGAGGCAACCCTACTGAAGCCAGCAGTTAGCCTCTGTGCAGAATCTAAACATGCACTTCACAATGAACATCATATGACATATGGTACCTCTTTTCCCACTGCCTCCTTTGTCAGCTGTCTAATGTAGGACCAAATCCTGAGGTCTTGGTCTTGATTCATTCCTTACTCTGGCAAAACACTCACTGAAGAGATGATGCAGTCATTAGATTGTTAACTCTTCGGGGCAGGGACCCCTTATAGACTGTAAAAATTACACCTAAAAATATGGGGAAGACCTATACGCCTAAAACAAGAATAAAAATTGATGCTCCACGCTGTGTAATCACCTAGGGAGTGAACTGCATCCCTTTATGAAAAATTGCTTAATGAACAGCACAAAAGAAATGTAAGTGCAGTTGTTATAATCTGGAACTCATAATGTGAATTAAATTCTTGAGCTATGCTTTCCCCATACACACATTCACACAAATGGTGATCCACCAAAAACTTGTGTGCCTGAATCAGAGCTTATTGCTCAGTGAACCTCAAACAGCATTACAAAATCCATCAGCTGCCACATGTAAATGACCCTTTCCCAAGGCTCAGCTTCAGCAGTTCTCCTTTGCTGGAGAGAGCCCCCTATTCAATTGAAGGCCAAGTTATTAAGAAATTGTTTGTCGTCGTAGATTGGATTGATCGTTTGTTTCCTGAATTCCTTTTCCTATCATTTACTCATTATACGCCTCCTCCTGATGGGAGAGGACATTTATTTGCTTCTGCATTTATTGTGCTGGCAAACAGAAACATTCTGTAGCATTTCCTGGGGGTTCTCTCATTTATCTATTGGATAAGAGACTGAAGTTTTCTAAGGGCAGAAAAATTAAAATATCACTCAGGCTGACAGCAATGAAAATGAGGGTCTGTTTGTATAGGAAGGCTGTTTCTGAGCTTTAGGTTTACAAGGCTATTTACTAAAGAGGGTTGCAACATTTCATATAGCTACCACTTCTCGTATAATAAAAAAAATTCCTGGCTGTTTCCTAGCTGGATACGCGGATACTCTGAACAGAAGTGCTGAAATATGCCATGTTCTAATGCATATCAGAAAATGATATTGGTACCTGTTTAAAATGGAAAATACACTTAAAATTATGTAATTTTCTGTTTTAAGGTACATGCCTACCATCCATTGCACAATGGAGCAGCGTGTTCCCGTGATTAGGAACAGGAACTGGGTGTCACGAGTTCTCGGCTGTGTTTCATAATGTCACTGACTCTGTGACCTCAGTCAAGTCATTTAATTTTTTGGTGGCTCAGATTCCCCACTTAGCAAATAAAGTTTATATTTGCCAGCCTCTCAGGAGTCAGATGGGCTGTATGTAAATCACTTGGAGACTTTATGATGAAAGGAGTTACTGAATTATACCTTTATACAATCAGTAAGCATTTTAAAAAGTCTCCTAAAATTTCAGTACGTTGCCTGTAATGTGATGCACTTGAAAGAGTAAGGTAGGATTTTCCTCAGTTGTTACTTTCCAAAGGTAAATTCAGGCAAGTTACCCAATCTCACATATTTTTAAGTAAAATATTTAATGGCATGATTTCATATAATCATTTTTATTGTTTATATTACTGTTTGTGCCTAGAGGATCAGCACCCAGTTGAACTAGACACTGTACAAACACACAGGAAGACACAATTCCTTAGATTTTACAATCTAATTTAAAACCGAATTAAACACTTGGAAGTAAGAAGCAAACAAAGAGATTGAGAGAGAGACAGACAAGGATAACAGACAAAGGAGGATGTAGTTACAGATTAGCTGCATACATATATAAAACACTTCTCATGTCCCATATAACACAGGAACCTGTTTGTTAACGTTAATAGCATGTTTACTTGTTTTGGTCAATACAACCTCTTAAAAATTCCCTAATTACATATTTTAGTTTAGCTCTAGAAAAAGGAGGGGACATCAATCCTACAGGATGGAATTACTTACTCTCTCACACCTTTCAGAATCAGATTCTACTTGCCAGTAAATTCCAGTTTTAAAGCAAGCAAGGGGCAAAGCTGGCAGGACTAGTTCCTATTGTTCCTGACTTTGCAGGTGGGAATCAGAAGAAAAATGAGTGGAATCCAGAGGAACTGTCACTATAAGCTTCTTTACAGCAAGTATTGTTCCCATATCCTCAGTCCAACCCCAAGATTTCCGAGTAGTTTCATATAATCTATATATTCATTCCTAGTAATAATTTGCACTGATGTACATCAGAGGATCACAAAGTGCTTTACAAGTATCAAGAGTCAGGTTATTCTTATGAGGTAGATTGTTTACATGAGAAAAATCCTGACTCATGGCGACTGACTATTATTGGACAACCAACAAGTTTCTATCATTAAACCTCCTAAGAGGTTAATAACACTGAGGTCCAGAACAACATTAACCATATTGCATATATCCATGCTTCTCAAACCACGATCTGTAGAGCCTTCCCTGGAGGTTTGCAGAAGGAAACATTAAAAATCAAGCAGGGAGGGACTAGAGCGCTGGGAGTGCAGATGGATTCATGGGGGATCTCTCTTTTACAAAGTTGTCTGTAGAGTGAAGTAGTCATAGAACCTCAGGACAATATATAAATAGTTGTTTTCTGATTGGCTGCAATGAGCCCAATGAAAGTTAATATTCCCCTCCTTCTTGGTCAGTAAATCTTGCATTCACTTACAAAGTCAACAAGGGCCTGATTTTCAGAGGTTCTAAGCACCCAGGACTCCAATAGAAGTCAATGCTTAGCACCTCTGAAATCTACACTCAAGTCTCCTTATTGGAAGTTTGTAGATACAAATGAGTAAACTACAGTTGCTTGTCCAAAATCGTACTGCAATTCAGTAGCAGAGCCAAACCTGCTAGTCCTGACTCCTACTCCTTTGATCTAATCAGATAAAATAAATTCCTTCATGATTGTGATAACAGTGTTTCAGTCTTCTCTCTTCTAGATGTCTTATTTACTAGATACACTGTATTCGGACAAAAATCACTATCTTTGAAACAATCCCTCTAAAAACTTACTTTTAAAAGTTCATTCAAATTGGCTTGGATAGAAACCATGACACATCCACTGAACACTGGCTGCAAGACTATAAAGAAAGTGTAATGATAAAGGGAAATGTAAACGGCACTAACTCACACTACACTCAAGTAGGAGATGTTGAACATCAATGAGGGCTCAGAAACAATACAAATTCACCAAGTGAGATCAGAATTAGAACAAGAAATAAAATAGTCATTCTACCTGGAAAAAGTCAAGCCAAGATGTCTGAGAGAAAATAATTTAACATGCAAAAGTTTAACAGGAAGAAGGCACTTTGAAAGAGCAAGTGAGTGTCTAAAGATTGGAAGGAGACTTAAGGATGAATTCCGGACAGCATGTTAGGTATGAACTTCAATATATTATGGCAGAAAAAGAGTGAAAGCTTTGGATTGCATTTGAAGAGGAATCACATCACAGTATAGGGAGGTGGTAATCATCTATACAGCACAGGGAAATTGGATGCATTCAGTTCAGGACACGAACACAAGACAAAGATATAAAGCAAGAGGGACTAAGAAAAATTCTCTAAAAGTGATAAAAGCGGTAGACGAATAGATTTATGGAGGAAGATAAAAAGAACAACCTCTAAGAACACCAATACTTTTCCTTATATATTTCCAGATGGTTCACACAGTATCCAAACATCAGGTATTAGTATGTTTAAGACAAATGAAGCACTGAAATGTGGTATAAGTTATTGCTACTTAACACACAGTATTCTGGTATTAATGATTTTTATACAAATTAAAGAAAACAAAGCACAAGACAGATAGTTCCATATTTTGCTTTGCATTTGAAGTATAGATATAATAATTTTCACAGCCAAAAAAAAAAATCAATTTCTTTTGCATATCTTGGGAATCTGGAAAAATGGATCGTACAAACAGCCTCTATAAAACATGGCTATTCCTGGTGCTAATATATCTTTTCATAGAAACACAGTTTATGATAAAGAAAAATGACCTGAAACATTATTGTATTTTTGTCTCATGTAGTTTATATGTAGAAAAGGAAAAAATTCTCTATTGAAAGAAATGTTTCTCTACACACTAATGTCTATTATTCAGTGTAGTGCATCTGCTTTTTTTTTTTTTATTGTTATTAAGTGACATTTCAGGACTGCTATTGATTTGATGCAAGAAAATGAAAGATGGGAATGAAAAGTATTTTTTTAAACAAGAAAAATCTCATGGAATATAAAGGCAAGGCTGACTTGTGATGGTTGTTGGAAAATACACAATTTTTTTTAAAGTTAATTTAGTGGAAGGCCGTAATAGAAGATGAGTGGAAAAAAAAATCAGTTTAAAAAACAATTGTTTAGAACTATAATGAGGCTCAGCCTGATATGGAGCTATTGCACTAAAGCAATACTATAGTCAAAAGGCTACAGTTCAGTCTCTGCCTTTTGTCAATCAGGTTGAGGTTAGAGATATTTTAACTGATAACAAGATTCCTGATCTTAATATGCCAGGCAAAGAGCTCTCTCAACAACAGGGTAATCCCAAAAATATAATGTAATCTAAAGAGAAGAATTTTCTGGCATTTGCGACATGATACTGGATCTCAAGTTGAGTTGACAGCTTTATTATGTGAAACTGCAACAACATTACATTCTGGTCAGTACTAAATAGGGTATTGCTATGAACAGTATAGAAACACAAAGCATTGCAAAATTATGATGAACTCCCAGTTTTATATTTCTGGTGCTGAGTCTGAGCTAAAGCATAGAAAACACGGTTACTCACTTTCTCGTAACTGTTATTCTTAGAGAATCATAGAATCATAGAATATCAGGGTTGGAAGGGACCCCAGAAGGTCATCTAGTCCAACCCCCTGCTCAAAGCAGGACCAATTCCCAGTTAAATCATCCCAGCCAGGGCTTTGTCAAGCCTGACCTTAAAAACCTCTAAGGAAGGAGATTCTACCACCTCCCTAGGTAACGCATTCCAGTGTTTCACCACCCTCTTAGTGAAAAAGTTTTTCCTAATATCCAATCTAAACCTCCCCCACTGCAACTTGAGACCATTACTCCTCGTTCTGTCATCTGCTACCATTGAGAACAGTCTAGAGCCATCCTCTTTGGAACCCCCTTTCAGGTAGTTGAAAGCAGCTATCAAATCCCCCCTCATTCTTCTCTTCTGCAGGCTAAACAATCCCAGCTCCCTCAGCCTCTCCTCATAACTCATGTGTTCCAGTCCCCTAATCATTTTTGTTGCCCTTCGCTGGACTCTCTCCAATTTATCCACATCCTTCTTGAAGTGTGGGGCCCAAAACTGGACACAGTACTCCAGATGAGGCCTCACCAATGTCGAATAGAGGGGAACGATCACGTCCCTCGATCTGCTCGCTATGCCCCTACTTATACATCCCAAAATGCCATTGGCCTTCTTGGCAACAAGGGCACACTGCTGACTCATATCCAGCTTCTCGTCCACTGTCACCCCTAGGTCCTTTTCTGCAGAACTGCTGCCTAGCCATTCGGTCCCTAGTCTGTAGCTGTGCATTGGGTTCTTCCGTCCTAAGTGCAGGACCCTGCACTTATCCTTATTGAACCTCATCAGATTCCTTTTGGCCCAATCTTCCAATTGGTCTAGGTCCTTCTGTATCCTATCCCTCCCCTCCAGCGTATCTACCACTCCTCCCAGTTTAGTATCATCCGCAAATTTGCTGAGAGTGCAATCCACACCATCCTCCAGATCATTTATGAAGATATTGAATAAAACCGGCCCCAGGACCGACCCTTGGGGCACTCCACTTGATACCGGCTGCCAACTAGACATGGAGCCATTGATCACTACCCGTTGAGCCCCACAATTTAGCCAGCTTTCTACCCACCTTATAGTGCATTCATCCAGCCCATACTTCCTTAACTTGCTGACAAGATGTGTTGTTCATGTCCAATCAGGTGTGTGCTCGCAAATGTGCACAGTAACCAGAAGATTTTTCCCCTAGCAGCAACCGTAGGGTCAGCCTGGGCACCCCCTGGAGTTGCACCTTCATGGTGCCCAATACAAAGCCCTGCTGACTCCACACTGCCTCAGTTCCTTCTTGCCGGCTACTCCAACAGAGGGGTAGGAGGGTGGGTATTGGAATGGACATGAACAACACATCTCAAAGAACAACCGTTATGAGAAGGTGAGTAACCGTTTTTTCTTCTTCAATTGCTTGTTCATGTGAATTCCAATCAGGTGATTCACAAGCCCAAGAACAGGAGGCGCGGTCGGAGTCATCCACTGATTGGAGCACTGCTCATCTGAAGGCCGCATCGTCTCTGGCCTGCTGAGAAATAGAGGAACGCTGTTGATGAAGTCTGCGCCCTGGTGGGGTGCCAGTAAACAGGGGTGCGGGAACCCCCTCCAGGTTGTACCATTCCCGGATGCAGGATGTGATCCATGACTAAATGCATTGTGACGACAAGCACAGGCCTTTCATTCTGTCTGCCGCTGCCACGAACAGCTGGGTCGATTTTCTGAACGGCTTCGTTCTCTCAATTGTAAAAGGCTAGTGCCCTGTGGACATCTAGTGAACGGAGTCTCTGCTCCTTGCCGCTAGGATGAAGCTTAGGGTAGAACACCGGGAGAAAGATGTCCTGGTTAATGTGAAACTGTGACACAACCTTTGGGAGGAAAGCAGGAGGCAGCCTGAGCTGCAACTTGTGCTTATAAAACATGGCATAAGGGGGCTCTAAGTTTAGGGCCCTGAGTTCAGACACCCTCCCAGCCGAGGTTATCACCATCAGGGACGCCACCTTGAAAGAAAGGTAGAGCAGGGAGCATGACGCCACAGACTCAAAAGGTGGTCCCATGAGTCTAGTAAGGACCAGGTTGAGGTCCCAGATCAGGACAGGCTGACAGATGTTAGGGTATAGCCTATTGAGCCCTTTTAAGAACTGGCTGACCATTGGGTTAGTAAACAGAGAGCGGCCCTCCTCACCCGGGTGAAAGGCCGAGATGACAGCTAAGTGCACCCTTATTGAAGATAACAAAAGCCCCTGCTGCTTCAGATGGAGGAGGCAGTCCAGAATAAGTGGCACGGATGCTAGTGTTGGGGATGAATGGTGTTGCGCCGATCAGACTGAAAATTTCTTTCACTTAACAACGTATGTGGCTCTCATAGACGGTTTTCTGCTGCCAAGGAGGACCTGTCTAACGTGGTCTGAACAGGAAAACTCCATCGGGTTCAACCATGGAGCTTCCATGCTGTGAGGTGAAGCGACTCGAGGTTCGGGTCTTGAAGACAACCATGATCTTGTGTCAGAAGGTCTGGGAAGAGAGGCAGGGTGATTGGGGCTTCCACGGACATGTCTAGGAGAGATGTGTACTAGTACTGATGGGGCCAGGCTGGTGCTATCAATATGACTTGAGCTCGTTCCCTCCGGATCTTGAGGAGTACCTTGTGAATGAGCGGTATGGGCGGAAAGGCGTATAGGAGACCTTGCACCTGTGCTCCTCATGAACCTCCTCCACTGCCCCTAAAGATAGGAGCGATTGCACCTCCTGGATAAGGAGCTGCTTGTGAGAAGGGTCCCTGAAGAGGGACGGGGAAGGGGGGGGGTGGAAGAGTGGGAGGGCACAGAACTTGACGGAGTATCCCCTCTCTACCATGCGGAGGAGCCATCGGTCCGAGGTAATACAGGACCATGCATGGTAGAAAGGGAATAGTGGGGACGAGAAGGTAAGGCGGGATGGATCCAGTCTTTGGTGTGGTATACCATCCTCAACCGTGCCTTCAAAAGACCAGTTTGTGACCTGAAGACAGCTTGAGTTCTCCCGAGCCCTGGCCAGAGGTTTGGCGCAGCCTTCTCCTGCCGTTCCGATTCCTCCTTTTGGACCCGTCTTGGAAGTTCTGCTGACCAAACCGCTGCTGGGGCTGCGGATGGACTTGTCTCTGCTGAGTTGAAGGAGTATAGAGGCCCAGGGACCTGAGGGTGGCTCTGGAATCTTTAAGGCTGTTTAGCCTTTTGTCATCTTCTCTGCGAAGAGAGTCTCACCTTCAAAGGGCAGGTCTTGGATGGTTTGCTGTACCTCACAGGGGAGGCCAGAAACCTGGAGGCATGAGCCCCTTCTCATGGCCACTCCAGTAGCCATAACTCTGGTTGCTGCATCTGCCCCATCAAGTGCCGCCTCAAGGGACACTCTGGAGATCAGTCTCCCTTCGTCAACCAAAGCCGAAAATTTGGCGTGGAAGTCCGAGGGGAGCAACTCCGTAAATTTAGCCATCGCCGAGCAGGCATTGTAGGAGTACCTGCTGATGATGGCCTGCTGGTTGGATACTCGGAGTTGCAGTCCCCCCGTGAAGCAGACTTTTCGCCCAAAAATGTCTAATTTTTTGGCATTCCTATTCTTCGACGAAGGGCCTTGAAATCCTTGCCTCTCCCACTGGTTAGCAGCATCCACCACCAGAGAATCAGGCAGAGGGTGGTAATAGATCTGTTCATAGCCCTTGGAGGGCACAAAGTACTGGCGCTCATTGTGCTTAGTCGTAGGTGGCAGCGAGGCCGGGGTCTGCCAAAGGGTCTTGGTTATGTCATTGATTGTCTTTATCAGTGGTAAAGCGATACGGGCAGGGCCGGAGGGAGCCAGGATGTCCACCATAGGGTCCTAATTATCCACAACTTCCTCTGCCTTAATGCCCAGAACCTGGGTGACCCGTCACAGCAGCTGCTGCAACACCCTGGAGTCTTCCAGAGCTGGGGCTACTGAAGTGCCTGCTAGGGCCTCATCTGGTGAGGAGGAGGAGGAGACCACCAGGGGAGGGAGTGGTTCCCTACCGTCCCCACTCAAGCTATCTCTTGACCCTGTGGAAACTGCAGTAGGTTGGCTTGGTCCCGGTGCTGTGAAAGGCGCAGGTGTTGATGCCAGTGTCGGTTCCCACACCAGCGCCGGTGCCTGGTGCAGCATGTGCACCAGGGTTCCTGTAGGTGTTGCTGCAGCCAGCGCCGACGATGGAGGCGGTCTCGGTGCCATCGTCAGTGCCGAGGGTGCTGAAGCCTCCGGTGCTGAAGTGGCCGATGTCAGTGCTGCTATTAATGACTGAGGCATTGGCTCCAGTGCCAACTGTGGCAGAACGAACGTCGTGGACACCACTGATCCTGCACCCGAGTAGGACCCCTGGCTCCGACCCTGGGCTTGATGGAAAGCCCACGGAGTCCAAAAGGGCGACTGAGGTGGATTTTGCCATTGAGGGGCCACTGCATCGGGTGGGACCACCTACGGTGAGGAGGATCTTCTGCTCCTGCTATAGTCAGAGCGGTACGAGTCTGACTCCGACTCTGACTCCGAGTAGGAGGACCAGGGTGGAGTTGCTCCTCTCGAGGTAGAGCGTCAGGAAGCAGAGTGCTGAGGTGAGGGGGATCGGCGTGTCATCATCGCTGACTTTCCCTTTGACTGCACGGGATGCTGGGATGGAACCTGCGGTACCGGGACACTCCCTTGTCTCGGCGGCAAGAACAGCGCCATGAGCCTCAATAGGTTCTGCACCACCTCGAAAGCCTCTGGGGTGGACGGGAGCGGTAGATGCTCCGATGGGTGCAGTGAGCGAGATGGGCCCATACTCGACTGCCTCGCTTGGGCAGGAGTCAACATGGCCCCACTCTGAGTCTCCGAGCCATGGCATGACTGAGGTGCCACTGGTGGCTGGTCCCTGGGTCTTGCTGAAGGAGAATGGCCTCTCTCCGACCTCTTTTTATTCTGTTCTGGCAATTGGGACTGGTGCCGAAGGCTGGAATGTCCCCAAGAGGCTCCATGACGGTGCCAAGCTTCCTTGCCAGTATCTTTCTTCAGCACTGGATCCTTCAAAGACGGTGCTGGAGCACTTCGCCTCAAAGACGACATGCCAGAAGCAGGATTCCTGGTGCCTGGGTCTGACTGATGTCGGAGAGCAGTCTCCATAAGAAGAATTTTGAGACGCTGCTCCGTCTCCCTAATGGTTCTCAGTTGGAACTCCCGACAGATCTTGCAGCGGTCTTTCTAGTGACCCTCACCCAGGCACCGTAAGCAGGAGATGTGGGAGTCACTTTTTGGCATGCGCATCGCGCAAATCTGGCAAGTCGTAAAGCCTGGGATCGCGGCAGGCCCCGATAACAAATGGGGGTGGAGAGGAACCCCCATAGCTGAAACTTATAAAGAACTACTGAATTATACTAACTATTGGAAACTAACTATGTAGAGCGAATAAAGCACTGCTAATCCACTTGCCGAAGCAAGAGAAGAGCAAGGGGAAAAGTTTCAGCTATCGTCACTGGCAGTAAGAAGGAACTGAGGGGGTGTAGGGTCGGCAGGGCTCGATATTGGATGCCATGAAGGTGCAACTCCACCCTATGGTTGCTGCTAGGGGAAAATTCTTCTGGCTACTGTGCACGTGCACACACCTGACTGGAATGGACATGAACAAACACTCGAAGAAGAGTTTCAGAAGAAGAATGAATAGTTTGAAAGCCCAAGCCCACAGGTGGGAATTTGGCAATCTGGATCTAATTTTAGATCTGCTTCTATTCTCATCTCTGCCACAGAATTGCTGTGTAAACTAGGCCAAGTCACATTATTTCTCTCTGCCTCAATTTCCCCAACTGCAAAATGGGAGGGCAACATCACCAACCTCACAGAGATGCTATGAGTTTTAATTCATTGTCTACACAATATATTAAGATTTTCAAATGGACATCACACTATGTTTTCTTAGTTATATGTGAAGGAGTTCTGCAAGCAAATACATAGGCTTTTATTTTTTTCAGCCCCTGTCATTGTCTATAGACAGGAGGATACAGACGCAGTATCTAGGCTGGCATATAGTGATGCTGGAGAAATTTAATTAAGTTTTATAACTAGCCTGCTCTGTGGATGATATTAATGTAATCACATCTCCCTTTCCTTACTCCACTAGCAACACTTAGGACTTTGGTTTATACAGGAAATAGCGTTCTTGGAAACATTTTAAATGAAATTCAAAATGTCAGGCAAATTTTGCTGCACTTTTCCCACCCCAGCCCCTTGTCTCTTGCCTGGAACCTGGGAGAGAGGGAGAACAGATTCCATTATGGACAACACTTTGCAGGTCTGACATACATTTTCAGCACATGAAGGCTTTATCTTGACAAGGGTTCAAAAGGTGTGTTGTTACCTCATGACAGCTAACCACCTTCCAAAATCCAAAATCCTAGCCCATGCTAAGATGGTTGAGTTAAAGCCTAGTCTTGTACCTCCTAGGCTTTAGCTCAATCAGCTTACCAGGTCCTAAAATGTATCTTGCCTTGCCTTGCATCTTGCTAGGGTTTTGGAAAGCACTAGTTAGATCGAGACAGCTGATGTAACCTAATATCCCATTTTTAAATCTTAGCCAAGATACGGACAGATACTATGACAAGAGGCACTATGACTTGTGAATGGAATCAATGGCATGGCATGGAGTTATGGGGCACTCTGGTGCTGGAGGGGTCGCCTTTCAAATGAGATATGTACACCTAAGTCTTGACCTCTTGCAATCACTAAAGATCCCAACCTCAGCTGTTGCGTAGGGATCAGTGTACTGATTACTTATTATTCACCTAGTGTTTGCAAAATGTCAAGTGCTAAGCAGTTTTATTAGTGCTGTTGTGTATTGTTATAGTTAGTGGTTTAGAATACGTTAAAACCAGCCCAGGCACAAAAATCTATTTGCCCATCACTTAGCATTATGACTGACAATATCAAAAAACTTACTGATATTTTACTTGTTCAGCAAGGAACTTATTCACCCTGGTCAACCAAACAAATAGAACTTTGCCAGTTAGCCAAGTTACACCCCAGAGGTAAATTAATTAATTCTCAAGAACATTCAGAGACTTAATGTTTACAAAGCTCTCAGTTCCTCACATAAAATGTATTACATACAACTGCATGTTATCATCATCTAAACTCATTTTCCACTCTGATGGATCCAACCCAAAGTCTCCACACATTTTATTGATATCATTGTCATTTGATTCTGAAAGCCATCAATGAATGAAGTCCAAACTTGTACAGAGAAAATGCGTTTGCTGTACTAACTGCAGCTCTTAAACACAGGACAAAAGGAGTTGAATCCTTTCCCAGTTATAAAATTCTTGCTGATACACTAAAGCAATATCTTCAAGAAAAGGAACAGGGTGATAGCTTATTTATTTTTTAAATTAAACATGCTTACACTACTCCCAATATATTGTAGAGAACATAAAGGTTTGAATTGATTTACATTGCTTTGTTATAAAACTTTTTGATTCTCTTATTATCTACACCTTGCAAGCTGCAGCTGAGTTGTTGAGTCTCAGAAAGGGTAAACAAAATACTGGAAAATATGAACAAACGTGAAACCTATATTGTTTGCATCTTAGTACTTATGTTCATTACAAACTCAAAAAAAGGCAAGACTTGGCTCTGAAGCTGAACTGTATATTATCTTCTTTTCAGAGCCCTGGGGCTGTCATTGCAAAGCACAGTGGTCCATTCTAAGCCCTGAATAGAGAAAAGGAAGAGATCATTCAATTATAATTTCCCTGCACAATTGGTATGAGCATTTCCTACCAACCGGATTAATTTGAACGCAAGATCCCAGAATAAAGCTGCTCAGCAGAAAGGATGGCAGTTTAATGTCTAGTAAATTTGATTTCTCTGAAAACCCTGACACATCATAATAGTGAAATCCTATTTACTGTAGCAAACAGGATGGATTATACTATTTAATACCTGGTATAGTGTGTGCCATCAGCTCACAGCTTTGTGCTCATCTTACCTTAAGGTTAATACTCCTTGAAAGCCTAAACGGTAAATAGAATTCCCAAATTAAGTGCCGATCCGATGATTTGTAAATCCTTCCTCAAAATTTAAGTTGCGAAAAAAATAAAATGGATTCAGGTAAGACTATCATTTTTCCAGAACTTATGTCTAAATTCTTAGGCTCTGATCTGACAATAAGCTTTGCACAAAAAGAGCCTCTGCATCCATAAGAACTCCACTGAAATCCATAGAGGTCTGCCAACAGAATTCACTGTAGGATCCAGACCTCAGACTTTAAGCTATTTGAGACAGGGATTTTGTCTATCTCTGAGATTGTACAGCACCTACCATGATGTAGGGGGCCTCTGAGGGCTACTATAATATAAACAATAAATACTAACAACATCTAGCTCTTTTAAAATACGTACACGTACTCTGTACGCTGCCCAGTGAAGATATTTTTAGAAAATCAGAAGCATAGGAACTTATTGCCTTGACTGAGCCAAAGCCTGACCAATATTAGGGCTTATTTCTTACTCATTCATATGAGACTGATAGAAGTTAAATAATTTTGTGATATATTAGCTTATTAAAAACTCCTTCATTCTTACTCCCACAAATAGGGGCATGATTCCCATCAGGATAGAGCTGAACACTAAATGACAACTGAATGTAAGTTGTTTCACTTCCTATAAACTGTATTACTTATATAGTACCATAGATCTGCATGGCACTGCTAAGGTGAAGAGAGACAACCAGCATTTCTCATGGATTTAAAAATACTCTAAAGCAGCAGCAACTGGATCAAGGAATGGTGGAGCACAAGACACACTATGAACAAAATTAGTACAAATTATTATTTTTGTTGGCCTCCAGATAACACAGTGATGAGCACATTAGAAATGCAAAGACAGATGAGATCTTGAGACAATGTAAAGTTAGACCAATGACAGAATGACTCATATGGCTGATCAGGACAACGGCAAATACAAGAGGGGGACACAATTCTTGGTGTGTGTTAGAAAAAGAGGTCTTGGGAGCCTGCACAGCTTCACAGACAGAAAGTAGTAAAACCTCATCTCATCAATTCTTACACTGCAATTTTAAGGAAAAGTCAACATATTGTATATGTGAACGTTTACGGTACTATAGAATGTAGAGTGGTTCTATCAAGAGATATTGTTCTATGGGCCTTTCTTTAAATCTAATTTTCTGTTAAGTTTTCATTTAACTTACAAGAACCATAAACAGACAATGAAAAATATCTACAACTGCATTACAGCTTCTATTCCAATTGCTACAAATAAAGGTACCAGGTCCTGTTTCCATCAGCATAAAAAAAAAAGTGACCCAAAAACCTTATATCTGTATCCTACAACTACATATGTATCAATCCTCAGTGGTCTGTTCTGATCAGAATGTGTGTAAGGAGCCATGTCCATATATCTCTTGGGTAGATACAAAGTAGAATATGCCCCTTTTAGGGCTGATGAATTAATTTCTCTCTGAAAGTCTAATGTGGGAACTCTTAAATAATGAGTTTATAGCCTAACCAGATATACTGTATCTGAAGGTTATTTTTTAACTTCTTTGTTAAACTATTCCATCTTGCTTAGCTGCTGTGGAGTATGCAATAACTCTTAGTTTATGTGTCATCTTTGACCTAGAAACACTAGCAGCTGTTGGGGGAAATCACTGTTTTTTGGAAAGTACCAAAGGATTTTTAGCACATAAACCAAATTTATGAACAGCTATTGCCCCTGAGAATTGAACTGTTTATGTTTTAGTCCCACAGCTGTCACTGGTGCACAGTTACTTTGTCCTGCATTAATCCCCTGAAAAGGTTGACACATCTTCACTCCAGTCACTGAAATATTTTATAAGTGACATACTTCATCTGGCAGTGAATATGTATAATAATTTCTCTCCGTAAGGAGCACATTGTGCTGACACTTATCTGTTCTGTTGTCATCTCCCTTTATTATCAATGTCCACACTGTTTTTTCAGCAGCACAGAAGAACACAGCTGTGAAGCTTCTAATTGAAAAAAAGCTAACTAATCAAAAGGCCAATTAATCATACAGATGAGCTCTGACACTTAGTGATGCAATAGACACAAATACCACCTATTAGTAACCAAGGTGTTGTTAAAATGTGCTTATCTGATGTAAGAGTGATCTTAAAATTTAATTAGCATGCTTCACCACAGATGACAAGACTAATAATGCAAATTTCTTCATATTGACATTTTATTTCTCCAAGTTCCCATCTTTTTATTCCACTCTTATCTTCTCTCTGTTCTACAGCACACACCATTATCTGTGTGCAGACTTCCACTGAAATCAATGAGAGTTTAGAAATAAACTACATGCTACACTACTCTATTAATTTGCACATTATAGCTCCCTTTTAAGCCCACCTCCACCATTCTCTACAACATTGAGACTCCAACGGCCTCTCCATTCCTTCCTTGGTTACTTTCACTTCTATTCAGATCACGGTGCTCAAAAATTATCAGCATTGTTTTGTCTAACAAATGACCCGGAGGTGGGGGGGAGACATCCAGGTAAAAAATATCTCAAAACTTGGATGCAGTTCAGATCTTGACCTGACCTTTGCACGTAGCCCCTGTTCTTCTTCCAGTCCTGCACACCCCAAATCTGTTCAGAAGATAAACCAGACTTTGAGGATAGGGCTCATCTCATTTCAGCACCTATGGAACATTCACTGCATTGGAACCTACATGCCTCAGACTTGATTTACAAACAAACAAAATAATCACCTTGCCAAAACAGTGGTTCTTTAATATATCAATACAAAAGGCAGAATGAAGAAATTAGCTTTATAACATGCCATGAAAAGCTCCCAACTCTGACAGATAGAGGGCACACACTCCATGGCTGAGAACTCTCAACTGAGAATATCCTGCTCTCATTCTGAGGAATTCAATTTCAAGAGGAGAAATCAAGACAGAACCATAGAACATTAGGGTTGGAAGAGATCTCAGGAGGTCATCTAGTCCAATCCCCTGCTCAAAGCAGGACCAACCCCAACTAATTCATCCCAGCCAGGGCTTTGTCAAGCCTGACCTTAAAAACCTCTAAGGATGGAGATTCCACCACGTCCCTAGGGAACCCATTCCAGTGCTTCACCATCCTCCTAGTGAAACAGTGTTTCCAAATATCCAACCTAGACCTCCCCCACTGCAACTTGAGACCATTGCTTCTTGTTCTGTCATCTGCCACCACTGAGAACAGCCTAGCTCAGGGGTCGGCAACCTTTCAGAAGTGGGGTGCTGAGTCTTCATTTATTCACTCTAATTTAAGGTTTTGCGTGCCAGTAATACATTTTACCGTTTTTAGAAGGCCTCTTTAAGTCTTTATTATGTAACTAAACTATTGTTGTATTAAAGTAAACAAGGTTTTTAAAAATGTTTAAGAAGCTTAATTTAAAATTAAAATGCAGATCTTATCAGTTTAGTGCAGTGGTTCTTAACCGGGGGTACACACATCCCCTGGGGGTGCGAGATGCCCTTTCTGGGGGTGCGAGACATGCGAGATTTTTTTAGAAGGTAAATAATCAAAAACGCAAATTAAGCACAAGCACATAAGTACAACTACTTTGTTTCATCAAACCTATGTATTTATTAACATTATATATTTTTAAGGATTACTGTAATATACAAAGTTTTTACGTTTTCAAGTTTTTAAGCTAATTGTAGTGTAATTTTTGATAAGGGGTGCGAGAACATATTTTGAGAACTCCAGACCGTCAGTGGGCTGAGCGGGGCCAGGTGTAGTATATTAAATTGCTCCCCATAGGAATGTGCTACTTACGGCGTACTACTTACGGCTGCCAGTCCTGGTGCTTTCAGCGGCATGGTACAGGGACGGGGAACAGGGGTGGTTGGACAGGCGTGGGAGTCCCAGGGGTCCTGTCAGGGGTTGGGGGTGTGGATAGGGGTCAGGGCAGTCAGGGGACAGGGGGGCTTGGATGGGGGGTGGGGTCCCAGGGGGTGGTCAGGAGACAAGGAATGGAGGGGTTGGATGGGTGCGGAGGTTCTGAGGGGGGCAGTCAAGGGGCGAAGGGGTGGGGGAGTTTGGATGGGTGTGGGGTTCTGAGGGGGGCAGTCAAGGGGGTGGGGGAGGTTGGATGGGTGTGGGGGTTCTGAGGGGGGCAGTCAAGGGGCGAGGGGGTGGGGGAGTTTGGATGGGTGTGAGGGTTCTGAGGGGGGCAGTCAAGGGGGTGGGGGAGTTTGGATGGGTGTTAGGGTTCTGAGGGGGGCAGTCAAGGGGCGAGGGGGTGGGGGAGTTTGGATGGGTGTGAGGGTTCTGAGGGGGGCAGTCAAGGGGCGAGGGGGTGGGGGAGGTTGGATGGGTCGGGGGTTATGAGGGGGGAAGTGCGCTGGCTGTTTGGGGAGGCACAGCCTTCCCCAAAACAGTAGGAATGTGCTACTTACGGTATACTACTTACGGCTGCCAGTCCTGGTGCTCCGCAATTAGCACATTCCTACAGGGAGAAATTTAATACACTACACCAGTGGACAGAACCCCAGACTGGCAGCAGGCTGAGCTGCTCAGCCCACCGCTGGTCTGGGGTTCCGTCTGCCGGCTCCTGCCAGCCGGGGTCCCAGCCGTCGGCCCCGCTCAGCCCGCTACTGGCCTGGGGTTCCATTCACCCAGGCTGGCAGCGGCCAGGACTCCAGCTGGCAGGAGCATGCCAGTAAAAATCAGCATTCATGCCGCAGGTTGCCAACCCCTGGCCTAGCTCCACCTCTTTGGAACCCCCCCCTTCAGGTAATTGAAGGCTGCTATCAAATCCCCCCTCACTCTTCTCTTCTGCAGACTAAATATCCCCAGTTCCCTCAGCAGAGGGAAGATGCAGCAGAGATCCTGTGTCCCTTGACACATGGGAAGGAGTCGTTCATTACAAATCTTCAGCATTGCACAAAAAGCTGGCACTAAAATCAGTACTGTTTGTTATCTCAGTTATATATGCAACAGTACACATTCAACACAGGTATGCTAGATCTCAATTCCACTGAGCTATTCTACTCTGGCCCCTTTTCTCAAGTCTTCTCTGCCACTTTAGCTCTGTATCTGCTCTGAATAAACAAAAAGTCACTGAAGGATAAAATGCATTTTACTGTATGTATATGATGTAACTAAAAATATAAAATGACTGTTTATTGATTATCCTTTGTCATGCCTCCTGGAAACCCCCAACTATTACACAGAGCCATAAGAGACATCCTGCTACCAACAAGCCCAAACCAAACTGACAAAAAAGCTTCCCTAGTATTCCTCCGTAAGGTCAAACAAATGCTTGGCCGAAAAAGTAAGCCTTGCAACATGCGCCACAATCTACAAGATTCTAGTTTTGGTAGAACACCAGAAAGAAGAAGTTCAACAGCTGAGGAGTCTCAGCTGAGAATGCATTGAGACTCCATGTCTCAATGGTCCAGCTAATGTGTCATCTTAGTGGCAATTTAAAATAAATTGGTATCTGGTCATTTCAAAATATACTTCATTGCCAAAATAATAAGAACTTCATCTGTCTTGTTTGCAAAAAGTAGCTCAAACCATAAAAACACTACATCCCATCTATCCACCACCTAAAACGCTCATTGTAGCCAATTATATACACTTACAATTTGTGCAATATGCTGTCCTCTCTAATCCATTACAAACTTTTTAGTCGCCTGAATGACACATCTATATATGTGAATAAATATAAAATACAGTAATATCTTAACCATATTAAGACTTATCAAAAACCAAGAAAACTCAAAGTTAAGGCTGGCATATTATTCCTAGATTATAAAGCCAGAAGGAATCACTGTAATCAAGTCTGACCTTTTGTATAATGCAGGCCCTAGGATTTACTCCAAATAATTCCTGTTTGACCTAGAATATCTTTTAGAAAAAGAGCCAATCTGGACTCAAAAAATGCCAAAACCCCAAGTTGTTTCGATGGTTAATTATACTCACTGTTAAAAATGTACATCTTGTTTCCAGTTTCAATTTCTCCTGCTTCAACTTCAGGCAATTCACTTTGTATTACCCTGTTTGCTAGACTGAAGAGCCCATTATCAAATATTTATTCCCTATATACATACCTATAGACTGTAATCTAGTCATCCCTTAACCTTCCTTAAATCTATCACTATATAAGGCACGTTTTCCAATCCTTTAATCATTCTCATGACTCTTATCTGAATCCTCTCCAATTTATCAATATTTTTATTGAATTGTGGACACCAGAACTGAACACAGTATTCCAGCAGTGGTCACGCTGTGCTGAATATAGAGAGAACACCACCTCTTCCACTCATATTCGATATTCCTGTTTATGCATCCAAGGATTACACTAGCCTTTTGGCTAAAGCGTCACACTAGAAGCTCATGCTCAGCTGATTATCCAGAGGGCCTTTAATCCATGTAGTTTCTTGGATGAAAAATGCAAAGCTATGCAAATTGAAAGTTGTTCCAAATTTTGGGACATGCCTTAAATGATGCCAAAAAGGCGAGAAGCGTGATTTGTTACAAAATTTCATTATGTAAGATGCAAACATTAATAGCAATACATCTTTTTGAAATATTTACTCCATTAAAAAGAATTCAGAGTAACAGCCGTGTCAGTCTGTATTCGCAAAAAGAAAAGGAGTACTTGTGGCACCTTAGAGACTAACCAATTTATTTGAGCATGAGCTTTCGTGAGCTACAGCTCACTTCATCGGATGCATCCGATGAAGTGAGCTGTAGCTCACGAAAGCTCATGCTCAAATAAATTGGTTAGTCTCTAAGGTGCCACAAGTACTCCTTTTCTTTTTATTAAAAAGAATGCATTTCATTACACTTCCACTATCGTTAAGCCATCTGGATTGTTCCAACAGTTTGCAGTGTAGTTTCAAATTCTTTTGAGGTAAATTTGCTAGTGCCTTCTAAACATGTCAAATTACTCTAACAATAAAGATGAATCTTTCCCTGCATATCTTGGTGGTTTGGCTAAGAGCAATGATCTCTGTCTAACCAAAGATGTGATTGTGGGTTTTTTTTTTAATTTTTATTTATTTATATATTTGGAGGAGGAGGGGAAGGGGAAGATAATTACGTTTGAAAGTTGTAATTTCACTCAAAATCTTGAGAATGTTGGGCAATGTCCAATGAAACAAAACCAGTTCACCTACACTGGCTCTTCATCCTGTATGCCCTTTATTGCTGGAAAAGTAACCTCTTGTGAAGATAAAAAACAGTGTGTGAGTAAATATTGTGAGAAATGAAAACTCATCTTAATCATAGAATCATAGAATATCAGGGTTGTAAGGGACCTCAAGAGGTCATCTAGTCCAACCCCCTGCTCAAAGCAGGACCAATCTCCAATTTTTGCCCCAGATCTCTAAATGGCCCCCTCAAGGATTGAACTCACAACCCTGGGTTTAGCAGGCCAATGCTCAAACCACTGAGTTATCCCTCCCCCCCAATATGACAATTATATTAATGACAATATTAGTCACTAAGGAATCAAAAAATGATTCTCAAAATAACAACCTCTATCTTCAGTCTTCACTTGTCTTTCTCAAACAGAAAGAGACAAAAACCAATTAATTCCATCATTTTAATACTGGCTTATGAAATTCTTCCTGTTGATCTTTAAGCTTAAACAGAAACCACAAAGTTGGTCACGGAAATTAACAAAACTCTTAATTAAACAAGAAAAATGGTCTCACCCTCTCTTCCAGTCGAGCTAGCTGCTCTTTGTAGTATGCATCGTGCTTCTTCAGTTCTCTGTCTTTCTCTTCCAGCTGCTTGGCCTAAAAAAAGAAATGCAAACATAAAACTGGATCAAGAAAAAGCAGCGCTTGCAGAGGAAAAAGTCTAGTATAAATTGTATCAGTAAGTAGTATACAGCAATTGAAGACGGGAGCCTAATAGTTTTTGCCAAAACAGTATTCAGTATTAATAAGAAGAGGATTGCTGCATTGAAAATGTAAATGTAATTATCTACTGTATCATTATTATTATTTGCTCAACAGCTGTATTTGGAAACGTCACAAAGGCGCACAAAGCATACTACTCTGAAATTAACTCTTTACTGGAAGGTTAACTTCATGGACAACTATTGCATTTAAGAAAACATTCCATTAATTCCAGACAAAAGCCATGTGTACTCAGAATGTTAGCATCTTAAAAGTCCAAAAATAAAATGGAGATTTTGGTGTGTACATGGCCATGGACCCGGACCCCACACCAACGCACACATTTGCATGTGATTTTAAAAATGTCTTTAAAATGATCAGTTCTGCATTGGGCCCCGATCCAATATAGCACTTAAGCATTTGCTTAACTTTAAGCTCTTTATTAGTCCCATTGACTTCAATGAGACCGCCCAGATGCTTAAACGCTTCATTGGATCAGACCTTAAAGCACAGTGTGCCTATTGCTCCATTGTCCTGTTAGGGCACCATTAAAAACAATGAAAGATCAAGGCCCTAAAGTTGACACACCCTCAAAATACATTCATAGGAAAACTTCTAACGATTCACAAACAAAACTAGATTTTGAACGCAAACCTGTGTTTAAAGAAGTAAGAAATATTGCCATTAAAGAATCATGTTTTGTACAATTCCCACCCCCACCACACACACACTTTCTAATAGGGTAGGCTTGAACTGAACAACATATAATGACTTACAACACTGATATATAAAATGAACTGTTAGCTATATTTTAATGATTTGTAACTATGGGTAGTGAATGAGTACCAATAAGGTAATGCTACGGCCAAGGGCTTGTTGGCATAAGCACAGTTCTTTTACGTAGAATTGATGGCTTGTTTAAAATCACGTTCTTGCTGACAGAACAAAAGGTAACATGTTGTGCTGGAAGATGTAAGTGAGAGATACGCAAACATGTAATGAAAAAAACTCCTCTTTTTCTGGGACAACCCTGGGTAGGGGCAGAGGTGACATAAAATGAAATGACCCAGAAACTGCAAAAACAAGCAGAAACCAAAAGTTGAGTAACTGAAGCTTACACATCCAGAATATATGGGTTACCTAAAACACAAAGCATTGATGTGCTAAAAGGTATTGGATAGAGATGAAATAATCAGTAATGTGGACATGTATAAAAGACGTAAGTGAACATGGTCCCAAACTGAAGATGCATCGGACCAGAAACTGAAGAACAGGACTGAAGGACCAGACCAAGGGATCAGAGAAGGTGATGTCTATCACAGAAAGTGGAAGAACTTCCTGGTGCCACAGAATGTGGTAACTTGGACCCATTTACCAATTCGGATTTGTCTGTTATTATTTGTCTGGCATAAATGTAAGTGACAATAATTCTGTCTGATATTGTATACAGAAAGGAGAAAACTGATTAAGTCTAAATGGGGTGGACTTTTGACTAAGTTTCCCTACTTTTAACCCACCAGTCCCTTTTTCACCTCTCTGGAAACTACCACCGTTGCTGGAGCGGCAGCTGCTGAATAATTTGCAAAGCTTTTACTGTTGTGTGAGCTGCTTCCTGGTTTACTTTCAGTTAATGGACTTCTGTCCTTTTAATATTATGACTTGAGCGCTCACGAAAGGTGCTGGATTTTCAGCACTGGTGAGTGAGGTGGTATTTTATTGCTTTTTGCTTATAGTAGGATATGTAGAATCAATGTGACTCACTAAGGACAGTTTTAAAATATTTATATACTGTGCACACAAATATCACATATAAGAACTCTTTTAGAGGGGAATGTTTGTCAGGTGATAGGTAACAGGTTGTAGAACATTTCACCTCTAGGATATTGGTAAAAATTCATCCCAGGCACATGATAATCAAATAGTCATTGCCCACTGAGGGCCATTCAGTGGCCTACCTAAAATGACAGGTTTCAGAGTAACAGCCATGTTAGTCTGTATTCGCAAAAAGAAAAGGAGTACTTGTGGCACCTTAGAGACTAACCAATTTATTTGAGCATGAGCTTTCGTGAGCTACAGCTCACTTCATCAGATGTATGCCGTGGAAACTGCAGCAGACTTTATATATACACAGAGAATATGAAAAAATACCTCCTCCCACCCCATTGTCCAGCTGGTAATAGCTTATCTAAAGTGATCATCAGGTGGGCCATTTCCAGCACAAATCCAGGTTTTCTCACCCTCCACGCCCCCACACAAATTCACTCTCCTGCTGGTGATAGCCCATCCAAAGTGACAACTCTTTACACAATGTGCATGATAATAAAGTTGGGCCATTTCCTGCACAAATCCAGGTTCTCTCACCCCCCTCCCAAAAACCACACACACAAACTCACTATCCTGCTGCTAATAGCTCATCCAAAGTGACCATTCTCCCTACAATGTGCATAATTAAGGTGGGCCATTTCCAGCACAAATCCAGGTTTTCTCACATCCCCCCCACCCCCATACACACACAAACTCACTCTCCTGCTGGTAATCGCTCATCCAAACTGACCACTCTCCAAGTTTAAATCGAAGTTAAGCCAGAACATCTGGGGGGGGGGGGGGTAGGAAAAAACAAGAGGAAATAGGCTACCTTGCATAATGACTTAGCCACTCCCAGTCTCTATTTAAGCCTAAATTAATAGTATCCAATTTGCAAATGAATTCCAATTCAGCAGTTTCTCGCTGGAGTCTGGATTTGAAGTTTTTTTGTTTTAAGATAGCGACCTTCATGTCTGTGATTGCGTGACCAGAGAGATTGAAGTGTTCTCCGACTGGTTTATGAATGTTATAATTCTTGACATCTGATTTGTGTCCATTTATTCTTTTACCTAGAGACTGTCCAGTTTGACCAATGTACATGGCAGAGGGGCATTGCTGGCACATGATGGCATATATCACATTGGTGGATGTGCAGGTGAACGAACCTCTGATAGTGTGGCTGATGTTATTAGGCCCTGTGATGGTGTCCCTTGAATAGATATGTGGGCACAATTGGCAACGGGCTTTGTTGCAAGGGTAAGTTCCTGGGTTAGTGGTTCTGTTGTGTGGTATGTGGTTGTTGGTGAGTATTTGCTTCAGGTTGCGGGGCTGTCTGTAGGCAAGGACTGGCCTGTCTCCCAAGATTTGTGAGAGTGTTGGGTCATTGATCTCTACTGAGTGCCTTTCAGCCAAGCACCAACATCACAGAACCCACCACAACTAACACCCATGATGGTAGCATCAGCTGGAATGCCAAGGAGACTGGAAATTGAGTTACCTTCTCTCTCCTCGAGGCAGCATCTTTAAATCACATTGCCAGAGCCACGCCAGGAAACTTACAAACTCCACTCTCTATATTGTACTTTTTTTGTGGACACAGGACTTATTCTGCTCGTCAAGCCCAGGGAATTCTTTTTTGGTATTCAGCATGTACCATGTTTTTAGGCAAATAGTCTTCCAATGTATAAAATATGCACTCTGCATCCCTCGTTTTGTTCTGTGTTTCTACTTACCTTTATTTCTATCTCCTGAAGCATGTAAAGTTAAAAACAAATAAAGTCATGAATTCAGTGCATGAATGGAGGACATAAAGAATACAAAGAGACCACTGTGTGGGTAATGTGTCAGAAATCCAAGGCACATCAGAAAGCTACAGGAAAAATCATATTAATCACATTTATGCAGCCTCGCAAAAATCTGCTCACCCAGGACAACTCATTTTATTTTCCACTACAATCATCATAGTAAAGGGCAAGCTATTACATTTGCGCCTGAGCTGGTAAATTTTTATGACAATTTTGTAGGGCTGCATGTATGGTCTAAGAATCAAGATGGTAAATTGGAAACACTTACATGTCATTACACTATTATGGTGTGAAGGAATCCACTGTATTACTAAAATACAATGTTAATTACATCTGAAATATGCTTCCAAGAAATAAAAGATTCTGAAAATGCCAGAATCATCAAAAATTGAAATATTTGTTTTTTTTTTAAATCAAGTGCCTATCAAGATCACCAAAATACATTTACATTTCAATACTACAATGTGGGAATATCATCACACAAGAACCTTTCCGTGAGGGGGCAATTAAGAAATTACAGCATCAGCGTAATAGGCACTGGCTACAAAAACTTTATCAGCTCCTCTCTCTATAAAAATCATTTCACCTCACAGATTCCAAATGCATTATCATCTTAGCTGTCCTGTGCAACTTCATTCCACGTGTGACAATACCTACCATGATCCCTGAAATACCTGAAAGCTAACGAACAAAAGGAATACCTAAGTACAGTTAAGTAGCAGAGTAATAAAGAAAATGTATGAATATTCCATTATGACTATTCCAAATACTCACAGTAATTTAATAAGCTTTAGGTCTTAGAATTCAATACTATAAATACATCACCTGATCCTACTGATGAGACAAAGTCGCCCAATGAAACGGTCTTTGAAAAGTCAACAGACTGTAAAAAATGTCATAATGCAATTCACCTTCCACATTTCCAAAGATTCACAACTTTAGGAAATTTAAGAGTAAAACACAAAAAAGTCAAATATGAATAGTTATGACTGGGGAGACCACAAAGCACCTAATCACAAACTCTTTCTCCTCAACTAGTTCAACAGCTCAATTAAAACCAATTCCCTGTTCTTCACTGAAAGAAACCAATAGTAGCAAAGACTCTTCCCAGGAATGAAAACAGGAAGTGGTAGAGTGAGAAATATACAGAAGACCATCAAACTTGAAAAAGCAGACTTAAACCCTACCTGTTCCATACTAAAAACAGATCAAGCTGTGGGACATGGTTAAAACTTGATAACGCCCAAGGACTTGTCTATACAAACACTTAGTTTTCAGCAAGCGAGGAGGCGAATCTACCTTGCACTAGCCTGCCATGCATGAAACGTCTATGCGTACCCTGCTGCCGTACACTAAAAGTTCCCAAGTGTGCTTTGATCTACCCCATTTTTAAACAGGAGAAGATCAAAGGGCATGAGGGAACTCATAGGGCACAGCAGTAGAGTTCATACAGACATACAGCACTTGCATGAGAGGAAAGTGATCAGGAACAGCCAGCATGGATTCACCAAGGGAAGGTCATGCCTGACTAATCTAATCGCCTTCTTCGATGAGATTACTGGTTCTGTGGATGAAGGGAAAGCAGTGGATGTATTGTTTCTTGACTTTAGCAAAGCTTTTGACACAGTCTCCCACAGTATTCTTGTCAGCAAGTTAAGGAAGTATGGGCTGGATGAATGCACTACAAGGTGGGTAGAAAGCTGGCTAGATTGTCGGGCTCAACGGGTAGTGATCAATGGCTCCATGTCTAGTTGGCAGCCGGTATCAAGTGGAGTGCCCCAAGGGTCAGTCCTGGGGCTGGTTTTGTTCAATATCTTCATAAATGATCTGGAGGATGGTGTGGATTGCACTCTCAGCAAATTTGCGGATGATACTAAACTGGGAGGAGTGGTAGATACGCTGGAGGGGAGGGATAGGATACAGAAGGACCTAGACAAATTGGAGGATTGGGCCAAAAGAAATCTGATGAGGTTCAATAAGGATAAGTGCAGGGTCCTGCACTTAGGACGGAAGAACCCAATGCACAGCTACAGACTAGGGACCGAATGGCTAGGCAGCAGTTCTGCGGAAAAGGACCTAGGGGTGACAGTGGACGAGAAGCTGGATATGAGTCAGCAGTGTGCCCTTGTTGCCAAGAAGGCCAATGGCATTTTGGGATGTATAAGTAGGGGCATAGCGAGCAGATCGAAGGACGTGATCGTTCCCCTCTATTCGACATTGGTGAGGCCTCATCTGGAGTACTGTGTCCAGTTTTGGGCCCCACACTTCAAGAAGGATGTGGATAAATTGGAGAGAGTCCAGCGAAGGGCAACAAAAATGATTAGGGGACTGGAACACATGAGTTATGAGGAGAGGCTGAGGGAGCTGGGATTGTTTAGCCTGCAGAAGAGAAGAATGAGGGGGGATTTGATAGCTGCTTTCAACTACCTGAAAGGGGGTTCCAAAGAGGATGGCTCTAGACTGTTCTCAATGGTAGCAGATGACAGAACGAGGAGTAATGGTCTCAAGTTGCAGTGGGGGAGGTTTAGATTGGATATTAGGAAAAACTTTTTCACTAAGAGGGTGGTGAAACACTGGAATGCGTTACCTAGGGAGGTGGTAGAATCTCCTTCCTTAGAGGTTTTTAAGGTCAGGCTTGACAAAGCCCTGGCTGGGATGATTTAATTGGGAATTGGTCCTGCTTCGAGCAGGGGGTTGGACTAGATGACCTTCTGGGGTCCCTTCCAACCCTGATATTCTATGAATCTATGATTCTATGACATTTAATGCATGGCAGGCTTTTGCATGGTAGATTGACAATCCAGCTTTCTGTGAACTAAGTGTTTGTATAGACAAGTCCTAACTCAGTTAACATGGTTATGTCCTGTCTGTGCACAAAACTAAGCAAAGTTATAACTGTCCCTAATTTGTGCAACAGCTTTGGACTTTGCCAGGCTGCAACATGGTTTCATATCATGTACAACCCAAGAGCAAAGAATGTTTTATTCACGCTGGGAGACTACCATTTTGTAGCCTAGTTCCTCTTTCTCAACTTGGCAGTCTCTAAAGTATAGAGAGAAGTTAAGAACCTATCCATAAAAATGTGTATCATGCTAGCTATAACCATTTTAAGCACCATTTTACTTTCCATGCATGTTATTGCCAGCATGGTTTTCCCATCCAATAATTCACAAGGACATGGACAATGCTAGCCAAAACAATGTTATAAACAGACCTTTAAATAGTTAAAATAATAATTTAACATGATTTGTAATTGTGTTAGAAACGGACCACTTATTACAAAAGTGTAGGATTGTGAGTGTGAGTGAGTGAGACAGACTTTTATCTGTATTTGAAACTATCTATGAAGAAAGGACTGTAGATAAGGTAAAGGTGGATCAAGATAAAGAGTCAAAAGTTCTGTCAACGATGGCCAGGAAATGGTCTTATTTCTAGTAAATGGTGCTTAAAACAGGGTTTCTGCTCAAACCTGAAAAAATGGCAACTTTCAACACTATTTTGAAAATTTGCTTTGAAAAGGAAAAGGTGTATTTGGAAGTAATGTGCTTCACCCATAAGGAACTCTTGTCAAGGAGTTCTGCTTTTTGCACCTGCCCGTGGTATCATTTAAGATACTGAGAGTATGCAGCACTATCCTACTACACAAGTCAATGGCAGAAATTAAAGAAAGTGAATATTTAATAGGTCACAGAATCTATGGAATATGTAAAAATCAAGGAACCATTGCACATTCACAGAGCAACCTTGGATGCAACTCCTTGTAGAACTAAAATTCTTCTTTTCTTTGGTAGGCTTAGAACCTACTAACCTGCACAGAGTATGTCAGTTTTTAGCTAGGAATTTCACGTGCATGTTACAACTACAATAGCTGTTCCCTTTGTACTGAGATCTCAGCACTGCAGCCCACTATCTTAGTGCCTGTAATCTATGCTAACTGTAGTAAAAGAGCATTACACTTGTTGTTCTGGATGCAATTAGTTTTATGACAGTCCCAGTCAAGCTGCTATAGAACATGATCAGGCATACGCATATATCATATCAGAGAAACCGTATGTGCTGCTACTAAAGCAGAAATCACTTTCGTTTGCTTGAAATGTGCCAATTTATCAGGACTCAAAAAACAGAAATGACCAGATATCATTAAAATATATATATTAGGAATGTTTTTATCTGGCTGCTAGTTGAGTTCTTCTCCAAACTGAGAAAGAGCCAGGACCATAAATGTAGGATTTCCACCACACCTAAGACACTGACATTTGAACAGTCCACTGTTATCAGATGTTCTGGCTGCGTGTGTGTTCTTTGTGCTTGCCGCACTGGCTTTGGCCAGATAGCCCATACAGCAAGCTCTGATTAAACTGCCCAATAAGATCACCAGACTTGGTTTAGTAGCAAAGGTGCCCAGCCAAGTTTATTGCTGACGAAGCACAGTGCTAATGCTGCGGCTCAAAGGTTACAGGTACACTAAAACATGTATGCTGTGACAACAGATGCAGCTTAGTCAGTGGCGGGACTTTCCACTGCCCGCTTGGCTGGACAAAGATGCTTTCTCTGAGATACATTTTTATGCATCAATACAAACAAATTACATATTACCCCTTTCATGTAGTTAGATGCCACTCTCTGACGTGGCTAACCCCCCCACCACCATTACCTTGTACCTAATGGTTTGATTAAAACATTTTCATTCATTATGCTGTCATCTTGATCTTATCTTTAGAATGGGTCAGTATGTTTTTGTTATCTTTGGTGAATGTGCTGGTATTGAGGTGTTTTGGTACCACCTTTTTGGAACATGTTTGTGTATATATTTTTATGCCTAGCACTATTTAGGAATGTGTGTTTCTGCAATATTAGCCCTGTTTTTGCCAAATTTTGTAGGCAGGGCTTGCCTTTTGCGCATAACTTTACTTTGATTTATATTAGCAAGTTTGACCATTACTTTAGTGTAGGCCTCATACCAGGCCTCTGATAAAAGGGCTTATGTCTTAGGCTCTCTTCCTATTACAGCCACTAACACATCCTGCTGAGCAGTTATTTTCGTCTGTGCACTGACAACATGGAGCTGACAACATGGAGGTAGCACCTTTTGGAGAACTTTTCTTACTTGCGCTTTCATTCCTGCATCAGGAAACGGGCAGAGCTTCCGCCAGACACTGGTGGGCATTCTGGTGGCATTTTCTGACCTACCAAAGGCACCTGACAGAGCTTATGGTGGAGCAGAGAGAGAAGGAAGAGGACGATGACAAACTGGCTGATGTTCCTCATGATACTCGTTACAACTGCTGATGCCCCCTGTATAGACCAGCACTTCTGGAACATCAAGCACAGACTGTAGGTCCTTCCAGACCTGGGATGAAGCAGCAATGGGTTCAGAACTTTTGCATGACAAACATTACATTTCTGGAGCTTTGTGAGCAGCTTGCTCTGACCCTCCAGCATAAAGACCCATGCATAAAGGCAGCTATCCGGGTGAAAAAGTAAGTTGCTATAGCCATCGGGAAGTTGGCTACCCCAGACTGCTATTGGTCTGTTGCCAGTCACTTTTGTGTTGGAAAGTTGACTGTGGGTAAAGTGGTGGCGGAGGTTTCTGAGGCAATCAGGCATGTGGTTTACCCCAAGATGGCGCGCATAAAAGATATTCCTGAAGTAACTGCTAACTTTGAGAGAATGGGGTTTCCAGTCTGCACTGGGGCCACTGATGGGGCTGTGTGCCTATTTTGCCCTCCTCAAGGAGCACATGATTACATAAACCACAAATGGTACTTACTGTTATGCAAGCCCTCATGGACCATAGAGAGCAATTTATTAATGTCAAAATGGGTTGCACTGTAAAAGTTCATGATGACAGGGTTTTTCACTGATCAGGAGTCTATATTCATGGACAGGCTGGGACACTATTCCCACCAAATGACACTATCATAAAAGGAGTTGCTGTCCTCACCGTTATTCTGGGGGACTCCACATACCACTTTTTGCCTTGGCTTGTAAAACCATCCCCTAATTTCAGAAGCCCTGGTAAAAGATAGTTTAATTACACTCAGCAGGTATAAAATGTTGTTGAATGTACTTTTGACAGCTCGAAATCCTGTTGGAGATGTTGCAGTTTGCTGTGCTCTTCACCACCTTTGCAAAGCCAGAGACGAGCCTTTTCCCCCTAAAGGGACCTTTAGCAGCGAGGGGCCACTGAATTGGTACCCTCAGCTAGGAAGTGCAGTTACCACAGCTGGAGCCGGATGCACCTGGGCAACAGAAGGCAGAGGTGCTTTGTGCTCCCACATTATGGGCTTCTCTGGCCCAACGGAAGAGGGGAAGTAGTACCTTTATGAATGTGCTCTGGACAAATTTGGCACAAAATGTTTTTGTTACAGCACCCCTTCCCCTACATACGTACACACAGTTCACTGTTTCCAGGCAGCTCATTACACTGTTGAGTGGTCACAAAGCAGCGTACTTACAGGCACAGCAATCTAAGGGTATTCTTAAGAAACAGGAATGCACTAGCAAAAATCTGTGCCTTTGCCTTCCAAGTGAATTTTACTGCATTTTAATGTTTGCATTTCCCAATCACCATTTTGAACTCCACACGGGGGCGGGAGGAAAGCCAAGCAGCTGATGGAGTACAATCCACCACTAGCTGGGGCTTCTAATATCTCTCCCATTCCTATTTTAATAAACATTAGAATGGAGCCAGAAACTACCAGGCTCAGGGCAGCCTCTGTTCCTTCTGTGTCTGCTCCAGGCTCTGCAATGGGCTGTTCCTTGAAGGGGGGGGCATCAAACAGCTCCTATGAATACACCCCCAGGATATGCTGCTGCTGCTCCTGCTGCAAAGCCTCCAATGGGACCGGTTACAGCAAAAGAATGACTCTACTGTCCTCAGTAGGCACCTGCTGCTGGCTCCCATCAGTGCCCATGCTGGATTCTGGGGCCAGCAGAGTGCATCCCAGCTGACCAGGTCATCATGCACCACCACTGGCTCTCTGGTTGGCACAGTGCCCAGCACCCAGTCAAAATCCTCATAAAACGGGCATGATTGTGGCAAGTTGCCTGATATGCGATTCTGGTTCCTGATTTTTCCGTACTCAGTCTTGACCACTTAATTCGCTCCCTGCACTGGTCACCGGTCTGGTAAATTCGCAACGCGGCCAGCTTCTTCGCTATTTGCTGGCATGCATGGTCATTCCTGGTACTCTTAATAAGTTCACTATTTTGCTGACCTTGCACAAGAGATTTGCCAGATTTTGACTTTGCTCCCATGACCATGAAGTAGCACGGTCTGCAAAAAGACTTCTTCAGTTCAGTCTCCATAGCAAACACAGAAAGCTCTCTGATGATATGATTGCAGCTCAGTTTTCTGAAGAGAACGGAAGGATTAAATGCTGACTCACCAAGCTGTTCCACTACAGCAAGGAGGGTTGCTTTCATTTCCCTGGAGTTGACTGTAGATTCTTGGGATAGAGAGGACAAAGGAAGTTGTCCCATGGGATTGCGCGATACGGTTGGTGGACTCCCAGGACCCAAGTCGGCAGGGGTGGGGGAACTACATCTACATTACAAAGAAATAGGGCTTGACTCCTGGGTCCTGGCTTGAATCCTCCACCCCCACAGGGTCCTAAGACCCTAGGTCTGAGCCCTGTCCAAGAGATGTGTGTAGACAGAAGGGTGGTTTGGGCTCAGTCCTGTGCCTGAGTCTTGGCTTGATTACACTGCAGTGTAATCATTCCCTGAGAGTACACAATGACACTAATAGCCAATCCTGGTACTCTTACTCTATTAGTGGTAGTATAAAAACAATGCACCTCTATGGGAATGAGCAGTCTCGATAAAAACAGTTCGTTTCCTGAACTGTGAAAGAAACTGGTAGTTTTGCCAGCCCTGTAAATAATTCAGTTAAAAAGTATCCACCAAGTGACCTATGCTATTTGTATTTACGGAATAAGACAAAGCAAGCAAAATTTAAAATCACTGCAACATTTACAAAGCAAACTGCATAAGCATGCCCATTGTAGGAGAATTCACTGCTCAAATATAAACTTGCAAAGTAATATTGTATTTATGGGGCTGTAGAACATGATCTCAGTGAATATCAATTAGCCGTAACAAAATAATTAACAGTAGCCATGTATTCAATTAACTGAATGTTGCACTTTAGTTGTAAATGAGAAATTATACAAGGTTCATTGCTTCTTTACAAAGTAGCTCTAATAAACAAAGTGTTCACCTAGGTGCTGTTTACAAAATAACCTCAGAAGGTCACCTTCGAAAAGTAGCCTACAGTCTCCCCTATTAAAAACCTAAATTATGTTAAATGTTACCAGCCATGGGAATCACCATTGCTCAGACCAAGTTCAAATGTTAAGCTAGGTTTCATTTTCAAAAGCAGCAGCTGGGTTCACGTGGTCTGGATTTGAATGCTAACAGCCAAGGAAGAAGGATATCTGCAAAAAAACAACCACCCCCCCACAATACATCGTCTCCTTCATGCAACATCAGGTGACAGAAGTACAAGTGTTTCAGCAGAAGAAAGAAAAATAGTTTTATATGTATAAAGAAATCAGGGCTGGCTCTAGGTTTTTTGCTACCCCAAGCTCCGAGAGCACCACTGCCCAAGCAGAAAAAGAAAAAAAGGACGGCTGGAACGCCGCCCCTGGAATTGTGCCGCCCCAAGCATGTGCTTGCTTTGCTGGTGCCCAGAGCCAGTCCTGACAGAAACTCACTTACCAAGAGACAATTGCGCTCTTTCCAAGCTACACACAATACAATACAAACCACCACTGAAAATGCAGCCATCTCTAAGATACAGAATGGCAGCCACGCAAACAGCCAAAGTAAAGAACAACAAAAGAGGGTTCAGGAACAAATTCATAATCTTTAGTTAGTTAACTGACTACTTGTGTGCAGTGTTTGAGCTGTATATCGTCTATCATTTTGCTATCCATTGCAGCAGAAAAAACATGATCATTTAGTTTAATTTAGCAGGGTATGTTTAAAAGCAGATTTAAAAATAAGCTCTGGAAATACTGGAAAATTCCCTGTTCACCCCTGCCCATTGGCTCTGAGCTCCAAATTCATTAACAGCTACAGAGTTTTCAGAAGAAAACTTGTCTGAGATCTCCATAGTTAGTCTTCTTCTGCTGGAGAAGAATAGACTGCTTCAAAATAAGAGTTTTGAATTTACTATGCACCATGCGTCAATTTAGAAGAGTTCCAATACTTCATCTACTGCTTTCTAAGGGCTTGTCTACACTGGCAAGTTTCTGCGCAGTTAAGCAACATTTTGCGCTCAAACTGCAGACGAGCACACACTGCCAAGCCACTTTGAGCACAGAAACTGCTCAGCTGCAGCGCTGCAAAAAAGCCACCTCAACGAGAGGCTCCAGCACTCTATTGCCAGTGTAGACACTTGATTACTTTCTGTGATGTAACTGGCCTCCGGAGCTGTCCCATAATGCTGCAAGTGACCGCTCTGCTGATGGTTTTGAACTTGGCTGCACTGGGTGTGCCCCTCCCCTTTCAAAGCACCATTTCTGACAGCCCTAGCAAACTGTGCTGATCTGGTGAGGGACACAAAGCAAACCATTAATGTGGAATGCTGGTGCTTTTGAACACAGAGGCAGGTGTGTGTGTGTGCGCAGAGAGCCCAGGGAGGGAGACAGGAACTGATGTCGGGGTTTCCCCCTCCCCCAGTACTGGTTGCTTCCTGCCACTGTCTGAACTTACAAGACACCATGCTGACACACACTCTGTTCCCAAAAACACTCTGTCTCTCTCCCTGCTCCATACACACACACCCCCTTCAGTTGAAAAACAGCTAGCAATGTAACAGGATGCCCATGGAACAATGGGATTAGGAAACCTGCATCATATGATGCTGTGCCTGCCCCATGAGGCATTGCAAACCCTTCCCAAAGCACCCTGTGGCCAGTTGCACCGTGGGATAGCTACCACTATGCACTGCTGTCTTTGCAAGAGCTGCTAATGTGGATGCGCTCCAGTGTCACAAGGAGCATAGTGTGGACATGCAACAGCACTGTAATTCCAGCATTTTAATAAAAGTGGTATAATTTGTAGTGCAGAAACTTGCCAGTGTAGACTTACCCAGCAATGAGCTGCCAGAAGCTGAAGAACCAGTTCCTCCAGACACTCTGGGTTTTCGGCGGCACGTCCTTCAGTCGCTCCAGGACCCGCCACTGAAGTGCCGCCGAAGGTTTGGAGTGCCGCCGGGTAAGTAAAAATTCACAGGGAACCCTCCCCAGCCGACGGCTCAGGCAGGACGGTCCCACGGGCAGCATGTGGCCCGCGAGCCGGAGTTTACCCAACCCTTTAACAACTGGTTCTAAACCGGCTTCAACATTTAACAACTGGTTCACGCAAACCGGTGCGAAGCGGCTCCAGCTCACCACTGGACATACCCTAAGCCTGTTCCATGTAATTCCCTCTTTCTGGGGAGGAGGAAGGAAGGAATAGATGGACAAAGGATAGAGTTTGCTAAATGATCTCCAAGGCTAAGAGACTGACAACTGATATAGAGGGCTTGTAAATAAAATAAAGAGCTGTCTGTCAGATTGACTTGACAGGACTAAAGAAACTTTGCCAGACAAAATGTTAAGTACAGAGATGAGGGCTTTTTTGCCACTGAATAAAGGGAAATGTCACACAAAGTATCCACAGGCCTTTAGGCAGGCCAGCCTACTTAGAAGGGAAGGTTAATGTAATAAAGGGCAAAAGAGAGCAGCTGCTAGAGCACCAGTCCTCTGCAGCCCCAGGAGTATGAAGACTTCGCAGAAAAATTGCTGGCGGGGTTGCTTGAACACAATGTGCTAATGTTACAAGAGAATAGATCTCAAATGCCACAAAAATAGATGTGTCTTTCATGATGTACTCAATGGGGGTTTTATGCATGTAGGATGAGAAAGATTAATTGCTGGTACAAGCTATCATGATCACCCCTCATCTTTCACTCATTGAACTGACTTCCAAAAAAGTTCAAGTCTCACTTTTAATAATTATGGCCAAGGACAGGGGTGGGCAAACTTTTTGGGCTGAGGGCCACACTGGGGATGCAAAACTGTATGGAGGGCCAGATAGGGAAGGCTGCGCCTCCCCAAACAGTCTGCTCCCGCCCTCTGTCCGCCCCCACCCACTTCCTGCCCCTTAACTGCACCCCTCAGAACCCCCAACCCATCCGCTCCTTGTCCCCTGACCACCCCCTCCCAGCACCCTCTGCCCCTAACCGTCCCCCCAGGACCCCACCCCCATCTAACCCCTCCTGCTCCTTGTCCCCTGACTGCCCCGACCCCTATCCACACCCCTGCCTGCTGACAGACCCCCCCCCAGACTCCCACGCCCTATCCAACCCCCCCTGTTCCCCGACCACCCCCTCCCCCTGCAAACCTCTGCCCCATCCAACCACCCCCTGTCCCCTGACTGCCCCCCAGGACTCCCTACCCAACCTCTTGTGCTGCCATACGTACGAAATGGTGCCCTTCTCTGCTTTTCTTAAATCAGTTCAAAATTGATGCTCGTTATGATGATAAAGGTATTTGAGGGGCATTCAGCCTATGCTGAATTAAACTGGGTGTTCTCAGTCCAGTTTTCAGTAACTGTCCATGTAGCAAAGTTATAACAAAGAAAATTATTGTTATCTTTACAGCATGGGCGGTCAACAACTGAAGGATCCATGGAGAATGAAGCATCCTCTTGCCCCTAGAAGGGGCACTTCTCCCTAGGTCAGCACTGAAACACAATGGCAGCTCAGAATGAGGAAAACTTTATTGCCACTGTCTGTTCTGTAGCTGTTAACAGGATAAACAGAAGATGGCGCCGCCAAGGCTGTCACTCTAGCACCTTTCACTCTTACCTCAGAAATCAAATAGGATGGCATCTTTCACCAGACCTTATTTTGTAAGAAAAGAATTAGTGTTTGATTTGTTTTGCTTTGTAAACAGAAGCTCAAGAAGTGTCATCCACTATAAGTGAAAATAAGCATTAAAATAATTCTCATTGACATTATACTAACATGAGCTGCAATAACCCTGTTGGGCAGCTCCATCAAACACACTTCAACCTCAATCACATTCAAAACCTCACAAAACTTATTCAACCCTGTATTTATTAAAAGTGTGTAAGCCTCAAAGATTATGCTGTTTTTCCAACTGTACATATATTGGTTGTTTCATTAAATAATTAAACATATTTGAAACCAGAATAATTTACTTCAAACAGGAGTTGCCATATTAGAGCTGGCTGCTGCACCTTCCCCCTTGGAATCTAATTTCTAATAAAGGCTTAAAGGCTGGAAAGAGAAGAATGGTGGTAAGAAAATTTTTTTCCTTCTCAGCTACACAAGTTACTCTCTCGTGCCTGAGATGAGCATTTGTAATTTCTTCATCTTTTGCTTTGCTTTTGAGTTAGGGGAGAATTAGGACATTTCAAAGAAACTAACTTTTTTTTAACATCAGTCTTGTCCATGAAAGATGTTTGGAATATACCAGACTTACTCTTTTCAGGTAATAAAGATGAGGCACTAACAGAGACTGAGGTGTCAAAAGTAGTAGCACTGGACCAATTGACAAATTAAAAGAGTAACAAGTCATACCAACGCCAGATGAGAGAACATCCAAGAGCTTTAGAAACTTTGGAGTGAAGTGGCTGAGTTGCTAACAAATTTATGCAACCAGCTATTCTAGGGAGGCCAGGGAATGTTTTTTAAAAGAAGAACTGACGTAAGCCTGGAAATTACCGTTAAGATAGTAATTTCTAAAATAAAGTAATTTACCTTAATTTTAGTTCAGTGTCAAATAAGTTGGTTGAAACAGTAACTACAGAGAGTTTTATAAACAGCTAGATGAACATGAAAGGACAAATCCAATCTACTACAATTCTTTGACTGTGGAAACAAAATAGTGGTGAAAGGTAAAACAGCTGACAATCAGACTTTCAAAAAGCCTTTGACACAGTCCCTTCCAAAAGGTCTGAAAACTAAATACTCATGGGATGAGATGAAAATTACTGTCTTGCATCAGAATCTGTCTAAAAGACAGAAAGCTATAAGAAACATGGTCAATTTTCCGTACTACAAAAAGTTTACAGAGTGGGTGCACAAAGTTCCATACTACAACCAGTGTTGTTTATCAATAATCTAAAAGAGGGGACCCTGTGAGATGGCAACATTTGGAGATAACAATTTGTATGTTAGTCAAGACTAGATTAAACAGTGAGGAACTTTAGAGGGACCTTATAAAGTTACAGTGAATGGGCAGACTGATCGCTGATAAAATTCAATGTTGATAAACACAAGATGATGCATATTGGAAGGAATAACTGCTCTACTCATGTTGATTATTTGATTGTAAACTAACCAACCATCAAGAAAAAATGACTATGCATTGCTGCAGACAGCTCAATAAGAAGTCCTGCTCCGTAAGAACACAACACAAGAATGGCCATATTGGGTCAGACGAAAGGTCCATCTAGCCCAGTATCCGGTCTTCCGACAGCGGCAAATGCCAGGTGCATGTGTAGCAGTGGTCAAAAAACACAAGCAAAACATTAAAATGACTATGTAACAGAACAGAATAATACAGAAAATATTACATTGATTGCTGTAAATCAATTATATGTCTTCACCTAGAGCACTGTATTCAATTCTGGTCACCCCAGATATAGCAGAAATAGGAGGTTCAGAGACGTACTGAAAAATAATTGGATATATGGAAAGACTTCCATATGAAGAAAGATTGGAAATGTTTAGTTTAGAGAGAACACGACATGGTAGAGGTATACAAAATAATTAGTTGTACAGAGAAGATAAATTAGGCGCTCCTATATTTACTCCTTCTCATAATGCGAGAGAAAGGGAATATTCAGTGAACAGTGAAATTAAAAAACAACAAATCCGAAACTAGTTAAATGCATAATTAACCTGTAGAATTCATTGCCACAAAGTATCATGGCCAATTGTTTAGTAGGATTCAAAAGACGATGTTCTCACAACCATTATATATTAGATAAAATAGTTAGGTTTTTGTATTGTATTGTTTGGTTTGGTAGAAAGGACATACACCTCATGCTTTAGAGAACATTAATAAAAATACCTACCTCATAAACTACCAGGAATTAGGAAGAAACTTTCTATATGGACTGCCTAAGGTAGTCCGTGACTCCATGGTAAGACTGTTACAGTGATCCGGGAGTTTGCATTTGTTACCGAATTGGTGAAATTGTACCAGTAGCTTAGGGTGTCTAACCTGCTTTTTGGACAGCCTGACCTGAGGTTGGTATTCACATCGTGAACCACTCCAGACAGCGTGACAGGGAGTGAAATAAGAGAAGGTACATCAGTTCTATGCTCTGAGTTTGTGGGAACAATGCTATGGATCTCCACCCTCTCCCTGCCACAAAAAAAAAAAAAAAAGGCAGAACAATCATAAATGCAACTGACATTTCTACACGGACAGTTTATCAGCCCTAATAAATGTATATTGTGGTGTATACATTGAGTCCTTAATTTCCTCTCTAAACACTGAACTAACCATGTGTAAGCCAAATATTCCCACACCTGTCTTTTTGCACTCCGCCAAAGCCTTATAAAATACATGAGATACATGAGTGTGGTGCTTTATATCATGCAAACTCAAGGCGGCTGTTTTAGACCTGAAAACTCTTTTCCAACCTTCATAGGCAATTAGTTTAAACCCCAAACATAAGGTTTCATTGCCCATGTAATACTGTTTTAGCTTCCATAGGTGTAAATGTTAATAATAGTTGAAATTATCCACAATATATTTCACCATTATTCGTCATTTATTATTTGTATTGCTCAGAGGCTCCAATCATGACTGTCGTTCCATTCTGCCAGGTGCACAGGAAGACAGCCTTTACTGTGTATGAGACACCATGACCTGATGGTGCATTAAGCATGGGGTTAATACTTGCAGGTATGTTCTGAGGACTGATGTTTGTACAGCATTTTGAAAATGTAAAGTCCTATATAAATGTGCCACGGGGGCTGGCCCTGAAAGGGAAATCAGGGACCAACCTACCTGTGACTAGCTCTTTTCTTGAGGCAGGACCAAGTAAACCTAGACCATTCCTGCGAGGTGTTTGTACAACCTGTTCTTAAAAACCTTCAATGACAAGGATTCCACAACCTCCCTTGGAAGCCTATTCCAGTGCTTAATTACCCTTACACTAAGGAAGTTTTTCCTAATATCTAACCTAAATGTTTCTTCCTACAGATCATGACAATTATTTCCCATCCTATCTCCAAGTAGACATGGAGATCAGTTGATCTCTTTATAATAGCCCCTAACATATCAAAAAACTGTCATGAGATCTCTCCGCAGTCATCATTTTTCAAGACTAAATAGGCCCAGTTTTTTAACTTTCCTCATAGGTAGAGCCCTACCAATTTCACAGTCCACTTTGGTAAAATTCACAGTCATATGATTTTTAAAATCTTAAATTTCATGGTTTCAGATATTTAAATCTGAAATTTCAACACAGCGTTGTAACTAAGGGGATCCCATCCCAAAAAGGGGTTGGGGGGAGGGGGAGGAGGGGTTGCAAGGCTATTGTAGGGGGCCAGCGGTATTGCCTTACTTCTGCGCTGCTGGCAGCCATGTTGAGCTTGAGCTGACAGCCAAAAATCCTCAAGGAGATGACAGAGAGACAGGCCAAGATTTGGACTGAAGGAGATGTCTCCGGATTAGAGAGGCAGATCTGTGAGTCATCTGCACAAGGACAGTAGCTGAATTTGTGTATGAGGATGAGATTATCCAGAGATAAGGTGTAGAGGGAGAAAACAAGTGGACCCTCATAGAAGGCTGGAGGGCAAATGAGGAGGATCCTTCACAGGATACTCTGAAGGAGTGATTGGAGTGGTAGAAGGAGAACCAAGAAAGGACAGAGTCATGGAAGCCAAGGGAGTAAAAAGTTTGAAGAAGAGGAGCAAGGTTGACTGTGTCGAAAGTGGCTGTCATGTCAGTACTCCATTCTCATTCTGCTTAATTCTGACATTTGGTTATTGTCATGTAAGACTGAAACTATGTCCTGGACCCACTCCCACTGTGGCTAAATATTGCAGAAACTTCCAAATGGAATGATCTTGCTTATTACCAATATATTATCAGGATTGCAGCGAAAAGTACATAAAGAGATGCATAAAATGGTCACACTATGTTTATTTTTAAGAGTTCCTTCTATGAGTACCCATTCAACAGTCCAGGCATCCCTTCCGAGACTTAACATACACCAGTTATAATGAATCACTAAAATTCAGTGCCAGGTATCCATATAATCATAAGTCATTCCCAACCACAACTCCATTTTGCCACAATTCAATTTACATACCCCCATCCCACCTTCATTCTGTCCCTTCCCAGCAATGTTCTTACACACAGGGGGGAGAAAAGAGACACACAAAAAGCCTACATATCAATGTTTCCCAGATCCATAGAGAAGAGGTTCGTGGATCCCCAAAATGCTATGTAAGTCAAATGATTAAGCCTCAAAGTCATAAAGCTTCAGTGTACCTCACAGAAGGTAGAGTATCCCCACCTCCAAAATTACCATGTAGAGCGTCTGATTAAATTGAGATTAAGTCATGAGTAAGTTGGAATATGAACAAGAGGCTGTTAGGCAGCTCTCTAACTCCACATTCTAGAGGCCATTTTCCTCTGATCCCACTGAGGATTACCAAAAGAAACTACACCATCTGTTCAAGGAACTCCCTGAAAAAGCAGAGGAACAGATCTGTGCAGACACATGCCTAGAACCCCAACCAGGGGTATTCTATCTGCTTCCCAAGAGCCATAAACCTGGAAATCCTGGACGCCCCATCATCTCAGGCATTGGCACCCTGACAGCAGGATTGTCTGGCTATGTAGACTCTCTCCTCAGGCCCTACGCTACCAGCACTCCCAGCTATCTTCGAGACACCACTGACTTCCTGAGGAAACTACAATCCATTGGTGATCTTCCAGAAAACACCCTCCTAGCCACTACGGATGTAGAAGCCCTCTACACCAACATTCCACACAAAGATGGACTACAAGCCGTCAGGAACAGTATCCCCGATAATGTTACGGCAAACCTGGTGGCTGAACTTTGTGACTTTGTCCTCACCCATAACTATTTCACGTTTGGGGACAATACATACCTTCAAGTTAGCAGCACTGCTATGGGTACCCACATGGCCCCATAGTATGCTAACATTTTTATGGCTGACTTAGAACAACGCTTCCTTAGCTCTCGTCCCCTAACACCCCTACTCTACTCGCGCTACACTGATGACATCTTCATCATCAGGACCCATGGAAAAGAAGCCCTGGAGGAATTCCACCATGATTTCAACAATTTCCATCCCACCATCAACCTCAGCCTGAACTAATCCACACAAGCATTCCATTTCCTGGACACTACTGTGCTAATAAGTGATGGTCACATAAACACCACCCTATACCGGAAACCTACTGACCGCTATACTTACGTACATGCCTCCAGCTTCCATCCAGGACACACCACACGATCCATTGTCTACAGCCAACCTCTAAGATACAACCGCATTTGCTCCAATCCCTCAAACAGAGTCAAACACCTACAAGATCTCTATCAAGCATTCTTAAAACTACAATACCCACCTGCTGAAGTGAAAAAACAGATTGACAGAGCCAGAAGAGTACCCAGATGTCACCTACTACAGGACAGGCCCCAACGAAGAAAACAACAGAACGCCACTAGCTGTCACCTTCAGCCCCCAACTAAAAACTCTCCAGTGCATCATCAAAGACTTACAACCTATCCTGAAAAATGATCCCTCACTCTCACAGATCTTGGGAGACAGACCAGTCCTCGCTTACGGACAGCCCCCCAACCTGAAGCAAATACTCGCCAGCAACCACACACCACACAAGAAAAACTTGTGCTGGAAATGGCCCAACTTGATGATCACTTTAGATAAGCTATTACCAGCAGGAGAGTGGGGTGGGAGGAGGTATTGTTTTATGGTTTCTGTGTATATAATGTCTTCTGCAGTTTCCACAGTATGCATCTGATGAAGTGAGCTGTAGCTCATGAAAGCTCATGCTCAAATAAATTGGTTAGTCTCTAAGGTGCCACAAGTATTCCTTTTCTTTTTGCAAATACAGACTAACACGGCTGTTACTCTGAAACAAGAAAAACACCAACTCAGGAACCTATCCTTGCAACAAAGCCTGATGCCAACTCTGTCCACATATTTATTCAAGTGACACCATCACAGGACCTAATCACGTTAGCCACGCTCCTTCACCTGCACATCTACCAATGTGATATGTGCCATCATGTGCCAGCAATGCCCCTCTGACATGTACATTGGCCAAACGGGACAGTCTCTACGCAAAAGAATAAATGGACACAAATCTGACATCAGGAATCATAATGTTCAAAAACCGGTAGGAGAACACTTCAACCTCTCTGGCCACTCAGTAAAAGATTTAAGGGTGGCAATTTTGCAACCAAAAAGCTTCAAAAACAGACTCCAGTGAGAAACTGCTGAGCTTGAATTAATATGCAAACTAGATACCATTAACTTGGGTTTGAATAGAGACTGGGAGTGGCTGGGTCATTACACATATTGAATCTATTTCCCTAAAGTTAAGTATCCTCACACCTTCTTGTCAACTGTCCAAATGGGCCATGTTGATTATCACTACAAAAGTTTTTTTCTCCTGCTGATAGTAGCTCATCTTAACTAATTAGCCTCTCCCAGTTTGTATGGTAACTTCCACCGTGTGTGTGTGTGTGTGTGTGTGGGTGGGTGTGTCTTCTTACTATATGTTCCATTCTATGCATCTGATGAAGTGGGCTGTAGCCCACGGAATCTTGTGCTCTAATAAGTTTGTTAATCTCTAAGGCGCCACAAGTACTCCTGTTCTTTTTTTGGTCCGATTATTGTAACTGCTCCAAAAATAAGGCACAATATGGTGCACAAAGAACTGAATTACAGTCTGAACTTCCTTGCTTTAATGTTTTTGAATCACAGAATTTCTCTTAGCTAATTTTTATGTTTTAGAATACAAAATTGGGTTTAGTTTTCCACTGTACCCATGTAATAAGCAAACTGATAATGACGAAAATATTTTTGGTTCAGCCAACTTGGATTAAATCCCGCAAACCTAGTTTTATTGTTTTTCCTTGTAGAGAAATCATATTACAATACTGAACTTAAAAAAGTATATTTTTTATCCCTAGTTGTTCTGGAATATTTTTTTTACATAAAATATTTTTGAAAAGCACTGTTTGGTTTGAGATTAATCCTGAAATATTTCATTGTGAATATTCTGCAGCTACAGATGTATGAATAGATCACTGCTGTGGAGACTCACAAAGCCTGTAGATATAAAACTCCTCTCTATTTTTTATTTATAAATAGAGAAATCCATCACAAAGCACTCAGCATGCAATAATATCCAGCCATCTGAGTGCCACATGCTTTGAGAGAGATCTAAGACAGCAACAAATTAAACTAGATCCTATTACTTTAAGGTCCAGGACTGAAAAGAGCTGCTGAACACTGGTGGTGAACCTGTGTCACTTTGATCTCTATTGTAACAGAAAAGCAAAATGACATGTTCAAATGAAAATCATTTATAATGGATGAAGGCAGGCCTGCACTCTCCTTGGACCACATATGTTTAGGAGTAGTCAAAAAGGGGGAAAAAATAAATCAAATCAGCACCCCTCTTAACCCCCCAAAAAAGAAAAAAGTACGCAAAACAATTATTACATATTTTGAATCCATGGTAAAAAAAATAGCTGGCAATAACAGGTCATTTCTTATCTAATTTAGCAGCTATATAAATTGATTCTAATTGTAAGTACACAGTGCCCTGGTAATGCAAATATGAAGTACTGGGGAGGCAAATAATGGTTCAGAACAGGAAACTTGGTGCTTTTCACCACTCTATTACTACCAATTTACAGTGTGAACCTGGGCAACTCAGTTCTCAGTGCTTTAGTTTCCACATCTAGGAATAGAGAAAATGATCCCTGTCTGCATTCATAAAAGTGTTTTAACATCCTGCAATGAAAGGTGCTATAAAGTGCAAAGCTACAATACAGAGCCTTCCACTGTACATCCCTATGGCTCTCCTCGTATATTTTGGACTTCATGCTACCTTTCAGAGTTTTTATGGTGGTAAATTGTTACTGAGAACAACATATGATCTGTGTTCCAAGCAGTAAGATCTTGGCGGGGCTTGTCATTAAAACCCACAACGTAAATTTAGGAAGTATTATTCAAAATAGAGTGTTTTTCAATAAGTTTTCTTCAAGGTTAAAGTTATAATAATCACTATTGTAAAAGAGCAAGAGAAAATATTTTCAAGCTTCCTTTTGAATAATTACTAACCTAGAAATAATTCACTCTTGTCACCCATATTTTTGTCCATTTCCTCTACATCTCAAGTCCACATAACTCTGCTTATACACCACTCTTGGATACACCAGCACATTTCTGGGAACAGGGATACCTTTGTAAGGCTGCCTGGCTCACCAGCCAAAGAATACCACCATTTTTCTTCATAAATCATAGGAATATTTAAAAAACTACAGATTGGCCAGAGTTAAAAACTTCAAATTGCAAATGAGACTCTTAAATTTCAGTATATAACAGATTTGTCTGCATGACCATGCAGAACCTTTGTTAGCCCAATTTTATCTTCTTGGTTATTTCATTCAGCAACAGTTAAGAGAGGACTATGTAGATAGTTAAGCTGCCCTAGTTTTATTGGGCTTAAAAGTCAGGGCCTACGATTTGAAACTGACTAGCAATGTTGGGTTTCCAACTTAAGACACTTTAAAGATGTCTAATTTTCAGAAAGTGCTGAGCACCCATCTTCAGAAAGTCAGGCCTCTTTCAACTTCTCATGGACACTAACAGTTGAGGCACTTAAAACACTAGTCAACAGTGAAAATTTAGGTTCAGATCATCTCCCATATCTAACCTTGATTTAAGCATGTGTTCATCTAGTTTGAGAGTCATGGGAATGGTGTACAGATCTCCTCATTGCCCTGCCAAATCCCTAACACAGCTGATAAAGTTCCTCCTCTTTGAAGAGGCCCTGGAGTTACCTACATTCAAGTCACCCAATTCAACTGTGGCTGACATCTAATGTGGCCGACTACGTTTCAGAAAGAACTCAAGATTTCATGGCTTCCATGACAACATAAGATTATTCCAGGCAGGAACTAGTAACTTACAGAGCTGGTTACACTCAAATCTTGTTTTGGGGCTGCTATTTTAAACCTTCATCATGGACAGGCCACTACTTTCTGATGTGGGGGCAATCAAATCAAGATAAAAGACTTATTTTACTGTCCACACTTGGAAGTGAAAATAACCAGATCAGTTTCATCAGCAGAGCAATAGATTGCACCAGTCAATAGACAACAAGTGATGGTAAATTAAGACATATTTTGTCCACAGATGTTGATATGGGGGCTCCCAAATGCACTTTTCCTAGGCTTCATCATCAGAGCTCACCCTTGCATACTGAGAGACAGATAGAAATGAAGTGGAAGGGAAAATAAGTAGAACACCAGTAGATAAAGTCACATTTTAATTCTAATTGCGGTATAAAGTGATCTCATGACAACTGCACACACACAAAAATGTGGTTTCTTGCTTCTACCATAATGTCACCAAGCTTTGATCAGTGAGCATGTTCCAGCCAATAAACAGTAATTCACCAAAGACTTCATTCAGGGGCATTTTACAATGTAAGCAGTTTTCACTTTACTTGGTAGACAAAATTTTGATATCCATGAACGGCAGAACTGGTCCTGGAAGGAACAATCACACATGTTCTCTGCTTGAATCTAGCCTAAATTCACTCACTGATGTTCTAGAGGTACTAAGGGAGGTTTAGCCACCCCCTGCAAAATGGGTCCCATGTTTATCCTAGCTGATAAAATCCAGTGAAGAAACAGTGAAGCAATTATTGAAGAAGATGGGCAATGTTTACATTTAGGAAGGCCTGGTGTCAGCATCTCTTAAGGAAGCCTACAACTGCTCATGATCAAGAAATCATCTATGGACAGATTTCCTTGGCCCTGATTGGTTTGGACACTTGGTATAGTATAGATTCCACTAATTTAAATGAATGATCTCCTAATAGCAATAAACTAGAAATAAGTGTCCATGATGACTTCTCTCAGCTACTTTTGATGTCATTGAACACAATATTGCAGATCTAGTGAAGATCAATGGTTCATTCTTGAGTAGCTTCATTCCTTTCTTGTTCAGAGGACCTAGCAGGTAGCACTGGATGATTGTTTACCTGCCATAAGGGTTATCATGTGGCTTACCCCATATCAAACAGAAGGTGTGTGAAGCCACTGAGGGAGATATTTTGAGGAAGAGGAAACGTTCGATTTGTCCAACATTGGCCCTAAGTTACTATACTTTTATAAGTGTATGCAACCCTGCACTCCTTCACATAGGGCCACTGTCTTGTGTCTCATCCCTAAGTTTGAAGAAGGTAGTTACCCTTCCTGGACATTCAGCCCTCAACCTCAAATTAGTTTTTATCTGCAACACAAAATGTGTTATGAGTGGGCCAGATCAAAAATATATATTTTAATATTTAAATGCACATTAACAGCCACAAACATGAATTTAAAAAAAAAATAAAACCAACACATTTTTATATACACAGCACTGCCCAACTAGACATACATATCTCAGACTCAGTCAACTCTCAAAACGGCTGCTCCATGTAAGTTTCTTCTCTCCCTCAACCCCTTTCCTTGTGTTCGGCACTTGTCCATAAACTTCAAAGATAAAGAAAGAGGGATCATCTTCAAAGATTACCCAGAGCACTGGATGGGCACTTTTTTTTAAAAAAAAAATCAAAATAAATGCTGCCCATGCCAGGAGAGCAGTTGAATCTCCAAAGACACACAGTAATTTATGCGCACAGGATTGAGCCCACTACATTTGAATGCCTTCTCCTCTGCACTGTCAGTTAGCAGTGCCTTTTATTGTTTAAACACCACCCCTTTCTTTTCAAATTCAAGCTATTCTCAGTCCTTATCCTTTTCACTCTTCTTGGACTACACAGGGCCTGAACTCCGAAGTAAAAAGTCTACTAAAGAGAATGATGGCCGAAATATCTATACTTTGCGAGTATATATTATATTATAGCTAAACACGTGGGTTTTTCCGCTATGGGGAGCTAACAGCTGCAAGACTTCTACTTTAAACTTCTTTTTTTCCTTTACACATATCAATAGGAAATTTAAAAAAACTAGCAGTAGACGCAGTTTTGATTTGTTTTCCACAATGCTTCTCTCTTTCACCCCTGCTGATTCCCCATCTCATATCCTCTAAAATTAGGTATTAGCACCAGCATTTTCTGACAAATTATAGAAACAATGAATATTTAATATTAAAGTACTGATGCAGTTGTACTGCAATGAACTGCGACATAGGAGATTCCAAGCAGATAGGAGCTGGGAATGCTGCTAAGGCAAACACCAAACAGAACCCCTAAGGGATATGGGATGGAGCCAGATAGGGAGATGAGATGAGACAAGTAATGGAATATGAAGCCTTCCATCTCTAAATGGACAGTTCAAATCCAGCCCACGTCAATCATGATCAAAAAAGTTAGAATCTGACAGGTGCTTCGCCTAAATGAAAGCAATATTTCAGCTCCGGTGCTGCTCCTCATGAAAAGGAGTCCACATCGCTACTACATCTAGCATTAACGAGCAACTTAGTTGGCAATCCCAGTAGAGATGCTAAGAAAAGAACAGAGCTTTTGGTTTTAAAAATGGCTAATTAGGACTTGATACTGAGGTGCTAAGCATCTCCTGGAGAATGCAGAGCCCTTGAATGTTCTCTGAAAGGAATGGACATAAAGAGTGTTCAATACCTTGGTGTCAAACCCTCAGTGACAACAGACTGCCCACCTGCATAGCAACATTTAAAAAGGATATTCTGTACATGAAGATTACATTAATAAATCCACCATTTGTTTCAACAGTGGCCATTCATTTCAATACTTTACCATACATAATTTGAGTGGCAGCCTTTTTTTAATATTACTATTTATCAAATACCCACCTTTTACAGCTTATTTTTACATGGGATGTTACAATCAGCCCTCAGCATTTTTATCTAGCCACAGAGCAAACCACTGTAAAAGTAACTTAGCATTTAAGAATGCAGCACAAAAAGAACTTTACGAATGGATTTTACATAACTAATACACTTTAATTCACCTTGTTGAGGAAGAGTCAACATGGCTTTAGTAAAGGGAAATCATGCCTCACCAATCTACTAGAATTCTTTGAGGGGGTCAACAAGCATGTGGACCAAGGGGATCCAGTGGATATAGTGTACTTAGATTTTCAGTAATCCTTTCACAAGGTTCCTCACCAAAGGCTTTTAAGCAAAGTAAATTGTCCTGGGATAAGAGACAAGATCCTCTCATGGATCGCTAATGAACAAAGGGTAGGTAAAAATGGTCAGTTTTCAGAATGGAGAGAGGTAAATAGTGGTGTCTCCCAGGGGTCTGTTCTGGGACCAGTACTGTTCAACATATTTATAAATGATCTGGAAATAGGGATAAACAGGTGGCAAAATGTGCAGATGGTACAAAACTACTCAAGATAGTTAAGACCAAAGCTGACTGCGAAGAGTTACAAAGGGATCTCACAAAACTGGGTGACTGGGCAACAAAATGGCAGGTGAAACTTAATGTTGATAAATGCAAAGTAATGCACGTTTGAAAGCATAATCCCAACTATACATATAAAACAATGGAGTCTAAATTAGCTGTTACCACTCAAGAAAGAGATCTTGGGAGTCACTGTGGATAGTTCTCTGAAAAAAATCCACTCAGTGTGCAGCGGCAGTCAAAAAAGCGAACAGAATGCTGGGAATAATTAAGAAAGGGATAGATAATAGGACAGAAAATATCATGTTGCCCCTATATAAATCCATGGTATGCCCACATCTTGAATACTGCATGCAGATGTGGTTGCCCCATCTCAAAAAGATATATTGGAATTGGAAAAGGTTCAGAAAAGGGCAACAAAAATTATTAGGGGTATGGAACGGCTTCCATATGAGGTAAGATTAATAAGACTGGGACTTTTCAGCTTGGAAAAGAGATGGCTAAGGGGAGATATGATTGAGGTCTAAAAGATCATGACTGGTGTGGAGAAAGTAGATAAGGAAGTGTTGTTTACTACTTCTCATAACACAAGAACGAGGGGTCACCAAATGAAATTAATAGGTAGCAGGTTTAAAACAAATAAAAGGAAGTATTTCTTCACACAATGCACAGTCAACTTGTGGAACTCCTTGCCAGAGGATGTTCTGAAGGCCAAGACCATAACAGGGTTCAAAAAAGAACTAGATAAATTCATGGAGGATAGGTCCATCAATGGCTATTAGCTAGGATGGGTAGGAATGGTGTCCTAACCTCTGTTTGCCAGAAGCTGGGAATGAGCGACAGGGGATGGATCACTTGATGATTACCTGTTCTGTTCATTCCCTCTGGGGCACCTGGCACTGGCCACTGTCAGAAGACAGGATACTAGGCTAGATGGACCTTTGGTCTCACCCCGTAGGGCCGTTCTTATGGTAAAGAACAATTTATAGTTTTTACTAGTAAGTATAAATAGACTATATATATTAAAGATGTTGTAAAATGAGAAACCCACACAATTACACTCACTAAACACTTTAAACCACTTTCCTTATTTCTAAAAATAAGGTTCCCACTGTGCAGAAGGCATTGTAAAAAACAGAACTGTTTTCCATTGCATTATGGAATCAAGAAAACTGTCAAGAAGTTACTGAATGCATCCGACGAAGTGAGCTGTAGCTCACGAAAGCTTATGCTCAAATAAATTTGTTTGTCTCTAAGGTGCCACAAGTACACCTTTTCTTTTCACCTTGTACAGTAACGAGGGTTCTTCGAGAAGTGGGTCTTTCTGGGTGCTCTAATGTAGGTGTGTCTGTGTCCCTACGCTGCTGATTAGAGAATTTCGGTTGCAGTGTCCATAGGGCCTGCACACATGTTGTCTCTCCTAATGCAGTGCCACAAGGCTAGCCATCGTGCACAGGCTAACCGCCCTCAGTTCCTTCTCTACCGCAGTCTCATAGCAAGAATGCCAACGTAGAGGGAGGGCAGTTAGTGGAGCACCCATAGGGACACACATCTCAAAGAACCATCATTACTGCACAAGGTGAGTAACTTCTTCTCCACCGTTGGTGACTCCTAAGCAGTACCGCCTTTGGAGGGCTGGAACGTTAGAGTTGGGTTAGCCACAGATCTAAGTGCTGTGGAGCCAAAGATGGCATCAGAGATAGAGTCTCCAGTGATTGAATAATGTTCTGCAAAGGTGTGGACTGATGCCCACGTCGCTGCTCTGAAGATCTCTGAGATGGAGACATTCTTAAAGAAGGTGCCAGATGAGGAGATCGACCTCGTGGAATGCATACAGATCGAATCCAGAGGGTCATGTTACGAATTTGGTAACACTGTCTGATGCAATTCGAGACCCACTTGGAGAATCTTTGGGCTGATATCGCTGAGTCCTTAGATCTTTCAGCCGTAGAGTGGAATTGTCGAAAGGACTTCCTGAAGGCCTTTGTCCTACCGAGGTAGGATGCAAGGACTCTCCTGATGTTGAGGGCATGCAGTATGGCCTCCCTATTGTCTCGGTGAGACCTGTGGTAGAGGGCAGGAAGGTAAATACACTGATTCTTGTGAAATGAGGTCACTTCAGGGATGAACCTTGGATGCAGCCTAAGTGTAAGCTTATCAGGGAAGAACACTGTCATGGGGGATGCGCCATCAGAGCGGTTATTTCCCCTATTCTTCGAGCCAAGGTAATTACAAACAGAAAAACCATTTCCACCTTTAGGTATGCAAGCGAACAGGTGGCCATAGGTTTGAAGGGGGGCCTTGTCAAACCTTTCAGCACTAGGTTTAGGTCCCACAATGGGGTAGGAAGTCACGGTTGAGGGAAGAGGTTTGTTATTCCCTTAGGAACCTGTAGTAGTCGCACGCAATAGTACGGAGTACCTTTCTATGGGTTGTTGAAATGCTGTAATAGCTGCTAGGTGGACCCTGAGAGAGCTCAGGGATAACCTTGATTGTTTTAAGGGTAAGGCATATTCCAGAATATGTGGAAGAGCTGCTGACACTGGAGAGAGTTGATGGGACGTGCACCAGATCTGAAACCTGGACCACTTCTGCAAGTAACTGCGCCATGTGGAGGACTTTCTACTGTGCAGTAGAACCCCTTGTAGTTCCTTTGAGCACAATCTCTCTTGGTGCTAGAGCCATGTAGAAGCATGCCTTGAGGCAGAGGATCCCCAAGCTGGGATGTATAGTATGCCGCTTGTCCTGAATGAGAAGGTATGGAGTGACTGGAAGGAAGATTGGTGGATACATTGCGAGCTGCACCAGGTAAGGGTACAAGGTCTGTCTCAGACACGTGGGAGCAATCAGAATTATGTGAGCTCCGTCCCTCTTTATTTTTAGCGGGACCTTCAGCAGAAGGGGAAACAGAGGGAGGAGTACAGATGGTCCATGTCCCATGGGAAGAGGAGGGCATCACCCAGAGAATGCTGTCCAATTCCCACCCTGAAACAATATCATGGACACTTCTTGTTCTGATAGAATGGCAAACAGATCTGTGGATGGTGTTCCCCATGTGAACAAGTTGTGAAGTACTGATGGGTGCATCTCCCATTCGTGGTCGTGTGAGAACGTGCAATTGAGCTTGTCTACTATTGCATTTTGCGTGCCTGGGAGGTAAGCTGTGGACAAGGTGACGTTGTGAGAAATACACCAGTTCCATAGTTTCATTGCCTCCATGCATAGGGAGAGTGATCTGGCTCTCTCTTATGTTTGATATAATAAATGCAGGCTATGCTGTTCATTAGGATCTTTTCCATTAGGATCAATCCTGTTATCAGTGAGAGGAAATGGGTGCAGGGGTTCCTAACCACTCTCAACTTGAGAAGATTGATATGCCAGGATATCTCTGCAGGTGACCATTTGCCTTGCATTGTGAGACCATTTAAATGCACACCCCATCCTATGAGGGATACTTCGGTGGTAAGAAGCAACGAAGATGGTGCCTGGGGAAAAGGGGATCCAATTGCATGCATTGGCTAGGTTCTTTCACTAGTCCAATGAGTTCTTGATCCTGGTGGGTAGTGACAGGGATTTGTTCAGACTGTCCCTCTTTGGTCTGTAAACCAAGCTCAACCACAGCTGTAGGCATCGCATGTGAAGTCTGGCGTGCAGAATCACCACCGTTCCAGCTGCCATATGACCCAGGAGCCGGAGGCAGATTCTGGCTGGCACTTGAGTGCTGCACTGAGCTGTGTCTAGGTGATACCAGGGATAGAAACCAGTCTTGAGGTAGGAAGGCTTTGGCCTATAGCACATCTAAGTCAGCCACTATGAATTCTAGGCATTGCACTGCTGTGAGGATCAACTTTTGGGAACTGATCTGTAAGCCCAGTTCTGTGAACAAGCGTATTGTGTCCTCGGTGGCTCGACAAGCCTCTTGAAGCGACCAGGCTCTGAGAAGACAATCGTCCAGGTAATGGTAGATCATTTCCCTTGTGATTGCAAATGGGCGGCTACCACTGAGAGAACTTTGGAAGATACTCTCAGGGCCGAGAGTCCAAATGAGAGGACCCTGTACTGGTAGTGGTTGTGACCCAGAGTGAACCGGAGGAAACGTCTGTGAGCCAGTAGTATTGAAATGTGAAAGTAGGCATCTTGTAGGTCAAGGCCCGAAAACCAGTCTTCCTGTTCCAGTGACAGAATGACCATCGATAAGGTAAAAAAAAAAAAGACAGGAGTACTTGTGGCACCTTAGAGACTAACAAATTTATTTGAGCATAAGCTTTCGTGGGCTACAGCTCACTTCATTGGATGCATAGAATGGAACATAGTAAGAAGAGAGAGAGAGAGAGAGAGAGAGAGATACACACACACACACACACACATATATACATAGAAGGTGGAGGTTGCCATACAAACTGTGAGAGGATAATTAATTAAGATGAGCTATTATCAGCAGGAGAAAAAAAAACTTTTGTAGTGATAATCAACATGGCCCATTTGGACAGTTGACAAGAAGGTGTGAGGATACTTAACATAGGGAAAGAGATTCAATATGTGTAATGACCCAGCCACTCCCAGTCTCTATTCAAACCCAAGTTAATGGTATCTAGTTTGCATATTAATTCAAGCTCAGCAGTTTCTCATTGGAGTCTGTTTTTGAAGCTTTTTGGTTGCAAAATTGCCACCCTTAAATCTCTTACTGAGTGGCCAGAGAGGCTGAAGTATTCTCCTACTGGTTTCTTAATGTTATGATTCCTGATGTCAGATTTATTCTTTTGCGTAGAGATTGTCCGGTTTGGCCAATGTACTTAACATTGGAGGGGCATAAGAACATAAGAACGGCCATATTGAGTCAGACCAAAGGTCCATCTAGCCTAGTATCCTGTCTTCTGACAACTGCCAGTGCCAGGTGCCCCAGAGGGAATGAACAGAACAGGTAATCATCAAGAGATCCATCCCCTGTCGCTCATTCCCAGCTTCTGGCAAACAGAGGCTAGGGACACCATTCCCGCCCATCCTAGCTAATAGCCATTGATGGACCTATCCTCCATGAATTTATTTAGTTCTTTTTTGAACGCTGTTATAGTCTTGGCCTTCACAACATCCTCTGGCAAGCAGTTCCACAGGTTAACTGTACGTTGTGTGAAAAAATAATTCCTTTTGTTTATTTTAAACCTGCTGCCTATTAATTTCATTTGGTGACCACTAGTTCGTATGTCATGAGGAGTAAATAACACTTCCTTATTTACTTTCTCCACACCAGTCATGATTTTATAGACCTCTATCATATCGCCCCTCAATCATCTCTTCTCCTAACTCAAAAGTCCGTGTCTTAGTAATCTCTCCTCATATGGCAGCTGTTCTATAACCCTAATCATTTTTGTTGAGGCACAGTATGATTGTGGGGAAATACTCCCTGGTTGACCATGGCTCAGTGCCGTAATCTCGGTACCAATGGGCAGAGAATCAGGAGCTTCCAACATAGCCAGGTGACCAGCTTGATGGAATTCTGCCCGTACCGAGCATCCCAGCATCGGTGGTAGTGCTGGGGGAGATGGAGACCTTTCCCGTACTAATCTCTTTGGTGCCAGATTGGTCAATGTCGCTGGTGGTACTGATGTCAGCTCACGTACTGGGACACTCTTAGGGCATATGCCCTCACATCTCTGTACCGAAGATTCAGTGCCCATGCCCAAAGGGCACAACCTCAGTGCCAGTGGTGCCAAGGATACTGAGTGAGATCACTTTCGGCTATTGCTGGGCTTGCTCAGGGGACTTCCCGCTCTCATTTTTGACTTGTGAGAAGAGTCTCTGGACCATCCTACTATCCTTTGAAATCAAAGGTTGAGGGAGAGACTCATGCCCGCCAGAGGACTGGGGTCAGAGGACCGCCTCCATTATTTTTTTCAGGCAGAGCGCTCTGTCCCTGCAGGATCTCAGTCAGAGCTGCTGGCAGATAGAACACTTCTGTTGGACTGGCCCTCACCGAGGCAACAAATGCACTAGGAATGTTTGTCCGTGATCAGGATTGCCTCGCTGCAAGTGAGGCACTTCTTGAAGCCCATAGAGTCGGACGTACCCTTGTCCAGAGGGGTCCCCCCACCACCAGAGGTCGACACAAGAATAAAGTCTCTCTAATATCCTGGGACTGACACAGCTACAACAACATTGCATACAGCTGAAAGTTAGAAACAGCACAATATCTTTAAGTTTTTCCTTGTAACTCAAGGTATCTTCATATAACCCTACAAGTACTCCTTAATGCTTAAGAAACTGATTTTCCTAAAGAACCTTTGAGTATGTGGCAAGGTATAGTGTGGGGGGGTTAATTTTGAATTTTAAATTATCTAACCTTGTAGATGAGATGCAGACTTTGCAACCAACACAATCTTTCCATCAATCAAACCCAACCAGGTTTTACTGGCAGCCCTTGAGGCCAATTAGGAAACTGAAAAAGCAACCTACTGCTACCAGGTTATATTTTTGCCAATTAGAAAACTTCCTGGGTGCTCTGTGCCAATGAATCTTAGATCTCCAGGTCAAGCAAGAAGGGAAAAGCCCCTGACATCTGTGGAAATAAAGAGGAAACAGAGGACTGAAGGAAGCAGAATAGAGTAAAAAACAGTCTAAATCAAAATGTATAGTACTGTTACCTTTAACAAAATGAGACATTTTTCCGTAAGGACAATAAAAAGATTGTGTGAATTTTACCCTCCAAGAAAGAAGCTTCCTCTCAATGGTTTCAGCAATGTATTAGTTCTAACATATCAGCAGAGAACATACTACTTCAGCCTGTGACCTCATCAAGTTCAACCCCCGATTCTGTTTAGCTTGTGGGAGACCTCCAGGAAAACTCAGAATTGCTGCCAGAAAGAATCATGGTGACTCAGTAGGTAGCTGTCTTCACTCTGCATCGGGGCTGAAATACTGTCCAGCATGGTGTTAGATGGCACTGTGCATTGCATTGCTTTTCCAGAATGACTCTTTGGAGTCATTAAAGTTCCACATAAAACTGTAGCTTATAATTGTTAAATTCAAAATCCTGACCATGTTCCTATTCAAGTAGCTAACACTCTCCTTACTTAATTTCCTCCTGAACTTTCATACTGAATACTTTCGTCTTTAGCTTTCTGTCTTGTACAGCACGAAACACACTCTCAGTACTTATTAAATCAATAGAAAAACTACTACTTTATTCACATCCAGTATTTAACTCTTCTGTAACATTACTAAGCGTGTAAATTGCTACCACGTTCCACCTCTGGAGATGAATTTCGTTGGTGACAGCAATGAGAAATACAGGTAATTTTATATTTATCTTACAAAAGCTCTTTGAAAGCCCTCCAGGTAAGAGTCATTATATGAAAGCTTAAAAAAAGGTATTTATAACTATCAATTTGAACATATATATATATATAGACCTTATTTTCAAACTGCTTTAATCAATCTTCACAAATCCCCTTGGCAATGGTGTTCAGGAAGTATCAATCCCATTGTACAGAAAGGAAAGAAGGGAGGAAGAGACAGACTGTAGCAACTCCTTTCATATATTTATTCATCCTGACCTTGTTTTCTAATTAACCAAACAATGTGAAAACAAATGTGATTTGCTGGTCTTATTGTTTTCAGTTGTTTGAAAGATGACACATTAAACCCAGGGTTTGTCTATATGGTAAAGTAGCGCACACTACAGGGGTGTGATTTCTAAAGCACACTAAATGCGTTGCATATTATGGACCCGGCTGGTGCACACCAAAGTTTCCCTAGTACATTTTAAGTACAGAGTACTGTTCAAGCACTACATTTAAATGCAGTAGGGAACCTTTAATGCGCACCAGCTTGGTCTACATGGACCAATTAATGAAGAACACATTAGTTCGTTTTAGAAATCATACCCCCGTAGTGAGCACCACCCAACCTTGTAGACAAGACCCCAGTATTCTGAGGTTAAGGATATCAAAAGAGTCTTATGGAATTATGTAGTCTGTATCTGAATACTGGCAAAAAACCAACAACGACAAACCAAGTAATAAAGTGAACTGCCACAATGGGACCAGGTTCAGCCAGGGCAAATGCAGTTTTCTCCTTTCATCCATCCAATGCCCTGAACAACAGTGATGAAAAGTAGTTCAGATTCCATTCCTACTCAGCTCTGGGTCTTTACTAAGAACAGACCCCCAGCTGTACCCAACTGTGTCAAATTATGTGCAGTGTTTTTGTGTTTTTTGTGATTTAGGCTCCTGGGGGTTTATTAATCTATTTGCATCATAAACCTGTTGGTTAAGAAAGAAAAAACTAGAGATGCCCTAAAGGCATCAACTCAGTTCTGCCAGCAGATGTTTAAGTATTACACATTATGCAAAAATGGACAAAAAGTTTCTTATCTGTATTAAGCAGAGACATTTTAAAAAAGCAAAGCACAAATAAAATTTCTTATTGTATGTTGAAATATGCTGAAACTAATTTTGATGTAGACTTATGTATTAGTAGAAAACTCCACTTTTTAGCCCTAGACCAAAACACATACTAGAAGCTACTGTACTACTGCTTTCTCTTCAAGTAACAGTTTATGTCAGTTTGGTAGCCATTGTCAAGAAAACTGGAGTTGTTCAGGCATCGCTGCAGTTACTGATGTTATTTGTTTGGAAGCCTTGTGATTTAGTGAAATCACTAGCAATTGTTTAGCAAGTAATTAAACTATAAAGCTGAGACCTGTGATTTTCAGTCTTTTGAAAGCAATCATCACCAAAATTCCAAGAATCATTTAAATGACTCCCATCTAAGTATGCTGGCTACATTTCTGCTGTTGTCACTCATCCAGTTACATAGTTTATATGCTTACATTACTGGCTTTATCCAAATTATACATTTTCTCTCCAATTTTACTGAACATGCACTATAAATGTCCATGTTTTAACAGATCTGGATCACAAGCTTTTAATCACATGAAATGGACATGTGATTTGTGCATTTATGCTCATTCACACTGGCCATGACTTTCATTTACATAATAATAAAAACAATCCTAGTTTAAAAGGTTAAGAAGTTCCCAAAAACTGGACTATTGTTCTCAAAACCTTTTTCAAACCTAAGAATGCATTATATATATTTCACAATTCCCCTAAGTGCCTTAAAATTACACACAATTTAAACCATGATTCACATACCATACTTTGACTTCATGCAATTCTTTTCTTCATCTCAATTATGTCTTAATATTATGGGGGCTGAAATGCATTAAATAAATCATATTTCACAGACTCCGAGTAAAATAATAATACTTGCATGCATTTTTGAAGAAATTGGCCTGCTCTATAAATGTAGTTATAATGTCATTACCTTATTTTCCATATTGACTAAAATATTACGCAGCAGAGACTGCTTCAAGCTACGGATGGTAGCTTTTAGCAAACCTTATGTTTATTCTGCTGCTGGTAATTAGCTGTTTTAGTTAATATAATTCAGCATTTACAAACAGCAATTTATCCAATATATAAACTCGTTCCTGTAATTAGCAAAACATTGTTATTGATTAAGATTTAATATGGTGGTTGCTGTTTCTGCAGTGTACTATATAAAACGAACGATCATTAATTTGTCAGAGGACAGTTCCTAATCAGAGGACTATACTTGCACCATACAGTTTGAACTTAATTTTTTATAAAGTCTGTATTCCTAAAATCCAGAATTAAATATAAATATGGAAAATGTGGAGGAGATGCTTTAGTGAAAGGGCAATGACAGTGAAAAATAAATCCAATGGATGTGTAATACTTTAGAAGAAAATTAAATATCCAGTCTTTCCATTTAAATCCAGAACATTTTGATTATTGTTTGGGTGTTAAATTAACTGGTATCTGTAATGCTTTACTATCAACACCCATTAATGCATATTCGAAATATGATGAGTTTTATGGGGACCGAGTAGGGAAGGTTGTGCTAGGATTTTTCAAATCCAGCGGTTAACATACCAAAAGGGAAGGTTTTGAAACAACAACATTCAGAACAGTAAGAAAGTATCAATGCTGTTTAAATATAATAAATACTATATATTTATGAATAATCTCTAGGTGTCCCTAGCCTCTGTTTGCCAGAAGCGGGGAAATGAGCGACAGGGGATGGATCGCTTGATGATTACCTATTCTGTTCATTCCCTCTGGGGCACCTGGCATTGGCCACTGTCAGAAGACAGTATACTGGGCTAGATGGACCCTTGGTCTGACCCAGTATGGCCATTCTTATATTCTTCCTGAGTAACCTGAAGGATTTAATAAGCTATATTATGCACACCCACACACCCCAGCAGCACTGAAATACAACTATCTGAGGGATGGAGGGAGGTCTGATGGCACAGCACGCTGCACAACAGTGGGGAGAAAGTTGATGGTATTCAATGTAGCCATTGAAGAAAGATGAAAGGCTGAGTAACGCAGTTAAACTCTTTGGTGGTAAGGACCATATCTTTACTTTTTATTCGGTAAAGACCTTCTCACACTTTTAGAGATTGTGTTAGTAAGTAAAATAGGTTTACTGTAGCTAATAGCAATAACATTGAGAAATTGAATTTTAGAATACAACCATTGCACAAATAAATGTAACAATTCTGACACATTCTAAGTCGCCCATGTATTTAACTATTTACAATGGAATAACTAGCTTCAAGGAACCAGTAAACCAGTATTTTTTTTGAAAAATCTCTTATAATTTCATCCACTTAGATTTATACAATGAACTTGGGACTTCAAGAACCACAGATCTCCACTTTAAAGAAACAAAGAGTCAGGAAAACCATTACATTCATTAAAATGTGCCTAAAATAACTAGTTTATCCACTTTGATATAGAACAGAGCAAGCTTGAGCATAAATTATTTATGATGTGGTACAGTTTAATGGAGTATAAAAGGGATTTCTCTTCTCACTATTAGTACAAGTTGTGATTTTTTTTGTATGGTCCGTTCCACACTCAGCAGTATATTCTATCCATTTAGAATTATGACAGATGCAACAATTTTCTATATCATTCTATCAACTACGATCTTGAGAAAATTAGTTACGGTATCTGTAAATGTTATTCTCTTAAATTGACATGGTAGTATACTGCAGTGAACTACTCTGTGTAATTGTGTGGCCTTCAAACAAACTGCAGAATGATGGCAAACCCTTCTGAAATTTGAGGAACATCCCAACACAACTTGGATAGCAGCAGTTAGTCATGATTTTGAGGATAAAGATCACATCAAGATAATCCACTTCAATTTCCCCTGGGATCAGGATCAATTTCCCCTGGGATCAGGATCACTAACTGCCTAACCCAGTGTTTCTCAAATGCGGCCAATTTTTCTCAATTTTTCTGCAGCCAGAACAGCCTCCAGGGCAGAGATGGGGGGCAAAGCAGCAGCCCCTCCCTACAGCATCCAACTGTTGCTCCTGAATGCACTACATTGGTGTTTGCTGGCGCCACCAGCAGGGAATCAGTGCCATGCACCACACAACCTCTTGGAGGGTCCAGGAAGCACATCGGCAGATACATGGGGCTGGGGTGTGTGCTCAGCAGAGGAGGAACCTTCAACTCCGCAGGCAGCCGATGAGTTCCTGACCTACGTTCCCAGGGACAGAGGGGCTTCAGGCTTCAGTTCACTGAGGCTCTGGGGGCAGGCTTCAGCGACCCTACCTCCCTGACTCCCCATCCTCACCCCCCAGTCGTGGGGCTCTGGCAGCGGGCTCTGGCCTTCAGCCCTCCCCGGATCCAGCTCTGGACTTCAGCCCCAGGACGGTGGGACTCCGGCTTAGAAAAATTGTCAGAGCGGCCACCAGCAACAGTTGGTGGGCATACTCTGAGGCCACCAAAAATTTCTTATGAGAACCCCATATCCTATGGAACACACTACAATCACAAGGAATAGATGAGTGGGTAGAAATTTATGCAGAATGCTTGCCCCCAGGCAAGACCTGCCCCTACTTTAGATATCGCTGCATAGAACCAGTAGCTCTTCTAGAGCACAAAACTACAGAAAATATTATGTTCCATGAAGGAACAAGAAACCAGTGTTAAATTGATAATTTCCCTCAATACCCCACAAATGATAGGGAAAAACTAAGAAACCCTTCAAAGGATAAGTCTGCATTTTATATATTATTTATATAAAAATCAAGCATTCTATTAAAAAAGAAAAAAAAATAACAGACAAGAAGGAATAGTCCACTGAACAAATATGATTGAGAGGGACGAAACAGACATCTCATATCAGAACACACACATTCTAGGAATAGTCTGGATAGTTTTGATTCTTTTCCTAATATACTATCTAACTTATAGTGGGTGGCGTGGGTGCAAACACACACCACTGAGTCATTTGGACATTACATTGTCTTGTGGCTCTGCATTTTAGCTGCTGATCTAGGGTTACAGTCATTTGCAATAATGTATTCTGTAGTATACTTTTTTCAGTACCTATGTGAAACACACTGATATTGCTACCCTGTCCAAAGATCTGCCTTCCATCAACCAATAATTTACAGGTAAATCTAAACATCATTTCAAGTTTGCTACAACAGAAAAACTATCTGAACATAAAAAGATCTATTCTGTGAAGGAGATGTTTAAATATGATCTTGAAGTCCAGAAATAAGATGGGTGAACTTGAATGCCTGGTATTAAATGACAATATTGATATAACAGGCATCACAGACATTTGGTAGAACAATAATAATCAATGGGACACAGTAATACCAGGACACAAAATATACAGGATTGATAGAGCAGATCATGTTGGTTGGGGAATGGTATTATATGTGAATGGAAGCACAGAGTTCCACAAGAATTGAAGGAAGTATTCACCTAATTGCTAGACACACTCCTTTCTCTCCCAAATCTTTCTCCCCAAAGCTAAGCAGCACAGATCACAGCTGGAAGTGCAAGTGGGGAGCCTCACGTACTGGAAAACCAATATTTTAAGTTTCTCAGGAACAATATTCCTGCAGACACTACATCTAATTCAGCAGCCATCCAGATTTGGTCCTCACTGCATTCAATACTCACGGAAGAGTTGAAACAACAGTAAAAATTGGATCAAGTATCTTTTTGTCCACCTTCTTCATTGCTGGGGAGATTTGACGGTTAGGACACCTCCCATGCCAACGTCTGCTGATTAGTGAAACCTCCAAAATCTATACCAATTAGACTACTCTGGCCCCCAGTATCACTTAACGTTGAATGTTTTGTCAATAAAATGGGGGATGGGGGGGTCAGGGGAAACAGGGTGGATCAACGATTTTTTAAAAATAAAAATTTGATTTTTTATTTAAACTAAATTAAGGTTTATTTTTTAAATAAATGTATTTAAATTAAATTTTAATTGACAACTTATGTTAAGGCCTAAACATTTTACAATATATTAAAATTAAACACAAATAGCATTTGAATATATATTTGCTTCCAAGTTTTAAAGAAAGTCAAAACCACTGAACTGGTGGAACTCACTGGCTAAGCACCTGGAACCAGAGAGTTTGGTTGAAGTTCTAAGCCACCTTTTGACAGCAGCAGGCTTTTCAGCAAGTATAAAGAGAATATTTTCTTCAGTTCAGTTTATTCAAATGTTTTAGTTCAACGACTAGTTCATTCAAAGTTACGAAACCGCTTGGGAGTTGAAAAAGCAGAAGAGTTTGTTTTCGTCTTCCAATTTCTGAATAAAACTAAGAAGATGAGATGTACTACTTCTAAAATCTTGAAGGATAGGTCAGTCAAAAACAATGAGTTCAGGTCACTAATTAAAGATAATACTTCCTTTGTTTAATAAATGTTTTAAATACAAAACATGTTTTGTTAAACTTTTTGATAATTCCTTTCCTGGCGTATCAAGCAGACTGCACGTAGCTTTATTTAACTAATTAAAAAAAAATCAAAAAGGCGGTTTTGTGCATGTTTAATTTTTGAATGTGAATTTCCATCCAAATAGAACCTGCAACAAATCACAAGTAAAAATTTAATCATCTAATAAATAAATGCATCCTTCACCATTTTCTAACATAACATAAAAAAATGTCAAAATTAAGAATCTGAATAACTGTATGTTAAGCTATATAATTGTTCAAATAAATGTATATGGTATAGGCAGCAGGTTTAAAAACAAACAAAAGGAAGTACTTCTTCACACAATGCACCATCAACCTCGACCTTGTTGCCAGGGGATGTTGTGAAGGCGAAAACTATCAGTGGGTTCAAAACAAGAATGAGACAAGTTCATGGAGGCTTGTCCATTAGGCTATGTCCATCAATCGCTATTAGCCAAAATGGTCAGGGATGCAACGTTATGCTGTGTGTGTCCTTCGCCCCTGACTGCCAGAAGCTGAGAGTGGACAACAGGGGATGGATCATTCAATGATTGCCTGTTCTGTTCATTCATTCTGAAGCATCTGGCATTGGCTACTGTCAGAAGACAGGACACTGGGCTATATGGACCGTTGGTCTGACCCAGTATGGCCATTCTTATGTATCCTTCCAGTTAGCAAAAATTGAAGTACCAAGTTTAATACACTGCTATATTTAGTTCCAAAGGAACTTTTTTTAAGTTGTTACCAACCAGTCAGAATCAACCTTTCTTTATGAAAATAAAAAGTGCAAATGCAAAACACAATTAAAATTAATTATTTAACTCAAGCTTTCCAGCTTGCTGATTTAAATCAATCCACCCTGGGGGAAAACACACCCAAAGAAGAAATCCTCTTGATTTCATTGACCTCAGAAAAGTAGTAGGAATCTAGGATCTCCCTCAAAGCTTTTCAATATATTTCCTGTTTCTGAAAGTCTTCTTTTCAGTTCTTCCTCGAAATGGGATCCACAGACCAATGTAAGCACGAGGTAGAAGAGTTAAAGATGTTGCACTTCACATCAAATTCCTCAAACACCTAAATAAGACTTGTGCCTTAAATATAGTCTGAAAAATTGGTTGAGGAGAACATAATAAAAGAATGATAATGTAATACAGACCACCTCAGAATCAAACACAAGATAATACAATGACATTCCAAGGCTTCTCAATGTTTCACACACCTTGACCAGAAGGAGCAAAATATATTAGAACTCCTTTCGAAGGCCACAAAGCATTTCTGGCTAATTTCAACTTCCAGTGAAAATCTTGAGAAGCATAAACTGAACTTTGTACACAGGAACAAAAGATATCACATGAGGGGGCGCAGCCTTCATTCTGCCAATAATTCTAGAGGAGCGTTAGTACGTTTTTTAAAAATCGTGAGTTCAGTAAGACAAGGCAGGTGAGGTAATATCTTTTATCAGACCAACTTCAGTTCGTAAGAAAGAGAAAAAGTTGGTCCAATAAAAAAAATTACCTCTCCCACCTTGTCTCGCTAATATCCTGGGTCTGACATGGTTACAACACTGCATACAATGAGTTAAGAAAGAGCAGTACTGAAAAGCATGTTGAGCGAATAGCAAGTTCTGTGTTTCAATGAAACTTTACTCCCAGAATTTTCCAGCAGGTTTTCAAGAGATAACAAAATCAATGAACTCTAAATCAATAGTGTTGTATGATCAAAACAATCTCACTGGCTGATCAGGTCTTGAAGGCACAGCTACTGAAAGTGGCTTTTCCATATTAACACTGTCACAGGCATCATATACATTACACCCATGAGCAAGGAGTATAAAGGGATAAAATGGGAAAAAAATATTCCCTCTTCAAAAGATTATCCTCAAACACAAAGAGGTGAAGAGAAGGTTCTTTATTTTGATAGAAATGTATAGAGAACAGACACCACTGTTACAACATATGATACTAAAGTATGAGTTGACGCACTACCAGACTATTGTCAGGGGAAAAATTTTTGATCTGCTGTACAAAATTTAAATAGAAAAAATTACATGTAGTTTCATTACAGACAGCTGATAACTTAATATTTCTTTCCATTTTTAACAAATGCAGACCTAGCTGAATGAAGAACCAACATTACTTAACAGCCCATGCCCATATTTAGAACTGTTATAAAACTGGATTGACACACTGCAAATGAAACTGTTACAAGTTACTTTGGCTGCAAAGAACACCTACCAAAACCAGAAATAACATAACTGCTTTTTTAAAATCTTGAAATAAATTACACCTCGCTAAAAAAGTCAAGAACATAGAAAATTAAAATGGAGCTTGCAAACAGACATGAAATACATGGAAGGCAAAACTGATACTCAAACAGACCTAAATCCACAAGCAGAACTGCTTTAAATTAACCAGAATCATGCTTGTTTATACTAGTACTGACTCCAGACAACAATTTTCATTTTCTTAAAAGGAGAATTTTAAATTATCTCACACACAAATAAGAATAGTCTGCACAAGATGGAACAAAATATTAATATTAAAAATTCTGGCTATTTAAATTATATCTTCAACATAAATATATACAGAAGCCTATAAATGTTGTATTAACCTTAACATTGCAATGTTAGGACTTTAGGACTCAAGACTCAGAAAATGCCAATGTTAAGGATGCATGCACAGCCTCAGCTCTGCCGTTTTGTTTGTTTCAAAAACATTATTTTATTTAGATGTCAGCAATGAATAACCATAGGTTTTTTTCCATCCCAAGTTCTAAGCACTCTTGTCATCAGTTAAGAACACATTACACAACCATTACAAGCCTAAAGACCAACAAACCCATCCTTCTGTGCACTTAAAACCACCAGGCAGTAAAATAAAACCAAATATAACCAAAATTTCTCCTGCTTCAAATCTGCAAAGGAAACCCCATCCTCAGATCCTTCAGGCCTCCCCAAACGTCTGCTTAAGAAAGTGAATTCTTGCAGCACACCCTCAAGATCAATACTACCACCTCTAGTGCACTCCACAGCCTAGCTTCATCAATCCAGTGAAAATAATTCAGTCCATGTCACCTCAGTACCATTCTTAACTGCCTCACATACCCATTGAATAAGAGCAATGACAGCACAGAACTTTTCAGTAACCCACAAAATATTGTTCATAGTGAAAAAGTAATTGCCCAGTATTACTCTCCAAGATCTCTCCAAAAGAAGGGAAAAAAAGCCCAATCCACTCCCAGTATGGGCTTTGTATGTGTACAAACATCTCCCTCAATGCCACCTCATGATAAATCTAAATATATGATCATGGGCCTCTGATAATTAACTATGTCCAGGAGAATCAAGAAGTGCAACAATTGCACTATCTTTGATCTACTACAGTTGAAATTCCAATTTGCAAGAGTCAAGGAAGTCAGATATCCATATATTTTCTTAGAGTTTTTTTATCCCCACACCCTTTTTCGTAATCTTAATCAAGAATGGAAGATTAGATATCAGTCAATAGTTTACTTGATTGCCAGCATCGATAGATGTTAAACTATGTGATACTAGAGATATGCTAAAGATACACTTAAGAATCTCAAACAAAGGACCCAGAACTTTGCTTGTGGTCTTCAGCAACCAGGAAAGATAAGGATCCAAAGTACATATTGGGACAAGGCCATTCCAACACAAACTGAGCTTACTCAGTGGTTCTCAAGTGGGGGGAGGGGGAGGACATGAGCAGGTTTCAGAGGGTCTGCCAAAATAAACCATAGAGCATGGCCATTGTTAGACTCACTGGCACCCAGGTTAGAAAGCCCAAGCCCAGCCATCCAGAGTTGAAGCCAAAGCCCGAGCAATTTAGCCTCACGGGGTCCCCTGTGGCACAGGGCTCCAGGCAACTGCCCTGCTTCCTAGCCCCTTAATACCAGCCCTGACTGGATATGCAGGAAAACAGCTGTTGTGGCACAGGTGGGCTGTGGAATTTTTACCGGGGGGGGGGGGGGGGACGGGGACTCAGAAAGAAAAAGGTTGAGAACCCCTTGGCTTCCATGACTGGCTGAAATTCAAGCAGAAAGGACATACCACTGGGCCCTTCCAGACATTGCCCTGCCTCCACAGATGCAATCATAATCTACTATTTCTCAAATATATAAAAAATTGTCTATAACCCTGGAAAGAATTTAATAATGTTTTTCATTCCTTTATGTTTAACCTAATTTTTATTTTCATAATGACCTAGTATGTCTTTATTTGACTGACTTTTACAGTAAATTCTCTTCCTAGATATGTATTTTAATAATTTTGTCAGTGTCCTTGCAGAGCTCAGGATAGAAACAAGAGAAAAGCTCTCATCCTGAACATGTCAGGAGCCTGATGTAATACAAATGTTATGCGCCCGAAATAGATATGTTACCATACATTTGTCAGTACAGCTCAGATTTTCAGAGATAAAATTACATGTGGAGCTGGTAGCTATGCCTATAGTTAAGGTTGCCTAACCACTTGTTTTTAGTTACTTATAACAACTTTAACAAACATTTATCGTTCAGACTGAAATGTCACACGCTAGGTGTTTGTTTCAGCCTCAACCCCTCTCCTCTGAAATGTTTCAGCTAAAAACAGTTTAACCATTTCCAAGAAAAACAGTTAGGAAAAGGTATGTTGGTTTTGACCATCTTAAAAAAATATTACTATTTCATTAAAAGCTCTAGCATTCACATGCTTTGGAGCAGGGACTTGAGATTTGGCAAGACAGGGATGTGTGTCACCCCGGTATCAAAGATGTGTCTTTTGCTGTCCTCATTAAAAACAGCCTAAAATTAGCCACATTATAAGCCTCCAAAAAATTACAGGTTTCAGAGTAGCAGCCGTGTTAGTCTGTATTCGCAAAAAGGAAAAGAGTACTTGTGGCACCTTAGATGCATCCGATGAAGTGAGCTGTAGCTCACGAAAGCTTATGCTCAAATAAATTTGTTAGTCTCTCAGGTGCCACAAGTACTACTTTTCTTTTTGCAAAAAATTACAGTTCATACACTCAGAGGTTTTTAGCATTTGGTAGCTAAATCCTCCAAAGAAGCATCTCCACACCCTCACAGCTCCTAAGTATGCCCACTGAATGACTGGGCAAGCACCATCTCAGTACTGCAAGAAGTAAGTAGGATTTTTTCCTCAAACTGCTCTTCTCAGCAGCAGGGGGCAGGGTGGTGCCAAGCACCAGAAGTGCAAGCAGGGAGACGGTCTTGCCTATGCTTACATACCCCCAGGGCTAGCACCCAGGAAGCACAGAAGGAAAAAGAGGCAACTTGACTTGAATGCAGGGAGAGAAACTGTGGAGACAGAACCTGACAGAAATGTGGGATGAATAGGAACAGAGGGGTCAGAAACAGAAGCAGAATAATGCTGGAAGGACTGGACAGAAGCAGAGGGATACAAAGGCTGGTAATTGTGGCCAGTCAGTTTGGCCTTATTATCCCAAAAGCAATGCCTGTAATTAGTTTCTTGTTTTGAAGATCCACTAATCCGTTAGCATGGTGAGAAACGCATTGTCCTTTTTTTTAAGATGGTTAATTCAAATCACGTTTGTAAAACAATATTTCACAACTTCTCATTTTCCTAATCATCATGCAGATAAACAGTGGGGATCATGACATTAGGATAAGTAAGTAGCTTATGATTTTGCTTGGAGAGAGAAACTCTTGCTGTTTTTCATGCCGCCCCCTCCCTTAGGGTTACGCAATAGTAATAAATGAGAAAGTCCAGAGTACTTTATGATAGATAGTTAATGGTCCTGTGCCTGAGCCAACAGGCCTCTTTCCACAGCATCTGTTACAATTCAGAGTCATTAGCATACCTTTAATGGTTTCTTTTCAAAATAATTTCTACTAGAGCATATAGAATGCATCAAGGGGGGAAATATCTGACATTGAAAAGGGAATTCCAAACAGAGGCAAATGTTCTTGCCCATGTAAAACTTAGGACTAAAATACATCTTTTCAGTATACATAGGGATATATGAATACACTGTGGGCTATTATTTTCCCCACTTTAAAGTTGATTTTTGAAGCCAATTTTTGGCCTCCAGCAAGTTTTTTTTATGCTTCCGATATCCCAGTGATGAGCCTTTTCCAATGTTATTGCATTGCCCTTTTTGTATTTAGAGCACAGATACTAGTCTAACATCTTAACAAAGGAAACAGAAATGTATACAACACAGAGAGTGGTCAAGTTATTTGTACTGTGAAAGGCTGAACTGAAGGGCTGCCAACAGAGTTTTAAAAATTAAGTCACAATGGTGGACCTCATGATGATAGCTGAGAGTGTCTGGTGTTTTCGTGTAAGTGAGGAAAGACTTCCCTAGGTTATAAATCAGACTTTCTTTTAATGCTTTTCAAGGCTGGGAAAGAGGAGATTGAGGGTAGGAAGGAGGAAAGTGTTATTTCTACATTTAAATACTGGGGAAGTACTCATAGTATGGTGATGGGGATCATACAAGTACCTAGATAAATAGATCAGTAAAGCCTGGCGTGGTTTTTGCTTTCCTATACTGTAACTAAATTGATATTTTGAATTTCTCTTCATCCCCTATCATCCACCCACTTGGAACAAGAACACATACACAAAAAAATTACAGCTATTTCTTACAGAAGTTTGTAAAGGTGGGAGCTAGAACAAGATAGGTTCATCATATCACTTTCTCTGAATACATTTGCCACAAGTGACCTGTGGAATTAAAGAAAAGGTAGGTAAGATTTTCATGCTAGTTTGGTGTGCACTAAAAGTCTACTTTTAGTATTTACTTTAGCTCATTTGACCTTATGGAAAAACAGAGGGAAGAGTGCTAAAGGGAAAGCCCATGTATTCACCTTCAGCAGGATTTATTCCTAGCCTGATAGATTAATTTCCTGTTGGTTGAATAAAAATTCTTGTACTCCAGCTGGTGCATTGGAGGCTGCTGGAAATGGGATTCGTCAGACTGCCTTTCCTAGAAGACAGACTGCCACTTCCTGCAGTAGTAGCTGCAGCTTTCCAGTGGCCTTTACGGACAGCATCAATGCAGTAGTGTTGAAATAATTATGGCATGACAAGAGACTGAAATTTGAAGAATTATCTTATTTTCGGCAGTTAGTTAATTTTTAGTAAGAAGCCTGGTCCTCTTTTCCCATTCTTCTGTTACTACCATTCACTATCTCTTTTCTAAAATTTTAGACTGAAAGCTTTTCAGGGCAGTGGTTAGGTCATTCTATTTGCCAGAGGCACCTAAAGCACATTTCGGGACACTATATAAGCAAATACATGATTATAGTAATCATATTATTATTTAATTAGGTATAATCAAACTGTTGCTAACTTTCTGTTAACATCTGTTTAACTCAAACTTCTGACATACACTTGGGGGAAATGCTGTATTTGTAAAAGATACAACTCCACCTACTTTTCAAACTCAGAGCTGTTAAACTGCCCATTCCTGTCCTCTAAATAGTCTTCCAGCAAAAATAAGACAACCAAGACCTTATATTTATAGTGGAAAAAGGGAATACATTTTAAAATCCCCAAACATTTGTTCCATGTAAATTTAAAAATTGCAACAATGGTATTTCTTTGTAGGTCACCATTAAGTTCCCCCATACATTGTCTGAAACCTCTCTGTCTCAGCTAGAACCATGAGCAACCCAATTTTATAACTAAATATTAAATAAGCTATCCTGTGTAAAAAAGCAAAGACAAACCACATTAAAAAAAAAAAAAAAAGAACTCAACCCAAGAGATAGACAATACTGATGCTTAAACTGTAGTTAATACAGAAAACAGCATCACTGTGGGAATACAGAACATTTTTCCATCTCATTTTACCCTATTATAAATATTAAATACTAAAAAAAGATTTCACATTTAATTTAATACAGTTTCTCTCTTTCATACACACAAACCTCCAACTTTACATTTAATTGCCGTAGCACCAAATATCAGCCTTCAAAAGTATTTAAAGAAATCTCTTTAATCAACATCATTTTATGAATAGGCAGGCTGGATGGAAAGTTCTTCATTAGTGTGTTCACGCTGAACGTCAGCCAAGTCAGTTCAATATCATACTGCATTCAGGATAGCAGCATCTGTGACACAGTCCACCTCCAATCCAGACTTCTGATGTACTGCAGAATAAGCATTAATTGAAGAAGAAAAAAATCCAAAAAATTTCTTCATTGTTCATCAAAAATTGTTTTGTGGATTAACTAATTTTCCAAAAATACTATAGATATGAAATCAGGGAGCGTTGGTGTTCCTCAGTGCAACAGCAAATAGTTCAGAGGTGTGAACTGCCCTATTCACCATTTGTCTTCCAAGAGTTACTGTTCCCTGATGAGGACTATGACATGTTTATGGAAATATGCTTATGAGTGTAAATATAATGTAACTGGAATATGCTTTATGCAAAAGGTCTCTTGTAAGGTATCATTACAAAGCTTCTGATCTAGTGTGTTCATCCTATTTGTATGAATGTATCACTCTTGTATCTAAAATTAGAAATATGAAGCATTACTCTGAGGTTCTATTTTAATTATGCAAAGTGTGGGTCATTAATGGTGACTTAGAATCTTGATGGCTCCCATTAACTAGAACAATTGGTTGTAAATGGCTCTGTTTACTTATAAACCTTCATAGAATCATAGGTTGGAAGGGACCTCAGGAGGTCATCTAGTCCAACCCCCTGCTCAAAGCAGGACCAATCCCCAACTAAATGTTCCTTCCTGTGTTCCTGTGAGTCAGATCGGAAAGAATGGAGGCTTGGGGTCTCATAGGACATGTGACCATGTCACCTAGTACTGGAATCCATCTTAAACCTGGTGCTTTTCCATTTAGGAGGAGGGGGGGTGGGGACCCAGAGAGACAAAGGATTCCCGCCTTGTGCCAAAGTTATAAAAGGGGGTGGAACAGAACAAAGGGGGCTGCATTCATGAGAAAATCCCTAGTTACCATCTGAGCTGCAACTAACAAGAACTATACCGGGGAAAGGATTGGGCCCAGACTAAGAAGGAGTCTAGTCTGTGAAAGAAGCTTATTGGAACAATTCTGAGGGTGAGATTTACCTGTATTCAGTTTCTTAAATGTACTAGGCTTAGACTTGCGTGTTTTGTTTTATTCTGCTTGGTAACTTACTTTGTTCTGTCTGTTATCACTTGAAACCTCTTAAATCCTACTTTTTATACTTAATAAAATCACTTTTGTTTATTAATTAACTCAGAGTAAGTGATTAATACCTGGGGGAGCAAACAGTTGTGCATATCTCTCTATTAGTGTTATAGAGGGCAGACAAGGTTTAGAGTTTACCCTGTATAAGCTTTATAAAGAGTAAAATGGATTTATTGGGGGTTTGGATCCCATTAGGAACTGGGTGTCTGGGTGCTGGAGGTAGGTGACCTGCCGAGCAGTTTTTAGTTGAAGTCTGCAGCTTTGGTGGGTTCAGAGCAGACCTGGGTCTGTGATGCAGTAGGCTAGCATGTCTGGCTCAACAAGTCAGGCTTCTGGAGTCCCAAGCTGGCAGTGGAAAACAGGCTCAGAGGTAATTCCAGCACATCAGGTGACAGCTTCAAGCAGGTCTCTGTGACTGAACCCATCACAATGACAATGTAAATGTAAACTACTTAACTACTAACTGTTTTAAAAACATCCCAGTCATGTGCTTATCTATCATAGGTGGATCTAGAGTCTTGATGGTTGATGTCATGAATTACTGAGGTAGGGGAACTAGGATTTCAAACCTCTCCCCAAAAATGCGGTCACCCCTTAACTGCCAACCAAGAACTAAGCGGCAACTCATGCCGTTTTGAAAGGCCCAAAACTTCCACCACCTTCTGGGTGCAAAAATCCCAGCTATTTCCCATCCACACCTTCCTGAGTGCAAAAAGGCACAAGTGTCCATTCCAGTTTCCCTACCACTCCTAGTAACTTCTACTGTGCAACTACGCACTGTCTATATAAAATCTGCAGCACATGGAAAATATGGCTAGAGTAAAATAAACTGAACATACCAAAATAAACTACAAGGAATGATGTATTTATGACATTTTTGTATTCAATAAGATCCTCCATTTCTTAGTTTACTTGAAGCCGCAGCAGAATTCAGACGTGGGATATTACAATAAAAAGGGCGCTTACTGCAGAATGTAGGTCTACCTTGCTGCAGAGTAGGAAGAGTTCTGATTACAACTAACATTCCAAAGGTACGTTGAACGAATGTCATAAATCTGCTGATATCATGGTCACTTATATGGCTGCCCATAACTTTTGGGCTTGGCTACACTTGAGAGTTAGAGTGCATTAAAGGAGCCCCGGGCGCACTAGCTCACTACCCGTCCACACTGGCAAGGCACACAGAGCGCTCTGACTCCGCAGCTAAAGCGCTCCTGGTACTCCACCTCGGCGAGTGGAATAATGTTTGGTGCGCCCCCGCTGGAGCACTGTGGTGCCAGTGTGGACGCCCTGGTCTCTTAGTGCGCTCTGATCAGCCTCCAGAAGTGTCCCACAATGCCTGTTCTAGCCACTCTGGTCATCACTTTGAACTCTACTGCCCTGCCCTCAGGCGACCAACCGTCAGACCTGCCCTTTAAATTCTCTGGGAATTTTGAAAATCCCCTTCCTGTTTGCTCAGCCAGGCGTGGAGTGCTCTCAGCGAATCTTTCCAGGTGACCATGCCTCCACGTGCCAGGCAATCCCCAGTATGGAGCAATGGCGAGGTGCTGGACCTCATCAGTGTTTGTGGGGAAGAAGTTGTCCAGTCCCAGCTGCGCTCCAGCCATAGGAATTACGATACTTTCGAGCAGATATCAAGGGACATGATGGAAAGGGACCATGACCGGGACACGCTGTAGTGCAGGATTAAAGTGAAGGAGCTGCGGAATGCCTACTGCAAAGCCCGTCAGGCAAACAGCCACTCCTGTGCTGCCCCTGCGACCTGCCATTTCTACAAAGAGCTGGACGCGATACTTGGGGGTGACCCCACCTCCATTCTGAGGACCACCATGGACACTTCAGAGCCCAGTGCAACAAGGCAGGAGGAGGAGCAAAGCAGGACCGAGGGTGCTGAGGCAGGGGAAGACACCCCGGAATCCCTAGATGCATGCAGCCAGGAGCTGTTCTCAAGCCAAGAGAAAGGTAGCCAGTCGTGGTGGCGGGTGCTTGGGGAAGGACAAACATGAGGAGGTTCCCAATAAGTGGCTTTTATTTTGGGAAGGAAGTTATTCGGTGCAGGCTCTTGGGGTGAAGAGGGTTAGGGCTGCATGCATGCATAGATGCGGAATAGGGTGTTGATGTGCTCTCTCACATCGCGGTAATCGGCCTCAGTGATCTCTTCAAAGGTCTCATGCAGAACTTGGGCAATGCGCTTGTGCAGGTTTCTCAGGAGAGCCACTGTGGTCCTTGTCCCAGTAAGGCTAACTTGTCTGCGCCACTGTGCCATGAGCGGCAGAAAGACCATTGCTGCACACAGGAAAGCTGCATATGGGCCAGGGCGGAAGCCGCATTGCAGTAGAAGACCCTCCCCCCTTGCTTCCCAGGTCACCCTCAGCAGCGAGATATCTTCCAGGACAAACTCCTGTGGAAAATGGGGGGACAGTGTTCAGTATAGGGGCCCCCGCCGCTGTTGTCTCTCACCAAGGCACAGAAACCCAGAGGACAGTACAGCCATGAAACAATCAGTCACGCCTGACCCTGAGCTTACTCACCATTTTGGGGCTCCCATAGGTTATGTATGCTCGCTATGGGACGGGCAACTTATGCTATTGTGTAGACTGTGCTTGCCCTTAAGTACGGGGGAACCATTGCTCTGTCTGGTGTGAACAATGCTGCCTCTGTTAAGTGTTGCATTTTGCTTTTACAGATGCAACCTTGAGATCTCAGCCGCCCGTGTTATCACCAGCAGAAAGACTCCAAAGAATCAGAAAAAGGCCACACAGAAGCAAGGAAGACATGTTGCATGAAGTAAATGCAGCATTCAAGTAATGAAAATCACAAAGTGCAGGAGTGGCAGGACAGTGAAAGGAGGATCCGCCAGCAGAATGAGGAGCGCCGGCACCAAAGCGTGGTGCTCCAGCAGCAAAGCATGGATTGGCTCATAAGCATAACAGTTTCTATCCAGGCACTTGTAGCCATGCAGGTGGAGCACTACAGCGCCCGCCCCTCCCCACAGCCCTTGTCCCAAAATTCTTTCCCTTGTGTCCCCATGTCACCTCCAACCCACTTTCCCCAACATCCGAGTTCTTACCGCCACCAGCTGCCTCCAACACTTATAGCCTTCGCCACCCAACCCTGAAAACTACGACCCTTACACACTGCACTCAACCCCCATCACCATAAAGTATAGCCATCCTGAAGTGCAGCACTCACTGCACAGCACTCCAAACAGGAAGTTATGATAACAGAACATACGAAAATCTGTGATTGTACCGTTTCCCACCCTACCCCCTTGCCCTTTCTGTTCCCAAACAGTTGTGTTTCTTTTCAATAAATGAATTTTCTTTTCAATAAGTGGATATTTTAGTTGTGAAAACATTCTTTATTATTGCATGAAGTAAAAGATACCTTAGCCCAGGAAAGCAACAGGCACTGCAAGTCAGCATAGCAAACACCGACACCTAACAACATTGGAATCACTGCACTTCACTCCCATGCAGGGCACCAGACATTACTGGTGGCTTTCAGCCTCAAACTGCTCCCTCAAGGCATCCCTAACCCTTGCAGCCCCGCGTTGGGCCCCTCTAATAGCCCTGCTCTCTGGCTGTTCAAATTCAGCCTCCAGGTGTTGAACCTCCAAGGTCCATGCCTGAGTGAATCTTTCACCCTTCCCTTCACAAATGTTACGGAGGATACAGCACGTGGATATAACCGTGGGGATGTTGTCATCGGCCAGGTCCAGCTTCCCATACAGACAGTGCCAGCAGCCCTTTAAATGGCCAAAAACACACTCTACAATCATTCTGCAACAACTCAGCCTGCTGTTGAACTGCTCCTTGCTGCTGTCAAGGCTCCCTGTGTAGGGTTTCATGAGCCACAGCATTAAAGGGTAAGTGGGGTCTCCAAGGATCACAATGCGCATTTCGACTTCCCCTAGGGTGATCTTCTGGTCTGGGAAGAAAGCCCCGACTTGCAGCTTCCTGAACAGGCCCGTGTTCCGAAAGATGAGTGCGTCATGCACCTTTCTGGACCAGCATGCGTTGATGTCAATGAAATGCCCATGGTGATCCACAAGTGTATGGACAACCACAGAGAAATACCCCTTCTGATTAACATACTCAGAGGCTAGGTGGGCTGGTGCCAGAATTGGAATATGTATCCCATCTATCGCCCCTCCGCAGTTAGGGAAACCCATTTGTGCAAAGCCATCCACAATGTCATGCGCGTTACTCAGAGTTACGGTTCTTCTGCGCCGGATGCAATTAATAGCCCTGCAAACTTGCATCAACACAATTCCAATGGTCGACTTTCCCACTCCAAACTGGTTAGCAACCGATCGGTAGCTGTCTGGAGTTGCCAGCTTCCAGATTGCAATAGCCACCCGCCTCTCCACCAGCAGAGCGTGTCCTTGCGCAGCAGGGCGGAGGCGAGCTCATCACACAGTCCCATGAAAGTGGCTTTTCTCATCCGAAAGATCTGCAGCCACTGCTCGTCATCCCAATCTTGCATGACGATGTGATGCCACCACTCAGTGCTTGTTTCCCTAGCCCAAAAGCAGCATTCCACGGTGGTGAGCATGTCCGTGAATGCCACAAGCAAACTCGTGTTATATGCGTTACTCAAGTTGATATCATAGTCGGAGCCCTCACTGTCACTTTGGATCATAAGGAATAACTCAACTGCCAAACGTGACATGCTGGCGAGACTTGTCAGCATACTCCTCAGCAGTTCAGGCTCCATTCCCGCAGACCGAAAGGGAAGACAGAGCACGCAGTACAAATACATTGAAAGATGGCGCCAAATGTGGATGGAAGCACAGGGATTGCTGGGATACGAATCGATGCATCACGGGGCACTGGGACAAGACCCAGAATGCCCCCCCCCCCCGACCCCTTCCCACAAGCCACAGAGCCAGAATAGGAAGAGATGCTCTGTGGGATAGCTGCCCACAATGCACCGCTCCCAATGCTGCTGCAAGTGCCACAAATGTGGCCACGCCAGTGCACTTGCAGCTGTCAGTGTGGACAGACTGCAGTGCTTTTCCTACTGCGCTCTCTGAAGGCGGATTTAACTCAAAGCGCTCTACATCTGCAAGTGTAGCCATGCCCTTTATGTTACACAACCACCTGGAAATCTTTGTTCCAATTTTGTTCAGTTTATAATGTAGGCACATACTCCCAGCTAGTGTACCAATCCAAATCTCCACCCTGGACCATGAAAAATTATTTTAGGACTGTTTAGAATTATTTATTTCATTTCTTGCTCAATTATTTGTTAGCTAACTCAGAACTGTTTTAACTTCTTGCAGAGCAAATTAATCTTTTTTCTCATATCTTGTATTTCAACCCAAGAAAAAAATATAACCGATGTATTCTGGGAGAAAAACATGTCAAGCCAAGACAGTAACCTATTCTAATAAACACATATATTACAAAATCAGAATGCAAGTCCTAAAACTTGGCAAGATATTTTGTCAAAATTGAGGGGACTTTATTTGTTACATTTAAAGATTTCTGTCAGGGGAACGTGTTTTAATCCACTACGCGCATTTGTACCATGTCATTTACAAGGACAAAACCTGACAACTTTTTGATTTGACTTTTGTTGTGTCACACAACTGGCAGGGTATACACACTCCAAAGGCCCAGAAGTAATCAAGCGGGGGAGATGGGGAGAGAATATGTATACACATGAACTGTGCTGAAAACTAAGGGAGAATATTATTTAAAACTTGTTCCTTTATGATGTCTGGGGGCAGAAAAGGATCTAGACTCTTTCTAATGTATTGAGTCCCTCAAGAAAAGTGATGGCACTCATTTGAAGAGACGGCACAGTACATCTATTAGCGATTCCATAAAAAAAGAGTAGCAGCAAGAACAAATCAGTTCATGTATGAGGGAAGCAAAAGGAGAGTATTAAGCTTCGAATTAAAAATTAACTCAATTTGAATTCAACAGAAAGAACAAATGGATGGAATAGCAAGGTTTGTTAAGTGCTACATGAGCTGAACGCTGGGATAAAACCTTGCTTAATTTTATCTCATAGTATCTTGGGCCTAACTACTATTGAAAAATTAAGAACAGAAGACAAAACGTTGCTTGGAGTAAAATCAGAGTCAACTCAAGAGCCAAACAATTTTTAAATAATGATAATGAATATATTTTTAGGTCCTACACCTGCCCCCGAAGACACCTGACAATTATAGTGATTTTACAACTCCATTTATTTTCTTTTCCTATCCATGGATTTTTTGAATAGCAACAAACACAGGAAAATACTATGCAGAGGAAACAATTAAACCAACTATACACAAAGTGCTGTTAAATGCACAAAATACATAAACTGGAAAAACAAAAATTATTTTTATTGCTTCATACAGAAGAATGTTCCATTGCCTGAATGAATGTTGTAGTTGACAAACTGGAGATAAGAAAGGGAAGCAGCTCACTCATCTTAGTTCAAAGGCACCCTAAGGGAGGGTTTCAGAGTTGAAATAAAACAACCATTTAACTAGTAAATAGCTCAAATGACAAATCATAGTGGGATTACAACCTAGAGCAGGAAATGTAGCCTCATCTACAGGCCATTTTAAATTATCTTTACTATTTAACTTTCTCAGGAAAAATAAATTGCCTACCACTGTTAATAATGTAATTTTACACATACATGTGTTTTAAACATTTCTTCAAGGCACTGACACATACCATGCCCAGGTGAGAAAAGCATTTGTTATCTAATATATGGGTAGTGCAGCGGGATAGACACCCGCTCCTGCCCTGAGGGGCTTAGAACAGCCCGGGAGAGGGCTGGGGCTGAGGCAAGCAGCCCAGGCTGAGAAGGGAAGTAGGCTCAGCGGGGGCCACGCCCCAATTAGGGCTCAGCTGGCCTTATAAGTAGGCAGTGAGCCAGGAGCTGACACACTCTCTCTAGCCTTTGGAGAGGGAGGGACCTGGCTGTAGGGAGCAAAGAGTACCTAAATTGGAGCAGGGCTGGGGAAAGGCCTGGGGAGCTCTGGCCTGGAAAATCCCAGGCTGCGGCCTAATAGAAGGCCATACAGGTACTGGGGTTGCAAAGGGGGCCTCAGGAGGTATTTAAATGGGATGAGGAGGGACATTGTGGACCTGTTCAAAAAAGGACGTTCTATATACAGGAGCAGCACAGAAACAGCTGAGGGAGAAACAGACAAATGGAGTGCAGGGGAACATATTAAGACACATGTCTGGGTAAGTGGGGAGGAAGAGGAGGAATTCTCTAAAGATTGGAAGGCAATGACTAGGACCCTGCCGAATTCACAACCATGAAAAACATCCCAGACTGTGAAATCCGGTCTCCACCCGTGAAATCTAGTCTTTTCTATGCTTTTACCGTATACTATACAGATTTCACAGGGGAGGCCAGTGTTTTTCAAACTGGGGGCCCTGACCCAATAGGGAGTTGCGGAGAGGGTGTGTGTGTGTGTGTGTGTGGGAGGGGGGGTCGCAAGATTATTTGTGGGGGGTAGGGGGGTCGTCATCACAGTGTTGCCACCCTTACTTCTGCACTGCCTGCAGAGCTGGGTGGCCAGAGAACGGCGGCTGTTGAGGAGGCACCCAGCTCTGATGGCAGCACCCCTCGAGCAGCAGCTCAGAAGTAAGGGTGGCAATACTATACCATGCCACTCTTTCTTCTGCCCTGCGGCCTTCAGAGCTGGGCAGCCAGAAAGTGGCAGCTGCTGACCGAGGGCCCAGCTCTGCAGGAAGCAGCACAAAAGTAAGGGTGGCAATACCATTCCATGCCATCCTTACCTCTGCACTGCTGCTGGTGGTGGCGCTGCCTTCAGAGCTGGGCGGCCAAAGAGCAACAGCTGCTGGCTGGGAGCCTAACTCTGAAGGCAGAGCCGCTGCCAGCAGCACTGCAGAAGAAAGGGTAGCAGTTCTGCAACCCCCTACAATAATCTTGTGACCCCCCAACTCCTTTTTGGGTCAGGACCCCTACAATTATAACACTGTGAAATTTCAGATTTAAATAGTTGAAATCATGAAATTTATGATTTTTAAAATCCTATAACCGTGAAAGTGGCAGGGCCCTAGCAATGACAGACTGAAGCTTGAACTTGATGGTTCTAGACTATTCTCAGTGGTAGAAGAGGACAGGACAAGGAGTAATGGTCTCAAGTTGCAGTGGGGGAGGTTTAGGTTGGATATTAGGAAAAACTTTTTCACTAGGAGGGTGGTGAAACACTGGAATGCGTTACCTAGGGAGGTGGTGGAATCTCCTTCCTTATAAGTTTTTAAGGTCAGGCTTGACAAAGCCCTGGCTGGGATGATTTAATTGGGGATTGGTCCTGCTTTGAGCAGGGGGCTGGACTAGATGACCTCCTGAGGTCCCTTCCAACCCTGATATTCTATGATTCTATGATGGTGTAGAGAAGGGGGAGACAGAAGAGGGATTCAAAGGGAGAAGGATCACATGGTCAGATAGACAAACAAAGAATGTGTGACCCTAGTATCTGCATTTTTGTACGCACTGCAGAGGGGTTAGATGGGTGTCATCGAAGCCAGTGAGGAAGTGGTTACAGTAATCAAAATGGAAGCTGAGGCTCTAGACAAGTAGTAATAGCATGAGTAGTAGCAACTGAGTGACAGAAGAGTTTTGATCTTTAAAATGTTCTCAAGGAAGAAGGGATAATATGAGGTTACAGACTGAACGTGAGGAAGGAGTTAATGATATAAAAGGGGAAAATATTCACCAGTAGTTCTGATGAAAAGAGATCTTCAGGTAAACAGGATTCTCGTTCCTGACTCCACAGTGTACTCCAACTGTTGCTTTCATGCTGAATAAGCAAAAAGTTAGGGGTGAAAATCCTGTTGGAAACGGTATCATTAGAGAAGTGATACCACTAAGTCTTCTACTGTATTTTGGTTTTTCAGATCGATATGGCATGAGATAGAGGCTCATCTTCTCGTTATCGGTGTGTTGAGAGCACTGCTAAGTGAAAGGCCTTAAACTCTAAGAGAGCTGATTATTTTCCTTGGCAATTTTAGAAGGGAGAATATTATTACTATATAAAGTAGGGTACAGTATGTTTGGGAATGAGTCACGAGTACCACCGCCCAATGGTACTCCACAGTAAAACATTTGAGATGCTTCCTTTTAGGAGCAGCAAGCAATATGATTCCAGGTTCATGACAGCCCTCTCTCATTTGAAAGCCAGTCTATGATAACTATCCATAATAGCACCTTCTCCTCTGGAACCCTCAACACTTCATATACTCTCCTGAGGCTAGCCAGAGGAATTTACCACATCCTCAGCATTCATTCCAGACTTCCCACTATTCCCGGCAATCTGTCAGTCTCTTCTTAAACAAACAAACAAACAATATGTGCACTCCACCCCATACACAACATGTCGTGATAGTCTTACTAGGAGATATTCTAGGTTATGAGAATACTGGTAATAGTGCACATATGAATACCATGTCTTCCATAAAAGGAATGGATGTGTCTTTTTTGACAAATCCTCTCTCCTTTTGGAGGTGCTCTGAGTATCTCTTCATGGTATATGCTGACAACCAATGAAACTGTGGTCACAAATGGGAATGGGACACTTGAGTGAATGTAACAGTGACAGAGTTATGGTGAATGTTCCCCACCAAGCCACTGGACAGAGACCCTAAACAGAACAGCTATCACAAGGGTGTGGGGTGACAACACAAAACCACTGTAACTAATATTGCCCTGTATTGTTTCCAAACTTTATCTAATTTTCCACTCTGAACACTAGTAAGAACCTTTGCTTGTAAGTTGTAAGTAATCATAAATTATTGTCACTGATCATATTCTAAAAAAAAAAAAAAAAAATAGCTTCGCCCTGTCTACCGTAAGTAATCACATTCTGCTTCGGGCTATGTAGCTTACTTCAAATTATTTCAGAATCATCCAAAAAGACACATTTTTCTATTAAAATGATGAATGGGATAAATGAAGTATGTAATAAATACTCGTTTGTAAAAAGACTTCTGTTCTCTTGAGGACAAACACCTTACCTCACCGGGTATATCTGCCCTCGGGTATTTTCTAGTGACATCGTCCCTCTAAAATATGGTTAGTATAGGACTGTTAGGAAAGAGCAAGGATGGTCAGTATATAATCTCTTTATGGAAAACAGGGAACCTCCTTTTAGTAAAGCTAAAAATTGAGGACAGGTACAACAGGCCACTAAAGCATAGAAAGTATATACAATGACTTGGAGAAATCACCCAAGGATGAAGGGGAGAACATCTGAAAAGTCAAGCCACACGAGAGGAAGACGTAAATAAAATGTATTCATTTGTGACAAATGGGTCAAATTCATTCCTAATGTAACTCCACCAATCTCAGTGATGATAAATCAAGGGAAGTGTTTGGTCTATTGATTTCAGTGTTCAGAATAAAAAGGGAAGTATTTTATATCTCACATGTGATTTTGCTCGGCAAAAATATCCAATAAACTAATTAGTGCACTCACTTAAATGGCAAAAAATATTTTTAACAGAAGAATGTTTTCTACCATATAGATTTTTTTTAAATAAAGAGAAAAATTATTAGAGTCTTTTAGCGTAAAAACATTTATAAAATGTAAACAAAGATTTAATTAAGTAACTCTTGTTCCCATTTTAACATTGAAACAATGGATAAGGGCAACTTTTAAAATATATAAAAGTGTGGATGAAGAGCCATAATGATGATCAACTTTTAATGTTATGGTTAAAGCAAATGGACAGAACAATATTTCTCTACTCTTCAACAGGAAATGAGACTATAATGTCACTGGCAGCTCAGTAATACTGTTTTCCAACATGTAAGGTCTTAATGACAGCTCATTTCAGCCCAGGTAGTGAAGCAAATATGTTAACGGTAAATGCCAGGTCATTATAAGGAAATGGAAATATGCACTTTGGTTATCTATAGATTTTTTTCCTCCATGCTCTCCCTATCTCACCCTGACACTCATGATTCAAGTGATGGAATGTCAATAAGCTATTTATGGCAAAGTTGCCACATGTAAAACCACACAACAAGAGGAAGCCCATTTTGAGATGAAGAAAAAGTTTTTAAAACACAGGCTTCCAAAAATAAAAGTTTTCATAGGATGAGAAGTCTGCCACCAAGAACGCTACTTTAGAATTCTAAGAGCATCCCAAACCACTGCACTGGGATCTCAGCTACAGAAGCACTTGCCAGGAAAAACACCACCAATGCCAAAATTAAGTCTGTTGAGATTAAAATCGAAGATAGACAATTAAGTCTTTCCTCAGGAACACCACCCATAGGGAATGGACAAGGGAACGACAAGATAAAAACAAAACAGGAGGGTATGACAGATAACTATTTTTTGGATATTTTATCCTTCATTTTGTTCGGTATTTAGATCTCCAGAGAGAAAGACCATAAGACACTTAGTACAGAATTAATTATATAATTGTATATCCTTACAACCCTATCACAACAGTAAGCGGACCCTACAGACTAATGCATGCACTTCCTTAGTATGATTCTGACATAGGGAATCTATTTTGCACATTGGTGAAAACAATCCCAACACAGTTTTCACACAGTGAGGCTACATTAGCACTTTCCGCAGTAAAACTTTTGTCACTCAGGGGTGTGAAAACCACCACCCCCCGCCCCCGGCCGACATAAATTAGACTGACAGAAGTGTCTGTGGACAGCGCTATGTCAGCAGGAGAGCGTCTCCTGCCAACAGTTACCGCTTCTCATTGGAGGTGGGTTAATTATGCCAACGGGAGAGCTTTCTACTATCAGCATAGAGTGGCTACACAGGAGACCTTACAGCAGCATGAATTGGTACAGATGGGGGTATGACTAAGGATTACTAAGGAACACAGCTGCACACTAAGCAGTGTTGCCAACTCTCACGATTTTGTCATGCACCTCATGATAATTCCTGTTTGACTTAAAGCACAAGGTCCTGGAGTCAAGTGGATATTTGATGACTTCAGCCTTCATTCTTAAAGAAAAAGTAAGTTTCTAGCCCATGTGGCTGTGAAGAAAGCTTCAAAATGTGACCCTAATGCACCCTAAAGGCTCAAAAAGCAGAAGGCAATTAAAAAGAATACCAAATCTATTATTTTTTACATAATCTCATGATTTTAATGAGCCTGATTCATGACTTTTGAACATTTGCAATAATTAGCAATACGGCACTAAGGAAAGATAGGGTTAGGCAATATATGAATGGCTTTTAATGCCGACCACTGGAGTTTGGAAGAGACTGCCAAAGGAATCGACAGCAACTAGATTTAGCACTTGCACAGCACTTTTCAAATGTGAGCAAGATTAATCAAATCCTGTGAGGTAGGTAAGTACTGTCCTTGTTTTACAGATGGCCCACACAGCCACCACGTGTTGGAGGAAGGGCAAAAAAAAGCTTTCACTGAAGCAGCAGCTGCCAAGCAGTGAGTGAGGAGCAGCATGGAGCAACCCAGCCAGGACCTCCCCGCCCCCGATTGACACAGTTTGGACCCAGGTCTAAACAGAAGATCCCGCTCTTCTACACAGAAGAAGTATCTTTACCTCATGCCTTTGTAACGCCGACCCACACAGGGGTGTCAGCAGCAGGGATCAAACTTGGGACCTCAAACTAAATGCATGAGCTTCTACCTTATAAGCTAAACGACACATCTGTTAGCCAAGGCTGTACCAGGCTCATCAATCTCCAGCTGGCCTAGCCACCATGTGAGGGAAACAAAGCGCCACTCCCAGGAAGCAGGGGTTACATATTTAAGGTCTCCTCCATTCACATGTAGAGCCCTACCAAATTCACAGTCCATTTTGATCAATTTCACGGTCAGAGAGTTTTAAATTGGTCAATTTAACATTTTCAGATGCTTACATCTAAAATTTCACGCTGTTGTAATGGCTGGGGTCCCAACCCAAAAAGGGGTCGTGAGCAGGAGGGACTGCAAAGCTGATGGAGGGGTGTCCCAGGATTGCCACCCTCACTTCTGCGCTGCCTTCAGAGCTGGGCTCTGAAGGCAACAGCCACAGAGCTTCCCGTAGCCAGGGCAGATTCCAGGAGGTGGAGGAGTTTCTGATCTCCCCCATGCTGCTGGGAGCCTTCAGAGCTGGCAGTAGCCACGGAGCTTCCTGCAGCTGCGGGAGGTACCCAGAGATGGGTCTCAGCTCCCCCCAAGAGCAGCTGTGCAAGGGAAGAGGAAGTCCCGTTCCTCCCCAGCCTGGTGGACTAGCAGCTGGAGCCCAGTGAACGGTAGGAGCCCCCAGCTGGGTGCCCCCTGCTCTGCCCCTCCAATAGCTAGATTTCACAGGGGAGATCTGATTTCACAGTCCCTGTTTTTCACAGCCATTCATTTGGTAGGACTCTGGTCATATGGACTGGGAAGGTACTAAGGAAGAAATACTTCATTAGTAACAAATCAGAACCAAAGGAGCACCAGGGCCTTCTAAAGACTCAGGATTTCAGTGATGTTATAAGCTCGTTTCATATTTGCACCTAGAATCAGCCACAGAATCATAGAATATCAGGGTTGGAAGGGACCTCAGGAGGTCATCTAGTCTAACCCCCTGCTCAAAGCAGGACCGATCCCCAATTAAATCATCCCAGCCAGGGCTTTGTCAAGCCTGACCTTAAAAACTTTTAAGGAAGGAGATTCCACCACCTCCCTAGGTAACGCATTCCAGTGTTTCACCACCCTCCTAGTGAAAACGTTTTTCTAATATCCAACCTAAAACTCCCCCACTGCAACTTGAGACCATTACATCTCATTCTGTCATCTGCTATCACTGAGAACAGTCTAGATCCATCCTCTTTGGAACCCCCTTTCAGGTAGTTGAAAGCAGCTATCAAATCCCCCCTCATTCTTCTCTTCCACAGACTAAACAATCCCAGTTCCCTCAGCCTCTCCTCATAAGTCATGTGTTCCGGTCCCCTCATGATTTCTGTTGCCCTCTGCTGGACGTTTTCCAATTTTTCCACATCCTTCTTATAGCGTGGGGTCCAAAACTGGACACAGTACTCCAGATGAGGCCTCACCAATGTCGAATAGAGCCACTGGGGTCAAAACACTCTTCTAGCCCCAAGAACACCCAAGGAAACAAGAGGAGACTTCTCTTCTCTTCCCTGCCCTGCCCCCTCACACCTTTCTGCCCACACCAATGGGGGAAAAATCCCAAAGCGGAGGGCAATTTGGGGAAGAGGAGAGGTAAGGTCCTGGATGTTGGAGGAAGACATGTTAAGAACAAAGTTAGCAATGCTGGAGGGTGGCACTAATGTTAATGATAGAGCACAGGTTTAAATAGGGGACTTTCAAAAGATAAATTTTTTAAAAAAGTTTTCTAACTGCCCACAAATCAAGTCTGAGTAACCACATGAGCCTACGTTGCCATGAATTTATTACCATCTTCCTCTTCCTCCCTTCTCTCCAATTGTTTGTTGTAGTCATCTGTTGCATCTTGTATTAATTAGACTGTAAGCTCTTCAAGGCAGGGTTTAAAGTTTTCCCATATGCTTGTATAGTACCCAGCACAACTGACCCCTATCAGCGGAGGAGACCTTAGGTGCTACCACAATACAGAATATTAAAACAGCTAAGGAAGAGAGGTTAACTGACCAAAAATAACAGATTTAGCACTCAGAAATCCCTTTTCTGTGGAAGTATAAACTGTATAAGTCCACTGAATGCATCCGATGAAGTGAGCTGTAGCTCACGAAAGCTTATGCTCAAATAGATTTGTTAGTCTCTAAGGTGCCACAAGTACTCCTTTTCTTTTTAAATTATCATTTAAAAATGGATACATTATTTAACATTGTGACACAAGGACTTCTTCAATGCCAAGCATCAGATGGCAAGGAGTATATAGAGATACAAGGATTAACTGGGTTCACCAAAACAATGTCACATAAGGTCGCTAATGAAAACCTATGTCACACTGATCAGCGTAATCATTGTGAGATGTTTGTATAGAAAATATGTGACGAATTACATACATAGAGAGAGAGCGCATTTTACTCAGATTGTAAATGGACCTTCATTGTGAACGATACAATACTCAATTTGCATATGACTAACCAGAGTGAGATAAGCATTTGTCCCCTCCATCCAGTATATAGATTACCTTTTGGTGACCTCTCTTAACTCAAAAAGAAAAGGAGTACTTATGGCACCTTAGAGACTAACCAATTTATTTGAGCATAAGCTTTCTTGAGCTACAGTTCACTTCATCGGATGCATACTGTGGAAAATACAGAAGATGTTTTTATACACACAAACCATGAAAAAAATGGGTGTTTATCACTACAAAAGGTTTTCTCTCCCCCCACCCCACTCTCCTGCTGGTAATAGCTTATATAAAGTGATCACTCTCCTTACAATGTGTATGATAATCAAGGTGGGCCATTTCCAGCACAAATCCAGGGTTTAACAAGAACGTCTGAGGAAGGGGGGGTGGAGGGGTAGGAAAAAACAAGGGGAAATAGGTTACCTTGCATAATGACTTAGCCACTCCCAGTCTCTATTCAAGCCTAAGTTAATTGTATCCAATTTGCGAATTTATTTGAGCATAAGCTTTCATGAGCTACAGCTCACTTCATTGGATGCAGTCTCTAAGGTGCCACAAGTACTCCTTTTCTTTTTGCGGATACAGACTAACACGGCTGCTACTCTGAAACCTCTCTTAAGTCACAGAGCAAGAGACGATAATTTTGTGTGCACACACACACACACAAAATTATCATCTCTTGCTCTGTGACTTAAGACAGGTCACCAAATGGTAATCCACATACTCCTGGCTTGGGCGGGGGGGAAGAGGGGACAAATGCTTATCTCACACTGGTTGGTCATATGCAAATTGAGTATTGTATCATTCAGAATGAATGTCCATTTACGATCTGAGTAAAATGCTAATAGATGGGGCGAGAGCTGGAGGGAAAAACAAAAATTGCAGGAATTATCCTGTTAGGAGTAAGATAATGAACTTTTGAAACTATATTTAGGAGTGCAGATGAACCCCCTAGGTACTCCTTCAATCTGTGAGGAAAAGACGTCAGTGGGCTTAATCTTATGAGAAGGGGTCTCAACCAAAATGGTTGAAAATGCTGGGGAAAGAACTTGATTTCCTCTATCATAACCATAACATTTATGTTTTCTTTACACTATTAAAACAATTAAGGATCAGCAATGGACATTCATTTTTATAGCACTGTAAGCATGTGCAATGCTTTACAAATAATAACATGAAAAGAGTTGAACCATGGATCTTACACTCCAGATCAAGTTAAAGAAAAGATAAAAAGGTTAGAGTTAGAGTTAAACTACTCGTATAACGTCAGAGGTTTTCGTGTGACTTTGCAGCAGACACATAAATACGGCCCCTGCCTTAAAGAGATTAGAATTTAATTTGAATGAACGATAATACCAACATTTAAATATGAGGTGTGAGAGACAGAGCCAAGAGAGTAAACTGACCAGCAGCAGACAAAGAAAGTAGTGGCTTTTAAAAAAAATTTAAAGGACAGTGAGTGTTACTTGGTACCTGAGAACACAGCAGGTTGCCCATAGCCACACATTTAGACAATTTACATTTATTTGGATTAACTGTTATGTTATATAGATTAATTAGATTATCGGGAACTAAAACAGATCAATAGCCGCTTTGTTTCTTAATAAAGTTTGAAAAATGGCAAAGTTGACACCTGACAGTATTTAGGTAAATGAATGAATTACAACAGTAACAACAACAATTTAGCACTAACGAAGCACTTTTCACTCAAAGGTCTCTCAACATGTTTCAAAAATTTACAGATTGAAAAATTAAGGTGCAGAAAAGTTTACCCGACTTGCCCAAATCACACAGCAAGCCACTGGCAGAGAATTCAGAAAGCTGACTTCTGTTCCCAAGCACAAAATCTGTGCCACGCCCAATTGGATAGGCTGCCTCTACATGCAAGGCATGCTGTTGTACACACCATAGGACCCTCCCAAATTCCAGGCAATAAGTGCCCTCACCACCATAAGGCAGTGAGATTCTCTGAATGAAGGTCCACATGAAAAAAGATTGCATAGGATTTTTAAACATTACATCATTCTATTCCCTCCCTCCCTAACAAATGACACATGCATCTTCCTCTGCAGCTACATCTCCGCTTGAAACAAATCCTCACCCTCCAGCCAGTAAGTACAAAATTAATCAACAATGAGTTCTTGATTGTTTCACCAGGCAGATGTGGCTGATGCATTCTAGGCTAAGTGAAACCTAACAATGAAAAGTGACATTTCTGCAAAATAAGCTGTTTTTTAAATTTGTGATAAGAAAAGCCTCAGTGTTCAGAATTTTCAGAGAAAATAGGCCTTTTCCCACATGCAGGTATCAGGTTTTGTTTTATTTTTGGCAGGTCGGAAAGGTGATGTCTCTCTCTCTCAACAGGATGAATAAATTAATTACAGAACCAAATAAGTTAAGAAAAGCCTGTTAAGCCCATGCAAAACACCCTCCAAAGCTTTGTTCAGCTAGGATAACAAAAATCTCTTGAAGAAAAGGAGTGCTTGTGGCACCTTAGAGACTAACCAATTTATTTGAGCATGAGCTTTCGTGAGCTACAGCTCACTTCATCGGATGCATACCGTGGAAACTGCAGCAGACTTTATATATACACAGAGAATATGAACCAATACCTCCTCCCACCCCACTGTTCTGCTGGTAATAGCTTATCTAAAGTGATCATCAGGTGGGCCATTTCCAGCACAAATCCAGGTTTTCTCACCCTCCACCCCCCACACAAATTCACTCTCCTGCCGGTGATAGCCCATCCAAAGTGACAACTCACTTACACATCCAAAGTGACAACTCACTTACACAACTGTGTAAGAGTTGTCACTTTGGATGGGCTATCACCGGCAGGAGAGTGAATTTGTGTGGGGGGTGGAGGGTGAGAAAACCTGGATTTGTGCTGGAAATGGCCCACCTGATGATCACTTTAGATAAGCTATTACCAGCAGAACAGTGGGGTGGGAGGAGGTATTGGTTCATATTCTCTGTGTATATATAAAGTCTGCTGCAGTTTCCACGGTATGCATCCGATGAAGTGAGCTGTAGCTCACGAAAGCTCATGCTCAAATAAATTGGTTAGTCTCTAAGGTGTCACAAGTCCTCCTTTTCTTTTTGCGAATATAGACTAACACGGCTGTTACTCAAAAAAATCTCGTGGTCTAGGCAAGGTTGCACAGACAATCTACTCCAACTGGCAATCCGTGTTACACGGGTTGAACAAGAATGTGTGTATTTTAGCTGCACTTTAAGGTTCTCAAAAACATGCTGACCATCTTTTTATAGTTCTCAGAAAGGGAAAGTCTCCAAGGTTATGCATGTACCTATTTCTACTCACATGAGCAGTCCCATTGATTTCAATGAGAATGCTCATATGAGTGAAGTTAACCAAATGCATAATGGTTTGTAAGATAGAGCCTTAGATTTTTTTCAGCTTGCAAACACCCATTTGTTCATTGCTTATACTCAATTTTTTTTTTTTTTTAAGCAAAATGGTGCTTTCAAGCCTCAAAGAATGGTCATGGGGACTTCTCCCTGAGAACTACAAAGGCAACCGCAGCGATTGATGTGGGAAGCTACAAATCTGCCATACATTTGAAATGGACAGCAATCTAAGGTGTCAATTTTCAGAGAAAAACAGCCTGCTATATTTCACAACTTGGTTGTCAGAGAGGTTTTATATATCAGCTCTCATGAAATACAGTTCTTCAGTACATACTTTTTCAATAAGCTGGTATTGAAGTTTGGGGCATAACCATAAAAAAAAAAAATCACACACACGTATATAAACATGCTATTTTGGTCTCCAGTATAAATAAGTTGGAGGAGAAAAACAAAGAAAAAATTGTATCTTAGAACAGAGGTGCCGTCTCTCTGAGTTTCCTGGGGTTGCTTGACCCCCACTCCACCACAGGCACTTCCCCCACTCCACCCCTTCCCCCCAACCCCTCCTCTTCCTGCTCCAACCCCTCCCCCAGCACGCCCCTCCTGCACGCCACATAACAGCTCATTGTGGCAGGGGGGAGGCACTGGGAGGGAGAGGGAGGAGCTCACTGGCAGGGCCACCAGTGGGCAGGGGGCACTGGGGGAGCAGCCAGTGGGCGCTGAGCACCCACTATTTTTTTCCGATGGGTGCTTCAGCCCCGGAGCACCCACGGAGTCGGCGCCTATGTCTTTGGAAAATTCTTAAAATCAGTCAATGTTTAACCAACCACACTGTTAATGTACCTTTATTAATACACATTTATATATAAATGTTTGTGATAAAGTATTCAGTAATTTAATATCACATTATCTAACCAGATCTCCGAACACTTAAATACTGAAAATGAACCAGGCTAGCATCTTAGTTATTTAAATGCTCTCCTCACATAAAAGTTTTCTCCCAAAAAGCGACATACTTGTGACACTAAAAAGGACCTGTCAGTTTTAAAGCAGCTGCTCTTTTAAGGACTGTGATATTAACAGGGCAAAGAGAAGAAATCTTCTGATAATAATCATATTTGCTGAAGAGGAAAAGCACTACGGGAGGATAGAAACATTCTACTTCCTATATTTTACAAAAGAGTTTGCCAAAAGCATAAAAATTTTAGGACACTGACATTTGTTTTTAAACCTTCACATTTACATAAAAAAAACTTATTGCACTTACAAAATGCTGTGTCTTCAGGCGTTCCTCTTCTGCCGCAGCTCTCTCTCTAAGAATGGCTCTAGTCAAATGCTCATTTGAAGCAGACCGCTCCCGCTCCAGAACTTTGCCAATTTCATCACGTACATACTTTTGATCTTGTTTCAACCTACATTGAAAAAAGGGTAAAAGAATTTAGAATGGAAATACATTGTCAAATAGCTTGAATGGACAAACACATTATCATAATCAAAAGAGTACAGTACTTATGACAATGTTAAATGATTACTGGCTTTTAGAGCTCACTGAATATCCAATATCAATGCCAGAAATCTGTATATTGCAATTTTGAGACAATCAAAAATATAAACCTTCTGGCATTCATATTGAATATGCACTGATTTATTTTATATACATTTATATACATACACACACACTAAAATAAATATATATACACACACATATAATAAATATATATAAAAACACACACATACATATATACACACACCCCCCTAACAATATCAATAACCCCCGACATCTATCAGTATCAACATCTCTCAATATATATTGAGATAAATAAATTCAGCATCCCAACACTGTACCCAAATCTTAACAGCATTACCTCTGAAATTAAGCAAAATAAGGAATAAAACTAATTAAAATCTCATGCATAAACAATACACAGTATACAGATTTTTATAAACGAATTCTTGTTCAAGAATACTCAGCTCTATTCCTTTCTCTGGCACTGATACACTTTGTTACTTTTGGGCAGGTCACACCTACTCAATGTATCCATTTATTCATCTGCAAAAAGGGTGTAACAGCTATGTTGACATGCTTAACATCTGGAAAAAGACTTAAGAGCATCAGATGAAAGGCGCTATTTAAGTGCAAAGTATTATTATTTCCTGAATTTGTGTTTTCAGAACTTAATCATGCATTATATTAGTCCCAGGGAATTCTCAACATGAACAGAATGTAATGTCACAAGCCATAAAATTAATGGAAATCTTTACAACAATATTTTTATGAAAATGCATGTATACGTTACACGTATATGCAAACACATTTTAAAACAGTTTAGTCAATCAAAACACCTGCTTTACATATATATTCTCATACCAAACACAAAAGTAAATATCTACAAGTTCATCACCGGTAATGGAATATCAAATACTGTTTTTTAAATAGGCATCTGAAAAACAGTGAAGGAGATGAGGCTTCAGAATTTCCACTGAATGTATGTGTTACCAAGGGAGCTGCAGAGAACAAATCATACCGCCACTTTCTGAAAAGTGTCAGAAAGTCACTAAGGTCACTTTCTGAAAGGCACTAGCATTACAGTACATTAAACATTTTCCTTGGGGAAAACTTTAAGAGGGGTGGGGGATGGTGGGGAAGAAGACAGAGCGTGTGTCATTTTTGTGCTCAGACACAAACCTCTGAAAGACATCAACCAACTGGGAGTTTTTATAAAGTTTATTAAGCAGCATCTTCAATTACTCCAGCAAAAAGATTATGCAGACATGGACCAAATTCCATTAAGTGATTTCCCAAGGTCCCCCAAATTAATCCAGCAGCATCAATGTATTTAATCTATCGCACAATCAATGATGCAGACAAAACACACGCCAGTTTTCCTTTAGATTACAAAACTATTGTTTCACACAAAGAGAAGAAATGTCAAAATAGAAGTCTCAATAATTTCTTTTTTCTGAAATAAAAGCAGCATTTAGACTTTTCAGAGATTAAAGATTCCCTCCTCCCCCCCCACAACCCAATCACCTATTTTGTATTCTACTCTCTGTAGTTAAAGACTTGATTCCTCTTTTTATACATTACACTACTGGTAGTATATTTCACATATTTAATTATTGTATTTAGAGAAGCTGCTATTTGCTTGACTTTTTTTTTTTAAAAAAAAAAAGCTTGGGCTTTTTAGCTCATATTCATGTCTCCTCATTTTTGTATTTGGCATTAGGCAGAATTATGCACCTTGATGTTGTCTCCACAATCTCTTTTCCAAAGAGTCAGTTTCCCTAAACCTTATAAATAATAAATTCTTAACTCCTAGATAAGTTGTTTGATGGCTTAACTGAATTGCTGTTACGTTCAACTTCCCTGCTAGCTATATTACAATGAGAATGGAAAAGTTCCTTACCTTTTAGGAGGAGTCAGTGTGTTCCTGTTATCCTTGAGGAATGTTTTTGAACCATCCTTGATATTGGGATGTTCTGCTATCACTCTTCAGGAATGTGTTTGTGTGAGTACTCCGTGCCTAGCACTTCTTAGAAATGTGTGTTTCTGCAACATCAGCCCTGTTCTTGCCAGATTCTCTGAACTTGCAAGTAGGCAGAGCCAGAGGTTTGCTCACAGTTGACTTTTGATAACTTTGCTTTATATCAGCAAAGCTCAGGCTTCATACCAAGGCCTCTTATACAAGGACTTCTCAGGGTCTCTTCCTACTATAGACACAAAACTATTCAAGATAGTTAAGTCCCAAGCAGACTGCGAAGAGCTGCAAAAGAATCTTACAAAACTGGATCACTGGGCAACAAAATGGCAGATGCAATTCAATGTTGATAAATGCAAAGTAATGTACATTGGAAAGCATAATCCCAACTACACATATAAAATGATGGGGTCTAAATTAGCTGTTACCACTCAAGAAAGAGATCTTGGAGTTATTGTGGATAGTTCTCTGAAAACATCCATTCAATGTGCAGCGGCAGTCAAAAAAGCGAACAGAATGCTGGGAATCATTAAGAAAGGGACAGATAATAAAACAGAAAATATCATATTGCCTCTGTATAAATCCATGGTACACCCACATCTTGAATACTGTGTGCAGATGTGGTCACCTCATCTCGAAAAAGATGTACTGGAATTGGAAAAGGTTCAGAAAAGGGCAACAAAAATGATTAGGGGTAGGGAACAGCTGCCATATGAGGAGAGATGAATAAGACTGGGACTTTTCAGCTTGGAAACATGACGACTGAGGGGGGATATGATAGAGATCTATAAAATCATGGCTGGTGTGGAGAAAGTAAATAAAGAAGTGTTATTTACTCCTCATGACCCAAGAACTAGGGGGTCACCAAATGAAATTAATAGGCAGCGGTTTTAAAACAAATAAAAGGAAGTATTTCTTCATACAATGCACAGTCAACTTGTGGAACTCCTTGCCAGAGGATGTTCTGAAGGCCAAGACCATAACAGGGTTCAAAAAAGAACTAGATAAATTCATGGAGGATAGGTCCATCAATGGCTATTAGCCAGGATGGGTAGGAATGGTGTCCCTAGCCTCTGTCTGCCAGAAGCTGGGAATAAGTGACAGGGGATGGATCACTTGATGATTAGCTCTTCTGTTCATTCCCTATGGGGCACCTGGCATTGTCCACTGTCGGAAGACAGAATACGGGGCTAGATGGACCTGTGGTCTGACCCAGTATGGTCGTTCTTATATTCTCCAAGAAAGGAGTAAGAGAAGCGAGGGCACCATCTGAACTTCATTCTTCGGATGAATTCACCTTTCTCAGGGCTTGGCTACGCTTGCGAGTTAGAGTGCATTAAAGGAGCCCCGGGCATCCTAACTCATGACGCGTTCCCAATGGCAAGACACGTAGAGCGCCCAGACTCTGCGGTTGGAGTGCTCCTGGTAATCCACCTCCACGAGAAGCATAACACTTACTGCGCACCGGCTGGAGCGCTGCAGGACCAGTGTGGATGCCCTAGTCTATTAAGACAGGTTTCAGAGTAGCAGCCGTGTTAGTCTCTATCCGCAAAAAGAAAAGGAGGACTTGTGGCACCTTAGAGACTAACAAATATATTTGAGCATAAGCTTTCGTTGGCTACAGCCCACTTCATTGGATGCATGCAGTGGAAAATACAGTGGGGAGATTTTATACACACAGAGAACATGAAACAATGGGTGTTACCATACACACTGTAACGAGAGTGATCAGGTAGGGTGAGCTATTACCAGCAGGAGGGGAAGGGGGGAAACAAACACACCCTTTTGTAGTGATAATCAAGGTGGGCCATTTCCAGCAGTTGACAAGAACGTGTGAGGAACAGTGGGGGGGTGGGGGGAATAAACATGGGGAAATAGTTTTACCTTGTGTAATGACGCATCCACTCCCAGTCTTTATTCAAGCCTAATGTAATGGTGTCCAGTTTGCAAATTAATTCCAATTCAGCAGTCTCTCGTTGGAGTCTGCTTTCAAAGGTTTTTTGTTGAAGAATTGTGACTTTTAGGTCTGTAATCGAGTGACCAGAGAGACTGAAGTGTTCTCCGACTGGTTTTTGAATGTTATAATTCTCGACATCTGATTTGTGAATCATTGCTCTGTCTGATGTGAACAATGCTGCCTCTGTTAAGCGTTGCATTTTGCCTTTACAGATGCAACCTTGAGATCCCAGCCATCCTTGTTATCAATGGCCGAAAGACTCCAAAGAATCAGGAAGCGTACTCAAAAAAGCAAAGAGGACATGCTGCATGAAGTGATTCAGCAGTCCATTAATGAAAATCAAAAAGTGCGGGAATGGCGGGAGAGTGAAAGGAGGGTCTGCCAGCAGAGTTACGGATAGCCGGCACTAAACCACGGAGCAGCTGCTAAGCATCATGGAGCACCAAGCAGACTCAATACGGCACTCGTAGCAATGCAGGCGGAGCACTTCCACGCCTGCCCCAGCCCCACAGCCCTTGTCCCAAAACTCTTTCCCTTGTGCCCCCATGTCAGCGCCAACCCACTTTCCTCACCATCCGCGTTCTTATCACCACCAGCTGCCTCCAACACCTATGGCTTCACCACCCAGCCCTGCAAACTACGACCCTTACACATTGCACTCAACCCCATCACCATGCATTTTAGCCAGCCTAAATTGCAGTACTCATTGCACGGCACTCCAGACAGGAAGGATGAGTATATGACATACGCATATCTGTGATTGTCCTGTTCCCCACCCCACCCACTTCGCTCGTCCCACATAGCACAGACGTGTCATGCCCTTCCTGTTTCCCAAGCAGTTGTGTTTCTTTTCAATAAGTGAATTTTTTAGCTTTAAAAACATTTTTATTATTGCGTAAAGTAAAAGATACCTTAGCCCAGGAAAGCAACAGGCACTGCAAGTCAGCATAGCAAACACAGACACCTACTAACATTGAAATCACTGCACTTCACTCCCATGCAGGGCACCAGACATTACTGGTGGCTTTCAGCCTCAAACTGCTCCCTCAAGGCATCCCTAACCCTTGCAGCCCCGCGTTGGGCCCCTCTAATAGCCCTGCTCTCTGGCTGTTCAAATTCAGCCTCCAGGTGTTGAACCTCCAAGGTCCATGCCTGAGTGAATCTTTCACCCTTCCCTTCACAAATGTTACGGAGGGTACAGCACGTGGATATAACCGTGGGGATGTTGTCATCGGCCAGGTCCAGCTTCCCATACAGACAGTGCCAGCAGCCCTTTAAACGGCCAAAAACACACTCCACAATCATTCTGCAACAACTCAGCCTGCTGTTGAACTGCTCCTTGCTGCTGTCAAGGCTCCCTGTGTAGGGTTTCATGAGCCACCGCATTAAAGGGTAAGTGGGGTCTCCAAGGATCACAATGTGCATTTCGACTTCCCCTAGGGTGATCTTCTGGTCTGGGAAGAAAGCCCCGACTTGCAGCTTCCTGAACAGGCCTGTGTTCCGAAAGATGAGTGCGTCATGCACCTTTCTGGACCAGCACGCGTTGATGTCAATGAAATGCCCATGGTGATCCACAAGTGCATGGACAACCACAGAGAAATACCCCTTCTGATTAACATACTCAGAGGCTATGTGGGCTGGTGCCAGAATTGGAATATGTGCCACATCTATCGCCCCTCCGCAGTTAGGGAAACCCATTTGTACAAAGCCATCCACAATGTCATGCACATTACCCAGAGTCACAGTAATCCTCTTCAACCCATCCTGTATCCTCTAGGGGCTCATATTTGGTGTAGTCTCCACTGACTCTTCCTCTTTTCCTATAGGACTAGCCGCTCTTCTCTTCTTCCTTGCCCTTCCACCTTCAGTGACTACCTGCTGAGTCCCTTCTTCATTTTCCAACTCTATAAACCTATTCTTGAGCTCTATTTCTCCTTCACTAGCCCATCTTTTCCTCTGCCTGGTTCTCTTAAGTCACATGCTTCCACTGACCACTTGCCTCACCCAGCAGTCTCCCCTCAGAATTCCTCAGTCCTGCTTCCATCTGCAAGTCTGAGCTTTTCCCTTCAGATACCTCATGTCTTTGCTCCACAATCTGCTCGAACCTTTTTAAACTCAACCAGACTTTTCATCTGCATCTCCAAACCTCGGATCTTTTCCTCTATCAGCTCTATCAGAGGGCATTTCATGCAGACAATACTCTTACCGGGTACCCCCTCCAGGATCACATACATACATACAGCAGCTTCCATATCCAGTCATCCTCATTGTGTCTTCCACTACATGGGTCACTCCCACCGCTGCCTCTGTATCTGTCACAGCCTTCCCACCTAAATCCTGTTAATCTGGGAAACACAAACCACACCAAAACACCACCACCCACAGCAAAAACAAACCCCAAACAAGCACCACAAGACAAACTCTCCTTACAAACTCCCACTGAAACTCCCCTGTTTTCAGCTCTGTTTGTTGGCTCCTGTGCCGCTACAGCTCTCTGTGCCAGGGCCTGACTGGCTGGCTACCTCTATAGGACCCCTAGTCAGAGAAGCCCTGCCCCCTAATCAGGGCTCAGCTTCTCTCCCAGTACAAAGCCCCTGCAAGCCTCTCCACATACAAATAATACAAATACAAAACCAAATACAAATACCTTCTCCTCCAACAGAACTCCCACGTTACTCGAGTCAATAGCATAGTCGGAGCCCTCACTGTCAATTCGGATCACAAGGAATAACTCGACTGCCAAACGTGACATGCTGGCGAGACTCGTCAGCATACTCCTCAGCAGTTCAGGATCCATTCCCACAGACCGAAAGGGAAGACAGAGTGCGCACTACAAAAACCATTGAAAGATGGTGCCAAATGTGGACGGAAGCACAGGGATGGCGAGGATGTGAACCGATGCATCACGGGGCATTGGCACAGGACTCAGAATGCCCCACGCCCCCCCCAGCCCCCTTCCCACAAGCCATAGAGCCAAAATGGGAAGAGGTGCTCTGTGGGATAGTTGTCCATAATGCACCACTCCCAATGCCGCTGCAAGTGCTGCAAATGTGGCCACGCCAGTCCGCTTGCAGCTGACAGTGTGAACACACTGCAACGCTTTCTCTGCTGTGCTCTCCGAGGGCTGGTTTAACCCACACCGCTCTACATCTGCAAGTGTAGCCATGCCCTTAGAAATACAATGAAGGAGAGGCCCCAGATTTCTTCAGGACCAGAAAGTATCAGGTATAAACACCTTTTTCCCTCTGTTGGTAAGGAATTTCCTCTGTCGCTCTCCATTTTAGAGGAGACCATAGCTTATGAAGTAACATGGTCTCATGAAAAGGGTCCTAAAAAGGGATGGGAAGGGTGGGTAGGGAAAGGGAAAGGAAATGAATTGGATAACATATTCCTCCTTTACCATGCTGAGTACCACCTTGTCTGAAGTGATGTCTCCCCAAGTGCAGTAAAAGTGGAATAGGTATGATCCTAAGTGAAGAGATATTGGTGGCATGCTGTCCCCAGTCAAAGTCAAAACTGCTTCAATGTAGCAGTTATTTGGTGAGAAACGCTTGCTGCCATGGAAGACAGCTCTTGGCCTTGAAAAGATCTTGATCTCCTCCTAGGGGCATACTGAGACCTCTGGTGGAATGAGGATCGTGACTATAGTTTAGGTTTAAAATGTTTCCTTTTTGTAGCAGGAGTATAGACTTCCAGTGAATGAAGTGCTGCATGAGAGTCTATATTTCCTTTGGTCTTTCTCTTGCTCCTAGTATATTTAAAGAAACTCTTCTTTCCTTTTTTGTAGCTTCCTAGGTATACCTCATTTTGTGCTTTAGCCTTTCTGATTTTGTCCTTACAGGCTTACACTATTCTTTTGCATTTCTTCTTAGCAATCTGTCCATATTTCCATTTTCTGAAGTATTTCTCTCTTATTTTCAGGTCATTAAAGAGCTTGTAATGGGGCCATATTGCCTTCTTACTCTTCTTCCTCTCTTTTCTTCACATCAGTATAATTTGCAGTTTTGCCCTTGAGAAACTGCCAGCTCTCCTGAACTTATTTATCCCTTAGATTTTCTTCCTACAGCACCTTACCTATCAGATCTCTGAGTTTGTTAAAGTCTGCTTGTTTGAAGTCCGTTAGCCTTTTTCTGCTGCTCTCGCTCCTTCCTTTCCTTAGTATCATGAAATTTATCAAGTCATGATCGCTTTCATCCAAACTGCCTTCAACCTTCAGATTCACAACCAATTCCTTCATGTGAGTCAGAATCAAGCCTAAAATGCCTAGCTCTTGGTTACTTCCTCCACTTTCTGAAACAAAAGGTTGTCAAAGTCCCTGCAGCGCTTGTTCTTGTTGTTGTTTTTGGCAGGGGTGGAGGGGGATATTTCTGTTATTTGTTCTAGAAATGCCTCATCATCATCTTCTCAATGATTCAGTGGTTTATATTAGACCCCCTACTATGAACTGCCTGGTTTTTTTCCCCTTTTATCTTTATCCAGAGACTTTCAACTGGTCTACTTCTCATGTCCTTTTTGACTCAGAACAAGTGTATATATAAAGAACTGGTGGAATTTAGAAGCTCATCTTTATGGACACGTCATGGGCTCAGTGATGAAATCCAAGGAAAGACTTCTGTGCCATCGTCTGTTCTCCAGATGGCTAGTAGTATTATAATGCCTCTCTCTCCTACTGACAGACAGAAGCGTAGAGGTACTCAGAAGCATCAGATTCATATAGCTGATAAGAGCACAGGCTTGGGAGTCAAGAGACTTTGATTCTACTCTTGGCTCTGTTAGTATTTAATTTTGTGACTGAATCACTCTCTCTGCCTTTGACCTAGTAGCAACATCAGTATATCTAGCCATGCCCACGTGACTAGAATTAGTTAGCTTCACTGTTCTTATTGAAAAAATTATTCAGGACTTAAAATTCAAAATAAAGGCTGCTTGGGAAATATTTGTACTGATTTATTTGTGCTGCAGCTTTTGTAAGAAAACAGTGAACTATTTCATAATCGAATGTGTTACATAACTGTCAGGAAGATATGCTTGATATTCATTCTACATTCTCGCTCTCTTTTTGTCTTAATTTGTATTAACATGCCTCATTCTGCAAAATTCTTTGTCCATCTTTGGTGTTATGTCCCCTCTGAGGTACAGGCTGGCTTAACAATGACTGTTTACCTCCTATCCTTTCGCTGTAAAAAAGTGAACCCCTTCAAGCCCCCCTAATCTTTTTGTTGTCCAATGTGTCCATATCTTTCCGACACTGAGCAGCCCAGAACCGAACACAATATTTCAGGAACAGTAACTCCACAGCTAAGTCTATACCATATACCTGCTCCATGATAAGCAATCCTAAACCACAATAGCTCTATTTGCTTCCATATTGTAGTGCAAATAATTATCTAATTTGCTGTTTTATATCAACTCCAGCTCTATTTAAATTATGATATACTGAAATTTCTAATAACTGATATTGGCTAAAAGAAACTAACAAGAGCTGGTAAGAAAACAGTAACTGCCCCAACCCTAGTTCATATGATTTAAAATATTTCTCACCATGCGTACTTGAAAATGTTCTTTTTGAAATACTTGTTGGAGTTGACCATGATTTGGGGGCAATGGCAGCATCAAGTTTTATTTACCAAAAAAATTAAAACTCTCTCAACTTATTTAAATTCACCAGAGTTTTAAGCAAAGTAGTATGCTTTTAATGTAAACTTCACTTATTTGCATTATGTAATTGGGTGGCTTGTAGAAGCTTAATGAAACAAATACAAGTCAGCTCTGTCCTCAGCTTTCAAACACTTGCTTGCATCAACTTACAGTAGTTTATTTCCTTGACATCATGAACTCATTTTATTGGCATACAGTACAAACTTTACCTGAATGAGAGCAAACACTCACTAAATCTTCAATGATTACTTATATTACTAACTATTCTAAAGCAAAAAATCCAGACGTGTGATTTATATTCAGATACACAGTTACGGATCACACTTTGTCAGTTCAGTCTAATAATCAAAGAACTCTATATAAACAGACATTGCACAATGAAAATTTTAATTACACTAAAATGGAGGGCTCAGTCTAATACCTTATATTAGACGTTGCAACAGAAAAGGGGGGGAAAAACCAAGCAACTAAAATCTTGCACTGCTCATTTATACTCTGGAAGAAATAATTTAGAAGTCTGAGGGAATGCTGAATCGGCAGTAAAGACTGCTTGCTATACATTTTTAAAAAGAAAAGTTGATAGTTGGTAACTCAGCAAAGTAATTAGATTATACAATATTGACCAACTCAACGTGTACTGCTTTCCAGTCACATTACCTCATTAAGTAAAACAAAAAGCACATAAGTATCCTGTGACATCACCCCTGTAAGTGGCTGAACGTAAATGTTAAGTACTAAAGGGAATTCTTGTGGATTTAGATTTAGAACCAACCGCTTTAACATTTTATGTTCTCGTTATTGTATGGCATAAAATTACACGTACAAGGTTTGTATTCCAATACAAAGAACGCCTCCTCCTGTGTTTCTACAGCACCTTCCCACCTGAAGATCTCAAAGCTCTTCACAGCAACTATGGCAGTATTACACTATTGTCCACATTTTACCGATTAGGAGACTGAGACATACAGAGACCTACCAAGGTCACCTAGCAAGTCTCTGGCACAGCTAGAAGTCTACATCAGATGTCATGTCATCCATGTGTCAACTGCCAGATATCTGTCTGTCTCCACTCCATTAAATCAAACATGCAGCAACAACAGCCATTTCGCCCCTCCTAACCCGCCCCAAAGCATTGTCAAACCTATTTTAGTAAAATGACCAGTGGAAAAAAAACACCACACAATGTGGAAGTAAAGCGAAGGGATAAATTTTCTAAGAAGGCAGTGAGGTTTTAGCCATGTAATTCCCACTGAAGTCAAGCCAGATCGCACAATGCTTGCAACTTCCTTGCTTTTGCTAGCAAAAAGCTGAACATTAAGAACAGGAAAAGTTATGCATGCTTACCCGAAAGTTCCCTTTGTCTGAAATTCACTACAACGATACTCTAACCTACTTGCTGTTTGGTGACCGAACAAGATCCATCAATCATTGGCTGCAGCAAAATGTTGCACCTTCTTAAGTTCCTTCCAGTTGAGAAAACTTACAGGAAAAAGGCAAAATTGCTCCTACTGCAGAGCATGGTAAATTTCACCTAATGACAACAGATCCAAATAGTTGGATGTTAATTCCATTTCTATTCTGAAGGATCTTTTTGTCTCCAGGGTGGGTCAGATCTGTGGACCTTATAACTTGAAGAAAGGAAGTTTTCAGGTAAGCACAGGTAAGTTTTATTCTTCTTCTTCATGCTAAGTTCCACAGACACATTACAATAGATGTGCCTAGCAGTGTGCCTCCAGAGTGGGAAGCAGGCTCACCCAAAACATGGTAAGATACATAAAATCTCTTCCGTCTTCCCCTGGGCACTAAGGCATATAGAAGACTTCTGTCAAAAGAAAGGAAATAGCGTTGGCTAAGACTGGATGACCCATATGCCGAATGTGGTGAATTTATGCATTACAGAACTCAATACAGCAGACATGATTACTCGTGCCCTGAAACAGTCAGTGCTCCTAAGGACCCGATTTTGGTGTTTAACCAAAGAAGGAATATTTCTTTAATTTATGTAGGGAATAAATGCTATGACAGTTGTGAGGACTACTATCTGAATTCAGAATATAATATTGGGTCTTGTTAGAAAAAGCTCCTAACTTCAAATAAAAAAAAATCATCTGATTGAAAATCAGAGTCTATGGGAGGCCTGTCCTAATGGACAGGAAATGTGATACCCACTGAAGGAATTCAGTCTCAGTAGTGCTGACAGGAACAGAAAAGGGTTCCATGGTTGGGCTCTATTACCTTGCAGGGTTGGAATAAAGGTCGATACCCTAAAGAAGCATCTAATGTCAGGATTTGTACATTTCCTTTTCTTGAACATGCTAAGAACATTATCCTATTGACCCTTTTACTAGGACACATTTATACACTCACAATAAAAAAAAACCTGGAGGAACACAAGGCTATGTTTCATTGGTTTCCAATGGCAGTTAAATTATGGGCTTCACACTAGCCAGTACATTTATTTTATTTGTTGCCTTCTCTCTTTTCGGATCCATGACAGCAGTAATCACTTCTTCCAAATATTTATATTAAACCTGACTGGTTCCCAATGGAGGACTGGTTCTGTAACACACAGACCTCCTCTCTGAGATAGAGACATTCAAAGATCCAATGTTAGGTTAAATCAGGCCTGAAAGCACAGCCAGAAAGATATAAAAAGTTTCACTACCACACTCTTGTTCTTATCTTTTGTATTGTCCTGAGGAGCAACGAAAAATGTTGGAAAACATAGCAAGGACTTTTCCCAATTTGGGAGAGGTCATTCACCACTTAATTTCCTGGGTCCTGACAAGGGGCTGCAGGACACTTAATTTACCCTTTCCAGATGCAAAGAGTTTGATTCCCAGCCCACCAAATTGACTTACAATAAGAGAGATATTTCTGGGTATAGAAGCCAGTCTGCTAGTCTGACTTCTGCCAGGTAAAACTTGGTGTACATCTCCCACTTCCTTGATGGACAATGTGATACCCACATTGTTATTTGCTTCTGAAACATGGCCAACGCTAGAAACTAACAACTGGAAGCTTAAGACACTCCATCAGAGATACGCATGGAGAATACTTGCAGTCCACTGACGGGATAAAGTAACTTAATACTGATGTGTTACAAAGGACTGACCAACAGACTATAGAGATAATGATTGGATAAAGACGGCTGAAGTGGTCTGGGCATTTTGTACAGATGTAAAAAAAACCCCACATTCCTAGACAAGTCCTTGACTGGATACCACTTGGTGGAAGACAGAAAAGAGGACAACGAATGATGTAAGAAATCTGTTGAGAAAAATGTTGTCATGAGGTACCTACAATGGAGCAAGAAATGTGGCACTAGCCAGAGGTGGAAAGAGAAGGTTACTCACGCTATACAGTAACTGAGGTTCTTCAAGACGTGTTCCCCTATGGGTGCTCCACTATAGGTGTGGCAGCACCCCCTGCACCTCAGATTGGAGATCTTCATCAGCAGTGCCCGTCGGACCACACATTCACACCTCCCCCCTCTCAAGTTGTGAGCGGGATGTATATATAGCGCTGTGGGTTCTGACCACCCCCAGGTCCTTCTCTGCTGCAGAGCATATGTTTAGGGCTCAGAGCAGAAGGGAGAAGAGCCGGTAGTAGAGCCCCCACAGGGAAACACATCTCAAAGAACCTCAGTTACTGCACAGAGTGAGTAATCTTCTCTTCTTCTGAGCGATGTCCCTATGGGTGCCCGACAGGGGGGACAAAAATCAATGATTTTTTTTTAAAATCAAAATAATTGGATTTTTTTTTTAATTTAAATCGGATTTTTTGATAAAAATGCTTTTTGAGGAAAAAAAAAAACTATCTAAAGATAGTTTTAATTAAGATACATTATAGCTCAGAGATACCTCATCATGGAATAGGGATTATAAATTCTAATTCTATAGTATGAGACAATATATTCATGTCATGTTTAAGAAAAAAGTTTTGTAAATGAGTTCCAATAGTTCATGCATTAGGGACCCAATACTTATGGGGTTCCAGGGACTTCGGTATAGATTATTTAGGTTAATCTTTCTACCTACCCAATGGGACTCAGTGCTCAGTCTAGAAGATACCATCAGAGATGCTTAGTTTTGCAGTTCTCTAACTGTAGATTTGTCTCTCCAGTGGTATCATGCTTGTTAAGAGCAAAAATGTTTTAAATAAGTAACTAAAATAAATAAATAAATATATAGAGGTGAGAAATAACAGACCTCAACCCTGTTGTCCCTCTGCAAATTTGTGTACACAGAGTCAATCCCTTACCTCTCTCTAAAAGTGCAAAGTTTCAAAAAGTTCAATGAATAGAAGACAGTCGGGGGCGGAATAGATCTGGACAAGGAGAAGAAGTCTGGAGATAAATGTGAGAAGGGAGGGACAGGCAGTAGAAACAAAAGTTTCTGTTTGAGCAGCATATTCCAGAAGTCTTAAGGTCTTTCTGAGTGTAGCCTTCATTGATTTGAGATCTCCCATACTATTCTCTCATTAGAAGGGAAAACCTATAATGGCAGCAGGCTGTAAAAGAGAGCCAGTTTGGGAATATTTTAATGAAGTTCCTCTACCTCTGGGTAAGACAGGCATGCATGAAAAATGCAAACAGTGCAACAAAGAAAGGCAAGGCCTGGTTGCCAGGATGAAACAACATAATGAGGAGTGTTTCTTCTCAGGAGGAAGCTGCATTAAAGATGATTAAAGGAACATGTCTGAACATGCAGGATCTTCAGGCTGGTAAACTTTTTTATTTCATACTTCTCTCTTTAGGACTGCCTGTCTTCCTTCTGGACTATTCTTGAATTTTCATGTTTGAGCAAAAAATATAGTTGTTACTCTATGGTACTATCATTTTAGATGCAGTTGTGATAAAAAAAAAATACACAGCTGAAATAGGCGGATCTTCCTTTTACAATTTCACCTTTAAAGTAGTACTGAGTGTCAGTGAATGCAATGAGCAAAACTAAATGAGCAGTATGGTAATAATAACTAAATAACTGCATTGACTTATTTTGTTTCGGAGAAGCCATCCTCAACATACAGGATTCTGAAGACTATCCACCTTCAAGATCACCATCATTTTCTATCGTTTCAGAGTTATCCACCAATTATGTATGTCACATAGCCACAGTACAGCACCTGTAGCAAAAAGAAAAAAAAAACATCTCCCTCATCCAGAAACAACCATAGATAAATTTGTGATAAGAACCTGCACATTACAAAAAGAGGCAATTGATGAAAAAATTGCCCGGTTTGTTTATGCAACAAACTCTCCTTTCCGTATGACTGAGAACCCACACTTCATTAACATGGTTCAGTCATTAAGACCAGAATACAGTCCACCCAATAGAGCAGATGTCGCAGGCAAACTGCTGGATAAAGTGTATGAAAGAGAAATTGAGCAATGTGCAAAAGGTCTAGAGGGTAAAATTGTTAACCTGAGTCTTGATGGGTGGAGCAATGTCCTCAATGATCCTGTTGTATGTGCTTCTGTGACAACAGAAGAAGGGAACGTCTTCCTTACGGAAACAATTGATACATCAGGAAACACACACACAGCAGAATACTTACAAGAAGTAGCAGTAAAAGCTATAACTGAAAAAAATTCAAATGTTTAGTACGCAGCTTGGTCACAGACAATGCTGTGTATCTAGGTCCCTCTGTATCCTATCCCTACCCTCCAGTGTATCTACCTCTCCTCCCAGTTTAGTGTCATCTGCAAACTTGCTGAGGGTGCAATCCATACCATCCTCCAGATCATTTATGAAGATACTGAACAAAACTGGCCCAAGGACCGACCCTTGGGGCACTCCACTTGATACCGGCTGCCAACTAGACATGGAGCCATTGATTATTACCCGTTGAGCCTGACAATCTAGCCAACTTTCTATGCACCTTATAGTCCATTCATCCAGCCCATACTACTTTAACTTGCTGGTAAGAATACTGTCCTCCTGTATCTTGCAAAGTATTCAGAATAGAAGGGAAAGAAAGGGAAGGTATAAAGGAACAGTGCATCCCATGTTATCAGGAATGCGTCTCCCAGAGATCTGTGTTCCAGTCCCACTCTGAAACAGAATTGAGAGCAGCTGGCATTGTGCAGTGTGGCAAAGAAATCTATGGTGGGGCATCCGCATCGATTGAAGATGGGCTGAAGTGCTCACATATCCAGTTCCCATATGTGATCAAGGGAGAATCTCATGCTCAATGCATCCGCGATGGTGTTCTGGCATCCAGGAAAGTATGCTGCTGAAATGGTAATAGTGTGTTGAATACACCAGTTCCACAGTTTGAGTGCCTCTGAGCATAAGGAGTGGGACCTTGCTCCACCCTGCCTGTTGATGTAATACATGCAGGTGAGATTGTCATGACTCTGATGGAGTCATGGAGCACTCATAGGAACATCACTCCAAGGAGAGCATTGGGTTGCCTCATGTGTCACCAGGCATGAGAGTACCTAATAAAAACTAATAAATAATAATAATTGGTTGGCAGTTCACATAGCGAGGAAAATCTCCTACACTTAAGAAAATCTCTTTGGGGTAAGATTGATATTATTATGAAAACCCCATCAGACACATTGACTGTTGTAATCAGACCTAATCTGCTCTCTCTGGAAGGAGCACGGCTTCAAGATCTCAATGAATCATTGTGTTCCAAGTCGGTAGATGCTGTGCTCTCCTTTTCTGGTATCCATTTCCTGGACTAAATCAGGAAGCTTCATTTAAAAAAGAATCTGATTTATCTGCATTCACCAGTTGCGGGAGCAGACAATATACAAGTGAAGCTAGATCTCTGCCAATGGATAAGATAGAATGAGATGCAGATGGGATGCCCAGAATTAGTGGACAGCTATCATATCCACTAATTCTGGACCTTTGAAGCATGTGCATATATGATATCAGTTGTCTCAACAGGCTGCAATAAGAAACCGTTTTTTGTGTCTGACACTCCTGTTGTTGTTAAACATTACCATCACCTTCATATTCTGCTACCATTCTTCCAAGAGGTTTCAGAGTAACAGCCGTGTTAGTCTGTATTCGCAAAAAGAAAAGGAGGACTTGTGGCACCTTAGAGACTAACCAATTTATTTGAGCATGAGCTTTCGTGAGCTACAGCTCACTTCATCAGATGCATGCCGTGGAAACTGCAGCAGACTTTATTTATACACAGAGAATATGAAACAATACCTCCTCCCACCCCACTGTCCTGTGGTAATAGCTTATCTAAAGTGATCACTTTATCACTTTAGATAAGCTATTACCAGCAGGACAGTGGGGTGGGAGGAGGTATTGTTTCATATTCTCTGTGTATAAATAAAGTCTGCTGCAGTTTCCACGGCATGCATCTGATGAAGTGAGCTGTAGCTCACGAAAGCTCATGCTCAAATAAATTGGTTAGTCTCTAAGGTGCCACAAGTCCTCCTTTTCTTCTTCCAAGAGGACACCTTTGCCAAATACTATTCAACCATAGCTCAGGCCTCTGGTTGACTTCCCTGGCACCATGCGTCTGTCCTGAATCTAAGATGCTGGATCACTGAGTGGTAAGGAAGGGCCATTACAGAGGTGGCAGCACGAAGAGGGAGCCAGCCCTGAAGGCCCCTTACTGCACACCGTGGCATTACAGCATTATACTGCATCCAGTGCCCTCCATTTCCAACCTGTGACCTATAATACTGATGGACAGCACTATGTGGTAATTCCATACATATATTTCTTGTAATTAGACTTCATTTTTAATGTCACTGCTCCAAATTTGTGGTTTACTCTTCACGTAGGACACTATACGAACGTCTATCCCAGTTTTTCAAAATGAATCTATGATCCAAAGTGAGCCTCAGCAGCAGGATAAAGTTGAAAAGAAGCTACAAGTTTTTAGCATGCATATTAACCCACTTATCTTAAATTTAAAAACATTATTAGATCAAAAAGACACATATTATTCAAATCAGCTATGACATGCACAAGGTAGAATAAGCCTTGAATGACTGATCCGTGACGCGGCTCTTGAAATATTGGATTTCCACACTTGAATAAAATTTCATTTAAAGCTTTGTTTATATTACAAGGTGTATTGGTTTGAATTGCGTTAATTATGTATTGTTACGCAGTTAGTTGAGACAGTATAAATCACATATTAATGCCTTCACAACTGCTTCATGTATTAATTTGGCAGATGTGTTGCCTTAATAATAACAATTATCAAAGCAGCAAGTGGGAGACCTGTTGACCAATATATCTGGGCTAAAATGTGTGTGTATATCACATTATCAATACGCATTATTCACACTACCTATAGTAATTTGCATTAAGCATACAATATCTACATAACTGCTAGAAATACATATGCAATATAATGTTATGTGGCCTGAATTGGCCTATGTCTTTCTATAATCTTATTCACTTATGCTAATACTTTGCAAAGCGGAAGTAAGCTTTGGCATTAGAAAATAGAAAACTTGTGAAAGGCAAAATACATTAATGTTTTGCCCTGGTACAAGCTGGAGAGGTACCTTCAAGGACCATTACCTGGAATGCTAGCATACAAAACAGACAAGAAAGGTACAGAAAAACAAGTTAAGGAACTGGTACGAACCAGTGGGTCGGACTTTAGTGAAATATAAAGAGTTTTATTATTCATAAAGCCTCCTATAAATACTAATAGCTGAAATGTGTCACTTTGGAAGCAAATCTTCTGGTAAGGTGAATTCAACAATGCTGCACAAGATGGCTTCCTGGAAATTGGTACTGTATTGAATTTTACTTCCTGTATTATATTTGTATAAATCTCTTATTTGCTCTCTTGCATATATTTCTTAATAAACCAATCAATTGAGTATGCAATTTACCAACAAGGGTCAAGGCAACCCCACCTTTGCCTGGGCTATGAGGGGTAAACTGTAGTCTGCCCACAGAGCTGGCAGTCAAGCTTCCCAAAGATACATTTAATTGGTGGGGGGAGAGCGAGGAAAGTGGGACTGGAAGAGATTCAGACCTTTAATTTTGCCTTTTATCAGCCTAACTCTCTTCAAGAAGCCTGCAGAGGCACTAGTCACTGCAAACCCCTCAGAAGGAGAAGAGTGGAGGGTGACAATTTCCTCAAAAACCAAACACAGCTCTGGGACACTAGCTGGAAACTACACAGAGTGTGTTGAACTGAACTGTCAGTCTAAAAATATGAAATGAAGTTTAGAGACACAAGGTGGGTTAGATACCTTGTGTCTCTAATATCCTGGCATAGACACAGCTACCACCACGCTGCAAGAAAAAAAGTCTGGCATTTTCCTCAGAAAAGCTCAGTAGTAGCAAGAAAAAGTTAACCATGACAGGATTTGAACATAGGATTCCATTTGATATTTCATGTCTGAGGCTTAGACCAGTAAGCCATCTCTTCCCCTTTATGAAACATTTTGTTTGGATCTAAAAAAATTCAAGAAATCTTTTATCAGGTCAGTGTGTTCAGTTTGGTACATTGGAAAATGTCTGTTCAGTTCTCATTCAAAAGTGTTCTCGTTGTCTTGGATTTCCCAAGCAGGCAGGGACTAAAAGGACTGTTGAAGCAATGCACTCTACCCTGGTACAGTTCGGCTCTCCATAAGCTCTTGAGCATCCTTTCAGCAGATTCAAGAACTGCACTGATCTGTTGTGAAAGATCAATATCCAGGTCTTTTGGACAGCTCAGCCAAATAAAACGGATAGGGGAAGCAAAGAATTATCACCCCTACCAGAGAGACCCTCCCCATCAAATAGATCTGTCTTAAGATATGAATACAGAATGATTGGTGTGCAAGGTGCTTTCTGCAGTCCCCTGCCCTGAAGAGTTTAAATGGTAAACTATTTGTTCCCACACACTACCCATAAGCAACTGTGAAGGATAATCAAAGGTTAAAAAAAAAATTGAACATAGAATCATAGAATATCAGGGTTGGAAGGGACCTCAGGAGGTCATTTAGTCCAACCCCCTTCTCAAAGCAGGACCAATCCCCAACTAAATCATGTGGATGCTATTATAAATTTTTACTTAAAAATGTAAAGACTAAGAGTATTAGTGAACAGGATTCACTGACTGTGCTTTCTAAGCACATTACAACATTACCAGATCTGTTTCTGTCATGAGCTGGAGAGAGAAATGCTGTTAATTATACAATATTAGCCTCTGACATAGCACTGAAATCCTGCACAGCATGAACCATGTTAGCTAAACTAACAAAATGAATAATTTAACTTAGTCAGAAAGGATTCACTCTACTACCTTCACTGTTTATCTCAGAATATCAATTTCTGACACTCCTGAAATTACAGTTGTAGGTGATGAAGATTAGCACTATTCACGACTCTAGAAAAATATAATCCAGGGACAGCAGCAAAATTACTAAAAGGTTCAGAGATCATTATAATAGCAAGAGTTTGTACCCCCACCAGCCGCAATTACCACACTGAAATCCTTTATTATAATCTAATTTAGAACTCAAAATTTATAATTGGAAACAATGTAATATTAAAAAACAAATGGGAAATTTTTCTAGAATTTGAAACAGGTATTACATCGAGTGACAGATTAAACATTTTCTTTTTAAGTCACTTTTGAGGGAAATAATTGTATAACTCCAAGACTGCAGTAGACTGCTATGAAGGGAGCGAGCAAGTTGATGAGTTCACAGTGATCCAGAATAAACCCTTGCCAATACATCAAAAGTTTGAACTCTGTCCCTTTTCGTCACATTATCTACCAAAGCTTACATATTTCCTGGTTTATAGGCCACTAGTAGGAAAGCCATTGTCTTCCTCCCTCTGTGGAGGGCAGAAATCTGAAGATGCAAGTTGATCCTAGGAATCTAAAAGTATTCCCCAGGGTAGAGGAATGATACCACAGCACAACCTCCATGTAACAAAGAATATTTAGGGATATTACAGGACACTTTTTCATTTTGTTATGATGTGCAGGAGGCATTTTGTTGAAAATGAATATTCATTCCATCCAGCTTTCTTCATCTTTCACTGTATTTTACCAGCAGGTTTCTGTGGTATTTCCTCAATTCAGACTGCTTACACCCTCCAAAAACTCTAGTGGAACATGTTTATTGGGCAAACTGTCATTTTTTGCTTAGTTTGACATGAGCAAGTTTGTTAATGTATTTTGACAGACTTGCATAACATCCTAAAATGTTTTGAACAATGCAGTTTAGACCATGATGCAATATTAATGAGTGAATAATGTTCCTGAATATTGGGTTTAATATTTAATAAGTCTGAGCGCAGGCTGGATGTGCTGCAGAAAGATGTGGCTGGAAATCACTGCAGCTGTCAACGACCAGAAAAGAGGCTACAGACTCCAAGACAAACCTTTAACCTAAACTTAAGCTGGGGTCTGAGAAGTATGAAATTGATGTTTCTTCAACTATACTTCTAGTAACTGATCATTATTCATCTGACTGAAAAGTTTATCCAGTGCCCTTCATTAAAACTTAAATTATCTAAGTTCTCCTGTCTGCACAGACAAAAAATATGCAGGGTGAGGGAAGAGACACAGCATCTCAGGATTTACAACTGAATCAATCTGAAAGGGATTGCAAGGATGGTTGCTTACTGAAAGTCACATAGAATGTGACAATGCACTTAACATGGCACATGGAAGACTATACTAGAACCCAACAATGAATTAATCTCAAGTAACTCTATTACTTTAAAATGATTTCTTATCATGTTTGTGCCTTTTAAAAAAAAAATAATCAGAAAGCCCCTTAACTGTACTTCTATGTAAATTATTGGATTCACACACGGCTTTGTATGCTACGGGTAAAAACACCAGTCTATTTTTGCTGCTTTTCTGTTGACAATGCTAACAGTAATTGCTTTCTTCAAAAATCTCTGCCTGATTTCACTTCTAAACCCAGTATTAGAAAGTACGCAAGTGTTCACAGAAACTGCCAGCCTTCACTGCATTTTAAAGTGATAAACTTGAAAATCATATGCACCTGAAATTTTTGTAGCGACTATAGTTACAAGTAATACTTGTTGATATGTGACAAACTGCAAAAAAAAAATCTTTTTTTCTTCCAGTTTTCTTTGTTTGACAGTCAGCTTCTCTCTTCTCCCTATTGAGTAGTAGTGCCCTTACTCCCTTGCTGAAATTTTTTTATAATCAACAGAACACAAAACCTAAAGAAAACCACTTTTCTTTAAATAGGCATAATTTAAAAAAAAATAGGACAAAACTATTTAAAAGACGTTTTACTAAAAAAAATTTTTTTAAATCAAGTCCATTAAAAAAAAATCCAACTGACAATGTCCCTTTAAAATATCCTGCATCTTTTGATTGTACATTTCATAAAATTTTTTCAGATTAGTGGTTATATTAAGTACCACTTCAGTAACTCTATGGAATACATTTCAAAGGCTTGTGTGTCATTTCAGCCATGTGATTTTCACTGAAGTTACTGGGATTGGCATGGCCACAAGTCTATGCAATGCTTCAAACATTTACCCCCAAAGATGTCTATTCACCTGTCATTATACATGTACAGCATATTTAGTGCCCTACCAAATTCATGGGTGTGAAAAACGCATCATGGACCATGAAATCTGGTATCTCTGTGAAATCTGGTTGGGTTGGGGGGGAGGGGGGTGTCGCAGCATTGCTACACTGAAGGCAACACCATCGCCACCATCAGCGCAGAAGTAAAGGTGGCATGTTGGGGAGGCGGGGTGGTCACTTTTGAGAGGGGGGTAGGGAAAGCCTTATGGGTGGGGGACTACCCAGGGCAATGCAGTGAGGGGGGGCTATGGTCACTCCACACACACAAAAGCCAACCCAAGGCCTCTTTAACCCCCAAGCACTGGGGAGGAGCAGGGTTGGGGGTGCCCCAGAGCTGGGTCAGACCCACCTCCAGCGGTGGCACAGAAGTAAGGGTGGCAATACCATACCATGCCACCCTAACCTCTACGCTGCTGCTGGCGGCAGGACTGCCTTCAGAGCTTGGCACTTGGCCAGCAGCTGTCATTCTCCTGCCATCCATCTCTGAAGGCAGCGTCGCCACCAGCAGCAACACAGAAGTAAAGGTGGCTATATTATGATCCCCCTACAATAGCCTTCGACCCCCACATGATCCCCTTTTGGGTCAGGACCCCCACAGCTACAAAACTGATTTTTCAGATTTAAATATCTGAAACCATGAAATTTAAGATTTTTTAAATCCTATGACAGTGAAATTTACCAAAATGGACCATGAATTTGGTAGGGCCCTAAACGTATTATATATATCAAGTAAGAATTAGGCAGTTATATACATGGAGAGGAGACTCCAAAACATTTCCATTTCCCTCCACCTCGTATCCTTATCACTTCTGGAAAAAGTTCAGAGAACAAAAGCAGTGCGCCAAGCCCTTGGAATATTTTACAAAGAAAGTAGATTTTTCTCAAAAGTTATATTGTAACCTCAGCTATATGCACACAGACACACATATTCTGGAGGCACTATACTGGCTCTGTACTTGAAGTTCCTTTATTCTCACTTAAAGAAAGGTTTCATTTTATTTTTCATAAGATTATCATCCCAAAACTTGCAATATTACCTCTTTGAGGAACAAGGAATTTATTTGTAAAGTCAAGGAAAAATTAAATATTAGTTCATCAGTTTAAAATGTTGTAAAGTGATCCACTTTGGTAGCCTACCAAATAAGTGGCTGAATTTTGGAGACTTGAAAACTGATTTAGGGGACAATTTTACCTGGATCTAAGGCCCAGGCAACTTTAAGTTACATAATTTGAAAATAACCATCATTATTCATAAAGACTTCAATTTATGCCATAGAGTCCTGTGGATAGTGAATTATTTGTCAATAAATGGCAAAGGATATTTTTAGACTATATAACTTTTGATGTCTAAAAGCTTCACAGGAGTGAAACTGACATTCTCCTGTCTTGCAGAACTCAACCCCATAGCTGCTTGTCGTCTGAGAGTCTTAGCAGCAGAGCTCCACTCATGTAGACCTCCACTCCTACAAACACCAAAGGCACAGCGGAGGAGCATCTCTTCTATACCCTCCAGCCAGGTAAAGGGGATTTAGATCAACAGGGAAATCCTGTCATCACTATATTTATCCATTACATCTTACACTGTTGAAGTATAAATATAAATTTGTGTATGTGTGGATATGATCCAGTTCAACCATAAATTATGGGACTTGATGCAGGTATTCTTGGGAAAAGTCTGTTACACAGTAGGTCAAACTAAATTACTGTAATTCTCCCTACTTGACTTCAGTCTCTGAAACCGCCAACATCTTCCATCACCTAAAACACAATTGTGCATCTCCTGCTGCCTTGACTTATTTATTTTCCCTGCTCTGAAGAGCAAGGAATAGGATATGTGTAAAGAGAGTGCCAGTTATAAATGTTATTAAAATTATACACAGATTTATAAAAAAAATTCCTTTTTTGGCTCAACTGTCAATAGTTCATAGAATCATAGAATATCAGAGTTGGAAGGGACCTCTGGAGGTCATCTAGTCCAACCCCCTGCCCAGAGCAGGACCAATCCCCAACTAAATCATCCCAGCCAGGGCTTTCTCAAGCCTGACCTTAAAAACTTCTAAGGAAGGGGATTCCACCACCTCCCTAGGTAACGCATTCCAGTGTTTCATCACCTTCCTAGTGAAAAAGATTTTCCTAATATCCAACCTAAACCTCCCCCACTGCAACTTGAGACCATTACTCCTTGTCCTGTCATCTGCTATCAGTGAGAATAGTCTAGATCCATCCTCTTTGGATCCACCTGTCAGGTAGTTAAAAGCAGCTATCAAATCCCCCCTCATTCTTCTCTTCCATAGGCTAAACAATCCCAGTTCCCTCAGCCTCTCCTCATAAGTCATGTGTTCCAGACCCCTAATCATTTTTGTTGCCCTTCGCTGGACTCTCTCCAATTTTTCCACATCCTTCTTGTAGTGTGGGGCCCAAAACTGGACACAGTACTCCAGATGTCGAATAGAGGGGAACGATCATGTCCCTCAATCTGCTGGTAATGCCCCTACTTATACACCCCAAAATGCCATTGGCCTTCTTGGCAACAAGGGCACACTGTTGACTGAAAACCAAGAGAAAGTTGCTGAAAACCAAGAGAAAGCCTTGTTGACTTAATCATTATTTGTTTCCACTAGTATCTACATTATGCTACACACTGTATAAATATCCACTGAGACGGTCTGGTGATAGGCAGCTGTATAAAACACTAAGATAGACAGTACAAAAAACAAAACGGCTTTCACCCAAAGAGCTCAAAGCCAATAATCCATCTACTATGTTAACTGTCTGCAGCTCTCAAAATTATCAATAAAAATGTCACAGACTGCGCTTGCTAATTCATGCTGCAATCTGGACACAGGCTCCTGACAATTTGACTACTACCTATTCTGTACAGAGTTCATCTTTTTTAGGCAACTATGGTGCAACAGGATGCCTTGTTTCTAAGAGATGCAAACCGAAATCATTCACACATGAAACAGCATAGCAAAAAATACAGGAGAGTTTAACCAGTTTAATTTATGATTTTATGCCACAGGTATGAAGGATCTAACTCAGGACAGTAAAGCTGCTTTAGATAGTTTATGTATGTGTTTAGTTTTGAGATCTTTTTTCCCCATCTTTGTATAACTTGCAATGAAATTGCTTCCCGATTTAATACTATATAAGTCTCCTCGTGGAATCTGCAAAGACAATCACGATATTGTGGCAACAATATTAATTATCCATTAAAATGAATGGGGCGTTAGCGTGAAAAATTAATTAACGTTTCTCTGCTATGCCTACTCATTTGCTACTTTTCAAAATGAAAGATCTCAGCCGTTTGAAAGCAAAGATTTGTTTTTAAATGCAAAGGGGTGAGGAGAAGAGACTGTTCCTCTCCCCTGCCCTTTTTAATCCATAACTGTGAAGTAGTATTGTTTCTGTGATGCTCTCTCTTTAAAACATAACTCACTGGCTCCAAATCATTTTCTGATCTCGCAAGGAAAATAAACTTATCAAGATGGATCTTCATATACAAACTGTCAGTTCAGATGCTGAGTTTTGAAACTGAAGTGAAAAATTATCCCCTGAAAATTGGAATTTATAAAGGTAATAGTGAACTAAAGCAGTGTCCTCTGTAGTTCCCACTTCCAGTCTGCGAGATGCATCTCTGTATGTATTTAGGACTGGGTATAATGGTATTAATGGACAGTCATTCCAATAAGACGTTGGAGAATGCCAAATACTTTTCATTACAAAACGCAATAACGGAAAATAAAATGGGCTTCCATGAGTTTGATATTCCCAAGCCGCCTCAGCCTCATAAGAAACAGGAATTGGAAACATCCTGAGACTTGCATAATATTATGAAGTTGTTATACTGAACTTTAACGTGTACAACAGATTGTGATTGTGTTTGCTTATTACAGATGTTATGAAGAAAGAAAAGTAAATTGATCTTGTAAATCAGGTCAATACAGGAATGTTGTCGACAGTATCAGAGTATTTTGCCCATTTTAACATTTTAATATACAGCCAATGGCCTTCCACCACATCCCCTGGGAATTCGATTCTCTGCTCCACAAGATCTGTTTGGAAATCAGAATATTTCCATTCTATGTTCTTTTTTTGCAGAATTTCATATCCCACTATACCTCTGAACCTGGAAATGAAAGCAGTATTGCAGAGTGTGGATTATACCTTTCCTACTCAATGGTATGATGCCCTGGTCAGAAGTCACATTTGCTTTTCTTGCCAGCTGGTAACCAATTTTTTGTGTCTAATTTCTCAAGCTTGTCTGTCACTACAAATATCCTCTGAAATGAACAGGGTTGGGGTTTTTTAGTACTGTATGTTGTATTAAATAGCAACTAAGTTCAACAAGACTTGTAGAAAAAATAATGTGAGATAGCATAAATATTATATCAAGGCATACATGTAAGGGGGAAGAATTAAGGTTGCACAGGCTACCTTACTTGTGCCATTTCCTAAGGTTTGAGTGTTTTACTTTGCAATCTTAATGATGTTCTTTTAACAGTTATACTTTTAAATAGAATAGTTACACTGCATAGGATAAAAAATTGTAAACACTTGTTCTTCAAGGTTGCCAGGGATTAGGAAGAAACTTCCCCTACTAGCAGGTTATTCCAAAATTGCACTTTACAGGGTTTCTTGAATCTCTCTGAAGCACTTGATACTAGCCCGTCAGAGAGAGGACACTGGACTACTGGTACGATCCAATATGACATTTCCTATATTCCTAAATATAATTACCAGTTAGATAATGTCCCCAACTGCTTTTTAAGACAAAGGTCATTCATTCCAAAAGTTATTAAATCCTTGCTCCAAAACTCCCAAAATGAAAATTGTACTCTCAGGCACTCTCCACTGGAAGATGTGAGGGCTGTCAATCCTCTGTCATATAGCCAGCAGCACTGTAAATATATTACCGCTGTCTGCTTACACAACGCAACAAGAGATGATCAAGAACTCTCAGCCACAGCATATTAAACTACAAACATTTTTCTGATGAAACCAGATTTTTGTCCCCGTATGTGGGAAGAAGCAACTATTCTAATTTGAAAGGTAATCTATCAAAGTTAGGTTTCAGAGTAGCAGCTGTGTTAGTCTGTATCCGCAAAAAGAAAAGGAGTACTTGTGGCACCTTAGAGACTAACAAATTTATTTGAGCATAAGCTTTCATGAGCTATAGCTCACTTCATCGGATGCATTCAGTGGAAAATACAGTGGGGAGATCTATATACACAGAGAACATGAAACAGTGGGTGTTACCATAAACACTAACAAGAGTGATCACTTAAGGTGAGCTATTACCAGCAGCAGAGAAAAAAAAAACCTTTTGTAGTGATAATCAAGGTGGGCCATTTCCAGCAGTTGACAAGAACATCTGAGGAACAGTGGGAGGGGGGAATAAACATGGGGAAATAGTTTTACTTTGTGTAATGACCCATCCACCCCCAATCTTTATTCAAGCCTAGGTTAATTGTATCCAGTTTGCGATTCAGCAGTCTCTTGTTGGAGTCTGTTTTTGAAGTTTTTTTGTATGGTAACACCCATTGTTTCAATGTTCTCTATGTATATAAATCTCCCCACTGTATTTTCCACTGAATGCATCCGATGAAGTGAGCTGTAGCTCACGAAAGCTTATGCTCAAATAAATTTATTAGTATATCAAAGTTAGTTACATGTCACAGCAAAAGCAGAGTTTACTTAAAAAATAAATTAAGTCTAATTCACAATTCATACAATACCTAACATACTACCCATGTACAATGAATAAGAGAAAATGTATGCATGATTTAGAAATTAAAATACATTGCTCAAACTTTAAATGACTAAAAGAGAAAAATAAAATTCTTTATTGATACTATTTTCCAGAACTATGCCATTAAACTAGAATAAACATGTTATTAACAGAGAAGTCAATAGAAAGCTTTAAAATATACAGTACCACAAAAGGTCAAGCCTCAGTATTGATTTTAATATAACATTTTTGTGCAGCTTCCCAAAGGGTTCTTTTCTAATGCTGTTTTTCATTTTTCTTTCACTTTGTACCTTGATTGGTGAATTTGTTGTTCTCCTCTGCAAAAAGCTGTCTATTACAAGAAGCTTGTCGTATACATGACATACTGCTAAGATCTGACAAACCAAGATGGAGAAGGGGTAAGCACTCAAACACATCAGAGTATCAATTAAATGGCAAAATGTATTGCAAATATATACTGAACCCCCCACTCCAAACTCGACCACAATAAAAGAATAAGATTCAGAGTAACAGCCGTGTTAGTCTGTATTCGCAAAAAGAACAGGAGTACTTGTGGCACCTTAGAGACTAACCAATTTATTTGAGCATAAGCTTTCGTGAGCTACAGCTCACTTCATCGAATGCATACTGTGGAAAGTGTAGAAGATCTTTTTATACACACAAAGCATGAAAAAATACCTCCCCACACCCCACTCTCCTGCTGGTAATAGCTTATCTAGAGTGATCACTCTCCTTACAATGTGTATGATAATCAAGTTGGGCCATTTCCAGCACAAATCCAGGTTTTCTCCCTCCCCCCCACAGAAGAGTTCCCAGAAGTCACTTACTACAAGACAGGCCTAACAAAGAAAATAACAGAACGCCACTAGCCGTCACCTTCAGCCCCCAACGCATTATTAAAGATCTACAACCTATCCTGAAGGATGACCCAACACTCTCTCAAACCTTGGGAGACAGGCCAGTCCTTGCCTACAGACAGCCCCCCAACCTGAAGCAAATACTCACCAGCAACAACATACCACACAACAGAACCACTAACCCAGGAACCTATCCTTGCAACAAAGCCCGTTGCCAACTGTGCCCACATATCTATTCAGAGGACACCATCACAGGGCCTAATAACATCAGCCACACTATCAGAGGCTCGTTCACCTGCACATCCACCAATGTGATATATGCCATCATGTGCCAGCAATGCCCCTCTGCCATGTACATTGGTCAAACTGGACAGTCTCTACGTAAAAGAATAAATGGACACAAATCAGATGTCAAGAATTATAACATTCATAAACCAGTCGGAGAACACTTCAATCTCTCTGGTCACGCGATTACAGACATGAAAGTTGCGATATTACAACAAAAAACTTCAAATCCAGACTCCAGCGAGAGACTGTTGAATTGGAATTAATTTGCAAATTGGATACAATTAACTTAGGCTTGAATAGAGACTGGGAGTGGTTAAGTCATTATGCAAGGTAACCTATATCCCCTTGTTTTTTCCTATTTCCCCCCCCCCAAGACGTTCTTGTTAAACCCTGGATTTGTGCTAGAAATGGCCCACCTTGATTATCATACACATTGTAAGGAGAGTGATCACTTTAGATAAGCTATTACCAGCAGGAGTGGGGGGTGTGGGGAGGTATTTTTTCATGCTTTGTGTGTATAAAAAGATCTTCTACACTTTCCACAGTATGCATTCGATGAAGTGAGCTGTAGCTCACGAAAGCTTATGCTCAAATAAATTGGTTAGTCTCTAAGGTGCCACAAGTACTCCTTTTCTTTTAAAAAAGAATAAGAAGCTAATGGCTCCATTCTGATCATGTACCACTGAGACCCACCTTCAGTGTGTACATTTTTTCAAAATTAATTTAGAGTTTTCAAGGATTTTCCTTAACAAATGGATGAGGAGGTTTAGAAATATGTCAGACAGAGGCTGCAGTAAGTTATTAAGAACGGACCTCCTGGGTCAGACCAAAGGCCCATCTAGCCAAATATCCTGTCTTCCGACAGTTGCCAGTGCCAGGTGACCCAGAGGGAATGAACAGAACAGGTAATCATCAAGTGAGCCATCCCTTGTCGTTCATTCCCAGCTTCTGGCAAATAGAGGCTAGGGACAACATTCCTGCCCATCCTGGCTAATAGCCATAGATGGACCTATCCTCCATGAATTTATCTAGTTCTTTTTTGAACCTTGTTATGGTCATTGCCAACTTTCTAATTAGGGTTGCCGACTTTCTAATCGCATAAAACTAAACACCCCGCCCCTGCCCCCACCCCTTCTCCGAGGCCCTGCCCCCTGCTCACTCCATCCCCCATCCCTTGGTCACTCACTCTCCCCCACCCTCACTCACTTTCACCGGGCTGGAGCAGGGGGTTGGGGTGTGGGATGGGGGGAGGGTTCCAGCTGGGGGTGTGGGCTCTGGGTTGGGGCTGGGGATGAGAGGTTTGGGGTGCAGGAGGGGGCTCCAGGCTGGGGCCGAGGGGTTTGGAGTGCGGGAGGGGGTGTGGGGTTTGGGAGGCAGGGAGTTGGAATGTGAGGGGGTTGCAGGGTACAGGCTCTGGGAGGGAGTTTGGGTGTGAGAAGGGACTCCGGACTGGGGCAGGGGGTTGGGATGTGGGAGAGAATGCGGGGTCCCGATGGCACTTACCGTGGCTACCAGGAAGCAGTCGCTATGTCCCTGCGGCCCCTAGGCACCTGAGCAGTGAGGGAGGCTCCATGTGCTGCCCTCGTGCCTGCAGGTGCTGCCCCCGCTGCTCCCATTGGTCACAGTTCCCAGTCAATGGGAGCTGGGGAGCCAGCACTCGGGGGGAAGGCAGCGCGCGGAGCCTCCCTGCCCACCCATGCGCCTAGGGAGCCGCGTGGAACCGGGCAGGTAGGAAGCCTGCCTTAGCTTTGGGCCCCTACTGTGCTGATTTTTAATGGCCCGGTCGGCAGTGCCGACCAGAGCCACCAGTGTCCCTTTTTGACTAGGCATTCTGGTCAAAAACCCAACACCTGGCAACCCTGTAAGTTATCCAACTAATGACACACAAAATGCCATGCTATTTGGGGCCCTATAAAACAAACTTTAGCAATTTATTAACAAGGAATGTCTGAAGAGAAATTGTCTGTATTCACTAAAAACATTTGTCAGGTGAACCTCGTATAACAAAGTTTATAAGACTAGATGGTTCAAATGTGACAGAGGTTAGTAGTTACTGAAAGTTATTACCACCTGATGGTTGTTTGGTGACCTATGATAAAATGAACAGATATCATCATCACTAAAAAGAAGTCACAATTAGCAACCCCATTGGCAGTCCCAACAGACTCAAGCAACTTTGGTGTGTGGCTGAGCAAGAATGACTGAATGAGATTGCAAAACAAACTAGAGGCTTGTATACATAAACGGAGTTGCATTGGTTTGACTAAAGGTGCATTTTAAAACTGACTTTGTTAAGTCAGTGCAAGACTTTGAGACCACTTATTTTGGCTTAATTTAAGTCAATTAAGAAAAGGCTTAAATTGAAGAGAAATAAGCCACTCAAACAGAAATAAGAGTTTCTACAAAGGGGTTTAAAAACCAATTTAAGTTAACTTCTGCATATTGCTGAATTTTTATAACAAAAAATATTAAGCAACAGCTTTCCATATAATTAATACTTTTTATTTTCTTGTTTATGTATAAAAATCAGCCATTTCAGGTCTTGGAATAGAGTGCCCAGCAAGTCTCAGAGCAGAGTTACTACTGCTGAGCGACTGAACAACATAGGAGCATATTTCTTATCTGTTTTGGGATTTTTTAGAGGGAGGAAAAGATTTAAAGACAGTGATTTTTGAATGTCTCAAGAACTGAGTGCTTGACTTGTGGATGATATTTTTAACACCCAGGACAATACAAACTTGACTAGAGCAAATCTACAGCAGCTCTGATTTTCAAGCTTCCAAGTGCATGACAGTGTCTTGACTGATTAACTTGCTTTAAAGGGTCTCCTTTAAAAAAGGACACAATAAAATAGCCTTTAGTTGTACAAGGCCTTTCTCTGTGCTTTCTGTCATCACTTTATAAGCTCCATAAAAAAAAAAAAAAAAAAAAAAGGGTGGGGGGCGCAGAAGAGAAATCAGGCGTGCAGAAAAAGGTCATTGCCAGCATCCCTCCAAGACAGTTACACATCAGCAAACTACACAGATACACATCATCTGAAGCTTTTACAAAGCTATCCACATAAATGCACACATATGTCATCGATGACAAGGAAATAAAAAGTTACAACAGTGTACATTTTACCTAATTAGGGAGTACAAGTCCTGAGCTGGCATTAGGATTTGTAGAATCCTCTTCCCCTCAATTTGTCCTTTTCTCATAAAAATCCCATCTCTCCCAGGATACAAAATATAAAGGAACATATAGGAATGACAGAGTAGGTCATGCTGGTGGGGGAGTGGCTCTATACGTGAAAGAAAGCATGGAGTCAAATATAATAAAAATCCTAAATGAATCGAACTGTACCATAGAATCTCAATGGATGGAAATTCCATGTTAAATGATAAGCGTATAGCAGTAGGAATATACTACGAGCCACCTGGCCAGGAGGATGATCCTGATTATGAAATGCTCAGTGAGATTAGAGGCTACAAAAACAGAAAACTCAATAATAATGTAGGATTTCAACTATCCCCATACAGACTGGGTACATGTCACCTCAGGACGGGATGCAGAAGTAAAGTTTCTACACACAATTAATGACTGCTTCTTGAAGCAGCTAGTCCTGGAACTCACAAAGTGAGAGGCAACTCTGGATTTAATCCTAAATGAAGCACAGGGTCTGGTCCAAGCAGTGAATATAGTTGGACTTCTGAGTAATAGCAACCATAATATAAATAAATTTAACATCGGGGGGGAGGGGGTGCAGTGGAGAGAATACCAAAGAAGCCCACCATAGCCGCATTTAACTTCAGAAAGGGGGACTACAGAAATATGAGGAAGCTAGTAAAACAGAAATTAAAAGGAACAGCAAAGGAACAGTCACAAGAATTAAATGTCTGCAAGCCGCATAGGAATTTTAAACACACACACACACACACACACACACACACACACACACACACACACACACAGAGTAAGAGAGGCTCAAATTAAATGCATACCCTAAATGGAAGAAGAAAAAAAAAAAAAAAAAAAAAAGTAAGAGCAACAAAAAAATGCCACCATGGCTAAACAGAGTAAAGGAGAAGATTAGAGGCAAAAAGGCAATCTTTAAAAATGGGAAGTCAAATTCTAGTGAGGAAAACAGAAAGGAGCATAGAAAGTATAAGTAGGCAGGCCAAAAAAGAATTTGAACAATTAGCAAAAGACACAAAAACTAACAGCAAAAAAAATGTTAAGTACATCAGAAGCAGGAAGCCTGCCAATCAACCAACCAGCGGGGCCACTCAATGAAGACAAAGCTGTTGCAGAGAAGCTAAATGAATTATTTGCATCGGTCTTCATGGGAGAAGATTTGGAGATTCCCACACCTGTGGAACTCATTGCCAGGGGATATTGTAAAGGCCAAAACTATAACCGATTAAAAAAAGAATTAGATAAGTTAATGGAAGCTAGATCCATCAATGGCTATTAGTCAAGATGGTCAGGGATGCAACCCCATACTCTGGATGTCCATAAGCCTCTGACTGGGCATGGATCACTTGAGAATTGCTCTGTTCTGTTCATTCCCTTTGAAGCATCTGGTGTTCGTCACTAATGGAAGACAGGATACTGAGCTACATGGACCACTGATCTGACCAAGTATGGATGTTCTCATGTTCCTCTTCTGTTCCTCTCACGTGATTGGGAGGAATAAGCCCTACTAGCCAGTTCTCACTACAGACTAGCAGAGAACATACTTGACTTCAATGGCGCTATGCTAATTTACATCAGCTGAGAACACTGTCCACGATCCTCACTCTGATCACTATGGCTACGATTAGTACACATAGCTGCTAGCAGAGGGCGGATCCATGCACGAAGACAGCCCACAGTCCCAGCCAACAAGATGCCAAAATTCAGATCAATACAAGCTCTCATGGAACAATTTACATAGTGGTCTTTACATAGTGTAAATTTACATAGTGACTACTATTTCATGGATATATTGTTTCCTCCATTTCCCCATTCACCAACTCAGGAAAGCAGACAGACAAAGCATTAGCCTTTTAGTAAAATCCTAGCTTCAGACAATTAGTACTGGTTTTGTTTTGGGAGAAGAGAGAAACCGACAGCAGAAAAAGGGAAAATATTTAATTAACAAAAAAAAAAGTTCCTTACCAGTGAAACCGAGAACCCAAGAGTCACTAAGAAATCCAGAGAGGATGGATAAGTTAGCAATTTATTTTTTCATTATAAAAACAACCACTTCTTACAGGCACAGCAGAAGCAGTGCTCTTTCAGTAGGAAACTGAATGAGAGAAAGGTGTCTCAGGATACAGTGGTGTGTCCCATCCATAAGTATACCAGAGACACACACAATTAAAATGTTAACATTCGTCATGAATGTTTTGCCAAATCACATACGAAATACATGGACATACACACATGTAGAACAGAAATAATCAAACAAAATGCACAAATAAAATTTAGTTAAACTGAACTATTTCCAAGATCAATAAGTTTGTTTGAAAGGCAAAGAAATTTCAAATACTTGGAAGCAATAGTTATTACTGTTTGTCTTTTACAATAAGTCTCTTCTTTCACTCATCCTCCTTGTTTCTCAATGAACTGTCAGATTTATTTAACAGACTGACAACAAGCAAACCTCAGCTACAAGTTCATCAATATCATAATAAAAATTTTAACTTATTCTCCCCTTTTGATTTCCTTTTATACACTTTCTTCTGTATCTGGCTTTTAGATTGCAAACTCTTGGAGGCAACTGGATCTGTGTCTTACACAGCACCAAGCACACTGATGAACAAATAATTCTACTTCCAAGGGCAGAATGTCAAGATATCTACCATATTGGAATTGGAATTGCTGTGCAGGTTGCATATTAAACCTGCACCTCCTTCAATGTTCACCAACTTGGGGGAGGAGAGGAGTTTGCAACAGTATTTAGGCCACGGACCTGTAAATCAAATTCTAGGGTTCTGACACGAACTTTCTGTATGCCCTGGAGCAAGTCAGTTAACTCTTCTGTGCCTCAATTTTCCCATCTCTAAAGTTCAGAATGTTTACTCTTCTACCTCTCAGGTGTGCCTTGAAGCATATTAAATATTTGCATATGCTCCAAAATACCCAGATGAAAGGCACAATCTGAGCAATTATCACAGTTATGATGACAGGTTTCAGAGTAACAGCCGTGTTAGTCTGTATTCGCAAAAAGAAAAGGAGTACTTGTGGCACCTTAGAGACTAACAAATTTATTTGAGCGTGAGCTTTCGTGAGCTACTTGGTTAGTCTCTAAGGTGCCACAAGTACTCCTTTTCTTTTCACAATTATGTAGTTAGCCACCCACCACTGTTAACAAGGATAGGTCCAAATACCACCTACTGGCAGTAGATAGCAAGCCTGAGTAATAGCATAAGCCAGAAAACTGTGAAAGTAGAAGAACACTGGAGGGTTGGAAAATCTGAGACTTCATAATACATAAAGTTTGTTTCTTGGCAACAAACCCATCTAGCTTAATATCATTTCTCTCTATTGCGGATATGAATTTTGTTACTTCATGATCTCTAGTGCTAGCTTAATGCTGTCACTCTCTCCCAAAGGCATGCACACTGCTCCACTGAGTTGTGGAGATTTCTCAGCAGAACTCAATGGAGCAGGTGCATCTTGCTGACCAGAAGCAGATTCTCATCTCTGAAGTTCATGAGCCATGGCACCATCTGGCACAATGCACGCCATTTCTGTGCCATCAAGACAAATATTTCCAATTATATGAAAATCTTTTACTGGCACATCAACAGCAAGTTCAAACTACCATCATTACCGATATGAACATATAGATATAGCTAACAACTGAACATCAGAATAGTGACACAAGCCAAGTTAGAAATGCAAGGTCTATCTATCATCCTCCCACCCCCATTGAGGGGGAATCTGGAGGACTGCCCTCACCATCACAAGCACTGAAAATTTTATTCACGTATTTTATACAATTTTGTATCTTGACAAAGAATTAAATCACTAACATCACCTCCACACTTGCTTCTGTACCAGATACTGTTCACACATTTTAACCAACTTGGAAAAACAGTGTGTGTAAACAATCGTTTCCTGATTTTTACTGTTGTAAAACTGCATCTTCCCATGCCTCTTACCCGACTCTTTTCGGTCATCTTTTACAGAATTATGTATATTTGAGGCTGTAAGCTACTCTGGGCAAAGACCTACGCTTTTTCATTGCTTGTGAAGTTTCATGCACTCAATCTAAATAATTAACATGCAACGGTTCTAACAGATGCTTAATTTTTGTTTTTTGAAGAGATGTACAGCTCTTTACACTAATTTTTATTCTTAGTTTTCAGTACATCAAGTCTAATTTGCTTCTAATATCTATATCAGGAATGTAGTTACTGATATGAAATGGTGAAGAGACTATGTGAACGCTCTGCTTTATTATTTTCTGTCTTTATCCTTTTCTCAATGTGCTTCTGTTATATTTAATGAAAAATACCGGAGCCCTGCTGTGACAAATTTAACACCTGTAAATTCCCATGACTGTAACCAAAGTCTGTGTAGCTCCGTAGATGTGCCCGCACAATATTTCAAAGATAGTAAAATACAAACTCCGCTGAAGCTGAACTACAGTCACAGTATCACTTCTCTTAAAAAACAAACAAAAAAAACCTTATATGAAAAGCATTTCTAATGTGGAAAAACAAAAGGTAAAAACAAATAATTCAGCTATTTAAAACAAGTGCCCATAATTAATGCTAACTCAGTCCCTCACTGGAGTATCTAATGCCATACTTTGCAGGATCTTAAGGTTCTATGATTGAACAAGACATGGCTCACGTGTACCGTTTCCCCAAATCATTCTGAGTGTTGTCTTCATTTAAAAAGGTGTACTGAGGAACAGTCTATGTAGAGCTAGCACATTAATCCAATTTGTTAGCATGGGTGGCTGAATTTCTAGTATAACATCTGTACAGATGCTTCATTACAACATTGTTAAGAAAAGTCAGAGGACAGTCTGGTGAAAAGTGTAGAGGTAATGGAAACATAGGATGAAATTCTGGGTCCACTGAAGTTAGTGGCAGAACTCCCACTGAGTTCAATAGGTTCAGAATATCACCTCATAGTGTTAACTCTTTTAGTTACAAGTGTTCTTGAGATAATCGTGGGTTGCTCTGAAGACTGATAATTGTGTGACATAGTTCATCTTCAAAATCCCAACAACTTGCACCTTTTGGAAAATAACAAAAAACCTAGGGGAGAGAGAATCCAAATCAACTCTGGGGGAATTGTGATCTCATGGAAAATCTCTGATTTCTATTAGCCTCTCATATTGCTCAGGATTTAACCTGACATGTTCTCAGAGAAACAGATGATGGGATTCAGCATCATATCCAGTCACCCAAACACACATGTGCAAAGGTATCAAAGCCACAGATCTGTATTTTACAAATATACAAACACACTTTTTAAATTAAGTCTTGGAAATGTATGCTATGAGAGCACTGACAAAAATACAGTGTTCAGCTCTGTGGAAAATGTTAGGAAATGTTTGTTCAAAAGTCAGCAGTTGGAGGAGGACCTTTGGAGGAGCGAGCATGGAGAATTACCAGCAGGAGGTAGTCTGGTCTGGGCTTGCTGAAGTTAACAAGAAACATCTCTCCAGAATCCAGAGACTGGCCCATCAGGAATGACAGAGGTCCTGGCTGCCAACAGAGTAGCGGGGACACCAAATTAGAGTACATTGGAGTGGTTTATGAAAAAGAAGCCTGAAATGGGGTATGAAATAAGCTTTTCTAGGGCTTGAAAAGGACAGTGGGCACTGCCAGATGATTAGCCCTGAAGTGGACTCCTAGGTTTTAATTTTATGTAATAAATTACAAATTTTGTTAATTCTTCCTCGAGTGAAGGTATGGTGAAAAGTGATTTCTGCAGCAGGCTTCAAAGAACACCCACTGTCCCTATCAGGGGATCCCTGTACTTGAGGACAGGGTCCTCATAACAAAGAAGCAGAAAGAGGGGGAGTTCCAAAGTAAAATTTCGAAGTGAGAAGTTTAGTGGTGGCAGCAGGTAACCAACGCCAAGGTCACAGGAAACCTGAGGTCATGAGAAGCCCAATCCTGCAAATCCTTAAACACATGCTCACATATGTGAGGAGTCCATTTGAACTCAATGTGTAAAGTTAAACATGGACATAATTAATTTCAACTTCAATTTTATTTTTAATTGAAAGTGATGTAAAACTTATTAGATGTTGTTTTTCCACTTTTAACTAATAATGAATGTGAAGTACCCCTCAATAACCAAAACTAGAAGAGAATATTTAAAAAGTTGCATTTATATAACGAAGAACAGAGTCTAGAAGCCACTAGTACTTCTGTGTAATCAAGTCGTTTCTTTCCTTTGCACTTTGATCTTTGAAGACAGCAGAAGACATCCTATAATGAGATCAGGAAGTAGCCATATACAGTGAACACATGCACTTAGATAATCAGCACATTCCTTTTTTATTAGATATCTCAGCTCAAACAATTACACCTTTCAGATGCTTCAAAGCATCTTTATGTTTAATAGCATTTTTACTATGAGAATAAGGTTGAAGAAAGACTTTTTTTGAAAGAGGAATAAAAACACAGCTATGTTTCACATGCTATTGTGTGTAAAAAGCTATAAAGCTAATTTAGAGACATGAAAGCATAAACTCGATGTACATTCTGATACAGTCCAGCTGTAAGTGCTTTTATAAAGAAAAGGTAGCAATGAAGAAGTAGTATGTTTTCAAATTAAATTGCTTACAAAAGAAATAAAAATCCAAGCACAGCTAAGTTTTTAATAATAGAATGTGGTATCATTTAACTTCACTAATGTAAAGAACTGGGGTGAAAGATGTAAAAGCTATTTTTTGATGCATGAGCATTCTGACAGGCACACACCTCTCTACAAATTTCATCAAAAAAGATATTCGATGTGCTGACTGGCTTTTCTAGATAAAAGCTGTGAAAAAGATGTCAAAGGCTAGGGGTCAGAACTGGTGACATTTTTCTCTCTGTCAAAGTCTCTGACAAACGGATTGAGGGAGCAGGTGAGATGTTAATCACAACTGTATATTTTTTTTACTACTCACGTGTATACCATTAGGTTCCTGCCAAATTGGCCTAGAACAGTCATGGTAGATACCCCCATAGCATTTTGTTATTCAGGGAAGACTACCAACTTACTTTCTAATGCACAGCTCCAGATGTACAAGCCTTGACATATGCACAATGTAAATCACTCCCCAGGAAATTTCAACAACACTTTTGTTGCATTTTTCTTCTAATAGGTGCTAATGCATGTGTAGGGAAACAGAATTAACCTAAGCTTCAAGATCTTATCTACATTTTTGCATTTGAATTAAAAAAAAAGGATACCATCAAAAGTATTCCTTCCCCATCGATGTTTATAACCATCTGGAAGGCTGAAAACCATTTTAAGCATTACATGGTAAGTGGGTTTGCTATAATATGTTCTGGACATGTTGGGCTACTAGTGTTTAAAAGTGAATCGTTTGCTTCAGCACTCTAACTCAATTTTAATGAAGAATTACATGGACTCTGCAAAAAGGTAGTGGTGGGCTGGGGAGGGGCCTTAGCAGACTGGTGTGGGAAGTTCCAGAGAAGGAAGAGAGGGGTCAACATTTTGCTTCTACTAAAAAGTATGGATCATGACTCAGAACACTGCTGAGTCGGATCAAAAAGGGATCCTGGCAGCTCCAGCCAGCACCACTGACTGGGCCATTGGGGGTGCTGTGCAGCATGGCTGGCAGGCCCCCTGTTAGCCTCTGCACCGCGCGGCTCCCGGGAAGCAGCTGGTATGTTTGTCCCCCCTCCAGCTCCTACACCTACCTAGGGCAGGGGTGTGGAACCTAGAACCCACGGGCAGGATTCAGCCCCAGGGTTCATTTCATCCAGCCCACGGTGCCCCGCCGCAGGGCTGGAGCTCTGAGCTCAGGCTCACCCCATTGTGGGGGGAACCCCCTGAGCTTCCGTGCCCCCCCAGCGGGTAAGTGGCCCACGATTGATTTTTTTCTGTGGATCAATGGCCCGTGACAGAAAAAAGGTTCCCCACCTGAGCCCACTCCCCCAGCCGGAGCCCTCACTCCCTCCCCCGTGCCCCAACCCCCCTGCCCCAGCCTTGATCCCCCTACCACCCTCCAAACCCCTCACTCCCAGCCTGGAGCACCCTCCTGCACCCCAAACCTTCATCCCTAGCCCCACATCAGAGCCCACATCCCCAGCCAGAGCCCTCACCCTCTCCACACATCCCAAACCCCTGCCCCAGCCCAGAGCCCTCAGCCCTCTCCCACACCCTGAACCTCTCATTTCTGAGACCACCCCGGAACCCACACCCCCAGCCCAGAGCCTATACCTCCTCCCACACCCCAACTCCCTTCCTCAGCCCGGAGCCCCCTCCCATACTCCAACCCCTCAGCTCTGCCCCCGAGCCCGGAGCCACCTCCCATACCCCAAACCCCTCAACTCTAGCCCCACCCCAGAGCCCGCACCCCAAGCCAGAGCCCTCAAACCCCGGTGAAACTGAGCAAGCGACAGAGGGAGAGGGGACTGAGTGAGTGGGAGCGGGGCCTCAGAGAAGGGGCAGGGCAAAGGTGTTCAACTTTGAGCAGAAAGTTGGCAACCCTATTGCTGAGACATCCTTTGCACCCCTGCTCCCTATATAGATTACTATACTCTTCCCAGCATGAATAAAGTACGTGGGCTAAACATTGGTTGCATATGGAACCTAAACAACATAAAGCCATTCACAGAAGGACCTATAGAGCAGCTTCTGTAGGGTTCAGCAGAGCCTGATCTAGAGTGGAACACTTGCAACCCCATAGCTTTACATTAGCCAGAGTAATTCTAGCATATTCATAAAATGCAAATATCAACTAGAATGTAACCCACAGTATCTGATCAAGACCTCACATCAAGATCAGTGTGAAAAAATTTGCACCTCTTAAGACTACAAGACAACTTTAAAAAAAAAAAATGAACACTGTTGAAAAAATTTTAAATAACTTTGGCACACTGCATAGAAAGAAAAAAGGAAGAAAAAAAAAACCTGATGCTTCTTTCTTACTTAAGATTATTATGTACAAGATTCAAAGACTACTGCCAAGAGCTGAGTTTTCTTATCATAGACTCTTCAAACCTCACCTCATTTTAAGACAAGAGAAGTGTATAAGTAGGGGCATTGCGATCAGATTGAGAGACTGATCGTTCCCCTCTATTCGACATTGGTGAGGCCTCATCTGGAGTACTGTGTCCAGTTTTGGGCCCCACACTACAAGAAGGATGTGGAGAAATTGGAGAGAGTCCAGCGAAGGACAACAAAAATGATTAGGGGCCTGGAACACTTGACTTATGAGGAGAAGCTGAGGGAACTGGGATTGTTTAGTCTATGGAAGAGAAGAATGAGGGGGGATTTGATAGCTGCTTTTAACTACCTGAAAGGTGGATCCAAAGAGGATGGATCTAGACTATTCTCATTGATAGCAGATGACAGGTCAAGGAGTAATGGTCTCAAATTGCAGTGGGGGAGATTTAGGTTGGATATTAGGAAAAACTTGTTCACTAGGAGGGTGGTGAAACACTGGAATGCATTACCTAGGGAGGTGGTGGAATCCCCTTCCTTAGAAGTTTTTAAAGATCAGGCTTGACAAAGCCCTTGCTGGGATGATTTAGTTGGGATTGGTCCTGCTCTGGGCAGGGGGTTGGACTAGATGGCCTCCAGCGGTCCCTTCCAACTCTGTTATTCTATGGTTCTAAGAGAGATCTTATCACCTATAGTATTTTTCTTACATTGACAACAAAATTCTTTATCACTAGCTAAATTCAGGCATGACTGTCAGCAATGATCTTTGCAAAACATGAAATCAGATGTTGAAAAGAAGGTCTGACAAAGCCAATCTGCTTTTTACCAAGGCAGGGCAAATGAAAATTGAATCACGGATATCCACCAATGAAAAAGTCTCAAGTCATAAAATAAATAATAGAACCACAAAATAAAAATTGCCACATGGTAAAAATGTTTACAAATTGCAATAAATTAATCCTAAATGGAAGTACTAATCAAAATTTCTAAATTAAATTAAAAATAGCTGCAATATTTCAAAGAGAAGAGATTTTACCCTAACATATTGATTGGCTTTACTGCTTAATCAAAGGGGACTGATTATGTTTTAGAGCGTTTGTATTCTAGTATCCAATTATATACTCCGTCAACCTAATCCAATTAAATAATGTAGTGCTGTACAGGAAACAATTGAAATATGTGCAGACAATTTTAGTAGTACTCATGAAATTATGATTTAAGAAATCTACCATAATGAGCCTTTCTCCCCACTCAAAAGGGAAAGGACAGTACCTGGCTTATGATTTTTGTTCCATATGTTTGAAAATATATACGCTGCACCCAGAACATGAAAGAATTAGTTAACTTGAGTGTGTGTCACTAATGACAGAACAGGCACTCTTCAAAACCTGGTTAGTAATTCAAATATTTTTAAAATAATTGCCAATGGATTATTGTACACTATTTAAAATCTGTCCTAACAATTTCAGGATCCAAGGCCTCGTAACCTCTTTTCCCTGTGAACCATTAAACAGCCACTCATAGTAAATAACATTTGTGAGGGACAGACAATAAAAATTAAAAGGACACACAGAAATCATGAAGTAGCTTCTTTCCATTGAGCTGCTGGTACAGCACTTTGCATCTTTGAAGCACTATGCGAGCACTAAGTATTAAAGCAGTTCCAGAACTCAACAACACACAGAAACATTGGACAAGAAACTAACACTTTTCCTGATGTCAAAATTTACTCTTGTTCAAGTAGAAGAATTCTAAAGCTGTGTCTACACTAAAGAGGCTTGGCCTACATTTAAAAAAAATTAGGTAGACCTAGCTATGTCACTCAGAGCTGTGAAAAAATTCACACCCTAAGCTCCATAATTAGATCGACCTAACCCCTGGTGTAGACGTGGCTAGGCTGATAGAAGAATTCTTCCATTGACCTGACTACTGCAGGAGACATGGATTAACTGCATCGATGGAAAAACCCCTTCCATCAGTGTAGGAAGCTTCTGCACTATGGTACTACATCGGCACAGCTATATCACTGTTGCTCTGCCACTGTAGCAGCTGTAATGTAGACATGCCCAGAGGCTATACCAGCACAGCTATGCAAGCATAACCCCATAGCGCAGATGCAGCCTACACCAATGGAAGGGGTTTTCCCTCAGTGTAGGGATACCACCTCCCTGACTCATGGTAACTATGTTGATAGATTTCAGAGTAACAGCCGTGTTAGTCTGTATTCGCAAAAAGAAAAGGAGGACTTGCGGCACCTTAGAGACTAACCAATTTATTTGAGCACAAAAGCTTAAGCTCGAATAAATTGGTTAGTCTCTAAGGTGCCACAAGTCCTCCTTTTCTTTTTATGTTGATAGAAGTATTCTTCCGTCGGCTTAGCTGCATCTATACTGGGGGTTAGGTCAGCATAACTGTGGTGGTCAGGAGTGTGTTTTTTCCACGCCCCAAACAGACGTATCTATGTCAACCTAATTTAAGTGTAGGCCAAACCTAAATAGCACACCTCTGCATTTTTCTTAGAGTTACTTCCATGCAGCAAAGTGTTTTCTAGGACTACAGATTTAGTTTAAAAAGTGAAGAAACTGGCCTGACAAGGCAAGTCAGGCTTGTGATGTCAAAGCAATTTAGATCAAAATTTAATATGAGCAGTTAATTTGTTTTAACAATGCTTAACACCAAAACGTACAATATAAGTAAAAGGACTGCTAAGAGTTTCTACTGATGGCACTGTAGTTCAATATTTACATTAAACAGATCTTAATCCTCCTCAGTTACTGTAACCTATCAAAAGCATTACATAAATTTAAAAAATATAGTTACAGCTGATTACAAACAAACCTTTTTTGAGATTCAGTCTCCCTCCTGGCTTGTTCCAATGTCAATTCTTCAGCTACTCTTTTCTTTAGTTCTTCTTCATTAACTACAATTAGCAAAAAAAAAAAAAAAAAAAAATTAACTTTAAACTTGACAATTTAAAAATATGTTGGAGGAACACATTATTATGTCCAATTACAGAAGCAAGCAAAATTTTGCAAACAGTTTTTTATTTTCTTCATTTCTCTATTCAGCAATGTATGCATTTTCCTCAAATTGTCTTCATTACAAATTTTCAATTAACACACTCCCACCAAAAAAAAGTTATGTCATGTCATAAGAGACACACACACCCCCCACATAAATCTTCCTGTAACTTTGAACCTCTAACACCTTAGCATCAACAAGTAAACTGGGTTAGGAGGGAAACAAGTTCCAGTAAGAAGGATGCTCCTCTGGTAGCTCCCTTTTGTTTAAGGGAACTATCTCAAGTGCCTCCTCTAATATCTACTGTGGCAAGGAGAAAGAATCATATATTCGGATCCCAAAGCACTTAAGACATTAAGGTTAAAGCCAACACCCTGACCTCCACCCAGGAACTTAACAGAAATCAGTACAGTTTCCAGAGTGCTGCCTCACACATCACTCAAATGGCCTGCTGCATTTTCATTACCCTGAGACTAAATGGATAAGGGAAGCAGGTTCACATCAGAGAAAGATTTGCACACTTCTAGATAGGCCCAAACTGGGAAAAAAAAAAATCATCTTCGCCACAGGCTACTATTTGATCTTCCAAAAATCAGTCATGAACCTACTAAAAGTCCAAGACTGTACAGTCTGAGTCAAAAATAGCAGACTCATCCCCCCCATCTCTTAACCAGGGCTAGAAAGCTCACCCATGCCAGCTACTCCGGTTGCTTCATCAAATCATCATCACTGCTTTGGTTTTATCTGCATTTGGCCTAACCCAGCAGAGTCTCAAATTCTCATTCTATCCTCGGAGCAGTGTAGTTACACCAACCTAATTCTCTGCCGATGCAACCGCACTGAAGCAGCATTTCAGATGTATACCTGCCCTTATGCTTGGTCTACACTACAAATTTATGTCTGTATAACTGTGTCGCTAATGATAATCAGCACAAATCCAGGGTATAACAAGAACGTCTGAAGGGGGCCCCCTCAGAGAAAACCTGGATTTGTGCTAGAAATGGCCCAACTTGATTATCATACACATTGTAAGGAGAGTGATCACTTTAGATAAGCTATTACCAGCAGGAGAGTGGGGTGGGGGGAGGTATTTTTTCATGCTTTGTGTGTATAAAAAGATCTTCTACACTTTCCACAGTATGCATCTGATGAAGTGAGCTGTGGCTCATGAAAGCTTATGCTCAAATAAATTCGTTAGTCTCTAAGGTGCCACAAGTACTCCTTTTCTTTTTACTTCTTTCCAGATACTCCCCTAGTGCTAAGGAGACAGGGTGGGGTGTCTGACCATCATTAAGGACCATCAACTCATTTTGCAGCTCTCCCTTCATTCTGTCAGGGCATGCCAGAAAGAGGAACTATGGATTCAGAGGAGACGTCATGAACCGCATGACTGCAGACCAACAGAGGGGTCTTGGAACCCTGAAAGGTCATGAACCCCAAAGAATGCTCAGAACTCATGTGAACCTGAGGCATTTAGGGATCTGGGGCAAAAAAAAATTGTCCCTTCTTGCCCTGATATTCTATGATTCACAAGTACCGGTATACAGATGCTCACTGTTTTACCTAGATCTGTGCATCTCATGCTGTCTACAGCAGAGAATTATTGTTCTAGAAATCCTTCTGCAAGGCCTGTGTCTGTTTACTTCAACTATCACATGTCCCTGGAAGGGTAAACTATAAACCTGAGTGCCTACAAAGGTGGAACTTTGAGGAAGGAAGTGCTTAAGTTTCTGGGGATCAACACTCAACTTGGGAGCCTAGGACATTTAGATCACAAGGTGCGATTTCCAGGAGAGGAGTGTAACAGATAATTCAATAAGATCTACCAAAGATATTGTAGAAAATTGCCTTAAGTTTAAATATCTTTGGAATCAACTTTATTATAAATGCAAAGTTTATGTATAATGGTGGGATTGCATGTAACTTCTCTAGGGAGGAGACATGGCCAATGTAAACCCTGAGAAATGTTATGAGCTTCAAAGGACTATTTTAAATGATATTCTACACATGAAGGAACTTTTGGGACAAACAAGTTAAGTGGGGGAGGAGGCAAATGCAAATTCCCACCTCTGGACCCAACCTTTTAAAGCTACACACTAAGGAGAGAACCACTGTTTAACTAACTACCTATTCACAGATCAAAGACCCAAATAGTATAAAGGAAAGACTAACCTCTGCATAGGGGTTCTTGTTCTGAGCAAAAGGCATGATGAACTTGTAACCACAGAAAAACCCTTGTGAGAGATTTGAAGGACTGAGCACTACCAGAGCTCTTTTTGGAGCTGGGGTGATCTTTGGTAAGCTTATTAGCATGTGTATAGGTTCTTTAATTGTTCTACTATGTTTTCTCTGTAATGCTATCACCTTAGAAAGACCTGTGTTGTACATTCTAGCTGTGGGCAATTACACTGTTTGTAAGTTCTGAGGCAAAAGCAGCATACGCAGGCAGCAGTGCAACCTGGAAAAACCTCAGACAGGAGTGAGAAACATGTAGGTCTCTGCCCAAGAGAGGTGACACCTGGGAACTGGAAGCCGAGAAGTGGGTGCCCTTGCTGGACTAGAGAAGCCAGAGCCAGTGACTGAAACCTTCCCACACAAAGCACAGTCTCTAGCTCCAACATCTCTGGCACGCTTTCTGTGCACAGTCTGTCTGGTACTTCTTGTCACAGTTCAGGACAACAGCACCTGTATTCCCTCTCCATAGTCCAGCAAGGGCACCCACTTCTAGGCTTCCAGCTCCCAGCCATCAACTCTTTTGGGAGGAGAGCTGTGAGTTTCCCTCCTGACCACTGTTTTTCCAGGCTGCATGGTTCCCTGCCTACGCTGCTTTGTTTGCTCCTCAGAGATTGTAAACAGCGTAAATGCCCACAGTTATAAGGTACTACACAGCCATAATACAAGGACTGCAAAAAAAATTTTATGTGAATCAATCTGAATATATTTAACTTAACTTTGAAAAGATATTTCAATATTTCACATCTCTAATTCAACTCTTGGCAACATACACACGTATACAGAATAACAATTAAACTGCTCACCAGAATCAGTTTCCTGAAGTTTATTGTTCTTGTGTAAGAAAAAAGTAAAAAGAAGTCTAATGAAGCATGGAACTGTCTTTTAAAGTATAATAAATAAGATTTAGCTATCAGCTAATACAGACATGACACATTTAACCTGATCAATTACATATTGATCAGCCAAATATTAACAGGGAATAAAAAAAAAAGAGTGGTAGATCACTGAATAAGATTCTGTTATACAGGTGGAATGCTTCATATCTCAGTGAAGATTATAATTTCAAGAGGAGGAGGACTTGGTATGAGGAAAAACAGCCTCAAAATTTCATTTGTCAGGAAAACAAAGAATCTGAAAGAAACTGCATCTGTTAGAACAGGTTCTGGGTTAGAGCAAAAAGACTTTTCACATCTAATGGTAATTTCTGCTCAGACCATACGATATTCAAAACAGACAACTGGTAAAAAAAAAAAAAAAAATACCAGAGAACTGGTAGATAAGTCTGGTCAAACAAGTGTCATCTAAGGATGGTAAAAACAGAGCCATTACCAAAAATTAAATAAATAAGGTATAACAAAATGGCACAACAACAAAAGAGAAAATTAAAGACAGACCCCACATTTTATTCCTATAACAAATCTTGAAATGTTTGCATCTCACAGATATTATACAATTCCATAAAGAACTGGTGAATGGTACTTCAGTGTATACACCGTCAAAACTAAAGCAAAGTGGTTTTGCACCATAGCTCAAAAAAATATACAACTCCAGAACCCATCTATGACCCCAACCACACCAGTCTTCAGAATGTGCGGTGAATTTAAAATACTCATGGATTGACCAGCCCAGAAGACAGAGAGAATCATCACCCAGACTCCCAATAGCGTCAGCACATCCTCTCCCAAAACTCCAGTTCTGTGGATGCTCTGGGTTCACAATTTAACTCTTACAGGGCAAGTGACAGGTGAAGCAACAGACATATAGACAGACTTTGCCTAGGATTTTAAACACCATTACTCTTTAGATAGCATGAAAAATACACAGATCAAGACAGAACAACATGCACCTTTATATGCAGTTTCCCATCTCAGTTTCCTCACCATTCTGGACAATTTTTTGGTTTTAGGGAAGAGTATTGTGAGGACTCTTGGGGGAGGGATAGCGAAGTGATTTGAGCATTGGCCTGCTAAACTCAGGGTTGTGAGTTCAACCCTTGAGGGGGCCATTTAGGGATCTGCGGCAAAAACTGGGGATTGGTCCTGCTTTGAGCAGAGGGTTGGACTAGATGATCTCCTGAAGTCCCTTATAACCCTGATATTCTATGACTCCAGGCTCATCATCCTGCATCTGACTTCTCACCAGAATCATATTGTCTGTCTTCCTCTGTTCTAAGTAAGCTTCCTTCCTTTCACCTTATGGTCCTGCAGTAAATCAGGACCCCGCCCCCTGAAAGCATGGCGCTCTCTCCTGCCCAAGCTTCCTGTGCATCTGTGAGAGACCCTCAAGTTTGAGTGCGCATCCCACCAACAGCCCCAGATTTCTTTCTTCTGCTGCTGGGGCCGTTACAGGCACGAGAGCACTGTAGCCATGCCACTGTAGCACCATAGCTTAGGCGCACCTTACAGCAACAGGAGGAGTTTTTCATTGTTTTAGTCACCCCACACCCCTGAGTGAAGACAGCTAGGTCAATCTAACTGGGTCTACAACAGGGTGTAGCTGCAGTGCTTAGGCGTGTAGCACTATAGCTATGTCAACCCAAGCTTTAAGTGTAGACCAGGCCTAAAGATTTTCATTTCTCCAGCCTCCGAGAGCTTGCCTACACTTAGCACACTGCAGTGGTGCAGCTGCACTTAGTGAAGATGCGACCTATGCTGACAGGAGGCTCCTGTCAGCAACCGAGAGGCAGCAGATATGTTGACAGGAGAAGCCCTCCCATCAACACAGTAGTAATGTCTACATGGGGGGTTAGGTCCGTATAACTATATCGCTCTGGGGGGTGGATTTTCCACAGCCCTGAGTGACACAGTTATACAGACATAAATTTGTAGTGTAGACCAAGCATAAGGGCAGGTCTACATCTGAAATGCTGCTTCAGTGCGGTTGCATCGGCAGAGAATTAGTTTGGTGTAACTACACTGCTCCGAGGATAAAATCGTGGTACTAACATGAGGTTTCTAAGCCATCACTCTGTTCACAAGGATTGTAGGTTACATCCTCTTTCCCATCCTTTGTTTTCTATATTGAAAGTATCAGTTCTTCAGGACAGGAGCTGCATCATACTATACATTTGTACAATGCCTAGTAAAATGAGGCTCAATTGTGGCAGGAGCCTCTAGTCCCACCATAATACAAACAAGTAAATAAATAAAGGATGCAGCTACAGCAGCAACTGTGGAAGTTTTAATCAGAAAAAGTTCAGTGCAAATGCAGCTGTGAGATAATTGAAGGGTCTGCTGAACTACCTGTGAGTAATGGAAGCAGTTACACAGGGTAAGGACACTACAGACACACAAACCAATGCCTTTGCATCAACCTTTGCCTCAGAAGATGGAGAGTTACCTAACCCAGATCTATTACTTTCAGGTAAAAAGTGGAAGCATAGTCAGTCAGAGACGAAGATGTCAAAGAGAGGAGACATTTGAATCAATTAAAAAGCAAAAAGTCATACATCTCTGAAGGAATTTAAGAATGAAGCGCCAAAGTTGCAAACAAAATTATACACTAATTAAAATCAATTACTATACTGGCGGCTTAGAGGGTACCAAATGTTTTACTTAAAAAAAGCAGCAGGGGAAACCCTGAGTCATTATAGCCAAACAACTTTACTTTGGTACCGAGTAAGTTAGCTGAAAAGATCGTTACAAATAGAACTATTAAACAACTGTAAATGAAAATTATTAAAATCTAATATTATTCTTTGACAATATATCAACAAAATAGTGAAAGAAAGATAACCTTTGACAAAGTTATTCACAAGAGGCTGTTAAGAAAACTAAACAGTCACGATGTGACAGCTAAAGTACTATCATAGATTAAGAACTAGTTAAGACAGAAAACAAAGCAAAAGAAAGTAGCATAGAAAAGAAAGCAATCAGTGAGGTGGCAACATCTGCAGATGACTACCCTAAATCACACATGGAGACTACAGAAGACTATGAGGAACTTAAAAGGGAACTTAGCAGGTGGACACACTGGCAGAAGAAATTCAATTTGGATGAAAAGGTAGTGCACAGTTGAAGGAATAATTTGAATTATTCATGCATGTTGTTGGTTTCTACATCAACTACAGCCATGCAGGAAATATTTGGGTGTCCTGGGCAGTTCAAAGAAAACGTCTGTTTGATGTTCTGAGATGGTCAAAAAGGAAACAACAAAATGTTAGGAGGAAAGGGAATAGAAAATAATGCCAGAACAACAAAAATTAGTAATACTTCCCAGCCCAACTTGAATACCATGTCCATTTCAGCCATTCTATCTCAAAATAGATACAGCAAAGAATAGGTCTTTCTAAAAGATCTATCACCTCATCCAGAATCTACAGATTTGATAAAGGAATCACTTAGAGTTCTATGGCCCACATTATGCATTAGGTCAGATTAGATCAGCATAATAGTTGCTTCTGACCTTAAAAAAAACCAATTAATACATGACACAAGGGGTCTAAAAATGAGACAAGTGAAAAAAGTGAAAATGATTAATTGACAGAAAAGACAGGTATATAAGATAATGAGTAATATGGAAAAGGAAAATCAACAACTTTTACTTACCCTCCCATAATTCAGCGATAAGGAGACAATGAAGAAGCTGGAGGGCAACACATTTAAAATTGAAAAAAAGAGTGTTCTTTGTGGGGGTTTTAATACAAAATAGGCAAAGAAATAGAACCGCCTCAGTTATGCTTTATGGAATAAAAAAAAGTAATAGTCAGGAGTATAACTTAGGGCATAAGAAAACCACTGCCAAATGTTAGAAAGAAATTCTCCCTCTGGGCATACTGTTCCAGAATTCGCAAAAAGAAAAGGAGTACTTGCGGCACCTTAGAGACAAACACATTTATTTGAGCATAAGCTTTCGTGAGCTACAGCTCACTTCATCTGATGCATTCAGTGGAAAATACAGTGGGGAGATTTATATACACAGAGAACATGAAACAGTGGGTGTTACCATAAACACTAACGAGAGTGATCACTTAAGGTGAGCTGTTACCAGCAGGAGAGCGGGGGGAAGAGGGAGAGAGACCCTTTTGTAGTGACAATCAAGGTGGGCCATTTCCAGCAGTTGACAAGAACGTCTGAGGAACAGTGGGGGGTAGAGGGGGGGAATAAACATGGGGAAATAGTTTTACTTTGTGTAATGACCCATCCACTCCCAGTCTCTATTCAAGCCTAAGTTAATTGTAGCCAGTTTGCAAATTAATTCCAATTCAGCAGTCTCTCGTTGGAGTCTGTTTTTGAAGTTTTTCTGTTGAAGAATCAAAACTTTTAGGTCTGTAATCGAGTCACCAAAGAGACTGAAGTGTTCTCCAACTGGTTTTTGAATGTTATAATTTTTGACGTCTAATTTGCAAACTGGATACAATTAACTTGGGCTTGAATAGAGACAGGGAGTGGATGGGTCATTACACAAAGTAAAACTATTTCCCCACGTTTATTCCCCCCCGTCTACCCCCCACTGTTCCTCAGACGTTCTTGCCAACTGCTGGAAATGGCCCACCTTGATTATCACTACAAAAGGTTCCCTCCGCCCCGTAATAGCTCACCTTAAGTGATCACTCTGGTTACAGTGTGTATGGTAACACCCACGGTTTCATGTTCTCTGTGTATATAAATCTCCCCACTGTATTTTCCACTGAATGCATCCGATGAAGTAAGCTGTAGCTCACGAAAGCTTATGCTCAAATAAATTTGTTAGTCTCTAAGGTACCACAAGTCCTCCTGTTCTTTTTGCGAATACAGACTAACATGGCTGATACTCTGAAACCTGTTCCAGAATTGTCTACTGCAAGTACCCTGCACTTATTTCTGAAGCATCTAGTACTATTAGAAACAGGATACTGGGATATACAGGTCACTGGTATGATCCTGTATGGAAATTTCCTATGTGTCTGTATACACTAAACACTTACATTACCATCAAGTATGGGACCATGCTCTTTAAGGCGGTCTCCAAAACTATCATCTGTCTCACTATCTGCCAAGGCAACTACAGCCCTATAGACATTCAAGTTAATGAAGATGTCAGAAAGAAAATTCTTAACTGCATGCTAATAATCATAAATATTGAATCAGAAAGCACACAGTGTTACAAACAACTTGGCGACTTGGAACATTAATAACATCAACCTAAGGGTTTATTGTGTATTTTATTGTGCCTTCAGAATTAAACGGACTTTTCCCTCACCTTCCAATCTGAGATACAATATGCAAATAACTTCACTTTTATTGTTTGCCACTTTATAAGCACTCCAATTTGGACCACAGTTAAGTTCCACACATTATATGACAGGCATACAAGTTGAAAACCAATGAAAACAAGAACCTTGCAACTTTCATTCTTCTTTTTTTAATCTAGCCAACTGTATAAATTGTATGCAGTGCAAGTAGATTATTAGTTTCCACCTGACCAGAAAAAATTACATGATACATGGACTGAAACACAAAGTACTCTGAGCTATTAGGTTTTGAAGCAAGACAATAGGCAGTTTGCCACGGGATAAAAAGTCAACATGCAGACACAAAGAAGACTATAGGATATAGTTAAAACAAAAAAATCTCAAACGAAATTGCTTTTCCAAAGGGGATTGACGAGATGCCTAATATGTCTTCTCTATGTCTGATACACTGGAATCCCTAATAAGTTAAATAAACACTAGCTTGATTTTATAATTAATGAACATCTTGTGTTTAAGGCACTAAACTGGGATTCAGGAGATCTGGATTCAGTTCCTGGCTCCACCAGAGACTTCTTGTGCTATCTTGGGCAAGCTACCTAATCGCTCTGTGCTACAATCCACCACCTGTAAAATACTGAGGAGTTGCAAGGATAAATTCATGAAATGATTGTGAGGTGCTCAGACACTACAGTAAGAGTGCATAAAAGTACCTATATAGAGTACATAGTTGGGCATTCATATTCCTTACTTAGATTGTAAACTCTCTGCTTCAGGGACTATCTTTATGTTGCGCAGTGCCTACCACAATGGGGTCCATGAATTCCTAGACACTATAATAATACAAATAATAAAAACCACCACGTATGTTAGTCAGAAATTATGGGAAGGTCCAAAATATTAGTGCTTTACAAAAAAAATTGTTACGGCAATCTTTTGAATAATGAATACTGTATTTAAAAGGAATGAACCCATCCGTATTTTTTAATAAAAAAAATCCCCAACAACAACAGTTTGGGGAATGGTATTAGAAACAGGTGGGAGAGACAGAATTTTTCATGTCCAGGTTTAAATCCCAAGCAGGAGAGCAGAAACATAATCATTACCACCTGGTGACTTTTTATAACCTGATTTTAATAGTGGCCTATTAAAAATGGGTTGGAGGTCTAAAGGCTGCTCTCAGCTGACTAATGTCCACAACATAAAAGCCACCACCAAAATGGCACCTTTCTTCACAGTCTCAAGAGTTGTCTATAAATGACTAGTCTTGGAGACTGAATTCCTCTCACCCTTGAAATAGGTTCCTCCAGGTCAGACTGAAGCACACTGGTAACCCAGGGAAAGCTCACACTACTGTTGCCCACACGCTGCACATGTTCTATGGATACACAGGGAGAGTATGTTTTTAAGAGATTAAAAGTCACTAATGTCATCAAGTAAGTTTTACACCAGTCTCCTGAAAGTATAGCTAAAGTAAAGTGTGCCACTGCACATTTATCAAAAATAATTAGACTGCTGATTAAAAACAAAAGCATTACAAGCCAGGAGACCTCGGTGACCCAAGACACTGTCAGACACTGGCTGGAAGAGCAGAACAAAAAAACCCCAACCAACCAAAATTACTTGTTATGCTGGTCTTTGGTGGCTGTCAACTACTCCCTCGTTCTTGATCTGTTACCCTAGCCTGTAAATTAGCAGGGGAGGGGCCTTGCCTAACATATATGAAGTGCCAATCATTCTGGTGGTGCCATAAAAATAATCTTACACTCTTCCAATGGATTTTTTGGCTTCAGGACTTACTGCTCAACAATGAGAACAAGAGAACACAAGAGCTGTTATGCAGGTTGGGAAATGGAGGTGCAATGTATCTGTTATGAAGTACAGCTTGTCTTTTCTTTCTACAAAATGATTTTTAAATAGTCCAGTAGTAGCCAAACAATGTTGTATATAGTCTACAAAACAACAAATTGTCAAAACCAGTCTCTCACTCCATGGAACAGTCATGAACCATCCTTCCACTCCATCAACACTAAGTGAAGCACTGGGAATAGGCATCCACCTTAAAAACCAAAATATGCTTTTCTCTTTTGAAAGAGACAGGAATCCCTGAGCGGCCCTCAGGAAGTTTAATGATGTGTGTACAAGGAGAAAAAGCAGGAAGATAATCATCCGCAGGGAAGGCATACCAGAATCACTTTGACTGACCTTATTATATACTTTCTGAATTTCTGTATTTAAGAGCAACAGATTAAATCACCAGAGTACAGCCCTGAAGAATGCTATTCCTAAGTGGATTTATTTTTTTTAAGGGCAAATGCTACCCTCAGATACATGCCGCAAACAGCTCATATTTAGTCAGGGAGCTAAATTCACCGCTAGTATAGCAGTGGCAATTCCCATGGACTTCACTGGAGTTACAACCACTTACACCAGTAGTATTTCTGGTACAGAAGCTGGGCATGCCTCCGAGGGCAGAATTTGGTCTTAAGTGTTTAGTATTGGAACAAAACATTAAGAGATTAGCTAGGGTAATTAACACAAAAACCAAATACAATTTTAAGCAAGTACAGTTCCAAAAATACAAGAGTTAAGGTTCTGAATGCAGTATTAACTACATCATGCTGCACATCTTGCGTATTTATGGTACATATTTTATAATATAAAAATATTAAACTCGAAAAAAAACAACAAAAGATATTACCTGCACCAGATGGAATGTAGCCAAGACAACATTATGGTTGGAAACTTAGATTTTTCAAATTTTATGACTTTTGTGACTTTAGTTGTGAAACCCGAATATTGAATAAATACTGATTTTTTTTTTTTTTGCATTTATTTTCCTTGGTTTTGTTTTTACTTGCCTGTACTTAACATTTGCATTTAATGGGCTTCATTAGTTTCTGACATTCAGACCTCAGTAAGCTCTTGCTGTTACCACCAGCTCACCTGTGATTGCTTCCTGCAAAGCTAGGCTAAAAGAGTCACACATCAGTTTACACAGATGTACATATAAAATGGAAAAAACACAGAATTTTTTTTTTAAATAAAACCTTAAGGCAAAAATTTTGCTCTGGATCCTTCAATCCACAGGTGGAGAATGGGAGAGTAAGACGGCAGAGTGATAATGACCAAGTAGAGTTATCCTGCCCTGCACTAAGCAGTGCTCAACTGTGATTTGAAAAAGCAGTAATTACTCCTGGGGGAATTCTGCACCACTGTGCAGTGCAGAATTTTGCAGAAATTAATGTGCATGCAGCATTTCCTTTGCCCCACGGAAATGGGCTGCAGTGCTGCTGGCTGCCACTAGGGGGTGCTGGAGCGAGCAGAGTCCAGATCACACATAGAAGACACAGCCAGGGCATGGGGGGGGGGGGGGGGGGGAGGCAGCTAGAGGGTTCCCTGCAGCTGCAGTTCCCAGCATGCCCTGAGGGAAGGACACAGTGAAACGCAGGAATCTCCATACAACCTGGAACCGAGCATCAGGCTGTTTCTCCCTCTGGGTACTTGGGGGTGGGCGCGCATGGATGCCCGGGCTGGGGAGGGCCACAGCTGTGCTCGCGGGGGAAGGGGTTGGGTGTCTGGGCTAGGAGGGCCCTGCAGCTGGACTCCTGGGGGAGGCGGGAGAGTGTGGGTATCTGGGTGGGGGGTGGAGAGGGGGCCCGCAGCTGGACTCTGTGAGGTAGCGGGTTCAGATGTATTGGGGGGGGGCACAGCTGGGCTCTAGAGGGGGGAGGGGTTGTGGGTATCTGGTCCCCCGGCAGGGGGAGAGGGGAGCAGAGAAACAGAAACTGGGTTGTCATAGGGGTTTCTTTAACTTTCTACTCCTGGGGGAATTTTGGTGCGTCTGTACTGGTACAGATATACTTGCTGATAGGTATTTTGAAATAAATTACCAAAATAATTGAAACTGGCGTGATTATGTAGTGTTATTTTGACAAATAAAATTTGCAGAATTTTAAAATATTGTGCAAAAAAAAATTATTTTTTTTTGCACAGAATTCCCCCAGGAGTATGTCTGTGCTGCAGTGTTTGCTGCCAGAACCACACAATCATGTATAACTCTCCACTCTGCTCCTCCCACCCCAAGTCCACTCCTAACTCAAGCCGTACTTTTTCACTCCTCCATAAAACTCCTACCCTCCTCATACCCTCTGAAAATGAAATGGGCTTTGGTGAGACAGGGGATTAAGCAGTGTTACGCATGGGTGGGGAAGTTGCGTGTAGGATGAGGTCAGGTTTCCTGTGGTGCTGCTATCTTAGTGCTCTGGAGAGCCAAAGCACCAGCCCCTGGGTAGCCCTGCAAAAAACTGCTGATGGCTCAGGACACACTGTCTTGGGCTTTCCTACCAGCCACAGTCCCCAACCCCTTCAAACAATTCTTCCCTTGCACAGCTTTACTCTCTCCACTAATGCAAACTTCTATTCACACCCTCATGTCTGCCCAAAACCCAGCTGACCCCTCCATAGTTCAAACTCCCTCTTTCCGCTCATTGTCATCCCCAAGTGCCTGTGGATGTGGAACCTGAAAAAGTTCATCTCAAAGGAAAACTTCAATGAGACTTTTAAATGCTCCCTCTATTAGAATTAGTGACCACTTAATCACAAATTACAGAAAATTCACCTGCCCCAAAACTGTAAGCATGTTGAATTCCAAGATTAATAGTTAAAATGTGGATCAGCAGGATTCAGCACTGCTTTAATTACAAATCTCAACACAGCGTAGAGTGCCTTCATGATACTTTATAAAGTACCTGTCACAAAGAGCTTAGCATAAAAGCACAAATGGATACAATTCAGAACACAAGTCGCACGGGATCTTTATTGCTGGAATGTTTCTCAGAACAGGAAGGTTTCGTAAGTTGTAAGAAATTTAGTTAGATATGGAATGCTGATGCTAGCCCAAAATGGAAAGGTGCTCTCAGTGCCAATCTTCTGTTGGGATTTTCTTGAAAAAAGAAAGCATTATTTCTATAACAGACTATGCCAAATGCACTCATAAGACAAGGTCTCTGTTCCAGGAAGCTTATAATATAAGCTAAACAAAACACAGATAAGGGTTGCAAGGAACAGATTACTAGAGGTGGTCAAAATATTTCTGACAAATGAAAAATGTGCCCAAAAACGCACTTCATGAGAGAAAACAGTGAATTGTCATTATGAATGAAGTGCCTCTATGAATGAATAGTTATTGGGCTAGAGAGAGAGAAGGACTCTATAACCGAGTACTTAGGATACTCACGTAGGCTGCGGGAGACCCAAGTCCAAGTCCATGCTCCAATTATTTATACAAAGTGAAATAGTTTGAACTAGAAAGAGAGAGGGACCCACACAAGAATATCCCATCGCCCGGTGTTTGAGCTTTTTTCTGAGAGGTGGCAGACCTGTGTTCAGACCCTTTCTCCACATCCAGCAGAAGGCCCTGACCACTGGGTTAAAGTTCTACCGTCAACACTAGCTCCTTCTCCGGACATTTTGTGAATCAAAAAATCAGTTTCATGTTGAATGATACCTGCTTCCCAATTCACCAAAATTTTTCTCAATTTTTAGATTGTTTGACCCAAAATGATATTTTCTACCCTTTTTTTTTTTTCAAACTGCATACAACCTCAAAAAAAAAAAATCAATTTCACCAACTCTAATTGTAATAAAAAAGCACGAAATAACTGTTTTTCAAAACACGTGTATGTTTAAAGCAACCTGTAATTTCCTTGCAATTAATGGCTTCAGTGAAGAAGTGGCCAATTTATGTAAATATGGATCTAATTTTTGTTTTTTCAAATATATTTAGGCGCTTCATTTCCTTCCAGAAATATCACTGCCTGTCTGAAGTTTTATTAGACCGGTTAAAATTGCTTTCAGTGTCATTATAAAGTTGTAAACCCTTTAAACTGAACCCTCTTAATCTATCCTCTTCATTCATCTTTGTCAAGGAGACACAGAATACTTTATTTCGGCACCTATTTAACCATATGTCAATTTGCTGTCAGGAAAAAAGCAAAACACACTTGTCTATGAATGGGAAGAAATACTCACTTTCACTGTGCTAGGCCATCCTGGACAGTATTTCTCTTTAGATTTAAATCAACAGCAACAGTGACTTGTTGTGCTGAAAGTATATTTTAGAATATTTTGTACGGCTTTTTTTGTTTAAAAAACAGGGGGTAGGAGTGTTGGGATCTTAATTTAATATTAAAGAAATAATCACATTGTAAATCATGATGTGAAAGATTTACAGTGCTGCTTTCAATAGGATAAAGTATACAGTGTTGTGTCAAGACCATCTACATTTTTTCTGCTTCTGATCTCAGAGATTCATAAATGTATTGTAAAGTTATTTGATCTCATGGTATGGAGAACTTACTGGGATCCATTTTAATTTCTCTGAACCTTGCTGAAGTCATGACTAATAATGAATGGAGGGAAAAATATGGCATTTAAAAGAACTCCTAATACCTATTGTCTTCATTTCAAGAATTCAGCATGTGTAGATATACTGTCCGAATATATTTTGATGCTGTAGGACTCCTAACCAGGAACATATATTTTGTTAACAGACAGCAAATAATAAGATAGATGATAAACACTGAAAGGTTGCAAAGCTCAAAGAAAAAAAACAAGAGGGGTTTCCACACATGGGACATGCCTCAGAAAAAACATTGGATTAAATCAGTTACATTATGTGGAAGATGTGATGGTGAATTTAAGTAAATCTCTAATGCAGGAAAGGGCATTGAGAACTTCAGGTTATTTTTTGTATAAATAGATCCTCCTAAGGTATGCTCTCAAAATATCAAACAGCCCTGAAGTGCTATAAGTTAGCGTCAGGTGAAGTTTTACAGAAAAAAAAAAAATATATCCAATACAGTTGGATAACTAGAAGTGTTTCAAAGCAGGATGAATTATAGAGAACTGACAAGATGGAACAATCAAAGCACAAAGTGAATGCACTGAGCGATGCACCATGGATCAGCCAGACTGCGAATTATATATTTTTATTCCATTTTACCTGAGAATTGAGCAAAGTTCAAAGAAAGACAGGAAAATAGCATAAGAACTAGAAAGTGGTTAGCTTACAGTATTTAGTTAAAAGGAAAGACTTCATCACTGAAGCTGCAGAAAAGATCATTGCCAGTTCTGTTTATTAATTGATCTTAGTGCTAAGTAAGATCAACAAAAATCATAGCATTAAGAAAAGGAACAAAAAAAATCTTAATCATTTGTCTTCAGCTGCAAGGTGTAACAATTTAAAGCTTTGGAGAAGGGTGGCTAAGAACTCAGAAGTAGTTTAGATAGTGCAAACAAAAGCTATGACCAATTTTTCTTCAATCAAAACCACAAATTTTATATTCATCATCATCATCATGTTCCCATTACGCCTCTGGCGTTTAGGGCAGCAACAAAGCTCCTCCACTCCTGTCTGTTTCTGGCAAGTCTTTCAATGATTCCCCAGCTGTGCCCCACATTTTTCAGCTTGGCTTCCACAGCTCTTCGCCATGTTGTTTTCGGGCAGCCTCGTTTTCGCTTGCCTTCAGGTGTCTATCTTACTGGTGATGGAATCAGTTTCCATCCGAAGCACATGGCCAATCCACCTCCAACGCCTCCTGGTAATGATGGTGCTCATATCCTCTTGGCTGCACTGTGTTAATAGATCTTGGTTTGAGATTGTTCTGGGCCAAAAGGTACAGAGGATTTTTCTGAGGCAGGTTGTATGGAATGAAGATAGTTTGGACATGTCATATTTTCTCATTTCCCAGTGTTGGGGACACTGGGGCATGGCCACTAGGTAACTCGAGGGGACGGAAGACCACGAGTGTCGATGAAGCCCCCTCGCACTAGGCCCCGGTGTCCTTGGCCCCCCCTCCTACCTGGAGGCACTCGCAGCAGCTCTGCGTACTAGGCCCAAGTGTCCTTGGCCCCCCCGCCTGGAGGCACACACAGCAGTTATGCTGAGAATCTGCAACAGTATGTTGCAGAGTCAGACTGCCTGAAACTAAGCAAGGCCAAAACAGGGGAGATATGGAAGAACAATGCTGAATAAAGCAGCTTTATGTATAGTTTAACAAATGATACAGAGAATCAGGGAACTAGCTGGGAACTGGATTGGCTGACTATATGGATACTTGGGTTAGCTTGCTATTGGATAAGTATGCTGGGAAAAAGGATGTATAAAAGCCTGTGTAACTTCCTGCTCTGTTGTGCAGGATTTGAGATTTTATTCTCCCTGTACCTTTTTGCAGCTGCAAATAAACTTTTCTGCTTCTCCACACCGTTGTGATTATTGGGTGTAGCACACCGGGTAACGAACCAACTCAAGCTGTTGTTCAGCCTCTCGGCACTGGGTGCCGGCAACACCAGCATTCTGCACTATAAAATAATGCTGAAAGTACGCCGCTCTGATATGTTATGTTTATATATATTTTATGTTCATAAAAGGGTATTTTATGTGCTTCCGTAGATTTTTTAGAAACATGCAAACTCACCAGAACAAGAAAACTTCAAATTAAGTACACCACTATTGATAACTTAACTCTCTGTAACAACATATCTCCCACTGTTTAGAGCATTGCAGAATTACTCTGACAGTCTATTAGCTGAACTTAATTTTGGTGTGATAATTTCCTTTATAGCTTTCAAGTTCCATCTGCAAAAATGTAGTTTACATACTAGATTTCACCTTATCATTATCATCATCAACCCTTTCACAGGCTGCTTCCCATCAGACTGAGGGCTTTTCCATCCTTGAAACGTTACAGCAGCACAGCTGCACTGCTGTAGCACTTCAGCGTACATACATACTACCTACGCTGACCAGAAAACCCCTCCCATCAACACAGTTAATCCACCTCCCAGAGAGGCAATAGCTAGGTCAACGGAAGAATTCTTCTGTCGACCTAGCGTTGTCCACGCAGGGACTTAGGTCAATTTAACTACGTTGCTCAAGGGTGTGGATTTCTCCTAAGTGATATAGTTAAGCCAACGTAATTTTCTAGTGTAAACCAGGCCTAAGTGTTTTCTTTTTTTCAGTCATGGTAAAACCATAGGGTTTTCAGGTTTAGGTTTCATTCTTTCTGTCTTTGATCACAAGGAATACATTTCACTGGTTAAGTTTGAGGCTTTTCTGAAAAGCCATTTTACCCTGGCCACTGCGACAAAGGTCATGTCTACACTGAAGATTTTAAAGAACTCTCTCAGTGTTGATCTCACACCAGTCCACCTGCATTAGCGACACTGGAAGTAATACCAAAAGCCAATCACAGGCACATTTGTCACTTTGCTGGCTCACCCAGCTCTCAGCAGAATTAGATGACCCCATGGTAAAGATGCCTGCAGCAAATTTGGACTAGTGTTCCTACCATTATTAAGACCAATCGGTCTGCACTTCTGCCAGACCAAAGTTGGAAAAATTCCCTAAAATTCTCAACACAGACACAGTCTAAGTAGCTGTTTCTGTGCTTCTAAACCACTTCGGTTAGTTCTGAGTACATGTGAAAAGGGGAACAAGAATCTGGATTTTTCTCTATTTATTCTGAAAGAATTTAAGTCTTTTAAACCAGAAGTGATCACAGTTGCAAATAAAGCAAAGTAAATGAAGCACAGCTTTGTAGAACATACAGGAAAGAAAATGAAAACTTAAGACTCATTCGGAATGATTTTTAGCATTTTATTATAAAAGTGACCAGAATTTGATAAAATTTGATTATATGAAGGTGAAATCAAATCTTTTAGAAATGGATATTTCCCATAACCCTACTGTCCTAGAATCGGACAAATTCATAACTGAATGAAAAGCAACTGACTTAAGCATAATTCAGGTAAAGTGAGGGGACATTGGTAGAAATGAAGAAGCATTCTGAATAACTGACAAGAGATATGGCTTTGTTCTATTGAGGGTATCTGTCTCTAACATTTTAGATTGAATAAGACCACAAGACTGCATAAAAAGAAAGGATGGTCTTGTGGTTAAGGAATATGATGGGGAATCAGGAGATGTAGGTTTTATTCCTGCATCGGTTACATATTTTTTCTGTGACCTTAGGCAAGTCTCTTCAATACTATGCCTCAGTTCCCTCATCCGTCAAATGACAGTAATACTCAATTATCTCTCAGGGCTGTTGTAGGGCTAAATTTAACATTTGTAAGTTATCTTGTAACATTTTAAGCCTACTGGTTTTTGTTTGTTTTTTATTATTATTTGCACTGTATATGCACCCAGGTTTGATGGAAACGTTCATATATAATCAATATTCATATATAATGGCTGTCTTTTAAAGAACCTTATTGAGGTTACAGGGACAAATCACCCCGATGCATAGAAAAAAATAGTAAATATGGCAGGCGACCAGCTTGGCTTCACAGTGAAATCCTTGCTGATCTTAAACACAAAGAAGAAGTGGAAGATTGGACAAATGACCAGGGAAGAGTATAAAAATATTGCTCAGGCATGCAGGAGTGAAATCAGGAAGGCCAAATCACACTTGGAGTTGCAGCTAGCAAGAGATGTGAAGAGTAACAAGAAGGGTTTCTTCAGGTATGTTAGCAACAAGAAGAAAGTCAAGGAAAGTGGGGGCCCCTTACTGAATGAGGGAGGCAACCTAGTGACAGAGGATGTGGAAAAAGCTAAATGTACTCAATGCTTTTTTTGCCTCGGTCTTCACGAACAAGGTCAGCTCCCAGACTACTGCACTGGGCAGCACAGCATGGGGAGGAGGTGTGGAGAAAGAAGTGGTTCAGGACTATTTAGAAAAGCTGGAAGAGCACAAGTCCATGGGGCCGGATGCACTGCATCCGAGAGTCCTAAAGGAGTTGGCGGATGTGATTGCAGAGCCATGGGCCATTATCTTTGAAAACTCATGGCGATCAGGGGAGGTCCCAGACGACTGGAAAAAGGCTAATGTAGTGCCCATCTTTAAACAAGGGAAGGAGGAGGATTCGGGGAACTACAGACCAGCCACTCAGCCTCACCTCAGTCCCTGGAAAAATCATGGAGCAGGTCCTCAAGGAATCAATTCTGAAGCACTTAGAGGAGAGGAAAGTGATCAGGAACAGTCAACATGGATTCACCAAAGGCAAGTCATGCCCGACTAACCCAATTGCCTTCTATGACAAGACAACTGGTTCTGTGGATGAGGGGAAAGCAGTGGACATGTTGTTCCTTGACTTTAGCAAAGCTTTCGACACGGTCTCCCACAGTATTCTCGCCAGCAAGTTAAAGTAGTATGGGCTCGATGAATGGACTATAAAGTGGATAGAAAGCTGGCTAGATCGTCGGGCTCAACAGGTAGTAATCAATGTCTCCATATCTAGTTGGCAGCCGGAATCAAGCGGAGCGCCCCAAAAGTCGGTCCTGGGGCCAGTTTTGTTCAATATCTTTATTAATGATCTAGAGGATGGCGTGGACTGAACCCTCAGCAAATTTGCAGATGACACTAAACTGGTAGGAGCGGTAGATACGCTGGAGGGTAGAGATAGGATATAGAGGGACCTAGACAAATTGGAGGATTGGGCCAAAAGAAATCTGATGAGGTTCAACAAGGACAAGTGCAGAATCCTGCACTTAGGACGGAAGAATCCCATGCACCACTACAGACTAGGGACCAAATGGCTAGGCAGTAGTTCTGCAAAAAAGGACCTAGGGGTTACAGTGGATGAGAAGCTGGAGATGAGTCAACAGTGTGCCCTTGTTGTCAAGAAGGCCAATGGCATTTTGGGATGTATAAGTTGGGGCACTGCCAGCAGATCGAGGGATGTGATCGTTCCCCTCTATTCGACATTGGTGAGGCCTCATCTGGAGTACTGTGTCCAGTTTTGGGCCCCACACTACAAGAAGGATGTGGATAAATTGGAAAGCGTCCAACGGAGGGCAACAAAAATGATTAGGGGACTGGAACACATGAGTTATGAGGAGAGGCTGAGGGAGCTGGGATTGTTTAGTCTGCAGAAGAGAAGAATGAGGGGGGATTTGATAGCTGCTTTCAACTACCTGAAAGGGGGTTCCAAAGAGGATGGATCTAGACTGTTCTCAGTGGTAGCAGATGACAGAACAAGGAGTAATGGTCTCCAGTTGCAGTGGGGGAGGTTTAGGTTGGATATTAGGAAAAACTTTTTCACCACTGGAATGGGTTACCTCGGGAGGTGGTGGAATCTCTTTCCTTTGAGGTTTTTGAGGTCAGGCATGACAAAGCCCTGGCTGGGATGATTTATTTGGGGATTGGTCCTGCTATGAGCAGGGGGTTGGACTGGATGACCTACTGAGGTCCCTTACAACTCTGATATTCTATGATTCTATTAAAACAATTATAATCACCCACTTAATAGAAAAACAATAGGAATCTCAATTTAAATTTTCAAAACAAATCTGATTTCTCTCTTCCATTGAAAATTTTATATTGATAAACACAAGGGATCTTAAAGTCACTTACCGTGCATTCTACCAAGAGCAGACATTGAAAGATCCCAAATGGCATCAATTTGAATGTTCTATCAGGGTGAGGGCAAGGCAAATAAACAGAATGGAAAGATAGAGATAACACTTGCTGCATCATATAGCAAATATCAATCTTTAACAACATGGTGACATTTAGCCTTTTCTACTACTGCTTACAATTTTTTCCAGCATGATATTTATTCACAGCTCCAAATGCTGAAAGAATCTCTCTATTCTCGGAAATCACACTATTAAAAAAATGCTTTTTTTAAGCAGTAAACAGTACATAAAGAGCTAGTTTTTATTCCTCATCAGTAAAGGCTGTTGGAAGTGTTTCGCAAACAGATTAGTGTATTACTTTCATCACTACATCTTTCAAAGCTGTAAGCATAATTTATACAAAAAGATCTTTGCTTGATGATTGGAATTATATACAATAGTAATAAAGATATGAAAAATTCTGCTTTCTCCATTTAAAGTAGTCTGACAACCTTACCTCCAGGTTTTCATGGACTAACATGTCGCCAACAATAAATGGTTATTGTGTCTATTCTATTTCATTTTGTATAAAAAGGTGTGTGAGTATCAGGGGTCTGCTTCAATGGAAAAACTGATCAAGTGCAGCAGTCTCTATATCAAACAATATAAAATTTTGAATACCTATACGTGGGAATTGAAACTCAGCAGCAGCCATCAAAACAGTCACTTTATACATAACTTTTAATAAAGACTTGTGATGACAAATGGCAGAGATCTTTCTAACAGATATTCTGGTTCTCTCAAGTCTAATCCCTATTTTATTATTCAGCTTTATAGGGAAAGATTTGTACAGAATTGTTTTCTTTACAACAATATGAAGCATACTCTCACATGTAGTTGACTCAGCTTGGATGCAAATTGCAACACGCCATCTTCCCTTCATTTGTAACTCCATTCAATTAACAGAAATAATTGAAACCCAAATAGAAATAGAGAGATGTGAACCATTAAAATATATATGTAACTAATAGGTCACTTGTGTGTCCAAGCTTTACAGTCCAGTTCAGGGATGAATATTCTTGGCATACAAACATGGATTCTTTTTTGATGTTCTATTTAAACAGCAGGGACTGTATTTTGTATCTTACAAAGGGGTTGTAGCCATGTTGGTCCCAGGATATTACACAGACAAGGTGGGTGAGATAAAATATTTGTTATTGGGACAACTTCTGTTGATGAAAGAGACACACTTTTGAAGTACACAGAGGTCTTTCTTCAGGTCTGTGTAGGTTCGTGTGGCTCAAAAGCTTGTCTCTTTCAACAGAATTTGGTCCAATAAAAGATATTACCTCAAAACCTTGTCTTTCTATTCTGTGTCTTAAGTATAGCAGCAGCAACATATACTGAAACAACCTACACTTATTATACAGAAGATAATCTAAAAAAAAAGTTTACACAAAAAAAGTGACCAAATGTTTACTTTATGTAATACCAGTAACAGAAGACGAAGTCTGGTTGAAATGTCGGCATTAGATATTTCGAATGTGCTTATCACTTAAGTATTCTAGACGCCATGGACACATGTGCCTGTAGGTTAGGCACAAATAATAGGTTTTTTAGAGGAAAGGGAGAGAAGTGGAAGGAAATCACAAAAACAATATGAATACAAATGTCTTAATTTCAGTGAAAACACTTTTGTATTTAAGTACCACCTAAAGTGTTTGAAACACAAATCATAGCATTGTGTTTGTGCCTGCTAATCAGAAACTGAACCTAACTACAAACAACATTAACTTTACCTGTATTTTCAGCATTCAGCCAAATTAAATAAAAATTATTTTAATGGTGAAAAATAAATTAGATGTTAAATACATTATTAAATCTGTAAGAATTTTACATATATCTATAGTAACAGGTAATAAGATTTTAAAAATAAACTTTAAAATGACTATGATGCCCTTTAAAGGGACATAGTATTCACAAGAACTCTACTGCTGCTAAGCGACCTGCATGCTTATAACATTACAAAATAAGAAAAACATGCCACTATAAAGGGATGCAGCAGGTAATCTTACTGCTGCAGAGAGCAGAGCTAGTTTCGTTTTAGTAACAAGCTAGATCTAGTACTGCCAGAAAGTAGCACATTGACCCTGCATGAAAGAGCCTCACAAAGGCAGTATTTCTCAATCCTAGCAGGGGGACTCAGGGCTACAATACAAGGTCCAGAAAATTTCATAGATTATAAAACTAGAAGGGACAAATGGTCAAATGATAATCCCAAGGACAAAGAACAGGCAGAAATAACAATGTAGTGATCTACACTGTCATACTAAATATGAGTTCAATTCCAATCTGTTGTTCTCCAAACCACTGCCCTGGAATGTAGTGAAAAGAGCATACTCCACTCCTAAATTAGGAGAATACAGATCAGAAGGACCTTGTGTCACTGGCTCCACATTCAGGGACCACTCCAGAAGTCTGACACAGCACTGAAAGGAAGCTCTTCAACCAGAGTGTTAGTTGGCAACAACAAAACACTTAACTGAAGCAGGAGGTTGCAAAGAAGAGGAGACTCAAAACTCCAGCAAGGACACAGAACATCCTCCTCCTCTCCAATAGTCATTTTTAACTTGGCTTTTTAAAGGGACACTGTCAAATGCAATGTAGAATTTTTTAAAATGTCTTCAAAGTTGAGACATCCCTATCCCTTGGGCTCACTCCCTTGCCAATATTTGCAGGTTTATTATAATTTTCCAACTTTTTGGAATCCCACACACACAGTCTCTCCCTCTTCCCCTATTGCTGAATTACATTTCTACCAAACAGTGGAAAGTGATTCAGTGACTGAAAAGGAGAAGCAGTAGAAGTGACTTTACACAAAATACTGTCAATTCCATAAGGCTAAACTGGAAAAAAAGAAGAATTATTTCCCCCCTCTAATCTTTCCATTACAAGTAACACTTAAAAGTGCTGTAACAATAGATTAAGTTATTCGGAGAGGTATGCAATTTTTAACTTCTGAAGGTGTTTCCAAGTTTTAGTGACATTTCTGAACAAAAAGTCAAAGATCTTAAATACATGCAAGCCACTTTCAGGAAATAAGATCAATTTACAGTATTAGTAGATATATTTTTTCCTAGCTCCAAGGGGACAATAAGCAGTAAGTGGTTGCCTCCTGTTTAACTAATAAACAGCTCTGAGAGCGCTTTTGTGGAAGAAGACTATACAGTACACTTAACCTGTCTGATCTGACAGTTGATGAAGAGCTTTAGGAACACTTGGCTCCAGCCTGCACCTGCAGGTGGAAGATAATAAAACAAACCCTTTCTTTTCATGCTGATATGACAAACAGCAGATCCATAGCTCTAAAATGTTCTTTAATATTACATTAAAGATCTTTTAAGCTGCACATAAGTCATCACCGATAGAAAACAAGCACCTCCTGTTACAGCCAGGAGGCATCATTACTTTAGCAGGATGAATGGGGCTCTGTATGTCCTTAAGAATCTGCCATATAAAATGTACTTTTTCTTTAATATTGTGAAAAAAATGAGAACCTGCAAAATTCAAAAGGTTTTCCCTCTTCACCTGACTGAAGAATAAAGACTTGGTTTAAAATCAAAAGTGAACTGAGTTACACGTACTAAACTCTCCTGGCACACTCCAGTTCATTTTAATTTCGGTGACAGGCCATGTCAATTACATGTAACTCAGATAAGCATGTTCTTGATACCATATAGTACAATCTCTAATTAAACAAAGGATTCAGTAGTTTTGACATGCTAAGCTGCTTGTCAAAATTTTTGATGCTGCTTAACTCAAAGCTAAAGAAACCCACTTTAAAAAGGCAGCTATTGTGTTTTTTTGTTTTGTTTTTTTTTAAGAGAGAGAAAGCACGTGATCTCACACACACACACCCCCACCCACCAGATAACTCTCAGGACTTGTATTCTAAATGGCATATTCCTTTACGCTCCTAAGACTAATTACCAAAAAGGAGAAACCTCGCCTGTAATACTAGCATTACACCATAAAATCACATTTGTTGAGCCCCGTGCAATGGCTGCCTGCCACCTTACCACCTCAAACTGTTAAAAAAGGCTCCCCATCCAATCTCTGTCTCCCCTATGCCCTCCCCAGCTCCTTGTCCAGGTCTCACTGCCCAACCAGTTCCAAGTTTCCCCCTCACAGCCAGGCTCCTCATCAGATCTCCCCACACCACATTGGTTCCCAGTTGCATTCCCAGACAGTCCCAGTCTGCTCCAAATCCTGTCTCAGGCTCCCAAGCACCCCTACACGCACCATGTTCCAGTCCATCTCTCCCCACCAGCTTCCAGTCTCAGTTCTCACCCCCGGGCTCCTTGCTCCCATCTATCTCCCAGCCCAGTTCGTCTCCCCTCTGCATTCAAATCAGGCAGCTTACTCCCCTATGCTGCCCTGCCATAGTAAAAGGATCACTAAGAACACAGAGGCAGGCTACCTGCTATCAGTTCTGGTACTCAGATCCAGCATGGTCCCCAGTCACTCAGAGTTGAGACTGCACGGAAACACGTGCTCACCCCCAGGGTTGAGCATGCCCAGTATAGATACATTTCCTAAAGATTCTAACTGTGAAGGTTAGCAGATCTCTACTAAGGGATATTTCAAAGGGTTACAAGGGTTACAACTTGGTCAAATTTGGACAGATATTCACGAGGACAGCAAAAGGCACATCCTCAACATAAAAGTCAGCTTCCCTGCCCCCACCGCCACATTTCGAGTCCCTGCTCTAAAGAACAAGGGTGCTCAAGATTTTTTAAATAAAAGTCCCACCAAAATTTTTTTTTACATGGACAAAACATATTTTCCCCTAGCCTCATGCTCTGAAACAGCTGAACCATTTTGTATAAAGAACACACCACTTAACACACATACCCAGCATGGAGAATTGTAGTGGGAAGTGGTGGACAACCTTAATAATAGGCACCTGTGACGGGGTGTACCAGTCCCTTTGAGAGGCCTCGCAGTCCTACCACACCCTGCCCTAGGAAAGGAGCATTGAAAGTGGGTCCTCCAGGCCTGCCTAGAAAGACTGCACAGAAGTAGCCAATGAGAGTGTAGCAGGCTCAGTTAAAAGGAGCTGGAGGGCCTGAACAGGTCAGTGGATGGCTGGGATCAGAAAGCTGTGAAAGTGCACAGGTAAAGAGGCTTGAGAGAGACCCTGGTCAAGAAGGGACCAGACTGTGAAGCTCTCCAGGCAGAAAGGCCTAGGAAAGAGAACCCTAACTAAAAGGGGGCAGAGACTGTTACAAGCTCTCCAAGCAAAGAGGCCTGAGAGAAGATCCTGAGGAATCAAGACAGAGGCTGAGAAACTCTCCAAGCAAGGTGACCTGAGAGAGACCCTGCTCAAACAGAGAGCCCAAGAAGGTGATGGGACTGAGTGAGAAGCAGCCCAAGGAACACAGCAGCAACTATTAAAGGGAAGCAGCACATGGCTGCTGTTTATAGGGTCCCTGGGGTGGGATCCAGAGCAGTGGGCGGTCTTGGGTTCCCCCGCTGGCTGCTGAGGAAATGGCCTAAGGCCCAAGAAGGTGATAAGACTCGGTACTAAAAGCCCAAGAAAGGGGCTAGAATTTAAACAGGCCCAGAGATGGGGCTGAATACCCCAGAGAGGGCCAACCACTTTTTGGATTTTGTTACCCGAGAAGGGGTTTGTTCATGCATATTAATCGAGAGACTTAGCCAGAGGGCTTAGCCACTGAAGACCCACCTAACAAGGGCAAAAGCCGACAGGAGGCGCCAGGAAGAGGAAAGTGCAGGATTGCACCCGGCCAACAGGAAGCGTTCAAGAGAGATGAGTGCACCTCATCACAACAGTACAATAAGCCATGCCCATAACACATATCATTCCATTCTTAAACCCATCGCTACACACTACTGTTTTGTCTGGCAGAATGTTCTATGATCTAAATCATGCATGACTGGAAATACCTCTTCTTCTCTAGCTTAAAAATATCATTCCACACTTTTAGTTGAGAACACCTAAAACACCACAGCTCTGAGAGCCTAAACAGCCGAAACATAAGCCAGGTGCCAGCAGCTTTTTATTTTTGGTTTCCCATTAGTTAGTTATTGCCAGGGGGAGAGTGTTTTTTGAGCACAAAATCCATATTGTTTGTGAAGAGGATCACTAACTGCAGGTGCTACCCAATAGTCAGCAAGGGCATAGCAGGTTATCTTTTTCCTGGCACTTCCCTGTTGGCAGCAACTCTGGACCTGAAGTGGTCTGTCCTTTCTGTAACTCAGCACTCTGCCCAGATCATGTTTTCTGTATGCTGTTTTCAAGGTACATAGCGTCCAGCAGTTGGGGAGTCCTCTGGGTTATGCAAGGGGGCTTTGGTTCTGCCCCTCTAGTCTGAGGTCTTGGGATCTTGACTCTTCTGTCCTTAGGGTTTTTCTCTCTGTATCAGGGGTCTGCTTCTGTTTTTGGCACTCCCTAGATGTTGGTAAGGGAATCCAAGCCCACCCTCTCCACTGGATTCTGATCCAGGGACCGCGGTAAGCAGCTAAGTCCTGCATCACCAAATGCTCTACTGCTGCCTCCACGGATCACTTCCTACCAGATCCCTGTTTCCCAATGGGCAAAGCAGCTGGAATCAAAGATAAAGTCTCAGACCTTCTGAGACTCACATCTTCCTTCCCTTGGAGTCCAACACATCTCAAGAACTCGTTCTCAGGAGTTCAGAGTGCAAGTCAGTTCACCTCCACTGTCTTCTGCCATCCTAAGCTGGGCTGGTCTCCCTTTGAGATCCTCCTCCAAGCCATGCTTGCTTTGCAGGTGTGGCAGAGTGGGGCTGCCTGGGCCCAAGGCAGCTGCTTAACCCCTTCTTTACCAGTGCTGTGTTTGTATAGCCCATCATACTGTGTAACAAAAAACAGATCTGCTCTTCCTAACCTGTACACAGTTTCTAAGCAACCAGATAACATGTTGCATATAGTATCTTCATAATTGCTGTAAAAACATTTTTGCTATATCTGCATTGCTAAATTACTGAGGAAAAACAGACTTACAGCAAATATCTGCATTCAGTAAAACCTAATAGAGCGCTTAGAGCTTGGGGTAGGTTAGCATGAAATTTAATTTTGGCAAATCCACCTGAGACCAGGGAAGCACATAATATGCTGTACATTTGGAATGGCCTGTTTTACAGTACATATAGAAACAAAAATGGTACTTCTAAATGAATGCCTATTAAAGGAGAAAACACTGCCTGTGCACAAAAAGTTACCAGAGAGAAAGACAGAGAACTGACCACTAAAAGCAGAACTACTAGACCTACTTTAATCAAATAAATGTTAAACACACTGCTGTGGTAAACAGGAACAAACCAAGTTTCTCCTATCTACTTTTTCCTCCTTTTAGTTTTGTCTTGAGTCTCAAAAATATCCACTGGTCTTCCAAGATGTGAGCCATAAAACCGGTAAAATGATAATTAGACACAAACTTTCCAACTCACTGCTTGAGAATGTTCACGTTGCACTCTTCCACTATGCCTACCTGCTCTGATCTTGATAATTTCAAGACTACGCAAGTTAACAAGAAACCCAGCTCTCCGAACAGCAGAATCGCTGTGAATTTCAAAACAATTTTTTCTACCCTGGGTGGGGAAGAGATCCAGCTATGCTGCGAGCCAGGACCAGCTTGAAACTCTGCCAAACTCTTGCCAGTCCCACCAGCCAAGCACAGCCAAGCTCATGAAGGGAAAGGAACCTCGGTAAGTGTGTGCATGTATTTTCCCTTACAAAGTTTAACTGTAAAGATAGCACGCAGCCCATCCCTAAGTTAAGACACAGGCATCAACTTTTCACTGTTTTACTCATAAAAGAAGATATAGCAGTACAACAAGCATTCTCCTGTAAGGTAGGGAAGGAACGCATGTGGAGCAGTTTGTTTATGTACACAGTAATGTCCCTTGTATCATAGTAAGGGCCCTGGAATCCTGAGAGATCTCAATAAAAATTTTATGTAGATACTCTGCAATACTCTTCCAAAGGATGTATGCCTTATTTTTCCTCCATGGTAGGACACCTTCCCATGCCACTCTCCACTGAGTTTGGCTGGAACCATTACAGTAAACAGGCTAGTGGCACATGGGTCCAGGCAGTTTTGGGATGCCAGTGGCAGCTGTGCCTTTGTTACCCTCAGTGAGATATCAGCTAAAATCACCACCACCTGTGGAAAACAGTACCAGTATTCAGTGCCATTGCCCTATACTTGAACCCATGGAAATAGGGCCCGAAGTGTTGTTATTTCATGCAACCTAAAATCTTAATGCCCTCCTCCTTCCCTCCCCCATGCCCTTCTGGCCCATATCCATCATGGCCGGGACTTAAGAGAAGTGCTGTGCAGAGGTACTCCAAAGCTGAAGTGTCAATAAACATATCTTTAAAAAAATTGGAATAAGGGGAGGGAGTTTTTAAATTCATCTTTCACTGCCCATTACAGCTGTAAATCCAACAATACATATGTCTGTTTTATCTGTAGCTACTGCCGTTGCAGCCTTGAGGAGGGCCCCTTCCATACCAGCAGAATGCCTGACCTTGAGAAGGAGGACAAAGGAGATGGCTAAGAAGGATATGTTTAGCGAGATCCTGCAAGCAGTGTTGCATCAGACCAGAAACTCAGGACTTAGTGGGCCAACATGGCAGATGGCATGCAGAGGAATAGAGAAGACAGGAAAAAAATGGAGAGACACCAGGCATCCCAACAGGAAAAGGAAAGGAAGGTGCATGACAACAGCTCCCACTATAGATTTTCCAACCCCAAAATTATTTCCCACTGACCAGTAGCAATCCCATGCTGCAAGCTACCAGAGTGCATTTGCCACTTGCTTCTTAACTGTCAATGTAGTTCTCATTCTAGTGTCCTTGAGCTGGAAAGGCTGGAGTGAGCTTGGCACACAGATCCAGATATAGAATTTTCAGATGCAAAAGACAACATTCATCATCCCAACCCAACATTACAATGCTATCTCACCAATCAGTGCTTGTTTTTTAGGCTCAAAAGCAGTGCTCCACCGTCTGCAGCTACTCCACGAACGCCACCATGAATTGTTTTTCGCTATGTCCCTTAACAATCTGTCCTCCCAGCTACAGAACTTTGGATTTAACTGTAAATCCACTAAAGATTCCATAGCTGAGAACATGTCAAAGCACACAACTGAACTTCTGGTGAACAGTAGGAGTGTCCACACAACGAGTTACTGTGTGGTGAGCTAGTGCGCTGTAGATTCACATCCTGCCTTGCTGTTCACTAACTGTGTAGGCAACCCAATAGTTCACCTACTAATAGCCAAACTAAACAGTGCATTTCCATCTGCCCCAAAGAATGCATCAACAAGATGGCAGAAAGTTTAAGAACAGCCAATAATTATTTACTGATCTGCAAGTAGATTTATCAGGTTATACTAAAATACACACTAAAACAGTTTTAATAACACAAATTAATAGGTCTATATCCTCTATTGTGGAGAATAGGGCATTATATTACACTTTCAGGGGATTGGGTGAAAAAACTTAATAAATTCAATCTCTGATTACCATAAACAAAACAAAAACAAAAAACAATTTGACTTTTTGCTTCTAATTTTTATTCTGTTTTGCACTGAAATATACACCCCACCAAGGTGGTTTGTGACAGTCCACTCAATTAAGAGGTCTCTCTCATGTCCTGTGCATACCACTGTCCTCCATATACTTTTGGCATCTAGGGACATGAGTGCCAGGTTAAAAATTATAGTGACAAAATGAAGAATTTGACAACTTTAGCAGGCTACTGGGTTAGAAGACATTTCATCATCTAATTATAAAATTTTACGCTGATACTGAAATGCTTTGGGTGAAAGGTTCAAACTACACACCACTGAAAACAGAGCCAAATCTGAGAAAGAACATGGCACCAACTGCCATAAACATGCTGCAAGACAGCAGGGGTGTGACTATTTTAGTTAAGGATGCTAGGACAAATCCCTACTCAACTAAACTGCCTTGTGATCTTTAGCATGTGATGACTGTAATGACTTCTAATCTCTATCTGATCAGCCAGCCATTCAATGCACTTTAGCAAATCTTTTCAAGAGAGTGTAAATTAAGTTTGCTGTCACCAAACAACCAAAAATTTTTATTAAAAGTGTACCTTTTCCAAGATTAAGAGCGGCCTTGCCTGGATCCTTTTTATAAAAGTGACACCGTCCAAGCGTAGCCATGTTAGACTCTATTTTCATGTACAGACCAAACTTTTCTGTTACTTTAAAATGGTCATCACACGGTAAATGAAAAGGAACAATTATTTTCAGAGTGCAAGACTAGCAAAGGGTGAGAGACTTTACTTGCAGAGGAGCTCTTGATTAACTCAAATGGGCACTAACTTGGCAAATTCTAGTTGCATTCTTCCATGCTGTTTTACAAATCGTAAACTCAAAACTAAACAAAGTACAAGCCACACAGAATAGCTCCTATATTTTCCCTGAAGCTCCCCGATCCAATTGCTGATGAGCACCACCCAGTAGTCTTTCTATCCTCAGTAATAGGACCTTTCCTCTGAAGGTGCTGAAGTGTTTAAATGAAGACTAGATGTCTTCCTAAAGACGTGTTGTAGTTTAAACAGAAGTTATAGGTTTGATGCACAAATTCCAGAGTAAGATTCTTTGGCTAGCGTTATGCAGAATATCAGACTAGATGATTATAATGGTCACTTCTGCACTCAAAAACTATTCCATAGTTTCAGTTGCATCTAGTTAGCTCTCAATGAGGAGTGTCTCCATGAGTTGCCTCCAAATTCTGAATGTAAATTAACCCTTGAAACCCTAGACCATTGTCTATCTTGACAGGGCTTATTTATAGAGACACCTCTGGGGTGGGGTGTTTCAGGTGTTTGAGGGCTCCTACAGGGACAACAAAAGAGCTGTACACCCGCTCACATAGCAACACACATAATTTAGGGTACCATTTCCAAATGAAAGGACCTGGTCATGTTTTTCTACTTTTGTTGAACATTCTAAGTCTGACTTACCGTATATACTCGGTCATAAGCCAAATATTTTTGGTAAAAAAATGACGCATCAAAGAGCGGGGGTAGGCTTATAAATGGGTCTACACCAAAATTTGATTATTTTAAACTCTGTGAAATCATTGAATTGAATATCTAATATATTGTCGTTTTGTTTACCGGGAGCATCTGCAGGCATGGAGCCCCTCAGTTCCCTGTGGCCGCAGTTTGCCGTTCCCAGCCAATGGGAGCTGAGGGAAGTGGCGCCAGTCCCCCACAGCTCCCATTGGCTAGGAATGACAAACCGCGGCCACAGGAAGCTGAGGGGCTCCGTGCCTGCGAACGCTCCAGGTAAGCAAAATGCCCCGACCCGCCAGCGGCTTACCCTGATGGGCCAGGAGTCAACATTTGCCAACCCCTGAAATATAGGGTCAGCTTACTGAAGGGTCATACAGTTTTTACCATTTTTACTTATCCATCTTGGGAGGGCGGGGGTCGAATTATAAACGAACCGGCTTATGATCGAGAATATACGGTAGTTTGTTAGCTGGGGGGGGATAGAGGCTGTTTTATTACTCGTTTGTACAGAGGGGCCTTGATGCTTAACTGATTTTTGTAGGTGCTACTTTAATACAAATAATGAATAACCAATATTATTAGGAACAAAAACAGAAGAGAAAAAAAAGCCTTCAAAGCTCAGGAAGAATCTGTTCCCACAAGGGAAGAAACGTTGGCCAGGCATTAGAGCTTTTTTTCCCCTCCTTGTAATCTGGATTGTTGCTTTGGGGTTGTTTTTTCAAAATAGAATATTAACTTTACAGTAATCCAGTAAAGCTAAAATGAATTAAATCATTCTCTTTGTCTATTATGACTGAGTTTCAGATATAATACACACACAGAAAAAGCACTTAAATAGGGATATCAAATTACTTTTCATCAATATTGCCCTAGGAATTATAGATATACTTTAAAAAGATTTCACACTTGTTACATATTTTCAGTACATTTAATGTTGCTCAGAAGACTGAAAATGACTCAAGCAACCTATTATGGTTTAAGATATAGTATTCGAACTTCAGATTTCATTATAGTTGTACGGAAAAAAAAAATTCCCAATGGAGGTCAACAATCATTGGCAAGCAAGACATTCTTGCAAGTGATGTAACCTGTTACTCCTCAGCCTGCAGCTTCAGAAAACTCTACTCAATTTTTCCTACTTAAAGTTTTTGACCATTGTGAAAAGAATTAAAACAAGACATCCCAAGATAAAGGGTGCAGTCCATATGATGTGAGGTTCTTAACACAGAGATTGACTTTCAAACAAGGGATGTAAGAAAAATCTTGCAAGTCACTGCTTTATCTTATCATCTTATCAGACAAACACGGATGAGGACAAATTAGGTCTGGCTATAGTATAAACAGGTCCACCAGCATTAATGCATCAAAAGAACTCAAGTCTGTAGTTCTTTCCTGAAAACACTCAAGGAAAAGTATACATTACCACATCTCTCATACCTCTCTAGCATTATTTAATCCTCTTAAATACAAGTCATTTTTTAACAACAAAAGTAAGCTATAACCCCTGCTGTACATTCTAGCAGAAATAGTCACTTCATCTAAATGTATGGTGGCTGTTTTTAAAGTTGAAAGTATATATAAGAAAGATAGTACGAGTTTCCCTAAGCTAGCAAAGGGTCAAACTGAATTTGAAGCCTTTGGAGTTCAATAAAAAGAACTGTATTGATTCCCCCAGCCTACCATACAGAGAGGAGACAAATAAAGCGTACAGTTTATGCACACTAAGATTAGAACTCTGGAATCCCTGGCTGCCAGTCCTGTGCACAGATTACCCATTCCAAATTTCCCTTTTTCACAGTTGCCTAAACATGAGAATCCCATTCTCAACACTTGTTTCATTTTATTTTCTAGAACTGCCCACAGTGATAATAGTGAGCAACAGCAATGAACATTATTACTGTTTTACAGGGCATTTTAGCACTGTGGTGGGATATATCACAATGAGATTATCTCAAAGGTAAGGGTATGATTTCAGTCAAAAGATACAAAGTGCAGCCTCTGGAGTGGCCCTTTTTATAACAGTAACATAGCACACAACGTCACAAGAACTACATTCGTTTAACTAAACTGGACAGTAGTGGGGCTGAGGCACGGCACCAGAGCCCTACTCCAAATCCCACTGAAGTCTATGGAAAAGTCAACTGGACTACACCCTGGAGTGAGGAGATCTGGTTTCCACTCCTTTCTCTACTGCTGATTGTGTGCGATACGAGGCATGTCACCTTGCCTCTCCATGTCAAAGTTTCCCATTCTGTAAACTGGGGATAGCTCCTTACCAGGTGTGTTGTGATGCTTAATATTTGTAACACTCTCAAAAACAGTAGATGAAAGATGATACATTCACCTCATTGAAACTTTGCCTCAAGACCCATTTCTACCACAGTGTCTGTGATAAACTGGCAACTGAGAGCAACTAAGCAAATGGCTATTAGGGAATACTGATATTAATATTTCTGGTATATTTTAAAAAAATAGTTTTACTTGAAACCTGCTCATTGTCACATAATCATATGCTCCTATCACTGTTATTCTTGTCCTCTCCCCTCCACATATTTGTTGCATCGTCTTAATTCAGATTGCAAGGTCTTTGGCACAAAGGCCATTTTCAGTATGTATTTGTATAGGGTTTGGCACAACGGTGCCTTGATCTGGGGCTTCTGGGCACTAGCAAAATACAAATAAATAATAATCCAGGTAATCTTTAGTACGAGCTACAATTATCCTTATTTTCATCAAGACAAAGAAAACAGATAAAGTATCCATCTTAAAGCATATTCTGTATATCTCTAATAAAACAATGCGAATACTTGATTTTGATAACAAAAAAGCCCAAAACAAGTAGGAAAAAAAATCATCATCAGAACCTGAGAGCTACTTCCTAAACTAACATTTTCTTTTCTTTCCCTAAATAGATATTCAATATAATTTAGAAAAAATTTAACCAGGGATGTTTTTCCTTTTAGGAAATTCCATACAATTAGATACCTGGCTTCCTTTTAATGAATTTTTAGAGAAGATACATTCATCAATAGCAAGAAAATACATAACACTCCAATCACAGAAAAGAAAAAATAAGACAAATTTGAGAGTATTTAAGTGTTCTGACTAGATTGTTTTCCTTATCTGTTTCGTGTGTGTTTAATAAAGCATTTTAAAACAATAAGCAAAACTAAGTCCATCATTATCACTCAGCTTGGAGAGAGGGGGTTATTGTCGATGTCAGGCAGAGAAAGAGTATCAAATAGGATAACTTAAAAATTACAATATTCTAAAAACTCTCATTTTTACAAAGTGATCAGCAGGCACATTAACCTACAGAGTCATCTCTACAAAACGGTAACAAGTTTATCACAGTAATTTGAAAACTTCATCATACTCTACTTCTCCCCAAATTCTCAGAAAGTATGGCCATACCTGCGGTACCTCCAAGCAAGCCATGATCACCAGATGCTGATCGCCGCTGAAACTGCGGCCTTGCAGTGGACGAAGAAGACTCCTTCATACGATCAATGACACTCTCAGACAGCTGGAAAAAACATAAACCCCAGCAAGATAAAACAGGTTGCCAAAAAAACCCCAAACAAAACCACGGAATAAAAACGAAACATCTAAAATTTTATCAAAGATTTTGAATTAGCTTTGCAAAGCAATAGGTCTTCCACCCCTACTCCTTTCTTTCTTCCTCTCCAGACAAAGCCTGGAGGTATTTTTGAAGATGGGCAGGGGGAATGAGGGCATTTTGGGCTTGCTATAGAATATGAACAGAAAGCAGCAGGGTGGGGAGTAAATTGGTCTGGGGAAATAAAATAAAAAATGGAAGCAGCATAGGAAATGTAACAAGTTCTGTACTGTTGACATATTGTTTAATTTTCTTAATTATTTGGATCCTAATCAAGGATCATATTTTGTGTTTACATAACACATAGCCCAAAGGAGCCTTGACCTGACTGGGGTCTCTAGACACTACCACAATACTAATAATAACAACAGCAAGTGTAATCTTCAGCTAAATCCACTCTAACATCAGCATAAGCACAGAATTCCCACATTTGTTAATAGTTTCAATGAATATGAATTGACGTGAGAACAAGAAATGAATGCACAGATTCAAGCATAGTCTGTAATAAGCCTGTAATGAGTTGAGCCCAGGGAAATACTTGACAGTAATATTAGTAAAATGGGTGGTAATATGAAATATTTATAATGTTCCAATTTACAGCTGTATCTTGTTTCCCCAATGCACCTTTTTAGGAAAAAGTAGTAAAACTTTATTATTTACTTCTTGGTCAGATTCTCCTGTGAAAAAACAGGTTCCGGCTAATTAAAATCTAGTTTTAACTTTATCAAAATACAAAACCAATTACATAACTAATAAAACCTTGTCTAAAAATATTTTATTGGTATAAATTCTTTATTTGATCAAAGACTTAGCAGGGAGATTCAATTTACACTTGAAGGTTTAAAATTATTCCATCCTCCTTATTTGCAAGGCTTAGTCAACCTCAACCCAGGTATGGTTCTGACCTTCTATCATATGCTTAAATTTTATTCATGTGAGTATTACCACTGAAGCTGGGGATATTTGTAGGAGCAGGATTTTATATTTGTACTATAAGAATTAATGTATGATTTGATCATCCTGCCAGCTACCCTTTTTGAATAGCAGAAAGGAATGACCCTCTGGGGCACTGGTAAAAATGCATCTGCCAGACTGCCACTTTCTGTACCAATGTTAAGGCAGGGACAGACCATAACAATCCTTATGACTGATTATGGTCACCCTTTTGTTTTAGGATAAGTTATAATGTCCACTATGGTTTCCTATATGTATTATAAATTAGGCACTCTAGTTAAATATACATTTATTTGTTTTAAGGTTTAGTAAGTAAGAAACAGGATCTTGTATTGCGTCTATTTTAAGGAGATTAGAGGAATGTTGAAGGTCCGGGCCAAAATGTGAACTGTTTTGATTACAAGATTTAGTAAGGTTTTATTTACAATGCCTTTCTTGCTCAACATAAAAACCGCTGTACACCTTTGAAGGTCTCTGTAAAAGACTGTTTCTGTGAATGAGGAGTACATGCATCAGGAAAAGATAAGGTGTGAAGGCCATTGTTAAAGTCAGATGGTCAAGAGAGGAGGAGTGAAGAAACTTAACTATACCAGAGAACCATCAACGTGCATCCATAATGAAGGAAGGGCAAATTGACGACCCTGAGGTGGAGGCTGGCACCTCTAAAGACAAGACAATTGATGAAATTGAAACCAGGACAGGATGACCCTCTCAGAGGTGTTCTGGAATGTTAACATCAAAAGACAACACCAATTAGGAGTAACTGGTCACAAACTGACACAGCAAGATCCATAGACTTCAATAGAGAAAAAAAAGACTATAAGAACTGGGTAGCTGGCCATGGCACTTTGGGTTCATCTTGCCACAACTCCAGGAGCATCGGATTGCGACCGACAGAGCCCGGCTCCCCTGTGCGACCGATCTGGCTGGCAACTAGACTGGTCCAGACTCTGGACTGGTAACTATAATCATCAACTGGCTAACTTAGAGGTGGGCAAACTACGGATTGCGGGACCCTCCTTCCCTGGGAGGCTCACCCCTAGCCCCTCCCGCCACAGCCTCAGCATGCCATACTGCCGGTGTAGTGTATTAAACTGCTCCGCGTAGGAATGTGCTGCTGGTAACCGTTACAGAGAGCAATTTACTATACTACACTGGCAACGCTCTGGGCGGTGCCGCTGTAGCGCTGCCAGCCACCGGTGCTCTGTGCTGTGCGGTAAAGGGGCAGGGAGTAGGGGGGGTTAGATAGAGGGCAGGGAAGTTCGGGTGGTGGTCAGGAGTGTGGAGGGGGTCGGGGCATCCAGAGGGCGGTGAAGGGGGGGGGGGGGTTTGAATAGGGGCAGAGGTCCCAGGGGGCTAGTCAGGAAGGAGGAGGAGTTGGATGGGGCAGTGGGGGGAAATCAGGGGCAGGGGTTCCGGGGGCAGTCAGGGGACAGGGAGCAGGGGTGGATGGGGCAGGGGTCCTGGGGGGGGGGGGGGCCATCAGGGAACAGGAGGGGGTTGGATGGGGCAGGAGTCTCGGGGGGGGAGGGCCATCAGGGGACGAGAAGCAAGTAGGGAGGGGAATACGGGGCAAGGGCACAGCCTGGCACAGCCTCCCCTAACCAGCCCTCCACACAATTTTCAAAACCCGATGTGGCCCTCGGGCCAAAAATTTTCCCACCCCTGTGCTAACTGCTGTATTCGCAATAAATGCGGCATATTGCCCTTTTCCCTGAAAAAGATCCTGTGTGACTCTTATACGCGTAACATATTCACTAGAGTAATGCTAAGCATTTGCAATATTGGGGCATAACAGACATAGCAAGTAACAAGAAGATTCTAAAACTGCTTGATTGACAGACAGATATAAATACAATATGAACTGCATTTGTCCTTGTCTTCCCTATTACCACATCTGAACCCACACTGGTTAATTCCCAATACTTTAAAACCAAGTTTACTCTGCCAAATGTTCTATCCATTCCCCTACATCAGTGCAGTCACAGTGACAGTAACAACTTTAAACCACACTGCGGTATTTAAAATACCATGAGTTTTGGGTGAAGAAGAAATACAAGGCTTTTCTGTACATTGAACTGCAGCGTCTGAGACTACCAGATAACCAGGGGAGGGGCAATGCCCATGTACACCACCAGGTATCCCTGTCTGTTCTGGAGCATTCTCCCATGTGAATGTCAGAAAAGGGCAACCACACAACAAGAACCCTACAGTGCCTTGTCTGGTTAAACTTTAATCTGATGCAGGGAACAAGGCACTTCAAACCCTAACAGTGTCACAGAAAAACCTGTGCGTGTGTGTTGACCAGTGACAGAATGAAAAGAGAGCGAGAGAAAGAGGTAGGACATGTGGAAAGGATGAGAGGAAAACAAGAGGAAGTCAAGGAGTGGGCGCAGGCTCTTCCAGCTCAGCCTCCCTCCTCTTCGCGTCCTCCTGTGAGTTTTCCTAACGAATCCTGACGACGACGAGATCCCAGCGGCCTATGCACGGGAACGCTTCGCTGCCGCGCTCTTCCTAAGCGTCCGACAACGCACCCGGCCTCCACGATGAGGGGCCTCCCGCGAACTCCAAGGTGGAGGGTCGGGAGGAGAGGAGGGGTCTCGGTGGCTGGGCCAGGGGCTCAGAAACGGGGGGGGGGGGGGCGGCAGGAATGCGACAGGGCCAGGCGAGAAGCGGCTGCAGGAGGGGAGGAGAAGACGGGGAGTGGGGCCGCAGAGAGGACGGGGGTCCTGGGGAGATGGGCGGCGGGGGAGAGCAGAGAGACAGGCGCAGGAAGAGCGGGACAGGAGGAGGTCTCAGGGGCCGTGGGGGTGGAAGGAAGCTGAGCGGGTCCCCGGCCTGAGGCCGAAGGGGAACGGTGGAGGGAGGAGGCAGCTGCCGGGGGTGGGGGCCGATGGTCGGGGCCCCTGCAGTGGCTGGGGGAGCGTCCCCCGGGTCCCCGGCCCCGCTCTCACCCGCACGCCCTTCACCACCGTGATATTCTCGTTCTCATCCGCCTCGAAGGTGACGCGCCGGGCGCTGCTCCCGCCGCCGCCCATCGCGGCTCCAGGCTGCTAGGCCACAGCCGGGGACAGCACCAAGGAGACTCGCGCTCCCCTCCGCCAGCTCACCCCGCCACAACACCGCCCGCCATTGGCCGGCCGCCGGACAAGCCCCGCCTCCCACCGATAGAAGCCCCCTTCCCATTGGCTACTACGCGGTAACCATGGAAATCGCCCGGGAAAGGCAAAGGGTCCGGAAACTTTTTCTACGGAAAACTTCCAGCGGGCGGGCCCTACAAGTCCCGGAATGCACAGCGCCACGAGTGCCCGGCGAAAAGGGCGAGAGGGACGCAGTGCAGGCTGGGTAGAGTAGTCCGCCAGCGTCTCCATTGAGCGAACCAGTCTCCCGTTGCATGCTGGGAGCTATCCGTTTCTTGGCGTCTGGGAAATGTAGTTCTCGTGAGTCGATGGAGGGGCACAGAGGTCGGGTTGCCAGGTGCCTGGTTTTCGATGGGAACACTCTGTCGAAACGGGCCCGGTTGCTGGGCTGTTAAAAGTCCGGTTGGCAGCACGGACGCAGCGGGGCAGGCATGTCCCTCCGGCTCAGAGGCGGCTACGGGGGCTCTGTGTGCTGCCCCCCCGGCCCGAGCACCGGCTCCGCAGCTCCCATTGGCCGGGAACTGCAGCCAATGGGAGTTGCGGAGGCGGTGCCCGCAAGCAGAGGCAGTGCACAGAACCGGAGGGGCATGCCGGCTGCTTCCCGGCAGCCGTCTGAGGGAAACGCTGCCCAGAGCTTGCACCCCTCATCCCCTCCTGCACCCCAACCCCCTGTCCCAACTCGCAACCCCCTCCTGCACCCAAACTCCTTCCCAAAGTCTGCAGCCCAAGCCCCCTCCCGCACCCTGAGCCCCTCATTTCTGGCCCCACCCTGGAGCCCACACCCCCAACCTGAGCCCTCACCCCCCTCCCACACCCCAACCCCCTGCCCCAGCCCGGTGAAAATGAGCGAGGGTGGGGGAGGGCAAGCGATGGAGGGAGGGGGGATGGAGTGAGCAGGGGCAGGGTCTCAGAGAAAGGGGGTGCAGGGGCAGGGCAAGGACGTTTGGGTGTCTGCGATTAGAAAGTTGGCAACCCTAGCACAGGGTGTCCTGAAACTGTCCTCTCCTCCTAACTCTATTTCCCTGTGTGCATCCACTTTGATACCATGTTTAATTACATCACCCCACACTATTTCTCAAATAGTCTATATATAAGGCCCTTCGTTTTTGTTTTTTACTGAAAATTTCCCAGGTTTTACAAAGCTATTACTCAGTTTTTACCAATTTTAACCTGAATTTTGGACACAGCTTGGTAACCTGGCCAGACCTCAGGGGGACCTCACAGACCCAGCTCCCTGCTGCTGAAGGAGAGATGGGAGCTTGGTAACCGAGCTGCTGTCTCTCCTAGAGTGGGCCCAGAAACAGAAGAAGGGAGGAGATGGTGCTCTCACCTCTTTACTTTTTTCTATTTGTTGCTTTTTTCCTGTCCTCCCGTTCCCCAATATTAACCCCAATGTTTATCCAGTAAACTATACATTTTTGTAATATACACAGATAAATTCCTGAGAAATTTTAAACAAAATAAAAACCAAAATCGAAGGGCCTTGTCTATACAGTAAGATTCCAGGATTGTCACTGTCTGCGTGTCGCTCTGTGCATCAATGAAAACAGCTACAAACGTGGCTGAGAGCTCTTTTTGTTCAGAATATCACCAGGTTCAATCACCACTGAGATTTGTGGTTTGTTACAGTCCAGTTTTTTAAGTTTCCAGTCATTTTCGACTTTTTTACATTTTACAGATTACAGACATACAGGTGCACGGGTTCTCGCATAGTACAACATAAGATTCTGCCATTCTTATGACAGCCCTAGATGCACATTATATTATTTATTATTTGTATTACCACAGCACCTAGGAGCTCTAATCATGGGCTAGGCACTGCCCAAATGCAGAACAAAAAGACAGTCCCAGCACTAAAGAGCTTAAGTCTATAAAAGACAAGAAATAGGTGGATACAAACAGATGGGGGTGTACAAGGAAACAATGTGGCACTGTTCCCTCTAAGCTGTGCACGTGTGAGCACGCACACAGATCCTAAACCCTGCGCACACGGCGAAACACCGCGAGCACAAAAATTTGAACAGAAGAACAACACTTTGCACAGACATTTTTTGCACACATGGCCTGTCAAAAATTTGCACAGAAGACATTTTTTGCGCACACAGCCTGTCAAAAATTAGAGGGAACATTGGTGGCAATGTTGGTTAACTTGCTAGACAGTGGTATCATCTACACATGGTGTGTTGTCTTGTAATATTGTTTACCTTAATTTAGTTCAGTGGTTCTCTACCTTTCCCATACAGCACCCCCCCCCCCTTAAAACATTTCAGGATCATGCCTCTTATAGCTTCAGGATCACTCCTGCCATCTAGCCATAAAGAAAGAGAGGTGATTATTACTCCCTGGACTTCTTTTGGACATTACTCTTCTGGACTTGCTGGAGTTCACAACCTCCAGGTGGAGAACCCATGTTCTATTTTCACTGTCCTGATGGTCCAGTACCTTTATTGACATACACTTTAGATATGTGATCTTCTTTGTAAGAGACTCATTTCAAGAATAGAATCAGTAGCCAATAGTGTACAATAACTTTCCTTTCCAGTCTGCAGCATAACCTTCCTTTGGCCCAGCGATATTAGGGATATTCATACTGGTGTAATTTGCTATACCAGTGTAAAACGGGTGGCTTTCCTTGATTTTAAACAGGAGAGAAGTGTATTTTGAAGAGGGAGTTGAAAGAAAAGATGGAGATTACATAGTATGTGGTATTGAGAATGACCTCAGGTTCCACTGTATTGTATTATAGATGCCAGGGATATAAGGACAGTCATGAGGCAGGAGGCAAGCTATATTGTACACACAGCTTGTCTCCAGGAAAATATACTCTTTTTAGCTCATTCTCCCACTATCCCTATTTGTTTGTTTCATCCACCCAGAGCCAAGATTTGGAGCAGAGACTGTCTTTTTACTGGATGTTTGTACACCATCCAGAACAATGAGACCCCAATCTTTCTACTGGGTCCTCTTGACACTACTGTAATACATATAATAATAATAACAACAACAGTGATTTGGGGGTATCTTACATATTTTTTGACCCTTTGGAGATCTCCGTAAGTCAAATTCTGCCCTTCACAGCCAGGTTCATGAAAGGACCTCATATTTATACTGAAGCAGCACTGAACCCCACCCCCCTGCAGGAAATCTGCCCCAAAGTGTTTTCTTTTTATCAAAATGGATTATTTAAACTTATGTCAACTGGGTCATTTCATTTCTTTGAAGAGATGTAAACATCATGTTGCTTGCCTCAACAGAACTGCTCATGTGTCCTTGATATATTTTCAAGCAATTTTTATTTGGATGTAAAGTGTCTGTCAGCCAACATTTCAGCAATATCCGCCTTCCTTGGGGTTTAAGATATTGCTGAAGCATTGGCTGATAGCCACTTTACTATCAAATAAATATTGCTTGAAAATATATCAAGGACATATGAGCAGTTTTCTTGAGATATGCAACATGATGTTTATGCCTGCTTTTATGGATGTTAAACCAGTTTCTCTGAAGGGGCATTTCGCATATTATACATTCAGCACCCTGGGTAATTGTATACATTTTGGAAGGAGTGGATGGACTATATCATCTATGTATCTATATGGTATTTGAGCACCTGCTAACCAGACGTTTGTTTGACAATTTCTTTACCTCACCAGAAATGTCTTTTCAGAGTCAAATTGTATTTATTCAGTCACCTGTGTAACAATGATGGCAATTTCCTCTTCCAAACCAGGATAATCTCCTGAAATATGTTTTGTCCTCTGTTTGAAGAGTTCTTTATGCGACATATCTTAGAAAACATTCATGATTTGGTGTATTGAAGGTTCTAGGTTGAAAAGTTCATTGTGTTTCAACAGGAGCTATTCCTTACCAAGAATTTGTATGCCCTCAATTTTTTTCTTTACTATTGGGGATCACTGAATGCAATGGTACATAGTCATAGATTTCAGAAAAGCAAATTTTGAGTAATTAAGGTCCAGAATTTTTCCTATGGAAAAATCTAGGGAGACAGGGAAGATGGAGGAAACTTACCTCTCAGAATTTCTTCCGATCATTCTGATGAGAGGACAAGGTTCACCACTTGTGGAATGGGCAGGAGTGTGGTCCCCCAGAATCCAGGGATCCCCCAAGATAGGTGCAAGACAGAGCTATCTGCATGGAGGAAGGATTCCCCTCTGGGCTATACAACACATTTTGTGGGGCTTCCAGGGCCAATGATGGGTGAAGGAAGCTCTGTGAAAAAGGCTGCAGCATTTGCAGACCATGAATTATCCATAAAAAATGTGAGGCAAATGAACTCAGAAACTGTACCATGTCCACAGACAATCTGCAAACACATAAAAGGCTAGAGTTATTGAATAAATTATCTACTAGAATGATTTCCTTAGTCCTAATATGTAGTATACCCATTTTAAATATGGGGAATTGATGCACAATAAGGTGAAGTCACTTGCTGGCTCAGGAGCTGAGGAACTCCCCACCAGTTTATATTAATTGAGCTCTGATTGAAAGAGAGTTGGCAGAGGAAGCCAATTAACTGAGTGGAGAATACAACTGAGGGTCTCATTGGATGAAAGTATCCCCAGTATAGGACTATATAGGACTATATAGGCAAACAGGAAGGTAGATGTATGCAGAACTGGCATTTGCTGCACCCTTCCCCAGAAGTAAGTAGGGAAGTCGGCTATTGATTATAAATATAATATCTAATAAGGCATTGTGGTGGCTGTGGTCAGTTACTGAGTCTGGAAAGTACTTTCAGGGGACCACCCTGCGATACTTGTCCAAGGTCACTCATCAAGTCAGTGGTAGATCCAGGAATAGAACCCAAGTCTCCTGACTCCCAAGTCTCTTCTGCAGCTATTAGATAGTACCTTCCCCCAGTCCCAAAAAAGACGACTAACACAGAGCATTGTAACAAATACAGTCTTAACAATGAGCAGAAACCCATAGGCTCCTACCAATTTCTGGTTGAACTGTACCCATTTTTGAGGTGCATTAGCAGAAAGTCAGTGTCAAACTTATAAACTTCCAATATATCAAGTGTATCTTAAATGGCTGTGTGGTAGTTTTATTAGCTTAATTATCGCATTCCCTTCTTGTGATGCTGTATGTTAAGTTCCCATGCAGCATGCTTTTATAGCCAGATTAAGAAATGCTGCCACTCTTCTGCCTTAGTATGGGAATCATTCTTGACTGGATGTATTCCTTTGAGTTAGGATTAGTTCTCAAACCACATAATATACAAATGATATATTTGTATATATATTTTCCTTATATATTCCCGATATATTTTCCTTCCCCATGGAAGGAAAAGGTCTGGGTAGAGACCGTCGAATCGTGGAAGTCAACAAATGGCTACACAGGTAGTGTCGGAGAGAAGGCTTTGGATTCTTTGACCATGGGATGGTGTTCCAAGAAGGAGTGCTAGGCAGAGACGGGCTCCACCTAATGAAGAGAGGGAAGAACATCTTCGCAAGCAGGCTGGCTAACCTAGTGAGGAGGGCTTTAAACTAGGTTCACTGGGGGAAGGAGACCAAAGCCCTGAGGTAAGTGGGGAAGTGGGATACCAGGAGGAAGCAGGAGCGCACGAGAGGGCAGGGCTCCTGCCTCATACTGAGAAAGAGGAACGATCAGCAAGTTATCCCAAGTGCCTATACACAAATGCAAGAAGCCTGGGAAACAAGCAGGGAGAACTGGAAGTCCTGACACAGTCAAGGAATTATGATGTGATTGGAAGAACAGAGACTTGGTGGGATAACTCACATGACTGGAGTACTGTCATGGATGGATATAAACTGTTCAGGAAGGACAGGCAGGGCAGAAAAGGTGGGGGAGTTGCACTGTATGTAAGGGAGCAGTATGACTGCTCAGAGCTCAAGTATGAAACTGCAGAAAAACCTGAGAGTCTCTGGATTAAGTTTAGAAGTGTGAGCAACAAGGGTGATGTCATGGTGGGAGTCTGCCATAGACTACCGGACCAGGGGGATGAAGTGGACGAGGCTTTCTTCCAGCAACTCACGGAAGTTACTAGATTGCAGGCCCTGGTTCTCATGGGAGACTTCAATCACCCTGATATCTGCAATACAGCGGTGCACAGATAATCCAAGAAGTTTTTGGAAACTGTAGGGGACAATTTCCTGGTGCAAGTGCTGGAGGAACCAACTAGGGGCAGAGCTCTTCTTGACCTGCTGCTCACAAACCAGGAAGAATTAGTGGGGGAAGCTAAAGTGGATGGGAACCTGGGAGCCAGTGACGATGAGATGGTTGAGTTCAGGACCTGACACAGGGAAGAAAGGAGAGCAGCAGAATACGGACCCTGGACTTCAGAAAAGCAGACTTTGACTCCCTCAGGGAACTGATGGGCAGGATCCTCTGGGAGAATAACATGAGGGGGAAAGGAGTCCAGGAGAGCTGGCTGTATTTATAAAGAATCTTTATTGAGGTTACAGGGACAAACCATCCTGATGTGTAGAAAGAATAGTAAATATGGCAGGCCACCAGCTTGGCTTAATAGTGAAATCCTTGCTGATCTTGAACACAAAAAAGAAGCTTACGAGAAGTGGAAGATTGGACAAATGACCAGGGAAGAGTATAAAAATATTGCTCGCGGATGCAGGAGTGAAATCAGGAAGGCCAAATCACACCTGGAGTTGAGGCTAGCAAGAGATGTTAAGAGTAACAAGAAGGGTTTCTTCAGGTATGTTAGCAACAAGAAGAAAGTCAAGGAAAGTGTGGGCCCCTTACTGAATGAGGGAGGCAACCTAGTGACAGAGGATGTGGAAAAAGCTAATGTACTCAATGCTTTTTTTGCCTCGGTCTTCGTGAACAAGGTCAGCTCCCAGACTACTGCACTGGGCAGCACAGCATGGGGAGGAGGTGACCAGCCCTCTGTGGAGAAAGAAGTGGTTCAGGACTATTTAGAAAAGCTGGACGAGCACAAGTCCATGGGGCCAGATGCACTGCATCCAAGAGTCCTAAAGGAGTTGGCGGATGTGATTGCAGAGCCATTGGCCATTATCTTTGAAAACTCATGGCAATCGAGGGAAGTCCCGGACGACTGGAAAAAGGCTAATGTAGTGCCCATCTTTAAAAAAGGGAAGAAGGAGGATCCTGGGAACTACAGGCCAGTCAGCCTCACCTCAGTCCCTGGAAAAATCATGGAGCAGGTCCTCAAGGAATCAATTCTGAAGCACTTAGAGGAGAGGAAAGTGATCAGGAACAGTCAGCATGGATTCACCAAGGGCAAGTCATGCCTGACTAATCTAATTGCCTTCTATGACGAGATAACTGGCTCTGTGGATGAGGGGAAAGTGGTGGACGTGTTGTTCCTTGACTTTAGCAAAGCTTTTGACACAGTCTCCCACAGTATTCTTGCCAGCAAGTTAAAGAAGTATGGTCTGGATGAATGCACTATAAGGTGGATAGAAAGTTGGCTAGAGTGTCGGGCTCAACGGGTAGTGATCAATGTCTCCATGTCTAGTTGGCAGCCAGTATCAAGTGGAGTGCTGCAAGGGTCGGTCCTCGGGCCGGTTTTGTTCAATATCTTCATAAATGATCTGGAGGATGGTGTGGATTGCACCCTCAGCAAGTTTGCAGATGACACTAAACTGGGAGGAGAGGTAGATACGCTGGAGGGTAGGGATAAGATACAGAGGGACCTGGACAAATTAGAGGATTGGGCCAAAAGGAATCTGATGAGGTTCAACAAGGACAAGTGCAGAGTCCTGCACTTAGGACGGAAGAACCCCATGCACCACTACAGACTAGGGACCGAATGGCTCGGCTGCAGTTCTGCAGAAAAGGACCTAGGGGTTACAGTGGACGAGAAGCTGGATATGAGTCAACAGTGTGCCAAGAAGGCCAATGGCATTTTGGGATGTATAAGTAGGGGCATTGCCAGCAGATCGAGGGATGTGATCTATTCAACATTGGTGAGGCCTCATCTGGAGTAGTGTGTCCAGTTTTGGGCCCCACACAACAAGAAGGATGTGGAAAAATTGGAAAATGTCCAGCGGAGGGCAACAAAAATCATTAGGGGACTGGAACACATGACTTATGAGGAGAGCCTGAGGGAACTGGATTGTTTAGTCTGCGGAAGAGAAGAATGAGGGGGGATTTGATAGCTGCTTTCAACTACCTGAAAGGGGGTTCCAAAGAGGATGGATCTAGACTGTTCTCCGTGGTAGCAGATGACAGAACAAGGAGTAATGGTCTCAAGTTGCAGTGGGGGAGGTTTAGGTTGGATATTAGGAAAAACTTTTTCACTAGGAGGGTGGTGAAACACTGGAATGCGTTACCTAGGGAGGTGGTGGAATCTCCTTCCTTAGATATTTTTAAGGTCAGGCTTGACAAAGCCCTGGCTGGGACGATTTAGTTGGGGATTGGTCCTGCTTTGAGCAGGGGGTTGGACTAGATGACCTCCTGAGGTCCCTTCCAACCCTGATATTCTATGATTCTATGATAGGTTATAACCTGAATCCAGAGAATGGTGAAGGCCAGCATTACCAGCCATTTACAAACAAATAAATCCTAATGAGCCCAGAAACAAGTTTTCATTAAATGTCAAACTACAGTTTCAAGATTTTAAGAAAAGCCATGAAAATACATGATAGGTGAGGTGACATATAAAGGCTCATTACACTTCCACGGAGTGTCAAGTTTCATTCTTCTACAAAGGATCATCCTGTCTGGTCTTTGTTGCTGCAGTGAGCATGTTGCATTTTAGCGCTATAAAGATCTGCAGTTAACCCTTTGTACAGATGTACTTCTGCAGGACATGTTCAGCATGAAAAGATTACTGCAGCCTCAGTGTTTCTTGCTAGTAAGTGTAATGCTGACTCACGCAGAGATGTTGGCAGTAAGGTTCAAACCCGGGACCTCTTGAGCTAAATGCAGGCACCTCTACTGCATAAGCTAAATAATACATTTCTCTTAGCCAATGTTGTGGCAGGCTCATCAATCTCTGGACGGCCTTGCCACCACTAGAGGGGGACAGAGTGCCACTCCAAGCAAGCAGGGGGTTACATACTCGCCCTGGGTAAGCAAATGAATTCCCTCGCTTCAGAGACTTTGAATTGCCTAAAATCCCTGTATGGGCCACCACCTGTAACTTTAGCACCCTTGTGGCCAAGATGGAGTCTGCTCTGCAGGCAGCTCCAGCCAAGAAAAGGCACATGCAGAATGCAGCAGGGAAACTCCCTTCTATCCCAGGGACACTTATTCCACACTCCCTGGAGTGAATACACACACACACACACACACACACACTACAATGAATATAGGAAATGAAATATTTATTAGCAGAGGAATTCCTGGTCATCTTTGGCGCCAGTGAACTTTCGACAACAAACCCCTCCAGTGCTGCCTTCTTGCTGCTCTCTGCAAACCCACACAGAGCAATAACCTCCCCACTTAGCTAGCTACAGCCTCCCTCCTTATTCCCCATGAAACGTCACAAGCCCCCAGTACTCACAGCCTATACAGCTCTGCACAACAGTGATATTGGTCCAGCTCTGGTTTGTTCTTCTCAGGTGATTCCTCTCGAGCATAGTGCTCCTCCTCGCTTCTGTCCTAAGGCATCCCCGGTCAGCCACTCTGCCCCCCCAAGTTTCAGGCAGGTTCTCGGTTGCTTCACTTTGTGAGGGCCTGCTCACTGTAGTCCTTTTGTCTGGAACAACAGATGCACACACCCTGTCACTTCCCCTCTCTCCACACCCCTGGAACAAGCAAGCCTTCCTCTTCCTGGAACCATCAGCACTTCCTCTGCCTCAGGACAAGGTTTTAAAGGGGCCATGCTCTCTAAACCTCAATGGGGTTACAGTAGCAATAACCAACAATGGCAAGGTAATCGCTGCAAGTTCTCCAGATCTAGGTGAGATATGACATGCCCCCTGATAGCAAACCTAAGGAGCATCCCTGCACTCAGGCTGTGCCAATTAGGTGTACCTGCAGAGTTGGCTCTGCCTGGAGAATTGGGAGCTTAAAAAGGTGGAGCTGGCACCAAAGCAAGGAGGGAAAGTTTGCCCAAGAAGAGAGGCTGCTACAGACTCCTGTATCCAAAGGAGACCAGCCTAAGGCAGTGATCAGACCTCCCTTTTCCCTCCCCGTCTTTGTTTAAGGCACATAGACACAGCAGCCCTGAGAGGGTTTCTGGGGACATCTGCTCTCTGTCATTGCCCTGTAACTAGATCTGAGGAGCAGCGCCAGGGACTTGAGATAAACTCAGAAGGGCCTTGGGAGTGAGCTCATCTCTTGTGGGGAACAGTGAGTTTGCCCAGGGTTCCAGAGGCGACCCAGGGGCAAGAGACAAAGAGACAATGACTGAGCCCAGGCAGAGAGCTGGCCGACTACAAGTGGTGGGGAATGCAGACATGATGCCTGACACAGCTGGCCTGTCAGAACCTTGACCCAGAGCAGGTTAGGGACTCCCATCTGATGAAGACCACTAATTTAGATTACCTGGATATTAGCAAAGAGACACATGAGCAGTGCTTGAGGGCAGAAACCTGACCCAAAGAGGCATGCACCCAGGTGGTGGGACATCATTTAAAAGAGCTTTGCCGGCAGTGAGGTAGGGGAGTATTGATCTTCCTGTTCTGAGCGTAAGTAAGTGGCAGCTAAGAATGTCCCAAAGGCTCCTTTGGTCTCAATGCCCTTAGTGGAAACCATATTTGAGAGACTAGGAATGGACATGCGGTTGGCTTTAGAGAAGAGATCATCAGGAAACCAGTAAATACTTGTAGTGGTGGACGATGCCACTCACTACTCTGAAGCGCTCAGTTAAGGCAACAGTGATCGCTCCCAAGCTTGTGAGAGTCTTTGCCCGGGAAGGTTTCCCACAGGATATATTGACTGACCAGGGCTCCAGCTTCACCTCGCAGGTGATGCGTGAGCGATGTTCCCTCCTTCAAATCAAGGCTTGAGGACATCAGTGTACCATCCACAAATAGATGGCCTGGTGGAAAAATATAACAAGATGTCAAAAGATGTTGAAACGATTTGTCAGGATTGAATCTTGGTGCTGGGACCAGTTCCTCCCACCGCTTCTATCTGCCATGTGAAAGGTACCCTAAGCCTCCACAGGTTTCTCGCCCTTTGAACTGCTCTACAGATGCCAGCCCTGGGGATTCTTGAATGTGTTGCAAAAGGGCTGGGAGGATCAAGATGCAAACATGCTCAGGATGACCCAATACATCATTCGACTACAGGAACATCTCAAGAAGATGAGCACTTTCACAAAGGAGGACCTCGTCCAGGCTCAACAGAGGCAAGAATAGGGATATAATCAAGGGGCATACTTACAAACCTTCCACCCCAGAAACAGGGTGTTGCTCCTGTTACCATCCTCTGAGCCAAAATGAATGGCCCGTTGGCAGGGCCCATTCAAAGTGCTGAGACAAACAGGCCCAGTCGTTTATGAGATCAAGCTCCCCAGCAAGGGGACAGAGACAAATGTCTAGTCAATTTTCTCAAGCCATGAAAGACACAGGAAGTCCTGATAGAACCTTGGCCAGGGAGTCCTGAACTAGGACCCGAGGTAGCTGCTAGCCCAGAGTCTGAACTCATACCATTAAATGAAGCCTTGCACCAGAACAGAAAACCCAGTTGGTACAAAATGATCCAAGACTTTGATAAGATGTTTTCTACAAGCCTAGTGAGAACACACATAATACACCATCATTTGGAGACCACGCTGGGACAAGTGTTTAGAGAGAATCCTTGACCCTTGCCCAAGAGGATATGGGACACATTCTTAGTAGAGGAGCAGACAATGCTGAGTATGGGGGGTCATTGAGGAATCGAAGAGTGACTGGAGGAACCCTATTACCCTGGTCCCCCAAGCAGATGGCACAGTTCGAGTCTATATTGACTTTTGTAAGGTCAGTTCCCTCACAAAGTTTGACAGTTACCCAGTGCTGCAAGTGGATGAGCTGTTAGAATGGTTGGGCTCAGCACAATATCTCAGCACGGTGGATCTTACAAAAGGCTATTAAGAGATCCTCCTGTCTCCATCCTCTCAGGCGAAAACTTCCTTTGGCCATTTCCACTTTAAAGCCATGTCATCTGGCCTGCAAAGGGCCACAGTCACTTCCCAGCACCCAATTAATCAAATATCTCCCCCCCACCGGCAATATGCCACGGCTTACCTTGGCAACATTGTAATTTATAGACATACCTGGAAAGCCCATGTTTGTCACCAAAGAGCAATATTGACTTTCCTACAAGAGACCAGCCTCACTGGTAACCCTGCCAAGTGTAAGTTGGCCATGACAGAAGTGACTTATTTAAGATAGCAGATAGGAGGAGGTCTAGTGAAACTACTGACACATAAGGTCCATGCATTAAACTGCCGCCCTACGCAAGAGAGCAGAAGACAGATGTGCCTCTGTCTGCTGAGATGGGCCTCTGTCCTCGCCAACTTTTGTCACTCAGGGGTGTGAAGAAAACACCTCCCTGAATGAGAAAAGTTTTAAGGATGAAAAGCACCAGTATGGACAGCGCTTCATTGGTGGGAGCCACTCTCCCGTCGATGAAGCTACCGCCCGTCCTCGGGGGCTGGTTTTATAAGAGCAGCTACACTACGTACTTTACAACGGTGCGGCTGCAGCGGCACAGCTGCGCTGTTGTAAGGTGCACGGTGTAGACATAGCCTAAATTAGTTTGTAGATGCTAAGTCCCTTTCATGTCTTAATTGCCTTTACTTTATGTATACAAATGTGTTCAGTTAACCTGATCAAAGATGTGAGACGCTGCAGGAAACTGGTAATAGTACCTATGTTGTCTTCAGCTTATCTATCCCTGTTATAATGAATGACCGGCAGTTTCCTAACATAAATCGGTGTAAGTAGATTACTCGTGTGCACACAGGAAATAGAATGTTAACTTCAGAGTGATGGGGGGGTGGGATAGCTCAGTGGTTTGAGCATTGGCCTGCTAAACCCAGGGTTGTGAGTTCAATCCTTGAGGGGGCCATTTAGGGATCTGGGGCAAAAATTGGGGATTGGTCCTGCTTTGAGCAGGGGGTTGGACTAGATGACCTCCTGAGGTCCCTTCCAGCCCTGATATTCTATGAATCTATGGGTCAGTGTATAGTCACATGCTGCGCTCAGAACACTTGATAGTCTGTCTCAGCTATAAAAGAGAAACCTCAGGCCTGATCCTGCCATCTCTAGTCTGCTGAACTTTAAACAGTTACTTGGAATACCCTGGAAAGTGCATGGAAAGATGCTAACAGATTAGACAGCTAAGATGCCATTTGGAATATACCCTTTGGAATGATTCCAGAGAGACTTTGTGCAAACCAGCAAACGCCCCATAAATACTACAGATATGATCTAAGGACTTGCAATCATTTGTAATGTATATGATCTTTTAACCATTCAATAACTCTCTTTTATTAATAAATCTTTAGTTAGTTTACTAAGGATTGGCCGACAGCATGATAGTTGAATAAGATCTGAAATATATATTGACCTGGGGATAAGTGTCTGATCCTTTAGGATTGGCAGAACCTCATGTATGGTGAATTGGTTTTTCAATAACCTCTCATCATATAAGACCAGTTTGTCTGGATAGGAACCAAAGACTGGAATGCCTAAAGGGGACTGGGTTTGACTTCTTGTTAACCAGTGTGGTGCTGCTACAGAAGCTCTTTTGTTACTGGTTTGGTAACTCTAATGATAGAATAACTCACCAGTGTTATTCATCCGATGAAGTGAGCTGTAGCTCACGAAAGCTTATGCTCAAATAAATTGGTTAGTCTCTAAAGTGCCACAAGCACTCCTTTTTCTTTCACCAGTGTTTGGGGTATGCCTGCCCTGTTTCTTGTGGTCTGCCCTGAGTGCGATATCCTCAGTCCAATCTTGGCACCAGTCACAGTGGCTACACACTGTGAAAGACTCAAACCCCAGGATTATGTGCTGTTGTCTGGCACTCCAGGCCTATGGCTTCTGGATGCAGCACTGAACTGGAAAGGAGCATGCAAATGCAGATTTTTTTCCCTGAGAGATTGGGACTGGATAGATGCCTGAACAAGAAACCTTTCTGTCTTAGGGGACGGGGGAAGTACGTGATAGGACACACCCCCATCCCACTGACAGCAAGCCTAATAAGCGGCCCTGCACTCAGGCAGTGTCAGGTGCACCTGCAGAGCACACATTTCCTGGAAAATGGGCACTTAAAAAGGTGAAGCTGGCCACAGAAGCAGGGGGGAAAGTTTGCTCAAGAAGAGAGTGTGCTAGAGACTTCTAGGTAGCCTTGTAGCCAGTGGATCCCAGCCCAAAGTAGTGACTAGTCTTCCCTTCCCTCCACCCATTGTTTATCGCAGACAGACACTGCAGCCTTGAGAGAGGTTCTGGATGTCTGCTCTCCGTCAGGGCTCTGTAGCTGGACCTGAGGAGCAGCGCCAGGGATTGGAGATAATTAGACTCAGAAAGGACCCCAGGAGTGAGTGCATCTCCTGCAGGGAGCAATGAGCTTGCCCAGGGATGTGGACCCAGGGGCAAGAGACATAAAGAGATGATGATCAAGTCCAGGTTGAAAGCCGGCCCACTGCACTTGGGCACCCTCTTTCACTGCTGCAAATAGATCTAGACATGGACAATGCTCGTTTGCCATGCAGTGAAACTAAGAGCTGAGTACTGCACCTCCAGTATACATGGCCAAATCCTGCTCCCATTGAAATCAGGGACACAAGTCTTAGAGACTTTAATAAGAGCAGGGGTACGCCCTTGATCCTTGAAAGGCAAAATTCTGCTCTCTGTTACGCACCGGAGGCCAACTCATATTCTGCCCTCCCAATAGGCATATGCTTCTCATAGACATCAGCAGGAGTTCCACACACAAAGGGAGCAGAATATCAGAGTCAGGTGCCATCTTGCGGAGGCGAAAGCAGAATTTTGCCCTTAGTGAGGAAAAAGAAAAGAAAAAGGCTTTGCAAAGCATCTGGTAAGGCCTGACTGCCTTCCACCTAGTGATCAACCTCCTTTGGGTTGTGTAAGCTTTGCAAACCTAAAATAAAGGCCTGATTTTGCAAGGTGCTGAGCATCCTCCACTCCCATTGCCTTTCCTGGAAGCTGTAGACATCTTGGGATCAGTGCCTAAAATCACTACCCTTTGCTCTTCATGCTCTTCATGTTTTGTTCCTGTTACTTTAAGGCCAGCACCAGCTGGGATTTTTCAGCATGGCCTACAGCCGTCCTGCCAGTAGCAGTTAGCAGCTGGTATCACTGAGATAGCCACGTATAGAAAGCTGTGTAAGTCACATCTGCTTGGTTTGCTTTCATGAATCTTCATGGTTAATGACCTGATTCTGTGAGTAAAGACGAATAATTCTCATCTTTGCTGAGCAGTAAAGGGCAAATTCGTCTCATCCCATTGCTGCAACAGGATATCATGCAGTGAGCATGGAGGCCTGGCCACCCATCCAAAGCATGCTGTGAAATTCTGAAGACCAAACTTCACTGTTGGCTGGTTGGCCATTTACTATCTGAAGGAGGCGAAAGCATCCTGCGATCTACCAGCTCTCTACAGAACACCACTGGTCATTGGCCCATAGTTTCAGAACCCTGGGGATACAGCCTTGTTCTCTGTTTCCTGTACTAGATATTATACAGATGCAGCATTTTACCCCGAAGCTTTTCAGTGATGGCTAGTGTAATTCCAATATATCACTTAGCTATATACAGAAAGTAGTTGCAAGGCTTAATTAGTTAATGCATGTAACGTGCTTTGGGATCCTCAGAGGGGAGGTGTTATGGATTTCAAAGCTCAATATATTAATATTATGTCATATTATTATATGATTATTTATGTTGATACATTTTTATCAGTTTGGCATGGTGCACATCAGCACTAAGTACGGCTGCAGAATTTGCAGCCAGCCAGCCTGTCATTTCCAAGACCAGACTTGATTTATGGTCTCATTTCCTGTTTTTCCTCCCACTGCTCACAGACCTTTTCTTTCCTCTCCGTGGTCCATTTATTAAACGTAGAGTTGGAAACACAATTAGAATTTACTCAAGTCTGTAATATCTGACTACTAAATCTTCAGAAGAGTAAAAATTCTTCCCAACTTCCATCTTATCCACGTTGCCTGTTGAACTGATTAACTCAGCTTTATTTATTGACTGAGTAAAAAAAAAATTGTCCAACTCCAAGCAATAACTGTGTGAATAATTCTGAAATGCCTCAGCATTGCTAAAAGACCACAAACCCAAAAGCACAGGAAAAAATGCCTTCTTGGCATCCCATAAGTACTGATGTATGAAGCTGAAAACCTGGAGTGTCGTGGTGTTAAGCACGGATACAGCAGGTGTTAACAGATAAGGTTCAAAACAGAGGGGGAAAGCTATTAGCTGTGGATTATGGGAAGGTCCCTTCCTTAGTCAGTGCCAGCAGAAACTAGATACTGATTTAATTTGAGTCTGTTTCCTCTGCTAAGTGTCACTTTGGGATTCTAATTTGAAAATATCAACATGTATAAAAAATCATTGTATTTAAGCGAGAATTCAACCTTGTTTTTCAGAGGTGCCATTCATGCATCATTTTGTAAAACAAAAACAAAGGCAGTGGCCAAAAACAAAGACATAGCTCCAAAACAGCTGAACTAAAATTGTGGGGGAGGCCCATGTTTCTTGTAGACTTTTTGTACACAGCTCACCTTCAGCAAATGGATGCTAAAGCAACAGTCAGGCCAAATACAGTCAAAAGGTAGGTTTTCTGCAGAAGAAGCATTTACAAACCTAAACCCAATAACATTTCTATTATATTTATGTCATACATTTTTAACTAATAAAGGAATTCCCTGTGGTGCTTCCAACTATACATTGCAGCATTACGCTAGTGCATGAGAACTAGAGAGTGAAAGTGACTGAAGACCAATTATAAATAAAAGTGACATTGACCAATTGATTTTCATTGTCCAACATCTCCAGATACTGGTGTGATAAGTGTACTAGTAAAACACATGGGGGGGGGGGCAGATTCTTATCTCTTACCCTTGCAATTCGTTTGACTTCAGCAGAGTTACTCCTGAATTGCCCTGGTATAGGGCGAGATCGTAATTAGTCCGAGGGAGTTGTCTTGTCAGTAGCTAAAAACTGCATTACACATTTCTGGGGGAAGGATTCTATTCCATCCATAGACTATGTTAATGCCTGTTTACCATAGGAAAAAGCTGTTTATAGAGTAATTCTCTATATGAAGGTCCTTACACCAAGCCCATCACCGTGGTATCTGAGTGCTGAGATTTCCATAAGACTTGTGATACAATATAGAAGCCCTGCTTGGCATTCTAACTATCCAGGGACCCAGTCTTTGATGCGCTGGGGAGAAGGGTGGAGAGCATGTTGTGTTTTTCTAAATGCTTTGACTATTTTGAATGCTACATTTTGTTAACAAAAACTTTTTCAGTGTGTATTAAAGAAGACAGGCAGCTAAAAGAGCTGGGCAAACTATTCTTAGCAGAGAGTTTATTCAATAGATTTAGCCCTATTTTTCCTTTTGGGGTGATCTTCACCACTGTGCAGAATGCCATCTGAATGAATTACCTACAGCCAGATCATGATAGTAACAGATTTGTTTGTTGTTTGCTGTTGTTCCATGGGCAATTCTGTGCGTACATGATGACTTGGGAAATTTTGTCCGTATAAAACTGATGAATCCTGGTTGATTTTATGAAATTTAAGAACATAAGAATGGCCATACTGGGTTAGACCAAAGGTTCATCTAGCCCAGTATCCTGTCTTCTGACAGTGGCCAATGCCAGGCGCCCCAGAGGGAATTAATAGAACTGGTAATCATCAAGTGATCCATCCTCTGTCACCCATTCCCAGCTTCTGGCAAACAGAGGCCAGGGCAGGGATCGGCAACGTTTGGCACGCAGCCCGTCCAGGAAATCCGCTGGCAGGCCAGGACAGTTTGTTTACCTGCAGCGTCCACAGGTTCGGCCGATCGCAGCTCCCACTGGCCGTGGTTTGCCTTTCCAGGCCAATGGGGGCTGCAGGAAGCGGCGTGGGCCGAGGGATGTGCTCGCCGCCGCTTCCCAGAGCCCCTATTGGCCTGGAACGGCGAACCACGGCCAGTGGAAGCTGCGATCAGGCGAACCTGCGGATGCTGCAGGTAAACAAACCGTCCTGGCCTGTCAGCAGATTTCTCTGATGGGCCACGTGCCAAAGGTTGCCGATCCCTGGGGTAGGGACACCATCCCTACCCATCCTGGCTCATAGCCATTGATGGACCTATCCTCCATAAACTTATCTAGTTTTTTTAATCCTGTTACAGTCTTGGCTTTCACAACATCCTCTGGCAAGGAGTTCCACAGGTTGACTGTGTGTTGTATGAAAAAATACTTCCTTTTGTTTGTTTTAAATCTGCTGCCTATTAATTTCATTTGTTGACCCCCAGTTCTTGTGTTATGAGAAGGAGTAAATAACACTTCCTTATTTACTTTCTCCTCACCAGTCATGATTTTACAGACCTCTATCACTTCCCCTTTAGTCGTCTCTTTTCCAAGCTGAAAAGTCCCAGTTTTATTCATCTCTCCTCATATGGAAGCCGTTCCATGCCCTGTTCTGTTGCCCTTTTCTGAGCCTTTTCCAATTCCAGGATATCTTCTTTGAGATGGGGTGACCACATCTGCACGCAGTATTCAAGATGTGGGCGTACCCTGGATTTATATCGAGTCAGTATGATATTTTCTGTCTTATTATCTATCCCTTTCTTAATGATGCCCAACATTCTGTTCGCTTTTTTGACGGCCGCTGCACGTTGAGTGGATGTTTCCAGAGGAACGTGTATAATTGAATGCCTCAATGTATATTGATGCAGCCACATGCTAGTGGAGTTTGTGGCACATATCTGGCAGCTCTGGGCTAGGGAGGTATGACAGGAACAACTAAGAATCATTAACCTGAATAGTCTTCCATTCAGGTAGACACACCCTAGGACAGGGTAGTCAACAGGCAGACTGAGGGCCAAATCCAGACCGCCATCTGCTTTTGAATGGACCCTGAAATCATTTTATTTACTTATTATTATTTTTTATTCTTATTATTTTCTTTGGAGTCTGGACCTTGATTATACCTTACCCAAGAAATTTGGACCTTGACAATAAATAATTGACTGCCCCTGCCTTAGGACAAGGAGACAGCGATAGCATACGCTGTCTCCCCAGGTTGTCTGCAAAGAGTGGGTATGGAGCAATGGAAAATCCCCAGCAGAAAAGAATGAACAAAGAAACAAGGTGTTAGAAGTGTCTGTTAAAATGAGGCATGCTCACTGAGCTAAGGTGGAATCTTTTGACCGCTGGGCCTGAAAAAGCAAAGAGAAGACACCACAACCAGGAATGGAAAACTGAGCTAGAGGAGCGAGATCCAGGAAAGGCAACCCAGGATGCCTCAAGGCACCGACCAAAATCCAAGGAATGCTCAAAAGTGGGCCTTGATTATCATACACATTGTAAAGAAAGTGGTCACTTTGGATGGGCTATTACCAGCAGGAGAGTGAGTTTGTGTGTGTGGTTTTTGGAGGGGGGGGTGGGGGGGGGAGAAAACCTGGATTTGTGCTGGGAATGGCCCAACTTGATTATCATACACATTGTAAGGAGAGTGATCACTTTAGATAAGCTATTACCAGCAGGAGCGTGGGATGGGAGGAGGTATTGTTTCATGGTCTCTGTGTATATAATGTCTTCTGCAGTTTCTACAGTATGCATCCGATGAAGTGAGCTGTAGCTCACGAAAGCTTATGCTCAAATAAATTGGTTAGTCTCTAAGGTGCCACAAGTACTCCTTTTCTTTTTCCATACTACTGGCTCTAAGGATTCATCCTTTGCACTGTGTGGTTGATTGGGTGACCAGATAGTAAGTATAAAAATCAGGACTGGGGTTGGGGGGGCAATTGGCACCTCTGTAAGACAAAATAAAATCGGGGCATCTGGTCACCCTATTAGTTGGTCACCTCAGTCACATGGTATTGTTTCTTTTCCCTGATTCAATGATCTATGATTTATAAGCAGGATAATTTCCTTTCTTGTTTGCAAGGTATCTGAACATTTGTGATTATTCAACAAATCTACCCTGTGAATAGAATAAAAAGTGTTTGAAAAGGGCCACAAGTGTTTAACACAGTGGTTCTCAACCCACGGGCTGCTTGTGGCCCAATCAGCACACAGCCATGGTCCATGTGACATCCTCAGGGCAATACAGGTAGTATATATATTGTGTGGATGCAACCCACATAACACAGAGAACTGCATATGCAGCTCACAATGGTAAATAGATTGAGAACCACTGGTTTAACACATTAGCAAAGCATGTGTCATGTTGCCTGTAGTGGCAGGTGCTCTAGGTGATAAGAGCCTACTACTGCTACCACTAATGGAATTACTCCTCTAACTCAAGTGGCGGAGGTCCTTAGGACAGTGTAGAAGGAGCACCATTGCCTTCTGAGCACCCCCTTGTGGCTGAGTGTGGCTCTGCTGTGGCCTGCCTCAGTTTTCCCTCCTGAATGAGGTAATAATGAGGTCACTTACACAAACCAGTCAAGGAGAAGCCAAACACTATACTTGCTTCTCTGAGTGCTTGCGTATGTCCATTCCACAGTAGGTGTGCGCGCCGCCCATGCACAGTTGTCAGAGAACTTTTTTCCCTCAGCAGTACCCATCAGGGTGGCTCAGGCACCCTCTGTTGTCACCCACCACTGCGTGGAGATATAAGAGAGTGGAGCCACGTCCAATATCCCTCAGTCCTTTTTACCGCCAGCGATGGTTGTTAGAGTGCTTCCAGACTTCTTGTGGCAAGTACTTCCCTCACTCCTTGTATATACCCTGTTCTTCTTGGATGTTATTTAGTAAGGTAAAGGGTAATTTAGTTAAATTTTAAAATTAGGTTTTCGTCTTTCTGATCAAATTCAAGATTCAGGACCGGGACTGGAACAATGCCTCACTCTCCAGGGTTAAAGTCCTGCTGGTCGTGCGATAAGCTGATGCTGGTCAGTGAAACGCACCCCACCTGCCTGAAACGCTTGGGAGAATCCCACATTAGTGTCACCTTTGTAAAGGATTCAGGCCTCGCTCAAAGAAAGATTGAGTGGCCTGGCTCAAGTGTTTGCTTATGGAGACAGCACTTTGCCCTCCCACCCCCCGCATCAGCGCCATCGCTTCCGGTACACACTCCAAGTACTATAGCTTCAGAACGGAGCAACCCACCAGACATGGCTACGGCGTCTCGATCTTTTTCACTGCTGCTGAAGATGAGGCTCAGTACCTTGGTCGAGTTCAATGGTACCAAAGTCAGCTACAGGCAAAGTCTCTAGAAGAGGGTCTGAGGAGAGGCACTCCCTAGAACATTTATCAACCAAAAAGAAGATCATTGCTGTCGGAAGTTGTGCCAGGTCTGTTGAGGCCAACCCCTGAAAAATCCTTGCATCATGGGCAGGAATCATTACCTCTACCAACCATTCTACCAACATCAGGAGCATGCAGTACCGTTACCTCCCATGCTTTTTCACAAGCTGGTGCAGTCAAGAGGCAAACCAACAATGATATCCCCGCTACCTCCATCACTGGGCTCTGACTACCTAACCCCAGTTCTGAATGGCTCTGCTCTTCCATTGTCAGGGGACTCAGAGTCTTCTTAGTCAGACTTGGAGGTGTGCTCTTCAGGGAGCATACCCTGCCCTGGGTCATGCAGCAGTCACAGCACTGGTCTCCTTCTAAGAGCCCAGATAAAACTTAAAAGTCCCAAGACAAAAGTCTCTAGGTTCCAACTAGCTCCTTCTGCTCTACGGCCTCAGGCTTTTCTGATACCTGGAGAGCTCTACCATCATTCCCCTGCTTGTTCAGGGTCTCTCTCAGGCCTCCCTGCCTTCCATTTACTTAGTGAGTTAATTATTCCCAGGTGGACGTGGCTTGGCTCATTCCCTTTAGTGTAACTTGGGTATCTAACTCCCCTAAAGGGCCAGCCCTGTGACAGGCAGCACTGCAGATCAGGATTCAAACCATGCTGACAACCTCCATGTGAGGTGGTTACAAAAGTGGCAACTGAGCCAGGTCTTGAACTCCCATGAGTCGCAGATGCTTGGGATAAGTTTCAGAGGGGAAGAGTGTATGTCACATCCCCCTTTAATAGCTGGTCCACTAGCGGCTAATAGCTTACTTCTGCTACAAGCTAATGGAATTACTCCGTTGGCTTACACAGAGGACTGTGCTGAAGTAGTTAGGTTCAGTCCCTACTGAAAACCTACACGGTGAGAGGAGCCATTACAAGAATACTTCTACAGTGAATGCTCTGATTAGTATGGATTCATGATGCTTTCCATGAAAAGTCCCATGAGCAAAATGTCACTCTTCCAGCGGTGGGTGAACAAGCAAATGAAAAGAGATGTGGATAGCAATGAAGTGAGTCTGCAGATTTAATTGTAATATCTGAACACATTTCTTTCTGTATTGACAACCACCCTCCAATAGGTGAGGAGATAGACAGCTACAGACATAGATGGCTAGATTGGGGGAGGGGAGCCTACAGTTTATAAAGAGTGAAAAGTAAATTCAATTTTATTTTATTATTCAGTTTTAATAATCTAAACTGCTATTACTAACTTGGGGCAGTAAACCCTTTCTATTTCCGTGCTTTTTTAGAGTCTGACACTGTCCCTTTAATGCAGATAAAGGTCTGCCTTAAAGTACCCTGGCAATTACAGGCCAGTAAACCTAACTTCAGTACCAGACAAATTGGTTGAAACTATTGTGAAGAACAGAATTATCGGACACATAGATGAACACACTATGGTGGAGAAGAGCCAACATGGCTCTTGTAAAGAGAAATCAGGCCTCACCAATCTATTAGAATTCTTTGAGCGAGTCAACAAACATGTGGACAACAGGGATCCAGTGGATATAGTGTACTTGAACTTTCAGAAAGCTTTTGACAAGATTACCATTCAAGAAAGAGATCTTGGAGTCATCGTGGATAGTTTACAGAAAACATTCACTCAATGTACAGCAGCAGTAAAAAAAGCTAACAGTAATGTTAGGAATCATTAGGAAAGGGATAGATAACAGAAAATAACATAATTCCACTATGTAAATCCATGATATGCCCATGGCTTGAAAACTGCATGTTGTTCTGGTCGCCCCATCTCAAAAAAAGATATATTAGAACTGGAAAAATACAGGGGAGGGTAACAAAAATTATTAGCAGTATGGAACATCTTCCGTATGAGGAGAAATTAAAAAGACTGGAATTGCTCATATTAGAAAAGAGATAACTAAGGGGTGGTATGATAGAGGTCTATACAATCATCAGTAGTGTGGAGAAAGTGAATAGGGAAGTGTTATTTACCCCTTCACACAACATAAGAAGCAGAGGTCAGCCAAATGAAATTAATAGGCTGCAAGTTTAAAACAAACATGAAGAAGTACTTCATCACACAACGCACGGTCAACCTGTGGAACTCATTGCCAGGGAATGTTGCGAAGGCCAAAACGATAACTGGGTTAAAAAGAATTAGATAAGTTCATGGAGGATAGGTCCATCAATGGCTATGAACCGAGATGGTGATGAACGCAACCCCACACTCTGGTGTTCCTAAGCATTTGACTGCCAGAACTGGGAGTTGACGGCTGGGGATAGATGACTGGATAATTACCCTGTTCTGTTCATTCCATCTGAAGCATCTGTCACTGACCATTATCAGAAGACAGGATACTGGGCTCTATTGACCATTGGTCTGACCCAGTATAGTCGTTCTTATGTCTTAAGGGACTGGCAAAAATGAGTTGCCTATTGAAGGCTGTTTATAACTAAGAGTCAAAGAGGTTGTACTGTAGCCCACGCGGAGATACAAGGGGGGATTCTCGTGGTCATTTAAAATAGAGGGTTGGTGACTGGAGGTCATCCTCTGAATGGCTTCACTGCACTTGCATTAGTAAATACAACACTGGCTAAGGCTGCAGCACACAGCAGAGTTCCAGTTGCTTCAGCACAAAAGCAGAGGAATTGAGTATTTAACATCAATATCAGCAGAACTGTTTCATGACCTTCAACGGGACCCGGCCCCCTACTGTGTTATTCATCAGCAAAACTTGGCTGGGCTGGGGAATCATTTCAGACACACTCAAACGCCTCCTGCGGAGAGCATCAAGGGTTTGGGGACTTAACAGTGATGAGCCTCACACCGCCCATGCCTGAGTCAGAAGGGCTGGAAGCTGCGCTCTCAGAAGCTGCTTTTGATCAGAAACACGTTCTGTGCTGTCCGAAGACAGATCCACTTGAAACAGTTTCAGTTCATATTCTGACCCATCTTCCCCCTGGGTCACTCGACCCCAGCCACCCGAAATAAAACAAGAACCTTCCTTTGGCTGACATGTGTCATTCCTCTCTGGAAACCCCTCCTCTGGCTCTGTATAAACACAGGGTAGCTGTGGCTGCTCATCAGGACTGGGAGCCACTTGTTTAGAGGGCTACGGGGGGGCTCACACCAAGGAGCCTGCAAGTCCCTGACTGCAGCACCAAGCAGCCCTGTCCCAACCTGGGGTTGCTCAGGGCAGCGCAGAAAAGGCCACCGAGTATCCCCCCCAGCCCCCAGCTGCTCCACTGTCAGCACCTGCACAGTCCTGAAAGACAGGGCAAGATTATGCTAATGAATTTGCAGCACCTCCAGGACCCCCCCATACCCCCCCCCAAGTCTTACCCTCTGCCTCCCTGGTCAGAGACTACCATGCAATAGTTTCTACAGTGCAGCTTGAGGAGAAGACAGAGCTTTGCTACAGAATGTGCCAGGGGGGTTCTGGGGACTTTTTGCTCAAAGTCTAGCATCATGCTTATAAATCATTAATTGTCTAGTTTTTCCTGTTGTGTTTTGAGGGGCCTTATTGAGTTTTAGGACCTTGGTATTCAATTCTCCCCCAACTGTGGGACAGCCTTCCTAAACTGTATTTATTAAGCCACCACTCTCCCCTCAGTCAAACCTCTCAACTCACTTCTGCTGGGAAGCCCACACCAAGTGAACTAGCTAGACTATTAATTAGAAAACTTTGTCCCCAACTCTATTGGGGAAAAATAAAATCAATAGTTCTGTGTTCTGAAACTGCCTGAGGCAGGAGAGATTTCATTCTTCAAGAGTCCTTAATTTCATGCACCCATAACAAAAATGGATTTAGCAGCAGAATTGTTTCTAAAGAGAATATTTCTCACACTTTTCCCCTAAGAGACCAATGAACTTGCATTTCTTCCATCTCATTGCAGTAGCTTTAAACAAGGCTCATCAGAAAACAGTTGGAGAAATACTCCTGTTTGCCATCTAGGGTATTTTACATGCACTCATGTTTATTTTACTAGTCGTTTAGAATGCAGCAGGTAGACTTTGAAAAACCGTCTCTTCAGCTATCTGGGATACAAATAGACTGTAATAAATAAAGATGGGCGTAGCGAGTAGGAGGAGAGAGGTGATTTTACGTCCATATACAGCACCGGTGACACCAATAATGGAATACTGTGTCCAATTCTGGTGTCTACATTATGGAAAGAATGTTGAAAAACTGGAGAGGTGCAGAGAAGAGTCATAAAAATGATTTGAGGGCTGGAAAAAAGGCTGCTCGATCTGGTTAGTTTATCGAAAAGAAGACTGAGAGATGACTTGATTATGATGTATAAGTACCTTCACAGAGAGCCCATACTGGTTACTAGAATCTAGCAGAGAAAGGCAGAACAAGACTCAATGGCGGAAGTTGAAGCTAGATGAATTCAAGTTGGAAAGAAGGCACACATTTTTAACAGGGTGATTAACAATGGAACAAACTACTGAGGGAAACCGTGGATTCCCCATCTCTTAATATCTTCAGATCAAGTCCGGATTCCTTTCTGAAAGATACGCTTTAGTCAGGGCTGGCCTTAGGGAAAATGGTGCCCTGGGAGAACTTGTATTTGGTCACCCTTTCTTTGAAAGAAACCCAAACTGTACTGCAAGAGATATCACTGCCTAAAGACTGACAGATGGTTCAACACTGCACCTGAAGTGGTTCACTGGACCCAGCAGGTCCTCCCTTGAGGAGAGCCAGGGACTATCAATCAGTGAGCATGGAGAGTGTGACAGTGGTGGGCAATTCCAACTGACCCCTGGCTCCTGGCAAGGGGAATATTTAATTTGGGATCACACAAGGAGCTCAGCAATGCGTGCTGGCCTGAAGCAGCAGCAGGGGCAGCAGAGCAGAGTGGGCAGGTGGGATTCCAGCCCCTCTGCGGGGGCAGGAGCAGCAGCAGCCAGGCGGAGGCAGAGGCAGAGGGAGTGGGGCTGCCCTTGCTGGGAGAATTGGGGCCTGGTGCAGGGCTCCTCAGCCACGACTGCCCCTTTCTGTAGCAGCCCGCAGCTCCTGCCTGGATGTGCTGCCATGGCTCCCTCCCCATGCACAGAGCATGTGTTAAAGTTATGGAGGCCCTCCAGAGACACGCCTTGCTGCCATGGGAGGGAGAAGGGGCAGCTTGCCTGGATCTTGGGCTCACTGGGGGCTTGGGCTCACTACGGGCTTTTCTCAGAGAGGGGGTGCATTTAACACCCTCTTGACCACATCACCCACCCATGAGGCCAGCCCTGTGCATAACCTCTGCTGAGGCAGATACATGGGTATCCCTAAACACCTGACACAATGGGTATGTGGGGGCCCAGCCACTTGCCAGAATGGGTGGCTATGTACGGGGTGGGAGGCTGGTGTCTGCAAGAACAGATAAGTGGGAGTCCATCTTCTGGGATGAGCACAAGGGGGATAGAGTGTCACCTGCAGGGATGGGTGTACTGGGGTCTATAGTGTATCACAGGACAGGCGTGTGGGGTTCCTGGTGCTTGCTAGGGCAGGTTTCGTTAATAATTCCATGTGTATGTTTTCTCTCTGAAAGCCCACCTCAGTACTACTAGATGGCCAGCAAAAGGCACTGTCATTGGATCATAAAAATTGCTGTACCAGGACAGTCCAAACAAAGCCTCTAGAACCTGTTATTTTGTCACCAACAGAGGTCAGCACTGGGTGCTTCAAAGGAATAAGACAACTGTTTGTGCTATTTAATACCCGGGACAGGAATTCTTTCCTGACCAATTGACAACCCCGGAAATGAGAATCTGGAGCCCACTGTAGTTTTATCCTAACTGCTGTCAAAATTGCTTGACACAGCACGTGCCCCAGGGGTTGCCAACATAAAAGGGGGAAAGACCAGGTTTCTGGGAGGTAAAATATGCTCAATATCTGCTCAGGCAAGGGCTGTGCGACAAATTTGGAATTTGAGTCTCTTCTATCCAGTGATTTTCATGGGGATTACTGCAGATGCTGTTGTTATAAAGCTGGGAGTGATGGTGCAGTATCAGATCCACCCCTCCCAAAGAAGGTGACTGGGAGCCCAGCAGGGCATCCTGAGGTTGGCTGCATTGGCCTAGACTGCTCCACTCCCCCAGCATCTCCTTTCACATTCCTCTTCTCCCTGCTGCAGGCCCGGGGAGCCCTTTAGGAATCATTTGGCTGTGAAGCTGGTGTGCTGCCAGGTTCTGCCACTGAGCCAGGTTCCCCCACTCCTTTTCTGTCCCCTTTTCCTGCCCCCCTTCTGGTCACTCCTGTCACTGACTTGGTGCTGGAGCACGGAGTGTCTGAGCTCCCCTGCCCAGTCCCCCTCCAGCGGCATCAGTGACCTGGGGGCTCAGCGTGAGACGCTCCTTCAGCTTCTGCCACAGCTGAACTCGCTGCCGCACCCAGGGCGGCTAGTGGTGCCTGGAGCGCAGCCTGCAACTCACGGTGGGCTCTGCGTTGTTGCAGAACCCCGGCCATCCTGCAGCCCTCTGGCCACTCCTGGCTCGCTCCTCTCGGCGCCTCTGAGGAATGGAGGGGGCACGGCACTCCACACTGTCCCTCACTGCTCCAGGTGCCCTCCTGCCCCCCTGCTGTGCACACCGCTGCGGTGTGCCTGGCACCTCCCTGACCATGGCACCCTGGGCAGCCGCCCAACCCTAAGGCCAGCCCAGTCAAACACAAGCTATTGGGCTCAATGTGGGGGTAACTGAGTGAAATGCTATGGCCTGTTATATACAGGAGGTCAGGATAGATGATCTAATGTTCACTTCTGAACTTAAAAAAAATACCTATGAACCTGTGACCATCTCGGCCATCATAGTTGTCAATTGCACTGTACACTATGGCCACTTGGAATTTCGCTGTGGGCAAGGAGACTGAATTTATGTCCTACTGCTCCAAAAGCCAGGACAGCTATTATGGGAGTGGCTATGCGAATACGATGATATAATTTTAGCTCTAAGCTACTGTCTGTGTTAAACCTCGCAGCAGGCGCAATCTGAAATAGCTGTTTCCAGAAATCCACACAGGCTCAGACTGAGCTGCTTGCTCATGCACCTGGCAAAGGTGCTTTCACTGCAACCAGCCCGCTTCACAAATATTTAAGTATTACAGTATCAGAGCCAAGGACAATTACCGCTAGCTGTCAGCAGTATAGGTGCAGTGACACACAGCTGAACCATTTCTATTCTACCCAGCAGAGGGCTGTGATGCTCACACATTGGCCAGTTCACTACCATCCTTTTCTGGTAACCGAGTACAGAAGAATTTAGGAATTAAACAGGCTTGGGACAGTTCCTTTGCTTTGACTCAGTTTATTTTAGGTTCAGAGAGGTCCATTTTACACTAGCTACTCACGTTGCTTTCCTTGGCCAATGGATCTACTCACATGCTTAAAGTTAGGCACATACTTAAGTACCTTGCTAAATCAGGACCCTGGTAATATACAATAAACCATACTGCGAATGAGTAATTCTGCACTGTGCGGAAGCTGTGGCCGGGCAGTGGGGAACTCTTGATCATGTCTTTTGTTTTGGCAGATGTTTAGCCCCATTTTGGGAGCACGTTCGTCTCTAATGCACCATTCTGGCACACTGCAGGGTCTCAAGTTTGTGCTGATTGTGCATTAGCTCCTCTCGGTATAATTCCTTCAGATTTGTCTGTTTCCATTCTAAAAAAGAGACTGCTTGCATGCGCAAAAAAGAAAAAAGAAAAAGTACTGTATTACTCACCTATGGGAAGTTCAAGGATTGTGGAGTCCTCTGTGAAATAGCAAATTGATTAACTGCATGTGACTAGAACAGATTATTTACTCAGTAAAAGACTAGCACAAGGACTTTTATCTTATTTAGAGTCCCGGTTGTTAATCTGTTTGATTTGCCAGTTTGTAAATAGCAGGCTAATACAATTTTGAAATATTAAACCTGGGCCATGATGGCACCTGATGGAATATAAAGGGCAGCAAGTGCTCACACAAATAACAAGGCAATAGCTGAGCAGGGTTTTCTTTATCTATTCAGTTTAGATGAGGAATATAAAAAAGGAAACCAAATGTGGGAGGGAGAAGCTAACCTGGCCTGCTCCCCACGAAAGCTTCAGGTTACACCCTGTAAAGTCCTGGTTCTCGTAATCTGTATAGTGTTTTCATCCATAGCTCTCAAAGCAGTTGACAAAGGTAAGTATAATTATCCCCATTTTATAGATGGAAAAACTGAGGCACAGACTGTGGAAGTGACTTGTCTGATGTCACACAGTGTATCAGTGACCAAACTGGGAAAAAGAACCCAGGACTCCTGACTTCCAAGTCTGTGTTCTGTACTCTAGACCAGTGTTTTTCAACCTTTTTGAGACCAGGGACCGGTTTGCTGCCTTCCTAAACAGTGTCAGGGAGACCTCAGTGACTGGTGCCGGTCCACGAACCGGTCGTTGAGAAACACTGCTCTAAACCACTGCTTCTCCCATGCTACCTTCTTCCCTGCACTTTAGTACACACAAGACTGAGACTAAGTAATAAGAATTATACTGTGATGAAGTCAGTCCACCGGATCCTCAATATTTTTCTAGAAGTAGGTAACTTACATGTTAATTACACACAAAAACAATATTAAAAGAACATGATTAAGGTTGTAAAGTCAAGCATGCTAAAGCTAGGAAATGCCAGAATTAAAGTTACCCATACAAGCTTAATTCAGCCCCCTTGTGCATGTGCATTATGATAGTGTCTTTAACTACACGATCACATACTTTTTTGACAAGACTGCTGACTCATTCAGTGCACAGGATGGTGGGTGTTCAATAAGCAACTATTTAATGTGTGGCCCAATGCCTTATTGACGGCACAATATTCAAACCCTGCTCTGAAGACAGAATTATTAATTTCCTCACAGGCTACCTAATTTTCAACTGCTTTACTTTGCAACCTTAATAATATTCTTTTAACAAAGTTCTTTGTGTGTAGTTTCCTGGGCCTTTTAAAAAGGAAAATGAAAGAAACAAATTTCATCCCGTGATATCCTATTGACACCTACATGGGTCATCATCAGGGCTGAAACTTTTAGATCCACCACACACGGGCTTTTTCCACTTAAGCTAAAGGAGTAACTGATAGCAGTAGTAGGTTGTCAACCTATACATGAACCAGAACCAGAGGGGGATGAGAACCAAACATTTTGCCAGTGGGTTTCACACGTATTTGCGGATAGCAGAGGAGTGGTGAGACTTGGGAATACTGGGTTCCATTCCATGCTCTCAAGGGGAGTGTGTTCTAGTGGACACAGACTCTTCTGCCCATTGTCCCCCAAGCACAACTACTTCTGCCCCATCTCCTCCAACGTGTCCCTTTCCCAGTCCTCTGACTTCTCCTCCCCAGCTTCCTGTTCCAGTCCCATTATCACCTAGCTAGTCCTCGTCTCCAGGTTTCTCATTCCAGTCCCAGTGTCCTTGCCCAGAAAGTCCTAGTCTCACCTCTCTGGACTTCCAGTCCGAGTCTCCTCCCAACTCCTAGTCCCAGTCTCCTTGCCCAGCCAGTCCCCATTCCCCTTCCTGATTCCTCATGTGTTCTATCTCTCCCCCTGCATCTTGGCCTCCAATGCCCTCATCCCATCAGCATTCCCCATTCCCACTGGCTCCCAGTCCTAACCTCCTTATCCAATGTCAGTGTCCCCCAGTTCAGCTCCTGGTTCCAGTCTCGGTGTGCAGATAGTGCTGGTTCTGCCCCCGCACCCTGGCTCCTCCTCAGATCTGTCTCCCCTTCCTCCTCACTTCCTTCCTTCCGCTCCACCGGGCCAACCCCTGGGGTTAAATAGGAGGCTTGGCCAATCAGAGGGCTGTAGAGTACCATCACTCTGGGTTTTTTGGGCAGCACTTCCTATGGCACCTAGTCTCCATAGTGGTCCCTGGGTGCGCACCTATCTGGCCTCCTGATAGCACTGTGGGACCATCAGCTATTTTAGGCTCAACGAGACCTGGGTTCTAGTCCACAGGTCCTTGCTGTTGAAGGCTGCTTGTTTCTAATCTGAAGTCTGATCCATAAACTGCTGGAGGGTAGTCCTGACAGAGGCCTATTCCGAGGGGTATCATGTGTCAGACCTTCTAGGCCTTGCCTTCGAACAGCAGGCAAAGAAAACCTAGCTTGGAGGCCTTATCCTAGGTTTTTATTCAGGCAGATCATTCAAAATGATTGATCCAGCCAACCCAGGCTTGGCTATCCCCAGTATAAGCTCTGGGCATGAAGATGGGTTGCTGCTGCATCTCTCCACCTGCCTTGCCCTCTCTATTTCTGCTCTCGTTGCTCAGGGAAACACTTAGGTCACCAAAATTATTCATTTCTGCCCACCAAAGGGCCTTCGCACCTATTGTACCTGCCCCTTAAGCCCTGCCAGCCAAATTGGCCATTTGGAATCCCACCACTCCCACCAGTGTCATTATTGCAGTGCTGGAGTACACCAAACTCCTGTGGTGACAGGAGCATGCCAGGTGTACCACAACTCAGAGACGAGCTCTATGGGTGCCCCACCAGCTAGGCCTTGTAGGTGCTGGCCCTGGTGGGTCCCAGTAACCACTCTGATACATGGAGGGGGGAAAGCGTATTTTATTAGGGCTGGTAGGAACTGGAAAGGTGCAGATACCCTAGGTGCAGAGGCTTAAACAGTTACAGTTCAAAATGAACAATGGTTTTTGGTTGGGTCTCTGAGCCATCCAATCGATAGTCAGGGCTCTTCAAGGCTAGTGCCTGGGGTGCCCTCTCCAGCTTAGGCTCTGTTCAGGCAAATAAGGACTTGTAGGTTTCCGGGCCAGGCTCAGTTACTGTCTCTCACTGGGTCCCCTCTGCACTGGTTTCCTGCCCAGCACTGCTACTCCCCATAAGTCCCACACAGACCTGCACTCAGCTTTGACAACCTGCACTCACAGCCTGTTCCATAACATGGCTCTGCATACAGCTCCTGGGGAATCCCCTCTGTATACAGCTTCTCTCCAGCTCCTGCTACCCATGTGGATGCCACTTGGCAGACAGAGCCCAGCCACTTCCTGGTTCGGGATCTTTCCCCTTGCCTGGCCAGGGAAAAGGGAAATACAGTAGGGAGGGGCTGATGGAAGTCATAACCCCTGCTTAGCAGATCCATCACAGGAAAATGGGGAAGGAAGAGCAAATAATTAATAATTCACTTACTACAAAAAGGCAGCTATCTTATGCAAACCTCCCTTCGGAAGGTCTGCTGTGGGTAGAAGAGTGTATGTCATCGCAAATGTGTAGCCCCCATCCACGGATTGTAATTAAAAGTGGAACTCAGCCCTCTTAACCAAATGAGTTTGACATCCCTCGCATATTCATAAATGTATTAAACAAGCTTATTGTCCCACTGACAGTTAGTTTGGAAAAGTCATAGTAAAACAGGGAGGTAGCAGAAGATAGAAGAAAATCAAATCTAATCCCAATCTTCAAAAAAAAAGGAAAGGAAGGTGATCCTGTCAGACTTACAGGATGATCATTAACTTCCACACCCAATGAAATAATGAAACATATACTACAAGAAAAATACATGTTCAACATATATATTCTCTAGACTCCAGAGGATAATGGAAAAATTAAATTAAGGGGAAAGTTGCCTGAATGTGGATGGAGTAATCACTGCAGGATTGGACCATAATTATAAAACTCTTATTTGAGGTTGTTAAGTATTATTTTTCTCATTTTGCATGTGTGTAAACTGAGGCACTGATATGCATACATGACTTGCTTGAGGCCACATAAGATTAAATCTCAGGAAAAACTTCCTAACTGTAAAAACAGTCAGGCAATGGAACAGACTGCCTCGAGAGGTTGTGGAAGCTTCTTCACTGGAGATTTTCAAAAGGAGGCTGGATGGCCACGTCATGGATGGTTTAGACACAACAAATCCTGCATCTTGGAAGGGGGTTAGACTAGATGTCCCTTGTGGTCCCTTCTAACCCTGGGGTTCTATGATTCTAACAGAACACAGCCATAGTTGGCTGTCAGCCCCATGCTGCAGCTACTAGGCCCCATTCCCTCCCTAATAAAATTAATATGTTTGAAGCATCGTCACCCAGTAGTAACTTCTGTATTATTCCTAATGACCAGGTGAATGTCTTCTCATGGGTCCAATTCCTGTAGTAATATTTATACTTTATACCCAGTCCTTAACCAGGCAAAGCTTCTGCTGACTTCAGTGGGAGTTTTGCCTGAGTAAGGACTGAGTACATCAGAACTTGGCTTGATATTTCATAGCAGACGAGGCAGTAAACATGAGTCATTGTGGCAAACTGATTTGTATTCCATATGGCATTTTCAATGGCTTCTGGAAGACTCACAGGTGAAATAATAATCACAGACAAAGTATCTTTTTTTAAAAAATGCGTTTTTTCTCTCTATGCATCACTTCAAGGGATTTTAATTAAGTCCATGCCTGATTATGCTGGATATGACTTTGGCAGCCAAATTATAGTTTGTAGAGTTTTGTCGCAGTGCATGATTGTTCTCGGGGCAAAAACTTTTCTACATCTATTAAGTACTGTGTGCTTCTAAAATATGTGACAGAGATGTGTTTAATTCCACACGTATAGTCAGGTGATGAGAGTCCCATTTTCTTTTTCTTAGTAATATATATGTGGAGGAACTTGACTTGGCTTGAGCCAGTGCCATTAACCCCTTATTTTCCTGAGCACAAAATACGTACAGCTCGCCCAGGGCACCTCAACCCAAACTAGAGCTAGGAATTAGGCTCAGAGTTGACATAGAGCCAGTCTCATGAGATCTCAGGCCTAAGATGGTGGAAATCTCAGGAGAGCTGCTGTTCTTAGGAGATTCCATCATCTGGGGGGGCATCTGAACTGAATCTAGAAAAATAATCCCCCCCTGGTTTTGCATTCAATCCAGAGCCAAGGACACTGGTGGATTTGGTCCTGGAGATTTGAATCTGAGTACCCTTAAAATGTAGAGGGTGGGGAAGAAGATAAATCTGAGGTTAATTTCAGGCTTCAATCCAATCCCCAGGTGTCATAAATATAAAGGGAAGGGTAACAACCATCCTGTTTACAGTGCTATAAAATCCCTCCTGGCCAGAGGCACAAAATCCTTTTACCTGTAAAGGGTTAAGAAGCTCAGGTAACTTGGCTGGCACCTGACCAAAAGGACCAATAAGGGGACAAGATACTTTCAAATCTGGGTGGGGGGAGGTTTTAGTTTGTCTATTCTGTGTGATTGCTGGACACAGATCAAGGAAGCAAGCAATCCAACTCCATTAGAATCAATAAGTACTAGCAAGGGAATGCGTAAGCTTATTTTTGTTTTGGCTTGTGATTTTCTCTGTGCTGAGAGGAAGGTGTATTCCTGGTTTTCTTTTTGTAATATTAAAGTTTGGCCCAGAGGGAAATCCTCTGTGTTTTTGAATCTTTTGTTATACTGTAAAGTTATTTTCCATCCTGATTTTACAGAGATGATTTTTACCTTTTTTTTTTTAAATAAAATCCTTCTTTTAAGAACCTGACTGATTTCTCTATTCTCCTAAGACCCAGGTGTTTGGGTCTGTGATCACTTTGTAACCAGTTGGTTAGGATATTATTCTCAAGCCTCTCCGGGAAAGGGGGTATAAGGGCTTGGGGGGATATTTTGGAGGAATAGGAACTCCTAGTGGTCCTTTCCCTGATTCTTTGTTAAATCACTTGGTGGTGACAAAGAATTTGTGCTTTGGGGAAGTTTTAACCTAAGCTGGTAGAAATAAGCTTAGGGGGTCTTTCATGCGCGTCCCCACATCTGTACCCTAGAGTTCAGAGTGGGGAGTGAACCCTGACACCAGGCCTCACTTGTAAGGCCACTGCTTGCTGAAGTGAGATTTTTTTGTGGAGATTCTGTAAACACAAATGGGAAGGAGAATAAGATCCATTTATTATACTCACTTGTAATCATCAGGATGTGACTTGGTTTGTGCAGTCAAAAAGCCTGTTCCTATCTCACTGTACCACCAAACCAGCACCAGGGGCTGATCCTCATTTCACTCACATCAGTTTAAACCAGGAGTAACTCTGCTGAAGTCAGTGGAGAGATCCCCGTGAAAAACTGGTGTGAGAGGAGCATGAGGTGCCATGACTTACATTTTTGCTTGGTAGTGTTGCCGGCACCCGGTGCCGAGAGGCTGAACAACAGCTTGAGTTGGTTCGTTACCCGGTGTGCTACACCCAATAATCACAACGGGGTGGAGAAGCAGAAAAGTTTATTTGAAGCTTCAAAAAGGTACAGGGAGAATAAAATCTCAAATCCTGTACAACAGAGCAGGAAGTTACACAGGCTTTTATACATCCTTTTTTCCAGCATACTTATCCAATAGCAAGCTGCTCCAAGTATCCATATAGCCAGCCAATCCAGTTCCCAGCTAGTTCCCTGATTCTCTGTATCATTTGTTAAACTATACATAAAGCTGCTTTATTCAGCATTGTTCTTCCATATCTCCCCTGTTTGGCCTTGCTTAGTTTCAGGCAGTCTGACTCTGCAACATACTGTTGCAGATTCTCAGCATAACTGCTGTGTGTGCCTCCAGACGGGGGGGGGGGGGGGGGACCAAGGACACTTGGGCCTAGCACGCAGAGCTGCTGCGAGTGCCTCCAGGCGGGGGGGGGGGGGGGCAAGGACACCGGGGCCTAGTGCGAGGGGGCTTCATCGACACTTGTGGTCTTCCATCCCCTCGAGTTACCTAGTGGCCATGCCCCAGTGTTCCCAACAGTAGGATCAATGGTAATTTAAGTCAAAGACTACCTTTGTCCATTCTTTTCAGCATCTCTAGAAACCACAGCTTACAATTCTGCATCTGCTTCAGGTTGTACCTGTAAGCATGTTGTAACTGGGTGTGTAGACCTCACACAGAGCATAGCACAGAACAGCTATGTCAGACTCCTGCTGAGACTGCAGAAAAACCTGACCATGGGAGAATGTGGCTGGGTTAATGAACGAATCAGGTCCTGAGAGGCAGCTCAGGCTAAAGGCAAAGGGCCCCCAGGGGGAAAGCTGCATTTCTATAGCGCTTGCTCTTCAAGAATCTCATGGTGCTTTGAAAATGTGAAGGCCAAGATTTTCAAAAGGTTCTGGAGACAAAATAGCCTGCTTTGGTATATTTGCCCTCTCAAGATGTTTTCAGAAAGGGCACAAGACAGGCACAAGTTCCTTTGCAATCCCGGAATGTCTTTCCAAGGGGCAGCTCTGTATAGGGTGCTATCCACATAAGGCAGATGTCAATAATGTTGCATGGAATGTCAAGTTTTCTATAAGTAATTGCTTCTCCCCCCTGGACAGATATCACCAATGAGCTCCCCACAATGCTTCTGAGTGTGTTTGTATTCTTGCTCCTGCCACTTCGGACCCCATCTGTATAGGAGCCATTTACACTATTTTTGCCAGTGTGTGAGACTTTATATTTGCTCAGGTTGCATTCACTGGTTGGAAGGAGGGACCATATCCCACCTCCCACTCTGCTTTTTACTGTCCTGTTGCTGTCCCTTTCATTATGGCAGCAGGACTCATGCTATTTCATTCCTGGTCTCCCCAACTCTTTTTATGCAGTCAGACCACTTTCATAATAGAATAAAATAAATAATAACTCCCTCCACTATAGGAGGCAACTTTTGTGCCTAGATCCTACAGTGATGAATGCTACAGAAAACCCTCTTAACAGAGATGGGATCCAGGGGAAAGAGGTCACCAAAACAGACTACAGGCCTTATTCTCCACTTTTATCTTATGTAGGCATTTACAACAGTACAAGGCAGTATACTCCAACGGGTAGAGCATTGTACTGGGTCCTGGGCGACCGGGATTTGTTCTACTCCTGGCTCTGCTGAATAACCCTGGGCAAGTCACTTTGCTTCTCATTGCCTCTTTCCCCCTTTCTGACTTTGATTTGTCTTGCCTAGTTAGAATGTAAGATGTTTGAAGCTGAAACTATCTTTTACTGTGTGTCTGTAAAGCACCTAGCACAGTGGGGGCCTGATCTGACCTTTAGGTGCACTTGTAATACAACTAATAATAATAGCGTGCAAAGTGTTAGCAGATCACAATCCTGCACACAGGGAAGAGTCTTTTGTACCTCTTCTGCACTCATTTTGCATAAGTGAAAACGAAGGGGCCAGGCAGTGAAGATTCAAGCCCCAAGTCTTTCGAGCCAGCACACAGCTATGCTGAGCATACCCAGAGCTTTCTCTCTTGTCTGTGAAATTCAGCTCGTGGCACAACCCTATCTGCTGAAACAATTCAATATTAACAAGATAAATTAGCACTATTAAATATTTAACTGTAGGGGAAAAAAGCTGTTTGAAAACATAAAATATCTACTGTGTAAATCTAAATTGTAGAGAATGGCAATGTTACATTAACAGAGATGATCCGGTGCTTTAATATCTTATTTTAGGCTATTTCCCCTTTGGAGAACATGCAGCACAATTGCCACATCAATTTATGAACACATTCCCATAACCACATTTGTTTGCTCTCTATTGTTTTCTTTGACTTTTATGGCACCTTGGGTGTGTCATTGCTAGAGAATAAGTGATTTTTAATCTTCTAGCTGTGGAATTCTGCCACCTTTTTCCATTCAGCGCTCATCTCTTCATGTTTTATTTTTGGCCCGCAGAATTTTAGAATGTCATGAAATGTATGCAACAGACACAGCTGCAAAACTGATGGTGAGTCCGACTAACATCATGGCCACAGTTATTAATAATTAACTTAAAATTATCTAGTGCCTGTCACCTCTAAAGGATTACAAGATGCTTTGCAAACTTATATATACAACGTCTGAAACGCAGCCAGCTCTGGAGCAGAGGATGAGAGCCAGTTAGCACATAAAAGAATACTTGCCAGTGTGCAGATTGTGCAGAAACTTTGCTCTCAGTAACTTCCTTATGGAAATGATCATAATAATATTAATTGATAATAATTTACACTTTTGGGGCTTTCATCAGAATCCCATTTAAGACAGTGGAATGACTCCCATCAACTTCAGTAGGTATCGTACGAGGCTCACATAAATTAAAACACGAAAAGAACTTTAAAAGAAGAAATATTATGGAGGAGAATTCATAGATTATGAAACCAGAAGGGCTCATTGTGATCATCTAGTCTAACTTCCTGTATAACACAAGCCATTGAACTTCTTTGAATTAATTCCTGTTTGAACTAGAGCAGCTCCTTTCGGAAAAACATCCAGCCTTGATTTTAAAATGTCCAGCAATGGAGAATCCACCACAACCCTGGGTAAATTATTCCAGTGGTTAATTACCCTCATGATTAAAAATTTAGTCTGAATTTGTCCAGCTTCAACTTCCAGCCACTGGATCTTGTTATACTTTTGTCTGCTAGTTTGAAGACCTTTCAGTTATCAAATTTTTGTTCCCTATGTAGGTACTTATATAGTTTGATCAAGTCACCCCTTAACCTTTTCTTTGTTAAGCTAAACATTTAGAACTCCTGAAGTTTTTAACCTATAAGGCCTATTTTCTATCTTTTAATAATTCTTGTGGCTCTTCTCTGAACCCTCTCCAAGGTATCAACATCCTTCTTGAGTTGTGGACATTAGAAGAGGACATAGCATTCCAGTAGCAGTCACACCAGTGTCAAAAACAGAGGTAATACGATCTCCCTGCTCCTACTGATTTAGTTGAGGTTGGTCCTGCTTTGAGCAAGGGGGTTGGACTAGATGACCTCCTGAGGTCTCTTTCAACCCTAATCTTCTATGATTCTATGACAGGTTTCAGAGTAACAGCCGTGTTAGTCTGTATTCGCAAAAAGAAAAGGAGTACTTGTGGCACCTTAGAGACTAACCAATTTATTTGAGCATGAGCTTTCGTGAGCTACAGCTCACTTTTACTCAATATTTTCCTGTTTATACGTCCAAGCATGGCTTTAGCCCTTTCAGTCAAAGTATCACACTGAGAGCTCAGGTTCAGTTGAGCCCCACAAATTTTTGACAGTCACTCCTTCCCAAGATGGAGTCCCCCATCCCGTAAGTATGACCTACAGTCTATATTCCTAGATGCATTTGGCCATATTAAAGCACATACTGTCTGCTTGTGTAACACCAAGAGACTCCGGTCATCGGGGGGGACAGGATCGAATCTGGGACCCCTGAAACTTGGTGCATGACCCTCTACTGCATGAGCTAAAAGCCACATGGCCCTTAGCTAAAGCTGTAACAGACTCATTTATCTCTAAGTGGTCTCGGTGCCACTAGAGGGGACAGAGCACCACACCCAGGAGGTGTGCGGGTTACACTTGCTACCAGTTTACCAAGCAATCCAGATCACTCTGTATCAGTGACCTGTCCTCTTCATTATGTTCCACTCCCCCATTTTTGTGTCACCTGCAAATTTTATTAGTGATGATTTTATGTTCTTTTCTGATTGTTGATAAAAATGTTAAATAGCATCAGGCCAAGACCCAATCCTAGAAACATACCCACTGGAGGGTTATTCTCTATTTGCAATTACATTTTGAGACCAGTCAGTTAACAAATTTTTAATCCATTTAATATGTGCCACATTCTTTCGTATTTCTCTAGTTTCTGCTCATTGTAATATAGGTAGATTGCTGCCTATGGTTAAGATTACGCCAGGATTGCTACTTTAAACGGTTACTATCAGCGGCTTATAACTCAACATTTTTACTTTTTGGAGTGAAATTGCCCCTAAAGTTCATTTTCATCCCAGGAACAATATTTGAGATTTTTGGGTTTGGGGAAAAAAAGATTCACATTGTATCTAGATGGAGGTAGATGATCTAGATGGAACCACCACTGAAATGCAGCCAGCTCTGAGATCAAATACAGCAGCTGGTTAACTTCGCATATCAGCACCACTGAATAACAGCGGAGGGCAGGAAGCGGAGATGAATAGGGCAGCTAACTAACTGCAGGGGGAATTTTAGATAGAGATTATATGAGTTGGAATTTGGCCAGGTCACCAGTGTTAACATCCTTACTGTTGTGAAAATGCCGTGGGATCTTTAATGGCTATAAGTGGCAAGGAGCTTGTCTTTCACATCTCATCTGATAGAAGGAGAGCAGGGAATTAGTTTACTCTCTCTAACACTGGGCTCCAGTACTGCCAAAGTCACAAAGGATATTTCTTTTCAGCCAGATGCTGACTGCTCGCAGGAAGCTGAGAAATGCCAGTTTTAATTAAAAGCTTTATTTTCAAATACAATTCAGAGATTATAAGAGTGAAAAGGGCCTCTCCACTGGGAACCCTCAGCATGCTGCCCTGTGCAAAATGAACATAATGGAAAGACAAGGCGTAGTGTCCTTTTGCATCAGCTGGGGTTAACCATGATACAGGTATATAAATCCAGCCTCTAAAGCCCCTACACAGTGCTTGGAGGGCTGTGAGCTTCCAGGAGTTGCCACTGCCACTGCTGATAGGGGAAGAGGAGCCAAAGTGAGGCTCAAGGACTTCCTTTCCCCACTATGGTTGACTTATGGGGAAGAAATGGAGACAGAGAAGGGGGAGGGGAGGAGACTCCTGGGAAGGAAAGGACCAAAGGGCAAACAAACACTTGCTCATCCTCCTGTGATGGAACTGCTAAGCAGAGGACTACAACTCCCATCAGCCTCCTCCCCACTGCATTTCCCCTTACCTGGCCTGGTAAATGGAAGGGTTCTGAAAAAATCATGGAGCAGGTCCTCAAGGAATCAATTCTGAAGTACTTAGAGGAGAGGAAAGTGATCAGGAACAGTCAGCATGGATTCACCAAGGGCAAGTCATGCCTGACTAACCTAATTGCCTTCTATGACAAGATAACTGGCTCTGTGGATGAGGGGAAAGCAGTGGACATGTTATTCCTTGACTTTAGCAAAGCTTTTGATACGGTCTCCCACAATATTCTTGCCAGCAAGTTAAATTATGGGCTGGATGAATGGACTATAAGGTGGATAGAAAGCTGGCTAGATCATCGAGTTCAACGGGTAGTGATCAATGGCTCCATGTCTAGTTGGCAGCCAGTATCAAGCGGAGTGCCCCAAGGGTCAGTCATGGGGCCGGTTTTGTTCAATATCTTCATTAATGATCTGGAGGATGGCGTGGTTTGCAGATGACACTAAACTGGGAGGAGTGGCAGATACGCTGGAGGGTAGGGACAGGATACAGAGGGACCTAGACAAATTAGAGGATTGGGCCAAAAGAAATCTGATGAGGTTCAGCAAGGACAAGTGCAGAGTCCTGCACTTAGGATGGAAGAATCCCATTCACTGCTACAGACTAGGGACCGAATGGCTTGGCAGCAGTTCTGCAGAAAATGACCTAGGGGGTCACAGTGGACAAGAAGCTGGATATGAGTCAACAGTGTGCTCTTGTTGCCAAGAAGGCTAACGGCATTTTGGGATGTATAAGTAGGGGCATTGCCAGCAGATCGAGGGACATGATCGTTCCCTTCTATTCGGCATTGGTGGGGCCTCATCTGGAGTACTGTGTCCAGCTTTGGGTCCCACACTACAAGAAGAATGTGGAAAAACTGGGAAGAGTCCAGCGAAGGACAACAAAAATTATTAGGGGGCTGGAGCACATGATTTATGAGGAGAGGCTGAGGGAACTGGAATTATTTAGTCTGCAGAAGAAACGAATGAGGGGGGATTCGACAGCAGCCTTCAGCTACCTGAAGGGGGTTCCAAAGAGGATGGATCTAGATTTTTTTCAGTGGTAGCAGATGACAGAACAAGGAGTAATGGTCTCAAGTTGCAGTGGGGGAGGTTTAGGTTGGATATTAGGAAAAACTTTCACTGGGAGGGTGGGGAAGCACTGGAATGGGTTACCTAGAGAGTTGGTGGAATCTGCTTCCTTAGAGGTTTTTAAGGTCAGGCTTGACAAAGCCCTGGCTGGGATGATTTAGTTGGGGATTGGTCCTGCTTTGAGTGGGGGGTTGGACTAGATGACCTCCTGACATCCCTTCCAACCCTGATATTCTATGATGATTCTATGAACTAGGAAGTGGCCAGGATTATCAGCTGCATGGTGAGCCAGGAGCTGCATGATGGAGAAACCTGCAGGAACCGTGCACAGAGCCTCTTGAGGAATGCTACAGCTGGGTGCAGGTCAGTGTGCAGCTTATGGGGGAGCAGCAGTAGCTAAGCAAAGAGCTAGTACAGAGGGGCCTCAGTGAGAGACACACCACTAACCGATCCTGGCCTGGAAACCTGCAAACTCCTATTTGCTAGAATAGAGACTGGACTGGCGAGGCCACCCCAGGCACTAGGTCCAAAGAGTCTAAATGCTCAACTAGACTGCCCCAAGGGCCGAAACAAGAACCACTATGGCTCACCTTGAACTGTAACTGTTTGCGATCTGAACCTAAGGTATCTGCAACCTTTCCCTTTCCTGCCACCTCTAGTGAAACACACTTTCCCTTGGCCATATGGCTGAGTGATTATTGGGACCCACCAGGGCTAGTGCCTACAAGGCGTAGCCGTTGAAGCACTTGCAATGCTTGCAGTCATGGTACTCCTGGCACGCAACTGGCATCCTTGGGGTTTGATGTACTCAGCAATGAGTCCTAATAATGATGCTCCACTTCCTCATTTGCTTTTTGAGATTCACCTTCTACAGTAACATTTTCACATCATTTGCAGTGACATTAACCAAATACACAGCATTTAGGTTCCATTTACTCTGCACTCTGTGTTGTTCTGAGTAATGGCCTAGCTCTTACTGGAGATCCTGGTGCAATGCTGCAGCTCTCAGTGGAGCTACACCTGCCTATCCCAGGTATGATGTGACCCCGCTGCCTAAAGCTAACTGGCTTTAAACAAACAGGATAGGCTTTTGTCTGGCTATAGACAAACCCATCCATTCTTCATGGGTACCAAACGGGCCTGTCAGACTCTTCCCTGGTTGCCTTCTGATCTCATGATAGGGCCTTCACCTCCCAGATTGCTTCATTACCACTCACCTTCTGCAATGCAATAGAGTTAACTAGGGAGTTAGTTCTCTGCCTTTCTAGGGCTAATACGGGATTTCTGTGTGCTTTCACTCACAGATATATATCTTGTGTGGTACTGCTGCTGAGATGGGGCCTATGCCTTCGGTAACACCTATGTCCCTCCCATAGCACTGGTACAGGGTTTTGTTTAAGGCTGCTTGTATCTTGGCCAACACATCAGGGACTGAACAATGGATATCCAAAGTTAAAAGCATGAGTTGCTACAGCTTGTACTAAAGAATCAAGGCTCCTTAGCTGCGTCTGTAACAGACTCCATAACCTCTGCAGACCAGGCACTGAGAGGGACCTGTAACATACCAGGGCGTTACGTTGGCAGTTAGTTAAACATGTCCAGTGTGTGTTACTCCCTGTTTCTGATTGGGGGCGTGTGTGTCAGATTCTGACCTTAGTTATAATAGTGGGAATCTGGAGTAACTCTGTCAATGGAGATACTTATGATTCTACTCTGGTGTGACTGAGAGCAGACTCAGGCCCCGGCTGTACAGCATTACACAATTTTCCTACTCCTCCCCTCTGCCACACTTAGTTTTCTTCCACCTTCTGAGCCCCACTGCTGTAGTAGTGTATCAAATTCTGTACAAATATTTAAGTGTAATAAGATAGATTCCATGAATTGATTTTCCCCAGAGGTCAGGTCAATAAGATTGTATGAGCAGCGAATATACAGTGATTGCCATTAAAAAGAGCCAGCTGTAGTAGATTAATTAAAGATATGCAGTATAGAAACATCCACATAGCTGCAGCTTTTCTCAGCTCTCATGAGCTATTAGCTGAATGTCCTGCAACATTAGAAGTCTCACTGCCAACCTAACAATGTACAAATTTCTTTTGAAGCAATCACAGCAATGCTAGAGTTTTTGAGAATCCAAAGGGTACTTTTCCCTTTCTATTACACAGAGAAATTGCAGTGTGAAGTACATAAACGTTTGAAAAAAACCAAAACTGACCTAGCTAATATTTATTGAAGTCTAACAATGGATTGAAAAACATACTGGAAAATTTTCATCTGCTTTTTGTTTCCTCTAGATATCCAGCTTTTAGAAATAAACAATGGACTGTCCTTTCTGGGTAATTTTGAAACTAAAATATAATGTAGCACATATGTGAAATAATATGTTCCTATTAAAATGGTCTAGTTATTAGAACAGGGGCTCGGAGTGAGGACCTCTGGGTTCTATTCCCAGCTCTAGGAATGAGTGTGATCTATTGGTTAGAACATGGGGCTAGGAACCAGTAATTCCTGCTCAAGAAAGAAGAGAGACAGATGTAGACTATTGATCCTTTAGTGACTGAACTGATGTTTCCTAATTCACAAATAAGACACCTAGTTATTACAGTGATAGACTCAGTGGTAGTGTTTAGACAGATATACTGATATACAGGAGCTGTTATAAGAAAAGGAGGACTTGTGGCACCTTAGAGACTAACCAATTTATTTGACCATGAGCTTTCGTGAGCTACAGCTCACTTCATCGGATGCAACCGGATGGAGCTATTATGTAGCACTCTAATATTGTGTGCAGATTTTGCCCTTATTTACATTCTGTCATTCTGATGGACTGAGTTCTGTAATCAGCTACACTGGTGTAAATCTGGAGTAATTCCTTTGACTTCAGTGGATTTAGACCAGTGTAACTGAGAGCAGAATCTGGCTCATTGACTATAGTGGCTCTGCCTAGGAGATATGTGAAAGCAGAATGTGGGTCCCTTGCCTCTAACTCGCCTTTTAAATATAAAAATGGAAGATTTGTAAGGATATGGGGAACAGATTCTGATCACACTTACACCAGTGTACACAGAGTGAAATAAATGGACTTGATCCAAAGTTACCCTAGGGTCACCTACAGGAGAAACTGGTCCCATTGTGAACTGCACTTTAGTGCTCAATGTGGGAGCTCGGTGGGATAGTGATCTCAGAATTCTGGAAACAGATTTTTGAGACAGAATGGTTACTCCGACAGAGTAATTACAAGGATAATTAAGGAACAATGCAACACTTTGCACAGCCCTAGGGCAAATGCTACCACATGGTTACCACAGAACAATGTGGTTTTGCCATAAAATAGAGGCACTGCTAATTAATTGCAACAAATATTTGCTGTATTAAATTTAATGAGGTGCGTGAGTGGGTGTGTGTCTATGTGTAACACACTACAAAGCCAAGGATATTATGATTCCACTAAGGAACTGGTAGTGAAAGCGAATGTAAGAGGGGAAAAGCTGATGTGGTGACAGATGAAGGATTATCTACAACTGCTCCATGTTAGCCTTTGTTGTTCATATACAGGAATATGTCCAAAGAGAGGCACATGCTTTTCTGTGGGAGGTTAGTGGGGTTTTAAGGAACCCACTGGACTTTGAGGGATGAGATGATAAGTGGCTGTATAAGCTGGCCTCGTAACAATGGCTAGAGATGGGTAGGAGCTCATTTAATGCTGAGGCTATACTGAAGTTCCTGGAGATGGTCCTGATTTCTAAGGGTCTCACCTGTTCTGCAGACCCAGCTCACAGAACAATTTTTAATGTAGCTGTACCAGGCTGGTCTCTGCCCCTTTAAGGGCCCAAGGCTTGGGACCAGCTAGCCCTGATCATTAATCAGATGCAGTGGGGGAGGGGCAGGAGTTGGGCTGTCAATAAGGAAGAAAAGGCAGGAGCAACAGGGAGTTCCCTGGAGAGGCTGGTAGAGTCCCCGGGAAAGGGAGACAGTGGGGAAAAGCTCTGGGTGGGGGAAAAGCCCTGGGTGGCAGCACGCAGCCAAAAAAGCAAAGAAGAATTCTGCAGAACCCAAGAGTAGGGGCATAAAGTTTGCAGAAGGGGTACCCTGGAAGGAGGCTGAACTTATGGATTGTTATGTTTAATAAGGATATGGTGGGACCATTCTTGAAGGCCTGCACAGAACAGGGGCCTTGGTAGTGGCAGAAGATCCCCTTTATGATTTCTAGGCTGTTGCATACTGGCAGGTTTATCTGAGGAATTTATCTTTATGCTTGAAAGGGCTACGCTTGTCTAAATAAGTGAGCCTGAAGAGGTGTTATTGAAATGAGGAGTTTGTGAAGTCCCTTTTCAAGAGCCTGAGGAAGGGGAAACTGAGCTAGAGCACCCCAGTGTTGGGTCTTGCTGCCGGGGGGGGGGGGCAGTGCCACAAGATGGAGGGTCATGTGACAGTCTCGTAGAATGATTTATGGGTACCTACACCACTTTCTGCTAACGTAACATCTTCCCATCCCAATGCTGTGTCTAGTGCTAGTTAGAAAATGACATGTTTTCTATACAAAATATTTTAAAATGTTCCTTTTGTCTGAAATTTCACTGATTTTCAGTGGGTTTTTGATTAACTAAAATGAAACAAACATTTTGGCTTTCAAACAACTGAAAAATGTTAGTGGTTTTGGATTCTCCCAACCTCCCTTTTTTCCCTCTCTGGAAAAGGGGGGGAAATCCATACCTGAACATATTTCTTTTGTCAAAAAACTGAAAAATCTTTACAAAATCAAACATTTTGTTCTGCTAAAGTTCTTTATTTGATTGAAAAGACTTTATTCAGAGAAAACAAATGTTTCAGCAACTAAGGGACGATACAACAGAGTCTATAAAATAAAGACTGGTGTGGAGAAAGTGAACAGGGAAGTGTTATTTACCCTTTCACATAACACAAAATTTTCCATATCCCTGAGTGACGTAGTTCTACTGACTTAAATTGGTAGTGTAGACCAATCCGAACATCCCAAACCAAAGTTGGCAAACAGGAATGTGTGCTCTGCTTAATTTGCATTCAATCAGTAAACAGAGTCATCAAGCAGGAATGGAAACAAAGAAAGCTCAAGCAGATGAGAAAAAGCCAGCAGGGAACATCCTTCCACATAGACTCTTTGTCTCCAAGTGCCCAGCTGGAAAAGTTTTTCAAGAGGGGGACTGAAACTATAAAAAGGAGGGACAAACACCCCAAGGGACACCTCTCTCTCCCTGCCCATTGCATTCACTCCACCTGAAGAGAAAAAGGAAGCAGTCATTGGACTCTGGGAGAAGAGTCCTGGCTTACAGTGTTTGGTCATTAAGACTGCTGAAAGCATGTGATGAGAAACTTTGCTTGAATCTAATATAGTTTAAGTTAGGCATTAGTACATCTTATCTTTATTTTCCTTGTAACCATTTCTGACTTTTATGCCTCATTACTTGTACTCTCTTAAAATCTATCTGGTTGTAGTTAATAAACTTGTTTTACTGTTTTATCTAATCCAGTGTGTTTAAATGGAAGTGTCTGAATAACTATTTGATATAATAAGATGGCATATTATTCTCTTTAAGGAATAACAGATTTAAAATATTTGAACTTTCTAGGAGAGAACTGGGCAGTACAGGACATACATTTCCAGGGAAATCTGAGACTGGGGGTGTGTTTGGGTCACCCTGCAGCATAACCAAGGGTGGTGAGAGCCAGAGTGTAGCCCAAGTGTGGCTGGCAGGCTGTGGTTCCACACAGACATTCAAGGGATAACTTGCATGCTTGTCGGCTGTTTGTGAGGAGCCCAGGTGGAAGTGGCTTCAGCAAGGCATTGTAAGGCAGCCAAGGCTGCAGGGCAGGGGTGATACAGCCCCCCACTGGTCTAGACTGTACCCTTATATGTCACAGCAACTATTCCCAGCTCTAGGAATGAGTGTGATCTATTGGTTAGAACACGGGGCTAGAAACCTGTAAATCTATCATCTCCAGTGATCCAGTGGATACAGTGTACTTGGGCTTTCAGAATAGATTGGTGAGGGATGATTTCCCTTTACAAAACAGACTGAGAGTTGATATAAAGTACTTGGACTTTCAAAATAGAAAGTGAGGCATGATTTCCCTTTACAAAAGCCGTGTTGACTCTTCCCCAACATATTGTGTTATCCATGTGTCTGATAATTTTGTTCTTTTCTATAGTTTCAACCAGTTTGCCTGGTACTGAAGTTAAACTTAATAGTGTGTAATTGCCAGGTCCACTTCTGGAGCCTTTGTTAAAAATCAGCATTACATTAGCTGCCCTCCAGCCATCTGGAACAGAGCCTGATTTAAGTGGTAGGTTACATGTGATAGTTACTACTTCTGTAGTTTCATATTTGAGTTCCTTCAGAACTCTTGGGTGAACCCCATCTGGTCCTGGTGACTTTTAGTGTTTAATTTATCAATTAAGTTACTTACCTACATCCCTTAGCAGGCTAGCTTACTCACCCTCTCCTCATTTTTAAACCTGTACTTCTGGGGTTTAGGTGTGGACAGTAGGGGTATTATGGCACAACCACACGTGTGGGTATGTGAACAGTCACTAGCGTAGATGTACCCAGCAAGGGTTGTTTTGGTTATCGTACTTTTCTAATACGATTAGAGAAGTTGCTGTCAGTGGTATACCATGAGCAGCTGGAGTGCATTTGAAGTGTCAGCACTCTTCTTCTGCCATTAAGCCAGCACAGCAGGTGTATCCTAGATGGACGGGCCTGAAACATTCTGCAGAACAGCAGGTGCCTCCTACACGGACATAACTGAAACATTCAGTAGCAAACAAGCAGTTAAGGGACATAGAAAAAAACAGTGATGTGATAAACTAGGTGAAATAATTCATGGCGGTCAACAAACTTCATTTCTACTGCACGCCTCTTCTTTTTGACTAGCCTGCCTAATACTGTTATACTCCTAGCAAACTCACTAGTATTCTGCTATATACACCAGTATTAGATAGTATATTTAGTATACTCATTAGATAAATAACCACTAAAATGGGTGTTCTGTCTAAAAAGCAGTGTGTGTGTGTGTGTGTGTGTTCCCTGTGAGATTTAAATGATCCAGTGTTATTACAAAGTGCTCTGAGTCATAACTTTGAATGTTAGACCCCATTATGACCTAGGCTGATGTGATACAACATAACAGTCTGTGTCACCTCAGTGCTACATGCCAGGAATGCAAAGCAATATATGAATGCACTGAGCCACATCAAGAAATAAAATAAAATAAAACCCTTCTCTAGGCTGATGCATTCTTCTATTTCTAGCTGCAGCGGAAGGATAATTCATTTAAGCAGAATTAGGTGGGCATTTCCAGAACTGATGAAATCAGTTGCTAAATACCATGTCATGATACTTGCATTTGTTTTCAAAACCCAGGTTACAAACACATAATCACTTTTGAGAGGAAAAGACAAATGGAGAGTTCCATAGCTGGAGCTTCACATTGTATCTAGAAGTTGAGGTTTGCACTAAATGCACCATGACGTGCTCACTACAGGCAGATTTGTCTGTGGCCCCTGTTTCTCCAATGTACAATGTGAATCGCATCTCTGACTTACAGTATGAAGTGTATTTCATTTGCAAGTCTCTTGTCACAGGGAAGACATGAAAGACTGGGGGAAACATTTTTGTTTCATACCAAGCGGTTGGGTTCCATTTTATACTGATTCAAGGGCCTTGTTTCTGGAAGTACATAGAATGGGGAGTAAGGCTGCTGCACACCAGCATAGTGTGAGTGAAACTGTGCAGGGGGACAAGTTGAGAGCTAGGCTCAGTTCTGCATGCTAAGGTGTAGGAAGGACTTGTCTACTCTGGGATTTCAGCCAGTAGTGTTGTTGAAGCAGTAGTGTTTATAGCAATTAGTACATTGCAGTTAGGAAATGCAGACAATTGAAAAAGGAAGCTAAAGGTATCAAAAAAATAAATATAAATACTTTTTTTTAATTGAGCACCAGTACGGTTGAGAACAATAACATGGAATTCTTTAAATATAGCAAGAACAAACAAAATCTTTACAATGGTATAGACTTGACACTAGATAAGGATAGTAAAATTGTCAGTCATGATTCAGAAAAGTCAGAAGTATTTAATAAATATTTCTGGTCTAAATTTGGAAAGAAGCAGGATGATATGTTCATATTTTATACTGATAAAGCAATATTTTCTATTCCAACAGTGCTGTAACTATGTAAGATGTTAAATAGCAACTATTTAAGTTAACTATTTATAAGTCGGCAGGACTGGATAACTTGCATCCAAAAGTATTAGAAGAATTGGTCAAGAAGCAATGTGAACCATTAATGTTGATTTTTAACAAATTTTGGAACACTGGAGAAATTCCAGAAGATTAGAAAAAAAAAGTTAAAGTTGCACCAAGATTTTAAAAGGGTAAAGGGCATGATCACAGTTAACCTGTGGAACTCATAGGCAGGTGACGTTGTGAAGGCCAAAACTGGGTTCAAAAAAGAATAAGAGCTTCACGGAGGATAGGTTCATCAGTGGTTATTAGCTAAGATGGTCAGGGATGCAACCACATGCTCTGGGTGCCAGATGCCAAGACTGGACATCAGGAGATGAATCACTCAGTAACTGCCTGGTTCTGTTCATTCCCTCTGAAACATCTGGCACCAGACACTGTTAGAAGACAGGATACTGGGCCAGACGGACAATTGGTCTGATGCAGTATGTCCGTTCTAATGTTCTTAATAATTGCTGTTCCCTCTTCTGCCAGTGTGGAAGTTCCTGGCAGCGGGAGGAACTGATCTGTTCTGCTTTATAGGTAAGAGAATTCCAGGGGCCCTAAGAATGTAGGTACAACTGGCTCCCTGCAGAGCCCAGTGATGGCTGCCTGTGAGCCAGCACTCCTTGTGCTTTGTGGGAAAAGGGAACATCTGGAGGAGCTGCCACTCTGCATTCCCCCACATTCCAGAGAGGGGCACCACATCTGGGGCTAGCAGTGCCTCTGTAACCTCTCAATGGCCTCGACTGAAAGATCATCCCAGCAAGCTCTCTATATACTCTGGTTGGGCAGCGGGTACAGCACTGGTCCCGCACCCTGTCCAAAAAGCTAGCTCTCTGGCATGAATGTAAAGAGAAAGCCTTGCTGCATGTTGGCTTCCAGCTGGAAAGATTACTGCTGGCCCATGCTGCATGTAGCAGCTAGTGTGGCTGGAATGGAGACACAAAGGGAAAGTCTCCCACCCACAAAATGGCATCATGCAGATTGCGATTAGGCGCCGACAGCAGCAACCAGTGGTGCAAGCATCCCGTGCTGCCGCTATCACTGCAAAGGGCTAAATTGCTCTGATTTAACTGAAGTTCCCCAGTATATCTGACTAAAAAATACATGATTATAACTGCTCCTTTGTGTGTCTTTCCATGCTCATTTGAAAGAGGTATGGCAGCTCATAAAGCACAGCAACATCCCTTAAGCCCAGAGGGTTTAATGAAGAATTAACGCGATTGTAACAGCATAGCTGAAATAACAGGAAGGAAATTGAATTATTCCTCTCATATTAAATGCATATATTCTTGAACATTTCTGCCATTATAACTTTGCTAACCCATGGTGTGAAATACAGTCTGTTTTCACATGGGTGCATTAAACAAAGATGCGGGCTACAGTACAACAGATTTGAAGGGAATGGCAAGGCATCAGGATGAAAAAGCACCCCTGATGTAGGGTTATATCAGTTCTAAATTGTCTCACAGCTGTTTCTAGCTCCATTAGATGGAAGACTGAGTAATTTATAGAAGTCATTTTTAACAATTTGATTGTTGGTATCTATCTGCTGAATTGATTGGTTGGGGAGACAGATCTTTATTTTTAAAATAGCAATAACATCCTTTGCAAATTGCTGCTCAATTTATCCATGATGCAAACAGTGCTAGCCAGCATCCATCAATTTATATTGGGAAAATATGCTGTTATTTCTTAATTATCGGTCTAATTGTGGGAAGAGCAGAGCATGAGATAAGCTGGGCTGGACAACAAACTACAGCAGCTAGGACTCTGTCTCTTTCCCTGTTGAAACACATGCAGCTCTCATTGAGACAAATGGGACTTCATATGTATGTAAAGGAGACGTTTGCTTGAAGTTTGCTATTCACCACAGCTTAACCTTATGTGGAATAAACAGACCAATCTTTCCTCCATTGAAGTCAATGGGAATATGATCAGTTCATGCCAACCATCAAATTGTTACAGATGAGAGATTACTTCCATAAATTACCCAGTATTAAGTGTAATGGTGTTGGAAACAGTCATCATGAACAATGACTTGTCCCCAAACCAGACAGGCTCTTCTGACCGAAACATAGGAGTTGCCATACTGGGTCAGATCAGCAGACCATCTTGTTCAGTATCCTGTTTGACAGTGGCCAGTACCAGCCGCTTCTGAGACAGAAACCCAGCAGTGAGCAGTTATAGGATAACCTGTCCTCCAGGATAAGTTTGCTCCTGACCCCCAAGAATCAGATGTTGTTTCAGGCCCAGGAGCATGAGGGTGTATGTTCCTTTTAAGTTCATTTTTTTTTAATTATTATTATACCTCTGGATATTTTCATTTTCCATATATGTGTACAATCCTGTAAAGGTCTTGGCCCCAATGATATCCTCTGGCAATGAGGTCCACCAGCTAGCTGTGCATTGTGTGAAAAAGTACTTTCATTTCCCAGTTGTGAATTTGCTACCTTTCAGTTTCATTGAATATTCCTTGTTGCCATATTATGAGAGGATGAACAGGAGATTCCAGTCTGCCTTCTCTATAACTATTTGTTATTCATTATATTTTTATCAAGTTCTCTCTTTCCATCTAGTATGAAGAACCCTTTTCTTCCTCCCAATCCCAGTCCCAAAGGGATTGTGGTTCAAGATGTTGTTGCTGGGTTCCCAGTGCACTGTGGTACAAGATATAGGTGGTAGAGTAATGGCCACCCTGGACATGTGTTATATGCCAGCTCAGGAGCCAGAAACCCTTAATACCAACCCTTAGTGTTGGTCCTGCTTTGAGCAGGGGGTTGGACTAGATGACCTCCTGAGGTCTCTTCCAACCCTAATCTTCTATGATTAATAGTTACCAGTTGGGAAGCCAGGTAAATCTTGAGGACCTGATTCATCCAACTATGAATGTCCTCCAGACTGCGGCTTTAGAACTTCATGTAGTTAAGATGTTTCTGAGATTCAGGTTTCAGTTTTGTGTTTGACCTTTTCCCTTCTCTACGATTTCCTCAGATCCCAGAGAAAAAAGATACGGACAACAGCAGAGTAAGATAAGTCACAGTGTGGTTCGTTAAGTGACAAAGAGTAATAAAACAACAGGAATCGTACCATTCTAGAATTTCTTTCCCCTGGCTTTATTCAAACATACAGACAATCTCGGTCAAACTGAATGAGTACAGTGATAACACTGCTGTCACTCCTTCAATTGTCTATTCATACCCACTTGCCTGGGCAAGTAGGTATGTCTGTTACCAAAGTGAAAAGTTACAAATGGCAGTCTAGGGGGGATGGCTATAAAGTTCCAGAGATCATATGTCTAGCTGTGCTTCATCAAACATCATTACGAGCATCCAGGGCCAGAGTCTCAGCTGGTGCAAATTGACTTCCATGGAGCTACACCAGTGCCTTAAGAATCCTTCCCTGTCCAGCAGTCTGGTTTGCAAGCCCATGACTTCCTTTACATTTCTTAGCAACTGTCTTCTTCCCGACATTGTCCATGGCTTAGGAGGAACTTTGACTCCCTTGGGGAGTTGCAAAGTTCAGGACTTTGCCAACTCCAAAGACAAGTTCCCACATTTTGGACAATCTGAACAGTCCCAACTCTTTGGAAAGCTTCAAAGTTAAATTCCTACAGCCAAATCCTGGAGTCAATATTCAGTTTTTGTTGACTTCAATGGAAATTTTGCTTGAGTAATGACCACGTAAGAACTGGGTAAAGGCTTTGGGATTTAGCATATGAGGGAGGTCCCTTGTAATCAGTGAGTGTATAATGTGGGGGAGATATGTAAAGGCACAAAGGGCTATTAGGCACCTAATCCCCTCTGAACTTCAGTAGGAACTTATTACCTATCTCCCATTTGTGCAGTTGAAAAAAAATCTCTCCCACATGCCTAACTCTGAAGCAAGAGTGGCATCACTAAAACAATGGTGAATCTTTCCCCATTCACTATGACTAGTGAGTTAATACTAAGCATCTCTTAAATCTGAACTCCAAATGTAGTTGTTGTAGTAGCCAGACAAGGTACTAAACTTCATCAGGACTTTATTTTTTAAAGTGGAAACCTCCTTTTCCAAGCTGCTGCTGCACCCTCAGTAGCTCTCCCTCAGCCTCTTCAACTCCTCACCCCTCCTTCCTGTTTCCTGTCCTTTCAAACTCCCAACAGCAGTACTCCCAATTCTAATAATTAGAAGCAACATCTAAACACCACATTCCCTCCTCTCTTAAGAAACTCTCCCAATTACAATAAACATTGTTGTTCTAACCACAGGAACAAATAGGAAACAAGGCACTATACTGTTGACAGAATTATTACACTAAAAACACTATAGATACAACATAACATAGTCTCTAGTCCAGACAGGTGGTTGTCTGGGTCTGACAGACCATCTCTCAAGCCCCGGTTCCAGTGCAATGCCTTGTAGTGTTGATACTACGGTGAAATTATCCAATGCAGATTGGGTGTTGGCATAATCTCATCTTGGTGCATAGGCAGGTGCAAGATAAGAAGCATTCCATACCTGCTCATCAGAAAGTCGATAGGTGTAAGGTTCCTTCTTCTCTATGATTTTTTAGGGGCTGTGAATTTATGGTCCCCTTTGCGTAAAATTCCAGGTTTTCATAAGTCTAACGAAGGAACCACACTGAAATTTTGGTTCCTTAGCACCGCGCTACTTGCCTGTGAAAGGCTTATACTTTGCTTGCTTCTGTTCAACTGTTTTTCTCACATCATCCTCGGTTGGGGCCTCAGGTTGTGCCTTTAACAATCCAGCAATGTTCAGTTTAGTACCTATGCAGTAACTCTGTGGGTGATCTTTGCGTTGTGGCATTTCATGTATCCTGGTATGCTTGCAAGAAAGCAGTAGTGAAGGTTATCCACAATCGCCCTTCCAGTTTAGCCGTTTGCAAACTCTCTTTCAAACTTCTGTTAAATCCTTCGATTTCCCCATTGGCTTGAGGGTAGTATAGGGATTATCTTCTGTGTAAAATGTTCCTCTCTGCTAGAAAAGTTTCAAACTTCAGGAAAGTAAATTGACTACCATTATCTGAAACCGGTTCTTTGGAGTTACCTTCTGTCATAAATATAAAGGGAAGGGTGAACACCTTTAAATCCCCCCTGGCCAGAGGAAAAACCCTTTCACCTGTAAAGAATTAAGAAGCTAAAATAACCTCGCTGGCACCTGACCAAAATGACCAATGAGGAGACAAGATACTTTCAAAGCTGGAAGGGGAGGGGGGAACAAAGGGTCCTGTCTGTGTGATGCTTTTGCCGGGACCAGAGCAGGAATGCAGGTCAGAACTCCTGTAAAGAGTTAATAAGCAATCTGGTTAGATATGCGTTAGATTCTGTTTTGTTTAAATGGCTGATAAAGTAAGTTGTGCTGAATGGGATGTATATTCCTGTTTTTGTGTCTTTTTGTAACTTAAGGTTTTGCCTAGAGGGATTCTCTATATTTTGAATCTGATTACCCTGTAAGGTATTTACCATCCTGATTTTACAGAGGTGATTCTTTTACTTTTTCTTTAATTAAAGTTCTTCTTTTAAGAACCTGATTGCTTTTTCGTTGTTCTTAAGATCCAAGGGTTTGGGTCTGTGTTCCCCTATGCAAACTGGTGAGGATTTTTATCAAGACCTTCCCCAGGAAAGGGAGCGTAGTGCTTGGGGGAATATTTTCGGGGGGAAGACGTTTCCAAGTGGGCACTTCCCCTGTTCTTTGTGTAACACTTTGGTGGTGGCAGCGTTTAACCTAAACTGATAAGAATAAGCTTAGGGGGTCTTTCATGCAGGTCCCCACATCTGTACCCTAGAGTTCAGAGTGGGGAGGGAAACTTGACACCTTCCCTGCTAAAAACTGAAGAGAGGAACTTAATTACTGTAGCAGAAGAGACTTGCGAAGTAAATGTTACCTCAGGCCATTTACTGAAATAGTCTATTAAGGTGATGGCATAACGACAGTCAATTGGAGCAGTATTGAAGGGTTAATGTCTAGCTATTCCACCTGGAAGCAGGCGGGGCACACCCTGACTGTTTCCTAGGAGCAATGCACACATTGCTCTATCCAAGGACAAGGGCTAGATATGAACCCTGAGAACAGCCCATCTCCGCTGACCAGCCTGTTTGCTTGCATAAAGCTGTGTTCTGTCTCATCACTGAACCGCCACAACTGGCGCCCAACGTGGGGCCCTCAACACTCACCTCGCCCGGCAAGGGTTTCAGACGCGTCACTCATCCGCTTCGTGGATCCCGGTGAGTATTTTTCATTGTGGTAAGTATGGGAAGCTCCCTCTCTGCTTTGCAAGTGCAACACCGCAATGAGCTGCAGTATTTGCTGCGTAAGGCTCAGCATGACTGCCCAGCTCGAGAACTCACTCTCCTGCTACAGGAGGTGCGTGCCAAGTGCCCGTGGTATCCTGAAGCCGGAAGCCTTAAGCTAGCGGACTGGGAGCGATTGGGCCAGACATTGCACGAAGAGCCTCGGGCGCCCGTGCAGGCTTTACATGCCTGGCACCTCTGCCGCGACGTGGTACAGCGTGTCGCCTCGGACAGACCCTCCCTCGCGAGGCTGGTGCTCTCGCCGCCCCCGTCCGCCCCTGCAGCCATCCCCCCTCCTGGCGATGCGACACAGCGTGTCGCCTCGGAAAGGCCCTCTCCAGCACCAACAGAGGAGCTGCCGATCCTGCCACCCCCGTCCGCTCCTGCAGCCATCCCTCCCCCTGCTTCGCCCCCAGTGCCTCTATTACCACCGCCTCCCTGGCCTTCCCCACCGAAGCCGGTGTGTGATCACCCTCCCCCCATGGGGCCCCCTGGAGAGTCATCTGCATCTGCTCAGAAGCTTTCGCTGGTGCAACAAATGGTTCACGCAGTGAAAGCTCGATCAGATCTTACAGCAGAGGAGCTGGCTGATCTGGTCTCCGTTTGCCCGGTGACCTGGCAGAATGATGACCAGGGCAACCCCATGGGCACCTGGACCACTCTGCCATACTCGGTGGTTAGAGAGGTAAAGAAAGCAATTCATGAATTTGGCCTGACTAGCACCTTTGTGCGTGGTCTCATTGAAGGGATGGGTACTGGGTACTCCCTAATCCCTGAGGATTGGAAAACGCTGCTGCGCATGATGTTGTCACCCAGTCAGTATGTTATTTGGCTTAGTGAGTATCGGCAGATGGCAGAACGCCAAGCCCAGGTATATAGAGAGCAAGGTGTCATTTATGAGCAGTTGGCAGGGGAGGGCCAGTTTGCTACTATTGAGATGCAGTCTCAACTCCCTCAGGCCGTCTTCCCCATTATTTCCACCTGTGCCCAGCATGCTTTCAAGAAGGTCCCGGATTCAGGCAAGCCTACCAAAAGCTTTGTCAGTATCCGTCAGGGTGCCTTAGAGTCCTTTTTGGATTTTACCAACAGATTGCAGGAGGCTATCCTCCGACAGGTGGATAACACTGAGGCAGCTCACGAGCTCCTGTTAAAATTGGCAGTTGAAAATGCAAATGAGGATTGCCGCCGTGCTCTCCAGGCAGCACAAGCCTCTGGTATTTTAGAGTTCTCAGACATGCTGCGGGCGTGCCAGAACATTGGCACACAAGCCCACAAGGCTGGAGTTCTGGCTGCCGCCCTCAGAAAAACTGGGAAGGAGGGGAAGCGCTGTTACCGCTGTGGTAAGGAGGGTCATTTTCAGCGGGAGTGCCGCTCATCTAAGGCACCAGCCCGACCCTCAAAGAAGTGCCCCAAGTGTGGGAAAGGTTATCACTGGGCTAATCAGTGTCGTAGCGGGTCGGGAAACCGCGCGACGGGTCCCCCCCGAACCCAGGGCCAAACGGGGGTGTTTCCTACTCAGGCAATCGCTCCTCTGCCTTGGAATCCGTAGACTCTATGAGGGCAGCGACTGCTGGAAGTGCAGGGCTTGATTTGATCATGCAGGAGGACACTGACTTTCGGCTGCCAAGGGAGGTCTGTGCCATACCTACACAGGTGACGGGACCTCTCCCTGCCGGCTTTGTGGGTCTTGTTCTCGCTCGCTCACATGCTGGGAAACAGGGCTTTTTTGTCATTCCAGGGGTCATTGATGCTGATTACACTGGCATTATTAAGGTTCAGGTGTGGACTCATCTTCCACAGTCGCTCCCGCGTGGACGGTCAATTGCACAGTTGATTTTAATCCCCTATCAGGTGCCAGCTGCCGAGGATCGAACTCGGGGCGGAGGCGGCTTTGGATCGACGTTGTCTCACTCGCCGTCTCACAGCGCGTCTTCTCCACTTGTTGCTCTGACAATGTCAGTCCGCCCCTCGAAACCTCAGTTAACACTTCTCTTAAATGATGTTCCTTTTACAGGGCTGGTGGACACTGGAGCTGACGTTACAGTGATTCGTGATCTGGAGTGGCCAGTTAGTTGGCATACGGTTCCTTCTAAAGAGTTGTGGGGGATTGGGGGTAGCAAACCCGGGCGCAAAAGTTTGCCTTGGGTCACGGTCTCTAAACCAGGAGGCCGTGCCCTTGCTACAATCCGCCCTTTTGTGCTCCCTGTCCACCTCAATATTTGGGGCCGTGATTTACTTACAAAGTTAGACACCACCCTCGATATTAACATCTGATGGCCCAAAACCCTCCCTCACCCACCGTGCCCTCCGCCTTACCCTTGGTATGGCAATCCTTAGAGCCCGTATGGATTGACCAGTGGCCCCTCCCTCTAGAGAAGCTAAAAGCGCTTCATTCACTTGTGCAGCAGCATTTGCAAGCACAGCGATTGGAGAGCTCCACTAGTCCCTGGAACACCCCGGTGTTCGTTATTAAGAAAAAATCAGGTGCTTGGCGGCTGTTACATGATTTAAGGGAAATAAATAAACGCATCCAACCTATGGGCCCCTTGCAATTTGGCTTACCAAATCCAAATTTAATTCCTCAAACCGATCAACTTTGTGTGTTAGATTTAAAAGATTTTTTTTTTACCATCCCCCTTTGCCCTCAGAATTAGCTGCTGTTATTTTGGCCTTTCAACCTTTTGCTGATTGTCCCTTTGATTTAATTGTGGATACCCATTATGTTTATTAGGTAATTGCTCATTTACCCCTTGCCCTCATTACCCCTCAGGTTGATGCAGACCTCCTTCGCCTGTTTTGTTTTTGCAGCACCTTTTTGCCACTTGTTATTTCCCTTACTTTGTTGCTTATATTTGCAGTCATACCCCTCTGCCTGGGCCACTCACTGAGGGCAATGCACGCGCCGATCGCACGTTGCGTGGTCAGGTAAATTCCCTTTTTTCTGACCCCATTGAAAGCCATGCCTTTTTTCATCAGTCTGCCTCTGTTTTGGCCCGGCAGTTTCACATTCCTGCGGATCATGCACGTTCCATTGTTCGGTCCTGCCCCCACTGTGCTGCTGCTGCTCCTACTTTTTCTTATGCCGTTAACCCCCGAGGTACCGCAGCAAATCAGCTGTGGCAAATGGATGTTACTCATGTGCCACAATTCCGCCCCTATTCATTTTTACATGTTTCCGTTGATACTTATTCAGGCTTCCTTTGGGCAACCCCACAACGTGGGGAAGCCACTAACAAAGTTATTCACCATTTGCTGGCCTGCTTTTCTGTTATGGGTCGCCCCTGCCAAATTAAAACAGATAATGCCCCAGCCTACTGCTCTGCAGCCCTCTCCACCTTTTGTGCCCGCTGGGACGTCCGTCTTAAACACGGAATCCCTTATAATTCCACGGGCTAAGCCATTGTTGAACGTGCCAATCGCACACTCAAAACCTTGCTAGATAAACAATTAAAACAAGGGGAGCTGCGTCTCCAAACCTTAGGAGACATTTAACAACAAATGCATATCCTCTTGTTTACTTTAAATAATTTAATACTGAATGCAGATCAGCAGACCCCTGCGGATCGGCATTTTCACAAATCTGAGGTACTGGAAAGACCGCGTGTCTTTTACCGTCAGCTGCCCGATCCACAGTGGCTGGGCCCAGCACCTCTAATCACTTGGGGTCGGGGATATGCTGCTGTGTCTCTCCTTGCAGGACCGTTGTGGGTTCCAGCCCAGTGTGGGCGACCGGCACTTAAACAACATGGCATGGCACCAGAGGCTGTCGAATCCCATGCCAGAGTTTCAGCTGACCTTGGAGGAGACCGCGTTGCCCCCCGAGTCGACAACGACGGGACGGCAACGGAGGAGGCGTAACGTCCCAAGCCAGCCCGTGACATGGGGAGCAGTAAAAGCATTGGTCGCCACGGCTCAACGAAAACTGGCAGCAGATCAGCAGCCAGAAACTCCTAAGACTTTGTTTGTGGCGATTCTCGCCCAAATCACTGCTAATTCTGTGATGATTGTGTGCCTTTTGTGCCTGCTATTTCCTGTAGGGGTTGGCTCGGAAGCGCCTCCCCCGTTACAAGCCCGAATGATATATAACATATGGGAAAGATTGGCTTCAATAGCAAATGTTACCCACTTTTGTTTATCTAATTCTGTAGCAGCCGGAGATTTGTTAGGTACATGCCTTATTCCAGTATGTCATCACCCTGAGGAGATGGAGAATAAGACACTGTTCTCTGCTTATGCTAATCTTTCCTCCCAGTACTCTAGCATGGCTAATTGGGGCCCGGCCAGGTACTCTGCCTCGCACGGCTATATCCCTCCACACACCGTACCCGGCCGGGGCTCACAATGTCACCTGTGCGCGTGTAGTTAACTGCACTAGTACAAAGGTGCCCTTGGGCTGTCAAAAAATTTCTCAATCCCTTTTAAATTGTTCCCATGCTGTTAATGTTTCATATAATTATGGCCATATCATCCTACCATCAGGATGGGTTTTTACTTGTGGTTCATGCACCTTTAATTATATTCCTGCAAATTTAAGTGATGGCACCCTTTGCTGTCTTAGTAGAATGATATTTATATTGCCTTTTGCTGGTCACAATTGTAGTAAAAGAAGTGTACCCCTTTTAGATGATTATATTACAGATATTAAGTTTTTGGTTATTTTGTGTTTGTAATCATTGGGCTTATTTTTTGTTGCTGCTGTGTACAATGTATTCCTTCCTTGTTAAGACTTTGTAAAATTTTGCCCTGGAAAGCTCCCCAGGTTATGTCCTTGTCTGTATATATATATACATATAAGGAACAGGCAGGGCTTCTATAGAGCCAGGAATCTGAAAATAGTGTAGGGAAGCAGCTGGGAGGAAGCCTGCAGTCCCTAGAAGAAGTACAGTAGGAAGGAGTCCAGGGGTAAGAGCAGTAAGGTTGGTGTAGATGCTGACCTTAACAGTTCACTACAGGGCCCTGGACTGGAACCCAGAGTAGCTGGTGGGCCTGGGTTCCCCTACCAGCCACTGCAGAGTGGTATGGCTAAGGGCAGCGGATACGAGGACTGCAGGAGTTGCTGCTGGAGTGCCATAGACAGGGCAGCGGGCGTGAGGACTGCCTGATGCTGCTTGAGGAGAAAGACCTCAAAAAACCACACCAAAAGAGGAAACCATTGGGTGACCTGGCCAGAGGGCTGAGTCCCAAAGAGGAAGCAGCAGCTCCTGGAGTGAAAGACGGGCTGCAGACAGAGAGAGATGGAGTGCAACCTCAGGAAGGGGTGTCGACCTGGCAGAGCTAATCCCCAGAACTGGCAGGAGGAGGCGCCCTCCAGTGGTGAGTAGAGCATTCCGTCACAGGGGTCACTCATTTATTTGTATGTACATCGCATGTACATATGTAAAAAAAATCTAACTTTCCTTCCAAATCACAAAGATGTCAATATGCCCAAGCAGATTTGCTACTTTCCTTCTGAGTGATAACATTATCTGCCTGAATATGTATATGGTGTTAGCTCCATTGGGATTTGTCAATACAACTCAGAAACAGCCTCCATTCAAATCCACAGCTTGTAAGTGACTCTCAAACCTGATTTATTAAAAACACATTTATTTTCAAGAGCACCAGATTTCTGATTAATTTCCAGCACCATGGGTTATTTAATGCTGTAGGTTACATTGTCATTTTTGATTTTCCACAGAGTGCCTGATGGATAGAAGCTATCGTGAGCCTGTTTTTTGAGTGCATTGTTCTGTTACATAACAATAAAATTCTTATTGATGAAATAGCAGTGTCTCTTTTATATAAGGTAAAGTCATCATATCAACTCTGGGGACCGTGGGCCAAACAAATACACAAATGAAGGGAGGATTATTAAATTATGCCACGAAAGCTTAACATTGCAGAGGAGATACCATTGCCAGTGTAACAGCTACATTTAGTTGGTGTAATGTAACCCAGCGATTCATGACTCTGATATTAATCAATGTTAGATGCTCATTTTATTTTTTTATGCTACTGCTGAATGTTACAAAATTGAGTGTCTTGTGCAGAGGGCATAAATCAATTGTAAATTAAATTAGCCTTTCGTTAGGAAGTTTTTTTCTTTTCTCTTCTACTGATAGCTATCCCCTGAAGTGGATTTATAAAGCACAGGTGGTAGAGATGGGAAGGAACCTGCTACTCTAATTCTTTTGGTTCATGTCTTTGCCAGTGCAAGATTGTAGCTCGTACAGCACAATCACCTGTGCACATTTGAGAGCAAAGCTCCCTGCCCCTTGCTGTTCCCACTGCAGTGAGAAATTGTGAGTAAGGGGAGTGAAAATTGCATTGTACGGTAGCAGTGAGATCTTCAAGCATGAAAAACAGAACTGACAGTGTCTCTATGCTCCTGTCAAAGTAACCTCACAACTCTGTGGGCTGCGCCACTGATTTAACTCATCAAACTGCAGATCTAAAGGTCAGACAAGTTTGAAGTGGAGCTATCGTCTGGAGGAAGAGGTCTCTCACATTCACTCACAGAGCACTGATGCTTTTAATAGTAGAGGAAGTAGCCTATGAATATAAATAGGCACCTTCACAAGTCATTCAACTAATGGCATTATGTGAGTTGAAATAAATATTCTTCTGCTCTCCTCCTGGCAGGGAAATATATAATACAGCCATTTTCAAAAATTTGGGATTGAATTTAGCGCTGAGAGAGATTAAAGGATTGACAGTCCGAGAGCCCAAAGCCGTAGGCAAAGAACAGCTGCAGAACACACTTATCTCACCCCAGTTACGGGTTTTGACCCAGACCCAGAAAGACCACTTCTAGGGTAAAATTCTGTTCCCACTGAGTACAATAGAGTTGCACCAATGTAAATTAGAGCAAAATCTAGCCATCCATCTCCATTCAGATAGATGCTCCTTTCTGCTTCCCCTTTGTTTCTCCACAAAGGGATCACCATTATAATTTGATTGCTAAACTTAAAGACAGGGGCCCTGATATCGAGGTCTGTTGTGGCCCCTTTACATCAACCTAGTTTCTGCAGACCTTGCCATCATACCCTTCAACTAGGGTATCAGGAAAACTGATCCTTCCTAAGACAGTCCCAAAGTCAGTGCCACAGAGCAGCTTATCCAGGAAGGGCTGTTGGAAGGAGTTAATGCTCAGAGGTCTTCTGTGCTGACTGCTGCAGTGGCTTTGCCCTTAGAGCACTGAAATCACAAATCCAAGGTTATTCCCAAAGGCAGCTCTTCCACTCCATGGAGCTGCCACTTTAAGAAATTTGACTTGACTGAGGAGCCAGTGGAGACAATTGCTAGATCGTCATCAGCTATCCCTCAATGCGAGGATGATGTCTGCTGGGGGAAAAGTCATTGATGAGACTTAAGATGGCTGAGGAGTCCAATTTGTGCTTTACAGGTGTTTCTATCTGTGTGACAGGTGGCTGCTTGGAGAGACCACAACTGCTGATGAGGATGCTGTACCCTTTCCTTCCTCCTCTGCCGAGTCTCAGCCTCTCGAGCATGGCGATTCTCTTCAGAACGAACCCAGGCTTGATGTGTGATGCAACGCCATTGCAGTCTATTCCCAGCCAGCTCTTCTCAGTTCGGAGCATCAATGCCTCCCTACTTAAGATATACTTTCAGGGTGTCCTGGTAGTATTTCCTCTGTCCCCTGCAGGTCCTCTTACCGTGACTTGCTTCGGAAGACAAGCATCAGCCATTCCACACAATGGTCAGCCCAGCCAAATTGATGTTTCATAATCTTTGCCTCAATGCTGCTGATGTTAGCTGCAGAGAGAATGCTGCCCTTGATACGACAGTCTTCCCATCTGATACAGAGAATCTTCCTAAGGCAGCACTGTTGGTACCACTCCAGATGCTTAAGATGGCTTAGGTACGTCACCCATGTCTTGCACCCATAAAGAAGAGTGGGGCTGACCACTGTATTGTAGACCAGGATCTTAGTTTCCATCTGCAGATCTCTGTCAATAAAGACATGACAGAGCAACTTTCCAAAGGATGCGCTGGCACAACAGAGCCTATGTGCAATCTCCGCATCAAGATTGGCTGTATGGGAGAGGCAGCTGCCAACATAAGGGAAAAGCTCAACACTTTCCAGGGGCTCACCACTGGTGACAATTTGTAGAAGAACCCCTGGAAAGTGTTGAGCTTTTCCCTTACCTTGGCAGCAACTTGTCACTGGGGCAGGCTGATGGAGCATCTTAGTCTTCCCAGTGTTGAGGCTGCAATAGGTGCCTGAGAATAGATCTAGGGTGGGTGATCAAATCAGCCTTGGTGTGTCTGAGGATAGCACAGTTGACAGCATACTGAAGGTCAATAACAACAGTCCTGGTGACTTTATGTTTAGAATAAAGACGGCGCAGATTGAAGAGCTGGCCGTCCATGAGATACTCAATCCCAATTCCAAAAAAAAGGCAATCATGAGTAAGAATCAAGATTACATCAAGATAGATAGAAAAAAGGGTTGGGGCAATAACACAGCCCTGCTTACCACCAGTACGGATGGTGAACGGGTCCATCTCCAACCCATTACAGAGGACGGTGGCAGTCATTCCATCATGAAATAGCCTGAGAACATGAATGTACTTCAATGGACAACCAAACCTAGACAGCACCTTCCATAATGCTTCACAATTGAGGGAATCAAAGGCCTTAGGTCAATAAATACCACAAACAAAGGCTGGTGTTGTTCTCTACACCTCTCTTGGATCTGTTGTGCAACAAAAATCATGTCAGTGGTGCCCTGAGACAGTCTGAAACCACACTGAGTTCTGGAGGGACGGCTTCAGAAAAGGGAGGAGACGGTTCAAAAGGGTGTGAGCAAGGATCTTCTCAGAAATGGAGAGGAGTGCAACAGGTCGGTAATTCCCACACATTGACTTGTCCCATTCCTTAAAAATGGTCACAATATTGGCACTCTTTAGGTTGGGTGGAATTTAGATATAGAATCATAGAAATGTAGGACTGTAAGGGACCTTGATAGATCTTCTAGTCCAGTTTTCTGCACTGAGGCAGGACCAAGTATTATCTAGACAATCCCTGACAGGTATCTGTCTAACCTGTTCTTAAAAACCTCCAATGATGGTTATTCCACAACCTCCCTAGGTAATTTATTCCAGAGATTAGGAAAAACTTCCTAACTGTAAGGGTAATTAATGTTCAACCTAAACCTCCCTTGCTGAAATTTAAGCCCATTATTTCTTGTCCTGTCCTCAGTGGTTAAGAAGAACAATTTATCAGCCTCCTCCTTGTAACAACCTTTTATGTACTTGAAGATTGTTATCATGTCCCCTCTCAGTCTTCTCTTCTCCAGACTAAACAAACTCTTTCAATCTTTCCTTGTAGGTCATGTTTTCTAGACCTTTAATCATTTTTGTTGCTCTCCTCTGGAATTTCTCCAATATGTCCACATCTTTTCCAGAGTGTGGTGCTCAGAACTGGACACAATACTTTAGTTGAGGCCTTATTAGTGCTGAGTAGAGTGGAAGAATTACTTCTCATGTCTTGCTTACAACAGTCCTGCTAATGAATCCCAGAATGATGTTTGCTTTCTCTGCAATAGTGTTACATTGTTGACTCATATTTAGTTAGTGATCCCCTATTGCCCCTAGATCCTTTTCTGCAGTACTCCTTCCTACACAGTCGTTTCCCAATTTGTATTTGTACTATTCATAGAATCATAGAATAACAGAGTTGGAAGGGACCTCTGGAGGCCATCTAGTCCAACCCCCTACCCAGAGCATGACCAATCCCAACTAAATCATCCCAGCCAGGGCTTTGTCAAGCCTGACCTTAAAAACTTCTAGGGAAGGGGATTCCACCACCTCCCTAGGTAACGCATTCCAGTGTTTCACCACCCTCCTAGTGAAAAATTTTTTCCTAATATCCAACCTAAACCTCCCCCACTGCAACTTGAGACCATTACTCCTTGTCCTGTCATCTGCTATCACTGAGAATAGTCTAGATCCATCCTCTTTGGATCCACCTTTCAGGTAGTTAAAAGCAGCTATCAAATCCCCCCTCATTCTTCTCTTCTGTAGACTAAACAATCCCAGTTCCCTCAGCCTCTCCTCATAACTCATGTGTTCCAGTCCCCTAATCATTTTTGTTGCCCTTCGCTGGACTCTCTCCAATTTTTCCACATCCTTCTTGTAGTGTGGGGCCCAAAACTGGACACAGCACTCCAGATGAGGCCTCACCAATGTCGAATAGAGGGGAACGATCACATCCCTCAATCTGCTGGCAATGCCCCTACTTATACACCCCAAAATGCCATTGGCCTTCTTGGCAACAAGGGCACACTGTCGACTCATATCCAGCTTCTCGTCCACTGTCACCCCTAGGTCCTTCTTAATTGATTTTTCCTTCTTAAGTGTAGTACTTTGCATTTGTCCTTTTTGAATTTCATCCTATTTATTTCAGACCATTTCTCAAGTTTGTCAAGATCACTTTGAATTCTAATCCTGTCCTCTCAAGCACTTGCAACCCCTCCCAACTTGGCATCACCTGCAGACTTTATAAGTGTACTTTCTATATCATTATCCAAATCATTTATGAAGATATTGAATAGAACCACCCCCAGGACAGATCCCTGTGGGACCCTGCTTGATATACCCTACCAGCTTGATTGTGAACCATTGATAACTACTCTCTAAGTACGGCTTTCCAGCCACTTGTGCACCCACTTTATAGTAGGTTCATCTAGGCTATTCTTCTCTAGTTTGTTTATGAGACAATCATGTGAGACACGTGAGTAAAGCCTGATTTAAGTCGAGATACATCACATCAGCTGTTTCCTCCTACCCACAGGGGTTGTTACCCTGTCAAAGAAGGATATTAGGTTGGTTTGACAAGATTTGTTCCTGACAAACCCATGCTGATTGTTACTTATCACCTTATGGGTGACTTGTCCATGTGTGAGGGGGCTGTTGATTCCTTACTGAGACTTAGTGGGTTTTTGGTGGGCCATCTCCCAATCCCAGGAGAAAGGGAAAGGACTGAAGAAGAGTCAGGATCCTAAGGCTGACAGTCCCTGGAGCCAAAGGAGTGAGGCCAGTGCTTGGAGTCAGCTAGATTGACAGGGCAGGCAGGCCAACAAGGGAGTCAAGAACCCAGTGGGCCCATCCTCTGTGTGAGCTGGGGCTGCCAGGGACAAAGTAGAACAGATCCAAACAGGGTGCAGCAGCTGGGGAGAGAGCAGTACGCCAGAGCAGCACGCCAGAGCAGCAGGCAGAGGCAGAGCTGAGCAGGAGCAGCCCAGAGCAGGAAAGCTGGAGCAGCGCAGACCAGCCATGCTGACAGGGAGCCAGGGCCAATTTTCAGGGGGAGCCACAGGGCAAGAGCCGGGAAAGCAGACGGCTGCCGTGCCACAAGTAACCCTGAAGCCAAGCACTGTGAGCGGCTAGCGGGAGCCCTGGGCAACAAGGGCACAGCAGAGGGAGAGAGATCGCCAGACAAGAGACCTTGAAAGCTGGACTCATGGGGGGCATGCAACCCCAACAGGAAGGCTGATACTGGGGAGAAGGGTCCTGCCACCGAGAGCCTGAGGGTGTGTAGCTGCCACCAGAGCAGAGTGTCCAACCCACTGTATCACTGCAGCGCAGCCAGGCTCTGGGAGGCCTGGGACACGTGAGGAACACACAGTGACCTTTCCTTACGTCCCAGAGACTGCTGTTTATGGTGTCCTTGTGTCAACAGCGGGCGGTTCCTTGTTCCTTTAACCTTTTCTCTCTTATATTTTTACAGTTGCTATTTTATAAATTGTATTTGGTTCAAACTCAGTGTAGTGGTCACTGGGCCAGGGAAGTGGCCAGGGTGGAGAGAGTACCCCCTAGCACCTATCCTAAGTGACCCACAACAAGACTGGAGATTAAGCCCCCCAGGAATCCTGGGCCCAGCCTTATTGGGATTACAAGGGCTCTTCCACTCTCCCATGTGGCAGAGTCGTTGTCGAGGTCAGGCAGGGATTCAGGTAAAGGGAGTTGGGGTGAGAACTCACAACCTTTTGCTATCCGCTTCCACAGGGATGGTATAGAAGCCAGAAAAGTTCCCCACAACAGCAGGACCATTCCCCCTCTTATACATGGAAAAGTAGGTCAGAGTTAAGCCCACTTCCCTTCCATACTTCTCTGGGAAAATTGACTCCACGTTTGCTTTGTTCTCCACTTACGCCCCTGTTGATTGGGTGTACCAGGCCTTTGGTACCTCATTGCCTTGGTATATCCCACTCCAGGCCCCACAATCCCACTCCCCTGTATGCTCCCTGGGGAGCACAGCTCCCTATATACCCCATACTCTCCTACCTTGCTCAGCTTTTAAATGTTGATCCATATCGTTGATGGGTGTCAGCTTTATCAACATTGGTACATGTAAAAGTTGAATGTGGTAGCTGAGTGTGGAGCTGAATTATGTGGGGGAAGCATGTTGAAGAGGGGAATTGTGTGGGGGCATAGGAGGATATGGCTGTTTAGGCAGGGAAAATATGGGGTGGGGCGTGGGGCGAGCAGGGCTGCATAGAACAGGGAGCAAGTGGGAAAATATGCATGTGTGGGGAGGAGTTGAGAGGGGATTCATTGGTGGAGATAGAAGTAGGGTGGATTTCCCCCCGACAAACTTCCTACTGTCTATCAGAATGGTATAAGTTGTGAAGCTCATTCACTGAAGGAGAAAACAGTCCCAACCTCTGAGGTAAAATGGTTGCCACACTTGTCTTTCACGCTGGCATTCTATCTGGCAAAGAATCAGTGTTCACAGCTCCCTCTGGCCTCCTAAGGCCACTGTGTGGGCAGCTTAACAGGTGTCTGAGAGTAACAGAAAAGGAGTAAGAATAAAGAAAGGGCTGTACCTGAGCCAGGGAACTGCTAGATTCAGGTCTTTTCCGACCAGACCTGCCCCTCATGAAGCAGCCTTTCAATGCTCTGATAGTATCCTTTTTGGTCCATCAATAAAACCCTAGTTATTTGATCGTCTGAATCCAATCAGATCCTGATTTCCCCAGAGAATCTTGCTCAGAGTGCAAGAAAGAAAAAAGGGGGGGAAAAGCCAGCCATTTTCTCTTTAATGAGTTCATTTGCTGATGTACAAATGCTCAAATTCACTATTAATGTTAAATTAGGTGGTTAAATTAGCTAATTATGTAAAATATGAACAGAACACTCCATATGTAATAGGGAGATTTGGCAGAGAAGGGCTACTCAGCTATAGTGGTCAAGAAATCACATCCCAGACCAAATGAATTAAGAATGTTGGAAATGCTTATCTCACTTGGATATTGGCCTAAATCCAGTATTCTGCCTACTGAAGTGGCTGGTCCCTGATGCTTTGAAGGAAGATGGATTATAAAATAAATTGTCTGAAATTTTCAAACTATGTTTAGACATCTAGGAAAATGACTTACTGCGACCAAGTTAACATGGTCCAATGGAGTGGGCACTTGGGAGACCTGGTTTCTATACCTGCCTCTGCCAGAGAGCTACCATGTAACAATAGACTAGTCACTTCAACTCTTTATGCTTCTGTTTCCCCTTTAGCTGTGTGTTCTATTTAAATTGTTAGCTCTTTCGGGCAGACACTGTCTCTCATAGAATATCAGGGTTGGAAGGGACCTCAGAAGGCCATCTAGTCCAACCTTCCATACCTCACTATGTTTGTACCGTGCCTAGCACAATGGGTTTCCCCATCGCAGTTAGGGTCTCTAGATACTGCAAGTGGCAGAACCAGGTTTTGCAGCCGGGGGGATGATGGGTCATTGGTGGTGAGTGAGTCCATCCCACACTCGCCCAGCAGTGGCAGCTCCTGTCCTGTGAGGCTGGGCCCAGCTCCCCATTCTGAGTGTTGAAACCTGGCACATGGTCGCAGCGCCATGGAGTGGGGAGCCAGGCCCAGCTCTGGGGTACAGGAGCTGTCACTGCTGAGTGAGAGTAGGTGGGGTCACTCTCCAGCCCAGTGTGAAAGGCGCCACACATACATCTAAAGGCCACAAGAGGGTGCAGTTGCCCCCGCCACCCCGTCCAGTGGTGGAGCTAATTGGCGCTACTCTAGTACAAATAATAAATTAAGCATTTACAGTCCCCACTGAAATCATACATATTTAACTTTAGTGTCCCAAGTTTGAAAAGTATGAATAAATGTGAATCATCTGAAAATTAAGTACATGGAGGAAAGGTCTTTCCTGAGCCTGATGCCTTATCTCTTTATGCCTTGACGTGTGAGACAACAGGCAGACAGTGCTGAGTATAACGCAGAGCAGTGCACATATGGGCAGATTTATCCAAAGGTAATTCCTGGTTACGCCAAAGTTGAATTTAACCCATATCTTTCTGTGCCTCACATTCAAGCATGATGCAGAACTTTGTCTAACAGGCTTTTGTTGACATTTTAGCATAACTGTACACATTCACTGGTCTGTTAAAGCCATCAGATCTCATTAAAAGCCAATATTGATCCTGCATTGTGCTACCTTGCCCTGGATCTGAGTCTAGTATTCCCCTGCTGAAGCACCCTGTTGAGCAAACATATATGTCATGACCTTTGATTATGGAACTGGCAGATGTCTAACAGATCTGAATAAGCTTCCGAGTATGTGTAACAAGGTGTACCAGACCTTTGTGGCCCCCTGCTGGAGGTCCCAAGGTCATACCACACCCCGCCCCAGGAAAGGAGCTGCAAAGGTGGGTCCTCCAGGCCTGCCTAGAGAGGCTGCATAGAAGCAGCCAATCAGTGCTCAGCAGGCTTAGATAAAAGGAGTTGCAGGAGCTGAGCAGGTCAGTTCCTGGCTATATTAGAGGAGCAAGAGAGGGGGCTCCTTGCTAGTCACAGGAGCTTGAGAGAGAATCAGAAGATGGGTTCTGGTGGTACTGGCATTCAGCGAGCAGGAAGAGGATGTGAGAACTTCAGCCCTGAGGAAAGAGTGAAGAGAAAGGGGCTACAGTGGAAAAGGCCCAGGGAGTAGCAGCAGCAAAATTGCTATGTAGCTGCTATTTATAGGATCCATGGGTTGGGACCTGCAGTAGTGGGTGGACCCTGGTTTTCCCACTGGGAAAGTGGCCTAAGCCCTGGGAAGAAGACAAGTCTTGTTTAGAAGCCTGCTTGTTACAAAGATGGGGCTGAAGACCTTTGTGAAGGCTGACAGTTTGTTGAACTCTTTGCTACTGGGGAAGGGGTTCATCCATTTTTTACTATGTGCCTTGACTTGAGGGTGGAGCCTGCCTAGCAAGGTCAACAACCTACAGGGGATGCCAGGAGTGGGGAAAAAAGATTTCAGCATCACATTCAGCTACTAAGAGGCACTTAGGAGGTGAGTGCCCCCTGTCACAGTATGCCAGAATGGTCTAACAAAGGATCCTTTAGGAGGTTTTAAGCCCCCTTACACTACAATTTAATTTAATGAGAGCAATGAGTAAAAATCTATGATTAGGTAGCTGATGCAAAGAACGCTGTGAAATGCTGAAGGCTAGCACCAGAGGTGACAAACCCAAATGCACCTTTTCTCTTTCTGTGATGGAGACAATAGATCTCTCCATACAACATGGCAGGAAAGGGGTTAAGAGGGAGCCATAGAGAAATAGTCCAGCTGGACCTGGGTATTAAATGATTTCTCTCTCGGGAGGAAGTGGCTCCTATCAGGGAAAAAGACTATTTACTATGCAGCAGAGCTTAGCCTTGCAATGAAATGAAGGAGTCAACAAAGGCTGATTCAGAAAGACTCTCTGCAGGAGTGGAGTCACCTCCTGGTAATAGGCTGTACATATTTGCGGGACAGCTGGAGCAAGTTGTATCCCAAAGGTTTTGTTGGACTCGGGGCTCTAGGTATAACCAGATCCCTGTATGAGGCAATTTATTGCGCCAGCCAGGAGCTAGCTGGAATGGTGCTGTGGCTGGAGTGCCTAGAGTCATAGAAAGGCAGGGCTGGAAGGGACTGCGATAAGTCATCAAGTCCTGTGTTGCGGCAGGCCCAAGTAAATTTAGACCATCCCAGCTAGGTACTTGTCCAACCTGTCCTTAAAAACCTCCTGAGATGGGGATTCCACAACCTCCCTTGGAAGCCTGTTCCAGAACTTAACTACCCTTAGAGTTAGAAAGTTTTTCTAATATTTATCCTAACTCTCCCTTGGTGCAGATTAAGCCTATTCTACTTGTCCTACCTCCAGAACGATTGATCATGGTCCTCTTTATAACAGCCCTTAACATATTTGAAGACTGTTGTCCGGTCCCACCTCAGTCTTCATTTCTCAACCATGCCCCGTTTTTTTAACCTTTCCTTGTAGGTCAGGTCTTCTAAACCTTTTATCATTTTTGTTGCTTCCCTCTGGATTCCAATTTGTCCATCTCTCCTAAAAGGTGGCACCCGGAACTGGACACAGTACTCCAGCTGAGGCCTCGCTAGTGTTGAATAGAGTGTGACGATTATCTCCTGGGTCTTACATATGACAGTCCTGTTAATACAGCCTGTTAATACAGAATATTAGCCTTTTTTGCAACTGCATCCCAGACTCATATGCAGTTTGTGACTCACTATAACCCCAGATCCTTTTCATCAGTACTACCACCTAGTCAGTAATTCCCTAGGCATATTTAAACTATATCCCTGCATTAAAACAGTTAGAAGAGCAGAAGAATGCAGTGACATCCTAGTAGCAGATGTGGAGAAGCAACCTACTTAGTCCCATTGGGATAGGACTGGGACTGTTTTGACAGTGGATAAGCTGGGTAGCTGGAATTCATTACAGACTGTAGCACCTACCAGTCCTGACCCTGTTGGGCTAGGCATGGTACAAACAGAACAAAAAGACAATTTCTGCCCTGAAGGGTTTACATTCTGCATCCTTAAATTAAGGGATCCACCTGGACTTGCTGAGGTTGTTTGTGCATGAGAATCAACTGGACCTGCCACACCCAAGAACAGCTGTACAAAGGCTATGGGAGTTCATATCATGCTATGTGCTAGGGAAGGAGGAATTCAGACCTCTGGTTGACACAGTGTAAGCTCTCTGAGGTTACTAAAAGTCAGTCACGATAAGCCAGATTTGGATCCTTTTGGGGCTTGCTGGATATTATAGGAAAATAGTATCCATGTTTGCCACATTAGCGCCTCCTCCCCTACTGACCTCGTCAAGATAACAGTCCCCAATAAGGTATGGTATTTGAATTCAGAAGCAGGGACTTTTTTTGAAAGAGAGGGGGAGACCAAGCAGAAAAGTCTAAATCCTGCATTATTATTATGTTGTAGCGCGTAAGAGTCCCAGTCCTGGACCAGGACTGATCTGTGCTAAGTCCAGGTGACAGAATAAAAAGTGGACCTTGCCCTAAACTGCTCATAATCTAAATAAGAAAGGAATAAACCCTGCAGTATTTGGGGAGCAGCTTGGTCATGGTTCTCTGTTCCCAGTCAAGGGGAGTTGTGGGAAGCAGCAGCCAGCCTGTGGGCTGCAGGTTGCCCACCACTCCTTTAATGGCTAGGATGAGCTTGGGGTGGATGGTAGAGAATTCATGGAGATGTGGCATGTCATCAAGGTATATGGAGCAACTGACCATTTTGGCCTTTAAAGTGCAACCTTGTGACCATGCAGACCCTGAATAGGTTAGTCTATCAACCCGTCTGGCCTCCCTCAGGGTAGTATGAGTGCCTGTCTCACAGATAACGAATGCTGGCAGAGAGATCTGTGGGGTGGCGATATAGATTACCTTCTCTGCTACTCCTACAAAAATAGGCTTGAGCTCTGAAGACCCCTAGAGTCCTCAGTGGAGATCAGCACCTGATTGCACTAGGTACCGCACAGACACACAGTAAGGACAATTCCTGCCCTAAAGATCTAAACAGACAAGCGAGACAAAAGGGTGGGAGGGGAAACTGAGGTGAAGTTTCTTGCCCAAAGTCACACAGGCAGTCAGTAGCAGAGCGAGGATAGAACCCAGCTATCTCAAGTCCTTGTCTAGCCCTCATAGAATATCAGGGTTGGAAGGGACCTCAGGAGGTCATCTAGTCCAACCCCCCGCTCGAAGCAGGACCAATCCCCAATTAAATCATCCCAGCCAGGGCTTTGTCAAGCCTGACCTTAAACTTCTAAGGAAGGAGATTCCACCACCTCCCTAGGTAACGCATTCCAGTGTTTCACCACCCTCCTAGTGAAAAAGTTTTTCCTAATATCCAACCTAAACCTCCCCCACTGCAACTTGAGACCATTACTCCTTGTCCTGTCCCCTTCCACCACTGAGAATAGTCTAGAACCATCCTCTCTGGAACCACCTCTCAGGTAGTTGAAAGCAGCTATCAAATCCCCCCTCATTCTTCTCTTCTGCAGACTAAACAATCCCAGTTCCCTCAGCCTCTCCTCATAACTCATGTGTTCCAGACCCCTAATCATTTTTGTTGCCCTTCACTGGACTCTCTCCAATTTATCCACATCCTTCTTGTAGTGTGGGGCCCAAAACTGGACACAGTACTCCAGATGAGGCCTCACCAATGTCGAATAGAGGGGGACGATCACGTCCCTCGATCCGCTCGCTATGCCCCTACTTATACATCCCAAAATGCCATTGGCCTTCTTGGCAATAAGGTCACACTTCTGACTCATATCCAGCTTCTCGTCCACTGTCACCCCTAGGTCCTTTTCCGCAGAACTGCTGCCTCGCCATTCGGTCCCTAGTCTGTAGCTGTGCATGGGGTTCTTCCGTCCTAAGTGCAGGACCTTGCACTTATCCTTATTGAACCTCATCAGATTTCTTTTGGCCCAATCCTCCAATTTGTCTAGGTCCCTCTGTATCCTATCCCTGCCCTCCAGCGTATCTACCACTCCTCCCAGTTTAGTATCATCCGCAAATTTGCTGAGAGTGCAATCCACACTATCCTCCAGATCATTTATGAAGATATTGAACAAAACCGGCCCCAGGACCGACCCCTGGGGCACTCCACTTGACACCAGCTGCCAACTAGACATGGAGCCATTGATCACTACCCGTTGAGCCCGACAATCTAGCCAACTTTCTACCCACCTTATAGTGCATTCATCCAGGCCATGCTTCTTTAACTTGCTGACAAGAATACTGTGGGAGACCATGTCAAAAGCTTTGCTAAAGTCAAGAAACAATACATCCACTGCTTTCCCTTCATCCACAGAACCAGTAATCTCATCATAGAAGGCGATTAGATTAGTCAGGCATGACCTTCCCTTGGTGAATCCATGCTGACTGTTCCTGATCACTTTCCTCTCATGTAAGTGCTTCAGGATTGATTCTTTGAGGACCTGCTCCATGATTTTTCCAGGGACTGAGGTGAGGCTGACTGGCCTGTAGTTCCCAGGATCCTCCTCCTTCCCTTTTTTAAAGATTGGCACTACATTAGCCTTTTTCCAGTCATCCGGGACTTCCCCCGTTCACCACGAGTTTTCAAAGATAATGGCCAATGGCTCTGCAATCACAGCTGCCAATTCCTTTAGCACTCTCGGATGCAACTCGTCCGGCCCCATGGACTTGTGCACGTCATCCATGGGACCATGCTACGCGTGTAGGCTGACTTCTGCTGATGTTGAGACACAGTATGCCTCTAGCCCACCAGTTCTCAGCGTGTGGCCTGTGGGCAGCTTGTGGCCCAATCAGCACCCAGCTGCAGCCCATGTGACATCCTCAGGGCCATTCATGTAGTATATATATTGTGTGGATGCAGCCCACATACTACATAGAGCTGCACATACAGCCCACAATGGTAAATTGGTTGAGAATAGGGTGACCAGACAGCAAGTGTGAAAAATCAGGATGGGGGTGAGGGGGTAATAGGCGCCTATAGAAGAAAAAGCCCCAAATATCAGGACTGTCTGTATAAAATAGGGACATCTAGTCACCCTAGTTGAGAACCACTGCTCTAGCCCCTCAGAAGGCAGCTAAGGAAAGCCCAGGGCACTTTGCATGTAGGTTCTATTGGTTTTAACAAAGCTTGCAGTTTCACCAGTTTAGTGTTAAGGTGAAGACAATAAAACCCAGCAGTCACCACGCAGTCCAGGAGGTGAGTGCATCTTAGAGAGATTAAATCAAATCAGGGGTTTCAGTCCTTTGAAGGTGAAGGAAAAAAAAAATAGGGCAACTATTTTGGTGTAAACCATCAGGCCGGGCTCAGAGAACCGGGAGTGGGGAGACAGTAACAGATGGAGATTTGCTTGTGCACTTTGTGGACGCTGTTGTTGTTGCTGCTGGGGCTGATACACTGGATGTGTCACCCTGCCAGTACCTCAGTATGTGGAGAAAGAATATTCACATTTAGTAAAGCCCATCACAACTCTGAAGGCTCAGGAAAGATGTCCCAGCAAGGCAGCGATGTAATAAGTACAAGAAACATTTCTGAAAAAGACAGGTCCTTAGCTAAACTGCGTGCACCAGGGGAATCTTTCTGCTGAAATCCTTCGTTATTACTTGATTTTAATTTTTGTTATTTCATTTCCAGCTCTGTAAAAACTGAGCAATTATGGTCTTCGATTACCTCTTGGCACCAACTCTATTAATGGCCTTTATGCCGATTGCTTTTTGAACTGTTGGAGAAAAGATGATCTGGGTCACCTCTATGAATAGGCTTGTGTCTAGGGGCTTGTATTTTCTGGCAAGTATCATTTGGTTTTTGGGATGAGTCCAGTGAAGCAGATGGGAGGACTCTATGCCTGACTTCAGGCTTGGTCAACGGCAAAGCTTCCACTCACTTCAGTGGTGCAGGATCAGGCCTTTCAAAGAGTCCTTTCTGATGTTATCCTGGGTCCGTGTCCTGAAGCAGGGTGTGCATTAGAGCCAGTCTCCAAGCGACCTAACAAGTGCAGCTGGCTAATAGTAAGCTGACTGGCTACACTGTCTGATTGGTGGGAAGAGTCAGCAGACCAACTCTTAAGCCCAGCAGCAATTTGGTGGCTGCTCAAAGCATTTGCCCATGGAGGTGATCACTCCTGTGCCTGCTTTTCCCCAGCCCTATCTCAAGCCATGTAACTCAGCTCTGACTCCAGGTTATGAACTCCTGCTCTAACTACTAGGTCTGACTACCCCCATCCTGGACAGTTAGTTGCTCTGGTATCCTCTTCTTTCACCACCTCTTTATAACCAAAAGTTTTAAATTACCAGGATCTAAATCTGAGTAGATGTTTTGGATTACCCTTTCCAGGTTGCTTGCTCTCTCTCTTACCTTCCCAGCAAACGTCCTTGCTTTTAAGCCCCAGTACCAGCGTCAGTGATATAGGGCTAAGTGGTTGGGTCAATGACTGTCTATGCTGACTTTAAAGTTATTGAGCCAATATGTTTTGGATCAACAAACAGGGCTAACAGGTCCACCATCCCAGCCTTGTAAATTGATTAATTTTTCAACAGACTATATTAGAGTCCAGGGGATTGATTGATTTGCTCTCTGGATTCTTGGTGTAAACAAACAGCTGACTGCAACCATCTGGCCAGCACTGGGCTCTTGTGATTCATTACTGTCAACAGGGCCAGATCTATGCCAGAATCCCTCTTGAATGGGCAGCCAGGGCAGGAGGCATAAAGGATCTGATATTAGAGACCACCTTCACTACATGATAGTGACCAGGATCTAGTATTTCCTTCTAACATGAAGCTTTATCTTCTGGGTTCCCTTCATGTCTGGCCAGACCCCGTGTGAAGGGCCAAACAAGATGCTCTAGGGAAACTTTATTATTAGGGCTGTCAATTATTGGCAATTAACTCAGGTGAGTAACTCAAATCAATTTAAAAAGATAATTGCAATTAATCATTCTGTTAAACAATAGAATACCAACTGAAATTAAATATTTTTCTACATTTTCAAATATATCTATTACAATTACAACAGAATACAAAGTGTACAGTGCTCACTTTATATTTTATTGCAAATATTTGCATTGTAAATAGTATTTTTCAATTCATCTCATACAAGTATTGTACTACAATCTCTTTATCATGAAAGTGCAACTTACAAATATAGTAGCTTCTTTGGTTATATAACTGCACTCAAAACACAAAACAATGTAAAACACTTTACAAGTACACTCAGTCCTACTTCTTGTTCAGCCAATTGCTAAGAGAAACAAGTTTGTTTACATTTACAGGCGATAATGTTGCCCACTTCTTAATGCCACCTGAAAGTGAGAACAGGCATTCGCAAGGCATGGTCGTAGCCGGTGTCACATGATATTTACAAGCCAGATACGCTAAACATTCATATGCCTCTTCATGCTTTGGCCATCGTTCTAGATGACATGCTTCCATGCTGATGCTAGTTTTAAAAAAAAAAACCAGAATGCGTTAATTAAATTTGTGACTGAACGCTTTGGGGGAGAACTGTCTCTCCTGCTTTCTGCCATATATTTAATGTTATACAAGTCTTGATGATGATCCAGCACGTTGTTCATTAAGAATACTTTAACTGCAAATTTGACAAGAAGCAAAGAAGTTACCAACAGCACTTGACCCAAGATTTAAGAATCTGAAGTTCCTTCCAAAATGTGAGAGGGACGAGGTGTGGAGCATGCTTTCAGAAGTCTTAAAAGAGCAACATGCTGATGTGGAAGCTACAGAATCCAAACCACCAAAAAAGAAAATCAACCTTCTGCTGGTGGCATGTGACTCAGATGATGAAAATGAACATGCATCGGTCTGCTCTGCTTTGGATAGTTATCAGCATAGAAGCTTGTCCTCTGGAATGGTGGCTGAAGCATGGAGACATGAATCTTTAGTGCCTCTGGCATATAAATATCTTGCAATGCCAGCTACAACAGTGCTATGCAAACCCCTGTTCTCACTTCCAGGTGACATTGTAAACAAGCAGGCAGCATTATCTTCTGCTAATGTAAACAAACTTGTTTCTCTTAGCAATTGGCTGAGCAAGAAATAGGACTGAGTGTACCTGTGGGCTCTAAAGTTTTTACCTTGCTTTATTTTTGAAGGCAGGGGGGTTTTGTACGTAATTCTACATTTGTAAGTTCAACTTTTATGTTGAAGAGATTGCACTACAGCATTTGTATTAGGTGAATTGAAAAATACTATTTACAGTGCAAATATTTGTAATCAAAAATAAATGATAAAGTGAGCACTGTACACTTTTGTATTGTGTTGTAGTTGAAATCAATTTGAAAATGTAGAAAACATGTAAAAATATTTAAAGGGTATTTGTTTAACAGCACAATATATATATATATATTTTTACACTGCTTGACAACCCTATTTATTATCCATTAGCCTCTTGCTTCAGCATCCAAAATGGCTGGTCTGCAAATGTTTCAGTGATGCAAACCAGCTGGTGCTGGACAACTTAAGCTTCTTCCACACCCTAGGAATACCTTGGGGACAGCCATTTGAGGAGAACTTGATAGGATTCCCTTTAAAACTCATCCACACTGCTTCTGCTTACTGGCAACCACAGAGCACCAGGACTATGGATGAAGCTCACCAGTCACTTCCCAAGTGAAACCTGGTCTCCAAAGCCAAGAGTGTAAACCTCAAGTGAGCTGTAGCTTATGAAAGCTTATGCTCAAATAAATTGGTTAGTCTCTAAGATGCCACAAGAACTCCTTTTCTTTTTGCAAAGAGAGACTAACACGGCTGCTACTCTGAAACCTGTCATTTTCTTGAGAAACCCTGACTCTACAGCCTGCCCTCCTTCCCTGGGGATTGATAGACCCTAATCCTGCTTCCATTGGTATTTGGCCAGTAATTTGAAAAGAAGCCAGCTCAGGCCCTGAGCTAACAAATGAACTGATGTCTCCTGTACAGCACTGCACAATTCACCCACTAGGTCACACAGACAGCGATAGTAAGAGGCAGTTCCAAAGGGGGTTGCTTGACATCAGCTTATTGCTACTAAAAAGCAGGAAAGAAATATGAAGTTTCACTGCCTTAATATTTACTAGCTCCTGAGAGCATGTATGTGTGAGTTCAGTGGAACTAGGCTGGTTTACATCTTCTGAAAATCTGTCCCCTGATCACATGTATGTCACTTTAAGCATTCAGATGTTGCACCCCATAACTCCTGTATGTTCTGGCTTTACACGGTTCCTGCCTTGAGGAGTGCCAGTGCCTGGATTGGTTATTGCTGATGTCAACATATTCGTATGATCATTCTTGCACCAGGAAAGCGTAGGGGACAATTTCCTGGTGCAAGTGCTAGTGGCTAAGTCATTATGCAAGGTAGCCTGTGTCCTCTTGTTTTTTCCTACCCCCCCCCCCCCAGATGTTCTGGTTTAACTTGGATTTAAACTTGGAGTGTGGTCAGTTTGGATGAGCTATTACCAGCAGGAGAGTGAGTTTGTGTGTGTATGGGGGTGGGGGGGGATGTGAGAAAACCTGGATTTGTGCAGGAAATAGCCCAACTTGATTATCATGCACATTGTAGGGAGAGTGGTCACTTTGGATGGGCTATCACCAGCAGGAGAGTGAATTTGTGTGGGGGGGGTGGAGGGTGAGAAAACCTGGATTTGTGCTGGAAATGGCCCAACTTGATGATCACTTTAGATAAGCTATTACCAGCAGGACAGTGGGGTGGGAGAAGGTATTGGTTCATATTCTCTGTGTATATATAAAGTCTGCTGCAGTTTCCACGGTATGCATCCGATGAAGTGAGCTGTAGCTCACGAAAGCTTATGCTCAAATAAATTGGTTAGTCTCTAAGGTGCCACAAGTACTCCTTTTCTTTTTGCGAACTAGGGGGGAGCTTTTCTTGACCTGCTGCTCACAAACCGGGAAGAATTAGTGGGGGAAGCAAAAGTGGATGGGAATCTGGGAGGCAGTGACCATGAGTTGGTTGAGTTCAGGATCCTGACACAGGGAGGAAAGGTAAGCAGCAGGATACGGACCCTGGACTTCAGGAAAGCAGACTTCGACTCCCTCAGGGAATGGATGGGTAGGATCCATCTTAATGGTGAAATCCTAGCGGATCTTAAACATAAAAAAGAAGCTTACAAGAAGTGGAAGGTTGGACATATGACCAGGGAAGAGTATAAAAATATTGCTCGGGCATGTAGGAATGTTATCAGGAGGGCCAAATCGCACCTGGAGCTGCAGCTAGCCAGAGATGTCAAGAGTAACAAGAAGGGTTTCTTCAGGTATGTTGGCAACAAGAAGAAAGCCAAGGAATGTGTGGGCCCCTTACTGAATGAGGGAGGCAACCTAGTGACAGAGGATGTGGAAAAAGCTAATGTACTCAATGCTTTTTTTGCCTCTGTCTTCACGAACAAGGTCAGCTCCCAGACTGCTGCGCTGGGCATCACAAAATGGGGAAGAGATGGCCAGCCCTCTGTGGAGATAGAGGTGGTTCGGGACTATTTAGAAAAGCTGGACGTGCACAAGTCCATGGGGCCGGACGAGTTGCATCCGAGAGTGCTGAAGGAATTGGCGGCTGTGATTGCAGAGCCATTGGCCATTATCTTTGAAAACTCGTGGTGAACCGGGGAAGTCCCGGATGACTGGAAAAAGGCTAATGTAGTGCCAATCTTTAAAAAAGAGAAGGAGGATCCTGGGAACTACAGGCCAGTCAGCCTCACTTCAGTCCCTGGAAAAATCATGGAGCAGGTCCTCAAAGAATCCATCCTGAAGCACTTGCATGAGAGGAAAGTGATCAGGAACAGCCAGCATGGATTCACCAAGGGAAGGTCATGCCTGACTAATCTAATCGCCTTTTATGATGAGATTACTGGTTCTGTGGATGAAGGGAAAGCAGTGGATGTATTGTTTCTTGACTTTAGCAAAGCTTTTGACACGGTCTCCCACAGTATTCTTGTCAGCAAGTTAAAGAAGTATGGGCTGGATGAATGCACTATAAGGTGGGTAGAAAGTTGGCTAGATTGTCAGGCTCAACGGGTAGTGATCAATGGCTCCATGTCTAGTTAGCAGCTGGTGTCAAGTGGAGTGCCCCAGGGGTCGGTCCTGGGGCTGGTTTTGTTCAATATCTTCATAAATGATCTGGAAGATAGTGTGGATTGCACTCTCAGCAAATTTGCAGATGATACTAAACTAGGAGGAGTGGTAGATACGCTGGAGGGCAGGGATAGGATACAGAGGGACCTAGACAAATTGGAAGATTGGGCCAAAAGAAATCTGATGAGGTTCAATAAGGATAAGTGCAGGGATGGAAGAACCCCATGCACAGCTACAGGCTAGGGACCGAATGGCTAGGCAGCAGTTCTGCGTAAAAGGACCCAGGGGTGACAGTGGACGAGAAGCTGGATATGAGTCAGAAGTGTGACCTTGTTGCCAAGAAGGCCAATGGCATTTTGGGATGTATAAGTAGGGGCATGGCCAGCTGATTGAGGGACGTGATCATCCCCCTCTATTCGACATTGGTGAGGCCTCATCTGGAGTACTGTGTCCAGTTTTGGGCCCCACACTACAAGAAGGCTGTGGATAAATTGGAGAGAGTCCAGCGAAGGGCAACAAAAATGATTAGGGGTCTGGAACACATGAGTTATGAGGAGAGGCTGAGGGAACTGGGATTGTTTAGTCTGCAGAAGAGAAGAATGAGGGGGGATTTGATAGCTGCTTTCAACTACCTGAGAGGTGGTTCCAGAGAGGATGGTTCTAGACTATTCTCTGTGGTAGAAGAGGACAGGACAAGGAGTAATGGTCTCAAGTTGCAGTGGGGGAGGTTTAACTTGAATATTAGGGAAAACTTTCACTAGGAGGGTGGTGAAACACTGGAATGCGTTACCTAGGGAGGTGGTGGAATCTCCTTCCTTAGAGGTTTTTAAGGTCAGGCTTGACAAAGCCCTGGCTGGGATGATTTAATTGGGGATTGGTTCTGCTTTGAGCAGGGGGTTGGACTAGATGACCTTCTGAGGTCCCTTCCAACCCTGATATTCTATGATTTTTATTTGATCTCAAAAGTACCCCAGATCACCCCCTAAAAATAGACTAATTTAATTGCCAGATTAGTCCTTCAAAGGATTCTGACCTCCATGTGCATTTGTTTTCTAGTACATCTGACAATGGACTGTGCCATCCGTGCAGCAATGTCTATTTAGAATGTAGCTATCCATTTGTTTATCTTTGTGATGGTGTTTCAAATAAATAGTTCAAATTTTCCTATAGAATTGGAATGAAATAAAAGAAAGAGGAAATGAAAATGAAGGAGAGATCCCTAAGATGAAACGAGCTAAGATTTCAAAAGTGGCTGTTGGCTAAATTCTGCTCAGAGTTATGCCGGGGTTTAGTGAAATCTGCCTGAAGCTGGTAGATATGCATAAGACTTCAAAATCCTGTCTGCTCTGTGTGGACATTAGACCCCTCTTAAAGGAAGTGCTAGAAGGGGTACCTGGTTAATAATATCCCAGTCTCCACAGGCAAAGCATGTTGTACATTGACTGTTTCCCACCATCTCAGAGGTAGATGCAATTCACTGACACTTTGTGTCTAAATGTTGTACAGCATGGAGGGGAGCAAAGTGCATAAGCCCCCTCCGCCCTACCCCAAAAACCAAATGAGGTGTTGCAGCTCTCTGGAATGCTCCCCTCTGTCCTGAACCTTCAGATGACTCATTCCTATGCCAACAAGATGGGATATTTGCCATGCTGGAGGCATGAGCAAGAAGCAACCAGTCTGTGGCATGCTCCCTTAAAAACCTGGCAGACTCCCCATAGAAATCCAGTCAAGAATAATTGTGCTAGCAGCATTATCTCCCCTTCAGTAACTTCTGCCATCTCCAAGAGGAACATGCATGATAATGGAGGCTAGTGCCAGCAGAACAGCGACTGAGTGAGCATGCTGAGGGGGCATGGCTGAGACAAAGCACAAAGAGGTTGGTTCTCTATGCAGATCTATGTGGATCAGGAGCATGGACAAGGAGGAGGAAGGAAGTGTGACAGAGGAGGGTGGGGGTTCAGATCCAGCTGAGTTGGAAGTGGATTTTCCCCATATCTTCTCTAGCTTTATGGAGGTCCTAGGTCTAATCGCCTTTTATGATGAGATTACTGGTTCTGTGGATGAAGGGAAAGCAGTGGATGTATTGTTTCTTGACTTTAGCAAAGCTTTTGACACGGTCTCCCATAGTATTCTTGTCAGCAAGTTAAGGAAGTATGGGCTGGATGAATGCACTATAAGGTGGGTAGAAAGCTGGCTAGATTGTCGGGCTCAACGGGTAGTGATCAATGGCTCCATGTCTAGTTGGCAGCCGGTATCAAGTGGAGTGCCCCAAGGGTCGGTCCTGGGGCCGGTTTTATTCAATATCTTCATAAATGATCTGGAGGATGGTGTGGATTGCACTCAGCAAATTTGCGGATGATACTAAACTGGGAGGAGTGGTAGATACGCTGGAGGGGAGGGATAGGATACAGAAGGACCTAGACCAATTGGAAGATTGGGCCAAAAGGAATCTGATGAGGTTCAATAAGGATAAGTGCAGGGTCCTGCACTTAGGACGGAAGAACCCAATGCACAGCTACAGACTAGGGACCGAATGGCTAGGCAGCAGTTCTGCGGAAAAGGACCTAGGGGTGACAGTGGACGAGAAGCTGGATATGAGTCAGCAGTGTGCCCTTGTTGCCAAGAAGGCCAATGGCATTTTGGGATGTATAAGTAGGGGCATAGCGAGCAGATCGAGGGACGTGATCGTTCCCCTCTATTCGACATTGGTGAGGCCTCATCTGGAGTACTGTGTCCAGTTTTGGGCCCCACACTTCAAGAAGGATGTGGATAAATTGGAGAGAGTCCAGCGAAGGGCAACAAAAATGATTAGGGGACTGGAACACATGACTTATGAGGAGAGGCTGAGGGAGCTGGGATTGTTTAGCCTGCAGAAGAGAAGAATGAGGGGGGATTTGATAGCTGCTTTCAACTACCTGAAAGGGGGTTCCAAAGAGGATGGCTCTAGACTGTTCTCAATGGTAGCAGATGACAGAACGAGGAGTAATGGTCTCAAGTTGCAGTGGGGGAGGTTTAGATTGGATATTAGGAAAAACTTTTTCACTAAGAGGGTGGTGAAACACTGGAATGCGTTACCTAGGGAGGTGGTAGAATCTCCTTCCTTAGAGGTTTTTAAGGTCAGACTTGACAAAGCCCTGGCTGGGATGATTTAACTGGGAATTGGTCCTGCTTTGAGCAGGGGGTTGGACTAGATGACCTTCTGGGGTCCCTTCCAACCCTGATATTCTATGATTCTATGACACATCCTCCACTCTACAACACCGTCCCTACTGAAGGGGGAATGTTGTGGTAATTAACACCAGAAGATTAACTTAGGAGAGATTTGTCAAGCACCTCTCTCTCCCTCTTGTAGGATTTTCCCAGGGAAGGGAATGTTAACCCATAAATTGCTTTGAGATCCTTCAGAATTAAAGATGCTGTGTAATGTCCTGTCCAGACATTGGTTTCAGAAACCTTCTTTGTATGATTGTTTTCCAAGCAGACCAAGTCTGAAATAGACTCATCTTGGCTATACATATATTAAAAAATAATCTGCCATAGATTATTCAGTGCTCGGCTTTCTGCCTATAATAAAGTAATAGGTCATTTTCTTTGTATTTGGATAGATGTTTCTTGGTATTCAACTCCAGAGCAATTCCTTTCATGCATTTGAAAGGCTGTCTTTTTCTGGGCTCCAGTGAGGCTTTTCTTGTCAAGGATTTCCACAACCCACTTTCTTCACCTGAATTACACCGATTCTCCTCTGATACTTACTTGTGCTTGGAACACTGGAAGTTTAGATGCAGCATCCTGATTGGTTTGTTTCATATTTACTTTTGGTGGCTACCAAGGCTAACACTTTCTACCAGGGGAAAAACCCTCTGTAAAAAATACAAACCAGTTAAATAGAGAAGAAGTTGTGAAGAACAAGTGAGTGAATATCTGGGGATATGCACCTTCTTTTTCTGTTTACTAGAACGGTTGGTCCCTGTTCCTTGCATTGCACTCTGCATGGTGACATTACACCACCTGGATGCTGGGTGGCGAGTCAGAGCCATACCAAGGACTGCTCCCACTCTGTTGCAGCACCCCAGAAAAGTTGGAGTGTAGTGTGCTTTGACTGCACCTCCCTGTCCATCTGTCTGACATGCTGTACTCTGGGGGCTGTGAAGGATTCCATGTATGGTCATTCTGCTGGTCCAGCTTCTTATATCAGATCTGCTGGCTTTACATCTATCTCAAATATTTAATTGGCCCCCCATAACCATGGGGTCTCACAATCTCCAGTGTAAGGCTGGGAAGTACTATAACCCCATCTTACAGATGGGGAACTGAGGTCCAGTTCCTCAGGGTTATTTAGGTGTCTAATTCCCATGGACTTGCCCAGCATCACATAGGAAGCTTGTGACAGAGCAGAGAATTGAATCCAGGTCTCCCAAGTCTCAAGCTAGTCCCCTAAACACTGAACCAGCCTTCTTGTTGGATGTGGGCAGAACCATCATAAACATGTCTGACAGTGATCCCTCGACCAGTACCAGTAAGACCTACTGGCACAAATGTGGACAGCAATCATTTCAATTTCACCAGATTTAAGAGGTGTGAATGGTAGATTCAGATTCTACTAGTTCTTACAGCCGAGGAATGAGACCAGAAGTGCTTGTGCACAGGTACAAAATGCTCCTGGACATCCTAGCCATATTTCACAAACATGACCACAGTGTGAATGTTGCCTGAGTAAGGATTAGAGGAAGCTTCTGATAAGAAACTCAGAGGCTATAATAGGCTTGTTCCATCATGTCCCACTGGCTTTTAGGTCAGCCCAGCCGACTACCCAGAAAGGGATTACACTTCAGATGAACAAGGATTTTTTTTTTAAACCGCAAAGGAAGTAGCAATTTTCCAAAGGTCCCAAAATTTACTGAGCTTGTATTGCTTGCAGTCAGCTGCCGAGGATGTGATTTAGTGATCTCAAGGAAATGTTTGTTACCTAAGGCTACATACTTATTGCTTTTTCTGTTGGCAAATAAAAGTCGGTTTTATTATACCCATTCCAGTTCCCCTTCCCCTCCCCTAGAAAGCCACAGTGCCAACATGCTGCTCACTGTTCTGCAGCTATTGATTGTTTTTTGTTGGTGTGCTTGAATTTATGGCATATTACTGGCTTGTCTAATCCACTGCTTGCCTGCATGCACTGTCGTGGCCTGTGCCAGCCTGGTTGCTGGAAAAGTGTGCCAGCTAAACCTTGCTATGTAGCCATGTTCGTAGGAATCAGAAGTAGTTTCTGTAGCAAGCTGCTCTCTTTTTCCGTCTGTCTGGTACTGGTCGCTGGACTGCTGACCTTCAGGAGCACCCCTGAGTGGGTAGATGGACTGTTACACTGGTGGCTCCTGAGGAGCCTAATGGCCTTTTGTACACACCCGTGCTATTTTGTACAAGATCAGAATGGCAAGTGCTGCAATACTGGGCCTGATCAAGTGCCCTCTGAAGACAACGAGAAGACTCTTCATTCTAATTAGCACCACAGAGCCTTCTGGGAGTGGTTGTCCTCAGATATTGCTAGTTGGGACTAGCAAGAGTAGGAATCTCACAAGAAAGATCATAATAGTTAGAATCCAGATGTGCAGATTTAAGAGGTTTGGATAAAAGCTGCGAAAGCATCAGAACTTGTAGCACAGCAAGAGCTAATAGCTGGAGGTTGAAGCAAGGCAAATTCATACTTGAGAGGAGATCATTTATCAGTGAGGGGTAATTAATTATAGGGACAATTAACCGAGGGATGTGGTAGATTCTCCATCTGCAGTCTTTAAATCGAGACCAGACAGCTTTCTAAAAAAAGCCTTCTAGATATCCACAATTGGTCTTGAAGCAGGAATTACTGGGGGAGATTCTCTGGCCTAAGTTATACAGGAGGTCAAGCTTGATAATCATAATGGTCCTTTCTGGACTTGGAATCTATGAACTCAACCTGAACTCCAGACTTTGAGGTTCACCCTCCACTACAATTATTAATTATATTATATTAGTTATTATGCTTAATTATTTCACTGTTTATTTGCACTAGAAACACCAGTGTTGTAAGTCCTCCAGGAAGTGTGGCATCTCTGTACATTCTCACTGCAGTCATTTGCTTTTTCCTCTGAGCCATATAGAAAAACAAATGCAAACAGGACAGGTTTAGTTACAGGCTACAGCTAGAGAATAGCCGGAAGTGTGTTACTTCATTGGTATAGATGGTCTCCATTCTTAATAAAGTGTTTAAGACTGGTCTTGTCAATAAGATACTGCAACATGCAGGGGCCAATTGAGAACAGGACCCCATTGTGCTAGGCACTGAAGAAATAGAATAAGAGGCAGAAGTGCTTACAGTCTAAATAAACGAGATAAATAAGTGGGGGAAGAAAGGGATAGCACAGACAGGGAACAGAGTGATGGTTTGCAAGCATCATGTTAATGCCATTTAAAAGAATCTTTGGGGTTTAGTTAGAGGAATTAGTTAAACAGAAAGGGGAGGGGAGCACAAAGTGCAGTGGTAGCCAGGCTCAAGTGGAGAGAGGGGGGGGATGAGAGGTGGCTGGAGCAAGCCACCAATCAGCACCAGGGAGAGAATGGCCACCATGGAACCTGTCTGATGACATCAGCATCTGACAGTTCCTTCTCCAGCTTCTGTGCCTGCTATACTGGGTTAAGTTTCCCTGGCCCAGCAGCTGGCTGCTCCCTGGAGCTTTTCTTCCCCAAGCCCAGATGGGTTTGGAGAGGGAAGATGCTGCATAGGTTGCAATGCTCTCTGGTGGGAAGTTGTGGGGGTCACTGACTGAACCTTCACTGCCAAACAGTCTTTTTTTTTTTTTTTTTACCAGAGATGGTAAGAGCTTTTGCTTGATTTTTATCACTCAATATCATTTTATGGATGTACAGGTTACATTTTGGGTTTTGCTCTGTGTTTAATGTTGCTTTACCAGCCTTGAATTGCTATTTGCAAACACTTTGCCACATCATTTGCAGATCATGAAGTTTCACCTCCACTTGTGAAAATTCCTATGCCCTACTGATAGTTTTATAACTTCTACATCAGGCTGAGAAGGATGCTACCCTGCAGGAAGTATGTGGGGAGGACTGTTTGCATCTTCTTGCTTGGGTGGCAGACCCACAGCAGCATCAGTGGTTATGCTCTCTCTCCACCCCTGGAACGAATCAACACTAGCCTCAAGTCCATTTCAAGCCTTTGCATCAGGGTACAACTTACTGAGTAAGCACAAAACTTTTGAGTACTATCAAAAGTAAAGAAGTTTCCTGCCCACTACCTAACCCCTGCAGGATTACTTAGACTTTAAGGTCAGAAGGGACCATTATGATCATCTAGTCTGACCTCCTGCACAACGCAGGCCACAGAATCGCACCTACCCACTCCTGCAATAAACCTCATCTATGTCTGAGCTATTGAAGTCCTCAAATCATGGTTTCAAGACTTCAAGGTGCAGAGAATCCTCCAGCAAGTGACCCATGCTGCAGAGGAAGGTAAAAACCACCAGGGCCTCTGCTAATCTGCCCTGGAGGAAAATTCCTTCCCAACCCCAAATATGGCAATCAGCTGAACCCTGAGCATGTGGGCAAGATTCACCAGCCAGATACCCAGGAAAGAATTCTCTGTAGTAACTCAGATCCCACCCCATCTAACATCTCATCACAGGCCATTGGGCCTATTTACCATGAATAGTCAACAATCAACTAATTGCCAAAATCATGTTATCCCATCATAACATCTCCTCCATAAGCTTATCAAGCTTAATCTTAACCAGATAAGTCTTTTGCCCCCACTGCTTCCCTTGGAAGGCTGTTCCAGAACTTCACTCCTCTGATGGTTAGAAGCCTTTGTCTAATTTCAAGTCTAAGTGTCCTGATGGCCAATTTATATCCATTTGTTCTTGCGTCCACATTGGTACTGAGCTTAAATAAATTCCTCTCCCTCCCTGGTATTTATCCCTCTGATATATTTATAGAGAGCAATCATATCTCCCCTCAGCCTTCTTTTGGTTAGGCTAAAGAAGCCAAGTTCTTTGAGTCTCCTTTCATAAGACAGGTTTTCCATTCCTCGGATCATTCTGGTAGCCCTTCTCTGTACCTGTTCCAGTTTGAACTCATCCTTCTTAAACATGGGAGACCAGAACTGCACAGTGTTCCAGATGAGGTCTCACCAGTGCCTTGTATAATGGTACTAACCTCCTTATCTCTACGGGAAATACCTCGCCTGATGCATCCCAAGACCACATTCCATAGGTGCCTTGAGTCCCAGGCAGATAGACAAGTTTCTCTGCTCCTTCTCCTTCCTAGCCTGCTCCCTACAGGATTACACTCCCCAGTCTTAGAAGCCACAGGTAAACAAAAGGTTTTCACCCAACCTAGGTACTCCTATAGGAGCCTACCTGCTCCCTACAGCTCTCCTTCAACTGAACTATTTGCTGGCTTTTATGAGGACCACAGGGCTAGAGTCTCAAAGGAATTTAGGCACTGCAACACTGAACTCCCAGCACCCTTCCCCCAATGGAGTTATCAGCCCTGAGCTAGGCACCCAGGCTCCTTTTGCATTATGTGGGGAGTATTAGGCATCTCAGTACTGTTGTGAAACTAGCCCCAGGTGATCTTCAAGCATCACCTGGTAACTGACCTCACAGCATTAGCTAGGAGGCAGCCGATTAGTCACAGTTGGAGCTGAACCCAACTCCCCTTAAGGGCCAGCCATCCTATGACACATGCTGGGTATTGTATGGCCACAGGATGGTCAGAGATAATGCTACTTCCCAAGTTCCAATTTTGGCACTGGTTGCTTAGTGGTCTTGGGCAAACCTTGGGATCCACCAAGGGACTCGGGTGTTGCAACGCTGAGCGTTAATGTGCCTAGAAAAAAAAAATCACAGGAACAAGACTGCACTCCACAAAGCTCAGTTATGTGCCTAGGCAATGAACAGGGAGAGACAGGCACCTAAGAATGTGAGCCACAAATGTTAGCATGCTAGAGCTGCCTAACATGGCCAGTGAAAGATGCTGACAAGATGTGCTAAGCCCCACCCCTCTCTCCAAGATAGGCACCTAAACCCATGCTGCAGGGAAGGGCCTGTGTCAGTTTAATCATTCATGAAAGGGAACCCATCTCCTGAGTCAGGTGGCTTAGGAACCTGAGCTGCTTTGAAGGAATAAGTTAGGGACCACTCAATTTACACAGAAGGGCTGGAGGAGGAGGAGCCCACCTTATAACTTTTAGCTCAGTGGTTAGAGCACTTATAGGGGATGTGGGCCTCTCCCAGCACACTCTGAGAGGTCTCTCAGTTTGTCCCTCCTCCAGACTAGAGCAGTGCCCCAGGGCTCCTTCCCTGGAGGTAATGTCTTCATCCTCTCAGGGCCTTTCTGGCCCCAATTCTTCAGCTAGGCTACTACAGTTCAGTTCCCCTTCTGGGGTGCCTCCAAGTCCAGGCCACTTTCACAGCAGCTGGTGGGTACTTAGGCCCACCCTATACTCCAGGTCCCAACCCAGGGACCCTATAGATAGCAGCTATCCATCTCCCTTTAAATAAACTGCATTGCTGCTCTAATTCCCTGGGCCACTTCCCCATGGCTCCAGCACATTCTTCGCCATTACCTCAGGGCCTTGTCCTGGTGGCATCCTAGCAACCAACCCAGAGTACCATCCACTCTCCTCTAGATCAAGCAAGGAATTAAACTCAGTCTGGCCCTTCAGCTCTTCTTATACTGACCTACTAGGCCCTGATTGGCTGCTTCCCACACAGCCACTCTAGGCAGCTTGGAGGACTTCTCTACTGCCCTTTTCTGGGGTGGGGTGTGGCAGGGCCACAAGGCCTCCAGCAGGGGGCCTCAGGGCCTAGTCCACCCCGTCAGAGTGGTGTACACCATTTAAGCCAGAAGGAGCAAGAGGAAGGAAGTTATTTGTACAATTGGGTGAATTCCAGGTTGCCTGCTACACTGTACCCTACCTTCTTGCCTGATTCCTGAGCCCTGTTTCCTGACCTGTTCCAGGTTCCTACTTTCTTGCCTAGATCCTGATCCCCACCCTTGGCCTCCAACTCTGGCCCTTGGCTTGACTCCTGACCCTGTTCCGACTGCTAGGTCTGATGACCCTGATCATAACATTGGGTCTCCTACCTCCTAGGTAGATGTCCAAACTACTGGACTACAGTGTCATTCTGACTTTCATGCATTCTCTCTCTCTGGCCCAATGAAAATTCCACTGGAGTTTAATACTTTAAATAGTTACTGGGCTAGAGAGAGAAAGAGAGAATGTCCCTGATCCAGGGGGAAGGGTTTGGGCCTGGAAGCCAAAGTGCACAGATGCTAGGGAAGTAGCAAAAAGACTTCAGCTTGGTAGGGCTCAGAGAGATCCGCCAAGGCAAGAAAGAGCTGCTGCGAGCAGACTTTGGGAAGAAGAAAAGAGCACCCCAACTAGGAAAGGCTGGGAGTGGCCTGCTCAAAGCAGGGAATTGAGCTGAACTTTGTAGACTTTATTGTGGGACTTTGAATTTTCTTTTGAACTTCATGAGACCCTAATGAGTGGTGTTTAGACAGAAAGAAGCCAGTGTGTGGCATTTATTGAGGAGCCCTGAAGGCGGAAAACTCAGGCATAATTGCCCTGCTTTCTACCCCTGGCCCTGATAGGGCACTGAAGATGTAGCTGAACTGACCCTGTAACATGCATATTAACTTATTAAGATTTAAGAGTCAGAGTCTAGGCACAGATTCCAGTGCTGGGGAATGGGCACTCCCCATCGTGACCATTGGCATTTGCAATGAGTGTGCAGATTGCTGTGTAGGTTAATGCCACTCCTTGCTGCATTAACTCCTTCTGTGTGGCTTTTGACTTACATGGACAAGGATGGAGTGAGCAGCTACAAGGATGGTGCCAAAGGCAATAAGGCCACCCTGCTGGTGCTGTCTCCAGAGGGAGTCTGAAAGGACCACAGAGGGGCAGGTCCTCAAATATCCTGAGGATGAGTGGGCTGGGGGCCAGGATACCCCATGATTCCTTTGCTTCCACATAATTAAATAATCAGCCCCTTGCTCCTTCCATGCCACTGGCAGTATACAGGGACCATAAAGGAAATGGGGGCATGGAGAACATCTGGCATAGAATTGGCCTCTTGAAAATAACTCCTGCTCAGGGGGCCTCTGTGCCTGGTGGAGAACAGGTGTAAGGGCTCTAAACTGTCCCTACTTCCAGCTGTGAGTGCAGGGGATGCAGCAGGGGTATGTTGTGCATATGGCCAGGGTACTCTGCGTCAGGGGGTCTCAACCTTTTTGTTTCTGACGTCCCCCCAGTATGCTATAAAAACTCCATGGTCCACCTATGCCGCCACAACTGGGTTTCTGCATATAAAAGCCAGGGCCAGTGTTAGGGGGTAGAAAGCAGGGCAATTGCCTGGGGCCCCACGCCACAGTGGGCCCCACAAAACTAAGTTGCTCAGGCTTTAACTTCAGCCCCAGGTGGCAGAGCGCAGGGCCCAGGGCTTCAGCTCTGCACCGCGGGGCTTTGGCTTTCTGCCCTGGGCTCCAGTGAATCTAACGCTGGCCCTGCTTGGTGGACCCCCTGAAACCTGCTCATGGCTCCCCAGGGGGCCCCGGACCTCTGACTGAGAACTGCTGCTCTGCATTACGGCTATTCTCTACTTCCCTTGACTCATAGACTTGTACAGGAATTGGAGTGGAAGTTAGAGCAGTCTTGTGGCTATTCTAATTTATGGGGGCAGGAGCTATAGAGGGCTCCTCTACAACTCCAGAATACAGACAGTACAAATGTGGATTAAAGTCACTTTAGCTCCTACATCATACGTCCCTGTCCCAAGTTCAGGAATGAATTAACTGAGAATCAAGCCCCATCAATCTGGTGCACTTTTTTTTTTTTTTAATAACTTATCCCAACACAGAATTTAACTCCTAAAAATAAGCTAGGTTTTTTTAAGTACCTCTCAGGAGTAACTGTGAAATCTTTCAAGCTGTGGTTCTTGTGTGACTATTTATAAACAAAAGAAAATAAGTTCTTCCCCATTGCATAAATGGTTTGTGTGTGTCTCAATGCAAAAATGCAGTACAATAAAAGTATCAATCACATGTCGTGGATGACAATATTTCTGGCATGCAGCAGATTGTGGAAAACCTTCTAAGAGTCATTGCTGAGTTTCTGAGATGTCTTTTTAAAAACCTACAAAATAGTCATTCTTCAAATGTATTGAATTTCAAATTGCATCCAAATTCGTCTCAGTTCTTTTCCTTCCCTCTCCCTCTCTCCCCTCCACCACTGCCCCTGCCCCAGCCGCCATGGTACGACTGCACCACTTCTTTCCCTAGAAATACATGAGCAGATCTGAGACATTGGGATTTTTAGTTATATTGGGCCAAGTGTTGTGTTTTTGCTGCTACTAAAAGGTGCTGGTTACATAAAAAGAATAAAGAAAAGATATCCATGGTTATATTCAATAGGATGAAAAAATGAGAAGGGATATAAAACCAGTTGGTCAGATCCATAAGCACAAAGGACAGGAACGGAGCTCTGGGTCATCGAATTCAATCCTCTGCTATTGCAGGCACCTCAATAGAATCCTCTTCATAAACTGATTAAGTGCTATTTTAAGCCAGTTAGGTTTCTTGCTCCCACTCCTTCTTTTGGGAGGCTGACTCCTTAGATGCTTAGAAACCTCCTTCTAATTTTCAGGCAAAATTTACTCGTGGCTAGTTTACACTTCTTGTCCTTGTGCAGACATTGTTCTTTAGCTTAAAGAGCTCTTCTCCCTCCCTGGTGTTTACCCCTTGGATGTATTTAGAGAGCAATCCTACCCCTTTCAGCCTGCATTTTGCTAATATGGCAACAGTGTGTTCCTATCAAATGCATCATTTAAAAGAAATTTTCCTGTTAAAAATAAATAAAGTGAAGGAGAAAAAAACTCCAAAGAATCTTCTTTCACAGTTTCCACCAGGAAAACAGCCCATCTTTCTTCAGAGATTTCCAGTTGCTTCTAAGGGAAAATACCTCACACTTCTGATCTGATTTTCTGCAGGGATTGCAGTATCCAGGCTTGGTTGCTTTGATAGTTGAAATGCAGCCGTACTTTTCCACTTAACTTAATCTCCATTACTATTTTTTCTGGGGAAGCGACACACAATGTGCCTGGGGAAATGTTGGAAGGAAAAGAACAATAAGAAAATATGTTTGAATCATATCTCGGTCTTGATTCCCAGTGTAAAAAGAGGTGACTTTTTCATCTGCCCCATAGATTGCTTAGTTCTTATTCACAAATAGAAACACAATGGCTTGAAGGCAGCTATGAGCTGGGAAACAATACTGGTTGTTGTCATACAGGAAATCAGATTAAAAACAAAAGATCTTTCACACAGACATAAATAATTCTGTGAAAGACAAAGTCATTCAAACACAACTTATCATAGGGCCAAATCCTGATTTCCTTATAAGTCTTAATTTAGTTCTTACTCAGGCAGACTTGTAAGGACTTGTGTTAAAACTGAGTGAAGACATCAGGATTTTACTCATTCGGAGGAGCAGAAAGCATGGGACTGGATTTTCTGGTCTCTCACCCATTGTATGCAGTGTAACGCAACTGATGTCTGTGGAGTTGCTCTTGATTGGAAAACATGCCTCATAGTGATGAGAAAACCTGGATTTGTGCTGGAAATGGCCCACCTTGATTATCATACACATTGTAAAGAGAGTGGTCACTTTGGATGGGCTATTACCAGCAGGAGAGTGAGTTTGTGTGGGGGGGGGGGCGGAGGGTGAGAAAACCTGGATTTGTGCTGGGAATGGCCCAACTTGATTATCATACACATTGTAAGGAGAGTGATCACTTTAGATAAGCTATTACCAGCAGGAGGGTGGGGTGGGAGAAGGTATTGTTTCATGGTCTCTGTGTATATAATGTCTTCTGCAGTTTCCACAGTATGCATCTGATGAAGTGAGCTGTAGCTCACGAAAGCTTATGCTCAAATGAATTGGTTAGTCTCTAAGGTGCCACAAGTACTCCTTTTCTTTTTGCTCATAGTGATTGAATCACCTGGAATGGCTGCATGAGAGCAGCCTAGGGTGCTGCTTCTCATTCCTGGGGTGGGGGGGAGGAATGTGGGGAGGGCAGGACATACTGTTTCTATAATGATCCCAGTGCCTGTTCACTCAGGGAGCAAGGAAGTTTGGGTCCTCCTGTGGCATGATGGAAAAAGATCAAGCTTCAGGAGGGACATATATTGTTGTGTGACTGGAGGCGCAGGGCTTGATTCTGGGCTATGTTCAGATGGGGGGGGGGCTGCAGGGAGCCATTTGCAGCTCCCTGATACAGGGCTGCCTGATTCCAGAACAACTTAGGGCTGCATTGATGTAGCTCTGCCATACACAATTGTGGGTCCCTTGTGGCTGGCTGGAGGATCAGACAGAGCAGAGCGGTGCTTCATCTTGCTCCCTCTCCTTGTCCTGCCCAGGCCGATCTCTGGAACTCCCTCTCCTTCTCTTTAATGTGTTATACCAATAAAATAAAACCCAGCAGGATCTTATTAAAGGGAAAAAGGCAAATTACCACATTTATTGTGAATACAGAAAGAATCATAGTAAGCAGTTAGTTATAACATTCCATTCAATCTCATATTTATTCACACATTCATTCTTACAAACACACACACACACACACACACAGAGGTTCTGCAAAGTTGTTATCATAGTTACCAGCCTTAGAGTTGCTCATGCCAAGCCACTGGCCAGGTGGCCTGGACATGAGGAGGGAGCAGGGCCTTGTCAGATGCTCATCTGATGCTCCTGGAAGTTGGTTTGCAGAATCAGACCCCCAAAAGTTCTCACTTTCTAGAGTCTATTTTTATAGGAATTTATTCCTAGGCCAGTCTGTGGGAATTGCTTCATCATGCTGTTGCTGAATCAATCAGCAGATAGCACATTCCTGACGGCTCCGTGCTGCTAGATGTTATCTTGTTCTTTGGTTCTCCCATTCTTGAGGCTGTTGGGTGGATTCCAGTCTGCCCTCCGGGGGGTCCTCTGGTTATTTCCACTTGATGCCTTCTTCGGCCGATGGACACTGGATTCTTAGGCTGGCACCTCCCTGATCATTCAGTTATTATCCACATCAAGCATCCATCCACATACATCCTCTATCTCTGTTTTAATCACAATTGTTAATACAAAAAAGGGCGGGGAGTCTCCGTGTGCTGTTTCTGTTGTTACAGAGTATTGCTTTGAGTCTCTCTCTGTGTGAATTGCTTTGAGAACAGACTCTGTCTTAGAATGTACTAACGCAATTAGCAGCTTGCAAGTTTCACACATAGAGGGAGAGAAACAGTACCAAAACCCAAGAGATCTCTTAATTAGTAATACCCTGGAATTTAAACTATGGGGAATCAAACTCATTTGTGATTTTAATACAGAACTTCTTTAATATGGTCCAACAAATGATGGGGGGATGGGACAGGAGGTAGCAAGGGTGCCTATGCCAGCAGATTGTTTCCCTGTCCAGGGGGAATTCTTCAGTGACTATTTAAGGCAACTTTGTGCCACTTATTATTTATTATTATGGTAACGTCTGGGTGCCCTATCAGGGACCAGGACCCTTTTGTGCTAGGCCTGTACAAACACAGCACAAAAAGACAGTTCCCCCCACAAAGAGCTCACAGTCTAAAGTGGACTGGAGAATTGAGCCCTTAGGGTGTAAGGCTGCTCCTGGAGGGGAGAGAACCATGTGGTGCAGGTGCTCAGTGTGTGTAGTGTTGTGTATTGCGGACATAGCACAAATCCTGGATTATAAACACGGACATGTGCAGACCCTTGGAGCCATGACAGCAGACTGACTCTGCATTGCATAGACAAAGGAGAAAAAAATAGTAACCACACTCTATAAAAATCAGATTCAACATATACAACTGCTTAAGCAACTATAAGGGCAAATTCACATTAACAGATTCAGCACTCTGCTCAATACATTCAAATACATCACATCTATCCCACTTGCCCCCCAATGTAATGGGTACACAACTTCAGAAGTGTTTGTGGTCCAGTTATAAGTCAAGTCCTTCCGGTGGATTGCGTTTTCTTTCTGGATAGTGTCTGCCAAGATTTTGAACACTTCCCTGAGCAAGGGGTGTGTCTGCAGCAATGTCTGATTTAGATGTTCCCTCAGAAGATGCTGGTTGTTCAGCACAGCTGCTTTCTGGTCTGATGTTATTGGCTGTTGCATCAAGCTGGGGCACGAATGCACAAGCTGAATGCACTAACAATTGCTGGAAGCCATGTACTGGGTCCCCAATAATCACATACCAGCACGGTTTGACCCACTTGTAGCTGATGAGGTGCACTGATCTCTCTCACCGTAGCTTGACTTATTTGACAATTTCTGACTTGTAGATGTAGATCTGGCTTTAACAAATCCAAATGTGACCTGAGATTTCGGCCCATAAACAGCATTGCAGGTGTTTGGTTCGTCATGGCATGTATCGCATTTTGATATGCTAACCAAGTGTGATAGCTTCTGCTGTAACAACTTCTCTCCTCTGTCATGGATTGTAGGGCTTGTTTAAAAGTTTGTACAAAGCTTTCAACCAAGCCAATTGTGGATGGATGATATGGTGCTGAGGTAATTGTCACGGAGTCACAGGTCCAATGCTCCGGAACTATTCTGTATGAAGCCAGACAGGACTCTGGGGCAGAGTCATTCTCCTCAGGGCACGCTGCCCAGGGCAATAAGCCTCTTTGGCTATGACCTTCCTGGGTCTGACCTCAAAGCATTCAGCATCTCTGTTCTCACTGTGCACCTCCCTCAGTGGGTCCACCTGGACGGGACCCCTGGGGAAGCCAGAGGGGTCCTGCACCCTAACTCCATAGTCAGCAGTGACTCTCAACCAGCGTGTAAAACAGAAGGTTTATTAGTCGACAGGAACACAGCGTAGAACAGAGCTTGTTAGAACAGAAAAGAGGACCAATCAGCAAAGTCCAACTTGGGGGGACCCAGGGCCTGGTGCCCCCTGGGCACTCCCTCCGACCCACAACAGGAGACTGACTCACTTCCAGCATCATGACCTCTGACACCTTGGTGCCCCCCCCCCCTTTGTCTTGCTTCCTGGGCAAAGTGTCACCTGGTCACATCCCCCTCCTGGTTCTCAGGTTTTAAAGGGCATGAGCCATCGCTTATGTGCAGGCAGCTGGAGCAGTCTCACCTGTCCCTGAGGTTCTCAGCAAAAGTCACACACCCTGATTCCCCTTATTATTAAGCATTGGCATAATACACAGGGAAACTGAAGTACACACAGTATTCATGCAAAACGGTAAGACTCTTACAGGCTCACGTACAGCATAACAAGGGGAAAAACCCCACTTTGTCACAGTTAATATGTAGAATACATTTTTCCTCACGAATCACTGAAACTCTTCTGAGGACCATTGTCACTCACAATTTGCTCTGGCAGTGCAGGTTTTGCAAACAAACGTCAAAGTTTTTCTACTCTCTGTGCTGCTATGGTGGTTCTTGTGCAAAAAAATTCTGGCCATCTGGAGTGTGCATCCACATCATTCCTAAAAATGGTCCGGCAAAAATCAACATGCAGATGTTGCCAGGGAGCTGATGGCCATTTCCAGAGGTGTAATGGTGCTGGCTTAGGCATGCGCTGTACCTGTTGGCATCCCGAACATTGCTTAGCAAGCTGCTCTATTTGTTGGTCAATGTCTAGCCATCATACAAAACTTCTGGCAAGTGCCTTCATTTTTACTGCCCCTAGGTGACCTATGTGGAGCTCTTCTAATATTTTTGTGTGCAGTTTACCAGGTATAATAACACAAATTCTTCACATGATACACCTTTGATGTATGGGAAGCACCTCTGCATGTGTAAAAGGGTGCCAGATTAGGGCTGTCAGTATATTCCCAGCCCTTCAAAGTGGCTGCATAATCCTGAACTAGTGTGGGATCCCTCTTGGTTTCTTGCTCAAACTACAAGCCACTGGGGCACACTCAATTTGAAACAAATTGACAAATTCGATAGATTCTGTCTCTATTACAGGTGGTCCTTCAACTGGCATGAGCAGGTAGGAGAACCCATCTGCATTTGTATGTGCTTTTGTTATTTTGAACTCAGTGTCATAGATGTAACCAGGTAAGAAGAGAGTCTAGTATTGCATACGTGTTGCCCTTGTCACAGAAACTTCCTCAGATGAAGGATTGCTACTAGGGGTTGGTGGTCTGTGACAATGGTGAATTTTCTCCCATATAGATACTAGCTGAATTTCTTCACACCCCATACCAGACTTAAAGCTTCCTTATCTATTTGTGCATAATTATGATCTGCCACCGTGAGAGATCTTGAGGCAAATGCTGTAGGTGTCCCACTGCCATCTGGCGTTGTGTGCAATATAACTGCCCCAGTTCCATTTGAGAAGGCATCATATCCTAAAGGGTGGGTTCAAGTGTGTGTAAATACACTGTCTGATGTGACCAATTATTTAGCTTCCAGGAAAGGTTTTTACACTCACGTGACCAAACCCACTTTTGACCAGTCTGCACTAAACAGTTTAGCAGATGCAGTTCAGTTTCTAGGTTTGGTACAAACAGTCATAGTATTTGATAAATCCCAGAAATGATCTAAGTTGTGACACATCCTTTGGCAGTGGAGCTTCCAGGACTACTTTAGTCTTCTCCTGAGATTTATGTAGGCCCTGCACATCAATAATGTGACCACAATAAGCTATCTGACTCCTTGAAAAATTCACATTCTAGCCAATTAGCTCGTAACCCATATATTCTAGACATTTTATGTTCTTCATCACCACTGGTCACAATGATGCCATCCAAATAACACTGTGTTCTCAGGATAGCTTGCAAAACTTGGTCCATCGCCTGTTACCATATAGCAGGAGCTGAAGCAATACCAAACACTAGCCTGTTGTACTGGTACAGACCTCTTTGTGTGTTGATTGTGAAGTATGCCTTAAGATTCTTCTTCAGCTTCCATCTGTAGGTAGGCCTATGACAAATTAGTTTTCCCGAATCATGGTCCTCCTGCCAGTGTAACAAAAATATCTTCAGTTTGAGGCAGGGTGTATTTTTCAACTTTCAGTACAGAGTTTATGGTGACCTTAAAATTGCCACATACCCTTACCGCACCATGTTGGTTTTTTTCCACAGTTGGAATGATAGGAGTTCCCGACTTGCTGCAGGCCACTTTTGAAACTATGCCCTCCCTTTCCAAACATTCCAATTCAGCATCTAGCGTTGAGTGGATGGATACTGCAAGGGAAAGATCAACCTCTGTGGAACTTGGGCTCTGCCTTGTCATCTAGGATTATTTTAGCCTTCATGTGTTTTAGAGTTATAGATATTAGATATTTTTTAGGTCAGAAAGAACCATTATGATCATCTAGTCTGACCTTCTACACAGCGCAGGCCACAGAATTTCACCCACCACTCCTGCAAAAAACCTCTCACCTATGTCTGTGCTACTGAAGTCCCCAAATCGTGGTTTAAAGACTTCAAGGAGCAGAGAATCCTCCAGCAAGTGACCTGTGACCCATGCTACAGAGGAAGGCAAAAAACCTCCAGGGCCTCTTCCAATCTGCCCTGGAGGAAAATTCCTTCCCGACCCCAAATATGGCGATCAGCTAAACCCTGAGCATAATGGGCAAGATTCATCAGCCAGATACTACAGGAAATTCTTTCCTGGGTAACTCAGATCCCACCCCATCTAATATCCCATCACAGGCCATTGGGCCTATTTACCATGAATATTTAATTACCAAAACCATGTTATCCTGTGCCCTCCTTGAATACTCCCAATGTCTGACTTAGTATCCCTCCCCTTTAGTGGAGTCTCCTTTTGACTGTTTTAGTGGAGTCTGCTGAAATTGACTGCAGCATCTCCATAGATTTCCAATCCAGAGGAACCTTATGTAACCATTCACGACCCCACTGGCCCGGTTCCCACTTTCTCAATGACATGTAAGTCACTCCAATTGGCACTATTTTTTCTCCCATATAAGTTTTTAGTAACATTGGTGTCTCCCTCATTTTGGTATTTTTAACAGTTTTATCATATTCTGAACATGAGATAAGAGACACTGCAGAGCCTGTGTCCAATTCCATTTTAAGCAATATTGCCACCAGCCAGGGTGTTATCCTGATTGCTGAGTTGTCACTTTTGCTCACACTATATATATTCAGGCTGGCTACTCCACTTTCAAAGTCTTTGTCACTACTGCCTCTGTCTACAGAGTGTACAATTGATATTCCTTTTTCTGTACTCTGATTTGGTCTCTTCCTTATTTATCTTAATGTGACAAACTGCTTGGATATAACCTTTTTATTACAGATTCTGCAATATGCATCTTTAAATCAGCAATCAGAAACAGCATGGAACCCTTTTCCACACCAAAAACGTGTCTGTTTGCCTGCTGAGTGGATTGACTCTTGCATTGGGTTACAGATAATTTATGCAGTCCGACTTCTGTTTTCGTGCCATTATGCAATTTTATTGCATCTCTAGCTGCAGTTTCCATTGCTACTCCAGTTTCTACTGCATATTTAAAGGCAAGATTTTCCTCAGTTAAGAGCCTCTTCTGTATGCTTTCAAAAAGAAAAGGAGGACTTGTGGCACCTTAGAGACTAACCAATTTATTAGAGCATAAGCTTTCGTGAGCTACAGCTCACTTCTTCAGATGCATATCGTGGAAACTGCAGCAGGCTTTATATATACACAGAGAATATGAAACAATACCTATTCCCACCCCACTGTCCTGCTGGTAATAGCTTATCTAAAGTGATTTCCAGCACAAATCCAGGTTTTCTCACCCTCCACCCCCCCACACAAATTCACTCTCCTGCTGGTGATAGCCCATCCAAAGTGATAACTCTTTACACAATGTGCATGACAATTAAGCTGGGCTATTTCCTGCATAAATCCAGGTTCTCACATCCCCCCCACCCCCATACACACACAAACTCACTCTCCTGCTGGTAATAGCTCATCCAAACTGACCACTCTTCAAGTTAAAATCCAAGTTAAACCAGAACATCTGGGGGGGGGGGGGTAGGAAAAAACAAGAGGAAACAGGCTACCTTGCATAATGACTTAGCCACTCCAAGTCTCTATTTAAGCCTAAATGAATAGTATCCAATTTGCAAATGAATTCCAATTCAGCAGTTTCTCGCTGGAGTCTGGATTTGAAGTTTTTTTGTTTTAAGATAGCGACCTTCATGTCCGTGATCGCGTGACCAGAGAGATTGAAGTGTTCTCCGACTGGTTTATGAATGTTATAATTCTTGACATCTGATTTGTGTCCATTTATTCTTTTACGTAGAGACTGTCCAGTTTGACCAATGTACATGGCAGAGGGGCATTGCTGGCACATGATGGCATATATCACATTGGTGGATGTGCAGGTGAACGAGCCTCTGATAGTGTGGCTGATGTTATTAGGCCCTGTGATGGTGTCCCCTGAATAGATATGTGGGCACAGTTGGCAACGGGCTTTGTTGCAAGGATAAGTTCCTGGGTTAGTGGTTCTGTTGTGTGGTATGTGGTTGTTGGTGAGTATTTGCTTCAGGTTGCGGGGCTGTCTGTAGGCAAGGACTGGCCTGTCTCCCAAGATTTGTGAGAGTGTTGGGTCATCCTTTAGGATAGGTTGTAGATCCTTAATAATGCGTTGGAGGGGTTTTAGTTGGGGGCTGAAGGTGACGGCTAGTGGCGTTCTGTTATTTTCTTTGTTAGGCCTGTCCTGTAGTAGGTAACTTCTGGGAACTCTTCTGGCTCTATCAATCTGTTTCTTTACTTCTGCAGGTGGGTATTGTAGTTGTAAGAAAGCTTGACAGAGATCTTGTAGGTGTTTGTCTCTGTCTGAGGGGTTGGAGCAAATGCGGTTGTATCGCAGAGCTTGGCTGTAGACGATGGATCGTGTGGTGTGGTCAGGGTGAAAGCTGGAGGCATGCAGGTAGGAATAGCGGTCAGTAGGTTTCCGGTATAGGGTGGTGTTTATGTGACCATTGTTTATTAGCACTGTAGTGTCCAGGAAGTGGATCTCTTGTGTGGACTGGACCAGGCTGAGGTTGGTGGTGGGATGGAAATTGTTGAAATCATGGTGGAATTCCTCAAGGGCTTCTTTTCCATGGGTCCAGATGATGAAGATGTCATCAATATAGCGCAAGTAGAATAGGGGCTTTAGGGGACGAGAGCTGAGGAAGCGTTGTTCTAAATCAGCCATAAAAATGTTGGCATACTGTGGGGCCATGCGGGTACCCATAGCAGTGCCGCTGATCTGAAGGTATACATTGTCCCCAAATGTGAAGTAGTTATGGGTAAGGACAAAGTCACAAAGTTCAGCCACCAGGTTAGCCGTGACATTATCGGGGATAGTGTTCTTGACGGCTTGTAGTCCATCTTTCAGTAAGCAGTCCCCACACAAATGTCTCTTAGGACCTCGTTAAACCCATCCTTAAAAGTACAGAATTCTGATAATCTTAAAATTGTGTGGCAAAGGAGGAAATAGATTCACCTTCAACCTGATTCCACTTATGAAACCTGAACCTTTCTGCTAGGATCAGGGGTTTGGGTGACAAGTACTCTTGAACAATTTGCACCATCTCTTTAAAAGTTTTGCTGACTGGCTTCTCTGGGACGATCAGATCGTGTGCGAACTGTATGTTTTCCCTCCCATCACACACAGTAATGCTGCTACATGTTTTTCTGGCGGAATCTCATTTACTTCAAAATACAGCTCCAGTCTCTATAAATGTGGGCCAGTGCTGAAGTCCTCAATTTTTCCAATATAGCCTGCTACTTTACCTCACCGCTGTTAGTTTAGTTGTTCAGAGTATTCATAGTGGTAGCAGTCTTCTCTTCCCACTGGGACTGCAAGCAAGCTTACAGATTGTTTTGCTAGTCTGATGCCTAGATCAATGGTCTCCAAACTGGGGTGCGCAAGATGATCCCGGGGGGGGGGGGCGGCAACAGGAGCACCGCCGGACGGCGTTCCGCCATTTTTTTTCTTCGGCGGCAGCTCTACGCATCCACTGCTGGTGTTCCCCTCCAGCGGCCCGCCTGCGGTAAATCTTCCGGTCTTCTTCCGTTGGCAGGCCGCCTGCGGCTGGTCTTCTGGTCTTCACTCTGGGGGTGCGCGAGCCAAAAAGTTTGGAGACCACTGGCCTAGACGGTTCTTGACATCCCAGCCTGGTTGCCAATTACTGTGTGTAGTGAACATAGCACAAATCCCGGATTACAAACACAGCCATGTGCAGACAGTTGGAGCCATGATGGCTGGCTGACTCTGTATTGCATATAGGAAGAAAAAAAACAACAAAGTAACCACACTATATAAAAGGAGATTCAACATGATCAATTGCTTAAGAAACTACAACTGCAAATTCACATAAACAGATTCAGCACTCTGCTCAATACGTTCAAATACAACACATATAGCGAGAACTGGTTCTTACAACTCTTCCTCCTCATTGCATCATGTATTACTAAGGCTAAGATTTTGTCATGGATATTTTTAGTAAAAGTCACAGAGAGGTCATGGGCAAAAACAAAAAATTCACAGAGGCCATGACCTGTCTGTGACTTTTACTAAAAATATTTGTGACAAAATGGGGATCTGCGGGTCCTCACACTGCCTGAAGCGGAGCAGCTGTGCAGAGGCTAGGAGCCACTTTCAGCAGCTGGGGGCTGCGGGGTACCCTTGCTGCCTGAAGCTCCAGGGGTCCCCTCCTGGCTGCAGGGGCCAAGAGCTTTGGGGTATCCCTGTCGCCCGCAGCTCTGGGGGCCTATGGCAGCAGGAGCTCAGGGGTTCACCCACGGCAGCCAGGAGCTCGGCGGTTTCCCCGCCGCCTGTAGCTCCAGGAGTCCCTGCCACCCACAGCGGCCAGGAGCTCAGGGGTTCCCCACTGCCTGCGGTGGCTGGGAGCTTTGGGGGCCACAAGAGGCGGCAGGGGTACCCTGAAGCTCCCTGCCCCGTGGGTAGCGGGAGACCCTGCAGCTCCTGACCACCGCAGGCTGAAGTCACGGAGGTCAATGGAAATTACGGATTCCCTGATTTCTGCGACCTCCATGACAAAATTGCCTTACGTATTACTAATGAAACAGGTCCTGAACTCAGGTTCCCTCTATATCAGTGTTTCTCAAATGGTAGGTCCCAACCCAATTAAGGGTCATGTGAAGGGTCTAAAGGGGTCGCTTGTGCCCTGGAGGTGCTCACTCCTACCCTCACATTCTCATTTCTCTTGGTCAGCAGGCAGAGGCGTGGGGAGCAGGATCTGGACAGCAGCAGTCCTGAAGAAGCGCCACAGGGGCACACATGATGTAGGGACAGGCTGCTGACTGTCTGCTCACTGGCTCCAGCCACTTCCTCCACACTGCTGTTGCTGCTTGGATCCCACTCCCAGTTCCCCTCGGCAGCAGGTAGCAACTTCGGGAGCAGGATCTGGACAGCAGCAGCGTAAAGGAAGCGACCGGAGTCAGTGAGCACACAATCACCAATCTGGTAGTGATCATGGCCCACCTGTACGGAGAGAGGGGCAGGGCTGGGAGAGTGAGAGCAAGGAGGTTAGGGGAACTGAGCAGTGATGTGTGGGACAAAGTGGATTGCAAATGCAGTAAGGCTGTGGGATCTAGCAATTACTGTAAAGGACTGAAAGCCAAGAAAGTTACAACTCTTGGAAAAGTTCACTGTTGTACTGATGAAGTTCCTCCTGAATAAGGTGACTGTTGTAGACATCAAGAATCAAGAGGCAGGACCTATTGATTTCAGCCCCACTGTAATCTCTGCAATGTGTGTGTGCTGCATAGTCAATATGAATCACCAATTAACAAAACCCAACATTGGCAAAAAGTCAAGTTGAAAAACTCCCTCCAGCCAGCATATAAAAACTCTGATTCAAAACACCATCTTCAAGCAAAGGCATGAGTAAATCTGCCCAGAAAGTCAATAAAGCTGAGTTTTCCCAGATCAGATAGGAAGCAAGTTCTAGAGCTGAGGGCTTATTTGCAAGGAGAAATTGACCAGAATAGCTATTGCACAGTAAGATATATATAATGTTTGTAGGTTTCTGGGACAAGGAAGGTTCTGTCACCCTGGAGGCACAGAAGAGGCCTCCATGTCAATGCTAAGTGTGTGTGGGATATCTATTTCCACCCTGTGACTGGCAGCTCTGTGGACCGTTTTTATCATCTGCATTGTTAATGTTGGGGGCAGAGTTAGTTGTTTTTCCTCTTTGTCCATGTGGTCAGGATTCAGCATCTCCATCTGGCTCTGGATCATTTTGAGCAGCACAGCCCCACTCTGCATCAGAGCTGGCTCATGGGTGGCGAACCTAGTAATCAGAGTCAGAGTCCAGAATCATGAGACAGGAGGCAAATGTCAGCTGCATGAGGATACTGGGAAGTCAGAAACAGAAGATAAGCTGGAGATCAGAACCACAAGGTGGGAACCAGTGTCAGGCTGGGTCAGGATACGAGGGGGTCAGAGGCAGGAGACAAACTGGAGATTGGGAACCACAAGTCAGATGCTAGGAAATCAAGCCAGATCAGGATGCCACAAAATCAAGCTGGGGTAGCAGCAGGATGGAGAACAGATATTCCAGCAGTTTCCTATTCTTGCTGCTGGCTTAAGTAGGGCCAGCAGGCCAATCAGCTGCTCTGGACTCTGACAATCAGACCTTGGGGCGCATGAGCCTCTCACTCACTTTGTGGGTCCCAGGTAAGCTATTGTTAGCATTTTGCCAGGTGGAAGATTAGAACATGGCTTCTCCCAGAAGCCTTACAGGCTCAGGTTTGAGACCCATTAGTTGTGATGATCTGCTTGTAACAGGCAGATACAAATTTAGCACCAGTTGATACTGTGGAATGCACCAGGCCCCAGTTAACACAGAGCTCATCTGGAAACTGATGAATTAAGCAAAGAGATCAAAATCTCAATAGGTGATAATTCTATGATGATATGAGCATTTATCATTCAATAGTAAAATCATATCTGTCATGATGACCAGCTTGTGATTTTGTTACATAGTCTGACCTCACAGTAAGCTAAAATAGAGACCTGTAGGAAAATTATTTTTTCCCCTGAAATATTTTAATGAAAATGACAATTCTCTTGTTTGTGATTAAATGTTTCAAGTTTTATGTAGATGATACAAAACTACTCAAGATAACTAAGTTCCAAGCAGACTGCAAAGAGCTACAAAAGAATTTCACAAAACTGGGTGACCAGGCAACAAAATGGCAGATAAAAACAACGAGGAGTCCGGTGGCACCTTAAAGACTAACAGATTTATTGGGTAAAAAACCCACTTCTTCAGATGCAGATGCTGATAAAATGGCAGATGAAATTAAATGTTGATAAATGCAAAGTAATACACATTGGAAAACATAATCCCAACTATACATATAAAATGATGGGGTCTAAATTAGCTGTTACCACTCAAGAAAGAGATCTTGGAATCTTGGGATCTTGGGATAGTTCTCTGAAAACATCCACTCAATGTGCAGCAGCAGTCAAAAAAGCGAACAGAATGTTGGGAATCATTAAGAAAGGGATAGATAATAAAACAGAAAATATCATATTGCCTCTATATAAATCCATGGTATGCCCACATCTTGAATACTGTATGCAGATGTGGTTGCCTCATCTCAGAAAAGATATATTGGAATTGGAAAAGGTTCAGAAAAGGGCAACAAAAATTATTAGGAGTATGGAAAGGCTTCCATATGCGGAGCAATTAATAAGCCTGGGACTTTTCAGCTTGGAAAAGAGATGACTAAAGGGGGATATGATAGAGGTCTATAAAATCATAGCTGGTGTGGAGAAAGTAAATAAGGAAGTGTTATTTACTCCTTGTCATAACACAAGAACTAGGGGTCACCAAATGAAATTAATAGGCAGCAGGTTTAAAACAAACAAAAGGAAGTATTTCTTCACACAATGCACAGTCAATCTGTGGAATGTCTTGCCAGAGGATGTTGTGGAGGCCAAGGCTATAACAGGGTTCAAAAAAGAAATAGAAAAGATCATGGAGGATAGGTCCATCAATGGCTATTAGCCAAGATAGGCAGGGATGGTGTCCCTGGCCTCTGTTTGCCAGAAGTTGGGAATAGGCGACAGAGGATGGATCACTTGATGATGACCTGTTCTGTTCATTCCCTCTGGGGTACCTGGCATTGGCCACTTTTGGAGGACAGGATACTGGGCTAGATGGACAGTTGGTCTGACCCAGTACGGCTGTTTTTATGCTCTTATGTTTATCTGAAAACCCCCAAACAATTTTTTTTTTAAAATGTTGGCAACCGAAAACAAAAAATTGTTTGCTTTTGGGGTTTTTGATGATAGCCTGAAAAATATTAACAAACATCAACATTTACTCCAAAACTTACCATTTTGTCAAAAAAGTCACTTGGCATAAAAAAACAGGTGTTGCTGGGAAGTTTTCTCCCAGCTCTATCAAGATATCAGCATGCTATGACACAGCTCCATGACATCATGTTGCAATGCTATTGGGTGGCACTAAAGCGTCATCCAGTTACAATGCCGCACCACGTTCAGTCAAAGTGTTATCACGCCATGTAGAAAACTCAACCGGTTACAACAACACACCATAATGTTGCTTTATCAGGCCGCAGCAGCGAAACCACACGGCATTATGATGTGGCATCGTGCTATTGCTTCATTATGCAATGCCAAAACCTCATCCCTTTCCAGTGTCATGTCATTGAGCCAAAGCATCATCGTGTGGCATGTAACCCTCATCTCACGTGACGTAACAGCATTGCATCAGAACCATGAAATCATGATGCTGTGTTGCCTGGTGAGGCCTTTATGCTCCTCTCTCCCTTCAATCCTCTATTTTTTTAAAATCTTGGTAGAGTCCAAGACCAAACTAAAAATGAATAGCAATAATAATACATTTGATCGTGAGCTGCCTGGAGCAGGGACTATCTTTCTTCAGTGTTTGGGAAAGTGCCCACCTACCATGTAGAATCATAGAGTCATTGGACTGGAAGGGACCTCCAGAGGTCTTCTAGTCCAGTCCCCTGCCCTCAAGGAAGGACTAAGTCTTATCTAGACCATCCCTGACAGGGTGTTTGTCTAACCTGCTCTTAAAAATCCCCAAGGATGGAGATTCCACAACCTCCCTAGGCAGTTTATCCCGGTGCTTAACCCTCGACAGTTAGGAAGTTTTTCCTAATGTCCAACCTAAACCGGCCCTTGCTGCCATTTAAATTTACATAAAAAGAAGTATGGGCTGGATGGATGCACTACAAGGTGGGTAGAAAGTTGGCTAGATTGTCGGGCTCAACGGGTAGTGATCAATGGCTCCATGTCTAGTTGGCAGCCGGTATCTAGCGGAGTGCCCCAAGGCTTGGTCCTGGGGCCGGTTTTGTTCAATATCTTCATAAATGATCTGGAGGATGGTGTGGATTGCACTCTCAGCAAGTTTACGGATGACACTAAACTGGGAGGAGTCGTAGATACGCTGGAGGGTAGGGATAGGATACAGAGGGACCTAGACAAATTGGAGGATTGGGCCAAAAGAAATCTGATGAGGTTCAACAAGGACAAGTGCAGAGTCCTGCACTTAGGACAGAAGAATCCAATGCACCGCTACAGACTAGGGACCGAATGGCTAGGAAGCAGTTCTATAGAGAAGGACCTAGCGGTGACAGTGGACGAGAAGCTGGATATGAGTCAACAGTGTGCCCTTGTTGCCAAGAAGGCCAATGGGGTGTATAAGGCCAATGGGGTGTATTTTGGGGTGTAGAAGTAGGGGCATTGCCAGCAGATCGAGGGACGTGATCGTTCTCCTCTATTTGACATTGATGAGGCCTCATCTGGAGTACTGTGTCCAGTTTTGGGCCCCACACTACAAGAAGGATGTGGAGAAATTGGAGAGAGTCCAGAGAAGGGCAACAAAAATGATTAGGGGACTGGAACACATGACTTATGAGGAGAGGCTGAGGGAACTGGGATTGTTTAGTCTACGGAAGAGAAGAATGAGGGGGGATTTGATAGCTGTTTTTAACTACCTGAAAGGTGGATCCAAAGAGGATGGCTCTAGACTGTTCTCAGTGGCAGCAGATGACAGGACAAGGAGTAATGGTCTCAAGTAGCAGTGGGGGAGGTTTAGGTTGGATATTAGGAAAAACTTTGCACTAGGAGGGTGGTGAAACACTGGAATGCTTTACCTAGGGAGGTGGTGGAATCTCCTTCCTTAGAAGTTTTTAAGGTCAGGCTTGACAAAGCCCTGGCTGGGATGATTTTCTCCATGTTCTCTCCACAGGTACCGTTGCGGAGAGTGGACCAGATGATACGTCTGGGGGGAGAAAGCAGAAGGAGACTCCGCTGGTTGGAAGGCATGAGATGCGCTGTCCTGAGATGGGGGGTTCCACGACCACCACTCCCAAGAGAAGGAGGCGGGTGGTGGAGGTCGGGGACTCTCTCCTCCGGGGGACTGAGTCATCTATCTGCCGCCCTGACCGGGAAAACCGAGCAGTCTGCTGCTTGCCGGGGGCTAAGATTCACGATGTGACGGAGAGACTGCTGAGACTCATCAAGCCCTCTGATCACTACCCCTTCCTGCTTCTCCACGTGGGCACCAATGATACTGCCAAGAATGACCTTGAGCGGATCACTGCAGACTACGTGGCTCTGGGAAGAAGGATAAAGGAGTTTGAGGCGCAGGTGGTGTTCTTGTCCATCCTCCCCGTGGAAGGAAAAGGCCTGGGTAGGGACCGCCGAATAGTGGAAGTCAATGAATGGCTACGCAGGTGGTGTCGGAGAGAAGGCTTTGGATTCTTTGACCATGGGATGGTGTTCCATGAAGGAGGAGTGCTGGGCAGAGACGGGCTCCACCTTACGAAGAGAGGGAAGAGCATCTTTGCGAGCAGGCTAGCTAACCTAGTGAGGAGGGCTTTAAACTAGGTTCACCGGGGGAAGGAGACCAAAGCCCTGAGGTAAGTGGGAAAGCGGGATACCGGGAGGAAGCACAGGCAGGAATGTCTGTGAGGGGAGGGCTCCTGCCTCATATTGAGAATGAGGGGCGATCAGCAGATTATCTCAAGTGCTTATATACGAATGCACAAAGCCTTGGAAACAAGCAGGGAGAACTGGAGGTCCTGGTGATGTCAAGGAATTATGACGTGATTGGAATAACAGAGACTTGGTGGGATAACTCACATGACTGGAGTACTGTCATGGATGGTTATAAACTGTTCAGGAAGGACAGGCAGGGCAGAAAAGGTGGGGGAGTAGCACTGTATGTAAGGGAGCAGTATGACTGCTCAGAGCTCTGGTATGATACTGCAGAAAAACCTGAGTGTCTCTGGATTAAGTTTAGAAGTGTGAGCAACAGGAGTGATGTAGTGGTGGGAGTCTGCATTAGACCACCGGACCAGGGGGATGAGGTGGATGAGGCTTTCTTCCGGCAGCTCGCAGAAGCTACTAGATCGCATGCCCTAATTCTCATGGGTGACTTTAATTTTCCTGATATCTGCTGGGAGAGCAGTACAGCGGTGCATAGACAATCCAGGAAGTTTTTGGAAAGCGTAGGGGACAATTTCCTGGTGCAAGTGCTAGAGGAGCCAACTAGGGGGGGAGCTTTTCTTGACCTGCTGCTCACAAACCGGGAAGAATTAGTGGGGGAAGCAAAAGTGGATGGGAATCTGGGAGGCAGTGACCATGAGTTGGTTGAGTTCAGGATCCTGACACAGGGAAGAAAGGTAAGCAGCAGGATATGGACCCTGGACTTCAGAAAAGCAGACTTCGACTCCCTCAGGGAACGGATGGGTAGGATCCCCTGTGGGACTAACATGAAGGGGAAAGGAGTCCAGGAGAGCTGGCTGTATTTCAAGGAATCCCTGTTGAGGTTACAGGGACAAAACATCCCGATGTGTCGAAAGAATAGTAAATATGGCAGGCGACCAGCTTGGCTTAACGGTGAAATCCTAGCGGATCTTAAGCATAAAAAAGAAGCTTACAAGAAGTGGAAGGTTGGACATATGACCAGGGAAGAGTATAAAAATATTGCTCGGGCATGTAGGAATGAAATTAGGAGGGCCAAATCGCACCTGGAGCTGCAGCTAGCGAGAGATGTTAAGAGTAACAAGAAGGGTTTCTTCAGGTATGTTGGCAACAAGAAGAAAGCCAAGGAAAGTGTGGGCCCCTTAATGAATGAGGGAGGCAACCTAGTGACGGAGGATGTGGAAAAAGCTAATGTACTCAATGATTTTTTTGCCTCTGTCTTCATGAACAAGGTCAGCTCCCAGACTGCTGTGCTGGGCATCACAACATGGGGAATAGATGGCCAGCCCTCTGTGGAGAAAGAGGTGGTTAGGGACTATTTAGAAAAACTGGACGTGCACAAGTCCATGGGGCCAGATGAGTTGCATCCGAGAGTGCTAAAGGAACTGGCGGCTGTGATTGCAAAGCCATTGGCCATTATCTTTGAAAACTCGTGGCGAACGGGGGAAGTCCCGGATGACTGGAAAAAGGCTAATGTAGTGCCAATCTTTAAAAAAGGGAAGGAGGAGGATCCTGGGAACTACAGGCCAGTTAGCCTCACTTCAGTCCCCGGAAAAATCATGGAGCAGGTCCTCAAAGAATCAGTCCTGAAGCACTTACATGAGAGGAAAGTGATCAGGAACAGTCAGCATGGATTCACCAAGGGAAGGTCATGCCTGACTAATCTAATCGCCTTCTATGATGAGATTACTGGTTCTGTGGATGAAGGGAAAGCAGTGGATGTATTGTATCTTGATTTTAGCAAAGCTTTTGACACGGTCTCCCACAGTATTCTTGTCAGCAAGTTAAGGAAGTATGGGCTGGATGAATGCACTATAAGGTGGGTAGAAAGCTGGCTAGATTGTCGGGCTCAACGGGTAGTGATCAATGGCTCCATGTCTAGTTGGCAGCCGGTGTCAAGTGGAGTGCCCCAGGGGTCGGTCCTGGGGCCGGTTTTGATCAATATCTTCATAAATGATCTGGAGGATGATGTGGATTGCACTCTCAGCAAATTTGCGGATGATACTAAACTGGGAGGAGTGGTAGATACACTGGAGGGCAGGGATAGGATACAGAGGGACCTAGACAAATTGGAGGATTGGGCCAAAAGAAATCTGATGAGGTTCAATAAGGATAAATGCAGGGTCCTGCACTTAGGACGGAAGAACCCAATGCACAGCTACAGACTAGGGACCGAATGGCTAGGCAGCAGTTCTGCGGAAAAGGACCTAGGGGTGACAGTGGACGAGAAGCTGGATATGAGCCAGCAGTGTGCCCTTGTTGCCAAGAAGGCCAATGGCATTTTGGGATGTATAAGTAGGGGCATAGCGAGCAGGTCGAGGGACGTGATCGTCCCCCTCTATTCGACATTGGTGAGGCCTCATCTGGAGTACTGTGTCCAGTTTTGGGCCCCACACTACAAGAAGGCTGTGGATAAATTGGAGAGAGTCCAGCGAAGGGCAACAAAAATGATTAGGGGTCTGGAACACATGAGTTATGAGGAGAGGCTGAGGGAACTGGGATTGTTTAGTCTGCAGAAGAGAAGAATGAGGGGGGATTTGATAGCTGCTTTCAACTACCTGAGAGGTGGTTCCAGAGAGGATGGTTCTAGACTATTCTCAGTGGTGGAAGGGGACAGGACAAGGAGTAATGGTCTCAAGTTGCAGTGGGGGAGGTTCAGGTTGGATATTAGGAAAAACTTTTTCACTAGGAGGGTGGTGAAACACTGGAATGCGTTGCCTAGGGACGTGGTGGAATCTCCTTCCTTAGATGTTTTTAAGGTCAGGCTTGACAAAGCCCTGGCTGGGATGATTTAATTGGGTATGGGTCCTGCTTTTGAGCAGGGGGTTGGACTAGATGACCTCCTGAGGTCCCTTCCAACCCTGATATTCTATGATTCTATGATTTAGTTGGGATTGGTCCTGCTCTGGGCAGGGGGTTATACAAGATGGCCTCCAGAGGTCCCTTCCAACTCTTATGCTTATGCTCAAATAAATTGGCTAATCTCTAAGGTGCCACAAGTCCTTCTTTTCTTTTTGCGAATACAGACTAACACGGCTGCTCCTCTGAAACCTTCCAACTCTGTTATTCTATGAGTCTATGATTCTAAAACAATACATAATAATAACAATTGGGTGACGCTGGGAATACTGAGGCTATTGAATCGGGCACGTCAGACTGGCTCTAAGCCCCTCCCACTAACCTCTTCCAAGGCTAGAACATTTTATGCCCAGTTCGCCCAGATCAACTCCGTTTCATCGACCTGATCCTGGGCGGCAGGAAACAGAACGCTGTGTCCACACAAAGATGAACTACAAGCCATCAAGAACACTATCCCCGATAATGTCACGGCTAACCTGGTGGCTGAACTTTGTGACTTTGTCCTTACCCATAACTATTTCACATTTGGGGACAATGTATACCTTCAGATCAGTGGCACTGCTATGGGTACCCGCATGGCCCCACAGTATGCCAACATTTTTATGGCTGATTTAGAACAACGCTTCCTCAGCTCTCGTCCCCTAAAGCCCCTACTCTACTTGCGCTATATTGATGACATCTTCATCATCTGGACCCATGGAAAAGAAGCCCTTGAGGAATTCCACCATGATTTCAACAATTTCCATCCCACCACCAACCTCAGCCTGGTCCAGTCCACACAAGAGATCCACTTCCTGGACACTACAGTGCTAATAAAACAATGGTCACATAAACACCACCCTATACCGGAAACCTACTGACCGCTATTCCTACCTGCATGCCTCCAGCTTTTACCCTGACCACACCACACGATCCATCGTCTACAGCCAAGCTCTGCGATACAACCGCATTTGCTCCAACCCCTCAGACAGAGACAAACACCTACAAGATCTCTGTCAAGCTTTCTTACAACTACAATACCCACCTGCAGAAGTAAAGAAACAGATTGATAGAGCCAGAAGAGTTCCCAGAAGTTACCTACTACAGGACAGTAACATAACAGAAAATAACAGAACGCCACTAGCCGTCACCTTCAGCCCCAAACTAAAACCCCTCCAACGCATTATTAAGGATCTACAACCTATCCTAAAGGATGACCCAGCACTCTCACAAATCTTGGGAGACAGGCCAGTCCTTGCCTACAGACAGCCCCGCAACCTGAAGCAAATACTCACCAACAACCACATACCACACAACAGAACCACTAACCCAGGAACTTATCCTTGCAACAAAGCCCGTTGCCAACTGTGTCCACATATCTATTCAGGGGACACCATCACAGGGCCTAATAACATCAGCCACACTATCAGAGGCTCGTTCACCTGCACATCCACCAATGTGATATATGCCATCATGTGCCAGCAATGCCCCTCTGCCATGTACATTGGTCAAACTGGACAGTCTCTACGTAAAAGAATAAATGGACACAAATCAGATGTCAAGAATTATAACATTCATAAACCAGTCGGAGAACACTTCAATCTCTCTGGTCACGTAATCACAGACATGAAGGTTGCTATCTTAAAACAACAAAACTTCAAATCCAGACTCCAGCAAGAAACTGCTGAATTGGAATTCATTTGCAAATTGGATACTATTAATTTAGGCTTAACTAGAGACTGGGAGTGGCTAAGTCATTATGCAAGGTAGCCTGTTTCCTCTTGTTTTTTCCCACCCGCCCCCCTCCCCCAGATGTTCTGGTTTAACTTGGATTTAAACTTGGAGAGTGGTCAGTTTGGATGAGCTATTACCAGCAGGAGAGTGAGTTTGTGTGTGTATGGGGGTGGGGGGGATGTGAGAAAACCTGGATTTTTGCAGGAAATAGCCCAACTTGATTATCATGCACATTGTGTAAAGAGTTGTCACTTTGGATGGGCTATCACCAGCAGGAGAGTGAATTTGTGTGGGGGGGTGGAGGGTGAGAAAACCTGGATTTGTGCTGGAAATGGCCCACCTGATGATCACTTTAGATAAGCTATTACCAGCAGGACAGTGGGATGGGAGGAGGTATTGGTTCATATTCTCTGTGTATATATAAAGTCTGCTGCAGTTTCCACGGCATGCATCCGATGAAGTGAGCTGTAGCTCACGAAAGCTCATGCTCAAATAAATTGGTTAGTCTCTAAGGTGCCACAAGTCCTCCTTTTCTTTTTGTGGAAACTACAACTCCCAGCGTGCCCAGGGCCCGCCCTACATGGGCATAGACGCTCGACAGCCCATATCCCGCCTCCTCTCGGCTCTTATTGGAGCGTTCAGTCCCAGTTCCTCCACTCCCTCGATTCCGATTGGTCGACCTGCAGCCAGCCAGGGGGCGCGACCCTGTGTATGGGGGTGGGCTCAAGATGGCGGGAGAGGCGCCTGGGAGATACAGGAGCACCATGAGCAAGAGCAAGGACCCCTCGGGCCTGCTCATCTCTGTGATCAGGTACGGGGGCTCGCAGGGCCCCCCCCCCCGCCGCAGCCGAGGATGGGGGCGGCACGTCCCTTCCAGGCCCCTCTCAGCAGGGCTCGCTGGGCCACGCTTCCCCTCAGGCCCCCGGGGGAGCCGCCGTTGGGGTGGCCCCCGCCCCCCGAGGCCCGGCCCCCGCCGTCGCAGCCGGGACCCTCTCCAGCAGCGGGGTGCCCACGGCCACGAGAGGCGCCGCTTGTCAGAGCTGAGGGCGCCTGTGGTGCCGTGACTCCAGTGGACCCCCCCCACCCCCGGATTTCAGGGACCCCTGCACAGCAGCAGGAGGCCCCCATTTCTCGGGGGGGTGTGTGTGTGGGGGGGAGACGGCTTAGCCTCGGGGGGATCTCAGGCTGTAGCTGCAGGGGACCCCAGGCTCTCAGAAGCCGCTCACGCCTTGTGGGCATTGGGGGGGGTGGTGGTGGCGGCGTGTGTTGCCCACAACAGCCCTGTTAGGTCTGACAGAAACAGTGAGAGCTAGAGACCGGGCAAACCCAGCAGGGCATCCCCCTTAATTTTTAGGAAGCCCTTCATTGGGAGTAAGGGCATCCACGTGCCCTGTGGAGGCTGTAATGTGTAATAGGTCCTACCCCCTTTCCCTGTGCATCTCCTTGGCTGACTTGATTGAAAAAAAGAGGACCTAAGGATCTTGTGACCACAGCAGACTCTTTCTCACATGCCCCTTGTGCCCTATTCTGGGCAACAGGACTTAGTCAGGACCATTCTCGTGATGTCCTGGAAGGACTGGGAACCTCTGTATCAGTGTTTGCTGGAGCACCCTGCAGGCGCAGCGGCCTTTGAGCTGATTAGACGAAGGCTGGTCAGAAAGCACCGGGAAGTGTACATGCAGTCTCATATCCTGTTATAAACCACAGCAATTGAAAAGTTGCTGCCTTCCAGGGATTGTATTGTGTTGCCTTGCAGGGGATGAAAAGGAGAAACTGCAAGCATGTCAAATCATATTGTGACTCTGCTGTTTTTTGGCTGCACTCACTCCTACAACCCCTCCTCTCTATGTCAGAGGATGATCCCGCTACTGTGCCTGAAGCTGTCTGATCCTCCTCACTCCACTCCACTAGTTTCCCTCTATCTCTTTAAAAAATACTTTTAAAATCACATCCTTTTTATGCTGCTTATAACCAGTGAGTTGGCAGCCACTTTCCCTCACTGGTGTTTACTAATGCCAACTTCTCACATACTGATGCTTACTAATATCATTATTTGCTGTCCCCACACACACACATCATATTGTAACTACTGTGCATTATGGGATGGTTGCACTAATAATGCATTATAAAATTCAGTGGCTTTGTATCATCTACCTGGAATAAACTATAAAAATAATTTGCATTTACACAGCATTTCTTATTTAAGGATCTTGTGCCCTATACAAATGGTAATGACTGGAAAACAATCTGGTTTTCTTTAGTGTCCCGCAGGCATAGGTCAGTGATTGGACACTAGATGCAGAGGACTCTGAGTTACGACAGAAATTTTTTCCCAGATGTCTGGTTGGGGGATCTTGCCCACATGCTCAGGGTCTAATTGATCACCCTATTTGGGATCGGGGAGGAATTTTCCTCTGGATCAGATTGACAGAGATCCTGGGAAGTTTTCATCTTCCTCTGCAGTATGGATAGGTCACTTGCTAGTTTGAACTAGATTAAATGGTGTATTCTCTGTAACTTCAAGTCTTTAAGATTTGAGGATTTCAGTAAGTCAATGAGAGGCTATGGGTAAGTCTGTCACGAATGTCATGGATTCTGTGATATTATGAGAGCGCTGCGACTGCCTCAAAATTCAAATAATTCAGTCCTGGGTGATAGGATTTGGTCTTCAGCTCTGGGTGGCGGGGCTCAGGCTTCGGTTAAAGTCAGAGCCTTGCCACCCGTAACTTAGGTTCATGGGGCCCCTTGGGGTGTGGGGTCCTGGGCAATTGCCCTGCTTGCTGTGTACATTTTGATTTTATTTTTTATTGCTTGCGCACTGGCCATGAAATAAAAGTACACATCCCAAAATCTTAGCCTTATGGGCAGGAGTAGGTGGGTGAGGTTGTGTGGTCTGCAGTGTGCAGGTCAAGACTAGATGATCATGATGGCTCCTTCTGGCCTAAAACTCTATGGGTATGTCTACACTGCAGTTAGACGCCTGTGGTTGGGCTGTTTCAGCTGACTCGGGCTAAGGGGCTGTTTAATTGTAGTATAGATGTTCAGTTTTGAGCTGTAGCCTGATCTCTGGGATCTTTCCATCTTGCAGGGTCCTAGAACTTGTGCTCCAGTCCTAGCCTGAATATTTACACTGCAATTAAACAGCCTCTTAGCCTGAGCCCTGTGAGCCTGAGTCAGTTGGCACAGGCCACGAATAGGTTTTTAATTGCAGTGTAACCATACAAAAAGTGTGTATGAGACCACACAGAATTCCAGAAAGATAGCAACCCTTAGTGGACAGTTGTTTAGATCACATCTAAGGCATGTTGTATAATCTTTCAAGCATCCCAGATGTGTAACACTAGTTTTTAGAGTGTGTGATGGTAACAAAATAAGAGGCACAAATAATAGTAAATACAGTGAGATGAAATGAGGTGGTTTTCTTCAACACATCTGAAGTTTTCTGTGTCCTTGATTTAAATTTACCACCCAAAAATACATTAAATTATTGAAAGCCAAAGAAATTAATAACCTAAGTGCATTTTGTTGCAGTAGATGACCAAGTTGTAGAGTCCCGTTACAAAATAACTGCAAGAATTCATTTGGGGGAAGATGAAATGTCTAAGCAAAAACTAACTGTGTGTGTGTGTGACATGTTTATAGTGGGAAAACCAAAAGGGGCCCTAACATAAAATTCATATTGTGAAGTAATTCTTTACCATAGTTTATTAATGACAGCTTCAAAAAGTTTAATAATGTAAATGTGACTACTTTTTACTACTTAAGTTGTTTTTAGTGTCACTGAGTGTGGATAGTGAAATTGGATGAATCATGTTTATTTTCTGTTCCTGTTAAGTTTCACTTTATGGTTCTCAAACCCAATGCTCTTGGTTTGAGATTCCAGCATAGCAGGGAAGATTTAAATCTTAAAATTTCCACAGTTTTTAAAAACTGAAAACCATGTCTGTTTATTTTAGATGTTGTCACATCTCTTATCCCCCTTTTTAACCATACTTAAATTTGGAATCCTTTAAGTTTATAGTGAAATATCTAATATTGTTATATGTTTATGTTTTACCTGTCTAGGAACTTTCATTATGGTAACAGTGCCTCTATAAAAAGAAAAGGAGTACTTGTGGCACCTTAGCGACTAATCAGTTTATTTGAGCATAAGCTTTCGTGAGCTACAGCTCACTTGCATCCCATGAAGTGAGCTGTAGCTCATGAAAGCTTATGCTCAAATAAATTGGTTAGTCTCTAAGGTGCCACAAGTACTCCTTTTCTTTTTGCGAATACAGACTGACACGGCTGCTACTCTGAAAAGTGCCTCTGTAGATAGTTTAGGCCCAAACTTTCAATTTAACATTTAGATAAAATACTGCGTGAAAATATTAAAACGTTCTAGTGAGTCATGACATTTAAGAAATAAAAAATCAATGGAAGCTGTTCTTGTTTTGAATCTAAACATTCCCTGCAGTGTTTGCAATCCAGACATCATAATGAACTAGTTCATGGGAATCTGAACGTAAAACTGATTAGCAGTGAAAGGAAAACTGATCCATTAATAACTTCATTTTCTAGTTGAGTGCAAAATGTAAATGGCATGAATGGTGGAAAGGAAGTTATATTATTAAAATTCATTCTCTATGATCTTTTATTAGTAATTAAGATAAAAATGAATGTGCTGAACATCTAATGACATTTCCATGCCGGTTGTTTGGCATATCTAGAAAAATACAAGTAATTTTATATATATGATTATTGTTATATTTGAAGTAAAACTGAAGTAACCGCATTTGAGCTCAGATGAGAGCCAACTGAGATGATGTCAAGGAGTGTTTGCTACATGGGAAAGATACATGGCTGTTAGGGAAAGCCATATAATTTTGAGCTTGCAGTAAGATATTGCCAACTATAATAAGCAAAACTTAGTTATTTTTTGGTGTAACTCCATTCGTGTCCAGTCTTTTATTTGCTAATCTCGTAAGGCTGTTGTAAAGCTTATAGGGACATCATCAACTTGAAATTTAGTTTGTTTAAAATAAAAAACTTAAAATAATTTAATCTCTACTAAACCTGCGTCCAAGTTCTTATGCCAATTTTTCTGATTTTATAGTCATGGTTTCCTGTTTGTTTAAATGTGAAAGACCCACACAAAAAGCAGGGTTAACTTGATGAATTTCTTTGAAACAGTGAACTGGATCAGGATCTAGATAAGTGAGAAATCTTCTTAAAAGAACGTTTCCAGAAAACCAGTCTATTTCCAATGCAATGGGCTATGTATCAGAAAAAGTGAAACTGACTATACATAAACTGCTTTAAAACACAAAGAACTGTAAATGAACAGGGAAATAGAGAACATCTGAGAACCCAGTCTTTCATTTACAGTACTTAAGTGTTATTTGTAACAATAGTAGGTATGCTTTCAGAAAAAAATATATCTTTTTCAAGTTGACAGTGTCCATTAAATTTTTGTTTGCAAAATGCTTTGAGATTTGGATACCCTTACACTTGTTGAGTAGCCCATTACTTATTGAGTATGATTGATATTGAATATTGTGCCATCTAATGTGATATTAGTGCCAGGAGCCTAGGAATTGGAACTTTTATTTTATTTTTATTTTAGATTTTATTTCTAATTTGATGATTTCTTACTCAATGTGAATAAGAGCATCAGAGCCAGATTCTCAGCTAGTGTAAATTGTCAGACCTCTATTGACTTGAGTTGATCTATAACAATTTACACAAGTTGAGAGGATAATTTAGTGTAGTAGCATCTGCTTCATCAGGATATCTTGGGGGACTGCCTGTCATTGGCCCTCTGAGTTTTCTAAAGGTGGTCTTGTAAGGGTCCTAAGATCTACTTAGACTGTGCCAGGGTCAAAAGCTCTGTCCCTGCAGGGTTTAGAAACTCTAGAATGACCTCAGTCTCTGGGTCATTTAGAAACACCACAGTATCTTGGGATGCAGATAATCAGGAAATTGAGGGATAGTCCATAGAAAGGATTAGCTTGTGTCTCAATAAAGTAGTACTGTGTTACTGTCCCCAGTTAGTGGCAATCCTTCCCATTGCATTGGGAATAGACTGGTTTTCTGGACACTTTCTTTTTAAGAAGATTTTTCATTTATCTAGGTCCTGATCCAGATCATTGTACAGTACCACGTTTGCTCACAATAACATACAAAGTAGGCAGAGTGGAGGAGATTATCTAATGCAGGGCTTGAAAACTTTGCTGTACACCTACGAGGAGCAGGGAGATAAAGTGGGATTGTACTAAAGCACTGTTTCTGTGACCTGCTGTGAAGCGCCCATTTTTTTATGTTGGCCGTGTCTGCTAGGCAGCTATTAAATTCAGGAGGAAGAGTCATTGAGTGGTTAGAGCAGCCGACTGCTACTTAGGCTCATATTGTGAGAGCTGAGCAAGGTTCTATTATTAGTGGCTCTGCCACTGACTTGCTGTGTGGTCTTGGGTGGGTTCCATCACCTCACCGTGCCTCCATTTTCCTATATGAAAAACTGGGATATTGCATCACAGACCACACAGTACACCCATAACATGTGGTATAAATAACTAGACAGAGTGTTGTACTTAATAAATATTTGTCAAGTACACGGATGATAGGTACTAGAGATAGGTGCACTATTGCATCTGGATGTTCCCCCTCTCTGCTGCTGCAGCTGCTCTCTTCCCCTCTGGCTGCTTACAGGGGGATCTCCATTCTATCTTTCCCCCTTGCCCTCATGGGTGCTGGAAGCAGCACCATTAGCAGTCTTTCTTATTCTCATCCCATTTCCCTCCTGCCTTGTCAGAACAGCAGAATAAAACTGAAATGATGGCAGGGCAGGGACTGTGTTTTTAATATTGGGCCTTGCATTGTGATGTTTAGAGTAGGGCACTGGGAGTCAGGTCTCTTAGGGCAGGTCCACGTGACCTAAGTTACACAACTCCAGCTACGTGAATAACTTAGCTGGAGTCAGCGTACCTTAGGCTGACTTATTGCGGTATCTACACCGCTCTGGGTTGACGGTAGAAACTCTCCTGTCGACTTACCTTACGCGTCTCATTCCGTTGGAGTACCGGAGTTGACGGCAGAGAGATCGGCGGTTGATTTAGCGGGTCTTCACTAGACCTGCTAAATCGACCCCTGGTGGATCGATCGCTGCAGCGTCCATCCACGGTAAGCATAGGCAAGCCCTGAGATTCTGTTCTCGGCACCACTATTGATTTTCTGTGTATTCTGAAGCAAAATGCTTATCCTCTCTGTGCGTGGTTTACCCATTGGTAAATTGTGCATAATAATCATAGAAATGTAGGACTGTAAGGGACCTCAACAGGTCATCTAGTCCAGTCCCCTGCACTGAGGAAGGACCAAGTATTATCTAGACCATCCCTGACAGGTGTTTGTCTAATCTGTTCTTAAAAACCTCCTGTAATGGAGGTAATTTGTTCCAGTGTTTAACTACCCTTACAATTAGGTAGTTTTTCCTAACATCCAACCTAAATCTCCCTTGCTGCAATTTAAGCCCCGTACTTCTTGTCCTGTCCTCAGTGTTAAGGAGAATAATTTATCACACTCCTCTTTGTAACAACCTTTTTTGTACTTGAAGACTGTTGTCATGTTCCCACTCAGTCTTCTCCAGACTAAACAAACCCATTTTTTTGTTCAGTCTTTCCTCTTAGGTCATGTTTTCTAGACCAGTGGCTCTCAACCTTTCCAGACGACTATATCCCTTTTAGGAATCTGATTTGTCTTGCATACTCCCAAGTTTCACCTTACTTAAAATCTACTTGCTTACAAAATCAGACATAAAAATACAAAAGTGTCACAGTACACTATTACTGAAAATTGCTTACTTTCTCATTTTTACCATATAGTTATAAAATAAATCAATTGGAATATAAATATTGTACTTTTCAGTGTATAGTATATAGATCAGTATAAACAAGTAATTGTCTGTATGAAATTTTAGTTTGTACTGGCTTTGCTAGTGCTTTTTATGTAGCTTATTGTAAAACTAGGCAAATAGCTAGGTGAGCTGATGTATCCTCTGGAAGAACTCTGTGTACCCCTAGGGGTATGCATACCACTGGTTGAGAACCTCTATTTTAGACTTTTAATCATTTTGTTGCTCTCCTCTGGACTTTCTCCAATTCGTGCACATCTTTCCCATACTGTGGCACCCAGAACTGGGCACAGTACTCCAACTGAGGCCTTATTAGTGCTGAGTAGAGTGGAAGAATTACTACTTGTGTCTTGCTTATCACACTTTTGCTAACACATCCCAGATTGATGGTCATATATTTTGCAACAGTATTACATTGTTGACTCGTATTTGGTTTGTGATCCACTATAATCCCCAGATCCTTTTCTGCGGTACTCCTTCCTAGGAAATCGTTCCTTCTTAAGAGCAGTTCTTTGCATTTGTCCTCATTGCATTTCATCCTGTTTAATTCAAGTAAATTTACTTAAACTTAATTTCTCAAGTTTGTCAAAATCATTTTGAATTCTAATCCTGTCCTCCAAAGTTCTTGCGACTCCTTCCAGTTTGGTATCATCTGCAAACTTTATAAAGGTACTCTTTATGCCATTATTTAAATCAGTTATAAAGATATTGACTAGAACTGAATCCAGGACAAATCCCTGTGGTACCCCACTCAATATACCCTTCCAGTCTAATTGTGAACCATTGATAACTACTCTCTTGAGTACAGTTTTCCAGCTAGTTGTGCACCCACTTTATAGTAGGTTCATCTAGGCTATTTTTCTCTAGTTTGTTTATGAGAAGATCATGTGAGACAGTATCAAAAACCTTACTAAAGTCAAGATATATCATGTTCACTGCTGCCCCCCATCCATAAGGCTTGTTATCCTGTCAAAGAAGAATATTAGGTTGGTTTGACATGATTTGTTCCTGACAAATCCATGTTGCCTGTTACTTATTACCTTATTTTCTTCTAGTTGCTTACGAATTGATTATTTGCTCCATTATCTTTCTGGGTACTGAAGTTAAGCTGACTGGTCTGTAATTCCATGGGTTTTCCTTATTCCCCTTTTTATAGAAAGGTACTATATTTGCGCTTTTCCCATTCTCTGGTATCCTGTCCTCCATGAGTTCTCAAAGATAATTACTAATGGCTCAGAGATCTCTTCAGCCACCTCCTTAAGTATTCTAGGATGTATTTCATCAGGCCCTGCTGACTTGAAGAGATCAAACTTGTCTAAGTAATTCTTAACTTGTTGTTTTCCTATTTTAGCCTCAGATCCTACCCCATTTAGTCTGGTAGTTGTCCAATCATTGTTAATTTTTTATGGTGAAAACTGAAACAAGAAAGGCATTTACTACTTTGGCCATTGCTGTGTTTTCAGTTGTTGTCTTTCCCTTCTCATTGAGTAATGGGCCTACCCTGTCCTTGGTTTTCCTTTTGTTTCTTACATATTTATAAAATGCTTTCTTGTATCCTTTATATCCCTAGCTAGTTTAATCTTGTTTTGTGCCTTGACCTTTCTAATTTCATTGCTACATGCTTGTGTTGTTTTTTATATTTATCCTTTGTAATTTAACTTAGTTTCCACTTTTTGTACGACTCTTTTTTGAGTTTCAGGTAATTGAAGATCTGGCTGAGCCAGAGTATCCTCTTACCATACTTTCTATCTTTCCTACACATTGGTAAAGTTTGCTCTTGAGCCCTTAATGCCTTTCTAAAAACCCACCAACTCTCTAGAACTCTTTTTTTCCCCTTAGACTTGCTTCCCACGGGATCTTACCTTCCAATTCTCTGACTTTGCTAACATCCATCTTCTTTAAGTCCATTGTCTTTATTCTGCTGTTTTCCCCCATACCATTCCTTAGAATCATGAACTCTCATTTCATGATCACTTTCACCGAAGCTACCTTCCACTTTCAGATTCTCAACTAGATCCTTCCTATTTTACACTGCTTTTGTATTTTTTATACATGTTGTGAAGTGCTTTGAGATCTTCCAATGAAAGATACTGTGAAAGTGCAAAATATTATTGTTGGAGGCCAAGAGCCCGCTGTTACAGAGGTCTAATGTTAGTCCCATTTGCCTTCATACTGTTTCTTTAAAATGTAATGAATTGGATTGAGAAAATTCTGATCAACTGATGCAAGACAATTTGGGGAATATTTTCTTATCTTGCAGAGGACAAACACGTGTATTTATATTGATTTTTCCTAACCTTTTGTTTTGTCTGTAGTTCGTTGAGGCAGCTTTTGTACTATGAAACAAGCAAGCTGGCATTTAGCAAATGCTATTTTTTGAGAGATCTTGTCAGATTTTTAGTGGGTGAATGTCTGCCTTTTATTTATTGTAAGACTTTTTTCTTTCCAATTAAAGGCTGCTATTTTTAAGAAGTGGCCTTTAATAGCTGGTTTAATTGGAAAAACAATCTTTGGTTGTGACTTGATAAGACTTTATTGTAGTCTAGGTGCAAAGCTTCACAGAGGCATACGTACGTACAAACACACATCAGGATGTAAAGGAGAACTGAGGGCGCAAGTGGAGATATAGCATGTTACCAACTTTGTTTCTAAAATGTGTGCTTCTATAGATGTAAATCTGAAAGCATAGTATTCTCACACATGTAATTCCTTTTCTCTCTCTATATATAAAATAAATACTCATTGGTCAGTACTTTTATTCTTTTCAAAGTGAACTTTGCTGAATTCATTCTTACTAATGACCTGGCATTTGATCTTCTCTTTCTGTTTAAGAGCATAGAGCTGATGTCCCAATTCATGATTTATAGCAAGGAGGTCCAATACATAGCTGTTGCACTCAGAGTAGCATGCTGGAACTCCCACATTCACCACTGTCAGCTCAACACCTGGAGGAACATCTGGAAGACAAAGACTTTGAACTGGGGAAGGGTGGTCCCAGGCTGGAAGGTAATCCCAGCCTGTGTATTGAGGAACTGTAACCTGTTTGTACCATCTCTTAGGGTGAGAACTGCTTGATTCAAATCCTGCTTAGTTTGTAGACTTAAACTGCAAATTTATCTTTGTTTCTTAAGTAACCAACTCTGATCTCTGTGCCTGCTACTTAGAATCACTTAAAATATGTCTTTCTGTAGTTAATAAATCTTTTTTATATTTTTCCTAAAACAGTGGGTTTTGGTTGAAGTGTTTGGGAAATCTCAGCTCAGGTTAACAAGGGCTTTTGCATGTCCACTACCATTTTGTCAGAGTGGTGAACTACTTAATGAACTTGCACTGCCCAAGGGACCCTTGAGCAGTATAAGACAATATAGTCTTGGGGTCCAAGGCTGGGGAGCTGGAGGGAATTGGCTGGAGTCTTTCTGTAGTGGGTTCATGAGTGGCTGGGAAATCATTTGTGTAACACAGTTGGATGTGTCCCTGCCTGTGGAAGTCTGTGTAAGTGCAGTACTTGTCAGAGGTTTTCACCTTGACATCACCATCACAGTGTGAGAGGCAACGCAGGTTGGCGTGGGACAGAGAACTCAATGGTCCCACAGTCCAGGTTGCACCCTAGGGACACCATCACAATAGCTGCTATTCTCATTTCTTGTATCACAGTTAGGATATAACTGTCACAAGAAGTATAGCCCAATAATTCTGATCTGTATATGCTGCAACATTTTGTAAATCTATTTCTATCACAAGCAGTGTTCTAAAACATTTTTAAAAAGACCCTTTCTCCAAGTGTTAAAACCAGCAGCCTGAAAGTTCACAGGATAAAAATATTTATCTCTGTATATAATCTGTGAACTGAATTGTAAATAATAATTTAGACTTTCTGTATTGCCCTCCCTGCTGAAGGGATGCCAAAGCAATTTTATAGACTGTATACATAGATTGACCCTATACGAATCTGAACTAAAATGCGGCACTTACTCCTCATGAAGCATTCACACTACACAGAAGCTTAGGACAGTGAGTGTGAAATGATACCTTGTCCAGCTGAACCTCCAAGGAATTTTGTTTGTAATACTTTGGCAGAATGCAGTATTCAGAATTGGGGATCTGGCCACAATACTGGGATTAACAGCCGTACTCTTAAAAAGAAAAGGAGTACTTGTGGCACCTTAGAGACTAACCAATTTATTTGAGCATAAGCTTTCTTGAACAACAGCTCACTTCATCGGATACATACTTACTCTTGCAAAACAATCAAGCAAAAAACACAGTGGATTTTTTTCATGACAAGTGGTCAGGAGGGCAGTGGTTTTGCATCTTCAGAAGAGACTATCTCCCAACAGCACTGTGCCCCCTCTGCAGTGCTGAAGCTTTGGTTCAATCCTAGCACAAAAAGAAGCAAGCTAACTACTGAATCACCAGCACTACTTCCTACAGCACATAGTTAGACCTTGGACAGCTCCCACCCAAATACTGACTTTGACCAACCCTGGTTAGCTATGTGATCTGATGGAAATGAAGCAGTAGGTGGTATAACAAGCTTATAAATGCTGCTTCTGTTTTCATCTTTCAGATCTCTGATCTGAGTAGGATTGTACAGCTTTATTTTAATGGCTGTGAAAAATACTGGTAAGAAGATTCTGTCACTGATGGAAAATGCGGTTGCTTAATGAGCTTAACTTTTTCTTGTGTCTGAATCCATATGAAGTCTATTTGTGCTTGTTTTGGGATCTCTGATTTGTTTAAAATTAGTAACTAGTTCCCTCTGAAGAGACTGAGATTGTTCTGTTCTATATAGGTTCTTATGCTAGCTTCATCACCAGAGTATCTGTGTGCCTTTCAGTTATGTATTAAGCAGTGTGACTAACATCTCTCATATGTAGTTCATTCTCGCTCTTATCCTCTCCCCATGGGTGTGCAGTGCAGTGTTTTGTTTTTGGTAGGGTTTTGTTTTTGTTTAAATGTACACACTGCTTGAGACATCTCATGATGTTGAATTCTTGCTGCTAATGTAAGCTCCGTTAACTGGCGTCATGTCTGTCTGCTTCAGAATGTAGTATACAGATATCTTCTGCTTTTTGCTAAATCAACCAGCCACTGGTCAAGCTGACCTCTGCTGTCACAAATACTGGAGACACAAAGCTTTGGAGATGCTCATTTAAGGGTCTGGAGACTATTTGGCTCTTAAGCACTCAACTGAAGCCAAATTGCACAGATCTGCTAAGCTGATTCGGCTCTCAATGATCAAAGGTTCACCGTCGTTTCCTGTTGGAAATGTTTAAACCTGTGTACAAGAAACAACCAAGATTAATAGAATCCAAAGAGATTGGAGAGAAACTTTTTTCTAAATTCTAGTTTATTTTGTATAGTTAACAGCGCTTTGATTAGAGTCACTTTCTCTGTTTCTCTTTTATAGTCAGTGAGTTAGTTCCCCTGATTCTTCAAGGTTCTAAGCACCCTCAGTTCCCATTGATAGGGGTGTTGGTGCTCATGGTATTATGCAATGGTTCTCAAACTTATTTGACTGGGCCCTCCTTCTTTGTGTCTGTAGCCGTTCTCAGGCCCCTTCCCCCACAAGTACGTATACTGCCACCCAGCTCTGAAGGCAGAGTGGAGAGCAGCGGCTGCTGGCCGGGCGTCCAGCTCTGAAGGCAGAACAGTGACAGCAGCAGTGCAGAAGTAAGGGAGGCAATGTGAAAAGTGATAACATATCACTTTTCACAGCAGACTTATTGCACCATTGCCACCCTTACGGCTACTGCCAACCTGGGGCAGACAGTGGGAGCCCCGCCTCCTCCGGGTGAGAGATTGGGAGCGGAGGGGAAGGAGAGCCTGAGCCCAGGCTGCCTCTTGGTGAAGGATTGTGGGTGGGAGGAGGAAGGAGAGCCTGGGTGGAGGGGCTCTGGCTATCATCTTTATCTCTGCTTCCTGGGTGCGCATGACCCTTCTGCATGAGCCCCAGCCATCCGGGGCTGATAGCCAGCACTCTTAAAAAAACCCAAAACCACACAGCTCTCACCTCCCTTGACACATTCCTGTGCCTACCTTGGGAGGCCCGCCCCATAGTTTGAGAACTGCTGGTATAATGGAACGATATTCTGCTGGGAGAAGATCTTTTATAGTTCCATAGTCAATTTACTGTTTCCTGATATTGATATCCCCTGCTCCTCATGCCTATTAACTTGTACAGTGCTGATTTTAGTTACCTTCCTGCCAGCATCTCATTGTCTCCCAAAGGTGTATGTTTTATCTCTTAAACATTTTAACTTGTAATTTTCTCTTGCTTTTCATCTTAAACATTCATGTCACTGAATCCACAATTTAATGGGAGCAATCAGTTAACCTGTGGAAATAATGAGAAAACATTTAGCTTGTTGCTGCTCTGTTAAACATCTTTTGGATTTTTTTGTTCCTTGTGTATCCTAGGTTATCTGTTCTTTTTTTAAAGAAGAAGTTTTTATGTAATTGTTTCAATGGGATTCTGTGGTAATTTCAGAACATATATTATCAGTTTGTGTTTTGAGGTTAAGTACTGCTGGAAGCTGTAGATCAGTCCATCTGGGATTTATCTTTAAGGCAAAAATTTTCAATTATAAAATTCAAATAAGTCCTTTAGTTTCATGAAGCTTCGGAAATGTATGCTACAGTGTATATAGCAGGCAGAAAATATAACACTGTTGATCCCAGGGTGCCTCACAAAATTGTGCCCTATTGAAATTCAGTTGCTTGTAGGGTGTAGCCTACTGGCACACAAAATACTGCACCGGAGTGGTGGGGAGGGAATTGCTAGGGAATTGCTAGCTAGATGTACCAGGCAAACTTCTTAACTTATTGGATCTTTAATGTCCACACAAAGAGGCCTGATTTTGTTTTTAAGGCTTTATCTGAAAGACCCCTAGGACTACATTCTGATGTCTGTTCTCACAATGAGTTGGACTTTACTGTGAGAGTAGTCCCCTCCAGTGGTATTAATTGTGGAGTATGGTGCTACTCAACATGGATAAAGGATCCGCAGTTAACTTGCATGGTCTTTGTTTTGCTCTGTCTGGGCCTGATCCTGAAAATTGCATACCATTGTGGGTTCTAGACACAAGAATCTAATCCTGGGAGGTATTATGTTGTCCCTTTGAGGGTATTTACTTACAGTTAGTATCGTTATTAAAGGACATCGTCACTAATTCATGGTTTTTATGACGATTGTCCACTTATCCCTGAAGCACCTCTTTGCTCCCATAGTGTCCCTCATGCATGGGAATAAATCCCAGTCAAAATGTGTAAAGCCAGTGCCTTATTTTCTTCAGGATCCTCCTTAAAACTTTGCCCCTTTGGTAATGCAAACAGCAGTCTGCAACCTTACAAGGTTGAGCGTGTGGCCTGTTGTGATTACTGCCCTAAGTGGCTAAGAATTGTGCACATCCTGTTGTTTGGTTACTCTGTCTCCCCTGTTCTCCACCTAACCCCCTTGTCTATCTGTTATGACTCATCCACCCGTTCTTGTAAGATCTTTGTGGTAGGATCTTTGTGCTGTCATTTTCTATAGGTTTGTACAGTGCCTAGCACAGTGAGGCCCCCTGCTTGGTTGGCTTTTAGAGGGCTTCTGCCATATAAATGTTTAATAGTGATGATAATGGTTTAAATTGAAATGATAACTCCTGTGACTGGTCTGTGACTTTAGACATCAAAAAGAGATGAATAGTTAGAGGTAAAATAATAATACTAATAATTAATAATAGGGTTTCTTTTCAGTCTGCTTTTATTATATACTGAAGTCTCGTTGGAGCTTTGCAGACATTTCCTGCACAGAGGAGACAGACTGTTCCAAGTATCCACAGTGCACCAGTTCAGAGATTTTGTTGCTGGTAGCAACCGCTTCCTTCATTTCACTCCAGATGTTTTCTGTTGGCCTCAAATCAGGTGCCCGTGTTGTCCAGTGCAACACATTGATTTTGTTTATCTTCTAGAGGACTGTATACATTCTTATATGCACTTTGGGTTGTTGTTCTGGTGCAAAATAAAACTATCTTGTAAGTTTCCTTCCAGATAGGTTATTTTGATGCTTCACTGTTCATTTTATTGTTCTCAGTGTGCTGAAAGTGTACACGACACTTTATGAAACATAAAAAAGAAAAGGTCTCCATCCTAAATAATATTGACACTTAGCACTGAGTGCTTTTTATCTGTACATTTTGAAGGTGGGCAGTAAGCATTATTATCCCAACTTTACAGCTAGGATAACTTGGGCACTTACATGTTTAAGGCCTAAACTAACTTTGATGGAAGTGGATGGTATCTACCTGTATCCTTTTAAAGCCCTGGCTTGCCCAAGGCTAGAGTGTAGTTATATAAGTCCAGCTACACTGCAGCTTCTATGGTGTTTTAACTTGGACAGTCACATTGTAGCTGGGTCTCCTGACTGTTTTATAGCCATGTCTTGGAGAAAGCTAAGCCAAACCATTTTGAGTACTGAAGTAGAATGAGGACTTGACTCTACAATGTAGTGTCAAAATTAGAAATTGGGAGACTTAGCAAGGTATACAGTAGTACAGCAAAGAGCAATATGGAAACGGATGGCAGAGAAGCCTAAAGAACAATGTGGAGTGGAGTACTGTTGAGATTAGAGCTCTGTTTTCTTCATGCTCCTCAGTGATCCAATGCTCCGTTCCCTTTATTTCCAACTAATTCAGGGGGTAATATACCCCGAATCATTTCATAGATCTTTGTCTCTCTGATCAGCTGAAAACCATATGAATGTTTTACTTTTTCTATTTTTATTTTCCTATGTATGTTTGCAAACTTTTGAGGATTACTAAATTCAGGTGTCTAATTACATAATTTCTTTACAGTTTTAATTACTGCTAAGTAATGTTCCTGTTCTTTAATTCCAGGAATTTACAGCAATATGGGGGACTGCTTAGTATACAAAATTAGTCAATTAAAGTGGCAATTTTTCACTTCCATAAACTGCCAACACAGAAAAGTTGCTCAGAAAAGTTGTAGTAATACTGTTTTACTTCCTCAAGATTTACAGCATCATCCATCTGGGAAACTCAAAGCCACTTACAAATATTGAATGAATTAAGCCTCCCAAATATTTAGGAATGTATTCTCTCTCTCTCTTACAAATGTATAAACTGAGATACAGATAAGTAACTTGCCCAAGGTAGCACGGGCGGTTTTAGTTGGAGCTGTAACTTCCAGCTTTCTAACTGTGCACTTAAATTCTCAATCTTAAATGTTACATTAACATTCTTTTCTCCCATTGAATATCCTATATCTACTCTTGCAGCTACAGAGAGAGGAGCCCAAGTTGCACTAGGATCAATAGGGCTCCACCAAGTGTGGAGGAGGATTTAGGGAGCCCATTAAGGGAGTCCGCCTCCTCTGTGTACTACAGGGACGTTCTGCACGTTCCAGCCCAATAGGATTTGTGCAGTGTGCCATGGAGATGGAGTTGATGGATCCACCTGTAACATGCTTTGGGACGGGGAGAGGATTCATTCTCCTTTTGTGTCAAACTCACTTACCCAGGCTTTGTGTGGGGTGCGGGTGAAGATCTAGCCCTAATGAATACTGAGCAAAAACACTTAGTATATCTTTTTCATGCAATTTTTTGGCATATCGATGTGCCCATGAAAAAGGAATGGGAGGAAGCTTTTGGAAGTTCTCAGATACTGCAGGATGGGTGTCTTGGAAATTATATGTGTATAATATATTCAGTTTTATGGATGCAGTCTCTCTCTTGATTCTTCGTTTTAAGGCTCAGCAGCACCTATAGCTAGCAGGTGCTTTTGTGGCACAGCAGCATTATGAAAGCCAGCAATGTGGATGTTGTAAACTTTTTGAGCAGTTTGTGTGAGCACAAAGTGGGGATGATTCTTAGGAACCTTAAATCTTGCTTTAGTCTTTCTGAGTAACACCTATTGTGGTCTGTAATGTCCCTTTTTTTCACTAACGTTTTGGTAGCTCTGGTGATAACGCCTACCCAAAGACAGGATCTCAGTTGAAGCTGAGAGTAGCAATTTGCCAGGGCCAGTGTATTTCCAAGTACTTTTTCTAGCTGATCATCTCTTAATATCTTTTTCTACTGCAGTAGTTATCTATTATGCTGCTGCATCACATGACAAATGAGTCTGTTTTCTCTTGCTGTTGAATAATAAGAGAAGCATTCAGTGTCATTTCTATCATGGCTGTGAATAGGTATTTATTGGCTTCTGAAGGAATTATGGGTTGTGTGGTGTCCTTGTTTTTAATATCTGCTAACAGTGTGTTTTGGTCCTTCACAGCACAAATAGAAAGAGATGGTCCCAGCCCTGAAGAATTTACAACCTGGTTTTAGATATAGTGCTACATGCTGCAGATGCAAATGTTAAGGAAGGGTTGGGGCAGGGCAGGACAAGGGTTTCATCTTGCAGTTACTCAATATAGTCATGTGCCTTCTTCCATTGCGGGTGATGATTATTCAATAACAGATGCAAATGGAAAAAGCTATAACTTTGCAGTTGGACAATAATGTGAATATAATTAGTGCAGTCTGATTGCACAGTTTACTCTTTAGCTGTTACTAAGGTAAATCCATTAATAAATTATATTAAATGCAAGAGAGAACCTCCCCATAGCTCTTATCTGGTGTGTTTCATTTTCAAAGCACTGTATGGAGGAGGGATAGCTCCGTGGTTTGAGCATTGGCCTGCTAAACCCAGGGTTGTGAGTTCAATCCTTGAGGGGGCCATTTAGGGATCTGGGGCAAAAACTGGGGATTGGCCCTGCTTTGCAGGGGGTTGGACTAGATGACCTCCTGAGGTCCCTTCCAACCCTGATATTCTATGATTGTAAATATCAACCATCATAGTACCATAGAAATATAGGGCTGGCAGGAACTTTGAGTGGTCATCAAGTACAGGCCCCTGCGCTGTGGCAGGACCAAGTAAACCTAGACCATCCCTGACATCTTTGTCCAACCTTGTATTTAAAAACCTCCAATGATGGGGATTCCACAACCCAACTTGGAAGCCTATTCCAGAGCTTGATTACCCTTATAGTTAGAAAGTTTTTCCTAATGTCTAATCTAAATCTCCCTTGCTGCAGATTAAGCCCATTTCTTCTTGTCCTACTTTCAGTAGATATGGACGACAGTTGATCACAGTCCTCTTTATAAAGAGCCCTTAATGTATTTGAAGACTGTTATCAGGTCCCCCCTTAGTTGTCTTTTCTCAAGACTAAACTTCCCCAGTTTTTTTAAGCTTTCCTGATAAGTCAGGTTTTCTAAACCCTTCATCATTTTTGTTGCTGTCCTGTGGACTCTATCCAGTTTGTCCATCTTTCCCAAAGTGTGGCATCCAGAACTGGACATAGCACTACAGCTGAGGCCGCCAGTGCTGAGTAGAGTGGGACAATTCTCTCCTCTGTCCTAAGTAAGACACTCCTGTTAGTATACCGCAGTGTGATATTATCCTTTTCCCAGTTGCATCACATTGTTGACTTGTATTCAAATTGTGATCCACTGTAACCCCCGATCCTTTTCTGCAGTATTGCTATCTAGCCACTTATTTCCCATTTTGTAATTGTGCATTTGATTTTTCCTTCCAAAGTGAAGTACTTTGCACTTGTTCTTTTTTGAATTGCATCTTGTTGAATTCTGACACACACCCCCCCCCCCATTTTTCAGATTTGCTGTCTGGTCACCCTAAGTGACTTGCCCAAGGCCACGCAGCATGTCTGTGGCAAAACAGAGACTCCAGCCCAGGTCTCCCATGTCCTAGGCTGGTGCCCTACCCACTGGGCCGTCATCCCTCTCAACTTCTCTTTGACTTTTTGTGTTATATAGCATCTAGGAAGCACTGCTGTACTGTTTTTTAGCAGTGTTATTCACCAAATCTTTATAGTCTTCTGCATAGTGAACGACAACCTTATTTCCAATGGCTTCCCTATTCTGTAAAAAAAACCTTGCTGTGGCCAGTTTGAGAAGTGAGCCTTTCTGGGAGTAGTAAAATAATGTAAGGGTGGTGGTGGTGGGGTTTATAGGCACTCTCAATCAATCATTAATTTATATCTACACAAAACCTTGCCCACTGAGTTCCGCAAAACATCCTGTTTAAAAAAGAAAGCAGAATGAAGCAAATAGTGCTTAGCTGAGGTGGGGGCCCATTGTCTCTGAAGCGGGAGAAGGTGCTCTTTTACAGCCTTTCCATTCATGGGATCTCAGCTGATCCATTTGCATTCTTCAGTCAAGGAGAGGGTCCCTTTCACCATCTGCAGCTAGGCACTATTTTGAAACAAATTCTGCTGATAGGAGTCAGAACACTACAAAATAAACGGGGTTTATGGGGTATAATAATTCTGTTAGACCCTTTGTTGTTACTATTGAAAGAGGTATGGAATGAGTAGCAGTTTTTGAAAGCGCGTATATCCTGGCAGTGGCTATTTTGCAGGGGTTAGTTCTTCAGCTTAGTGCTCTGCTATGTGGTTTTCTTAGAATATACCATGTATGTAGGATTTGTTTCTGCTGCTCTCCTCAGAGGAAGGCAGCAGGATAAAAGCTGTATAATTGCAACCTCTTTTTTTTTTTTCTTGCCAAGTCCTTGGTAGTCTAGAATACTATCTCTTGGTTTATAGATACCCTTGCTGTAGTCTTGGGACAGTTACATCACTTGAGGTGTTTTTTAAAAAGGAGTGAGGGCGCAACTGCTGTTTGCTTTCTCTGAAGGGAAGGGGTAAGGGGATGGAAGCTTTGGCCCCATCTTTGCTGGCAGTAACTTTCTTTTAGGGGTAGGGAGAGCGTTGCCTGTATATATTTTTAGTGCTTTGTCCAGGTTTGTTTTAGATAACTCAAATGATATGGTTTCTACCACTTTCCTTAAGAGACTATTTCACAATCCAATACTGGTTTTAGCTTTTGTCTAGACTTCATTGTTTTAACAAGTCCAAAGTGAAAGCCAAATTGTACAGTAGTAGAGAGCAGTGATTTTTTCCCTTCAAACCACTTGACCTGCTGCTCTGAAATATCTGAGTAGCCCTGACGAGGAATTGATGAGCACTTTCACTCCTAGAACTTGGTTATTTGCATTCTACTTTTAGAGATGAGAGTGAAGGCCGTTCTGGAGTTGTGTGCTGTGTCTTAAAAGGTGTAAGCCTCTCTCATCACATGTGTACAAAGGTCCCTATGTAATATACTTCCAGATTTTCAATTCTGTAGAGTCTCAGGCTTAAATTTTCAAAAGCAGTTAGTGATTTTGGATACCTCAATTTTTGTATGCACAATCTCAGACACCTTTTAAAGAGAGTCATTTTCAGAGGGTGGGCACACAGCACTTTCTGAAAGTCAAGTCTTTTTCAGGAGTCTCAAGTTGGACACTCAAACTCACTAGTGCGTTTAGAATTTCAGGCCTACTTCCTTGTCATATCCTCTGCAATTAAAATCGTTCAAAATTCTTAGTCGTGTTTATAGTCCTCACATGCCACAGTATGAGAATCTTTATAGATAACTTCCACTAAACCCATAGAATTTGTATGAAGTGTGCGTGCAGTTCCTTCTGGTTGTGAAGATACACCCAGTCTGTCAGTTGATATCTCACTAATAGGGTAGTTTAACTCTCTCCAGCGAAACCAAAAATTCTAGCTCTTCTAGGGTAACAAAAAGTGACACAGGAATCTAAATGAAAATTCAAACCCTTCTCTTTCTGGGTCACAGCCCTCCCTCAGGGGTCTGTTCAATATTCATCCCTCTCCAGGTATAACAAATGTTACCCTAAATGCCAAAATTTTTACAAACAAATGTTATAGTTATGATCTGTTAAAATCTGGCTATTGATAGTGATTATACAAAGCCATGTCCTGATTATCTTGCTGGGCCTTTTTGGTAATGTCATATCTGTGCACCAATTCCCCAATTCTTTTTGTCAAAAGAAAATCCCTATGACTTCTATGTAAAATGGGTGGGAGAACATAGAACAAAGAATTGGGGGCTGGGGGGAGGGGAGACTTTTCTCTCTCACCCCAGTTCTATTCCGTTTCACCAACCTGACTGGTGACCAGGTAATGGATTAATGATTGATTAGTGGCAATGAGTCAAAATTATTGTTATATTTAAAAAAAAAAATTAAACTATCCAGATGAGAATATCGCTAAACTGTGTGAGTGCCCAGCTATATACATTTGTCCTTTCTCATCCCATTTCCTGCCTATAGTTTGTTACCCGTACTTACTTGTGTGACATCTGTAAGTTCTTTCGGGCCAGGACTGTGTGTTTTTATGCATGTTCTGTGGTGCACCTGGTGCACTTCTGGGCTCAGTAGTAATAACAATTTGTAATAAATAATTGCAATACTACCTACCTGAGCTACCTGCAAAAATTAATAAAGCTCAGTAAATTATAATAACTAGCGGATGAGAGAGAAAAACCTACTTAAAAATAAGACACTTAGAAGCAAGGAAGATAATAAAGGAAACTAAAAGATCTGTGTCTCATGCAAACAACTGTTATTGCTGGGTCTTAACTGAACTTTATACAAACATGTTTACCAGAGGTACTCTCCAGTCAATGGCATTTGAAGACTAACATAGTGGCTGCTTTCCAGCCAATGGTGTACTTTAGATTTAAGAGTTCCTGTGCTGGTAAATCGCTTCTAAACATTGCCATTGTTTTGACCTTGTTGTTAGGACTCTCTCCACCAGTGATGATGTCGAGGACAGAGAGACTGAGAAGGGCCGTCTGGAAGAAGCTTATGAGAAGTGTGACCGGGACTTGGATGAGCTTATTGTTCAGCACTACACGGAACTCACCACAGCTATCCGCACCTACCAGAGCATCACGGAGCGAATCACCAACTCACGCAACAAGATCAAGCAGGTGAAAGGGCAGGCAGCACTATGTTTGGCATCTCTCTTTCTCTCTCTCTCTCTCTCTCTCTCTCTCTTCCCCCTCCTCCCCCCCCCCCGCACCCACCATAAAAGGCTGCACGTGTTCAAATTTGTTTCTGCATTACATATCTACCTTTGCCCTGGTTTCTGTCCCTATTGTGATGATATAAAATTGAAGTATCAAGGTTTTCATTCAACCCTTACTTCTTCGAGAGCTGTCCCTGTGGGTGCTCCACTCTAGATGTTGGTGCGTCCCTGCGCCTTCGCTCGGAGATCTTTACAGCAGTACTCGTACTGGTCACACACGTGCAGAGCTTGCCCTCCCCCACTCTGAGTGCACCTTAATAGTACGCGTACGCGACCGGTCCCCTCAGTTCCTTCTCTACCGTCCCCGGGCTGAGGCGGAGCTCAGCAGACTCGTTAGAAAACTTTTTCTCCCTTGTTACTCTTACCCTTTTGGATATTAGTTTGTTACCAATAGTGCTAGTTATTAGTGTTACCGGTAGTGTGTTAGTTTTGCTTAAAAAAAAAAAAAAATCCATAGTTTCTGTGAGCGCAGCCACTTCCGACATGCCTGGCTCCCCAGCGCTGCTCTAACTGTAAGGATGTCATCCCTCTGTCTGATGGCCATTCAAAATGCATAAAATGTTTGGGGGAGTCCCACATCCCCCCAAAATGTGCCCACTGCAGCCAACTTAAGTCTAGGGCATGAAAGGACAGGGAGTTGAGGCTAAAGCTGCTCCTGCTGCAAAAAACCTTAGGGTCAGCTTCAGACCCAGGCTCTGGATCCGGCTCTGCTCCACATCACAGCCCCCCCACCTCTAACAAAATGAAGAAAACTTTAAAAAAAACATCACTTTCTGTCACCCGCAAAGCGAACTTCGCGGGAGAAGGCTTCTCCCAGCAGGTCTTCCGCCTCCCTCCCAGTGCTCCCTCGGATGAGCAGTTTTGACGCGCCGGGCTCCTCCGGCGCCGCGCAAAACCCGGCTGCGGCAGTAGCACAAAGCTCCAGTGCCGAGGCTTAGGCTTCCAATTACTGCCTCTCAGATGGCACCTTTTGGCACCACGGTGGAAGCGGTACCAACACATGCGGACATGCCTGACCCCTTGCAGGCTATCACCACTCTCCTGGCACCGGCACCCGCTGAGCTGGCCAGCAGCTAAATGACTTTAAAGACACCGGTGCAGAGTAACTTTTTGTCGCAGCAGATTCCTCTCGCACTGCCCTCACCGCACAGAGGAGCTTCAGCACTCCAATTTACGCAGTCAAGTGACCTGCTTGTGTCACCCATTCTGCAGTCACCCTTACTGAATGCCTACTTTTCACCAAATGCTCAGCCAGGGTCCGAACAGCCTTCCTCCAGTGAGGAGGAAGCTGGTCTCCAGGAGGATTTTTCACCATATGAAATCTCTCATCCTCAGACCCCAATTAATAGAAGTCATAGAAACATCACCTTGTCCTACTCTCAGGATCCTGTCCCGTGGTGTGTAAACCCGTGGATGGCACCACCTATGCCTTTCCCACCACAATGGCAATATTGGGCCCCGTGGGCATCCTATCCTCGAGACCACACTCGCTATGCCACCTCAACCAGGCCCAACACCGGCCCAGCTCCACAAGCTTACGAACCTGCCACTGATGCCAGTCACCAGATGGCATCATCACAAGTGCAGAATCAAGCACGACCTGTCTCTATCCCAGTAGACCCAGTTGTTACGCCTGACGAAGCCCTGCTTCCTATTTCCCCTGTCGTCTTAAGATGACTTTTCAAAATTTCAAGACCTTTTGAAAAGAATGGCCAGTGAATTAAGAATTAATCTGGAGGAGGTTCCTGAACAGCAGCATGAGTTAATGGACATCCTGCAACCTTCTTCTTCTTCCAGGATTGCATTGCCAATCAATCCAGCCCTTCTGGAACCTGCCAAAGCCATCTGGCAGACTGGAAGCTTACCTACCTGCAAATGAGCGGTCTGCAAGTACTTCATCCCTTCCAAGGGCTCTGAATTTCTTTTCACCCATCCAGCACCTAATTCGCTGGTAGTTGATGCAGTCAACCAAAAGAACAAGCACCAGTATCCCCGCTCCACCCCAGCTGATAAAGACAGTAAAGTGTTTAGATCTGCTTGGATGTAAAGTATATACATCTTCCACCCTACAATTTTGAATTGCTAATTATACGGCCGTTCTGGCAAAATATGATCACAAAAATTACAACAAATTCATGGACTTTATTGAGGACATTCCAGAAGCAAAGAAACAACAATTCACTGCTTTAGCTCTGAGGGACAAATCGTATCACGTACCACTCTTCAAGCGGCCCTCGACGCGGCCAATACTGCAGCAAGATCCACCACTACAGCAGTAGTCATGTGCTGAGGGTCATGGCTCTCTTCTTCTTTTCCTCGAGAGGTCCAGACTACTATTGAAGACCTTCCATTCGCTGGTGACAAACTCTTTGCCTCTACAACGAACGATGTCCTTCGCTCTATGAAGGATTCAAGGGCAACTCTCTAGTCCTTAGGAATACAAACCCCTATGATCAGAAGGCGACAATATAGATACCAACCCTACCACCGTCCACGCTACCCCACATGTACTCAGCACTTCCAGAGATCACAAGACCAACAACAGCAACAACGCCAGAGACCCAGATACCAGCGTTGCCGTCCCCATTCCACATCAGTGTCTCAACCCCCTTCAACTAACAAGCAGATTTGAAGCCTTGGTCGAGGGTTTAGAAAACAATGTTCCCACTTCAGCGCTTTACACCCTCGTTCCTACTTCTGGACACCCCCATGACCATTCTTCCATCAATGGCACAACATTACCACTGACAAGTGGGTTTTAGAGGTTATCACACTTGGCTATTCCATCCCCTTCCTATCTGTGCCTCCTACCCACCCACCCTCCCCGACCCTCTTCAGGGACCCCTCTCACGAGCAACCACTCTTACAAGAAGTACATCATCTCCTTCTGTTGGGAGCAGTGGAGCTTGTGCTCAAAAGACACAGAGGGAAGGAGTTTTACTCCCATTATTTCTTAACAGAAAAGAAAACCAGGTATGGCGACTGATCCCTGACCTCAGGCGGCTCAACAATTTTATCAAGAAGCAAGAGTTCAAAGTGGTAACCCTTGCCACCATAATCCCAGCGCTGGAGCAGGGCGATTGCTTTTCAGTCCTCGACCTACAGGACACCTATTTTCATGTGACAATACATCCAGCCCACAGACGCTTACTTCATTTCACCCTCGGCTCGACACATTTTCAATACAGGGTACTACCCTTTCGCCTATCCACTGCCCCCTGTGTTTTTTCCAAGCTCCTGGCCATAGTTACTGCTCACCTCAGGAAGCAAGGAGTCATAATATTTCCTTACCCTAGATGACTGCCTCCTCAAAGCCTTAACACTTTGATTCACGCAACTCACCGTCAATTGTTTCCTATCCCTTGGCCTACCAATAGACAATGACAAATCCACATTAATTCCTACCCAGCACCTGGAGTTCATCGGAGCACACCTCGATTCCCAGATGGGAATAGCATCTCTCCCATCCGATCGCTTCAACACCATAAAGCAGTTGGCAACAAAACTTCGCAACAGTCCTCAAGTTACCGCTCGAGATGTTTACAACTACTAGGTCATGTGGCCTCTTTCTCTTTCGTGGTCCAAAATGCACGACTCTACATGAGGTACTTCCAAGCTTGGTTGGCCACGGTGTACAGACCCAATGTGCATGCCCTAAACAAACCCCTATCCATACCTTTCCGAGTCAAAGACAGTCTCCTGTGGTGGACAGTTCCCTCCAACCTCTGCTCTGGAGTCCCCTTTCTCCAGGAAGCTCCATCCATCTTAATGACTACCGATGCATCCCTCACAGGGTAGGGTGCTCAAGTGTTACATCACACAACTCAGGGGCTGTGGTCTCCATCGGAAACCTCCCTGCACATAATCATCCTGGAACTTTGAGTGATAAGCAATGCCTGCCATCACTTCCTCCCGATAATCCGTAACCAACATGTACAGATAATGACAGATCACATCGCCTGCATGTTCTATGTAAACAGGCAGGGAGGAGCTTGCTTTCATTCGCTTTGCACAGAAGCTATGAAACTCTGGAACTCGTGCCTTGTGAACAATATCCGGATATCAGCCGCCTACCTTCCCGGGGCTATGTATACCACGGCGGACGAATTAAGCAGATACTTTCCTTGGGACCATGAATGGGAGATAAACGAAATGATCATCACCAACATATTCCGCATTTGGGGCTACCCAGCCATAGACCGCTTTGCAACTGCGAAAAACACAAAATGTCCCGAATTTTGCTCCAGAGCAGGACTGGGGAAGCACTCCCTGGGAGATGCATTTATGATTCCGTGGCACCGGAACTTACTCTGTGCTTTTCCCCCAATCCCGATTCTCCACAGAGTTCTGACAAAAATACAAACAGATCATGCCAAAGTGATCCTGATTGCCCCAGCATGGCCCAGACAACTGTGGTTCCCATTCCTCACCAGGATGTCAACTCAACAACCAATCTTGATGCCTCTCATTCCGAACTTCCTCTCGCAGCAACACGGCCGATTTCTCCACTCCCACCTGTCCATGCTTCACCTCAAAGCTTGGTTCCTACATGGTTCTCCCAAAATGAACTAGCATGCTCTGACGAAGTCCAAAGAGTGCTCCTATATAGCAGAACACAATCTACTCGCACCACCTGTCTCCAGAAGTGGAAGTGATTTACACAGTGGTGCTCAACTAAACAACTACCTCCTATGTCTGCAACAATATACTCTTATACTCGACTACCTGTTGGACCTCAAACAATCTGGCCTTTCTTTTAGCTCCATCAAAGTCCACCTAGCTGCTATTAGAACCTTCCATGATAAAATTGACAGTACCTGTGTGTTTGCTCATCTGATCACTAAATGTTTTCTCAAAGGACTTCAATCCCTATACCCAGACGTTAGACCCCCTATTCCTCCGTGGGACCTTCACTTAGTGTTATCTTGCTTAACTCAACAACCATTTGAACCTCTAGCCGCTTGCTCCCTCTTGCGCCTTTTTATGAAAACAGCATTCCTAGTGGCAATCACTTCTGCCAGATAGGCAGGAGAAATAGCAGCTCTCATGGCAGACCCACCGTATACCCTATTTTTTAAAGACAGTTACCCTTCAATTACACCCCAAATTTATTCCAAAGGTCCATTTGTCATTCCATATCAATGAACTGATACACCTGCCGACCTTCTTTCCTAAACCACATGCGAACTCGTTTGAATCCACAATGCATACTCTAGATGTATGCAGGGCTTTGTCCTTCTATTTGGATAGAACCAAGCCCTTTAGAAATTCTTCTAGACTCTTTGTTGTCTTCACGGAGCCATCCAGAGGGATACCTGTTTCCATTCAGAGACTTTCAAAATGGATTTCTGACTGTATCCGATTCCGTTATCAGATATGGAAAGTTATGCCTCCAGCAGACATCAGAACCCACTCCACTAGATCGATGGCTACCTCCGTGGCTTTTCTACGCAAAGTTCCCCTGACTGACGTTTGTAAAGCAGCCACTTGGTCTTCTGAACACACTTTTGTTAAGCACTATGCCCTTACTCAGGGCCCCTTCTCGGATACACGATTCGGCAGAGCTGTTTTAGCTACTGCATTTCTACCCAATCTGAAGTCCCTACCTCCTTGAGATACACTGCTTTTAAGTCACCTGGAGTGGAGCACCCACAGGGACAGCTCTCGAAGAAGAAGAGGAGGATACTCACCCTGTGCAGTAACGGACGTTCTTCGAGATGAGTGTCCCTGTGGGTGCTCCACTACTCACCGTCCTCCCCTCTACTTTGTAGTTGGGGTGGCCTCCGTTGTAGAGCAGGAACTGAGGGGACCGGTCGCGTACGCGTACTATTAAGGTACACTCAGAGCGGGGGGGCAAGCGCTGTGCGTGCATGACCGGTACGAATACTTCTGTAAAAATCTCCGAGCGAAGGCGCAGGGACACACCAACACCTAGAGTGGAGCACCCACAGGGACACTCATCTCGAAGAACGTCAGTTACTGCACAGGGTGAGTAACCTCCTCTTCTCTTGTCCTGTCTCCCTTCTACTTGATGATACCTTGTGCTGAACCAAATATTGAATGGAGAAGATGCCATTACCTGCCAGCTTTGAAACCACCATCAGAGTTATTTAAATAGGTCAGATTCTCAGCTAGTGTAAGCCAGTGAGGACCTGGTCTGATTTGTTCCTTGACCAGCAGTAGATCACCCAAATCTACACAGTTAAAACCTCTCCATCTAGTCTATTCAGATTCTTATATTGTGCCCATCAGGATGGTCTCTGATCACCGGTCATCTCAGTGACTCATCAGATGTTCACTGACCCATTAAATATGAATTTTAAGGTTATTTGCATAATCAGCTCTTGAGCTGTGCCTCCTGGTGGTCCTATATTTTGATATAGTTTCCTAACATTTATTAACCATATGTTTCCTAACATTTATTACTGCTCTTGTAAATAACAGTGGCACTCCTAGCACTGGTGAGGGCTTACTCTTTGCTGTTCTCTACCTCCAGTTCTGATTATTATCCCAGTTGGTGAATTCGCCACTCTCCCAGGTCTTGTTTTACTTTCTCTATGGATTGCTGTACTTAAGCCTTGAAAACCAGGTACATAAATTGTTCCATTGTCTGACTCGCGCTGTGGAGATCATGACTGGAAACCTTTCAGAGCAATGCTCCAGAAGCAGTAAGCTGTGACCCTTCTGAGGCAGCACACTGACCCTTCTGGTTTTTCAAATTCATTTAGCATTTTCAAAGCAAATGAGACCTCTCTGATCCCTTCCAGGGATAAGAGTTCATTCGAAGGATTTATGTACAAAGCCTGACTCTGTGAAGGCCCAGATCAATAATCTTAAACTTGAAGTAAACTATAGCCTGTTTTCACCCAATATGCTAAGCTTTGCAGAGGTCAAAAACAATCCTATAGGGACAATGACATTCCCATCTAAACTAATCACTATGGGGAGAGGGGGGTGAAGGACCTTTGGATATTTGTTTTCTGATTAGCTTTAGTCAACCTGTATTAAAATAACTTTGCCCTAATCTCATGCGAGGCACCATATATGATGCTAGACTCTGTGCCATCAGTCTAAATTATGCTGTCAAGCTTTCCATTTTGATGTTCCTCTCCTTTGTTATAGGTGGATGTTCATATTGCAACAAACTTGGACAGAAACATTTGTGCAAAAGCAAAATGCTTTGTCTGTGTTTAGTAGTCTGGATATCTGTTTGTGAAACAGCTATTTTCCTCAGCTCATATTTGTCCAGGAACCGAATCTTGTGGGAATGTGTCAGGGCCTGATTCTGATCTCATTTTATGCCCATATAACGCCATTGACTTAAAAGGCATTACGGGGTCATGACAGAGGAAAATACATCTTCAGGTGTTCACTCTATCTTCTTTCATATCTCTCCTCCTGCCTAGCAGCATTTTTGAGATTAGCATTGGTATCTGCCTCTTAGTTTAACAGGGAAAAATGAACAACTTGTCAAGGCAGAGCTGCTTTTTGGATCACTAGTCTATTTTGTACTCTGACAAGGACATCAAGTTTCAAACGTTTCATTCATTTCCGTGGACCTTTTGGTCTTTCTTAAAGTGACCACCATTTTGTATAAGGCACCGACAAGGCCACTAAGGCTAAGATGATACTGTCTAGTTTAAGGGCTTGTCTCCACTATCAGCTGGATTGGCAGGCAGCGATCGATACAGCGGGGGGTTGATTTATCGCGTCTCATGTAGATGCGATAAATAGACTGCTGAGCGCTCTCCTGTCGACTTCGGTACTCCACCAGAATGAGGAGCGCAAACAGAGTCGACGGGAGAGCGTCAGCTGTCTACTTACCACAGTGAAGACACCGCGGTAAGTAGATCCAAGTACGTTGACTTCAGCTATGCTATTCACGTAGCTGAAGTTGTGTATCTTAGATCGACCCCACATCGTAGTGTAGACAAGATCTAAGATATACAACAGGACCTGTGCCCAACAATTGCTGTGTATGGCATTCAGTTTTTCTCTGCTGTTGTGACAAGTTATGGAGCACGCAATTGTTGAGGTTTTCCCAGTGTTCGAAGATATTTCAAGGAGAGTCTGTTGGGTCCTGAGCCATCTAGAACCTTATTTTTGAAGCTGGGCTTTAATGTGTATTCTTCAGAGCATGGTGCTGTTGTGTATTAATTGACTCTATTAGGAGTTGTCTGTCTTTTGGTCCATCTGTATGTTTCAGGAGGTCTCTTCACTTCATCCAAAGGAGGATAGAAGGGAAAGAGGTGCAGCTGAAGCATTGTTGTAGGTTCTTAAAGACTCTATAACTTGAAAATAAATCCAAGGGCCTCTCTGCATTTTTAATTCAGTGATGTTAGTGAGAGTTCTGGCTAAGAAGGGGTTAGGCCTTAAATATTCATGGTTTATCACTGAAACCAGATAACTGGTGTAAATGCTGTGTGAGAAGTGGTGTTAATTGCTTACTGATTTTAAGGCACTTAAATGATCATCCATTTATGGCATACAAGAAAAATTGGGTTGTACTGACCTTATCTCAGGAATTTAGGAATGCGATAGAAAAGCAAGAAGTTCTTTGACAGTCTGCAAGAGATGGCTTGAGATTTTAAAACAAAGTGAATGGCAGGCAGTGCACTGTTTTTTCTTAGTGTTATAGTGTCATGATGTGTAATGTAGATGCTGAGCTGAAGTTTATCCTACTTACAATCCATTTTGACATTCTTTCAGACATTTTGTTAGATAAACTCCATCTCTTGCTAACAAATTTGGTGTCACCTGATGTGACCAGGGTCCCAGGGGGGCCACGCTGAGATTGCTCGATCAGGGCAAACTGCAAAGAATGGGGCAGACAATCCCCAAAACTGGAGGTTATTTCTAGTATTTAGGTTTACCAATCCAGCAACAAAACAGCTTTTACAATATCTTACTGATTACTCAGAAGCCAGAAATACAGTTCCCTTAAAGCAACCCAGCCTTGGGCTCCCACCCACACAGCCAAGTCAAATACTTGGAGGATTACTGAAAATCTTATTCATCATATAAAAAGTTCTACCAGTCCCAAAGGGTTGGACACATTACCCATCAACTTAATGAGTACTTCAGATCTTACCCAATTGACGTACAGCCAATTCTTATTAATGAAACTAAAATTTATTAAAAAAGAAAAGAGTGCATGCGTATGGGTTGAAAGATCATTATGCCTGCAGATATGAATAAAGTTCTTAGGTCAGTTCATGGTAGAGATGGTGAGCTTCAGAGTTGCAAAAAGTTCTTTCAGAATTAGTTCCTTCGGTCATAGTTCAATGTCCAATATCAGGGAGACCCAGTCTGGAGCTGGGGACTTAGTCTTGCGACTCAAACTTCCCCTGGTGAAGCTTAAGCAGATCTGAGATAACAGGTCAGGGCCCAAGAGTTCTTTTCATAGATCCCCAGCAGCCTCTTGCCAGCAGGCATTCCTTGGGTACAGCATTGTGGCTTTGAAGTAGAAACACCTATTTCCTATGTATACGCGGGTAACTAGTTGCTTTCATCAGCATAAGGTAGTTATCCGTTAAGCAGTTCATAGACAGTTTACTACAAACTTCAAAGAGAAATATAGACAATGAAATTATTACACTCTAGTCTCATCTAAATGTTAATATTCCCCTTTGATCTCTGAATCAAGGATATAGTAACTGACAGGAACCATCTGTTTACATGGTTAACATCTAACAAGATATAAGTAAACACATACAATCTGTATTACCTCTAATTCTCTAACAGTACAGGTTCACATTTCAAACCTCTAGTCTATGGCTATGTTAGCTGTTTATAAGGAATAGTCCTAATTACCATCTATATACTTTTCTAATATGTCTTTAAAAATTGAATTTGGGTCATTTAGCCGGCTAGTTGCTTGACTCTTTCGGGTTTAATGTCACACCTGAGCTACTGGTTAACAGGGATCCTCCTGTATGGTCCGCTTTCATAAAATGGAGAAACAATAACTAGAAAAGAGGAGGAGGGAGAGATGCCACAAGAATGTAATAGGCAGACAAAAAATGTTTACAGAGGAACAAAATAGTAGCTATTTATTTACTTACACTAAACAATTGGCTTCCTGTTTCATGCCTAAATGCTGAATAAATGTTGGAAACAGCTGCAAGTAACTCTTTAGTCCTGGTGTTAAGATGAACATGTGTGGAATCCCATTAAGGCTACTCCAGGAAATAATGCACTAATAGCACAAAGCTTGAATTAAGCCCCAGCACCTAGCTTCACTTCATTTCCCCTGGGGTTGCTCTCATTATTTAGGGTGATTATATGATTTGTCTGTGCTAGAGAGGAATAATAGGCTGGTTTTTAAAAAAATGTGTATTTGATTATTGCAAGTTGAAACTCATGTTAAAATGAGTGAGTTAGGGGAAGTGCTGACCATATGGCAGGCTCCAAGAGAAAGGGCATTAGACTGACCTCGTCTTCAACCTGTTGCCTTGTAGGTGAAGGAAAATCTCCTGTCATGCAAGATGCTGCTGCACTGCAAACGGGATGAGCTGCGCAAGTTGTGGATAGAAGGAATTGAGCACAAACACGTCTTGAATTTGCTAGATGAGATTGAGAACATCAAGCAAGTGCCCCAGAAGCTGGAACAGTGCATGGCCAGCAAGCACTACCTCAATGCAACTGACATGCTGGTAAGATGGGATACCTAACATTGATGGTCATCTGTATATTAGAGTCAGCTAATGCAGCTCTCTAGGTAAATAGATCTTTCTCTGTGTGTCCACTGCTTGCTCTTCTCCTGCACTGTTGTTCTCTTTTACCCTGTTATGTCACTCAGTTTGTGCTTGATCTTCAGCTTGCCAACCTCTTTGACTTCTTTGCTGCCCTCAGCCTTTTCTGATGTGGACTCTGGGTCTCCAATAGCTCTTCCTCCCCTTGTCTCATGTCCATGGTTTTTTGAAGCCTCCTTCTTCTTTGCACTTCATTGACTCCTTTCCTTTCTTCTGTCACTGTGCTCCTTGCCTCTTGCCGTGCTGGGTTTCCTACTGCATTCATGGCCTTGGTTCTTATTCTCACTGATGACTTCCTCCACTGTAAGATCCTTCTCTTAGCTCCATCTATTTCCTTTCCCTTCCATCTCCTCTCTGACTGGCTCTGGTGCTATCACCCTGATCATCTCTCCTCTACCTTTCACTCTTATAGAATCATAGGACTGGAAGAGACCTCAAGAGGTCATCTAGTCCAGTCCCCTGCACTCCTAGCAGGACTAAGTATTATCTAGACCATCCTTGACAGGTGTTTGTCTAACCTGCTCTTAAAAATCTCCAATGACGGAGATTCTACAACCTCCCGAGGCAATTTATTCCAGTGCTTAACCACCCTGACAGCTAGGAAGTTTTTCCGAATGTCCAACCTAAACCTCCCTTGCTGCCATTTAAGCCCATTGCTTCTTGTTTTATCCTCAGAGGTTAACAAGAACAATTTTTCTCCCTCCTCCTAGCAACAACCTTTTATGTACTTGAAAACTGTTATCCTGTCCCCTCTGTCTTCTCTTCTCCAGACTAATTCTTCTTTCCAGACTAATCCTCTTCTTCTAACTGCCTTCCCAGTCATCTGCCTCCACCTCCTTCTCTGCTGAGAACTCGCCAGTTTTTTTTAGGAAAAAAAGAAAATTGACTCTTGCCAGCAAAAATTTTCCTCCTCCCTCTCCCATTCTCTCTCTCTCTCTCATTTCCCTTTCTCCAACTGGCAGACCCCTGCTTTCTCATTCACCACAGAGGAGGAGAGGCTTCTTGCTTCACAACTCAAGTCTCTCTTTTACTGTTTCCCTCTAATTCCTTGATCTGTGCCCTTGCTCCCATTTCCTTCCACCTGCTCTCATTCTCTGCTCTTTCTCTAAGCCTCTTATTGAAGTGCTCTTTCTCCTTGGGCTCATTTCCATCTGCTTTACAAGCACACCTTTCATCCTCAGTCATGAGGAAGCCTCTCCTCACCTACACCCTCTTCTCCAATTTCTGTCCTATTTCTCTCCCTTCCTGTTTCCAAAAACTTCAGGCGTGGTGCCTAGACTTCATGACCAAATCTAGATTCCACCCCCTGCCAAAACTACCCTTTCTTTACCAATGACACTAGTAACCTTCTGCACGGAGTGGGAGTTTTCTCTATTTATGACAGGTTTCAGAGTAACAGCCGTGTTAGTCTGTATTCGCAAAAAGAAAAGGAGGTGCCACAAGTACTCCTTTTCTTTTTGCGAATACAGACTAACACGGATGTTACTCTGAAACCTGTCATTATGCAAGGCACTGCATTTAGCCGTATGGAGTGGAAATCTATCAACTGCTCAAATAAATTGGTTAGTCTCTAAGGTGCCACAAGTACTCCTTTTCTTTTTTCTCTGTTTATGTTCTTCTTGATTCCTCCACAGAATTATGTTTCTTGAAATCTCCTTCACCTCCCTCATCAACTCTTATCCTTCCTGTCTCTCAGGATCACAACCTTAGTGTTACCTTTGACTCTTCTCTTTCCCGCCTTGTAATCCATCACTTCTCAAATTCCTGTTGCTTCTTCCTCTTCAGTATTGCCTGTCCTTTCTTCATTTTTCCCCACTGCCAAAACTCACTCTTGATTTCATTTTTTCGGGTCCCTCTTCTCTATACTGTCCAAAACACGTCTCTCTAAAGTTGTCTTCCTTTCTCACTTCTCGTAAAATCTCTTTTCAGGCTTCCTGTTACTCTTGGCCTCAAACTTAAGCTCCTCATGTTGGCCTTTAATGACATACATAATCCTGCTTCCGTGTACAGCTCCATTTTGTTGTCCCCTTCCTTCCTTTCTGACTCATTACACTCCTTCCAATCGTTTCCTGGCTGTTTTTCTTCAACTCGTACTCTTGCCTTTCTTGCCTTCGTGCCTCCTTTCATGCCACCCTCTACATCTTGTCTGCCAGTGGTCTTCTCTGTCCTCCCTCCTTAAAAAAGCTTTTCTTCCTGGAACCCTTTTTCAGCCTTGTTCTCCTCATCCTTCTTCCCCTTATTTCAGTGGTTCCCAAACTTTAACAGCCCGCGAACCCCTTTCACTAAATTGTGAAATCTCGTGAACCTCCTCCTAATAATTAATATTTCTAGGGATTTAAGTTTAGATTTCCTCTGCTCGCTGCACTCCGTGGGGCTTCTGCTGCTGGACCCCGTTGACTGCCCCGGTCCACTGAGCTTGGGCTGCAGGCCCCGCTGACCGCCAGGACTCGGGCTGCCAGCCCCAACCGCCCATCCCTGCTCTCCCTGGGGCTTGGGCTGCCGGCTCCCTCACTGATGGGGGCAGGGCTCAGGCTGCCAGCCCCAACTGCCCTGCCCCGATCTCCCTGGGGCTCGGGCTGTCTGCCCTGCAACCGGGTCCCACCTGCTGCCTCCAATGCCCGGGGTCCTCTGGCTGCCAGGAGTGAAATTTTTCTGGCGAACTCCCTGCAACGTTCTGCGAACCCCAGTTTGGGAACCACTGCCTTATTTGAACTATTGTCCTGTCTCTTGTCTACCTTATTGTAAGTTGTTTGGGGCAGGTCATGAATCTGTTTTGTAAAGCACGATGGAAATTTCTGGTACGATATAAAATATTAAGTCAAGCCTGTTCTAATTCTTGGAAGGCATTAATAGAGCCATGACAAGAAGAGCAGGGATGGCTAGGATTTACTTAGATTTTGAGGTATTTTTAGTCAAAGTCCTTGATGGAGGAAATATGTTATCTGGAGTGAGAGGTATTCTCTTGTGTTTAAAAAAAAGCAAACAGGTTAAGAAGTGGAATAAACAGGCAATGTTCAGTGAAGAAAGAGTTAATGATTGATATCTTGTGGATTAGTATTAGGACAGTTTAAATTCATTACTGTTAACCTGTTGGTTTTTCCCATTTCTGTTACATTTGACCTAGTTAAACCTGTTAAAGAGCTAGTTTGTTGGTCTTTAAAGAATGGTTGCATGGAGGGCCATACCCTGACTTTGTGATAGTGGTGTTCTTCCAGAGAAGAATAGTCCCATTTCCAGCCTGTGCTGAGTTCTGATTTTATTGCTCTAGGAAATGAAAGAAAAATGTTCGTCTGCAAAGTGCTTTGCAAATATTGAGTAATCCTTTGACTCCTCAGTTGGTTTCAGAGATGAGAAAACAAAGGTACGCATAGCTGAGACTTGCACAAGGTCGTAAGGGAAGTGAGTGTTGGTGCCTGCTCTTTGTGCTCAGGCTGCTCGACAGTACCATGCTGGTTCTTCGGCAGGGTTATCTGTTGTGACTCATCAAGGTGCATTGCTGCAAGGGGTTACCATTTAGCTTTTAAACCAAGCAACGCAGGGAAAGCTGCAATTAAAGCGGTATTCATGTATTAATCCCTCCATCAGTACTTTCAATTCCCATTTCAATACAAGTGCAGTGATAGCATGTAAACACAATAACTTATCTGCATCCTGACTGTTTTAATAGACAAAAATTGGTGAGGGCTCATTGGCTTTTGCTATCTTCTTTTAATTCTTCCTGTTTGTCAATGTGATGTTATAATCATGTGCTGGCTGCAGGATAATACCTTTCTCTCATTATATGATCTGAATAGTGTATAAAATAATTATTAAACTGTCAGGAAAGCAGAATGTTTATAGATGTGCTTGTCCTTTTGTTTCCCTCCTCAAGGTAAACGGCTGCTGTTGGTTTATAAAAAGCCTAAAGTGATCTGACAAGGCGCTTGTATCCCTTGCATTGAAATTGGAGAGCTGATTAATATTGTTGCCTGTAGCTTTGTGATATGTACAGTCTAAATTAGACCTTTGCAGCCTTTGTGTTGGGTTGATGCAAGCACATTAATGGCATAATTTCTGGTTGCTGCATCATATTTCTTCAGTCTGTTCTTTGTATTCCACTCACATTAATTGACGTAATTTTGCCACTGAAGCGTATTTCAAACCCTGCATTTAAATTGAAATTTTAATTCCCTTATTGTTTGGAAAAGATGGCTGAAGATGGCTTGTTACAGGTTTCATTATCACTCAGAACTCTCCAGCTGCTGGTTCTAATGTACAACGACTGATTAAATCTGGGAAGAATTATTAATATAAAAATGGCAGCTTTTTCCCAATAGTATGAGCAAGCTCATGTTTATATGAAGTTAATTTTTTTTTTAAAAGTGGATTTTTTTATCCAACTGTTTACATCGGTCTAAAATTGCACAGATGAGCTTTGAACATCACTTATGCAACTTCTATGATATAGCATCCCCCAAAAATTCATTGTAGAATTGCAGTTAAGTACTGCAAGCTGAGCCAGAGAGGAGATTTGGGGGCTCTGTACTAATTGCTAGTCACATATTCCACAAGTAAAATAACTTGTTTGAAACCTCCTTCTGAGTGTGAAGATTTGAATAAGTTTGTTTGTTTGTTTTTTGTTTTTTTTTTTAAAGTGCTGAACGTTCACAGCTCCCACTGAAGTGCCATTTGAGGGCCTTAATTATTTTGGTCTCCTGTTTTTGTGCACATTTGTAGGAATTAATAGCTGTATAATTGGAGAAAGGATACATATATTAAGTATAAATAACCATTACTAGCAGCACCATTTACTCTTGGATAGTAATTGGGCTTATGTCCACTAGGATTGACATAGTATGCACTTGAGGTGGTCTGATACTACCTCCAGTAGAGGGCAGTGTGTCACATAGTATATTGTAGACTGATACCCAGGAGGGTGGGAGAAAACACTGGGACGAGCCAGGTATTAGGAGGAGTAGAAAGGCACTGGGACTTGAACAGTGAGCCTGGAGGGAAAGGCTGTGATACTAGCTGACAAGGTGACCGCAACAAGGAGAGAGGGTGACGGGGTGTGAACGTGAGAGAGACAGGACTGGGACAGGTTTCAGAGTAACAGCCGTGTTAGTCTGTATTCACAAAAAGAAAAGGAGGACTTGTGGCACCTTAGAGACTAACCAATTTATTAGAGCATAAGCTTTCGTGAGCTACAGCTTCTGATGAAGTGAGCTGTAGCTCACGAAAGCTTATGCTCTAATAAATTGGTTAGTCTCTAAGGTGCCACAAGTACTCCTTTTCTTTTTTTAGGACTGGGACAGGAACAGTCTGGAGAGAACAACACAGTAAAAGAGGCAGTGAGAGGCAAAAAGGCTTTGCTTACAAATTGCAATTCAAATCCTACTGAGGAAAATAGGAGGATAGATTATGGCAAATCAAGAGTAAAACTCAAGTCAGCCTATGGAACTCATTGCCAGGGGATGTTGCGAAGGCCAAAACTATAACAAGGTTCAAAAAAGATTGAGAAAAGTTCATTGAGGACAGGTCCATCAATGGCTACTAGCCAAGATTCTCAGGGATGCAACCCCATGCTCTGGGTGTCCCTAAACCTCTGACTGCCAGAAGATAGGACTGGATGACAGGGGCTGGATTACTCAGCAGTTGCCCTGTTCTGTTCATTCCCTCTGAAGCACCTGGCATTGACCACTTTCAGAAAACAGGATAGATACTAGGCTACATGGACCATTAATTTGACCCAGTATGGCCATTCTTATGTTTGTTTGGGGGAAGCAGGTGCAGAAGTGTCTGACTAATAGAGCACATTCCCCTTTAGAGCTTGGAAGAGAGCCCAAGATTCCTGAATTGACCATTCCTCTGCTGCCAGCAAATATCTGTGAAACAGAGTGGCAAAGTGTGCAGCTCATCCTCTTCTAATGCTGGTCCATATAGAGGATAACAGCCTACTATTGCTATCAGTTATTCTGTTAGCGCAAGTGGCCGAGGTCTGTGCGGTGGCTCTAAAGGTTCCAGCCCTGCTGATGTGGATGTCAATGTGATGCCACATGATGGAATTTGTTTTTTCAGTTTTTTTAAACCTAAGAAATTACATGCTAAGGAAGAAGAAACAGTATGTGTTCATGTCACTAAACACTGTATCAATGTTAAAGCCACAAGGGGACCAAATTAAGGATGCACGAGCAACCTTGAGTCTGGCATTTTGTAAGTTCTTAGTGCCTGACTTGGCAGCCTAACTATCCTTTTAACAGATTTTTTTGTGTTAAATATATATATAGGTAACTTTTATATTGAGGCAACTCATTTAATCCACAGGGATCCCAAAACACGTGATGAACTTACACACACACACACTCCCCCCAGCACTAGAGCACAGCTACTGCTATGGTGGAATGTACCAGCTGTTTAACAAAGCACATTAATGTTACGTAATTAGGTTGATAGCAAGGATGGATTTCTTTTCACATCTTGCTTTACTGTGAATACTGTAAACCACACCAGCGTGCTCTCTGGGAGTTTGTTTTATTATTCTATCTCCTTGTATGGCTTCTATCACTAGTGTCTCAATGCCTCACGATCATAAATTAATTGATCTTTATAGCCCCTTAGGGAAAGTGGGGAAAACTATTTATCTCTGCTTTTCAGATGAGACAGAGAGAGGCTAAGTGACTTGCTCCAGGTCACAAAGAGAGTCTGCAGCAGAGTGGGGAACTGAACTCAGATCTTCTAGGTCTCTGTTGAGTACTTAAACCATGAGACCCTCTTTTCTTCTATCTGTTCTGTGGAAGTTTTACCCGAGGAGATAATCTAATTTCCCACCCACAACTTTATCTTCCCATCACAGTGGGTCAGGGAGTTTGTCGACCTTCATAGCTTTTTGCTATGTTTTATCCTTCAAATATTAAGTGCTCCTGTTTAGGTTTCCTTGTGCCAGCGAGAGAAGTATGTATTTCTCCCTTTCTGCATTCTAAGGTGAATAATAGCTTCCAAGATTTCCCTTGAGAGTTAGACCTATTTCTTGAAGCCAGGTCGCATTGTTGCCAACTTGCTACAAGGGGCCACAGCAATAGTTCCGTCAACCCACCCAGCAATATTGTTAACCTATCCAACTATACTCTCAGTCCAGTAGAAGCAGCTGTCCTATCTCGGGGCCTCTCCTTCTGCCCCTCCACCCCCACAAACATGATACAGTTCTGTGGTGACCTAGAATCCTATTTTCGACGTCTCCGACTCAAGGAATATTTCCAACATACCTCTGAACAACATACTAATCCACAGAGGCCTCCCTACCAACATTACAAAAAGAAGGATTCTAGGTGGACTCCTCCTGAAGGTCGAAACAGCAGACTGGACTTCTACATAGAGTGCTTCCGCCGACGTGCACGGGTTGAAATTGTGGAAAAGCAGCATCACTTGCCCCATAACCTCAGCCATGCGGAACACAATGCCATCCACAGCCTCAGAAACAACTCTGACATCATAATCAAAAAGGCTGACAAAGGAGGTGCTGTTGTCATCATGAATAGATCGGAATATGAGCAAGAGGCTGCTCGGCAGCTCTCCAACACCACTTTCTACAAGCCATTACCCTCTGATCCCAGTGAGAGTTACCAAAAGCAACTACAGCATTTGCTCAAGAAACTTCCTGAAAAAGCACAAGATGAAATCCGCACAGACACACCCCTGGAATCCCGACCTGGGATATTCTATCTACTACCCAAGATCCATAAACGTGGAAATCCTGGGCGCCCCATCATCTCAGGCATTGGCACCCTGACAGCAGGATTGTCTGGCTATGTAGACTCCCTCCTCAGGCCCTACGCTACCAGCACTCCCAGCTACCTTCGAGACACCACTGACTTCCTGAGGAAACTACAATCCATCGGTGATCTTCCTGATAACACCATCCTGGCCACTATGGATATAGAAGCCCTCTACACCAACATTCCACACAAAGATGGACTACAAGCCGTCAAGAACACTATCCCCGATAATGTCACGGCTAACCTGGTGGCTGAACTTTGTGACTTTGTCCTTACCCATAACTATTTTACATTTGGGGACAATGTATACCTTCAGATCAGCGGCACTGCTATGGGTACCCGCATGGCCCCACAGTATGCCAACTTTTTTATGGCTGATTTAGAACAACGCTTCCTCAGCTCTCGTCCCCTAAAGCCCCTACTCTACTTGCGCTATATTGATGACATCTTCATCATCTGGACCCATGGAAAAGAAGCCCTTGAGGAATTCCACCATGATTTCAACAATTTCCATCCCACCATCAACCTCAGCCTGGTCCAGTCCACACAAGAGATCCACTTCCTGGACACTACAGTGCTAATAAACAATGGTCACATAAACACCACCCTATACCGGAAACCTACTGACCGCTATTCCTACCTACATGCCTCCAGCTTTCACCCTGACCACACCACACGATCCATCGTCTACAGCCAAGCTCTGTGATACAACCGCATTTGCTCCAACTCCTCAGACAGAGACAAACACCTACAAGATCTCTATCAAGCATTCTTACAACTACAGTACCCACCTGCGGAAGTGAAGAAACAGATTGATAGAGCCAGAAGAGTTCCCAGAAGTCACCTACTGCAGGACAGGCCTAACAAAGAAAATAACAGAACGCCACTAGCCGTCACCTTCAGCCCCCAACTAAAACCCCTCCAACGCATTATTAAGGATCTACAACCTATCCTGAAGGATGACCCAACACTCTCACAAATCTTGGGAGACAGGCCAGTCCTTGCCTACAGACAGCCCCCCAACCTGAAGCAAATACTCACCAACAACCACATACCACACAACAGAACTACTAACCCAGGAACCTATCCTTGCAACAAAGCCCGTTGCCAACTGTGCCCACATATCTATTCAGGGGACACCATTACAGGGCCTCATAACATCAGCCACACTATCAGAGGCTCATTCACCTGCACATCCACCAATGTGATATATGCCATCATGTGCCAGCAATGCCCCTCTGCCATGTACATTGGTCAAACTGGACAGTCTCTACGTAAAAGAATAAATGGACACAAATCAGATGTTAAGAATTATAACATTCATAAACCAGTCGGAGAACACTTCAATCTCTCTGGTCACGCAATTACAGACATGAAGGTCTCTATCTTACAACAAAAAAACTTCAAATCCAGACTCCAGCGAGAAACTGCTGAATTGGAATTCATTTGCAAATTGGATACTATTAATTCAGGCTTAAATAGAGACTGGGAGTGGCTAAGTCATTATGCAAGGTAGCCTATTTCCCCTTGTTTTTTCCTCCCCTTCCCCCCCCCCCCCCCCCCCCCGGACGTTCTGGTAAAACTTGGATTTATGCTGGTAATGGCCCACCTTGATTATCATACACATTGTAAGGAGAGTGGTCAGTTTGGATGAGATATTGCCAGCAGGAGAGTGAGTTTGTGTGTGTGGTTTTTGGAAAGGGGGTGGGTGGGTGAGAAAACCTGGATTTGTGCTGGAAATGGCCCACCTTGATGATCATACACATTGTAAGGAGAGTGATAACTTTAGATAAGCTATTACCAGCAGGAGAGTGGGGTGGGAGGAGCTATTGTTTCGTGGTCTCTGTGTATATAATATCTTCTGCAGTTTCCACAGTATGCATCCGATGAAGTGAGCTGTAGCTCACAAAAGCTTATGCTCAAATAAATTGGTTAGTCTCTAAGGTGCCACAAGTACTCCTTTTCTTTTTGCGAATACAGACTAACACGGCTGTTACTCTGAAACTTCAGTTTAGTTTCTAGAATTGAGCTTGTGAAGATTACTGCTCGTTATTGCATTCGATTAAAAGCATTCAGCCTCAGATCATTCATTCAGAATAGAAGCCTAGTTTGCGGTAAACTTAGGTCATTTTCGATTGTGCCGATGCATTTTGAGTTCACTGTCTGCCTCTGTATTGCGTGATCTCTGAATCCTAGCTCTCTAGAATCTGTCCGATCTTCTTGCGTAATTTATTATTTATTTATTGAGCATGTCACTTTGCTTAGTGCTCTGCAACACAACTGCTGCCCTAAGGAGCTTACAAGCTAAACTAGACAAAGCAGCTCCGATACCCAGAAAACTGCACAATGCAGATTCTTTGTTTTGTTGTTATAGATTGGCCTCAAAGCCTCAGTGCTGGGATGCAAAGTAAATTTTTGAAGTGGGATTTGTCTGATGAGAACGTGGTCAGTTCCTCGGAAGTGGGAGCCTTGTTTATAGACGCATGAAAAAAAGTGAAGAGATGAGTGTAAAGTCAATGAAATAATCAGTCATGACACAGGCTTGGGATGGAGGAACAGGAGGAGTAGGAAGGAGGGATATAGAGGGGAGAAGGGAGGAATGAAGGGTTGCAGAAGCTTGTATGTGAGTTCAAGTTCCTCATCCTTGACATGGAAGGTGATGGGGAGACAGTCAAGGGTTTTAAATAATTGAGATTTTTTCTGGGGAGAAGAGGAGAAAAATGTTCTGCTATTTTTCCACTCCCAGGGTGGAGGTGCACTACTTGGTTGCCATTTAGCCATCTCCTACCTTTCCCTGTATCTCACATTAGTAGCATACGCTGGCACTGATGGTGGGAAGTAGAAGTCTTATCGGGAGGGATGAGCTGGAGTACCAATGAGAAGCGCAGTCAGGAAAGTAACAAATACTTTCCTCATGGATTGCATTTTCTAAATGGACATCCAACTTAATTCTTAATTACTGAGGGACAATCTCTTTTGCTTTTCACAGCCAAATCTCTGTACAACTTTTCATGACTGATGTACCCAAGTATTCAGATTCTAATATCTAAACTGTATTGTTAAATCTATTCACCTAAATTTGGGTTATTGCTGATAATGTATTCTATATATCATATGACTTTTAAAAAACGAACTTTGTATTTGTGGATAATCTAAGCACTATACCCAGATGTATAGACACTCTTTTTCCCAACCAGCGTATTATAGTAACTCCCCACTTAACGTCCTCTCGATTAACGTTGTTTCGATCTTACGTTCCTGCTCCATTACAGAACATGCTCATTTAAAGTTGTGCAACACTCCGCTATAACATCGTTTGGCTGCTTGCTTTATCGATGGCTGGCAGCCCCCCATCAGCTCCCTTACCCTGCTCCCCCAAGCGCTTCCGACCCGCTGGTGGACCCCGCGGATTAGCGCCTTCCCCCTGCTCCCCACGCAAACAGCTGGTTTGTGGCGTGCAGGAGGAACGGGGGAGGAGCAAGGACGCGGCGTGCAGGCTCCCCCTTCCCTCCCCTGCCTCCTGCCTGTGGCAATCGGCTGGTTTGCGGTGTTCAGGAGGGAGGGGAAGCCTGCGCGCTGTGTCCTCACTCCTTCCCCCTGCCTCCTGAACGTCGCCAACCACCTGATTGCTGTGGGCAGGAGGCGGGGACGGAGGGGGGAGGAGTGAGAATGTGGCATGCAGAGTAAAGGGGGAGGAGGGAGAGAAGAGGCGGGTTAAGGATGGGGGCTTGGGGGAAGGGGTGGACTGGGCAAGCCAAGGGTTGAGCCCCCCCCGTCCCCAGCAAAGTCAGTGCCTGTGCTTGAAGAACAGCAAGAGTAGCAGGGGGACAATCCACCCTCTTCCACTCTGACTCCACCACCTCAACCAAGCTTCATACTCGGCAGTGATGATTGTAGTATTAAATTGTTTCTTTAAATTTGTTTAAAACTTATACCTGTATTAAATTGCTTGTTTAAAATGTATATAATGCCTTTTGTCTGGCAAAAAAAAAGTTCCCTGGAACCTAACCACCCCTATTTACATTAATTCTTATGGGGAAACTGGATTCGCTTAACATCGTTTCGCTTAAAGTCGCATTTTTCAGGAACATAACTACAACGTTAAGTGAGGAGTTACTGTATATAATTTTTTTTAACATTAGCTTTAATAACATTTTTAAATCTGTTCCAACACAATGTTGGATATCTGTAATCCTAGATGGAAATTGAAGCAAGTATGTTGCATCTTCCTGCTAGTACGTGGTTGCTCAGGGTAATCGTAAACTGTCAATCTAGAAATCCTTTGTAGTAAACAAACATTTGTTGGTATTAATATCGTACATAATTAAAATTTGAAAAAAATTCAACTATTTGTTACTATTTATATGCTTTGTTCACTATCTGCATTTCTCTCATCTCGGGCAATGAAAATCGGAAAGGGCAGTTTTTCATTGGTTTCATCAGTTTTGCTTTCTGCATTTTCCTGCTGCAGTGTTTTGCTTTCAAACACTTCAGCAGAATTTGTTCGTTTAAAACAAATGTTTTCAATGGAGTTTAAAAAAACAGTCTGGTCCTAGCTCTTATAGAGGCATATTTTTACAAAATTTAGACCTTGGGCTATATTTAAACACTGTCTCCTTTAAATAACTCAAACAATAGTACTTCCAACATTTTTCTCCGGAGGCTGTTCCATGGTCTAACATATCTCACCATTGGGAAGTTACCTTGATTAAATAGCCAGAATTCTGTTTAAAAAAGGAAAATGTGAAATTTACATTCCAGTGGATTTTATCTCCTTTCGGTGGACACATTGATGTAAGCATTAAGACAAACAAACAAACAAAATACCTTTTGACTCTGTTAAAACAACTCATTCATGATCATTTTACTCATTGGCATAACTGATAATTTTTGTCATTGGTGATGGCAGTAGGATTTGACTGGGGAGAGAAAGGAAACAGGTCCTTTATTTATTTTTATTATAGGTAATGTTTGGTGAGAGCATGTTCTAGTGATTAGCATATGAGTATGAGAGTAATGAGTTCTTATTCTTATTTATTATGTTGTATTACCATCGTTTCTAGGAGCTCTAGTGATGGAATTAGAACCTCACTGGGCCAGGTGCTGTAAAAACACAGAACAAAAAGACAGTCCCCTCCCCAAGGAGTTTATCACTGAAGTATACTTCTAGCCCTGGCTCTGCTGCTGGTTTACCAGGCAAGCCACTTAAAATGCTGTGCCTCAGTTACCCTATATATTAAATGGGTATATTAATCTAAGATATTATTTGTATTATTTGTTTACCTCAAAGGGGCATGATAAGACTTCACTTATTACGTTTGGGAGGGTGCTTTAAGTTCCTTATAAAAGGCATTTGTTCTAAGTAGTAAGTGTTAGAACTGAGCTGGAAAGAAGTTCTGTTTTTGTATTTTTTCTCGAATTCAATTTTCTGATCTTATTTCAGTTTTTTTTAATTTGCTATGATAGATTTAAAGATAGTTGAAAGTAGAAATTCATAAGTGGAGTGTTTCTTTCCCTTTGTAACATCTTATCATTTCTTCCCTTAATGTACTATCGATAACTTCCTCTCATTCCTTTTATCCTGTGAAATCCATTATCTGAGGGAGTCTGTTGCATTAAACTGTTAGTGCCTAATATTGCCTCATTTGCATTGACACATGCTTGACCTCAGCCCCTCCACTCTCTTAGTTAATGCACCAATAGGCACTGATATCTCTCTGGAGTATTATCATTTGGCTGTTAGCTCAACTAATAACAACCATTCTTTTAAGCTGATGAAGGTTTATTAAATAAAAAACATACAGTAATGAAGGTGGAATGGAGGTAGCTAGCATCCTGTTTTTACTGGTGAGAGTCTGCTGAGTCTATACGATAGTTACTGGATTTTCCATGGAAGTCGGGGCACCAGTACAGTTGTGATCAATTGTTTGGTTTAGAAACAAGCATTTCTGGACATTTAATTTGATCTCCACTGATTACAATGTAGACACAGTAATAAAAATAATAACCAGCCTTGTCTGTCTAATGATACATCACCTCTTGGATGTGCCATCCAAACAGCAAATAGCGTTGTGGTTTACATTTCCATGCTTTCACACGTGGGATTGGTACCGTAGCTTAGAGATCTTTAAGCTAGAAACTTCAGTTGAATAAGGAAAAATGTAGTGATGGCTTGCCTTTCAATTGATTAAAAAAAAAAAAAAAAGTTGAACTTCTAGCCAGCACCATCCATTATATAATTGAATAAAAATCCTTTATTTTGCCAGTAGAATCTTTGGTAGTTTTTTATTAAGCTGACTTATCAAGGCTGTTTTGTAACATTATTAACCACTTTAATTTCTCTCATAATGCAGCTGTAGTAATGTTTTTGCAGTAATCACTGCTTCTTCAGTTATTTCTCTTTAATTCTGAATCTCACAATCATAGTTTTTTCCCTAGTAAATAATGGAACACTATTAAGAGAGAGAAATCACTCAAGATCTTGAGGATAGTGGAAAAACATAAAGCATACGTCTTTCCAGACAAACTTGATTGCATATTAAAAATAGAACTGCAGAGTTAGTGGATGAAGGGAAAGGAGATACACTGTTATCTGGTTTACCATAGTACATAGGAGCCGCAGTCATGGGCCAGGACCCCATTGTGCTATGCGCTGTACAAACACAGAACAAAAAGACAGTCCCTGTCCCAAAGAGCTTATTGTCTAAGTAACGGACAGGTAGATGGGGGAATACAAGGAAACAATATTAGTCAACATGATAAGCCATGGTCCCAGCAAACCAGCAGCCTAACTGTTGTCACGTCTTTTGGAGGCATCATGGCACTTGAGGGTTTTAGGGAGGGATTTGAAGGAGGATAAAGTGTTAGTTTTGTGTATGTTTATAGGGCGCTCCTCCCAAGCATGAGGGGCATTATGGAAAAAAGCACCAAGGTGCTTGTTTGAAAATGTGGAAAGTGGGTGATAGAGGCTGGCGTTATTGGCCCATTGGAGGTGAGAGTCAGCATTTCAATACTGAATGAGAGATGATAGGTAGGATAGGCCATGAAGAGCCTTGGAAGTGAAGACAAACAGCTTGTGTTTGATGCAGTAGAGAAGAGGGACCCAAGTATAATATATTTGGATTTTAGTAAAACATTTAGTACAACTGGGATGAATTTGGCCTAGTGTGACTCCACTGAAATCAATCCAGTTACCAGTGGATAAACTTGGCACAATGTTGCATGTAATCTTGTTCTCAAAAAGGCTTGGATAGAAACACTGTCACATAGAATGCAATGGTTTTGCCAAACTGCCCATAAACAAAGGCTTATGTAAAATGTTCCCATTTGGGGAGGAAGCTGTGGTTACCTCTAGAGATTGGTGTTAATTCTTGTCTTACAGAATGTCTTCATTTACTATAAATGGCAGGTTAGTGAAATTTGGAAGCAATACTAGATTGAAAGAAGTTGAAAATGCCATTGACAACAGAGAAACAGGACAAAGAAGGAGCTACAGAGATTAGAAACACAGACTGAAAATATCAGGGAATCAACTTGAAACACTGCAAGCTGATAGACATGGGCGAAAATTGTTCTTTGTAATGCAATAATAACACGAGGTCCCACGTGTGATCGGTGCCCCATTGTGTAGTTACTGTACAGACAGGTAGGAGACCATCTCTGCTCCGAAGATCGTACACTCTACAAAGCACACTCAAACTCTGTTTAGTGACAGTTAAGGTTGAATCAAGACCTAAGTTCCTGCTCAGCTGCATGGCCGTGCAGCAGCCTATTATGCGCTGCGCAGATCATTGTGGCTGCGGCAGGGACAGATGCCTCCCCACCATCCCTGGACCTGCCGTGGCAGAGGGAGGCATCCCTCCCCAGCCTCTCCTGTCCCGCACTGTACCGTGTTTATAGTGACACCAAGCCCATGCTCAGCAGGGGCCCTGCCAGCCAGGCATGACACTCCACTTCACTTGTCCTGCGGCCAAGTAGCCGCAGCGCTGGCTCCTTTTCTCTCCGACCCCTCCCCCGCTTCTAGGTCCACCAGCCCAGAGCTTCTCCCCCCTCCGCCCAATCACTCCTCTCAGCCGGCCGGCTAAGAGTTCCTTTCTCCGCCTCCATCACCGGTAGGCAGCAGCCGCTGGCTGCCTGCCAGTGATGGTGGGGGGTGGTGTGTGGAAAGGAGCCCACAGCCACTGCCTCTCCTCTGGGCTGACGGTGAGAGATGGTCTGCTGCTTCGGGTTCCCCCAGGGAGCCCGAAGCTGCGGACCGTCACTGGTGGCCCAGACTGCAGCTGGGGGAGAGACGACCTGCCCTGGCCTGGGGGAGAGGCACCCCAACCCAGCCCTGGCCAGGGAGAGGTGCCTGTCTTGCATCCCCAGCCATAGAGTTGCCGCAGCAGGACGAGGCGCCCCTCCACCACAGCCCAGGTGCTGTTGTGGGGAGTCCTCTCTCCCCACTGTAGCCCCGGGGCAGCCTGCACTCCAAATCCCTCATCCCCAGCCACACCCCCAGCTGGAGCCCTCACCCCCAGCTGGAGCCCTCACTCCGCTGCACTGCACCCTCTGCCCCAGTCCTGAGCTCTCTCCTACACTCCAAACCCCTCAGCCCCACCCCCGCCACATGAATTTTGTGATGTACACCAATATGGAGGTGATGTGTCAAACAACAAAATTCATTCCGCATACGTGTGCGAAAATTAGAGGGAATGCTAATCAGGACACAGCCCATGAAATGTAAACCAGAAAAGCACGGGAATAACAAATTAAGGGAAAAGTCATACAGTCCTTGCTACTTTCACAGTGCCTGCAACAGTGTTGGCAGCACACTCCATAAGGTTTTCGTGTCTACCTTCAACAGTCTCTGAAAAGCCTTATGGATCCACCTTCCTGAAACTGGTACTCCAGTGCAAAACATTAACATTACATTGAGACACACTTGTATCAATAGGTTGGTAAATCTGACTGTCACACATTCCCTACATTTGGGAAGTTATTCTTCATTAATGTTGTGGAGGTTGCCATTAAGATTTTGTGCTAGAGTACAAGTGAAGAGGGAGGTAATAGTTCTACAGAGCAGGAACGCAGTGGTTTCTCTCTCTGTCTCTGGGAATCAGCCTCTTGATTCTTTCAGTCCCAGTCACTTCATGACAGAAAGTCATTGTTGAATAGGAAGTTCAGTAGGAACTAAAATGATCTGGGGCGGCTGGTAGGATTGCAGAAAGATTTGAACGAGCTAAATTTGTCTAGCTGGGGAAAGAGACCGCTTCTGAGGGACACAGACCTTAACATGTTTGTAAAATTAAGGTGGAAAAGCAGTTAGAGTAGGACATGGGAGGTGCCCATACTAGTGCTAACAGGCAAATGCAAAAGGGAAAATTTAAGTTGAATATTAAGCAAAATAACCTGCTGGCGAGATCTTAGTAGTCTCCCAAGGGAAGTGGCATTAGCACCATCATTTGGGACATTTTAAAACTAGAAGTATTATAACAACAAACACAGTCCTGCATTAGTAGGGAGATTGACTGTGTGATCTGCTAGTTCTCTTTGATCTCTAACTTCTCTGATGTTATGAAACTGGTTGGCCCGTTAACCGAAGAGTTGACTCACCCCTTAATTCTCAGGAGGTAAACAATGGAGTGTAATGGCCTTTTTAGATGACTCCTTAAAAACTGAGCTGCCCACTGTCCTCATTTTTCTTAACCACTGTGCACCTTCCTTCCCACTTTTGTGTGGTGTGATTGGTCATTGCTTGTTTCTGCAGGGGTGGCTGCATTTCAGTGCTGCTGTCTGAATATAAAGCTCTCTGGAAGCCTTTGATAAAAGGTGCTGTATAAATTCAAAGTATTATTTACTCATTGATTTGCAAGCATGTTCGTAATATATCTGCCTTGTTTCCCTTTTCCATCAAACTTCTGTTCTAACGTTGTCTGCTTGAATCAGGATGAAGGTATTTCTCCCTTCTTCTGCATGCCTGAGCATTGCCTCCTGTCGTAGGTTAATCATAGAATCATAGAATATCAGGGTTGGAAGGGACCCCAGAAGGTCATCTAGTCCAACCCCCTGCTCAAAGCAGGACCAATTCCCAGTTAAATCATCCCAGCCAGGGCTTTGTCAAGCCTGACCTTAAAAACCTCTAAGGAAGGAGATTCTACCACCTCCCTAGGTAACGCATTCCAGTGTTTCACCACCCTCTTAGTGAAAAAGTTTTTCCTAATATCCAATCTAAACCTCCCCCACTGCAACTTGAGACCATTACTCCTCGTTCTGTCATCTGCTACCATTGAGAACAGTCTAGAGCCATCCTCTTTGGAACCCCCTTTCAGGTAGTTGAAAGCAGCTATCAAATCCCCCCTCATTCTTCTCTTCTGCAGGCTAAACAATCCCAGCTCCCTCAGCCTCTCCTCATAACTCATGTGTTCCAGTCCCCTAATCATTTTTGTTGCCCTTCGCTGGACTCTCTCCAATTTATCCACATCCTTCTTGAAGTGTGGGGCCCAAAACTGGACACAGTACTCCAGATGAGGCCTCACCAATGTAGAATAGAGGGGAACGATCACGTCCCTCGATCTGCTCGCTATGCCCCTACTTATACAATGTTCCAGTTACTATTAGTCTTTAGTCTTGATTCATTCCTTATCCTTTTTGTTTGTGTGTGGCAATTCCTATTAGTTTTTCTCTCAGCATGATTTTAGCCATTTCTGAAATATTCTCTTAGGTAAGATCTTCATTAGCACTGAATCTTTTATAACTTTTCATTTCTGCTCTTAACTTGTTAATGTTACAGGGTCAGTTTTGAACCGTTGGAAAAATTTCTTTTGAGACCAGCATGCAATACATTTCTGGTTTTTCTCACCCCACCAGAATTGACCCACCGATGGGCTGCGTGCGGGGTGTCTGCTGATTTTCACCTCATAGGATAAGAAATAGGCTACAAAACCCAGCAGGAGTGAGTGAGGGAGAAAGATGCTTGTTTCCTCTTGCTTTTACTGTTACCCTGTTCTGTGTCTGTCCCAACCCTGAACAGCACCAAATTTCTCCTCTCTCTTGCTTCGCAACCTCCCACAGTGTTCCTTTCTGAGGTAAAATCTATTCCATTTCAGAGCTGATCATAGAATCATAGACTATCAGGGTTCGAAGGGACCTCAGGAGATCATCTAGTCCAACCCTCTGCTCAAAGCAGGACCAATCCCCAATTAAATCATCCCAGCCAGGGCTTTGTCAAGCCTGACCTTAAAAACTTCTAAGGAAGGAGATTCTACCACCTCCATTGGTAACGCATTCCAGTGTTTCACCACGCTCCTAGTGAAAAAGTTTTTCCTAATATCCAACCTAAACCTCCCCCACTGCAACTTGAGACCATTACTCCTTGTCCTGTCCTCTTCGCTGTGATCGCTGATCGCTGTGGGGATAGATGAAGCAGCAGCCAGGCACACATCAGTGAATTTTACTAACCTCAACCTCCCTCTCCTCAGCCCATCCTCCACTCAGCATCATGCCATGTCTCTAATCCCGCAATTCTTTTTCCGTGAATTTTACTCGCAACATGTCATTTTTGGGTCCCCCCGCCAGGTAGGAAAAGCTTGAGAATCACTTATCTGATATGGGGCTACTCACACACTTAAAGTTATTGCATATGCTTATGCGCTTTGTTGAATCAGGGTCCTAATCATTAAGCTGTTCTCCACATTTTCCCTTTTTTGTCTGATCACAAAATTCTCAGTAGTAAGAGACTATCTGTGCTCATCCACCTTTTCTTGCTGACAGTGGCAAACGTTATAGGTCAGACCCCCCACTGTTGTAAGTCAGGTCTAAATTGATTTCAGTGGAGCTGTGCCAGTTTGAATCTGGCCACACACGTTTAAACCATCTCTTAGTCATTTTACTTTCCTGTCTCCCACAAAATTGAATTTCTTGTTTGTTTTTTAAATCAATTCTCTCCCTTTTAAATGTCAGCATTGTCTTTATTCATATAACTGGGCAGTTAAAACCTTCTAGGTTGCTGATATTTATTTGCCATGTTGTCCAGAAAGTTCAGCTGTCTTTTTCCTTTGTCATGTATTGTGTGTGGCTTGTTTTTTTTTTCTCTTGTGAGCTATCACATTTTTATGCTTTCCATTATCTTTCCAATACCCCTTTCCTCCATATTTTTTCATCCAGCAATTGCTTTTTGTTTTCATGTACCAAGGGGCCTCTGAACTGTGAATAGACTTGTGTCCCAAATATAAACTCAGTGTTCATTCCCTACTCCCATTCTTACCATCCATTATTTGTATTTCTTCTTGCCAAAAGAAGCATCTAAGGAACAGTCCCCAAGCCCAAATTCTTATAAACCTCTAGGAACTGTGACCTCTCTGTTCATCCATCATGTAAGATGGAAAACTAATATTTTGTTCCTTATAACAGTGGTATTCAAACTTTTTAGGCTGTGTACCCTTTTCCAAATAATATAGTCTACTGTTTGCCAGAAGCTGGGAATGGCCGACAGGGGATGGCTCACTTGGTGATTACCTGTTTTGTTCATTCCCTCTGGGACACCTGGCATTGGCCACTGTTGAAAGACAGGATACTTGGCTAGATGGACCTTTGGTCTGATCTAGTATGGTTGTTCAGTGGGGAAGGTTTAGATTGGATATTAGGAAAAACTTTTTCACTAAGAGGGTGGTGAAACACTGGAATGCGTTACCTAGGGAGGTGGTAGAATCTCCTTCCTTAGAGGTTTTTAAGGTCAGGCTTGACAAAGCCCTGGCTGGGATGATTTAACTGGGAATTGGTCCGGCTTCGAGATGACCTTCAGGGGTCCCTTCCAACCCTGATATTCTATGATTCTATGATTCTTATGTTCTACTGCGTACTCCCATCTGAGATAGGCAGAGGTGATGTGTTGCGGAGGGGGGGGGGAGAGATTAGCACGCAGAGTCATGTGCCCCCCCCCCGCCTCTCCCAGATTTCTGCCTTCCATTTAGAAACAGCTTCTAGAGTGGGGGACGTGGAGGAACATTTGTGGGGGCGAAGTGGTGATGCCAGGCAGCTTGGGCCAGCTCCATATGGCAGAGCTTGGGGAGGGAGTGCCACCTTCACCCCCGACTCACCTCAGCAGGCCATGGAGCTTGTCTGGGTGGAGGGGGTGCAACCAAAAATTTTAACTCAAATGGAAAGCTCGGCTCAAAGTTTGAATTTTTCTGCCATTACAGGGCATACCCCAGTTTGAAAACCACTGCTTTATAACATTTCTCCTCCCCAACTCTCATCTCTTAACTCTGTTCCCAAGTGTGAAATTTTCTGAGAAATATGTTTTCTTAAGAGAGCGTTAAAGGTAGATTTAGAGCTGGTTAGAAAACTTAGATTGAAATGAAATTTTGGAGAAAAAAAAATTGGTCACATGACATGTTTCCAGCCATATTGCTAGCGCTCCCATTTCCTTTGATGAAGAGCAGTATGTAGGGACTAAGTATTAATAGTATCCTTAATGTGGGATTTGAGTCACTGTGGTGATAAGGAGGAGGTTAGAAAAAACAAAGCTTGAGGGGAGGGGAATCTAATGTCTGTTCTTTACTGACACTAGAGCTGGAAGAAAGTAAGTCCTGTCATCTTACAGACCAGCTGTGCTGCTCCTAAATGGAAACAATCCCATGATATCCCGCGCTCATGGCTTCCCCTCTCCTGAATAGAGCGCTGAATTCCTTGGATCATTCATGGGATAAATTTAGTACTCCACAAAAGCACACTATTTTCGCCATTGGCAACATGAATGCAGAATTTTGAATAAAGTATTTTATAGTGTACTCAGACAGAAGATTTGATAAGTCTTTCAAAATGCTTTTATTATAATCTGGTTGCTTTTGTAATGCCAACATTTACTCAGTAACCTCAATTGTATCCTCTTCTAAGTGTATGGGTATACAGTGGTGGTGGCGGTGTGTCTCAGAGACTATTTTTTGTAAATATTGATGGCTATTGTTTTTTATTGCTATTTCATAAAGCACCTATCTGAAAGAATACCAAAGTCCTTTATCTACATAATACAGACACATTCCTTCACCCTCCTCTGAAAACCAGATACCTAAGAGGTGGGACATGGCAACACACAGAAAAGCTACACCAACATTTTAAGAGAAGAAGTGAAGAATAACAACCAATTCTGAAACTGCAGAGGCAATTTAGATCTGTACACTTGGAGTTTGAACTTGATCACTGAACTCGCTAGGAATAATGCCTCCCCTCTGCCCCCATTTTCCTTAAAGAATGTTTCTGGCCAAGACGTCAGTTTTATGTTTCCTCTGAAAGAAGATTGTAAGACGTTCCTGTTCCTGAATTTGAAAAAATCCAAAACTCTCTCACATTTAACACTTGAAACTTTAGAACAAAAATTGAAGTGCTATTTAGATTGTAAATACGTTGGGGGCGGAGATAAGAACATAACGGTGGCCATGCTGGCTCAGACCAATGGTCCATCTAGCCCAGTATCTTGTCTTCTGACAGTGGCTAATTCCAGGTGCTTCAGAGGGAACGAACAGAACAGGCAATCATCGAGTGATCCAGCTTCTGTTGTCCGGTCCCAGCTTCTGGTAGTCAAAGGTTTAGGAACACCTAGAGCATGGGGTTGCATCCCTGACCATCTTGGCTAATAGCAATTTCATGGAGGACATGTCCATCAATGATCTAATTCTTTTTCGAACCCAGTTATACTTTTGGCTTTCACAGCCTCGCATGGCAAAAAGTTCTACAGGTGGATTGTGCATTGTGTGAAGAAGTACTTCCTTTTGTTTGTTTTAAACCTGCTGCCTATTAATTACATTGGGTGACTCCTAGTTCTTGTGTTATGTGAAGAGGTAAATAATACTTCCTTATTCACTTTCTCCACACCTTTTGTGATTTTATAGGTCTTTATCATATCTCCCCTTAGTCTTCTCTTTTCCAAGCTGAAAGTCCCATTCTTTTTAATCTCTCCTTATATGGAAGCTGTTCCATACCATTAACCATATTTGTTGCTCTTCTCTGTACTTTTTCCAATTCTAATCTATCTTTTTTGAGAAGGCATGATTAGAACTGCACACAGTATTCAAAGTGTGGGCATACCATGGATTTATATAGTGGCATTAGGGTATTTTCTGTCTTATTATCTATCCCTTTCCTGTACATTTAGCAGATGTTTTGAGAGAACTATCCACAATGACTCCAAGATCTCTTTCTGCAGTGGTAATAGCTAATTCAGATTGCATCATTTTGTATGTATAGTTGGGATTATGTTTTCTAATGTGCATTACTTTACATTTGTCAAAATCTGCCATTTTGTTGCCCAGTCACCCAGTTTTGAGAGACCCCTTTGTAACTCTTCTCAGTCTGGACTTTGGACTTCACTATCTTGAGTAATTTTGTATCATCTTCAAATTTTGCCCCTCCACTGTTTACCCCTTTTTCCAGATCATTTATGAATCATCTGGTCCTAGTACAGATCCTTGGGGAACCCCACTATTTGCCTCTCTCCATTCTGAAAACTGATAATTTATTCCTACTCTTTGTTTCCCATCTTTTAACCAGCTACTGATCCATGAGAGAACCATCATTCTTATCCCATGACTCCTTGGTTTGCTTAAGAGCCTTTGGTGAGGGATCTTGTCAAAGGCTTTCTGATAGTCCAGATACACTACATCCACTGGATCGTGCTTGTCCACATGTTTGTTGACCCCCCACACCCAAGGAATTCTAAAAGATTGGTGAGCCCTGATTTCCTTTTACAAAAGCTGTGTTGACTCTTTTCCAACAAAGTGTGTTCATATGTGTGTCTGATAATTCTGAAAGATAGTCTCTTTGTTCTCTGTTTATACAGCACGTAGCACAGGGTGGGGTCCTGGTTCGTGTCTAGGACTCCTAGGTGCTACTGCAATGCAAATAAATAATACTTGTTTCAGGCTAGCACAATGCCAGCATCACAAATTAAAGTATACTACCGATTATCTGAATAGACTGAGGGACATTTATCAAAACTCCCAATTAGTCAAATAAAATTATTGAAAGGGCAGGAGCCATTCAGCAGCAAGGTGGCCTCCCCTGTGGCTGGGGGTGGCTTCTCCTCCTCGCTGTCCCTGTGCTCTGCCCTGTACACTCACTCCCATGACAGTGGGGCTACAGAGGGCTCCTTGTATTGCCATAGTGCTGGTGACACCCAATCCAGGCAGGTGCTGAGTGCAGAGCAGAGACCCCCTGGCCAGGACTCTGATCTTCTAGACCAGGACTGCAGCCTTCCCTTGCATCTTGTGCTTACAGGGATCTGGTGTCATCGACCCTGTGGCAGTGCATGGAAACCTTTCCGCTCCTGCTCGCTCATGCCAGTGACAGCAGAGCTGGAGCAGGCTCCCTGCACTGCTGTAGGCACCATTCAGTAGCAGAGTGGCCTCCCCCAAGGCCAGAGATTTCTCCTCCTCCTCCTCCTTGCAGTTCTGGCCAGAGGTCTTTGCTTTATTATCTGAACCTCTGTTATAGGAATCCCTTCCTTGTTTCCCAGTGTGAGATACATGGGGGACAAGAAAGGGATTCAGATAATGCGGAAGTTTGGATAATAGGGTTTTGGATACATGGGAGTGTATTGCTAATAGCCGTTAGCAAAATGGTTCCTCTCCCCCTTCCCCCTCCCCCTGGTTTCTAAAATAGGTAGATTTTTTTTAAATCCCTGATTTTGAAATATATGTCACAGTTTATTCTGAAAAAGCGGCAAAGAGTCCTGTGGCACCTTATAGACTAACAGACGTATTGGAGCATAAGCTTTTGTGGGTGAATGAAATATAGGTCACAGATTATTCCTGGATAGGAGGATGCCTTGCAAAATGGTTAGTCTTCTTCTAACCAGAAGCCCAGGCAACACTTTGGCCTGGGTTTGTTCTCTTTGCTGTCAACAGAGAGCAGCAGCATCAGGAGTTTATATTAAAAAATATAACTTGAAGATCCAGAAAGTTCAACTGGGTTGGCACCTGGATAGATGTGTTGGGCTCCATTGATTCCTGTGGCAAGATCCACTATGCTTCCTTGCTGGAAGATGGCACCAATCATCAACCAGTGGAGATGTGTGTATTAGCTTTAAAGGGATGGGGGGTGAGGGGGAAAGGGGGCGATCCAACAACAACAAAATATTTCTAACTTACATGGAAAAGAGGAAGACTATATTCAGGTCTAGTCATGATTCTGACATTAAAGATAATTGGCCCTAATCTGCAAGGGATCAAAAGAACTTGCAATACGTTTTTATTAGGAAAGTTGTGCTTATATATTAAAAATAATTTTTTTAGACAAAGGCCGAAACATAGAAAGTTGAGTCCCGCGCTGTCCGTTTAACCCTTGTGAGCTTGGTAAGTATTGTAACCATTCTACGAATGGGATAATATAAAATACAAGTAGTATAAGTGTCATGCCCACGGTCACTCAATGAGTCAGTGATACCGCAGGGAATAAAATTCTAGTATCCTCATAGATTCACAGGTTATAACGCCAGAAGGGACCATTGTGATGATCTAATCTGACCTCCTGCATAGCACAGGCCATAGGACTTCTTTGTATTAACTTCTGGTTGAAGTAGCACATATCTTTTAGGAAGACATCCAATGTTGATTTAAAAATGTCCAGTGATAGAGTATCCCGCACAACCCTTGGTAACTTGTTCCAGGGGGTATTTACCCTCACTGTTTTAAAAAAAAACCCTGCACCTTATTTCTAGTCTGGATTTGTCTAGCTTCAACTTTCAGACATTGGATTTTGTTATACCTTTGTCTGCTAGAGTGGAGAGCCCTCTATTATCACATATTTGTTCCCCACTCAGGTATGTGTAGGTTGAGCAAGTCATCCTATAACCTTCTCTTTATTAAGCTGTATAGATCGAGACCCTTGAGTCTCTCACTATAAAGACATGTTTTCCAATTCTTTAATTATTCTCATGGCCCTTCTCTGAATCTCTCCAACATATCAATGTCCTTCTTGAGTTATGGACACAAGAACTGGACACAGTAGTTCAGTAGCAGTTGGACCAATGTCAAATACAGAGGTAATAGAACCTCTCTACTACTCAACGTTTCCTGTTTACACATCCAAGGATTGCATTACCACAGCATTGCCCTGGGAGCTCACGTTCGGCTTTTATCCATCACATCCCCCTTGTCTCTCTCAGAGTCACTGCTTCCCATGATAGTCCCCATCCTGTAAGTATGGCCTACATTCTTTGTTCCTACATGTATGACTTCACATTTGGCCATATTAAAACGCTATTGTGTGTGCCCAGCTCACCAGAATGTCTGGATTGCCTGGTATCAGCGACCTGGCCTCTTCTTTATTTACTACTCCCCCCAATCTTTGGATCCTCTGCAAACTTTATTAATAATTATTTTGTTTTCTTCCAGGTCATTGGTAAGATTATTAAATAGCATAGGGCCAAGAACCAATACTGGAGGGTCCCCACCAGGAAAAAAAACATCTGCTTGATGATTCCCCGTTTATAATTATATTTTTAGAACTGTTAGCCAGCCACTTTTTAATCTGTTGAATGTGTTCTATATTGATTTTGCATTGGTCTAGTTTCTTACTCACTCCCAGTCCAGTGTTCTAATTATGTTTGATGGGCATGCCAGAACAGAATCCAGCTTGCTCTTCTGTAACTTCATTGGCTTTGAAGTACTAACAGGGGTAAATGCTGCTTTATGTGAGTAAAGAAAAAGGGATTTGTCTTTGCAGCCACACAAGAAGATAGGCTTAAGAAGATGCTGTTTTTTACATAGGGTTTATTCCAACTCCCAGTGAAGTCAGTACGGATCTTTACATTGGCATCAGTGGAGCTGAATCAGACCCGTATTTCATTTTTCTCACCAAAACGGTTCTTTAAATAAAAGCTTTCCCCTTTAGCCTCTTGTGTCTTGGCAATCAACAGTAAATAGGGGTTTACTGAAGTGTGGCAGTGGCTAGGTAAAAGGCTCAAAGCCTGCATAACATTGATCGTTGGCTGTGTTGTTTACCTCTAGAATTCAATCACTGTGAAAGTGGCGTTATCAGGGGCATCACTCTCCAGCATGTCTAACTGCAAATATGAAGTGTCACAAACGCCATTTCCGAAAAAAAATTGCTGTAGTTTTTGCCAAAGAAGAAACGTAAATGTATATGGAAGTTTTTTTTATTCATACAATAAATGATTGACTATTCTATTTGTTTTCCTAAAGCTTTGCTTGAGACTTTTATGTTGATATAATAGTTTAGTTTTGTGCATGGCCTTTTTTTTTAAGCTCGAGAAGAAAAAGAAGAAAAGAGCCCAGCGATGTGAGTGAGAAGTAGAATGTCAGCTTTCAAAATGCCTACTTCTTCTTTCCTCGCTGCATCCCACTCCCTTCCCATTTCACAATCCTTTCCCCAGCTCTGTTTGTTGATTTAGGTCCTCCTGAATTTGTTCCTGATGTGGTGAAATGCTGAGTGTTTGCTGGGCAGTACCTAATACCCCCAGCTTTCATTGAAGTCCTGGGATGTTAAGGACTCAGCACCTCAAAGGATCAAGCTCTTTGGGCAGACACAGTCAACGCACACCATTACCCGCCCTCCCTTCTATCAAAATATGTCTACCTCTTGTTCTCAATGCCTTTTACCTGCAGGGCTGCAGCCACTTCCCTAGCACAGATCAGCAGAAGAGGGAGTCCCATCCAGTCCCTCCTGGCCAAGGGGTGATGTCAGTTGATAAAAGTGGAGGATTCTTAGCTGATTCTTTCCCTTAAGAATAGAAATTTAGTATTTAATTTTTTTTGATGTTGCATGCATTGTCATAGTACCTGGGCACTATATAGAGGTCGACAGTAATACAGACATAAGTTCTACTAAACAGGCCAGGCAGAATAGAATATTACAAACTACAATCATGCACTGATAAAGTCCCCTAACCTCTGGCTGCAGAAACCAAGAATTGGGAAACTACCTGGCTAAGGAGATATGCCTTACGCTGTGCTCCAATGGGCATCAGACCTCCGTTCTCATCCACGAGAGGGAGCAAATTTCACAGGTCTGGACTTCTTGCGGAAGAAGAGAAGTCCAGTTTCTTCTTATAAATTTCTCTATTAATGTAAAAGACTGCAATGGCTGAAGCTGCTTCAGGGCAATTTTGGATTTTGGGGTAAGTAAAGCAGGACATAGTTGGCCCATGAACTGTGTGTATCTGTTAATATTTATTAAGGGATCAGACCTTAGCTTGGCTGCCTGCTTACTAAATCTCCTTGCTTTTCATTTTTAATATCTAACTGACAGGTGTACTGTTAATTTAAATTCTATGTTGTAAGCAAATGTCTTCACTTATTTTACTAACAGCATCTTAGATTATTAAAAGAGAGATTTTAAAAATTCAGTCCCCTTCCATTTATGCTGTTTTATATTTGCATGTCTTTCAGCTTGGATGATGAAAATCTATGGAATAAGTTTCACTTTTGTTGATAGTCACTTTCAGGTTTTTAGTTTTGTGATGTTTAGATTTCAAACATTACAAAGGCGATGGTATATCTCTGAATTCAAAACAACTGCAGAAACATTTCTATTGGTCATAGATTTTATAAAAGCTTGGCTTTACAAAATGTCAATGCTGGGCCAAATGTAAATTGACAGTGTCCCTTTAATCTACTAGTTTGTCATTCCGAGAGGTTTGTGGTCAAATTCATTTTTAGGGCACAACTGAAAATTAGCTAGGGATCTCGTTCTAGCGCACAGCAGGTGTTAGCTGGTCACTCTTGAAATGCATTGGCAGAGTTTTGTGGGAGAGGCTTGCCTGGTGCCTACCTATGTTGTGCCAGCTCAAGCCACTGCCTGTCACTGTATTAAAGTCTCAAAATGAGGGAGAACATTTTTTCATGCTAAAATTGTGTATGTATTAAACCAAAAAGATTAACCTCCTAGAAGATCTTGATAACTCAGAGTACTGTCCCCAGTTCTTACCAGACACTGCCTGTGATTCCCATGTAAATCAGACTTGGTTGGTTTAACAGTTCGAATAGGAGACTCTGAGATTCAGGACTTCTGGGTTCCATTTTCTGCTGTGCTACTGAGTCATTACCTTGCGTAAGTGAACTAAAATCTTCATGTCTTTCCTCTATCTGTAAAATGGGAACGGTGTGACTGCTCTTTGAAGTTTTGGGAGGTTTAATTGTGTAAGGATGTGAGACTATCAGTTTGGCTGGAGTCACTATTAAGAGAGGAGGAAGCAGACTTAAGACCAACTATTCCAGCACAGAACTTTCAAAGCCTTATTACTTGCTAAACCTGTTTCAAGAAGCACTGTGCTCTGGTTTTGTTTAACAATGTTCAGAATAGATTCTCTTTCACGCAAACGTCTGATGAGACGTTTGAAGGTGCTCATGACAGTGATTTTGTTTATATCTATGTCAGTTTTACAAGTCTACTTGTTTTTTAAGAACAAAATTAAAAATATATTTCTCTTATTTTGAATTTGTGTCTGCTTTAAACAACCTTCCGGACAGCACTCACTGCGGTGTTGATATGTACCAGAAAGAACAGAGATAGTTTCTCTTTGACCAAAGGAAAAATGGGCATTGAGGAAGATTTAGGATTAGGAGAGTGGAGCCCACATTTAATATTTAATAAAATTTAGTAACATGATAAATTGTCATATTTCTTGAATTTTCTTTCCAGGTATCAGCAGTGGACTCTTTAGAGGGTCCTCTTCTTCAGGTGGAGGGACTGAGTGATCTGAGGCTAGAGCTTCACAGTAAGAAGATGAACATGCACTTAGTCCTAATAGATGAATTGCACCGTCATCTGTACATCAAATCTACTAACCGTGTGGGACAACGGAACAAGGAGAAAGGGAAAATAAGGTTGGTTTCAGGTAGTGTTAACTCAGCACTTGGGGGTGGGAGGGTGGAGGAACCACTTTCTCCCTTGGTGAGCAGAAGACTTTCCAGAGAGAGTGCTATCATCTTCTGCAAAATCTAACCTCTCATTGGGGTGAATATTTCTAGCTCCACTGGTTGAAAATAAAACCTTCCGATGATGGTCCCTTCTGACTTAAAGTCTATGAGTCTGTTCTGCCTTCTTGAGCCTGCAGACAGACTGCTCCACTGCCGATCCTCAGACATTCCCAAGCTGCAGCCCAGTGAGGACAGACCAGAGTGTTGTCAGTTTTCACTGCTCCTGTTTGTAACCCTGTGGGTAGTAATGACATTGGCAGTCAGGGTAGTTTCACTCTGCTACGTGTTTAGGAATGCTATAAGTAGCAACAGAGGCAGGCAGCTAGAGTCGTTCACTAGGGAGGAGAACACAAAAATAGAGATTGTGGAGGGGTAGATTAGTAGATATTCCCCATCCCTATGCAGTGTTCAGGAGGCTCTGATGGGGTGGTAAGGGTAAGAACAGCGAGAGAGAGAGCATGCTTTCCTCCTCACTTCCAGCAGTCTGAGGGGGATAGAAAACTTCAAACTAATCATACAGCTTCTAGCCGGAGGTCATGAAATTTGAGGTTTTTAGCAGAGTCTACAGACAGCAACTTGAGTGAGGTAACAGGTTGGTGCTTTGCACCTGGGTGTTGCTTCTGATCATTGGGATACCTCATTGACTTTAGTCCTCTGGCTCTTATTTGTCTGATCAGTGTTTCTATTTCAGTCCCTGTATATGAGGAGGGTGGGTGGGAAGAAATGGATGAGAAAAGCTAGAAAAAAGAAGTAAAGTGGGAGAGGGTATTCTTCTGAATGAGAGAGTGAGAAAATAGAGTGTAGGGAAGCAAATAGGGAGGTAAGAGGGAATACAATGAAAACAACAGAGAAAAGATGCATAATTTATGTTGGAAAGAAAAAAGAGTAGTGTAGCGAAGCAAGGAAGGGTAAGAAGGGGTAATCAAAATAGAGGGGGCGTAGTCAGTTACATTAAACAAATTATTAAACAGAAAGTTGATTGAAGTTGAAATTTCTAAACAGAAGGCTTGTTAATGAGTCATCATAGTCTCTTGCTCACTCACCCCATTAATTAAAAACAAACACAAAGCTTGCTGCCCCCATATACACACTTGCTGATAAACGACAATCTTGTGTTCCTGCTGCAGGGACACTTATCTCTTTCCTGCTCTCTTTTCTTACATTTAACACGCACCTTCCTGTCGTACCTCATCGCTGTTTATACTGTAAGCTGTTTGGGGCAGGGACAATCTGTCATCTGATGATAGAAAATCACCTAGCAAAGTTGGGTCTGATCCTGATTGAGGGCACAGGATTCTACTGCAATATAAATAATTGAATGTTGTTGTTAATTTCACTACAATGACTTGCACAACTTTTTAATTCCTTTGAATTGGGGGTGGTGTGGATTTTGGAGGAGGTTTTCACACAGGCAGCTAGGCCTTGAGTTAGTGCGTGTCGAGAAAGTGTTTCAACCCCTAAGGTAATGTAGCAACCTCATTATTCTTTGCTTTTCTTAACGTGATTTCTTGCTCGTGTTTCCCCTGCCTCATTCAGCCTCTTGCCTTTCCTTATGTGGCTGGGCAGCTTGACACACTCTTGACAGATAAATGTTAATTTATTGCAGAAAGTAGTAAAGTACCTTTCTTTTTAGGTAATAGGCCTCATGGAAGAGGTGAATGTGTGTGTGTTGAGCTGCAATTTTGAAGAGGGGAGAGGGGGGTAGGATGTTGTGGAGTGGGCTGGGAGGAGATTTCCATGCTGCTTAGAAGAAGGCATGGAAGTGGACTTTATCCCTTATAGTAACGGCGCTAGTTGCCTCATTGGATGGTTAGGCTTCCAGATCGTAATCAACTATTTAATGCCCATTGACCATAATTTTGGCATGAATTCATTTTGTCAGTGCTGGAAGAAGATCCTTTACAATAACCAAGAAACTCCCTTGGTAAAACAATACATCAAAAATCTTGAGGTGTCTGAAGAATGCACTTGAGAGTAGGGGGAATTTTTTGAAGCAAAATCCAATTTGTTTAGGTCCTGATAGTGCAGCTACAGCCACATAGGCAGGTACGGATACATATTAAATCAGTGAGACTTTGTTGGGGGGGGGCTGTCTTTGTGGATCTAGTTGTGGGATCGGGGCCCTGGTTTCCTCTTATGCTTATCTTTTTAAATGAGCTTGCAATAGTAGTGTCTCTTCTGTCTCATTGTTTCCTTGCGCTCTCCCTTTCTGTTTGTATCCAGCTGTTCTCTCCTGTCTTATACTTAGATTGTAAGCTTCTCAGGGCTGGGATTGTCCATGTTAATGTTTTTATAGTGCCTAGCACAATAGGATCGTGGTCTATAATTGGGGTCCCTCGGTGCTACAATAGTATGTTAATGTATTTGAAGCTGTTGGTTTGCTTTTTTCCCCCTGCCCAGTTCACTTGTGAAGGATGCCTCTCCCATACCTCTTATTGACGTGACCAACTTGCCTACACATTGGAAGTTCCTTGACGCCTCCCAGTTCAGCACTCCCGGGAGCTCTAGCGGTGAGTATGAATACCTGCATGTTTCATTTATAGATCTCTAAGTGCAATTGTAAAGGCCGGTAAATATCGTTATCTCCATGTGTGATGGGGTGCTTACCCCACACAGTCATAAAAGGAGTTAACCAGGCCCTGCCCCAAAAGGAGCAATGGAGGTGAGTCCTGTGAGCAGTGCAGAGAGGCTGCAGGGAGCACAGCCAATCAGGGAGGAGTTGCAGGGAACAACCAATCAGGACCCGGTACGCTCAAATAAAAGGGAGCTGCAGGGCAGGGTTGGGCTGTTGCTGCTGGGAGCCCAGGGAGTAAGAACTGCGTCCCTGGAAGGCTGAGAGAACTGTAAGCACCTTGGACAGAGCAGTGGCTGGCTCCTGGTCCTGAGCAACTCTGAGTGCCCTGAGGTGAGGGTGAAGAAGGTGCTGGGGCCATGGAGAAGGGGGCCTGGGAAGTGGCCCAGGGTAGTAGAGCGGCACTGACTGAGGTTACAGAGGAGCAGCAGGAAGCTGGTATTTACAGGGTCCCTGGGTTGGGGTCCAGAGTAGTGGGGCAGGCCTGGGGAGGTGGCTGAACTGTTAGACAGGTACACTTCTGCCCCGCCTCCCGGAAGGGGAAATACAGATGAGAATCGAAAAGAGGATGCTGCGGTTCTAGGAGCTGAGAGAGGAGCCGTAGGATGGAGCAGAGACAGAGTGACGGTGGACAGACCGCAAATGTGGGTGTTGGCCTTGAGCTAATCCCCAGTACAACCAGGAGGAGGCGCCAGTTTGGCAATGAGGGCTGCACCCTGTGACATCATTTCACAGATGAGGGACACTGAAGCACAGAGATGTCAAGTGACTTGCCCAAGGTGATAGAGAGTTGGTGGCAGAAGCAGGAATAGAGTGCAGTCTGCTAACTCCCATTCAGATATCCAGTACTAACATGGTTTAGCAGGTTTCTTCCTGACTAGTCATCCATTTATCTATTTTTTTTCGTTCTCTGCTCAAATTAATTATATTTCATTCTATTTGCTGCTCCTGGTGTTGATTGTCTTTTTGATATACATACTTCTGACCAGGAGGGAGACTTGTAGTTAATTCCTTTTGGGTCCAGACATCTCCTTACCTTATTTAATAGAGGATGGCAGGTACACAAGACAGTGTAAATTTATTTTTCTGGATTAGAGCTAAAAAACCAGAACGTTTCTCCTAAAAGCCCTTGTGGAAACTGTTATCTGCAGAGAAACCTCTGCCTATATGCATCATAGTTTTTCAGCGTTTGTTTCTCTATTTTTATTGTTGCTAGGGAAATTTTCATAATATATTTTGCACTTCCTTAGCAGTGAAAGTACTGGACGAAGGGTGAATTAAGCCTCCCAACAGCTCAGTGAGTTGAGTCGGCAGGGTTGTCCTTATTTTGCAGAGGAGTATGCTGAGCTTAGAAAGAGGTGAAGTGCACGCCTCTCAGTGTGCTGCCCAGCTAAATGAGTGGTGCAATATGGAGCACCCTTTCTTCATGGTGCATAAAACAGCTCCACTTTACACAAACTACAAAGGGAATTAAAAGTTAATAAGCAGGTTAAGAACCTTCCTTTTTCTTTTTTGTCGAATTTTGTCCTTCTCTCATTGCCTTTAGTTTTTTTCCTTTGATTCCTTTTTTCTTGTTTCTTATCTCTCCTTTATTTTCTGTTCCTCTTTCTCCTCACATTTGTCTCATGGCCCCTTTGTTTAACTTGATGGGCTTTCATTTCTCCTACATAGTACATTTCTTCAGCGCTGGTTGTTTGCTATAGAGACCGGCTCTTCATAGAGAGAATGAGTGTGTCTGTATTGCTGTTTAGGAGGGGGAAGTGGGAAGAGCTTTCATTAGTGGCATCTGAGCACCAGTTGATGGATTTTTCTCCCCCACAATCTCTTGCTGAGGTCTCTCCACAGAATCTATGACTTGGTGGCTTCAATGCTGGAATATAGGAGCCACCCAAAAGTAATGGAAAATCTGGTCATTCCTGAATTTTCTGTCATTGTTGAAAGGACTGGTTCAGTGACTTGCCCAAGGTCACATGACAAGTAAGTGGAAGATGTGGGAAAATGTACCCTTATGTAAACACTAGCCTGTACTCTCTTCAGTACCTATTTGTGTAGTTCATCTGCTTCTGCTGCGTATTCCCCACCTGAAATCCTAGTCTTCTGTCTGTGCAATAACAATGACTGTAGTTGTTGTGGAGCTGATGGTGATGTCCCAGAGGATTCTGACTTCAACGGGGAATAAGCAGAAGGAGGAGATGGATCTATTTAATAAACATTAAAACCATCTCTGTGTGAATATGCTCAGCAAGAATAAGATCAAGTGAGAAAAATATCAGGTATATCAGCAAAACAGCTTCTAAATAATACTAAGCCCTTCTAATTCTTCTCACCTTCAGAGCATTGCGTAAACTAAGTGATGCCCATCGCATCTTGTGCAGGAGATAAGCACTCATTACTGTACAAGATTGGCCAGCAGATCATGCCAAATCCTATCAAATGCAGACCTGGCCACAGTGATGAATGCATTTTAATGTCTGAGGCTGGACTACCATAATTCTTTTTGTTTAGGAAGGAAGTGCATTTCCTGATGAGGTGCCAGCTTGTTCAGAATACCTGACTACTTGACCTCAGTATGCCACTTTCTTTATTGGCTCCACATTAACCGGAGAGTGTCCAGTTCAAGGTCACTGTCCTGACTTTCTAATATTCAATTCCTGTGTGGAATTGGCCATGTGTCCCTGCGACACCATGCTTCCCACTAGAATTGATCCCCACAACAGCTGCATTGTATGGGAACAATGACTGTGTCAACCAACAAGGGCAGGTTCATGACTGTGAGAGACAGAACTTTCTCAGGGACCAGATCAAGAGTATGGAATTCTCTGTGGGAAGAAATAAGAATGACCGATACTTTTCCCACACTTGGAGCCAAGAGTAAAATCCTCCTCTTTGCCCAGGCTTTCCCAAATATTATTATTATTATTTATTTGTATTATCCTAGCACCTAGGAGCTCCATTCATTGATCACGACCTCACTGTGCTAGGTACTGTACAACAGAATCAAAAAATATTCCTTGCCCCAAAAAGATTACACTCGAAGTATGAAATGAGACACAACAGATGGATACAGCAGACGGGAGAGTACAAGGAAATAATGAGATCGTGTTGGTCAGTATGTTAGGCAGTGGTCTCGGCACACCAGCAGCCTAACCGTTGTTAAGGTTTTGTAGGCCTTATGGCAAAGGAGAGTTTTCGGGGGCAGATTTGAAGGAGGATAATATTTACAGGTAGCTCCTGCTAAGCGGAAAGGGGGAGAAAGCACAAAGGTGTTTGTTTGAAAATGTAACAAGTGGGCACTGGAGACTGGCCTCATGGGCTAATCAGAGACAGGAGTCGACTGATCCTGAGTGAGAGATGATAGGTGAGGTGGGGATAGGCCATGATGGGTCTTGAATGTGAAGTCAGCAGCTTATGTTTGATGTGATAGAGAAGAGGGAACCGGTAAAGAGATACAAAGAGAGGGGTGATACGGTCGAAGGACAGGATTTGTCAAGGCCAGGGAAAAGGGATGTCACAGTAATTGAAATATGAGATGATGAGAGCCTGGATGCGAGTTTTAGCTGTGTGGACGGGTAGGAAAGGCTGTATGTTAGAGAAGTTATGTAGAAAGGATCTGCAAGACTTAGACATAGCCTGGATATAAAGATCTAGAGAGAGGTCTGAGTCGACACCCAGGTTATGGCTTGCATGACAGGATGACAGTGTTGTCCACAGTGACTGAGAAAGGTGGTAGTGGGGAGGGTTTGGGGAGGAAGATTGAGCTCTGTTATCGCAATGTTGAGCTTGAACTGATGGCGAGATGTCCATGAAAAGAAATCAGAGAGAGGCTGGGAAGATGCTGTTTTTCAGGCAGCAAGTAGGGAGTTACAGAGCTCGTTCGCCAAGGTTGCTAGAAAGGTAAAGAAGACCCCTTTAAAAATGAAGAGGGTTAAGTGGGCAGCGGCTAAAGGTGAGTCTCTTACAGAGTCTCCCTGAGGGCATGTGGCAGCAGCAGTCTGTCTTCATGAGGGCACTTTATAGAATTCCAGTAAGAAACAAGCTGGAAGCTTTTGTCTTTCTGCTGTACTGTGGAATGATATTATGTGATTAGAGATATGTAAATCTTACAGCAAATGGGGTGAATAATGTAATCAAATGACACACTCACCCCAAATGTAAGAATAAATAAATTCCTCAATAGGAATAATACAGTAATTTCTAAAATTAAGTCAGTCACTGGCTGTATACCCTGATTGAGCAAGGTACTTTAAGGACGAGTAGTCCTGTTGAGCTTAATAGTGGTCCTTGTGTGCTTAAAGTTAGGCATGTGTTTAAAATATCTTGCTGAATACGGGCCTTAAAAATGCAATTTTGCCTTGAAAAGTGACTGAAAAATGTCATAGTCGGTTTTCCTGTTTATTGGCTATCAATTACTTCTAATTTAAAGCTGCTCAGTTAAGTTAAACGGTGTGTGTTTTACTTGTCAGCGTTGCAGTCTCACCATGAGATCTAAGTCAAGCATGATTCTTTCCTAATGCATTATCATTGGTACTAAAGATTCAACAGACTAAATGATCCTCACAATTACATTTGGATTGCCCCAAATGCCTTTGTTACAGCTACACAAATGCAAGGGAGGGCTTACTTTGAAGGCAGTGGGGTTCCACACTCCACAGGTGCAGCTGGGAAGACAGTGTGGCTTGCAGAACTTCTTTTTCCCCCTTCATGAAGGTAATTTATAGATTACAAGGCCAGAAGGGACCATTGTGGTTGTCTAGTTTGACCTCCTGTATAGTACAGGTTTGTAGAACTTCCTCAAAATAATTCCTAGAGTAGATCTTTTAGAAAAACATCCAGTCTTTATTTAAAAATTGTCACTGACTAAGAATCCACCATAACCCCTAGTAAATAGTTCCAATGGTTAATTACTCTCACTGTTAAATGTACTCCTTTATTTCCATGATGCATAAACGGGGGAAAAAATCCACTCTGATTTTCAGATCCAAGGATGAGTTTGCAGAGTTGGGACGTATAAAAAGAAACCCTTCATTTTACTTTATATTTTCTCAGTTTACAGGTAATCGTGATACAAGAAACATGGAAGCCCATGTTGCCAGTTTTATAGTCCTTGTTAGTACCAAACCGTACTTTAAACTGACAGCACCAGCTGATTGTTCATATCAGGCTGGCAGCTTGAGTTTTGAAGCATGTAATGTTTTCACATTTTTTTGTGTGTAATTAGTATTTTTTGTGTGAGAGAAGTCAAAAGATCCAAATACCTGAAACCAGTGGGCCCGCTTCTGTAATATAAGCAATATAATTTCATCCAGTTTCTCCTTTATTGAGCCCAAAAACTTGTTTGACTAAAGCTTATCTTCCAGAAAGGCATTCAGTCTTGATTTGAAGACTTCAAGTTCTCACACCAGTGCAAATGAGGAGTAACTTCACTGAAATGAATGGAGTTAAATTGGCATAAGTCATCTCCGAATCAGTGCTTATAATGCCATGTTGAGGAGGGCAACCTTCTCAGATCAAAATGCTTGTTTCCCAAAGCTAGAAAAGTCGTGGAATTGTGGGTAGAACTGTGTGAAAACCATTGCTTTAGAAAGGCTGACGTCCTCCTGGCATTTTTTCCATGGTATTGATCCCTCATATGTTTTGATACTGGAGTGAGAAGGGAGGCAGGTTAGAAAATGACTGAAGCTTGTATAAAATCATTTCTTTATGACTACCACATGGGCCAAAATAGAAATTGAACAATGGAAATTATGCAGGTGAAGGCTTTCCAAGTAATCTCAAATTAGGCCTTTGGAGCCCTATGAACTTGCATTCTTTTTGTCAAAAAGGGTTAAAGGAAGAGGGATATAATCTGGAAAGACATAATGTATGGAAAGTAGTACATAAAATTTTACTAGCTGCCCATAAAAGCATGCATCTAAGCAAATATACCATAATAAATATCAGCAAAATTTGACTAGTCATAGGAATGAAAAACAAGACCCAAGAGTCTGTTCCTTAGCTACTCTATGTGGAGGAGTTATCAGCAGTGGTTTTGCTGGGGATTGGATTGGATTTGGGTGAGTAAAGTGCCTCTTATAGCAATTTCCTTCTTGAGAGGTGGTGGAATCATACAAATTAGGTGCCATCTATTAGGACAGATATTTTTATAGAAGATCGTCAGACTGGAGATTCACCAGGGATATTGCTACCTGAATAAGTGTGGGAGGTATTTAATTATAGTATAAATGATTCAACTTTCTGTTGCTTTAAATCAAACATCTTTTTTGATAAGCGGATAATTGTGCATTTTCATGTTTGTTTCCTATGATGTAGATTTATGAAAATGACTTCCCATTTTACTGAAGAACATAAGAACAGCCATACTGGCCCAGTATCCTGCCTCTGAAAGTGTCCAGTGCCAAACGCTTCAGAGGCCATGGACAGAACAGGGCAATTTTGAGTGATCTATCCCCTGTTGTCTTGTGCAAGCTTTCTGACAGTTGGAGATGTAGGGACATCTGGGACATGGCATTGTGCTACTGATCATCTTGGCTAATAGCCATTGATGGACCTATTCTCCATGAACTTATTGAGTTCCACATGTTGACTGTGCATTGCGTGAAGAAGTACGTCCTTATGTTTGTTTTTGAACTTGTTACCTGTTAATTTCATAGGGTGACCCCCTAATTCTTGTGTTATGTGAAGGTGTAAATAATGCTTTTCACTTTATCCACACCATTATGATTTCATAGATCTCTATCATATCCCCTTCAGTCGTCTGTTTTCCAAGCTGAACAGACCCAGTCTTTTTAATCTCTCCTCATATGGAAGCTGTTCCATGCCCTTAATAATTTGTGTTGGCCTTCTCTGCACTTTTTGCAGTTCTAATCTATCTTTTTTGAGATGGGGTGACTAGAACTACACGTAGTATTCAAGTTATGGGCGTACCATAAATTTATATAGTGGCATTATATTTTCGGTTTTGTTATTTATCCCTTTCCTAATGGTTCCTGACATTCTGTTTACTTTTTTGACTGCCATTGCATATCGAGTGAATATTTTCAGAGAACTATGCACAATGACTCCAAGATCTTTCTTGAGTGATAACAGCAAATTTAGATTGCATCATTTTGTATGTATAGTTGCAATGATGTTTTCTAATGTGTATAATTTTGCACTTAACATTACACTTCATTGCCATTTTGTTGCCCAGTCACCTATTTTTGTGAGATCCCTTTATAACTCTTTGCATTCAGCTTTGGACTTAATTGTCTTGAGTAATTTTGTGTCATTTGCAAATTTTGCCAAGTCACAGTAAACCCCCTTTTCTAGATCATTTACTGGTCCCAGTAGAGATCCTTGGGGGACCCCGCTATTTACCTTTCTCCACTGTGAAAACTGACAGTTTATTCCTGCCCTTCATTTCCTATCTTTTAACCATGAGAGGATTTTCCCTCTTATCCCATGACTGCTTAGTTTGCTTAAGAGCTTTTGATGAGGGACCTTGTCACAGGCTTTTTGAAAGTCCAAGTACACTTATAAAAGCTGTGTTGACTCTTCTCCAACATGTCATATTCATCTATGTGTCTGATAATTCTGTTCTTTACTGTAGTTTCAATTATTTTGCCTGGTACTGAAGTTAGGTTTACTGACCTGTAATTGCCAGGATCGCCTCTGTAGCCTTTTAAAAAAATTGACATTACATTATGCGATAGACCCAGGCCAGTTGGGTACAGCAGAGTAGTAGAAGGCAGATATACTGGCCATTGGATAAGCAGTTTTCTGTTCCCTGACTGACCAGAGCAGGGGCTGCTCCAGGCTAGGGTGGACACATGACTCCAATTATCCTGCCAAGAGTCAGGTGAGGTTGTTAAGCTAATGTGAACACCTGACTCTAATTAAGGCCCCTCGGATACTATAAAAAGGCTCACTCCAGTCAGGCTGAGGAGAGCCAGGGAGCCAGAGGAGATGAAGTGTGGCTGAAGGGCTGGGTAATGAAGACACTCTCAAGCCACTGGAAGGGAGTCCTAAGGTAAGGATGAAGAAGGTGTTGAGAGAGAAGCGGGAGAGCTGTGGGGAAGTGGCCCAGGGAAATGTAGCAACTCTGGCGATGAAAGGTCAGCTGCCAACAGCTGCTGCCATTAGGGTACCTGGGCTGGAACCCAGAGTAGAGGGTGGGCCCGGGTTTCCCCCAACCCACCACTACAGAAACACCTCCTGGGAGGGGAAGACTAGTCTCCTGTCCTGACAGGGTCCTAACTGTTCAGGAATAAGCCCTTAGGGACAACAGAGACTGTGGGGGGAGTCCTTCCTGGGTTATGATGAAAATGGCTCAGTAGGCTGAGACCCTTGCCTCTAGAGGGAGAAGGGCTACGTAGAGAGTCACAGTGAGCCTCTGAGTCTAGCGTAATCCGCCAGGAAGCGCAGGACCCACTGAGACAAAGTCGGAGCTCTGCCACAATTAGCTACCATCTATTCTCTAGTACAGAGGCTCACTTAAGTGGTAGGTTACATACCACAGCTAATAGTTCTGTAGTTTTGTATATGAGTTCCTTCAGACCTCTTGGGTGAATACCATCTGGTCCTGGTGACTTATTACTGTCTAATTTATCAATGTATTCCAAAACCTCCTCTGTTGACACCTCATTATGGAACAATTCCTCAGATATGTCACCTAAAAAGAATGGCTCAAGTGGTGGGAGTCTCCCTCACATCCTCTGCAGTGAGGACAGATGTACAGAATTCATTGAGCTTCTTTGTAATGGCCTTATCTTTCTTGAGTGCTCCTTTAACACCTCGTTTGTCTAGTGGCCCCACTGTCTGCTTGGAAAGCTTCTTGCTTCTGATGTGTATACAGTTTTTTGATGTTAGTTTTTGTGTCCTTAGCTAATTGCCCTTCAAATTCTTTACTGGACTGCCTTATTATACTTTTACACTTGATTTGCCAGAGTTTATGCTCCTTTTTATTTTCCTCAGTAGGATTTTACTTCCAATTTTTAAAAGATGCTTTTTTGCATCTAACCACCTCTTTTACTCTGCTGTTTAGCCACGGTGGCATTTTTTTGTGTGTCCTCTTATTTTTTATATGGGGATATTATTTAAATTGAGCCTCTGTTATGGTGCTTTTAAGTAGTCTCCATGCAGTTCGCAAGTGTTTCACCCTTGTGACTACTGTTCCTTTTAATTTCCATTTAACTAGCTTCCCCATATTTGTGTAGCTCCTCTTTTTGAAGTTAAATACTATTGTGGTGAATTTCTTTGGCATTTCCCCCTTCAGGAATGTTAAATTTAAGTATATTATGGTCACGACTACTGAGAGGTTTAGCTATATTCGCCTCTTGGATCTGACCCTGTGCTCCATTTAGGACTAGATCAAGAATTGCCTCTCCCCTGGTGGATTCCAGAACAAGGTGCTTCAAGAAGCAGTCATTTGTGATGCCTAAAAATTTTATCTCTGCGTCTCTTCGTGACATGACATATACCCAGTCAGTATCACGAGAGTTGAAATCCCCCATTATTGTTGTGTTTTCTAGCACTATAGTCTCTCTAATCTCTCTGGGCATTTTCAGTCACTGTCCCCATCCTGTCAGAGGGTCAGTAATACACTCTGATTGCTATACTCTTATTTTCAATCATGGAATTTCTATCTATAGAGATTCTATGGTAAAGTTTATTTTATTTGACTCTGCTTTCTTTTACATATTGTGCCACTCCCATGCCATCACAACCCGTTCTCATTCCTGTATGTTTTGTACTCTGGTACTATCATGTCTCATTGATTATCCTCATTCCACCACGTTTCCGTAATACCTGTATATCACTATTCTCATTTAATGCAGGCATTCCAGTTCACCCATCTTAGACTTACAGCATTTGTATATATGCTTTTGTAGAGGTAAGGCAAAGACACTGTTCTTCTTCCGAGAGCTTCTGACCTCATGTAATTCTTGGACTGAATTGCATTGTCATATGATAATAGCTTGGTAATTCACTCTAGATTCCTGGATAGTGTTTTGGACATCTGAAGAAGACCATCCCCCCCAAGCCCATACCAAGTTACACACTGGGCTCAAATCTTTGGGACAGGCCTCTAGAATTTTCAGTCAGTGCTGTGTAGATGTCCTTGTACTGTATACGTGTCCAGTAAAGTTAGGAGTTATTAATACTGAGTTTCTGCAACAAGGTTCCATCCATGGTGAGGCTCTCTGGCTGTGTTGATTACATATTTTAAACATAGCTCCTGTTAAACTGGTTTCTAAGAAAGTTTGGTTGTCCAGTCTGGATGGAGCCAAATCATCGGGAAAACAGTTCTAGCCTACGCAATTCAACTGATTGCCAAACCATGTTAGAAACTGCTTGGCCAAAGAAACTAGTTTAGCTGAAACCCCATGAGGGGTAAGTGAGGTTCATCCAGCAAATCCTTACTTACCTGAGGAGTCCTTGCGCATGCTAATAGTTGCTTTGGTTTGTATGGGGCTACTCATGTGAGTAAGTATTTGCAGGATCAGGCCCTAAGTTATTAACCACCTTAGCTGCAGTTATGTTTAAACAGTTCCGATATACCTATGAGGCCAGTATAGAAAGGCCTAATGAAATAAACCTCCAATCTACTGAGTTGCTCAACTGCTGAAATAGGGAGGGAAGGATGCTAATTCTAATGGAAATTGGTTTGTTCAAAACCTTGGTCCACACAACATGTCCTTTTCACTTGGCAAACAGTTTCTGAAAAAACCTAATTATCGCTAACATCTCTTAATGAGCAGTGTGAGTTTCATTTGTGCCGCTTCACAGTCATTTTATTTTGGGAATACGACAAAAATGACTTTGATAAAAGTGGATTTTTTTTCTATTTCCTTCGCTGACCCACAAAAGGAGACTGAAATCTAACTAACAGACAGCAGGAGAGTGAGTTTGTGTGTGTATGGGGGTGGGGGGGATGTGAGAACCTGGATTTATGCAGGAAATAGCCCAGCTTGATTGTCATGCACATTGTGTAAAGAGTTGTCACTTTGGATGGGCTATCACCAGCAGGAGAGTGAATTTGTGTGGGGGGGTGGAGGGTGAGAAAACCTGGATTTGTGCTGGAAATCACTTTAGATAAGCTATTACCAGCAGGACAGTGGGGTGGGAATAGGTATTGTTTCATATTCTCTGTGTATATATAAAGCCTGCTGCAGTTTCCACGATATGCATCTGAGGAAGTGAGCTGTAGCTCACGAAAGCTTATGCTCTAATAAATTGGTTAGTCTCTAAGGTGCCACAAGTCCTCCTTTTCTTTTTGCGAATACAGACTAACACGGCTGCTACTCTGAAAAATGACTTAGCAAGTAAATAATCACTTCAATGTATTACAGTGCTTTTATTATTTTGTATGTTTTTTTCATGTCTTCTCTACCTTCTCTAAGTGCTAATGCAATAAGGAAAATGATCTTACTTGTCTTCAAAAATTCCTTACAGATATACTCTAGTTATAAACCTACAGACCTAGGTAGGTATAAAATGTATTCTAACTGTGTTGAGATTCTGACTTGATATTAATGAGTGGCATTGTTAGTGTGCATCGTTAGGCCAAGAGAAAATACTGGTCAAGACACTCCATTCTGCAAGACAATCTGAACTGGGATATATATCTGCACCTGCATGGAGCCCTTCTGTCTGTGCCGAGTAGCTTGCAAGATTGGAGCCTTCGGCCTACATTTTCATGTGTGTCTCTTGCCCAATTTGACACTTTTAAGGTTGTCTGATTTCTGTGCCAAAGCTTTGTGTTCAAATGACCCATTGCTGACGTTGAATAACAGAAGAGGGTATGATAAGGGAGAAAGAGGAGTGGTCATAATAGAGAGAGAAGTAACATCAGTTGTATCTTGGGCTGTGATCTAGTCAGGTCCCACGGGACCAACCTAATCTTTCTTTGAGAAGATAGCTGATTTTTTTAGACAAAGGAAATGGAGTAGATCTAATCTACCTAGATTTCAGTAAGGCATTTGATACAGTTCCACATGAGAAGTTATTAATTAAATTGGAGAAGATGGGGATTAATATGAGATTTCAAAGGTAGATAAGGAACTGGTTGAAGAGGAGACTGTAACACGTCATACTGAATCGCTGGAGGGAGGTAGTGGAGTTCCTCAGGGATGGGTCTTGGGACCAATATTGTTTAACATTTTCATTAATAACCTTGGCACAAAAAGTGGTAGTGTGCTAAAAAAGTTTGCAGATGGCACAATGTTGGGAAGTAGTGCCAATATGGAGGAGGACCAGAATATCATACAAGAAGATCTGGATGACCTTGAAAACTGGAGTAATACAAATAGGATGAAAGTTAATAGAGCAAAATGCAAGGTCATGCACTTAGGGACTAGCAGCAAGAATTTTTGCTATAAACTGGGGGCTTATCAGTTGAAGGAGACAGAGGGAGGAGAAAGAGCTGGGGGTATTGGTTGATCACAGGATGACTGAGTTTCCCACTTGATGCGACCGTGAAAAAGACTGATGCAATTCCCCATCCCTGAGGTGGCTGTATTACACTAATGGATAATTCTCTCCGAAGAACTCATTTCTGCTGCGATGCCCACAAGTTGACTTAATCATAACAAAAAAACTCCTTTCCATTTTATTTTTTTAACTTATTATTTAAAACGTTGCCTCTTTCTGCAATTCTTTGTGTCCTGTCTTTTTACATAGCTTGTGCCCCAAGGAGCGTACAGTCTCATGTCTGGGTCTTGTACACCTCTGGTGCTTAACAAATAATGAGTAGAACTAATGAAATGGGTGAACTATATGTACAGTGAAAAGGTGTACATGTGGCACCTTAGAGACTAACAAATTTATCTGTAGCTCACGAAAGCTCAGGCTCAAATAAATGGGTCAGTCTCTAAGGTGCCACACGTCCTCCTTTTCTTTTTGCCAATACAGCCTGACACGGCTGCTGCTCTGAAACCTGTCTATATGTACAGAATGTGGTACACAAAACGCTTGGCTCTTGGGATGAAAAGTGCTAAGAAAATACGAGCTCTGAACTGAAATGTGTGCACCAATTGTAATATCCTAATAGCTTTGTGATTTAAGTGCATTGTCTTAATGGCCACACTGGCCATTATCTTTGAAAACTCGTGGCGAACCGGGGAAGTCCCGGATGACTGGAAAAAGGCTAATGTAGTGCCAATCTTTAAAAAAGGGAAGAAGGAAGATCCTGGGAACTACAGGCCAGTCAGCCTCACCTCAGTCCCTGGAAAAATCATGGAGCAGGTCCTCAAAGAATCAATCCTGAAGCACTTGCATGAGAGGAAAGTGATCAGGAACAGCCAGCATGGATTCACCAAGGGAAGGTCATGCCTGACTAATCTAATCGCCTTTTATGATGAGATTACTGGTTCTGTGGATGAAGGGAAAGCAGTGGATGTATTGTTTCTTGACTTTAGCAAAGCTTTTGACACGGTCTCCCATAGTATTCTTGTCAGCAAGTTAAGGAAGTATGGGCTGGATGAATGCACTATAAGGTGGGTAGAAAGCTGGCTAAATTGTCGGGCTCAACGGGTAGTGATCAATGGCTCCATGTCTAGTTGGCAGCCGGTATCAAGTGGAGTGCCCCAAGGGTCGGTCCTGGGGCCGGTTTTATTCAATATCTTCATAAATGATCTGGAAGATGGTGTGGATTGCACTCTCAGCAAATTTGCGGATGATACTAAACTGGGAGGAGTGGTAGATACGCTGGAGGGGAGGGATAGGATACAGAAGGACCTAGACCAATTGGAAGATTGGGCCAAAAGGAATCTGATGAGGTTCAATAAGGATAAGTGCAGGGTCCTGCACTTAGGACGGAAGAACCCAATGCACAGCTACAGACTAGGGACCGAATGGCTAGGCAGCAGTTCTGCAGAAAAGGACCTAGGGGTGACAGTGGACGAGAAGCTGGATATGAGTCAGCAGTGTGCCCTTGTTGCCAAGAAGGCCAATGGCATTTTGGGATGTATAAGTAGGGGCATAGCGAGCAGATCGAGGGACGTGATCGTTCCCCTCTATTCGACATTGGTGAGGCCTCATCTGGAGTACTGTGTCCAGTTTTGGGCCCCACACTTCAAGAAGGATGTGGATAAATTGGAGAGAGTCCAGCGAAGGGCAACAAAAATGATTAGGGGACTGGAACACATGAGTTATGAGGAGAGGCTGAGGGAGCTGGGATTGTTTAGCCTGCAGAAGAGAAGAATGAGGGGGGATTTGATAGCTGCTTTCAACTACCTGAAAGGGGGTTCCAAAGAGGATGGCTCTAGACTGTTCTCAATGGTAGCAGATGACAGAACGAGGAGTAATGGTCTCAAGTTGCAGTGGGGGAGGTTTAGATTGGATATTAGGAAAAACTTTTTCACTAAGAGGGTGGTGAAACACTGGAATGCGTTACCTAGGGAGGTGGTAGAATCTCCTTCCTTAGAGGTTTTTAAGGTCAGGCTTGACAAAGCCCTGGCTGGGATGATTTAACTGGGAATTGGTCCTGCTTTGAGCAGGGGGTTGGACTAGATGACCTTCTGGGGTCCCTTCCAACCCTGATATTCTATGATTCTGTGATTCTAAATATCTCCTGTGTTCTCACTACCTGCTTGCTAAAAATATCCATGGTGCTTTGCTAAAGTTACCCCCAAAACTTGCACAAATAACACACTGTAGCTGTGGGAGGTTTTTGTAAAGAGAATTTAAATTGGCACTGGTTGGTTCTGATTGACATAAAAACTCAAGTTATTCTTCTGTCTTGACATTCTGTCATCTAATAGGGTCTACTCTCAGTGTGTGTGCAATGCTCAGAGTGGAAATGAATAGGTGAGCAAACTCCTGTAGCACAACGGGGCTGGGCTGAGCTGACGGGACAGAGTCTGAGGTTATGCCAGGGGAAGAGTGTAATCTCTGCTGAGCAGGTCAGTCAGATCTATAATTAAAAGGATACCATCAGGGTAATATGTGTGCAAGTCAGCTGGCACTGAAATAAATTTTAACTAACCTATTAAAAATGATGCAAAATAAATAGTAACATGACAACAAAGCGCATAGGAAAATGTAACAATTACATCTGCACTTTCTGGGAGGAGATGGTGTGCAGGGCAATTTTGAACTTTTGTGGGCCTGGTGATGAGCTGTCTCCAGAAGGTGCTTGAGGTTTGTAACTTGCACCTGCTCCAAGTGTGCCTTTCTAAATGGCCTGACTGAAGTAGATTTGAACAAGTTTCAAGCAAGATTTGTTAGTCTTGCCCTACTTCGGTGGGCAGAAGTCATGTCATGGTCCACAGCAATAGGAATATGGGAGCGTTGGTCAGAGACTTTGCTAAAGGGATTAGATTAATACATTCCCCTCTCCTGGAGGAGATAACATAAACTCAGAAGTACCCCTCTAACATTTTGATGAATTATGGAGCTTGTATCTGGGTGGTGGTTAAACAAAGTGTAAATATAACGAGTGGCTTTGCCTAGGACTTTATATGATGTGACAATGTACACTATAGAAAATATTTATAGTTACGTTGCCTTTTACTTTCACATTGGCTTTTCAGTCTTTGTTACTCAGGTTGTAAAGCAGTAAGCAACTTTTTTCACTTCTTAAATTCAGGAAGAAGATGTCCAAAATTTTACTTTTCCTATTGCAATAGTTACTGAGGCGGAAGAAGCATAGGAAGGGCCAGAGCTGAGATGTCAATGAGGAGGCACCTGTTTGGAACATTCTTTTCCGAGAACTCTTGTTTTGACATCTTTGTTCTGACATTTAGGCAAGCCTGTTGATGGACCTTCTGTTTCAGGTGGTGTTACCTCCATAGCTAGCTCTAGAGCTCTGTGTTCCTTGTGACATGCTGTTTCTCTTGTTTGTGAAATCCATTTTGAAGTTTTCTGGTGGTTTATATAAACTTTCTTTACATTCTTGGATGATTCTAGAAGCATATTTTTAAATCAGTCCATTATAGAGCAGTATAAGTTACTGGAGTAATTTGTTGTCCAGCAGTCTGAGCTTGGTTCAACACCATCAGGATGAAACAGATATTTGTCTCTAATCTCTGTATCAGTAACCATTATGAGGTTGGAATCTCTTTATCTGTATACTTCTGAGCTGTGTGTCTGTATACTTCTGTTAACAATCCATGTGGCCATACAGTTCTTTCTTTACAACACATTTTGGTTGGACTTGCCTTGAAGACTTTCACTTCATGTTGGCTTTTCAGTGTATCAATTAGGTGTTTCACCCAGTCTTTAGCATAGGCTCCCTTTTGTTACTGTTCATTATCTGTAAATTAAGAAATGTTGATTAATGAGCATACTTAAAACAAAAACACATTACCCTGAGATTTTGTGGTTATGGTCTCCTAGCAACAGAACTTCATGTCAAGATACTCCATGTTATTTCAAGGGGACTGTATCCAGAGTACCCTTAATTCTCCATCTAGTTTTTCAAACCTAATCCTTTTTCTCTTTTAGACAACTTACTAAAAGGTTCTTATTAAAGAGTGTGATTAATATCTTCAGTCTCTTGACAGCAGTAATAAAATAGAATAGGATAACATCAAACCATCATTCCATACTTTATTGTAAACTAGAATGCAAAGAGGAAAAGAAAAAGTCCTTTCCTACAAATTCTTCAGGAGTTTGTTCTTGCTAAAATAATTGGTTCTCACAATAAAAAATTCTCTTTTGTGAAACATGGAAAATAGCTAGGTTGGGGGTTCAAGCCTATAATTGCATTGATATGTATAGCACTAAAATGATTATTAATAAAGCTCATATTTTATGAATGTCTTAATCACACTAGAGTTCAATATACCGCAGAACTTGCAGGTAACTTATTCCTCCCTGTGTATAACCTCTGACTTTGAATCAGTCTACTTTGCAGGCTGCTATGTTTTGTGTATAGTGAAGAAATTGAGTTGTTTTGTGTTTCAGCGTTTATTCCTGCAGTAGTCCATGATAGACAGAGTTCTGCTTTGACAAGCCAATTGGAACATTACATTTGCTTGGTGTTGATCTTACTTTGAGTGGTCTAAACAATTGTTTGTGGTGGTGGTGTGATTTCAGTGCGAGAAGTGAGTGTGCTGGAGATTAAAGAAGATATGGAGCTGGATCCGGAGGAGAACAGTACTGTCTTCATGGGGATCCTCATCAAAGGGCTGGCCAAACTGAAAAAAATCCCTGAGACCGTGAAGGCTATCAAGGATCGTCTGGAACAGGAGCTCAAGCAGATTGTCAAGAGGTCCACAACGCAAGTGGCGGACAGTGGCTACCAGAAAGGAGAGAGCCTTTCCCAGGAAAACCAGCCCAGGTAGGCACATTTCAAATGCTGAGGTATGGAGTATTGGCATTCGCTGCAAAAGTAAGCTGTGGGCTGAGGCCATCACCCTCAGGAGCACCAGCAGCCCTTGGACTACAGCAGTAGTCTCAAAATTTTAAACATGTGCCCCAGTGACTTGGGAAACTAAGTCCCATTTAGCTTTTTGCAGGATCAGGTAATATTTTTTTAATTGTGTTAATGTACCCAGAGGTCTGGGCACTGGGCACATGGTTTTATAAAAGTTGATATGAATGAATGATCATCAGCAGCTGATGAGCTCCTAAGACACATGGGTTTTGTTTCCATGCAGACCTCCCAAGAATATAAAAAATGATGGAGGAATCATCCTCTGATAAGGGTAGAGGGAGAATTGTTAATAAACAGAATGATATGCAATGTTTTCCATAAGGCATCTCCTGTTTTTAAAAGGTGAATTTAAAATCTTTAGAAAAACAAATGAAATAAAATGTAAGAGTCCCCAATTAACAGAAATCACATGTAGACAGTTGGGAAACGCAGCCAACCTAGACAAATTAGCTACGTTTTTAATTGAGTAAGTGACAACTCCTGTCTTAAAAGCCAAAGGTTCTTTTTTCCCCCACAAGAGCCAAATTCTGTAAAAAGTTAAAGATGTGTAGAGTATGCCTCTCAACACTGTTTAAATGTTGTTAAGGTTTTTAATGATGGTAGGTTCTTGATCTCAGGACTTGGCGGGTATAATATGTTTTAGTTCATCTTAAAGCTAGAATCGGATATGAATACCCTTTGGTGTCTTTCATATCCGAGCTCATTGTCTGTCTTCAGCTACTGTACTTAGAAGATATCCATAAAAATGATTACTACTAACAAATAAAATGACTAATAAAGATGACTAAAAAAGATGAAAAGCCCAAAGGATCTGAATCTATAATTAAACTTCTTATGGGCAGCTTGCAGTAACCAGATGTGCACATAACTTGTATTGTCTGTTTTTCCAAGACTGGGTGCTGACTGTTGAAAGACTGACTGGTATTCTTTCCCTTTGAAAAGTGTCATGTCCCCTTCTGCTTGGGCTGGAGGCCAGGAAGTCTGTGTTTGGAAATTCTAGAGTAATTCCTTTAGGAACTTCTCATCAAAATGATTTAAATTCTATCATTCCATGAGAAAAAGTTACACTTCTGGAGCACAGCCCTAGAGTTTCCTAATTTGACAGTGCCCCAGTTTGGATTATGAAAAGGTGTGGTACTTTAATCTCACTGTTGAATATTTTATTTTTCTACCTATCATTAGCCTAGCCTAGTAAACTCTATAACTTCCATACTGTTCTGAAATATTAATTCACAATGCGTTTACAGAATACACAATTTTTAAAAGCCGTTTATATACTACTACATACGATAACAAATTTTTTTTGGGGGGGAATGCATTTTCTCTGTAATTGACCATGATATACCTCAATCTCACCCTACCCTGCGTTCACCTCCGCTGGAGATAAGCAGGTTGAGGGCACCATTAACCACTAGAGGGAAGTAGGAGGTTTACTCTGCTTAAGCAGTTGTAGAAATTATCAAAACTGTAGACTGCAATGTAGTTGTGTAGAACTACTGTGGAATCTCCACATAGTTGGAACTGATTTTGGCTTTTCTGTAGCTAGTCTCTCTTCCAACCTTTATCACTACCACTGGTGTTTAGAACAGTACCTGGGTTCTTTAATATTTCTAGCAGTTTGTGCATTCCCTTGAACAATTATTTTGTGGAGAAAAGGTTCTGATTTTATCTCCTTCGTGAGCTGTTCATTAGATTGTAAATAGTATCTACAGAAATCTCTGACCTGGCTATGAAGGACAAGGTATAGTGAAAGAGTAAAACTATTGTATTAGTTTTAGTTTGAGAAGACTGGTAACATTACTACTGATGGACAAAGATATTGGGCCAGATCCTCTGGCTGTGTAAATTGTCATCGCTCCAGTGTCTTCAACTGAGCTATGAGGTTTTACATCGATTGAAGATCCGACTCACTGAGCAGGCATAATAACTATCTCATTACCAAACCCATGCAGCTTTTCCTTTCAGAGGTCTTAGGAAATTTCCTTACTTGTTTTTACCAACTCTTGTTGCTGAGGCTTGAACAGCAAAAACTAAACAAAACATCGAACTCCAAATTACCCTGAACTAAGCAAAGGACGTTATCACTGGTAAAGTGCATGCATTATCATTGGTGACCTCATGTAAGTGTCAGCAGTCACTTCCTATGGACTCATTCTCTTTTATTGCCCAGACAATAGGAGTTGCCTCAGGGCATGTGTCACTTTCTGTCGACATGTTTATGTATTTCTTGGTGAGTGGATGCTGAGAACTTGAACTGACAAACTGCCCGAGCAGCCCTTTGTCATTGCAGATATTTGTTCTGCTCAGGTCACTTGCTCCAAAAAGACCCTCCCCCACAACTTATGCCTTTGGAGTGAACTATTTTTGTGATGCTTTATGTGGTCTCTTTAACCCGCACTGCATTAATTTTCAGTCACCTTGTCTCAAAATGGCCTAAGAGATTTAGAAAAGGTCCAGAAAAAGGGCAATTAAACATGATTAGAAGCTTCAGGGGACTTGACTACAAGGAGAACTGGAAAGGATGGGAACTGTTTAAATGGGAGAAGGACGTATGGTAGTTCATTAGCTAAAATGATGACTGTCACAGAGAGTGCCAGTTGGGAGCTTCCAATCAACCCATGCCATAATATGAGAATATGAAGGCACTTGTAATTAAGAAAAAATATAAATACCTTTTTGTTCAATGCATAATATCATTGAGTGCCAACAGGGTGAACAGTTTTAAATTCTGCAAACAAGTTTACTTAATCCCTTTTTATTACAAACACATCTCTCATTTATATTTTCTTATATCTGACATCTGTCTAACCTATTTAATCCAGACTTGCAAAATTGTGCTTGCTTGGGGCAAACAACTTTTTTCTTTTTTCTATGGGTGACTAAATTATTATTTGGCTTCATTGTTGCCATGGTAATGGCAGGTGAATCGATTTTGTGCCTGGGCTGATAAATTTTCACAATTATGTATGTTTAATTATGAAGGTGCCCATCGGCTTCAAATTAAGGTTGCCTTCAGTTTTCCGCGCAAAGCAGGGTATAAGTCCTTTCAATATGAAAATGCCAAACCCTCGCAAATTCTGCTTCCATGTCATATTTGGCACCCTGGTTCTCTGGCTTCCACCCTTACCAGTTCCTCACCCTTGCTGCCTTTTTGCCTCCTCACTTGCGCCTGCTATAGTGAGCCCCTATCTTTTGTACCTAATAAGGTCTATCAAACTGAGGCTCAGCTCTCCCAAGCCTTAGGTTGTCTATCTGATGGAGAAGCTGCCTATCAGAAATATCAGAGGGGAGCCGTGTTAATCTGTATGCACAAAAACAACTAGGAGTCCGGTGGCACCGTACTCCTTGTTGTTTTTATCAGAAATAGAAGCTCTGTTTTCAGGATGGATAAAGTAGATGCTTTTTTAAAAAATTGGATTTTAGAAATTGGATTTTAAAATTAAAATTAAATAAAGTTCACTTTTGAAACATAAACCTATTTAAATTTGAAATTATGACAACCTATATTAAGGCCTAAAATTACTAAAATCTCTTAGTCATTTAAATTAAATAGAAATATATTCAAGATGTACTTATTTCCTGCCGAAGTTTTAAAGAAAGTCAGGCCACCAAAGTGGTTGGAAGTCGCTGGCCAAGCACCAGGAACCAGAGTTGGTTGAAGTGCTAAACCAGCTTTTGACAGCACTAGCCTCTTCTGCATATGCAGAGAGAATATTTTCTTCAGTTTATTCAGTTCTTGACTAGTTCATTCAAAATTGAGAAACTGACTGGGAGTTGAAAAAAAGCTGGCAAGCTTGTTTTCCTCTTCCTACCTCTGAGTAAATAACAGGTGGGAGGAGATGACACCTATTAGTTCTAAAATTTTGAAGGACAGGGTGACCAGAAATAACCAGTTCAATTCACTAATTGCTGTTACTACATCCTTTGGTTAATAAAGCAGTTAATTTTAAATGTAAAACATTTTAATTTAGGTTAGATATTAGGAAAATCTTTCGAACTATAAGGGTATATAAGCTCTGGAATAGGTTTCCAAGGGAGGTTGTGGAATCCCCATCATTGGAGGTTTTTAAAAACAGGTTGAACAAACACCTGTCAGGGATGGTCTAGGTTTATTTGGTCCTGCCACTGTATAGGGGGTTGGACTTAATGACTTCTTGCGGTCTCTTGCAACCCAACATTTTGTGTTTGATAAACTTACTGTTTTCTTATGTATCCAGAATAATTAAGGTTATTTTTATTAGTAAAATAACACCATCTTAAAATGCTGTTTTTGTGCATTTTTAATTAAATCCCTATTTCCATTCAAATGTAGCTTGACACAAATTACAAGTAAAAAATTAATCATCTAGTAAATGAGAAATGCATCATTCTCCATTGTTTAACATAAATTGTACAAATTAGGAATCAAAATCTTAAGATATATATATATATGTGTGTGTGTGTGTGCGTGTGCCTAAAATATATGTTAAGAAATCTAATTGATTAAATAAATGTGTATAGAGAGAGTGTGTCTTCCTGGTTTGCAGAAAAAAGAACCAAATCATGTAAAAACTATATTTAGTTGCAAATCAAGATGTTTTTTTAGTGGTTAGCAACCAGTAAGAATCTGATTCTATGATTTCCCCCAAAAAAAGGTTCTTATTGGTTGCTTTATGCATAAATAAACTATAAATAACTAACAAATAAATAAATAATGTGCAGATGTTATTTAGACTAAAGCCTTCTTTCCACTGCCTTCTCCTCCTCATCCATATCCCAGGGGTTGAACGTTGATGCTTTCCCCTGGTAAACACACACAACACACACGTGCAAAGACCTATTGTAGCAGAAGAGGGCTACTCTCCTCCACACCTTGTATTCCAAAGCTATTTAAGGTACTGTTGCTAACTTGAAAAACAGTGGAAGTTCCCATACAAACAACTTTATTGAAAGTTAAGATTGCTCAAATACATGCAGTCAGTTAACGTAAGGCAACATATACAACTACACATGCCTTACCACCCAAATATCCTAGTTCCCAAATGCGCATACAGACTCCTGGCTTCTATACCAAAAACACCTTGTTCAGTATACACCCATCTTCAAAAGCAGTATTTCTGTTCTACATCATCCCCAGGCTGTCACTTTTACCTGCTACTAATTTGTAGGCATTTCCTAACATTAAAGGTGAAGGGAAAAGCTCCTGGTACCACAAAATGGAATTGCCTTGCAGTACAGGATTTTATATTTTGTTTCATCTGAGAGAGACTAGAGCTGCACATTTCAGATCTGGGTCCAGATTTGAACTTTTCTGGTATTTATAAAGGTGTTTGGGTCCGGGATGTGGTACAGATCAGGGCAACAATGAAGTTCAGTTCAGGATCCAAGCTTTCTAAAGGTCAGAGTTTTTAATCAGGCACTTTGTTTCAGCCCATCTCTATTTTTAGTATAATGTACAGACAAGCCATAGACCTCTTGTACTGTGCTTCTCTACCTTCCTAGACTTGTCATAGAATCATAGAATATCAGGGTTGGAAGAGACCTCAGGAGGTCATCTAGTCCAACCCCCTGCTCAAAGCAGGACCAAGCCCCAACTAAATCATCCCAGCCAGGGCTTTGTCAAGCCTGACCTTAAAAATATCTAAGGAAGGAGATTCCACCAACCCCCTAGGTAACGCATTCCAGTGCATGCGTTCATTCCATGCACGCATTCCAGTGCATTCCAGACCATTACTCCTTGTTTTGTCATCTCCTACCACTGAGAACAGTCTAGAGCCATCCTCTTTGGAACTCCCTTTCAGGTAGTTGAAAGCAGCTATCAAATCCCCCCTCATTCTTCTCTTGCGCAGACTAAACAATCCCAGTTCCCTCAGCCTCTCCTCATAAGTCAAGTGTTCCAGTCCCCTAATGATTTTTGTTGCCCTCCACTGGACTCTTTCCAATTTTTCCACATCCTTCTTGTAGTGTGGGGCCCAAAACTGCACACAGTACTCCAGATGAGGCCTCACCAGTGTTGAATAAAGGGGAGCGATCACGTCCCTCGATCTGCTGGCAATGCCCCTACATATACATCCCAAAATGCCATTGGCTTTCTTGGCAACAAGGGCACACTGTTGACTCATATCCAACTTCTCGTCCACTGTAACCCCTAGGTCCTTTTCTGCAGAACTGCTCCCGAGCCATTCGGTCCCTAGTCCGTAGCGGTGCATGGGATTCTTCCGTCCTAAGTGCAGGACTCTGCACTTGTCCTTGTTGAACCTCATCAGATTTCTTTTGGCCCAATCCTCTAATTTGTCTAGGTCCCTCTGTATCTTATCCCTACCTTCCAGCATATCTACCTCTCTTCCAAGTTTAGTGTCATCTGCAAACTCGCTGAAGGTGCAATCCACACCATCCTCCAGATCATTTATGAAGATATTGAACAAAACCGGCCCCAGGACTGACCCTTGGGGCCCTCCACTTGATACCAGCTGCCAACTAGACATGGAGCCATTGATCACTACCCGTTGAGCCTGACAATCTAGCCAGCTTTCTGTCCACCTTATAGTCCATTCATCCAGCCCATACTTCTTTAACTTGCTGGCAAGAATACTGTGGGAGACCATGTCAAAAGCTTTGCTAAAGTCAAGGAACAACATGTCCACTGCTTTCCCCTCATCCACAGAGCCAGTTATCTCGTCATAGAAGGCAATTAGATTAGTCAGGCATGACTTGTCCTTGGTGAATCCATGCTGACTTCCTGATCACTTTCCTCTCCTCTAAGTGCTTCGGAATTGATTCCTTGTGGACTTGCTCCATGATTTTTCCAGGGACTGAGGTGAGGCTGACTGGCCTGTAGTTCCCAGGATCCTCCTTCTTCCCTTTTTTAAAGATGGGCACTACATTAGCCTTTTTCCAGTCGTCCGGGACTTTCCTCAATAGTCATGAGTTTTCAAGATAATGGCCAGTGGCTCTGCAATCACATCCGCCAACTCCTTTAGCACTCTCAGATGCAGCACATCCAGCCCCATGGACTTGTGCACGTCCAGCTTTTCTAAATAGTCCTGAACCACTTCTTTCTCCACAGAGGGCTGGTCGCTTCCTCCCCATGCTGTGCCGCCCAGTGCAGCAGTCTGGGAGCTGACCTTGTTTGTGAAGACCGAGGCAAAAAAAGCATTGAGTACATTCGCTTTTTCCACATCCTCTGTCACTAGGTTGCCTCCATCATTCAGTAAGGGGCCCCCACTTTCCTTGACTTTCTTCTTGTTGCTAACATACCTGAAGAAACCCTTCTTGTTACTCTTAACATCTCTTGCTAGCTGCAACTCCAAGTGTGATTTGGCCTTCCTGATTTCACTCCTGCATGCCCAAGCAATATTTTTATACTCTTCCCTGGTCATTTGTCCAATCTTCCACTTCTTGTAAGCCTCTTTTTTGTGTTTAAGATCAGCAAGGATTTCACTGTTAAGCCAAGCTGGTCGCCTGCCATATTTACTATTCTTTCTGCACATCGGGATGGTTTGTCCCTGTAACCTCAATGAGGATTCTTTAAAATACAGCCAGCTCTCCTGGACTCCTTTCCCCCTCGTGTTATTCTCCCAGGGGATCCTGTCCATCAGTTCCCTGAGGGAGTCAAAGTCTGCTTTTCTGAAGTCCAGGGTCCATATTCTGCTGCTCTCCTTTCTTCCCTGTGTCAGGATCTTGAACTCGGCCATCTCATGGTCACTGCCTCCCAGGTTCCCATCCACTTTTGCTTACTAATTCTTCCGTGTTTGTGAGCAGCAGGTCAAGAAGAGCTCTTCCCCTGGTTGGTTCCTCCAGCACTTGTACCAGGAAATTGTCCCCTACACGTTCCAAAAACTTCCTGGATTGTCTGTGCACTGCTGTATTGCTCTCCCAGCAGATATCAGGGTGATTGAAGTCTCCCATGAGAACCAGGGCCTGTGATCTAGTAACTTCTGTGAGTTGCCTGAAGAAAGCCTCATCCACCTCATCCCCCTGGTCCGGTGGTCTATAGCAGACTCCCACCACGACATCACCCTTGTTGCTCGCACTTCTAAACTTAATCCAGAGACACTCAGGTTTTTCTGCAGTTTAATACTTGAGCTGTGAGCAGTCATACTGCTCTCTTACATACAGTGCAACTCCCCCACCTTTTCTGCCTTTCCTGTCCTTCCTGAACAGCTTATATCCATCCATGACAGTACTCCAGTCATGTGAGTTATCCCACCAAGTCTCTGTTATTCCAATCACATCAGTGTGATTGTCCTTTCAGTGTAATCAAAAAGCTTTTCTCCTTAACCATGAGCTCTGTGTTTGACACTGGTAATGTGTATTAGCTGCATACCCCATCTGAGAACTCTGGCAGTTGCCCATGTGGTACTTAAATTAGAGGGATACATTTGAAGGATTACATTCTATAGTGAGCTATCTGGAATAGACATTTCTGTTGGTAATGTCCTGCTTTTACCTTTTGTGTCTGTGCTGTAAGGTCAAGAGAATGTTTTTGTCCAAGATGGCTAAGTGACATATGTGAGGGGACCACTATCTTTGGGCCTGGGGGTGTTTGTATAACTTCATAACAGCAACAAACTTAATTGACATTTTCTTCTAAATAATATCAGTTGTGGTAAGTCATTGTCTTGTCACACAATAGTTACAGGCTTTTGCAATGGCACATTAATTACAATAATTGGGCAGTAAAGAAGCCATAGGGAACAGCTAATGTGCTGTACACCTAGATGAGGTTCTAGCTATAACACCTTATGTGTAATAATAAAATTTTGATGATTGACACAGCTGATAAGCCCTGATACTTTTGGTTTCTGATCTTTCATGTAGGTTTTTAAATTCTTTCATACTGTTCATCCCATAATCAAAATGTCACGAAACCGTTGAATACCATATTATTTTGAGTCTGTGTGTGTAAGTAAATGAGACTTACCTTCTCTTTCAATTTAAGAGAGGGGAAGAAAACAGATAAGCCCCTACCTCCTGCCTCCCACTATGTCTATCTAAGGTACTTGTATGGCCTTCATTACTATGTTATCAGAATGCTTTATGGTCTTCAATGCGTTTGTCCTTCCTTCTAGTTTACTTCTGGAACTGCTTGAACTTCTCTTTGACAAATTCAATGCTGTAGCGGCTGCTCACTCTGTGGTGCTGGGACATCTTCGGCAGACTGTGGCCTTTCCATCCAGCCTGTATGACGGTGATGTCAAATTGTATGACATGGCAGATGTGTGGGTGAAGATCCAGGATGTCTTGCAGGTAAGGATCTCTCAAACAGTCATGCACTCAGTTTAGACCAGCAATTTTTGCTGACAATTTGCCAGAAAATTCATTCCTATAGAGGCTCAAGAAGCATACATGCTGGAATTTGTCTTTATTGTTGGGTAAGTGTCCGTGTTGTTATAATGGACTGCTGGGTCCCAAAGCACATAAACCCCAGCAATCAACGTCTGTTTTGGCTTCATCTTTATGGTACGTGAAGAGGTGATACAAGTTACCTGCCAAGTTACCAAATGATGTTATCAAAAGCTTTCAAACAGTAACATTTAACTCAGTGTTGTTACCTTATCACATTTTCCTGTCACATGGAGTGTCACAACTGAAACCACCTGTCTCCTTTTGTCAGCATGCCTTCATTGCAGTCAGCTGAGACACTCAGGCTGGAGCTGCTGCCTGCATATTTTCTCTGAAGACTCTTCAACTTTTGTTCTAAATTGTGGTATACTCTGCTGTAAAGGATTATAGAAAGTTCCATGTTTTATTTCATAGACTTAGGGTTGGAAGGGACCTCAGGAGGTCATCTAGTCCAACCTCCTGCTCAAAGCATTTTCTTTGTTGTTCAGTTTAACTGCACAGTGGTGTGTGATAACTGTCTCTACATATATAGGTATGGATAACTGCATACACCACGTGTGACTTATTAAGTAGTTTTGATTGGCTTACCAGCTCTTTGCCAATTAATCTCTTTTCCCCGGGCCTCTTTCTAGCCCTGTAGGCATCTTCAAACAGGCTCTTTATAAAGAATCAGTTTGACCCACACACGTTTCTTTCTCTCCCGATGTGAATTTTAACCCTCCTTCCCTTTGTTATTATACCTGCCCAAACCTCAGGATAGATAATATTCAGCCCCAGGCTAGTGACCGTCACAAATTTTAAAAACCTTGTGCAATTAGAGCTGACTGGAACAGGTTAGTGGCAATGGTTAAGCTTGTGGATGGCAATAGAGTGCCTAGTTCATGCTCTGGCTATGCTATCTTGGCCCTTGAGGGCCAAAAAACCTTTAAGAGCTTTGGCAGTTCTGCCAGTCTCACTCTAGGGAACAGAGGCCCAGGAGTGAGAATCTTGCACAATGTTATTGCCAGAGAAGCAGAATTACAAGGCAAGTAATTTTCCCTTATCGGCAAGAGTTGGTGATGGTTGCATCCCTCATAAATGGTGAACTATAAAATTGAGAAAACCTTTATACTCTCCCCAACCGAGTGTGTCTCCTCCGTGACAGAAGAATCAAGTGAGAGAGCTTTAAACTTTGTTATTGGGACTGTTTCTTGTCATCTACTACCTGTGATGCTTAGTTGCTATAAGCCTGACTGTTCAGAGCTCAGAGGGAGCCATAACACCCTCCAGAAATGACCTAAAATAGCTTTTCTGCACATAAAAATGACAGCAATTCAAACTCCATAGTCTTGTGCCCATCTGGGGCTGGAAATAAGTGCTGGATCGTCATGGGAAGCTGGGAGTCTTCCCTATTTCTGTTTGTAGAGAGCTCCTATTTATTGCACTGCAGGGTCACAAGCATTGGTGGCTAGGTGCACTCCAGTGGGTGTGTGGGAGGAGCCTCTTTTATGAGGCCCCACTCTCCAGTGTGTGTGTGTGGAGTGGGGGAGGTCACTATCTTTATCTCAGCCTCCTATGGAGGGGAGGCCCCTAAGGTGGGGTTAGAAAGCGAGTCCTCCCCATACTCAGCAGCAGTTCCTGCCCCGCAGGCCGGGCCCATATCCCCTCCCTGGCCCATTGGCTTTTGCTGCTCGCAGCTGAAGGGCTTGACTCTGCACTTTTCAAGCAGGCAAGACTCATGTTGTCTTCAAAGGGACTCTTCTGCTATTAGAGTAGGATGAGAGATGATGGTTTAAAACCCCTTTTAAGATATATATCATTTAGTTTATTTTAAGTATCTGGCGTATCAGTTCTCATTTGTAAAGTTTTGAACAACATGGTGAGGTCTGGAAAACTTTCTTTCATCCCTGCTAAAAAAACTGAAAAGTTTCTTTCCTCTGGGCACATCATACACAAGGCCATTCTTAACAACTTCTTGGAGCTCAGGTCAAACATTAGTCAGAGCTGCTTGGCAGTGGTGTCCTTGACATTCATTTTAGTTGTCACTGTTTTTAATTTAATGCCAAAGGAAACCAGGTAAAATGTGGCATATAAAAAGAGTGGGAGATAAGATGGTTTGTTTGGTGGTGGTGGGGAAGATGGGGGTGGGAAGGATAAATAACTCCCTGTGATCTAGCCTCCCAGTTGGCCTTGTGGTAGTTTGTGTGCAGAGCCTGAAGACAGCTGGTTAGAGGCAGGGAGCCTAGTCCCCTGAGGGGACTACAAGTTTCAGGCAGTGTTGACTGGGTTGTGCACACGGGGTGGCCTGGAGCGGAGCAGAATTGGCAGGCTGAGAAAGTGCAGTGGTTATTTCTGACATGCTGGAGCGTAGCGATGTCCTGTATTTCATCTGTTGGAGCAACACTCTAGACTGCTCCTGAAGCTCTATGCCCCAGCGGCAGAGATAGACATGGAGGGAGGGGGAGTTAGGCCCCCTCCCCCAAGCCACCTGCTATTTATGTTCATAAGATAGTGGACTTTAAAGTTGACACTTTTAGGTATAGAAAACCTTTACTGGCCTATAACTAAATTGTGTCCATTCTGGTTCTTGAACAGCAATAATTTAAGGACTGAAATTCCACATTTTTGTGAGGAAGAAGAGGAAACATTTCTTTGGCAGCTTGTTTTTAAAAAAATCAGTGTATGTTTCAATGTGTTCAGGTGTTAGGAAGGATGGAAGAAATTGTGAGAAGATGGATTAGTGGCAGAAGTGAAGTCAGGTGATGCAGTCAAAGATGAATGAAATATATTAATGCCTATGCAGTGTGTCCCATGCCTCTACAATTTTTCACATGGATAACATGTCCTCTAATAGTGTGTGTGCATGTGTAATATATTATGAAGTAGCTGTTTTTCTAGCAGCATGCATACATACATACATTTGTGTGTATATGTTGGGGGTGGAGAGGCACCCTTGTGAAAAATGTAAGACGGTATTAATTTTTTTCTATCAGCTCAAATGACCTGACTTATTTTTCCTGTAGATGTCTGAATGTTTCCCAGTAATATTCACTGTTAGTGCTCGATTCTGTTGTAACCCATGTGCCTAATAGGGAGATATCTCTTTAAGAGACCTATTGGTGGGAGGCAGGAGTGAGTTGTGTCTGAGTCATTGTTGCTAGGCAGATTTAGCACCCCACATCCAGAAGCTTCTGGAATTGGGTGTGGTAGTTTCGGGTATGCTCCGATAGGTTCCCTGTTACTGGCATCACACTCCATGAGGGCAAGCGGTCAGGGTAGCTGCTTTGCAGGGGGCCATGTGCCCTGGGTGAGTTGGGAGAAGCTGAGCCCAGGAGCAGAAAGCAGGCTGTCGTCCCTAACTCTGAAGCATTTTGCAGCAGTTTTTTTTATATCTATATACTTAATGGAGTGATGGGTTAATCAGTTAGCTGGCTGGCTAACAGTGATTTCAGCAGAGGAAGAGTCTGCATGGATTCCAACTGAAGATTTCTACAAGCAAGTGGAGGGAAGATGTTGTTGTTTTAGACTCAGCAGACTGTATAGATTTGGTGATCAAAGACTGAGACTTAGGTGAACTGAACCTAAGTTTTTGGGAATTCTCTGTTACTTCTCACTGTGGTTCTGTGGGGACTAAACTGTTCAGATTTTAATTTTTCTTTATTTATGTTTATATATGACTGTGAAGATAATGCCTGTGGATTATAAAATACCATATTATGCTGTAAAAATTAGATAATTATTTATCATAAAATTTTATAAAGTTGTTTAATTAAATTCATTTTTTAGTTCCTTTTGGGACTTGAATGTGGGGAGTTTGAGCCTGTGCAATCCTTGCTGAAAATCCTTAGTAGAGACTGAACTCTGGGTCTCCAGCTACTTTTCTATGGGAGTTGGGGTTTTTTTTTAGCACTGGAGAAGAGCAACGAAGTGTACTCTAGTCTAGCCCACCCAAAGGTTACACTATTATGTTACTCCTGGGGGCATTCTGTGCGGAATAAAATAAAAATCCTGAGCACAATATTTTAAAATTCAACAAGATTCTGCAATTTTTATTTGTCAAAATAACACTAAGTTATCACTCTAGTTCCAATTATTTTGGTAATTTATTTCAAAATACCTGTCAGCAAGTATGTCTGTAAAAATACAGACACACACAAAAATTCTCCCAGGAGTAGAGATTTAAAGAAACCTCACCTCTATGACAACCCAGTTCCTGTTTCTCTGCCCCATTTCCCTCCAGAGCCCAGCCAGGGGGCCAGACACCCACAACCCCTCCCTCCCCCAGAGCCCAGATACCCCTCACCCCGACAGCCAAGCTGCAGTCCCCCCCCTCCCCCCCGGCCCAGATACCCACACCCTCTGGCCCTTCAGAGTAACACCAGCATTTAGTTAGATCCTGCTGAAATGTCACCTGTCTGATATGCCAGTCATCTTGTCAGCTGTGTGCTATCAGGGTGTGCAATGCCATGCTGCACTAGAAAACCAAGAAACATCACGACTCTACATCTTTTGAATTGGAGAGTGCCTGTTGGGTCAGGTATCCTGCCTCCAGGTAAAGTCTTTACCAGATTTCTTCTTTTTGTGATATTAATAACTCTCCATTTGCTCCATCCAAGGTTCTCAATGTCCAGGACCTGTGGATCCCCCTCTTAGGCTGGGGGGGCATCCGTTAGCAGTGGATGGGCTTCGCCCGCCTGCTTCCCGGATCCCAATAGGATCCAAGGTTCTCAAGATGCATTACAAACATCAAAAAGAAGAGGAGTACTTGTGGCACCTTGGAGACTAACAAATTTATTAGAGCATAAGCTTTCGTGAGCTACAGCCTACCTACTTCATCGGATGCATAGAATGGAACATATGCATCCGATGAAGTGGGTTGTAGCCCACGAAAGCTTATGCTTTAATAAATGTGTTAGTCTCTAAGCTGCCACATGTACTCTTGTTCTTTTTGTGGATACAGACTAACATGGTTGCTACTCTGATACAAACATCAAGTAGTTTAGTTGGCAAAACCTGCATGAAATATTTTATAGGTGGGGAAACTGAGATGCAGAGAGATGAAGTGATTGGCCAAATGCACAAAAGAAGTCTTTCAAAACAGAATCCATACCTACTGTCTGCCAGTCCTGTGTCTTTAAGAAAAAGACAATCCTTCTGCACTTTAATCTGTTGTATTATTTCATAGCTGGGGATCGCAGAAAAGTTAAATTGTAAAAAGTGTGCTCCCTCCAGTATGTACATATCTTTTTCCGATACTTATCTGTAGTCATCCTGTTATACATAGGAGGGAAGTATGGGTTAGTGATTAGTGCAGGAGATTGAGGATAGGGGAAGACATCTTCACTGCTGAGTTACTCCAGAGTTAGACTAGTGATTGGCACCCAAGTTTGAGTGCCTGTGTGTGAGGAGCCACACTGCAAAATCATACCCGAGTTACTGATTCCTCACATGTCCGTTAATGGCACTCTGTGCTTCAGTAAGCTGAGAGCCACTGATTCTTTCCCAGTGAATTCTGGGAGAACCTTTCTGTCTTTCTGGGCACACAGAGGGAATTGTGGGAATGTATTGGAAGACAGTCAGCACTCAGATGACTTAGCCTGCATCCTCCTCTCTGTGAGGTGGATGGGTTACCAGCATGAATTAAAGCAGCACCTGAGCTTTAACCTATGCCCCCATCTTGTTATACCAATAAAATAAAAACCAGCAGGATCTTAAAGGGGAAAAGGCAGAATGCCACATTAATTGTGACTACAGAAAGAATCATAGTAAACAGTTAGTTATAGCTATAATACATACACAGGTTCTGCAAGGTTGTTATCATAATTACCAGCTTTAGAGTTGCTCATGTCAAGCCACTGGCCAGGTGGCCTGGACACGAGGAGGGAGCAGGGCCTAGTCAGATGCTCATCTGATGCTCCTGGAAGTTGGTTTGCAGAATTAGACCCAAAAGTTCTCAGTTTCTAGAGTCCATTTTTATAGGAATTTATTCCTACGCCAGTCTATGGGAATTGCTTCATCATGCTGTTGCTGAATCAATCAGCAGATGGCACATTCCTGACGGCTCCGTGCTGCCAGATGTTATCTTGTTCTTCGGTTCTCCCATCCTTGAGGCTGTTGGGTGGATTCCAGTCTGCCCTCCGGGGGTCCTTTTAATACCTCGCAAGCTGAGCAAATTGGGCCTGATCAGTATTTGGATGGGAGACTTCCAGGGAAAATCTAGAAGATAGAGGAAGAAGTACTAGCAGATCAACAGGTGGTGGTGGTATTTATTTGGATTCTCTTCTGCTCAATAGTACTAAAAATTCCACAGTATGGTGTTTGGGGTGCATTTTGCTTCTACTGGTGCCCTGTTTTTCACAATTATAATACAAAAATCCTGGCCATGTTTGATCATTAAATATTGCCTGGCACGCTTTATAAGCCGGTACGAAACTGCAGAAAAACCTGAGTGTCTCTGGATTAAGTTTAGAAGTGTGTGCAACAAGAGTGATGTAGTGGTGGGAGTCTGCTATAGACCACCGGACCAGGGGGATGAGGTGGATGAGGCTTTCTTCCGGCAGCTCACGGAAGCTACTAGATCGCATGCCCTGATTCTCATGGGTGACTTTAATTTTCCTGATATCTGCTGGGAGAGCAATACAGCGGTGCATAGACAATCCAGGAAGTTTTTGGAAAGCGTAGGGGACAATTTCCTGGCGCAAGTGCTAGAGGAGCCAACTAGGGGGGGTGCTTTTCTTGACCTGGTGCTCACAAACCGGGTAGAATTAGTGGGGGAAGCAAAAGTGGATGGGAACCTGGGAGGCAGTGACCATGAGTTGGTTGAGTTCAGGATCCTGACGCAGGGAACAAAGGTAAGCAGCAGGATACGGACCCTGGACTTCAGGAAAGCAGACTTCGACTCCCTCAGGGAACGGATGGCCAAGATCCCCTGGGGGACTAACTTGAAGGGGAAAGGAGTCCAGGAGAGCTGGCTGTATTTCAAGGAATCCCTGTTGAGGTTACAGGGACAAACCATCCCGATGAGTCGAAAGAATAGTAAATATGGCAGGCGACCAACTTGGCTTAATGGTGAAATCCTAGCGGATCTTAAACATAAAAAAGAAGCTTACAAGAAGTGGAAGGTTGGACATATGACCAGGGAAGAGTATAAAAATATTGCTCGGGCATGTAGGAATGTTATCAGGAGGGCCAAATCGCACCTGGAGCTGCAGCTAGCCAGAGATGTCAAGAGTAACAAGAAGGGTTTCTTCAGGTATGTTGGCAACAAGAAGAAAGCCAAGGAATGTGTGGGCCCCTTACTGAATGAGGGTGGCAACCTAGTGACAGAGGATGTGGAAAAAGCTAATGTACTCAATGCTTTTTTTGCCTCTGTTTTCACTAACAAGGTCAGCTCCCAGACTGCTGCGCTGGGCATCACAAAATGCGGAAGAGATGGCCAGCCCTCTGTGGAGATAGAGGCGGTTAGGGACTATTTAGAAAAGCTGGACGTGCACAAGTCCATGGGGCCGGACGAGTTGCGTCCGAGAGTGCTGAAGGAATTGGCGGCTGTGATTGCAGAGCCACTGGCCATTATCTTTGAAAACTCGTGGCGAACCGGGGAAGTCCCGGATGACTGGAAAAAGGCTAATGTAGTGCCAATCTTTAAAAAAGGGAAGAAGGAAGATCCTGGGAACTACAGGCCAGTCAGCCTCACCTCAGTCCCTGGAAAAATCATGGAGCAGGTCCTCAAAGAATCAATCCTGAAGCACTTGCATGAGAGGAAAGTGATCAGGAACAGCCAGCATGGATTCACCAAGGGAAGGTCATGCCTGACTAATCTAATCGCCTTTTATGATGAGATTACTGGTTCTGTGGATGAAGGGAAAGCAGTGGATGTATTGTTTCTTGACTTTAGCAAAGCTTTTGACACGGTCTCCCATAGTATTCTTGTCAGCAAGTTAAGGAAGTATGGGCTGGATGAATGCACTATAAGGTGGGTAGAAAGCTGGCTAAATTGTCGGGCTCAACGGGTAGTGATCAATGGCTCCATGTCTAGTTGGCAGCCGGTATCAAGTGGAGTGCCCCAAGGGTCGGTCCTGGGGCCGGTTTTATTCAATATCTTCATAAATGATCTGGAGGATGGTGTGGATTGCACTCTCAGCAAATTTGCGGATGATACTAAACTGGGAGGAGTGGTAGATACGCTGGAGGGGAGGGATAGGATACAGAAGGACCTAGACCAATTGGAAGATTGGGCCAAAAGGAATCTGATGAGGTTCAATAAGGATAAGTGCAGGGTCCTGCACTTAGGACGGAAGAACCCAATGCACAGCTACAGACTAGGGACTGAATGGCTAGGCAGCAGTTCTGCAGAAAAGGACCTAGGGGTGACAGTGGACGAGAAGCTGGATATGAGTCAGCAGTGTGCCCTTGTTGCCAAGAAGGCCAATGGCAAAAATGATTAGGGGACTGGAACACATGAGTTATGAGGAGAGGCTGAGGGAGCTGGGATTGTTTAGCCTGCAGAAGAGAAGAATGAGGGGGGATTTGATAGCTGCTTTCAACTACCTGAAAGGGGGTTCCAAAGAGGATGGCTCTAGACTGTTCTCAATGGTAGCAGATGACAGAACGAGGAGTAATGGTCTCAAGTTGCAGTGGGGGAGGTTTAGATTGGATATTAGGAAAAACTTTTTCACTAAGAGGGTGGTGAAACACTGGAATGCGTTACCTAGGGAGGTGGTAGAATCTCCTTCCTTAGAGGTTTTTAAGGTCAGGCTTGACAAAGCCCTGGCTGGGATGATTTAACTGGGAATTGGTCCTGCTTTGAGCAGGGGGTTGGACTAGATGACCTTCTGGGGTCCCTTCCAACCCTGATATTCTATGATTCTATGATTCTATAAGGGTACGGGTGCTAATCCTTGGGCCCTGGGAAAATTTCAGTGTGTTATAACACTTTGCCAGATAGAATTCTCCTTGCAGTTTTAGTTATATGTTGTTCTTCACTTTCTGTTCTAAACTGTGGAGCAGCTTAGAAACACCTGCCAGGGATCATAGAATATCAGGATTGGAAGGGGCCTCAGGAGGTCATCTAGTCCAATCCCCTGCTCAAAGCAGGACCAATCCCCCATTTTTGCCCCAAATCCCTAAATGGCCCCCTTAAGGATTGAACTCACAACTCTGGGTTTAGCAGGCCAATGCTCAAACCACTGAGCTATCCCTTCCCCTGATAGCTCTATGTTAACTTGGTTGATCTGTGTTAACTTGGTTTTGCCTTAAGATTGTTTTTTATCTGCACTGTGCTTATAAAAAGAAAAAAGGGAAACAAAAACCATCATTTTACCTCAGTTTTGGCAGCACCTCAGTGGCAAGTGATTGATGCTTATAGGTTAAAATCCAAATTCTGCCTTGGATGCAAGTAGCAGGTGTAATGGGATACCTCGATGAGACTTGCTACAGACTCAGATTGCAGAATTTTGCCTTCCAGTTTGTAAAGCACTCTAGATGTCTTTCAGGTGAAAGGGACTATATAAATCTAAAATCAGTATAAAACTCCTTTATACTTGTTGAGAACCGTGCTAATATCAGTGATGTTGGTGCACAATCTAAGCATTAAACAAAAAACTCATTAATTTTAAGCTCCATTAGAGATGCAAGGAAAAAAAACACGTTTGCCAAATGGAAAAGGGCTAAATTGGTAGAAGAAAAATTTTAATTTCAAGCTTCAAAAGAGTACAACAATTAATGGGAGCATTTAAAAAAAAAAAAGAGAACTACTTGATGGGTATCCTTTTAAAATTAATGCAAAAAATAAGGAAAGAAGAGAGAGAAACCCCCCAGTAATAAAAAATTGCCATAATTAGAAAAAAAAAATTACAGTGAGGCCTAGTGGCTACAGGTAAGATTAGAGCCCCATTGTGCTAGGCCCCGTATAGACCCATGGTAAGAGACAATCCCTGCCCTGAAGATTTTACAGTCTCAAAAGCAAAGATAGACAAAAGGTGGGAGGGGAAACAGAGGCACAGAGAGGTGAACTTACTTTTCCAGGGTCACATAGGCAAGAGCAGAGACTAAAATCAGTGTTTCCTGACAGGGCCATCTCTACCCATACACAAAGTACGCAGCTGAGTAGGGCACCAGGAAATTTGGGGCACGACATTTCCAGGTGCCCAATGTAGCTGCTCCAGCCCCTGCCCTGCCTCTTCCTCATGGTCCCTGCCCCTGTCCCAAGGCCCCCACCCCCACTCCCCTGAGGACTGCAGCAGGGCTGGCCCTGCACTCACTGGCGGCGGGAAGTACAGCGGCCTGGCCCTAGCTGCGCTGCCAGTGAGCGCTGGGGGGTGGTTCCCCTCTCCCCCCAAGCCAGCTCCCCCCACCCGCTCTGTGGAGGCCTGGCCCCCTCCCCCCGTGAGGGGCGGGGGAGTGGCTGCGTAGGGCCCCAGAATAGCTAGGGACTGCCCTGTTTCCTGAATCCCAATCCAGCTCCCTACTCAGTGGACCACAACATTTTGTAGTAACAGATGGCTTCTAAGAGCAGGTGGACCAAATTTTCTTTTGTAGCTGTTGTTCAGAATGCATCATCTTGAAGTTTCTCCCAACAATTTTAAGATTATGAAGCATCTGTTTCCCATTAGTGCTTTTGAGGAGCAGACTGAAGTGTTTTTCCCAGTGAGATTGTGAAGTGGTTAGTGCACTTTAAATCAAGTTTGCATTTCAAACTGCCAACACTACTATTTTTGTTCTGAATAAGTGGTGTATACAAATGTATAAAAAGAAAGGGTGGTAAGCCTGAAAATCACTTCTGAGCTCTTGTCTTCTGGAACGATTACTCAGTGGGAGACTATAGAAGAGATTAAACAGTATCTGCAATTAAGTGGAAAAAATCCCTGCCTTAAACTGATTCCCCAAACTCTTGAAAATCCCATCAGTTAGGTTCATTGTTTGCTATTCTGATTCTTATCAGCATCCTCTGCTCTTCACCTTTGCAACCAGATCAGCCAACTAGAATTAGGCGAGACTGTGAGTAGTTCATCAGCAATGTGGGCAAGGTTTATACTGGCATAAAACCACACTTTTTTTTTTGATGCGCTGAGCTTATTCACACTGCGTTTGTGTGAGCAGCTTTAGAGGCAGTGAGACATACACTTACCAGCATCATAAAAAGTACTATGGATGAGAAAAGACCAGATGCTCATCATGTCCACACTGCAAGAGATCTAATCTTTCAGCAGTGCATGTGTGATTCATGCAGTAAACTCCTACTAATGATAGAGGGCTGCTGATACCCCAGGGAAAAGTCTGAAAACTATTGTATTTCAAAACCTTTCTGCTGCCATGTTGTACATTTTTTTGTATTTTTCCATTGTTATTTAGTATGCCTGACATTTACATGACAATAGGATAGGGACTTTCTTTTCTGTGTTCACCTGCTCCTGGTGTTTATTCCTGACCCAAAATCCTAATCCTCTGTATTTCTTTGACACTGCATGTTTCTTCAGGAACCATGTGTGAAGTTGGAAACTACAGGGCTACATTGCTTAAAAGCCTTTTAAAAATTCCCTTCTACCAAGAATTCTTGTTCTCCTTACTTGTACCCTGTCCTGACCTGATCATATTTGCAGGAGAATTATTAGAAACCGTAGATCCTGGACTAGGTTCTCTGTTAGGATTGCTTTGTATTGCCAGAACAGCACAAAGCAGCTGTAGTGTACCCATGAATTGAACTTTGTACCTTTTTTCTTTTCAATAAAATGATACATCTTTGAATTTAGTGTTGGTGAAAGGTGCTGGCCTGACAGCCTTAGAGATTGAAGACATCTTTGTATAGGTTGGGTAGCAGAAATTCAAGGCTTTTTCTCCTTCATTCCATTGGTGTGCTTCAACAGTCGCCTAGAAGGGATCACCTCTACCAGGAGAAGAGGGAGTCCAGTCTACACGGCTTAGTCACTTATTGACTGCTTTTGCGAGCCTGCCATTTGTGGAGGAAGATTTTGGTACATGGACACCTGAAACTGGACCGGAGCTCACCAATTCACTTCGCACAAGCCAGCAAACAACTTGAAGATACTGTTTTTATGCAAATCGCCTTCACTAATAAAGAATGAGAGAGAAGAAATATGTAGACAGTAGGGGAGAGAAGCTAAACATCCCATTCAAGATGTTTAAAGGAAGTTTTCATGAGCAGATTATTTGCTATATGTATCATGGGAATTAGCCATGCCAAGCCCCTTTGCATTGATAACCCAATCTGTGTCCACATTATCTTGCTTTCTCATTATAATATTTGTATCATGCTGTTCATTTTCAAAATGTTTTATAGTCACCATCTAATTCTAACAACTCTCCAAGGAGTTGGATCTTATCTTCATTTTACAGATGGGGAAACTTAGTGAGCTTCAGACCAAAATTTTCAGACATGTCCACTCCTTTTAGGTGTCTGTTTTTTTTGGTGTTCATTTTTGAGATACCCAGAGCTAGTTGTCTGGGATGAGGAGTATCTTCAGCTTCCATTGACTTAGAAGTGTTTAAAAGATGGAATTGACCTATTTGGTGCTTCTTAGTAACCTCATCCACGTATTTTATTCTTTGTTCCAAGTGGTTTCACCTATGCTAGAAGTTCTCAGACTTTTATATAATTTAGACCATATCTTAACTGAGAGAAAGCGTTATGGGCACCTTCCCCCGCCACTAATCCTGAGGGAATTCTGCAACAAAACAAATAAAATTTCTGTGCACAATATTTTAAATTTGTGCAAATTTCATTTATCAATAAATGTGGAGGCTACAGCGTGGCAGTGGGGAGCACAGGCCAGTGGCTGCATGGAGGTGGGAGATGGCCCTGAAGCCTTCCCCCTCCCTGCACCCCCAAGACATGGACTCGGGGGTGAGGCTGCACCTGACCCTGACACAGTGCAAGGGCTGGGCCTTCCCCAGAAACATCCCGGGGCTCTGCCCCTCTGCGCCATGGGCACCAGGTGTTGGGCAGGCAGACTCAGCCCAGCAGGATCCAAGTGTGGAGGGGCTAAGTGTGGGGGGATCTAGGTGTAGCGTGAGAGAGTTCTGTGTGGGGCAATCTGGGTGTGGGTGGCTCAGTTGGGGGGTCTGGTTGTAAAGGGGATTTGGATGCATAGGGGCTCATTGGTGGGTTCTGGGTGCAAGGGCAATGGGACTGGGTGGTGAAACACTGGAATGCGTTACCTAGGGAGGTGGTAGAATCTCCTTCCTTAGAGGTTTTTAAGGTCAGGCTTGACAAAGCCCTGGCTGGGATGATTTAACTGGGAATTGGTCCTGCTTTGAGCAGGGGTTTGGACTAGATGACCTTCTGGGGTCCCTTCCAACCCTGATATTCTATGATTCTATGATTCTATGACTGTGCCAGGAGGTCCAGGGGAAGGTGGCTGGGGTTCAGTGGGGTGGGTCTAGGTGCAGGAGTGGTTGTCTGGTTGCATGGAGGTGGGGCTTGGCAGGAGGGTAGTCTGGGTGCAGGGGTGGGTGTCTGTTGGGGCCCAGATGCAGGGGGATGGGTCTCGGTGGGGTGGGGATTTAGGTGTGGGGGGCTCGGTGGAGGGTTCTGGGTGCGAGGGGTGAGGCCTGGTAGGTGGGGTCTGGGTATGAGGGGGTCGAGATGCACAGGGATTGGGTGGACTGAAGAGCAGCTCCCCTCACAGTGACTCCACCCCCACCCTGACTGAGGAGTGATGGGGGCAAGAAGTGCATGGCAGGGAGATTTGGAGCTTCCTGCAGCTGGGGGAAGGGATCCTGGGGGTTCCTGGCCTCTCCATGCAGGGTAAGTGTGCTCCTACCTCATCCCCAGCTCAGCCGGGACTAGAAGGGTAGGAGCCACTGATGGGGGGCAGGGGAGGGCCAGATGCAGGGGAGGGGGGGCTTGGTGGGAGCAGCCTGGTGCGACAGGGTGGGGCTTGGTGGAGTGGGGTTCAGGTGCAGGGGGCTAAGTGGGGGGGTTCTGGGTACAAGGAGGCTTGGGCTGGCGGCGGTCTGTGGGTATGGGGTGGGGTCCGGATGTACAGAGGTTGAGCGGACAGGGGGGTGGGTCTGGCCTGGGCGTCCCTAGCCTCCTACCCCCCCGCAGTGATTTACTTTTCTGCCGGCTATTCTGGGTGCCTGAAAGGCCATGCCTGCACTGCTCGGGAGGGGCATGTGACTCCTCTTGCAGCTTCCCCCTCAGAAAGTCATTTTTCTGCAGGGAAGCAAAGAAATCTGCAGGGAACGTGAATTCTGCTCCTTTGCAGTGGCACAGAATTCCCCCAGGAATACACCTCATATGTAATTATGCAGATCACCTCCCCTCCCATTCAGAATCACACAACATTCCTGTGTCAGCTACAGCAAGTAGGAGTAGTATATCGAGAATATTTAATATACTTTTAGCTGTTTCAATGTGGAAATGAGGAAAACCAGAACCATCTGACTAGCCAGCTGTTTGTTGACCACGACCAAATACCGAGTATACCTCTGGTGATCCACAGACTCCAGTTGAAGAACCTTTGTCTTACACACCTTTATTCTAGCTGCCCAAACCCTAGTCTTTAGATGGAAGCAGTGCTGCTCTCCATGCAGTGGTTGAGAATATGTTGACACTAGCCTTGTAAACCTGTTTTTATTAGTTTATAACTCATTCGTAAAAAAAACTAAAAAAACCCATGCTTTGGGCTCAAGTTTGGCAAATAAGACCTCAGCATGGGAGAAATTGATATATAACCAATTAAAATTGCTCTCTTTTCATTTTATAAAATCAATATAAATATAGGGAGGCAAAAGACATTAAACCTGGTTATACAGCAAGAGATATGAAAAATAGAGAGGTTAGTTCACAACAGCATTTTATATGTTTAAGAAAATATTATACTGAAATGGACTTGTCTCTGTCAGTAACTGCGTGGACTTATTGAACAATTACTGACTGAGGAAATATCTGTTAGCTATTATCTTCAAAAACTCGTGGAAGACTGGAGAAGTTTCAGAGGACTGGCAGAGGGCCAATATAGTACCAATCTATAAAAAGGGGAATAAAGGCAACAGCCCGGTCAGCTTAACTTGGTACCTAGAAAAATGAAGGAGCAAATAAGCAATGAATTTGCAAACAAAAAAAGAAGATAATAAGGTGATAAGTAACAGTCAACATGGATTTGTCAAGAAGACATCGTGTCAAACCAACCTAATACATTTCTTTGATAGTGTAACAAGCCTTGTGGATAGTGGGGAAGCGGTAGTTGTGGTGTATGTTGAATTTAGTAAGGCTTTTGATACTGCCCTGCATGACCTTCTCATAAACAAACTAGAGAAGTACAGCCTAGATGGAGCTATTATAGGGTGGGTGCATAACTGGTGTTGGAAAACTTTTCCAAGAGAGTAGTTATCAGTAAGGCTAAGATTTAGTCACTGGTATTTTTTGTAAAAGTCATGGAGAGGTAACGGGCGATAAATAAAAAATTGACGGCCTGTGAATCTGTCCATGACTTTTACTAAAAATACTCATGACTAAATCTCTACTTCTGGGGTCCTGCTGCTCCGGGCCCCTGCTTGGGAGAGCCTTGCTCCAGTGCTGGAAGTTGACTTCCCCCTAGCCGCTGCTCCTGGGGGCTGCGCTCTGGACATCCTCCAGGCGCCCCTGGGACCGCTGCTGCTCGGGTGCTCCCTGGAGCGAGCCACACCAGCCACTGTCCCAGTGCCAGCTGCTTGGGGCCACCTGTGCAGCCACCAGGACCACTGCTCAGGTGCTCCCTGGGGCCGCATGAACAGCGGCTGGTGCAGCTAGCCCTGGGGACTGCCGGAGCAGCTGGCCCCAGGTTGCTCCAGCAGTGGAAATGCGTGACTTCCGTGATCTCCATGAAAGAATCACAGCCTTTGTTATCAGTGGTTCACAGTCAAGCTGGAAGGATATATCGAGTGGCATCCCACAGGGATCGGTCCTGGGTCTGCTTGTGTTCAGTATCTTCATAAATGATATAGATAATGGCATAAAGAGTACACATATAAAGTTTGTGGATGATACCAAGCTGGGAGGCGTTGCAAGTTCTTTGGAGGATAGGATTAAAATTCAAAGTAATCTGGACAAACTGCAGAAATTGTCTGAAATAAATAGGATGAAATTCCATAAGGACAAAGGCAAAGTACTCCACTTAGGAAGGAAAAACAATTGCACACACATGAAATAGGAAATGACTGCCTAGGAAGGAGTAGTGCAAAAAATGGATCTCAGGGTTATAGTGGATCGCAAGCTAAATATGAGTCAACAGTGTAACACTATTGCAAAAAGAGCAATCATTATTCTGGGATATATTAGCCGGAGTGTCGTAAGCAAGACACAGAAGTAATTATTCCTCTCTACTCTGCACTGATAAGGCCTCAACTGCAGTATTGTGTCCAGTTCTGGGTGCCACATTGCAGGAAAGATTTGAACAAATTGGAGAAAGTTCAGAGGAGAGCAAGGAAAATGATTAAAGGTCTACAAAACATGACCTATGAGGAAAGATTGAAAAAACTGCATTTGTTTAGTCTAGAGAAGAGAAGACTGAGGGGGGACGTAACGGTTTTCAAGTATATAAAAGGTTGTTACAAGGAGGAGGATGAAAAATTGTTTTCATTAACCTCTGAGGATAGGACAAGACTCAATGGGCTTAAATTGCAGCAAGGGAGGTTTAGGTTGGACATTAGGAAAAACTTCCTTACTGTCAGGGTAGTTCAGCACTGGAACAAATTGCCTTGGGAGGTTGTGGAATGTATGTAATAGGAGGTTTTTAAGAACAGGTTAGACAAACACCTGTCAGGAATGGTTTAGTTATCATGCAGTCGTGCCTTGACTGCAGCAGACTGGATTAGATGACCTATTGAGGTCCCTTCCAGTCCTACATGTCTATGATTCTATGATACTGTATGCTTAGGGCTTAATTTCCAGAGGTGTAGAGCACCCATAGCACACCTATTGATGAAGATATTTCGCATCTCTGATCATCAGGCATTTAGTTCTTAATTATGCATTTTCTGGCACTCTGATTTGTATGATGATTGAACAGTTATTTCTCAGTAACCATATAGTACGCAAATTCCTGTATTCTGGTTGGCCAATGACCATTAGCTAATCAAAGTGCAGGTTGGGATTTACATAAATCCTGAATAACTATACAGTGATTATTTGAGCCCCTCTGCCCTGATTGACGGCAGTGTTCAGAACTTCCAACCCGTATGCAAACAACAAACATAGTGGCTGAGGTAATGTCTTTTATTGGATCAACTTCTGTTGGTGAGAGATACAGGCTTTTGTGCTTACAAAGAGCTTTTCTTCACACCTGAAGAAGAGCTCTAGACAAGCTTGAAAGCTTGTCTCTCCCACCAGTGGAATTTGGTCCAGTAAAATATATTACCTCATCCACTTTGTCTCTCTAACATGATTTTACAAGTAGCGATCAGGTAAACCAGACTGCACAGTATATTCGCAAGAGGGTTAGAGCACTGAACTTGTGCGAGCAGGAAAAGAGAAGAAATGAAATCAGAACTGCTTAGCTACAGTGTAAACTATTTAATTGATGGGCCTGATTCCCTGCTGCCTTGTACCTTGTGGGCTACTCCTGTGAAAAGTGGGTGTGAAATTATACCATTCTTTGTGGATGTATAAGTGACAACACAAGGGTGGGTGGCAGCTGAGAATTAGGCCTGGTAAATTCAATGCCACATGCCTAGGGGACAGTTGTCACTGAGTTATAGTTATTGTACTGAAATGTGCACTCTGTCCTCTTGCTCTTCTGCTCTGGCTACTGGAGTATTGGCAACCCCAAGTATTGAAAAATCATTTGTCAGGCTTTTGAAATCATGAGATTTTAAAAATAAATGCTGTGGGGTTGTTTTTTTATTTGCCTTCTGGTTTCCGAGTCTGTAGGTTTTATGTCTTCAAGCTTTCCACCACAACCAGGAGCACTAGAAACTTACCATTTAGAAAAAATGAAAGATGTGATTCTCAAAATAATCACCCAGTTCTGGGCTGGTGCTTTAAGAGAAATGCCCAACATGGCAAGAAATGACAATACCGTCTCTCTCGTCTCTCTGCTCTTTTGCTACTCCCCTCAGAACTCTTACTGCCTTAAAATCAGTCCTTAAAATCAGATTTAGTTTCTTACCAGCAATCTTTCCACACCTTCCCTTAACGTTTACTATTGTCCCGGATGCCTTAGCATTGTTTGTGTTGGAGTGTAATCTTTTCAGAGCAGCAGATGGCACTCTCTCTGGTTTATGTAGCATCATCTGCTTTGTGCCACTGCATAAAAGAGGAACATACTGCTGATCTGTTTTGAACTTGATTAGCTTGTGAGATATGACAAGATCACACTTCAGTGTGGCATTATTACTAGTTTATGCTGCCATATTTGACAGAGAATCTCTGTTGTATATCTCAGTGAATAAACTTACTCTGAGTTTCCTATTTCTTAAAATTCAGATATAGGTAACAGTAATGGCAGCCATCTGTAGAATGGAAGGCAGCTGGTGGTCTGTATAAATGGCCTTTGTTCCCTGTCTTGTTCTTGGAATATCAAATATAGCTCCTTGAACATTGCAGTATTTGACTGGATGTATGTGTTAATAGCAGCTGTATTTAGCTTAGAATCAGCACGTTACTTACCCTCTTTTGGTAAATGACTGGAAAAGACATTAACTGTGTCCACACTAGAGAAGAGAAGGAACTATGGAAACACATTTGCATCCGAGGAAAGGGGTGATGAGGGAATTAGTTAATTAAATGTGGCCTGTATACAGTCATTTTACTCTTGGTATGCAATGTAATTAAATGCCTTGTAAAGCTCCTTGGGATCCTTGGTTACTGGAAAAGGACTGCAGGAACGTGAGTTATTGTTGATGTATTGAGCAACCATCAGTGAGACAGAGTTGTAGAAAAAAAAGGAGTATGAATCAACAATGTAGTATTCTTTCCAGTGGTAATAGAAACTAACCTGGGCTCTTTAGCCTCTAGTATAGCTCTGCTGGAAGAACTTGAAAAATAAAAGAATAAAATGAGAAATGGATGACATTTACTTTTCGTTTCAGAATACCATGACTATGTGGTTCTGATAATTGTATTTGCTTTGGGTTCCCTTTTTTCCAGTTGAATTCTGTACCCCATGTTTGCGTGTTTTTAACATACATTTGGACTTAGTTTTACTGGTCACCTCTTACCATAATCACTATGGAACAGTTCTTTATTTCCAATGTCTTTTTGATTTGTTTGGTGTAGGTTATTATGAACCATCCTATAGAGTTCTATCGCAGGGAGATGAACTCTTTTGGAAAGTCCAGCCTAAGGGAGTTTGGTGCCCAAATCCCATGATTAGTCAATGGAATTTGGGCACCTCCCTCCCTTTGATGTCTTTGAAAATCCCAACCTTAATTCTCTGTTAAACTTGATAACATGTCTTAAAAGATCAGAGAAGACTATAGAAAAATAGCATTGTACAGAAATCTGTAGGGCCTTTTCATAAATGGGGTGTTACTTGTCTGGCTTGGTTGCAAGGAACCTCTCTCCTTCTGAGAGACCCCCTTTGGAAAGGATTTTTCGCCTACCTGGCCTCATTGAGCAGGTGTAGGTAGGGGTTCTGGTTTCTTTGCTTTCCCTTAGCTGACCTAAGACCTTGAGCGCAACTCTGTGGCCAAGAGGCAGCAAGAAAGTATTGAATGTACTACTCTGCAGGGTCATTCCACCTGCATGAGGGCTAATCTTGACTCTAATTTCCCTTTCTAGCCTTAAACTATCAGGAGTTGCTGTATATGAAAAGCAGAATAATCCAAATCAGATAAACCTCCCAGTAGGTCAGTAAATAGATAAATCACTGTTCTCTCTTAAGCATATTATTCGAAGTCTTTCCCTGTTGCTCACATATGACTGTGACAAAACCTAGCAGATTTACAGATGATTACCTAGGACACAATAAAAAGATGATCTCACTTTATTACAATGATTTGTTGCTGTATTTCTTTGCAGTTTAATCAGAATGTCACATGTCTGATACTCTTAGAAAAATTGCATATCCCAACCACATTAGCTGCCAACATGATAAATAATGGTGCGCTTTGAATTGTTCCTCCTTGCTAACCTCTCTGGATAATTTACCTTAATTTGAGTGATGCCTGTCCTTCAAAATCCAGGTTGTCTACTAGTGGAAACAGCAGAACATACCCTAACAATCTGAGGCTACCTTTTTGTAGTTGACACTGTTATGCGCACCATGGCCACCTGGAAGGTAACAACAACGATGATGGTAGAACTCCTACTCCAAAATGCATTTAAGCTAAGGGAGAACCTCTGCTGGCTGTTAGTAGAATAAGAATTAATGACACACTTTTGAGAAGTTATGATTCCATCCAGCAGGGAGCAGTAGTATATGCTTGCACGCACACAAGCCTGTTCATTACAACACCATCTGCATACACAAGGGTTTTGTGAGGGTAAGTATATTAAAGATTGTAAGTGCTCAGATATAATGGTGATGGTCCATATAAGTGCCTTAGATAGATACTGTTGAATGGGCTGAGACACACTGAGAGTTCTGAAGACAAATCCTCTTTTTTTTTTTATCCACAAGATTGCTACAGAAATTACCATCTTTTAGTGTATTAAAAAAAACCCCCAGCTACTAACTTTTCAAAATTGAAGCAGTGATCAATCCATTTCCAGGACACGTTTCAGTAGAATTCCTTTGTGATTAACATTATACAGACAATTGGAGAGCTGGCACCTAAGTATAGTTATTCAAGCAACCTGGCAGTAGCTTTTCATCTCCCTGTCTTCTCACTCTTTGAATTTCGCAAAGGAATAAGCACACTAAAAACCATTTTTGATCAGCACATTAAGTTCTGCAAATACATTCCTTCCTTTGGCTGTGGTTTTTAGTTATCCTTACAGATGGTTAGGCCAAAGCACTGGCAATCAGCAGACCTTATTACCTGGACATTGACAGTAATTCTGATACAGTTTTGGAGTTGAGGAAGTGGTTTTGGAGGACGTGGTGCCCAGCGTGAGTTGAAATGGCTGTATATCAGATAAGTAGTTAGGCTCAGCACCTTGCTAGAACAAGAATCACGGTTCACTTGTGCTAATGATAATTTGTATTTGTCATTCATTGAAAGCTCTAAAAGCATTTGGGAAATATGAATAAAGCCTCCGTGCCCCTGTGACTCAAGTATTATAGTACCGATGATATCATTGGGTAAATTGAGGTTTAAAGAAGTGGTGGTTTGCAGAAGGTCACGCAGTGGATTACAAGTCAAATTCTGCCTGTCTTGCAGCCTGTGTGATCACTTTGAATTCAGTGGGATTTCAAAGGGTACAAGACAGGTTACAGTTTGGCTCTTCAGTTCCCTTTCCAAACAATTAGACCACAGTGATTCTTATAATATGACGTTCTGTGCTTTACTATTAAGAGTTTTCCCAGAGATTTTTGTTAAGGAAAGAAGAAATCCTCTTTGCTACACGTGCTTCAAATTTGTTACTCTGTACATATGTTCCCACACTTGTTATATAATACAGTATTTCCTAAAAACTAAACCGATATTATCCGAGTCTTTGCAATGCCAGGATAAATGTATTCTGTTCTCAAACAACAACAAACGGAGAATGATTTCTTAGTTCTTACAATCCATCTAAACGTGTATTCATAGAACTGTAGAAAAGTAGGGCTGGTAAGGACCTCCAAAGGTCCTCAGATGCAGCTCCCTGTGCTAAGGCAGAACCAAGTAAACTTGATCAGCCCTGGCTTTATCTAGTAAATAAACAAAACTACAAACTGAGTTTAACATACTAGATATGTAGGATATGAATTAGCAAATTCTCACCGGTTTCAGAGTAACAGCCGTGTTAGTCTGTATTCGCAAAAAGAAAAGGAGTACTTGTGGCACCTTAGAGACAAACCAATTTATTTGAGCATGAGCTTTCGTGAGCTACAGCTCACTTCATCGGATGCATACCGTGGAAACTGCAGCAGACTTTATATATACACAGAGAATATGAAACAATACCTCCTCCCACCCCACTGTCCTGCTGGTAATAGCTTATCTAAAGTGATCATCAGGTGGGCCATTTCCAGCACAAATCCAGGTTTTCTCACCCTCCACCCCCCCACACAAATTCACTCTCCTGCTGGTGATAGCCCATCCAAAGTGACAACTCTTTACACAATAAGAAAAGGAGTACTTGTGGCACCTTAGAGACTAACCAATTTATTTGAGCATGAGCTTTCGTGAGCTACAGCTCACTTCATCAGATGTTTACCGTGGAAACTGCAGCAGACTTTATATACACACAGAAATCATGAAACAATACCTCCTCCCACCCCACTGTCCTGCTGGTAATAGCTTATCTAAAGTGATCAACAGGTGGGCCATTTCCAGCACAAATCCAGGTTTTCTCACCCTCCACCCCCCCACACAAATTCACTCTCCTGCTGGTGCTAGCCCATCCAAAGTGACAACTCTTTACATAATCAAGTCGGGCTATTTCCTGCATAGATCAAGGTTTTCTCACATCCCCCCCACCCCCATACACACACAAACTCACTCTCCTGCTGGTAATAGCTCATCTAAACTGACCATTCTCCAGGTTTAAATCCAAGTTAAACCAGAACATCTGGGGGGGGGGGTAGGAAAAAACAAGAGGAAACAGGCTACCTTGCATAATGACTTAGCCACTCCCAGTCTCTATTTAAGCCTAAATTAATAGTATCCAATTTGCAAATGAATTCCAATTCAGCAGTTTCTCGCTGGAGTCTGGATTTGAAGTTTTTTTGTTTTAAGATAGCGACCTTCATGTCTGTGATTGCGTGACCAGAGAGATTGAAGTGTTCTCCGACTGGTTTATGAATGTTATAATTCTTGACATCTGATTTGTGTCCATTTATTCTTTTACGTAGAGACTGTCCAGTTTGACCAATGTACATGGCAGAGGGGCATTGCTGGCACATGATGGCATAGATCACATTGGTGGATGTGCAGGTGAACGAGCCTCTGATAGTGTGGCTGATGTGATTAGGCCCTGTGATGGTGTCCCCTGAATAGATATGTGGGCACAATTGGCAACGGGCTTTGTTGCAAGGATAAGTTCCTGGGTTAGTGGTTCTGTTGTGTGGTATGTGGTTGTTGGTGAGTATTTGCTTCAGGTTGCGGGGCTGTCTGTAGGCAAGGACTGGCCTGTCTCCCAAGACTTGTGAGAGTGTTGGGTCATCCTTTAGGATAGGTTGTAGATCCTTAATAATGCGTTGGAGGGGTTTTAGTTGGGGGCTGAAGGTGACGGCTAGTGGCGTTCTGTTATTTTCTTTGTTAGGCCTGTCCTGTAGTAGGTAACTTCTGGGAACTCTTCTGGCTCTATCAATCTGTTTCTTTACTTCTGCAGGTGGGTATTGTAGTTGTAAGAAAGCTTGACAGAGATCTTGTAGGTGTTTGTCTCTGTCTGAGGGGTTGGAGCAAATGCGGTTGTATCGCAGAGCTTGGCTGTAGACGATGGATCGTGTGGTGTGGTCAGGGTGAAAGCTGGAGGCATGCAGGTAGGAATAGCGGTCAGTAGGTTTCCGGTATAGGGTGGTGTTTATGTGGCCATTGTTTATTAGCACTGTAGTGTCCAGGAAGTGGATCTCTTGTGTGGACTGGACCAGGCTGAGGTTGGTGGTGGGATGGAAATTGTTGAAATCATGGTGGAATTCCTCAAGGGCTTCTTTTCCATGGGTCCAGATGATGAAGATGTCATCAATATAGCGCAAGTAGAGTAGGGGCTTTAGGGGACGAGAGCTGAGGAAGCGTTGTTCTAAATCAGCCATAAAAATGTTGGCATACTGTGGGGCCATGCGGGTACCCATAGCAGTGCCGCTGATCTGAAGGTATACATTGTCCCCAAATGTGAAATAGTTATGGGTAAGGACAAAGTCACAAAGTTCAGCCACCAGGTTAGCCGTGACATTATCGGGGATAGTGTTCTTGACGGCTTGTAGTCCATCTTTGTGTGGAATGTTGGTGTAGAGGGCTTCTACATCCATAGTAGCCAGGATGGTGTTATCAGGAAGATCACCGATGGATTGAAGTTTCCTCAGGAAGTCAGTGGTGTCTCGAAGGTAGCTGGGAGTGCTGGTAGCGTAGGGCCTGAGGAGGGAGTCTACATAGCCAGACAATCCTGCTGTCAGGGTGCCAATGCCTGAGATGATGGGGCGCCCAGGATTTCCAGGTTTATGGATCTTGGGTAGTAGATAGAATATCTACATTACAATCTACATACCACACAGGCTATGCTGACAGCTTGTGCCTCACGCTCTCAAAGAAACTGCGGAATCACCTGATCAAGATCCTCTACAGCAAACAGGGAAAGATTAAGAATGCGCTCTCAAAAATGGATACTCTCATAAAGAACCAACCTTCCACACAAACTTCCTCGTGGCTGGATTTTACTAAAACTAGACAAGCCATTTACAACGCACACTTTGCTTCTCTACAAAAGAAAAAAGACACTAAACTTTCTAAACTACTACATGCTACAAGGGGCCACAGCAATGGTTCCCTCACCCCACCTAGCAATATTGTTAACCTATCCAACTATACTCTCAGCCCAGCAGAAGCAGCTGTTCTATCTCGGGGCCTCTCCTTCTGCCCCTCCACCCCCACGAACATGATACAGTTCTGTGGTGACCTAGAATCCTATTTTCGACGTCTCCGTCTCAAGGAATATTTCCAAAATACCTCTGAACAACATACTAATCCACAGAGGTCTCCCTGCCAACACTACAGAAAGAGGGATTCTAGATGGACTCCTCCTGAAGGTCGAAACAGCAGACTGGACTTCTACATAGAGTGCTTCCGCCGACGTGCACGGGCTGAAATTGTGGAAAAGCAGCATCACTTGCCCCATAACCTCAGCCATGCGGAACGCAATGCCATCCACAGCCTCAGAAACAACTCTGACATCATAATCAAAAAGGCTGACAAAGGAGGTGCTGTTGTCATCATGAATAGGTCGGAATATGAACAAGAGGCTGCTCGGCAGCTCTCCAACACGAGTTTCTACAAGCCATTACCCTATGATCCCACTGAGAGTTACCAAAAGCAACTACAGCATTTGCTCAAGAAACTTCCTGAAAAAGCACAAGATCAAATCCGCACAGACACACCCCTGGAACCCCGACCTGGGATATTCTATCTACTACCCAAGATCCATAAACCTGGAAATCCTGGGCGCCCCATCATCTCAGGCATTGGCACCCTGACAGCAGGATTGTCTGGCTATGTAGACTCCCTCCTCAGGCCCTACGCTACCAGCACTCCCAGCTACCTTCGAGACACCACTGACTTCCTGAGGAAACTTCAATCCATCGGTGATCTTCCTGATAACACCATCCTGGCTACTATGGATGTAGAAGCCCTCTACACCAACATTCCACACAAAGATGGACTACAAGCCGTCAAGAACACTATCCCCGATAATGTCACGGCTAACCTGGTGGCTGAACTTTGTGACTTTGTCCTTACCCATAACTATTTCACATTTGGGGACAATGTATACCTTCAGATCAGCGGCACTGCTATGGGTACCCGCATGGCCCCACAGTATGCCAACATTTTTATGGCTGATTTAGAACAACGCTTCCTCAGCTCTCGTCCCCTAAAGCCCCTACTCTACTTGCGCTATATTGATGACATCTTCATCATCTGGACCCATGGAAAAGAAGCCCTTGAGGAATTCCACCATGATTTCAACAATTTCCATCCCACCACCAACCTCAGCCTGGTCCAGTCCACACAAGAGATCCACTTCCTGGACACTACAGTGCTAATAAACAATGGCCACATAAACACCACCCTATACCGGAAACCTACTGACCGCTATTCCTACCTGCATGCCTCCAGCTTTCACCCTGACCACACCACACGATCCATCGTCTACAGCCAAGCTCTGCGATACAACCGCATTTGCTCCAACCCCTCAGACAGAGACAAACACCTACAAGATCTCTGTCAAGCTTTCTTACAACTACAATACCCACCTGCAGAAGTAAAGAAACAGATTGATAGAGCCAGAAGAGTTCCCAGAAGTTACCTACTACAGGACAGGCCTAACAAAGAAAATAACAGAACGCCACTAGCCGTCACCTTCAGCCCCCAACTAAAACCCCTCCAACGCATTATTAAGGATCTACAACCTATCCTAAAGGATGACCCAACACTCTCACAAGTCTTGGGAGACAGGCCAGTCCTTGCCTACAGACAGCCCCGCAACCTGAAGCAAATACTCACCAACAACCACATACCACACAACAGAACCACTAACCCAGGAACTTATCCTTGCAACAAAGCCCGTTGCCAATTGTGCCCACATATCTATTCAGGGGACACCATCACAGGGCCTAATCACATCAGCCACACTATCAGAGGCTCGTTCACCTGCACATCCACCAATGTGATCTATGCCATCATGTGCCAGCAATGCCCCTCTGCCATGTACATTGGTCAAACTGGACAGTCTCTACGTAAAAGAATAAATGGACACAAATCAGATGTCAAGAATTATAACATTCATAAACCAGTCGGAGAACACTTCAATCTCTCTGGTCACGCAATCACAGACATGAAGGTCGCTATCTTAAAACAAAAAAACTTCAAATCCAGACTCCAGCGAGAAACTGCTGAATTGGAATTCATTTGCAAATTGGATACTATTAATTTAGGCTTAAATAGAGACTGGGAGTGGCTAAGTCATTATGCAAGGTAGCCTGTTTCCTCTTGTTTTTTCCTACCCCCCCCCCCAGATGTTCTGGTTTAACTTGGATTTAAACCTGGAGAATGGTCAGTTTAGATGAGCTATTACCAGCAGGAGAGTGAGTTTGTGTGTGTATGGGGGTGGGGGGGATGTGAGAAAACCTTGATCTATGCAGGAAATAGCCCGACTTGATTATGTAAAGAGTTGTCACTTTGGATGGGCTAGCACCAGCAGGAGAGTGAATTTGTGTGGGGGGGTGGAGGGTGAGAAAACCTGGATTTGTGCTGGAAATGGCCCACCTGTTGATCACTTTAGATAAGCTATTACCAGCAGGACAGTGGGGTGGGAGGAGGTATTGTTTCATGATTTCTGTGTGTATATAAAGTCTGCTGCAGTTTCCACGGTAAACATCTGATGAAGTGAGCTGTAGCTCACGAAAGCTCATGCTCAAATAAATTGGTTAGTCTCTAAGGTGCCACAAGTACTCCTTTTCTTTTTGCGAATACAGACTAACACGGCTGTTCCTCTGAAACCTGTCTTTACACAATGTGCATGATAATCAGGTTGGGCTATTTCCTGCACAAATCCAGGTTTTCTCACATCCCCCCCACCCCCATACACACACAAACTCACTCTCCTGCTGGTAATAGCTCATCCAAACTGACCACTCTCCAAGTTTAAATCCAAGTTAAACCAGAACATCTTGGGGGGGGGGGGGTAGGAAAAAACAAGAGGAAACAGGCTACCTTGCATAATGACTTAGCCACTCCCAGTCTCTATTTAAGCCTAAATTAATAGTATCCAATTTGTAAATGAATTCCAATTCAGCAGTTTCTCGCTGGAGTCTGGATTTGAAGTTTTTTTGTTTTAAGATAGCGACCTTCATGTCTGTGATTGCGTGACCAGAGAGATTGAAGTGTTCTCCGACTGGTTATCTGATTATCATGCACATTGTGTAAAGAGTTGTCACTTTGGATGGGCTATCACCAGCAGGAGAGTGAATTTGTGTGGGGGGGTGGAGGGTGAGAAAACCTGGATTTGTGCTGGAAATGGCCCACCTGATGATCACTTTAGATAAGCTATTACCAGCAGGACAGTGGGGTGGGAGGAGGTATTGTTTCATATTCTCTGTGTATATATAAAGTCTGCTGCAGTTTCCACGGTATGCATCCGATGAAGTGAGCTGTAGCTCACGAAAGCTCATGCTCAAATAAATTGGTTAGTCTCTAAGGTGCTACAAGTACTCCTTTTCTTTTTGCAAATTCTCACCCTGAGCGATAAACAGGCTGACAGATTCTTAAGGCGCAAGCTGCCTTTGCTTTGCAGCTTGGGTTTCCCTGGTTTTCATATAAAGGCTAGAAATCCCTTTAGCTCGGGACCATCACTTCTCCCAGTTCAGTCTTTGTTCCTCAGGTATTACCAGGTGTGTTATTTTAGGGGGAGAGAGGTCACCAGATAATGTCACACCCTGCCTTATATAGCGTTTGAATATGACGGGAACCCTTTGTTTCAAAGCTTGGTTCCCATACCAGTCTGTGGGAAAAATACTGACATCCCAGGATGGAGTCTAGCATCATGTGATCTGATCACATGTCCTTGTAGAGTCATAGCAGCCATTGCTCAAGGCTGTTTGGTGTGTTCTAAGGAAGGCTCATCATCAGGTGGGAGATAAGCTTCTCCAAAGGCCTATTGTTTTTTCCTAATGGCCCATTTCCTTGAATAGGTCCTTCCCTGCTCACTATCTAGTGGGCATTACCCAGATGTAACTAGATTTGAAATAGATACATAGACAATATTCATAACTTCAGATGCAAGCGGCATTAATGATCCTCTGAATTTCTATTTCTTTTATCCCAAAGTGATGTATAAAATTAACATATGTGGATCACATTAACCATCTCTGAATTGCAACTGTCTCAGGAGTGTAGTTCGGTACCTGTTTAATAGAGCAGAGTAGCATTGTGCAATAGTTTAGCACTGGAAGTGAAGAATGCAATAGTCCATGTTTTTTAATACAGAGTTAATTTAGGGAGAAAAATTATAACTCAAATTGGGATTTGGGTGGGACACTGGTATACACTCTTCTATTCTTTTTCTTTTTTAAAAGCACCCAGACATCTTTAATGAGTACAAGTAGACAGAACCTCAGTTTTTCATCTGATCCTAAGGACACTTATGCAGTGGATCAAATTGCCCCTGGATTGTGCCTGTGCATCCATATGCGTGTTTGTCAGGGAAGGTGAGGTGATGGGGTGGATGGTCCTAAGAAGTGACAGAGTCAGTGATTCCTATTGCAAATTTATTTATGCACCATAAATTGTTTCTTAAAATTTACCAACTTTAGTTTTTTAATGGGAACTTCAGTTCTCTTTGTGTGTTTTCTTAAAGTATGTATTTCATTAGCTCAGTTTAGATAATCAAAGGTTTCCACTCTTTATTGATTTTTATAGTGGCTAGTGTAATTTAGTGCCCTGCTTCCTTCTTGTTATGGCTATGCGAGTAGATGTCTCAACACGTTCTTCTGGACATTGCTTACTGATTATAAAATTATTGCAGATGGAAATAGAAAGGTGTTGTTTAAAATCTGACAAATGTACACTTGCTAGAGTCATGTTTGCTAGTGTGGAGGGTTAACTTTACAGCGCAGACTCAATTGCAGTCAACAAAAACTGTGTAATGTTTTTTAAAGCTTAGAACAACCTGTGGCATGTTCCATCCACTGCTGGCTGATTATTTTCATGATGTATTTTTGGTGCTGTACATAATTACCCTACCAGGTCAAGGCAGAGAGGTAATTTTATACAAATGTAGGTTTAATTCTGGTTCTGAATGGAATACAAAGCCTTCCAATCAAGGGGAGATGAGAGCTGGAATGGTTTAAAGAACACAATGCATAATATTCACTCTCCTGCATCTGAAGGATCTTTTTACATGTGGCATAGCACTGTAATGCATCTTTCTCACCATTTTATTTGAGGGCTTTCCCCCCCGCTCCCCAAAGCCTCAAGTCTGTTAATCCCACCATACTCATTATCCTCCTGCATCCATGCATTCCTTTGCTGAAATTCTCAGTCTCTTCATGACATCTTTGGCTAAGATATAGGGAAGATAACCTGCTTTGAATCTGCTTTTAAAAATTTCCCAAGCTGTGTGAGCACAGAATGGAGATGATTTGGTGATTTCCCTTTCATGAAACTTGTAAGGAGCTGTGCTTCGTAGATTTAATCACTGTTTTGATGAGACACTGTCTTTTGCCATTTGAGCTGCAGTGGTACGAGGGCTGGATTTCCCATTTGGCACAGTAGGCACGTGCTCAGGGGTGACGACGTTCTCGGGGTGCCTAAAAATTCAAATTTTGCTGCTCCTGGGTCCAGAAGGGGGGTGGCGCCACTGCGGGAGAGATGGCCCCACGCAGTCCTACTGGAGTGTAATGCTCCTCGCTCAGCCCAGCAGACAGTGTCACCTCCCACTGGGACTGGTGAGTGTGGCTGGGGGCAGGGCTCAGGAGAATGGGTCTCTGGGAGGGGCAGCTTGCAGGGGGGGAGTGGGAGGGTGCTGGGTAGTTGGGGCTTTGTGGGGGGCTCTGGGGAGTGGACAAGGTCTGTGTGTGTTGAGGGGGCTCTGGGTAGTGAGAGGGGTCTGTGGGCAGAGGGGCGCTGGGCGGAGGATGCCTAAAAGTGGCGTAGTACCCCTACCGTCCATGGTGGTTAGGAGCTCTGAGCTGCTGCAGGAGGTGGGAGTACCCCGCAACTCCCAGGCAGTGGGGGCGGGGGCTCCAAGCTGCCGTGGTTGGCGGGGGGACCCTGCAGCTCCCTGTTGCCACAGGTGCCGGAGTGGGGAGAGGAGAGGGCTCCAAACCCCCGTGCACCTAGGTGTGCCCAAGGTATAAATCCGGCCCTGAGTGGTACAATGAAGATATTTACATCAACACATTTTGTGGGGTTGCTTCTTTTATACTTTGATGCCATATTCAATCTCTGAAGTGCAAAGCCTGGTGTGGAGAAAGTGTCTTAGTGATGGAGAAGTACTGAAGGACGGATCAGCTTAGAGTGAATGCCATCGCTCCCTCCCAGGATGCACTGGGCCATAATCCAATTTGTAATTGCCTTCATCCAACTGACTGAGGGCTATAAAGATAAAACAATATCATTCTGAGTAGCAGTACCATGGTCAGATCTTGATTCTGCCAACATTTATGCACACACCTAATTTGATTCGCACGAGCAAGCCCGTTACAGCCAATAGGACTGTTTATCAGAGTATAATTAAACATGTGCCACAAGTGTGTGTAGAAGGAGGCCTGACTTTCCTTGTTTAGTGTCCTTAATAGTTCAGAACAGATTGCCATAAAATAATGGTTAAGTAAAACCCCTGCTTACTTTTAACAGTGAACTGTTAGTGGTGCAGTAATTAACAGGACAGAGTCAATCCGTTTGGACCGAATGCGTATTTTATAAATTAAAGATTTTAGTCCTCTTGAACAGAATTTATTTTTGTGATTAATCTTCTTTTAACGGATCCTGTTGCTCCCAGGTGATTGTGCCTGTGCATTGTTGAGCCTTTGGTGCGAGAAGTACTCCCCCGTCACATTTATCTTAGCCCGCCTCTACTCACTTTTTAAAAGCATTGCAAATCTTCCCTATACTTAGCCTCCTATTCATGACCTTCCCAGCTCACTTTGCCCCTCCAGCCTTGAACTTTCACCAGCTTGGTTTATTTCATTTATTTGACTTTAAGTGGGTGGCCTTTTAATTGAATGGTTTTGTAGAACTTTGTTTTATAGCCCCCAAAGATGCGAGGGGGCACTTAATAAGTAGTTTTTGGTATTCCTTATAATTAAATCCTCTTATTTCTTTTATTTTTTTGTCAATTTGTTTAGTGACAAACAACTTGCTTGTTAGTTGGCTTTAAAACTTGTCTCTCTTTATATGGAAATTATGTGAATTGCCCATTATTCCAAGGCAGTGTTTACTATTTTTGTTCTTTCCTCATCTGAGGATGAGAATGGGAGGGATAGCTCAGTGGTCTGAGCATTGGCCTGCTAAACTCAGGTCCAATCCTTGAGGGGGCCAGTTAGGGATCTGGGGCAAAAATTGGGGATCGGTCCTGCGTTGAGCAGGGGTTTGGACTAGATGACCTCTTGAAGTCCCTTCCAACCCTGATATTCTATGAGGAGGCAGTGTTGCCTGCTGGATAAAGCAACAGACTGGGACTCTGGAGTCCTGCCTTCATTTCCCGTCTCTGCCATTGGTTTGTTTAGTGAACTTGGGCAAGGTACTTCACATCCATTTACCTCAGTTTCCCCGCCTGTAAAATGAAGATAATTATACTGATCTTCTTTATAAAGTGCTTTGAGATCTGTGGATGAAAAGTGCTATGTAAGAGCTAGGTATTGTTATTATTTATTGTTAAATTATTTACATATTAATAACTGCTTTCTGTTTATATATTATTAATTTATTATTAATTTAGCTTCCTCGCCTCCGTTTTTGGGGTTCCTGTCTGGTAAATGCCCTTTCCGCTTCCTTTATTTACTGAGACACACTGGTGGATGAAACAAACAACTGTTTTATTCTGAAGTCCAATACTATAAGGCACCTCCTTGATGCAGGCTCTGTGTAATTATTTCTTTCTTGTCTTATTGATTAACTTATTCGCTCTCTCCCCCTGCAACCCAAAATGGTAATCTCTTAAGGATTTCGAACTCCATTCCTTCTTTGTCTGCTCCATTACGGTCGAGAAAAATTGCTATTGATTCCTGTGTTGATTCTTTCCTCATCTGAACAGTGGCGTTAAGAATCCAAAAGCAGTTTGATCAGCCAAGGTCTTTTGCTTCCTTAGCTTTAGTTGTAGCTGCTAAGCAACACAACTTTTTGTGTTATCAAACCATTACAAAACTGGTATGTTTTTGTTTTCTGAGACATCACAATACTGATAAGTTCAGTGTGTTCAAGTTGGCAGGGTCTGATGACATTCATTATAGGGTGCTTAAGGAACTAGTTGAAGCAATCTTGGAAGAGTTAGCAGTTACCATTAAGAACTCCAGAGGACTGGAGAAGGACAACCATCCTTATCTTAAAAAAGGGGAACAAAGAGGACCTGGGGAATGACAGACCTATCCTCCTAACTTCGATACCTGGAAAGATGCCTGGAACAAATTATTAAGCACTCAATTTGTAAGCACCTAGAGGATATAAATCCTTCCTTAGAGGTTTTTAAGGTCAGGCTTGACAAAGCCCTGGCTGGGATGATTTAACTGGGAATTGGTCCTGCTTTGAGCAGGGGGTTGGACTAGATGACCTTCTGGGGTCCCTTCCAACCCTGATATTCTATGATTCTATGATAATAGAATTATAAGCAATAGCCAGCATGGATTTGTCAAGAACAAATCATGCCAAACCAACCTAATTTCCTTCTTTGACAGGATTGCTGGCCTAATGGATAGAAGGGAAACAGTAGATCACAGAATCATAGAACTGGAAAGGACCTCCAGAGGTCATCTAGTCCAGTCCTCTGCACTTGTGGCAGGACTAAATATTATCTAGACCTGTGGTCACTGACCAGTCAATCGCGATTGACTGGTCGATCCTAGAGGATCTCCCAATCGATCGCGATCTCCGGTGGTGCAGTGGGGCTGCTACTAAGGCAGGCACCCTGCCTGCCCACGCTGCTCCTGGAAGTGGCCAGCATGGCCCCGCGGCCCTGGGGTTGGGGGCAGGCGTTTCCCTCCACACACTGCTCCTGCCTGCAAGCACCTCCCCCCTTCATTCCCCGCAGCTCCCATTGGCCGGGAATGGGGAGCTGTGGCCAGTGAGCGTCCACCCAGTAAAACCAGCCTCTCTGTGTTCGAAGGTTTGAGAGAAAGGCAGGTATTTTGATGTACGCTTGATATTTATATGGAGTATTGAGCTATAAATTTGTGACTGAGAGATGAGAGACTAAGTCATGAAATATGATTATTGCTGAACAAAGTAAGAGAAAGAGTGAGGTGAAGATGAAGGACTAATTATAAAAGCACGGCGGATGTTGGTTGAGGTTGGATGTATGAACCTCAGGAACCTAGGAGAGGAAGATATGAACTTATGAAAATAGGAGGAAAATTGTATAGTTTAAATTTATAATACACTTTTGTGGGTGAGGTGTAACCAACTTCAGTGATAAGTTTAGCTAGAATTTGAATAATGATAGATAGCAATGATGCAAGAGAACGATTTACAAACTAAAGTATTGACATGTAGGGCAGCAGCCAAACGTCGACTTCAAGGGCCTGGGGGCATATCTATAACCAGTTCTATTCATACATGTATTTCAGTGTTCAGATAGGTCTTGATCCTGCAGTGTGCTGAGCACTTTGGCCCTGATCCAGAAAAGCTTTTAAGCACAAGTTCAGTGGGACTGCTCACTTACTTAAAATTATGGGCATGCTTTGCTGTCTGGAGGCCAGAATGCTTAGCACCTTATAGCACGAAGGCCATATTTCTTCAATAAACTAGAAAAGTAGAGTTTTTAGAATGTGATTCAGACTTCTTTCCATGTGCTCTCCTGGGAAGTAAACCAAACTGAATATGTAAGGTTCAGGATGGCTTAGAGGCTTATCTTTGTCAGTTCTCAATGTCTGGACTATGTTGCTTGTGAACAAAGTTGTATATTTGCATTGCCGTTTGGGGGCTTATATGGAATAATTTTTGGATTTCAGTTTAGTCCCTAGTCTTCATCTCAATACCACAGTCTTGAATGACAGACTTGTTGGCATTCTCAACTTTGATTAAACGGGTGATCCCTCTAGATGTGAAGGTTCAGGCACGTTTGTGATATTGTACGTGTAATGTCAATGCTGTACTGTTTGTGTGGATAGCTGTCTTAATTCTGGAGGGCTCTAAGTTTCACCTGAATTCTTTAGCACATAATTAAGATGGGATAATGATTTTAATACCATCAGTTTTTAATTTTTAAAAAGCATTTATGCCTATTCTAATGTAGTGGAACCATTTAAACAACCATTTTCCAGTATTATATTTGTCCAAAGTATGTTTTTTGTACAACTATTGTTATTTATTAATAGAGTAGCACCTAGAGGCTCCAACCAAGACTTAGCCCCACTGTACTAGGCACTGTACAAATATGTATGGAGCAAATTTGCTCCAGAATGTAAGTAACAATTAAAGACGACACAAGACATGGTCTTTCTAACAAAGCTAAGACAAGACGACAGCACAACCTAAGAGATCAGGGAACAATGTGCAGGATACCTTTTCTGTTTATTTTTTAAAAAGGCGGGGGAGAACATAAGGGTTTAAGAAAAGAGCAAAAACAATAATTGTTAGAGCTTATTCCTTCACTCTCCCACTTCCCTGGTCCTTCTCGCATTAACAGAGAGCAACAATGTCCGAAGGTGCAAACAATTTGATGTTTATTGGGGTGAACTTCCAGCAAGCTTAAATCCAAGTTCCTTTTTCCTTATTTTCGAATCCCAACTTACTTCCTGTTTGCCCCTAATTTATATAGTAATATTCTTAGCTATACCTTAACCAGTCATTCTACTGAAATTTACCTAACCAATCCTAACATATTGTAACATTGGATGCAATATGAAGTGAGCTGTAGCTCACGAAAGCTTATGTTCTAATAAATTTGTTAGTCTCTAAGGTGCCACAAGTACTCCTTTTCTTTTTACAGTTACAGACTAACATGGTTGCTACTCTGAAACCTGTCATATTGTAACATGATTCGCTAACCAGTTATATATTCCACCACCTTAATTAGTTTACACTCAGCAAAACTAATTATACAGCAGACAGAAACAATCACAGAACCAGACAGAGACCATGCAAATAAACAATAGCAACATGGGAACTATAGTGACAAAACAATACAGAAGTGAGGATTTCACAAGTACATCTATAAAGACATAAGGGTTTCCCAGCTGTGTCTATTGATAAGTGAGTTCTTACCAGGCAGAAAACTATCAAACTAAATTTCCTTTTACATCTTCTAGGCTCTTCCCTTTCTCTGGAGGTGATAGATCGGATCACCTTGCTAACAGCCCCCTGTTGACTAGTTTAGAATGTGAGGATGTGACCATACCCTTCCCAGCTTATGGCTGCTTCTGCTGCTTAGCCAAAGGCATTGGCCTAAGAACAGGGCCTCAGACTGTCACAGTGAGAGAAGGCCCTTACACAGATTCTTTCTTGTATACCTCTATTAGTAGCTAAATGATAAACATATACCTAAATTCTTAAAGTATAGGCCTTTAAAGGCAGGCCTGAATATCTGTATCCTAACAATAATGAGCCCTTTCCTGCCAATATAGTTGAAATATACATCTTAAGAAAGATAGTGGTGCATTACAGAGAAAATGATGTACAAAATATTTTCTTATATGTCTTTACAAATGAAGGTATGGCTAAAATAGAGAATAAAAGTCTGTTCATAGAGCTGCATATTGTGTGGGTATCACAATGATAGTGTGTGTAACAAGGAATAATTTCTTTTCAATATGAAAGTGACATGGAGTTGGAAATGGATATCATTTATTATTAAAAATAAAAATTTTCCTTCTGAGAGCAAACAAGAATGAATAAATCAATTATAAACAAAAACATTTCTGGAGAGAGTGAGTGCATGGAACTGTAAAAAATTAAAAAGTTAAATAAAAATAAGCCTCCAATCAAGAGTAAAAACTACACGGCAGAATACAAACACAAGAAGTTTGAAAGCAAAATAGGTGAACTAGAAGGCATTGCAGAGGATGACAACTTTGTTATGATAGACATTATGGAAACATAGTGGAATGAAAGAAAAGGAGTACTTGTGGCACCTTAGAGACTCACCAATTTATTTGAGCATAAGCTTTCCATCGGATGCATACTGTGGAAACTGCAGAAGACATTATATACATAGAGACCATGAAACAATACCTCCTCCCACCCAACTCTCCTGCTGGTAATAGCTTATCTAAAGTGATCACTCTCCTTACAATGTGTATGATAATCAAGTTGGGCCATTTCCAGCACAAATCCAGGTTTTCTCACCCTCCGCCGCGGCCCCCCCCCCCCCCCCCCAGCTCACTCTCCTGCTGGTAATAGCTCATCCAAACTGACCACTCTCCTTACAATGTGTATGATGATCACATTTTGGGGGGGTGGGGGTGAGAAAACCTGGATTTGTGCTGGAAATGGCCCACCTTGATTATCATACACATTGTAAGGAGAGTGATCACTTTAGATAAGCTATTACCAGCAGGAGAGTGGGGTGGGAGGAGGTATTGTTTCATGGTCTCTGTGTATATAATGTCTTCTGCAGTTTCCACAGTATGCATCCGATGAAGTGAGCAGTAGCTCACGAAAGCTTATGCTCAAATAAATTGGTTAGTCTCTAAGGTGCCACAAGTACTCCTTTTCTTTTTGCGAATACAGACTAACACGGCTGTTACTCTGAAACCTGTCATAGTGGAATGAGAAATGCTAATGGGATAGCTACTCAAGCTATACAGGAAAGACAGTCTAGGTTGAAGAGGTGGAGAAGTAATGTTGTATCAAAAGTATTCTATAGATTCTAGTGAAATAAAAACTATGAGTGGAGAGGACCACACAGTTGAATTTATATGGATGCGAATCACAAACTCCTGAGAACGTAACGTATAAGTAGGAATGAACTGTCAGCCCCTGGATCAAGAAAAGGAAATTGAGTACCCACAGTGTTGAGAGAAATTCAGAGCAGCAGCAAAATCTAACAAAATGATGACAATGGGTGATTTCAACTACTAGTGTAGAAACTGGTCAAATGGAACAGCAGGAAGAGGTTGAGAAAAACAGTTTCTGTAAGTGATTGCTTCTTGGAACAGCTAGATCTGGAGCTCACAAGAGGAGTAGCTGTTCTTGACAGTGCCCTGGTCTACGCTGGGGTGGGGAGGGGGAATCGATCTAAGTTACGCAACTTCACATACGTGAATAACGTAGCTGAAGTCGACTTATTTAGATCGACTTACCGTGGTGTCTTCACCATGGTGAGTCGACTGCTGACGCTCCCCCGTCGACTCTGCCTGCGTCTCTCGCGGCGTTGGAGTACATGAGTCGATGGGAGAGCGCTCGGGGATTGATTTATCGCATCTAGACAAGATAAATCGATCCCCGCTGGATCCATCGCTGCCCGCCGATCCGGTGGGTAGTGAAGACATACCCTTAGTCTTAGATAACACATAGTGGCTCAGCTACTGTCACTTCATGAACTAGCACCTAAGGGCAAGTCTACACTGCAGCCTAAGTTGATACAATTTATATCGTTCAGTAGCGTGAAAAAGCCTCCCCCCGAACGACACAAGTTTTGCATTGTTCACACTGGCACTATGTCGGCAGGAGATGTTCTCCCGCCAACATAGATTTGGCTTCTCGACAAGGTGGAATAATTCTGCTAATGGGAGAGTGCACTCCTGTCGACAGTGTGTCTTCGCCAGATGCACTACAGTGGTACAGCTGCATTGGTACATCTGTGCTGATGTAGTGCTTAAATGTCGACTTGCCCTAAGTAATGGTGACCACAGTGTAATTAGGCTTACCATTCAAAGGGCAGGAAGAGTACCAAAAAGAGACATTGGTGGTTAACGTCAGAAAAAGAGACTTCAGTAAAATGAGAAGGTTAGTCAAGAAGTCCCCGAAGTTAAAAGTAAAGGAAGTAAAATCCTTAGTGTAAAAAAAAAAAAAAAAAAAAAGGCGTCAAAGGCATTTTTACCTCTGAAGAAAACGGAAACCAGGAAGAACACCAGTTTGGCTAAGTGTCACTGTTTGAGATACAAAGTTGGTAAATTAATATCTTTTTATTTGGCCAACTTCTGCTGGTGAGAGAGACAAGCTCTGAAGCCACACGGAATTCTTCTTCAACTCTGGGAAAGGTGCTCTGAGAGATTGTCTACACTACAGGTTAGTTCGATATAATTTACATCGCTCACAGGTGTGAATAATCCACACCCTTTAGCGAAGTAAATTATACCGACCTAAGTGCCAGAGCTCTCTCCTGTTGGCTTAGAGCAACTCCACCACAAGAGCTACAGTGGTACTGCTGTGCCGCAGTAAGTGCTGTAGTGTTGATGTAGCCTGAGTGTCACAGCTAAATGCAAGGTGGAACAGATGGTTTAGCATAAGTCGTTAGCACATATTGTAAGGGACCATTCAATGTAGAAACTGGATTTATGGCTTATTATGAAAATCTGTAACCCACTAACACCTTCTTATCCCCCTACACCACCAATGACCAAAGGGTGGATTAAAGAAGTGATTTTATTGCAAAATGAAAGAAAGCTTTAGAATTCATAACTAGAAATATCCTGGAGAATGTGGACACCTGGACAGATATTGGGTCTTTAAATATATTGTTCAGTATGTTTTCCCAACTCTAGTATTGTGTTCAGATCTGCTAATGTGAGGGAGATGGACAAAACCCATGATATACTCTGCCTGAAACAGCAGTAATTCTTATTTAAAATAAGAAAATAAGACAAATGGGATAGTATTTGTTTAAATGCTCCTTTATCTGCTTTTGCTTCTACTTGGAAAGATTTTCATTGGAAAATATGCATTAGCTATTTCGTCACTGCCTTCCTCCTCTCCATACCACAAATGAAGATTGAAGAGTGAACAGTTTTGGAGTTGAAGAACCACACAGAATTTGTTGAAGAAAGCTACAGTGAAAACCAATAATGGAAGACCTGCACTCTTGTTGATTTAAAACATTTTCAGCTGTTCAGTTTAAGATATTAAGTCCTTATACAAGGTTTAATGCAAACACTGTTAAAAACCCATCTTAAGTAAGGATAGATTGTTTCTGGGAAAGAAAGATCATCTTGGTTTTCTTATTTTTAGATCATTGATGTTAAACTGTACAGTAGAACCTCAGAGTTATGAACACCTTGGGAATGGAGGTTGTTCGTAAATCTGAAATGTTTGTAACTCTGAACAAAACGGTATAGTTCTTTCAAAAGTTTACATCTGAACATTGACTTAATAAACTTTACTATGCAGAAGACAAAACTTGCTTTTAACCGTCTTAATTTAAATGAAATAAGCACAGAAACAATTTTGTTACCTTGTCAAATTTTTTTTAAAAGTTCCCTCTATTTTTTAGTAGTTTGCGTTTAACACAATACTGTACTGTATTTGCTTTTGTTATTGTTTTCTCATCTGCCTGATTGCATACTTCTGGTTCCAAAAGAGGTGTGTGGTTACCTGATCAGTTCATAACTCTGGTGTTCGAAACTCTGAGGTTCTACTGTATTTTAATCAGGAGAAGAACATTGAAAGGGACATAATAGACTTAGACTATCAAAAATATATTCCAGATTTTAGTTTTAGGAAGTTGTGGAATACAAGGCAAGCAGGCATGTTGGATTTCTTGTAACTTTTTGGTAAATAGCAGAAAACCAAGAAGCAGACTCTACATACTGTAGTCATAGGAACATAAAAATTGCCGTACTGGATCAGACCAGTCCAGTTTCTAGTCATCAGCAAATTGCCAGTATCAAACTTCCGTTGAAAGTGCAAGAAACCCAGGGAGTTATGCAATAACTTTCTTCAGGGTAAATTTCTTTCTAACCTTCAGTATTTAGAGTTTGGTTTATGCCAGGAAGTGTAGGATTATATAGCCCTTCCGAAAGTTTTTGAGTGGTAGCCGTGTTAGTCTGGATCAGCAAAAACAACGAGGAGTCCTTGTGGCACCTTAGAGACTAATAAATTTATTTGGGCATAAGCTTTCTTGGGCTAAAACGCACTTCATCAGATGCATGGAGTGAAAAATACAATAAGCACTGTGTATATACAGCACATGAAAAGATGGGAGTTGCCTTATCAAGTCGGGGGTCAGTGCTCACGAGACCAATTCAGTCAAGGTGGATGTGGCCTATTCTCAACAATTGACAAGAAGGGGTGAATATCAAAAGGGGGGAAATTACTTTTGTAGTGCTAACGAGGCCAATGCAATCAAAGTGAACGTCAGCCATTTCCAACAGTTGATAAGAAGGTGTGAATATCAGTAGAGGGAAAATTACTTTTTGTAGTGACCCATCCACTTCCAGTCCTTATTCAGGCCTAATTTGATGGTGTCCAGTTTGCAAATTAATTCCGGTTCTGCAGTTTCTCGTTTAATTTTTGTTGAAGAATGGCCACTTTTAAGTCTGTTGTTGAGTGTCCAGGGAGATTGAAGTATTCTCCTACTGGTTTTTGAATGTTACAATTCTTGATGTCTGATTAGTGTCCATTTATTCTTTTGCGTAGAGACTGTCCGGTTTGGCCAACGTACATGGCAGAGGGGCATTGTTGGCACATGAGGGCATATATCACATTAGTAGATGTGCAGGTGAATGAGCCTCTGATGGTGTGGCTGATGTGGTTGGGTCCTATGATGGTGTCCCTTGAATAGATATGTGGACAGAGTTGGCAACAGGGTTTGTTGCAGGGATTGGTTCCTGAGTTAGTGATTTTGTTGTGTGGTGTGTAGTTGCTGGTGAGCATTTGCTTCAGGTTGGGGGCTGTCTGTAAGTGGCGACTGGCCTGTCTCCCAAGGTCTGTGAGAGTGAGGGATCATCCTTCAGGATAGGTTGTAGATCCTTGATGATGCACTGGAGAGGTTTTAGTTGGGGGCTGTATGTTATGGCCAGTGGTGTTCTGTTACTTTCTTTGTTGGGCCTGTTCTGTAGCAGGTGACTTCTGGGTACCCTTCTGGCTTTGTCAATCTGTTTCTTCACTTGCAAGTGGATATTGTAGTTGTAAGAATGCTTGATAGAGATCTTGTAGGTGTTTGTCTCTGTCTGAGGGATAGGAGCAAATGCAGTTGTATCTTAGAGCTTGGCTGTAGACAATGGATCATGTGATGTGGTCTGGATGAAAGCTGGAGGCATGTAGGTAAGTGCAACAGTCAGTAGGTTTCTGATATAGGGTGCTGTTTATGTGACCATCACTTATTTGCACTGTAGTGTCCAGGAAGTGGATCTCTTGTGTGGACTGGTTCAGGCTGAGGTTGATGTTGGGGTGGAAATTGTTGAAATCCTGGTGGAATTCCTCAACCGACTCCTTCCCATGGGTCCAGATGATGATGATGTCCTCAATGTAGCACAAATAGAGTTGGGTCTCTCGGGGACAAGAGCGGAGGAAGCGTTGTTCTCAGTCAGCCATAAAAATGTTGTCATACGCTGCCACCTTAATTGAATTGGCTTCGTTAGCACTGACTCCCCCCACTTGGTAAGGCAACTCCCATCTTTTCATGTGTTGTGTGTATATATATGGGAGCTTACTGTATTTTTCACTCCATGCATCTGATGAAGTGGGTTTTAGCCCATGAAAGCCTATGTCCAAATAAATTTGTTAGTCTATAAGGTGCTACAAGGACTCCTCGTTGTTTCTTCTGAAAGTTGTAATTTTAAATATTCTTTAAACTTTGGATATTCTTGTTATCTATAAAAAAATATCTATTTCTGCTGGGAATCCCACTAAACTTTTGGCTTCAGTTATGTCTTAGGACCATGCGTGCCATATGCTAACCATGCACTGAATGAATAAAAGATCTTGTTGCCCTATCCCTGACTTCCTCTGGACCCCTCTACACCATTCCATTCAGAGCCTTTCTGGAGATCTGCTGTGACACGCATAGGGTGCGTTCTGCCCCCAGCCCGCTCCCTTTTTCTCCCCCTTATCCTCCACACACCGTGCCACTGATGGTGCAAAGGGCCTTACTCAGGACCTTCCAACCAGGGAGAACTTAATGAAAAATTATTGATTTTGGGTGACTTATACTTCCACAGCAGCAGGTAATGTAAACCACTGGGGACTACAATTCTGCTACCTCGAACTGGGTCTCCAGATTCACATCCATCAATCTGCAGGGCTATCTGGACATTGAAGTCTTGCCACTTTACTCTAAAATCTAAATCTTGTATGTTGGGACTTTGGAGAGTTAAAACCAACAAAATTAAACGTGAAATTTTAAGTGTGAAAAGGTGGAACCAGATACTGCTTGGAAAGCAACAGGTGTGAGGTTTCATAAAGAAGGTGATGGGTGCTTTTGGGATTTTGAAGTGGCAGTTGGGTTGAGCTCAGAAGGGACTACTGGTAGGGTTTCCACCTCTAAGGTACAAAACCCAGGACATTTGGGATGCTTCTGAGCCATAAACCTGGACAGCTGGCAGTGCGTACTGAGCACCCCAACAGATTTCCCAGGACAGCTGCTTCCAAAACAGGGAAGTTGCTGGGAAAACCTTGACAGGTGGCAACCTGAACTGCTGGTTGGAGGGATTTCAGAGCTGAAATCAAGTTTGTCTGAAGCTGGGGAAAAGCAGTGAGTGCTCTTGGAAGCCTTCTCTATTGGCCTTTGTTGACAATGGTGAAAAGAAGATAGATAGACAGACACAGCTATTTACTCCTAGAAGCTTTCACCCTGATCATTCTAGCAGGCTACAAGAGTCTTACCTGCCTCTTGATTGTGAGTTATTTACTCTCTGACTGATGCATTTAGAACTTTTGAAAATAAAAGTATATTATTCCTCCACTTATGACTGATAGGATCAGGGGGATAAAAGCTGCAGACTAATGGAAGTGAAAAAAGAATCACTTGGGAACTGCTGGTTCCTTCTTGACAGTGATTTGTTATGTCTATAGATTAGATTATTAAAGCACACATGCTGCTTGGTTGTATTTTAAATGTGCCTGTTGGCTTTTCTTTGGCTTTGTGGTAACCCCCACTCTCCTAGCATTCTGAGCATTATTTAAAAAACCCAAAACAAACCAGTTTTCTATCACTGTGCTTGGTTTGACCAAAGGTCCTCCCCATACAGTTATACAGATGCCCTCCTCACTTTTATTTGAGGGGTTCACATTCCTCTTTTCCACCTATGAACTCTGTCTGCCTACACGTTGGAGGTCAGGGTAGTGTTTATCTAGTCTGCAGATAGTCACCTTTGAGAGTAACAATAGCAACAGAGTGCCTTGGACTAGCCAGCTTGCAGTGAGCAGCTGTCGTGGTCCTGCTCTCTTCCCTTCCATGGGATGCACCTGTTCTAATTTATATTGCAGTAACACCAAAAGGCCCCAATCAAGATCAGCGGCCTTTTGTGCTACGTGTTATACAAACACAGTGAGAAACAGTCCCTGCCCCATCAGTCTACACAGATGAAACAAAGGGTGGTTTGGGAAACAGATGCAGAAGCAGGTGGAGGTCACACAGCAGATCACCAACTGAGTAGGTCTCTTGCCCTGTCTGTTAGCCCACACTCTCTGTGCCTTTTCTGTCCACTGCATGTACAAGTGACCAACTTGAGTCATTTGTTCTCGTGCCATGTTGCATGGCAAAGCTGCCAAACCACCCAGCAAACCCTTCTCATTTTTCTTAGTGCCCTGGATTCTGTTGACATGTATAGAATGTGATGTTCCTTTAAAGTAATTTACACGTTTTGCTGCTTGAAGTCTGTGCTCGTCAAAAGAGAGAAAACCATTTAAATAGCTATATTTGATCCACTGAAGATAAATCGCTGTCACACATCAATAAATAGGTAACTCTCATGGCTGCCAACAGTATTAGATTGCAGAAGACAATAAATTTACAGACTCCCTTGTGAGTCACAAATGTCTTAAACTCACAAGTAATTATCTGAAACAGACAAGTTAATGCAGATTTGCTATCTCTTCATTTTCCCATCAGTTCTCATCACCCTTGTCTATGGTTGTAATCCAGTCCATATTTTATTTTTTAAGTAATATATGTATAAATTAAATGTACCATCACATAACTAAACACAGAGTACTGTGTATCTTCAATAGCATTGTTGAACTACATTTGTTTGTCAGGTGCAGTTGTGCTATGAAAGATGGGCTTACAGATTGGACCGTGAGAATGTTTAGAAGAAGTGTAAATAGAAGCATTAAATGGTAGGTAGCCTTCTGGAGACTGAGGTTGAGGCTGCTTCTCTTTGACAGCCCTGTATTTTTAAGTGGTGTTACGGGAAGCAAATCACAGTTGTTTCACTTAATACTTTAGTAATTGGAAGAATTATGTAGCACTTTGGATAAATGAACTCACCCTTTGTCTCTGAAGTTCAGAAACACAGTGGAAAGAGAGATCCCTGGAATACAATCCCCTACAGGGTAGAATGCAAAATATGGTATCAGGATGACACTGCAATTTTTTATTCTTGCATCTGGTTCCAGTATACCGTGAGATTTAATGACACTACAAATACCCAGACACGTTTTTGTGGCCTTTTAGTTGTTGGGTTGCAGAACTGTGTACTACGGTGGATTTCATTCATCTGTCAAAGCAATATTCATGCTTAAAAATAAGCTAGTGATGCTTTTATTTCTAAACTTTGTTGGCAGTCTTTTTAGAAACTCCATGCTACTGTTGGGAAAATGTAGCCTGCTTGAGCGCTGTGCATGCTAGACTGGGATCTTATTGTATGATGATTCCAAAACTCATTTGAGAAAACAAGAGTGGTGGTTATGGGTCTACCTGAATAAAATTTCTCAAAAATAATTTGAGTCTCAGCTGAGCTCGGCAGAGTATCCATCATTGAGTTGTGTGCTCACCATATGATCTCAGAACTCTGACTGAGAGTTACACAGTGGTTCAGTCTGTACCCATGGTGAAGTGCATTACTGCAGTGTGCAGAGAGTCACCTTCCTGCCAGTGAAGTCATTTGGAGATTGTGGGTGGTGTTTTGAGTCCGCATTTGGCATTTGTTAGCATCCCACAGAGCAGTGGTGGTTAGCAAGAAATGGTTGGTAGGTAGGTATGGATGACTGGCACGGGCTCTCTGGATCTAGGCAAAGGCTGGACATGGCTGGCCTTGCTGTTCGTCTTGCAAACTCCTTGCTAGATCTCTGCATGTGGTTTTGATGCTGTTTCGTGTCTTGTGTCGCTAGATGAATCCAGTCAGGGATTTAGAGAAGCAGAACTGGGGGGTCTCATAAAGGAAACTGCCTGTCTCCCGAACTGGTGGAGGTACAGATATGACAATCCTCAGCCTTTGCAAATGGTTAAATCTGAAATTTTATGCTTAGCAGAGACTGCTATTGACTTTTTCTCTGACCAAAGAGCTGCAAAACAAACTAAATGATTTTAGAAGGCTTCCCCTTGCCCCTTCAGTTGCGTTCTTAGTTACATTCTAGTACATAATTAGTATTTCTAGCTGCTGTTCACAAGATAAGAGAAAATCTGCCCCAGGAATGGATGCTTTCCTCTCCCCAATTAAGAATTCTATTCAGTCTTCCTGGTGCATCTGTTCAAAGAACAGAGTGAGAAATCTCTTCAAGGTCACACACCTCCTTGAAACCAACACTGTGTTTTTCTTAATCCCATTACAAGGTCCCCAGTATCATTAGATGCAAGTGTTACTGTTTAGCTTTCATTTGATAAGCTGATGAAAGGGGGAGAAAAAGACTCCCTGATGCAGAAAGACAGTCAAGCAACTACTGTAATGGAGCATGTTTGGAAACATAATAATCCGCTTAACGTTGGCATTTTGGTGGCCCACTACTGGACCTTTCATAGTACAGCATAAAAGAGAGAAGGGATAGAGAGCCTAAAGGGTACTTTAAAAGGAAGAAATGGCTAGTACACTAGAGCTTTGAACAATTTCAAACTTTGATTATTTTTCCCCCACACCTGAAAATGTGAATCTTCTCTTTGCTGTGAGCTCCCCCCTCTGGCATCAGTGTCTTATTAATATCTTGTAAGACGAGCAAGCTTCTCAAAAACAGGTTTCTTACTAGCATTAGTTCAGAGGTGCATTTTGGTAAACGGTGGGGTTCCTAGCTTTGTCTCAAAAGCTAGGGAAATCAGAATGCTGCTTACAATCTCTGCAGTGATTCTAAACCTCTGTTCATGTAACAACAGGAAGATAAGAAAACCACATTCATTGTGAGTTTGAGTGAGAATTTCTCTTGAGCTCAGCAGCGTTCAAAGATATTGATGACCTTATAGGCAGTGCCTGAAAGAGTGGCTGTTGTATTGTGTCAAAGGTGAAAGTGCCATCACGTCAGCCTCTTGGGGTGACTAGACTTGCTCCTACAGAAGTCCAGGTCTGCCATCCTTGGTATTAGTAAGGTTATAGATGAAACCTCTCACTTTTGACCTTTCATGGCTGTTTTCTGAGAGGTGTGTTTTGTCTGCTGGGGTTTTGCCTTTGGGCCACAACTTAATATCCAGATGTGTTCAGATCTTTAAGTTTAAGCTAATACAGCTACGAATAACAACCCATAGCTGGTGAATCAAGAGAAAATGTGGTGTTCATGTGTGTGGCATTTGTTTAAATAGAGTTGTTTTGGCACTCCATCACATTACAAAGAGGCAGCCTCTGAAAATCATAAGACCTTATTTTTCTCCAGCTAATTCTGACAAACATAGCTAGGTATAGTATACAAACTTACTCTGTCTAGGGTTGGTTTTTTTTTGTTATTTTTTCATTGGGCCTTCATAATCATTCTCTTGTTAGGTCTGTCTAGCAGATTTTTAACATAAAGCAACAGTGATAATCTTTATCAATAACTGTCATAAATGTAAAGGGAAGGGTAAACCCCTTTAAAATCCCTCCTGGCCAGAGGAAAAATCCTCTCACCTGTAAAGGGTTAACAAGCTAAAGGTAACCTCGCTGGCACCTGACCAAAATGACCAATGAGGAGACAAGATACTTTCAAAAGCTGGGAGGAGGGAGAGAAACAAAGGGTCTGTGTATCTGTTGGTACGCTGCTTTGCCAGGGATAGAACAGGAATGGAGTCTTAGAACTTCTAATAAGTAATCTAGCTAGGTATGCGTTAGATTATGATTTCTTTAAATGGCTGAGAAAAGAATTGTGCTGAATAGAATGACTATTTCTGTCTGTGTGTCTTTTTTGTAACTTAAGGTTTTGCCTAGAGGGATTCTCTATGTTTTGAATCTAATTACCCTGTAAGGTACCTACCATCCTGATTTTACAGGGGTGATTCCTTTACTCCTATTTACTTCTATTTCTATTAAAAGTCGTCTTGTAAGAAAACTGAATGCTTTTTCATTGTTCTCAGATCCAAGGGTTTGGGTCTGTGGTTACCTCTGCAAATTGGTGAGGATTTTTACCAAACCTTTCCCAGGAAGTGGGGTGCAAGGGTTGGGAGGATTTTGGGGGGAAAGACGTGTCCAAACTGCGTTGCCCAGTAAACACAGTTAGAGTTTGGTGGTGGCAGTGGTTATTCCAAGGACAAAGGATAAAATTAATTTGTACCTTGGGGAAGTTTTAACCTAAGCTGGTAAAAGTAAGCTTAGGAGGTTTTCATGCAGGTCCCCACATCTGTACCCTGGAGTTCAGAGTGGGGGAGGAACCTTGACAATAACAAATCAACTTTCCTATTTTTTCAACCACTTTTCATCCTCCAAATTCCTGTCCCTGTTGAGTGAGTGCTTCCTTTGGTAGTGCCCCCTTTTGTGACTGGCTGCGGGGTGGAACAGTTTTTTCCCGTTCCTGCCATTTTGAGGTCACTGGGAAGGAGTGCTGTAATTGGCCTAAACAGAGATGGAGTGGTCTGAATCTGAATAGGATTGGTGCTCAGCACCACTGACATTTGTCCTTCCATGCTTCGTCCACTCCCTTACTGTTAATCCCACTTGATGTTACACCTAAAATACGATGGCAAATTCTTCAGAGCAGCATCCTCAGTATCTTTTGTTTGCACTGTAAAGTATGCAGCACACTGTTGGTTGCTGTAAATATAGTAAATAGGATCAGTTTCTGATGCTGCATGTGCTTTACAGTTGTTTTCTTACTTGAGTCTACTTTTCTGTCATATACAACGTTGCCAGGGTGTGTTGACAGCTGCTAAAGATGTAACACAGTTTATTGGCACTTTAGTTTTTCATGCTGAAGGTCCTCTGTTCAGTGTCCACCTGGTGATTGTATTGTCTGCAGCCAAAATTCATTGCGAAGTGGCATTGCAGATCGGACTTGAACTCTTGCAGAGCTCAGATACTTCTTACTATGTAATACACTGACAAAGTCCTTGTGATCGTAAGCCAGCAACTACACAGCCTGCTATTTAACTGTAAAGTGCGTGGACTGATAACACAATTAATACAAGCATCAGGATAAATTCAATACACAAGGTGAAATCAATGGTAAAAATCCGACCAACTTCAGTGAGGCCAGGATTTCACCTATAAACTTCTGCTCTCTGCGTTAGCTGGCAGGTTGTATATATGTTTAATAATGAGTTTGTAATGTATGTACGTGCATTGTATCGATCATTGGCAATACCAGAAGAGTGAAGGGTCATGGAGACTGTACTGCCCTCTGAGGTAGTTCAAGGTTAAAATTCAGGAGCAGTGTGTGAAATTTGCCTTGTTGCTCCCAGTGAGCCTGTCCTGTGGCTAAACACAGGGCTTCATGCTGCCATTTTAGCACCAGTCAGAAGTACTAAGTTCACCCCCAAAAGAAGTTTTTATACTTGTGACTCAGATGGTAATTGATGAGCTATATGCTCAGGGAGCATAAAATCCTCGTGAGTCAGATTTATGAGGGCCTTCAAGTTTCTTTGTCAGAACAGCACTGTTGTTAACAGGGATAGTGAATTACAGGGGAAGCACTGGTATGTTGGAAAACATCTTGTCATATTATTTCTGAACTGGAATATCAGTGTGCCTCTAAGACACTCTCTTCTGTGACACTTGGGGGCAGTGGCTTGGCAGGGATTAAATCCTTAGAAAAAAAACAAAGAAGTTTCTGGGATATGCAGGTGGTAACAGAAAAGAATCCCTAGGCTTCCTCCCCCTTCTTGCTGTAGGAATATTGCACATTTTTTAGTCAAGTGCCTGATTAAATTTGACATTTGAAAATAGAACTTCATGCAGAAATAAGTACTGTACTTCTCAGCATTTAATTAAGATGTTTAGTTCCTGTCAAGTCTGATAGTTTCTTTTTCCTGTTAAGGGCAATACGTCTTCAACTTCTGAAATTTCAGAAACCTGTACTTAACCTTTAATCGTCATTCCATTTACATAGAAATCTGATTAACAACTTTTAAAGTTCAGGAGCTGGGAGTAAATGCAATTAAACCCGTTTTGGAGTCTGTTATTAAGAGCTGGCATTTAATGAAAACTGAGGGCATACTACTGTTACTGTCTCCACCGTAGCAGGATGTCTTAAGCAATTAGTTAGAAACATGAAATACATGAAGTGTACTACATTACCTGTGAGTTAACACAGTTGGTATTTAAACAGCATGCTGTCTTCTTCCCTTTGCTGCTGCTGTATTGAATGTGCTGGTTTCTGGATAGTAAAGCAGTTCTCATAGTATTTTGGTTGAGCTGTCGCACTGGTCATTTTGTTGTACATACTAAAGCTGTGCATTTCTTCATTAACTTAATCTCACTCTGAAAAGTGGCTGTATGGAAAATATCTAACCAGAATCAACAGATGAGCTTTTCTAGTGTATTCATTGATGTATGAGCTGACTTGAGTTGACCAAATATGCATTGCTGACTAGTTTTTACTCCTGTAAACACTGTGGAACAAGTGCATCTTTGGGAGACTTGTCTGGATTCTTTTTTGGCTAGGGTGACCTGACATCCTGATATTAGAGGCTTTGTCTTGTATATGCAACTATACCCCCCGCCTCGAAAAAAGTGTCCCAATTTTTCACACTTGCTATCTGGTCACCCTATTTTTGGCTCACATATCATTGAAAGAAATGTTAACTGATGATGATGACAGGGCCAAATTCTACACTCAGCTGCCCGTCCAGCCCCATTGTACACCTGTTCACTTTTTTTTATACTACTTGAATAAGGGGGAGTTCAATCAACTCGAAAGGCAACATGTTTAAACTCATTACAAATATACTTGCTCACACAACACTTAATGACCTCCTGCTTTTGTGCCTCTCTGGTGAAGTCTATTGCTTCTTGCACCTTTTGTGGACATACTCAGCTGGTCACCTGCACTCTTACATATGTTAGTGGGCTGTATATATTGTACAAATACTTACTAGTCGCAACAGAGAGACTGAGGATCGATGGGCAACGATGGATTGGGCAGCGATCGATCCAGCGGAGGGGTCGATGTATCACGTCTAGTCTAGTCTTGACGCTATAATTTGGCCGCCGAGTGCTGTCCCATCAACTCCGGTACTCCACCGGAGCAAGAGGTGCAGGCGGAGTTGACGGAGGAGTGTCAGCTGTTGACTCACCTGCAGTGAGGACACCGCGGTGAGTAGATCTAAGTACATCGACTTCAGCTACGTTATTTACATAGTTGAAGTTGTGTAACTTAGATCGATGCTACGTTATTTACATAGCTGAAGTTGTGTAACTTAGATCGATCCCCTGCTCCCAGTGTAGACCAGGCCTAAGGATTGAAAGGCTAAACTGAATGTAGCCAATAAGCAAACAGAAGAATTACAGTTGTTACTAGGCATATGCCAATTTACGTGCCAAAGGAGATGGATGAGTTCTTCCCCTGCCCTTGGTACTAACAATGAGGGGTAAATTTTCAAAGCAGTGACCAGTTTTTTATTTGTGTGATTTCCATTGATTTTAATGGGAGCTGCACAGCTGAAACCCGATGCATTGCTATGAAAATGTACCCCATTAAGTTTTGCTTATATCTCAAGAAAATGGAAAAAGAAAAGGAGTACTTGTGGCACCTTAGAGACTAACAAATTTATTTGAGCATAAGCTTTCATGAGCTACAGCTCGCTTCATCGGATGCATTCAGTGGAAAATACAGTGGGGAGATTTTTATACATAGAGAACATGAAACAATGCCATACACTCTGTAACGAGAGTGATCAGGTAAGGTGAGCTATTACCAGCAGGAGAGTGTGTGTGTGTGTGTGGGGGGGGGGGTGAACCTTTTGTAGTACAAATTTATTTGAGCATAAGCATTCGTGAGCTACAGCTCGCTTCATCGGAAAAGTTCCCTCCTCCCCCCCACTATCCTGCTGATAATAGCTCACATTACCTGATCACTCTCCTTACAGTGTGTATGGTAACACCCATTGTTTCATGTTCTCTGTGTATATAAATCTTTCCACTGTATTTTCCACTGAATGGGTCCGATGAAGCGAGCTGTAGCTCACGAAAGCTTATGCTCAAATAAATTTGTTAGTCTCTAAGGTGCCACAAGTCCTTCCTTTCTTTTTGCGGATACAGACTAGCACGACTGCTACTCGGAAACCTGTCAAGAAAATGGATATCCCTGATGGATTTTTTTTTCTCTTTGTTTTGTTTTGTGTTAAGCTTCTGACCCTGGTGGCAAAAAGCTGCCCGTCATACTGGATAATTTCTATTAAAATAATCTTTATTTAAAGAACAACTGATGTGTAAGGGGAAAATTCAAACTCACTGTTTGTTTTCTGTCCTAATTTTCAAATTCACTCTTGGCAGTTGAAAGAAATTTGCCAGCAATCTGTTTTTATTTTGCATGAAAGTAGCAGAACTGCTGGGAAAGAAGAGGGAGAGAGGAGGGGCAGAGGGGAGAGAGACGCCTGCACATGCACGCACATGTGGCCCTGCTAAGAGAAGAACCAGTCTTCACATTTTGGGGAGGACATCTAAATAACCTGCTACATCACCGCTGTACTGTGAAGGGAATGGTAATGCCTGAAGTGGTCTACTGTGTACTCTTGTAAATCAAGTGCATATTAAAAATGTAACTTCCCTGTTGCAGAACTACTCACCCATGACTTGGGAAAGGGGTCACCCTGTTCAAGTCACTGTGCAGCCCCTGCTGTTACTCCTTTTGGCTAACAGCTTCCAGAAGCTGATTCACCAGGCTTACCTGGTGTGGCAGCTCTCAGCACCTCACCCTTTGGCTCTGCTTATCTTGTGTGTTGCAGATGTAGGTTAAGATGAAAACTCTAATAGCTGGCATTTCACAGGTGCATAAAGGTGGGGAGAGAGGGCATAAGGAGCCTCTTGTCTTATGCCTTTCTGCCAGCAGTAGAACACAGACTGTCTCTGTCCCCTTGAAGCCCTCAGTGACAGGGAGAATCAGAGAGGGAAATCCTGGCTCTGTGGCAAATGAAAGTTTCGCCACTGCTTTCACAGGGAACAGAAGGATACCTAGAATCTGTAAAATTAGACAGACCCTCAACAAGGTGTTGATGATTAATTAGCTAAAGTTTGTACAGAACATTCAATATGTAAATTGCTATATAGTGTCATGTATGTTTGTTTATTATTTCAGCCAGAGTTCCTTTCTTGGTTGAAGGTTGAGCTCCCTTGGTCCTTCTTGAAATTCGGAGCTTAACATGTGGCCTATTAAGTGTCTTAAGGTGGTGATACACAGACTGAGACTTGGGAGCTGCAAGTGGCTCTTTAATGTGTCTCCTGCAGCTCTTTGCAGCACATGATATTAAAAGATGGTGTGATATAATTATTAACCAATCAGGATGCTTTTCTTATATTATTAACCACTTGTAGAACACATGGTCAGTTATTTTGCCGTGAGAATTATTTGTGTATATGTGTGTGTGTGTGTGTGTATATATATATATATATATATATATATTAGGCTGTTGAATAATTGCAGTTAACTCACGCAATTAACTCAAAAAATTAATTACGATTAAAAAAATTAATCGCGATTAATCGCACTGTTAAACAATAGCATACCAATTGAAATTAATTAAATATTGTGGATGTTTTTCTACGTTTTCATATATGTTGTATTCTGTGTTGTAACTGAAATCAAAGTGTTTTTTATTACAAATATTTGCACTATAAAGTCATAAACAAAAGAGATAATATTTTACAATTCACCTCATTCAGGTACTGTAGTGCAATCTCTTGGTAGTGAAAGAGCAACTTACAAATGTAGATTTGTTTTTGTTACATAACTGGACTCAAAAATAAAACAATATAAAATTTTAGAGCCTACAAGTCCACTCAGTCCTTCTTCTTGGTCAACCAATCGCTAAGACAAACAAGTTCGTTTACATTTACAGGAGATAATGCTGCCCTCTTCTTATTTACAATGTTACCAGAAAGTGGGAAGAGACATTTGCATAACACTTTTATAGCTGGCATTGCAATGTATTTACGTGCCAGATATGCTAAACATTTGTATGCCCCTGCATGCTTTGGCCACCATATGTATGGAAACAATGAACTCACACTGGTGTGGTTATTTTGGGTAACGTTGATCGCTAATTTGGCTCTTGAATCGCTGTGGTCTTAGTATCACTGGTCTAAAGACTTCTCCTTTTGCTCTGCTAATAAATATGGAACCTCGTTACTTTGTAAAATATTCTCAGATACATAGTACATCCCTTCACAAAGTGCAGTAAAACCAAATATGGTTCTGTATGTTGTGTGTACGAAAAGGTCCATGCAATTGTTCTTGGCAGCTGCAGAAAGAACTCACAACCACATCAGACTTTTGAAATAAAAGAATTCCAGTTTTAAACCTTCCAGAGCTGGCTAAGAAGGTGTATGATTCAGTACCTAATAAAACTGCCTTTAAAGAGTTGAGTTTAAAATACTTTTGGGGTTAATTCCCCTCCCCTCCCCCCCACTGAGATACAGAAACATTCACAGGTCTATGCTAATGGCTGTGCTAATTGAACAACTGGAATTGATAATGAATGCAGTAGAGTTGGCAGGCGTTCTGTTACTTAAATGGTTTTGTTTTTTATTTAAAAAACGTTAGTCCTTGTATGATAATAGACCTGGATAGTGCACTGAGAAAATTGAGTTTTTTTACTGTCTTGTTGTAGTTAATTTCATGCGGCGCATCAGGATTATATGGAACAGGTTGTATCGCGCTAAACAGTCTTCACTGCACCTTATAGTCTGTAAAAAGAAAAGGAGGACGTGTGGCATCTTAGAGACTAACCAATTTATTTGAGCATAAGCTTTCGTGAGCTACAGCTCACTTCATCGGATGCATACTGTGGAAAATACAGAAGATGTTTTTATACACACAGACCATGAAAAAATGGATGTTTATCACTACAAAAGGTTTTCTCTCCCCCCACCTCACTCTCCTGCTGGTAATAACTTATCTAAAGTGATCACTCTCCTTACAATGTGTATGATAATCAAGGTGGGCCATTTCCAGCACAAATCCAGGTTTTCTTCCCCCGCCCCAAACCTAAAGCTGTTACCAACAGGAGAGTGGGTTGGGGGGGAGGAGGGAGAGAAGAAAACCTGGATTTGTGCTGGAAATGGCCCACCTTGATTATCATACACGTTGTAAGGAGAGTGATCACTTTAGATAAGCTATTACCAGCAGGAGAGTGGGCTGGGGGGAAGAGAAAACCTTTTGTAGTGATAAACACCCATTTTTTCATGGTCTGTGTGTATAAAAACATCTTCTGTATTTTCCACTGCATCCGATGAAGTGAGCTGTAGCTCACAAAAGCTTATGCTCAAATAAATTGGTTAGTCTCTAAGGTGCCACAAGTACTCCTTTTCTTTTTGTGAATACAGACTAACACGGCTGTTACTCTGAAACCTTATAGACTGTGTTTATTCTCTCTTGGACTTACTGTGTTTGCCTTGTCCTATCTATTTCTGTTTAAGTCTCAGTCCTTTGTGTATTTAGCCTCTGTTCTGTTGAATTTTTCATCCAGTATGGTTTGTGCAGAAATCTGAGTTTTAAAACACAGTCAAAGAGTTTTCTTTTGACACTTTACAGGATTTGTGGGTGACAGTGGTGTTTGGCTATTGAAATGCAGATAGTACAGGTTTGATACAGTTAATTAGCCCATGGTTGTATGTACTATTGGCTCAAAACATCTCTCACCAAAATTCTCATACAGGCTTTCATATCACCTCACTTTACCTTGGCTACCCCTTCTTTTGAGGGCCTCACAAAGTCCCAGCTTTCCAGTTTGTGAATAATGCTGCTGCCCATCTTCCTGCATTTACAGAGACAGGCCCACATATCATACTAAAATACCCCATTCACTTGAGGATCTGTTTTGCCATTGCCTTCCTTGTTGTTAAAACCTTCCATGGACTTGCTTCAGCAGTCTTCACAGACAGCGTGTCCTCTCTAGTCTGCTCCCTTTGCTTTGCTTTCACCAGCCAACTCTCTGCACTTTGATGCAGTTTTGCATCTGTGGGTGCCAGGGCTCCATCTGTAAACTGGCATCTAGAAAGTGCTCTCGACTGACCTTTGCTGATTGCAAATGTCAACATAAAACTTGCTTTCTCTTTGCTTGTAGCCTCAGCTTCTTGTTCTCTCTCATAAATTCTGGAATTAAAATTTAACTCTCCAAAATATTTTCAGATGTCTAGTAGGAAAGATTCTGCCCAAAGTAAAGTTAGCAACATGTAAGTACTGGCTGCAATAATAAATAACCTAAATGGACTGGTGCCATCCGTCATGTTGAAAGGCAATGATAAGTTGAGAGTAAATCTTGTTCCTAATGCCAACTCCAAGTAGTGTGGTGCTGGAGATCTTCACAGGGCTGCGAAGAGGAGAATTCCACCACTTGTGCTTCCATTTTACCACCATTAACCATTTCCTTAAAAACCAGATCATCAGGTAATGGGCCAGATCATCAGGTAATGTAAGTCAGTATAGCTGCATCCAGTGCAGTGGAACTTTCGTGTCATATTCTGGTCTAACCAGACCAGTGAGGGTTTGTGTCGCTTGCCTGCCTTGTAGCCCAAAGTGCTTCAAAGGGTTCTGCTGCTGTGGTTCTCTTGTCTGGACGCTCCCAGACACCATATAAACATTGTTGTATTATATTGAGTTTTTTGATTGATGGTTTAGCAACTGTTAATCAAATGTTATAGGAACAAATCCTGAAATCCTTACTTTGTCCTGTGGTGAAACTCCTGTTCACTTTGGTAGGCAGAACAATGTGATTTTATTGATTTTAAAGTTTAAGCTGACTGTGGTTTTTATAAGTACATGCCAGGCTAATAATTTTTGACACTGAAATATGGAGTTTATTAAGGTCTTGCATTGTGAGGATTGCAGAGGGTGCAGAACTGTTGGAGATGTTGGGGTGGAAGAGATGCAGAAAATGTTGAGATGGATGAAGACAAGCTGAGAAGTATGTAGGGTACAATTGGCCTATGGAACTAATACAGCAGGATGTTATTGAGGCAAATAACTGAGTAAGTTTTTTTTTTTTTAAAGATGTTTTCATACATGTAAATAAGATCTGCTTTGTTAAAAATTAAAAGGGCTTCAGCTGATCCCCTGCAGGGGGCAGGAAGTACTTTCCCTCATTGTGCTGTGTTTCAGAGTAACAGCCGTGTTAGTCTGTATTCGCAAAAAGAAAAGGAGGACTTGTGGCACCTTAGAAACTAACCAATTTATTTGAGCAAAAGCTTTCGTGAGCTACAGCTCACTTCATCGGATGCATACTGTGGAAACTGCAGAAGACATTATATACATAGAGACCATGAAACAATACCTCCTCCCACCCCACTCTCCTGCTGGTAATAGCTTATCTAGAGTGATCATTCTCCTTACAATGTGTATGATAATCAAGGTGGGCCATTTCCAGCATAAATCCAAGTTTAACCAGAACGTCGGGGCGGGGCCGGGGGGGGGAGGAAAAAACAAGGGGAAATAGGCTACCTTGCATAATGACTTACCCACTCCCAGTCTCTATTTAAGCCTAAATTAATAGTATCCAATTTGCAAATGAATTCCAATTCAGCAGTTTCTCGCTGGAGTCTGGATTTGAAGTTTTGTTGTTTTAAGATAGCGACCTTCATGTCTGTAATTGTGTGACCAGAGAGATTGAAGTGTTCTCCGACTGGTTTATGAATGTTATAATTCTTGACATCTGATTTGTGTCCATTTATTCTTTTACGTAGAGACTGTCCAGTTTGACCAATGTACATGGCAGAGGGGCATTGCTGGCACATGATGGCATATATCACATTGGTGGATGTGCAGGTGAACGAGCCTCTGATAGTGTGGCTGATGTTATTAGGCCCTGTGATGGTGTCCTCTGAATAGATATGTGGGCACAGTTGGCAACGGGCTTTGTTGCAAGTATAGGTTCCTGGGTTAGAGGTTCTGTTGTGTGGTATGTGGTTGTTGGTGAGTATTTGCTTCAGGTTGGGGGGCTGTCTGTAGGCAAGGACTGGCCTGTCTCCCAAGGTCTGTGAGAGTGTTGGGTCATCCTTCAGGATAGGTTGTAGATCCTTAATAATGCGTTGGAGGGGTTTTAGTTGGGGGCTGAAGGTGACGGCTAGTGGCGTTCTGTTATTTTCTTTGTTAGGCCTGTCCTGTAGTAGGTGACTTCTGGGAACTCTTCTGGCTCTATCAATCTGTTTCTTCACTTCCGCAGGTGGGTATTGTAGTTGTAAAAATGCTTGATAGAGATCTTGTAGGTGTTTGTCTCTGTCTGAGGGGTTGGAGCAAATGCGGTTGTATCACAGAGCTTGGCTGTAGACGATGGATCGTGTGGTGTGGACAGGGTGAAAGCTGGAGGCATGTAGGTAGGAATAGCGGTCAGTAGGTTTCCGGTATAGGGTGGTGTTTATGTGACCATTGTTTATTAGCACTGTAGTGTCCAGGAAGTGGATCTCTTGTGTGGACTGGACCAGGCTGAGGTTGATGTTGGGATGGAAATTGTTGAAATCATGGTGGAATTCCTCAAGGGCTTCTTTTCCGTGGGTTCAGATGATGAAGATGTCATCAATATAGCGCAAGTAGAGTAGGGGCGTTAGGGGACGAGAGCTGAGGAAGCGTTGTTCTAAATCAGCCATAAAAATGTTGGCATACTGTGGGGCCATGCGGGTACCCATAGCAGTGCTGCTGATCTGAAGGTATACATTGTCCCCAAAAGTAAAATAGTTATGGGTAAGGACAAAGTCACAAAGTTCAGCCACCAGGTTAGCCATGACATTATCGGGGATAGTGTTCTTGACGGCTTGTAGTCCATCTTTGTGTGGAATGTTGGTGTAGAGGGCTTCTACATCCATAGTGGCCAGGATGGTGTTATCAGGAAGATCACCGATGGATTGAAGTTTCCTCAGGAAGTCAGTGGTGTCTTGAAGGTAGCTGGGAGTGCTGGTAGCGTAGGGCCTGAGGAGGGAGTCTACATAGCCAGACAATTCTGCTGTCAGGGTGCCAATGCCTGAGATCATGGGGCGCCCAGGATTTCCAGGTTTATGGATCTTAGGTAGTAGATAGAATATCCCAGGTCGGGGTTCCAGGGGTGTGCCTGTGCAGATTTGATCTTGTGCTTTTTCAGGAAGTTTCTTGAGCAAATGGTGTAGTTGCTTTTGGTAACTCTCAGTGGGATCAGAGGGTAATGGCTTGTAGAAAGTGGTGTTGGAGAGCTTCCGAGTAGCCTCTTGTTCATATTCCGACCTATTCATGATGACAACAGCACCTCCTTTGTCAGCCTTTTTGATTATGATGTCAGAGTTGTTTCTGAGGCTGTGGATGGCATTGTGTTCCGCACGGCTGAGGTTATGGGGCAAGTGATGCTGCTTTTCTTTTTTTTTTTTTTTTTGAAACTGCTGAATTGGAATTCATTTGCAAATTGGATACTATTAATTTCGGCTTAAATAGAGACTGGGAGTGGCTAACTCATTATGTAAGGTAACCTATTTCCCCTTGTTTTTTCCTACCCCCGCCACCCAGCCCAGACATTCTGGTTAAACTTGGATTTCTGCTGGAAATGGCCCACCTTGATTATCATACACATTGTAGGGAGAGTGGTCAGTTTGGATGAGCTATTACCAGCAGGAGAGTGAGTTTGTGTTTGGGGGGGGGGGGCAAAGAAAACCTGGATTTGTGCTGGAAATGGCCCACCTTGATTTTCATACACATTGTAAGGAGAGTGATCACTTTAGATAAGCTATTACCAGCAGGAGAGTGGGGTGGGGGGAGGTATTGTTTCATGGTCTCTGTGTATATACAAAAAGAAAAGGAGTACTTGTGGCACCTTAGAGACTAACCAATTTATTTGAGCATGAGCTTTCGTGAGCTATAGCTCACTTCATCGGATGCATACCGTGGAAACTGCAGCAGACTTTATATACACACAGAAAATATGAAACAATACCTCCTCCCACCCCACTGTCCTGTTGGTAATAGCTTATCTAAAGTGATCATCAAGTTGGGCCATTTCCAGCAGAAATCCAGGTTTTCTCGCCCTCCACCCCCCCACACAAATTCACTCTCCTGCTGGTGATAGCCCATCCAAAGTGACAACTCTCCACACAATGTGCATGACAATCAAGTTGGGCCATTTCCTGCACAAAGAGAACCTGGATTTGTGCAGGAAATGGCCCAACTTGATGATCACTTTAGATAAGCTATTACCAGAAGGACAGTGGGGTGGGAGGAGGTATTGTTTCATATTCTCTGTGTGTATATAAAGTCTGCTGCAGTTTCCACGGTATGCATCCAATGAAGTGAGCTGTAGCTCACGAAAGCTTATGCTCAAATAAATTGGTTAGTCTCTAAGGTGCCACAAGTCCTCCTTTTCTTTTTGCGAATACAGACTAACACGGCTGTTACTCTGAAATCTGTGTATATAATGTCTTCTACAGTTTCCACAGTATGCATCCGATGAAGTGAGCTGTAGCTCACGAAAGCTTATGCTCACATAAATTGGTTAGTCTCTAAGGTGCCACAAGTACTCCTTTTCTCATTGTGCTGTGTTTTACAGTTGGTCAGTTGTATTGAAAGATAATGTTTTTTCTCTTAAGAACTTGGTCTCACTGCTGGAGTCAGGACACTGGACCACATGGAGCAGTGGTCTGATCCAGTGTGGTTTCTCCTATGTGCATATTGGTATAATTTATCTGTTTTTCAATGTCCATAGATAGTGAGAGCCAGCCCTTCATCTTATCTTATCTATCTTTAGGTTCTGGTGACATCACAACCACTCATGTTATTTCCCCTTTTGGTTTGTGGTTGTCTTCAAACCCCTCTTATGACTGTATAAACATATTGCCATACATTTTGGTGTTTTTTTGATGATGATCTTGTAGCAAGACCAGTTCTTTGTGGTTCTAGTTTAACTCTTTACTGACATCTTGTAATCCTTGAGTAAAATACTGCATTATTCACTTCAGATATCCTGCTCATGTTAGCTCTAGATTTAGGATAGTTTCAAAATCATGGGGCCCATTATGAGTACGTTCTGTCCATGAACTAGGAAAATTGCCAAGCTTTTTTCCTGGAAAAGATTTTATATGACCTTTTGTTATTTTTAAGGTTATGGATTCAAGTAAACAAAGCAAATACCTAACCAGAGAATACAGAGCAGCACTGGTACATTACTGGGGAAAAAAAACCCACATTAACCTGAGTGTAGTAATTAGTTTTTATATGGCAAGAATCATGCTTGTATTTTAAAACCTTCTCTCAGATGAAGTTTTAATTGAGATATTTTAGGAATTGAAATCAAGTTACCTTTATTTAATTGTGTTGTATCTTTTTAGAGCAATTCTCAATTGTTCCTAATTAGTGGCATGATATCTTTTGCCTAGATATTATTTCCTAGATACTATTTCTTAGTAATTTGTTTAAAAATAGACAGCACAGTCCTGATGTATTCCTCTCATTACACTCAACACTTTGATTCGGTTTGGCTGGCTCACAATAGAATGGAATGTGTTATCAATAGCTCCAAGATGCTTAAAGCTTCTCAAGTATATTCAGGGAGTTTAATTTCTTGACAAAAGTAAATTTGTTTTGTTTTTGTTTTCTTAAACTACATTAGCTTCCTTTATCTCTCCAGAGCCAACACAGCTAAAAGTGAATGAGCTGGAGTGTAATCCTGTTTCTGCATAATGAACAGAATTAGTAGTTCCTGGGCCAATCAGTTAGTTCTTTGCTGCTCCACTGAAGGTGTTGGGGTTGCACAGATTTTACTGAGGGTGTTGTTTGCCCTTTAGAACTTCCATCATTGATGATGGTCTAGAAGAAAACTCGGCTCGATTGAGAGATCCTAAATTGAGCATGGAGGGCTGGTAGCAAGGGAGGAGAAATCCATATTCTTATTTAAATAGAAAGTACATTTGGTCTGGTAATCACTGAGAGACAGGCATGCCATATTTTTTCAAAAATAGGACCCTCATTTTAAGCTGTATGCAACAATCCATGGTTCCCAACTCCCAGAGAAATGTACCAACCGCTGGACCATCCTTCCTCTTTCTCTAATTCAAGTACTTTACAGGCTCTGCTGGGAAAGCCTGAGGCTTCACAGCAAATAAGTGGCATAGTCAGGTTGAAAATTCAGAGGTTCTTTGCTACTAGACAGGCTTGTGTCCACACTCTCCTCTTGTATTTGTGTCCATCACTGTAATATCTAAGTATGTACACTTTTGCTCAGTCCACTAGACCATAAGGCCTCCCTCCCTGTAATCAGCTAGAATTCAGGTGGTGATTCAACTGTTTGAATTAACAGCACTTTTTAATCTCTCCTGTTAAATATATCCATTTAAATATTCCAGGTGTGTGGTACATATATTTAAAGGGATATGATGATGTAGTTTATGCCCTAAATTTCAGTTAAAAAAAAACAAAAAAAAACATGTCTTACAAAAACCAATCTGAAAATAAATAATTTAATCATGCACTGTATTTCAGTAGAATTGGTATTTTGTGTTTTGGGGGGAAGTAGTGTGGATATCTATGTGGTACAGAAAATTCAAACACAGTGGCACTGAGCTGGTGCAGTAGAACCAAACATTGGAAATAATAAACAGAAGGGGAATAAAGTGTCTAATTCCTTCATTTTTAATTATCTTAAAGCCTTGTCTACACTGTGACATTTTGTAACCCCTCCTCCATCATTGCTGAACAAGTTCAGCTTCAGAGGTGTCAGCAATGTTGGGAGGCCTTGTCTAGATAGGCTGCAGCTAGTGTTTTAAGCACCGTGATATGGAACCTTAATGGTAGGTATTGATAGGTCTTTAAACACCAGCTGCCAAGCTACAATAAAGTTCTCAGTGTTGTTAACATCAGTGTAGTTGTACCAGTGCTGACTGCATCTGAAAAATTTTGCAAAATTTCTGGAATGTAGACAGTACTTTTATGGTGGTCTTAAATTAGGCGAGTGATTTAGGAGCTAAGCTTCATTGAAAATCAATTGGACTTAGGCTTGCAAGTCACTTAGGCACTTCTGAAAATTTTACCAATTGTCATTTTTTAGTTTAGCAGTGTCCTGTTAAGACACTTAGGATTTGTGAATAAACTTGCATCGCTGTTCTATTTCAAATGTTGCATTCGTCTTCTCCCTGCTCTCAGATGCTGCTGACAGAATACTTGGATATGAAGAACACTCGGACTGCTTCAGAACCATCAGCCCAGCTTAGCTATGCCAGCTCTGGCAGAGAATTTGCTGCTTTCTTTGCAAAGAAGAAACCTCAAAGGCCTAAAAACCCTCTGTTCAAGTAAGTGTTGTTATGATGCCAGAATAGTACCTGGCATTGAGGTTGTCTCTGGAGCATCAAGTATTGTGCACTAATAACGTTTTCAGACACTTCAGACGGAAATGAACTACCAAAGCTGGAGCTTTTCTGTCATCCGAGAGCTGTACACTGTTCCTTCTTCACTGTTTATATTACAGTAGTGTCCAAAGGCTTCACTTAGGAATGGGGCCCCTTTGTGCTAGGAGTCGTACAACATGTAGTAAGACATCATGCCTGCCCTGATGTGCTTACAGTCGAAGTAAAGACGAAAAACACACAAGCGAGAGCAGAAATTGAAGGGCTGCATAGGGAAAAGGAGAACAGGACAAACAAGATCATTGCGTAAAGACTAGGCGTTTAATCGTATCACATTTTAAAGGAAAAATTTGGAGTGAAATTAGAGTTGAAAGTGTGGAGTAGAATGAAGCAGATGGGAGGGGAATGTAGGAATAAGAGTGAGGCGGAGTGGGAGTTGGACGTGAGAGAGGAAGAAAATATGGGGAAGCAATTTGACTGCCAGGGAGAGGGAGGCTGGTAGGGTCTGGGGAGTAATGCAGATAGGAGAAGAAGATTGACCTTGTCGTTAAGGCACTGAGTCAGGAGGGGACTTGTGTTTGATTCCCTTCTCTGCCACCAGTTTCCTGCACTAGTCTCTAACTTCTCCAGGCCTCATTTCCCCAGCTGTAAAATGGGGATCTTAATACTTCGTTTCTCTCTCCCCTCCCCCCACTTTGTCTGCCTTGTCTATTTAGACTAAGCCCGGATTGTCTTTCATTATGTATCTGTATGGGGCTTAACATAAAGGGGACCCAATCTCAGCTGAGGCCTTTGGGCTCTGTTGTAGTACAGATACATAATAATAATGAGGAGGAACAGCAGGGAGCAGAGAAGGAAAATGTGAAGTCTAAATTTAACAAATCCAGTCAATCTGTTACTCTGAGGAAACTGGAAGGAAATTAATGTGAGCATAGGCCTGTCCTGCTGGAGTTGGAGGTGGGGTCCTCCTGGCTAGGTTGGCTCAGCATGTGGAAATGGGAAGAATGCAGGAACTTGGCATCCCTGGATGGCTTGCCCTAACTTTGTCAGTGGGATGGGCTAGGAGAAGATATGTCCTGCATTAACACTCTCCTGCGCTGCTGAAGCAGCTGTCTGGGGGGAAGGGAGGTATTGGGTGCTAGGCCTCTTTCCAGCCCTCCCTAAAGCTTCTCCTGCTTTCTTTAATCATTAAGAACCAGTCAGTGGCCTCCTTATTCTTTTTTTTTCTTTTCTCCAAACCTTAACTATAGCAGACCCAGTTTTTATTGTCTGTGTTCTGGTAGGGCCTAAAGGGCCAGTGAGAAATCAGGGCTCCGTGAGCAAGGCACAGTGCGCGCGCGCACACAGATCCCAGCCCCAGATCACTAAACATACTCCCCTGGTATCAGAGGCTTTCACTTTTTCCAAAGAGTTGGACGAACACCTGGCCCAGCCATGACTGATCCAATAGGTGGCTTTTGATCCACATCCCCAACATTTCTCTCCCCAGATTCTCTGTCTGCTCCTGTCTACTCTGCCGGAACTCCCCTTTGGATTTAATTCCATTTCTAAGATGACTTGCAGATGTGCTTCAGAGCGCCACAGGGCTGCTCTCCTTTCTCCATTACTTAGCACGCAAATTCTGCAGCATTATCAGCCCCTCTCAGTCTGAGGAGAGAGGAGGATGAATTAATCTGCTCTGTTTCACCCACAGTACTCTGTACTCCTTTCTATCAGTTGAAAATGAAGTTAAGGATAATTGGTTAACATGATGGTGCCTAACTTCATAAGAATAGCCATCTTTTACCACTCAGGCTCCAGTCACTAAGTCACTGCTAGCACCTTAGTGACAGTGACGCTTATCAGGATCTCTCATTCTGTTATCTGTCTTCTGTCAGCTGTCACTACGTGTCTATGGAAATCTCTCTGTTGAAATGGAACTTTTCTGTCCGCCAAGGGATGCACCTGTTTGATAAAGTCATATTCTTGTCATCTATTCCATCTTCAGTTTTTTTCTCTCCAGACAGAGAGGCTCTCTTCCTTGTATTTCCATCCCCTGCTTCCAATTTAGAGAAGCCATCCACTTGTCATAAAAATCTCCGCGTTTCGAGTCCCCACTTTGGAAATCACTTGAACAGGCGATGGAGCCTTGCTCTCATAGATGGATAGAGCTGTATGATGTGTGAGCAGTTTGTATAGCTCCTTGGAAGCTAATTTTGTAGATAACTGGGTAGAGGGAATGTGATCTAGCTACACCAGTAGAAATCAGAACTTCTGGGTTCTGTTCCTGAGATTCTGAGACTGACTTGGTGTCATTTGGACAAGTCATTTAATTGTTCTGTGCCTCAAAATTTCCCCATCTCTGAAGTGAGTGTAATACCCATATAACAGGGCTGTTGCGTAGCTTACCTGATGAATGCTTGTAAAGAACTTTGAGATCTTCAGATGAAAGGCCCTATGTTAATTCAAATTATAATGTATACTATAACAGGCCCCAGTCAGTCATGGCTCCATACACAGTGTCCATACTGTGAAGAGCTGGCAATCTGAACAATCAAAAATGATACCCATGGTGTGTGGGAAAGGGATGGGTGTACAAGCAAGGTGGCAATGGGTCCACAACATGTTAAGCTCATGTTTTGGGGTTTTTAACACATTTGATTATATAATTGTTTTATTTATATTATAAAAGCATAGTTTTAGAGACTTTTATCTTGGAATCACTTGCGATTGAAGTGGAGGAAAGGAAAGGATTGCATGAGTAAGAGTGCGAAGTGGAAACTGGAGGCAGGGAGCAGAGGGGAAAGGATAGAGAGGAGGGGTGGTGAGAAGTCAAGTAAGGCAGGGGGAGCGTAAAGTTGGATAGCGGTAGGAGAGGGATGTGCTGTAGGAGGCCCAACAACAAATGACAATTCAGCAACTGAGAGGAAAAATCCAGTCTCCAGGTCTCAGAGCTGAGTGAATGATAATGCTAGGAGGCTGATAAAGCTTGCTACTGTCGTGCCCCATCAGAGACGTCTTCCGGGCCTGGAGCCTGGGTGGGTCTCTCTGTGTCTGGTGGGAGGCTGGAAGGCTCTTTCACTTCCTGTCCCCCAAGCTCTATCTAGTGGGGGCTGCTTTGAGGAAAGACTTGAAATTGAGATTTCCATAGTTAGCTCCCTGTGGGCACCTCTTGGCTGCTGCTGAAGCAACACAATAATAAATAACTGAATAGTTTGTTACTCCTAGTTTTCCAGGGGAGTATTGAGTTTTAATCACTGGCTGCAGCGCTTCCTGGTTAGGAGCTGAGGTGTGTGCTTAGTGTGTAGGTTTGGTTTTGTGGAATCCACCTGTTTGCTGGGTCTTCTCTGTTTGGAAAGCGCCTAGCTGTCAGAGCTAATGGAATTAAGTAACAAATAATTTCTCATTTAATCTAACACAGTATCTCAATCTTTGTGGCTACAGAAAAGGCACCATGAGTTGTGTGACTGACTGCATGCTTTTTATTGCAGGTTTGAGTCGTCCTCCCATGCTATTAGCATGAGTGCCTATTTGCGTGAGCAGAGAAGGGAGCTCTACAGCAGGAGTGGAGAACTTCAAGGTGGGAAGCTTGATAGCTCATTAGTTTGGTTGATTGCTTTGCCAAGTATTTGCAGACCCTGCCTGGATGGCTCAGAACTGTTAGCTCCTCTCTAACAAACCATATGTAGGCCATAGTCTAAGGCCATGTCTACACTAGCGCTTATGTTGGCAAAACTTGTCGCTCAGGAGTGTGAAAACACACACCCCAAGCGGCATAAATTTAGGCGGCATAAGCCCCCGTGTGCACAGCGCTATATTGATGCTCTCCTACTGACATAGCTACTGCTGCTCGTGAAGGTGGTTTTTTGATGTCGACTGGAGAGCTCTTTCCCATCGGCACGATGCGGCTACATGAGCGCTCTTACAGCGGCACGGCTGTATCGGTACAGCTGTGCTGCTACAAGTTTGTAAGTGTAGACGTGGCCTAAGGCTCTGTAAACTTGGCCAGCTCATATCCTCTATTTATTTGCTCTAGGTAGGAAGGCAAACACTTCTGTATTTTCTTTTTTCCCTTTCTAACTGCACATACTGTAGGTGTGAGTTTAAAAGGACGCACGTAAAACAATGACTTAAAAGAGAAAAGATCTCACTCTAAATGATGCTTTTGGAAGATTGAAACTGATGTTTGTTTCCTTACCTGAAATTTATTTTCACACTGGAACATGCACATGTGCCCTGGCTGGGTCATCTGCAGGGACTGAACTCTGCATCTGAAAGCATGAGCCTCTACTGCTTGAGCTGAAGGACCGTTCTTTTGCCGATGAGGCAGTTACAGGCACACAAGTCTCTTTACCTGATCCAACCACTAGAGGGGGGACAAAGAACCACAATGTGTTAATGTGGGTTACATGTTTTTTTAAAAGGTAGATTTGGAACGCTGAGCTGTTGCCATTAGTTTATTGTTCGTGAGAGATGGGGTGTGTATGCAACAACATATATATATATACACACACACACAAAAAATGTGTGTGTATATAGTGTGTGTGTATATATATATGTAGCATCTTTCCTCTGAACATTGAACAACTGTAAATTTCTCTTCCTGACAGCTTTATCCATAAGGGATGACTTTTTTTCAGCAGCAGGGGAGAGTGGGATATTAGGTAAAATCTTCTGAAAAATCTTCATAGTAATATGTATAAGAAAGACCAGAGTGGTTCTATAATCTGATCCAGTCTCTTACAGCATGCATATTGCCCTAATGCAAGTTGATTATGGGATCTCTGTTGAAGTCATTGTTGTCCAGATAGCAGCGATGGGCAGAGGCAGAATTGTACCCTGAAATCCTATTCACAAGAATATTGGGGTGATTTTAACAGACTCTAGATATTTACAGCTGAGGTATCAGGTGATTTGTAGTTCCAGTTCCCTCCCCAGTGACTTACATCCATCCTCCAGCCGGAAGTTGACCCTACAACAACTTGAGAGTAAACTCTTATGTAGAGTGTTCTTTTGGATGGTTATGCTATATCTAGCTTAGCTGATGTTACAGAATATATCCATATAGCAAGGCTTGGATGCTCTGTTGATGGCTCTCTGGAAAACCCTAAATTAGGTAGACAGATACCTAAATTGACACTTGACCTTCACTATGGTCTGACAGTTTGTAAGAATAAGATAGAGGTGAAAATGTCTATCTTTGAGGTGTGATATAATGGTCTAAGCACATTACGAGGTGTTCAGTTTACTTCTCTTCATCTTAGAGGCTAAAATTGTCAGCTATAGAAACCTGCCACATGTATTTATGTGCTGTGAGAAACACGTTTGTGGACATGTGGTTAGTGGCTGTGCAAAGAAGTTTAGAAAGATAAGGCAAGTAAAGCACTGTCCTATTATAGGGAATTGGGGAAGCTCAAAGGGTGGGGTTTCATTTTGTTATTACACCCACGCAGTTCTAATATCAAATCTAAAAAATCCTGTTTTTAAAATTTTGTAGTAGTAATAATTCTAACAAGCTCTACCGTGCTGCATCTAAAGTACAGTACGCACAACCCTCACCTTTCTCGTCATAAATTATCAGATTTTTCCATACCAAATGGCTGTGGGATTTAATTACTGACTGCACCAACGCCACCCATTGCATCCCAGAAATCAGATGGAGCAGCACGATCGAAATCCAAGAGTGGGAATTCCTGACAGGAGTTACATGCTTAAAGTTGTGAGAGGAGCTGCCACTGCTTCCTTTCAGTTTAGGTATCTTCCTCGGTGCTTTCAGGCCTGCTGGGATTGTCCTAATTGCAACCCTCCAATATAACCACCATGTCATTTCAGGACCTGGCTAGTTTTCTATTTAGCCTTTAGAAAAGAGGGGGTGAGAAAACAATATTAACCCATCCCACGTACATTCCCTCTTCCAGATCTGCTACGGCTGAGAGGTTGTGGTGATAGTGGTTTTTCATATATAGTTATGCTGTTACTTTGAATTGATGGTTTATTTTATATAGCTCTGTTTATTGATGTGATAGTGCTATACAAACATTGATGAGGCATGTTCCCTGCCCTGAAGAGTTCTCTACCCATGGCCCTCATCCTTCAAGGTTTGGAGCCTAAATGAGGCCTGGCCTACTTTAGAAAATTAGGTTGGAATAACTACGTTGCTCTGGCATGTGAAAAACAGAAGAATTCTTCCATTGACCTAGCTACCGCCTGTTGGGGAGGTGGATTATCTATGTCAATGGGAGGGGTTCTCCTGTCAGCATAAGTAGTTTCTACACTGAGTGCTACAAGTGTGCTGTTTTAAGTGTAGACATGCCTGAGATAAGACAAGTCATGGGACAACAGTTCAAGAGAAGGGAGAGTATGAAGATTTCTGAAGAGAAGAACTGAGTTTTAAGGAAGCATTAGAAGTAGAAAAGAAAGAGAGCTTAAGTGAGATGATGAGGGAGACTGTTCCAGGCATAGGGGTGGGATGTTAGGAGTGGGAAGAAAGGAGGGGGAATCACAGGACTTAACAAGCAAGAAAGAAGTCATAGATGTAGGTGGAGACAAGATTATGCATCCCTTTGTGTATGAGTATGAAAAGCTTGACTATGATGCAATAGGAGATGAGCAATCAATGCAGGGAGTCGACATGGAGGATAGATTAGGTGAATTTAGTAAGAAATCATCACTATTGAGCCAGAGGGGAAAGTTCCCTGTTAATTTTTTTTCTGTGTTAAAAATCTCCCCGCCTCTCTTTCCATTATAAAGTGCAGTTGTTCCCTTTCAGCTAGCCCATTTATCTGCCTGATCCCTGGATCACAGCCAGATCTGCATTTCCATTTATCCCTTAAAATATAATTGAATTGTTCAGTCAGGTTAGTGGAAGGCTGACTTGCAACACCATGCTTTTCTGAACACCGCGAGTTGCTCTTCTCAACAGCCTTATCCATGGGGATGACTTTTTCAGCAGCAGCAGGGAGAGGGTGGAATACTAGGGAAAAAATCTGCTGAAAAGATGTTCAAAGTAACACATAAAAGAAAAACTTGAAGTTCATTTCATGCCAACTTTTTGAAATAGGATTTTAATTTCAGTTGCCTTAAAATCCACAACGATCAGGCTGACGCTTGGTCGTTAAGTGGTGCCATTTGGTCTGAAATATTGCAGTGCATATGGCATGCATTATCACCCACTATTGGAAGAGACCTGCTGCAAGAAGGTTAGGGATGGAAGCATTAATTCTTGAGGGTCTAATCCCAGTGAAGTCAATGGAAGAAGAATCAGGCCCTAGTTTTCTTTGCTTTTGTTTAAGCTGGATGCCTCACATTGTTTGCAAGAGAAGTTACATCAATTCACAGTCATTTAAAAAAATGGAAAACATAGTATTCCTTCCTCTGAGTTAGTACAGAACCCGTGTCCCAGCATGGTGGTGATGGGCTGTAATGTTTCTGGAAGGTTCTATCTTTTGTATGAAACATAAAACATGGTCCTGACCACTTATGGGCATTTGAATTCCTATGTATCTGCTGCTGCAGCTGCTGCAAATGCAGGGTTGTTAACTATCTTGGTCAGATTCTAATGTTACACTTTCCTTCTTAAAAAGAAAATGAGTACTTGTGGCACCTTAGAGACTAACCAATTTATTTGAGCATAAGCTTTCGTGAGCTACAGCTCACTTCATTGGATGCATACTGTGGAAACTGCAGAAGACATTATATACACAGAGACCATGAAACAATACCTCCTCCCACCCCACTCTCCTGCGGTAATAGCTTATCTAGAGTGATCACTCTCCTTACAATGTGTATGATAATCAAGGTGGGCCATTTCCAGCACAAATCCAGGTATATATATGCCATCATGTGCCAGCAATGCCCCTCTGCCATGTACATTGGTCAAACTGGACAGTCTCTACGTAAAAGAATAAATGGACACAAATCAGATGTCAAGAATTATAACATTCATAAACCAGTCGGAGAACACTTCAATCTCTCTGGTCACGCAGTTACAGACATGAAGGTCGCTATCTTAAAACAACAAAACTTCAAATCCAGACTCCAGCGAGAAACTGCTGAATTGGAATTCATTTGCAAATTGGATACTATTAATTTAGGCTTAAATAGAGACTGGGAGTGGCTAAGTCATTATGCAAGGTAGCCTATTTCCCCTTGTTTTTTCACCCCCCCCCCCCCCCGACGTTCTGGTTAAACTTGGATTTATGCTGGAAATGGCCCACCTTGATTATCATGCACATTGTAGGGAGAGTGGTCACTTTGGATGGGCTATTACCAGCAGGAGAGTGAGGGTGGGGGTGGGGGCGGAGGGTGAGAAAACCTGGATTTGTGCTGGAAATGGCCCAACTTGATTATCATACACATTGTAAGGAGAGTGATCTCTCTAGATAAGCTATTACCAGCAGGAGAGTGGGGTGGGAGGAGGTATTGTTTCATGGTCTCTGTGTATATAATGTCTTCTGCAGTTTCCACAGTATGCATCCGAGGAAGTGAGCTGTAGCTCACGAAAGCTTATGCTCAAATAAATTGGTTAGTCTCTAAGGTGCCACAAGTACTCCTTTTCTTTTTGCAAATACAGACTAACACAGCTGTTACTCTGAAACTTTCCTTCTTACATTTCTCCTGCAGTTTCAGTTGGATTGGTTATTCCTCTTTACTGATAGCCTTAGGTAGGTAGTATTTTGCTGTGTATTGTGAAAAAGCTGCTGCATTTCACCTCACAGGTGACTGCATGTCATTGGTTAATGAAGTGATTTCTATGTATAAGCTATATTTCATTTTGCTTTTAGAGTGCTTTGGAAATGTAATCCCTTGGGCTGCAAAGTGTTGGTGGCGTTGGGGCAACGGTTGCTAGGCCAGCATGTTCGTCAGCTGCCATGTGCTTTTTGTTCTCATTGTACTGGGTGAGATTTGGACATGGAGGACATAACTTTTCCATTCAGAGGAGAAAGTTATTGTGAAATACATACATTGTTATACCATTTGTGGTAGTCAGATCACCATTTTGGGGAAGTTCTTACACATCATTTGGTCTTGCTGGATAGACAGGCTATAGTTCAGCTCAGAGCTATCTGAAGTTTAAGGGTTGGCATAATTTAAGAAGATGGTTAAAACAGTTCAGTTCCATCATAACTGCACGTTTGAACTGTATTGGGGGATCTGGATTACCAAGCTGTAACTGCAACAAAAATGGTGGTATTTGCAGTGTAGATGGGACTTAAAAGAGAATATAGAACCTTAAAGGTGGGTCATCATCTTTGCATTCCATTCTTTTGTTTTTTAGTTGAAACCATTCTGGACAGTACCATTGCCTGTCTGTTTTTTATTTGTATTATGGTAATGCCTTACGCCACCAGCCTAGAGCTGGCCTTCGTTGTTCTAGGCATGATACGTACATGTGGAGACAGTCCCTGCCCCGAAGAGTTTACAGTCTGTTGTTTTTCATGTTTCTCTAGCTGTCATCAGCGACAGCTGGACAGTGCGGAATGTATTGGGCTGTGCATGGCAAAAGACAAATGATGATTGACGTGATTAAACTCTGTGTGTATGTAGCTGGAATGGAAGAGAGGCAGCAGGGGGAATTTTGGAGCTACCTTGCTAACTGGTTCAAAGCACACAAGTACAAAATACACGGGAAAAACAGTGGCAGCCAAAAATTAAAACTCAGTGGGTTATATCCTTTTTGTCATATGCGTCTGAGGAAGGAGTCTAACCTAAGCTGCTGATCTTTCTTACCAGTAGCTATTCCTGTGTTCGCTGGATTCAGAACACCTGAGGTAGAAAGGCCATAGAGCATCTTATCAGCAGGCAGATACCATAATGATGTTTGTTTTGCTAATAATTTCTAGCACAGTATCATTTTGTTGAAGGTGCCATTGGTCATGGACTCTTAAATACATCAAGTGTTATATCAGGTCCCTGTCGCTGCAGGTAGTTGTGTAGTTGTTTGGAGTGTTTGTAGAAGCTGTGGCCTCAGTTCAGTTTATCAGCAGAACTGGTAAGGGAATTTTTATGTGCTGTGAAAATCCTGAAGAGCCTTAAGGGGACTGATCAGCCTGGAAAATAGCATCCAGTCCCTCTCAGTTAGCTGTGCTAGGGCGGGCCCTAGCAGTTCATATCAAGGTCAACTTCGCTGGTGTTGTGCATCTGAGGTTTTGATTTTTAAGAATGAACTGTTAAGAGCTGCTGAACAGTTAATGGCATCTACAGCTGCTCAGCACCTCTGAGAAGTTTGGACCCTCATTTCTTTCATCTGAGGATCTCAAAGCATTTAAAGATCAGTATGTTGTTCTTATTTTATAATTGGGCAAGCTGAAGCACAGAGTGAGTAGTCCAAGGAGTGTACAGACTGAGTAGCAAAATTAGGGTCAGAACTATGGAGTCCTCACTTTTGAGTTCCTTGTTGTTCAGAACAGTAGTGCATGCTGACTAGGTGTCAGTATACATTAGCCCACCGTTGATATACTTGCTGGACTGATATTCTCACCAGATGGTGTGTCTCTGAAATTTCAGCCTGTAATAATGTGCAGTGTATAATGATCAAAATGTTCTAGTTTCTCTATTATTCCCTAGAGTGTAAGTTCCTTGGAGAATGGCTGTCCTCCTTCAGTGTTTGGGAAGCCTAGAGCAGGGGTTTTCAAACTTCATTGCACTGTGACCCCATTCTAACAACAAAAGTTACTACATGACCCCAGGAAGGGGGACCAGAGTCTGAGCCTGCCTGAGCCCCCACACCTGAGGCTGTTGGTGGGGGGGGGGCAGCAAAGCCCAAGGGCTTCAGCCCCAGGTGGGGGTGAGGGGGCTGTCACCTGAGCCCCACAACCCAGTGCTGAAGCCCTCAGGCTTTGGCCTCGGCGGTGGGGCTTGGGCTGTGGCTTCAGCCCCAGGTGCCAGCAAGTCTAACGCCAGTCCTGGCGACCCCATTAAAATGGATCCCAACCTACAGTTTGAAAACCGTTGGCCTAGATTTATCTGTCTACGGTAATTATATGGTCCCCATCACCATAGTATCTGAACTCCTCACAAGGTTTCGCGGGTAGAAAAACACTTCTTCAGATGCATGGAGTGAAAATTACAGATGCAGGCATTATATAATGACACATGAAGAGAAGGGAGTTACCTCACAAGTGGAGAACCAGTGTTGACAGGGCCAATTCGATCAGAGTGGATGTAGTCCACTCCCAATAATAGATGAGGAGGTGTCAATTCCAGGAGAGGCAAAGCTGCTTTTGTAATGAGCTAGCCACTCCCAGTCCCTATTCAAGCCCAAATTAATGGTTTTAATTTTTGTTTATTGCCCATGACCTGTCCATGACTTTTTCTAAAAATACCCATGACTAAATCTTAGCCTTAATTATCAGTAACCTAATGAACATAAGGAAACTAAGGTCTTAGTTTGAATCAGAGGCAGAATTAGAACTGAAGACTTCCACGGATCAGTTCTGGGTCCAGTTCTGTTCAATATCTTCATCAATTATTTAGATAATGGCATAGACAGTACACTTATAAAGTTTGTGCATAATACCAAGCTGGGAGGAGTTGTAAGTGCTTTGGAGGATAGGATTGAAATTAAAAATGATCTGGACAAACCTCAGCATGTTTGCCCAATCCCTTGTAATATTTGCAGGTCATAGAATCATAGAAGATTAGGGTTGGAAGAGACCTCAGGAGGTCATCTAGTCTAACCCCCTGCTCAAAGTAGGACCAACCCCAGTTAAACCGTCACAGCCAGGGCTTTGTCAAGCTTTGTCAAGCTGGGCCTTAAAAAACCTCTAAGGAAGGAGATTCCACCACCTCCCTCTGTAACCCATTCCAGTGCTTCACCACCCTCCTTCTGAAATAGTGTTTCCTAATATCCAACCTAGACCTCTCCCACTGCAACTTGAGACCATTTCTCCTTGTTCTGTCATCTGACAGTCGAGCTCCATCCTCTTTGCAATTCCCCTTCAGGTAGCTAAAGGCTACTATGAATTTCCCCCCCAACCTCCCTTTCTCTTCTGCAGACTAAATAATCCCAGTTCCCTCAGCCTCTCCTCGAAAGTTATTTGCCTCAGCCCCTAATCATTTTCGTTGCCCTCCGCTGGACTCTCTCCAATTTGTCCATGTCCTTTCTGTAGTGGAGGACCCAAAACTGGATGCAATACTCCAGATGTGGCCTCACCAGTCCCTCACCAGCAGGTCTCACCTGCTGAATAGAGGGAAATAATCACTTCCCTCGATCTGCTGGCAGTGCTCCTACTAATGCAGCCCAATATGCCATTAGCCTGTTGGCAACAAGGGCACACTGTTGACTCATATCCAGCTTCTCATCTACTGTAATCCCCAGGTCCTTTTCTGCAGGACTGCGGCTTAGCCAGATGGTCCCCAGCCTGCAGCAGGTGCATGGGATTCTTCTGTCCTGAGTGCAGGACTCTGCATTTGTCCTTGTTTAACCTCATCAGATTTTTTTTTTTTTTAGCCCAATCCTCCAATTTGTCTAGGTCAGTGCTACTCAAAGTGGTGGTCCGCGGACTGGTGCCGGTCCGCGAGCCATCGGCTGCCAGCCTGTGCGCACATTGGAAAAAAAAATTGCTGGTCCCCCACATCAGATAACTTGAGAAGCACTGGTCTAGGTTACTCTGGACCCTGTCCCTACCCTGTATCTGCCTGTCCCCCCAGTTTAGTGTCATCCGCGAACTTGCTGAGGGTGCAATCCATCCCATCATCCAGATCATTAATGAAGGTGTTGAACAAAACCGGCCCCAGGACTGGCCCCTGGACCGGCACCTGAGGCACTCCATTTGATACTGGTTGCCAACTAGACATTGAGCCGTTGATCACTACCCATTGAGATACTCATGCAAATGATTTTTGGTGGGGCTAATAAAGCCCATTTTTTAATTCAATTTACGGAAGTCAAATGATTCAATGTTGAAGTTGCTACAAGACAGTAACTGGCCAGATTGTGAGGTAGTATGTTCAAACTACATTTGTATATTACTTTGTCTCAACCGTTTGCCAAAGATCAAGTGTAGCATCTGTTTTAATAGCTAAATAACCTTTTACAATAGGGATGTATCCATCCCTTGAAGTACGGAGGATCTGAAGGTTGTCTTCATGTAGGTCTGTGGTCTGGTTGAGTTACTTATTGCTGTGGCAGGGTCATGAACTTTTAGAATTTTCTGACTCTTGTGCATTTAAGATCTCAACCATAGCATACTTTGTACCCCATAAGTGGATCAGAAGTAGAGCTGCAAGAATGTGAGCTCATATAAGGAGTGTATGGATAAGTTTTACCATCAGGGAGCAGCGCCTGGAAACTGAGATGTCATATTATAAATATGTTTATAAATGAGTCTCGAGGGTTCCCAGAGCCTCGGATGGATGCTCTTTGGTGGAGTTTTAAAATTTCAGTGTCAATAAATCAATACGCTTATTATGGTTTGGACCTGGGTGGAATGTTCACTATTGGTCAAGTGGTAAATCATAGAATATCAGGGTTGGAAGGGACCTCAGGAGGTCATCTAGTCCAACCCCCTGCTCAAAGCAGGACCAATCCCCAACTAAATCATCCCAGCCATGGCTTTGTTAAGCCTGACCTTAAAAACGTCTAAGGAAGGAGATTCCACCACCTCCCTAGGTAACCCATTCCAGTGCTTTACCATCCTCCTAGTGAAAAAGTTTTTCCTAATATCCAACCTAAACCTCCCCCACTGCAACTTGAGACCATTACTCCTCATTCTGTCATCTGCTACCACTGAGAACAGTCTAGATCCATCCTCTTTGGAACCCCCTTTCAGGTAGTTGAAAGCAGCTATCAAATCCCCCCTCATTCTTCTCTTCCGTAGACTAAACAATCCCAGTTCCCTCAGCCTCTCCTCATAAGTCATGTGTTCCAGTCCCCTAATGATTTTTGTTGCCCTCCGCTGGACGCTTTCCAGTTTTTCCACATATTTCTTGTAGTGTGGGGCTGAAAACTGGACACAGTACTCCAGATGAGGCCTCACCAATGTCGAATAGAAGGGAATGATCACGTCTCTCGATCTGCTGGCAATGCCCCTACTTATACATCCCAAAATGCCATTGGCCTTCTTGGCAACAAGGGCACACTGTTGACTCATCTCCAGCTTCTCATCCACTAACCCTTAGGTCCTTTTCTGCAGGACTGCTGTCTAGCCATTCGGTCCCTAATCTGTAGCGGTGCATAGGATTCTTCCGTCCTAGTGGAATAAATACAAGTGGAATATGCCAAGCATAAACGTGATTCTGGTTTGCACTGGAAAACTGGTATTATTCCTGTTAAACCTCAGCCATTGTGTACCATTGGTTAGGCTTGTTCTGCAGTTGGAAATTCCTTACTTTTTTTTTTTGGTTTTGTTGTTGTTGTTGTAATTAATGAAATCAAAGCAAACTGCTACTAATTAAGATTTTTCTTTCCTCGTTGAGAGCTGAAGAAACAGTGACGGCGGCAGCAGCAGCAAATGGTATCTCAGACTGACAAGTGGTAAATTAAAACTTATACATTAGGCCAGGCCCGGAAAAATGCAGTTATGTGTAGGTGCCTTGTTCCATTTGAATTAACCAAAGGGCTGTCTGAGGAGGCCAGCTGTGTTCTCTGATGACAAAAACGAATCTTGACATTTTGGATAATGAAAATTCAGTTCAGCACCTCTTAGAGATGCATATGATAATATGTTGTCAGTCAGATGCTTGCAGGGGAGGCAGAATTCTTATCTTATTACAAGAGAGAGTGTGACAAGTGGACAGTCCCAGTTAAAAATATACCCCCACAAAGGAGAGACTGTGGGAGGGAGTCTGAGGTGTAGAAACTCAGTTGCGTTAAGAAGGGGAAAAGTATTTGATGTGGTGAACCCTCTTTCTGGTGGCTGCCTTTGTCTCCCCAGGATGCAAAGTATCACGGTTTTATCTGAGGGTGTAGGGAGGTGGGGGGCAGAGAATCACTTTTTTGTGATTTGACAGTATTAATGCAATCATCCAGTTCAGACCTTGTAAACCACTTATTATTTCCTCTGCGTGTGTTTTTTCTAGTTTAGTGGATTAGCTGCACTGTCTCTTCAAAGGCTATCCAATCAAAAAGGGGTTATTAAAACCAGGGTGCTTTATGACTGAGAATTAATTAGAGCAGCATTTTCATGCAAAACATCCAATTTTTTGATTAGCAATGGAGCAGGGCCGCAATTAACACTTTAGGAAGCTTACATTTCCAGCATTTTGATTCTCAGGAAATGAGATTATCAAACCAGGGTTAGACACTTGACAGCAAAAGGGGGATTATGTGTAAGAAAATAATTTGTTTCTTGATTTTGCTTCTGAGATTGCCATTAAGGAAGCACTGAATTCAGAGGGAGTTAAGAAAGGGGGGAGGGCTGGGAGGAAAGAAATGGACGCAGGAGAGGTCCCTGTGCTTCATTAGTGTCCCGCTTGCTATGCAAAGTGCCTTCTTCGTCTCTTTTAGTTACAACACATTTTACATTTGAAACACAGCAACAGGTTTTTATTGCACTGTTGTTATTATACAGCCTTTTCTAATAGATTTCTGGGATTCTTCCGCAGTTGTTAAATATTCAAAATATTTATATCCTTGGGGAGGAGAAAAAGATCCTTTCAGTAGACACACAGCTTTGTCTGTGTTGCTTTAAGTCGATGTTTGCTGGTTTATTTCCTAAACCATTTTCTGATCTGCTGTTGGTATCTGAGGACATAGATTGAAGCTTATTAAAGGCTGACCTTTGCCAGGAATATGTGTCTGTGATAAGAAACAAAGCATCTTCGTCACTGTTGTAAAATGCTGAGCGTTTCCATCTCTAGTTTAATTGTTCTCCCTGTTCAGGGAGACACAAGGTAATGAAAGTCAGACTTCGGGCTGTGGAATCTTTTCATTCCTCAGTTTGTGTCTCCATCTTACGAAAGGCTAAAAAGAAACGGATCTCGTTTGAAGGCTGATCAATCGCTGCTTGTTATTAAGTGCTCCAAAGCTGTGATTTAATGTCTTACCTCAGGGGAAAGAATTAGGGGGCACCTGTCCTGCCAGTCTAGTTATATTTTAAAATGGCCATTTAACTCCAGTTTAATCTTTTGATATTTTTTAAAATTTATATTTGGATGAAATTGTTGCTCATGAAAGTAATTAGCTAACAGTGACAGTCAGAATGCGAAAAGGCCCAGTATAAGCTGCCCCCACATATCACCTCTGCCTGGGCATCCCCATCTTGAGTTGCAATGCCCATTAGCTTGCAGCAACCATTTGTCTTCCAGTGTTGGTCCCCAAACAATTCTCCTTAGTTTTGACCTGCTAGTTCACCTCTCCTCCTCACCGCTGCTTTGCTAATGCATTCTAATTCTGACCTGCAACATCCTCTGCTATTCTGTTTCTGGATTTCCATAACGCTCTTGCTAAATAAGGTTCCTCGGTCTTGAATTTCAGCTTCTCCTGCTGTTCAGGTCCTTGGCCCACCATACAGCTCTGCAGGTATACCTCATTTCTGAACTGCATTGCCTCTGCTATTCCAAGTCAAGTCAAAGGATGTCGGCCATTTGATGGGGACAGACTAAAATACCAGGAGTGCTGCGCACTGAGAAAAGTCCTGTCAGTAGAGGAGCTTGCTGAATTAAGATCGAAACCCAAAGGTTCCGAAAAAGAGGTTCATGAGCTTCCCCCCCCCCCCCCCCCCGAGTCAGCTGGTCACCTGCTGCTTCATTCTTTTCCCTGTATGAAGGAGAATGTTGAAGGAATGTTCAAATGGCAAAACCTTCAATGGATGAACGTTTATAAAGAATCACTTCTGAAGCTCTAGGTGACACTAGTACTACTGGGTGGTAGGCCTCTACGATTGTGAGTTTGTGCCTTTGCAGGGTTTGTGTTGGCATGGTATAGCTGTCTGAAGCAGTTCTTTTTCACATTTGCATTCCTTCTAACTGTTATCAGGCGGGTCTAGTGAAGAACGGTGATGTCGTATGGTGAAATAGAAAATATGTTGAGAGATGATGTGTTACTCTGAAGTGCAGATTAGTAAGAGAAATAGGAGGGTAGCTGGCAGATAGAAAATACATCTGCTGCTGATAATGCCCTGCTCTGCCTCTGTTGTAGGGCTTTTAGTTATTTATGGCCTACTTTTTGGAGGTGCTGAGTAGCTTCAGCTTTCATTGAAGTTCATGAGATGTGCAAGTCCTGGACACCTTTGCCATCAGGTCACTTGGGTCTTCATCCTCTTTTGGGTCTAATTGGACACTGAGGAGTCTAAGTGAACGTTAGTTGTGCATCTTGGTACCTCTGACTTAGAACAGCTGTAAAAGGCATGAGGTGAAAGTAAATACATTTCAGTAATATGTCTCCCCCAAAATCTGTGAAGATTTTTCCTCCAAATATACATGCATCCCTTATGCAGCAACCAATGCAGAGGCCTGGGTGGCTAGAGTGTATCATGTGGGGGACCTGTCAAATAGTGTTCAGCCATTGGTTTTGCAGCTCTCAGATAGTTGTTTGGTATGTGTCTTTCTCCCCCAACCCTCCCGCTGCTGAACCAGAATGGAACATGTAAATGTTGTTTTTCTTTATTGAAGGAAAATGATGACCTTTCCTCAGCGCAGCCTGCAAGCGTGGCAATATTTCTGACAGTCAATCATGGGATTCCTCTTACTACAATTTGAAAAAGCATCTTGGTCTTTTTAGCTTCATAAAGTTTCCTTTTTCTTCATTAACCTTTTGGACTTCCACTCTCTCCTCTGAAGTATGTGTGTGTTCTTTTTGTATGGTGTGTGATAGAGAAATGTTTCATGTACTGTGGCTTGCAACAGCTGGGTGTTTAAGAACATGATTCATTGACCCAACCTGGCCCTTCATGCCCTAGGCTGACATGCAGTATTGTGTGTCAGTCTCCTCTAATACCCCCTCCATCTGTGAAGGAATATCCATTGCTACATGACTCAGCATGGACTGCAGTCCAATCTTGAGTTAAGAAAAAGAACTGCTTCTTGTAGCTTGTTAAGTTGATGGTACAAAATTTGTCTTCCAACCTTGGTTTATTCAGTACTGTGTTATAGTCGTCCCCCATACTATGCAATCTGGACCCTATTCCTGAGTCTCAGTTGTCATTAGAGAACCATTCACTGCAAAGCCTTCTCTGTACCATTTGAGGAACGTTACTATATTGTGCCCTCATTATCATTTGGATACAAATTATCATTGCACGCCTTTGGGTACCTCTGTCTTCTCTCGCTGCAAATGTCTCCTTGTTGGCCTTTGTGACAAAAATAGTTTGCACTTCTATAGTACCTTCATCTGGAGATTTCTAAGTGCTTTAATTAAGTCTCACAACACCCCTATGAGGTAGGTTAAAGTGAAGGATGCATAAGGGATTATTTCATCCATCACAGAAAAGCATCCATGTCAAGTGGAGTGCAGCAGCTGTTAAACAGTGCACAGCAATGCGTACGTCAGTTCAGGAAGTGAAGTGAAGAATATACTATTCAACTGAAATGGCAATGGGAACGTAGGTAGACTGAATGTAATTATCTGAGTTGGAATTTGCCCAGGACATTGGGGCTAATAACCTTCCTCTTGCAGAAAGCACAGTGGGATCTTTAATGACCACATAGGGTCAAGTCTTCTGATTTATGTCTCATCTAAAAGACTTCCAGCAAAAGGATTCAACTCCTTCTAAAAGCTGCATCTTGAATTATTGCTTTACTTTAAAAGTTCAATTCATTCTCAAGTCACTATGTTAGCATGAAATATCTGCTTGCATAGTCTTTAAATCTGGATTGTGAATTAGTTCAGAGCTCTGGGGCATCTTATTTGCTTGAGTTATTATATATGGTGCTGCTGCCCACACTTTGCTTTTCAGTGGTTTTGGATATCTTGTTGAACTCTGTCTTGCATCACAAGTAATGGATGCAGTCAAGAAGTTTCTGTCACAAGTTCTCACTTGTAAGATCAGGAACTTTCTGTCTTTCTCGCTACCCCAGTTATATAACAAAACACTAAAGACATTATTGTTTGGTATAGCGTTTATTTCGCTTCTAGATAGTGTTTATCATTTTCTAAGTTGTTTGGTTCTAGTTGTACAGGTTGAGCAGATGTCACTAAGAGAGTTAAGGTTTATGTTTCCTTTCTTCGTTTTGGAATTGAACCCCAAAAGCATTGCATAGAATTTGATTTGTTATAATCTACTCAGAAAACAAAAATATTTTGCTACCAGTGGACAAATGGCCCCACTTGGATGAAGGTGAGTTTGTAGCTAAAGTGACAGTATTTGATTTTAAAGGAAAATAGATTTATATTGCCACATATTTCTAGGTACTATTCTGAAATTCAAAAACAATCCTTCCTATTAAAAATAATTTGTCCTCTGGACTACTCTAATTTCCACAAATGGACTATTTGAACTAACAAGAGCAATGGAGAGTGTGAACAGGTACTGTATGAACTTCCTCCAGCCACAGCTTTACCACTGCCCTGCAGTCCTCATTTAAATGGCAACCACCCTGAACCTCCCTAGTGGGACTTTTCTTAGAAGGGACCAGATGTATTGTTAATTGTAGCTTTGGAGCTACAGGAAGTTCTGTGTCTGACGATGGCCAGTCTTTGTGGTTTTCTCAGTAAAGGAGCATTCTTTACGTGAATGAATGGAGCAGACACCTCTGGAACTGTTAATCTATATAAGAAGTTTCCAGGAATGTCACTCAGTGTGTCACGCTGAAGCCTGGAATGTCTTTTTAGTCTTTGTGAAGCAATGGAAGCAGTTGCGAACATAGTTGGAAGCTCTTTTTGTTCAGAATATCACTGGGCTTTGTGGTTTGTGTAACTGTCCAATTTTTAAATTCTCAACCATTTTGACTTACAAATTACATCCGTGCAGTGTACAGCTACAGTAAGGCACATATCTATGGCCTGCCAAGAGTCCTTAAACCGTTGTGATATCAGAGGTGACTCACCCAGTAATCCCCTTATTCTACAGCCAATTTGCATGCAACAGTTTCATAGGTTGTGAGAAAGAGACTGTACAGATAGATGGTGGATCACTTGGCCCAGCCACCACATCAGTGTGCCCTGCTGTCATCTACACAAATCAACACAAATCTCCCAAAACAACCAGCACCCACAATAACCCCAAACGTCACTCTGAAGCCTCAAAAATCTGTTGAGCCTGCGTGAAGCGACGGAAACAGCTGCAGGCATGGTTGAGAACTCTTTTTTTTTGGAATATCACCTGGACTAGTCATTATTGGGATCCGTGGTGTATTACCGGAAAGTTTTTAAGTTCTTGGTCATTATTGGCTTTTTTTACACACATGACTTTATAAATTATACCTGTGTGAGATCATAGGCTTTCAGCTACTAGTAGAATACTAAAATCCTTTAATCTCTGGGTTAAAGCCTCCAGTGGGCAATGCCAGCCATTCCTTTGCCTTGGAGGTTAACAATAGCAGCACCTCAGTCCCTGAGTCCCTTTGAAGTGCTTCCCAGTCGTGTCTAGCTCCCTTATCCACTGAACACTCACCGAAACGCTAGGTCGGTTGTCCCCAAAGGAGCAGTGCGTGTGTGATTCTAATTTAACCCACTAGTTACAAGCAAGAAATCATTTCCACCTAATGGTTTTTCTGTATCCCACAAGAAATAAGTTGTTGGTCTTAGCCCAGTTCCTAGCAGTGAGTCACTTTTATCACAAAAAGCAGCAGCACTGTTGGCTTTCTTATTGGCAATCTCAGCAAAAAGGTCAAGGATTGAACTGGCCGGTGGAGTCTGAGCTGCCCTCTTGCTCCCTCAGAAAGTACTTCTGTGGCCAACTTGGGGCACGCCGTAACAGAACCCAGATAGTATTGTGTGTGGGCTTCACCAGAAACACTTAGCAAACCAGAAGTATAGACACAGAGTAAGTTCTCCTTGGTACTGTCCTGAGTTGTACCTTCTCAGTGGATAAAGAGAGGTGTTTAAAGTTAAGCCTTATCATTCCAGTGCCTTTCACCACTGCTGAATTCACATTAAAAAAAGAAATAAAGGACATGAAACCATTGTCATGATCTCTAAGGTGAATTTTTAAAAAAATGCACCAGTAGCAGCTGTATTAGTATTTGCATTTTTTTTTCTCTTCTTGCTTTGACTGTCTGACCTTTTTTTTTTTTACTGAAGAGTTTTATCTGATAATGTCAGAATGAAAAGTTACATTGACAGAGTGGTGGGAAGCTGGATGGAGCCCTGCTTTCAGTTAGGGTTAAAGCCATCTAGGTGAGTGTGAATTAACATTTCCCTTGTCTTGTAAAAGGTCATCCTTTAATTGAGATTCAATGCATTTAGTCCAAAACCTAGGTTCTAGGAGACCTCTGTTCACAAAGAGGGCACAATTGGCAGCATAATCTCATCAGAGGCTTAGGTTATATAATAATAAATCATTGAATTCAAAGCTAAGGTGACTGCTACAGAGCATAAAACAAGATAGATGCTTGAAAGACTTGCATGGCTTGTTGTTTGAATTAGTAACTCAGACTTGGAGGATTTGTAGGTGTCCAGGGTTGATCTTGATAAGGAAAAACAGGTGCGGGAACAGAATTCTTACTTCATTACAGGATTTTAAAAAACATTCTGATTTGGCTTTGTTAGTTGTTGTTCATTCCAGCCAGTGTGTGAATTTGAGGTGTAATGTACTGTATAGCTGTATGCATATGATATTTGGGAATTTACATTACAGCTTTATTTTATGTAACATCTTTCATGTACACTTAATCCCCAAAACAATTTACGGAGTTAAATGTTACACTGAAAAGTTAATTTATTTCCCCCTCTGGTATTAAGAGGTGATGATAAGCAAGAAAAGTTTTTTATGTTGTGCTATGAAGATTCAGAGGATAAAATTGTCAAAAGTGTGTAAGGCCCCCATTTTTAAAGGTGTTTAGGCATTGCTGTGCTCAGCATTGCAATGCCTAACTGATTTAGGAGTCCATGTCTTGTCTTCAAAAAGGATTTAGGCACTTACGAACCAAAATCCCTAAATCCCTTTAAAAATATGGACCTAGGTGACTTAAGTGCTTCAGTATAATTGAAAATCAAACTGATTTAGGCTCTTAAGAAAATATTCCAAATACAATATTATTGAAATAGTCTCTCAAATGAGATCTTAAATGAAAAGGGAATGGATAAGGTCGATAGATGCAAAAAGTCTGTTCTGGGTACAGGAACTTAAGGGGAGAAGCACCCTCAAGTGGGCAATGCCAGCCATTCCTTTGCCTTGGAGGTTAACAATAGCAGCACCTCAGTCCCTGAGTCCCTTTGAAGTGCTTCCCTGTTGTGTCTAGCTCCCTTATCCACTGAACACTCACCGAAACGCTAGGTCGGTTGTCCCCAAAGGAGCAGTGCATACACTAGTGTGTATGATTCAGCTCAGGATCAGAACTTTGCTTAATATCACAGCACATATTTATAGTGGAAACATTACATTTATTATCAAAGATTCAAGTGACAGTGAGTAAGAATATTGGAAACAAATGGTTACATATAAAATAAAACCGTAACACGCTTTCTAGAACTTAAACTTAACAGGGTAACTGCCTATCTAAAGAAGTTTTATCTCACCCAATGTCTTCTGCAGCTTTTCAAAAAGGTTGGCTGAGGTCCCATTTTCATGAATGTAAACACACTGCCCATTTACGTCCTAGGTCCAAGATAAGGGGTTGTCTGCTTTGCCTTCTGCTTGTACTCCCCAAAGTTCATTATCCAAACTCAGAGACCGTATAACCACCTGTGTGTTGCTTCCCTATTGAATTCACACTTCCTCATCGTCTTCATACATAAATGGTATCCATTGTGTTAGCCTACAATTAATTTACGTCTGACAGAAAGATGAATAAACATCTCTACTCTGTCAGAAAAACTTTTTTCACCTCTGCAGGTGACTAATGCAGATGCGAAGAACATGTTTTTAGTATATTTACATAACTCCTTACACGCTATCTGTACACACATTTCACATCAATATTAATAACCAGAGTGTCCCTGACTTTCATTTAAGACCTCACATGACATTCTTTGATGAACTGGAACGTACATACCAGAATCAGGATGTTCCTGTATCTCCCTTGCCAGCTGACATTAAGGAGTTCTTAGGTCACAACCATCTCCTTCAGCCCCAGTACTGACTCCCTGCATCATCTTCTGGGATGGTACCTGTTCGTCCTCAATGCATGTTGCAAGTGGCTAGGAAGCTGTTCATGCATCCTCCAGAACCATGCCCCCTGTGCTGGGTCTACATCACAGTCATCAAGGTCCCCCTTCTGGTATTGCACCACCCTGGCTCTCAGGATGTTCTGATTCCTTGTCAGACTCCGAGGTAGATTTGCAGATATCTTGGTACTGAGAGTCCAGAGCTTCCTCCTGCACCTGGTTCCATACTCACTGGCTGGGTTTTGAGAGAACTGCATGCTTGGGGCAGACTTGCGTGGGGCCTGATAGGGGCATTGTGGGGACTGGTGTACTATCGGATATTTCCAGCACCCAGATCTACTTGCAGTCCTTTGAGATCCTGGTGGAGATGAAACAAACAATTGAGGACCACCTTTTTGAAGGGTGTGCCTTGTTCTCATCCAGGACAGATGAGGCTTTGCACATGTAAAACTCAAGTGGTGTCAAAATCATTGGGCCCTTACAAAATATCGTGCTCAGAACAAGCTTAGTGAGCAATCTTACCCGTTCTGGCAAGCTGGACCAGTCCAAGAAGAGGCAAAAGTTACATAGCAGGAAGAAGACTACACCCTCTCTTTCCTCACTCTCTTCTTCCCAGCAGTCAAAGGCCTTGGAGCAATCATTTTGACTCTCAGGTTGAGGACAGTGTACTGCCCAACCTGGATCTCATTGTCCATTCGCCTTTCCAGGACAGGTTATCCCATTTCCTACATGCCTGGCTATCCCACTGGGATATACCCTCCAGTTCATTTCCCTCCCCTGCTCCCACCTCCTTACAGGTTGCCTGCTCCTCTGTGCTGATCCATCCTGGCCACAGTAGATGCTTGACGTTTGTTGTATGAGATGATAATTGATAATTACCAGTTCAGTGTTGTTGTCGTGTCGTTCCCCCCCCCCTCCACCCGATCTATCGTTAGCTCTGAGAATATTTACCAAGTGCTTGGCAGTAGTGGCCGCATACCTATGCAAAAGAGACGTCCTCAGGTATCCTTACCTGGATGTCTGGTTAGTCCAAGGTCATTCTAGTCATCACATGTAGGTTGCTGTGCAGCAAATCCTGTGTATGTTCAGTGCCCTAGGCCTGAAATTAAACAAAGAAAAGTTGACATTAGTGCCTGAGAAGAGGGCAGAGTTCATCGGTGCAGTCCTGGATTTGACCTCAGCCAGGGCTTCTCTGCCTCTTGACAGATTTCACACTATATGGGACCTTTCTGCATCCCTCAAGGACCATCCATGCACCCCTGTGAGGACTTGTCTCATGCTCTTAGGGCTGGACCTCAGAGCTTTGCAGGTATGTCTAATGCCAGTCTATGAGCCCCAGATTGATCATCTAGACAAGCTAGTGTGCCTCCCAGACAGAGTGCTGTTGTCTTTGACCTGGCTGAAGAGCCAAGACAAGCTGTGCAGGGGTGGCAGTGTCTTTCCCAGCAATGACTTCGGTAATGGATATGTCAACCATGGGAGGTGGGTGGGGTACACATCTGGATGACCTTCAGTCTTAATGTTTGTGGATTGCCTACGAGGCCAGATTGAAGATAAATATTTTTGAACTGCACACAACGTTCCAGGCATATCAGTACTTTGTACCACACATTTAGGGCAAGACCATCTTGTTGCTTACCAATAGCACTGCAGTGGTTTTCTATGTGAATGAGCAGAGAACAGCCAGAACAGAGCCTCTGCCAGGACACAGTCAAGCTGTAGAACCTGCATATTCGGACAGCAGTCACTCTCAGAATGTCACACCTGTGGGGGGTTCCGAGTGGCCTGCTGGATCCTCTGAAGCCGTGGTTCTCAAGCAGGGGTACACATACCCCCGAGAGTACGCAGAGGTCTTCCAGGGGGTACATCAATTCATCTAGATATTTGCCTAATTTTACAACAGGCTACATAAAAAGCACTAGCAAAATTGGTACAAAGTAAAATTTCATGCAAACAATGACTGGTTTATACTGCTCTATATGTTATACACTGAAGTATAAGTACAATATTTATATTCCAATCAATTTATTTTATATTTATATGGTAAAAATGAGAAAGTCAGCCCTTTTTCAGTAATAGTGTGCTGTGACACTTTTGTATTTTTATGTCTGATTTTGTAAGCAAGTTTTTAAGTGAGGTGAAACTTTTTGGTATGCAAGACCAATAGACTCATGAAAGGGGTACAGTAGTCTGGAAAGGTTAAGAGCCACTGCTTTGAACAGATGCTTCAGTTTGGACCATGAATAGTCCCACAATAGTTCTAGCCTGGGTGTTTCATGTAGGGGACATTCTGTCCCTGGGCCTGTTTATGGCTCGACAGAACAGTAAGTGTCCACTGTTCTGCTGCTGAGTGGGTCAGAGCGCAGGATTGATATCAGACACTTTTCTGTTTTGATAGTGTAGAGAGCTCCTCTACATGTATCTTCCAGTACCCCTGATTCCCAGGATCATGCTCATGCTCGAGCAAGAACATGGCAGAATGATCCTTATTGCTTCAGCCTGGCTGAGACAGATGTGGTATTCAGACCTCTGCAAACTGTCCACTGGAGAATCTCTGCTGTTACCAGTAACCAGACCTCCTGACATAAAGCCAAAGCCAGGTGCTGGACCCGAACCCACAAGTGCTGCACTTCACGGCATGATTCCTTTGTGGCTGCTACACAAGAGGCATGTTGTTCAGCAGCAGTCCATAATGTGCTCCGTAATAGCAGGAGATGCCTTTCACAGGAGCTACTTACATGAGTAAGTGGAAATATTTCTCTGTCTGGTCAGTCTCCCCTAGTGTGTTCCCAACGTGGGCTAATATTCAGATGATCCTGGATTATCTGTTTTACTTCAAGAGTCAGGTCTTGCCATTGGCTGTATCAGGGTGCATCTGGTGGCCATCTCAGTGTTTCACCCTCCAATTGAGAGTAAGTCTGTTTTTACACACACTATCACATTCAGGTTCCTAATAGGTCTGGACAGATTATTTCCACCAGTCAGAGACCCAGTGCCTTCCTGGGATTTGAATCTCATGTTGTCTGCACTTATGGACCCTTTTTTTGAAATGTTAGCATTGTGCTCATTTTTACACTTGTCAGCAGAGGTAGCCTTCTTGGTGGCCACCACCTCCAGCAGGAGTGTAGGTGAACTGAGTGTATTGGTCATGGATCCCCGTACACTGTTTTCTACAAGCACAAGGTGCAGCTGCGACCTCACCCCAAGTTTCTTTCAAAAGGGGTTTCTGATTTCCATCTGAATCATTCTATCTACCTGCTATTTTTCTTCCTGCAAACCCATATGCATAGTGATGAGCAATGACTCCACACCCTAGACATTCATCAAGCATTGGCTTTTTACCTCAATAGGACAAAGCCCTTGAGGGTTTCTTCCCAGCTCTTTGTCTTGTATGCGTAATGTCTGAGGTCTCAGCCAGTCGCTACTCGGGCTCTCAAAATGGATCACAAGCTGCATTACAGTATGTTATGCTGCTAAAGGAGTGACACCACCTCCTAAACTCACGGCATGCTTGCCCAGAGCACGTTCGATCTGAACAGTGTTTGTTGCATGTGTCCCAATTATGGACATCTGCAGAACGGAGACATGGTCGTCCGTTCATACTCTTACCAGACACTATGAGCTGTCTGTGCAGTCAAAGGAAGATGCAAATATAGACAAGGCGGTCCTACAGTCCCTCTTCCGATGAGACTCTGAGTCCCAGCAGTAGTTAATTGGGACATTACAGTGTAATGGGCATATATAAACACGTGAAGAAAGAAAAATGGTTACTTACTTTTTGTAAATGTTGTTCTTTGAGTTGTGTTGCATGTGTCATTACACGACCCACCCTCCTTCCGCAGTGTATCGGTGTGTATCATAGGTTTCCAGTTCAAAAGAATTTGAGTCTGGGGTGGGGCAACTCCACCCTCTCTGCCATCTTCACGGAGCACCAGGAGCTCATCGATGAGAGGGGCTGCCCTGACAGGTCCCGCTAGGGAAAACTCTCTGGCACCGGTGCACAAGTCGCATGCATGCACACCTACAGTGTAATGGACATATGCAGTACACTTTGATGAATAGTTACAAAAAGGTACGTAACCATTTTTCCTTACTGTTGGACTTAAGAGGCCATCTCTAGGGCTGACAGGGATATTCAGGCCTTGGCTTCACTAGTGAGACTGCTAACATGGTCACCAGATAGTACTGATAGGATTGGTTTATTTTTGTTGTAATTTAGTCATTTACAAACTGGGAACTGCACTGAAATGACCCCAAAGTTATTTCACTCAAGCCATCAAATGGTAAATGACTTGCAATCACTATCAACTGAGAGAAAGCTCAACAGACAGTCTAGTGTTGGAAAGCTCTACGTCCCATTACCAATCCCCTGAGCCATCCAGTCACCGCTGTGAAATCTGTCATGGCACCAGATGTTTCTGTGAGTTTTCTCCATCATAAACCCCTTTTATAACTCAGCTTGTGGCAATTTACTCCAAGTTAGTTGGAAAAACCACACTACATTTGTTTCCTCTAAGTAATGGGTACAGTTTAAGTACTTTTTGAAGATCTCATTAGTGTTTTCAAATTTCAGTCTAATTACTTGACAGTATAATAACAAAGACTTGATGTGCTGTAACTGGATTCTCTTAAATAATATAAAAAATATTGTAAGTGATTACGAGCTTGGATTTCTTCCCGTGTTCCTCTCTGGGATTTTTAATTGCAGTGATTGTGTAGTTGTGTTTGACTTAATTGTCATCATCAGCTACTGGATAAAGTCCCCTGCGTAAGTGCTGTGTATTCATTGCACCTCAGTGGCATCTAGAGATGTGTGAATAAATTTAACAAATGTCACTTTCTTTGTGTGTTTAATGAATATATAAATGCTTTCAAATGGCCTCTTCCCGAGACTATAACTATATATTTCTCTTTTAATGGCAGATGTGCTGATAATACATGGAAAAGCTGTAATTTAGATAATAATTGGTTTATAGTGTACTTGCCGCCTTTCCTGCAGCTGGATGAGAGATGGCCATTTTAAATAACCCCAGGTTAAGTAAGTAATAAGTAACGCATGATCAGGTGTGTGTAACACATGACCAGGTGTGTGCTTATGGGATATCTCTATGCCTAGGGTGAGTCATGTGGAATAAGAACTATTGCTTTTTTACCCAATAGTGAGATGGGAGAATTTTTTCATTATCTTAATTTTTAAAGTGAGTTGTTACATAATTTTTTTAACATTATATTTTTTATTATGTAAAGCCAGTAACTACACCAAGGTTAAGCAAGCTTTAAAATAACATGGTACAGAGCAAATTGTATCACATAGTTTGTATGACTTGTGGAGAAGGAAGGAAGCTATTACAATTGTATTTTAATTTAATTAGCTATTACAGTCTAATACACTGAAAAATGGACGTTCCTTTGTACACCGAGTGATATTTGATGTTTAATTTATTTGGGCCACATATGGCTAATGCGTTTCTCATTATCTGGCTGTTATCTGGTTGAGTCACAAAATAAATAATAATGCTTTGAATGAACATAGTGTTGTTTACATCCATAGATCTCAAATCACTTTATAAAGTTGAGTGAGCATTATTATGTCCATGTTACATGTAGGAAAACTGAGGCACAAAAGTGACTTACTGGCAGCCATGCAGCAAAGTAATTGCCAAAGCCAAGAACAGAACCCAGATCCGATGATTTCCCAGCTTGGTGCTCTCTTGTTGGTCACCTGTTACTCTATCCTATTCTTGATCATACCTAGCACTTGCTATCTTCCAGACATTAGTTACATACAGTGGGATTTCAGAAACTTAATCATAGGTGATTAAAATTGAGTTTATAATGGGAAGTGCCCTGAAAGCCTAACTGGTAGACATTTCAATGGCTTTGTAATACTAGTTAACTCTGTGTTTCTGAATTTTTCTGAAATTTAGACTTTTAAAAATAAAATTCCAATGTTCCCAATTTCAAATATATGTCCCAGTCTATTCAGAGATTCAGGATTTACATGCAATAAGAAAACTTTCTAATGGTGAGATCTGTTAGTATGCTGGGAAAAACCCTTTTCTTAGACATTTAAAACTAAACTTGTTGCACTAAGCATTATCAAATATACTATAAGGAACAACCTTATGTTGGCAGAGGAATAGACTAAATCAGATCTTTTCTATCTCTGACTTTCAGTGATTAACTTGTAACTAGAGAACTGTGCCATATAAGTTTTTAAAAAGAAATCAGCAGTGACTTGCTGGATTGTCCCCCTCTTATTAACACTCCGGTATTTCTAAATGTGCCCTTTAACTGAGTATCTAGGTTCTATCATGTTTCTTGCCACCTTTGACTTTCTAATTCTGTTGCTTGGAACAGGAGGGTCTATTAGTGTAAATACATCTATTATGTGTGCACACACAGAGGGGACATTTCCAAACAAACATCTGACAATTCTGGTTGTGTTAACATACATCTGTTAGTACTAATTGATGACTGCAATGGTGTGTTGAGTATTCCACACGTCAAAAACCTGCAGGCCTTTCTTGACTTTGTAAGGTCCTGAGGTGAGCTGAAGAAAGTCAAATGTTTACTTAGCGTTGTGATAAGTGGAGACACTGTGATGGAATACCTAGTGGCATTGGTCTCACAGAGATGTCAGGCTGTAATCATTAGTTTCAGTGGAGCAATCAGTTTAACATTATACTAAACAAACTAGATAAAGCACTTGTCATTGGCATTATGCTACGTCTCGGATTATATAGTCTTATTACTATTTTTTTCTCTTAGCGGCTGTTTGGAATATAGAATATTGGGGTAAGGATAAAAGGAAAGGATGGTTTTTATTGACATTATTTATAGCATCCTTTTTTCAGCAACTGTCTTCGGGGCAGGGACCTTGTCTGACTTTGTGGTTTTGTTAAGTGCCGTATATTCTCTCTTACTAGTAATCATCACTCACTCAATCCTCTTTCAGTGCCTGAATTTTTCAAAGTGGAATTATTATAACAAGTTACAGTGTCCTGACTAGTTCAATCAACAGATATTCTATCCTCCTATTAGCAGATGGAAATGGGGGTGGGGTGGGAGGTGGAAAAAACCTTGCGACATCAGACACACTATAAATAATGCTGTGCCAGCTGAGCATCCTAGTTCTATCTTGTCTCCCACCAGATGGGAAGAATTTTTTGTCTGCTAAGCTATTTTGTTTGGTTTGTTTCCCCAGCTACCTTGCTGTTAAAGAAGCCACTTGGGAATACATAGAGTTTCCATAAAAACACTTGGAAGCTGATCTAAGTAATATACATATGTTATGTATCAAATGTTCTGGCTTGATGAACCGTTCCACCATTCTTTGCTCCTCCTACATCCCTCATGACAGATAGCCTTTTTGTCCTACAGTGGTAATTGACAGGCAGAAGGACCATTAGAGAAGCTGAAAGTGTCTGTCCCTAAATGTCTCTCTAATGGTTACATTCCAGAATAATTTCACTTCTGTTTTGCCTGCAGAATACAAGAGGAGCTAGTCATCTCCCTTAATTTGTCAGAGGAAAACAGGTTTGGAAGTCAAGTGTCTGAGAACAATGAAATAAAGCCATGTGGGGGCTCTTAGTAGGTGGGGTGGGTGCTGCCTACCATGTTCTGAACTGAGTATGCTATGATTTTTATGCATTTCTGTAAGCTGGAATGCACCTTTATGTGACCATTACACTTACACAGTTTCAGATGCAACCAGCCGACAATGGAAGAAAGAGGAGAATAAACACTCTGTACCTCCACTTTCCTGAATAGAGGCCACAAGACTGATATGTGCAGAAGTGGTGAATTTAAGGAAGGAGGAAAATATAGGCTTTCCTCCTCAAGCTGTCAAAGGACACATGCCCTACTTAGCAAGGACATGATCACCGCTTCTTGTCTCTTCCTTGCTGCTGCTTTTCCTCTGTGGAAATGTCAGAGGAGTCCTCCCTCACAAACCTTACTGCTGAGGATATGGGTTCAACACTAAAAATTATGTTAGAATCTGGGCTTCAGTTACTATGCAGAGTGTAGAAAGGATTTACTCATATAGTGTAGAGAGACTACCCATTTCCTGTCCTAAAAAGCCTTGAAAAAAAGACAGAAATGCCATCTGAGCTTCACCACTTATGCAGAATATCTGGTATACCCAGGACCTTTTGTAGTCCTTTCCACCTGTGCAAAGTGAATGTAGAATTGAATCACACAGATTTGGTAGGTTGCAGAGTAGCAGCTGTGTTTAGTCTGTATCCACTAAAAGAAAAGGAGGACTTGTGGTACCTTAGAGACTAACAAATTTATTTGAGCATAAGCTTTTGTCAGCTACAGTTCACTTCATCAGATGCATTCAGTGGAAGATACAGTGGGGAGATTTATATACACAGAGAACATGAAACAATGGGTGTTTGAAGTGAGCTGTAGCTCATGAAAGCTTATGCTCAAATAAATTGGTTAGTCTCTAAGGTGCCACAAGTACTCCTTTTCTTTTTACAGATTTGGTAGCGTTCCATGCTCACATTGCATTGGTGGAAATGACTGCACATGGTTAATTGGGCCCCCATCCTCATGGCTTACACTGTATGCCATACTGAGAGATTAATGGGATTTACGGGGCACAGTACTTTCATGGATCTACTGCCACTATGGCTGGCTCTAATTATTTAATTTTATTTCTTGCAAGCATTTAACAAGGTAAAATAATTTATGATTAATGTAGCACCGCATGCAAGTATGTGAAGTTTGCAACAAATAGGAGACATGGTCCCTGCCTTGGAGAATTTACAATCTGGATATGATCTCAGAACCATTGTATCGCTTTGGCAGGGATGTTTCTGTGCCTAATCCTGAAGATAGAGAAATTGAAGCCGAGGCTTAGAAAGAAATTTGAATTCTGCCCCCTGGGTTTAGGTACTGATTTGTCAAATACTTTTAGCCAGAGCTCATCTTAGTTTGTGTGAAACAACTAGATATGTTTCAGAGTGGTAGCCATGTTAGTCTGTATCAGCAAAAACAACGAGGAGTCTTTGTGACACCTTAGAGAATAACAAATTTATTTGGGCATTAGCTTTCGTGTTCTAGCCTACGAAAGCTTATGCCCAAATAAATTTCTTAGTCTCTAAGGTGCCACAAGGATGCCTCGTTGTTTTAACTAGATATGTGTGAATGGCTTAAAAGGAAAATTCTTCAGAAAACAAGGAAACGTTTGGAAGCTCTAGGTCCAAACTTCATTTTGAGAGGCATTCTCGGTTCATAGGGCCAAAGGAGGCCATTCTCTAGTGGCCTGACTTCTGAATCCCTGGAAAAGTCTGTAAGGAAAGAAATCTCAATTTTAGTGCCTCTAATTTGGCTAAGGTGCACTTTATGGGTTTTCAGTTACTGGCAAAGGTTGCCTTGCTTCATCTTCCGGTGACAGCCTATTTAATATCATAAGGTCCCATTTCCCAAACGGGCTAAGAAATAATTGGCCTCTAGGCATTACTTGTGAGCAAGGATATCCGCTGAAAAGTTAGGAATTAAATTCAAAAAGGTAGTAACTCCCAAATCATATTGCAGACAGTGTCCTGTGACGTATAGGAGGTCAGACTAGATGATCTGGTGGTCCCTTCTGGCCTGAAACTTATTGACTAAATAATTTTTTCCTCAATGCAGTAAATGAAAATCCTTAGGATTATTTTTTCTGGATTGTTCTGGTATGTCATGAGACCAGGGAGTTTGTGACTTTGTGTATTGGACCATCTGTCTGCTAGTCATTCCTCTGATAATAGAAAACCATTCAGTTTATACCGATGGAGCAAAACTGCAGAAACACTATTCATTATTCTGTTATTCCTATTTGTTATTTCCACCACTTCTCTTTGCTGGGTATGGTATCTCCTGAATTAGTCTAACCAAGTATCAGCTGTGTCTGATGTACTGTAGAGAATCATTATAACTGAGTAGTGCCGTGTGATTGAATTAAAGGTAGGGAAAGAAGATTGAAACCTTTTTCCATTTGAATATGAAGCTGATGCAAATGGCAGAAGATAAGCAAATTGTAATACATTTTGATGAAAATGTGTGGAGTTGGAATGATAGGGTTTGATTGTCTATATTGGAAGTTAATGATGCAGTTGTGGTGAAGCAGTATGGAGGGATGAAGACAGTGGATATAATATGGTGAAATTAAACAGGCTAATTTCCGTCCTTGATGCAAGACTGCATTATTTTGAGCTATGAGTGCAGATTATTACATGGTTAGATAATGGGTTTAACCCTCTAGATGCTTTCTGATTGTGCATAAAGACACCAACCAAAGGAAGGAAAAACTTGAGCTTTATTGTTTTTTCCCTTCATTCTCATGAATATAAAAATTCTTCATCAGAAAGTAGCCATGTCCAGTGAGTTCAGTGTAATGCAGATGGCAAGTCTCATGTCTTATGAAAGTGCTTTGGGATCTCTAATGGTCCCATAAAATAGATATAATTTGTATATTTCATCTGAAATATTTACATAAAAAGTTTCCATACATGTTAGGATATAGATATTCAGGTCTGTCTGTAAAGGCCTGTACTTTAAGAATTTAGGTGTATTCTTATCACTTGGCTAGTTAGAGGTATAAAAGAAAGAATCAAAATCACTGTCTGAGAAGTAAGGTCCTTCTCTTACTGTGACAGTCTGAGGCCCTGTTCTTAGGCTCAGGCCTTTGGCTAAGCGACAGAGGCAGTCATAAGCTGGGAAGCGACCGGTCACATCCTCACATTCCAAAGTAGTCACATTGAAAGAAGGTGCTATTGGGCTGTTAGGAATACAATCCTGTCCTGATAGTGCCTATCACCTCCAGAGAAAGAGAAGTGCCTAGAAGATGTAAAAGGAAATTGAGGTTGATAGTTTTCTGTCTGGTAAGAACTCACTTATCAATAGACACAGCTGGGAAACTCTTATGTCTTTATAGATGTAGTTGTGAAATCCTCACTTCTGTATTGTTTTGTCATTATAGTTCCCACTTTGCTAGTGTTTATTGGCATGGTCTCTGTCTGGTTCTGTGATTGTTTCTGTCTGCTGTATAATTAATTTTGCTGGGTGTAAACTAATTAAGGTGGTGGAATATAACTGGTTAGCTAATCATGTTACAATATGTTAGGATTGGTTAGTTAAATTTCAGTAGAATGATTGGTTAAGATATAGCTAAGAATATTACTATATAAATTAGGGACAAACAGGAAGTAAGTTGGGATTCAAAAATAAGGAAAAAGGAACTTGTATTTAAGCTTGCTGGAAGTTCACCCCAATAAACATTGAATTGTTTGCACCTTCTGACTTCGGGTATTGTTGCTCTCTGTTCATGCGAGAAGGACCAGGGAAGTGAGAGAGTGAAGGAATAAGCTCTCTAACAATACAGTTTACTGTAAGTTTGATTTTAAGCTGCCCCTCAGTATGGTCTAGTTTCGGCAGGTCCAGTTTTGTACCTGCTTTTTATGTCTGTGCATGAATGTGTGTGCACACATGCAAGTGCTACCAATTAATTGGAGGCAGAAATATTGGCACATTCTGAAACCCCAAGGAAGTCAATGGAAAGAATCCCATTTTCTCTTTGGCTTTGGACCCTTAGACAGCTAGGTACCGTATTCTGAACAAATCAGGTATCTCTACGTCAACTGAAAGGATTTGCACCTACATTTAATTGCTGGCATAATTTGAACCTCTAGACCAGGAGTGGCCAAACTTATTGACCTTCCGAGCCATATACGACAATCTTCAGAAGTTTGAGAGCTGGGGCGCACCTGCCAGGGTTCAGAGCTTCAGCCTCTTGGAGAGGTGGGTCTAGAGGCTTCAGCCCCATGGTAGGTGGCTTGGGGCTTCAGCGGGGCATGCGCATGCTTGGGGCTTCATGCGTGGCCGGAGATTGGGAGTGGGTCTGGGCTGGGAGTAGGGCCACTGCCAGGTCATGGTCGGGGTGAGCAGCTGGGTGCAGGGCCGAGGCAGAGCTCCGGGCAGAGCAGGCCTGGTTGATGCTCCCTCCACGTTCCTGTGGGAACTGGCCAAAGCCCCGCCACACTCCCCTGAATGTTCCTTCACGCCCCCCTTGTGAGGGAATCCCACAGTTTGGGGACCACTGATCTAGTATGTAATGTGACATCATATTGGTAGAACTATCTGCATTTTTTATGCCAGTGATACCCAGAGAGGAAGCTGGAAGTGCTCTCAGTTACATTTTTCTAACACCATTATTTTGCAATTATGCCCTCAGTGACACTGGCCCAACCCAGGAGGAAAAAAAATCTATTCTCAGATTTGCACAGGTGTAACTGATTGGAAATTAGCAAAGAATTCTTTTGATGCCAAAAGGGAATAGAATCCAGCTCATTGTCTCTTACTTGTATTGGCTCTGAATGGCAAACAGGAGTCAAAAATGGTAAACACTTTTCTGTATGCCTGCATGACAAGAATAAGAATCCCCACAAGGAGGGGACCTGTTGGGTAAATGGTGTATTTTTACATAGTCACATTTCAGAGTTGGGATCCCACTTTAAAATTTTTTTTCCCATTTGGTTTGCATCAGCTAGTCACGTGCAGGGGAACGGTATTGGATTAGAAAGTCACCTTTTTCTTTGGAGACCTTGGCAAATAGGAAGTCATATTCTTATCAGCTTGAATCTGTGCATTGTTGACTATTGAGAAAAGCGAATCCATAATTGATACTTCTCATTAGTGTGGTATAGCTGTTTTAACCTTAGGTAACAGAAAACCTAACTACATTGTATTTAAAGATATTTATGCTGTAAGCTGTGTGTGTGTGTTTCATTAGGATCTGGGTTGAGTTTTCCCCCTTAGCTATGGGTCTGGCGCATCTTGATTTCTGAATGTTCTTGACTGCAGCTTCTCTTGTGGTCCTAGACAGATAATTTAATGGTATGTTGTTCAAATACTATATTAATTTCTTTATTTTCCGAAGACTGGTACAGGCATGTTATGTTCATAAATATGTCAAGGCTATTCCTTTTGCTGTGCAACTCCTGTTGCTGTGAATAAAAATTAAGGGTATTATAATGAATCCAGTCTTACTATTTTTATTGGGTGGAGACCATTCTCTTACTAATAACTGATAGCTTACCACCTGAGCATACTTGGGCCTCATTTGGACAGGATATAATCTTTGTATACATGAAAAATAATAATGCTTTGAACAAATAAAAAAAATGGATAACACTGAATGGAGAAAGAAAACATTAATTCTAGGCCATATAAAGACATGTTTTTCCTAACACAATTGAATATATGAAATAAGCAGCTGGGAAGAATCTCTTACAACACAATCACAGTGCCATACATAATGAGTTTTTGTTTTTTTTTAAATAATGGTTGATTGTTAAGACTGCTGCTAGGAAAGAGAAAAGCTACTTCTACTAACACCAAGATAGGCTTTTTGGTATCAAGGATTTAAAATCCCATCCTAGAAGTTTCTCATTTGACTAAATCTAGAGTTTTACTTTCTCTTTGCTGATGCCAAGAGCAGAAAATGCCTCTTAGATGAAGGCCGTTATGTAAAATTGCTTTTGAAAAAGTAAGACCTCTCTCTGGTGTTTAATTTACTCCCTAATGTTTAGATTCACCTAATGCCAACAAGTAACTGTGCTGAAGCTGCACGCTGCCATTATCACTGCTTAACCTTTGTTAACTCCTTGGCGATGTGGTTTTTGCCATTGCCGACTTTGGGATGCCAGCCAGAAGAGTTGGTCTCTTGAGCTCAGTCAGTCAGAGCAGATGGACAAACAGAGGAAAAATATTAAGCATAAAAACAGATAAAACAAATACCAGAGCTAAAGAAAATAAATGAATTTTAAAAGGACATGATAATATAGGACAAAATTTGATTTTTTAAAAAAATATTTGTAATCTCATAGAGGATGTTTTGTGGATTAATTTTTTTTTATCATGTACTCCCTGGCCGAGAGATTTTTGTGAGGCCTACAGAAAAACAGCACTTAGCTCTTATGCTGCCTATGCTAGCTCCACATGCTAGCTAATTAGCATGCAGTTTTCCCTGTAGATTTTGCGTGTTCTTGCTCTTGGTGCCTGAAAAAGAAACAAAGGAAATGGAACTGTTGGTATCAGCTGCATTTGAAACCATGGTGTCAGGGGGAATATATTTTTTCCAAAAGAAAAAAGAACAAACGCCATTAAGAAATAAAATTGATTTTCAATCATCTAATAGTTTATCAGTTGGTGCCAAAATTTTTCAAGACTTCAGGTTAAATTTTCAAAAGTGATTGAGGAGCTCATTAGAGACACAAGGTGGGTGAGGTAATATCTTTTATTGGACAAACTTTTGAGCTTACATAGAGCTGTGTGACTAAGGGCTTGTCTACATGGGAACATCCAGGGAAATTAATCTGAATTAATGAAAGGTTATTAACAAATTTGATGTGGATTAGTTAAACTGTATTAAACCCCTGTGTGAACACCCTTAATCAGAATTAAAGTGACCTTAATTTTGTTTATCTTAATTAACTTCCAAAGTATATTAAACTAAACTGAATTAAGGTCACTTTAATTCTGAATAACATGTGCATACAGGGATTTAATTTATTTTAGCTAATCCACTTCAAATTCACACTTTAGTTAATTTGGATTAATTTTCCTGGATGCCCCCATGTAGGCCAACACTTAGTCTCCTAAGTGTCTATCACTTTTTAAAATGGGATGTAGGCTGCTAAGAGTTTATCTGCGCTGCCCCACTGTTCACACTATGGGGATGTGAATAGCCGTGCGAACCAAAGTGCTCCACTGCAACTCCCCCCGTTGCAGGCACAATCTAAAAAGTTCCTGATTTACATTAATGTAGCCCTCTTCAAACAACACTACATTAATGTGAACTCGGAACCCTTTACTATGAGCCTGCAGTGTACACACCTGGGAGTTACAGAGTAGCACTTAGGTGCACGCTGCTTTTCACAACCCCTGTAGTCCAGAATGTGTACCCTGTGTCACTTCGGTGCTGTAGAAAACTTTACCCTTCAGCCCCAAATGGCAGAAATCTCACTAGACCAGATGTTTTTTGTGACATTTGTGTTATCGATAAAGGTTACAAAGGGAGCACAGATGCTTGGGTACCTCAGTTCCGTATGCAGTACAAAAGCCTAGGTGTATGAACTGAATGGAAAAGAGGGAAGATCTGATGTGGAACCAAAATGGCCGGGAGAGGTTCAGTTCGGAGATTCATATCCTGCCTCTGAAATTCAGAGGGGTCTGGAATTGAATTTTTGGTTTTAACCCATCTCTCTGTGATAAGGGGTTTGTTGTTCAAAGACACAAACGGCAGTAAGGTGTACTCACCTCCCACTCATTTCAGTGGGAGTTGGGCACTGAACTGTCCTTTGTCCCTTTGGAACATCTCCCCCTAAATGCTTACACTGCCATGTGCAAAGGATGGCAGTGGAGACTGCAAAACGGAGCTGAGAGTTAAAGAGGGGTAAAAATAAAAGCGGAGAGTGAATAGTCTTTAAGCTGAGTTTCTGACGAATGCCACTTTATTCAAATAGATGAGGATACAGGGTTTACTCAGGGAGACAGGACGGAGCTGTATGAGGTACTGAGGGATGTTTAATTTGCAGGAGAGGTATAATATGCAGCATTGTGCGGGCTTTGCTGTAGTTCTGGTTGAAGAGGCACTGTCATTACAAGCTCCTATTTTCAAGAGTTTATAACTTCCAAAAATTGTCCTCGTGGAATGAAACTGTTCATGCTTCTTAGCTTGTAGATAAATTTGGTTGTTAAAAGTTTGCTTGAATTCCTGTCAGCTGCTTTTGAGCTAGCTGAGTGGGGTTGGACAATGGTTCTTTTCACAGTATAGGAAATGTGGATGGGGTTGGGAACTGGGTAGATATTTTACGTTACTTTAATCCCTATTTTAGACATTTCTTTACTAACCAGACATGGACTTTGCCCCTTCGTGAGATGCCTTTGACCTATTGAGACAAATTTGGTCTTGAAAGTCTGAGTCGTGTTTCTGAAAGTCATTCACAGCACAAGTGCTGGATGTGATGTACTAGCAAACATTTAACATAGCAAGCTGTGGAACTCCATATTTATGTCTGGGCATGACTGTATTTGGAGCTCTTCACAGCTGGATTTGTTTCCATCATTATATGTTATGATCTGATCCTGCTCCCACTGAAGTCAGTGACAAAGCTTCAGGGGTGGAGGATCAGATGCTTATCTTCCAAGTGTAAGATGGGATACCTCTGGGGTGCCAAGAGGGGACTTCAGCAAAGGGAGTGCAGGAGAACTGAGCAAGAGCTCCATTAGTTGCCAACCCAGCCCCCCAAGAATGCTATTATCAGAGCTCCCTCTGGCCTCCCTCTCTCCAGTACACAGTGCCTCTCAGCGAACCCTTTCTATCTGCAATATACTGCTCACTGTACCACCAGTTCTGCCTGGTAGCCCCAGCAGAATTCTCCTGGCAGCTGCCTATCTGTTTTGGAAGTGAGGTTGCTTTTCAGATACCCCTTTTCACTGAATGTGCTCTTCCCTTCCTGTCACCAATTAAGGCGGTGGGCACCACCAGAATTTATGCTAACAGGCAGCCAGGCAATTACTGTTGTGGCTCGCCCCCCTGCTGACCACCTAGGGCCTTAGCCTACTGGGATTGTTAAGCAGAATACCCTATTGAAATCAGATGGGGGTTCTTCTGAAAAAAAAAAACGATGGCATAATATGGCTCATAGCTAGCAGTGCCCAGTAGAGTTAGGGCTTCTCTTTAGACAAATGGGGCCCTTTGGAGGCCCAAAGTGGCATAAATTTATATTTTACTTTTTTAAAAAATAAACCAAGACTGACACGTTGCTTCCCAATGGCAAGATGGTCTCTCAGTTGTCTTTTAAAGTCTCAACAATAATGTCAGATTAATATAAGTTTATAGATGATGCACAGAGAATGTGTTTTTACTTCTAAGTTTCTGTCACAGTGTTCACCAAGGAGTAGGGTAGAAAGATGCAGGAACACAGAGATTAGGTTTTCAAATTGAGAAAGGAGAAAAAAAAAAAAAGGTAGAAATCAGGCTTGCCCAGAATCAGAAATTAGGGGGTCAGGAAATGGAGACAGCTGGAGACATCAAGGTCCGCTCGTATCCATCCTAAATTTCTGAAGGAAGTGGCCCAGGATGTGAAAAGGACCTTGAACAGATTGATTCAAAACTTCTTTGCTAGAACTAACAAATGCTAATGAGGGCATTAGGGAATATCCAGTAAAGTACGGCTTTACCAACTGAGCATAAGCAGTACAGTAGATGATGCTTTGCAGGAAATAATGAACAGTGACAGAATACGGGTACACCCAGAAGTTGTTTATAGTGATACCTCTTTGAATGTTATAGTTAAGAAATCCTCAGCATTTCCATGATTTGTTTTCTAGTTTATACACATGTTTATTCAGTTTAGTATGTCCAAGTTTTTCTTTCTGATCACTTGTCATGACTTCTAGGAGAAAAAAAGACTTCAAATATATTAATCAACTAAATAAGCATGACTTAACAATGATGAAAAATATTTCCACGACCCCCTCCATCCTTTCAGCCACACCCTCAGCAGAATCTGAATAAATACCTAAACCTTGCAACATATCTTGATGTTCAACAAATCCCAGCTCTGGATGACCCTCTGCTGTCTCACCTTCACAGAACATGAATGAGCTGAGACATCTCAGTCTATCTCTAGTACTGGATAAGAGCATAAATAGAGAGGTTGTCTCTCGAAATTGTGAGCACTTTATTTATTTATTTTTACTCTTAGCATGATTATAGCAGGAGTTTTCAGTTACAGGCATTAAAAAAAATAAAAATTCTTCCACATCTCTAGAGATTCCTTTTTGGAGCCATATCTCCTTTTGGACTGCTGCCCCTCCGAAAGTGGAATTCTTCCAGCTTTCCTTGACTTTATCTCAGCTCTCAGAATATTTTTTCTTTTTCTTATCTTAGAAAACATCTTTCATCTTTGCTTTAAGTAGTCAAAAACAAGAATTAATCAAATCATCTATCTTGGGACTTGCCCTGATTTGGGGTGTTCCTTTGGAAGTGCTAGCAACATTGCGTTTTAAAGCTTCTTATCTAGCAGGGCTCTAAGTATGGACCCTCATGTGGAAATTGGAAGGCATAGATAGAGGTTCTCACCTATTAAATCTTTTCTCCAAAAAGAGGTCTGTCATCCCTCCACCTATTTTTTTTATTTGTTTGACCATTGACATGCTCTGCCTAAGATTTTCAAATGTGGCTAGTAATTCATTGACTCAGTTTTTGAAACACCTTAAGGATTGAAGATCAGCATTTTCTGAAAATCAGGCCCTCCACTAATAGGCGTCTCAAGTGGACACCCCAAAACCTAACATGCTGAAATTCACTAGTTACTTTAAATAATGTTGGCCTCTGTCTTTCAGTTTCTTTGTAAATACAGGACCAACTGTACATTCAGCAGAAAATGGGCACTAATAGAACGTGGCTAAAAGGATGATCTGTGCCATGTTATTCCAGAGATGTCCTCTGCTTTCTTAGCACAGCTGCTGTGATTAGGTTAGTGTTGTCACAGATTAAATCAGCTATGGAAAATTATTTCCCTGGTGAGACAAAGCCACCTCAGCTGTTTTCCAGGTCTTTATGAAAAATCAGAGTATGAATAATAGGGATTTTTGGTTTTGGACTGGGCTAGTAAATATTTCTAGATTCTAACAGAACTATGACCATATGTGTTTGCTTGGACTTTTCTTAATGTTTACATGTGGTTTTCTGGACACTTCTGGTCCATTTGTATTGGCAGGTTTTCTGAGGGGATTGCCATCTGGTATTTTCAGCATTGCTATATATCACCTGTCCACAGGGCTAAAGTGACTTTGCTCCTTGTCTTCCTTTCTGAGATGAGTTCATTAATTAAAAAAATTAACAGAGGAGGAAAACAATACTTTACTATGCATACTTAGGATACCCTGGATCTGCCATTTACACTACTGCGAGAGACAGGAAGTGCAACTCACCATCAATGAGAGAGTGAAGCTGACTCTAGAGAAAATCCTTTAACATGCACAAAGTAAAGAAACTGGTGGGAGGGGAAGAGAGAAATAATGCTTTTTCTTCTGATCTTTCATTTATAATCATCCTCACTGTTACTTGAACAGTACTGTGATTTCAATATTGACTGTGTCCTTTTAAAGGAAGAGCCTTCGTCTCCTGCTTCTCTACCTAACCTGATGGGTCGTCTTACCCAGTTGATGATCTTGACAAGTTCTCAGCTGGATGATCAATGAAAATCACATTGTTTTCTCTAGTATGTTTTTTTAGCACATCACGAATGCTCAAGTACATACAATGCAATGACTGGAACTTTTTTTGCCATCTTTATTGTAGGCAGTCATTGAGGTGGGCTGCAGAACATTATGCAGGAAGTCCAAACATCAGAAAATGGGACATTTGGCTTTTTTTAGTGACCATTTATATATGTATCTCATTTTCCTTTGTAAATTCTTGATGTGAAAGGCCTGTACTCCCATCTGTTAGCTGACCCAGAAGCAGTGCAATTCTTTAATGTAATCACAAGACAGTCTCTTTAGATGTCTCTCATTCTAAGCCCATAGCTTCAGGATCATTTACAGCACTGGTTTTCAACCTTTTTTCATTTGCGGACTTGTAAAAAATTTCATATGGAGGTGCGGATCCCTTTGAAAATCCTATACATAGTCTGTGGACCGCCAGGGGTCCGCGGACCACAGGTTGAAACCCACAGATTTACAGCAACTAAATGTATAGGTTGTATAGAATTGCTATTCTGAACACCAGGGAACTCTTTCAGAGGGAAGAGGTTATGCACTCCCTCCCCAGCATTTAAATGATCAGTGGACACGTTTTGCTTAGCAAATCCTAAATAATGCATTTCCTTACCCCCTAGTGTTCTCACACCTTAACTGAAAATCACTTGCTGGCTTGCAGCCCTACCTCTCCTTTGAATACTGTGGACCCCACATTTCATACAAACGGGCGCCTTTTCATACATCCTTCTCTTTTTTGTTCTTGATATAGGATGCACTCAGATATCTACTTTGCATTGTGATGGTCTTTGCACTTACATAAAGACTTTCACCCAAGAGTAACAAAGTGTTTCACAAAGATGAGTTGTGTTAGCCCCACTTTTGCTATCTGTAAAAGAGGAATAAGTGTTTAGGCCAGGAAGATTATGGCAGACCTGGGAAAAGTACCCTGATGACCTCACTTCTAGTGCCCCACTACTAATTGCTATATATGCAGTCATCTTTTTTCAGGGGTGGGGGAAGGCGTGTGTGTGGAAATGGACTATGTCTGGTATGCTTCCTTCTGAGTATTCTTCTCAAAAAATCAAGATTTCCAGAAGTAGGCACTAATTCCATCCACCTTTGAATATTTAGGGATTCTGTCCTCACTGCATGCTTTGTAAAGAACGTGGATGCGGGTTGCAGAGTATATCTCCAGTGTTTTGTCAAAGGAGTCTCAATTTTTTTTTACCTTTTCCAAGGGTTTGGTGGTTCAACACTGAATCTCTAGTTGTACACTTTTGTTTCTTACAGCCAGGCTTCCATTTTATTTTCTTGTCATTTGGAATAACAGGTATAGAGCCATCACTCATGGTCTGTTCTGCATCAGTTCTCCTGTCAGGTAGGATTTGTGCAACAGAGTCAAGTATTTGAGCCTACTCGGGTATCAAAAGTTATACCACTTTCACAGTCTGTTACATCTCAAACCAGGAGTGTTAGAAATAAGTGCTGTATGCCAATGGATACTTGGTAACTGCTTTTCATTGGCATCCAGTATTCAATGCCTAAATGCTACAATGATGGGTGCACTACAAATACTAAAAAAAATTCATTTATAACCCTAGTGAGTCACATAAAATTGGCCCATAAATTCACATCTCTCTAATTTACCATATTGACTCTTTTCACCCCACATCCATTTTAGCTTGTTTTAGTAGCTGCCATTTCAAGAACTACTAGAGCTTGGAAATCAGTGATTTATACCATCTGAAAGCAGCTGGGGATTCCAGTTTTCAAATATTATAAAGCATTAACCTCTGACACTAGAGGCTTGTGATATATTAGCTGTTACAATCATGCTAGAATTGAAGAATGTAGGAGGAAGAAAGGGAAGTAGGATGGTAATTAGAGTGATTGTATTTTACAATTTAGGTGTCAACTAGTTTTCAAAGGGCAAAGTTCTGTGAGGTTTTACAAAGCTAATAGTCAATAAAAACAACTACTTAAAAAATTATTTCAGTAAGTTCCCCATAAGAACCCAAAGTTGCAGCTCACTGGCTTCGATGCTGTTGTGATGTGCATGCTCTTGAGATGCTTCTGCATGCCCTTTCATATAGAAGAGATCTGTAGAATTTACTTGGGATGAAACCAAGACAGTTCTATATAATAAGGCTTAATGAAAATTACTCTAAAAATCTATGGAATTTGAGAGAATGAACTCCTTTCTACAGAATTTTTAAAGTAGAATGTTGTAGAAGAATGCAAATCTCTATTGGGGTGGAAAGGCTGGTCTAGTAGGTAGGGCCCAGGACTGGGAATCAAGAGATCTGGGTTTAGTTCCCAGCTCAGCCACAATCTTCCTGTGGGACCTCAGGCAAGTCACTTCATGTACCCTCTGCTTCTGTTCCCCTTTTGTGAAATGGGGATAGTACTTCCATACCACACATCAAAATTAATTAACAATTACGAGATATTAATATGGTAGAGCGCCGAGGGCCATATAAGTACCTAGAAGGGGCTGGTCTACATAGCGCTACAGTCCAGTCTGCAGGGGTATGATTTGTAGAGCATTTTCTACAAAAAGTGCCCCAATTAAACTCTGACATCAATTTCCATGCATTGCACTTTAGTGGGACTCCACAGCAGCTGCCCCTTACAGAGAAGTCCTATAGAATACAGGAACAATCTTTCTCCACAATTTTTAATACAACCCACAGAATATGATGTCTGTCTGTCTATGAGCTTGTCTAAACAGTGCTGCAGTCCGCACTACGGGGGTGTGATTTGTAGAGCACTCTAAAGTGTTGCACTCTTGCTGCCCCATGTAGACCCTGCTGGCATGAACTGAAAGGTGCCTAGTTCACGTTGAAGTTGTCATGTTTCAAACAGTATTATGCTAATATGAACGAGGTACCTTTTAGTTCGCACCTGTAGGGTCTACATGAGGCAGTTAAAGTGCAACACTTCAGAGTGGTCTACAAATCACACCCTCGTAGTCCGGACTGCAGCACTGTTTAGACAAACTCATAGATAGATAGACATTATATTCTGTGGGTTGTATTAAAAATTGTGGAGAAAGATTGTTCCTGAATTCTATAGGACTTCTCTGTAACGGACAGCTGCTGTGGAATCTCACTGAAGAGCAATGCATGGAAATTGATGTCAGAGTTTAATTGGAGCACTTTTTGGTAAGATTGTAGTGAAGATAAAAATCTTTGTATGAATGAGAGCAAATGACAAAGAGAAGGTACAGAGCCTATAGGAGGGAAAGTGAGTTACAAATTATTTCAATATTTTGTCTTTTTGTTACAACAGCTGAAATATTTTTCCAAACCTTTATAATGTACTGAAGCATTCCATCCGTTAGCCAGCCTTCTAAAGACAATCTTCCTTCTTCAAGCCGTGTTCAACGGTATTTGTGACAATGCCGCATGGAGTAGGCAAGGTCCTCAGAGCAAATGGAAGGCTGGCTGGCTCCATTTTTGGAGGAACAAGTTTATCTGTGTAGATTCTTATATGGTACTCATCCCCAGGGAGGCTGAGTACCCAAGTTTAAAATCTGCGGTGTTGACTGTCCCATACTGTTCAAACAATTCATTATAGAACCTGAAAATTATTTCATTTGTTAAAAAACAAAACAAAAAACCCACCCTGAATGAAGATGCCTTTGCTTGCTTGCTTCCATGTTGTGTAAGCATATGTGTGTTTATATCTTTGAGACTTTCTAGTCTTATATTTTGAGGCCATCATTGCATCAGGACTGCTAAGGAAGAATCTGAGAAGAGCAAGCACAAGTCTAATTATTTTGTTCACTAGAGGCAATAATTGACTTGTTCAGAAGTAATGAGATCATTCAGATGTAAATTCGTTTTTGAGAGGGAATTTTAATAATGGATAGTGTAGGAAATTGTGTTATAAATGGAATAATATTTTGTTTATAAAAGGAACCAGTAATGTGACTACAGAAGGTTAAGGCCATTTCAGCTAATTCACAGCTGGAAAATAATTCTGGGAGACTGTGTTTGACTGATGCATAAATAGTATGCATTCTGGGATGTTAGTGTGAGGTTTTAACAAGGGAATTATCATATTAATACAGATCTTACATGTCCCTGAAACTGCACTAAAGGTACTTCTACACTGCAAAAGAAACTCCTACAGCAGCGAGTCTCAGAGCCTAGGTCAACTGACTTGGGCTCACACTGCAGGGCTAAAAATAGTAGTGTAGATGTTGCCACTTGTGCCGGAGCTGCGGGAGGTCTCCGAACCCGGTCTCCAGCCTGAGCGGGAATGTCTCTGATGCTATTTTTAGCCCTTTAGCGCAATCCTGGGTCACTTGATCTAGGCTCTGAGACTAGCTGCTGGGATTAATTGATTTATGTTTGCGGTGTCGCCATATCCTGAGACTACAGGTGATAGTTTTTGGGCATGTAAAGTTTTAGGTTTTGATGCAAGGGTAACCCATTTTACTGCTGTATTTTATGACAATGGAATTCCCCCCGCTGTGGGTAACACAGAAGATAAATATGCAGATGCCCATACCCTGAGTTGCTCCAGTCTGGAATAAAGACACCAAAATGTAATAAAGCTGCTCAGACTAAGAAAAAAATCTTTGTTTATAGGAAAACAATTTGAGGGTTAATTAAGATTCTTTATCAATCTAAACACAATCTTATCATTACAGCAATACAGTAAATACTATGCAAACAAAAATAATAGTATCAAACATACAGTTTTCTTCAGTACCAAAAGATACACCGGCCACAAATTTTATGCATTTAAAACATGCACCACGGTTTTGGCACTGTCGTCACCACGTCGTCGTCCTGAGCTGAACAAACACCAAGTGCCCAGTTCTTTGCATAGGCCGATATCCTTCTTGTGGTTATCTTCTTCCTGCAAGAAGTAAAAGCAGGCCTGTAATTGTCGGCCCTCGGAGCAGAGGTCTTCACCTCCTCTCCAGTATGGCTACCTCCCTCTGGGTCTGGTTGAATTAATTGACTGAAGAGTTTTGAGCAGTAGCTCCCTGCCTCGCCCACATAAAATATACATCACAAACACACAATACAGTACCATATTCTTAAACATCTAACAACAACAGTTCCTTACAGGGAATCTCTAACTAAGTTTGCCTCTAACACATACCTGTAATAAGTAAAAACAGGCCTGTTAGCATCAGCTCAGGGCAGAGATCTTCACCTCCCTTCCAGTACGGTTGTTTCCCTCTCGGTCTGGCTAACTGAAGTGTTTGGTTCCCTCCCCCCCCTTTTTTTCCCCCCACTTGGGAATGGAATTGGACTTCACCCTTGGAGATGCCATGCTCAGAATGCTCCAAGTGTTTGTGATTTTTTTCTTTTTCCCTACTAGTCCCAGACTAGCTGAAGTCAGTAGACAGCTCCTTCGCTCTTATGATGAAAAAACCTGACTACTACTGTTTAAAGGAGCAGCGACAGAAACATGGGTTATGCAACCATAACTTCATCGATTTGCTAAATTTGGGGTCCTACTCAGGCCCACCTGTAAACAGAGTCCAGTTGTTGACTGATATGTGAATTCTGAGCAAATAATATTTAATGTTCTTCTTTAAGTGCTGGTCCTTATGTGTATGCCATGTGCTCCGTGCACCCAGAGCTGGAGAATTTTAAAAGCAGTGTCCATTGGTCTGGATGTACACCCTTGATGAGTTCATGCCTCCGACTGAGGGGATAAAGGGCAGGTTGGCTGACCTGTCCCTTCTCACCACTGCATGGAACCTCTTGTGTCCAAAGTTTCAGCTTTATTCTTTTATCTGTGAACATATATTATACATCTGTAAATAGTTTTAGAAATTTTTAGAGGTTAAAGTTCTTTATCTAATGATTTTACTATTTCATGGTTAGTTAGACTCCCTGACCTGGGGAACCCCATGCCTCCCCCTATATCCCGTTTTGGGTACTGGACTATGCCCAGGACTCCAGGCTTCAAAGTTTGTGCTTCCTGCCTGCACTCCTTCTTGGTCAGCGATGACCACCAATATTCCTTGTGCTGCCTTGAGGAAGCCCGCATTGTGGCAAGGTGCAATATCTGATGTTCATTCTCTAGTTGTGCCTGAGAAGGGCAGGAACTTTGTCTTAGGAATCACCTAATGGAAAAGGCCATGATGCCACAACTGAACCCAGGCTGGGAGACCCCACCCTTTACACTGACCTTACTCAGCAAGGAGTTCATCTCTTACCACGAGGTCTGACTCCGGAGCGAGGGAGCTTATCCTCACAGATCCCTCATTTAGGTCTTGCTGAGAGAGCTGGGAGCATTCTCATAAGCATGAGATTAAATCCTTCTCCAAATTCACTTCAAAGAAGTTGGATTCAGCCCTGTCTAAACCGAGCAAGTCTCTAAGCTCAGCCCAAGAGAATTTAGCAGTCCTAAATCTCAGGAGAATGATGAGAAAGCCCACAAGTTTAGGACTCCATTGCCACCTGATTGTGATTTGGAGGGCATGATGCCTCTAGAACCACCCAAGTACAAGTTCCGGGTCTGTTGGCACCTACAAAGAGCAATCAACACTGGCTATCCGTGGTACCAGCTTTGTCTTCCATGGCTGTGGCACAGATGGTCTCTACTGCAGCTCCATCAATTCATACGAACAGGACCCCACACACCCTGGGAAGAGCCAAGATCTATGCTCCTTCTTTACTCTTCCAGATCCAGTGTCTCCTGCTCCATTGGGTCCCTCCCTCTCGAGAGTGGTCCCGACTCCACCGGGAGAGCCGACTTTTGGGAAGAGTCTGCCTCCCATTCCATCATTGGGTTTTAACTTCCCTCCAGCGGCACCATCAGTACCGCCACTGGATCTGGAATCGGCTTTCTTTTTCTTGGAAGATTTTGTTATTTCCTCCTCTAAGACATGCCTTCTCGGAGAGGAGGTCTGGACCCACTTGGGACCAGCCTCCACCTCACCACCTGCCTCAGAGCCATTGGTACACCAAGCCATTAGGACCTCTGCAACCTCCATTAAATCCATCCTGTTGGCCATACTGGAGGCCATGGGGGACACACACCATCCCGCAGAGTTGGTCTGGTCTGCTAGGGAGTCCTCCCATCCCCTCTCTCCAAGAGGACAACTCGAGATGCTTCCTGATCCTGTTGAGGAGGAGGAATACATGCTGGATCCAGTGGTTCTGCGAAAACCAGTGAGATTGCCACGTTTGTCCACAGAGGAGTTAGTGGCTCCAGTGTCTTCCTTCCCTCTCCCTTCCTTCAACTCTTCCCCCCCCCCCAACCCCCCGATGACTAGAAGGAGTTCCAAGAACTCCTCCTCAGAATTGCTGGTGAGCTGTAAATTCCTCTTGAGGAAATTCGGAATCCTCAACATAAGCTCCTGGACGTCCTCCAGTTCCATTTGAATAGTGCTCCCTGTTAACAAAGCTGTCCTGGACCAGCTAGAGCGGTCTGGTATACCCCAGTGATCTGAACCCCTACTCCTAAGAGGGCAGAGGAATGCTACTATGTCCTAGCCAAAGGGGTAGAATTTCTGTTCTCTCATCCTGCCCCTAACTCTTTAGTGGTCAAGGACTCCATGAGAGATCTAGGCAACAACACAGTTATCCTGACTGTTAAGGAGGGCAAGCATCTAGACTTAGTGGGAAGTAAGGTCTTTTCTTCTTTTAGCCTTTTGTTCGGGATAGCCAACTACCAATCACTAATGGATGCGTATGATTTCCTGAATTATTCAAAATGTGTGGACTTTGCTGACAGGATTCTCAGCAGGACAGAGCTCATTCTAGGCTCTCATAGAAGAAGACAAGATGGTTGCCAGGACAGCTCTTCAATCAACAGTAGATGCAGTGGATACATCTTTGAGGAATATGGCTACTCGCATTGTAATATGCAGGGAATTGTTGCTTCATGCTTCAGAGTTTCCCAAGGAGGTTCGGAACACTATTGAAGAAGACCTGCCCTTTGATAAGAATAATCTGGTAACCAGAAGATGGATGAGTCTTTGCATACCGTGAAGGATTCCAGGGCCACCTTTTTTTCCTTGGGTATGTATGCTCCTGCCCCCAAAAGAAAATTTCGTAAGCAGCCATACAAGCCTAAACCAGTGGCTCAACAATTCTACCACAAGAAACCTTATCAGCCACTCCATAAGAGGAAGAGGGTTCAAAAGCCCTACTTCCCTGCACCTTCCACAGCATGTTCTTTGTCCCAATCCTGAACCTAAGCATTATTTTTGATGGAAGATCAGGAGCTGCAAACCACCAAGTCCAGCATCTGCCAATACCCATGCACCTTTTGGGGATTGTCTGGCACTCTTTTTCAACACCTGGTGTGCAATAACAGACAAATGAGTGCTGAACATCATCTGTTCTGGCTATATGATAGAGTTTACATCTGTACCCCCTCTAAACCCCTCTTCCTCACCCTCTTTCGGAGTCCCTTTGGAACTGTGGTCCTTTGTTCTGCTTTGCCATCTGCACCCTCACACCCACCTCCTACTTGAGTACTGCTTGTCAGTCACCCACAATGGAATACACATCGGGACCAGCATTCGAAGAAGAGAAAATTACTTACAGTAACTGGAGGTTGTTTTAGGTTGTGGTCTGAGGCGCCGACTCCATGGGTGCTCCGGGGCTGGAGCACCCACTCGGAAAAAATGGTGGGTGCTGAGCACCTACTGGCAGCCTCCATCAGCTCTTTCCACCCCAGTACCTCCTGCCTGCTGGCGGGCCCCGCAGATAAGTGCTTCCCCCTCCCTCCCTGCACCTCCCACCCACCACAATCAGCTGTCTCATGGCGTGCAGGAGGCTTTGGGAGGGAGGGTAGCGAGGGCACGGCATTCTGGGGGGAGGGGGCGGAATAGGCTGGGAAGAGGCAGGGGCAAGGGTGGAGTGGGAGTGGGGCGGGGCTTAGGGCAGAGTTGGGGGTCGAGCACCGCCCCTGACCGGCACTTTGGAAAGTTGGTGCCTGTGTGTGTGGTCCCGATATGTATTCCACTAACCACCCTCCTTCCTCTCTGCTTTGGATCATCTTTGCGTTTGTGATGGACAAGGAACTGAATAGGTGGTTGGTCTGCTCTGCCCTTTATCTCCTCAGTCAGAGGCACAAGTGAGCACGGGTGCATGTGTAGACTAATGGACAGTGGAATTCAGATAGGGTCCCCATATCTCAAAGAACCTCCAGTTACTATAAGGTAAGTAACTTTCTCTTGCTTGTGACATCTTTCAGATGCTTTCAAAAATGCACCACTGTGTCCTCCCTCTAGTGTTTAAACAGATGATTGGTGAATCCAAAAGTTTCTTGACTTTGTTAATTTCAGAAACTGTCACTCTGAACACTAAATGATATCCATTATTTAGAGGAGGGACAAGGAGCCAGAATTTCTGGGCTCTGTTCCTCGTTCTGTCACTGGCTTGCCTTGTGACTTTTTGCAAGTCACTTAGGTTAACATTCCCCAACTTGGACACCTACATCCAGTGAAGTCACTGGGCGCTATCAAGCCTCAGTACCTCTGAAAAGCAAATAACTTATTAGGTGCCCAAATTTAGACTTCCAGGTTTCAACTTTAACTTAAAACTCCTTTGTGCTTTAATATACACACTTGCAAAATAGCAGCATGTGTTGTGAGGCTTAATTAATTTTTGAGACCCTCAAATGAAAGACCCTGTTACCTTAATGATGGCCACGGTAGGGTCACAGAGCTTTTGAGTCTGGGAGCTATATCTTTTTTCCTTTGGGTGGGTGAATTTTAGAGTAGAATTAATGGCTGCTGGCTCGTACCAGGCACAGTAGAAACAAGAATGTTACAGCACCTGGCGCTGCTGTAAGGACCAACCTAGGGGCACCTCTGGGAAGTGTTGGGAGGTTGGAAGCATGCTGGCTTGAGAAGGTGGAAGGAGGAGGATTGATGGATTTGAAGGGCAGAAGGCATATGGAAGGCGTTGAGTTTTGGTGGAGAGAAGAGGAATGGGAAGTATGAAACTGGTGGATTTTGGTGTTGGGAAGGGAAGTATGGGGATGATGAGACTTTTGGAGGGACTAGGATTTTTCTCTGGGAATGCCCTGTATTATTGACTGGAGTTGACCGTTCTTCAGGGAGCCCCTTGTTGTTAGCATTTTGACAGGACATCACTGGTTTCGCCCCACTCTGTCTTTTAAATTGTGTCTCGTGTGTTCAGTGTGTCATACAGGGGGACCCTGATTCTAGCTGGAGCCCCTGCAATCTGCCACAATATAATAAATAAAAATGAATAAGCCTTAACCTTTAAACTAGTCTTTGATTACTGCACTGATATATTTTGGGGGTCCAGGATTTCTAGGAAAGTTGTGTAGAAGTTTATAGTGTTCTGTGTGATTATAATAAAAGAGGAGGAGGAAGAGAGGGAGAGAAGAATATAATTGGTTTCCTTTGCACTTTGCTGATAAACACGTTGCTCTTGTCTCCTTTTAGCTTCAGAAGTGTTTGTTGTGCTGCAAGTTGTGTTCCAAGCTCCTGTTTTGTCCTGTGCTGAAGAACCTTGGTTAATTTTAATCAAGCCTGAACTGTCATTCTGGTTCATCAGTGTCACATTAGCATCATTCCCGTTCATCCATGTCTTAGCAGCAAATCTGAAATTGCTGATTATTAAAGTGGATGGAAATCACAGCTCTGTGTGTGGCCAAATAGCTACTCATCAGTTGGGTTTTTGACGGCGGCTGATAGTTTAATGCAGGCCTTAATCAAGGGCTTCCAAGTATTTTCTTTGCTGGTTTTAAACTTCACAGTATTGAATTACATTAACACATACGCAGACACCCTGCCTATGTTATTTTAACATTAAGCACCTGCTTTAAACATATCTGAGCAGTGACATTCTAAAACCAGTTGGTTGCTTCCTTTTTGTTCGGCTGTGCTAAGGAGACAAAGTATCACTGGCACCTAAGAAGAACGAAGAGATTAAGGAAGGGATGGCAGGAGCTAGCTGCCCTGAGGACATACCTCGTGACTTGGATAGGTATATACTCAGGGTGGCTAGGCCCTCCTGCTGTTTGCACCAGCATGCCTGTGCTCTGTTCTCAGCACACTAGCTCAATCAGAGTTAGAGTGAATATGTCTTCTTGACCTGGAATTTGCACTCCAGCTCCAAGTGGAGACATTCCCACAGAGCGGCTCAGCTTACTCAGCACAAAAAAAGTGGGATGTGGCCCCAGAAATCCTAGTGGCTAAGGTGAATACATCACCAGTGAGGACACTAACTCAGGTATAACTTTGCAGTGTTGCTGCTGACAGGTAGGCAAGGCTAGGGTGGTTACTTATGGCTTGTCTACGCTACCAGCCAGATTGACAGGCAGCGATTGATCCAGCGGGGGTCGATTTATTGTGTCTAGTATAGGTGCGATAATTTGACAGCTGATCGCTCTGTCGACTTGGGTACTCCATCTCAAGGAGAAGCACAAGGTGAAGACACCGCGGTAAGTAGAGCTAAGGACGTTGACTTCAGCTACGTTATTCACATAACTGAAGTTGCATAACTGAGATTGATTCCGCCCCGTAGTGTAGACCAGCCCTTAGATTTGGGTTCCAACCTGAGTTAACCCTGCGATAAAGACAGGGCCGTCCTTAGGATTTATGGGGCCCTATGCAGTATTATTAAACTGGTGTGCCATGCCCGACGGCAGGCCCGGATCACATGTGTATTTTAGATAAGGGTGGTCTTTTGAAGGTTTCATTTAAAAAACTATATGTCTGAAGATCTAAGCATTTAAGGCTAAAGATGAATAATCAGACTGTGCATCTAAAAATCAATGCAAGGATTTTTTAGAGATGTGATTTTATAATCTTCAGCAACACACTAATGAAATATTTTTAAAGCATATTTTAAATGAAGGTCCTGTAGACCAGCATGTTCTGAGTAAATATTACAGTAATGCACAACTGTTTTTGTCAGTAAATTCAGAAACTGAGGGTATATACCTGGGGTTTGGCAAATGCCTGTTAAATGGCTTCCTTACCCTTGAATGGCTCTTTAACAGTTTCAGTGTAGTGCTAATAGGTCTGGCAGACTGGAGGCTTTTTCACTTCTAAGTACTAGATCCCCTCTGGAGGAAGACTCACCAGACTGCAAAGCCAGCTGTGTTGGGAGCCTGCAGGAAGGGTCAGAACAGAAATAGGAAGAGGGTGAAGGGTGGACACTAAGACCCAGGGCTGCCCCACGCAACCCAGTATGCTGCATATGCCTAAGGATGGCCCTGGATAAAGACATTCCACAGAGGTGAATGACAAAAGAAAATGTAACCTGGCCAAGCAGTAGTTTGTTTAAAGCAAAAAAAAAAATAACCTTCCCTGATCCAGAAGCTTTCTCCCTAGCTATAGTAGATGTTTTTTGTAGCAGAAAGGAAATCGGGATTTGTCTGATTTTGGACCAAGTGAGTGAACGTTTTCCGGGGTGAGGGGGCCCTCATAGGAATTCCGCAAGGAGAGCTTCCCTTCCTGCTGTAATATGGGGGCGTCAGCTCAAGTGCCTCTGCTTCTGTGCCAGACAATGGAACCTTTTTTCTTTCTTTTTTATTGAATAGCTTTAAAACTTAGGGTTCAGAATACCCCACACTAGCCATGTTGAATTGATTTCAGTTTTGCTCTCTGTCCACACTGGCACTGCCCTAAACCGTTTTAATGGCTGAAAGTTCTGGGTATCTTTTCCACAATTCCTGCCTCAGCTCCCAGAAGCAGTGCGTTCTGGAAGATTTTTGCAATGTCTGCAGTACATTGTGGGACAGGAAGAGGAGCACTAGTTTAACCATTTTGGCTTGTCTTGATCCAGACTGTTCCTAGACTTAGAGATAGACTTCATTGGCATGACAAGCTATAAAATGTTGCCAAAGTAGAGAAAAAGAGAAAGCCCTAAGATGTCTGTCAGTGGTATGTATGACTCTCGCAAGGTAGAGTTATGCTAAACCCATTCTGATGAGCCATTTAACCTGTAACCAGTTAGTTATTAAGGATGCTGAAAGGTACTTATAACCAGTTATTAGAGTAAACCGTTTGTGTACCATTTAGGGGTTTTTGTTTGTGGATACAAAGTGTTCTACAAACATTGATGGGGCATTGTCTGTTTTAACATTAGGATAGACCATGTCTGTAGGTTTTGTTGTTTGCCCTCATGTGACTGGCCCGTTTTAAAAGGATCCAAAGTAGGGCTGTCAGTTAGTCGCAGTTAACTGACATGATTAACTTAAAAAAATTAATCACGATTAAAAAAATTAATCACGATTAATCATGGTTTTAATTGCACTGTTAAACAATAGAATACCAATTGAAATTTATTAAATATTTTGGATGTTTTCCTACATTTTCATATAGTATTCTGTGTTGTAATTGAAATCCAAGTGCATATTTTTATTACAAATATTTGCACTGTAAAAATGATAAACAAAAAATAGTATTTTTCAGTTCACCTCATACAAGTACTGCAGTGCAATCTCTTTGTCGTGACAGTGCAACTTACACATGTAGATTTTTTTTTGGTACATAATTGCACTCAAAAACAAAACAATGTAAAACTTCAGTGCCTCCAAGTCCACTCAGTCCTAATTCTTGTTCAGCCAGTTGCTAAGACAAACAAGTGTGTTTACATTTACGGGAGATAATGCTGCCCACTTCTTAATTACAAAGTCACCAGAAATTGAGAACAGGCATTTGCATGGCACTTTTGTAGCAAGGTATTTACGTGGCAGATATGCTAAACATTCATAGGCCCCTTCATGCTTCGGCCACCATTCCAGAGGACATGCTTCCATGCTGATGATGCTCGTTTTGGGGGGTGAGAGGAAGCATTAATTAAATTTGTGACTGAACTCCTTGCGGGAGATCCTGTATGTCCCCTGTTCTATTTTACCTGCATTCTCTCATACATTTCATGTTATAGCAGTCTCAGATGATGACCCAGCACATGTTGTTCATTTTAAGAACACTTCCACTGCAGATCTGACAAAATGCAAAGAAGGTACCAATGTGAATTTTCTAAAGATAGCTACAGCACTCGACCCAAGGTTTAAGAATCTGAAGTGACTTCTAAAATCTGAGAGGGACGAGGTGTGGAGCATGCTTTCAGATGTCTTAAAAGAGCAACACTCCAATGCAGAAACTACAGAACCTGAACCACCAAAAAAGAAAATCAACCTTCTGCTGGGGGCATCTGACTCAGATGATGAAAATGAACATGCATCAATCCGCTCTGCTTTGGATTGTTATCGAGCGGAACCCATCCTCAGCATGGCTGCATATCCCCTGGAATGGTGGTTGAAGCATGAAGGGACATATGAATCTTTAGTGCATCTGGCACGTAAATATCTTGCGATGCCAACTGCAACAGTGCCATGAGAATGCCTGTTCTCACTTTCAGGTGACATTGTAAACAAGAAGCGGGCAGCATTATCTTCTGCATATGTAAACAAACTTGTTTGAGCGATTGGCTGAACAAGAAGTAGGACCGAGTGGACTTGCAGGCTCTAAAATTTTACTTTGTTTTATTTTTAAATGCAGGTTTTTTAGTACATAATTCTACATTTGCAAGTTCAACACTTATGATAAAGAGATTACATTACAGTACTTGTATTAGATGAATTGAAAAATACTATTTCTTTTGTGTTTATACAGTGCAAATACTTGTAATAAAAATAAAGATAAAGTGAGCACTGTACACTTTGTATTCTGTGTTATAATTGAAATGAGTATATTTGAAAATGTAGAAGACATCCAAAAATATTTCAATAAATGGTATTCTGTTGTTGTTTAACAGTGCGGTTAATCGTGATTAACTTTTTTAATTGCTTGACAGCCCTAATCCAAACTGAGTTAAAATGGGTTTTGTAACCAATTCTTAATAAATCCAAGTCACAGTCTTCTTTGGCCATGGCAAGTTTCTCTGAGTAAGTCAAGAAGTTAAAACGCTGAAATTTACAGTGCTGTTGATGGAATCCATATTCTTTAAGGCCCAGTACAAAGCTGTTGAAGTCAATGGAAAAGCTCATAGGGGGTAGTGGCTCAGACCCTTATAGAGCTACTGGGAGCTGCTACAATTGGAAGCCTTGTTTCACAGCCTGGCCCAGCCCTGCTTTATGGATGGACACCGGTCTATTGTGATTAGATCCAACCTCTGAATCCTACATTCGTCCAAGCCCACTGGATCTTGGTAGTGACTGGTCACGATGCCTACTGCTGGGTCTCTCACGCACTCCCAAGGTGCAGATCTCATACCTGACATCCTTCTTGGGAACTGGGACCCCACAGTCTGACCACCTAGGTCTCAGAGCCAATGTCACAATCTTCTCAAGCCCCAGTTGCTTACACACATGTCACCCCAGCCCCAAGTCCACTTGACTGTGGAAACTCTGGTTTACTAGTTACATCCTTCGGGGACAATGTGACAGTAAAAGCAAGACACGCATGCTTTACTGTTAAAAATCACAAGAGTATAATCTTTGGGTTCTCTCAAATCCTTAGGCTAGTTAGCACTTCTGGATCTGGTCATTGTCACTTGCTTAGAGCAGCACCCCTTTTCAAATTGGCTTTATCCCCTGTTTCCCCATGTGCTGCAAGCTGGGGGGAGGCCTAGGTTTCAGTCCCCCATCCGTGACACTCTCCTCCCTGTCAGCTTCTGTGTAGAGACATTCAAAGTCAATGGCCTTGTTGGTGAAAATCCCATTATTCTACTATGGAAGAGTTGTTCACCACTGATGGCTCTTGATTGCTCTGTTGGAGTGTCTCATAGTCTGTCCATTAGGTGTCAGATGTCTGCTACAAAATGGCTGCTCTAATCCACAGTGCTTTAGAAGAATACTAGGTACTGAATGGAATGGATGTGTAACAAATGCTGAGATTAATGCAGAAAGTTCATCCACGCCTTATGTAAAGTTATTCAGAAAAAGAGATGGAAATATTTGGGAAGTGTTAAAGACGATGCTAGAATATTGCCCAGGCAGATGTGCCATTGGGTAGCTGGAAAAAGAAAAGGGGCCGACCAAAAGAATCTCTCAGTCAACCACTAGTCAAAGAACTTAACCTATAGAACTTAACAACACAGAGGACATGCAAAGAGCGGTCCAGGATTCACAAGGATGCCAGTTCCTTGTTTGTGCCCTAAGTAACCTCTGAAGGTGCAGGAGGGATTCGGGTTCAGAACCCACCATGAAAGTTGGAATCATAAATGATATTCACAAAATTAAATGGAATTCATAATTTGACACAGATGTATCCCCAAACTGTCTCACCGTGATCTGAGGTGAGAGGCTTATCTTTGTCTCAAAGTTATAAAGAAATTAATGATGCTCAACAGATGTAAAGACAGCCCTGAGCTGCAAAATTTAGATCTGGAGCTAACTCAGGGTTTGGTTAGGCCAGTTTCTAAACAGAACCGTGAGTCTACCAGTTGTGGTAAGCCTGTGATTAATTTAAACAGAGGTATAGAAGAAGTGTTACTATCATACCAAAGCACAAATGGGCTATTTAAGAACAGAGGCACCACACACTTCTAGCTTTGTCTTTTCTTGCTTTTTTTGGCATATATTTAGCCCTTCTATGGTGCTGCGAGGAATTGTGTGTGAATGTAAATTACTACCAACATTTATTTTTTTAAATCATGCTGAAGTACAGGCTGCTTCTTTATGCATAAAATAGCTACCTCATTCTCTCTTCTGTCTAAATCTGTCTTTGAAGCCATAGTTCTCATTTATGTAGCACTTGGCTTACTTGAGGAGTGGAGTGTCTGTACTTTACTCCCCCTGTTTGCCAGCTGTAACACAGATTTAAAAAAATTGATTGAAATGTGGGATTTTGCATATTAAATGCGCACATGGTGATGGAATGTTGTTTTCATCCTATTTATCAATGAGTCATTACTGGAAATTTCCCAACACCACAGTATAGGGAGCATGGAAATGATGACACCATTAAAAACGATTGCACTATTCAACTGATTACACACCATCACATCTCTGCTCCCTCTGAAAACTATTAAAAGAACATTACGTTTCTGAGAACTGCTTCACTTTCATAATCTATTTATTTAATTGCTATGTTGAAGTTTTCTTCATTGCCCAAAATCCTCAAGCCTTTTTTAATGCAGTTCAGCCTATAAAAGCATATAAAAGTTAGCTATTCTTTTCCATATTCTCCGTACACTCATTTTTGTCATTTCTCCTGTATTCAACTGGTTCACTCTCTGAGAAGATCTGTTGTGTTGTATATGATACTTCCCGGGAGTACCCAGGATCGCCACCAGCTGCCTTTAGCATGAGGAAGTCTTGTCTGTGCCTGCTGTGGATCAGCTTACTGAAACCACCAGCCTTTGGCAACACAAGCACTGCCTTCCATTAGCATTAGACTCAGTATGTAAATATGCCTCCATTGTAGAGTTGGTAGTACTTTGTTTACATGTAGCCAGAAAGAGAGACATTTCTTACTTCCTATCTGGTAGAACCATTCTAAGGCATGTCACCTTACATGCTTTAAGAACATAATTTTTGTACAGATTCATAACTCCTTAAATATCACCTGTGCATACATCTTGCAATGATTAAGGGGACCACCATGACACAGGCTTTCATTAGAGACCTTACAGGACACTCTTTGGTGAACTACAATGTAAATACCAGACCCAGGGGATCCCTGTAACCCTTGTGCTTCCCTTATGCCCTCTGCCAGATGGCATCAAGAACTCCCCTGGTCACATTGTACTAATTATTTTTGTTCAGCTTTGAACTTTGCATGTTAGTAGTAATAATTTATCAATAAATAGTGGCTCCTTTTAGAGGATCTTGAAGCACTCTACAAACATTTAACTAATTAGTCATTGCAGCACTACTGTGACAGAAGTAAGTAGTGTTATGCCCATTTTAAAGATGGGTAACTGAAGCAAAGAATGGTTACTTGACTTTCCTAAGTTCACACTATACCAAATCCTCCTCTGGTGTATATTTGTATAATTCCATTGATTTTGGAGTTATGCTGAGTATCTTGTCCAAAACACATGGCAGAAACAAGACTGCATTTCACTGGTAGTTAACATGAATCCTTCAGAGTGTATGTCAGTTAAATTTGTAAAGCTCTTTGGGCTAATAATACTTAGCCTTACATCTACAAATGTTAAGTAATTCTTCAGGGTGAAAGTTTCTGTATAAGAACAACGTTATCATTATTTTATTATTGAATAAGTGTACCGTAAATCATTTTGAATGATAACTTACCTACAAAAGAGACATCATGGTCCAGTTATCAGGGCATTAGACTTGGACTCCGGATGCCTGGATTCTGTTCCCAGCTTTGCCAAGGACTTAACTATGTAACCTAGTGCAAGTCATTTCATCTTTGTCAGTTTCTTAACTCATTCTTTGTTTCTCTCTTGTGTTTAGATTTTAAGCTCTTCAAGCCCCTTCCTATGAGTACCTAACACAGTGTGGCCCTGGTATTGTTGGGGCATCTAGGTGCTATTCAGTAATACAATAGTTGCATGGCAAAAGTCAGAAGCTATGGTTTCAGTTTCTTCCTCACCCCTGCCTTCCTGTTATAAGTGGTGGTGACTGGAAAAGTTACTGGGTCCAAAATAACTTGTTCCAGGATTCTCTAGTGTGTCTGTGTTCAGATGGGAATGTGTGACGATACTGACCCTTCAATTCATTTTAGGATGTGAAGTGATTTCTTAAATCTTGGGAGTTAGAATCATTGAATATCAGGGTTGGAAGGGACCTCAGGAGGTCATCTAGTCCAACCCCCTGCTCAAAGCAGGACCGATCCCCAACTAAATCATCCCAGCCAGGGCTTTGTCAAGCCTGACCTTAAAAACTTCTAAGGAAGGAGATTCCACCACCTCCCTAGGTAACGCATTCCAGTGTTTCACCACCCTCCTCGTGAAAAAGTTTTTCCTAATATCCAACCTAAACCTCCCCCACTGCAACTTGAGACCATTACTCCTTGTCCTGTCCTCTTCTACCACTGAGAACTGTTCAGATCCATCCTCTTTGGAACCCCCTTTCAGGTAGTTGAAAGCAGCTATCAAATCCCCCCTCATTCTTCTCTTCCGCAGACTAAACAATCCCAGTTCCGTCAGCCTCTCCTCATAAGTCATGTGTTCTAGTCCCCTAATGATTTTTGTTGCCCTCCACTGGACGTTTTCCAATTTTTCCACATCCTTCTTGTAGTGTGGGGCCCAAAACTGGATACAGTACTCCAGATGAGGCCTCACCAGTGTCGAATAGAGGGGAACGATCACGTCCCTTGATCTGCTGGCAGTGCCCCTACTTATACATCCCAAAATGCCATTGGCCTTCTTGGCAACAAAGGCACACTGTTGACTCATATCCAGCTTCTCGTCCACTGTAACCCCTAGGTCCTTTTCCGCAGAACTGCTGCCGAGCCATTTGGTCCCTAGTCTGTAACGGTGCATTGGATTCTTCCGTCCTAAGTGCAGGACTCTGCACTTGTCCTTGTTGAACCTCATCAGATTTCTTTTGGCCCAGTCCTCCAATTTGTTTAGGTCCCTCTGTATCCTATCCCTCCCTTCCAGCGTATCTACCACTCCTCCCGGTTTAGTGTCATCTGCAAACTTGCCGAGGGTGCAATCCACACCATCCTCCAGATCATTTATGAAGATATTGAACAAAACCGGCCCCAGGACCGACCCTCGGGGCACTCCACTTGATACCGGCTGCCAACTAGACATGGAGCCATTGATCACTACCCGTTGAGCCCGACAATCTAGCCAGCTTTCTGTCCACCTTATAGTGCATTCATCCAGCCCATACTTCTTTAACTTGCTGGCAAGAATACTGTGGGAGACCGTGTCAAAAGCTTTGCTAAAGTCAAGGAACAACACGTCCACTGCTTTCCCTTCGTCCACAGAGCCAGTTATCTCGTCATAGAAGGCAATTAGATTAGTCAGGCATGACTTGCCCTTGGTGAATCCATGCTGACTGTTCCTGATCACTTTCCTCTCCTCTAAGTGCTTCGGAATTGATTCCTTGAGGACCTGCTCCATGACTTTTCCAGGGACTGAGGTGAGGCTGACTGACCTGTAGTTCCCAGGATCCTCCTTCTTCCCTTTTTTAAAGATGGGCACTACATTAGCCTTTTTCCAGTCGTCCGGGACTTCCCTCGATCGCCATGAGTTTTCAAAGATAATGGCCAATGGCTCTGCAATCACATCCGACAGCTCTTTTAGCACTCTCGGCTGCAACGCATCCGGCCCCATGGACTTGTGCACGTCCAGCTTTTCTAAATAGTCCCGAACCATTTCTTTCTCCACAGAGGGCTGGTCACTTCCTCCCCATGCTGTGCTGCCCAGTGCAGTAGTCTGGAAGCTGACCTTGTTTGTGAAGACAGAGGCAAAAAAAGCATTGAGTACATTCGCTTTTTCCACATCCTCTGTCACTAGGTTGCCTCCCTCATTCAGTAAGGGGCCCCCACTTTCCTTGACTTTCTTCTTGTTGCTAACATACCTGAAGAAACCCTTCTTGTTACTCTTAACATCTCTTGCTAGCTGCAACTCCAAGTGTGACTTGGCCTTCCTGATTTCACTCCTGCATGCCCGAACAATATTTTTATAGTCCTCCCTGGTCATTTGTCCAATCTTCCACTTCTTGTAAGCTTCTTTTTTTGTATTTAAGATCAGCAAGGATTTCACTGTTAAGCCAAGCTGGTCGCCTGCCATATTTACTATTCTTTCTACACATTTACTATTCTTTCTACACTATTCTTTCTTTACTATTCTTTCTACAGTTCTGGAAAGCCTGTGTGTATTATCTCTGTCTCTTCATTTTGTCGTCTTTTACCCCAGCTACTGTAATCCTTTTAACACACAGTTAAATTGATTTTCTGTAAAATACTTCTTGGCCCAATGACCTTTCTTAGTGATTTACTCCATATGCTCATTACCCCTTTCTGTGAAGGTGATTTTGCTAAACTCTCCTTGATTTTAATACCTTGATTTTTTGAGCATATGTCCTTTCATTTTTTCTTTTTTACCATTAGCAGGAATTTCTGAATACATCTCCTTGTGACAAATTAAATTAGGTCACAACTCAGCGTCCCATCCATATAAATTCTTTGGCTTTGCTTTTTAACTTAGATGTTTGAACCTTGGCACTGTCTTTTGTTGTTGTTGTTCTCTCAGTGTGTTAGCACCAGGAAAAAATTAATAAGCACTTGAGACATCACTGAATGGAAGGTCAGGTTGAACCAAGTTCTTGAAATGGAAATTAGAGCATCATCTTTTCTTTACATTCCCTTTCTTAAACAACAGGATATTGATCCAATGGGCTGTTCTGTTATCTTCCTAGTTTGTTTTTCTGGAGGAGCATGCTTTAGTTACCTTTACATTTAACGTGATGAAAGAAGATGGAGATCAGGTTTAAGTTATTATGAAGCTAAGTCTTCCCCTTCTTTCTGTACTTTCTTATTCTGACTTATACGACTGATAAAAGTCAGGGGATCTGAGGCTGAGCTTTGTGTGAAAGTTTTTGAGCTGTGAAAAAGGTTCTTGTTAAATATCTATTTAAGATTAAAGCAAGATGCACAAAAAAGCGTAGATGTGTTACATCTTAATAAGTGAATTTAGTTCCTCTTTTGGTTTTCCATGTGCTGTATTATGGGGCAATAAAACTCTGTTTGGACAGAGTCTTTCATACAAGTAATATCTGAAACCCCGTACGTAGTTAAATACTACTGTAAATTGGAAATTGAGAGCCTCAGGGGAGAGAGCTATTATTATTATTTGTACTACAGTATTGCCTAGAGACCCCAGTCAGAGGTCAGGGCCAAATTGTGCTAGACACTGACCAAACATTTCGTAAAAATACCCCTGAGAATTGGTATCAAGGTTAACAACAAGACACAAGAGATGAATAAGAGAAACAGCTGCTGCCCATTGCACTTCTCCTAGCCTTCTAGTTCCAGCCTCCTTTCTGTCCCTTTATACAGTCTTGCGTTTTGATATGGGCATCCACTCTTCTGCAGCTTCTGCTGACCAGTACTGGCTCGTTGTTTCCTTATACTCCCCCAAGATGGGCTATCTATGGGTATATCTATACTACCCATTGGATCGGCGGGCAGCAATTGATCCAGTGGGGGTCGATTCATCGCGTCTAGTCTAGAAGCAATAAATCGACCCCCTGAGCGCTCTCCCGTCGACTCCTGTACTCCAGCACCGCGAGAGGCGCAAACAGTCGACGGGGGGAGAGGCAGCAGTCGACTCACCGTAGTGAAGACACCGCGATGAGTACATCTAAGTATGTCGACTTCAGCTATGTTATTCACGTAGCTAAAGTTGCATAACTTAGATCGACCCGCCTCCCCACCCACCCCCCGCCCCTGAAGTGTAGACCAGGCCTTTATGTTCTCTTATCTCATACATTTTAAATTATATGCTCCTTACAGTATGGACCACCTTTTTGTTTGTTTGTACAGTGCCTAGCACAAGGGGGTCCTGGTCCATGACTTGGGCTCCTAGGAGCTATGGAAAAACAAATAATAAATGATGTCTGGAATAGTTTTCATCTCTCCTCCTCACTCTCTCTCCTTTTTCCAGATCTTTCTCCTTTGGCTATACCTCTTAATAATTATAGATCAGATATGCGGTGTGTGTATTTGGGATGTTGGGGTGCTGTGTGTGTGGTATTTATTTATTTATAATACGTAACATAAAAACATTTGATTTTAAATAGCATTTGAACTGACTGCTATGCACAAATGGAATCATGCTCCTGTAATATAGCCCTCTATTGTCTAATCATTTCCTCTGTAGAATGTATATGGATACCCAAAACTGGCTTATTTTTGATTACTGCTTTTTCCCAGCAGTATAACTGATAGCTTGCTGTGGTGTGTCCAAGAATGAGCTTTGAAATACATATTTTAAAATGATCTAGTCAGGCATTGCGTTGATTCCCAGAACTGGAAATGGGTTACAGAGCCTTTCAGCCCCACATCAGTGATTCAGATTTGGTACTTGTCCTTAGTGACCAAAGTTACCATCTGATGGCTCTGTGGTATATGTGAAATGAAATGATGGTCCCGGTTTTCAGTAAGCAAATATTCACATCACAGAATCCATTGTCACAATTGGCACCATCTTCGTACAGTTATTGTCAATGTCAGCAGAGGCCCCAGTCTGAATGCGTAATAATGGAAGCACTGCTGCATGGCTGTTATGTTATTTCTGCCCAAGATTGAGGCCTAAGCGGAGAGCTTTGAGTTATGCATTTTATTACCATGATATAGGTGAGCTGAAGCCCAAGTCTCCTCACATGCTTACTCTCCATTATCCCTCACCCCTTTTTTATACCTTTACACTTGTCCATAAAGCTGGTGCACTGGAGGTGGAGGTGTGGTGTTGAGACTTCGTACGTGCAGTGTGTAGGGCTATGCCTATTGCTTACTGTAGCTTTCTGAGCCTACGTGTGCCCTTTATTTATGATGTAGTGCTACTGTTTTACACACCCTGCTGTGTACCATGCAAGAACTCGCTTGAGCAAGCACTTAATCTGTCTCCGTCTTCTTTTCATCCCTCATAAAAAGGGGATAACGATACATACTACTTCATAGCGGAGTTCTGAAGTTCAATAACTGTTTCTCAAGTGTGCTGAAATGAAGAATGGGTCCAATCTGGCAAGCACTTGTTAGTGGAAGTGGTTCTTACTGACATATGTAGTTCCATTGACTTCAGTGGGACAGCACGCTGCAGGAAGCCCTGTGTCCACTGGGCCATGTATAGTTCTTTAGGGTGCTGTATCAGTGATTACGAAACTGGTATGCTTTGGCTCTTTTGTTATCTGTCCAGCTCTGAAACTTTCACACTGCAGGAGGAGAGTGGAAGTTGGCTCCTGAGCATTTGACGACCTACATTGTACAGTATTTTAAATGTCTTATAGCACGTGAGTGCTAGGACTAAAATTTAAGTGGCTGAGGTCAGACAGAGGGAATTAATACAGTGAGACAGCCAGTTGTTCTGAAATCACATCCAAGTATTTTGTCATATGCTGATATTGAGCCAAAGCATATGGATCTCCATATGGTGACTCTTTCTAGTTTTATACCACCTGTAGTCAAGCTGATTTTCAATCACTGAATTCGCTTGAGAGGTAAAGCAAAATAAATATGGTAATGAAAATAAGATGGCAGTGTTAAAGTGCTGAAGTTTTATGTGAGTTATTATTATTACAATAATTACTAGAAGAAGAAAAAACAAGTTTATTTAATGAGCACATTAGTAATATACAAATGAGTGTTTCTAACACCGTGTTAGCAGTGGTGGGGTGGGTTCTGTGCACTTCTTTGTCTCTGAAGAGAGGGAAACTCATTTTTGTTTTGGCTGAGTTTCCATGAGAAGATGGAGTTAACTCATTTCAGGTATCTTTAGCAGTAATATCAGTGATAATCCATTTAAATGTCTTCGTGATTCAGGAATAATGATATTGTGAATGACATCCTGCATTTTGATTGAATAAAAAGAAAAGCAATAAAGCTGCTCACATTCTAGCTCCATGCTATTTGCAGTAGCTTTATACCATTAAGGGAGCCTTGATTTAAAAAATGAGGAGAAAATGCAGTTTTTTTTAAATGTAATTTTTCATTCCCTTTTTTTCCCTTCGAGCTGCATGGGCTGTGTTGTTGCTTTGCGTGGCACGCAGTCATTTCGCTACATCACATGTTATTTGTGGGAGCGGGCTTTGAAAAGTAAGTGCCAAGGCAGAGAGGATCTTCTGAGTAGCTGGGGAGTGTGGAGATGCACGCACACAGTGCGCTCTGCTGCGTTCCATTTGCCCAAGTGATGGTCTAGCTCCCACTAGCAGAAAAGCCACCCAAAAGCGGGCAAGGGTCATCATTTTGTTCTGTGTTTTGTACCGTGCCTAGTGCAATGGGATCCTGGTCCATGACTGGCGCTCAGAGGCGCTATGGTAATAAAAATAGTAATCAAGTAAAGCTGCCATCTGCTGTGCCCTAAGGGTGAATCCCCTCAGGTGTGCAGCCTTCCCCATTGGTGTGTGGGGAGCTGTTAGTGGCAGGGGGTGTGAATCAAGTCCGTTAGTCATGGTGTGTCCAAAGATCTCCTCCCTGAGCTAACAGCATGATGGTATGGGGATAGCATACCCATGTATTTTCTTCAGAGTGCCTTTTGAAGCACTCCTTGTGGCTCCCATTCGACCGCTTGCCTGATGGATGTTGATGGTGATGTTGTCTTGCAGTGTGGAAGCTCTGTTCTAAATTAATCACTGGCAGAATGGGCGCAGCTCCATTGACTTGGTTGTAGCCCCTTCTCAGAAGTTGGTAGTAGTTCCATACAGCCTTTAGGAACACAACTTGCTGTCAGTACACTCTTAAGCGGGGGAGGGGCTATTGCAGGGCACACTCCCTAAATTCCACCTGCCCAATCTCACCCTGCAGAAGAGCTCTTTGTAGATCAGAAGCTTCTCTCTTTCACCAACAGAAGTTGGTCCAATAACATATATTTCCGCACCCACCTTGTCTCTCCAATCTTACCTGGGCAGGTGGAATGTCGTTCCCTTTTCATTATTGCTAAAAATGTGGGTAGGTTTTGCATCTGGGTTGGTAAATTGTCATGACCTCTTCGTAAGGATTGTGCTGATGGGAAGTCAGTAGAGCAGCATTGCAAGAAACTACAGAGCCAGAGGCTAGATCTGTGGGGATCTGGAGTTGGATTTGCTGCTGCTTTGGTGTGTGTGTTGTAGGGAAAGAGAGGGGAAACAAACCTGCTGATAAGAATATTCAGAGGCCACTCCACAGAGGGAAACCTTGCGGAACTTTCCTTGTCCCCTGGGTGTCTGGTTGTGGTTTCCTGGTGTTAGAGCTTATCTGGGCCACAGTGAGTAGGTGAAAGCCATTGCTATTAGAACTGTATCCTATTCCTTCCCACCACTTCCTTCCCAATGTCTTTATTCCTTGTAAGCATTAGAGCAGGGATTGGCAACCTTTGGCACGCAGCCTGCCAGGGTAAGCTCTGGGCTAGTTAGATTCCCTCACTTTGTTGAGGGACATATTTTAATAAGCACTAGATTCAATTGAAAGACGGAGCAAATTGGTGCATTTCAAAGAGAGAATTTACTGAAAATTCCAAATGCTCGTGATGAAAGTGAACACTGCATCTCTGAAAAAAAAAAATACTGACTGAAGTGATTTTGCACAAACTCTATGCTTGTCTGCAGCTGCCCAGAGTTAAGTCATTAAAATACAACCAGCTACCTGTACTCTTTAACTTGCCACCAGATATGTTCTTAATAGATTGTTGTAGCTTTAATGAAATCCAGCCTCGCTGAATCACTAAACTTGCTTTCTCTTGGAAGGCTCTTTATTGGGACCTGACAGATCACTTTTCCAGTGCTTCCAGACGTCCTGGCTCTCTAATTCTTCTTCATAACGAGTTTTGTGCTGCATGATAAAATATTCATGTTAAAATAGGTTCTAAACTAATTATCTGCAGCCAGCAGTTGCCAGTGCAGTCATTTGCTGTTAGCTTGGCTCAAGTTAATGGCTTGTATTTCAGTACAAATAGTCCCTCCTGGCTGTTTCCTGTCGTTGATTCTTATCCTAAATGGAATTTCCATACATATCTAGACTTAATTCTTCTTACTTTCAGAGATGCTTTTTCTTCCTGCTTTTTGCACCCTGTTTTTAAAGATTAGGAGATGTTATGTATTTTTTTCATGCAGTAGTAGCTGCAACCTCATATTCCTCTGAAACAATAATCCAATAGGTCCTGTCTTTGTGTACAGTGAGCCTACATTTCAAGTCTTTTTTTTTTTTTAAGTGGCCAGGTATTCTTAGCAAGAATAGAAAGTGGCCGTTCTATGGAAAGTGATCTTTCTGTTTTAGCACTGAAGTTATATAAAGAAAAGAGGGGAAGGTGGCCTGTGTTTAAAAAAAAAAAAAAGAAAGAAAAAGAAAAATTACTTTAATAATTTGATCTGTCTTGGTTTTGGATAAAAAGTTGTTAGCTGAAGTCTTTCTGACACAATTAAAAAATGTAAATCCACCCATTCTAAGTCTTAGCAGTGTACTTAACAGACAAATGTGATGTAAGAGAATTGAATAAAAGTGTGTTGGATATCATAAGGTTATTAACATCTTTATTTTTCCTTGTTGCATGTGGGAGAGGACATAAAAACTTTACCCCACCCCCAAAATGATTTATAAAGATTTCCTCTTGACTTTAAAGCAACAATATTACATCTCATATAAACTATATTTTTCCTAATAATATCTTATGCCCCAGTTCTGCAAAAACTGATGCATATCAATAAGCTAATTGAAGTAATTAGGACTAGCTACATGCCCAATGTTTAAGTACATGCTTACTTGTTTGCAGGATATGGGTATAAGATTATTTAAAATGGAATGAATTTAGAAATTTTGTTTTTGCCATTCAGGCTCTTTGTTTATATTTTTGGGGTAAGTCCTATGGCCTGTGTTATACAGGAGGTCAGACTAGATTATTACAATAATTCCTTCTGGGCTTGGAATCAATGAGTATTTCAGACCCTTTGCATTGTAAAAATGGTCTTGTCAATTTCACTCTTGTTTCTGTTCCATTTCAGTTTCTGGTTTGCATACTCTAGGGGCACTGGGGTTCCCGATTCTAAGGGAAACTTTAAATCCAAATGAAACTGTTGTCATTTGAAATTTTTATAGGTGTAATTACAGCAATTCTATCAAGGTTTTGTACAAGTGGTTGGTTTTTTTTAATCTATGTTTGGGGCATAAAGAATGTAACACACATCCTTTTAAATCAGGGCTCCTCAAACTGTGATCTAAGGCTTTCAGATATACTGTGAAGCCGTCTCTTGATTCTCAAAGTTCAGCTGTGTGTGTGTGTGTGATTTCCTGGCCTCCTATGGAATCCATCCCAAGCCTTTGTAGAAAGCTGTCCTCTTTAAATGGCCTCTCCACATTCTGCTTCTAGGCACTTAAATATCATGGTGATGGACATGGTATAAGAACTTGATTAGAATAGAATTGGTTTGCTCCTTTGGGAAGAGTCAAGCAGGCTTCATTTCAGGTCAGTTGGGAAACAAAACAAAAATTCCGTGTTAATAGTCATCTCTGTTGTGATGCCTACAAAACTCATCTGTTGATAATGGGTAGGCGGTTGGTCAGATATGCCTACTATTTACTGTGCAAAACCTGCATATTTCACTGTTACCTCATACTACCTAGCCCCATTTGTTTGTTGCATCTTGATTGTAAACTATGTAGGATGGGGGCTGTTGTTAATTTCATATTTCTACAGAGCCTAGCACAATAGGGCCTTAATCCTAGAGTGCAGCATTTAGATGCTAATTGAATACAAATAATGAAAACAAAGAAAGAAAGTAAAGTAATTTGCTCAGCCTAACAGCAGTCAGGAGTAGCTATTCTGTCAGTTTAAGGTCTTGAGTAGATTATTGTGCAAATCAGGAACAAAGTTGCTTTTTCATATGGTTGGTCTTTGGCCCAAACGTCAGTTTCATAGTTGTCCCACAAATAAAGAGGAAAATCCTGTTAGGACCGTACAAATAATTTTTTCCAGTTTAATGATTTTCAGATCTCAAGCATGTTTTTGTGGCGAATAAAAGTAATCATGTGAAAATAAAATGTATGATGTAAATTTCCCATACCAGGAGAATGGTGGGTGGACTATTAGGGAGAGGTTTGGGGAGCAGAGAGAAGCTTTCTTTCTGTATTGAATACTGTGAAGCTCTCAAAGCTACATGGAGTTTTAAATCACGTGGACAACAGTACATTTTTTCACTATCTTGTTTTATTGTAGCTGACGTTTGGCAACATGAAAATACTGTCGCGGTGTCAATGGGATTAAGGAGTATATACTCTCGTAAAGGGAAGTTGATCTCAGAGCAGTTGAGGGATTGGGATAGTTTTGTAGTGTGTAATCTGTTTCACATTTTATTCTACTCTTCTCCTTTATATCATTCTCCTCACCATAGTATCTGAGCATCTTGCAAAAGTGCTTTTAAGGGTATCTCTACACTAGGAGCTGTGGAAGTGGTTCCCGGTTCACACAGGCATCCTTGCGCTAGCTCACATCTGAGCTAGCATGCTAAAAATAATAGTGTCGTTACAGTAGCATGCACAGTGGTAGTGATAGCAGGAGCTACTCTCCCTACATACACACCCAGGCCTGCTGACCAGGAGTGGGATGGGGGAAGCAATTGCCCAGGGGCCTGGGCAATTCAGAAGGGCCTGGGGGCCCCTGGCTGCTGCCGTTGCTGTGGTAGCCGCGGCTGGGAGCTCCAGGCCCTTTCAAATTGCCTGGGCAGGCTGCAGGGCTCCTGGGCACGCACGGGGTTGTACTGGTGGTGGCGAAGGCCAGCGGGCGGGCATGTGGAAGCCCTGGAAGAGCTGGCAGCAGCTTGCTGGACACGAGCCAGCACAGCCGCAGCACGGCCCAAATATCAGGCAGACCATGTCCCCCTCTTTCCATACGCCTGCAGTGCAGGATACCCACTACATGACTCACCCCACTATATACAACCTTTCCCCTGCTAATGTGGGACCCTCCTCTCTAACATCCCTGATGAGCCTTTCTCTGGAATTGGAGCACTGTCTCCCTGGTTCAGAAGTGTCCCAGGCATGATCACACAAGACGGCCACAATGTGATTTTTGGGTCCACTTCTGCAAACTTTGTCCGCCCATGAGCCCTCCTGCTCTCTCTTGGTGGTTTAACTTTCCTCCTTTGGTCACTGCTGGCATCCTGGCTGTTGTTTGGGGGAGGGAGGCCAAAAAGCAGGAAGGACGTTCCTGATTTCCTTAAACCAACACTTGCGAGCAGGAAGCTTTTACAGATCTCCCCAGGAGGAGCAAGACTTGTAAAGGTAAGCAAACTGTATCAAACTGAATTTCCTCTTGTGTGAGTCAAGGGGGAGCATAGGAGAGGTCCGATGCTCATTTGTTCTCAGCACTGCCTCCCACTCTGTGCACAGGTCTAACGGATTCATGAGAATGCATGAACTCCTGGGAAGCAACGTAGTCATCCTCTGACTCCTTGGGAATTCTTGAGCTGAGCAGCAGCACCCCAAAAGTTGTCTTAGCTGAAAATGACCTGCGTTTGTGGGGTAGGAGGACAGGGTGATTGGGTACAAGGAACGTTTCTGCTTCATCAATCACCGGTACTGATTTACGCCAGATTTTGAAGGCAGTGGTGGTGGCTGGGGTGGGCAGCTGCCCGGGTAGCGCCAAAGCCTCCCTCTGGAGCAAGAAGGCAGCCCGAGCCCATGAGCAGAGGGGCGACAAGGCCGGGGGCAGACAACAGGCTTGGGGGAGGAAGGGGAAGAGAGATCACCCTCCCTCCCCACCCAGCAGCTGGGAGGGTCGCTGAAAAGTGAAAAGCAATGCAAATGATTAGCCTCCAAAGGGAGGTGACCTGCATCCAACGTTTTCCCTCTGCATAGCCAGCCTTTCCCCCCTGCTGTTTCAGGCAAACCTCCCCAAGCCCCTTATACGCACCGCCCATGCGGTTCATTTCCCCCCCTCTTTTCCCCTGAAGGAGAGGAACGTGTTCTGTTAAACATCTGCAAAGTGAAGCAGTCATTAGAGGAAGGAGAGAGACCAAGTTTTCCTGAAGGATCCCTCCCTCCATTTCGGAAAAAAGAAAAGGAGGACTTGTGGCACCTTAGAGACTAACCAATTTATCTGAGCATACGCTTTCTTGAGCTACAGCTCACTTCATCGGATGCATCTGAGTGATTTCTAGCATCTCTTTACAAAGGGGTTTGAAGGAATGTAAAGGGAAGTTTTACATTCTCATTCAGCAGTATCGGGCACTCCCGTTTCATAAGAATGCTGTTAGTGTGCTCTCTCTCAATGTATTGCTAAACTGAGCCTTCCTACTGCTGCGTAAAAATGCCAGTTGTTCTCAGACTGATGGAAAATGGAGATTCCATATGATGATTGCTCCAGTTCATTGATCACGGTTGCTTTTGTTGTTTACATCTATTCAGATTAGTATTCTGTTCTCATTACCCTGCTGCTCTAGAAAAATGATTCTTACCCTTGCACAGGAATGAAAGCTCTTGTCTTACCAGGTGATAAACAGATATGTAAAAACAAATCAATAGTGTCCATATTCAGTTTTTGCTTCGAGAGATATTTTTAATGGAGACTGTAGGGATGGAGATAGAAGAAGCTCTAAATTGGAATAATGCACCTTTATTATAGACTTTTGGCCCCATTTTCCGAGGTGTTGGACACCCGCAAATCCAGCTGAAGTTAATGGTGGCTACATGTGCTCAGCACATCTGAAAATCAAGCAGCAGGAGCTGCAGCATCTCTCACAGTGCTCAGCAGCACCATCTCATCACAATGAACGGGAAACAGAGCACACAGGAGCTGTTGGTCAGCAATCTTCCCCAAAAGTTTGTAGTCTTCACACAGCCTTGAGAAGCATGCCATAGTGCATTCCGTCCAATCAGCCACATCATAAGAATAGCCATACGGGGTCAGACCAAAGGTCCATCCAGCCCAGTGTCCTGTCTACCCACAGTGGCCAATGCCAAGTGTCCCAGAGGGAGTGAACCTAACAGGTAATGATCAAGTGATTTCTCTCCTGCCATCCATCTCCACCCTCTGACAAACAGAGGCTAGGGACACCATTTCTTACCCATCCTGGCTAATAGCCATTCAAGGACTTAACTTCCATGAATTTATCCAGTTTTCTTTTAAACCCTGTTATAGTCCTAGCCTTCACAATCTCCTCAGGCAAGGAGTTCCATAGGTTGACTGTGCGCTGAGTGAAGAAGAATTTCCTTTTATTTGTTTTAAACCTGCTACCCATTAATTTCATTTGGTGGCCCCTAGTTCTTACATTATAGGAACAAGTAAATAACTTTTCCTTATTCACTTTCTCCACACCACTCATGATTTTATAGACCTCTGTCATATCCCCGCTTAGTCTCCTCTTTTCCAAGCTGAAAAGTCCTAGCCTCTTTAATCTCTCCTCATATGGAACCCGTTCCAAACCCCTAATAATTTTAGTTGCCCTTTTCTGAACCTTTGCTAATGCCAGTATATCTTTTCTGAGATGAGGGAACCACATCTGTATGCAATATTCAAGATGTGGGTGTACCATGGATTTATATAAGGGCAATAAGATATTCTCTGTCTTACTCTCTATCCCTTTTTTAATGATTCCTAACATCCCGTTTGCTTTTTTGACTGCTGCTGCACGCTGCGTGGACGTCTTCAGAGAACTATCCACGATGACTCCAAGATCTTTCTCCTGATTAGTTGTAGCTAATTTAAGCCCCCATTGTATTTTATGTATAGTTGGGGTTATTTTTTCCAGTGTGCATTACTTTACATTTATCCACATTAAATTTCAATTGCCATTTTGTTGCCCAGTCACTTAATTTTGTGAGATCTTTTTGAAGTTTTTCACAGTCTGCTTTGGTCTTAACTATCTTGAGCAGGTTAGTATCATCTGCAAACTTTGCCACCTCACTGTTTACCCTTCCTCCAGATCATTTATGAATAAGTTGAATAGGATTGGTCCTAGGACTGACCCTTGGGGAACACCACTAGTTACCCCTCTCCATTCTGAAAATTTACCATTTATTCCTACCCTTTGTTCCCTGTCTTTTAACCAGTTCTCAATCCATGAAAGGATCTTCCCTCTTATCCCATGACAATTTAATTTAAGTAACATTGTACATAACATCGTTGAACCAACACTAGCTGCAGGTGCCATATGGCGCTAGTTCCTGAAAACCTTGGTTTGGCAATCTCCCTCGCTGATCCAACCAACATGTCTCATAAACTCAAGCTTCCTTTGTTTTAATGTCTTGATGATACCAAGTATCACTGCAGTATTCAGATACCCACATGTTTCAAGGACTTCAATTTTCTGCACTTTAGTATTTTGAAATCTGAATTGCTTTCCCTTATTTGTTTTCCTGGGAAAATCCATCACCGGTGTCATAGCATTAACTTTCTCCGGTCGTTTTCCCTCATGAGTTGTCAACAAATCAAACAAAAACTAGTTATGGACTAGATTATAAATCCTGTTTGTGTGGTGGAGATAGGCTAATGCAATGGGGAATTTAGTGTAAAAACTTTTTACAAAATCTGTGGCCTTTTGAATACTTTTTGTCCCCCACCCCTGACATAAGGGGGGATATAATAGAGGTCTATAAAATCATGACGGGTTTGGAGAAAGTAAATAAGGAAGTGTTATTAACTCCTCATAACACAAGAACTAAGGGTCACCAAATGAAATTAATAGGCAGCAGGTTTAAAACAAACAAAAGGAAGTATTTCTTCATATTTCTGTGGAACTGTTTGCCAGAGGATGTTGTGAAGACTATAACAGGGTTCAGAAAGGAACTAGACAAATTCATGGTGGACAGGTCCATCAATAGCTATTAGCCAAGATGGGCCGGGATGGTGTCCCTAGCCTCTGTTTGCCAGAAGCTGGGAAAGGGTGACATGGGATGGATCACATGATGATTACCTCTTCTTTTCATTCCTCTGAACCACTTGGCATTGGCCATTGTCAGAAGACAGGATACTGGGCTAGACGGGTCTTTGGTCTGACCCAGTATTGCCGTTCTTATGATGTTGATACTAAGATCTCGCACCACTCTTTAAAAATTACTTTTAGAGTTTCAATTCTGATGAAGCAAACCCTTTCAGGCTTCAAGAATGTAACATAATTAACATCCTTTAAATTCCTCAGTATCTACAGCACACATGCATCCTTTGAAGGAACAATAGTATTGATGGAATTTATGAATGATTTTTAATAGCAAAATGTATTATTTTTGAAACCTCATAATAGCATCTTAGTCTTCAAGATCTCTAATTAAAATAATCTAGCACACTGCTACACAATTCGTCATGTGCAGCGGTTTCTGTATAGGAAAGGCCCAGGATGGAAATGGTGTATTTTTATAATTTGGGATTGAGGAGTGTTAGCACATTTGTGAGTGAAGTTGGCACTGCTACTATGTTTTGTTCAGACCAGAGTTGTTCATCGGTTGCTTTCACAAGCATTAAATGTACTTACTTTTATATATTTACATTTTTAGAACAGCCCATTTTAACATGCTATGACTTCTAATGTACATGAAGGCTCAGTAATGTAAAAAGTTAAAGGAAAATGTATCCTCCTTAAAACTCAGTGTTTCACCTACTTCTGTTTTTGGATTGCTTGTGGTTTCTGCATAGCACTGACTAGCCCCACACTAGAGTGGTAATGGTTAGTGGGCTAGGCATGGGGTTGGTAGTCATGAATGCCTGAATGTTAATTTTGCTCTACAACTGGCTCTCTGTTTGCCATTAGACAAGCCACTTAACTTTTTTTGTCCCATCATGCATTGATTTGTGAAGGAGTGTGAGCATTAACGATGACCAGCAATACCTCACTGGGTCATTGTGACGAATGATTAGTTAATGGGTGTACAGTGCTGTGAAAACGTAAAGTGCTCTCTACTGAAGTTTCACTTATTTGTTACTAATGGAGTGCTTTATAACCCTGGAAAGGTATTGGGTTTACTTAGAGCACTTCTAGATGTTCTTTCTAAAAGGCAGTAATGAGAATTGAGCTCAGACTCTGATACTGAACTGACAGGCACATTCTGAGCTAGGCAAGGAAGACAGAAAAGAATCTGTAGAAAGGTTTTAGAGTAGCAGCTGTTAGTCTGTATCCGCAAAAAGACAAGGAGTACTTGTGGCACCTTAGAGACTAACCAATTTATTTGAGCATAAGCTTTTGTGAGCTACAGCTCACTTCATCGGATGCATTCAGTGGAAAATCTGTAGAAAGTACAGCTATAGCGATGGTTTGTTGTTTTGGATGGAATGGCTAATGTATCATGAGTCTCTGATGTCACACTGGCCTGACTACTCAGGGACTCCAAAACAAAAAGGAGCCTAACATGCCATTATTAATCTTCATGCCTCTTAATAAGAACTTTTAACTTTCATTTTCTGAGCCATCAACTTTTTTCTTTGAAAGCCCTGGTGGCACAACCAAATGTGTTCCTAATTAGTTTTAATAATAGGAAGACTTATTAGTGATGTGTGTTGGTCTGCTGGGAGAGACCATGACTGAGATTGATACCAGGGAAGACAATGAAATCAATTTTGGCATTTCAGTGGAATTTCCCTGTAAGACAGGAGCTGAAGAGGGGAAGTGGAGTACAGTCAGTGGTCAAAAGAAAAGGAGTACTTGTGGCACCTTAGAGACTAACCAATTTATTTGAGCATGAGCTTTCGTGAGCTACAGCTCACTTCATCGGATGCATGCCGTGGAAACTGCAGCAGACTTTATTTATACACAGAGAATATGAAAAAATACCTCCTCCCACCCCACTGTCCTGCTGGTAATAGCTTATCTAAAGTGATCATCAGGTGGGCCATTTCCAGCACAAATCCAGGTTTTCTCACCCTCCACCCCCCCCCCACAAATTCACTCTCCTGCTGGTGATAGCCCATCCAAAGTGACAACTCTTTACACAATGTGCATGATAATAAAGTTGGGCCATTTCCTGCACAAATCCAGGTTCTCTCACCCCCTCTCCCCCCTCCCAAAAACCACACACACAGACTCACTATCCTGCTGGTACTAGCTCATCCAAAGTGACCATTCTCCCTACAATGTGCATAATTAAGGTGGGCCATTTCCAGCACAAATCCAGGTTTTCTCACATCCCCCCACCCCCACCCCCCCCACACAAACTCACTCTCCTGCTGGTAATAGCTCATCCAAACTGACCACTCTCCAAGTTTAAATCCAAGTTAAACCAGAACATCTGGGGGGGAGGGGGGTAGGAAAAAACAAGAGGAAATAGGCTACCTTGCATAATGACTTAGCCACTCCCAGTCTCTATTTAAGCCTAAATTAATAGTATCCAATTTGCAAATGAATTCCAATTCAGCAGTTTCTCACTGGAGTCTGGATTTGAAGTTTTTTTGTTTTAAGATAGCGACCTTCATGTCTGTGATTGCGTGACCAGAGAGATTGAAGTGTTCTCCGACTGGTTTATGAATGTTATAATTCTTGACATCTGATTTGTGTCCATTTATTCTTTTACGTAGAGACTGTCCAGTTTGACCAATGTACATGGCAGAGGGGCATTGCTGGCACATGATGGCATATATCACATTGGTGGATGTACAGGTATACGAGCCTCTGATAGTGTGGCTGATGTTATTAGGCCCTGTGATGGTGTCCCCTGAATAGATATGTGGGCACAATTGGCAACGGGCTTTGTTGCAAGGATAAGTTCCTGGGTTAGTGGTTCTGTTGTGTGGTATGTGGTTGTTGGTGAGTATTTGCTTCAGGTTGCGGGGCTGTCTGTAGGCAAGGACTGGCCTGTCTCCCAAGATTTGTGAGAGTGTTGGGTCATCCTTTAGGATAGGTTGTAGATAGTTAATAATGCGTTGGAGGGGTTTTAGTTGGGGGCTGAAGGTGACGGCTAGTGGCGTTCTGTTATTTTCTTTGTTAGGCCTGTCCTGTAGTAGGTAACTTCTGGGAACTCTTCTGGCTCTATCAATCTGTTTCTTTACTTCTGCAGGTGGGTATTGTAGTTGCAAGAAAGCTTGACAGAGATCTTGTAGGTGTTTGTCTCTGTCTGAGGGGTTGGAGCAAATGCGGTTGTATCGCAGAGCTTGGCTGTAGACGATGGATCGTGTGGTGTGGTCAGGGTGAAAGCTGGAGGCATGCAGGTAGGAATAGCGGTCATTAGGTTTCCGGTATAGGGTGGTGTTTATGTGACCATTGTTTATTAGCACTGTAGTGTCCAGGAAGTGGATCTCTTGTGTGGACTGGACCAGGCTGAGGTTGGTGGTGGGATGGAAATTGTTGAAATCATGGTGGAATTCCTCAAGGGCTTCTTTTCCATGGGTCCAGATGATGAAGATGTCATCAATATAGCGCAAGTAGAGTAGGGGCTTTAGGGGACGAGAGCTGAGGAAGCGTTGTTCTAAATCAGCCATAAAAATGTTGGCATACTGTGGGGCCATGCGGGTACCCATAGCAGTGCCGCTGATCTGAAGGTATACATTGTCCCCAAATGTGAAATAGTTATGGGTAAGCACAAAGTCACAAAGTTCAGCCACCAGGTTAGCCGTGACATTATCGGGGATAGTGTTCCTGACAGCTTGTAGTCCATCTTTGTGTGGAATGTTGGTGTAGAGGGCTTCTACATCCATAGTGGCCAGGATGGTGTTATCAGGAAGATCACCGATGGATTGAAGTTTCCTTAGGAAGTCAGTGGTGTCTCGAAGGTAGCTGGGAGTGCTGGTAGCGTAGGGCCTGAGGAGGGAGTCTACATAGCCAGACAATCCTGCTGTCAGGGTGCCAATGCCTGAGATGATGGGGCGCCCAGGATTTCCAGGTTTTGGATCTTGGGTAGTAGATAGAATATCCCAGGTCGGGGTTCCAGGGGTGTGTCTGTGCGGATTTGATCTTATGCTTTTTCAGGAAGTTTCTTGAGCAAATGCTGTAGTTTCTTTTGGTAACTCTCAGTGGGATCAGACAGTAATGGCTTATAAAAAGTGGTGTTGGAGAGCTGCCGAGCAGCCTCTTGTTCATATTCCGACCTATTCATGATGACAACAGCACCTCCTTTGTCAGCCTTTTTGATTATGATGTCAGAGTTGTTTCTCATATTTTTTCATATTCTCTGTGTATAAATAAAGTCTGCTGCAGTTTCCACGGCATGCATCCGATGAAGTGAGCTGTAGCTCACGAAAGCTCATGCTCAAATAAATTGGTTAGTCTCTAAGGTGTCACAAGTACTCCTTTTCTTTTTGCGAATACAGACTAACACGGCTGTTACTCTGAAACCAGTCAGTGGTCAGCAGTGAATAGGTTAAATGTGAAGTTTGATCTGCTTGGTTTTAGATTGAGTGGGTAGAGACTGGGAGTGAGGGTTGGAGGGACTCTTAGTGGCATACATAACTAAAAGGAGCTCTATTAACCTTTTTTTAATGTTTTAGAGAGCCCTAAAGAAAAGTAGGCTTTGTGTACCAAGGCTTGAGAGTTTTTAAGAAAGTGGGTCAATCTGGTTAAATTGTGAATGAGTATTCTCCTGTGAACATCTGTAAACTGTTGAGTTTAATTGGATTGCAGCTGGTGTTGATTGTAGGTTTCTGGGGATTTTTTTTTCTTCATTTACTTTATATCTCATTTCCTCTTTCCTATTGTTTCCTGGTGCAGTTTGTTTTTTCTGGTGTGTTTTAAAAAAAATTAAAGAGCCCTAAATAGAAGTGGGTTTATCTGTTCAGCCTTTTTTCCCTGCAAACACCTGTTTACAGATGAGTGTAATTGGGCGACACCTGATGCTGGGTATGTATGGGAAGAGTAGATGGTGTTTATGGACTGACTTATTGGGTTTTACGTTGTGACATTCTCTTCTTTCAGATGCTTTGATGTCTTTTAGAAACAGGTTAGCAAACAGTGTTTGAGGCTTCTTAATGCAGGGTCTATTCTGAACAATAACTAGTGAAAAGGGCAAATTCCTATTCAGCCTATTTTGTTTCTTTTGTGCATTTGGAGTCAGAACAGCTGTATGCAATGACAATTGCTTTTTACTCCCATTAGTCCCGCAGAGCCAACACAGCTGAGAGGTGACTTGAATTCCGCTCCTTCTTGTGCTTCTGCAGCAGAATTGTTCCAGTCAGCTTCTCACCTATACATTAAAATTTCCCCTGTGCGATTGCAGGCAGAATTGGAAGGCATTGTGGTTGTACAGGTAAAGAGCCTAATTTGGCCTTCAGAAGATGTACTACTCGAATGGATGCACAAGAAAGTAATAATGTAACTTGGTTTTCAGAAGCCAGAGTGAGGATTGCATGGTTACTGTTAACTAGCCATCTTTATTTACATTTGATGATGAAATTGGAGTACAACAAACATGGAATCCCCAAAGCTATTTTTACAGAGTTACTTTTCAGAGTAGAAAAGCACTTTAACAACATACTTTAACCCAACTAGCACTTTTCTTTTGTTGCTTTTTTTTAAGTCACGTACCTCTTATCAGATGTGTTGCACAAATTGTACAGATCCTGGTTTGTGACCCTATGGAATCAGGCCCTTAAAACTATGAGAGAGGTGTATAGAAAATCATATCATATACAGCAGAACCCAAGTACACAAGATATCTTTACAAATATGTATCTGAGCTTTTGGGAAAGTGCATGACGTGTTACTATTTGCCAAACTCCATACAATTATAAAAAGTCCCTGAGCGTTCCAGGGGTTTGTGTACAGGTGTCTACTAATTGCTGGCTCTGCCAGGGACCAAGATTTTTCAGTTGTTTCTCCTCCTCTGGATGTGGTCTCAGACAGGTAGATGCAGGCTGGAAAGAAGCTGTAGGTATCTTAATGGATAAATGCATTTGGTGTAGTAAAAGTGGGTCTGTCCAGTGTGCTGCAAGATTGCTGGCTTAAAGAGCTGGCCATGGTACTACCCAACATTCAGGTGGGATGGAAGGGTCATAGTTGAGAAGATGTCCAGAACACACTGTGGATGCCTCTGGATGTAGTACATAGGAGGGAGAATTTAAGAAATGATTACCATAATCCTAGTATAATCCATAGTTGGTATGGCTATTTGTCCATCGCTATGAAGTGAGCTGTAGCTCACGAAAGCTTATGCTCAAATAAACTGGTTAGTCTCTAAGGTGCCACAAGTACTCCTTTTCTTTTTGCGAATACAGACTAACACGGCTGTTACTCTGAAACCTGTCATTATGCAAGGCACTGCATTTAGCTGTATGGAGTGGAAATCTATCAACTGCATGAAAAAACTTGTACAGATACAGACAGACATCATCTTCCTTTCCAAATGCAAACAGATGGACATCATACCAAAAGGACTTAAGGTAAAAAATCCATTAAAATCTACATACCACACAGACTATGCTGACAGCTTGTGCCACACGCTCTCAAAGCAACTGCGGAATCACCTGATCAACATCCTCTACAGCAAACAGGGAAAGATTAAGAATGAGCTCTCAAAAATGGATACTCTCATAAAAAACCAGCCTTCCACACAAACTTCCTCGTGGCTGGACTTTACTAAAACTAGACAAACCATTTACAAGACACACTTTGCTTCTCTACAAAAGAAAAAGGACACTAAACTTTCTAAACTACTACATGCCACAAGGGGCCACAGCAATGGTTCCCTCAACCCACCCAGCAATATTGTTAACCTATCCAACTATACTCTCAGCCCAGCAGAAGCAGCTGTCCTATCTCGGGGCCTCTCCTTCTGCCCCTCCACCCCCACAAACATGATACAGTTCTGTGGTGACCTAGAATCCTATTTTCGACGTCTCCAACTCAAGGAATATTTCCAACATACCTCTGAACAACATACTAATCCACAGAGACCTCCCTACCAACACTACAAAAAGAAGGATTCTAGGTGGACTCCTCCTGAAGGTCGAAACAGCAGACTGGACTTCTACATAGAGTGCTTCTGCCGACGTGCACGGGCTGAAATTGTGGAAAAGCAGCATCACTTGCCCCATAACCTCAGCCGTGCAGAACACAATGCCATCCACCAGCCTCAGAAACAATTCTGACATCATAATCAAAAAGGCTGACAAAGGAGGTGCTGTTGTCATCATGAATAGGTTGGAATATGAACAAGAGGCTGCTCGGCAGCTCTCCAACACCACTTTTTACAAGCCATTACTGTCTGATCCCACTGAGAGTTACCAAAAGAAACTACAGCATTTGCTCAAGAAACTTCCTGAAAACGCACAAGATGAAATCCGCACAGGCACACCCCTGGAACCCCGACCTGGGATATTCTATCTACTACCCAAGATCCATAAACCTGGAAATCCTGGGCGCCCCATCATTACAGGCATTGGCACCCTGACAGCAGGATTGTCTGGCTATGTAGACTCCCTCCTCAGGCCCTACGCTACCAGCACTCCCAGCTACCTTCGAGACACCACTGACTTCCTGAGGAAACTACAATCCATCGGTGATCTTCCTGATAACACCATCCTGGCCACTATGGATGTAGAAGCCCTCTACACCAACATTCCACACAAAGATGGACTACAAGCCGTCAAGAACACTATCCCCGATAATGTCACAGCTAACCTGGTGGCTGAACTTTGATTTTGTCCTTACCCATAACTATTTTACATTTGGGGACAATGTATACCTTCAGATCAGCAGCACTGCTGTGGGTACCCACATGGCCCCACAGTATGCCAGCATTTTTATGGCTGACTTAGAACAACGCTTCCTCAGCTCTCGTCCCCTAACGCCCCTACTCTACTTGCGCTATATTGATGACCTCTTCATCATCTGGACCCATGGAAAAGAAGCCCTTGAGGAATTCCACCATGATTTCAACAATTTCCATCCCACCATCAACCTCAGCCTGGTCCAGTCCACACAAGAGATCCACTTCCTGGACACTACAGTGCTAATAAACGATGGTCATATAAACACCACCCTATACTGGAAACCTACTGACCGCTATTCCTACCTACATGCCTCCAGCTTTCACCCTGACCACACCACACGATCCACTGTCTACAGCCAAGCTCTGCGATACAACCGCATTTGCTCCAACCCCTCAGACAGAGACAAACACCTACAAGAGCTCTATCAAGCATTCTTACAACTACAGTACCCACCTGCGGAAGTGAAGAAACAGATTGATAGAGCCAGAAGAGTTCCCAGAAGTCTCCTACTACAGGACAGGCCTAACAAAGAAAATAACAGAGCGCCACTAGCCGTCACCTTCAGCCCCCAACTAAAACCCCTCCAACGCATTATTAACGATCTACAACCTATCCTGAAGGATGACCCAACACTCTCACAAATCTTGGGAGACAGGCCAGTCCTTGCCTACAGACAGCCCCCCAACCTGAAGCAAATACTCACCAACAACCACGTACCACAACAGCGCCACTGACCCAGGAACCTATCCTTGCAACAAAGCCCGTTGCCAACTGTGCCCACATATCTATTCAGGGGACACCATCACAGGCCTAATAACATCAGCCACACTATCAGAGGCTCATTCACCTGCACATCCACCAATGTGATATATGCCATCATGTGCCAGCAATGCCCCTCTGCCATGTACATTGGTCAAACTGGACAGTCTCTACGTAAAAGAATAAATGGACACAAATCAGATGTCAAGAATTATAACATTCATAAACCAGTCGGAGAACACTTCAATCTCTCTGGTCACACGATTACAGACATGAAAGTTGTGATATTACAACAAAAAAACTTCAAATCCAGACTCCAGCGAGAAACTGTTGAATTGGAATTCATTTGCAAATTGGATACAATTAACTTAGGCTAGAATAGAGACTGGGAGTGGCTAAGTCATTATGCAAGTTAACCTATTTCCCCTTGTTTTTTCCTCATCCCCCCACCCCCCAGACGTTCTTGTTAAACCCTGGATTTGTGCTGGAAATGGCCCACCTTGATTATCATACACATTGTAGGAAGAGTGATCACTTTAGATAAGCTATTACCAGCAGGAGAGTGGGGTGGGAGGAGGTATTTTTTCATGCTTTGTGTGTATATAAAAAGATCTTTTACACTTTCCACAGTATGCATCCGATGAAGTGAACTGTAGCTCACGAAAGCTTATGCTCAAATAAATTGGTTAGTCTCTTAGGTGCCACAAGTACTCCTTTTCTTTTTGTCCATTGCTAGTGGCTATAACCCTTAGAGAGTTTGGAGTTTGCTACTGCCTCTTAGTTAATGGGCCTAATCATTTAGTGTATGCAGTAGAGGCTTGAATTTTTAGCTCCAGAGGTTCTGGGTTCATTCCTTGCAACCGACCCTGCTAAAGAAGCCGACCCTGTTATGCTAGTTTAATTTGTAATTAGGAAGACAAAGTGAGCTGAATTTCAGATTTTCATATTTTACAAGTATGAGAGACATTATGTGGAAACAAAAGGAGCTGAAAAGCAGCTGTGGAGAAAATGAGAAATGTTAAGATTAAATTAGTGTTTGCCCTTCTTATGGTGTGTGTGTCCTTTTAACAGAAAAATAAAATATAAAATGCAAAATGGATGAAACAGCTGATGCAAGTGCACTCACTAGTATAGAGAAAACCTATAAAGTTTAAGGTTAAAATGAAAGAGTGGGAAGATTGTGGAATGAAGTCAAGACAGAATAAAAATGATGCAGAAAAAAGGAATGGTGGAGAAAGGAAAAAAAAGATTGTACAATACGTTTGAACATATACAAACATTTTTAGTAACAAACCAGGAGGAGACCATGTCAGTGAAGGAGTAAATACAGGCTTTCAGAGACTAGGCTAATAGAGCTAGACATAGATTAAAAAAATCATCATATGAATGATTTGGCTCAGGGTACACAAAGGAAGATGATGGAACAGTTGCCAGAAACAGAGAGAGACGTTTCCTAACGGTGGAAGAAGAAACTATTCGAACTCAGGGCCATGCCAAAGCAGGTGATCAAAACCCATAAATAACTGGAGTCTGACAAAGCTCAAACTGGACCCTGTCCAGAATTCTGAAGCGGGGAAAGAGAGCTGGGGAAGGAGAGCAGTGCCTGGAGATGACAGAGAAGATAACCTAACACTTGTGTGTAGTAAATAAGGATTCTTGGTTTTGTTTCAAATCAAAAGCAGTTGGTAAAACAGCAATCCTATTTTTTAAGCAGGTAAACACTGATAGAAATAAAAAATGGCAATGGCAATGTTCCTTTAAAGCGTGTTTTATACCTTTCCTTTGCTTTCTGTTCATACTATCCACTGCTACTCTTTTTATGTTCATATTTGCTGCTGTTCATTCTTTGGTCATGCAGGGCAGGAGTGTGGGAATTGCTAGAGCAGGGGTTCTCAAACTTCATTGCGCCACGATCCCCCTTCTGACAACAAAAATTACTACATAACCCCATAAGGGGGACCAAAGCCTGAGCCTGCCCAAGCCCCGCTGACCCGGGTAGGAGGGCTGAAGGCCGAGCCCCACTGCCCTGGGTGGAGGGGCCAAGCCCAAGCCTGAGGGCTTCAGCCCGCAGCGGGGGGCCTGTACCCTGAACCCTGCCACCCAGGGCTGAAGCCCTCGAGGTTCAGCTTTGGCCCCAGGCAGTGGGACTCAGTCTTTGACCCCAAAAGGCGGGGCTCGGGCCTCAGCAAGTCTAATACCAGCCCTGGTGACCCCATTAAAACAGGGTCTTGACCCACTTAGGAGTCTCAACCCACAGTTGGAGAACTGCTGTGCTAGAAGAAGTGGTCTGTGCGCACGAAGACGCTAGATTGCCAGAAGGCAATGGACTAATACCGTACATCGTGGTTCAATGGTGAACGTCGTTGCCACTGTGTTGTGGCAAAACAGTCGATTTAAGCTCACAATTGTATAACCACAATTAAAATAAACTTGTAGGAACAAATTTTCAAAGACGTGAAAAAGCAACAAACTACTTACAAATAAACACCTAAAATTAATGAGAACCAGAAACTGAAAACTGGGAGATGGTTTCACTTTAGCATGGGGAACAATACTGGTGAAAACTCCCATTGACTTCAGAGGGCCTTGGATCAGGCCTGTGGAAAGTAAAGGTTGAACAAAAGCAGCATTTTTCACCTAAGTGTGTGAGGGGTGGTAAATGGTGTCCATGATTTGCTAGAAGTTTATTATTGCTTCTGAAGGTAGTATCCTATAAAAAAGACTCTTTTGTAAGCTCATATGAGTATGGTATATGGGATGAGCTACTTGAGCAGTTAAAAAACTAGCTTGGATATTAAAATTAATGTGCCCGATTTGTTCATTTCATATTGCAATGACCTGGAAAAGTGATATACAGTTATATGATCAAATTTGCTGATAATTAGGGCCTTACCAAATTCACAGTCCCTTTTGGTCAATTTCACAGTCATAAGATTTAAAAAATTGTAAATTTCATTATTCCAGCTATTTAAATGTGAAATTTCACAGTGTTGTAATTGTAGGGGGTCCTGACCCAAAAAAGGAGTTGTGGGGGGGTTGCAAGGTTACTGTCGGGGGGTTGCGGTACGGCTACCCTTACTTCTGCACGGCTGCTGGCGGTGGTGCTGCCTACAGAGCTGGGCAGCTGGAGAGCGGCGGCTGCTGGCCGGGAGCCCAGCTCTGAACCCAGAGCTGCCACCAGCAGCAGCGCAGAAGTAAGGATGGTCTGGTCTGGTGTTGCCACCCTTATGTCTGTGCTGCTGCCTGAAGAGCTGGGCCCTCAGTCCGCTCTCTGGCCGACCAGCTCTGAAGGCAGCAGGACAGCAGTCGGGGTGGCATGGTACGATATTGCCACCCTTACTGCTGCTGGCGGGGTGCTGCCTTCAGAGCTGGGTGCCTGGCCAACAGCCGCCGCTCTCCGGCCACCAGCTACTGCTCTCCAGCCACCCAGCTCCGAAGGCAGTGTAGAAGTAAGGGTGGCAAAACCGTGACCCCACTAAAAACCATGCAGTCCCCCCTGCAAGTCCCTTTTGGGACAGGACCCCCAATGTGAGAAATGCTTGTAGTCTCCCCCATGAAATCTCTATAGTATAGGTTAAAAGCACACAAAAGACCAGATTTCACAGTGGGAGACCAGACTTCACGGTCCATGACACGTTTTTCATGGCCTTGAATTTGGTAGGGCCCTACTGATAATCCAAAACTGGGTGAACCCATATAAAGGAGAATTCAAGGCCATGAGTACAAGAACCTCATAATGGCTTGGATGAAGTAGGACAGGAACACCTAAAATACAGCCTGAAGGTGAAATTCAGGTCATGATTGTTGCCCTGTAGTTTGTGGCGTGTTATATGTAAGGGTACAGCCTATGGAGCCGAAAAGCTAGATTTTGATCCTCAAGCTGGTTTAAGTTTGTGACTCGGTTCAAGTCAATTTCTCTCATGCATATTTGTCCAGATGCAGCCCTTCTCATTATCAGGTTGGACAAAGGGGGCAGGGTTTCTTTAGACTGTTGAGCGCTTGTCGGATGCCTACTGAACATGTGCAGAAATGGTTTTTCAATTGGTAACAGCCTCATTAAAATCAGGTTTCAGAGTAGCAGCTGTGTTAGTCTGTATCCGCAAAAGGAAAAGGAGGACTTGTGGCACCTTAGAGACTAACAAATTTATTTGAGCATAAGCTTTCGTGAGCTAATGAGTCACATTATTTGTTCCTGTATTTTTGCTGTGACCCTATAAGTTGCATTGATGGGCTAAATTCTGATTGCTAGCTCAGTGGCGTAAAACTAGTGTAATTCAATTTAAATCCTTTATTTACTCCACATTTATAAAAACGGCAACTCCAGTCAGAATCTGTTCCCCTGTTACTCAAAGTGGGTGTAGAAGTAGGGCTATATTTTTGGAAAAGAGGAGAGCTCACCAAAGTATACAAAATTCTGCAGGGAACAGAGGGTAGATAATACATGACTATGTAATCTAACATTAAATGCAAGACCAGTGGGGTATGATCTTCTTTAAACAGATTTAAAACACAATTTCTTTAACCAGAGAACTGTTAATACATGTATTTAAACTGTTGAAAGCAGCAGAAGCAGCAACTGGTATACTTTTAAAAGACTAGCTGAATAAGTGCTATGTGTACAGGGGAAAAATATTGCAGGGCAGAACTGTGTTAACTCAAAGGAAGAGACAGATTTTAGATGAGCTTTTTGGCCTGGCTTTGTCCTAAAGTTTCCTCTGTTCCAATTGGATGAAAAGATGATCCTCTTAGTCTTAATGACCATCGCTTTCAGGAATTGTAAAATTACCAGATCTCATTAATGCAGGGCTCTATCATTCATCAAAGCTCTTCTTATGCATCATGCTGGCTTCTTTTCTTTCCACCTCTTAATCTTTCTCTCATTATAACTATGTGTCTGCCCTTTGGACCTAGCTGCTTCCAAGAAGTTGACACCTGCAGAGATATTATTTGGCAAAGATTTGTTAACTCTTTCACAGTTGGAATGGTATGCTGAGCCTTCAGTGGAGGACAAAAAAAATCTGTTGACAGCTGCTGTGTAGAATGAGCGCTGCTGTAAATATCATAGCAACAAAGACCAATGAAGGGATGGCACACTAATGAAAAGTAATTATTTGTATAACTGTCCATTGTGTACTCTTGATAAATTATTAGTGTAGTTTCCTGCATGTACAGCTGCGCATCAACATTTCTTTTGCAAAGCTCCACTTCGGCGGCTCTCTTCTGATCGAATAAATTTTTCAGATGTGCCTCATGTATTTGGATAATTCAGGAAAAAAAAGATTTAAAAATAAGACCAACTTTCCATGGATTGTAGCCCTCAAAGAGGGAACATATCTTCGACGTGTTCACAAAATCTAGTACTCAAAATGATACTAATAGTTGTATAGCTCCTTTCATCTAAAGAGCTAAAGCACTTCGCAAACACTCATTTTACAGAAGCACTGCAGTGATCAAGTATTTTAGCCAAATGAATACTGTTTATAAAGGAATTGTCAAGAGTTTTTTAGAAATACCTGTCACTGGTCCAGTGTCTTTGTTCATTGATTGAGGCTCTTATCTCTCTCAGTGGGGGATGCCAATTTAATGATGTATTTTCCTGTTTTAAACCCAGTTTCAGGAGCATATTAGGGCTGAGAAAACCCATGTCCCATTGCAAGTAAGAATTTGAAAGTTGTTTTAAGTTGATTCTGTAAATATATATATTTTTAAGTTGGCTGATTTGTGAGGTGTCCTACTTCCTCTTAAAGTAACCAAGTCATTTTTTATATGTAGTGTTTCAGAGTAACAGCCGTGTTAGTCTGTATTCGCAAAAAGAAAAGGAGTACTTGTGGCACCTTAGAGACTAACCAATTTATTTGAGCATAAGCTTTCGTGAGCTACAGCTCACTTCATCGGATGCATACTGTGGAAACTGCAGAAGACATTATATACACAGAGACCATTTTTTTCTCACCCTGGATTTGTGCTGGAAATGGCCCACTTTGATTATCATACACATTGTAAAGAGAGTGGTCACTTTGGATGGGCTATTACCAGCAGGAGAGTGAGTTTGTGTGTGGGGGGGTGGGGGGGGTGAGAAAACCTGGATTTGTGCTGGGAATGGCCCAACTTGATTATCATACACATTGTAAGGGGAAAGAAAAGGAGTACTTGTGGCACCTTAGAGACTAACCAATTTATTTGAGCATGAGCTTTCGTGAGCTACAGCTCACTTCATCAGATGCATGCCGTGGAAACTGCAGCAGACTTTATTTATACACAGAGAATATGAAAAAATACCTCCTCCCACCCCACTGTCCTGCTGGTAATAGCTTATCTAAAGTGATCATCAGGTGGGCCATTTCCAGCACAAATCCAGGTTTTCTCACCCTCCACCCCCCCACACAAATTCACTCTCCTGCTGGTGATAGCCCATCCAAAGTGACAACTCTTTACACAATGTGCATGATAATAAAGTTGGGCCATTTCCTGCACAAATCCAGGTTCTCTCACCCCCTCACTCTGGATAAGCTATTACCAGCAGGAGCGTGGGATGGGAGGAGGTATTGTTTCATGGTCTCTGTGTATATAATGTCTTCTGCAGTTTCCACAGTATGCATCCAATGAAGTGAGCTGTAGCTCACGAAACCTTATGCTCAAATAAATTGGTTAGTCTCTAAGGTGCCACAAGTACTCCTTTTCTTTTTATTTGTAGTTTATTTTAAAATAACTTTAAAATTTGCATTTGGCATTTGATTTAGTACTGCACTACATTCTTCTTTTTAAAAAACTGCACTATACTCCATCAATAGAGCACATGTTAAATGGATCAAGGACTGGCCAACTGACAGTCTTAAAAAGTAGTTGTCCAGGGGAATTATAGAATCATAGAAACCCCCTGCACTGAAGTAGGATCAAGTATACCAAGACCTTTGCTGTCAGGTGTTTGTCTAACCTGTTTTAAACAACCTCCAATGATGGGGAATTCCACAACCTCCCTTGGAAGCCTATTCCTGTGCTTAACATCCCCATTTGATGACATAAGGATAGTAGTTGTTGTTGAGGGTTCCACAAGGATTGATACTAGCCCTGATGCTATTCATTGTTTGATCAATGATCTAGAAGTAAATATAGAATTGCTGCAGATGATACAAAGACTGGCAGAATGGTGAAATGATGTTAGGATAGTCAGTCATACAGGGTGATCTGGATCACTTGGTAAGCAGGGCCCATTCAAACGAAAGTGGGTTTTAATACAGCCAACTGCAAAGCCATGCATCTAGGAACAAGGAATTTAGGTCTCACCGACAGAATGAAGAATTGTATCCTAGAAAGAAGTGACTCTGAAGCATAAATTCAGGGTCTGCATTTTAAAGAGAATGTTGAAAAAATTGAAGAGGTGCAGAGGAGAGCCACAATATGATTGTAGGACTGGAGAAAATGTCTTTCACTGAGGTATAAGAGCCTTCAGAGGAGAAAATACTGGATGGTAAAGGACTCTTTCATCTATTGGAGAAAAGCATAACAAGAACCAATGGCTGGAAGTTGAAACCAGACAAATTCAAATTAGAAATTAGGCACAGACTTCTAACGGTGACCGTGATTAACTATTGGAACAAACTACCAAGGGAAATAGTAGATTCTCCATATCTTGATGTCTTAAAATCAAGATTGGATGCCATTTTGGAATATATGCTTTAATCAAACACAAATTATTGGGCTCAATCCAAGGGTAACTGTGTGAAATGTAATGGCCTCTGGTATACAGAAGGTTAGACTAGATGATCTGCTGTGTTTTCTGGTCTTAAACATAATATATTTCTATTAGGAGATTCATTTTTCAGTCATAATCTGCTTCACATATTGTCAACATGGCATCTCCATGTCCTGTTAATGATTTTTTTTATTATTATTATATGTCAGCCAGTTGAAAATAGCGGTCTTGTAATTGATTGGCATATCACTTCTGTTGCATTGCAACTCAGAGCAGTGGGACAAAATTTAGGAGTGAATTCCCTCTTCCTCCTCCCTTTTCATTTTTTGCTCTAGAAGACTTCCAGGTCCTCTACAGTCCCAACATTTGCTTGAGTTTGTCAACATAACACAGTGATAGGTGGGAGAGAGGGAAATGACTGTTCAGCCACACACTGAGGGTTAGACTTCAAAGTGCATAAGGCAGTTAAGTACCCAGTTTTTACTGAAAGTTAATAGGAATTAAGTACCTAACTCCCTTTTGGTACTTCTGATAATGCCAGGCAGAGTCTTTGTAAACTCAGGCCAAGTTCTTGTCCCCGATCCCTGAAATGGCTATTTAGCTCTACAATTTAATTCAGTGGAGTTTGACTACATTCTTATGTTGCAGAGAGCAGAGCAGTTCCTTAGGCACATGCTTGATTGTATATAAATGAAAATAATTCCTTTTCTTGCCCTCAGCACAAAATGGCATGCATCATGGGGAATTCAAAAGATTTTGGATGACTGACACTCGTTAACTGCTATTCACCTGCTTAGGTGGACCAGTCCTATCTCTCATAACGGCAATCTGCTTTCATGTTTCTTAGCCTGATTTCTCTTGGCAGCCAAACTGGATGTGGTTGACAGATTATGTCTGAAAAGACTTTGGTAATTGCTCGATCTGTTCAGCGACTATGTCAATGACAGATGGTCACACTGAATGTTTAAAATGTTCAGGACTTCTGGATGCTCCTTAAGCTTATGAGCAGCAAGCTTTGCCTACATTTCTGCTATCTATTAGCAAAAAAATTAAAATATTCCCGTGCATTGCTGTTTTCCCCCCCAAGTCTTCAGGCATGTTCCATGTGGATCTGTGTTTTCCTGATACATTCTCCTTTTTTTTTAAGTAGAGAAAGTCTCAAGATGTTACTGCAGACTGGCATAAGTAAGTGCCAGCTGCTCTTCCAGACTCGTTAATGAATTTATTTTTGCCTGAGAACTGCACATATGGCCCAGAGTGGAAATATTGGGGTCTGTAATTGTTACGAGGGCTGGCAGATTTCATTTTAGAAGAAATAAATATATTTTTAATCTGTGTCAGGGGTTTCTTAACTTTTTCACAGCATTGACCATATCTTAATGGGGAGATTGTGTCATGGATCAGCTCCCCTCCAATTCATAGTCACATAACATCCATGTGGCAATGGGAGCAATTGCATACATGGAGAAATAATGTTAGGAAAGTAGCTAATTCATTTGTAGCTGTTTTAAATACAATGCAATTAACAGTTGTAAACAAGGGGAGCCAGCACCCTCTGACCTGCTATTCTTCTATGGAGCATCAGTTGTCTATAAATCATGGACTGAGAACTGCTATCCTACAACATATGGCTTGGGAATATAGTTGTATACAGTAGCATATAATATTTCATGTAATGTATGTCTTCCTCTCAGGTTGAAATACTCATTTGGATATACTTATTTATTACTCTTCTTTTTTAAATTTTTGCTTATAGGTGCTTTCAGTCATTTAAGTTATTCTTAAACTTGACCACTGCCTAGGGAACAGAAATGGGCTAAAGCTATTTAGGATCCTCTTTCTTCTCTCAGGTAACTTGATGACACAAATTAGGAAGAAAGATACAAGTTTTCTTGAATTTTAATAGGCCTTCTAAGATTTTCTTCCCCCATCTATTTCTAACCACATTATAATATGGTTAGCTCCATACACTGTGATCAGATTGTCAAGGTGATACCAGGTTCTAGCATAGTTCCTTTGCTGCACAGGAGGGAATGCCAATCAATCCGTGTAACAAGCCAGGCCTCCTGCACCCACCTCAGGTTTCTTTGCATAGTGCTATATGTTAATTTCCAGCTACTTGATTACGTTAGGTCAACCATACCATGTGTCAGACCTACCTGTGCCACCAGTGTGTGGTAAGTTGATTTAAAATGACGGTTACTTGCTGTTGCAAGCCCTAGCAATCACCTAAGCACACCATTCTATGGGATAGCTGTATTCTTGTGCTAGCTACATGTCTGGAATAGAAGAGAAGTGAATATGTACCTGGTCTGATTTTGTGATGACCTTCCAAGGGATGTGAAGTGAGGAGACTGTCTGTCTCAGGTGGGGTACAGTTAGCCCAAGTCAGGACACTGTTGTGGTTATGCAGTGTAGTGGGCATAGACAGGGCACAATGCAGGACATGCAACTATGTCAGGTGAGCGTGTCAAAGACTACGTCGGCACTTTGAGCTGGGGATCTGAGTCCCACTTTTTCTAGCTCTTAGTGAGTTAGTGCCCTAAAAATAATAGTGTGGCTGTGATTGCATGGGCTCTGCTGAGTGGTGGCATGGGCTAGCCACCCTGATTACGTACCCACGGCGTCCAGGCGGGTTGGTACTCGGGGCAGCGAGCCTGTGCCGCCGCTTGCTGCTGCCTGCTGCTGGGTCTACACTACGATTTGTAGGGCACCAGCTCAAGGAGAGCTATCATGAAGTATGTCTGCTTGAGCTTGGACTCGGACCCCCAGTTCCAAGTGTAGACATAGCCAGAGTGTGATTCAGTTTACCGTACTTTCCTCTGTAGTGTAGGTGGGCCCCAAGCACGAGAGGGATTGTAGCCTGATCTGGTAAAGATTCCCTCGCTCCCTGTTCTTGTTGTCTTCTGATGACTTTTGCTGTTTTGAGAGTCTTATGGCGCCATTGCTTTGAGTCAGTCACATGGGTTCCTTGATGTATTTGGTGCTACCTTTGCCTTTCCTCATTTATTGAAACTGCCAGTCTCTGTATTTATTTTTGTAATAGCTCAATATGAAAAAATCAGGGAAAGAGAAAGAAACTGAGCTTTTGTATGTCTCCTGACTGCCTTCTTTGGGTTAGATTTAATTTACAGTATATTGAGGATTCAATTTTCAAACTTGGACACCTGAGTTAGGTCCTCCAGTTCCATAGTTAGATGTTCAAACTGGCACCTATTTTAAGCACCTCATTGCTAATTTGGGCATCCAAATCTAGAATTGATCACCCTAATTTAGGTGCCCAAGTACAAAGATGAGGCTCCTCAAGTATTTCTTTGGTGTTAGTTTCTATTCTGCATAGGTTCTTACACCATGCTTTTCACCATAGTATCAGACTACCTTCCAGTAATGAATTAAGCAATGTGACTAATATCAGGCATGTGGTGGTGTCATCCTCTCCCCAGACTTCTAGGTTTTTCGGGGTGGGAGTGGGGGGTTGTTCTTTAAAATATACCTGTTGCTATGTATTTATGTTAGAGAAGGTTTTCAGTCCTGTCTCCTTTATTGCACAGTTAAAAATTAAACATTTTTATTGGAGCTCCTCTTTAACATACTGAATATATCGGTTTTAGAGTTACAACTGTGAGCTGTAGCTCACAAAAGCTTATGCTCAAATAAATTGGTTAGTCTCTAAGGTACCACAAGTACTCCTTTTCTTTTTGAATATATGGGAAGGTTGTATTCCCATCACTTTGTGCTCAGTCTTAAGCCAGAGTCGTACTGTACGTTCTAATAGCAGAGCCAAGGATAATATGAACCCTCAGGGAAAGTGAACTGACATTTAAAAATACTTTTGAGTAACTTCTGAATGAATAAGTGTTTCAGGTGTTGAAGCCAGCACCTGCTCGGTGAGTTCTATCTAAAGCTGCTATTAAAGAGCCGATCAGGAAAGCTAAGCCAGTTGTGATAATGCTCACTAGGAAATAGCTGCATTTGCCAGCATCAGCTTTAGATATAGACATTGGCAAGCTGGCACAAATATTCAAGGAGTATTGGCCCATTTCCATGCTATCCTTTGTAATGATCTTTGTATTGCAGAAGATTTTCAAATTCTACAAATACCATTGTGCGGTACCTCTGTGGTTTGATTGCCACAGGTTTTCCTGGTAGTCTCTCTCTTTTCCAAAAGCAGCTTCTCCAGGTTCTTGGATCTGCCAGTGGTGGGGCTGTTGGGCATTGCCCTAAAGCAGCCCTCAGAACAAAGGACACTTTGCCTTTTGGTCCAGTATGTTCTGGATATTTGTTCCATATGGTAACTGAGGTGAGAGGAACCTACTTCTCTACATATTTATTTTTGAAAGTTTTCCCCTTTCTGCACACAACAATCTGAATAAAAATAAGAAAAAGAGCAAAACACACCCATCTGGTCTACCTGGCAGAGCATCATAGCCCCCGTAGGAGACCTTCCAGCTCAACACAACGGGGAAGAATCCAGTAAAACTAAACCAAAGAGCAAAATTAAAACATCTCAGTCTTTTAAACTTGTGGTTCATAGAATCATAGAATATCAGGGCTGGAAGGGACCTCAGGAGGTCATCTAGTCCAACCCCTTCTGCTCAAAGCAGGACTAATCCCCAATTTTTGCCCCGATCCCTAAATGGCCCCCTCAGGGATTGAACTCACAACCCTGGGTTTAGCAGGCCAATGCTTAAACCACTGAGCTATCCATCCCCCCATCACACACAGTCCTGGCAGGTTGAGTGGGTGCATAGTAAAAATGCATCATACTCAGGAGTCATATGTAAAGTGGCTAGGAGAAAATCTAAGGCAGTATGACATGAAACTTCTGCTAGTCCTTCAGTTTGTAAGTTGTATCAGTTTAGGTTCCCTTAAACCCATTTACAATGTGTAACTTTATACCCCTTTTCAGATCAGCTCTGAATGTGAGCATACTGATGTGTTCAAAAGCTTGTTTTTAAATGAGGAAGTAGTCCTTTTGACTTTCCACTGTACCAATGATTGAAAAGTGCAGTTTAATTTTTAGAGTCTGGGTATTTTTCTAAGTGGTTTCTTATGTAAGCAACTACACATTGCTATCTTGCATGCCAGATCTTCTTTCCCATCTCTCTTCCATTTGTGGCCTGTGATTCTATAATAGACTATCAGCTGATCTGAGAGAGATACTGCAAGATCTTTCAGCATTGGCAATGGATTTCAAATTTTGCCAGTAGTTAACTGGGTAGCTGTGTTACCTGATGTCCTTCACTGACCCTCACTAGTCTGTCTCATAATGTTGTTCTCGGGATATATTTTAATGACTATCTTTTAGTCACTGTGTTTCTTGAAATTGTAGCAGTGGTCACAATAATAATATTAAAGTAACTCACTTGACATGCTTTCACTTTTGAGTCCAGCTTTTAATTAAACAGCTCATTTCAAAAGCCATTGCTAGAAAAGTTGCCAGAAGAATTGCATTAATTTGAGAATATAAGGCCAGAGTTCCCTAGAGTTAGTTACAGCTGCAAATGAATGTAATATTGAATTTAATTGAGGACGTTACTGGCACTGTTGTCCATCATACAAACCAATACCTTTTTGTTTCTTCCAGCCTGAAAGTGATGAAATCTTTAATAAATGTGTGACTGCATGGGGTCTCCTGGGCTGGTGGTAAATACCAAGCACCAAGATACTGTTGAAATTAATTTGGAAACATAAAAATGTAGCACAGAAAGAAAAATAAAATAAAATACGTAAAATAAAAATAAACCCCCTCAAAGTCATGGAAAAGGGATGACTTTGAAACTCTCTGTAATTATTGTGCCCCAAACTCTGCATTCAAGAGTGCTTGTTAATCCGAAAAACCTCCAGGATTACATAAATAATGAAAGAGCTAAAAATGCCTTGGTTTTGTAATGTAGATGAAGGCAAGGTGTCATGTCAGGACCACATTTACATACTAGAATTATTTAGTTATCCTGTCTTGCCCTCGAAAGAAGTGAAATGATTATAAATATTCATAGGCTCAATTAAAATATTAATGGCACACTGATACTTTTGTTTTAGGTCTCCAAACACCCGTAAACAGTCTCATTTAAATATGATGAAGAGTGTAGGGGATAGCGTTTAAGGAGCAAGAATTATCCTTTTGCATGGGGATTCACGGTTATCCTGAAGTTACAAGTAAATAAGTTATTTACTCTGTGTTTACCGAGCAGTATGCAGTAGTTTAAAAAAAAAAAAACTTTGTTACAATAGTTTGATACAATACTACATGTACACATGTAACTCCCACTGACAGTCATGGGTATTCGGGTAGTTTAAGAACTGCAGGATCAGGTCCCTAATCAACGAATTATTGAGGTCTACTATCTAGTCTGGGAACATGTGTAATTCCGTGGACAAGTTTATGGTAGGAAGGTAAGGGAGATGTCATTTGATTTGTAAAAATCTCCCAAATCATAATTTCGGTGGTGTCATACTCCGTGACATGGCACAGGGGAATCACTCTTCTCCTCTCCTCCCCCCACCCCCCCGCCGCATGTCAAGTTCAAGGTCCTCTGATTGGTGGAAATTGTGAATAAAATATTGTCGGAAGTGGGTTGAGTTGGGTATCATTTGAAAGCCCTTTCTCCCATGAACACTATGGTACCAAGTATGGCAAACCTAGAACAATTACCGGTGTGTAGATATATATTCAAGAAAATATTTACAAATCAAGCTCTTTTTAATTATACTTTAACACGGGGGTGCATTGCTTGCATAAAGAAGATATTCATCTTTGGTAGTCCTATGGAAATTAGCCTTGACATGTAGGACTGAAAACATTTATTCATCAAAGTTATCATCAGTTTTGTCTCCATCTAGGACACAACTGCTAGACATGTTGTTCCACTGATCCTGATCCACACTGCACTTGCACATCTCTGTACAAGGCAGGCTGCTGGCCAAACATTTGCAGGTTGGTGAGCATCTGGTCTTTAAAGCACATGGGGATTTGATTATCTGACAGCTTGATTTGGAAGCACATGGTATTTCACACACAACTGGTGTGATCCGTCCCTCCTCCAGATGCCATCCATGCCCGACAGAGGAGGCTAGTTTTGGATGTGCTTGATCATCCTGGAGCCATACCATTGCTTGATAATTTGCCTTCTTGACAGCTGGTGTAAATGCATCCCTTGTTGGTGGCAATTTTTCCGAGCAAACTGAGCTATCAACGGGGCTAGCAGATATGATTGGCAGGATGCATACAAAGGTCATTTTCTGGGGCACCTCATGTAGTGCTGAGTTAAAGACTGACCATGTTGTAATGTACCTGACTCCTGAAATGGTGTGGTATGGTAAGTCCTGGGTGTCCATTTGATGGTCCATCTTCTATCTCTTCAGCTGAAGCCATAGTCAATGATTTTTCGCCTGTGGAGTACATCCCACTTTTGCATAATAACTATGTAAGGTCAAGGTTAGTGAACACAGAATGCTTTACTATAATCTGTTTAACTGATGCATAAATGAAAACCGGACTTCATGGTTCCAGAATTTTGGGCCATTTCCAGCACAAATCCAGGTTTTCTCCCCCCCCCCCCCCCCCCACACACACACACAAACCCACTCTCCTGTTGGTAATAGCTTATCTAAAGTGACCACTCTCCTTACAATGTGTATGATAATGAAGGTAGGCCATTTCCAGCACAAATCCAGGGTTTAACAAGGAAGTCTGGGGGGGGAGGAAAAAACAAGGGGAAATAGGTTAACTTGAATAATGACTTAGCCACTCCCAGTCTCTATTCAAGCCTAAGTTAATTGTATACAATTTGCAAATGAATTCCAATTCAACAGTCTCTCGCTGGAGTCTGGTTTTGAAGTTTTTTGTTGTAATATCGCAACTTTCATGTCTGTAATCGTGTGACCAGAGAGACTGAAGTGTTCTCCGACTGGTTTATGAATGTTATAATTCTTGACATCTGATTTGTGTCCATTTATTCTTTTACGTAGAGACTGTCCAGTTTGACCAATGTACATGGCAGAGGGGCATTGCTGGCGCATGATGGCATATATCACATTGGTGGATGTGCAGGTGAACGAGCCTCTGATAGTGTGGCTGATGTGATTAGGCCCTGTGATGGTGTCCCCTGAATAGATATGTGGGCAGAGTTGGCAACGGGCTTTGTTGCAAGGATAGGTTCCTGGGTTAGTGGTTCTGTTGTGTGGTATGTGGTTGCTGGTGAGTATTTGCTTCAGGTTGGGGGGCTGTCATTGCCGCTTGCTTTAATGAAGGAAGCAAATTCTTATTTCGGTTTCACCTGCAGAGGAAATACAGCTATTTGAGAATGATTTGAATTCTGTTCTGCCTTCTGCATCATCCACTATATTGTCAGCGATGCTCTAGTTGCAGGCCCTTTAATATTGGCAATGCTGCATGAAGATGAAGATATGCGTCTTGATTTTTGGGTTCCAGGGTGAGTTTGCAGCATTGGCAGTCAGAAAAATGGTCCTTTGGCTTGTAAAAGAAGCCAGCTTGATCAGGAAGTTATTGAACAAGAAGAAATATGGAACTCCAAGATGCTATTTGTTCAGTCACTTTTAAGAATACAATATAACACTGCTTTATTACACAAATTCTAGACTTAAAATGCTCCCTTCTTCAAGTATTACTTTCATTTCAGGGAGAACTTTGAAACTATTTTTGTTAAGAACACGCGGGGAAAATAAAAAAAGATGAGTCAATTAAGTGAGCAAAACCTTTCACTACATCTCTTACACTATATAGGGATCTGATTGTAAGGGTTGACTAAAGAGGAGTCAGTTAATATACTATATGGGCATATTGGCTGATGAACATTACTAATTAAAACATCGTTGTGGTCCCTTTTCACTGATACCTGTAATTAGCTGATATAAATTTGAATTATATATTGTCTGTACTTACCTATATGACTTATAATATTGATAAGTCTCACCACAAAACTTTGCAACCACAGCACATCATCTGGGCTCTGCCTTGTGAAATCAGGGCAGTGCCATCCTCATTAAGAAACAGCTGATCCTCCATGATCAGTCACATCACCTGCAGTTCCAGTACTTTCATCAGGTTTACACATTCAACTTGTTGCATGGGGGCTGCCTTGTTCATAAAAACGGGTCTATGTTCATAAAAATTATCACTGTTGCCAGTGCTGGTGGGAGTGCCACTGGGCAGGGTTTTAACCACATAGTCATCTAACTATGTTTAGAGCAAATCTAGATGACACCGTGGTTGAAATGTTGGCAGCCTCTCTATCATAGGACTCTGAGTGTTGCTATCGCTGGTGGAACTGCACCACGGACTGCAGTGGTGGTGAGAATGAAAAGGGAAAAAGTCTAGGTCAGCTCCCAGACTGCTGCGCTGGGCAACACAGCATGGGAAGGAGGTGGCCAGCCCTCTGTGTAGAAAGAAGTGGTTAGGGACTATTTAGAAAAGCTGGACGTGCACAAGTCCATGGGGCCGGATGCGTTGCATCCAAGAGTGCTAAAGGAGTTGACGGCTGTGATTGCAGAGCCATTGGCCATTATCTTTGAAAACTCATGGCGATCTGGGGAAGTCCCGGACGACTGGAAAAAGGCTAATGTAGTGCCTATCTTTAAAAAAGGGAAGAAGGAGGATCCTGGGAACTACAGGCCAGTCAGCCTCACCTCAGGCCCCGGAAAAATCATGGAGCAGGTCCTCAAGGAATCAATCCTGAAGCACTTTCACGAGAGGAAAGTGATCAGGAACATTCAGCATGAATTCACCAAGGGAAGGTCATGCCTGACTAATCTAATCGCCTTCTATGATGAGATTACTGGTTCTGTGGATGAAGGGAAAGCAGTGGATGTATTGTTTCTTGACTTTAGCAAAGCTTTTGACACGGTCTCCCACAGTATTCTTGTCAGCAAGTTAAAGAAGTATGGGCTGGATGAATGCACTATAAGGTGGACAGAAAGCTGGCTAGATTGTCGGGCTCAACGGGTAGTGATCAATGGCTCCATGTCTAGTTGGCAGCCGGTATCAAGTGGAGTGCCCCAAGGGTCGGTCCTGGGGCCGGTTTTGTTCAATATCTTCATAAATGATCTGGAGGATGGTGTGGATTGCACTCTCAGCAAATTTGCGGATGATACTAAACTAGGAGGAGTGCTAGATATGGTGGCAGGTAGGGATAGGACACAGAGGGACCTAGACAAATTGGAGGATTGGGCCAAAAGAAATCTGAGGAGGTTCAACAAGGATAAGTGCAGGGTCCTGCACTTAGGACGGAAGAATCCAATGCACCGCTACAGACTAGGGACCGAATGGCTAGGCAGCAATTCTGCGGAAAAGGACCTAGGGGTGACAGTGGATGAGAAGCTGGATATGAGTCAACAGTGTGCCCTTGTTGCCAAGAAGGCCAATGGCATTTTGGGATGTATAAGTAGGGGCATAGCCAGCAGATCGAGGGACATGATCGTTCCCCTCTATTCGACACTGGTGAGGCCTCATCTGGAGTACTGTGTCCAGTTTTGGGCCCCACACTACAGGAAGGATGTGGAAAAATTGGAGAGAGTCCAGCGAAGGGCAACAAAAATGATTAGGGGTCTGGAACACATGACTTATGAGGAGAGGCTGGGGGAACTGGGATTGTTTAGTCTGCGGAAGAGAAGAATGAGTGGGGATTTGATAGCTGCTTTCAACTACCTGAAAGGGGGTTCCAAAGAGGATGGATCTAAACAGTTCTCAGTGGTAGCAGATGACAGGACAAGGAGTAATGATCTCAAATTGCAGTGGGGAAGGTTTAGGTTGGATATTAGGAAAAACTTTTTCACTAGGAGGGTGGTGAAACACTGGAATGCATTACCTAGGGAGGTGGTAGAATCTCCTTCCTGAGAAGTTTTTAAGGTCAGGCTTGAGAAAGCCCTGGCTGGGATGATTTAATTGGGGATTGGTCCTGCTTTGAGCAGGGGGTTGGACTAGATGACCTCCTGAGGTCCTTTCCTACCCTGATATTCTATGATTCTATGATTATTACTTGTTTTTCAGTACACATGGAGACCCCAAGCATAAACCGGGACCCCATTGTGTTAGGCACTGTATAAACATGGTCTAAAAAGTAGGGCTGTCAATTAATCACAGTTAACTCATGCAGTTAACTAAAAAAAATTACTGTGATTAAAAAAATTAATTGTGATTAATCACACTGTTAAACAATAGAACACAAATTGAAATGTATTAAATATTTTGGATGTTTTTCTACATTTTCAAATATATTGATTTCTGTTACAACACAGAATACAAAATGTACAGTGCTCACTTTATATTATTATTTCTGATTACAAATATTTTCACTGTAAAAATGATAAAAGAAATACTAGTTTTAATTCACCTCATACAAGTACTGTAGTGCAATCTCTTTATGATGAAAGTGTAACTTAGAAATGTAGATTCTTTTTTTTGTTACATAACTGCACTCAAAAAGAAAATAATGCAAAACTTTAGAGCCTACAATTCCACTCTGTCCTACTTGTTGTTCAGCCAATTGCTAAGACAAACGAGTTTGTTTACATTTACGGGAGATAATGCTGCCTGCTTCTTATTTACAATGTCACCTGAAAGTGAGAACAGGCGTTCACATGGCACTTTTGTAGCCAGCGTTGCAAGATAAATACATGCTGGAATTGCTAAACATTCATATGCCCCTTCATGCTTTGGCCAGCATTCCAGAGGACATGCTTCCATACTGATGATGTTCGTTTAAAAAAAAAAAAAAAGCGTTAATTAAATTTGGGACTGAACTGCTTGGGGGAGAATTGTATGTCTCCTGTTCTATTTTATCCACATTCTGCCATGTATTTCATGCAATAGCAGTCTTGGATGATGACCCAGCACATGTTTGTTTTAAGAACACTTTTATAGCAGATTTGACAAAACAAGGTACCAGTGTGAGATTTCTAAGGATAGCTACAGCACTCGATCCAAGGTTTAAGAATCTGAAGTGCCTTCCAAAATCTGAGAGGGACGAGGTGTGGAGCATGCTTTCAGAAGTCTTAAAAGAGCAACACTCTGATGCTCAAACTGCAGAACCCAAGCCACCAAAAAAGAAAATCAACATTCTGCTTGTGGCATCTGACTCAGATGATGAAAATGAACATGCATCGGTCTGCTCTGCTTTGGATCGTTATCAAGCAGAACCCGTCATCAGCACTGACACATGTCTTCTGGCATGGTGGCTGAAGCATGAAGGGACACATGAATCTTTAGTGCATCCGGCACGTAAATATCTTGCGATGACGGCTACAACAGTGCCATGCGGAAGCCTGTTCTCCCTTTCAGGTGACATTGTAAACAAGACGTGTGCAGCATTATCTCCTGCAAATTCTAACCAAACTTGTTTGTCTGAGCAATTGGCAGAAGTAGAACTGAGTGGACTTATAGGTTCTAAAGTTTTACATTGTTTTATTGTTGAATGCAGTCATATTTTGTACATAAGTCTACATTTGTCAGTTCAGCTTTCATTATAAAGCGATTGCACTATGGTACTTGTATTAGGTTGTAATAAAAAATAAATATAAAATGAGCACTGTACACTTTGTATTCTGAGTAGTAATTGAAATCAATATATTTGAAAATGTAGAAAATATCCAAAAATATTTAAAAAATGGTATTCTATTATCGATTAATTTTTTAAATTGCACAATTAATCACGATAATTTTTTTAATTGCTTGACAGCCCTACTAAAAATATGGCGCTTGCCCCAAATCTCAATATAAGATAAGGGACGATAGGTGGTTACAAGAGAGAGACAGCAGTGCCCAGGAGAATACCATGGAACCATCCTGCCTGACAGAAATGGAAAATGTTCAGGAGGATCCAAGGGTGACAGGAGACTTTATTGCTCGGCTTGGGCAGTTGTCACAGAATTTTGCACAGATGTTAGGAAGGGAGAGGGAGAGAGAGACACTTTAAGTATGAGTGTAGAGGAGGATATGGAAGTGCCATAATACAAATTACCATTTCTGGTGACAGGAACTAGAAGAAATGTTTGCCTCTGAAGGGTTAAATGAAATTCTTGACAGCTATGACGTGAAGGCTACATAGACATTATTGCATTTATTTTGAACTTTAAAAACCAACAGTTTGATTAGCCGGAGCAGGTTTTCCCCCTGAGGGAAGACTGTGGAATGTAATTTCATTACAAAATATAGTGCTTGGACTTGAACTGAAGTAGGATTTTTTTCTTCCCTTAGGGAATTGACATTTCTGTTTCTTGACATTTCTCCCGCTGTTAGACTAGCTTCTTCGTGCTTATTTTTTCTGGTGAAATTGTAACTTTGTCTCCTCAAAGCCAGGGATGTCTTCTCCTGTAGATAAAACTGCTAATAGTTTGAATTAGCTTACCTGGCAGCATAATAGGCAGATCATTAGACAGCAAGGATATATTGACGTATTTAAATATAGGGTACCTGAAGATACAATGAATTATAGAAAAGGAATTAAGCGGCAGTCAGTGAAAATGGATACATTAAAATTGCCGTTAGCAAAAAGTTTTGAAAAATAAAACAACGATGGGGCTTAGGGTAAAAAATGATAATGAGCCACCTACTGTACGTTACAAAAAGAACAGGAGGACTAGTGGCACCTTAGAGACTAACCAATTTATTTGAGCATGAGCTTTTGTGAGCTATAGCTCACTTCATCAGATGCATTCAGTGGAAAATACAGTGAGGAGATTTATATACCCTACTGTACCTTAAAAGCTCTGGGTGGATGCATTTTAAATGCATCAGAAATAGAACAAAATAATGATTAGCTTGACTCCTGCAGCCCATTGTTTTAAAGATGTCACTTGTTTGCCTGCAGCTCAAATAACATTTTTGATAGGGTGTCTGGGACTTAGGCTCTCTCTGTCCTCTATCAAAGGACAGATAGATGCTGGCACATCTTTGATAGGGTGCCAGCAGTCAGCCTTTGGGCTAACACATGGTGTTGCATGTCATTTGGTATCTAATACATTGGAGTATCATATACATGCGGGGGAGTGGAATTTATGATCTGCTAGGTCTTTTCCAACCATTATGATTCTGTGCAAGTCGTGTCACACTGGGTTGTAGCAGGGGGGAGACATCTTTCTTCTAGTCATGCTTACAGGACAAAATGCTTATTTCACCCCTAACTCAGTAGCATATTGGCTAATCCAACAGTGACCGATGCATGGTTCCCAATCTTTTCCAGTTTGATTCCTCTTCATAGTTCATCTGCCAAAGTGCTGGAGAGTGTTTTGCTCGTAAGGTGAAGAAAGTACTCGTTCCACTCAGCAACTGACTTGCTGCTAGATGATCTTAATTGCTTTCCATGCTTACTTAGGTCCTTTAATTTTCTCCTCTGTGTGTGAGAATTGAAAAACTGAATCCCCTTCATACAGAAATTAAAAGGATATGAATAAAAATATTCAAAAACTCTTTACTCCTCTTTATCAGGTATCTGCTCTCTCAGGCAGACCAGCTTCCATTCTGCCTGAGAGAAGCTGTCTACCAGTAACTTCCAGCATCTCTGTTTTAGCCCATGTATTGGTTGTCTGTGATGCAGGAAACTGTTCAGAGCTCCAGTTTTTCCTGATAACTGTGTTGCAGCAAGCCTTTGCATTACTGAGCTGCTCTTCCCAAATAACGGAACTCCTTTGCCATGATTTGATCTGACTGCTTTCCCCAGTCTGTAATTAGCCTGAGCAGAGTATAGATTTAAGCAAGATATTATAAATAAATTCTCTATCAGATAAGGGTTCTCGTATTTTGGGGGGGATAGAAGAGATGTGTCTTCTGATTTTTTTGATGAACGGGTTTTTCAAGGCAGCTTTTCATAGAATCATAGAATATCAGGGTTGGAAGGGACCCCAGAAGGTCATCTAGTCCAACCCCCTGCTCAAAGCAGGACCAATTCCCAGTTAAATAATCCCAGCCAGGGCTTTGTCAAGCCTGACCTTAAAAACCTCTAAGGAAGGAGATTCTACCACCTCCCTAGGTAACGCATTCCAGTGTTTCACTACCCTCTTAGTGAAAAAGTTTTTCCTAATATCCAATCTAAACCTCCCCCACTGCAACTTGAGACCATTACTCCTCGTTCTGTCATCTGCTACCATTGAGAACAGTCTAGAGCCATCCTCTTTGGAACCCCCTTTCAGGTAGTTGAAAGCAGCTATCAAATCCCCCCTCATTCTTCTCTTCTGCAGGCTAAACAATCCCAGCTCCCTCAGCCTCTCCTCATAACTCATGTGTTCCAGTCCCCTAATCATTTTTGTTGCCCTTCGCTGGACTCTCTCCAATTTATCCACATCCTTCTTGAAGTGTGGGGCCCAAAACTGGACACAGTACTCCAGATGAGGCCTCACCAATGTCGAATAGTAAATACTTGTTAATTAAATATTTGTAAATACTTGAAACCAAAAGGTTAGGACCACAATAGATGGGGGTACCCTGAACTGAATACGCCTTTGCTGTTTGCAGATGGGCTTAAATCCACCCTTAGAAAGAAAGAGATGGATTCTCCAGCCCTCATTTAGAGATGGCACACAGCTCTTCAGAACGTAGAGCTAGCTAATAGTGCAAGCTTCTCAATATTATTACACAAATGAGCCTTCACATTTAGAAAGTTTACCTCCTAGGGGTATAAGGATAGCTTAGTTGTATGCCCATTCACTTCTTTAGCTCTCTCTATACCTTTTGATTTGTTTGCACTTGGCACCAAGTGTAATCATGGCCTTTGTGATGTAGACATCAGAACTGAGCTAAGGACATCCAAGTCTGTTCACATTAGCGACTGGCCACGACCAGCTTTAGATGTGCGTGATCAGATTCACACCAGTGATGTAGATGAATGAGGCCAGGTCTACACTACAATTTACACTGGCATAACTACATCGCTTGGGGTGTGTGAAAAATCCTCACCCCCTGAGCAATGTAGTTCTACCAACCTCTAACCCCTGATGTAGACAGCGCTATGTCGATGGGAGTGCTTCTTCTGCCAACATAGCTACCGTCTCTCACAGAGGTGGATTAACTAAGCTGATGGGAGAAGCTCTCCCCCGTCATCTTAGAGTGTTTTCCTTAAAGCACTGCAGCGGTGCAGCTGCAGCTTTTTAAATGTAGACCTCCTTGAGATTTATCACATCACTAGTCAGGGCATTGGGGAGAACAGTAGTCTTGGGTGTTGTGGAGTAAATCTTCATAACTTGTGTTCTGTGTTTGTACAGCACCTAGCACAATGGTTGGATCTTTTAGGCATGGCTGGGCATCTTAGGTATTGCTGCAATACACTTAATAATAATAATAGATTTCAGAGTAGCAGCCGTGTTAGTCTGTATTCGCAAAAAGAAAAGGAGGACTTGTGGCACCTTAGAGACTAACAAATTTATTTGAGCATAAGTATAAGTATATAAATCTCCCCACTGTATTTTCCACTGAATGCATCCGATGAAGTGAGCTGTAGCTCACGAAAGCTTATGCTCAAATAAATTTGTTAGTCTCTAAGATGCCACAAGTCCTCCTTTTCTTTTTGCAAATAATAATAATGTATATCCTTTTCCTTACTTTGTTTTGAGAATTAAAAGCACCTGTCATTAGCGCTCATAAAAGTGTGAATAAAAGTTGTTCTAAAACACAGGATGAATGCTGTTCAGAGGCTCGGTTATTGGGGGTGGAGGCTGACGAGTCAGCAAGAAACCTGGGTTTAATTTTTACAGTGAAATTCAAAACTTCATTTCCCCATTTTATTGCAAGTAGATGTTTTTTATTACAATTTGACAATTATTGCTTCTGTCTACCTTTTTGATTTTTCTGACATTGAGTTCTGTGCTTTTCAGCCTTGAAATATCTGTGTAAGAGTAGAAAGAAAAAATCCTAACAGTATTCTGGAAGATGTAGGTAATAACTGTTCTATTCTTCACGTAGGAGAAATCTCGTGTTTCATTGCATCTATAACATACAGAAACATATGGAAAGGTCTCTTCGTTTTTTTCCCTGGAATTTGCTAAATTAGGTCCAGCATGATTCTGACACACTGACTTTTATTAAATTGGTTTTTATTAAAGTCTGCAGGTTGTTCTTGTGCTACCAGTGGCTTTGATTAAGCACTGTGGTAGGGTCATATGCTGGAATAACAGCATTTCCAAATCCCTGGCTGTGTTTGAAAGAATTGTGATTAAAGTTCTGGCTGTTTTCCCGCAGTTGCTAATGTCTGCTGAGGGTTGAATTACCATGCTTGTTGTTGGTGCTTGATTTCTGTTATAGCCCCTTGCGCTTTCTTGCCAATATCAGTGGCAGTCTCTGGAGGGAAGCAGTTTTGCATTGAAATGGGAGAACTAAAAACTGTAACAAAATTAACAGAGGGGTCTAGAGTTTCTGATGTGACTAGAGAGCCAGAGTGTTGGATGTTTTCTAATGTCTAATTCATCTTTGATTGAATTTCAGACAAGACAAAGCAAGGAGGATGAGGAGGTGGGGAAACCCATCTAAAAAAGATTATGGATGAACAGGTTGAGAAATGCTGTCTGACAGGTCATATTCTGAGCAATCTCATAATTTCTGCTAGAGCCAGGAATTGTTTTTGTGCATTTTGTTCGCTGGCATGGACAATCCATTTAGGGCTCCCCGTGGGAAAATCCATGTTATTAGCACAGATCTTTTTGCATATTGCTGGAAAATGAATTAATTCAAACTAGTTTCTGTACATATGAGAAGAAATGGCACACTTTTATGGTTGCAAATTTATAGAGACATCACAACGCAGACTCGCCATGTAGGATGATTTTTTTTAGCACTGCCTGACATATAGATCATGCTCCTGAGTAGTAATATTTTCATAACTTGTCAAAGAGCTGACATGTTTATCTCATTAGAAATGATTCATTCATGAAAACCTGGGAAGCAAATATACCACAGTCCCCTGGATGGTATCTTAGGCACCAGAAATCCAGTTGTATAAGGTTCCTGAATCTTCTGCTTTCTTTGTTTTACATGAAGAAGGAAGGTGCTCACATACATACATACACATGAATATACAGAGTGTATGTGTGTAACTTGTATTTCTATAGTACCTTCCCGCATATGACCTCAAAGCACTTTACAAACATTGGTCGATCGATTGATTGATCCTCACAACAGCCCCATAAGAGAGGCAAGTAAAATAACCCCATTTTACAGATGGTCAAAGTGAGGCAGAGAATAATTGAGCCGTTTTCTCACAGTCACACAGCAAGTCTGTGTAATCAAAGATTAATCAAAGCCTTGTTGACTCATGCTTGTGCTCCAACCACTACACATGCTTCCTTCATTTAAAAATTCTGTAAGAATTAAGTTAAGTTATGGTAGATGAAATATGGACCTGCTTTGGTCCTGCTTTGAACAGGGGGTTGGACTAGATGACCTCGCAAGGTCTCTTCCAACCCTGATCTTCTCTGATTCTGTGACCTTCTTTTAGAGAAGATATGTGAACAATTTCCAAGAATATAAAATAACAGATAACTATATGGCTAGAAATATCTTTGTCCTTTTTTCTCTCTCTCTCTTTCTCTCCAGTTATTTTTCAGACATTCACTTTGAATGTGAAACATGTCAGGAATATAAAATTTCTAGATAGGAGCTGTTTGCCACTTAGAGAGATAAGATAGTGAAAGGATGCTGTGAAAGGAAAAAAATCTTAAACTGAAGGCAGTGTGGCATGTGGGTAAGTAATCACACTTCATTAGCACTGGCACGTTCTCTGGTTTCAGATAAGGATTTGTACTGCACCCATGCCTTGGAATGGATTATGTCTGTAGACATTAATTTTAGGGAGACCAACAAAAATAGTAAATATGTGAGCTGACAAATACATTAATCAAAGTTCCTGCTTCTGAATCCTGAACTTAAAAAACAAAAACAAAAAAAAAAACCCATGAATTTTAAACTTATTATGGAGCTGAAAGGAGACTTTACATATGCGTCTGACACTCTGATCAAATGATAAAGTGGAGTCAAACTGAACCTCAACCTTTTGTACAGCCTGTGAAAATGAAGGCACATTGCAGTTTTTCAAGGCAGATGGAGTGTGAGAAACTAATAAATCAGGTTTTGAAACATTAAAGAGCAACTTATTTGAATGCATATGGTGCTGGATCTCAGACAAGGCAGTACTGGGGAGTCTAAATAGGTTTGGGCATGGAGACATGAGCAGAACAATATGTCTGGGCATCAACTGCATGACCATATCTGAATCCATTACTTGCAATAATGTCCAGAAATTTAGTAATGGAGGATAACATTTTGTCAAAATATGCGTAGGAACCCCACGGAGTTGCAGGCAAGCAATCAGAATAAGATGTATTCAAACAAGCTATCAGCTCTCATTCTGCTAAATTTGGCTCATACATATTGTTTATAGAGCAGAAAGTTGCAAGGCTTAAGTAATAACCTTCCCTCCCTCCCCACTCCCCCCCGCCAGTATGATAACACTTTGTTCTTTTACAGTGCTTTTCTTCCATAGATCTGAAATAGCTTTACAAAGGAAGGTAAGAATCATCATTCCCATTCTACAGATTGGCAAAGTAAACAGCAGAGACTTGAACTAACTTGCTGAAGTCATGCAGCAGGCTGGTGGCAGACCTGGGACTAGAATCTGGATGTATAGCTGAACAACATTAATATATTAAACGTGGGTTGCCTGAGCTGCATTGACTGCCTGTTGTACTCTGGATTGATTTTAAGGTATTGGTGTGACTCTGAACCTTAAATGGCTGGGACCGAAGTACAGAAGATGCCCTGCTGCTGTAGTTGTGGTCAGTGAAGTTGCTTGAGCTGGGGCTTCCTTGGAATAATAGAAAAGCCACAGCTGGTAGGGCACTGTCTCTTTGATTTCCTTGCCTTTGAAATCATTCCCCCTCCCCAGCTTTGGGTCTGAAACAGACCAAGTTTGTTGAACTTCAGGGCAAGCTGCAAGGTTCATCCTTGCTCCCTTGCTTTTAGGGAGAGGGGAGATTGGTGAGGTTGGGTAGGGGTGGAAGTTTCTTTTGGGAGATGGAATTTTGTGTAAATTTTGCTGCATTGGGGCGTTATGTTTTGAAGGAGGCCTGTTTGCTTATTTATATATTTTCAAGGATTATCAAGGATGCCTGGAGCTCTCTCGTAGCAGGAGTTATATATGCTGAAATAAGTAAATAAATGCAGAAGGAAATATACACGTGTGACCCATACACAATCAGTCCAGTGTTAAGATATACCTGGCGAGATAACTTCCATAGGGAGTGCTTAAAATGTAGGGTAATAAGAACAATGGTAAAGTATGAGACAGTGTTCCCTGTTAGTAGGCATATAACCAAGAGGTTATTAAGCTGATAGCAGGAACTTGTTTCTGATATCACTTATACCAGTAATAATCAGTGCTAACTCAGTCACTGGATTTGAAGTGGTTTAAAACCATTGTCAGGTACTCAGAATCAGGCCATAGGTCTGCAAGCAAAAACTAGCTAGTGTGCTCAAAAATAATGATATCCTAAGGCAGGCAATATATCAGAGAGAGATGGATGCAGTAATTCATGCAAATAAAGCTGGAGAGATGGGGGGACAGTGTCAGGAGAGAAGTCGGGAAGCAATTGGAACATTGAATTGTGGGATTAACAAATCAAAATGAGTATTTTGGCATGAAAGTATTTACTATTTTTAACACTCATAAATAGTTAATTAAAGGAGCCTCTAAACTTTACTTTGAAAGTATTGAAATAAACAAGTGGACAAAGCACTAGGAATTGTATTGCAGGAAATAGTCAGCTAGGTGATCAAAGGAAACAGTGTGAATGAACATTCTAGTCAAAGGGGTCTTGTCCATCCTTGATTTTTCACAGTGCTGGGAAACATTTCTTGCCTTTAGCAGAGAAAAAAGGGTAAGATTTTCTAAAGAGCCAAGGTGATTTAGGAGAAAAAATGCTCGTAAGTCACACAGACTTTGAAAATCTAGAGCTTTGTTATAGAGTATGTTGAAAGATCCTAGAATGAAAATGTACTTTATATGGGGGCATTTGAGGGAGGTTCAAGAACTGGTTTATTTCTAGTTATATTAGGACTAGTATTAATTTTAATATTTATTGTATTTTAAAGTAGTGCTTAGAGACTCCAGCCAGTATCAGGGCCATGTTTTGTTAGCTGGTGTACAAATGCATGGTAAGAGACAAGTCCCTGCCTTAGATTCACAAATTCTAAGGCCAGAAGGGACCACAGTGATCATCTAGCCTGACCTCCTGTGTAGCACAGTCCGTAGAATTTCCCCAAAATAATTCCTTGTGCATATCTTTTAGAAAGACAAGCAGTCTTGATTAAAAAATGGTCAGTGATGGAGAATCCACCAAGACCTTTGGTAAATTGTTCCAATGGTTAATTACTCTCACCATTAAAAATTTACATCTTATTTCCACTCTGAATTTGTCTAGCTTCATCTTCCAGCCATTGAATCATGTTATACCTTCCTGTGTTAGAGTTTGAAGAGTTTACAATCTAAATAGACAACACAGACAAAGGGTGGGAGGAGTCAGGGTTACAGAGAGGGGAAGGCATGTCCGAGTTTACACAGCATGTAATTAGTGGAGCTGGGAATAGAAACCAGATCTCCTGAATCTCAGACTAATGGATTTATCCCCTGGACCATGCTGCCTAGGGAAGGAATAAATATAAATGATAAAGCAACATGAATTTGAAGAACAGCAAATCCAGTACAACACAAAGGATAATTTTTGGTGGATGTCCAGTTTCTGCTGATTGGAAGAGAAAAAAAAACACACTTTCTTGCCTGTCATTACTTAAGCCTTGTAATGCTAATCTTCCCTGCAAAGGAAGACCTGCAGAGAATCACTAAAAATACTGGTACTGATAAGAGAACTAGCAGCTCCCAGAATTAGGAACGTCTAGTTTTAGTTTTGCCACCAACATTTCAGCTTTGATAGCTTGAATTCAAATGTAGAGCATTACACCACTGAAATAAGATCAAGGGTTTCAACCTGCTCTTGTCTTGTTATGTGTTCAGATCTCATATCTACCATACAACCGGCAATCCATGCTCAGGAGATGACTGGTATTAGAATAGCTGCAGTGTTACAGGTCAGCAATTAGGAGTGTCAGTAGGCTGTAACTGGGAAACTTTGCCTCCTGACAATGATTGTTTTGCTCTTACCAGGGCTATTCATGATTAGTTTTTGTGGCTATTAAAGCCTGGAATAGGGAGAAATAATGTTAATATTAAGTGACAATCAGGTGTTGCAATTTTCTCATCATGATACAGACAATAGCAATTGTTTTCTAAAGGTACAAAGTATAGAAATATTTTTTCTTAACTGTTAAGGGAAGACGGTCTTGTGGTTAAGGAACATGACTTAGACTCTAGATCTGTGTTCTGTTCCCACTTCTCATTCCTTTGTGACCTGGGAGAAATGAGTAATCTCTCTCTGCCTCAGTGTTCTCATACACAAAGTGCAGATGACAATAGTTGTGGGATTGTTGTGAAACTTAATTAATTTGCAAAACATTTGAGTTTATTGGATGAAGGGTGCTATAGAAGAGCTAAGCATAAGCATTATCATAATGTTTATTAATATAATATGTGTTGCTCATGTACTGTACATTAAGTGGGTGCATACACTTGTAAGTCTTTGAGGGGAGTGGCAATCCATCTTGATGAGCTGGAGAGCTGCTTCTTAAAGAACTGAGTTGCAGAGAGCCCTGAAATCATGGTACAGTGTCACAATGTTGCCTTGAGATTATGGGTCTTCACAGCATGAGCTCCTCGTGTACTGATGTAACCTGATTATGATAATATTTCCAGGCCATGTCAGGAATTTGGTATATGATTTAGTGGCTCTTGGCTACTCCTTTTGTTTAATAAAATGTCTCCTCTGCCTTTCTTCCTCTCTCCTCTTGTCTGCTGAATGGGTGAGGAAGAAGTTTTCTGTCTGTACCACTCTGGCTAGTAAAAGAGGTCCCTGGGTTACTGTGGCACATAGAGACTTTCCCAGTGATCAGCCAGATAAATGCTCTTGAGACCCAAGCAGCATGGGATCGGGGGGTTGGAAGTGGACATGCCTGATGGGAGCTGCTACTTACAAAGAGAAGTGCAGAAAGGAAGAATCAGAGCACCCTGAGATTTTGCTCTCTTAGTCATCTGCTCTTGCCTTGTGTTTGCTCATTGTGTAGCATGACATTTCAGGCTCCACTACGGAACCATGTGGTACATTAGTAACAGACCCATCTCTGACTCCCACCCATAAAGATATTCACTTCACTGATGGCACAGCATGAGGATATCATTAACTTTGAAAAAATTTCACTTCACCTCAAGTTTTTTTCCCTTGTAGCTTATTACTCAGCAGATTAAATCAGCAAGCTGGTGCTCATGAGAAAAAATGAGTGCAACAGTTGCATTTCTTGTAACAGCTGCAACACGTTTAAGGCATTCCTGGTTGCTGTAAAATGTGGCTATTGCAGTTGCCTGTCAAACTATTTTCAAGTTTGAAAAAAGCAACCAAAGATCATGCTAACATGTTGGGGGGCGGGGCGGGCGGGGAGTGGGTGTTTTGTCTCTCTCTATTGTCTACCTCCTAAACTTGGTATCAGTCAGAGATTCCACTGGGAGGCCACTGGTTTCTTTGGGTATGTGTGCAAACCCGCCCACGCCCCCGCTCCCCGCAGCAAGTCTCAGAGCCCAAGTCTACCAACTCGGCTTGTGGGGCTTGTGCCATGGCACTAAAAATAACAGGGTAGATGTTCCCGATCGGGCTGGAGCTTCAGCTCTGAGACCCAGGGTGGGGATGGGTATCAGAGCCCAGGCTCCAGCCCAAGCAAGAACATCTGCTCTATTATTTTTAGTGCTGTGGTGCATGCCTGAATCTGTGGACTCGGGCTCTGCGACTCGCTGCCTGGGTTTATTTTTCTGTGTAGACATACCCTTTGTAGGATGGATGACTGGATACCTTCTGCTGGTGTGGAGCAGCCAGGAGCATGGGACACTGTGTTGGCACGGCGTTGCGTATAGTGTATTACAAAACAAAGACCGTCCCTGCTCTGAAGAGCTTAGTCTAAAGGCCTTGTCTAAAGGGATTTCAGCCATCATTGGCCAGGCACTGCACATCTGTGCCATTTGTATAGGCAGACAAAAAGTCTGCATTAAGAGTACCCATTTTGTATGCAGGCAAAAAAGCCGAAAGCCACAGTATGCACCCATGTAGCTTATTCCTGCTTGGAATCGGGAATAAACTCTTCTGTGCAAATCACGGTTTTTCACAGTATAGTTGTATCTATACTGATAGCTGGCCTCCAGCTAAGTTCAGACAGAGTAGAGGTGGGAGGTCACAGCACAAGGAGAGGCCAAGGGAATGAGGACAGTTGTAGATTATATTGTAATAGAAAGGTTTGTTGCAACAGTGTGCCTGTTTTTGTATATTTAAGACATCATTGTATCTTTCCGGTAAAATATTTTAATATAAATAAAATTACTTTTCTTTGTAGTTCCCACCTACGCACAGAGCATCTATTATTATTAATTGAAAGTATAGGAGCAGAGAAGATTAAAAAGCATATCCTTCTGCCTGAGTTCTGGTTGCATAATGTGCTCAAGCAGATAAGACAGATTGTTTTATTCCTTGCTATGAAGTTCGTCCCAGTCAATAATATTGATTAGTGTAGGGTGACTTGACGTAACAAGAATAACACCCTTTTCTTAATTTGAGCCTGTATTTCCTAATTCATGCCTCAATAGTTCATGCTTGGATGAGTTCTTCAATAAGTCAGTTAGTGACAGACGCCACTGGAAAATGCAGAGTCAGACGTTAATGGGAGAGATGAATAATTGGCACTTTTTTTCTCCTTTCTACATTTAAATTCTGTCATATTTGTGAGGGTTTTTTTAAGTTAGCTTGAGCATAAACATTTCAATTTCATGTTTTGAGAATTGTCCTTTCTTTAATTGGAAATAGAATATATTTATGAACTGTGTATCCTTAGCTAGTTGTGTGTGTTCATTGAATCCTCTTGTTAGCACAAAAATTTTCATGTGTCTTAATGTGCCCTAACTCTTATGTTAATACTTATATACACATCTGGGGAGCTGAGTTTACTTGTCAAAGTATTCTAAGTAACTCTAAATACCCCTGGTTTATGTGGTTAATTCACTCCTCCATTTACTCAGCCACCCATTTTAATGATCTCATAAAAAAACATGCAATACAGCATACAGAAATATCTTTGACAAAGATTTTCATCATAGAAATACTGTGTAGTGGAACCTAGAGGTCAAGACTTGAAGTCCTGAAGTCTGCTCTGGGTTCTGCCCTTGACTCAGAATCACTTAACTTCTGTGTATCTCAGCCCTGGTCTAAATTACAAACTTTTAGTTGGTATAACTATTGGAAAATCCATACCCCTGAGTGACGCAGTTATAGCAACCTAACTCTTGGTGTAGACAGTGCTATGTTGATGGGAGAGCTTCTCCTGTCGACATAGCTACTGCCTCTCGGGGAAGTGGAGTACCTATTCTGACGGGAGAAGCTCTCCAGCTGGCATAGGTGGTGTCTTCACGAAGCACTGCAGCAGGTCAGCTGCAGCGCTGGAAGTGTAGACAAGCCCTCTGTTTCCTTATGTATTTAATTGGACTTTTAACGTTTACCTACCCAATAAGGGTATTGTGGGGATCTCTTTGAATCAATATCAGGACTGCAAATTGTTCTATATCAGTGTTTCTTGACAACCAATCCGTGGACCAGCGCCAGTCCCTGAGATCTCCCTGATGCAGTTTAGGAAGGTGACAAGCCGATCTCTGGTATCAAAAAGGTTGAGAAACACTGTTCTGTATAACAGTACTGAACTGGAGGGACCATTGCTAGGGTGGAAAGGGAGTTGGCATCTCTCACCTGATTAGTCCCTTATCTCTGTACTAAGATTGTTAACACAGTGACCAAATAGATCAAGCTGTGGTAGAGCTTTTGCGTGACTTGAATACTAGGCAAAGGACTGAGGCATGTAAACTTCACTCTGAAAAGAAGATGGGAGTCATTTATTCATTGGTTCTCACCTTTCCCCCCTCATTTCAACATTCAGTCTTCCTTCCATCTCATGGGAGATAGCTATGAAGGTCAAAGAGCACTGTAGTATTGTAGATGAGAAAGAGGCTATCAAAATAATGTGACTAGGCTCTTTATTATTTATTTTTAATTAATGGATGATTCATGTGTATTATGTGCCATTACAAGAATACCACCAAAATATCCTTACAAATATAACCCAACTGACTTAGATTGCTTAGGGCTAGATTCAGCCCAGGTTCTTAGAGCCTAACCCTTAGAAGTAAAAAAGGGGAAAAGGCTCTATTATCAACCACAAAATGACCAGTGCTGAGTGACGGTGAAAATGGCCAAGATGATAGGGTAATATAATATATTGAATGATCAAAGATTCCACAGTCAGAAATTTTTGTCATTCACGTTTGAGGCAAAATAGACTCCAGCTTGCTCTCCCATCGTTTTGTTTAGGGTCAACAGGAGTACAGTCTTGTTGCTGTCAAGAGATATGACACACAGAATGAATGGCTCTGTCAAGTAAGAAAATGCCAGTTTACCATTATTTTCTTTCTATATCTGTTCTTAAAGCCAATTGATAGTGGGATTTATCTGTGGCAGTAACTTTGGTACAGATGTAATGACACAAGACTGGTGTTTCATTTCTGATTTTAAGATCTTTAGTCCAGATTTCAGCTCTGTAAATCACACTAAGTATGTGTATACTGTACCTTCCAAGAGATGGCCTTGGATTGATTAACTGATGCAAGTGAATGTGCCAGATCAGATCTGTTTATTTCTGCTATATCTGCAAAACACTGATTTTGCATGTACTGTACCTGGAATTTCGGCAGAGAAGTCACAAGAGTCAAACAATGTGGGAAACTGTTTGACTCTTAAAAGACTTTATAAGAGATCTAAAAAAATCAATGGAGCTACACAAACAAAACAAAATAAAAAGGAACAATAGTTATGCTATCATAAGCTACACAATATAAAAACCAAGCTAGCTCCTAGGGAAACAAACAGCAGCAGGGTGGAAGGTCCCTACCTGCAATAATATTTTGCACTTTTATAGAGCCTTTCATGCTAGGATCAAAAGCACTTTCCAGACATTATAGTTAAGTTTCCAAATATCTCTTAAAGGTAGGTGGTGTTATCCCTGTTGACCAGAGCCTGGTTGTTAGCTCAAGCAATAGAGACACTCATTCTTTTGAGAAAGGATGGTTCAGTGGTTGGGGCACTAACCTGGGACTTGGGAGACCCGGGTTCTATTTGCTGTTTTTCCACAGACTTCCTGTGTGACCTTGGGCTAGTGACTTTAACTCAGTTCCTCATCAGTAAATGAGAGTAATAGTTTTAGGAGTGTTGTGAGGATAGAATCCATTTATAATATCTGAGCATTTCAGATACTATGATAACGGGGGCCATATAAGTATCTAAGAAAGATAGGTGGGTAAAATGAGGCACAGGGCAGTTGATGGTTTGTTCAAGGACACACAGCAATTCAGATGCAACAATGGGAATTGAAACTGGGTCTAACTGATGCTTAATTCTGTGCTCAGTCCTCTAGGCCAACTCTCAACCCATACTGTTGCTAACAACCAGGAAGAAATACTGTCTCTTATGTTTACTAATGGTGATGTGATCCATGTCTTCATTTCGTCTTTCGGTCAGAAGTAACACATTAGAAGCCCAGTTTATCCTAATAGAACAGAAGAATTGAAATATGTTCATTTAATTACAGACCTTTCATGATGCATGCTGAGGGAGGGGCGGAGCCTGAAATCATTTTAAGATGCTAATGAATTTTAGAAAGGGTACATTCAGATCTTGTAAGAAAACTCTTCTTGTGTGTTTTTGTTTTCAAGGAGGTCCTGATGATAATTTAATCGAAGGTGGTGGATCAAAGTTTGTCTGCAAACCAGGCGCAAGAAATATTACTGTCATCTTCCATCCATTACTCAGGTAAGATTTTATATATATATATATATATATATATGTGTGTATATATATATGTATATATATATATGTATATATATATATATATATATATATACATACATACACAAATAAATGGAGCAAGTTAAAATAATGTGCTTTCCTCAATTGTGTTTGTCTTGTGGGTTGTTTTGTTTTGCAGAGAGGAGTGGTGTTTCTGTTTCTGAGATGAAATACCATAGCAGTGATGATGTATTGATGCTCTTGCAGTAAAGTTATTCTCCTAGATAAGTTCATGGAGGATAGGTCCATCAATGGCTATTAGCCAAGATGGGCAGGGATGGTGTCCTTAGCCTCTGTTTGCCAGAAGCTGGGAATGGGCAACAGGGGATGGATCACTTGAGGATTACCTGTTCTGTTCATTCCCTCTGGGGCACCTGGCATTGGTCACTGTCGGAAGATAAGATACTGAGTTAGATGGACCTCTAGTCTGATCCAGTATGGCTGTTCTTATGTTCTTCTGTAAAAAAATCTCTAGGTAGCTTTACAGCAGATGTGCACTTCACCTCTTAAAGCTGGATAGCATTCCTGCTGGGCTTACTTGCTTGTTTTGACCCCTTTTGCATCAAACAATGTAATTTTTATTGATCAGGGCTGGGAAAAGTTTAATCACAGCTTGTGGCAAATTGTTGATCACTCATTGTCTGTTATGTTTAATAAAAGTCAGAGGAATATTTTCTGTGCTGCATGGTAAGTTAATTTCTCAATAAACAGGTACAACTTACGGACTGCAAATTAAGTCCCTGGTCTAGGATGCAGCATCAATTATTAAAATACATTAGAAATTCTCAGCTGAAAGCTCATCAAGGGCTGTTGGAAGTTTTGAAATATCTGAGCTGAGTTAGTTAGAAATAGGAGGCTTATTGCAGCGCTGTTCAATTTTAATCTCACCCTTTCCACCTTGTGATTAATTTTCTTTTTATCGTCAGTGCAGAATAATATGAGGTTTCTTTTACTGTGCGATAGCCTACAAACTTGTCTTGCACCTCTAGTTTTTCACATGTGATTCCCCCTTCTCATGCCTGATTTTCCCCTAGTCAGTCACAAACCAGACCTCAGAATAGCACCATCTCTTAATATTATTTATATTACTATTAAAAATCACTGAAGTTAGTGTGAATTTTTGCAGCACTTTATAAACATTGGGCCTCATCATGAGAGGAACTGAAACCCCCCAATTGCCATAAAAGTTTGAGTGCTGTGGGCATTTATTATTTCTCAGTGTCAGAGTTATGAAGTAAAGCATGTTCCTTGCCCTGGAGGGCTAACACGCCGATATTTGTTTTCAATTTGTGTTCCTACCTCTCGAGAGGTGGCCATGTTTAGTGATCAGAGCTGGGAGTAAACTCCAGAGTTCTGTTCTCCTCCCTGCAGATGGCTTGCTAACTGCTTTTAAGCAAATTACATAATGTTTCTGTGCCTCGATTTCTTCAGCCATAAAACGGAGATAAAGTAATATATCTTTGACAGGGTCACTGGCCTAGTGAATAACAGGGAAGCTGTAGATGTGATATATCTTGATTTTAGTAAGGCATTTGGCACAATCGTACATGACAGTCTAATAAACAAACTAGAATTGTGGTGTAGATGAAATTACGATAAGGTGGGTGTGTAGCTGGTTGAAAGACCATAGTCAAAGAGTAGTTATCAACGGTTTGCTGTCAAACTGGGAGGACATATCTTCAGGGGGTCAGTCCTGGGTCTGGTACTAGTCAGTATTTTCATTAATGACGTGGATAATGGAGTGGAGAGTATGCCTATAAAATTTGTAGGTGTCACCAAGCTGGGAGGATTTGCAGACACTTTGGAGGACAGGATTAGAATTCAAAATGACTGTGACAAATTGTAGAATTGTTCTGAAATCAACAAAATAAAATTCAATAAAGACAAGTGCAAAGTTCAATACTTAAGAAGAAAAAATCAAGTTTGTAACTACAAAATGGGGACTAACTGGCTAGGTGGTAGCACTGCTAAAAGGGATCTAGGGTTATAGTGGACCACAAATTGAATATGAGTCAACTGTGTAATACAGTTGCAAAAAAGCCTGAGATCATTCTGGAGTGTATTAACAAAAGTGTTGTATGTAAGAAGACAAAGGAGGTAATTGTCCTGCTGTGCTCTGCCCTGGTGAGGTCTAGGCTAGAGTACTGTGTCCAGTTCTGGGTGAACCAGTTTAAAAAAGAAATGTGGACATGTTAGAGAGAGTCCAGAGGAGAGCTACGAAAATTATAAAAGGTTTTTAGAAAACTTGACCTATGAGCAAAGATTAAAAACATGGGGCATGTTTAGTCTTGAGAAAAGAGTGAGGTGGGGACCTGGTTAGTCTTCAGATATGTTAAGAGCTGTTATAGAGGACAGTGATCAAATATTCTCCATGTCCATTAAAGGTAGGGCAAGAAGTAATGGGCTTAATCTGCAGCAAGGGTGATTTAGATTAGATACTGGGGAAAACTTTCTAACCATAAGGATAGTTAAGCTCTGGAATAGGCTTCCAAAGGAGATTGTGGAATTCCCCATCATTGGAGGCTTTTAAAAACAGGTTAGACAAACACCTGACTGGGAAGGTCTCTGTATACTTGGTCCTGCTTCAATGTAGGGGACTGGGCTTGATGAGCTCTCATGGTCCTTTCGAACCCTACATTTCTATGATTCTATAATAGCCTATCTTTACAAGTCTTAAAAAATAAATCCCTATATGTGGCAAGAATATATTAATTAAGATTTGTTGTGTGCTTTGAATCCTTGGATGAAAGGGGCTACATATATTCAAATTACTACTGTATGATACTGTATGAGCCAATATCAATAAATGAATTAGATTATTTTTGTTAACAACATTTTATTTCCCCTGTCTCCTTTACATCGGAAGAAACACTGATTGCTAATTTATATGCTGTACTTTTTTCTTCTTCATTTGACAAGGAGCTTTTGCTCTTCAATTAAAATCTTTGTTTAACGAATTTACTGGCAATTAATAACTACTGTGTAAATAGCTCGAGAAAGCATGTTGCATAAAGTCATCAACCACTTTATTATGACAGAGAAAGACAACTATTGTTATAATGTGCTATACAAAGTGACCACTTTACCATGGCATGTAGTTCTGGCTGTTCATCTTTAGTGACTCTGTTGGCTTGTCACAGCACTCAGATATTGCTTTATTGCTGACAGACTTTACAAGTGTGTGAGGTAAATGAAAACTTCTTTACCCCTTTTCTCTCTTCTCTCACTCCCACCTTCCCATCCCCCGCCCCAGTCAACACAGATGATGCATTTTGAATAGCAATTTTCATGACACCCTCTGGTTTCATTACCAGCTTGATGGGTAGGCAGTGGAAATAATTTGTGTCATAAAAGCCGTTACAACAAGATTTAAGATGGAAAGATCTCGGCATGCAATATGCTTGTCACACAGTGAGAAAGATGGCATTTGCAACATCTTAACTTACTTTTGTGGAGTAGCACATCAATAACTGTGTGAAGAGAAAAAATGGCTTTGTGGCACAAATGATCATTTTACTTACCCCACTCTACAGTGAGGTGAGCCTCGGGAGTAGAGAGTTGTTAGTAATGTGATTTGTTTAGCATAATGCCACTAACCATACCCATCAAGAGAATAAATAGATGTGTAGATTAGAAGACCTGGCTGTTTGGTTGTAATTAACAAGAATATCTTCTGCTACAATGAAAGCTTTCTTGCCGTAACTGCAAATGAGAGCTGCCATGACATGGACAGAACTGGTACCCAACGCTACTATTTGTGGGATGAGGGTAGCACTGACTTTTTTAAATAAATAACAATAATAACCCCCTAGAAATAAGGCAAAATAGCAGGAGCTGAACACATTCCTGACAATGTACTGGTTTACCAGATATAACCCAGGCAGTAATTTAGCCACTGACCTTAAAACTAACTGGCCTTACTATGTCATTTTTGGATGAAAAGAGCAGAATTTGATGGACTTTTGTAAATAATGTTGACATTTGGGAGAACTCACCGCGCAAAATCTTGCAATTAGTGCGTGTTTGCCAGACCTTTGACAACACAGTATCTTATACACTCTTGTATTAAGGGCATAGCTATTATGGAGAGAATTCCTTTAGACCAGCGTATTTTTTACTTTTTTTTATTTGTTAGGGCTTGTCTACGTGAACTTTTAGTTTGTTGAAAGCTGATATGCAAATCTACCCCACGCTGGGCTGCCTGTCTGCATGGCCCTTTCTGACACACATTAACAGTTCATTAATACCCTTTCGTCTAGTCCGGTTTCCAAAACACTAGATAAAAATACATTAATGAACTATTAATGTACGTCAGTGGGATCCACATGGACAGTTAGTGCGCAGCAGGGTAATTTGGGGTGGATTCACACCTTAGCTTGCTGCAAACTAATATTTTCTGTTCTTCATCTGGTTAAATTTTTACACTAACAGGAAAGTTTTAAAAATACCTCAGATACTAGCTGTTGTTTATTCAGACTCTTAATGACTGGAAACACTGAGCTGCCTCAGGATCACTGAAATTCCAGTGAATGTTCTAATGATATAACACTCCTGTCTTACGTTTTGCTAGCCGAGTGTGCTGTCACTTAATGTCCTGCTGCGTTGAATCTTGTGTGGAGTGGTCTAAACCAGAACCTTCCAGCTTTCCTGGTCCTGAGTTTGAATTAATCTCTCATTTTGTCAGGTTTCAGAGTAGCAGCCGTGTTAGTCTGTATCCGCAAAAAGAAAAGGAGGACTTGTGGCACCTTAGAGACTAACAAATTTATTTGAGCATAAGCTTTCGTGAGCTACAGGTCACTTCATCAGATGCATACAGTGGAAAATACAGTGGGGAGATTTTATATACACAGAGAACATGAAACAATGGGTGTTACCATACACACTGTAACGAGTGTGATCAGGTGAGGTGAGCTATTACCAGCAGGAGAGAAAAAAAAACCTTTTGTAGTGTTTTTACGTAAAAGAATAAATGGACACAAATCAGACGTCAAGAATTATAACGTTCAAAAACCAGTCGGAGAACACTTCAATCTCTCTGGTCACTCGATTACAGATCTAAAAGTCGCAATTCTTCAACAAAAAAACTTCAAAACCAGACTCCAACGAGAGACTGCTGAATTAGAGTTAATTTGCAAACTGGACACCATTACATTAGCCTTGAATAAAGACTGGGAGTGGATGTGTCATTACACAAAGTAAAACTATTTCCCCATGTTTATTCCACCCACCCACACACACACACACTGTTCCTCAGACGTTCTTGTCAACTGCTGGAAATGGCCCACCTTGATTATCACTACAAAAAGTTTTTTTTCTCTCCTGCTGGTAATAGCTCACCTTATCTGATCACTCTCCTTACAGTGTGTATGTTCTCTGTGAATATAAAATCTCCCCACTGTATTTTCCACTGCATGCATCCGACGAAGTGAGCTGTAGCTCACGAAAGCTTATGCTCAAATAAATTTGTTAGTCTCTAAGGTGCCACAAGTACTCCTTTTCTCTCCATTTTGTGTTTCTATTCTGAAAAGCAGCTGTTTAAATGATAGCCTGGGGCTCCATGTTTTCTGTGTGTCTGTGATTTCCCAATAAAATATGCTCAGATTTTTTTTCTGACTTACATCTTGGGCTCTGAAAATCAAGTTGGGATCTGTCCTTTTTGCACACATGGATCAAACCTTGATCCAAAGTCCACTGAAGATTGTGGAAGTGTTTCCGTAGACTTCACTGGGCTTTGGATTATCCCCAGTAATATAGGTTCTACCTGTGCACTATTATCTTGATTGGGTTTGCCCGGGTGGAAGTGACTGGAACTTAATAAAAGGCAAGGTGGGTGAGGTAAAATATTTAGTTGGGCCAACTAGTGTTAGTGAAGGAGACAAGCTTTGAGCTACACAGAGCTCTTTTTCAGGTCTGGGGTGTCTCTTTCACCCACACAAATTGGTCCAATAAAAGATTAAAAAAATATTACCTCAAATATTATTAAAAGATATTATCTTATCCACCTTTTGTCTCTCATATCCTGGGACCAACATTGCTACAACAACATTGGAACTTAATAATCAGTTCTGTTGAGGATTCACAAGAAGCAATAAAATTAAGTTTACTTTTCCGTAACTGTACTGGCTCTGCAAAACTACAAAGAGTTAAAAGCAGTAAACACTTGCTTTAATCAGTGAAGTCAGCAAAATGCTTGTGAATGTGCACAGAGAGCAAATCTGTTGAGTGAGGTGCTTTTTTTATGTGGCCATTTGTCAGAATAAAACCACTCTTTAAAAATTCACTTGTTGTTTTTTATTTTGCTTCTGAACTCTTACATACTGTTACTCCAGACACAACACTTATGATTTCAAAATGTCAAAGAGGACAAATATGTGAACTGTTTTCAAAGTGTGCCTGCCTTAGAATTCATGTGGTGTAGCAAGCCAGAAATGGGAAGGGAAATGCTATGCAGCTCTGGGATATGGTCCTAATTTCCACTAGGAAAAATAAGATGCACACACCCCCTCCCCACCAGATTAATTACCAGCCCTTAATGATATACCACCCCACAAGTAATAAATGAACAATGGATTTTCAGAAGGCAAGTGGGTATTCAAAAAGAGATGATTCCTGGGAATAGATTTTTACTAGCAGGTTTTGAACATATGAAAACTAATTGCACTTACAAATTGGAAAGGAATACACATCTGATTTTCCTTAATTACATATTGTGGGAGGTGTTGAAGTATAAAAGTTAGCACAATGAGAGTCCAGTTTCTTTCTTCATCCTCCACTGATAACCAGCATCTGCTTGCATTGTTAATGTGACAGGCAGAAGGTGTTATTGGTGTGTGGACTCCCATTGGCAGAAGACAATGTGGAGGACCAAATCCAAACTCCTGTGCATTGTGGAATCTTAACAGCCTCAGTGACAAGTCTGGTCTAACATTTGCTTGGTGTTCTTCATTCTTTGTTTGTTTCAGCTGGCATTTGAAAGGCACATGGCTCTTCAGGGTAATAATCATTTTACATATGCTTTACGGAGTATGTTTATTACCAGACAATTGAAGAACAGATGTCTGCAGTCTTGAGGCTGTGTGTGTGGAAGGGGGAGATGGATGAGAAGGAGCTGGAGACATGGGGATAACATTTCAAATTGTGAAAACCCTGTTGATCCTAATGCAGTTGAACACTGTTTGGATATTAGGTATCAGGGCCTCAAGGGGGTATCTCTTTATTAATATCAGCCACACTTTATTAGGATCAGACCGCAATTAAGAGTTGTAGGATGGCACAGACAGCAAAATGCTGCTCATCAGCCTGAAAGAAGCAGTTGCTTCTTATCAAGTTTGTATCCATGTCAGGAAATGGAATGGGAAAACTAAACTGTCTTGGCACCCCAGTTTACCTGTCTGTCTGATGGGTAGTCTCTGTCAGATAAGTAGGCAGCTGCTTGAAAGGAAAAATTGCAATGTAATATCACTGATCTTCTAATCACTGCATCCAGTTGCAGAGGGTGAGTAGTTAGAGAGTTTGTCTTACATAAAGTAAAAGGGACTAACAAACAGGAAGCTGCCTTCTTGATAATCTGGTCATATAGTCTGAGACACAGGAAACACAACACAACAGTTAAATACATGAATGATGGGACACCTGTCAGTTGCTGAAAGGTAAGTTTTTGTATTGTTTTGAATTTGGTGGGGGCGAGGTTAATTTAACAAATTAAACTATTAGGTCCACATTAAACTAACTCCCATAATTCTAAAATAGCAGTGTTTGTCTTACAGCAGCTTAGAAAGTTCCTGTCTCTTTCATCCATTCTCTTGCTGAAACAGTGAGAAAAGCCGTGTGTGTGTCTGAGTGTGAGAGTGTGTGTGAGCGTGAGAGAGAGAGAGAGAGAACACATATAACATACTGACAGCATGTGCTTTGTCCCCCTCTAGGGGCTGGTTCTACGAGATAATGGTTTACTCTACTGCCTGTTGGAATTACTTTGTCAGCCAAGTGTTATCAGTCTGTGCTAAGGTGCTGAAGTTTGGGATTCAAATCCCATTGATAATCCATGAGGGAGTTTGTTACATATACGTAAATACTATGCATGATATATATGTAAATATACATATGTATATTTGCTTAGTAACTATTGCCTGGCAGCATTAGAAATAACCATTGCAAACTTTAATTTTTGATAGGTGTTTTATAAAATGAAGGTCATTGTTGACTTCCGTTAAAATGTAGCAATTACTAAACGCTTTGGCGACTTTGAAAATAGCAGCCTAAGGGTTTTGGATGCTATATTTCCTAAGCAGTTTTGAAAATGTCAGTTGCAAATACAGTCTGGGTGTGATTCTAAATGTATGTCTGTAAATAATTCAAATGAAAGAATCAACTTACACAACCTATAGGTACTTTACTGGTAACACTTTATATAAAAGTAATATTTATGAAGTTTTACTAGTTAATGTTTTATAAAAAGCGTTTTTCAATAAATCATAAATTGTGCTATAAAATTCTGTAGAGAAGTACTATAAAATTACTTCAGTATTTCATACTTACTTACATTCCTATTATATGAAACATGCAAATGGGAAAATGAACAGGTTGGTTTATATGGTGTGTGTTAATATGTATGTATAATTAATTTATATTAAATATATATAATTGTCTTTGCACCATATTAAAATAATCTTGAAATAAGTTGCAAGGAAAATATATTTACATTAATAATTTAACTGTTAATGTGATTATTAAATTAAATGCACAATGTCATATAGTTTTAGGCCTAAAACTATGGTTTTACTAAATATATATGAATAAAAATGTTTTTATCTTTTTAAAATTAATACATTTTTAAAAATCCTCTGTATATTTTGTGAATCAAAGTGATATCGTGCTAGTGCAGGGGAATCAGATAATGAAAATTACTCTAACTCAAAATGAAACTGACCATTCTTACTTCAGGGATCAAGCTGAATAATGTTCAGAAAACAACCAAGTAGCTTACACAGAGAAGAGAACGTAGATTTAAAAAACTCAAATGTAATAATCTAAGATGTTGTTAGTTATACATATAAGGAATTGTTAAACATTTGCCCAAAAAAACACATCAAACCATCAGAGACCCTGTTTAAAATGTAACTATTTATCTTTCACGAATAAGAATTTTTAATGTTGTATCAAGACATATTGCTTGTAGCCATTCTATATCTTCAGAGCACTGTACAAATATTTAGCTAGTTATTCTTAACACCAATAGTACAAGGCAAGTACTGTCCAAACTTCACACATCAGGAGACTGGAAATTACTCAAGCCGCATGGTTAATCAGTGTTGGATAGGATTTAGAACATGGGAGATCTTGACTCCTGATTCCGATAATAACAATGATGTTTAATGCCCACGTCTTTATTTTGGAATCATTAATGTTTGTTCTAGAATATGGTGAATGTTTTATGCAACTTTTCTTAGACTAGGTGTTTACTTCAATTGACCTCTGGATTTCAGTAAACAAAATCTTAAGTGAGCAAATTGATACCCACCTAGTGAATCTTTCTCCCTGTGGTTTAATGAGTATTTAGAAGACATTTAGTTGAGGTGTCCCTTGCTGTTGACATTTAGTTCTTTATTCTGTTGACAGCAGGAATGAATGCTTCTTGCAGGCACATCCTAACTCTCTTTCTTTTGACAGGCTCTCATAAAGTCTGTGTAGCTGAATTACAAAGACACATTTCAAAAAGCTTGTTGTTGTGACATTGCTAAGAAGAGGGTTAGTTCTGATTCAGGTCACTGCAAAAATGGTGTGTATGAGTGGGGGCGAGATTATTAACTTCTGCCATTTTTTAATGCTTTATGAGAGCTGACAATCTTGCTTTGTGCGTCTGATTAAAGATGACAGTTTATAAAAACCTTAAGGTAAGGCTGTTCATTTCCTCCGACAGCAAATAAAGTGCCCCCACCTCCCACACAAACACACTTGCACACCAAAAAGCTCCTTATATGTGATACATTCATCTTATATTGTCTGTCAGAGAAGGTGCTACATAGATCTGTCAAGTTTTGAGTTTGCAAACATGCTTCGTCCATACTGTAAATCAGACAGCCTGTCATAAATTTCACATCTCTCCAGCTCCTCCTACCCCCCAGAACACAATCAGTGGAATCCTAAACAGCATACACATTTTGACAAACATGGTTACTTGTGCAGAATGGCTGAGAGTCCTGTTCACAATTTTCAACCCTGCCTGTTGCAAATACCTGTTAGAAGTGTATGAAACCATTTTTACATGTTACTCCTATAGATTTTTTGTTAATTAATACTTAGCAATTAGTAGTTATTTTCATCTTCAAAGCTCTCTACAGGCACCAGCAAATCTTCACAGCAGCCTTGTGACGAAGGTAACTGAAATGTGCACATGAGGAAACTGAGGCATAGTATTTGAGGCTGGCCCAAGGCCACAGAAGACATCAGTGGGAAAAACATAACTAGAACTCTGCAGTTCCTGGCTTCCAGTTCTGTGATCAGACACCGGACCTTACTCTCTTGCCTCATGTGAGCATGCTGTCACCCAGCAGCTATAGTCTTTGAAAGAAATCTCTGCACACTTTCCATCCCTAAGGAGTTCTCCCAGTGCCTCTTTCCTGAAGAGGTTTTAATGTATCTGTGACTCCTTGGTTTTTCAACATTCTTTCTATGCAAAGCCTCACACATTTTCTTCCTCTTTTCACAAGGGCAAACCCACTAAAATGGGTTCTGCCAGTGTGAGCATATTGTCAACAGATTCGTGTGACTTTACATAAAACAGACATCTGTGGCAAGGAAATGCTCTTACTATTAACTACACCACTCCATGCTTGGAGCTGGTTACAGTGGCGACTGGTGTGTAAAAAAATGCCTAACCTAGCTGGATAAAAGAGTTAGTTCCAGCTTTCATAACAGAACAGGATACAGGTGGTAGGCATGATTCGCAAGATGCCCAACAGTGTTTCAAAAGGAACCTGAACCTTCCCATACCAACTTGGATCAGCTGTAAGTTGTAATCACCTATTGTCACCCTTATTGGCAGTCTCAGTAAGTTAGGTTAGAGATGTTTGAGGTGTTTGGAGACTAAACTTCCCTCGTCTATCTCCAGAGGATGATGTCTCCAAGTCAGGGCTGAGAAATTCATGCACGTTGGTGTAGTAGAAATATGCCTCCAGAATTGTACCAGAATATTGCTTTCTTATTCATTGCATGTAAACGTGACGTTTGGAATATTTTTTGCAGTAGTCTGTATGCTATTAACCAGGAAATTCAAGTTGTTTTTCCCTCTTAGTAGTCCAAACACTAGTGAAATGGGTGTTCATGTGCTTTCTGAATACTGATTATTTTTATCTTAAAGCATGTACATGACCATTAATCTACAGATCTGACAGTGGATAAAGTTTTGTTGACACACCATATAAGATGGTGGAAAGAGATTATGGAGGGAAATCAGAGATTCACTGAGTCCAATTCAAGAGTTTTGTCCGTATCTTCAAGTCACTCAATGGTCTGGACCCAGGGTACCTAAAAAGTGTCTGAAGCACCAGGATGAGAACCATGGTCATCAGCTTTGCTCTTCAGGCACAACAGAATTGTCCACCACAAACTACCTGTGCAGTAGACAGCTTTCTCAGAAGCCAGTCCAAGACCCTGGAGTGAGCTCCCATGAGTACTAAGAACTGCCTCAATCCTCCTCAACTTTCACTCCAAGTGGAAGGCCTTTACTTTGTCCTTGACTTCAGTAATGAATATACAGAGCACAACAGAAAATAAAATTTAAAAAATGGACCCTCACGTAATTTTTCACTTGGGGAGAAAAGAGAGAAGGAGAGAACCAAATGTGACAAATTATAGTCATGTTCTTGCGTGCACTTCTGGAACCTGCTCAAAAAATATGATGAAGAGGGTGTTATAAGAGCCTGAATAGAATAGAGTAGATCCAAGAAAGAAAATCTACAGTGCGGTAAATGTATTAAATATTAGAATATCCTGAAGCACCTTGCTAGGGAACACATGATGTCTTCCATAAAATTCTTTCAGTTGTTGATTCAGGGACAGAAAGGGGCACAACCAGATTCTTAATGAAAGTAAAGGCAAAATATCTTCTGCTTTTTGTCCAAATTTGACAAGGTGTAAACAATGAATAGGGATACCACTTGTATTTTCTTCTTACTGTAAACCTATAGAGATCATGGATCTGAAAAAAACAGAACACAGATTTTCATGTATTTGGAATTGCATAGTTTACAGGCATTTTTACCCTAAGAAAAGTTAAGGTAATGACTATGTCAATTCTGAGTTTTAAGTCATTTAAGTCAGGGGCTCTGAAACCTCTGTGCTCGTTTTAGCTGCATTGTTCTGAATTATTTGCACATAATTAGGAGGGTCTTGAATAGAACAGAACGAAATTCAGAATGTCCATGGTGGGGAAAATTCTGACATTTCAACATTTGATTTCATTCCAAATTGGAACAAAAAGTTGAAATTTTTTACTGAATGGAAATTAAAAAAAAGATTCAGAAATGTTGAAATGATCAAAATGAAACATTATTTCATTGTTTGTTGAAATGACCCTAAATGCTTCTTTTCCAGTCACTTCAACAGTAAACTGCATTTTCCCATTGTGGTGCATTGCCTGATGGGAGTTACGTTTTGGAAGCCTGATACTCCCAGTCGCTCTTGTGGACCAGGCTCCCTGGCCAGACCGTTATATTCCCATGATATACAGTAACTCCTCACTTAACATCGTCCCGGTTAATGTTGTTTCATTGACACGTTGCTGATCAATTAGGGAACATGCTCATTTAAAGTTGCGCAATGCTCCCTTACAACGTTTGGCAGCTGCCTGCTTTGCCCACTGCTTGCAGAAAGAGTAGTCTGTTGGAGCGAGCTGGTGGGGGCTTGGAACCAGAGTGGGCTGGCAGCCTCCCTATCAGCTCCCCCAAGTTCCCTGTGGGGCAGCAGCCCAGCAGGCTATCAATTGCCAGGAAGTTCAGATATCTTTCCCCACCACTGCCTTGTGCTGCTCCTGCCCTCTGCCTTGGAGCTGCTCCCAGGAGCTTCCTGCTTGCTGTGCAGGGGTGGGGGAGTGGGAAAGAGGGGTGCTAATGTCAGGGTGTCTCCCTCCCCCCACTCCTTCCCCCTGCTTCTGTACCCCATCTCCATGTTAGGATATAGATATTCAGGCCTGTCTGCAAAGGCCTGTACTCTAAGAATTTAGGTGTATTCTTATCACTTGGCTAGTGATAGAGGTATAAAAGAAAGAATCAAAATCACTGTCTGCTGGTGTAAGGGCCTTCTCTTACTGTGACAGTCTGAGGCCCTGTTCTTAGGCTAAGGCCTTTGGCTAAGCAGCAGAGGCAGCCATAAGCTGGGAAGCGACCGGTCACATCCTCACATTCCAAACTAGTCACATTGAAATAAGGTGCTATTGGGCTGTTAGGCACTATCAGGACAGGATTGTATTCCTATCACCTCCAGAGAAAGGGAAGTGCCTAGAAAATGTAAAAGGAAACTTAGTTTGATAGCATCCTGTCTGGCAAGAACTCACTTATCAATAGCTGGGATGTGAAATCCTCACTTCTGTATTGTTTTGTCATTATAGTTCCCACTTTGCTGTTGTTTGTCTGTATAATCTCTGTCTGGTTCTGTGATTGTTCCTGTCTGCTGTATAATTAATTTTGCTGGGTGTAAACTAATTGAGGTGGTGGGATATAATTGGTTACATAATCATGTTACAATATGTTAGGATTGGTTAGTTAAATTTCAGGAAAATGATTGGTTAAGGTATAGCTAAGCAGAACTCAAGTTTTACTATATAATCTGTAGTCAGTGGTGGGTGTGGGAATGCGGGTGGGCATGGGCATGGGCATGTGGGTGTGTGAGATGGGAACAGGGAATGGGGGTAAGAAAATTGGAATCATGTTTTGCTAAAGGGGGAGATGGGAACAGGGAATGGGGGTAAGGAAATTGGAATCATGTTTTGCTAAAGGGGGAAATGGGAACAGGGAATGGGAGTAAGGAAGTTGGAATCATGTTTGGCTAAGGGGGAAATGGGAACAGGGACACAGGTGTAAGGCTTTGTGGTGTCAGAGCTGGGAAGGAGGATACTAAGGAAGGAAACTGGAATCATGCTTGCTGGAAGTTCACCCCAATAAACATCGAATTGTTTGCACCTTTGGACTTCGGGTATTGTTGCTCTCTGTTCATGCGAGAAGGACCAGGGAAGTAAGTGGGTGAAGGAATAAGCCCCCTAACACTCCACAGAGCTGGGGAGGGGGGCATGACAGGGCTCAGGACGGAGGGAGCTTGCTGGCAGCAGTTGCTATCTCAACTTGCTGATCTACTTAAAAAGGCAATGTACTTACAGTGGGGTCAGCATATTTAAAGGGGCAATGCGTGTGTGTTTCTCTCTCTCTCACACACACACACACACTCTTTCTCTCTCTCTCTCTCTGTCTCACACACACATGGACCACCCGGCACTTTGGAAAGTGGAGGGAGTGGTGCGCTCCAGTGGGATAGCGTGGGTTCATCATCACATTCAGTTTCTGCAGGGAGTGTTTGCAGCCACTGCCATGCGTCGATTGTGTCTCCTCCCTCCATTCGTGCTGCCTTGTAGAGTGTGAGGCTACATTAACAATGTGTTAACCCTTGAGGGCTTAGCCAAGTGCTAGTTCATCGTTTAGCAGCAAGGCATTCCCTGGGAAATATTCCACCCTCTGACTCCACCACCTCAGCCAAGTTTCATAATCATCATTGCTGTGTACAGTATTAAATTGTTTGTTTAACACTTATACTCTGTGTGTGTGTGTGTGTACATGTATATTTATATTTATATTATATATAAAGAAAGGGGACCTGAACTAGACTAGGCAATGTGCTGATAGAGTAATGCTGTTCAGTGTTTTATTGAGCTGATTTGAAATGAAACATTCCAGGTCATTTCAACACAACAGAATAATCTGAATTGGGTCGATCTGACCCAAAACAAAATCTTTCATTTTGATTTTTCTGATGGAAAATTGAAAACTTTCTGGAAAATCAAGATTTCCCATAGAACATTCCAACTTTCTGGAAGGTGCATTTTCTGTCTGAAATATTTTCTGACAGAAAATTTCCAACCAGCTGTTGTCTCAGTTCTGTTAAGAAATTTTAGCTATGCTATGGAAATCCCCAAGTAGCTATAATTGAATTCTGCAGAAAAGGAATGGTCCTATATTTTGATTAGTTGGGTCCCAAAGTAATGGCATACCACATATATTAGTAGTAATTAGGGCTGTAAAGTGATTAAAAGAATCGCGCAATTAATTGTGCTGTTAATAATAGAATACCATTTATTTAAATATTTTTTGATGTTTTCTACATTTTCAAATATATTGATTTCAATTACAATATAGAATACGAAGAGTACAGTGCTCACTTTATTTTTATTTTTGATTACAAATATTTGCACTGTAAAAAACAAAAGAAATAGTATATTTCAATTCACCTAATACAAGTACTGTAATGCAGTCTCTTTATCATGAAAGTTGATCTTACAAAGGTAGAATTATTTACAGAAAACACCTGCATTCAGCAATAAAACAATATAACACTTTAGAGCCTACAAGTCCAATCAGTCCTACTTTTTGTTCAGCCAGTTGCTCAGACAAACAAGTTTGTTTACATTTGCAGAAGATAATGCTGCCCATTTCTTGTTTGCAATATCACCTGAAAGTGAGAACAGGGGTTTCCATGGCACTGTTTTAGCTGGTGTCGTAAGATATTTACATGCCAGATGTGCTAAAGAATCATATGTCCCTTCATGCTTCAGCCACCATTCCAGAGGACATGCTTCCATGCTGATGACTGGTTCTGCTTAATAACGATCCAAAGCAGTGTAGACCGATGCATGTTCATTTTCATCATCTGAGTCAGATGCCACAAGCAGAAAGTTGATTTTCTTTTTTGGTGGCTTGGGTTCTGTAGTTTCCATATCAGAGTGTTTCTGTCTTAAGACTTCTGAAAGTATTCTCCACACCTTGTCCCTCTAAGATTTTGGAAGGCACTTCAGATTCTTAAACCTCGGGTTGAGTGCTGTTTCTATCCTTAGAAATCTCACATTTGGTACTTTGTTTTGTCAAATCTGCTGTGAAAGTGTTCTTAAAACGAATATGTGCTGGGTCATCAACCGAGACTGCTATGACATGACATGAAATACATGGCAGAATGTGAGTAAAACAGAACAGGAGACATGTAATTCTCCCCCAAGCAGTTAATTCACAAATTTAATTAACACCTTTTTTTTTTTAAATGAGCATCATCAGCATGGAAGCACGTCCTCCGGATTGGTGGCCGAAGCATGAAGGGGCACATGAATGTTTAGCATATCTAGCACGTAAATATCTTGCAACGCCAGCTACAACAGTGCCATGTGAATGCCTATTCTCACTTTCAGGTGACATTTTAATTAAGACGTGGGCAGCATTATCTCCCATAAATGTAAACAAACTTGTTTCTCTTAGTGTTTGGCTGAACAAGAAGTAGGACTGAGTGGACTTGTAGACTCTAACATTGTTTTGTTTTTGAGTGCAGTTATGTAACAAACCTACATTTGTAAGTTGCTCTTTCATGATAAAGAAATTGCACTACAGTACTTGTATGAGGTGAATTGTAAAATGCTGTTTCTTTTGTTTTTTACAGTGCAAATATTTATAATAAAAATAATATAAAGTGAGCACTGTACACTTTGTATTCTGTGTTGTAATCGAAATCGAGATATTTGAAAATGTAGAAAAGCATCCAAAAATATTTAATAAATTTCAATTGGTATTCTATTGTTTAACAGTGCGATTAATCATAATTAATTTTTTTAATCATGATTAATTTTTTTGAGTTAATCGCATGAGTTAAGTGCGATTAATCGACAACCCTAGTCGTAATTGCATACTATTACTTAGTATTTCCATGACTCCTTTCACCTGATGTTTTCAGGCCCTTTACAGGCATCAATTAATTAAACCTCACTACATGTAAACCCTGATTATCTGACATGTTGGTGGGGCATCTGAAACATTCAGATAATCAGGTGGAATTGTTTCTGTATGGATTTTGGATTCCTGGGATTTATTTAAAAATCAGATAATCTTAATTTGGACAATCTGGATTCAGGTAATTTGTTGAATATTACGCTTCAGGAGACCAACTGACTTGCCCCAGGACACATACGTCAGAGTCAGGCCAGTGCTCAGAATCCAGATATTCAGTCCCCTGATCTAACCACTAGACCACAGTACTGCATAGCTTTTAGAGTTCTCTCTCTTAGACAACATAGCTTCCTTTAATTTTATATTTAGCGTACAGGAGCTCTTTCACACAGGAAGTTTTGTGAATATACTTCATGACCTCCAGGAAGCTTTTCTCCCCTCCTTCAAATCACTCCTAAAGTCTCATTTTTACCCACAATCCCTCAATCAATCCTTTCATTCCCTACAGATTATTTAAAAAGTCACATTCTTTTTCCTGCATCTTTGTCAGAAGACAGGTTTCAGAGTAGCAGCCGTGTTAGTCTGTATTCGCAAAAAGAAAAGAAGTACTTGCGGCACCTTAGAGACTAACAAATTTATTTGAGCATTAAATTTGTTAGTCTCTAAGGTGCCGCAAGTACTCCTTTTCTTTTTGTCAGAAGAGAGAAGGATAGTCCCATGTTTAGGGTGCTAGCCTGGGAGATGTCAGTCCTCTGTCCAAGGTTTCCTGTGCCACCTCATGGAAGTCACTTAATCTGCTTTGGGAGAATAATGGGGATAATAGAAGTTCCCTGCTTCATAGGGGTGTTGTAAGACTCAGTACGTTAAAGTCTGTGAGGTGCTCAGAAATGATGGTAATGGGTGGCCATATAAGTCTGATAGCATTTGTCCATGTTGTAAACTCTTCAGGACAGGGACCTATATTTTTTCTTTCTGTTTATAAAGCTATTCACAGAGGATTTAGTACTGCATAAAATAAGGTATAACCCCATGGTCACTTGCACATAGATGCTGGATTTTACATTAAAATTATGCAATCCTCTGTTTTTTCCCATCTTGTAAATGTTTTTCAAATGACAACTGGCCATATGATCCAAAGTGCCATTTGATCAAACTCAAGCTAAATTGCTATCCTGCACTTCAGCTTTTGATCTGTGGCTGGGTTCCTTCAAATAATGCAATTTTCTTGCCTCTAAATGCACCTCTACTCTTCTTCCCACCTCTTTGCCTGATTTAAATGAATTTTAAAGCAAGGTGGCCTGGTGGGGATATGAAAGGAAAAGGGACATCCTTGTTCTGGATTTTGATTCCTTTGAACTTAATAGTGCTCACAAAATAACAAGTTGAAGAGCATTTTCTGCCATTCCTTTTTTTTTTTTTTTTAATCCAGTGCCGAGAAGCCTGAGCTCTTATGTACTTTTTTTGTTGGTTTGTCTGGAAAGGTAGTTGAATGAAATTGATATGTTGGTTAAGGAGTTGTTGGAGCCGATATCCTTGATACGATTGCAGCAAAATCAAAATAGTGTCAAGTATTAGAGGGGAAAAAGCAGCAGGCAAATGTGATTCGTTTTGTCCCTTAATTAACTATCTTTTGAAGTCAATATCTATTCTCTTCTTTAATGCAACTGAATTCTTCCATCTTGACTTTGAAAACTAAACTTTAGATGGGACAGAACATTGGGAGAGAAGAAGTCAAAGAGGAAAGCTACAGGGCTTTTAGCAGCAGATGGCTGTGAGGTTTTTGTGTTGGTATGTCCAATGGAAAATGCTCCAGTAGTTCTGAACTCACTGTTACCTGAATGTTTATAATTTATATTTGGTATTTTGGTAGCAACAGTCATTTGTCTGTGATTTTCTCGCTATACTTCTGATCAACATTTGTGTGAATGAAATAAAATGCAGATGAATTCTCTGTTTTGTCCCACATACAGTATTAAAGCCTTACCAGGCAATTCTTTGAGTAGTTGTTTGTTTGTGTGAATTAAATGAGCGTTTTTACCATGGATTTTCTTCCCCAATGTGTCAAGTGTTTTCTGTTTGGAAAGGTAGATCATGGTGTGTGGTTTGATGGTCAGGGAAGGCTAGTACAAGGGATCATGCACCTGGGTTGTGTTCCCAGCTCTAAAACGGATTCTCTGTGTGACTCTGGGCAGGTCACTTAATTGCTCTGTACCTCAGTTTGCCATCTATAAAATGGGATACAATGCCACCTGTTAATTTAGTATTCTAGTAGTGAAGTAACTTTTGCCTCATGTGCATGTATAATGAACCATTACTGCATCTATCTACGCACCTTGGTCATCACTGAGCGAGTGATAGAAATCTGTGTGTTTGATTCTGAAGGTCACTGCTTGAATCCCTATGAACAACCATGGCGTGTTTAGTTACGTAGCCATGTTTTGTTGCATACTCACTCACTATGGCTAGTGCTCATAAGCACATCCTACAATACCCGCAGACAGATTCTAGCCACTTGGAAGTGTCACAGAGAACTCATGACGGGAGTTCAATTAGGTATGAACTAGAGATCAAGGGGGCATGGTCCTCATGGTCATGCACACGTTCTCCCATATCAACGTGTACCCTAATGCACGAAAGCCAACCACATAGTCTCGTTGTTGTAAGCCTTCTTGTCCTATTTCCTTACACCACCCCATTACAGTGGTTATTGCTTACCTTATATCTGAAGTAAGATAGTGAACCCCTTTGGGGCAGGAACTCTCTTTTGTTTGTCTCTCTAGTTTCAGGTATCCTTATGACATTACTTAATTCTGATATCCAACAGTGGTCTCTCTGCATTGTCTCTTGCGGAGATGATTTTCTTTTCTTGTAGTAGGAATGGATTATGTAAGAGGATTGTGTGTTTGTATCTGGTCTCAGCCAAAGTAGTGATGCATATTAATACTAGAGCAGCAAATGTGTGCTTATTTGGGTGGCACCATAATGCCTCTTCCAAGGCAATAAATATAATTTAGCTCTATTGTACTGGTTCTGTCCGTATTTTCAGGCATTCTTTTCAATCCAGTGGTATGAGTCTTATACTGGCTTGTTCCAATATTCTCTTCTTCAGTTGTAACCTATGTTAAAAAGTCACACAGGCCTCTGGGCATGGAGCAAACTCTGAAGGCCTCCTATCAGTTTGATGGTTAGCCTTTCCCCCTCCTGGAGATAGAATGGTCAAGTGGAGAGAGCACAGGTTTAGTACTAATCCTGGACTACTTGTGTGATCTTGACACATTTAATCTCTTTTGCCTTTGTTTTCCTATCTCTAAATGGGGATACTGATACTTACTCTCCTATTAATCATTTTGTGATCTGTAGAGGGATAACCCTATCTAAGTGCTAATTTATTTTAATTTTGCCTTTTTTACTTTTGTTTTATAGTCAGTTGAAAGCATATTTCCTTTCATAGACAGTGTGTAATTAGAGGAGTTTTATGTAGTTTTTCTGTTGAAGCATTCCCAGTGAATCACAGATGGTTTGAGTATCGTAGACATTTATTTTAGGGTATGGGCACCAATAAATAGTTTTGCTTCTGTGAAAAATCTGGACAATAAAATACATCCAGAATTTAATTTGTGAAATGGACCCTTTAAATTCAATTTTTCCTCTTGATAGTGGCAACTTGAGGTCTTGAAAGCTAAATAGTGCCTTCTAATGTCAGGGACTTAGACCTATTTGTATCTTCATACTGGTGTTTTGTTTTTTCGGCAGTGACTGTGAAATAAATGTTGCAAGATAGAAGAACCTAAAAGCTTTACCATTTTTTTTTTTTTTTATGGAGGCTAAAGCACCAATCCTGTAATAGTTCTTAAAACTATTGGAGTGGTTGTTCCAGGGGCACTGAATGATGTGGTAATGCCTCTGAACAGAGAAGTGCATCTTTTATTAAGGTGTTGCACTGGCCGGTCTGGTTGGCTTCTCACAGGATGAAAAGGCTACAACAAACGTGTGTTATTGGTGCTGTATGTCCTGTAAAAGATACTCACCATCAAACACTGTCTCTGCTGCTTTGTCGTGTACATCATTTTGGAGATTTTTAGGAATCCCATTATCTCTGCAGTAATCCCGGGGAAAGTGAGTATTTTAAATGAAAAAAAAAAAAAGATTCCATATGCTAGCACTCCATAAAATGTTATAGCCCTTCTAAGATAAGGGCTCCGATCCAAACTTCCTAGCAAATATCTGAGGCATGGTGCTTGGGATACTTGGATTGGTGCCTTTTAGTTCTGGATAAGGCAGGTAATTAGTTCAGTGGACAAGAGATAGGTTACATTGATATAGTTATTGTGATTATAAAGGTAACTCAGAGATTCTACACATAACAACAAGAAGGAACAAAGATCCAAAGAACCATCAGACTTGGTTTTCTTTAAATAGGTCCCAAGAGCTTCAGGTAAAAAATCATCCTTTTGTCAGTTTGGCTTTTTTTAAATGAAAATGACTGACAACATTCTCAGAGAGCCCTGGTTTAGTTGGGGTCCAGGCAATGGATAGATCACAGCAGAGAAGATCAAAACTCTGCTGCACAGAGTAGGAAAGTTTACATTTTCTGAACTTGTATAAAGCTGAGGGGGGAGGAAATAAGCCATCCTTGTTTCACCTTCACAAAAAATGGAGATGGGGTTCCTTCACCACTCTGCAGTCCAGAAGAACTGTTCATCTGTATTTATGAGGCACCGCCAGTTAATCATTGCAATTAGTTCATCATGGATAAATCATCCCGAGTAATACACCAGACGGTTGAGTTTAATGAAAATTGGCCTTGGAATTCACCATGAGGAGCAGATTGAGCCCTTGCCTCACATAAATCATTACTCCAAGGTGAAAATCAAATTGCTATTCAGAAGTAGCATTCTGATAGAAATGAGTTAATTACAAGGAATCTATAGATTGTTGGAGTTGCTGTACTCTGCTTTCTTTGCTACACCCTCTTTCCATGCCTCATACTACTCTGTTATCCTCTCTCCTAAATATTCCCTTTGTCTCCTCCTTCACAGCTTCTTTCATACCACCCCTTAGACTTGGAGCAGTTTCCGACTCATTGAGCGCTTCCACTTTTCTCTTTAAGTCCTCTCTTAAAATCCACTGCTTTACAAAACCTTTTCAGTATTGATTTCAGTGACGGTCTGATTATCACTGATTATCACAATTAATCCTGGCATATTTCTAATATACATTCATTGTGTTCATGTCTAGACACCACTAGCCATTGTTTCCATGTGCTTCATCCTTGTGTTTACATGCTCTTCAGGACAGAACTTTTAATGCACTGTTTTTAACAGTACCATGTACACTTACGGTACTCTGTTTAAAAAAGAAAAAAGACTGTTGTCCTTGGCGCTCAAATCTGTGGAGGATACTTGCAAAAAATGGGTAGTGGTTGCCAGTTTGGGGTATGGACAGAACAATGGCTCATCATCCTTCTACACTCAGTTCGATGGAGGACAGCAGCAGGTTTAACTGGTGATTGTCATTCTTAAGGGTAGAACAATGCATTGTATGGTTCCTTCTCATAAAGTACTATTAGGATGTCCAAGTTTCTCTTAAGATGTTTGAGTATGGTTTTTAAAATGATGTTAGTAAGAACTTTGAACTGAAAATGGTAGCTGTTGAGAAGAATGGCTAAGGCTTATAGTGGCAGATAGAGCTATGTTGATTTATTGGTGAATGTAAGACTTCACTTAAGGGCAGGATTCAGTATGACAGAGTCACCATGAAAAGGCACTTACCATGTGTTAGGTATCACAGGTAGTGTGTAGTTAAAATACACACTGGGATGTATTGTACTGTGTATGTGTACTCCGTCTCAATCTCTCTGTTTATATTTATAATATATATTTATTACAAAAATTGGCCTCCCAGTAATCCTAGACACTTGCACAGCAAGAAAAATGTGACCTCCTTCAAAAATTAAAATCAAACCAACTATCAAGAGAATGTGAAAAAAAATACCCCATCTTTTCTCCCTATGACTTCAAATCTTCCCAAAAGCTCAGGAGAAATAGAAAGGCCATGAAGCATGCCCTGAAGGTTTGCGAATGTGAGTTATTTCAGGCTGAGTTTCAGAATTGAGGGCATCTGCAGAAAACTGTCTACAGGGAGCTTTGTTCCATTTACATGTAAGGGACCTCCACCTCGATTGCTTCCGCTGATCTCAGCTGTGGTGGTCTCAGACAGGAGAGAGCTGGTTTTTCAGGTAGAGTGGTCCCAAAATGTCTACCAAAATTGATGGTAGAGAGTGATAGATGGGACAGATATTCCAATTTGTATCCACCTCAACTGTTTCTACAAATGACTAAATTGATTCCTACCTAGCCATGTTGATGTAGAATTACCAGATGTGCATGCACCATCATTTCCATGGTGTGCATAATCTTGGATAGAGCTGGCGAATTTTGTTCAGTGTTTGGGTCAGATGGAGTGAATTGTTTTGGCTGAAAAAAAGAGGGAATGTCAAAACAGTTCATTCTGACATTTTCACGATGAACTGTCTGGACATTTTGCTTTGAAATGACATTTGTGAAACAAAATGTCAGTTTAAATTGACCCAAACTATGTGTTTTGGGGTGTTTTTATTTTGGTTTGGAACTCTAAAAAAAAAAAAAAAAATACTAAACAAAACAAACCAGCCGCACACATTTTTGGTACTCTAAAAAAACCAAGAATTTGATTCAAAGCGAACCATTTTTTAAAATTATTTTTTCAGTTCTGCAATTGAACAGAAAAGTCAGTTGGCTCAATTCCAGGCCTGGTGCAATTTCTCGTGTACGTTTTTGCCCATCGGACCCTTGACCTCTGTTTCTGACAGCATGGATACCAGTGCCCTTTCACGTTTCTGTAACTTTGTCGTGAAATGTTGAATACCCCAAATTCCTTAAAAATGTGGTATTAGTTAAATTGAATGTGATGGAGGGACACGATGCAGTTGCATGAGCACCACAGAAATCGATCACAACTGATGGCATTAACAACAGTGAGCTATCCTGTTTACGTTCTTTCCACTCTCAGTGTTGCAAACCTTGATATAAAATAAAAGCATCGTTATCTGAATTAATTGGTCTCCAGGCCCATTTGGCTGTGAGACTTATTCACATTAGTGGAACACCAAGTGTAAGATGAGTGAAGGACAGGATGCTTGGTGTCTATTCTATTTTAAATGTTGGTCTTCAATTAAAATATTTAAATATATGCAAAAAATGAGCATTTTTTCCAGAAGGGTGGCATGCGTGTATGCTCTGATGATGGGATTTGTACTATCACAAACTAAATGAAATTTAGCTAACAAATGGCATTTTAAAAAAATGCTTGTTCATCTAATTTAACACATGTTGATAAAAGAGATAAAGATCGCCTGTGAACTAATCAAAAGTGGCAGATTTTGTTCTCTTTCTTAGTAAAGCCTCTAAAGATGACACTGTGTGTGTGTTTTTAAATGACTGTCTTAAACTTCTAATATTTAAGTAGATCTTTTGAAAGACATGATGTGTATATTTCAGCTGGCCTTGCGAATTTTATTTTAAACAAAATTTTAAATGTAATTATTTTTTCCCCTTCCATACAAAATCAAACTGAGATAACTGGGACTGACAGTACATTTGTATAGAACTTAATAGGTGTAAATCCTTCTCTTGTTGGAATTAGCATCAGGCACAGAGAACCTGGCTTGGGGAGAAGAGGATGTCATTGTCACTCATGGGCATGAGCTAAGACTTCCCTGTGTTTTGTGGCTGGTCCCAGCAGCTTAACACAGAAACAAGTCAAATTGTCAAAAGTCATTAGAGATTGTCACTTCACAGACCGTCACTGTTGCACCCCCTTGGAATCTCAGCGGAATGTTTTTTTCCCCTTCCCTCTTCCTTAAGTAACTAGGGCAATCTAACATTTTGTGTGGATAGATACAATTTAACCCTTGTGGAGCTTTCTGGATTTTGGATTAATGGGAGGTGGAAAATCATTACTTTTCTGGTCCAGGACCCTGGATATTGAGCTTTGACATCTATATGCAAGAGAGAAGAGAGAGAGAGATTACGTTTTTTGGTGATCTTTGTAGTCTGAGAGGAAGGATGGTCCAGGAGTTAGGTTGCTAGTCTGGATTTTGGGATCCCTGGGCTCAGCTGTAAACTTCCTGTGTGACTTTTGGCAAGTCATGTAGTCTCTCTTTGTGAATCCCACAACTGTGAAATGGGTATAATAGCACTTCCCTACTTCATGGGGTGGTGAGACTAAATACATGAAAGATTTGGGATGCTCAGGTGGGGGCACAGGTATCTTAAATTAAAAAAAAATTGTTTGCCACTCCCTGCCTTCAACTCCAGATTTCCTCAAGTCCCTAGGGATACAGTGTCTTATCTACCCTGGGATTTTAGCATGTTAGTTCACACACATTAAAAATACAACCTCTTTTCCCAGTGTAGACTTGGCCATAAAGCATGATAGGTCAAAACCAACAAAAGGAGAGAAGGGCCGAGATATAAGTATTCTTCTTCTTCAAGATTCACTCCTTGTGGGCTGGGTCCTTCCTCAGCTATTTGGGACTGTTCCTGTGCAAAAAGAGCTCCCAGCTGCCTGCTTGGCATCCTACCCATCTGGCAGTAAATTGGTGGGAGGAGCTCTCTACAAACCTAACTAGCTGCCTCCCATCCAAATAGCAGAGTGGACCCAACTCCCAAGCAGCAAATCAGAGAGAATGTGCCTTCTTTGAGAACAGATATTGGCAGATAAAGGACAACATTTTGCTTTATCTGCAGCATATAGAAGTGGAAGCTGAGGAACACAGAATCTAAGTGGCTTGCCCTAGGTCCCATATAAAGTCAGTGACAGAACTGGGGATAGACTCCAGATTGCTGGATTTATATTTCTCTGCTTTCACCACACGGTTTATCTTTTCTCCTCTGGGATGTGCAAGATGCACAATCAGATAGTCGTTACCACTGTACAAAGGAGCTAAAACTGCACAGATATTTTCTTTAGCTAATGCAGATTAGTCTTGAATTAGTTGCTTCCCTCCCCAGAAGAACACACTACGTGATCCTGATTGTGTGCCATAATCAACAGACTGGGCAGTGAGTGATCTGTTTCCCAATGTATTGCTTCACTCTGTCTTGGGAACAGGGTGAACTTTTGATCAATCAACAAATGTACAGTCTAAGGAGTGTTTATGTAACTCTGCATGGTGCTTTAGGCATGTGCTTTCCCCCACAGCAGTCATTGGAGTTCAGCTGCCGGGCTCTGACACACTGTAACAGGTTACTAATATGGCACCAAGATGCTACGGTAATAGGACAATTAGAAATGCTAATAGGTAGAACGTATACAAATAACTTTCATCTCTTCATCCTCTCTCTCTCTCTGGCTGCCTTAACAGTCACTGGTATCTTGGGGTCTGTCACCTGCCTGAATAAATCCCACAAACAAACAGTAGTCACTCTTGGGTGACATTGGGCAAGTCATGCGACCTGTAAAATGGGAATATTATTACCTCTTTCGTAACTTGATTTGAGATCTGCTAATGAAAAATGCTGTGTAACAGCTGAGTATTCTTATTATTGGTGTTTATACCTTACTGCAACAAATGTGAAGTTATGGCATTTGTCTGTGGCTGTTCGTAAGTGGATATCTTTTCCACAGATCTATTCCCCTATTTTCTTATTAGTTTCATTTTGATTATTAATTGAGACAGACAATTTAATGTAGGAAAGAGAGAGGTGTTCAGAGGACAAGAGGGATTACTGGGATGTAAATAGGTAGGCTTCTTGTGGGACATTGTCATCACTTGTGATGAGATCATTCAGTAATTGGGTTGCTACTGGTGTCGGTTATATAGGAGCCATTTTCTTTATCAGACATTGTCATACAGTATTGTAAAGCCTAGTTTACGCTTAAGTTTTGCTGGCTTAACTCTGTCAATCAGGGGTGTGACTTCCGCCCTCCATTCCCATGCCTGACCGACATAGCTATGCTGGCAAAACACCTAGTGTAGATGTAGTTGTCTCAATTTAAAAGTCCTTGTGGCAGCACATGATAACCAGGGGCACCGTAGACTAGCTGCCAGCAACTGGCGCCCTAGGTGAACCATGCAGTCGACGCCCCCAAACCCAAGGGCAGATCTAGGCTGAGGTTTTTGGTGAACAGAAACATTTTGCCCCTTTTTTCCTTTTAATGTTTTTTTAAGTGCTTTTTTTTTTTTTTAAACAGAGGCTTAATTATTTGGTTTGTCTGTCCGTCTGTCCAACCAATGTTTCCGAGATCAGATAAAATAGAGACGTGAAATTTTCAGAATGGATTTATACATGACAGCTAGATGATATTTCAGTCTGATTTCAAATAAAAATGTTAATTATAATTCGTATTATTACAAATCCAAAATCATCCATTACACTGTCTTGCTTTAACTGCCATTACCACCACATCCAATATAGAAAGAAATAAGAAAACTCTTCAATTAACTTTAACCTGTATTTACAAAACAGTCTGAATAAAAAACACTGTGTTCTTAAAACATGACTTTTCTTGCTTTAAGTTTTGAAAATTCAATCACTAGTTCTTTTAGATCCAGTTTTCCAGCTATTTCATGCTCTATTGACATTGTGGCAAGTCCAACAAGTCTCTCTTGCACCATTGTTGAACGCAGACATGTTTTTATCAGTTTTAACTTTGAGAAGCTATGCTCCCCACTAGCTACGGAAACTGGCAAAGTTAAAAGAATGCATAGAGCTATAACAGTGTTTGGGAAACTCTGAGTTTATTTTCACAAACAAATTTCAGGACGTCTTCAGGAGTGGACTGTTTCTTAAATCGTCTTGAAAAAGCCTGAAGTTCACTACACAAATGTGTAGCATCAATGTCTTTTGAATTTTCATGAGTCAATGCCAACTCCATTTTATACAAAATTCTCTTATCTGTTTTGCTGTTTTCTTTTGCAAGCTGTAGATATCGTGTAGAAAGCCAAATACTGACTCTAGCTGCTGCACTCAACCGAGTGAATAGCAGTATCAAAGACTGCAAAGTAGAAATTCACTTTGAACTTCTGTTTTGGGTTCTGAATGGGTGTGTCTTGTCCTTCATACAAAAACTGCTGTTTCTTTTGCTGAATGCAAACTGGCTCTGGTTCAAATTCTGTCGGAAAGTCTATTTCTTCAGCAGGCTCAAGAAAATCTACCAGTGTTCTTTTGAACCCTTCATCGCTTCTGAATTCCTCCAGAATATTTTTAGTTTGCTGCAGTTTTTAAATAGCAGAATGTATGTTCAGGTTCTTTTCCTGCAGCTGCTTACTAGTGAGGTTAATCTCGAAAAGCATATTCTACCACAAAATGAGTGAAGTCACAAATTTGAACTCGGAAGGGCCATTTGCAAGGGCTTCTGCATCTGAATGTGCCATATTGCCAGATGAGCCAGTAAAGGTAGTATCAGAAATTTCAATTAGGGCACCATAAATGTTTCCAGGTTCATAGCGAAAAGGCTTCAAAGCATCAATGCCACTCTCCCATCTTGTCTGACTAAGTGGTTTCACAGTTAGAGAATTCACATGGCGAGTCAGAATCTCCCAACGGCGTGTTGAGCCTGAGAAAAACACATAAACACATTGCACCAGGTCAAAGAAACTGCTTGCCTCCAAACAGCATCTAGCAGCATCATTGACAACCAAATTCAGAGAATGCACACTGCAAGGAACAAAAAAGGGCCCTAGGATTGATTTCCATCATTCTCCTTTGCACACCATTGTCTTTACCCTTCATATTACTCCCATTATCATAGCCTCGGCCACGTAATTTTTCAACAGATAATGACGTTGTTTCAAGCTCTTGTAGAATAGTTTGTCATAAATGCTCCAGTTGTCTCCTTCAATGGTACGAAACCCAAAAAATGTTACTTTATGAGCACTTCAACATTATCTTCATTTGAAGACTTTTCCATAGCCACAAAACAAATGATCGTCATTTGTTCAACGTGACTCACATCTGGTGTACAGTCCAGTATTATTGAAAAGTATTTTGCAGAATGGGCAGCTTCTACAATTTTCATTTTAATGGCATTTGCTACGATTTGAGTCACTTCATTCTGCATATTTTTTCCTAAGTAATGAACCTGTGTTGATGATCAGTTATTTTACATAGATGCTCCTTCATGACTGGATCAAACAAAGGTAGGTATTCAACAAATTTTTAAAAGTTTCCATTACCTGGAGTGTATAATTTTTCATTTCTACCACGTCCACGGAATGCAAAATTTTCCCCACCAAGAACTCTGACTAAAGCAATCAGATGTTCTAATATTTGTTGCCAATATTCTTCCTTTTCCTTGATCACATGTAAATTTTCTTCATCGATAAGTTTTCCTTTTTTTCAATTTTTGTAATTCAAGTTCTTTCCAATTTTGAAAACACTCCAAATGTTCTGTACTACTTTCATGTGAAGAGAGAATTGAAGATATGTTTTTCCAGTCCTTCGAACCATTTTCAGTAAGTGATGTACCAGTTCCTTGATTTCTAAACAACTTGCAGCAAAAGCAAAACACAGAGTCCTTCGACACTGAATATTGTAACCAGTTTTGATGAATTTCTTCCCCATTAATGAGTTTCCTCTTGTAATGCTGAGCAGAGAATTTTCTTTTATTCCCATCCTTAGAGAAGGGAAATTCATGAACTTGTTCTGGTCCATGTTCCGCGAGTATTTGCCGCACATTGTCATCACATCTCGGCCATAAAGCTGGGTCCCCACACTGTAACTTGTTTGTAACTTCCTCATCCTTTCTTCCTTCAACTTCATTTACTTAAATTTCAGTATGTCTCTCTGAAGGTGAATAAATTTTCTCCACTTCCATATCAGTCTGATGCTGTGACGTCACAAATTGAAAAAAAATTCACTAAAATGTTATTTATTTTTGCAGTAAATAAAAGATTTGACTTGGTAATAAATTCTCAGAAATGTAGAGAAATTAATTATAATTCATATTCCCTCCATACGTGCGTGGGAATTGAAATAATGACATCTTTGTTATTTTATTTCTATTTTTTTCATCTTTTTCATTTTTTTTTTCAATTTGATTTTTTCCTCGAATTTGGCACCCCATTTAACTTGGCACTGTAGGCGACCGCCTAGTTCGCCTATATGGACAGGACGCCCCTGATGATAACTCTGTTCGGGGAATGGTTAAAACTAAAAGAACGTTTTTACCAGTATAAACCGTGCCTCTGCTAGAGACGTTTGTTGGTATACCTACACCTGTAGAACTACACTGCCAAATCCTTTCAAGTGCAGACAAGACTTAAGATGTTCTCTCTTTCATCCTTCCTTCCTTCTCTATCTGTCTGAAGGCATGTTGAGAGTCTTATATGTTTGTAAAATGTCAAGTTCCTCAGATGCAGGGTGTTGTAGAATTACCTTTTTAGTATTATTAATTGTTCAGTAGACAACAGCCTGTTTTACCTATGGTTCATAAGGCATGATAGGTTTTACGGGACAAAGTAGAAGACATTTCTTTTTTCCCCTAGTGTTTTTTATTGTAATCAGTCGAAAAATGAGGGTTTTACCGCTGCTGTAATTCTCAGTACCTCTGGCTATTCAAATGGCATGTTAGTTACTTCAGAATTACTTCTTAAGCACAACATTTTAGTACTCCTTCGGTTTTTGCTAATTGCTATTTTCTGATTGTTATTACTGTACTTCACTGTCTGTATATATATCTTCTCTCTCTTTCTCACTCACGCACACACACACACACAGTCACTCATAGCTCTCTTTGCTTAAGACATGCAGAGCAGATATTTGCATTCTCCCATTTCCTGTGTTTTGTAGCTCTCTGGGAGATGATTTGTAGAGTGTAAGTTGTATTTCAATTTCTAAGAACGATCAGAGGTACCATGTCAATTTTAGAAAGGTACAGGAGTGGGAAATAGTTGTTGAAGCAGAAACGGCAACAAACAAAAACTGCTGATATTACAGATAGAGCCCTGGGCAGATACAAAAATGAGTATCCACATCCAGTACGCATCCGCAAAAATTATCTGTGGATATCCGCGGATTTGCAGGGCTCTACACCAGGGCCCCACTTAGGCTCTGAGCCGCATGTGCACACCCCCACTCCCACCCCGCTGCAGCCCGGTTGGGGAGAGCTGAGCCACATAGGCAGCTATGAGGAGCCCGCACAGAGTCGCGGACCCTCCACCTGCCCTTGGCCAGGCGAGGAGTCCAGGGGGCAAGGACACAGCTGGGGGCTGCTCTCAGCACCCCCGCACTGTGAGCAGGTGGAGGGTCTGCCGTGGCTCCCTGGCCGGGCTCCACACTGGCCGGACTGGGGGGGGGTGTGTAATCTGTAGAGCTGCCCAGGGCAGGTGGAGGGTCCGCTGCAGCTCCCCACAGCTGCCTGCCTGGCTCTTACTGTGGTCGGGCTGTGGCTCCAAGCTCCCCTTGCTGGAGCTGGGTTGGGAGAGCTGCACTGGCAACTGTGGGGAGCCTGGGTCCCTCCAACCGCTTTGGGCGGGAGGAGGTCTGGGGGACAGGGACAAGGGCCAGGGGCTGCTCAGGTAAAAGCCGGGCAGGTAGCTGTGGGGAGCCGCTGCAGACCCTTCACCTGCCCTGGGCACGGGCCTGAGCAACACTCCCCCCGCCCCCCAGTGTCTGTTCTCCCCCAGGCCACCTGCCCAGTGGCCCTGGCTCCCAGGCCCCCTGCCCAGGGCAGGTGGAGGGACCCAGGCTCCCCACAGCTGCCAGCCTAGCTCTCCCCGACCCGGCTCCGAAGTGGGGGGGCTGGCGATGGCTTGGTGCCGCAGCCTGGCTACAGTAAGAGCTGGGTGGGCAGCTGTGGGGAGCCATGGCGGACCCTCCACCTGCCCTGGATGGGGGGCCTGAGCAGCCCCCAGCCCCTGCCCCTGCCCCACAGACCTCCTGCCCAGGGCAGGCGGAGGGTCTGCGCCACAGTTCCTTACAGCTGCCCTCCCAGCTATTACGGTCAGAGCCATGCACAGATACAAAATTTTTATCGGTTTCAGAGTAACAGCCGTGTTAGTCTGTATTCGCAAAAAGAAAAGGAGGACTTGTGGCACCTTAGAGACTAACCAATTTATTTGAGCATGAGCTTTCGTGAGCTACAGCTCACTTCATCAGATGCATACTGTGGAAAGTGCAGAAGACATTATATACACACAGAGACCATGAAACAATACCTCCTCCCACCCCACTGTCCTGCTGGTAATAGCTTATCTAAAGCCATTTCCAGCACAAATCCAGGTTTTCTCCCCTCCACCTCCTCCCCCCCACAAACTCACTCTCCTGCTGGTAATAAAAATTTGTATCCGCGTCCTCTCTGCTATCCGCAAAAATGGTCCACAGATATAAAGCGGATACCCACTGATTTGCAGGGCTCTAGTTACGTCTGCCGATGATATGAGAACTGGCTGGTTGTGTGGATGTGTAGCATAGTCACAGCATTGTTAGAGAAAAGGTTTAAAAATATGTATAAATATAATGCAGCTTAGTTTTAAAATTGTGACTCTACTTTGATCAGTGAGAGGCAAGATTTGTTGAGGAAAAAGAAGAAAGGAAATAACCATGAGATCATGAAAATCACCTTGACCTTTGCCTGAAGATTCTTTCTTTTACTGTACATCTTTTGACATTTTTGATAACCATGTCATTACAAAAAGGGGGGGAAATTCCCACCTCGCATGACAAGCCACCTCACAGAGACACATTTTGTCACAGGCCATTAATGTTCGTCATTACATAGCTTAACGTGGCTGCCTCTTCTCTTCACTGAACTCTACACAGATTTATCTTGGAGGGCATCCATGGGGCCGGGAGGGAAGAAATGTTGTGAAGCTCTGTGCTTAGAGGCTTCCTCTCTTGTGTAGCATGTTGAAAAAGCCAGTCGCCCAGAGGGGGCTTGTATTGAGTTGTTGGTGAGTAACACATGGCTTCAGTGTCACTTTGGTTTTAATAGGAAATGCTTGTTCTTTAGAGATGGCTGAAGCCTGGGTGCTTCAATTGAGCTCCCTGGGGCAGGAATTATGGTTAGCTCATGCTGGAGCACACTATGTAGTGGGAGGAAAAGGTTCACATGCTCTCCTAAGGCAGTTGCTTTGCAAAGCTGCATTACGGAGCTAGCAACGACGGTCAACATACTTCAGTTGGAAAACTGCTGTCTTTCCGGATTTATTGGGCTTTAATTAAAGTTACGCCTGTTCTCTGTTTGAGTACTTGTCACGTGGTAAGTAGTATACCAATATCCAGGGCAAGAAAGCATTGCCACTTCTCAAGCCCTGCTGCTGTTACTTTTTGCTATTTCTGTACAAATCTCTATCTACAATGCTGTGATAAATATAAAGGGAAGGGTCAACACCTTTAAATCTCTCCTGGCCAGAGGAAAAACCCTTTCACCTGTAAAGGGTTAAGAAGCTAAGACAACCTCGCTGGCACCTGACCTGCATTCTTGCTCTGGTCCGGGCAAAAGCAAAACACACACAGAGAGAACCCTTTGTCCTTTCACCTGTAAAGCATTTTTCCTCTGGCCAGGAGGGATTTAAAGGTGTTTACCCTTCCCTTTATATTTACAACAAATGCCCACTTATGTTGGAAGAAAAGGAGGACTTGTGGCACCTTAGAGACTAACAAATTTATTTTGAGCAGAAGCTTTCATGACCTACAGCTCACTTCATCTGATAAAGTGTAGCTCACGAAAGCTTATGCTCAAATAAATAGGTAGTCTCTCAGGTGCCACAAGTCCTCCTGTTCTTTTTGCGAATACAGACTAACACGGCTGCTGCTCTGAAACCTGTCACTTATGTTGAGGAAGCCATGAAATCTTTAAAGGAAGTACAAGATAAAAGAGAGAACGCAAAAAGTATCTGATCTCTGATTTATATATACACCAGTAACTGTGATATCCAGATGCTGATATAATCTCTCGGTTTCACTTATAAAGCACACAGCAGAATGTCTCCAAAATACATGCACCAAGTCCTGTTGTATACCCCAAAGGGTGGAAAAGTGGCAACAATCCAGTGCTACAGCTGTTGGGTGTAAGAAGTCCTACAGGGATTGTGTTGGAGGGAACAAGGTGGCACACTACACTATTCGGGCTTTGAATCTCGCTGTTAACTTGGTCTGGATTCCTATCCCACAATTCGTCATCCAGGGACCAGGAAGTGCGGGGCTACTGTCACCTAAAATCATCATGTTACAATGCTACTTGTTGCATTGCTACAAAATCAGTCCCCAGTGTCATCCGTCCTCAAAGTATTTCAGAGACAATGTCTTCTAGGGCATTGAGAAGGCAGTGATTTCTCTTCCAGGAAGAGTGTCACAGAAATGGCTTTCCTTCTGCAGATCTTTGTTACGTGTTGTTTTGCCTCGTTAAATTGCCTTTGCAGTTCCCGATTAGAAAAATAACACAAACGACAAAAGAAACTACCATAAGTAGGCCTAAATCAATGCACGATTGGAGACAGAGACTCTGGGAAAGATCCTCTCAGTTGGCTTAAATTGTCATACCTCCATTGTCTTCAGTGTTATCAAGGGAGCTGTGATAATTTACACCAAGGATCTGCTCCAGTCCATAACTACATGGAAAGAGTAGAACAGAGGGACAGCTAGGAGACAGGGCCTTTCATACCCTTTATTTCAGAGTGTATCATGAACAGGTGCTGTTCACTTGCCTCAATCCCAGTAGTTTTAGTGTTATTAGGGATACCACGGCTTGCAAGGTAAGGCATTTGACTCACCTTTCTTTCTCATACTAGCCAACGTTTTCAGTGATGTGTTCCGAGTATTAGTCTAATGACTTCCAGCAGTGGAGACTTGCCAAATCGTCATGAAAATTTGCCAGACACAGAATCTGCTTGTCTATGCTTTTACACAAGGATGAACATAGTGAAAATTTTGGGACACCGAATGAGCAATTTAATTTGATTACACAAAAAACAATTAATTGCCCTAAGCAAGTATAGGTGAATAGGATTCTGCAAACCTGCTTTAATGCAGGTTTTCAAGCCCAAACTCTCATGCTTAGAGAACATTTACAATTATGTCTATATTCCTTTCTTTCTCCCCCTTTCTCTACCCTGTTGATGGGCTTCAGGTGGGTGGGTGTCCAGACTCAACTGAACCAGTAGATGGGACCAGAAACAAATGTTTCTACAGGAGTCAGTGTAAACAAGGGGATATCTTGTTATTAATTGTCTGTCATCTTCATTTGTGTTCTGTCTAAGGCAAAGCTTAGCTGACAACAGAAGCTGCACATTCCCCTTACTATGTTTATAACTATGGAACTGTGTATTTTTCAATTTTGAGAAATTTTCCCTTGCATTGCATATCAAATATAGTGACTAATCAGAAATATCTTTCCGATATGCTGGTAGGTATTAGCAAGAATGTATATTCCACCTTCTGAATTGCATATAAAGTAGAAAGCATCATCTAACTCTCTCCTTATTAAAACAAATGTTAGAAAGGACATGCCAAATTATCTTTTTTTTTTTTTTCCCTCTGCATGGAGTCTTTCAGGGTTGTTTTTTTTTAATCACTAATTTTGTCATTTAGCTCAGAATTTCCTAATATTGGCAGTCACAGAAGACAAGGTAAAATGTCTGTCTCATAAGTCTATGATATGCAAAATAATATCTCCTAGGTATAGTCAAAGATTCATTCAGAAGGTTCTACTGATATTGATAAACCTTGAGAAAACTTTGGTTAACCTTATATTGTGTCAGTCCCAGGATAATTTGTCATAACTTCTGAAACATGAATGGATATTTAGCTTTTACTTCAAATTTATTAATCCCATTTCCTACTCCTTCACTTCTTTTGTTGCCTGTAATTCAAGGGCAAAAAGTAAAGCATGTTTGATGAGTCAGTCTTTGTAGAGCTAGAAATAATAGACTGAAACGTTAATGATATGCAAAGGAGCCTTGAAATGAGTTTAAGAATTTGTGGAAAAAGTTAAAGATTGTTTAAAAAAAAAAAATGAGCTTAACAAAACAAAACTTACACTGACTTTTTAAAAAACTTTTTATTGTATGCATCATGTGATAAACTAGTTTATGGTTTTATCTAAATGTGATCTTTTGGGCAACAGGAATTGTATGATTGTAAGAACTGCAAAAGATCACTGCAATGTACATCTTTAAAGAAATGGGCATTTATCATCTGTTTTACCCTCTTTGGAGCATTGGCAGTGCCATACTAAGAAATGGGTACCCTCTATTAAATTTCACCACTGAATATGGTGTATGTTCATTTTTTTTAATGATGCTTACTTTAATCTATGCAGACAGCCATGAAAACGCTTCTTACTCAGTTGCCAGCTGTCATTTCTAATGAGGCACTTGATTATGATAGTAAAGTGTATGTGAATGTGGGGGACATATAAGAACCTAGATAGACAGAAACCTCCAAAAAGCTCTTTGCCTTTTCTTCAAAGCCAAGTGTTGACACTGGAATATTCATGGATCTTAGAAAACAAGTGCAATTACTAATATTATTGATAGTGCTCAAAGCTAGCAAAGATTAAGAAAATTACTACTGTATATCAATGATTTTAGAAATGACTCTGGAATGGTTTTCCAGGGGTAGTTGTGGAAGCCCCATAGTGTGAGTCATTTAAAACCAGACAGTACAAAATACTCTTAAAATACACCACAGGAAACAGTCTTGCTTTGGCAAGAAATAGAGTGGATGAGCCAGAAAGTCTTTTCCATCTCTAACTTCTGTGACTGCCTGAGATGTTTAGCCATTAAGTTTCTCTTGCACACTTTCCCAGCTGTCTGTCAGGGTTCTACAGGCAATGTGTTAAGTGTCAAAAAATTAAGTAGCTTCAAGCTTTAATAATCTATTCTTACAAGGTTCAGTGAACACATTTTAAGTATGACTTATTCAAGTGGGGACTGACACTTTTGACAACTGCTGGTTGTATATCAAAACAGCAACAAAAAAATTGGCTTTGCAAAGATGGCATTGGCAAATCCCTCACAGCCAAAAAAATATCATCAGCTCTTTGTATTAATCTGCTTCATCCAGATGTGAATCGTTGCATTTCTATACTCAGATCCTATTAATATTCACCTCAATTTAGGTTATTAGAAATCTGATTCTAATATGTTGGGAGGGGAAAAAGGATACAGATGGGATGTTTTTAAGAGGTCTCTGATGATGAAACACGAGTGCAGTTGTTAAAGGGTTAATTAAGCATGCATTCTGAGTGGACTAACCTTCTGTCAGAAATTTCTAAAATGACCAAAATAACCCAAACTCCAAATAAATGTCCAAAGTAACATTTTAAATTCATGCAGTGCTAATGTGACCTGCATGTATTATATATTCAGCCTTACAATCTCAAATACTGAGAAGATATTTAACTCATTGGACATCCTCTGTTGACAGTACATATCTTCACCCGTTGAAGGCCTCTGAACAACAAAAAATAACTCCCTTCATTTGAGATGAGACAGTTCCCTAAAAGAAGGGTGAACGTAACGATCACAGCCCATTACTCTGACTGCAGTGTGTGCGTGACCATGAACCTTGAAAACACTTTTCAGAGTAACAGCCATGTTAGTCTGTATTCGCAAAAAGAAAAGGAGTACTTGTGGCACCTTAGAGACTAACCAATTTATTTGAGCATGAGCTTTTGTGAGCTACAGCTCACTTCATCGGATGCATACCGGATGCTTCATCAGATGCTGCAGTTTCCACGGTATGCATCCGATGAAGTGAGCTGTAGCTCATGAAAGCTCATGCTCAAATAAATTGGTTAGTCTCTAAGGTGCCACAAGTACTCCTTTTCTTCTTGAAAACACTGCTGCTTGTCCTTTTAAAGCTGACATCTCGAACCGGGTGATCTCGGATTCTAGGCTTTAAACATATGTATGTAATGCAAGTCTCTCTCCCCTAATAGGACTTCCTCACCACCCAGGATCAGACTTCAATTACTGGAATTTCTAAACACCTTTGCTGAATGCTTGGTCTTATTTTTAATAGTAATTTGTGTCTTTGTGCTTTCCCACATGCCTGACTTCTCTGGTACAAAGTAGACGGCTGTGCCATACTGATGGTTTGCAATGATAAATTTCCCATTAACTTTACTTGCCGCCACACCAGAGCAACCAAGACAAAAACAAAATGATTCCAGCTAACTAATTCTAGTTGAAGAGAGTTCCAGGTCCTCCTTTCTTTAATGTCACTGCTGTCCTGTGGTGACCTGATACTGAGATGTATTGTGTTCCCCCTGACGTATGTTACAGGAAGTAGTGACCTGACCTTTTAAAAATTTTATTAACATTTATGCGTTTATTTTAGTGTGTGATGTTGAGAGAAAAATTATTTTTCATTCAAAGAGACAGAGGACTTCCTGGGGCCTGGATTGATTTTTCATTTTTGTAGTTGCATATTTAAAACCGCTTCTATCTGAAGTATCCTTACCTAATCTAGCTGTCTGTTTATCTGTCTTTGTGATATGTAAGTAGTTATAATGTGCCTGTCACAATGTTATCTATACACTAAGGGCTTGATTCATAGTCTGTTGAAATAAGTGGAAAGGCTTCCTTTCAATTCAGTGGATTTTGGTCTCGAATGATGAAATTTTGGGTTTGGGAAGAAAGTATATGAAGCAAGTAAAAAAGTCTTGACCTTCTCTTACCCCAGAGACTCCTTAGGCTGCCACCTGTTGCAACGGGGTGTTTGTGTGTGTTCGGGGGAGAGGAATGAATATCTTGTCAGCCCTATGGGTTAGGGAAGTTATTTCAGGAACTGAGTGGCAGCATTTGTAAGATGGACTCACGCTCCACACTGTACTGGACCACACTGTAGGGGTCTGGTAATCCCTGATGAGGCTCAAGAGCGACTGGAATGTTAATTTTACTTTCATTAATACAGTTCAAGAAAGGAAAAAAATCAAACAGGCAAAACTGGAGAGGGAAACTACAAGTCAAGCCTCAGAATGCTCTCCATAAAGTCCCCACCTAAAGAACCTAATGCAATCAAAGGTTTATCAAGTAGGTAAGGATAGCAGGGTTTCCTATGCTGCTATGCCACTCCTCCCTGTCAACTGCTTTAATGGGAAGGCCATCAGACACACTGAACATGCCACATTCCCTCATGGTAGTGGACAGAATTTTGGCTTGTTTTGCCAGCTGTCTCACTAGTTTTCCTGCCCTTTCCCAGAAGCCTCTTTGTCCCCAGCTGGTTGAACAGGGAATCTTCAATAGCGTGGGTCTCTGAACCATAGTAACCAGCAATTTGCCATGCTGACTTGACCACTTAGACACACTTCTGTACAGTGATCTGAATGACCTGGTTGTAAGTGATCACAACCCCCCAAAAATGTGTGCAATACAACCAAAGGCAAAGTAATATAACTGGGAATCAAGAGTGCAGGTTACACCTACAGGAGTGGTGGCTCTGTCTTGGAAAGCAGTGACTCGGAGGAGGACTGGCTTGATTTGACTCTTTTATGCTGGTGTAAATCACGTATAGCTAATAAGGTGGGGGAAGTTGCACCAGTGTAAGACCAGTGTGAGAGCAGGATCAAGGCATTGGTGGGTATGCCCTGTGGTTATGGAACCAATTTAATTTTGAGAAACCTAAATGTTTTAGTTCATAAATCACTGAGTATCTTGAGCAAGATACTTCCTCAATGTCATTTTTTTGTTGGTTCCTCAGAGCAAAGGACTGGGAGCCAGAAACGCCAGAGCTCAAATCCCAGCTCTGCCACTGACACCATCTGTATCCTCTCTGCCTCCATTTAATCCTTTTACTAAATGAAGATTCTACCACATACCTCCTTCCGTCCCATGTCTGTCATAACAAAGAATTAGGTAATGGCTGTAAAATACTTTGGTGAAGGTGAAGACTGTTGTATCATATTTATATTTCCCAACTCACAGGATCTGCCTCTTCCATCTGTCTAGCCATTCAAATAATAACAATTTTAAAACATACACAATAATAATGATTGAAATTACTATCCTAGAAACCATACCGTCCATTAGCGAGAACTATATCAGCCAGCTGACTTATCAAAGAGGCACTGCCCCTCTGCACACATGTGCGTTGTCTTCATCGTTATGTAGCCATCTTGCTTTATTACATCCTTATTAGAATGAATGTTTTCCACATCTTTATGGAGTACCTGTTAATAGCATTTACTTGATTTAAGGAATGGCTCCAGTATATGAACACAACTCATTTCGATGAATAAATTTAGCACTTTAATGCTATTTATTTACTCCGCACTATAAAATGTAATGTAATAAATAATGGGTCCCACAGGGGTGTGGGGTAAGTCAGTGATCATCTTCTCAGTAGGCAGATGAACACAGCTCGAGTACAGAAATAATGATCAAAATTCACAGTGCTCCCTGGGATCTTATTTAAATACGTGAATCTAATAAAGAAGGAATTACAATGCTTAACAGTGTGCTTAGTGCTGAGATCTGAATGTAATGAGACTGGGTGTGGGGAATGCACAGCCACATTAGCTAAATCTGAAAACATCAAATCAGCCTCAAATCAGAGGTCTGGGCAGCTAGAACTGAGAGATCTAATGCTAGCCTGCACGTCTTCCTTCCTTGATGGCAAATGGAGGTTCAGGGCTATATATTTCCTGTATATCTTACTGTCCAAAACCTGCTGTTGAAGGCTAATTTGGGGTTTTCAAGATTTAGCTAATAGAACTGTACCCATAACTCACATAAATGAAGACTGAGAGAGAAAGGGGAGGTGTGGTGTGTGTGTGTTTATATATATCCCATATATATTATATATAAAAATCTATGTTAAAATTTTATTAAGGATGAAAATCAAGAAGTTAGCAAATGCCAGAGTTAAGGTTGCCTGTTCTGGCTTGCACGTGTTTGTTTTACGAATGCTGTGTTGGTCACTATTTCTCTGATCACAGGTGCCCCAAACCGAATCAGATCTGCTGGGTAGTAAGCGGTTGGTATGCTTGGGATAGCCTGATCATGTCCCAGTCTAAGATTGGGAGAATTGCAAAAATCCTCACTGACACAGCTAAGGGCAAGAGGCCCAAGACCTGAGCTGGGTGCAGTCAGAGAGACCAGAAAGGCAGCAAGCCCTGCAACTGGGACATCCTCCTTTTACAGACAGTTTTCATAGTAGATCTGCACTTGCAAGGCAAATCATTAAGAATTGCAGGCCCCCATTATATTTGGATACAGCGCACATGTTGTTGCATTGTTTTAATGACTGAGAGATAGTAAGTGAAACTGGCTAGAAACCGTTCTCTATTTTCATTCTCCAAGCTTGAGAGAAGTGCAGAAATAAATACATAAATAGTGAAAAAAGTGAAAATTTAATATTTGTAATAATCAAAGGTATCTAATTCAGTAACCCATGTAAGGGAATTTGTTTATAATAATGTCCTTTTTAACCTGTCTGTATTGCTGGTAGCATTTTTTGTGGGGAAAAAAGTACCTTTTTTCCTTCTAATTGCCAGCCCTGCAAACTCCACCTGGAATCTTTACTTCTTCTCTCCATCATCGGTTAAAAGAAAGAAAGAAAGAAAGAAAAAGATTCTGTAGGCCATCGTATGTCCTTAATTACAACCATACCAGCAATATTGTCTTAAAATATTCCCTCAGTAATGTCTTTCAGCCTCGTTCAGTGGGTTTCCTCAGGTATAGCTGATTAATAAATAATTCAGTAACTGATGCACAAGAAGGAATAGAATCCACCTCAGTCTCCCAGAGCTGTATTGACTGTGCAGTAGTGAAACACAATTAAGATGAAGTGAGCTGTAGCTCACGAAAGCTCATGCTCAAATAAATTTGTTAGTCTCTAAGGTGCCACAAGTCCTCCTTTTTGCGGATACAGACTAACATGGCTGCTATGAAACCTGACAATTAAGACTGATATTTCAGAGAAGTGTCAGCAATAGAGCTAGCCACAAAGATGATAATGTCGTTCCCCTCCCCCTCGCTTCTCCCCCCCACCACCCCCGAAAATGTTGACTTTTCGGTAAAAAATCAAAAATGTTGTCCATCAACAGATAATTTTGGTGCTGTGGTACCTCGTGGAAATTGTAGTTTATATGCCTTCAGGCTCCCATTCTCCTTATGGGCCAAGCTTCCTGACTAGACTACATTTCCATTGATGCCCAATAGTCTCTTCCTTTTGCTGAGTCACCATGGTGCATGATGGGAAATGTAATCCATCTGGGAAACCTGGCCCATAGAGAAGAATTGGGGGAACAAAGCACCCAAACTACAACTCCCACAAAACATCACAGCAGCATTTCCAGATTGAACATTTCAACGTTTGGGCATTTGGCTTTTCCAAAAAAAATTTTCCAAAGAATTTTTCTATGGAAAGCAGCCACTTTTTAGGGGAAAAAAATCATTTAGTCAAAAATCCTATTTTTCATCAAAAACTGTTTTGATGGAAAATTTTGCACCAGCCTAAGCATCAGATAGAATACACCCAGGGAGCAGATCTGTTGAGCAAGAAGGTGCCATTTTTGTATAGACCCTTTTCCAAGTAGGGCCCACACTATAAAAAGAAATGTAATTTACATCTCACTCAGACAGTTGGAATTCCCAGTTGTCTATAGTCTGTTAAATTTCTTTTCATTTTGGCTAAATAAATCATTTCCTGCATGTGAGAATAGAGCTGTCTCTGTCCTTCTGTATATAGGAGCCATTTCACACACGCTATTCATACAGCACATGAAAGGCATCTTGCAGAAATAATTTGGGTTGGCTATTTTTTAGCTGCATCAGCAAAACCACTGCAGAGGTCTCTTCAGTCCTTGCTACACATCGTTGAGTAAAAGAAGTCTCTTGCTGCTGGAGGATTATGACCAGACAGATGCGTCTGCTAAGATCAGTTTTGCTTCTTACTGGGCAATCATTTCTCTTTTATCTCTGTAGAAAGCCTCTATGATGGGTGGTATTTGGGGGGTGTCCAACTGGTGGAATCACAGGATCACCCATATTACCTCGGAGGCATGGTAGGCCTCAGTTTGTTGAGGTTGTATACTCTTCTGGGAGGTGTGGGGTGGGGTTTGAATAGCCTCCTTGGAACAAGCTATAATATGCTGATTCCAGCATTCATGGCTGCCTGCACCTGCCTCGGTCTCATTAATGGGATCACAGACTCTATCCAACCTGATTGTCTTCTAGGCATGCTGTTGGGACACAAAGAGCATACTTGGTGCCTTCTCTCGGTGTCCTAGAATGTGTGCAAGGGAGGGGTTAGGTAGCAGGATCTTACTGGCTGCGCTGAAACAGAGGAGATGAAAAGGGTGTCTTATGCTGTGCCATTGCCAGCCATGTCTGTTTTTAGAGGAAGAATAAGAATAGACTTGATGGGGGAGGAACCAGTTTCTTCAATCCCTCTCCTCCTTTCCCCTAATTAGGAAGCTCATACACCTTTCATCCTACAGTCATGTCATTCTCACCCCTTTGGCCTTTTTCCTGTTTAAAAAACAAAAAGACACTTTATTCTGGCCATTCTCAATTGCAGCATTTTGGCCACTCAGGGATGTACCATTTTTGACCATGCTGTTTCCACTACCTTAGGACTACCTTTTTGTTGAGCTTCTGCAAGGAACTGCCTCATTTGGGGCAGCAAACTGTAAAATCCAGAATACGTTCTGTGAGCTTAAAAAATGTAATATGCAGCAGCAGGAGCTGCCCCATTGCCAGGTGGGAGAAATTGGTTTTATTCCCAGGCCTTCCTGCTCAAAGGTGTAGAAGCTGGTAATACAATGAAGGTTAAAGGGTGGCATGAGGTAAAGGAGAAGTAATGTGGTGATAGTCCATTTGATTGTGCTGGCACCTGGCTAAGGTGTTGGGTAGCCTTTTGTCTCTGGGGAACTGGTTTGAAGTTGTTTCCCCAGAGTTGGAACATGTCTTATACATCAGAATTTTGTAACTTTACATACAATGTTGCCACACACGTTTTACCAGGACAATAGTATTCAGCATATTATGAGTTTTCAAGTGATACCTCAGAAGGCAACTTTGTACAAAATCCGTGATAGTTTTCTTAAAGGGTACAGACTGTCACAGTTGGTAATTGATTTTTGGAAATGAAATGAAGGAGATGAAGGAATAAATGAAACCTTTCCTTTTTAAAACTCAGTCAAGTTGCACTTCAGTTACAATGTCTCTGGTAAGAAAAATATTTTGGAATGTTTGGTTATGCCAAGTAACAATGGATGAAAAGCTGAGGCTATGGCACTTTGTTTCCAAAATGTCACCAGGAGTAACTTCATATGCTTTGTAGTTTCTCTATAGCTGGTGGAGGAATGGAGTTAATGGGGTCTGAATGGCAACAAATTGGTTGCCATCAACATCTACTGACAATTTTTGTGAGATGGTGTCTGAGACATTGTAAATGCAGTGCGTGTCTTTCTCTGAATCTCAGTGGGCTTTGATGGGGTCCTACATTTGGAATAAAATATCTCCATAGAGTCTTACATAACACGGTATGAAAAGTGTTGCTAATTAATATTTCATTGGTGTCCACTCTATCTGTCCAGTATGCAGTCAAGATAGGTGTGGTAATATCTTTTATTGGACCAACTTCTGTTGGTGAGAGACAAACTCTCTGACAAACAGAAGTTGATCCAATAAAGGATATTAACTCACCCACCTTGTCTCCTTAATATCCTGGGACCAATATGGCTTCAACTACACTGCATACAGGATGCAGTCAGGTAGATGGTGGCTTTGGTGCAAAACTTTCACTGTGGAGAACAGGTGGAATGTGGGAGTTCATAGGGGGCTTAATAAAGACCATCTTTACACCTCACCATTGAGAAGAAAGTAAGAGCATTTGACTGTCATTTATTTATCTATCTATACAGATATTTGACTCTGTGTGTGTGTGTGTGTGTGTGTGAGTGATGTAATGTACTATTTATTATAAACACCTCTAGCCCGATATAACGTGACCCGATATAACACGAATTCGGATGTAACGTGGTAAAGCACCACTCTGGGGGGCGGGGCTGCATGCTGCGGCGGGTCAGTGTGTCTGGCTCCAACACGCTGCTTTGAGCGGTGTGTTAAGGGTGCCGGGCCGGGGCCGAGGGGTTGGATAAGGGGCAGAGGCTCTCAGGGGACAGGGAGCAGGGGGGGTTGGATGGTTCGGAGGTTCTGGGGGTGGGGCGGTCAGGAGACGGGGAACCAGGGCGTTGGATAGGGCTTAGGAGTCCCCGGGGGCCTGTCAGGGGTGGGGGTGTGGATAGGGGTCGGGGCAGTCAGGGGACAGCGAGCTGGGGGGTTGGGTAGTGGGTCTCTGGAGGGGGCGGTCAGGGGACAAGGAGCAGCAGGGCTTGGATAGGGGGTGGGGTTTTGGGAGGGGTGGTTAGAGGCGGGGGGGGGTCTCTGGAGGGGGTAGTCGGGGGGGTTGGATGGGTCGGGGGTTCTGAGGGGTCAGTCAGGGGGCGGGAAGTGACTATTAATAATAGAAATGCTTGAGGCCAAAGAAAGTTCGATATAACGCAGTTTCACCTATAACGCGGTAAGATTTTTTGGCTCCCGAGGACCACATTATATCGGGGTAGAGATGTATATATGAAACAAAGCATGAAAAGACAAGAATATAAACCAGCCTGCAGAAGTTGAGTGGTCACTAGTTCACGTGTTCTTGGGTTAGAACATCTGTCACCTTACAAAAAGAAAAGGAGGACTTGTGGCACCTTAGAGACTAACCAATTTATGTGAGCATAAGCTTTCATGAGCTACAGCTCACTTCATCGGATGCATACTGTGGAAACTGCAGAAGACATTATATACATAGAGACCATGAAACAATACCTCCTCCCATCCCACTCTCCTGCTGGTAATAGCTTATCTAAAGTGATCACTCTCCTTACAATGTGTATGATAATCAAGGTGGGCCATTTCCAGCACAAATCCAGGTTTTCTCACCCCTCCCCCCACACACAAACTCACTCTCCTGCTGGTAATAGTTTATCTAAAGTGACCACTCTCCTTACAACGTGTGTGATAATCAAGGTGGGCCATTTCCAACACAAATCCAGGTTTTCTCACCCCTCCCCCCACACACACAAACTCACTCTCCTGCCTGGATTTATGTTGGAAATGGCCCACCTTGATTATCATACACATTGTAAGGAGAGTGGTCACTTTAGATAAACTATTACCAGCAGGAGAGTGAGTTTGTGTGTGGGGGGAGGGGTGAGAAAACCTGGATTTGTGCTGGAAATGGCCCAACTTGATTATCATACACATTGTAAGCAGAGTGATCACTTTAGATAAGCTGTACTTGTGGCACCTTAGAGACTAACCAATTTATTTGAGCATGAGCTTTCGTGAGCTACAGCTCACTTCATCAGTGAAGCTGTAGCTCACGAAAGCTCATGCTCAAATAAATTGGTTAGTCTCTAAGGTGCCACAAGTACTCCTTTTCTTTTTGCGAATACAGACTAACACGGCTGTTCCTCTGAAACCTTTAGATAAGCTATTACCAGCAGGAGAGTGGGGAGGGAGGAGGTATTTTTTCATGCTTTATGTGTATATAATAAGATCTTCTACACTTTCCACAGTATGCATCCGATGAAGTGAGCTGTAGTTCACGAAAGCTTAAGCTCAAATAAATTGGTTAGTCTCTAAGGTGCCACAAGTACTCCTTTTCTTTTTGCGAATACAGACTAACATGGCTGTTACTCTGATCACCTTACATAAATCTCCTAGAAAACCATGGAAAGTAGATTCCTTGGACATACAATTTGAAAAATGGACCTACAACAGTTACTTTTAGGAACTTCAGAGCAATCTACAGGAATCCTGACTCTGACTTCATTTTCATGGAAAGATTCTTCCCTCACCTCCACTTTGTAAGCTCAATATAATTGAGTAAAATTCCTACCAAGCCTTGAATGGATTTCAAAGCGTATTTGTGTCACGGACCCACAAATGACCTCTAAATCCTACTGACTGTTTGCCTGAATATGTTTTATTTCCTAACCATGGAAGCATTGGATGAACTTTTCACACTTGTACATATTAAAGCATTTCACAGATTAACAAGATGAGTGGCATCATTTCTTCTTAATATATGACACCCACCTCTGTAGTATCTGGGTGTTATAAAGAAGAAAAGTATTAGAGGCTTTTATAAAAACCACTGTAATAAACTGTAATAAACAGCTGTATTGATCGACCTCAGTTTAAATGAAGACAGCTGCTCCATTTTAGTTATTCAGGTGTTCACTAACCTATTCATTACCCATGTCTTCATACATTTAATGCCTTCATACATTTCTTACCCTTATTTTTAGGTATAGAGGCCATCATTTTGTCAGTAGTCTGTTCTAAGATTTCCAAGATTTACAGGAAAAATTTGACATCCTGATATCTTTAAAGTTTAATTGGTTTTGCCAGGTGTCCTCTTGGTTCTATTATTATTCTTGTTTGTTAGTTACAATATGCCATTAGTGGAGCGCCAGGCATTTTAGGTTTGAAATCAATCTCTGAGTATGGGCATGAGTCTTCCTCATACTTTCCGCCCCTCCCCTATTGATGATTGATGTTAACTGAATGTGCTGCCAAGCCTAGAAAAATAATGTTCATGCTATTGATTTTATTTAACTTTATTTTCCAAAATAATTCTTTGAGAAATGGTAATTATAAAAAGAACCTTTCTGGGCCTGATCCAAATCTTGTTGAAGTTAATGGGTGTCTGGGAGCTGAATCAGATGCTTTGGTGCCTATTTGTTATGTATAAGTAGTTCATGTGTTTAGTTCATAAGCATAGTGTTGTAATATGGCATCTAATATACATTAGGCGGATCTGTTTTTAACTGCTCAGAGCTGGAGATATCAAGCCTGTTTTACTACTGCTCTGGTATAACACCGCTTTAATTTCAGTGAAATTACACCATCATAAAACTGGAATAACACAATGGTACGTCAGACTCACTGATTTGAACCATGAGGCTATTTTATCCTTGGCACAAAATATCTGACTGACTAATAGCCAAGCAGATATCATGCAGTACAGTGAAAACCCAAACAAACACAGTATGGTAAGAGGACATGTTATAGCTAGACTTCTTGGAAAGGGGAATAAGTATAGAGTTTAGCATACAGCTAAAGCTTCTTCACGTTATTTCAGAATAAGGTGAGGTATGAACTGAAGTGCTATAGCTATTCCAGAATAGCTCCCGGTCTGAACGCTCTTATTCTAGTATAAGAGTGTCCACATGAAGAGCTATTCCAGAATAGCTATTGTAGAATAGTTTATTCCATAATAACTATTCTTATCCATATCCCCATGTAGCTATGCCGTTGGTGAAAGGCATCATGAAAGAACGTAAAGCTTGAGATTTTCAGGGGATTTAACCACACCTCTTCAATAAAGTCATAAGTCAATTAAGCGAATGAAAGGAGTGGTTAGGAGAGAATTGGGGTCCTGAATCAAAAGCTTATATACCATGAACAATCATTCAAAAGAATTGTCTATCCCATTTTCCCACTGGAATACAGCCTGGCTCAATTTGTATCACTATTGCCCTGTAGGCCAACATGTTATGACTTCAGATTTCACACAGAAATTTAGGCTTAAGTGTGGATGTTTTATTACCATGGTGATGATGCTGCATGGTAAAAGGTATTAAATAAGGGTCTCTTCTACCCTGCTCTGGTAGTTGCTGTCCAAGTGGCATTTAAAGGTTCTGGGATTCTAATGCTGGAGATAATCCCTGACCAACTTTCCCTTCATTAAAATGGATTTTGATGTGCAAAGTTGCCTTCGAGCTATTGGCTGGGTACATTAGGGCTGTCCTGTTGGCTTAATATCTTAATCGTTGTCAAGGGAACCTACGACCAGATCCTGAGGTGGTGTAAATCAGTGTAGCTCCGCGGAAGCCATTGGTATTACACCAGTTTACACCAGCTGAGGATGCGGTCTGGAGAGTACAAGAGCATGTTGAGCCAGATTCCATATTATATTAGAAAAGAGAACAAACTTTGTGTAAGAAATTTATAATCTGAGCAAGAGAAATTTGTGCCATGGCCATCTCTTCACCATGCACCACATTTTCTAAACATTTTATAGATTATAGTCACAGGAAACACCTTAATATGCCAGAAAATTGTGGGCTTGCAGGAGAGGGGATCATTTGTGTGTGTTTCAAATGTGTGTTCTTTCCTTTTCACTGGAAGATACTTCCCATTCTTTAAATAGTTGGTGGTTTGGCCTTGTGAAGAAAACGGTTGTATGGGGGGAAAACAGATCAAGGAATGTTTTCAAAGTCAGCCTTTCCACCAAAACCCTTCAATCTCCTGGTTAATTTTCTGAGCACTGTGACCCTCTTGAATGTCATCTGCTCTATTCCAATTCTAAAGCCTTTCTCTCTCCTCTCTCGCTCCCTTCTCTTGTGGATCTCCTCTATTCTGTCCTCTGCCCTTTCTTCCTTTGTGATGCTTCCCTCCTCCTTCTCCTCCTGCTGCTGCCAAAGGAGTTGCATTATCTGGCTCATTCTAGCTGACACCTTTTGTTAGTGTTATCAGACAGATTAGAGTGACTAAAATCTGTGTGGGTGCTGGTGCAAATTCCTCCGGGTCAACAGGTTTGTTTCCGATGATAGCTCTCTTTGATTGCTTAGTTAGAGTGGTGATTGATCAATACCAAATTTGCAGTTTATCCCAAGTCTGAATTCTTGTGAATTTAACTAGCTGAGCACTGGTTTGCAGAGACTGTGTTTGCTTCTCTGGTTGACTCAAAGTTTGGTTGTCTCGGATATCAAGTAGATTGTCTGTCTGATTGGGCAAAACTTCTTAGTTCCTTCCTACACTAGCTGACTTTGGGAAACAACATCCACTGTTTAAAATTAGGTTTCAGAGTAGCAGTCATGCTAGTCTGTATTCGCAAAAAGAAAAGGAGGACTAGTGGCACCTTAAGAGACTAACCAATTTATTTGAGCATAAGCTTTCGTGAGCTACAGCTCACTTCATCGGATGCATTCAGTGGAAAATACAGTGGGGAGATTTATATACACACAGAACATGAAACAATGGGTGTTATCATACACATTGTAAGGAGAGTGATCACTTAAGATGAGCTAATACCGGCAGGAGGGGTGGGGGGAGAAAACCTTTTGTAGTGATAATCAAGGTGGACCATTGCCAGCAGTTAACAGGAAGGTCTGAGGAGCGGTGGGGGTGGGAGGTTTTCTCCCCTCCTCCTCCCCCCCCCCCCCCCCCGCTCTCCTGCTGGTAATAGCTCATCTTAAGTGATCACTCTTCTTACAATGTGTGTGATAACACCCATTTTTTCACGTTCTCTGTGTATATAAATCTCCCCACTGTATTTTCCACTGAATGCATCTGATGAAGTGAGCTGTAGCTCACGAAAGCTTATGCTCAAATAAATTGGTTAGTCTCTAAGGTGCCACTAGTCCTCCTTTTCTTTTTGTTTAACATTCACTAATTTAGTGCTCATCAAGGTGAGGGAGTCCTAACACTGGCTTGAGCCAAGCATAGTGAAGTGTCAGCCTTGTGCAGCGCTGTCTGTGGAACCTTTGTCAGGACACTCATTGCTTCACTACTGATCTTAACGCTCCACTGGGTGCTGCCAATCCACCACAGACCTGTCCTGCAGTGTCTGATCCTCTCCCAGTAAGGAGACCCCACCAGGCTCTTTCTGTACATTTTAATCTAAATGTGTACTACCCCCTGCTTTTCCATTCCTGACACCATATAGTGTTCTGCCAGCGGACCTGGTTTACAATTGGCACCTATTTCAAATGACATTCCTGAACCTATTGCATTTCTTGCTAAAAATGGTGTTTGCAACACTGGGACAATGTGTGAACCCCTATGACATAAATCAGAAACCAGTTTCCATCCTACTTTCATAATGGAATAACCATCCTAAACCAACTTTAAAATGTGCAAAGGGTCCAAGGTTTAAATTTAAAATATTATTATAGTCTCACTTTTGACTGTTGAGAGCAAGATCCACAGTGGATGTAAATTGATATAGCTGCATTGAAGTCTGTAAAAACAACGAGGAGTCCTTGTGGCACCTTAGAGACTAACACATGTATTTGGGCATAAGCTTTCGTGGGCTAAAACCCACTTCATCAGATTCATGGAGTGAAAAATACAGTAAGCAGTATAAATATTGCCATCTCCTTGCGTTGTAATATTTATACTGCTTATTGTATTTTTCACCCCATCTGATGTGGGTTTTAGCCCACGAAAGCTTATGCCCAAATAAATTTGTTAGTCTCTAAGGTGCCACAAGGACTCCTCGTTGTTTTTGCTGATACAGACTTAACATGGCTACCACTCTGAAACCTGTCACCATTGAAGTATGTGTAGCTCTGTTGGTTTACACCAACTGAGGTCCTTTATTTTTCACTCCTTACTTTAGCTTTACCAAAAATGCAATGGGTGCATGTGAAATACATTGTGTTATAATAGCGAATGTTTGCGAACAATGTATCCAAGTAGAACCATTTGCTTTCCCTCTAACGTGGATCCATATAATACACATAATAGTATCTTCAGGGATCCATGCAATTTATTAATGGACCTCAACAAAGCAGAGTTGCATTAGGTCTCTGCCAGGGTTAACCTATAACAGAGGCTATTCAGAGAAAGTGGCGTGTCTGTGTGTGTCTGTCTGTCTGTCTGTCTGCCTAATCTATTTCATGTTTCTGTGTCTGTGTTTAATAAAATTTCAGAAACTTCTGCAAGGGAGAAATGTATCTTCTAAAGGGAAAGTGAAGAAAGAGAGAGGGAGCAACAGCAAAAAAAGCTCTCTCAGCATTTTAATTTGCGTCCCAGTGGATTAGCAATAGTAGTTGTCCTTAGCAATGACAGTGCAGAGATGGTTGCTCTAAGTAGCGCGGCAGGTTGCAGAGCCCAAAGGGCAGAGTCGAGTGGTGTTTTTAAATTAATGAAGTTACCTTTGGAGAAAGATGAAACTGTTAAAATTAAGATTTTGTTTCTTTTTCTTTTTGTTTGAGAGTGATTGAATACATCTATTATTTTTTATTAAACACGGGATTTATATTTCTCTATGCTGGTCTTAGTCAATTTGATCGAAAAATTATTGACTTCCCCTTTTATAGTCTTTGGTGAAGTTTGTGCAGTAGCGTCTGAGCACACACGGTTAAAGGAAAACATTTTTCTCTCAGATCTGAGTTTCTGGTCTTGATTGATCTTCTGTTCCTTTTACATGCACAGAGCTCAGGGTATGGACCAGTTCTGAAGATTTTGCTGCCCTAGGTAAACTGACAATCCTCTGCCCCTGAAGCATACCACAGTAACTCCACTGAATGCATCCGATGAAGTGAACTTTAGCTCACGAAAGCTTATGCTCAAATAAATTTGTTAGTCTCTAAGGTGCAACAAGTACTCCTGTTCTTTTTACAGTTAAATACAAGACTGAAGAGGTAGTTCAGCATACGTAGCTAGCATATTTTTGGGACCGTTCAAGATGAAGTGACCTGTTAACACCCCTGTAGTCATAGGACAAAAAAGGAGGCTAGTGTGTTACTGATAGTTGTAATGAGCTGTAAATCCAGTATCTTTATTTAGACCACGATTTTTAGTGGCTAGTAAAGTTATGAATTTAAGCCCCCAGGCACATCTTTTGAAAGTGTTGTGCAGATCTCCTTTGAGGACTGAGGACTTGCAAGTTACAGCGCAATAAAGGAGACCCAGGCGCACTAGCTCACTCCCTGTCCACACTGGCAAGGCACTCAGAGCGCTCTGACTCCGCAGCTACAGCGCTGCTGGTACTCCTCCTCGGCGAGTGGAATAAAGTTTGCTGCGCTCCCACTGGAGCACCGCGGCACCAGTGTGAACGAGGTGTTGCTTTACTGCGCTCTGATCAGCCTCCAGAAATGTCCCACTCTTGTCATTGTTGTGAAATCGGCTGCAGAAATGTGGAAATGTCCTTTCAAAGCTCCGTTTCGGAGAAGCTGGCTGCTTATCAGCTCCGAGAAAAAGCAGACATTTACTGTTTGCTTTGAGTAAGTGAGAAAGAGGTGGGGGGTATCTGAACTTACAAGACAGCGTGCTCTCAGCACCCCAAAAACCCACTCTCTCTCCCCCCACATACACACAACACATTCCCTGTCACACACACATACCCCCATTTGAAAAGCACATTGCAGTCACTTGCATGCTGGGATAGCTGCCCATAAGGCACCGATCCCAATGCCGCTGCAAGTGCCACAAATGTGGCCACGCCAGTGTGCTGTCAGCTGTCAGTGTGGACAGACTGCAGCGCTTTCCCTACCGCGCTCTCAGAAGGCGAGTTTAACTCACAGCACTCTCCATCTGCAAGTATAGCCATGCCCTGATAGGTCAGACATAGAGTGATGGTTTTGTGAAAAGTGTTCACCCACAGGTGATACGGTGTCAGAGGGCCAAAGCTGCATTTTCTTCCGAGACAGGACTGTACAGGGTAGGGATTGCTGTGAGCTTTTTAATGTTGTTGCTCATGTTAATTTGTATGTGCTTCTTAAATCCAGGTCATGACTTCAAGCTTTATCTTAGTTAACAAATAAATAAAAGTAATAGCTGCCTGTCCTGTACACTGGGTTTGGCCTGTGGAGAGATGAAGTGCTACATTTTTCAGCACTGCAAATCCTTTAATCTGCCGTACCACACATACTGTGTTCACCGAGCAACTTCTAATTGCATGTCTTTTGGTAAAGGCAATGATAGTTGCTGGCACCATTTCTTTTTTCTCAATCATTGCACAAGAAAGGAGTAAAAATACTTAAAATTAAATTATAACATTTCTTCTGGTGAGATAAGAACATAGATTTGAGAAATATTATTGACCTTTATCAGCCTAACATCCTCTTTTTCAGCAGACAATCAATTTATGCAACATTACTAGCTCAATCTGTGATCTCATCTGACTTCATAGACTAGGGTAAACTGGGTCAGTACTTGGATGGAAGATTTATAGGGAAAGCATGAATGCAGTACTGAACCAAAATCCCAGTATCACAGACTTATTGCTGGAGATGTCTTTTGTCTGTAAAAGTAATATCCTAATGGCTTTGTCATAAAAAAGGCACTTTTTTTATTTTTGCAAGAATGAGAGGTGTTAACCTTGATTCCCTGGTCAGATTCTACTTTGGATAATTACATCCCTAAATTGCCACTGCAGTTTGAATGAGATGAGATGAGGTTCCTCACTGCTTATTACAAACTGTTCTGTCACATTGCTGTGTGGCTTCTAAATAGCTTCAGCATTCCAGCCCAGAGAGAGGTGCATTTACTGTTGACTGGAGTCTTTCCTATGCATGTAGTTTGTACAGTCAGTTAATAAAGTTCATACGAAGCTCTGGGATGTGTCCAGATCAAAGTCTCTTTATTCATGCAAGGTCAGTTATTGAAACACATTCTGTTTTTATTGAGATATGGTATGCCAAGAATTTTTGAAAATTATTATATTATTTTCTCTACGTGAGGGGAAGGAGAATGCCCTTACAGACAGACTGTAGCTTTTCAATGTGTCTCTACAGTTGGTTCATGGGGTAGGCCAATGGTATATGTATATTAAAGGCACCTGTCCATGATTTTCACATTATTGTCACATCTTTTCATGTATTTATACCTGCTCCTGTATTTTCCACTCCATGCATCTGATGAAGTGGGTTCTAGCCCACGAAAGCTTATGCCCAAATACATGTGTTAGTCTCTAAAGTGCCACAAGGACTCCTCATGGTTTTTGCTGATACAGACTGACACGGCTACCACTCTGAAACCTGCCCATGATTGGTTTGGTTTGGGGACCCCAGCATTCCAATCAAAATGTATCCTGCAACCCATACATTTATTGGCATGGGAGGTGCATACTGAGCACTGGATTAAGGCAGTCCAGGGCCCTAGGCATAGCACAATATAGGGTCTTCATGGCACTGCCCCCACACCATGCTCCCGCTCCTTACTTGGAGTGGCAAAGGCAGGGGTCCTCCCCATCCTCCCAGAGATTCAGGGTTAGCAGCATGGAGCCCCTTTCTCCCTGTCTGGAAATGGCAGCAGAGGTCCCCCTTGTGATGTTATTGACATAAGCTGGGACCATATAGATCATTGTTGCAACCAAAGTCCTGTAGCGGCACCAAATCTTGTATAAAGGGGGTCAAATGAGGTGTCTAAGATAAAGTTATGGTTTGCTGGTTATAATTATGCTGTCCATATGTGTGTATCATTTTTATAATTAAAGTTATGAATATTGGCTCTCTACTGTCTGTATTTCAAACCTGTGCTATGCTTCTGGAGAACACTCCAGACAAGTTGGTGTCCGCTCTGCCTAGCCTGCTTGATGGCCCATTAAGGACCCTCAGCTACACAACTGACCCATTGAGAGAAGGCAGACTTGCCTTATGACTCAGCAAGGGATGCAGGGACATGCCTATGGACAGAACTCTGAGGTTTTCCCATGCCATGTGATGGACAGCTTGTCTTTGGGACAAAGAAAGAAAGACCACACAGCAAGAGAATATAAAAAGCTGCTGCAGCTCCTCCATCTGGTCTTCAATCCTGCTTCTTACCTCTTGAGGGACTTTGCTACACTGAAGCTTTGAACCAAGGACTGAAAGACCCATCCCAGCTGGGGATGTTCTCCAGAGACTGGATTTGAACCTGCAGTTTATTTGATCACTGCTGCAAGCCTGAACCAAGAACTTTGCCATCACTGTATGTCATTGATTCCATTTCCCCAGTTCTAGCTCTCATCTATATCTTTTTCCTTTTATGAATAAACCCTTAGATTTTAGATTCTAAAGGATTGGCAACAGCGTGATTTGTGGGCAAGATCTGATTTGTATATTGGCCTGGGTCTGGGGCTTGGTCCTTTAGGATCGAGAGAACCTTTTTTCTTTTACTGGGGTCTTGGTTTTCATAACCATTCGGTCCCATAACGAGTGGCCCTGGTGGTGATGCTGGGAAACTGGAGTGTCTAAGGGAATTGCTGGTGTGACTTGTGGTGAGCCAGTGGGGTAAAACCAAAGTCTTCTCTGTTTGGCTGGTTTGGGTTGTCTTGGTGTGCATAGAAACCCCAGCCTTGGGCTGTAACTGCCCTGCTTGAAGCAGTGTGTCCTGAATTGGCTCTCTCCGTTGGGTCCCGCCAGAACCAGCCTCGTTACAACCCTCTCCTCAGGTAAAGCAGTGGTGCCGGCAGGAGCCCTTTCTTCCACTTCTGCGGAGGTAAGGGTGGCAGCGGGGACCTCCAGTACTTCCCCCAGCAGCTGCAGTTTGTGCGTGGGGGGGCCAAGCCGACTGTGCTCGTCTCCTGCCACACACACAGTCCTCTGCTTGGGGTGGTGTTGGTGGGGGGCCCCACAGGTCTTTGTGTTAACCCTCCATTGAGAAGCTTGGGGCAGTTTACATCTCAGGCTCCCTGCAGACTGAGGCAGGCATTGGAGCATGGGTCATACTTGGGTCCCATTTTCAAGCTTTTTCTTTGTGGTTTGAAGAGCTGGAATCTTTTTATCTTTTTTTAATGAAAGCAAAGATTCTGATGTAACCACATGAGTCCAGGAGCTGGGCCCTAAGCATGGGCCTGTACCTATATCTTACTACAAAGCAGAGGAAAAGTGAGCTTTTCTTATTGGTATCAGGTGCATGGTTTTCCCACAGCTGAAAGGATCTGTTCTACCTGTCGGGTTTTTTTTTTTTTTAAATCAACTGTATTTTCTTCCATTTGCATAAAGCGCTTCACATGTGGTTTTGGGCTGCCAGCAGTCTAGCTTGGTCCTTTGTACTGGCAAGAAATTGCCCAGCCTCTAAGCTCAAAAATTACTGATCATTCACTCCAATAACCAAGGAAGATTTGGAGCAAGAGCGCTCTGTTGCTTATCTGCCAAAGCTTTGAACCTTCTCTCTCCTACCCCATGTGCACTGCCATCAATTGCTAAATCTATGGCCACACTCCCAATCCCATCCTTAAAACTTGAAGAATGATCTGAATTTGATTGGTGTTTAAATCTCTTTGGGTTGATCTTCTTATCCTTCACCTAAAAAGCTGTGAGTAGCTTATAGAGGCTGTGCCAATTCCCGGGACCCACGATTGGCATGATAAAGTTGCCAAGCATTGTAGGGAAGCTTCTGGCCTGCCAACCCTGCAACAACATGACAAGCATGAGTGTAGCCTCATCCAGAATGTTCTTGAGTGCTTGGGTTGAGATCCAAGCAGTATCGCAGCTCCAAAAGCAAGCAAGTACATAAGTAGCAGTCTTTGTAGGGATCTTAATGTAGCGTGAGAGCCCTCACCAAATATTTAGGACCCATTTATAAATTCTTGGAAATGAATGTTGCTGTTGTTGTTGTCGTTGTTTTAGAGATCAGTCACATTTGGCCCCGTATTTTTAGATTTTCTCTATAAACTTGGGTGCCTAAAATTAGCCTGATTTTTCCGAAGTACTGAGCACATTTGGCTTCCAGAAAATTCATCAGGGTGCCGAAAATCAGGCCACCTCTATTTACGTGTTTAAATGTAGATGTTATATGCCTATCTTTAACCAAATTTGAGCATTTTAGTCTACGTCTTTGTATATAAACCAAATACAAATACAAAAGTTTCCATGACTTTGTTTTTAAAAATATTCTCCTGCACATTTGCAACCCAAATTTTGCATCATGTTAATGCCTGAAAATGGGAAAGTGAAATTTACTAGGCCATGACTGAAAATAAAAGTGACTGATTTATTTTTCATTGTCCAATTTGAGAGCATGGCAGGAAGTAATTAAAGTGCACAAATGGTAAGAGCAGTATTAGCATTGTAAAATGTTTGAGGTCTAAGATTTTATTTCTAACTTGCATCCGTTTGACAGACCCTTAACTATGGCACTGTCTACATGGCAAAAAACAGAATTTGCCAATTTGTTAAAGTCTCTTGCAGCTTTCTTGTGTTCTAGCATGATTCAGCCTGTTCTGTGCAGGACTAGATGACAATCGTTTTCAAAAACTGCTCTGCTCTAGATCTATGCCTGGAGTTAGGGAATTTTTTAAGCTCAATTATAATATGACTTGGCCTCATCCACAAAGGGTAGGCTGACTTGTGCTGTAATACATTTGACTTGCAACTGACAACCATTGCTAAACACTGTAGCAACGAACTATTGTTAAGGGTCTGTCAAACTGAAGATAATTTCTGGGTGTTGTGCCCAAATTCCAAGGTGATGAGGCCACTGTTAGTTACTAAATGGATGCTTTCTGGTTATGCAGTGTAGGTGTAACCATGTGGGTCCCAGGATATTAGAGAGACCAGGTGTTTGAGGTAATATCTTTTATTGGTCCAAATTCAATTGACGAGAGAAACAAGCTTTGAAACCATACAGAGCTCTTCTTCAAGTCTGAGAAAGGTGCTCCCAGCATCACAGCTAAATGCAAAGTGGAACAGATTGTTTAGCATAAGAACATATTTTATAGCATGTGCTAAGTAATGGCTTATTACAAAAACCTACTAACCCCCTCTTTTTGTCCCGTGACTGCAGAGGTGTTAACGGGCCCCTGAGCAACATAAGTTTTGCTGGCATAAGCGGTAGTGTATACATACACTGCTATGTCGGCAGGAGAGCTTCTCCTGCCAACATGTTGGGGATGGTTTAATTATGTCGACAGGAAAGCTCTCTCCTGGTGGCATAGATCGACTACTCGAGAGTTCTTACAGCAGCACCGCTGTATTGGTATAGCTATACCTCTGTAAAGTCTGTCGTGTGGACATAGCCTTAGCCTGAACTCTCAAATGTCAGGATTTTTTTTTCAGTGGATTCAATTGTTTATTTGAGGGTTGGCCCTCCATTTCTTTTATATGTCAGATGAAGTTTCTCTTCACTGCTGGGGGGTAGCCAGGCTGTCTCTTCCCCACTTGTTAGCTTGATTGCTTTGTTTATTGGCTGTGTAAATGAATTTTCATTGCCTTTCACAGTCCTTTGGAATTAAATGCCCAGTGGAGAAACCACATTCCTTTGTTTAGGATGGGGTGACTCCTGTGGGACTGGAAACACATTTGTGCTGCTGCTGCTGAAAAAAACCAAATCCTGACATTTGAGAGTTCTATCCTGAGATCATGAGTGAGGCTTAATTTCATGCATAAATCACAACTCCTGTGATCAGTTTGAGATCAGTGGCATGTCTGCCTCACCCACCTTGATTTTCTGGTTAAAAATTCTATTCTTAGACCTTGAATTCCTTAGCTAACGCCTTCAAATTTAAGGCAAAAGCAATCCCGAGCTGCAGCTGAGATTAACGGTTTTGTCATATAGTTACTCTCATCTCTTTAAAAAGAAAAGGAGGACTTGTGGCACCTTAGAGACTAACACATTTATTTGAGCATAAGCTTTCATGAGCTACAGCTCGCTTCACGAAAGCTTATGCTCAAATAAATTGGTTACTGTCTAAGGTGCCACAAGTCCTCCTTTTCTTTTTGCGAATACAGACTAACACGGCTGCTACTCTGAAACCTCTCATCTCTTTGACAATCCAGGCCATATTAAGTGTTCATTGTACCAAGGGCCTTTTCTGTGCTTGTTCTTTTTTTTAATTTGAAGTAAGAAATTAAGCTTTAGGACTCACTTAACATGTGATTTGTTAGGCTTTGTACCCAGACTCCTGTCTGAAAGGTAGGATGAGTGAATTTAGAATGCTACTTAGCTAATACAGCGACAAACATCGTTCTATCAAACAGAAACAAAGAAAAGATACAACCATTGACCGTGCAGCAATTTATTTTCTGAACATCCTCTAGATTTTAATCTACAGAACCACAGAACTGTTCCATTTCCTGTCATTCATTTTCTCTGTTTGCAATGATATTGAACTGCAGCGCCCATCTTTTCCCCCCAAAAAATAAAAATAAAACTACTGCGAAGGGCCACAGTCTGCTATCAGATGCACCAGTGTAAACCCAGGTGAATTTTGCTGAATGCAGTGGAATTACTTTGATTTCCACCATTGTAACTGAGAGCCTTGTCTGGCTGAGAGAACCTTTTCCCATTCCAGGGAAACCAGATTTCTGTGTTGAGAGAAACTCTGGATGCTGCTGTGTAAGTTACACATAAAAGACAGCTGCAATGGAGCATATGGGTCATTATATTAAAGCTGGATCAAAGGCCTGTGTTTAACTGGAAGCAGATTGGGCTAGTAAAAATTCCGTATTTAGCACATAATAAGGCCAGAGGAATTCTGAATCCAGGCAGGACTCCAGAGACAGATCATGAAAACCTGTGAATCTTCATGATGAAACAGCAGCAGCTTATTTTCATGTCAACAAAATAAAAGACTGAAAAATAAATAATGCTGAATTTGCTCCTTGTAATGGTGGCTGATCACCTGGATTAAATCCAGTGCAGGTATTGCTCCCATAGGTAAATGCCCTTGACATACAAAATGACTTTCTGCTCACTCCGTTGCCAGCAAATCATTACCATTTTGATGATCACACCAAAACACAATGCATTCACAGCCTTCTTGAGATTCCCGAACCGCTGTTTTGGATCAGATAACAAACAGCTTTGTGATGACTCATTGCCCTCCAGAGATGTTAACCGCCATCTATAGAAGCATGAACACCGATGGTGATATATAAGAAATTTGTCCTCTCTTTCAAGGTCTTACACAACCTGGCTCTGGCTGACCTCACTTATTCCATTTTACATCATGTCACATCCTCAGCTCAAGTAGCCTTATTGCACGGTCTCTGTTTCCCACTCCTGTCGCTGTGTCTTTTTCCATGCTAATCCATCCTTGTTCACAAGTCGCCACGCTCCATATTGAGGTACCTCTTAAAGACTCCCTTCTTCTGTGATGCATACAAGCAAACCAAAAAGTCCTGAAGGCTGAGGGCGCTTAGCACCCTGGAGGATCAGCCCAGTGTCTGCCCTGTTTTTCTAAACTCTATCCAACTAATTTGTCACACACTTTGGGATACTTTTGACTGGGAAAGGCACTAGATAAAACCCAGTTCTGCTCTCTTATCTTCATACAAAGAGAAACAATGATTGGCGTGCACATTAGATGGTTATTGTACTACTGGGCCCCCAAAGGGGCTTCATAAACCTTCTGCTGTCAGACTTGTGCTCAGATGGAGGAGTAAACAAAAGCTGAGCTAGTGAATGCAGCAGCAGCAAAGCAATAAAATATTGGCTTTACAGGGAGAATCACAAGAGTCCTGGGTAAGGGTATTGGACGTAAAGGGAGAGAGAGGAGAGAGAACATTCACATTGTCTTTGTAGCGTAACACATTGAGACAGTGTGTAGAGAGCGGGCACAATGCTCCTGGTTCCAGGACACCCAATGTTTTGTGACGCTGAGGGGCAGCAAAGGCAATTGGCCAGGAATCGAAGTGTGGCATCCAGTAATATAGACATGCCTTTCTGTATAGATATTTTTAAAACAAAATGAATACACTTGTATTGTTCCCTTGTACTCTGACAATCTTTGAGAGATGACTTGACTCACCAGTTTCAAAAAATTGAGTTGTTGAATTTTGTCCTCCTGCAGTTACAATGAGAGGGGGGGATCCTGGACCACACATTATTCTTCCCGTTGTAGCTTCTTAAAATGAGCTGTGGCTGAAGTCTGTAGGGGAAGGGTATGAGAAGGGTGAGAATGGAAATAGGATTTCTGGATTCAAATGCTGTACCAATAATAAGGATTTCTTGCCAGCTGGTCTGTCCATCCAATCTCTCCATCCAACCTCATCTTTCTTTATTTGATTATTATGTCTGCTGGGTCATGTGTACATATATTGCTGGCGTGGGGTAGTGGGTTGAGCTGTCCATCAAGGTATTTGTTGTGCACATTGAAGGATGTGAGGATACTCAGAACATGGGAGAGTGGCGATTGGACATAGAGAGAGGGTTTGTTTTATATTGTTTTATAAATATTCTAAGCATCCATAACATGCTATAAATGTGGTATCTGAGCACCTTCCTCAGTGTAATCTCTTGAGCTTTTGAGCATTCCTTTTTAAAGTAAAAATGGCCTGCTTACTCCAGGATCCATATACATTAAAGCAGGGTTGGGATGCCTCAGGGGGTCGTGAGGTTATTACAGAGGGGGTCACGAGTTTTCAGCCTCCACCCCAAACCCCATTTTACCTCCAGCATTTATAATGGTGTTAAATATATTCAAAAGTGTTTTTAATTTATAAGGGGGGGTTGCACTCGGGCTTCCTATGTGAAAGGGGTCACCAGTACAAAAGTTTGAGAACCACTGCGTGATTAAAGTATCTTGTTTTGCATGTGACACTCTAGGAGGGTAATGTTTTTTTTCCCTGTAAGCATTAATACAATAAAATGCAAAAGAATTAAAAGATCAATAACTCTAAGGAGATACTGGGTTACTGGGTAACTTTGAATCGTTGCTTTCATGATGGGGAGGAGCATGTGGCTGGGCATTAGTTTTCGTTTTCATACGCTAAGGGGCCGAATAGTGTTGGCTGGAGTCAGGCAAAGTCCTGGCAGGTGCGTGGTGACTTATATCACAATAGCTCTGTGTCAGCACACCTCACTTTCGGCCTGTTGCTCCTCCATGTTTGGTTCTTTTCTTACATGCATTTAAATCTGAATCCTGACCTGTAGCACACCCTGCTATTCTAGTCCTGAGTTCATGTTGCGCAGGAACAGCAGCAGTATGTATTAACTTGGGTCAGTTAGCGTGGGGCCTTCGTGATGTAGATATCGGGATGTCTACAGTGGGAATGAGCCTCCGCGCCCAGGTAGACGACTCACATTAGCAGGACTTGAGCTAGCACATTAAACATACCTGCGTGGACTTTTTGGCACTGGCGGAGGCTCGTCCTGGCCACCCCAGCTCCGATCTAGGGTGTTGGGTGGTCTAAGCTCAGGTACAATGTCCACGCTGCTATCTTTAGTGTGCTAACATGACCCCCACGAGTGCAGATCTGTCTGTCCGGCCTGGGAGGCTCTCTCCAAGTTGCAGTGTAGACCAGCCCTGCATCTGCTTAGGGAGTGTGCGTTAGACCATCAAAATAACAACTTGTGACATCAGCCAGGCATTGAATCCAGGGTTCCAAAGGGAGTGGAAACTGCTGTGCTGAGATCTTTAGACACATCAGTGTGTCACCGCTCTGAAGTTCCTTTCTTTTGTCAGCTGATTTTATAGCCTTTCCAGATTGTAACATTGTTTTTTTTTTTGTAAACAAGACTACACTGAAAACCTGGTCATGTTACAGGACGTTATCGTGTCTGTTTAAAGACACATACAGTTTTTAAATGGAGCATCCATCAGTCTATCCAAAAAAAAAAAGTGAGGGGAAAATATTAGCCATGTTGTTGATGAAACAGAATGGAGGATACAATATGCAGCAATGTGTCTATTGAACGAAAGCAGTAGAAAATGAACTTTATTATTTCTCACTCACTGGTTCTGTCGGTGATTGAGGCATTTCAGAGAACAGCCAGGAAAATAATAGGTTGCTTTCACAACGGTAGAAGTTTAACAAATGCTCGTTCATTCTTTCTACATCATTGCTGTCATTGGCGAGAGCTTTAGTCTATGATATTGATGCTTTGCTTCATTCTTATCACTGTATTCTTTTCAGATTCAATCCGTCTTTGATGGACCACTAAACATTTCAATTTGCTACCTATAGAGTTGGATTGAAATGCTTGGGCTAAAATGAGAGGGAAATGATTTGGGGTGAGAAAGAAGGCTGAGAACTTCATGGCTTTATGTATAAGGCATTGCACACATTGAAATCCTCTGATAAGACACCGGTTTACTTGTGAATATCTCATAGCTGTTTGTGGTGCTAGGCAATTCAAGGGTGCTTATAAGTAAAAATGTTCTCAGTTGAATATTGATAAGCACCCTCTGCGTTGTGTGGAACTCTGAATTCATATTAACCTGACATGCACTTTCTGTTACATGGTACTGTTTTAATGGTCATGGGGTTTGTCTAAACCTAGGTTGTACTTATTGCTCTTGAAAGAACTTTGCATACACTAACTAAAGTCTGTTATGCAGAATCACCAGGGGTGTGTTAAGGATGGAAACGCAATGGATAGGCTAATAATCAGTTGATAGTAATTAATAACATTTTGCATCTAATCTTTCAAGGGAGTAGTCTGCTTCCATTGTTCCTTCCATCTGAGGATCCCAAAGCACTTGACAAATGTTAATGAATTTTGCTTCACTACACCCCCATGAGTTTTTTTAAGGATTAGTTATTCCTGCTTTATGGATGGAGAAATGGAAGCACAAGGGTTAAATTTGCTGTAGGTCGGTGGCATAAGTGGGAATGTAAGTCATATCTCTCAACTCCTACTCTTGTTATCTGATCTACCTACTGGTGGTAAAGTGTGTAGCAATTACTTGATCACACTTTGTTTCATTATGAAATATATACAAGAAACCAAATAACTAATATCAGTCAGGTTTATTGCTAAAAGTCAATAATAGGTTAGTACAAGAAAAAAAGATTCACTACAAAGCCAGTTTCTGGGAAGTCATCTCATGCAGTGTGGTTGAATTCAGCTTACACAGAAGGCTTGCTTCCAAAGTGACACATTTCAGCTAGAAGTATTTATAGGATGATTTTACAAGTTACAAAATTCATTATGTATCTCTAAAATCTAACCCATCACTTCGTACCAGTTCATTAACTTGTTGTTCTGTACCTTTTTTTTTTTTCATAGATGTTTAGGTCAGAAGGGACCATTATGATCATCTAGTCTGACCTCCTGCACAACGCAGGCCACAGAATTTCACCCAACGCTCCTACAAAAAACACCTCACACCTATATCTGTGCTATTGAAGTCCTCAAATCATAGTTTAAAGACTTCAAGGAGCAGAGAATCCTCCAGCAAGTGACCCGTGCCCCATGCTACAGAGGAAGGGGAAAAACCTCCAGGGCCTCTTCCAATCTGCCCTGGAGGAAAATTCCTTCCCGACCCCAAATATGGCGATCAGCTAAACCCTGAGCATATGGGCAAGATTCATCAGCCAGATAATACAGAAAATTCTTTCCTGGGTAACTCGGATCTCACCCCATCTAATAGCCCCCATCACAGGCCATTGGGCCTATTTACCATGAATATTTAATTACCAAAACCATGTTATCCCATCATACCATCTCCTCCATAAACTTATCGAGTTTAATCTTAAAGCCAGATAGATGTTTTGCCCCCACTGCTTCCCTTGGAAGGCTATTCCAAAACTTCACTCCTCTGATGGTTAAAAACCTTCATCTAATTTCTAGTCTAAATTTCCTAGTGGCCAGTTTATATCCATTTGTTCTTGTGTCCACATTGGTACTGAGCTTAAATAATTCCTCTCCCTCGCCGGTATTTATCCCTCTGATATATTTATAGAGAGAAATCATATCTCCCCTCAACCTTCTTTTAGTTAGGCTAAACAAGCCAAGCTCCCTGAGTCTCCTTTCATAAGACAAGTTTTCCATTCCTCGGATCATCCTAGTAGCCCTTCTCTGTACCTGTTCCATCATCCTTTGAATTCATCCTTCTTAAACATGGGAGACCAGAACTGCACACAGTATTCCAGGTGAGGTCTCACCAGTGCCTTGTATAACGGTACTAAAACCTCCTTATCCTTACTGGAAATACCTCTCCTGATGCATCTCAAGACCGCATTAGCTTTTTTCACAGCCATATCACATTGGCGGCTCATAGTCATCCTATGATCAACCAATACTCCAAGGTCCTTTTCCTCCTTTGTTACTTCTAATTGATGTGTCCCTAGCTTATAACAAAAATTCTTGTTATTAATCCCTAAATGCATGACCTTACACTTCTCACTATTAAATTTCATCCTATTACTATTACTCCAGTTTACAAGGTCATCCAGATCCTCCTGTAGGGTATCCCTGTCCTTTTCTAAATTGGCAATACCTCCCAGCCTTGTGTCATCCGCAAACTTTATTAATACACTCCCACCTTTTGTGCCAAGGTCAGTAATAAAAAGATTAAATAAGATTGGTCCCAGAACCGTTCCTTGAGGAACTCCACTGGTAACCTCCTTCCAGCCTGACAGTTCACCTTTCAGTAGGACCCACTGTAGTCTCCCCTTTAACCAATTCCTTATTCACCTTTCAATTTTCCTACTGATCCCCATCTTTTCCAATTTAACTAATAATTCCCCATGTGGCACGGTATCAAACGCCTTACTAAAATCTAGGTAAATTAGATCCACTGCATTTCCTTTGTCTAAAAAATCTGTTACTTTCTCAAAGAAGGAGATTACCTTCCTTATGTTTGTTTTGGATACTAGCATTCCAGGTATTGGTCCATGAAGGTACCTCCCCAGCTTGTACCAGAGCAGAACATTAATGTATTTTGCCTTTGACAAGTTTTCTGTTTTCTAATGCAAAAGCTGACTTCAGGCTTGCAAAGTATTATGGGATACTTAGCACAAATGAACAGAATTATAGAAAGACATACACCAGTTGAGGTTGCATAGCTGCTAGAAACATATTTATACAATTAATATGTGATTTATGTCTCAACACACTGCGCAAGCAGTAATATATAATCAACACAAATAAAACTAATACATTTTCATGCAAAGCTTTAAATGCATCTTCTGTCCAGGTGTGGGAAATCAATATTTTAAAATCCCCATCATGGATAAGGTGAGTCAAAGCTTGTTTTTTGCCTTGTGCATGTTGTTGTTAATTTGAATAAGTATGTCTTTTCGATTTAATAATATTTTAAAATTTAAGGTAAGTGGATCAATATGCGCATTAAAAACTGATAGATACTTTTTATTTTTATGCTGTACTGGGTCTCACTTTGTGTTATGAATTTACTCTGGGAAAACTGGGGTAGGCATTGTTATAGTGTGTCCTACATAGCTACGTACATGAGTAAAACAAAAATTTGGAGTAGTGACATTACAAACGAGGTTTCTATATATACATTTCTTGTAATCAGTTACCACACAGTACTGTCCATCCATATTATAGGTCACTCTTATTGTTGATTGTCACCATCTGGTAAGATTAACTGGGTAGGAGACAGGAGTGGCTAGCTTCTCTGTCTCGTTGTACTGGTTCAAGCCGTCATGGCCACACACACATGATGTCAAAAACATCGCATCAGCATACGTATCCATATCCCTTAATGGAATGGCAAGCTGTATGTAGTATCCTTTAGGTTCACATTATTGAGTGATGCACCAGTAGCTAAGGTAGATTCAGAGATTCCTTGTAGATGCTCTCTTCCAGGTAATCTACTGAATGGACAGTAGCTACTTTATTAAATATTGCTGTTAAGATTCGTATGGGTCAAGATACCTTAAAGAACCAGACATTGTGTAAGATTGTTTTGAATAACATGAGCTTCAGTTAGGATGCGGTGTCACTGACCCTAATTACGAGTTGTGCTAAAGGGGATTTGTTTGCATAATTTAACGCATTGCCAATTCACCATAGTTTTGTTATCAACGGAGGACAATTCCACCTAGCTAAATGCTCTTCATTTATAAGGTCTGGTAATTTCCCTTTTTCAGTATTTCATAATGAAATGGTTATGGCAGTTAAAACATAATTCCCAACAGCGGTACAAATCATTTCCTTACCAACATGGTTTTCCCTTGCCATCAAATTGCTTACTGCATTTAGTTCATTCATTTTTACTTGTTTGATTAAACAGCTTAGCGATGTCATGCATATTGTACACCATGTACCATTCTTCACTAACCAGGCCCTCAATACCATGATTCGTGGGTTTAGAGCAATGGTGCAAAAACTTTTCCAGTTGTGCCTCCCTTGCCATTAATTAAATCTGCTTGCCCTACCCTTCCGCCCCCCCACCCCTACCTCATTACTGCACAATCAAGGCTTCCTCAGCAGTAGAGCTTGGGCTGAAGGTGGAGCTGGGGGCAGAAGGGGTAGGAGCTGGGGATAGAGGCGGAGCTGGTCAGGGGACGGAGAGGGAATGAGGGCAGAGCTGGGCTCGGGCTGGAGAGGGAATGAGGACAGGGATGGGGGTCAGGGTGGGGCGGAGCAGGGTTGGTGGTGGAGTTGGACTGAGGGCGGAGCAGGACTGGAGGTTGAATGGGGTTGGGGGGCGGAGCTGGTCTGGAAACGGAGGGGCACTGACCTCCGGGACTGAATCATATCCTTCCTGATAAGATGCTATTATATTAATTAACAAAGAAGCATACAAGGATACATAGACTTTTACACATAAAACGAATTTAGACATATTCCAATGAGAGAGATTTAAAACTACACGTATATGCATGAACTCACTTTGCTTAATAATGTACAGTTTAAATAACAGTTATTCCTGGCCACGCTAGTGGTTTTTATAATGTGTCTGTGGTCAATTGCATATTCAATTGTCCAGATATAGTAGGTTGAAGTGTGGCTGACCAGTCTGTTGTTTATAACACACTGTGTCTTTTCTTCTTCCAAAACCAGGAGGTTTCTTGACTGTGTGCAGTGATTATTCTGGTGTCTCTAGTCCGTGGGATGCATTCTTAATCTGCTCATATTGGTTAACATGCTGCATTTTTTTATTTTCCGTTTCTCTTGTTTTTTCAGTAACCCGAATTTATACACAGATGAACTTAGTTTATTTACATGTTTTAGGGACCAAGACATTTATTACACAAGCTGGGCTTTGGTACAGCATATGTTGGAAGAATGGCCTGGTTTTTTTTACTCTTTATTTTTTTCTTTGTTAAAATACTTTTTTGTTCTTTGCTCTGATTTTTCCATTATTTAGGAAAACCCGCCCCCGACCCCAAATGTGTTTAGATGCATTTGTAGTTTTTGCATAAAGACATTCATTTTTACTTCCTTAACCTGTACATGACTAGTTTTCATAATAAATATAGTACTTGACTGCTAAGAGAAATGCTCACAATCTTCTGTCAGAAGATGTATTGTTCTCCCCTCCTGAGCAATATCATTTACCAAGATAGATGGCAACAGAATTTTTACTCAAGCTTTTTACAGTTTTGCTTGTGGTAGCGATTCCAAATATTTAACAAAATTTTAATCATAAACTTTAATAACCAAAACTTTTTTTAAACATAGCACAGTAAAAATAGTATAAAATTGAAGTAAAATGAAGTTTAAATGCAGACTTATGCAAACATTTTGAGGGTGATAAATTTATGATATTTGCTTGTGCATGGGAGACAAAGGTAGCAATCTGTTGAAATTTGTTTGGTTAGCTTTAACATTTTGCAATATTACTAAACATCATATATATATGTATTATATTTTTAAACATTTTGGTTATAACATACCTATTACTATATTTTCATATTTAAGAAAGGTGCAAACAAGTTTAAAAAAAACCCTAAAACAGTTGATTTTATTAATATTACCATTGCATTAATATTGAGGTTTTTTGCCTGCAGTTTTTTCTTCAAACAAAAAGCCTTTAATAAATAAAAACAAAAAAGTTTTCTTCTTGCTGTTGAATTATTTATCATGACAGCAATATTTATTTATAACATACAGGCCTTTCTGAGCTTTTCAAAATAAATTTAATTGGTATTATGAGATGATGTTTATAACCTAATCATAAAATAGTACGGTACCACTAATGTTTTTTTTTATATATTTCATTCAGGCCAGGTAACTGCTGGAAATATATATGAAATATAATTTTATCCTAATATTGTGTGCTTTACACATTAATATATGTGATGTGAATAATACATATTGATAATATGATGTGTATATATATTAGCCCAGCATATATTGTGAACACCACCAATTCTGTGGCCACCATCGCCTGAATGGCAATCTCTCTTTCATCTCTCCTAGCCTATAAGAGAAGTAAGTTGATTAATTATAGAGGGCATGAGAGAGAGGAGGGTGTGTTGTGGGTTTGAATCTGTGTCTAAGAGATGAGGTTTGCGATTATTTCTGGATGTGGTACCTTTTAATCACGGGATCATTTTCCCTCTCCTGCCGGTCAAAGAATCCACTTCCCAGATTCTTAAAGCAGTAAGGAAATGGGATTTCCTTGTGGTCTTCATGAGAAACCTGGAAATTGAATGTGGAGAATGGAACGAATAAGAGGGGCAGAGTTACCTCTGATGCTGTAATCCTGCCACCAGACAGGCTGCCCTGCATGGGAGGCTCCTACCAAACTTACAGTTGTGAAAAATGTGTCACGGACCATGAAATCTGGCTATTGTAAGGGAGGGGCATGACTGGTGGTGCCCCACTCCAGGGGCTCCTATTGTGCGTTGGGCTCCAGCTGCTAGTCCTGGCCCAGCTGGGGAGGGACAAGACTTTCTCTTCCCCTGCAGGGGCCACTCCCCGAGCAGGGTCAGACCCACCTCTGGCAACCTCCTTCCGCTGCAGGAAGCTCTGTGGCTGCTGACTGGGAGCCCAGATTTAAAGGCAGCTGTCACTCCTGACCCGGGCGGAAGGCTGCGGCCCCAGCTGTCAGCTCCCGACCCGGGCGGGAGGCTGCGGCCCCAGCTGTCAGCTCCCGACCCGGGCGGGAGGCTGCGGCCCCAGCTGTCAGCTCCCGACCCGGGCGGGAGGCTGCGGCCCCAGCTGTCAGCTCCCGACCCGGGCGGGAGGCTGCGGCCCCAGCTGTCAGCTCCCGACCCGGGCGGGAGGCTGCGGCCCCAGCTGTCAGCTCCCGACCCGGGCGGGAGGCTGCGGCCCCAGCTGTCAGCTCCCGACCCGGGCGGGAGGCTGCGGCCCCAGCTGTCAGCTCCCGACCCGGGCGGGAGGCTGCGGCCCCAGCTGTCAGCTCCCGACCCGGGCGGGAGGCTGCGGCCCCAGCTGTCAGCTCCCGACCCGGGCGGGAGGCTGCGGCCCCAGCTGTCAGCTCCCGACCCGGGCGGGAGGCTGCGGCCCCAGCTGTCAGCTCCCGACCCGGGCGGGAGGCTGCGGCCCCAGCTGTCAGCCCCTGACCCGGGCGGGAGGCTGCGGCCCCAGCTGTCAGCCCCTGACCCGGGCGGGAGGCTGCGGCCCCAGCTGTCAGCCCCTGACCCGGGCGGGAGGCTGCGGCCCCAGCTGTCAGCCCCTGACCCGGGCGGGAGGCTGCGGCCCCAGCTGTCAGCTCCCGACCCGGGCGGGAGGCTGCGGCCCCAGCTGTCAGCTCCCGACCCGGGCGGGAGGCTGCGGCCCCAGCTGTCAGCTCCCGACCCGGGCGGGAGGCTGCGGCCCCAGCTGTCAGGCCCCGACCCGGGCGGGAGGCTGCGGCCCCAGCTGTCAGCCCCTGACCCGGGCGGGAGGCTGCGGCCCCAGCTGTCAGCCCCTGACCCGGGCGGGAGGCTGCGGCCCCAGCTGTCAGCCCCTGACCCGGGCGGGAGGCTGCGGCCCCAGCTGTCAGCCCCTGACCCCGGCGGGAGGCTGCCCGGGAAACCCAGACGTTTGGTAACTTTCCTCCCCATACCAAGTAACCCTCACTTCTACGCTGCTGCTGCTGCTGGTGGCACTGGCTTTAGAGCTTGGTGCTTGGCCAGCAACCACTGCTGTCCTGCTGCCGAGCTCTGAAGGCCATGCCCCCGCCAGCAGCAGCGCAGAAGTAAGGGTGGCCATCCCACGAGCCCCCTATACTAACCTTGTGGCCCCTGCCTCCCACATCCTCTTTTTGGGTCGGGACCCCCATGGTTACAACACCATGAAATTTCAGAGGTAAACATCTGAAACTGTGAAATTGACTATTTTAAAAATCCTATGACCATGAAATTGACCAAAATGGCCCATGAATTTGGTAGAGCCCTACTCATGGGGCTGCAGCGGGGAGCAGTCAGAAGACAGGAACAAGGAGGGGTGTGTGGTAGCTATGCTGGAGGTCATCCATTTCCTGGTAATGACAGCAGATATTTAATCATAGCTGCTTCACCTGGGCCACACTTGAAGGAGCATGGCTTGTCTCAGAACAACTTTCCTCTTAAGTGCATAGTGGTCCTCGTGAAGAGGAAACTGAAATCCTCTCCGTGTCCATACAACAGCACAGGAAGTAGCAGTATGGGTTTCCCAATGTGTTACCAAAATTTCTGTCCCTGGGCAGTGGTGGTGGCCTTTGGCCTTGCTGGCAGTCCCAACACAAGGGGTACCACTTAATAGTGAATAAGATGCTGCCTTGTATAATGTGTTCAAGCCATAAAACATCCATTGGGGGTAACTGCTTTCACTCAGTACCAAGCTGGGGTGGATGCAAACCAGTGCCCCAGAGGTTAAAATCTCTGTATCTTGTCATCTATCCCATGAGACATCAGCCCTCCCAGGACTTTTAAAAATCTTAATCCGTCTCTTGATAGAAGTTGCTCATAAAAATTTGGCCCATTAGCATGGTAATAATATCCATGTTACCTCTGACATGGATCATCCTGCTCTGTTTTTATTTCTATTTGGTGATACTTGCACATCCAATTAAAATATTCGGTTTGGTTTTTTGTCAGCATGTGAAATGACTGAAGTGCTGGCCCTATGAAGGGAAGGTAAATTTGTTTCTCTTTGAATTGATGTTCTCTTACATGCATTATTGTGGACCCATCAGAGGCAATTCTTTAGTCTGTCTTAGCCACATACTTCTATTTTGTCATGCCTACAGTATATGGGTTTTTAATAACTGTATGAAGATCAATAAAATAAAATCAGATCTGAATAGGTGGCTTTGAATTCAGTCTCTCAGAAGCTTCTTCAGCCTTTGTAAGTTATAGCTTTGTTGCTGATCTTTAATTAATGTAATTTGTAGTTCAAAATTTCCCCCCCTTTGGTTTTTAAAATCTTCCACTCGCTCCAGCATACCTAGCTCACTAACATTGTATCTCTCAGCCTTCCATACCACTTGTCAGCCCTGGCCTCCTTTGTTTACCTTCTCACAACCTGACAGGTGTTGATGCAAGAGCCTTCTCTATGTTAACTCTCTTCATTTGTTAGTCTCGAAGAAATTGCCACCCTGGATAAGATCGATGGTCTGTCTAAACCAGTACCCAACACCAGATGCATCAGAGGAGGGTATAAGCTCCTCGTAGTAGGAAATAGGCAGGCTCCCTGTATCATTCTGCATCTCATTTCATATCTCATCAGAAAACAGTTTTCTCTTGTTGCTCCCTCTGTCTTTGTAGCTCTGTGAAGCATTTTGGGACTAGTTTGTGTGTAAACCACTGTACAAGGGAAGTTGCATTGTAGTTGAGATTGTAAATTATTTGCGGCAGATTGGACTGCCGGGTTCCTCCTGTTTACCCTTTGCCTGAAAACACTCATGTTGTCTATGCTGAGGGCAAGATGATACTAGGGAGACACCCCACCCCACCCCCCAGGAGCTGGGTTACTCCTTCCAGAGCATTTCCAGCTGGCCCCAGGGAGCAGTGGACTATAGAAGATGTACATTATGGCATCATGACAAAAGAACATAGCAGACTGTCACTTGGACAAATAAATAAAATAAAAGCGGTCACCTTTTGATTCCTATTCCTTAAAATATAGTGTAGCAGAATAATGTCATCAGTCTAAAGAGAATTATGGACTTCCCTCTGAAATATTATCTATAGAATGCTTGGCTCATTTGTTATAGATCAATATTTTCCTACTTGCTAGGAACCATACAGAAATTAGGCCTTTAATTCTGGAACCTGTTTCTCTTTGAGTTTCTTTAATAAACTCTCGTAATTTATGGACTGTATTTTACATCCTTTTCCCCTTCCTCATATCCCCCAGGGCTAGTACTCGCCAGCTATGAAGAAATGAGATATCGAGTTATTATTATTCTTGATTAAGTCAGTAAAATCCATTTGTCTTGTTAAGCAAGTAGCTCCATTTGGCATGTTGTGCAATCCCAGATTTTACAGTTGAGGGGAGAAATTAATACCCGAGACAATGATTAATTGTTTGAAAATCAGAATTGACCATCCAGTACTCCAAGTTAGCAACGCTTTCTTGTAGCTGTACTATACAGTTAGGTCTGTGCAGTGTAACCAAAATGACAGTTTTATGTGTAATTTCAAATTATTAACTGATGATTACTTTGATCATTGAAGAATATTTGTCATTTTTAGATGACAGAAGTCAATTTTTTTCCCCAAGTAGTTTCAGTGTGAAAATTAGGCAATGGGAAAAAAAGAAATTTGCTCTGAATCTAGATGATCCATTGGGTTAGCACACTAATTCGAGACCCCTAGCAGCCTAGGTTCTGATTCTCATTGAGACATGATCAATTCTCACATCACAAAGCCACTACATAGGTTGTCATGACTGAAAGTACTGGTCCAGGTGAGACCCTGGGCTGGAAACGATGCAGATGAAAACTCAAGTGTTGTGGCAGCACTGTGTGAAAGAATCCTGCCCATAGGGCCATTTTGCACTATACCTGACTCTAGGATCATTCCCGTTAGCATGAATTTCACCTCAGAATCACACTGAATCAGGAAAAAGAAAAGGAGTACTTGTGGCACTTAGAGACTAACACATTTATTTGAGAATAAGCTTTCGTGAGCTGCAGCTCCCTTCATCGGATGAAAGCTGTAGCTCACGAAAGCTTATGCTCAAATAAATTGGTTAGTCTCTAAGGTGCCACAAGTACTCCTTTTCTTTTTGCGAATACAGACTAACACTGCTGTTACTCTGAAAACTGAATCAGTGTGGATCATGGATATGATGCCCACACGTCATTTCAGTGAGAAAGCACTATTCAAATGGCAAAATCTTTTAATTCAATCCTCAACTCTGAATTTCCTAACTTTCATCCCAGTAAATACTCAGTCCTAGGACTGGATTCACAACATTCCTTTTGTTGAATACCCTGTAGTTTGTCAGAGATAAGGTGGGTGAGGTAATATCTTTTATTGGACCAATTTCTGTTGGTGAGAGAGACACTTTCACGCTACACAGAGCTCTTCTTCAGGTCTGTGAAAGGTACTCAGTGTCACAACTAAATACACCAACTGAAGTTGGTCCAATAAAAGACATTTCCTCACCCACCTTGTGTCTCTAATATCCCAGGATCGACATGGCTACAACATTCCATATAACTGGTTTTTCAGGCCAATAAAAAACACATCCATCCTGCTTCCTCCCCCTCCCCCCCCCCCCCTTTAGTGCCTCTCTTGAGCTCAGCAGCAATAACCACTAAGTCCTAACTGTATTTTATTTGTTGGTAAACCAGCAGATGTTATACAGATACTTCATAATTTGGATCAGTATCCAGATTTAGAATACCCTGAAGATCAGAGATTTTGTTTAGATCCATAATAAAGATAGGGATCATTTGCAGAATTCAGGTCCAGACTTGAGTCCCAAACCCCCGTTGGTCAGGTGTCAGACTTCAGGATTTTATGGGAAAGTGCAAAGCTGTTCTGCTAATTCAGCCTGACAAACAGACTAGGTGGGTCTCTTTAGCTTCAGCTTGGAAATACAGAGTACGGCCACGCTAAAAAAAAGAAAAACACCAAAAAAGACCTGTGGCAACGAGTTTCAGAGCCCAGGGTCAACTCCCATGCATGCATGGGCTTGCACACGGGACTAAAAATAGCAGGATAGACATTCCCACTTGGGCTGCAGCCCAGGCTCTGAAACCTGGTAAGTGGGGAGTGGAGGGGAACAGGATGTATGGCTGGGACCAGGAGTATTGTGAAGGAGCTTGGACTAAGCTTTAAGTTTTGTTGGTATACATTCATAGAATATCAGGGTTGGAAGAGACCTCAGGAGGTCATCTAGTCCAACCCTCTGCTCAACGCAAGACCAACCCCAACTAAATCATCCCGGCCAGGGCTTTGTCAAGTTGGGCCTTAAAAACCTTTAAGGATGGAGATTCCACCACCTCCCTAGGTAACCCATTCCAGTGCTTCACCACCCTCCTAGTGAAATAGTGTTTCCTAATATCCAACCTAGACCTCCCCCACTGCAACTTGAGACCATTACTCCTTGTTCTGTCATCTGCCACCACTGAGAACAGCCGAGCTCCATCCTCTTTGGAACCCCCCTTCAGGTAGTTGAAGGCTGCTATCAAATTCCCTCCCCCCCTTCCCCCACGCTTCTCTTCTGCGGACTAAATAAGCTCAGCTCCCTCAGCCTCTCCTCATAAGTCATGTGCCCCAGCCCCCTGATCATTTTCGTTGTCCTCTGCTGGACTCTCTCCAATTTGTCCACATCCTTTCTGTAGTGGGGGGACCAAAACTGGATGCTAAACTCCAGGTGTGGCCTCACCAGTGCCGAATAAAGGGGAATAATCACTTCCCTTGATGTGCTGGCAACGCTCCTACCACTTTGTCTTAGGGCTTTGATAGTTCAGTGAAGAATAAAGGCAAAAACGTGACGAGGCAGCTGAGGTTTTGGGCCATGACCTAGAGTGTGTATACAAGGGATTGAGAGTCAATGCAGGACTCTGCCCGTATACATACAGTCTTCGCCTCAACAGTCCACGTTGTCTGGGTCCATTTTTACTAAATGACATGAGTCCCCTTGCATTCTGTGAGCACAGAGTATGTCTACACTGTGGTTAAAAAACCCATGGCACCAACCTCAGAGCTTGGGTCACTTGACTTGGGCTTTCAGGGCTAAAAATAGCAGTGTAGGCATTCAGGCTCAGGCTGGAGCCTCCCCCATTGTGGGATGTCAGAGCCTGAGCATCTACACTGGGGGATCTACACTGCTATTTTATAGCCCCACAGCCTGAGCCCTGCGAGCCCAAGTTAGTGGACCTGGGCCAGCCACAGCCATGCCACAGGTCTTTTATTGCAGTGTAGACGTACCCTCAGACATTCAGAACATGTGCTATAAATGTAGAGAACAGAGGTACAAAGGCTATCGTTTTAGAGAAAACTGTAGGAAACTAAAGCAGTCCCTGTTTGAGGACTCCCTGCTGCTCTGCTGTCATTTTAGGCATCTTACCTACCTCGCATGCAGAACTTTTTAAACTCTGACAAAAGTATGTCTAAGTTAAAGGGTTCCCATGAAGCTGGTAATTGAGGACAGAAACACTTAGTGCTGGAATTGAATTCAGCAGAGAACAAAATAGAGAACATCCATATTTTAAAGGTAAATAACCAGCAAAAGGAGAAACTAGATCAAAACAAGAAATGCCTTCCTGCCCCTTCCTCTTACACTTCTGTGAGTCTGTTCTGCAGGGGGATCCAATTAAAAGGCAAATGGAGGGGCGGATACATGGAACTGATAATGCATTAAGGACATTTTTCCTGTCTCAGTATTAATGGTGCAACCTTAGGTTTGGATGCAGGCAAGAAACCAGCAGCCTGGCTTGCTTTCTGCATGATGATTAAGAGAGGCAGCCTTACTTTGTACATTTATCTGCTGCTCCATCACCTTGCAATTTATGGTGTTCTCTGTGCTCACAGGAGTCTATTATATGCAGACAGACTTTACAATATAACCAAGTACAAGGCTTTTTATTTTATTTTTACCCACTGGGATTCTCGAAATGGCAGTTTAAAGGGCCGTCATCCTTGATGACGGCTCCAAAATTCAATTTAGTGTTTGTGTTTTTCTCTTAGCTGTTTGCCATCCTGAAAATGCTATCTGACTCTCTAAAGAGAGGGATACAATGCTGTTAAAATCCAGCATCTCTAAAGATCCCCAGCACTGCAGATTTCTGCTCCCAGGGTTGTGTTTTGGGCATATTTTCAATCAGTTAATCCAAGAGAGTCGTTCAAAGTGCCAGTGTTCGAGCAACCTCTGTGAAATAGCCCCAGCAACAACTCGAGCCTTCAATCTCCGGACCCCGCATTTGGGGAAGAACTCTGTCTCTAGTTATTGCACTTGTTGTCTCAACAGTAGCGTGTTATCAATTTATTCAGTTTATCGTACAAGGAATCCTTATCTTCCCAAACCTTGTGTCCTTTCATAATATACCATTCCATTTGGACCCCTTCCCCTTAGTTCATTAATAACATTTGCATGGTTTTGATCTCTGTGATGCCAGCAGATCAGGTGCCAGCTCATGCCAAGGTCCCCAGGTCCCAACTGAACAGTGATAAAATACATGGTTGGAAGCAGTCTGGTTCCCCGTATGTTAGTATTGCTAAAATAGGTATTGAGATTATATAAGAATCTGTTTTGTATTTAGACTTTATTGAATGCATGTGAGTTGCTGTATGCACTTATAACATCTGTATCCCATACAGCAGCGGTCCTCAAACTGTGGGGCCATGCCCTGCGAGGGTGGCATGGAAGAACGTTCATTGGGCACGCGCTGCAGCCCGGGCTAGCCCCCATGGGAGGCAGGGAGGGAGTGCCATGCTTCCAGACCCACCCCGCCATCCCCAGACTTGCTTCACTTCCAGGCACAGCTCTGTCTCCAGGCTAGATCTGCACCCAGGCCCACACCACCCCTAACCCCACTCTGACCCCAGCTCTACCCCCATTCTCTCTCCATCCCCAGACCAGCACCTCCCCCATCCTCAGTTCCACCCCCAGCTACACTTTCAGCCCAAGCTTTGCTGCTGAGGAAGCCTTGTCTGTGCAGTAATGGAGGGGGGCTTGGACAGATTCAGTTAATAGTACTGCAGGGTTTGACTGGAAAAGTTTGCGCACCATCATATAGTAAGCTTTTCTCCAGCCACCCGCCCCTCCTGCTGCGTGTCCGTAGGCGGGCCAGGGAGTGTGCAACCAGCATGCGGCATCTCCTCACTGCAGATGCACAGAGTGAGTCAGGACAACAAATCAGCAGTGCGGGCATGAATTTTTTTTTTTTTTAAGGGAAGTGGAAGAAGCCAAAAAGTACAAAACCCGCAACTCTATAACATTTTAAGCAACTTTTTTTAAAAAACCAAGCCCAAATCCATATCCAAAGTGGTAAGGTAATATTTAAGCATTTGTATTGTATGCATCTGTGACTGTGACACTCACCAGACAGGAGAGAGATTAAATAAAGTGTTGATCTCTAGCAGAAGGTGTTACATCCTGGTGGACACCAGATGTGCTATTGTGGAACATTAAAGAGAACAAAAGACTTGTTCTGCTCTCCTGTCCTACCCCTCACGAAGAGGAGACATGCAAGTGAGTTCCTCCCATCATCTGAGTTTGCCACTCAGAGCACATTGGGTTGTGAGGAAGGGAATAAAAATCCCTGACAAAAAGGAACTGTATCTCTATGCTGCTTGGACTCTGCAGGGCAAGGTTTCCTTAATACAAGCAAGAGATCCCTGGCTTCTTAGCCTTAGGTTCCTTAGGTTTTTGTGCAATCAACTCTTAAAGCAAAGTATTTTGTTTTTGCTATTTTAGGCTGTGTCTTGGAATGGTGAGGCAATGTAGCAGCTGCTAGGAGTCAAGATATGGCCTATAGCAGTTATATAACCTATTTCTCTCGCTAGGACTGGTTTTGAGATGTCTCCCTATTTGGGAGAATTTATTATCCCTATTTAGAACAAACAAGGTATCATCTCCCACCCGCCAGAATTGAAAAAAGTTTGTATTGCTATTACACAAGGCAATTTCACCTGGTTTCTCATTTCCCACTCCGGCCTGGTGTGCATCAGCTGAGGATCTGGTCCAGTGACTTTAATGAACCTATGTTGATTTACACCACTTGGGGTTCTGGCCCAAATATACCACAACAGATCATTACTGCCGACTCATTTGCCTTCCTGCCTGCAGAATTGAGCATACAATTAAAATGTCTTTTTAATATTCCATAATTTTACCTTTCAATAGAAAGGTTGTTACCAAAAGTCTCCATGGCTGTACTGTAAGGGGAGTACCATTCATTCAGACATAGTTGAGCAGAGGAGGAAATTGAGGGATCAGAGGAATTCTTGCCCCTTGGACTGTAGCAGTAGATTCTCTGTTTCAGTGAAGCACAAAGCTTGTGTTTTTAAGGGAATGATTTCCTGACTTGTCTAAATGGTCTTTATCAGTTCAGTGCATCTTCCAGGAGCACAGCCTAAAGCATCATGAGATTGATGCTGGGATAGCCAAGGATATTCTGGCTGTTGATTCACTGTAAAGTCTGGTGCAAGTACAGTAAGTGGGGCCTTCAACCACAAACATGATCTGAATATTAATAAATAACACTGTACTTAGCAAAATTTGATAAGAAGCACTGCTGCTTCAAAACCAAATGGGTTTCTAGACAAATCCCCAGAGATTTCACTTCACTTTGATTGTCTCTTCTGCTGCCTTACAACAATACCCAGATGGCATCTGGATTAGATTCTTTTCCGGAGACAGCTTAGGTGACTTAGTTTTGCATCCTTTGACACCAAATTATATTTCCAGTAGCTCCTTTATGGAACAGTACAACCCAGGAGTTGATCTTAATCTCTGAAAAACAGGTATCCTCTAATGAATCAACTTCACATTGGCACGACTTGCCCTTGAGAATCATGGTGCCGGTGTGTGCACTGAATCCTGCAGCCTTCTGAAGGACACATTAGAGATCTCTAGAGACCAGCCATTTTTCTCCAGGTGAAACAGCATTTCTGAAACTCAAATGGAAATCATTAAACAGTGAAAATCTATTTGCTTTACAAGAGTGGATTTCACATGAATTTGCTGTGTTCTTAGATTCATGCTGTTATACAGAATCTCTGCCATCATATTTATTGTCCAGTCACAGTGTTGTTTAGGGCCTTTACCCGGTGCCAATTGGCACGGCAAAACCTGCTAAATGGAGATAGTTTAAACCCTTTTCTCTTACAGGGAACCATGGAAGCTAGAGGTGGAAAAAGGCTTATTAGATCATCCATACACCTCTCTGCCAGTGCAGGATTGTTGTTATTTGTTATACTTATTATGGTAACACAAAGAGGTCTCCACCACCACTGAGGCCCCGCTGTTTGCTAGACATTGTGCATATATATAGTAAGAGAGAGTCCCTGCCCCCAAGAGCTTATAGTCTGAATAGGCAAGAGGGACGAGGGGTGAGAGAAGGACAGTAATATTATCTCCATTTCACAGATTGGGAACTAAGGCAGAGAGAGAGAAAGGGATTGATCCTGTACGGTGCTGAGCACTCTGGCCCTGCTTCAGCAAACTGCTTCCACATCTGTTCCCCTTTAATCATGTGATTTAGGATTGAACTCAGGAACTGAACCCCGATCTTCTGAGTCCCAGTTCTGTGCCTTAACTAGAAGCTCATCCTTGCTCTCAGTGAATTGTTCCCTACCTTATATTTCTTTAATGTTTGTCCAGCCTAGTTTTATGTCAGGAACCAGCAATTGAATGTATTCAGAAAAAAGATGCTTATTTTAAAAGGGAATAGCAGTATTGCTTAAGCCATGATTTAGGTAATTAAGGGTTCCTGTCACCAGCCAGCATTTTGATAGGGCTTGCTAATGTTGCCTTTATGGATAATAAAACTGCTGCAGTAAACAGAGATGATAACTGTTGGACTATTTAACACAACATTGTGGGGCTTTTCGAGGTCAAGGGTAAAAGGGGGAAAAAATCCATGACCTATCAACATTTTACCAAGTGTGTTATTTAAAAATCAATGTAGAATTTTGCCACCAATCACGATGTAAAATAGCACATAATATCACTTCTCCAAATTGCCCCAAATTGTTGCATTTTAAACCAAGCCAGCTTAGTTTAAGTAATGGCTCCACACACAAACTCTGTTTCCTTGATTGGGTTATTACTGTGTGAGTGTCTTAGCAAGAAAAATGAATTTTATGTCAGTCTGAGTTGCAGCTTTACATATATTATTTAAGAGCACTCTTAACCTCTCCCTAGGTCAATGATCATCTACTTGCAGATTGCTTTTATTCTTATTCCTTAGAACATGTGATTCCTTTCTTTATGAGTATTATTTATAAGCCAAATGTTACTTTAGCATTTACATTAATGCTAATGAATTATTAAGATGTTTAGGAATTCATATGTTACCACTTTACCATATGAAAGCTGTCGGATCCTCATTGAGAGATTTATTGCAAGTTGAAGGCAGCATACTTTGGTGACCTATGTGGAATAAGTTGTTGCTTCTCATTCCATTCTCTGGCAGATGGATATTTGCATCTCAAAAATTACCACTATCCTTGTGTTTCATCTTCCCCCTTGTTGCCAATCTCAGCAGAGGAGCCAAGGACAGAATGGACCACAGGAATCACATTGCCTAGGAAAGGGCCTTTTTGGATCAGAGTTGAGACCTATTCCCAGTGCATGGTCAGTAGCTTGTAGGAGTGCTGTACCTGGCCTCTGAGTAATCAAAGATCTTTGGTTTCTGGAGCTGTCAGCGTGGAGCCGTCAGTGTGGAGCCGTGCACTTGGCCCTGTTTTTTAATTTTTTGTCCCCTGTGGTTTGTTGATTTCTGAGTTTTGTGGCCTCTTCCTCACTTGAGCAGATCAACCTTTCATTGCTCTGATGGGCGTTGGCCACCAATCCCAGCTATTGAACAGGCTGGCACCCTTCCCCAGCATTAAATTCACCCAGTGGTTCAGTTATTAAGGCAGCAGCCCAAATGCCACTGCTGTGACTGCATTGATAGTATGTTGCTCCCCTCCAAATTGATATAAAAGGGGATAGAAGAGCGGTATCTTTTTAGATTTCTTGCCAGTTGAGAGTCAGATCCTGTGAGGTGCTGGGTAATGGGAGTAGTAAAGAGCAGAACCCGTCTCATGAGACACTCGGCACCTCACAGAGTCTGCAGAAGTGCATCATTGTCCTGCTGGAGTTCCTAACGATAGATGCAACCATTAGGCGTTGGTGGAGGGACAAGTTTGACTTAACTCAGTGACTCCTTTCTATTTTTGATTTCTATTCTGTGTGGATAAAACACTGTGTGGATGGAACACCTTGCATTGTATTACCATTCTGTCGCAGAACGACAGAGCGCAGTACCCACGTACAACTGGAGCAAACAGTAAACTTGTGCACAGCGGCAAATAAAGGCTGTGCCATCCTTGCCCCCTTCCCGTTTTACACCGTGCATTAAGGTTCTGTTAGTGCCTCTCCTTTCAATGGTTTTTGAGGTTATCTAGCTCTGCTGTATCCCATTCTGAATCTCCTCTGAAGTGCCACTTTCCTTGTGGATCAACGGAGCAGCCCCGAGTGAGAAGGAGTCAGAGCTAAAGTCAACACTTACAATTTTTTCATTAGGCCTTAAAACGTGACATTAAACATTTATTGCTGCACAGTTGGTGGGGGAGAATGTAGGGAAGGGGAGGTTTTGAAAATCTTTGGTTAACAACTTCCCGATCTTTCTGCAGGTACAAGTGATACTTCCACCAAATCAGTAACTTTCCTGAGGTTTGTGTGTAGAAGGGGTATGTGTGTGTGTGTGTATATGTGTATAAGTAACATGCAGGACCTTGGTTAATGAATTCATTACTCAGATCATATATAAAATGCATTACGAGGGTTGGTGGGTAAAATTTTCAAAAGCACTTAAGTGACATAGGCTCTAAAGTGACTTAATCTCTTTTGAAAAAGAGGACTTAGGTTCCTTAAGCATTTGTAAAAATGTATTCAATGTCTGTGTCAAATGAAAGGTTGTAGGGTGCAAAGGAGTGGATGGGTCCCAGGGAACTGTAGATCCCACTTCGTGGATTTCATTCCAGATATTCCTGAGATTCTGCTGTTTGAGTAATTTACAGAGAGTTGTTGAATTCAGTATTTTAAATCAGATTGGAAAGAATAGTATATGATGAGGAAAAAAAGGCTATAATATTCACCATGGTTGATGTTCTCTCCTACACTGGTGTATTCTCCTACACTACTAAGTTCATCTGGAAAGGAATTTGGGGCTCCCCTAATGTAAACAGAGAAGAAGTGCCTCCCTCACTGTAAATGTCTTCATTTTGGAAAGTTACTAAAAATGTTTTTGAAAGTTTTCTTAACAGGTGCACCTGGGGTAGGTCTATGTCCTTTTATTTCTTACTGGGTGATTCCCATCATGTGGATTGGTATAAGCCACATAGTTTATTGAATGTTCAGTATTTAATAGACACTTCTATTCCAGATGAATTCTAAGCACAATAAATCCAATAAAGGGGAAAATGTATTGTGTATTCTCTGAATATTGGAACCTCACCCCCGGGGAAATACTGACCCCATCTTTTCACTGAGCCCCTGTTTTCGTCCCCACAATAATTTCAGGTTACCTAATTGCACTGGCAAAACATGTTCATAGCTATATAAGCGGTCTAAATTGTACTTCCTGATAGCTACAAGGATAAAATTGTAGGCCTGTGTTTGAAAATCTGGAGCTGAAAGTCTGGTAGTCAGCTGATGTTGTGAGACTGCTGCCTATCATGCCAACCGATATGGTATCATTGATTCCTTGTGCTCCCCTGCCTGTCTGCATCCACTTGTTCTGTCTCGTTCTATATTTAGGATGTAAGTTCTTTGGGGTAAAGCGGACAGTTCTGTTGTTCTCTGTTTGTATAGCGCCTAGCCATGGGATCCTGATCCATAAGTGGGGCTCCTCAGCAGTACCACAAGACTAATAATATTAAAAGTCCCCAAACCACCCCAAAGATCTTGTGCATCACACTTTGGCCACAGCCACTGACAATCAGTGCACTCCCCAGAGGGTACAAGTAGAATTCATACTCTGAAATTTCTAACTATTGCCAGTTATCCTGACCCCTAATGTTATTTTTTAAAGTATTTGTGTGTGGATTTATTTCTAGTGCTAGTTTTCAAAAAAACAAAGACAGTCTCTTTTTTGAAGGTTTACAGAAATTGATGTGACAGACTGACAGCTACTTTGGTGACAGCTTCTTAAGTGAAAACAGTCTTGGACCATTTTTGAAACTGATTGAGTTTGTGTGAGAGACAGTAATTGATCTGATGTGTCATGCAGTTGTTAATATGTTGCTGTTTATGCCTTTGACGCTAATCATTTCCTAGGTTTTGCTGAAGGTTATTATGCAAATCTGAATCTAACCTCCAGTCCCCTTTTTATAAGCAAATGTTTGGCCTGATAGACCTAGTTCTGTAAACACCCATTTTCCTAGGGTAGATATTCTGCTCAGATGGACAGAAAATATGACATGACAATACAAGTTACTTATCGTGTATTCTCAAGGTTTTTATACAGTTGTAATCAACTCTTGACAGATCATCTCCATAGGTCACTAGCCAGCAGACTGATGCAGCTGCTACTTGTTAAATGCACAGAAGATTTGGGGTGAACAAGGAATGACAAAACCTCCTAGCCACTATAGTAGGAGGCAAAATTCAGGCCTTGTCCTTAATTGTCCTTGGTCAATTTTGGCCCGTTTCAAGATGTACTGGGTTCAGATCACCATACAATAATGTAAATTGTATCTATGCTGGTGGTTTTCATTAGTGGCTAAGAAACAAGTGTAGATATGGCCTGCTGAAGAGATTGTGAGGATGATGAACTGAACTGATAGAGGTACACCCCAGCGAGATGAATGGAGGCAGTTCAGAATTCTCTGTTATTTCAGGCACTCTCTTTGCAGAGTCAGGAACACAGCACTGCATGAGTTCACATTTGGTTTCCTTCTCACCCAGAAGAGCCAGAATTTAGTTATTACTCAATATTTTTGTTTATCAGTTCTTCACCAGTGACTGAGAGCAGCTTGTCAAGCCAAGTTGCCAATATTTCTACTGAAATTACTGTGATTTAATGCAGCTATTTCAAACTGTGCCAATGTATCTGCGCAATAATATGCACTCTCCAGATGCTATACATGGTTTTTGGAACAATCTCGGTTTTAACAAATGAAAAATCTGAAGACTTTAAATATTCAAGTGTGAGAATCTTTTTCTTTCTTTCTTTCTTTCTTTCTTTCTTTCTTTCTTTCTTTCTTTCTTTCTTTCTTTCTTTCTTTCTTTCTTTCTTTCTTTCGTTTGTTGGTTCATTCGTTTCCAACAGTTGACAAGAAGGTGTGAGTAACAGTAGGGGGAAAAATAAGCATGGGGAAATACTTTTACTTTGTGTAATGACCCATCCACTCCCAGTCTTTATTCAAGCCTAATTTAATGGTGTCCAGTCAGAGAACTCTTCAGTCTCCCTGGTCACTCGATTACAGACCTAAAAGTTGCAATATTACAACAAAAAAACTTCAAAAACAGACTCCAACGAGAAACTGCTGAATTGGATTTAATTTGCAAACTGGACACCATTAAATTAGGCTTGAATAAAGACTGGGAGTGGATGGGTCTCTAAGGTGCCACAAGTACTCCTCATTCTATTTCCAGCAGAGATCCCAGGACTCTGCTAAGAGACGATTTTTGACATTGCCCGATGGCTTTGTCTCAGTTAGTTCCTTCTCACTGTGCATTGACACCCTGTAAGCAATCGTTTTGACTGTCTCCTTGAGGACAGCATACCAATCTCACCATTTATCCCACCTTTTGGAAGATGTCTATTGTTGTTTTACAGCACTTGGAACAAAATAACAGCAGACAAGTGGGTGCTCAGCACTGTAAAGAAGAGAGATGTTATCCAGTTCCCCCACTCCCTTTCTCCAACCCACCTTCCCCATTCCTTTTCAGTAACCCATCTCATAAAACTGTGTTGCTTTAAGAAGTATGGTCTCTTCTGCAATAGCGAGCTATAGATGTGGTTTCTTCTTATCGCAGAAGTAAAGGAGTCTGTTCCTGTTACTTCCTAATTCATAAAAAGACTAGTGGCCTATATCCTATTTAAGACCTCAGCATGTTGAACCACTTTATCAAGAAAATCAAGTTCAAGATGGTTTCCCTTGTTTCCATTATCCCAGGACACTGGAGATTGATATATTGTCTTCATTTTGTAGGACGCATACTTCCACATGACAGTACCTCCTGACCAGAGGAAATACCTTTGCTTTATATCAGGGGAGATGCACTACCAGTACACGGTGCTCCCATATGGCCTGTTGTTGGCCCCAGAGGTCTTCACAAAATGCATGGCAGTCGTAGCAGCCCACCTGTGCCACTTGGGTGTCCAAACTTTCCCTTACCTGGATGGTTGGCTAGTGTACCGAGCTGCAAGCATCCATAGCAGCTTCCTCATTATTACACAGCTGGGCCTCAAACTGAATTCAGAGAAATCAAAGTTACTACCAATGTAGCATGTAACATTCATAGGAGCAGATCTCGACACCATAACCATGGTGGCCTATTTTCCAAAGCACAGGAGTCCCACCTTGGTCAACTTCCTGTGCAAACTCTGTGGTCATCTCAGGACATAAATGTGCAGGAACTCTGTGTTGGGCCAGGAGACATTTATGTCTACTAGGAAGAGCCAAGTGGTGCAAGTCTTTACAGACAATACCTCTACCATGTTTTCTCTCAACAGGGAGGGGGTGCAGTGTCATGGTGCAACTCAGCTATAGATAGAATCATAGAATATCAGGGTTGGAAGGGACCTCAGGAGGTCATCTCGTCCAACCCTCTGCTCAAAACAGGACCAGTCCCCAACTAAATCATCCCAGCCAGGGCTATGAGAAACAAAGTTACCTTGAGAGCTTTTCATCTTTCAGGAGTGAGGAACACCATTGCAGATTCCCTCCACAGGAATTTTGTAGACCACATAGAATGGTCACTCAGAAAGGACATCCTCCTCCAGATCTTCCATCAGTGGGGATACCCAGAAATAGACTTGTTGGCTACCAACCTGAACAGCAAGAGGTTTTGAACCAGGGCGGGCTGCAGTCCTGGTTCCTTAACAGGTGCATTTCTCCTCCTGTGGACCAATCCTCTCCTATGTGTTTTTCCTCCAGTCCATCTCATCCCAAGGATACTCAGGAAGCTGAAAACAAACAAAGCAACATTAATTTTAGTGGCAGTAGCCCGGTTAAGACAGTACTGGTTCAGGGATCTACACCAACTTTCAATCAGGCCACTTATAACTGTTCTTATTCAGGGATCTCCTATCTCAGAACCAGGGCAGGTCTCTGCATTCCATCCTCCAATCTCTCCATCTCACCTCCACCTCACAAGTTAAATGCTTGCAAAAAAATTGTGCTCCAGAGACATCCCCGGGATCTTAGTGAGCAGCAGGAAGGATTGCAGTAGAGCCACATACATAGCAAAGCGGAAGAGATTTTCCATGCAGGCATGATCTCAGCCTTTATCACCCCATCGATCAGACATTAGCCATATCCTGGATTACTTACTGCATTTGAAGTCATTCTGGCCTTTCGGTTAGCTCTGCGAAAGTTCACCTGGCTTTCAGATCTACAGTTCGTCCATCAATAGAGGGGTTTTCTGTTTTCTCTCATTCTCTGGTATCCAGATTTCTGAAAAGTCTAGTCAATGTCTATCCACCAGTGTCTGACTCAGTGCTGTCACGGGACCCTAACCTAGTTCTTTCAAGCTTGATGCTCCCTCCCACCTTTTGAACCTCTAACAACAAACTCTGTGAAAGTTGTTTCAGAGTAGCAGCCATGTTAGTCTGTATCTGCAAAAAGAAAAGGAGGACTTGTGGCAACTTAGAGACTAACAAATTTATTTGAGCATAGGCTTTCATGAGCTACAGCTCACTTCATCGGATACATGCAGTGGGAAATACAGTGGGGAGACTTTATATTCACAGAGAACATGAAACAATGGGTGTTACCATACACACTGTAATGAGAGTGATCAGGTAAGGTGAGCTATTACCAGCAGGAGAGAAAAAAAACCTTTTGTAGTGATAATCAAGGTGGGCCATTTCCAGCAGTTGACAAGAACGTCTGAGGAACAGTGGGGGGGGGGGGGGGGAATAAACAAGGGGAAATCATTTTACTTTGTGTAATGACACATCCACTCCCAGTCTTTATTCAAGCCTAAGTTAATTATATCCAGTTTGCAAATTAATTCCAATTCAGCAGTCTCTCGTTGGAGTCTGTTTTTGAAGGTTTTTTGTTGAAGAATTTCCACTTTTAGGTCTGTAATCGAGTGACCAAAGAGATTGAAGTGTTCTCCGACTGGTTTTTGAATGTTATAATTCTTGACGTCTGATTAGTGTCCATTTATTTTTTTACGTAGAGACTGTCCAGTTTGGCCAATGTACATGGCAGAGGGGCATTGCTGGCACATGATGGCATATATCACATTGGTAGATGTGCAGGTGAACGAGCCTCTGATAGTGTGGCTGATGTGATTAGGCCCTGTGATGGTGTCCCCGAATAGATATATGGACACAGTTGGCAACGGGCTTTGTTGCAAGGATAGGTTCCTGGGTTAATGGTTCTGTTGTGTGGTGTGTGGTTGCTGGTGAGTATTTGCTTCAGATTGGGGGGGGCTGTCTGTAAGCAAGGACTGGCCTGTTTCCCAAGATCTGTGAGAGTGATGGGTCATCCTTCAGGATAGGTTGTAGATCTCTGATGATGTGTTGGAGAGGTTTTAGTTGGGGGCTGAAGGTGATGGCTAGTGGCGTTCTGTTATTTTCTTTGTTCGGCCTGTCCTGTACTAGGTTGTGTTTCTTATGAAAGTTGTGTTTCTTATGGCAATTATTTCTGTAAGAAGAGTTTCGGAGCTACAACTACTACTGTACTAACTGACCATCCTTACGTTTTCTGCAATCTATGCAGCTTCAGGTGCTTTTTCTGAAACCTTGTTCTTCCAAAGCTGAAGGAAGACTTCACACTGTGGATGTCCGCGGAACTTTGGTGTTCTACCTTGACTGAACTAAGTTGTTCAGAGCCTCTCTGAGGCTCTTTGTAGCCTATGCTGAGAGACTCAATGACCAACCAGGGACAGCTCAACGTATTTCATGCTAGATTTCTAACTGTATCAAAGTTAGTTACAATCTTGTGAAAATGTGTCCTCTGCTGAAAATAATGGCTCACTCCACCACGTCTTAGTCCACTTCCTCAGCATTTTTGAGCAATGTTCCCATAACAGATAGCTGCAAAGCAGCAACATGGTCACCTGTACATATCTTTTCCAGACATTATGCTATCACTTAGGTCTCTCAGGGCAATGCCAACTTTGGCAAGTCAATATTGCCATCTCTGTTCAGATAATCTGAAGTCCCTCCACCTGTAAGGGAACCACTGCAGAGTCATAGAATCATAGAATATCAGGGTTGGAAGGGACCCCAGAAGGTCATCTAGTCCAACCCCCTGCTCGAAGCAGGACCAATTCCCAGTTAAATCATCCCAGCCAGGGCTTTGTCAAGCCTGACCTTAAAAACCTCTAAGGAAGGAGATTCTACCACCTCCCTAGGTAACGCATTCCAGTGTTTCACCACCCTCTTAGTGAAAAAGTTTTTCCTAATATCCAATCTAAACCTCCCCCACTGCAACTTGAGACCATTACTCCTCGTTCTGTCATCTGCTACCACTGAGAACAGTCTAGATTTATCCTCTTTGGAACCCCCTTTCAGGTAGTTGAAAGCAGCTATCAAATCCCCCCTCATTCTTCTCTTCTGCAGGCTAAACAATCCCAGCTCCCTCAGCCTCTCCTCATAAGTCATGTGTTCCAGACCCCTAATCATTTTTGTTGTCCTTCGCTGGACTCTCTCCAATTTATCCACATCCTTCTTGTAGTGTGGGGCCCAAAACTGGACACAGTACTCCAGATGAGGCCTCACCAATGTCGAATAGAGGGGAACGATCACGTCCCTCGATCTGCTCGCTATGCCCCTACTTATACATCCCAAAATGCCATTGGCCTTCTTGGCAACAAGGGCACATTGCTGACTCATATCCAGCTTCTCGTCCACTGTCACCCCTAGGTCCTTTTCCGCAGAACTGCTGCCTAGCCATTCGGTCTCTAGTCTGTAGCTGTGCATTGGGTTCTTCCGTCCTAAGTGCAGGACCCTGCACTTATCCTTATTGAACCTCATCAGATTTCTTTTGGCCCAATCCTCCAATTTGTCTAGGTCCTTCTGTATCCTATCCCTCCCCTCCAGCGTATCTACCACTCCTCCCAGTTTAGTATCATCCGCAAATTTGCTGAGAGTGCAATCCACACCATCCTCCAGATCATTTATGAAGATATTGAACAAAACCGGCCCCAGGACCGACCCTTGGGGCACTCCACTTGATACCGGCTGCCAACTAGACATCTGCTTTGGAATGTATAGATGCACAATCGCTCGAAGGAGAAATACACTCACTTACAATGATGGTTGTTCTTCGAGATGTGTCGTGCACATATACCTTCCACGACCCTCCCACCTTCCCTGCTACTTTGGACAATAATTTCACAAGCAATGAGAAGGAATAGAGAGGGTAATGATGGACACACCCCTTTCATGGCCTCGGTTCAACACATGAGGAGGGCAGGGGTGCATGTGCTACCTAGTGGCTGGCAAAAGTCTCCAAATTGAGGCATTGGGTGTAGGCACACCTGCAATGGAATGCAAATGTGCACAGCACATCGCAAAGACCAACCGTTACTGTAGGTAAGTAGGCATTTCTTCTCTCCATTATATTTAAACGAGTACTGGTAGAATTTAAGTCTACGTGTGAAACTGAAACATTGAAGCTCTTCACATACAGCTGTGGGATTAACCTTTGGCATGGGCCCCAAGGTACAGAAATTTGTTCGTCTTGGTTTGACTGCAGGGCATGGTGAGGTTGAAGAGGGTCTTTGAGTCCCTGTCAAAACACTAAGGTATGATCTTATTTTCTCCATGCCCCAGCCCTGATTAATGACCTTTGACTCTCTTCCTTCTGGCCCGGGGTGACAGGATACAAGTAGTCTTTGAAGCCCATCGACTCTCTCTGATGGAATCCTTACCTATCACTCACTAATTGAGCTTCACTAGCACCTGTCCTTTCGCCTGCATCTGCCTTTGTCTTAGTCCTTTTTGGATTCATCAGCCAACTGAGCAGTGAGTGCAAAGTGTAGATCCCATGCTGTGGAAATGGGATTGCTGGCTCTTCAATGTCCCTGGACTTCCTCTGACCTGGAGTATGTTGTCTGGTTCCCTCTCCATTTCTTAGGTCATGGAGAACAAGCTGTCCGTAGACTGCCAAGAAAGAAATGAAATTTCACAGTACCAGCAAATAAGAAATCAATATGTTTGGAGATGTTAATGACTCATTTTTAATGCAAGTGTACATGAACACAGGAAAAATTAAATGTAGGGGATCATTACTTCTCTTGTTAGGACTTTAAGATTGGCAGTACATTGCTTTGTGCAACACTTCACAACCTAGAATTCTTTTTGCGGCATTAGTTTAATACTTGAGGATTTTTATAATAGATTAACAACAATTTGATTTTTTTCTCTGGCTTTCTGTCACAGTGATCTTTAAGTGATTACCAGTCAAAGTCCATATGGGTCCAGAAGCACCATGCTGTTACTGATGATTTTTCTTTGCCTGGAAACCATATTTACTTCTAAATGATAAGAATACATGTTTTTAAAAAGAATATTTAAATGTTTTAAACTAATTACCAGCTCTTTGTTGAAGGGGAGTTATGGTGAAAGAAGTTGATTGTGCATTGGTGCTTTTTAACTCAATAAATCTGCTTCTTATATCCCTGTAGGTCTTCAAATCATACCTTCTGACTTCCCTGACAAAAGCAAGTGTCTGATCCTGCAAACCTTACTCATGCAAATAGTCCTTACCCATGTGAGTGTAACTGAAATTAGGGTGACTGTTTGCTTGCGTATGGGCTACGAGATAAGGACCCAAGTTCTTTAGAAAAGGGAAGAAGGAGAATCCGGGGAACTACAGACCAATCAGTCTTACCTCAGTCCCTGGAAAAATCATGGAGCAGGTCCTCAAGGAATCAATTTTTGGAGCACTTGGAAGAGAGGAAGGTGATTAGGAACAGTCAACATGGATTCACCAAGGGCAAGTTATGCCTGACCAGCCCAATTGCCTTCTGTGATGACATAATTGGCTCTGTGGATATGGAGAAAGCAGTGGAAGTAATTTACCTTGACTTTAGCAAAGCTTTTGATATGGTCTCCCACAGTATTCTTGCTAGCAAGTTAAAAAAGTCTGGACTGGATGAATGGACTATAAGGTGGATAGAAAGCTGGCTAGATTGTCGGGCTCAGTGGGTAGTGATCAATGGCTCGATGTCTAGTTGGCAGCCAGTATCAAGCTGAGTGCCCCAGGGGCCGGTCCTGGGGCCGGTTTTGTTCAACATCTTCGTTAATGATCTGGATGATGGGATGGATTGTACATTCAGCAAGTTTGCGGGTGACATTAAGATGTGGGGAGAGGCAGATATGCTGGAGGGTAGGGATAGGGTCCAGAGTGACCGAGACAAATTGGAGGATTGGGCCAAAAGAAGTCTGATAAAGTTCAACAAGGACAAGTGCAGAGTCTTGCACTTAGGACTGAAGAATCTCATGCACTGTACAGGCTGGGCAGCGACTGGCTAAGCGGCAGTTCTGCAGAAAAGAACCTGGGGATTACAGCGGATGAGAAGCTGGATATGAGTCAGCAGTGTGCCCTTGTTGCCAAGAAGGCTAATGGCATATTGGGCTGCATTAGTAGGAGCATTGCCAGAAGATTGAGGGAAGTGATTATTCCCCTCTGTTTCGCACTGGTGAGGCCACATCTGAAGTATTGCATCCAGTTTTGGGGCCCGCACTACAGAAAGGATGTGGACAAATTGGAGAGAGTCCAGCAGATGGCAACGCAAATGATTAGGGGGCTGGGGCACATGACGTATGAGGAGAGGCTGAGGGAACTGGGCTTATTTAGTCTGCAGAAGAGAAGACTGAGGGGGGATTTGATAGCAGCCTTCAACTACCTGAAGGGGGGTTCCAAAGAGGATGGAGCTTGGCTGTTCTCAGTGGTGGCAGATGACAGAACAAGGAGCAATCATCTCAAGTTACAGTATGGGAGATTTAGGTTACATATTAGGAAAAACTATTTCACTAGGAGGGTGGTGAAGGACTGGAATGGGTTGGAGAGTGGGGTGGGAGGAGGTATTTTTTCATGCTTTGTGGGTATAAAAAGATCTTCTACACTTTCCACAGTATGCATCTGATGAAGTGAGCTGTAGCTCACGAAAGCTTATGCTCAAATAAATTGGTTAGTCTCTAAGGTGCCACAAGTACTCCTTTTCTTTTTGAGAATCCAGTTGGATTTTCAGATCCAACCCTTAAAGACAACAAATTTTTAATGTGATATGGGGTCCAAGGGAAGCAAGTGAAGCAGTTTAAACGACAGGAGTGACATGGTAAGATCCAGCAAGGAAGAAAATTTTGGCTGTAACACATTCTGGATGAATTGGATGGGATAGCTATGGGACTTTTCAATGCTGAGAAGATCAGAGAAGAGAGGAGATTTCAGAAATCAAGGCAAAAGATAAGGGCATGGACAAATGATTTAATTGTGCATCTGACAACAGTGTTACTACAGTCTACATTGTAGTTACTGCAGTGGGAATATTCCCATTTTCTTCCATGAGCTTTGGATCAGGCCCTTGTTGTGTACAGTAAATGGTGTTAAATACTTAGACATAAATGTATTGCACCTCTGTTCTATCTGCCCCCTTGTGGGGAGGCCCAAAGGCCAAAACTGAGGCAAGCACCTGTGCTGAAGTGGCATTCTCTTTGGCAATGATGCTGCTCAAAAGCACAGAGCAAGAGTCCATGGCAGATTGTGAAATACAGAAAAGTGTGATTTTTGCAAAGGTGCAGCTGATTATCTGGTCACCTAATTGCATTTTGTTTTTCACTGGCTGCTCTTCTTATCAGAGCCACACAAAACTCTGCAAGTTCAGTCAATACTTGTATATTCACAGGAGGCAATCAATACAAAAATTAAAAAAGAGAGTCAGGGTAATTAGGCTGAAGCTGCTGCTTTCGAGTTTTCAATAATTACTTTAGCTTCCTTCTTTTCTTACGTCTCAAGAAAAATGGTGCATGATTGAAAGAGTGGATCTTGTTTGACTGAGGACATGTCAGAATTCTACAAAGCCAAGCAGGAAGTAAAATTAGTGCTCTTTGTTTTAGCACATAAAGGGGGCTTTACAGGATGGCAGGGAAAGAATAGGCTTGATTTGGATGGTGCCAGCTAACAGCTGTGCCATTGTTTTTTACCTGTTTGATGTCCTCTGTTTCCATACCCTGTAGTATTAGTTTCCCTGACACTAACCCAGGGACTCAAAACTCTCATTAGTGCTTTGGGGAGAGGTACTGGCTTGAGCATTTGTGGAAGTTCGGGGGAGTTTTGCTGAATCTCATAGACTAATCACTGATGCTGCACCCATGGATTTATGTTATTATTTTATATTTATATTACAGTAATGCCCAATAACGGCCAAGGCTGATTAAAGCAATGTGGGGCCGTAGCCACAACTCCACACAGGACACCTGGTGTCCCACCCATTCTTTTGGACAGTTGGTGACAAGAACCACACACAGAAGGACCATCTGCTAGTCTGGAAGTCAGCCTGCCACCTTTCCGCTCCTGTGTGCTGATCACTTCCCTTCTCCCTGGCCCATCACTCCTCCTTTTCAGGCAGGCTAAATCCATCAAAACCAAGGGAGGCCTTGGTTTCTTGCCATCCCAACAGAGGTCTCTGCTGAGATTGCAGAGTGGTAGATGCGGGGGAGACTTGCAGCCACAGAGTCCTCTGTGAGGCACTGAAGACTTCCTTTCCTCTCGCTAGATCCTGGCGGGCCCAAAGACAGGGAGCAGTGAGCTGAGAAGGAGGCAGGCCCTGGCCAGCCTGAAAACCGACAATGAGGGCCTCCACTGACGTCCAACTACACTGCAGAGGGTTCTCAGTGTGTGGGCCTTCCTGCTACTGCAACAGAGGGCTGACAGTATGGAGACCCCCGCTCCTGCACAGCCCTCTCCTGGGGTGGTAAAAGAAACTCCTACCCCCAGCCCTCTGGGCTGGAGGTGAGGTTGACAGCCTCCCCCACCCACAGACGGGCTTCTGTTTCAGAGGTCACTTGACAGGGCTGCCACTGTGCTACAGTGCAGCAACCAGTTAACAGCTCACAGCAACACACTACGCCACAGCTAGTAAGAGGAAGAAGAATAAGGGGCCGATTTGAAACTACAGTTGCAATTTGACTAGAACATTACTGTTAACACTCATGTATTAACCCATTAATGGTATTGAAAGAAGCAATCATAGTTCATACCCCTGACCTGACTAATTGTTTTTAACTACTGCTGCTGTATTCAAATCTGATGATCACTTGTGATAAAAATGGTGCAAGACTGGCAGATCCCACATTCTAATGCTCACCCAGCTCTCTCTCACTCTGTGTGTGTGTATATACGTACATGTGTAAATTCTTTCTGACAAGTAAATTCTTTCTCCCTGGCACTGCAGTGTAAGGTTCCTCTGTATTTGCAGAGGGGAATTTTGAGCATCAGCTCACTCTATAAGGTATCCTGCCTTGCATCCAGACTGGATTTACTGAACAAAAAGAGGTTATACGGTGAATGTCTTAACATGAAACCTGGGATTCTCCTGTCCGTCATTTGTTCCAGCTAATAACGAGACCACACATTATCACGTCCTGACCTCGATACTAGGAAGGGACCTGTCAGTCCTTACCTGGTAAGACAGGTAAAGAAAGTCTACCTTAAATACATACATATATATATTCAAACACAGCAAAGACATGTTTCATTATCTTGCACTGTCTTCGCTTCCCCACAGAAATTGCAAGTCACTCTGGGGTTCACGCAAGGCTCTCGTATCCCTGAATCTCATTTTCCAAGTAGGTTGGGCTCTAAAAGCAATGCAAAGCTATTGATGGACAGACCAATACTTGAACTAATTCAAAAGGAATGCAGAGCCCTTTTCATCTTTTCTCTATGACGTTTCAAAGCCATGGAAATGCAGCCTGTCTCTCCTCTGTATGATTCATGCTGGTGGTGTGACAGCAATGGATCCCACACTATTCCGTTTTGGCCCTGAACAGAATGTGCTCTTCTCCGTAAAGAGATCTTTACCCTAGCTTTTACAAAAAGAGAGAAAGGAAAATAAAGAGATTGTAATATCTGAATTTATCACACTTTCTTTTACCCTCTCTCCAGAAGTTCTGCTTTTGTGTAGGAAGTGTTGGAATTAATTTAAGCGTTAGTGAAGGATGCTGGTAGATACAGCTGTAAAAGCACCAGGCCCTGCAAAGGCCCACAAAGAACAGTCAGAGTTTAGCTATTTGTTGAGGGGTTTTTTATTTTTTTTAATATATAGAAGCTACTTGTCATTTTTCAAGATTCAAGGCAGCTTTTAAAATTGGCTCAGTGCTTTCTGGTGCTCCATTCTTGCTGAGTTGCTGTATGGTGGTGACCTAGACTTTCCAGATGATAGTTAGTCTTGTTACTCTGTGTATTCATTAGCGGTGCTTGGGTTGGGAATGGTGATTAAATCACTGAATTATAATAATAATGCATCCAAATATTAGTCCTCCTTCACCCCACTAGTGCACCAGCATAGATCATAACAGACTGAACATTGCAATGGTGGTGATTCAAGATGTTGGAGTTGTTCCAGTATGATTTGTATGGCTTTCACATACCTATATCCCTTGGTTTCTGGGATGTCATCTCCCCTGCCTTCCCACGCCCTATTTGCAACTTGATATAAGAGACGTGCTGAAACATCAGTCTTCTTTATGAGATGGAAATACTGTCATGTGCTGTCTACTAAGAGGTGCAGGGGAACTATGCAGCATGTTCTCTCCTGGCTTCAGGGCTCATAACATCAATTCCATCATTCTGGGTGGTCAAACATGAGAGAAACCAGATCTCCCAGAAATCATTATGGAAATAATCACTAAACCCATTATATTCTAAATCACTAGTGCTGGTTTTGAACATTTAGGACCTCCCATCTAAATGGGTCAAATTCACCTCCTTGTTATCTCCAGTGACACAGGATTTCTGTTTTCAGGTTTCTATTCACATAGAACATCCTTCACATAAAAACATCCTTTTCGTTTTCTATGGCTTCTTAATTGTGGGACTGTTGTACTTCCTGGATGATTCTTTTGTGTTGGCAGAGGAATTGTCTTTGAGTTTTAAACAAATGTAGCAGTGACAGAAGCTTGTACTTTCTATAAGAGGTATGTTTAGTCTTAGCATCACTGGGGCAACAAGAGTCCTGTCTTTATGCTTGCCCTCACCAAGCCCTGAAATCTTAAGGCTTGGTTCATCTAGGAAATCTGGTTCAGGGTAGATGTAGCCTCAGGTTTTTACTCAAGAATAAATATTTACTTCTTTTGGGTTTCTTATTGTCTGTTGTTCAAGTTGTGGCAGTCCCATTGCAACAAAGTACTGTCTTTGTGTCTTAGATGGGGTGACACTGATACTGTCCCCAGCACCTGTTTTTCTTGAGGCCACCTCCCACCATCTGTTATAGAACTGAAAAAGGCAGCGGGAGGGTTCTTATTGGGGAGAAAAAGTACATCCAGCTTATGTTACCTGTATAGTTTGAGGGCCGAATTTAGGAAATGTTCTGATAGTTGGGAACTGTTACAGATGTTCTTCCCTGACAGCATTGAAAATGGTTGCTTCTGTGGTAGATTTCATAGAATCATACCAATTAGAGATGGAGGGCAGAGAGGTGTCCTATCGTAGGTCATCTTGGCCACTCCTCTGCCAGTGTAGGCTTGTTCCCTAAATAAAGTCTTACAATACTGGAGAGAGAGTGAGGTAGTAGACCATGGAGGCACTTAAGCAGACACTACAATATACCTTTTTGGAACTGATGATACTTCAATTTGCTCTTCATATTCTGAATCACTTGAAAAATTTTCCTTCGTGATTTCAGTACATTCATTCCAGCTGTCATCTGGCAGGCTATTGCATACACAAACAGAGGAAACCAGCTTTCTAGATTCTTAACCCCTTCATTCCCCAGACATCTTTCTGAGTGTACAGGGTAGTATTCTGGATCCTCAGCAGTCAACTGGCAGCAAATTATTTAACAAGCTCCATTGTAGGCTTGTCCTACAGCACTTTTCCAAGTTTCTGCTGACAGTCCACTGCTGCTCTGAAATGGCCTTTCTGTGTTTCCACTGGTCCATTCAATACAATGACACCAAAGCACTAGTGGCAGAAATGAAAAAAGTGTTTCAGTCCTGGGGGGACAGCATTTGAATGGCATGCAGAAAGCTGGACACAACACAATAGTTGTCTGGGCTTTTTTAAAAGTCATGTGTGTGGGTGGCAATATTTGTCTTAAATCAAATTGTTCACCTTCTCCTAATGCTGAAAATAGATCCCAGTTCCTCTCTTTATATCAGAGATTGTTAGCTTTGGGATTGACCATAACATTTAGTGTAGTACAGTGGCTCAAGGATGTGTGATCACATCCTCCCCTAGTGGCTGAACCAGAGGGAAAGATAAAAGTCCTATTGCTATCAGATAATAGAAATTGGTTATAAATTATTGAATTAGCAGGGGAAGTTTCTTAGCCCTATCCCTGCTGGCAGCCATGGTGTCTGAACATTTGTAAGGCTTGGGTTCATAACAGGCGGGGTGCAATTATTTTTGATATAGCAGACTAGTCAATGGTGGTTTCTAACAAAACAGTTCAGATCAGATAATTCTGTATTTACTCTGCCATTAATAAAAGGATCATGCACTAGAAACACAGAACATACTACAGTCTGTGGTCTGGGAGAGAGAGAGAGAGACACGCTCTTATCTTTCTAAAGTGGTGTGTAAGGTTACCAAATAAGCACAAGAAAGGGGATATCAGTGTCACACTTATTAAAATCACATAGACTATAATGATAAATACAATCCAAACCCATCACATATCTAGATGATCATGGTTTATCAAAGTAAATACTGTAACATCTTAAATTTATTTACTGCCTTTCATGCTGAAGCATCAGCAAGTGCTCCATAAATGCATATACAAACTAGATTGAGTGTGAAACCACAGGGATATGTTTGCTAGAATGCACCTTCCTCTAAGGTGGAATCTTGCACCTGTTCAGTAATGCGTAGGTTCACTGTCAGTTTGGAGCATATATGAAGAACACTTTATACAGTTGAAATTGCAGGGGGAATTTAATTAGGTGGAGTATAATTACCTTACCTAGAATTGGGGCAGGATGCAGATTAATTCTACTATACTTCTAAAAGTGTCATAGGATTTCATAGAGGTCCTGGGCACTGTGATATAAATAATAATAATGCTTACAAGTGATCAAGGCCTCAATTTTTTCTGTCTGGTCTGTACAAATTTCAAGATAGGCACCTTGTCCCCTTCCCCAATTCTAACTTAAGTAGGATCCATTATTAATCTTTCAGGGCCTGTTTCTGGTCTAATTTTCTGTGGTGTAAACCAGGAGTAAGTCCATCAAAGACATTGGACTACAATGAGAACAGAGTGAGGCCATGAGAACCCAATAGAGTAGGCAGTAATTTGTAAAGCTTTCACTTGAAAGTGGATAGAAGATCTTGAGTTTCTTGAGCTGTTTGGATTTCAAAGAGCCCTGTGTGGTTTTGAAATCGGTGGAAGTTGTACTGAACATAAGACTGCCATACAGTGAAGCTCTTTGGAGTTTATTTTCCTACACTTTCCCAAACATGACTCTTGTAAGTTGGTCACATGGCATATTTTTTTCAAATTGTTTGGCAGACCTCTTTAGAGACCTTCATTTCATCTGCAAATAAAACCATCAAAATGTTTTGAAGGCCAGTTCATTTTCCTTCTCACAAAGGCGCCTTTAATTGCTCCCATGAAGTAGTCTCTTGTCTTTCTCCTTCCCAATAAAGTGACATTTATTAGCATTTCTATGGTGGTTATTTGTAATTGCATTGCTGTTCCTGATGCCTGCATGTTATAATTAAATCATTTCAGATCCTAGTTACAGTGTGAAACAGCTGCATCAAATTACAGCTGAAGATGTAAGCTGAAAATATGCAGTTCCAATTAGCTACGTATCTGGGGTGCAGTGGGGGTGAAAAAAACCAAGAAAACAAGAGGCCCAGAATAGGTTGCAGCTTCCTTTCTTCCTTGCTTTGCCTGGATGCCATCTGCAAAAGTCTTTACCTAGCTGGGTGATGAGGGAGGCGTCCTGGTGTCCTGCTTTCCTTCCAGAATGATCTCCCCAGATTCCTTAGATTGGATTCCATAACACAGAAGTCTATGGTTTTGTTTATCTTTTACTCCCAATTTTCCACCATTGCTACTGTAGGAGGGAGCAGCAGTGTAGTACCACAGAGTCAACCCTGATAAGAGCAAGTCTGCATGACCTGGTGGTTAAAATGAACACTGGTGGCTTGTTTGCTCCCATCATCTGTACCAGAGAGATAGGAAGAAGAAGGATGATCCAATGGTTTGTGTGTTAGCCTGGAACCTTGGGGTCTATTCCTGACTCTGCCACCGACTTCCTATTTGTCCTTGGGTGAGTCACTTAGCCATCTGTGCCTCATTCCTCTATCTGTAATATAGGGATAGTAGCACTACCCTGCCTCAAATGGAGGTTGTGAGGATAAATGCATTAAGGATTGCAAGGTGCTCTGGTACTACAGTAATGGGGACCATTTAAGTATCTTCAATAGATGCCTCTTCCTGCATGAATAGTAACGGTGGGAAATTTTGAGAAGAAAAGTTTGATGTAGACAAGTCTGTGTATGTAGGATTGGAGAGGTAAGTGCGGAGATTCCATTCCAAACAGTTGTGTGTGCTGTTTACATCCCCTTCTTCACTGTTGGGCCCTCTACACACTTCACAAATAACCATGCGTGAGAACAAACTCTGTTATATAACTTGGTTTATTCTTCCTTGCATGGATATCTGGGGTAGTGCAGGAATGGTATCACTAATGCTTTAAGCTATAGTGTAGACACCGTGCTGGGGATTTTAATACATCAATGCTGTCAGGGAATAATATCACCTAGATGTGATCTCATAGGCTTGCTTTTTTTTTTCCACATTGTGGTCACTCAGCATGGGGCCATCTCCACTACACATATATCTTTGTCAGGGTGCCCCATCACAGTATGCTGCTCCCCAGCACAGCTGAAACACATTTTAGTTTTGCAGTATAGGTGGGTCATGTGGAACTTGCAAAGTGGCTTCATGCTTGTCCTCAAAGGTCATAAAAAGGAGAGTGTTTAGGCCCTGTCTTAGGGCTGGTAATTTTTAAAATTACAGTAGAGGCATAGCAGGCAAGTAACAGAAGGTGATAGTACCGCTCTACTCAGTGCTGGTTAGGCCTCAGCTGGAGAACTGTGTCCGATTTTGGTCACCAATGTACAGAAAGGATGCGGAGAAACTGCAAAGGATCCAGAGGCAAGCGACAAAGATGATCGAATGCAAGCCATACGACCAAAGGCTGAAAGAACTCGGCATGTTTAGTCGGGAAAAGAGGAGATTAAGGGGGGATATGATCGCAGTCTTCAATTGCTTGAAAGGCTACCAAAAAAGATGGAAAAAAGTTTTTCTCTCTTGCCACAGAGGGCTGGACAAAAGGCAATGGGTTCAAACTATAACATAACAGATTTAGATTATATCTCAGGAAAAGCTTCCTAATGGTAAGTAGGACAGTAGGACAATGGAACAGACTGCCTAGCGAGGTTATGGAAGCTCCTTCCCGCCTAGGGAGGCTGGATGGCTGTCTGTCTTGGATAGGTTAGACAGAACAAATCCTGCATCTTGGTAGGAGGTTGGACTAGATGACTCCTTTGGTCCCTTCTAACCTTCGGGTTCCATAATTCTAAAACTGAATCTGAACATGGTTATGCCTCTGCTGCAGTGCGGTGTAGCACCCGGTTACATCATGTGGGGGCATTGGATTAGTACTTTCTCAGAGGGAAAAGCACCACCGCACCATTTCCAATAAGATCCAGGTCTCCTTCATGGTCTCTCGTCCATGTAATGACCAGTATCACTGAAATTACATGCTGCAGAAACCCCACTTATTAGCACAGATTTTGGATCTTGCTATGAATGTTAGGCAAAATTTCCTGAAGATTTCCAGTGGCCCTAACAACAGCCTAGCCAGACTTTGCTTAGCTTGATCACTGATAAAGTAAGAGTACAAAGTCTAACAATGTCTAGGTACTTGTCGAATATCCATGACCCTAGTATTGGATTTAGCTACTTGATACTGTCTCTGTCCATAACTTAATGTCAATGGTGCATTTTGAAGAGCTAAACTGGTGTGTGCACATGCTCTAAGTATTGTTACTAATGTATTATTTAAAAGCTTAAACCATCCCTGTGGCTAGATGTCACGTGATCATGTCCACTGTCTTTTTAGGAAGAATCTAAACTGTGCCTTGAAAAGGCCTCTTTAACCATGTGCTTAAAGCATGTGCCTGTTTACTTATAAAAGATAAAATAAAGCAGTAAATGTATTCCCAAGCAGCCATCTTTGCATTTTCTTAAAACATATCTGTGTTAAATTGCCTGTTAGAGATTTCTTTTTGTGTGTGTGAGAGGATAAGCAAGTGTTAACATCCTGACTTAGTGTGGCTGAGGCTTGTCTTTCTTCCAATGTGTGCTGCTTTCATGGAAGGATAGTGGAATCCTGGCTTTAGATTTAGATTATGGTTGAGAAAGGATTTGACACTGAATGTAAGTCATTGAACATAATATCATTTTATAGCTGTGGTTAAGCAGCTCAGAATTTTTCTTCGATGGGAAAAGAAAAAGGGAGAAGAAAACGGTTTTAGAAAGATGAGGCTTCTCATTTCACTGTGACCTAGGCTGTGTTTGCTTTGTGATTTAGAAGTTCACAGGGGTGCCATAAAGATTCTTCAGTGTAGGCACTGCCTGAAATTGGCAGGGATGCGAATAAAGATAGATGGTCATGTCTTCCTTTCTTAATCACAGTTCAGTGTATTCTTTTTTCAGTTTTCTATCCAAAAAGGTTTTTGTGAAATGGCTCCAGCTCCCCAGCCTTTTGAAACTGGAGAAGGCAAAGCCAGCCATTGGGTAGACGGGGGGCCCCCTCACTCAGTGGGTCATCACTGTTTATATAGCGTCCAAAGCATGCCTAGTACCTTACAGAACAAAAGAGACATGCCAGAGAGTTCAAATTTGGGTTGAACACTTAAGTCTCCTCAGCACCTCAGAAAATCAAACACACTGATTGTAGGTGCCTAAATATGGAGTTAGAATCATAGAATATCAGGGTTGGAAGGGACCTCAGGAGGTCATCTAGTCCAACCCCCTGCTCAAAGCAGGACCAAGCCCCAACTAAATCATCCCAGCCAGGGCTTTGTCAAGCCTGACCTTAAAAACTTCTAAGGAAGGAGATTCCACCACCTTCCTAGGTAACGCATTCCAGTGTTTCACCACCCTCCTAGTGAAAAAGTTTTTCCTAGTATCCAACCTAAACCTCCCCCACTGCAACTTGAGACCATTACTCCTCGTTCTGTCATCTGCTACCACTGAGAACAGTCTAGATTTATACTCTTTGGAACCCCCTTTCAGGTAGTTGAAAGCAACTATTAAATCCCCCCTCATTCTTCTCTTCCGCACACTAAACAATCCCAGTTCCCTCAGCCTCTCCTCATAAGTCATTTGTTCCAGTCCCCCAATCATTTTTGTTGCCCTCCGCTGGACTCTTTCCAATTTTTCCACATCCTCCTTGTGGTGTAGTGCCCAAAACTGGACACAGTACTCCAGATGAGGCCTCACCAATGTCGAATAGAGGGGAATGATCATGTCCCTCGATCTGCTGGCAATGCCCCTACTTATACATCCCAAAATGCCATTGGCCTTCTTGGCAACAAGGGCACACTTTTGACTCATCTCCAGCTTCTCGTCCCCTGTAATCCCTAGGTCCTTTTCTGCAGAACTGCTGCTTAGCCATTCGGTCCCTAGTCTGTAGCGGTGCATGGGATTCTTCCATCCTAAGTGCAGGACTCTGCACTTCTCCTTGTTGAACCTCATCAGATTTCTTTTGGCCCAATCCTCCAATTTGTCTAGGTCCCTCTGTATGCTATCCCTACCCTCCAGCGTATCTACCTCTCCTCCAAGTTTAGTGTCATCTGCAAACTTGCTGAGGGTGCAATCCACACCATCTTCCAGATCATTAATGAAGATATTGAACAAAACCAGCCCGAGGACCAACCCTTGGGGCACTTCACTTGATACCGGCTGCCACCTAGACATGGAGCCATTGATCACTACCCGTTGAGCCCGACAATCTAGCCAGCTTTCTATCCACCTTATAGTGCATTCATCCAGCCCATACTTCTTTAACTTGCTGGCAAGAATACCGTGGGAGACCGTGTCAAAAGCTTTGCTAAAGTCAAGGAACAAGACATCCACTGCTTTCCCTTCATCCACAGAGCCATTTATCTCGTCATAGAAAGCAATTAGATTAGTCAGGCATGACTTGCCCTTGGTGAATCCATGCTGACTGTTCCTGATCACTTTCCTCTCATGTAAGTGCTTCAGGATTGATTCTTTGAGGATCTGCTCCATGATTTTTCCAGGGACTGAGGTGAGGCTGACTGGCCTGTAGTTCCCAGGATCCTCCTTCTTCCCTTTTTTTAAAGATTTGGACACTACTTTAGCCTTTTTCCAATCATCCAGGACCTCCCGCAATCGCCATGAGTTTTCAAAGATAACGGCCAGTGGCTCTGCAATAACATCTGCCAACTCCTTTAGCACCCTCGGATGCAACGCATCCTGCCCCATGGACTTGTGCTCGTCCAGCTTTTCTGAATAGTCCCGAACCACTTCTTTCTCCACAGAGGGCTGGTCACCTCCTCTCCATGCTGTGCTGGCCAGTGCAATAGTAGTGCCTAAACGTCCAGTTTTGAACCTTTTGACCACAGTTTCTTCTTTGAGGAGCATGTAATCTAAAAATACACAAAACGTAACAGGAGATGAGAGTGGAGAGCGGGGGCTGGGGATTAGAGGATGAGATTCACCTCAGTGAGATTAAGTGGTAACTTTGGTTAGTTATTCACATTTCACGGACATCATGTTTCTTGTAACGCATGTAGGAGGTCGGGGTGAAATGGGGGAGGAGAAAGGGTTGGGAGCAGAGGAGATGGGAGGAGAAAGAGAAGATCCAGGGGAAGGATAGAGGCAAAAAGGGGGAGAAGCATGGAGTGATTGACTATAGGTCGGAGTGTAGTGACGTAGCACAGCAGGCAAGAGTTAAAGAAAACTGATGGAAGCAGAGGTTAGAATTCCAAAGAAGTTCAGATTTACTTGACTACTGTTGGTAGGTCATGTGGTGACTCGCCCCTGGCTCCCTGAGGGCTGGGAGGGGTCTCTTGAAGCCAAAATGCTTTGATAGCACGCCATAAAGAATGATCCTAGCTGGATCTGGAGTCACTGGGGCTGCATGCTTCTGCCGGTACAGTGGGTAATGATGGTGGGGGTAGGCCAGCCTGGCACTCACTTCTGGTACCTTGCTGGTTCCAGTGCCACTAACTGCAAGGGCCTCCAAGGAAACGTCCATAATAAGGAGCCCTGGAGAGCGCTCACAGCGGGGTCCTGGGATGCTGGCGTGCGAACTGCTGAGTGCTGTTTGCTCTTTTACTCACCACCTCTCTTTCCCCCAGCCGGAGAGTTGTAGGCGCCAGCTGAATCTGTGCTCAGGCCTGGCTCCTCAGCTTTGAATGTTGGTACCATGGGATTCCCCAAATAGTCCTTGTCCTGTGCGCTACCTTGAGTTCCGATGAGTCTTCTTTTCAGAGTTGCTTGGGCTGGAAGGTTTGGAAGGGAGAGCACAAAGGCAATGTTTTCCAAGTGGAGCAATTCCATCAGAGAGTTTTTCTGAGATTGCCTGTGCTCAGAAATATTAACTCTGACGTGGTCTCATTTAGGCTTTTAAGTTCACAGCTCGTTGAGATAAATAGGGTGAATGTGCTCATACTGTTATCTTTGCTGGTGCTGTGGTTTAATTGGTGACATGTTTCTGCAAGGCTGGGTTAATGGGGTAGCAGCGCTTGCATTTACGTTTTCATGTCTATTTGTGTCATTGAAAAGAAAGCATGCTTTTTTTAAAAAAAAGAGTGAAAGCTTTGATTCTGTAGAATCTGGTGTCCTTCGATTACTTGGGTTCCCATTGCCCCTTCTTGCTCCCTAGACCGGGTTCCTAGGCTTTCCATACCAGTTGCTTCCCCCCCATAGCTTGCCTTTCCAGTTGGAAATGTCCATCCTTGTCAAATTGTGAGAGTACCTGCCCTGTGATGAAATTCACTGAGTCTAACCCAATGTTTAAAAAAGTATACATCAACGAGTATATGTGGTATATGACACACCCGTGAAAGGTCCATTTGTAACAATAGGAGCTATACTGAAGAAGGACGGTCTTGTGGTTAAGGTGCTGGATTGGGATTCAAGAGATCTAGCTTAATTTCTCAGCTCTGACGCAGACTCCCTGTGTGTCTGTGGGCAAATGACTTAACCTGTCTGTTTCATCATATTCCCCACCTGTTACTGGGGATAATAATACGTCCGTTCTTACCGTCTAAAACAGAAACACTGAGAGTTCTTTCGGGCAGGGACTGACTGTTACGATGTGCATGTGTTGTGGTGCCTAACACAATGGGGCCACAGTAATGACTGGATTCTGCATGCGCTGCCTTCATACAAACGAATAACAATAACTATTCCCAGGTGCTCCGGGAAGTGTTGAGTCAAGATAGTGTTCTGATGAGATGATGCTTCTGTTGTGAGTTTTGTTGCTTGAGTATATTGTAATTCAGTATCCTTTTGGGATGACTTGTGCATGTACAGTCCCTCTTAAAGTCATGAGGGTTTTCTATTTCTTTTTTTAGGTACTTATATGGCCCTCATCTCCAAAGGCTGTGAGGCACTCAGATAGTACAATGTGTTTTTCCTCGAACATTCCCATGAGGTCAGTAACCTCATTTTACAAATGGGAAACTGAGGCACGGAGAGACTTAGGGCGGGTCTACATGGCAGCTGTAATTTCTAGCTTGGGTAGTCACACACTTGATCTAGTATCCAAAAATTGTGGTGTGGCCATGACAGCATGTGCTAGTCACCGAAGTATGTACCCAAAGGGTCAGGCAGAACTGAGTTCAGGCAGCTAACGTGCTGTCGCCCATGTGGCCATAGCCACGCTGCTAATTTTAGCACATAAGCACAAGCAAAGCTAGCATGTGTATGTCTGCCCAAGCTGGGAACTACACCTCCCCACTGCTGTGCAGATTTACTGTAAGTGACTTGCCTAAGGTCACATGGACTCTCTGACAAAGCAAGGCCAAATCCTAGGCTAGCAGCCTAACCACTGGACCATCCTTCCTCCTTTACATTTGTTTGTTTAAATTACTTACAGACTCACTGATTATTTTAATAACAAAAGGAGAAACTGACTGACATAAATGTGACAATCAAAACTCGGACAACAGTTTACAAAATGAGTAGCAGCCGTTTTAGCGCTGCAGATGTTGACAAGCAAATGCTTACATTTTGACACAGTTATAGAAAATATCCTGGGGGGGGACACACCGATAGCATCTCTAGCAAAGCACAGTGCCACTGATGCCAAATTATGAGTAGACTTTCTAGAGCCCTGATTCATGCAGTTGTATGTCAATACGTAAAGCAGTCAAGCTCAATCCTTCCTTTTAGCGGCAAGAGCAAAAAATTAAACGCTGCACTCAAAGGCCTCTAGGCAACACAGTAATACAAATAATAAAATAATAATAGGGAACATACTGCAAAATATTGGCTTTCAGCCTTAGGCTAAAAATGAACTGATGAAGAGAGAATTTAGTATTAATAATAAATCCATTTGGATACAGACCTTCCCTGATTACAGAGTGTCGTGCAAGAAATTAGCATTTTGTTGTTGTTGTTTACCTCTGTAATTTAGGAAGAGACCAAGAGTGAACAAAAGATGCCCCAAGGCGCATTTCTGAAAGAAGTCCAACCGTTGCAAAGTTACACAGATGAATTGATTTAATTAGCCTGTGTAACATCATTTCTGCTACAGCATCTGAGACACTCATAAGAGATGATATTATGTGATGCAGTTTCTGTATTGTTTGCCTGTTTCAAGGGTGCCTATGAGTCTTCTACACAGTATATGCCATGGAAGTCCCTCCCAAAGTCGTAGTTTAATAGTTTATATGCATTCTCTGTTTCTTTAATTTTTCTGATTTTTTTTGTAGAGGGACGTGTGTTGGATGTCCTTATGCATGTGAATATATCTATAAATTAGGGCTGTCAAGCGATTAAAAAAATTAATCGTGATTAATCGCACTGTTAAACAATAATAGAATACCATTTATTTAAATATTTTTGGATGTTTTCTACATTTTCAAATATATTGATTTAAATTACAACACAGAATACAAAGTGTGCAGTGCTCACTTTACATTTATTTTTATTACAAATATTTGCTCTGTAAAAAACAAAAGAATACTATATTTCAATTCACCTAATACAAATACTGTAGTGCAGTCTCTTTATCATGAAAGTTGAACTTACAAAGGTAGAATTATGTACAAAAAATAACTGCATTCAAAAATAAAACAATGTAAAACTTTAGAACCAACAAGTCCACTTAGTCTGACTTCAGCCAATTGCTCAGACAAGCAAGTTTGGTTACAATTTGCAGGAGATAATGCTGCACACGTCTTGTTTACAATGGCACCTGAAATTGAGAGCAGGCATTCACATGGCATTGTTGTAGTCGGCGTTGCAAGATATTTATGTGCAAGATGAACTAAAGATTCGTATGTCCCTTCATGCTTCAACCACCATTCCAGAAGACATGTGTCCATGCTGATCATAGAATCATAGAATATCAGGGCTGGAAGGGACCCCAGAAGGCCATCCAGTCCAACCCCCTGCTCAAAGCAGGACCAATTCCCAGTTAAATCATCCCAGCCAGGGCTTTGTCAAGCCTGACCTTAAAAACCTCTAAGGAAGGAGATTCTACCACCTCCCTAGGTAACGCATTCCAGTGTTTCACCAACCTCTTAGTGAAAAAGTTTTTCCTAATATCCAATCTAAACCTCCCCCACTGCAACTTGAGACCATTACTCCTCGTTCTGTCATCTGCTACCATTGAGAACAGTCTAGAGCCATCCTCTTTGGAACCCCCTTTCAGGTAGTTGAAAGCAGCTATCAAATCCCCCCTCATTCTTCTCTTCTGCAGGCTAAACAATCCCAGCTCCCTCAGCCTCTCCTCATAACTCATGTGTTCCAGTCCCCTAATCATTTTTGTTGCCCTTCGCTGGACTCTCTCCAATTTATCCACATCCTTCTTGAAGTGTGGGGCCCAAAACTGGACACAGTACTCCAGATGAGGCCTCACCAATGTCGAATAGAGGGGAACGATCACGTCCCTCGATCTGCTCGCTATGCCCCTACTTATACATCCCAAAATGCCATTGGCCTTCTTGGCAACAAGGGCACACTGCTGACTCATATCCAGCTTCTCGTCCACTGTCACCCCTAGGTCCTTTTCCGCAGAACTGCTGCCTAGCCATTCGGTCCCTAGTCTGTAGCTGTGCATTGGGTTCTTCTGTCCTAAGTGCAGGACCCTGCTCTTATCCTTATTGAACCTCATCAGATTCCTTTTGGCCCAATCTTCCAATTGGTCTAGGTCCTTCTGTATCCTATCCCTCCCCTCCAGCGTATCTACCACTCCTCCCAGTTTAGTATCATCCGCAAATTTGCTGAGAGTGCAATCCACACCATCCTCCAGATCATTTATGAAGATATTGAATAAAACCGGCCCCAGGACCGACCCTTGGGGCACTCCACTTGATACCGGCTGCCAACTAGACATGGAGCCATTGATCACTACCCGTTGAGCCCGACAATCTAGCCAGCTTTCTACCCACCTTATAGTGCATTCATCCAGCCCATACTTCCTTAACTTGCTGACAAGAATACTATGGGAGACCGTGTCAAAAGCTTTGCTAAAGTCAAGAAACAATACATCCACTGCTTTCCCTTCATCCACAGAACCAGTAATCTCATCATAAAAGGCGATTAGATTAGTCAGGCATGACCTTCCCTTGGTGAATCCATGCTGGCTGTTCCTGATCACTTTCCTCTCATGCAAGTGCTTCAGGATTGATTCTTTGAGGACCTGCTCCATGATTTTTCCAGGGACTGAGGTGAGGCTGACTGGCCTGTAGTTCCCAGGATCTTCTTTCTTCCCTTTTTTAAAGATTGGCGCTACATTAGCCTTTTTCCAGTCATCCGGGACTTCCCCGGTTCGCCACGAGTTTTCAAAGATAATGGCCAGTGGCTCTGCAATCACAGCCGCCAATTCCTTCAGCACTCTCGGATGCAACTCGTCCGGCCCCATGGACTTGTGCACGTCCAGCTTTTCTAAATAGTCCCTAACCGCCTCTATCTCCACAGAGGGCTGGCCATGTCTTCCGCATTTTGTGATGCCCAGCGCAGCAGTCTGGGAGCTGACCTTGTTAGTGAAAACAGAGGCAAAAAAAGCATTGAGTACATTAGCTTTTTCCACATCCTCTGTCACTAGGTTGCCTCCCTCATTCAGTAAGGGGCCCACATATTCCTTGGCTTTCTTCTTGTTGCCAACATACCTGAAGAAACCCTTCTTGTTACTCTTGACATCTCTGGCTAGCTGCAGCTCCAGGTGCGATTTGGCCCTCCTGATAACATTCCTACATGCCCGAGCAATATTTTTATACTCTTCCCTGGTCATATGTCCAACCTTCCACTTCCTGTAAGCTTCTTTTTTATGTTTAAGATCCGCTAGGATTTCACCATTAAGCCAAGCTGGTCGCCTGCCATATTTACTATTCTTTCGACTCATCGGGATGGTGATGACGGGTTCTGCTCGATAAAGATCCAAAGTAGACTGGACCGACACATGTTCATTTTCATCATCTGAGTCAGATGCCACCAGAGGAAGATTGATTTTCTTTTTTGGTGGTTCGGGTTCTGTAGTTTCCGCATCGGAGTGTTGCTCCTTTAAGACATCTGAAAGCATGCTCCACACCTCATCCCTCTCAGATTTTGGAAGACACTTCAGAGTCTTAAACCTTGGGTCCAGTGCTGTATCTATTCTTAGAAATCTCACATTGGTACCTTCTTTGTGTTTTTCAAATCTACTGTGAAAGTGTTCTTAAAACAAACGTACTGGGTCATCATCCGAGACTGCTATACCATGAAATACATGGCAGAATGTGGGTAAAACAGAAGAGGAGACATACAGTTCTCCCCCAAGCCGTTCATTCACAAATTTAATTAAAGCATTATTTTTTTAACACGCATTATCAGCATGGAAGCATGTCCTCTGGAATGGTGCCTGAAGCATGAAGGGGCATATGAATATTTAGCATACCTGGCACGTAAATACCTTGCAATGCTGGCTACAAAAGTGCCATGCGAACACCTGTTCTCACTTTCAGGTGACATTGTAAATAAGAAGCAGTCAGCAGTATCTCCCATAAATGTAAACAAACTTGTTTGTCTTAGCAATTGGCTGAACAAGAACTAGGACTGAGTGGACTTGTAAGCTCTAAAGTTTTGCATTGTTTTGTTGTTTGAGTGCAGTTATGTAACAAAAAAAATCTACATTTGTAAGTTACTGTTTCATGATAAAGAGATTGCACTATAGTACTTGTATGAGGTGAACTGAAAAATAATATTTCTTTTATCATTTTTACAGTGCAAATATTTGTAATAAAGAATAATAAAATAAAGTGAGCACTGTACACTTTATATTCTGTCTTGTAATAAAAATCAATATATTTAAAAATGTAGCAAAACATCCAAAATATTTAATAAATTTCAATTGGTATTCTATTGTTTAACAGTGCAATTAATCGTGATTAATTTTTTTAATCACAGTTAATTTTTTTGAGTTAATCGTGTGAGTTAACTGCAGTTAATCGACAGCCCTACTATAAATATATTTAATATTATGACTCGGTTATATTTTGCACTTAGAGTGAGAGTTCAACCTCTTTGTTTTGTATGAAAAATATAGTGTATCTGCTTCAATTTTTCAGCACATAATTTCTGAATTAAGCTTAAATTTCCTGAGGATTTTCAAGCAAGTTTGTTAATTAGTGTCCAGTTGAAAATTGGCCCTAAAAAATGTTCACGTTCTGAGTCTCATGATTTTTTTGAGTCCTCTTGGCTTAAAAAATACAAACTTGTAGGAAGACAAAACTGTGTATGTACGTAGAGTGTTTGCTGGTTAGGTAGTAATCTGGTTAGTTTCAAAGAAAAAATTATTAGTGTTGTTTGTCATAGCTGAATCTTTTATTCACTGCAGTTAGCTGATGGGGAACATGATTTATGTTAGCTACTTGCTGTCCCTGACATGGTTTTTGGAACCATTTGTGAGCAGTGTAGGAGAGAAATATAACATTTTCTAATATTCTAATATTTATCTAATATAATAATTTTCTAATATTCTAATTTTCTTATATTTTTTCAAATATAACATAACTGGGAATTGGTCCTGCTTTGAGCAGGGGGTTGGACTAGATGACCTTCTGGGGTCCCTCCCAACCCTGATATTCTATGATTCTATGATTCTATGAACATTGCTTTTTGTCATATGCCCGCAGCTCTTTTCCCTACATCTGAAAGTGGGGGCTAAACATGGTGCACGGGAAATGGATTTTGCTGGTCCAGAGGCATTTACGGTGTGTCCAATAATTTGATCTTCAATTAAGGAGTAGTGTTTGCGTCCAAAATCAGTATCCCTTGAAATTGTTCAGAAGTGTAACAGTTTTGCAAAGAACAGGATCTTCGACTCTTTACTCTGTGGAGGATGCTGGTCTTCTTGAAACTGGTTCAAGAGCTCCACTCATGAATCAGCTGGGCAGTTTCACAGAGATCCTGTTCTTCACAAAAGCAACAGCTATTATGTCAAAAATCCTGGTCTTTGTGAAACTGTTCAGACAGTTTAGGAGCAGAGCGGCCTTGCAGTTACAGTAAATGCCCTCAGGGCTTGATCCAAAGCACACTGAAGTCAGTTTGATCTCGATGAGCTTTGGATCAGGGCCCCAGAGAGTACTGAAGATTTTAATAAGCAGAGTTAGACTTAGTATTTTGGAGATGGGTTGTGAAACAGTTTTATGGCCCCTGCCCAGCAAACAAAACCACTTTCAATCTATTATGAGTACGCTGCTACGCACAGGACCAGCACAAAGATGTTGGGGATGCTCAGTGAGATTATTATTTTTTTTTTTTTTTTAGAAGAAAGCTCAAACTTAGATGTGTTTTCCAGTAATAGTGCATGCATTGGGATGTCCTGTAGGGTCTCCCCCGCTTCCTGCTGCAGGAGTGGAGCCCAGCTGCATATTCCTTTCAATCTTAGTAATCACTTATTTTAAAGGCTATATCAGCAAGAAAAAAGGGCTAGACATTTGCTACTTAAAAAAAAAAAGAAAAGAAAACTTTTTCTCCTTTGCAGTTCCTGAAGGCCAGGTCTGCTAATAAATTCATGTGGCCCCTCCTGCCCCGAGGTAATCAGTACCAAGTTCTGTTCTAGTTGTTTGTTGAAGCAGAGATATGAAGGAGTTCAGCAACCAATACGTTTACTTCCTTAGTAAGTGTATTGGTTGCTGAACCAAAAGCTCCAAATTAAATCAAGCCATTCAAAAAAACAAACAAGCCTCATCATGGCTGGGCTTTGTTTGGATTCTGTTCATTTCAGTTGGGTTACATGGGGCCTACTTTTTAGATCTTGTGTTCTCGAGATTCTTGAAATTGCTTTATAATCACCGTGTAAAACTTTGAAGTAGTAAAGAATACATTGGCAAGATCTAGTACAATTACTTTGTCATGCATCTTGTTATGTTGCCATATTTGTTTAATTAAATTCCTTGCTAATTAGAACTGTATGTACTTGCTTTAATTATTATTTGCTTAACACAATCAACAGTGTAATTCTTTTCAGTAAAGCGGCACGCTTCCTAGTTAAATTAAATTACTGATTTCATGTGCTTTCTGAAAGAATAGATGTGCCATTTTTGTCAAATGGTATGTTGGGTTTTTTAGTATGACTGAAATTCAGTTTGGACTAACTGGAATTTAACATAATATTTTTAATTGGTCTTTAAGCAAGAAGAATTCCACATTCCATTTGCTACCTCAGCACAAAGATGTTTTTCTCTTTGTCAGTTAAAAAATTAGATCAGACTCCTATTCCTCACCCCATTGGATCTATTTTCAGATGCAGAAGGGAAAGTATTTTGGTTTGAATTGTTGCTTCAGAGCAACAGTTCCACACAAACAAACAAACATACACAAAAAACTCAGTGGGATTTGAGGGTTTTATCAGGTTTTCAGTGTTTTCCTATCTTTTTTGAACATGCAGTACTATAGAATATTGTAAATATTTCAAAACTTTTTCCTACCACACCCATTAGGCTCTGATTTCAATCTGTGAATGAAAATTGATAGCTAATTTAAAAAGTGAAAGGGAAGTGAGAGGAAATATCAAGATTCTTATTATGCCTATAAGGAGATTATACGAAGGCTGTAGGATTGTTTTAATCATAGATGGTATGGGGAATGGGAGGAGTCATTGGTAACTGGAGGGCGTGGAACAGCTATAGGGTGGAATAAACAAACTTTGGAGGTTGAAAGGAGGAGAGGAGATGAAGAGGTAAACCATTAAGGGATGCTTGATTCACTAGAATCAGTAACTTCTGAATGACTGTACAAGTGCTGATGATATGGTTCTGTGTAAATCTGGCAAGCTCAGTCTTCACAGCAATGAGTTTTCTAGATAATTTTTTTTCATTTTAATTGTAGTAAGTGTGTGAGCTGCTGATCAGTACTGCTAACTAGTGTTTAGTGTTCAGTGGTTATCAAAGAGAAGCATATGAATTTAACTCAGTGTGCCTCACATTGAAGAAGGCTGTCAGAAGCAAGCAAGTGAATGGACTGATGTAATAGAAACATCTGTAACAGATAATTCTTCTAAAGCAAAACATAAACATTGTCAAGAGATTAAATAGCAAGATAGAAAGGATTCTTTCTTATCCAACGAGTGCAAGTAATTGGTTTCTTGGATTTTTCAAGATCAAATGTGCCATTGAATGAAACTTTGGTCTGTTGCAGTGGAAAAGCAGATTATTAATGAGTTTGACCCCACAAGTGAGACATTTTGATGTCATTGTAGTCATTGAAATGTAGCAACACTGATAATTTAAGTGTGTTTCCAAGACCTTTCAGTAGTTCTTCAGCATCAGTATCTGTTTTCCATCACCTAAAAATGGGAAAGAACAATTAGTGAGTGTGCCACAAAACTAACTGAAAGGCAAAGGCTTAAAGGGTCCAGTTCAGGAAGGCACTTAAGTAGATGCTTAAGTCCATCCATATTTAGCATCCCTATTCATTCACTGGGGTTCTAGTCCATGACTGGGACTCCCAGACGTTAATACAAATAATAATAATAATAATTCCAGCTGTATTCCACAAAGCACTTCAATGGCATCTGCTGAAGTGCTTTGCAGAATAGGATTAATTTTCTGAATCAGGGCAAAACTTTGATAAATCTTTTATGTTAGCAAGTCACCTTCAGTATATCAGAAAATTAACAGTGTAAGGAAATGATTGATATACTTGTGCAGGTAGAGTTAAGCTCACGGGTCCACTACTGTGTGTTGCAAGAGAAGAATTAGGGGAAGGGGGGGATATAAAAGAGCTACGAGAATCAATTCTGACATTAATGCAAGATGGTTGGTCAGGTCATAAAAAATAATCTGGTAATGTCTACGTTGAAAATCCATTCTGATTTACTGCTGTTGATTTTACATCTGAAGAGAAATACATTGGATATTGTGTCCCAAGTTACCAAAGATGTCATTCCAGAATGCAGAGAACAGTATAACAAGGACGATAGGGGTGGTTTTTGGCATTACATTGTACAACAAAAACAAAATGAAGATGACGAGAACTTTTCTGGGGCAGTCCTCCTACATGTTTGGCATAAAGGTGTCTGGCACAGCTTTTAAAACTCATTGAAGATGTCATAACACCTAACATGGTGGAAGTTCAAAAATTCTTCCACAACCATCATCAGTCTCTACGCTGGTTGACTGAAGCACTAAGGCGTATGCCCCCTGCTTCCTGTGACATTCAGTGGTGCACTCAAGAAAATGGTGAGCTTGATTCTCTTCTTGCACCAAGATAAATCAGGAGTAATGAAATTAGTGCTGTGACATTGGTGGGTAAAGAAGAATTAGACCCACAGGGTAAATTCCTGATCCCATCAAAGTCTATGGCACAACTCCCATTGACTTCAATAAGGCCGGATTTCATGCCCAGTCTCTACATTTGAATTTAAACACTCCACTATGTTGAGATTTGTACTAAGAAGAGTTTGGTGGAATATTTGTAGTTAACAAAGGTGTGAAAATGCTTAAAACTCAAGGAGAGTTTCACCAGTTTAGTGCCAAAAGTCTCTCTGAACATGGCAGATAATGGGGAGTAATTCGCTTCATTAAATTAGCAAGGTGATTGTATATCAGCCTTTGTTTTAATGGAAGTAGAGTTGTGATAAAAATTCACTTTTCCAGAGGAGATCGGGGGCCAAGGAGGCAGGTAAAAACCTATATAAAATCTATACTGTCTCCTCTTTTCCTCTCTCACTTTCCAGCAGAATTACTTACAAATGTTAAGTTCTTTACCTGTTTTTTGTAGCTAAGCTTACTGGGGTATTGTCAGAACCTACCAGCTTGTTTTCAGTAATGGGATTTCTGTAAATTTCACTTTACTGGACATGCTTTCTATCTAGTTTTTAGTGTTGTAGATAGTGGAAATAAGCTCTATATAACTCTGACTGCAACATTTAAGGGGGTTCATTCAACACAACTCAGGTTACTTAAGTATGAACACTTCAGACAGACCTGTTTATCTGAGGTACTTATAAGGTCCCCACTACCATGCTGCTGGAGAGCCTTACAATCATTTGAATGCATTTATTTTCACAACACCCCTCTGAGGTAGGATAGTTCTATTATCCACATTTTACAGATGGGAAACTGAGACATAAAGAGGCCAAGCGACTTGCCCCTTGACTCCCACACAGCAAGTCTGTGGCAGATCAGGGAATTGAACCAAGGTCCCCCAGCTCTTAGGCTAGTGCCCTAATCACTGAACCATTTTCCAAGATCACAGACCCAGTAACTAAAATGTCTCCTTGTCTTAAGTTCATGATCAGCCAAGGCATTTGAACTGTTGTGGTGCTGTAACCCTGGACACCTATGAAAGGGATCTGTGTCACAAGGGTGAACATGTGACAAAGAGTAGCCCCGGGTGTCTAGGGGAGAAACTGGTGACATACGACTAACTAGAAAATGCAAATTCAGGGACTTGGACTTCAGTAATAACCTCAATGCTCTAACCCCTCTTTTGAACCCTTAAAGTTAAGTGAAGTAAGATACTCTATTTACAAATACCAATCAAAGAATAGACCAAGGGAACTTCAAGTCCTAATGATTAATGAACCATCTCAAAGATTCCTGAACAAGTAGTTTTTGAGAGATCAGCTCTTCCTTTCTATTCTGATGCTGTATCTGATTTTCATTCCATTTCTGAAATCAGTCTGCAGACCCTAAAATGCGCAGCTCAGATAAGGACACATTACGACCATCCTGTGGATCTAGGAGAGTATTGAACACTTGTGTAAAAAGAACTCATTTGGAGAGACTTTTTGTACATTTCCATAGGTCAAAGACTTCATTCTTCCACAAGGCAAACATGCTATGTTAAAATGGTTAATTTCCAGATTAGGAGAATCACACTTTTTCCTATTCTGTACATGTTGACATATGATGTAGCCACTTATGAAGAATTAGGCAAAATCTAGATGTCTGAGGCAACCATAATAGAGAACCTTTGGATTCTGGTATTAAAATCTTCTTACCAGGATCTGATTTCTGTGCAGCTTTTGTCACATTACCACAACATACTGGAATTATACTATTCTTCTGGTAGATTTTTCATCTGAGAAGAGGGAGCGATTGAGAGAAATCCATAGTCAGATTATTCATATTGAAAGAGTCCCAGTTTCCCATCCCAAATGTGGACATCCTCAACCCTCCTCTTGAGAGAAGATTCTTTTCTAGTCCTTTTACTAATATTCTGACCCTAGCAGTCACGTTTGGAGACTTCACAGCTTGAAGAGGTACAAGGTACCTCTATCATTGAATGCTAATCAATTCCTATCCCATGTATTGCACTGCTTCCTCCTAACAAATCTAACCGAGACACAGAGAGATTAATTTATCCCTCGCTCTAATTAATAAAAAAGAGAGCTAAGATCTAACTGTGTGATGTAGTACTAAGAAAATAAGCCCTGTAAGTGTCATTGTTATTTAGATATAATTGTTTCATTAGATGGCTAATAGTTTTGCAGACAGCTTCCACTTTCATGTCATACTTGTGTTCCAGTCCTTCTCTAAGGCTGAGTAGTAAGAAGCCAGCAAGGAAGTGGTTTTAAATCCATCACTTGTTTGAAAAGTGAACACCAAAAGGGAGAGGGGGCTTGTGAGGAAACCAGGTTGTTTAATAAGACAACAAAATTCATTCACCAGCTTGTTTGAAAGGGGCCTTTAATATTCTGGAGCTAAATTAGGCAGCAGATCCAGCATAGGCCCCAGGCTTTGACATGTGTTTTATAATGACAGTTAATTAGATGCTGTCTGCAGCAATCATAGGCTGTCATTCCTAATACATGTCTAGTAACTTGAAGGACAGGAGAATTTCCCTCCTCCCCCAACTGAAATCAGTTGCCAAAATTAACTATGAATATATGAAGTGTTAATTTGGCAATTAATATAGCCTTTCCCTGCATGCCAGCAAGTGGGCCCCTTTTAACTCCTTTTTCTCTATGTGCTTGACATTTCAGGCTGTTTTGTGTATACTCCATGGCAAGCAGAGAGGGATATTATTTCCTCGTAGTATTTAGGAACATCACACAGCTCCTCCCAACCTCATTCTTTCTCAGGGTATGTGTTACCTGTCATGGAGTCTTACGTATTATAACATTAAGAACTGTCTAGTTCCACAAATCACTTCCAGTCACATTCCACTGCTCCACCAATGCAGGACAAGGACGTTATTGCCTTAGGGGATTTGTCTCAAGACATTAGAATGGGAAGGCAATTTGGTTGTCATTCATGCAGGTGTGCATGTGTATATATAAATATACCTCAGAAGTTCCTAAGTCCCAACAATTTCTTGTACTTCCTACCATACTTCAAGAAGAATGGCTGTAATTCTTCTGTTATTTGCTTAGTAGAGCCAAACGCCCTGAGGTTCTTGCCTGATCCCATCTCTCTTTTCACCTTTCCCCCCTCAAAAGACTGCCCAATGAAAGTAGACCACCTTCTTCCTACTAGAAATAAAGGGCCTGATCCTGAGAGGGCTGAACCCTCAGCTTTTAGGGGCAGGTCAAGAAGTATCTCCATCACATGAACAGGCCTGGAGTATCAATTCAAGAGCTATGGACAAGGCTTTCCAGAGCCCCATAAGTTGGGATTTAAACAGTTTCCATTGAGACACCATGTTAGGATGTCACAACCAATGATATCCCAAGTGCAGGTCCTCAGAGTGTTGTTGCATGTGCAAGTCATAGGTCTATATTAAATTTATAACAATACTTTACATTTTACCCTGCTACACTTATTGCCCTGTTACCACCCTCCACCACAGCATTAAATTCTCTCTCTTCAGAATAAATCCAGCCTGAGTCTCGACCCTTGGTAACTTAAAACCCAACTCTGAGGCAATCAAGAAAGCAACCCATTAAGATCTGTAAGTGCTAGGATCTTCCAGCAGCTTCTGGATTCTCTTTTACGCATTGTGGATCATGACTGCAGTAACGGTTCCTGTATGGCATGAAGAATAAGGGCAACTGCTATGATCACCATAACCAAGAACATGTCTGATTTGCCTTCATTGGATATTTGACCTTTGGGACCTAAGAACTGGGTGCTCTTCACTGCCCCAGGTTTAGTAATGATATTTATAAATAAAGGGTAGGTTAGGGCAGGTTGAGATTACGGACCCCAGGTTCAATTCCTTTCTGTGCCTCAGGCTTCCTGTATGACCTTGGGCAAATCACGTAGTCTCTGTGTCCCTCCATTCCCTGTCTGTAAAATAATAGCACTTCCCTAGCCCACAGGGTGTTGTGAGGATAAATACATTAAAGATTATGAGGTGCTCAAATACTAAGGTAATGGGGCCTACACACATACCTAAAATAGATTTAGAACAGATAGCTCTTTATATGTGTTAATCAATCCTCACAGCCCTTGTGTGTGGTTGTTAGATGTATTGCTCACATTTTACTGATGGGGAAGTTGACACAGAGAAGTTGTGACTTGCCACGACCACAAAGCAAGACCTGGTCAAGGTCTGGATTAGAACTCTGTTTTCGTGGGTGCTGGCCCTATGCTTAGACTGTACCTCATGCCGGAGATTTGTTGCTGCTGATGTCATTCTTAAGGGCTGGAGTGCTCATTTAGCATAACTTCAGCCAAAGTTCTTCTGTTCTGGCTGAAGCACAAGGACAATAGGCATCAACACACTTGAATTATGAGCCATCCATATGGCGTCTTAATAAAACAGCATATGCCAGGTCTCTGTGACCATCGTGATTCAGTGGCTTATGCCAGTAGAACAGGAGGAACTATTTGCAGCCACATGATTCTGGAAGCCAAGTTGCTGGGCACCTCATTCTTCCTCTCAGCTGTTTCTACAAACAAGACCAATGTCCTACCAGATTGGCTCAGTCACAGAGAGACCTTCTGCCAGGAAGACTTATGCTAGACCCTCAAGATCTTCCTCTTCATTGTTTATCATATAGTTCAACTAATTATTGTTATATTTGCCAACCAAGCTTTTGCTTAGCTACCCATTTCCTTTAGAAATGCTGACCTTAAAAGGCAGTTCTGCTCTGAAAAGCGATTATTAAAGTATCATTGTGGGTTTCTGTGTTTGGGTATCAATAACAATGTTGGATTATCTCCCATTCCAGCTAAGGACTAAGAGTCAAACTGGGTTCTTTCCTCCTTACACATCATCACCAGAAATGAAGGATTTTCAGACCAAATTATGTTCTCATTCCGTTACATCTGTGAGATCCCATTAACTTCAAATGATACCTTCAGTGGCAGTTTGGATGTTTCATTGTCCTCATTAGGTTTGCAGAGCTAAGAGAGAGTGAGCTGGAGGTGGTTTCTTCTTGTGTATCAGTAGAATAACTCTGATTCATTCTTGTCACTCATTCATTGGTTTCAGTTTTAAGCCAGGCTATAATGCTTTGCATCTCTATTGCACTTTTCATCAAAGGAATCTCAAAGCATTTTGCAGCCATTAACAAATTAAGCTTCATACTGTGAAGCAAGTTCTATTATTCCCATTTGACAGCTTGGGGAAAATAAGGCACAGAGATATGAAGTTACTTGCCTTGTTTCTTATAGGGCATAGATAGTGGGAATAGAACCCAGGAGTCCCAACTCCTAGTTCCTTGCTTTCACCACTAGACCACACACTCCCTATCATATAGCTTTGCTCTTCGTTTATAATAGCATAACCTATATATATATTACATTTTACAAAATTAGTTCAAGGTTTTGATCTGGGTCTGGTGCCTTTGACAGCATTAATAAACTCTTCGTCTTTTACTGTGAGATAATGTGGCATGTAATGCCTTACAATAACCCGTTAGTAGACTGGGAAATACTGCATAGCACTACTGCTTTATGTCTCAGTTCATCTTGCCTGGTTGTTAAGTACATGAAAATAGGAGTTTCAAACCTATCCTCCACGTATGTTGTTTAAATCAGTATATACAGTGCAGGCTATTAATATTGTGATTGGTTTCAGAGTAGCAGCCGTGTTAGTCTGTATTCGCAAAAAGACAAGGAGTACTTGTGGCACCTTAGAGACGAACAAATTTATTTGAGCATAAGCTTTCATGAGCTACAGCTAAATGCATCCGATAGCTTATGCTCAAATAAATTTTTTAGTCTCTACGGTGCCACAAGTCCTCCTTTTCTTTTTGCGAATATTGTGATTGTAACTTTGTCTCATTGATTTTTCTTACCGTTGAGTAATCAGCTTCAAAATCTTCCCGTCCAGCCATGTCTGGGAGTATTGCCCGGTGTGGCAAGTGTGTCTTTAGCACTCACAATCCAAGTCAAAATCAGACTCAAGAAACTTAGAGCCTGTTGACTGCTGCCTACTGTACGAGGCGATCGTAGCACGACACACCTTCTGTGCTGATGGGTGTAACAGGTGGAATCCCTGAGCATCCATTTATATAAATGCAGCTCAGCACAGTGGCCCTGTGGGTGGACTGGACGGTGAGACAACTAATTGCACCTCCATATGAAGCATCAGCCTTTTGATTCCTGACTGATAAATAGCAGAAACCCTATGGAGAACAGGAGCTCAGACACCAGCAGTGCAGGAAGCACATACAGCTAGGAACTTAGTCTAGTGAACCAACCTGCAGGACATTTCACCAAATAGTCTGGGAGTCTGGTGGCTGTCAGACGATTCTGTGCTCATTCTGGTGACTTTCAGATTATGTTCTATTTAGAAGAATAATCTAAAATTTACTAATAGGCACATAAAATCCTCTAGGGCCTGCCAGATCCTTGGCTTGTTTGAAAAGTCGGAGAATGTTACCCCTTTTCTGCCTTCAGTTGTTCTCTTCCAGGGCTTCCCTGGCCCCTCACTCTCTGTGATTCATCCTTATTACCATGAACACTGAATCTCTCTTCCTACAGTAGCATACAGGCAGCTGCTCAGTGGCTTCCTCCCCTGGTTATTTGTCTCACCTGCAGGCAACCATCCTCTGGCTCCACACATCTGCTGCTGCCTGTCGACCTGTTCAGGAGCTGCCTGAGATCAGTACCTTTGAGAGGTGAGACCACTGAGCAGCTGGGAGGGGAGTCTGCCAGCAGCGGGACATTGGGCCAGGATGGATCAGTAGGTTGACTTTCAAAACCTAAGACTATCTCAGCCAAACCAAGTAGGTAGGCAGTTACTTGAAGAGTTTGGGAGTCGCTGTCTCAAGGCAAGCAATCCTGACAAAAGCTTGCGTCTCTTATTGCATCATGTGGCCCCAAAACAATGGTGCTATAATTGCTTCATCTAATCCCGTATTAGCCTGTAATGTAGTTTCTGTCATGTCAGACTTTTTTATTTAATTTCAATAAAATGCTAACAATATTTTGCTTCTCATTCATCCTCATCCAGGCAGCTTCAGGGACTTATAAGTAGATTGTTACGGCATTAATTTCGATTTCATGGTCAGGCCCTGTTCCTCAATAGGGATGATATGATTTTGCCCCCACTGCATCTTCAGACAAGGAATCTACAAACATCCCTATGATGTCTCCTACCGCTTTAGAAGATTTGATATAATGGAGGGATGATGAAGCCATCAAACAAATCCTATTTACACTTCCCTGCGAGTATAATTCATGCATCAGTGAGCACTCTCAATGGAAAATTACCTTTGGAGTTTAAATTTCCATTCCAAAGTTGCATTACAAAGATAATTTTGTTTTCATAGGCTACAGGGTTTTGCTTTTTAGAGACCATGAAATTTATGTCTAGTTGCTATTTTCATTGTACAAGCGAAAAGCTTAAATACAAAGTTTTTAATGTCCCTGTCTATAAAAACTAGATTTTTAGTGGCTTACTCATTAGCACTGACTTTCACCTTTTTTCTTTAGTTTCCCAGTGGCTCAGATGTACAGACTTCTTTAAGAAAAAAGAAACCAACTAAATACATAACTGAAAAAGCAGCCCAAAAGAGATTTGATTTTAGAGACCGATCAGCAAACTCTGTGTGTCTTCTTACCACCCGTTTTATTTTAGCAAATGGTAAGATTTATGTGAGAAATCTCATCAGCACAATTTACAGCACATAATTGCTGCAGAAATCAGTGCTGTATACTGTACACAAGGAATAGTTTTTCATACTCTCTGGGATGCAGCTGTGCCTGGATTTCATTTTAAAAATAAAAGGGGGAAGTTTGTGATTCAACATTTTATAAATAGAATTAAGATATCAGTGATGTCCATCCACTGTTACTAGTCACAGTTCTCACTGATGGGAATAGGAACCGGTGGTGAGTCCACTACATATCATGTCAGTATTGTTTTCTTAGAAACATAGTACTGTACTTGTATAGATCTTGATTCTGAAAGTTCTTGCAGTGTGCTTTGCAAGTCACTTGTGGTATTTCCATCACCAGGGCAGACTACATGCAATACAGGTGATGAAGGAGTGGGGCATGGGTGGAGAATGTATGTGTCTGAAGAGACATGGCCACGAGTGTAATCCTCCTCATGTTAGTGAGGCACTCAGATGTCTGCTTCCCTCTTAGGTCTCTCTCCTGCTGGTAGGCAGGAGTTACTTGGCAAACACACAGCCATGTTTCATGAATGCAGGATCTGGTTCCCCTGCACCATCTCTGCTACTCAATTCTCAATTTACACAACACTCAGTGCCTGGATTGTGCAGGATCAGGCCCTTTGAGTTTCATACAGTAATCTCACAAATATTAATCCACTCAATACGCTTCAGTAGGTAAATGTTGGCTATTTTACAAATAGGGAAACTGAGGCACAGAGTGGGTAAATGATTTGCTCAGGGTTACACTATGGGTCAGTGTCAGAGCCAGGAGTAAAACACAGGAATCTTGGATCCTGGTTCCCATTGCTCTAACCCACTAGCTGACAGTCTGTTCCTCTGTCACTTAAAACATGTTCTATGCAGTGCTTCATCTATGGAGAATGAACCCAATCTTCCAAAGGAATGTCAGTTAGGGGAACTGTATCCCTCTCTGTCCATGCAAATGCTGCTCCATGTAGACGTGGGGGATTTTGGTTGGAATTCAGACTGGATCAGGCAAGGTGGGTGAGCTAATATCTTTTATTAGACCAACTTCTGCTAGTGGAAGAGACAAGCTTTTGAGCCACACAGAGCTCTTCTTCAGGTCTTGAAAAGGTTGAAACCTGTTGAAAAGGTTTTGTCTGAGGCTTTGTCTACACGGCACTTTCATCGGTGAAACTTTTGTCGTTCAGGGATGTGAAACCCCCTGCACCCCAAATGACAGAAGTTTTACTGACGAAAAGCGCCAGTGTGGACCGCTCTACCGCCTCTCGTTGGGGGTGGATTTATTTTGTTGGTGGGAGAGTTCTCTCCCGCTGACAAAGAGCGGCTACACTGTGCACCTCTTAGCAGCATGGCCATAGCGCCATAGCTCTGTCGCTAAAAGGTGCCTGGTGTAGACATAGCCTGAGTGTCACAGCTAAATGCAAGGTGGAGCAGATTGTTTAGCGTAAGTTGTTAGCACATATTGTAAGGGACCATTCAGAGTGGCCAATTAACACCTCTGCAGTTATAGGACAAAGAGAGGGCATTAGTGTGTTACAGCCTGTTGTAATAAGCCATAAATCCACTGTGTCTTTTCCGTCCATGATTTTTAGTGTCTAGCAGAATTATGAATTTAAGCTCCCAGGCTCATCTTTTGAAAGTGTTGTGCAGGTTTTCTTTGAGTTTGAAGACTGATAGGTCAGACATAGAGTGATGGTTTTGTGAAAAGCATTCACGCACAGGTCATAGGATGTCTCATTTGAGGGTGTCTGACTCTGACCTATCAGTCCTCACCAAAATAAGTTGGTCCAATGGAAGATATTACCTCATCCACCTTGTTTCCCCAATATCCTGGGACTGGCATGGCTACAACTACATTGCATACTGGATCAGACAAAAGCCAATAAGGATTTATGTTTAATCTAGGTATCTGAGATTCCTGTCAAACCTGTCGAAAGAATCTACGTAGTATCTGGGCATCTTACACATCTTTTTAAAAAAACAAAGCACATAGGATCTCAGTTTCTTCAGTCATAATTAAATGGCTTAAACCTGATCACGATATGCATGAAATAATTTTTTCTGTGCCTTAGTTAGGAGAAGCACTGGAGATCTGGTTGCTGGGATTGGGTAGCGTTACAATACCCGAAATGGTCCTCCTTTGGAACACTACAACTCCTGGAAGTCCTGGAGCAGAATCATAGAACTGTTAACTGTTTAAGCAGGAAACAATGGTAGTTTTTTTTTCCCCCCTTCGGTTTTGGGAGGGTTGCTGTGACCAGCACAGTGACTTTCATGTAACTTTTGAGGGAAGGCAGCATCACCCCAGCATGAACGCTGCAGCTGCCTTTGAACAGGTATAGACTTAATTTGACTGAAGCTCCACTTATCTCGAACAAGTGGATCTGACACTCTTTGAACTGTGCCAAAGTAGCACATCACATGTAGCTGGGTCTCTTATCACTGGGCTGTAATGAGAAGGAAACATTCTCAGGATGTCTTCTCTATTTTTAAATTGCTTCTTTATAGATTATTCGTGCCATTTTCTGATGCTACATGTACCCTTTTGTATTTGATTTTTTTTAGTGGGAGGTGGGGTATCAGCTCCTTAGAAGGAAAAGTTCTCTTTTTACAAGAGTGCATGGGAAATTTAGTCTAGATGATATATAATGGGGCAAATTATAAATGCATAAATTCTTTAAACTCAAGAGGGCAATCTTCAAAACCATTCAGTGTTTGGCTTGCCATTGGAGTGTTCCCATTGACTTCAGGGAGAGCAGAGTTAGACCAATGCTAAGTGCTGTTGAAAATCCCACACACGGTCAAGAGTGGCAAGATTAAGGAACTTGGATGGCTGAGGGACTTAGCTTGCTCAGATCTAGCCTTGGGTGATGGGCGACCTGGGATGGATCACTTGGTGATTTCCTGTTGTGTTCATTCCATCTGGGGTACCTGGCACTGGCCACTGTCGGAAGACAGGATTTTGGGCTAGATGGATCTTTGGTCTGACCCAGTATGGCCGTTCTTATGTGCTTAACCAAAAACCATTCACATTTCATGGCGGCGTAGTGGTTTAGAGAACTATTTGAAATGGTTCTTGTATTTCTCAGTCTTCCTCCCAGTGAATAATGTTTCACATCACAAAAACCGCTATCCCTGACATGTTTCAGAGTAGCAGCCATGTTACTCTGTATTCGCAAAAAGAAAAGGAGTACTTGTGGCACCTTAGAGACTAACAAATTTATTTGAGCATAAACTTTCGTGAGCTACAGCTCACTTCATCGGACATGGCACTTGATGCTGTTTGGCCCTTTTTGGGACAGCTCCAGTAGAAAACACTGAGTATCTAATGAACCACGGAGACTGAACTAGCCTCAGGTGAGTCTGGGTCTTTTACTAAGCATGAGGGGCAGGGTTGTGAATTGCACATGATGGCTCAGATTTCTTGTCTGAGGTTCTCTCGTGTGCCTGGGACCAAGGTTAAGAAAGGTGGAAGTTGTGGGGTTGGTATGTGGTTCCTGTGGCATAACTTCATCCCAGATTCAGGTCATCTCTGTAAACACGATTGGCAGTTCTTCACAATGCTGAGTTTTAGATGACATGTGATTAACCATCCTGGAAAGTTCATGATTTAGCAGCTGCAATAACCAAAGGGAAGAATCATCTCTTCACTTTTATCATGATCATGGAGCAAGAATCTAGGAAACTCTTGTGTTGGAGTTTGCCTTTGCCTTGGATCTTTTCCATCAGCATTTGAGTTTGCTTCCTTTTTAGGTTCATTCATTGCAAGTCATCAGAGAGCTATGGTGATATGTGAGATGGTAAAGGAGAAGGTGGTGTTTAGATGCCAGGACATCTCTGCTTATGCTCAGAGTGTAGTTATGATGTTTTTGAGGATGTTCTCAAATTTAGTTGGATCCATGAGCTTACTGTGACAGGCCATGAAGGTGGAAGTGTATGGAGGGTAGTTAGTAGGTACCTCATTGTTGTTTCCCCTTGTTGGTGGATGTTTCTGGTGTCTGTTTCTTCCTGTCAGAACTGGGGTTATGTTGATTATCCAGCAATGGGGGTAAAGGTTAGCAGGATGTACCAGATGTTAGAAGATCTGGCAGCCGTCTTGGATGTTGTGTTTGGCTTGTGTTGTGGGAAAGGTCAGAGCTGGTGAAGAAGAGTTCTACAATACTAGAAGGAAGTACGGCAAGCTGGTAGCATTATTTATTTATTCTTTTATTGGTCCTGTGTCTTTAAATGAAGAGTGCTGTCATGCTGTGGTGGTAGACTGCATGTCTTGCAATGAGGCCACACAGGCTCCTACTTCATGAATGACCGCTCCAGTGGTGGCAGGGGGCTGCTCCTCTTTGGTTCCTGCTGTTGAGGAAAGGTTAAGAGTGTGGTCACTTACCCAGGAGTTTGACCTTTGAAAGTCTCTGCTCCCTGGATGGCAGCTGTAACCACGCAACTGCATGCTTTGCAAGCCAGGGGGTGGAACCTGCCATGTCTGTGCCATCACTAGCCTGGGAATGAGAGTTAGGAATTAGGAATGGAACTCAGGTCTCCAGCACAGCCAGGCAGAATACTCTATGAGCAGGTGTGTGCTGCAAAGATTTTGTTTCCATCATTTGAAAGAGACTCAGAAACATTATTTAAAGTTTGGCCAAGTGATGAGAAGAAAATGGTGGTGGTTCTAATGCCACAGCACTCGTTAGCTGGGGAGAATAAAGCACATAATTATTTTTGTTCTCGAAGGGGTAGAATAATGGAGTGAAGAGCATTTTGTGAGAGCGCTTTTCTTGTATGTCTTTAATCACCTTTTTCTCATTAACTTAATTTCTCCTACAATCAAATCATTAAGGTCACAGAAGGAGAATAAGATGAAAGAATAGAGCAGCTCAGGAGCTAACGTAGGAAGTGGGGGTTGTTACAATTTAAATTAACTTTTTTAGGCTTCGTCCAGACACCTCTCTACCTTTTAACATGGAGTTTAATAGAATAAGAGATGAAGAAGACTTTTTGGCTAAGGTCAAGCGTCAGTGTCTATTTAATGTGTGACGTATCATCTGTTTGGTCTTCTACATATCTACCCACTGTACTACAATCCTGAGATTAAGGGTGAGCCAACTGGATAAAATACAGCAAAATTTTCCCCTGCTGCTCATCTATACTCCAAACTCAAATCACACCAAATCTGATTTTTTTTTATTTTTTTTTTAGGAGCAAGTGTTTAAAAACACTGGGAAATTTTTTTGTTTATATATAATTTTGTGCCTGCATCTGCACTTGTTTCTCTGCTTTCAGCAAAGAATTGGAGGTGCCAAGATGCTGTGAAAATACCAAAATGCACATGTTTTACAGTGGCCCAATATAACACACGAACCAGGGGTCACCCAATTAAATGTATAGGCAGCAGGTTTAGAACAAGCAAACAAAAGGAAGTACTTCTTCACACAATACACACACAATCTGTGGAAATTGTTGTTGGGGCGTGGTGTGAAGGCAAAAGCTATAACAGGGTTCAAAAAAGAATTAGGTAAGTTCATGGAGGATAGGTCCATCCATGGCTATTAGCCATGATGGTTAGGGTACAACCCTATGCTTTGGGTGTCCCTAAGCCTCTGACTGCCAGATGATGTGGACGGCAGGGGATGGATCACTCAATAATTGCCCTATTCTGTTCATTCCCTTTGAAGCATCTGCATTGGCTACTGACAGAGAAAGGATACTGGGCTAGATGACCAAAGATCTGACACAGTATGGCCATTTTTAAATTCTTATGACCGTAAAACAGGAAGCTCTACAAATGATACAAGAAAGCCTAGCTATCCTTACAGAGAGTGTTAAACATATGTTACATGCTGCTCTCTCTTAAACTTTGGATATAATAATATGCCAACCCTTGTGGATTCTGCCCTCCAGCACCCGGATTCTGCCCTCCAGCACCCAGATTCTGTGGTAATGGAGTCATATAAACACTGTAGGTAGAAGGGCTCAAATTCATCCTCTGTTCCTTTCCAGAAACTCATTGTAGACCTGGTAAGAAGGCCGAATCTAACGATGCCTGAGCAGGTCCAGGGTTCATGATTACAGACCAGCCTCCATGTAGTGGTTCTCAAACATTTGCACTTGGGACCAATTCCCAAACCATCCATGAATACAAGTGACTCCAATTTACAATCTTTTAGTTAATTTTGTAAATATAATATTAATGTTATGTATTTTCCAGAAGGAGGTTGAGGAAAGAATCAGCTTCACACAGTATTGTTCTCTGTTGCTTTAAGGTGATGGCATGTGTACCACATTCCATCTCCTTGACCTGTTTCCATAAGGTCTAGTGTCATACCAGTTTAATAACGCCACTAATATATTGACATCTGCTGTCATGGGAGACTATAACCTGTTCTTGTTGTAGGGTGGATGTGCTTGATGATCTGATAGGTCTTTTCCTTCTCTCACTGATGAATAGAGGGAACACATGGGAGAAGTTGTCTAAGCAGCATCTATCAGGAAAGTCTGTGGGTGTTTGGAGGAAGTTTGAAGTGTTCTGTTTGTTTTCGATGGATAATTCGCAAGGTTCTAATTCCCCTTCCCCAAGTTCCTCCTCTGCTGAAAAGTGACTGGCACATTGAATCGAAGGGTATGTCTACACTACGAAATTAGGTCGAATTTATTGAAGTTGGATTTTTAGAAATCAGCTTTATATATTCGAGTGTGTGTGTCCCCACAGAAAATGCTCTAAGTGCATTACGTGCATTAACTCGGCGGAGTGCTTCCACAGTACCGAGGCTAGAGTTGACTTCCGGAGCGTTACACTGTGGCTTGCTATCCCACAGTTCCCGCAGTCTCCGCTGCCCATTGGAATTCTGGGTTGAGATCCCAATGCCTGATGGGACTAAAACATTGTCGCGGGTGGTTCTGGGTACATATCGTCAGGCCCCCGTTCCCTCCCTCCCTCCATGAAAGCAAGGGCAAACAATCGTTTCGCGCCTTTTTTCCTGAGTTACCTGTGCAGACGCCATACCACGGCAAGCATGGAGTCCGCTCAGCTCACTGTCACCGTATGTCTCCTGGGTGCTGGCAAACACGGTACTGCATTGCTACACAGTAGCAGCAACCCACTGCCTTGTGGCAGCAGACGGTGCAATAGGACTGGTAGCCGTCATCGTCATGTCCGAGGTGCTCCTGGTCACCTGTGTGAGGTCGATCAGGAGTGCCTGGGCAGACATGGGCGCAGGGACTAAATTTGGAGTGACTTGATCAAGTCATTCTCTTTAGTCCTGCAGTCAGTCCTATTGAACCATCTTATGGTGAGCAGGCAGGCGATATGGATTGCTAGCAGTCCTATTGCATCATCTTCTGCCGGACAGGCAAGAGATGAGGATGGCTAGCAGTCATATTGTACCATCTTCTGCCGAGCAGCCCTGAGATGTGAATGGCATGCAGTCCTTCTGCACCGTCTGCTGCCAGCCAAAGATGTAAAAGATAGATGGAGTGGATCAAAACAAGAAATAGACCAGATTTGTTTTGTACTCATTTGCTTCCCCCCCTCCCCCATCTAGGGGACTCATTCCTCTAGGTCACACTGCAGTCACTCACAGAGAAGGTGTAGCGAGGAAAATCTAGCCATGTATCAATCAGAGGCCAGACTAACCTCCTTGTTCCAATAAGAACAATAACTTAGGTGCACCATTTCTTATTGGAACCCTCCGTGAAGTTCTGCCTGAAATACTGCATGATGTAAAGCCACCGCCTTTGTTGATTTTAGCTCCCTGAAGCCAACCCTGTAAGCCGTGTTGTCAGTCGCTCCTCCCTGCGTCAGAGCAACGGCAAACAATCGTGCATCTGAGTTGAGAGTGCTGTCCAGAGCAGTCACAATGGAGCACTCTGATGGGGCTAAAACATTGTCGAGGGTGGTTCTGGGTACATATTGTCAGGCTCCCGTTCCCTCCCTCCCTCCGTGAAAGCAAGGGAAGACAATCGTTTCGCGCCTTTTTTCCTGAGTTACCTGTGCAGACGCCATACCACGGCAAGCATGGAGCCCGCTCAGCTCACTGTCACCGTATGTCTCCTGGGTGCTGGCAGACATGGTACTGCATTGCTACACAGTAGCAGCAACCCATTGCCTTGTGGCAGCAGACGGTACAATACAACTGGTAGCTGTCATCGTCATGTCCGAGGTGCTCCTGGCCACATCGGCCAGGAGCGCAGGGACTAAATTTGGAGTGACTTGACCAGGTCATTCTCTTTAGTCCTGCAGTCAGTCCTGTTGAACCATCTTATGGTGAGCAGGCAGGCGATACGGATTGCTAGCAGTCGTACTGTACCATCTTCTGCCGGGCAGGCAAGAGATGAGGATGGCTTCCAGTCCTTCTGCACCATCTGCTGCCAGCCAAAGATGTAAAAGATAGATGGAGTGGATCAAAACAATAAATAGATCCAGATTTGTTTTGTACTCATTTTCTTCCTCCCCTCCCCTGTCTAGGGGACTCATTCCTCTAGGTCACACTGCAGTCACTCACAGAGAAGGTGTAGCGAGGTAAATCTAGCCATGTATCAATCAGAGGCCAGACTAACCTCCTTGTTCCAATAAGAACAATAACTTAGGTGCACCATTTCTTATTGGAACCCTCCGTGAAGTCCTGCCTGAAATACTCCTTGATTTAAAGCCACCCCCTTTGTTGATTTTAGCTCCCTAAAGCCAACCCTGTAAGCCGTGTCGTCAGTTGCCCCTCCCTGCATCAGAGCAACGGCAGACAATCGTTCCGCGCCTTTTTTCTGTGCGGACGCCATACCAAGGCAAGGATGGAGGCCACTTTGGCAATTAGAAGCACATTAAACACCACACGCATTATCCAGCAGTATATGCAGCACCAGAACCTGGCAGAGCGATACCAGGCGAGGAGGCGACGTCAGCGTGGTCCCATGAGTGATCAGGACATGGACACAGATTTCTCTGAAAGCATGGGCCCTGCCAATGCATACATCATGGTGCTAATGGGGCAGGTTCATGCTGTGGAATGCGATTCTGGGCTCGGGAAACAAGCACAGACTGGTGGGACCGCATAGTGTTGCAGGTCTGAGACGATTCCCAGTGGCTGCGAAACTTTCGCATGCATAAGTGCACTTTTATGGAACTTTGTGACTTGCTTTCCCCTGCCCTGTAGCGCATGAATACCAAGATGAGAGCAGCCCTCACAGTTGAGAAGCGAGTGGCGATAGCCCTGTGGAAGCTTGCAACGCCAGACAGCTACCGGTCAGTTGGGAATCAATTTGGAGTGGGCAAATCTACTGTGGGGGCTGCTGTGATGCAAGTAGCCCACGCAATCAAAGATCTGCTGATATCAAGGGTAGTGACCCTGGGAAATGTGCAGGTCATAGTGGATGGCTTTGCTGCAATGGGATTCCCTAACTGTGGTGGGGCCATAGATGGAACCCATATCCCTATCTTGGCACCGGAGCACCAAGCCAGCGAGTACATAAACCGCAAGGGGTACTTTTCAATAGTGCTGCAAGCTCTGGTGGATCACAAGGGACGTTTCACCAACATCAGCGTGGGATGGCCTGGAAAGGTACATGAAGCTCGCATCTTCAGGAACTCTGGTCTGTTTCAAAAGCTGCAGGAAGGAACTTTCTTCCCAGACCAGAAAATAACTGTTGGGGATGTTGAAATGCCTATATGTATCCTTGGGGACCCAGCCTACCCCTTAATGCCATGGCTCATGAAGCCGTACACAGGCAGCCTGGACAGTAGTCAGGAGCTGTTCAACTACAGGCTGAGCAAGTGCAGAATGGTGGTAGAATGTGCATTTGGATGTTTAAAGGCGCGCTGGCGCAGTTTACTGACTCACTTAGACCTCAGCGAAACCAATATTCCCACTGTTATTACTGCTTGCTGTGCACTCCACAATATCTGTGAGAGTAAGGGGGAGACGTTTATGGTGGGGTGGGAGGTTGAGGCAAATCGCCTGGCTGCTGGTTACACGCAGCCAGACACCAGGGTGGTTAGAAGAGCACAGGAGGGCGCAGTATGCATCAGAGAAGCTCTGAAAACCAGTTTCATGACTGACCAGGCTACGGTGTGAAAGTTCTCTTTGTTTCTCCTTGATGAAACCCCCCGCCCCTTGGTTCACTCTACTTCCCTGTAAGCTAACCGCCGTCCCCTCCTCCCTTCGATCACCGCTTGCAGAGGCAATAAAGTCATTGTTGCTTCACATTCATGCATTCTTTATTCATTCATCACACAAATAGGGGGATGACTACCAAGGTAGCCCAGGAGGGGTCGTGGAGGAGGGAAGGAAAATGCCACACAGCACTTTAAGCACAGCACTTTAAAAGTTTACAACTTTAAAATTTATTGACTGCCAGCCTTCTTTTTTTTGGGCAATCCTCTGTGGTGGAGTGGCTGGTTGGCCGGTAGCCCCCGCACCGCGTTCTTGGGCGTCTGGGTGTGGAGACTATGGAACTTGGGGAGGAGGGTGGTTGGTTACACAGGGGCTGCAGTGGCAGTCTGTGCTCCAGCTGCCTTTGCTGCAGCTCAACCATACACTGGAGCATACTGGTTTGATCCTCCAGCAGCCTCAGCATTGAATCCGGCCTCCTCTTATCACGCTGCCGCCACATTTGAGCTTCAGCCCTGTCTTCAGCCCGCCACTTACTCTCTTCAGCCCGCCACCTCTCCTCCCGGTCATTTTGTGCTTTCCTGCACTCTGGCATTATTTGCCTCCACGCATTCGTCTGTGCTCTGTCAGTGTGGGAGGACAGCATGAGCTCAGAGAACATTTCATCACGAGTGCGTTTTTTTTTCTTTCTAATCTTCACTAGCCTCTGGGAAGGAGAAGATCCTGTGATCATTGAAACACATGCAGCTGGTGGAGAAAAAAAAAGGGACAGCGGTATTTAAAAAGACACATTTTATAAAACAGTGGCTGCACTCTTTCAGGGTAAACCTTGCTGTTAACATTACATACATAGCACATGTGCTTTCGTTGCAAGGTCGCATTTTGCCTCCCCCCACCGCGTGGCTACCCCCTCAAACCTCCCCCCTCCCCATGGCTAACAGCGGGGAACATTTCTGTTCAGCCACAGGCAAACAGCCCAGCAGGAACGGGCTCCTCTGAGTGTCCCCTGAAGAAAAGCACCCTATTTCAACCAGGTGACCATGAATGATATCTCACTCTCCTGAGGATAACACAGAGAGATAAAGAACGGATGTTGTTTGAACGCCAGCAAACATACACTGCAATGCTTTGTTGTACAATGATTCCTGAGTACGTGTTACTGGCCTGGAGTGGTAAAGTGTCCTACCGTGGAGGACGCAATAAGACTGCCCTCCCCAGAAACCTTTTGCAAAGGCTTTGGGAGTACATCCAGGAGAACCGCGAATGCCAGGGCAAATTAATCCTTTCACATGCTTGCTTTTAAACCATGTATAGTATTTTAAAAGGTACACTCACCGGAGGTCCCTTCTCCGCCTGCTGGGTCCAGGAGGCAGCCTTGGGTGGGTTCGGGGGTACTGGCTCCAGGTCCAGGGTGAGAAACAGTTCCTGGCTGTCGGGAAAACCGGTTTCTCCGCTTGCTTGCTGTGAGCTATCTACAACCTCATCATCATCATCATCTTCTTCATCCCCAAAACCTGCTTCCGTGTTGCCTCCATCTCCATTGAAGGAGTCAAACAACACGGCTGGGGTAGTGGTGGCTGAACCCCCTAAAATGGCATGCAGTTCATCATAGAAGCAGCATGTTTGGGGCTCTGACCCGGAGTGGCCGTTCGCCTCTCTGGTTTTCTGGTAGGCTTGCCTCAGCTCCTTAAGTTTCACGCGGCACTGCTTCGGGTCCCTGTTATGGCCTCTGTCCTTCATGCCCTGGAAGATTTTGACAAAGGTTTTGGCATTTCGAAAACTGGAACGGAGTTCTGATAGCACGGATTCCTCTCCCCATACAGCGATCAGATCCCGTACCTCCCATTCAGTCCATGCTGGAGCTCTTTTGCGATTCTGGGACTCCATCATGGTCACCTCTGCTGATGAGCTCTGCATGGTAACCTGTAGCTTTCCACGCTGGCCAAACAGGAAATGAGATTCAAAAGTTCGCGTTTCTTTTCCTGCCTACCTGGCCAGTGCATCTGAGTTGAGAGTGCTGTCCAGAGTGGTCACAATGGAGCACTCTGGGATAGCTCCCGGAGGCCAATACCGTTGAATTGTGTCCACAGTACCCCAAATTCGACCCGGCAAGGCCGATTTAAGCGCTAATCCACTTGTCAGGGGTGGAGTAAGGAAATCGATTTTAAGAGCCCTTTAAGTCGAAATAAAGGGCTTCATCGTGTGGACGGGTGCAGGTTTACATCGATTTAACGCCGCTAAATTCGACCTAAAGTCCTAGTGTAGACCAGGGCTAAGAGTACCATTCCATTGCTCCTCCTTTCTAATTGCTTCCTGTTCTCTTCCTTTCTCACATGTCCCTCTTCCACATTTGCCTTTTCTTACTACCCTTGGTGACAGTTACAAGTGTCTGGGATTGTGCACTTTGCTCTTAACACAGGCCAGTCAGTAGCTATTTAATTACAGTTTATGTATCTTAATCAGTGTGTGGGTTTTTATATAGACAAAAGTTCAGTGAGTGTATAGAGAATTAGCAGAATCTTCTATTTATTTTAACTGAAACATACAGTGTCTGTGTGTAGTTAGCTCTCTCTCTGTATATCTATATTTATGATTACCTATGTAAAGATAGTCGAAGGATTGAGAAGGGGAAGGCCTTAGCCATCCTTTCATCAGAAGGTTTTAGTACTGAATGTAAATGTTTGGGGAAAACGAGCTGTTTGGTTCCTCTTTCCATTTACCCCCTTCCCTTGGTAGGGTTTATGCCAGAGCAATGTGGCATAGTTTGTGCACTCCATCTGGAGAGCTGACAGCACAGGCTGGCTATAATAATGCTTTCAGATTTCTTCCAAGTCTGTAATTAAATGACATCACTGAGTCTTAAATGCATCTGGTGTAAAAGTCAGAAGGCTAAAACATCCCATTAAAGGGAGGAAAGTGTTACTCAGTAGTAAAGGAGCTAGTCCTCCAGGAAAGCTGTTTTAAACCCACCTGAGCATGTTACATTGTAGGAAGATTAGTAGGCTGGTAAACATGTTATGGTTCAAAATAAGCTCTTAAGGTGAAGCTGTCAGGTCAAATTTGCCCCAGTATTTAGTTTTTAAAAAGCCTTTTATAAACCTTAATAGGAATGTTTCCATAAGATCACACACACACACACCCCTCTATGTGTTCATTTTAAGCAATGTGCTTGTTAATTTTTGAGCATTATCTATTACCCTGAAGTGGCCCCAAACAAATCATTACAAGTGTTTGAGAGGCAAGTGGTGAAACTGCACATAAATAAAGTTGAAACTGGCTAGTCTGTTTTCCTTACATAGGCTGAGAGATTTGTAAAAAGTAAACAGCATAAGTACTGATAAGAAAACTAGATTTGTATAGCTCTTTCATCCTTAATCATCTATATTGGTGTCAGAAATGTAACTAAAGAAACTTGTGTTTTCAAAGTGTGTAGTGTTTTAAACCTGACAGTGTCTCCTTAAAGTGGAGAAATACATGAAACATATATTCGTTAAAAATGAAATCATGGAGTGCCAGATTAAATTAGCCCTCTCCATGGCTTCCCAGTCAAATCAACTCAATTTACATGTCAGAAGATGAATTTTCTAACTCCCCATGCCTCAGACTCCCCCTGAGATCTGAAAATCAAGTTTGGTTCTTTCTGCCTCTTCTGTTATCACCAGTAAAAGATTCTATAGTGGGACCTTACTTAGTAAGTTGGTTGAGCAGGCATGAGACAGAATAGAATCCAACTCATTCTCCCATAACTATGTTGGATCTGATCTGCTGGACTAATGGGATAAAAGCTTGTTTTCATAAGTGAAGAAAGTATATGTAATTGTAAAACAAATAGGGAACAGATCTATGGAGCAAGAAGGTGCCATTTTTTATATGCAGGCAGTTTTCTTGCCATAACTTCATTAAAACAAAATTGCAAACCCTGAAACATTCAATATTTTATCTCATCCCCAGTTCAGCTCTTTACTGCCTATCCTCTGCTCTAATGTCTCTTATATCAAAGGCCCTTAAGACATGCCATTGAAGTCAATGGAGCATCAGGACAACACCTACAGGTTCAGCAGTACAGGATACACATTCTGCCAACATATAGCTAGTGTATTCCACAACACTTAATCATATACTTTTCCTTCCTCATCATTGCCAATTCCCAATTTGTTTTCTCTTCTATAACCAGCCTTCCTCCTCCTGCCTGATTTATTAAATGAAGCCATGATCCAATTTTTGTGATGTTGCAGACATTAAATTGATCACTGTAGGAAGTGGGCTGAAGGCAGAGTAAATCTAATGGAGACTTCTTCTGTTTATACACAAATACTGTAGCTGTAATCAACAATGATGAGAAAGAGAGGCTGCAAAATCAAAGGATATTTTATTGGACTTTATGTCTTGTTAAATTGTGCTTAGTAAAGATTTACCAGGTGCTGCATTTGCTTTATCCCCAGAAATAGAACAGTATGTTCTGTGCAGATGTGTTGGTGAAATTATGGTCCCTTACAAATGAAAAATTAGTATCTAACAAGATAGTAGGAAAACAAATCAGTTGATCTTATATTGTCACTGTAATTGGGCATACCAGCTTTTTAAGGCTGTTGAGGGAATCCTCCATCACTACCCCCGCCCCCCATTCCAGTTTTCTTTCTAAAATAAAACTCTGGGACGGGGGCATGGCCGTTGAGGAAGAAGAAATGGTCTCAGGAACTTTGGGGAAATTCCAAACTATTGGCTTTAGTTTAGGGCCTGTTTCTGAATAGTGTGGGCTGGAACTCCGTTCTCTCAGTGCTGAAGGATCAGACTGGGTATGAGGGTACCAGCCAGTACATCTCTCTGAACTGAGAGTCTTACAGTACTTGATGTGGAACTTAAAGTGCCAGTTCCTGGAGAAAAGTGATTGTGAGAACCTCATCTTTCATTTAAAAGAATAAAAAGTAAGTTTTTCTTCCTTGTGGTTATGGGGAAAAGCTTGAATATGTGTCCCAAATGAACCCTAAAGGTTAAGACACCAGAAGGCAAATAAAAATAATCCAAATGTTTTTGATTTTGTTTTTTTAACAAACACCTATTTTTTAAGCCAGTCTCATGAGTTTTTGAGACCCGGCTTATAATTCTTGAACATTTGTGGTTGGCAATACTGTGTATCTGTTGTTGTTGTTTTTAAATTGTCAGAGGGACACGATCTTTAGAAGTATAAAATCCAAGAGACCATGGAAGATGTGGACGCTTGGATAAGTGTATTCCCCACATTCTTTCCCTATGAAAATAAGGTGTCTGGTAACACTAAGTCACGTTATGAATATTATGGGCATCACAGTTCTTCCCTGTTAGTGGGCTTCATTCCTGACTTCCAACATCCCCTCACTGTTCTGATTCTGTATATCTTCTGAGCAGAGGCAGCTCAACTGTCGAGTGGTGGTTATGATCTGGTCAGAGTGACCCACAAGGACTTCAAGATAAGATCATCCAGCTTTTTCACTCAAGACCATCATCCAGGTCTCCAGAAATGAAGAGCTAGAGGACCTCATCATCAAGTCCTCTCACCACAGCTGAATTCACCTCCGGCAGCTTCTCAGGGAATGCAATAGGCTAAAACATAACTGTGTGAAGCCACACGCCATGATTCTTTCACCTTCTCTGTCGATCATTCGCTGGTCTGATTAACTCATGTGGGAGCAAAAGGGCATGTTGAGGTTTTTCTTCAGATGAAGTAGTCTGTATTCATAAGGAAACATAATACTGTGAAACTCAAAGCTCCATGCAATCAATATTTCATGGCAATGCCGCTCCAGAATTGAATTAGCTTAGAAGGCTTTCCTATATAACAGGACCTCGCTGTGAGGCAACCAGTCACTCAGCAGCCTTGCAGGGGCAGCACTCAAAGGCATTTGTTTTCAAATGTTTACATGAATCTTGTGCCTAGTGCACACTGTAAAAAATGTTCAAGCTTTCCATAGTGTAGCATACAGCTATTAACGCAGGTTCCACTACTCTTGTCACCCCCATCCCCCGGTTCTTCCAAAACGTGTCTCCCGCGAGCACCATGTCAGAACATGCCCAAAGGGCTGCCTCTTACAGGAGAGCCCACTGCTCACGGTTGAACCACAGAGCCAGCAGCAGCACCTGCTGTCTGCAGGGCTGTCATGTATCAGAGCTGGTGGTGTACATCCTGGAAGACACTGGTTCAGAGGCTGTCTGCTGCATGGGTAAATTACAAGCATTTTGCTAACACAGCACTGAAATCTGATATTGCTCTGCTGCAATAAGCGCAGTCCCACCTCAGGCTCGCTCTTGTGCTAAGTCAAGCCGTGGCAGCTGCTTGTGCTGACTTATCACCACTGGAGCGGAAATGAAGACTTCTAGGAATAAGATATTCATCAGTTGTATAAATGGAGAGGAATCCAATCAACACAGTGTTTGAGAGGCACAAAGGAAAGTCTCAGATAAGGCATCCCTGAGATTGGAAATGCCCCCAACATCACGAGTTAGGAGCGAGGCCAAGAGCTGTATAGGTCTGGAGACTGAATTGCCCACTGAGCACTAGAAGTGTTCTCGTCAGTTTATCAGCTCACAATTGAGGCGCATTGGCACAACAGTGTAGAGGAACTTGCACTGCTTCTGGCTGTACTGGAATAATAGGAGACTTCAGTTATCAGTGCTGTTAATCTGGCAGTTTTCCCCAGGCTACATCTGCTCTATGGACCTTATAGAGGCACAGCTAAGGTCTCCCGTGTAGCCGCTCTTTGCCGGCAGAAGAGAGCTCTCCTGCCAGCATAATTAAACCACCCCCAATGAGCGGCATTAGCTATGTCGGCAGGAGAGCGTCTCCTGCTGACATAGCGCTGTCCACACCAGCACTTATGTCGGTTGGGGGCTGTTTTTTCACATACCCCTTTGGTAGTGTAGACAAAGCCATAATGGGCAAATACCTTGACATCTTTATACAGAGATGAGACTTTTAACTGCCAAGAGAATAACAATCAAACTGTCCTTTTATCGAAGGCTCTCAGGACGCCTTGGGCTAGAATTTCAAAAGTGACTAATAATTTGGGATTCCTCAATTTATGGTTTCTCGTGATGGGTATCCTACGAAGGGGTCTGATTATAGAGGGCAGGTGCTCAGCACTTTCTGAAGATAGGGCTGCTCTAAGGGGTGTCAAGCTGGGCACCCCGAAAAGTGAAGCACTCGAAATCAGCGTGCACTTTTGAAAATCTGGGCCTTTGTAAACGTATATGAATGGAGCTTATCAGCTCCCCTATGAGGTTGATAAGCAATAGTATCCCCATTTTATAGATGAGGAAACTGAAATACAGAGAGGTGAAATGATTTTGCTCAAGGAAACAAAGGAAGGCCCTGCCGGAGCTGGCATTAGACCCCACATTGTGTAACTCCAACTCTTGTGCTGTAGGCATTAGGCAAGTTGCTTCCTTTGACCGAATAGCTGGGTTCTTGCAGCAGCGTTAAAAAAACCTTAAAACCAAAAACTCGTTTACAGGGAGAGAGAATTGATGTACTGAAACTGCTGTAATCCCGTGAATGAGCCTCTTTTAGAATATACGTTCTTAGATAGAAATGGGAGTAGAGCGGAGAGAAACCTACCCAAAGTAATTGGGGAAAAAATGTAGGGAATTTTTGAAACAGAATGTGAACAAGCTGAGCACAAATTTAAAATACAGGTGGTTACGATGACAGTATTTTATACCATGAAAATGCATCAATATATCCCTAATAAAGACTGACAGCTCTACTAGTCACTGTGACTCCACTTCCACTCATTCCCTTCTTCAAACTCTGCTTCACCAAGCACAGTTTGAATTTGGGCTGAGATGTATTGTGCCATATAGAAATGCAAAATATGTACATGGTACTTTAAAGACCACAATAATATGCATAGCACTTCGGGAGTGATTTACATTTCCAAAGCACAGTCTGGCAGTAAGCTGAATTCACCCCTGGTGTGCTCCAGCCTTTACAGCTGTAAGCCACAGCACATGGCCCTTGGCAGTGGACAGCCTAACTGGGGAGGATGGGTTTTCAGAAAGCTGCGACAATCTTACAGCTGCCAGTATACCCCAAAAAGAGGGTGGCGCTGGCTGCAGGAGGGGAGTAGCTGGGAATGCATTGCTTCAGCACATCCCCTGTGTATCCTCAGCTAGTGTGGTTCCTGTAGAACCACAAGTATCCACAAAAGGTGCCCCTCCCTAGGGAAACCCCAAAAGGTGAATAATGATGGAGACTGTGCCTGCCAACCCCTGGAGGAGAATCCCCCTCAAGTCACTGTGTCACAAGGGGCCTCACTGGCAAAGAGAGGGGCAGAGCATACTTCCCTGCACTGTCAGGAATGAATTAATCCCATGAACTAATGAGTTCAGAATAAAGCATCCCCGATAGATTTGGTTGCATTACATTCTCCTGCATTGCAGGTGTGCATGGAGGCAATTCTCTGGGTCCCTAAAATCTTGGTGAATGACGTAGACTATTCAGCAATGTTCAGATATCAGCCTCTGAGACTGCGCTGGCAGTGGCATCTTATGAGATGTGATGTTTATAAAGCCAAGTGATACCTGAGTGCATTGGGTGTATCTGTGCAAACTAAGGTAATTATATGGGTAATGAAACCTCATACTTCAGAACATGAGCTGAACGTGTGCCAGGGATAAGAAAGAATTTTCCCCAAGGCGATAAAATCATCTTACGTTTATACTGTGCCTTGCATCCTGAGGCCTCCTCATGAGCTTTCCCAGTCTAAGAAATTATAGACCCTGTATGGATGAATCTACCCACAGCTGGAAAGCAGCTGCCTCTGGGGTGGAACTCAGCACTTGTTTAGCAACACGCCCACGCAATAGTTTGAGAGCAGGAGGTAGAGAAAGATAGTGAATGTGATTGAAACTGCAAGGGGGAATTGAAGTAGGCAGATTGTAGTTCTTGAAGTTTGGAACTGGCTAAGACATGAGGGCAAACATCCTTGTGAGAAGAGACTTTCTTAATGACCTAACCCTCAGTTATATTAACTCATCTGAAACTCCATGCCTCCTGGAGCACTGCATGATTGGTTCATGGGTCATTATCATGGGAATCCTCTTTCCTCTCAAGCATCAGTTACAGTATTATCTTCTGCTGGAGGCTGAACGTGATGAACAATGTTTTGATCTGGGGCAGCTCTGATACTGTAAAGGATCTGTTTTTCTGCCTGTGTTTTTCAGAATCTGTTAAAAGAAAATTACCTTGATTAATCTTCCTTCTTATAATAAAATGAGCTCACTGGACCTTGTCTCAACACTTAAAGGAGTGACTATAGAAATAATTCTAAAACCTACTGGTTTTGCACATACCTCCTAGGGCATATGGTAAACTTTACACCATTTTTCTGTTGTGTTCGGTTCCTTAGATGAGGCACATGCTTGTGAATAGCTGCAGTCTGGAGCACAGCTGATTGCCTTCAATCACTTTTGTTTTCACCTTAAAGAGCAATATCGCTTGGCCCCATTGAGCTGAGTTTCTCTGCTAGCCTAATAATGAATCTGATTAGGCTGAAATGGTACATGGCTGAACATAGGCTGGCTTGGTTTGTACTATGGTTCACACACATACGTTGTGTTTACCTTGCCTGGCATTTGTCTCTAGGACCCCTTCATTGTGTTCCTAACCACACAAAACAGCCGTGACTCAGTAGTGCCCAGCAAGAGAGCACACATGGCTACATTTACAGCCAGATCCTGTGAGGTGCTGAGCACCTCCTGTGCAGTGTTGGGTACCTGAACTCAGTGTGAGTGGGAGTTGCAGGTGCTCAGCCACTGGCAGGATGAGGAAAGTGTAAGAGGAGCCCAGTTCTTTCCATTTGTGCTTCCTGCTCTTCTGTTGCCATGATATCTTAGGTGGTGGTGGTGGTATTTTATTAATAATGATCATTTGTTTTGATGAATGGTTTTGGGGGGGGGGGTTTACACCCCTCTCCTCTTCATGTGCCCTGTGCTTCTCATAGGAAAAGAAAAGTGACTTCAGGCAGTAAAGAATTTTGGCCACTACTCACTTGGGCAAGATTTTATCTGGTCAAATTGCCCATTAAAACCCAGGTTGGTAGTGACTGAAATTTGTCACTTCCCACATCCTTTGCAAAATTAGTTGGTGATCTCCAGTCTGGTTCCTTGTGGTCAGTTGTCCACGTCACAGAAAAATCACCCCTATTCTTGACACTAGTTGTGATCCCTTTAGCAGCAGACACCAAGAACTTAATTTGCAATGCGCACTGAACTACCCTTTACCCCTTGGATGAAGTCGCTCTGGGTCAAGACGGAGGCATATTCGCACTGGCGAGGCTCACGTCTCTGATACATACTGTACTTTTTTGTGGCAATAAAGAAACTCCGTTCTCCAGAGCCGTCAAAACGACACCTTTCTTCTGAATTCACTTTGCGGAGTAACAGACAGTCATTACGATTGCCTGATAAATGACAATAAACCTCCAAAGGAAAGTATACTGGCTTCATAAAAGCTTATTTAACTTCCCTAATTTTGGCATGGCTCTAAGCTTATCTCTTCTGTTCTCTGTAGATGGATAGAATAGGCAGAGATAGGCATGCTGCAGAATATAGATGCTTCTTAATCAGGAAGGAATGGAATAATTTAGGAAAGATGGTACTGCAGTTAATGACCATGTTTTCTCCTCAAACCAAGACTTTAAAAGCATAATCCTCATTAAAGAGCTGTAAGTTGCCTGCTTAGAGTGGCTTAGCACACTAATGCTTACTTCCTTTTAGTGCATTTTAGTGCAATGACCCCTCTGTTTTCTGCAACTATGAGGCTGCGATTTGCTGCCTCTGGGCATTATTATTCATAATGAGAGGACAGAGTTTCTAGATCCCTTTCAACCTACCAGTTGTTATCCTTGGTGATGAGGAGAGCCTAAGAGGCGCCCAAGTCACTCCAGCATTGTCTCCATTGCTCTGACTCTTTCATCGCTGAGCAAAAGGTCCTGCCTGCTGGTCTGCACAGCCAGGCACTTCTGAGTTCCGTTCCTGACTTTGTCACTGTCTCGCTGTGACCATGGACAAGTCACTGAGGACCGCACTTTTAGACATGCTGTTGCACCTGTGTATCCCATTGACTTTACTGAGCAGCTGGATGTTCAGCACTTCTGAAAATCAGATCCAATGACTTCTGTGCACCTTGGTTTCCCTATCTTTAAAAGGAGTGTCATCATGTTTCCTTCCCAAACTAATAGGCTCGATCCCCCAGCCACAGAATTTCATCAGTCACAAACTTGACCCCCCCCCCCCCCCACACACACACACACACACACAAACAGCTTCCCAATAAATCAAGATTAATCAGATCCAGATTTGCATTGTGTACATTGAAACAATCTGGGTATTCCTTCCACATCACTTAGAGTTGCTTTTTTAATCGGAGTTCCTTGTAAAAGGGTTCTGTTAGGTTTATAATTCTTCTTTTTCCCTGCCCGTTCTGTGCATTTCCTTGCTTATCAGTGGAACATTTCCTGAGTCACCCATTGTACACTTTATGAAGCTTGTGTCCCCTGCATGGAGACACGGTGCAATAGTTAATCTCAGTCACGCAAGTCAAATATGGCCATTCTCCTTCCCTCCGCCCCCCCCATACACTTGAGGAAACTACACTTTTGCAGGTATGGGAGGTGGGATTATAGCCCTGTGCAAAGGCAGAAAGATGGCCCATTGATCAGAGCACTAGCTGGGAAATTGGGAGACACTGATCTGCCACAGACTTGTTGTGTGACCAGAGGCAGGGCCTTAATCTGTCTGTGCCTTAGTTCCACATCTGTAAAATGGGGATAATAATACCTCAGGTTTGTTGGGAGGATAACTACCTTAAAATGTAATTATCTAGGTGCCATTGGATGGATGGTTGCATAGATTGGTCTCTGAGGCATCCACTGATGGAGTCTTAGGTTATTTTCATTTGTATCAGCCCTTTTATTTACCCTGGTGAGTTTTCGGACTAAAAACGCTTGATGTAATTGATTGGCTGCACCCTGGTTATGCGCACTAGAGGCTAATAAATCAGTTGGATGATAATGAAAGATCGTGCCATCTGTCTGCTTATTTAATGGAGTGTCAGCAACATACCAAATAGGAAGTAATTGGATTGACAGACATAAAGCCAGTTATTAGTCTGTTGTTATCTGATTGGAAAAAGCATTCGGCGGAGCACAGAACTGTAGCAAAGTTAATCTGATAATGTCTGTTGTTGCAGGCGTGAAGTCTGCCACGCCAGATTCATAGGCTTTGAAACCCCCAGCCAAATGGAGTTCTTTCTGCATCTCCATCGTCTTTAAATTCATCTTTGCATTCTTATTACAAATCATTATAATGCAATCTAATAAAACACAGTTTGCATAAAGATGGTGCCCATTTATAAAGCTGTCACCACAGCCACTCTATTAATAGAGCCATTTTAAAGATTTATAGTCAGCATGTGCTATCTTTTACAGGAGTCCATACTGAGGAGTTGTAGGATTTCAACATGCAAGAATGTGCCACCAGATTAGATTTAAAAATAATACTAAAAATAATTAATTTTTAAAAGCTACTCTGTTCAGAAAGTAGCATGAAGTATTTGATCTTTTATGCATTTTAGATATGGTCATCAACAAATCTCATTTAATAAGGCATTCAAGGGGGGAAAGGAGGATTTACCATTCAATGGGAAACAATTACATTAACGTAGAGTGAAGGTTGCTTGGTAGTATGTCGTACACTTGCAGAATGTTGAGAGCAAAACTCTGACTTCTGAAATCCAGCAAATGATCAGATAAGGTTGTCTGTGCAGCCTTAACTTTGCCCTCTTGCAGCAGTACCCCAATATGCTTTGTTAACACACACATGGCTTTACTCTGCCAACTCCACTGTCACTGAAATTTACAAGCTCTTCATCTCCTTTTACAACCCATCACTTTTGCCCATAGGATTCCATTCCATCTGACTCTATTAAAGGAGAAAAGGGGGGAAAACAAGATTGCCCACACCACCTTTCCTCTGCCCTCTTTGAGCAATGCCTCATTATGCACATACTCACACTGGCCCTTTTGGATACCCCACTAGCTGCCAATCATCATCTTTAGGCACCTAAATACCTTTACAAATCTGGCACAAAGTGTTTTACACCCACCATTTAATTAAGCATCACAACACCTCTGTAGATCAGCTGGGGATTACTATAGATAGATTTTCAAGCTTGCTTAAATTATAAGCTCTTTGAAGTAGAGACTACCTGCATTTTTTGTGTATTTTCTTTCTTTTACAGTGCCAAATAAGTATAAGTAGGGGCATAGCGAGCAGATCGAGGGACGTGATCGTCCCCCTCTATTCGACATTGGTGAGGCCTCATCTGGAGTACTGTGTCCAGTTTTGGGCCCCACACTTCAAGAAGGATGTGGATAAATTGGAGAGAGTCCAGCGAAGGGCAACAAAAATGATTAGGGGACTGGAACACATGAGTTATGAGGAGAGGCTGAGGGAGCTGGGATTGTTTAGCCTGCAGAAGAGAAGAATGAGGGGGGATTTGATAGCTGCTTTCAACTACCTGAAAGGGGGTTCCAAAGAGGATGGCTCTAGACTGTTCTCAATGGTAGCAGATGACAGAACGAGGAGTAATGGTCTCAAGTTGCAGTGGGGGAGGTTTAGATTGGATATTAGGAAAAACTTTTTCACTAAGAGGGTGGTGAAACACTGGAATGCGTTACCTAGGGAGGTGGTAGAATCTCCTTCCTTAGAGGTTTTTAAGGTCAGGCTTGACAAAGCCCTGGCTGGGATGATTTAACTGGGAATTGGTCCTGCTTTGAGCAGGGGGTTGGACTAGATGACCTTCTGGGGTCCCTTCCAACCCTGATATTCTATGATTCTATGATTCTATGAAATATATTGTTGATTAGTTGAAAAATATTCTACCCATTTTATAGGCAGGAAAACTGAGGCATTGTCCCTAGTCACATAGCAACTCAGCAGCAGAACTGTCAATAGGACTCAAGAGACCTGACCCACAGTTCCCTGCTCTGACCGTTAGACTGTGCTCACACCCATTGCATCTACCTTAAGTTCTTGTAAATAAACTTACTGCAGAGCCTCTTTCAGACATGGTTAGTACATTAATTTTTTGCTTCTGCAGTCTTGGGTTTAAATTGTACCTGGAGCAGCAGTAGGTAATTTAGTTCAGCCATCTCTTTGGATAATCACTAACATCACAAAACCACTGTGAAACAGAGGGCTGTTTGGCACGACAGGCAGGCTTTGCTCAAGAACTAGGGGCCAGCAAATGAAATTAATGGGCAGCAGGTTTAAAACAAATAAAAGGACGTTCTTCGCATAGCGCATAGTCAACCTGTAGAACTCCTTGCCTGAGGAGGTTGTGAAGGCTAGGACTATAACAGGTTTTAAAAGAGAACTAGATAAATTCATGGAGGTTAAGTCCATTAATGGCTATTAGCCAGGATGGGTAAGGAATGGTGTCCCTAGCCTCTGTTTGTCAGAGGGTGGAGATGGATGGCAGGAGAGAAGTCACTTGATCATTACCTGTTAGGTTTCCTCCCTCTGGGGCACCTGGCATTGGCCACTGTCGGCAGACAGGATACTGGGCTGACCTTTGGTCTGACCTAGTCTGGCCATTCTTATGTTCTTATTATGTTGAAGTGCAGGCTAGGATTGGAGTAGTTCTGAGTGTTGCAGGTCAGGGTTCGTGGTGCCTTGGCAGAGAGAGGTGGAAGCTTAGATTGGAATACGAGTTGCAGGGGGGTGTGATGCGGTGCAGCATTGATATCTAGTGCAGGGAGAAGCTTGCCCTGGGTGTGCTTGCTCTGCACCTTGCTTCAGTTCTCTGGATCCTCAAAGTGCATAAAAACAAAATGTCTTTCAATAGCAACTCCATGATCATAAAAAACATACAGATAATCAAAGTGAGGCATTGGGTTAAAGGCTGAATGTATTGCTCTGAGTGTTCATATTATCTTGCCCTGCATTATAGCTCTCTGCTCGCCCCATTCACCAAGCATTGTACTTGCTGAAACAAAACCAGAGAAGCAGAGTGCTGGGCATTTTTCAGAAAACTCTTTTTACCTTGACGCGAGTAATAATACTAATTATACTCTGCTTTTCTACAGTGCCTTCCCTCTCAGGGGCTCTCAGGACTTTACAAACATCACTTAAGGCTCACAACAGCACTGCAAAGGAAGTAAATATGAATGCCATTTTACTGAAGGGGAAACTGAAGCTCAGCTAGAAGAAGTGACTCCTTCCAGATCTCCCAGGGAGTTGTTGGTAGCTGTAGGGTTTGATTAGCAAGTCTCCTGGTACCCAGCCATATGTGCTAGCTAATATTCCAGGGAACCTTTCACCTGCTTATTAAAGAGACCAGAAGGAGGAACAATGCATACAGGGAATCAGGGTACATTTCTGGGAGTAAATGTTATGTGCCCAGAATCCAGCACAATTTGTTGTATGGGGGGGTTTATAATATAAATGGCACCAGTTACAGAAGCCACCATATAAAAATCTTTTACATTGATGTAGCACTTTCATTCCAAAAGCTCCCAGACTGCACTGCATATTAAATATGAAGTATATACTGTGTACCACAATGTAGTCAGCACTGGGTGGAGATTAATAAATAGACAGCATACTACACAGTGGTGGGAAAAGAAGAAATGTCCAAGAGCAAGACCCCATTCTTATAGAAAGTGGCACAGTGTAGTCAAAGTCCACAAGGCTCAGAGAGGACCTGAGCTATTAAGGCTTTTAAGGCCTAATCTGAAAGATACCAAACCACCCCCTTTCTCCCGGCCAGTAAACTGCATGGAACTCAATTTATGTAACTTGGAAGGATGAAGTGCTTAGAAGGATGAATCAAAGGGAACATTTATATGGGGGGAGCGGCGTGGTACATTGGCTTCATGTCTCATACTGTGCTAAATGTAGCAGAGTCAGAATTTTCTCTTCACACTGAAGTGCTATAAGGGAAAAGGCCTGTGTGTGTGTAGATTTATCTGATGAGATGTACTAAGTGATGAATAAATAAGTGCCTCAAAAGGCCCAGTTCCCTTCACTATTTTTATGAATCATAGACTTTAAGGTCAGAAGGGACCATTATGATAGTCTAGTCTGACCTCCTGCACAACAGATCTGACCTCCTGCACAACATAATCTCACCCCCCCCCCCCACTCCTGTAACAAACCTCTAATCTATGTCTGAGCTATTGAAGTCCTCAAATCGTGGTTTAAAGACTTGGAGGTGCAGAGAATCCTCCAGCAAGTGACCTGTGCCCCACACTGCAGAGAAAGGCGAAAAATCCCCAGGGCCTCCGCCAATCTGCCCTGGAGGAAAATTCCTTCCTGACCCCAAATATGGTGACCAGCTAAACCCTGAGCACGTGGGCAAGACTCACCAGCCAGACACCCAGGAAAGAATTCTCTGTAGTAACTCAGATCCCACCCCATCTAACGTCTCATCACAGGCCATTGTTCGTATCTACCGCTAATAGTTAAAGATCATTTAATTGCCAAAATTATGCTATCCCATGATACCATACCTTCCATAAACTTATCAGGCTTAGTCTTGAAGCCAGATAGGTCTTTTGCCCCCACTGCTTCCCTTGGAAGGCTGATCCAGAACTTCACTCCTCTGATGGTTAGAAACCTTTGTCTAATTTCAAGTCTAAACTTCCTGATGGCCAGTTTATATCCATTTGTTCTTGTGTACTGAGCTTAAATAATTCTTCTCCCTCCTTGGTATTTATCCCTCTGATATATTTATAGAGCGCAATCATATTTCCCCTCAGCCTTCTTTTGGTTAGGCTAAACAAGCCAAGCTCTTTGAGTCTCCTTTCATAAGACAGGTTTTCCATTCCTCAGATCATCCTGGTAGCCCTTCTCTGTACCTGTTCCAGTTTGAATTCATCCTTCTTAAACATGGGAGACCAGAACTGCACACAGTATTCCAGGTGAGGTCTCACCAGTGCCTTGTATAACGGTACTAACACCTCCTTATCTCTACTGGAAATACCTCGCCTGGTGCATCCCAAGACCGCATTAGCTTTTTTCACAGCCATATCACATTGGCGGCTCGTAGTCATCCTGTGATCATCCAATACTGCGAGGTCCTTCTCCTCCTCTGTTACTTCCAAGTGATGCGTCCCCAGTTTATAACTAAAATTCTTGTTATTAATCCCTAAATGCATGATCTTGCACTTCTCACTATTAAATTTCATCCTATTACTATTACTCCAGTTTACAAGGTCGTCCAGATCTTCCTGTATGATATCCCGGTCCTTCTCTGTATTGGCAATACCTCCCAGCTTTGTGTCATCCACAAACTTTATTAGCACACTCCCACTTTTTATGCTGAGGTCAGTAATAAAAAGATTAAATAAGATTGGTCCCAAAACCGATCCCTGAGCAACTCCACTGGTAACCTCCTTCCAGCCTGACAGTTCACCTTTCATTGTGACCCATTGTAGTCTCCCCTTTAACCACCTTTCAATTTTCATATTGATCCCCATCTTTTCAAATTTAGCTAATAATTCCCCATGTGGACCATATCAAATGCCTTACTGAAATCGAGGTAAATTAGATCCACTGCGTTTCCTTTGTCTAAAAAATCTGTTACCTTCTCAAAGAAGGAGATCAGGTTGGTTTGACACGATCTACCTTTTGTAAAACCATGTTGTATTTTGTCCTAATTACCATTGACCTCAATGTCCTTAACTACTTTCTCCTTCAAAATTTTTTCCCAAACCTTGCATACTACAGATGTTAAACTAACAGACCTGTAGTTACCCAGATCACTTTTTTTTCCTTTCTTAAAAATAGGAACTGTGTTAGCAATTCTCCAGACATATGGTACAACCCCTGAGTTTATAGATTCATTAACATTTTTTGCTAATGGGCTTGCAATTTCATATACCAATTCCTTTAATATTCTTGGATGAAGATTATCTGGGCCCCCTGGTTTAGTCCCATTAAGCTGTTCAAGTTTGGCTTCTACCTTGGATGTCGTAATATCTACCTCCATATCCTCCTTCCCATTTGTCATCCTACCATTATCCCTAAGCCCCTCATTAGCCTTATTAAACACTGAGGCAAAGTATTTGTTTAGATACTGGGCCATGCCTAGATTATCCTTAACCTCCACTCCATCCTCAGTGTTTAGTGGTCCCACTTCTTCTTTCTTTGTTTTTTTTTTCTTATTTATATGGCTATAGAACCTTTTACTATTGGTTTTAATTCCTTTTGCAAGGTCCAACTCTACTTGACTTTTAGCCTTTCTCACTTTATGCCTACATATTCTGACCTCAATAAGGTAGCTTTCCTTGCTGATCCCTCCCATATTCCACTCCTTGTAGGCTTTCTGCTTTTTCTTAATCACCTCTCTGAGATGCTTGCTCATCCAGCTTGGTCTACAACTCCTGCCTATGAATTTGTTCCCCTTCCTTGGGATACAGGCTTCTGATAGTTTCTGCAACTTTGACTTGAAGTAATTCCAGGCCTCCTCCACCTTTAGATCCACAAATTCTTCAGTCCAATCCACTTCCCTAACTAATTACCTTAATCTTTTAAAGTTAGCTCTTTTGTAATCAAAAACCCTAGCAGGAGTTCAGAAAAGAATGAAGATGCTGAATGCTGGGTTAACTTTGTTTGTGGAGAATTGAGAAGTCCCCTCCTTTCCCAGTTCTGTTACTAACGCTTTGTCTTCCGATGCAAATTTCTTAAAATATGCTCTGCTGGGATGATTTTAAACTTGATGCTGGGAGCCATGTCACAATTCACTGGTGTCCCTGGCTTGTTTTTGCCAGTAAAGAAGTACGTTGTATGTTGGTCATCATGAATAATCAAAAAGCCCAGTACCGGTGAATTAGAGCAATATCATCAGTCATTTCTGAATAGTCACCCAGAGAGGCATCACAGTGGCTGTGTGACACAGAAAGAGAGGAAAAAGGAGTGCCAGCATCAGCAAGTTGTTAAGTTGCCCAGCTGGCAGTGAATCCTACGTGGTGGAGAGTAAATGTAAAGCAGGCTACACAACCCAGCCCTAGTGGTGAAATCATCGTGAATTGCTTTGGTAGAGCTTGGAAATACAGCCATTTCTCATTTTGGGTGCGTCTGCACTACTGAATTAACTGAAGTGATCCAACCCTCAGTTACTTCCCTCATGTTAGCCGGTCATGAAGGGAGAGCGGCAACACTGCAAAATAGCAGCTGCGTTATGCGGAGGTGGTTGCAATGTCCTGCAATTACATTGGCCCTGTGCTCATGTGGCACTAAGACTTCTGCGGACACATCCCATGGGTTATAGTTGCCACAGTTAACTGTGCCACTCTGTGAATGCTCTCATCGTGTGAGAGAATTTGTCTGCCCTTCTGGGGTCAGGGGCAGAAATTGTACGAACCAGGCGAATCACAACTTTTAACCAGTTCTGGGTAACTGTACTCTTTGCCAGCGTGGAAAGGCATGGATCCAGCTCAGAATGGTGACACAAGGGCAAGTCTCATTTTGGGGAAAGGAGGAAGAAGTGGGGCACAAGACGCAGCTGTGTATGATTTGGCGATGGCTTGGTGCCGTGAGAAAGATACAGCATACTTCCTTAAAGGGTCTGTGCAAGCTCTCCTTAAGGAGTGGAGACAGTGGGTGCGGGTTCTGATAGCAGATAAATTCCCTTATATTGAGTGGTGGCAGTGGTCTAGGTCCACAAGCACAACATGGTGGGACTACATTGTCACGTAGACCTTTACTGACCAGGAATGAGCCCAGAATTTACATAGGAGGATGGCTTTGTTCCTGGAGCTGTGTGAGGAGCTCACCTCGTCCTGCAAGGACACAGGGATGAGAGACATTGTACCAGTCCAGAAATGAATTGCTATTACGCAGTAGAAGCTGGCTATCCTGGTTTATTACAGATTTATGGCTAAACAGTTTGGTGTTGGCAAGTCAACTGTTAGTTCTGGGGTAGTGGATGTTTACCAGGCAATTATTGCTTTGATTCTTCCACCAGGTATAGGGAGAAGTAACATGGTAATAGTATCTAGCGATAGAAATGGAATAAAGTTAGACTTTGGATGCTATAAACTTCACAGGACCATATTCCACTCTCAGGTACACCAGTGGAAATAGGGAAGAACTCCTGTGAAACCAGTAGCTTTACATGGTTGTAACTGGGATCAGAATCTGGCACAGATGACCCTGGAGTTTCTCCCAAATTTCCATTGCTAGTATCTGAATAATAGAAATCAGAGACAGAAAAGAAGTGTCTGTTAGGTCATTTAAATCCATTCCTCTGCCAGCATTCTCCATGATATATTTTCCAGTGCTTTGCCCCGACGGTGACATTTATATCCTTTTCACAGCTTTCCTTACACAATAATGGTTTTCAGTTCTTCTGTCTTGCTGCTTTTGAAACAAAGCTGACTTCCTTATGGAGGGTCTTGCTGCTTCAGTTTACCACCTTAGGAAGAATCGCCTCTGAATATCAGTTAAGTTCTGGCAGCTGCCAAACAACTCGGAGATATGCAGCAGCGTCCTGAAGCTTGCTGGTGCCCTCACAAGATATTAGAGGATAGATAATGTGTGATCTGAGTGGTAGTCAAATAACCTTTCCCAAAACTTTTTATCAGGCTGGATCTTGCTAATGTTTGCAATACGTTAATTATACTGTGCAGGCTTTGTTGTGGAAATCATTACTTCTGTAATGAGATCCACCTCCAACATGATTAAAATAAAAAGAGAGGGAGAGAGGCTTTGGAGCAATGAATCTGAACTCAACTGAATCAGAGCAGAAAGATATTTTCACTAATGCCTAAGCTTGTTAATGAAGATTTCCTGTGTTAGGAGACTGCTGAGATCCAGACCAGGTGGACCAAAAACTAATGTCTACCATAGCATAGCCCTCCTTTTTAGTGGGGTCTTTTGTCTCTTGGATGCACATGCCTACTTCCTATTAAAGTAAATGGGACTGGCTTGATTGCATAGAGATGAGAATTAGGCCCTCTGGGTTAAAACTGGAAATGGACTTTGTTGTAATGCAGTACTACTGTTAAAATGAGCTAGCCAAGTAATGAGGGGAATAGATGCCTTTGCTACATCATTTCCCCCTCTCCTATGTATCTACAATGTCTAATTCAGGGCTCAATGGGAAAGACTCTCATTGACTTCAGTGGGAGTTGGATGACGTCCTTATGAGCGGAGACCTTTTTTTGTGTCAGTAAAGTGAAGCTCATGCCTGTGGCTCTGTAGAAATAACTGGGAGAAGCCAGCTAAACCTGCGTAGCGTTACGGTTTACAGGTATGCTATGGTTTTGAGAGTATAACCCATGCTTACATAGTGTGACTTCTGTACCCCTCTAGTGACTAGTCCACATATAGACACTTATGAATCGGCTACAGCCTTTGAATTATGGAACATGGGGTCTTTAACTTAGGCAGTAAATTCTCATACTTTTTACATCCAGAGTTCCTGGGTCCAAGGAGCCCTGGCTAATCATCCTATGCTCTAACCACTGACAATACTCCCCACTTTGATTCAATATAAGAAACAGTATTCTATCGTAGAGGCATTTCAGCTAATCTAGAAATTTGTGATCTGCAGGAATTAGCTAGTTACTAAACAATAGCTGATTCAGCACAAATTAATTGTAAAATACACCTTTTATTCTCTGTACTCATGTGGCCTCCATCACCATAATATCTCAGTACCTCACAAACATTAACAAATGTATCCTCACAGTACCCCTGTGCAGATAGGAAGTCTTATTACCCCCATTTTATAGATGGGAAATGGGGGCAGAGAGAGAGAAAACTTGCCCAAGAGTCACACAGGGAGTCTGTGATAGAACAAGTAATGGAATCCAAACCGCCTGGATCCTAGTGCCTTAGTCACAAGACCATCATCCTTCCTCCCTTATACTGCTATAGGGACAAATCCTGAAGTCTTTACTCATCCAAAAAGCTTGTTGAAGCCAGTGACTGTTTTTCCTGAGTAGGGACTTCTGATTTGATAGATTTTCAGGCTGGAAGGGACCATTATGGTAATCTATTGCCTAAAATACCCTACAGAATTCGGCCCCATCATGTTTCACTGAACATAAGTTCAATTCCAACTGGTACTGCAATGTATTACAGGAGCAAATGCTGTATATAAGCCTCTCCCATACTTCTCTATCAGGTGTATTTTAGTCTTGACTGGCAAACTCTGTTTTCCCAGCACTGAGCAGAGATTAGCCACCCAGCCAAAATGTGCACTGCTTTTGTGATATGGGCAGAAGCTGGTGACCTCAGCCAGGATTTGAAGACAGGTCTCTGCACTCTCTACTACTTTAGACCACAGAAGAGTTAACTTACATTAAATTGACACCTAGTTACTTGGATAACAGATGCCTAAGATTTAGTGGTCTCCCCTTAAAGCTTGCCAGTTTTCTTAAATAACTGTTACCTCAACATTTTGCCACATTGCCTGGGTACATCCTATAGTTAGTCCAGGGAATCCTTCAAATACTGACGTCAACTTAAGTATTTATCTCAGAGGAAGCTGACAAGCTTTAAATACGACCACCATGGACAGATCTCCAGCAAGGAGTTGTGCCTACACCTTCCGTTAGCTTGTGCTCTGTCATCTAGATGAGAGCTTGGGCTTCCATTTCCTATGTACTATTCCCTTCACACAGTCTTTTCATGTAGACAGCTGGTTTATCTTTGATATGGTTAAGGTATTTATCATTAGCACCTTCCTCAGAGATATATCAATTCAATGGTAACTGCTAATACTGTAATCAAAATAATGCCCAATGGTCTAGTTTTTCTGTGGAAATACTGTGCATTCCATCATTTTAGTATCTACTCAATTGATGGGTCTTCAATGGCAAATGATCTCTGGTGTACCCACAATGGTGGATGTTTTATATTTATTGTATTTATTATACAACGTACATATGTAATGGTCAGAACCACTTGACACTTCAAGAGCCTTAATGGGATTTCACTTCAAGAGCAAAGAAAGGAATAGGAGGATGAAATGGAATGAGGATTGTGTTGAGAATTGTGTTCTATTCCAACCAGATTGTTTTGTCAACCAATTTAGTACATGAAATAGCTATTTAGGGGGATGGAAAAAAGCAAGCCAATGATTTCATTGTAAGCAGAGTGTATTATAAGCAGCTCCGTAGTACCAGTTTCATGGGATGTTGTTTAATCACTTCTCTCCCCATGCCATACTGTCATAGCTGCAGTCAATAGGGACATTTGATCTGAGTCCCCCTAGTTATAAAGGAGAGAGGATGTCTGGCAGGATGTTCTCTGTGTAGGTTCTATAATGTATTAAGTATCTGAAGGGTGTGATCACCCAGGAGGAAGAAAAAATTGTGTAAGGTGGCACAGGGGCATAACAGGATGAAATGAAGAGAAGGAAATTTAGGCTTAATATCACAGAAAACTTCCCAATAGTGAGATCTATCAAGCTTTGGAATATTTTATCAAGGGAAGTGCTGAAAACACCCACCACTTGGGATATTAAAATGTAGACAAGACAAAGTATTCAACAGTGTAACGAAGGGAACAATTCTGCACCAGCAGGGGGATTGACTGAATAACCCAGTTTGTTTTAATCATCTCTTATTTCAGTTTTTAGGGTTAAACTTCAAAATTTTATTTTGTTATTAGATAAATACGTACACAGGGCAACAGGGAAGCAGTTTAAGTGTCAACCTGTGAAGTAGAAATGAAAGTACAGAAAATCAGGGATGCAAAAATTCTACCGGCTCACCTAGTCTATCCACTATGCTGTTGTAAGATTGGTCCCTAGGGAATGTTTTCCAATGCATTGTACAGTCTTGTTCTGAATAGTATGATGCTTCCACCACTTCCTGGGGGTGCCTATTTCACAGCCTCGTACACTTCACAGTTTATTAATTCCTCCTCCTAATCAATCTAAAATTACCTTAAAGACTGGAAAATGATTTTGGGAAAGCCATTCACAATGAAAAGCTTTTTAAACACCCCTCTTCTGCTGTGTTGCATACAGTGAATTGAACAGATTTGTGTATGTACTGTCAATTGTTCTATTTGTCTACCCTTAGATTGTGATCTTCTCCTAGCTGATGCTGTCCCTTCTTGAATGTATGAAAAGCACCTACCACATCATGGGAACTACCATACATTATTATTAATTATAATAATACAAAATAGTCTACAGTAAAATAAACATTAAATGATTCTGGAGTAGTTGAGTGGGGATTAGCTAGTATATAATAGGCAGGTTTTTCAAAAGCACCTAAGTAACTTAGGAGTACAAATCCTATTGACTTTCAATGGGACTTGTGCTCCTAAGTGATTTAGGTGCTTTTGAAAATCCAACCCAGTTGTTTGTTTTGGGGGCACTTTCGGATACTAGCTTCATTAGTTAAATCAGGGTAGGCTTAACTGAAGTTGCTGGTGTTACTGGAATTCAGTGAGGCATTTTCTATATTTTTAATTACATTTCTTTTTATTAGAGGTTTAATAACAAAAGGAATAAACACTTAAGCATGAGAAGAATGATATAAGTTTCTGAATCAATCTTTTTTTTAAAACACATACAGCATAGGTAAGGCAGCCATCAAAGTTGGGAGTTAGAATGACTTAAATATTCTGAAATGATGTGCTTTTTTAAAAAATCCAAACGACTGTCATTTGCAAAAAGGCACTTCATTTTACCTAAAGTGCTTTCTGTCTACAGGGAACACTTAATTGTAGTCACAAATCACCTCAAATGCTTTCATAGAGAGATAAAACAAGTTAAATTTGTATATTACTCTGCAAGTGCAGGTTGTGAATTGGATATGAGATGCAGATTTCTATTTTTCCTCATCTTTTCAGGATCTCCATCCCATGCAGACATTTCACAAAAATGTATATCTGATCAGTTGAATCCCACTTAGCTTCATTAGGATTTTGGACAATTAACCTGGAGTATATGCAGTGACCATGGTCCAGCATCTGATGGTGTGCTTGGTTTGCATTTTTATTTGGAGAAAGCTTTGGAGCATTTTACAGAAGAAGGAATGCAGTTATGTTAAGTAAGTGTAATTACCAAGTGTTAGGGGAATGTTCTTGATGCGCCATATGACTTATTCTCACCCATCAAGAGAATGCACCCCACAGTGCGTTAACCTTTATGTGTTTTTCTTCAATTTTCATGTGCCAGTGAGAGATGGTTTTAAATGAGGCTGTTGATAGTGTTTCTTGAATCCCTTGTAAATTGCATCTGAAGGGTTCTTTTTCTAGTAAAACAATCTAAGCAGACCATTTGAATCAAACCTCTTCCTCTGAGGCTTCATCCCTTCTTTATGGTCCTGTTTGGCAGCAAAGTGTATCTAAAATCTCACTCTTCGGAGAATAAAACGAAAATAGTAACTGTTGAAATGATGTATCATTGAGCCATTTTCACCATCATGATGATTTCTTATGGGTTTTTTTATTTGGATTTATGGAAATGCATCTGATTCCAGAGGCCCATTGGCACACAGTCATGTGTGCATCACACACTTGGCTGTGCCTCATTTGAGGGTTTTAATCCAGAGTCAAAAGTTTTTAATGATTTAATTTTTAAACTGTTTTATATTTGGTGAGTTTTTCACTCAAAATGACATTTCTTATCCTCTTCTCTGGGTGGGATGACTGAGGGGGTGAGTTGAGTGAGGAGGATTTTTGGAAGGCATTCCTGTGAAGATATTTATTTAATTATGATGGTCATTCAGTCAAATGTCTCATGTCTGTTGTAAAGATCAGAAAGTGCCTAGAATTCAGATAGATATTGTCATAAACTGAAATAAATAATAGCGTATATAGACGCCTGTCTGTCTATAAAATATTATCGGTCAGGCTGGGAGCTGAGTAGGACTTTCCCTGAAATTGCAGCTCTTGGCTGTTTCAAGCTGTTCAGGTCCAGCCATCTGAACTGAGAGTGGGAAGACACTCTTTCCTGAGCTCTCAATGGGACATACCCCTGCTGGGCCCAGGTCTGTGGGGGAAGAAGCTGCCTAAGTCAAATGGAGAAGGGTCAGAAGGAAGAATGGCACAGGGGGGACAGGGAATGTGGGCGGAGGGGTGACTGGTGGCCAGGTTGCTGGGTAGGGTTGCCAACCCCTGCCCCGCCTCTTCCCTCAAGGCCCTGGCCCCGTCGCTCTTCTTTCCTCCTCCCCTCTCTCACTGTGTTTCCATTCTTCCCCCCTCCTCCCCTCTACCTAGGGCAGGAGGGACTAGCCTGCAGAGCCAGGGCTGGGAGCTGCAGCCGCCCAATGCAGGTAGGAGGCAGCCCCGGCTGAGTAGGAGCTGGTGGGGGTGGTGACCCGGCACCTCCCTGCCCGCAGTAACCAGACTTTGCATGTCTGGTCAGGTGCCCTTTTCGACCAGACTTTTCTGTCAGAAACTGGTCACCTGGCCACCCTATTGCTGTGAGATAGACAGATCAATTAAGGACGTGGGTGAGGAGGAACAGGGATTGGCTGGGCATGGAGACTGAGGAGAAGCGGCTGGGGAGCTGGCAGGAACAAGGAGTAGGTGGGGCAAGCAGATTGGGACTAGATATGGGTGGAGACTGGGACTGGGTCAGGGAGTCCAGAAGAATGAGACCGAGGATTTGTTGGGCAAGGAGTCTGAGATTGGGGCTGGATTAGGTAAGGAGAATGGGCCTGGGACAAGCCACGGTGTGAAAGTGACCAGACTGGGTCACAAGGACAGACTGGTGGAAGTGGAGTAGCAGGGATCACATTTGGGGGCAGTGGGCAGACAAGTCTGAACCCATTAGATCACATGCCCCTCTAGAGCCTGGAAGGGAACCCAAGGATCCTGAGTCTCATCATTCTTCTGCTGTTAGCAACCATCTGTGAAATGCACTGGAAAAGTGCCCCATCCCTCGCTAGTGCTGATCCACAGAGGATGACAACCAACTACTGCTATCTGTTGTTCCATTAACTCAAGTCTCAGAGCTTGAGGTTCCAACCCTGCTGTTGAGTACACGACCTTGATTCATTCCCAGAGGGGGGCCATCCCGTTCACTGAAGGAGGGAGGAAACCTGTGAAAAAAATTGTACGTGATCATGTAATTGAAGACCATATCATAATGCATACTGGCAAGGGGGCCAAACTAATGTTGTACAAATAACCTTAATTCTGACGTTTCCTCCCTTTTGAGTGCCTGACTTAGCAACCTTAATAATGTTCTTTTAATATAGGGGGTTTTGTGTGTCATATATTTTCCATGAGATCAGTTTTTTAGTGAGATCATAAATAGTGAGGGCAGGGGAAGATCACTTATAGCATCCACCCACACTGCTTAGCTGTTCCCTTTTGAGATGTATTCAGACATCCTTATTAAGTTTTTACTCAGTCTTTTCTCATGCAAAATCCCCACTTACTTTAATGGAGTCTTTTGAACCAGTGAAAATTTCAGTTTAATATCATTTAATCCTACTGTCCTTGAATATTTGCAGTGATGGTTACTCAACCATATCCCTCAGTCATCCATTCCACTGCGTATTTGCTTTGGCTCTTAATAACTTTTCTCTAATATTTAGCTTGAACTTTCTTTCCTTAGTTTTAGACCATTGTTCTTGGAAGCTTTGCTGAGTAGTCGTTAAGTTTCACACTTCCTAAATCATCTCTGCCTGTCAGCATTCACATGCACTGTGATTACTTTACAGTTCTCATCAAGTAAAATATAAATCCCTTAAAGCATCGTGGACATGCTTCTGGTCCTTACTGAATGATAATGAGCCACTGTCACCCTATCTGTGCCAAGAAATCACATAATATTAGAACACATGGTTACCTAACCTGGTGTAGTTTCCTCATGTAGACAAGGTCTATGGTGGTTGAAGTGGGAGTCCTTAGGAGAGTTTTGGAATAGAAATTAATGCACAAGGCTGAGAGCCAAGAATTCTGCGTCTAATCCTGGGTCTGATACCAACTCTTCCTGTGGCCTTCAGCAAGTCATTTACACCCCAATCCTACAGACAGTTACGCACATGCTCAAATTGTAAACATGTGAGTAGTCCCTTTGACCTCCATGGCAGTATTCATCTGCTTAAAGCTTAGCATGCACATATGCATTTGTGGAACAAGGCACTCTGCCTTGCTTTCCTTATCTGTAAAACAAGGATACAACTAGGGGCATCGGGAAGGTTAATTCTTATTTCTAAAATTACTTTCCAGATCAGAAATGCTCTGTAAGAAGCCCTGTATAAAGAAGGGTATCCGTATAAAGAGTGATATGAACATTGCAAATAGATACTGGAACAAATATAAAGGCACAGTAGGTCACAGCTTAATCGTGACAAGCATCCGCTTGAAGACATCCGTAAATGTCGGTCCACAGAAGTTGGTGACATTGGGTGTGTTATTTCAGAGATAGGCCTCTTCTGCCTCTCTCTCGCTGCATGACTGCAATTTCTCTGGTGGATAACTTTATTCACTTTATCAATCTGTGCAAACAAGGGAGTTGCCTTCCTTTGTGTTTCTTTCCTCGTGCTTTTTGCTGGGGGAAGTTGCACTGCAGCTCTGACAGTTGAGTGAATTTTCAAAGTTATCAGAGTGGATGGGTCCCCATGCAGATGGTGCCTCACCCCATATGTGTCGTTTTAGACTGATGAAATCAGCAGAGTGTAAGCATTAGGGAACAAATGGTTTAAATCTGATAGAAATCATGCTGCTGAAATTGACAGGGGACACTCTATCAATCCTGCTAAGAGAAGTTACCTCATCTAGAGAACTACATGTGGAAGGAGAAAATATGAACAATTAAGAAAATCATATTGATCTGTTTGGGGGCATAGTAACTGCTAAAAAGTCACTGATAAATGCTGGAAATGTCAGAAATGCCTCCGTTCAAAAAATCCTTCCCATGCAGAGGAGGGATGGCCCAGTGGTTAAGGGACTGACTTGGGAGACTTAGGTTCAAATCCCAGCTCCACCAAAGGTTTCCTGTGTGACCTTTGGCCAATCATTTTGTCTCTCCGTGCCTCAATTTCTCCCCCCCCCCCCCGCAAAACAGAGTTAGTAGCACTTCCCTGCATCACCAGGGTGTGGTGAGCGTAAATACGTTAAAGCCTGCAAGGTGCTCAGATACTGCCGTAGTGGGAGCCATACAAGTACTATAGATTGATAAATCAGTTAATTGTGTCTTCTGTTGTTGTTGTTCTCATCACTTCAAGAAATAAAGAAAAAAATCACTTCAGTCATTTTGGATGTAAATCCAATAAACCATCTTTGCCTTGAGGGTGTCACTTTATTGATGTGAGAGGAGGTGGTTCCTGGAAGAAGCGGCTGACTTGGCCAAGCAAATTATGTCAGTGAAATACAGATGTGTTGATGAAGGAGATGCTGAAATTTTTTAGGAGGGTGGGACATTAAGGGGGGCGGGGATATTTGGGAAAAGGTAGCATGCCTTCTGCATGCATATAAGTGAATGTGATCCAATCACTTCTCCTGGAATAAAATAATAATACATAGCACATATACAGCATTTTGCTTCCAGGGATCAATCAGTGCATTAGATGGGGCACTGTGCCCAAGTGGATAGAGCTCTGGACTGGAACACAGGAGATCTGGGTTCTATACCTGGTTCTCAGCCTGGCTGGGTGACTTTGGGCATGGCATGTCATGTCACCTGTCTGTTTCTCACTTTCCCTGTCTATAAAATGGGAACAATGATACTAAACTCTTTTGTAAAGTGCTTTGAGATCTGCTGATGAAAAGCGCCATTTAAGAGTGAGGGATTGTTATTGTTAGAAATAAAGTGGAACATCATTATCCCCATTTTACAGAAAGGGAAACTGAGTCATGGATAGGTAAAATAAATGATTTGCCCAAGTTCACATGCAGGTCAGAATTTTCAAAAGTGACTAATGATTTTGGGTGCCTCCATTTTAAGTGGATTCCCTGCCCATTCTGAGGATCAGGAGCCTTTAAGGTATTTCAAATTGGGTACAGTCAAGGGCATAGCGGAGGGATAAACTCAGGAGTCCTGCCTGTGTCCAGTGCACTCTGTTAGAACTCCATTGCCTCTGAATCTTACAACTCTTCCCCGCCAGCTCCCATGGTTGACCCTATGTTCTCCCGCTAGCTGTATGCTTGGGACGTTACAGTGTGTAGCTCATGGTAATTGGATTGTGTGACTAAGTATGATTTCCCTTTTTATATTTTAGATTTATTCAGGAGATTGAGCACGCCCTGGGCCTTGGCCCAACCAAACAATGTCCGCTCCGGGAGTTCCTCACCATGTACATCAAGAACATCTTCCTTAATCAAGTCCTAGCAGAGATCAACAAAGAGATAGAAGGTGTCACCAAGGCATCTGACCCCCTGAAGATATTGGCCAATGCGGACACCATGAAGATGCTAGGAGTGCAACGGCCTCTTCTTCAGGTAACCAAGCTGAGCGATTCGCCAGCGTTTTTCTGTTGTCCCATGCCTGTGGCTGTATTGGCAGCAGAAGCAGTGTGCAATTTGTTTTTTAGAGAGATGTTTTGCAAACTACACATTCCCTCTGATATTAAGTCCCCTTAATTTGGTGGCTTTTACCTATTTACTGTTTTGTACTCCCTAACTTTTGCCTTGGTGCATGGAGGGAGGAGGCAACCAAACATGACACAATCTCTCCCTCGTCGTCCTTAGCTCTCTCCTTCGCAGGGACTATTACTTGACACACCTGGCTCTGATTTGAATGACTTCCTTACCTCCCCTTCGTTTTGAAACCAGCTTTCACTCCTGTGTTGCTCCCCTTGCATTTTTCCTACTGTCTCCAACACCCACCCATCAAGTTACACCTATGTTTTGCCTGTACAGGAGGGTAAATCACACCGGCAACCCTGGAGTTAATTGCATCTCACCCATTATAGTGCACTAATCTGGTGGTAGGGCTTATTCTTCTTCCTGGGCCATAGCGTGGCACTTTCACAAGGAGTCCAGATGATGTAATCATCCAATAAACAACAGTAAATCCATCATGAAGTATTTTCTTAAAACATTTGCTACAAGGGTTTTTTTTTTTTTTTTTAATACAGTATTAACTTGTGTCTGACATTTGGAAACTAGGGATGCTTGCAAATCTTAGAACATTTCAAGCTTACTAAACAATATTTTGTTAAGAAATTTGCCTTAAAGGTTACAATATTTAAATGGGACAAATGCTTGATTGGAACAGTTCTTTATCAGTCTCATAAGGACTAGTAGGGACTGTAGTAAACCTATTTTTTCTCCTTCGTTGGGTGATAACGAAATACTACAGAGGCCCTTTGGGAGGTCTGGTGTGATGTCTAGTGCACAGGACTGGGAGGCCAGAACTGAGTTCTAACCCTGGCTCTGATATTGACTCCTCTCATGGCTATTTTCAAGTAAATTAACTTCTCCGCCTCACTTATCCCATCTATAAAATGGACATATTATTACTTGTCCACATGACCATAGGTGCTGGAACTACGGATGCAGCGGACGCTGCCGCACCCCCTGACCTGAAGCGGTTTCCATTATATACAAGGTATACAGTTTAGTTTGATGGCTCTCAGCACCCCCACTATACAAATTGTTCCAGCACCCCTGCACATGGCAGGGGTATTTTGAGGATTGACTAATATTTGAAATGTTCTTTGAAGGTCAAAAGTGCTGTCCAAGTGCCTACATAATATGTATCACTGTCATGTATTTGCAATTTATATTTTAGTTTAGAAAAGATTAATTGTGAAAACAGTCTCTAGCAGTCTATATTTCATGTTTTGTTGTTCATACTAATGATCTTCAAGACAAATACCACCAGTCAATTGATCTAAGTACAATGGATTTGAGTTGCTGCATCTCCAACAAGTTTAGAATTTATTTAAACTATCACAAACAAATGAAAGCTAGAGTCAGGGGAACGATTTTCAAAAGTGCCTAGAGGGATTTAGGCGTGCAAGTCCCTTAGATCAGTGTTTCTCAACCACCGGTCTGTGGACCAGTGCTAGTCCACGGCAGCCTCCTTGCCAGTCCCCTAGATTTCCCTGACACAGTTTAGAAAGGGAGCAGGCAGCCTCCTGGTGGGTCCCTGAGATCTCCCTGACACAGTTTAGGAAGGCAGCAAGCCGGTCCCTGGTTCAAAAAGATTCAGAAACATTGCCTTAGCTGCTTTGGAAACTCTCCTCCTCACATTAGAATATTTTGGGGCAGCACAACATCTCCAAACTCCTAGGTTTTTAACATGGATTTCTCTTCCCTGCAACGTGAATCTTTTACAGTCATCTGCCAGCCTCCATTTGCAAGACCAGGGGACCTAATGTATTATCAGTAACATGTCCCTCATATATAATGTCACAAAATACCATTGTTCCAGCCCAAAGAGCAGCCGTGATTGTTAAATGAGCATATGGAAAATGACGGGGAGCAGGGGCACCTTTGGAGTAGCTTTTTACCTCTGGACTTCTGAATTCAGATCCTTACGTGAGCTGAAGATAACTTTGGTGAATCTCATCCTAGCTTTGGAATAGCAGAAATGTTACAGATCAGAACTGAGATGTAATAGCAGGACTGCAATAGCAGGCAAGCTGCAAGGCAGGATCATGAAACATAAACAGAGTTGTGTGAAGAACTTTCCATTAGACTAGTAGGAGTTTTTATAGATCAGAACTAGGAAGCAGATGCAGAGCGATCTGGCTCGCTTGGGAAGCTGGGTACAAGCAAACAATATGGGTTTTAATACGGCTAAATGTAAATGTATACATAGAAGAACAAAGAACATCGACCAGACTTACAGGATATGAGACTTTATCCAGGGAAGCAGCTACTCAGAAAAAGATTTGAGATTTGGTGGATAATCATTTGAACATGAGCTCCTACTTCAATGCTGTGGCCAAAAGGGCTAATGTGATCCTTGGATGTCTGCCTGATAGTGTTACACTCAAGGAGCTGAATCTATTCAGTTTAACATAGAGAAGGCTAAGGGGTGACTTTATTATAGTCTGTAAGTACTTACATGGGGATCATATATTTAGTAATGGGCTCCTCAATCTAGGAGAGAAAGGTATATGATCCAATGGCTGAAAATTGAAGCTAGACACATTCAGACTGGAAATAAGTAAATTTTTAAAATTAAGAGTAATGAACCATTGGAACAATTTACCAAGTGTTGTGGTGGGTTCTCCAACACAGACAATTTTAAAATCAGGATTGGATTTTGTTCCCAAAGATCTGCTCTAGGAATGATTCTGGGGAAGTTCTATAGCTTGTATTATGCAGGTCAGACTAGATGATCACAAGGGTCCCTTCTGACCTTGGAAACTTGGAATCCATGAAAAGCATTAGCAGATCTGGGTTGGCCAGAGTGTGGTATAGTTCAACAGTGAGGTGTATCTGCACTGGTGGAAGTTTTGCATGGTACTTTCTCATCCTATGGCTGTCTCTGGTACACATAGTTCCTCACTTTCACAGGTTCCAAATGAAAGAGGAAATATACATGGTTGGTTGTGAGCAGCGAAATCCTTTGAGACTTGACTTTCAGTCGGTAGTGGAAAATCACATTTCAAGCCTGGTCTGCTGGCTTCAGGGGCAGAAAAACTGTATTAAAACTGAAATAAAAAGATGTAATACAAGGCAGAGTGATTTAAGTTCAAGACTAGATGGCTTGAAACAGCATCACCAGTCAAGTCCATTTGAGTTGTATAGGAAAAAATGCAGATTATTGTTGTGGGCATTCCTTGAGTATCTTGCTTTTTCTCTTTCTCTTTCACATCAGTAACTTGCTCGTGAGAATTAGAATGGATAAGTTTCAGAGTAGTAGCCGTGTTAGTCTGTATTCGCAAAAAGAAAAGGAGTACTTGTGGCACCTTAGAGACTAACCAATTTATTTGAGCATAAGCTTTCGGAATAAATTGGTTAGTCTCTAGAATGGATAAGAAACCCAAATCAGTCTGCCCAAGCAGATGACCTTATCAAGAGCTGATAATTCTATTTGGTCATATCAGAGTGTAGGCTTTGGATCAGGGCCATTAAAGCTGTTAACCTTCCACATTTGTTTTGGATTCTTAGCAAGATGATACGATATATGCCTGCCTCCTCTGAAGGCATGTGAATTTGCTTAAGGTCCATTTGAGGTTGAAGAGACGGACTGGATTGTGATTTCTCATTCAGTTTCTATAATTTGTCAATCCTTAGTACCTTTATTGAGGCTTACCACAAAGGGTATGTCTACACAGTAACTAGACACAGGACCCTGCGAAGTGGGAGGGGCCCAGAGCTCGAGCTCTGGCTTGAGCCCAGAAGTCTGCACAGGAGTGAAACAGCCCCACAGCCCAAGCCCCACGAGCCCTAGTTGGCTGACGCAGGCCAGACAAGGGTGTCTAGTTGCTGTGAAGATGTATGCAAAGGGGTTAGTCATGGTGGTAGTTTTATGATGTAGACACACATTCACTAGGAACTGGTTTAAGAACTATTAAGAACCATCCACTCCCTTTGCATAGTTCACCTTGAGATGTTTGAAGCAAAGACCTCCATCGTAGGGGAAAGGTTTTCTGCCATCCTAACCCATCATGTCCCTCTCAAATTAGTGATGTAATTCTACAATGATTAAGCTAAAAACATTGTAGTAGCCCATTAAAAATATTGCGCTTAACTATGAATAGGGCCTCATTAAGTACTTTTTAGCCATTATTCTATAGTCAAATGGAAGATTTTGTTAATCACTCCCCTTTTAATACTGCCAGAACAGTCATGAACAAAAAACTAAATTGTTGTCAAATATTCTGCATTAACGTTCATGCTACAGTTGTTTAAATTAGTATTAAATCAGGATGAAAACAGCTTGACAACTTCTTATATCCTGTTCCCATGCTGTCAACATCAAAAATGATAGATCTTTTCAGCAAGGTGGCCACTACCAACAATGACTTTGGAAATACAGTTTCAAACGTGTTTCACAGTTTATGCCCAGTGAAAAGTGTTTCTTGCTGTTTGATCTTTACACCTCCTGGGCTATACAGTACAAGCCAGACTGAAATTGGCCTTTAAGGCATATGCATTTACTACCATGTATCATAGCAGCATAATTTGTCTTATATGGCAGGGCATAAAAGTTTCTGACAAAGGGCTGATTGCTGAAAATCTAGTTAAAGTCTCATTCAGAAATCTGAGTGCACAGCTGCTTCCTGGATAATGACTTGCTTGAGATAATTACCCGTTGCCTAGACTGATTATCTCGCACGCTAAGCTGAGTCACTGCCAGGATCACTTGTGACTTTCCTGAGGAAACATTACCAACAGCAATGGCACGTTGTTTTCATCCTGTCAAATTACGGCATGTTAGTAAGAAGAATGATCGCAATGAGTGGCATTCAACTGTGGTGGTTGTTGCACACATTGGTTCAAAGTGGATTTCTTTATTATTAGTGTAAACAAATTAGTCGTCTTTAAGGTCCACTTGCAGCAGGAATCAAAATCTATTAGGCTACAACTGTGGCTGGTCAATTTGAATTTCTTGGTGAACATAACCTTTGAGGAAGCACCTGTAATTCTAATCAATAAATTCTAATAATATTTTACAATGACACGGTGCCTCAAGAATATCAAAGTGCTTTACAAATAGTTACACCCTGTGTGGCAGGTGGCATCCATTTTTGCAGATGGGAGAACTAAGACACCAAGCGGTTGAAATATGTTCAAGGTCACATTTTGAGCAGTGGCAGAGCTGTAAATAGAATCCAGGAGTCCGGTTCCCAGTCTCCTGTTTGAACCACTAGACAAAATTCCCTCTCAATGGAGAATCTTCCTATTCACTTGAGTATTTCTTTACACGGATTCTTGCTCCCTCAACATACTGCTATGTCTTCTGGAAGCATTTATGCTCTGCATTGAGACAGATCATGTGACCACAGCATGGTCTAAATGCTATTGCTAGTTTAAGGCAAAATGTTACAATTGATTTGTTTTATTTTAAAAAAACATGTTCACACGCATATTCAGTAAAGCATAGATGGGAGAACGGATTGAGTTGACAAGTTCATAAGGATTTATGTGGACATACTGGCATGGCATGCCATCATGCTAAATTATTTTCTTTATCCCCAGTATAGGAACATTCCCCTCCCACTCTTGCCTCCCGCCCCCCATCCCCTCCCATGCCTCCATAACAGTAGTCTTAGCTTCTTCAAACCATCCCACTAATGTGCTTCAAACTTGACCAAAAGGGGACAGAAGTAGGAATGAATCTAGAGGTCAGTCTCTATTGTCCGTTCAGTCCTGACTCTCATCATGAGATTGCCAGTTAACAAAATGTCTAGAGATACTTGATTAGCTACCTAGGTTCCACCACCATCTCATTTTATTTAGGCCACCAAATGTGTATCACATGGTAATAACTTTTGGCCAATTCCAGCCCCAGAAAGATTTGAATTTATGACTCAAAGAGATTACCAATGTGTCCATCTCATTTCTAATAATTTCTAATAACAAAATCATCCAAAGCACAGGACTTAGTGGTGATAGAGGACTTCATCTACCCAGACATCTGTTGGGAAAATAATATAGTAGGGCATAGATTAGCCAACAAGTTCTTGGAATGTATTGGAAACAATTTTTTTATTTCAGAAGGTGGTGAAAGCTGCTAGGAGATAGCTGTTCTAGATTTGATTTTGACAAATAGGGAGGAACTGGTCGAGAATTTGAAAGTGGAGGGCAGCTTAGGTGAAAGTGATCATGAAATAGTAGAGTTCATGATTCTAAAGAATGGTGGGAGGGAAAACAGCACAATAAAGATAATGGATTTCAAGAATGCAGACTTTAACAAACTCACAAAGCTGGTAGGTAAGATCCCGTGGGAAGCAAGTCTACAGGGAAAAACAGTTCAAGAGAGTTGGCAGTTTTTCAAAGAGACATTATTAAGGGCACAAGAGCAAACTATCCCACTGCGTAAGAAAGATAGGTACTAATGTGGAGAGTGGACTAGATGATACGTCTGAGGGAAGGGAACAGAGGGAGACTCCGCCAATTGGAAGGCATGAGATGCACTGTCCTAGGGTTGGGGGTTCCACGACCACCACTCCCAAGAGAAGGAGGCGGGTGGTGGTGGTCGGGGACTCTCTCCTCAGGGAGACGGAGTCATCTATCTGCCGCCCCGACCGGGAAAACCGAGAAGTCTGCTGCTTGTCAGGAGCTAGGATTCACAATGTGACGGAGAGAGTGCCGAGACTCATCAAGCCCTCGGATCGCTACCCCTTCCTGCTTCTCCACGTGGGCACCAATGATACTGCCAAGAATGACCTTGAGCAGATCACTGCAGACTACGTGGCTTTGGGAAGAAGGATAAAGGAGTTTGAGGTGCAAGTGGTGTTCTCGTCCATCCTCCCCGTGGAAGGAAAAGGCCTGGGTAGAGACCATCAAATCATGGAAGTCAACAAATGGCTACGCAGGTGGTGTCGGAGAGAAGGCTTTGGATTCTTTGACCATGGGATGGTGTTCCAAGAAGGAGGAGTGCTAGGCAGAGACGGGCTCCACCTAACGAAGAGAGGGAACAGCATCTTCGCAAGCAGGCTGGCTAACCTAGTGAGGAGGACCTTAAACTAGATTCACTGGAGGAAGGAGACCAAAGCCCTGAGGTAAGTGGGGAAGTGGAATACCGGGAGGAAGCACGAGCAGGAGCACGTGAGAGGGGAGGGCTCCTGCCTCATACTGAGAAAGGATCAGCGAGTTATCTCAAGTGCCTATACACAAATGCAAGAAGCCTAGGAAACAAGCAGGGAGAACTGGAAGTCCTGGCACAGTCAAGGAATTATGATGTGATTGGAATAACAGAGACTTGGTGGGATAACTCACATGGCTGGAGTACTGTCATGGATGGATATAAACTGTTCAGGAAGGACAGGCAGGGCAGAAAAGGTGGGGGAGTTGCATAGTATGTAAGAGAGCAGTAGGACTGCTCAGAGTTCTGGTATGAAGCTGCAGAAAAACCTGAGAGTCTCTGGATTAAGTTTAGAAGTGTGAGCAACAAGGGTGATGTCGTGGTGGGAGTCTGCAATAGACCACCGGACCAGGGGGATGAGGTGGACGAGGCTTTCTTCCGGCAACTGACAGAAGTTACTAGATCGTAGGCCCTGGTTCTCATGGGAGACTTCAATCACCCTGATATCTGCTGGGAGAGCAATACAGCAGTGCACAGACAATCCAGGAAGTTTTTGGAAAATGTAGGGGACAATTTCCTGGTGCAAGTGCTGGAGGAACCAACTAGGGGCAGAGCTCTTCTTGTCCTGCTGCTCACAAACTGGGAAGAATTAGTAAGGGAAGCAAAAGTGGATGGGAACCAGGAAGGCAGTGAGCATGGGAAGGTCGAGTTCAGGATCCTGACACAGGGAAGAAAGGAGAGCAGCAGAATACGGACCCTGGACTTCAGAAAACCAGACTTTGACTCCCTCAGGGAACTGATGGGCAGAATGACATGAGGGGGAAAGGAGTCCAGGAGAGCTGGCTGTATTTTAAAGAATCCTTATTGAGGTTACAGGGACAAAACATCCCGATGTGTAGAAAGAATAGTAAATATGGCAGGCAACCAGCTTGGCTTCACAGTGAAATCCTTGCTGATCTTAAACACAAAAAAGAAGCTTACAAGAAGTGAAAGATTGGACAAATGACCAGGGATGAGTATATAAATATTGCTCGGGCATGTAGGAATGAAATCAGGAAGGCTAAATCACACCTGGAGTTGCAGCTAATGAGGGATGTTAAGAGTAACAAGAAGGGTTTCTTCAGGTATGTTAGCAACAAGAAGAAAGCCGAGGAAAGTGTGGGCCCCTTACTGAATGAGGGAGGCAACCTAGTGACAGAGGATGTGGAAAAAGCTAATGTACTCAATGCTTTTTTTACCTCTGTCTTCACGAACAGGGTCAGCTCCCAGACTACTGCACTGGGCAGCACATCATGGGGAGGAGGTGACCAGCCCTCTGTGGAGAAAGAAGTGGTTTGGGACTATTTAGAAAAGCTGGACATGCACCAGTCCATGAGGCCGGATGTGCAGCATCCGAGAGTGCTAAAGGAGTTGGGCGGATGTGATTGCAGAGCCATTGGCCATTATCTTTGAAAACTCATGGCGATCGAGGGAAGTCCCGGACGACTGGAAAAAGGCTAATGTAGTGCCCATCTTTAAAAAAGGGAAGAAGGAGGATCCTGGGAACTACAGGCCAGTCAGCCTCACCTCAGTCCCTGGAAAAATCATGGAGCAGGTCCTCAAGGAGTCAATTCCGAAGCACTTAGAGGAGAGGAAAGTGATCAGGAACAGTCAGCATGGATTCACCAAGGGCAAGTCACGCCTCACTAATCTAATTGCCTTCTATGAGGAGGTAACTGGTTCTGTGGATGAGGGGAAAGCGGTGGACGTGTTGTTCCTTGACTTTAGCAAAGCTTTTGACACGGTCTCCCACAGTATTCTTGCCAGCAAGTTAAAGAAGTGTGGGCTGGATGAATGGACTATAAGGTGGATAGAAAGTTGGCTAGATTGTCAGGCTCAACGGGTAGTGATCAATGGCTCTATGTCTAGTGGGCAGCCGGTATCTAGTGGAGTGCCCCAAGGGTCGGTCCTGGGGCTGGTTTTGTTCAATATCTTCATAAATGATCTGGAGGGTGGTGTGGATTGCACTCTCAGCAAGTTTGCAGATGACACTAAACTGGGAGGAGAGGTAGATACGCTGGAGGGTAGAGATAGGATACAGGGGTCCCTAGACAAATTAGAGGATTGGGCCAAAAGAAATCTTATGAGGTTCAACAAGGACAAGTGCAGAGTCCTGCACTTAGGACGGAAGAATCGCATGCACTGCTACAGACTAGGGACCGAATGGCTAGGCAGCAGTTCTGCAGGAAAGGACCTAGGGATTACAGGGGACGAGAAGCTGGATATGAGTCATAGAATCATAGAATCATAGAATATCAGGGTTGGAAGGGACCCCAGAAGGTCATCTAGTCCAACCCCCTGCTCAAAGCAGGACCAATTCCCAGTTAAATCATCCCAGCCAGGGCTTTGTCAAGCCTGACCTTAAAAACCTCTAAGGAAGGAGATTCTACCACCTCCCTAGGTAACGCAACAGTCAACAGTGTGCCCTTGTTGCCAAGAAGGGCAATGGAATTTGGGGATGTATAAGTAGGGGCATTGCCAACAGATTGAGGGACGTGATCGTTCCCCTCTATTCGACATTGGTGAGGCCTCATTCTGGAGTACTGTGTCCAGTTTTGGGCCTCACGCTACAAGAAGGATGTGGAAAAATTGGACAACGTCTGGCAGAGGGCAACAAAAATGATTAGGGGACTGGAACACATGACTTATGAGGAGAGGCTGAGGGAACTGGGATTGTTTAGTGTGCGGAAGAGAAGAATGAGTGGGGATTTGATAGCTGCTTTCAACTACCTGAAAGGGGGTTCCAAAGAGGATGGCTCTAGACTGTTCTCAGTGGTAGCAGATGACAGAACAAGGAATAATGGTCTCAAGTTGCAGTGGGGGAGGTTTAGGTTGAATATTAGGAAAAACTTTTTCACTAGGAGGGTGGTGAAACACTGGAATGCGTTACCTAGGGAGGTGGTGGAATCTTCTTCCTTAGAAGTTTTTATGGTCAGGCTTGACAAAGCCCTGGCTGGGATGATTTAGTTGGGGCTTGGTCCTGCTTTGAGCAGGGGGTTGGACTAGATGACCTCCTGAGGTCCCTTCCAACCCTGATATTCTATGATAGGAAGTATGGCAAGAGACCACTCTGGCTTACCCGGGAAATCTTCAGTGATCTGAAACTCAAAAAAGCATCCTACAAAGAGTGGAAACTAGGTCAAATTACAAAGGATGAATATAACCAAATAACACAAGTATTTAGGGACAACAATAAAAAGACCAAGGCACAAAATGGGATTAAACTAGCTAGAGACATTAAGGGTAACAAGAAGACATTCTACAAATTTATTAGAAGCAAGAGGAAGACCAAGGACAGGGTAGGCAACCAGGGAGAGAAAACGTAGAAATGGCAGAAGTGCTGAATGACTTTTTTTTTTTCCCCACCAAAAAGGTTAGTAGCACTTGGACATCAAACATAGTGAAAGACAGTGAAACTGAGGTAGTTCAGAGGCTAAAATAGGGAAAGAACAAGTTAAAAATTACTGAGACAAGTTAGGTGTCTTCAAGACACCAGGACCTGATGAAATACATCCTAGAATACTCAAGGAACTGACTGAGAAGATGTCTGAGTCATTTTTGATTATCTTCGAAAAGTCGTGGAAGACAGGAGAGATTCCAGAGGACTGGAAAAGGGCAAATGTAGTGCCTACCTGTAAAAAGGGAAATAAAGACAACCCGGGGAATTATGGACCAGTCAGCTTAACTTCAGTACCTGGAAAGATAATCGAGCAAATAACCAAGCAATCAATTTGCAAACACCTAGAAGATAATAAGATGATAAGTAACAGTCAGTGGGCCACAGGGATGTGCTGGTCACCACTTCCCGCAGCTCCCATTGGCCAGGAACAACAACCACGGCCACTGGAATCTGCGGGCAGTCGAGCCTGCAGACGATCAGTGTAAACAAACTGTTTTGCAGCCCGCCAGCGGATTACCCTAACAGGCCACAGGTTGCCCATCACTGGTCTCGATACTACTTAGTCCTGCCTTGAGTGCAGCGGACTGGACTAGATAACCTCTCAACGTCCCGTCCAGGCCTACGATTCTATGAATTCTCTAAATATTTGCTTACCCAATCTAACTGATATCCTATCATTTAAGAAGCATCTTAATTTCTTTCACATATTTATTTTATTTATTTTAATTTTCATGAAGTGCATAATTAAACCCAAGGCGCTTGTATGGAAGTGTAAAACTTACCGCCAGTGTAGCACTTGTAGCACTGTGCAGTGTTTGAAGCAGCTCTTAATGAGCAGGTAACCGCATTCTGCACCAGCGTAAGTTTCCAAATGGTATTAATATGTTGCCCCATGTAGAGGATGTTGTGGAGTCTGGATTTCTGATTTAAATTATTCCAGCACTATTCATGATAATAGTAATATAATCATACCTAGGTCTTTTATAGGGCTTTTCATCGATAGATCTCAAAGCACTGTACCAAAGAAATCAGTATCATTATCCCCACTTTACAGGTGACAACGTGAAAATGCAACTTAGCATTTGTTAAATTTGCTATCTGTAGGTTCTTTTTCTAACCCCAAAGACATGATTTCTCTCTCTCTCTCTAAATCTGTGTATTTTATAGTGCACTAACCAGTTTGGTTTCTAGGTGCCTCATACTAGTACTTAAAAATGAATTGATGGCATTAAGTATGTTTGTAATTTTTTTATGGTGGCGCAATTTACGGTATCAGCCCAGATTCTCGACCTTAACTTTGTGGGTTTGAGTCGGGTCTTTATCATTAATTTAAACATAGTTTGGATCTGACTTCCTCGAGTTGGAAAAGAACAGTTTCCTTGGTTTTCCGTGTTCTGCAAACCTTGATTGGAACAGGGTCAACCTTTGCATTTTCAGGGGATGTTTTAGGGTGTTGATTGGTTGCTGTCTGTTTTGATCTTTCTGCTGCAGGACTGCTTGGTGAATAAGCAGGAGAGAGGTAATGGTTTATGACACATCTGCTGACAGGGACTGAACTTCATTAGCACTCTGTCAATCTGATCTTTCAAGAGCTGACTTTTTTGAAACATATTTGACTTTACTCGCTATCAAAGGCATCTTCAGTTTTCAGTGCTGCTTAGGATGTTCAGCAGTCAGTCAAGAAGGGGGAAATGACTGGATTCCAGACCTGAAACCAGCAGGAACGGCTGTGGTTAGGGAGTAGCAAAAGTGCTAAACCTGTGAGGTTATCCTAGGAGCTAGTATGAGCATGAAGGGAGGACTGCGTCTGGGTGAATTTTGAGGCTCTCTTGTTTCTCTGATAATTCATCTCATAACTGGAGACAGTAACCAAAGCAGAGGGAGTGTCACTCCACTTGTCACGCATCAGAGATGGCTTTGCAAAAAAAAAAAAAAAAAGCCATCACCCTCTTCTTTGGCCTACAAATTTAGCACCTCACTGTCAGTTATAGCAGAGCAAGTCTATCAACTGTCACTACCATCCTCTCCCCCACCCCCATTTCTGCTTTTTTAAGGTCTCTGCTTCATAGGTGCAGTCACTGAGGGGTGGGGGGGGTGGGTCACTGGACTGCGGGAGGGTTATATTCCAGCCTTTCTCTAGCCTGTTGATATTCCCTTCTAGATCAGCTAGAGAAACTCTACATGCATTTTCCTCTGGATCCTTCCCAGGTCTATTTATATGGTTGTACCTTTGTGATCCTGTAGCGATTGCGTGTACACCATTATCTTTGGCTTCACTGGAAATTGGTGGGAGTTTAATATGCACAACAGCTTAAGGATGGAGACTGTGGAGCTTAATCAGTAAGGTATGAAACATTCCTGAGATGCTGAGCACCACCAGCTCCCGCTGACTTGATTGGGCCTTGACGAGGACTCAGTACATTGCAGGATTAAGCCCTTAATGAGGGCTTTGCTGCAGCAGCAGTTACAATATACGTTCTCATCACAGATTGAGCGGCTGTTTTTAGTGGCAATGCACTGAGCAATCACTAGACCAGTAAAAGCACTAAAACGTCCTCATAAGTCATTTTATTTATTTTTTCTCACATTCTGGCTTTTCTAGGAGTTGCTTTTGACATTTGGTTTATCCCCAACTTTTCATCTGCCCCAGCCTTGGACATAGGCATTGATTGATTATTTTAATTAGTAAAACAGCACAGACAGGCTGCCTTCACAGGGTAAATATTGCACTCATAAATCTTCATTTTGCCTCCTCCGCTGAGCCCACATGGTTGGTGTCAGCAATGGCTGCCGTCGTCTTATGTCCATCGTAGAAGCCATTTGGCTTGGCCATGTTCATATTTATTTGAAGATTGTGCATTTTATTTGTTACCTCGTTAAATACACAAGTGCCTTGCCATTAAAGCCTTCCTGTTTGGGATGCAGAGGAAGATCGGGCCTTCTCGTTAACTGATCATCAGTGCTGGCACTGATCTTTTGAAAAGTGCATGTGGGATTTTAGTTAGAACTGTATCAATAATCCCCACCACACATATCCATCCTTCCAGCTCCCTTTTTTTCTTATATACTTTTTCATTTTTAATCTGATGTTTCGGTTTAGCTGTGACTTTTTCTTTGATGGATGTCCATATCTGCAGTGTCCAGAATGCCCTTAGCATTCACTTACAAATAACTACAAAGGCAAATGCTAATAAACTGCACTCAAACGAAACACATCATTCTGTGACCAGAAAGACTCTAGAGTTTTCTTGCTTACCCCCATTTTTGCTAGGAAAGCTTAATTGGCACTCATACTTGCGGATCTGTAGCATTTTTTGGACTTTCTGTGCACTGATTAACCCAAAGTTAATACTCTGTATCATGGCAATGCGGAAATGCTCTGTTGCCCTGGCCTCTTCCGTTTGCAGAATTAGTACGCTTTGTGACTCCCAAGCCTAATTTAGAATGTGAATCCCAAGTCCAATTTATAATGCTATATAGTGTGACATAAGAGAGACAAGGTGGGTGAAGTAATATATTTTATTGGTCCAATTTCTGTTGGTGGAAGGGACAAGTTTTCGAGCTCCACTGAGCTCTTCTTCAGGTCTGAGGAAAGTAGCCACAGTGTCTGAGGGTAAGTCTATACTGCGACGTTGTCGACAAATCTTTTGTCTTTCACGGGTACTTAACCCTCCCCCCCCCCCCGCGAAAGACACAAGTTTTGCTAATGCAAGTGGCAGTGTGAACGTGGCTTTGTCAGCAGGAGCGCTTGAAGTAAAGTGCCAACAAAATACCGATAGAGAGCGTTCACACACGCTGACTTTTAGCGACAAGGTTTTAATGTCTATCAGAGTTATGAAATTCCCATGCTCATCTTTTGAAGGCATTGTGCTGGTTTCCTTTGAGGACAAGGACTAAGAGGTCAGATATGGAGTGATCACATTGAGAAAAGTATTTTCTCACAGGTTATATGATATTTTTGTCTTTTATCATTTTTCTGTGTGAATTCATTAGAGAACATAGTTTCACCCACACCGTTGTTGGTGAGGTATTTGATGTACTTGATGAGATGTGTCATACATTGTGATAGGCATGAGTAGGATATGTAAATCTTAAAAAGTGTGTCGTGGAGGGTATAGATCATCATGGCAGTGGTGGTATGTCTGAAGGTTTTGCATCTGTTGTTCTGGGCAGGGTTCGTCACTGTTTTCAGTTGTTGCATCCTGGTCTGTGGGGAACTTGCTTCTGATGATTAAGTTGGTGAGGTTGGGGGGTTGTTTGAAGGCCAGAAGAGGGGGTTTGGGAAGGATTTTTTTCAGGATGTGGTTCCCATCAAGTAATTGTTTGATCATACGCTGTAAATGTTCTGTGAGGGTGGTAGGTGAAAACTAGGGATGTGCAGTCAGCGCATTTTGTCTGCAATGAAACAGGTTTTCCTGGAGTATTTGGGTGACCCTTTCCATGATGCAATCGACTTCTCTGGTGGAGAGTTCATATTTTAAGTGTGTTTATAACTGCAAGAACTCCATAGAACGCCACTTCTAGGAGAAGCAACAAGAAGATAGCCAAGGAAAGTGTGGGCCCCTTACTGAATGAGGGAGGCAACCTAGTGACAGAGGATGTGGAAAAAGCTAATGTACTCAATGCTTTTTTGCCTCTGTTTTCACTAACAAGGTCAGCTCCCAGACTGCTGTGCTGGGCATCACAAAATGGGGAAGAGATGGCCAGTCCTCTGTGGAGATAGAGGTGGTTAGGGACTATTTAGAAAAGCTGGACGTGCACAAGTCCATGGGGCCGGACGAGTTGCATCCGAGAGTGCTGAAGGAATTGGCGGCTGTGATTGCAGAGCCATTGGCTATTATCTTTGAAAACTCGTGGCGAACCGGGGAAGTCCCGGATGACTGGAAAAAGGCTAATATAGTGCCAATCTTTAAAAAAGGGAAGAAGGAGGATCCTGGGAACTACAGGCCAGTCAGCCTCACCTCAGTCCCTGGAAAAATCATGGAGCAGGTCCTCAAAGAATCAATCCTGAAGCACTTGCATGAGAGGAAAGTGATCAGGAACAGCCAGCATGGATTCACCAAGGGAAGGTCATGCCTGACTAATCTAATCGCCTTTTATGATGAGATTACTGGTTCTGTGGATGAAGGGAAAGCAGTGGATGTATTGTTTCTTGACTTTAGCAAAGCTTTTGACACGGTCTCCCACAGTATTCTTGTCAGCAAGTTAAGGAAGTATGGGCTGGATGAATGCACTATAAGGTGGGTAGAAAGCTGGCTAGATTGTCGGGCTCAACGGGTAGTGATCAATGGCTCCATGTCTAGTTGGCAGCCGGTATCAAGTGGAGTGCCCCAAGGGTCGGTCCTGGGGCCGGTTTTGTTCAATATCTTCATAAATGATCTGGAGGATGGTGTGGATTGCACTCTCAGCAAATTTGCGGATGATACTAAACTGGGAGGAGTGGTAGATACGCTGGAGGGGAGGGATAGGATACAGAGGGACCTAGACAAATTGGAGGATTGGGCCAAAAGAAATCTGATGAGGTTCAATAAGGATAAGTGCAGGGTCCTGCACTTAGGACGGAAGAACCCAATGCACAGCTACAGACTAGGGACCGAATGGCTAGGCAGCAGTTCTGCGGAAAAGAACCTAGGGTGACAGTGGACGAGAAGCTGGATATGAGTCAGCAGTGTGCCCTTGTTGCCAAGAAGGCCAATGGCATTTTGGGATGTATAAGTAGGGGCATAGCGAGCAGATCGAGGGACGTGATCGTTCCCCTCTATTCGACATTGGTGAGGCCTCATCTGGAGTACTGTGTCCAGTTTTAGGCCCCACACTTCAAGAAGGATGTGGATAAATTGGAGAGAGTCCAGCGAAGGGCAACAAAAATGATTAGGGGACTGGAACACATGAGTTATGAGGAGAGGCTGAGGGAGCTGGGATTGTTTAGCCTGCAGAAGAGAAGAATGAGGGGGGATTTGATAGCTGCTTTCAACTACCTGAAAGGGGGTTCCAAAGAGGATGGCTCTAGACTGTTCTCAATGGTAGCAGATGACAGAACGAGGAGTAATGGTCTCAAGTTGCAGTGGGGGAGGTTTAGATTGGATATTAGGAAAAACTTTTTCACTAAGAGGGTGGTGAAACACTGGAATGCGTTACCTAGGGAGGTGGTAGAATCTCCTTCCTTAGAGGTTTTTAAGGTCAGGCTTGACAAAGCCCTGGCTGGGATGATTTAACTGGGAATTGGTCCTGCTTCGAGCAGGGGGTTGGACTAGATGACCTTCAGGGGTCCCTTCCAACCCTGATATTCTATGATTCTATGACTAGGACCCACCACATGGACACTACATGACGCCCCGATATCATTAACCTATCAAGGCTAACTCAGAAGTATTTGTAGTCTCCAAAGGACTAAACTGCTGCCCCACCATAGAATCTGATACCATGCTAACATGTGGAGAACTAGAAGAATTCTTACACCAACTCTGCCACAAGGAATTTTTTCACAACAAAGACGATACCACACACAACTACCAAATCCCTATCAACAGTCATAAGCAAAAGGAATCATGTGACTGGACACCCCGATAGGACAAACCCTCACACTGGATCATTACATCGATTGCTTCAGGAAAAATATTGACTGTGAGATCCTCAATGAACATTAGATCCACCACAATCTCTACTACCAAAAGGACAGCTAAATAGTCCCTGAAATCCAACCACCAAATAGCGATCAAACCAGCAGACAAAGGGGGTGCCATTGTAGTCCTTAATCGTAATGACTACGTCAACAAAGCCAATAGACAACTCTGAATCCCTATTAGAGAATTCAAGGAAGACCCCAATAGACAGGTCACGCATGAAATCCTTTCTCAAACTATTGCAAGAAAAACCCTACAATCTCATCCCCCACAAACCCACCACAGGACCTTCTCCCGGCTTCCCAAGATACACAAACAAGGGAACCAAGGCAGACCAATCATATCTGGCCATGGCACTCTTATGGAAGCAATATCGGGACTCATAGAAACCATCCTCAAATCACTCACCACACAAAAGGCCAGCTTCCTCCAAGATCCTAGCAACTTCCTCCAGAAGTGCCGCAACATCAAAACTTCCTCCAGAACACTATCCTTGCCACCATGGATGTCACCTCCCTATTCACCAACATCCCTCACCATGATAGCATTACTGTCCACCTCAAATACTTACAAGATAACGTACAGGGTTTGGAAATCCACCCTAAACACATCACCAAACTCATCCATTTCATCCTCATCCACAACATCTTCACATTTAACAACAAACACTTTGTCCAAACCTTGAGAACATCCATGCATGCTAGGATGGCTCCCCAATATGTCAGCCTCTTTATGGGCCATCTCAAGGAAGAATTTCTGGAAAAATGCGCCACAAAACCAACAATATACCTGAGATGCATGGATGATATTTTCATCGTCATGACAGACAACCTGAACAAAGATTTGCAGCACAAATTCAACAACCACACCCCTATCTATCAAACTCGCTCTAGAAAACTCCACCCGAGCATCAATTTCCTGTACACCCATGAACAGCTTCAACAATGGAACCTTATGAACGACTATATCTAAAAACCTGACCAATCACCATACGTACTTTCACAGATCCACCAACCACTCCAGACACACCAAGAAATCTGTTATCTACTGCCAGGCACTCAGATACCACAGAATTTTCTCCAAAGAGAAAGTCTGGGATACACACCAAAACACACTTAAAACTGCCTTTACTAAACAAGGACACTCCCCCCAGAGAAGTAGGTCACATCGTGGAACAGGCCACCCAAATTCCCTGGGAGAACCTACTTCAATAAAGAAAAAAATAAAACCTCTCTCAACACACTCCTAGTTGTCACCTACCACCCCACACAGGAATACATATAGGGTATCGTCAAACAATTACAACCTATACTTGATGGGGGACCACATCCTGAAATAAATCTTTCCCGAACCCTCTCTTCTGGCCTTCAAACAACCCCCCAGCCTCATTAAGTTCATAGTCAAGAGTAAACTCCCCATAGTCCAGGACATACCTACTCAAAACGGCACCAGTCCCTGCCAGAACAACAGATGCAAAACCTGCAAGACATATCTCCACTGCTACAATGAGCAAGACCCATAGGTAAGGCTACAATCTAGTCATGGGTATTTTTAGTAAAATTCAAAGACAGGTCACGGGCAATAAACAAAAATTCACGGCCTGTGACCTGTCCATGATTTATACTGTAAATACCCCCTGACTAAATCTTGGGGGGGGGGGGGAAGTGTTGCTGAGGGGCAGTCCTGTGGGGGAGCCGCTGCTAGGGGGAGGTGAGCAGCATCCATCCCATGGGCCACGGCCCCGCTGCTTGCTGCTGCGGGCCGCCGAGCAGCAGCTGCTCCAGCTGTCCCCACGACTTTTGTTCTGGTGGTCCCCAGGGCCAGCCGCATTGACTGCTGTTCTGGCGGTCCCCGGGGCCAGCTGTCAGGTGCTGCCCAAGCAGCAGCTGGCTGCAGAGCCACTCCGGCAGCTGCCAGTGTGGCTGTCTCTGGGGCCACCTGAGCAGCTGGCCTCAGGGCCAGCTGCTTGGGAAGCCCAAGGGTTAACCACACTGGCTGCTGCAGAAGTCACGGAGGTTATGGAAAGTCACGGAATCCATAACTTCCGCAACTTCCATGACACACACAGAGCCCTACCCATAGATCCTCCACATGTCGATCACAACATATGGTGTACCTCATCCAGGGTATCAAATACTCCAACAACTATGTGGGTGAAGCCAGACAATCACTACTATCTTGAATGAACTCACAGAGAAAAATAATAAAAGGCAAAAACACTGTATCACCCATGGGCAAACATTTTTCCCAAAACCATCACTCCATATCTGACCTCTCAGACTTTGCCCTCAAAGGAAATCTGCACTGTGCCTTCAGAAGATGAGCTGGAGAACTTATATTCATAACTCTGCTAGTCACTAAAAACCGTGGTGTCAATAAAGACACTGATTTTATAGCTCATTCCAACAATTTGTAGCACACCTACTGCCTGCTAAGCCTTAATTGCCCTCTTCATTTTAAGTGGTCTCCTGCAGCTTGTGTGAACCCCCTTGTAGCGGGGCGGTCACCCCGCTCTGGCCCGGAAAGGGTTAAAGCCAGCCCTTGGAGAGGGCTGGGGCTAAGAGAAAAGCCTTGGCTGATTGGGGAAGCAGCCACAGCTGGCCCTTTGAAAGGGCTGTGAGCCAGGAGCAGTCAGTCTCTCTCTAGCTGTGAAGAGAGAAGGATCTGGCTGCCTGGGAGCTGAGCAGGGTACCTGAGTAGAGTAGCGCTGTGGACAGGCAAGAGGAGCTGGGGAGCTCCAACCTGGCAACTCCCCAGGCTGAGACTTCGGATAAGGCCCAAAGCAGGTACTGAGGCTATAGAGGTGTAGCCTGGGGTTAGGCAGAGGCAGCTGGTCCAAACCCCCTTTGCCAATGATGAGTGGCCATGACAGACTGCAGTCTGCCCCAGTGAGTGGGGGCTAGAGGATGACTGGTAGTAGCCACTGAGGCAAAGTGGGGATAGAGGGTTAGAGGTTCCTCTGGGTGGGGAGACCCAGAGTGTGGGGGCACTGCCAGGGATCAACACCCCAAGGTAAAGGGGCACCAGGGTCTGGGAGGAACATGGGGGCCAGCAGCAGGCCAGACACCAGCCTGCAGAGGGCGCTCCAGGCTGGAAGAGCTAATTCCTGAGACAACCAGCAGTAGGCGCCGCACTGGTGAGTCATCGCCTCGCTACACCCCCTTATGTTGTAAGAATCTGTCCCAATTTATATTTTGCTCAGACACTCTGGTTACCTTCCCCAGACCTGAAGAAGAGCTTTGTGAAGCTCAAAAGCTTGTCCCTTCAACCAACAGAAGTTGGTCCAGTAAAAGATATTACCTTACCTACCTTTTCTCTCTCGTATCCTAGGAGCAAAATGACTACAACAACAGTACAAACATATAGTTGTGATATACTTTTTATAAAGGACCCCAAGATACTATGCAGAGAATAAATTTTTCTACATTCCTGTTAGGCTCATTGGAAAGTCACATTTACATTAGCGTGCATTCTTTTTTCTGTGTTTTGAAGTCTGGGACCATTTCGCTCAGAAAGAATCACACTATAATTTCTAGTTTTTGAAATGTTTTTCCAATCAGAAAAGCCACCGTGTTTTAAATAATTGATGGCTAATTTATTGAATTGTCAGCATTAATCCATTCTCCTTTTGAAATGTTCAAATGCTCAAAGGAACTAATCCTTTTACAACACACTCATTTTTAATTCCATTTTTATAATTACATTATTCACAGTGGAATGTAATTGCAGATGTGTAGTAGGGGGGAAAAGAAACCGTGTGCTAGCCTTTTCGAGTTGTAAAGGACCCACCGCTAATTCCTGCGCCATCCCTCCTATTAGACATTTAATTATACCTGTTGTAAAAGCATATTTCAAAATGTGACATCTACTCTTGCAGAGAACAAAAGAGAGATTAATCTATTGTTAAATGGAAAAGGTAAAGAAGCTACTTTACGTCAGGACCCGCCCCTTCCTGACAAGGTGCATTCATTGGAGCGAGGGCAGAAAGGCTGCCACCGTTTTGAAGAAGTGGATTTGTCAATTGCAGAATAGAAAGCAGGAAAATAGACCCTCAAGTGCTGTGATCAGAGTATTCATTTCTGCATTATGGATTTTTTTCCCCTTTGGGGAATATAAAGGTTCTTACGAAAGTGTATAAACTTTGCTAGCAGTTTAAAGGTTAATAATGTTCTAAATTACATCCGAAACAATTCAGAGAAGGCAATAAATTTAAAGTTTCCCCATTCGTTACTAATCTGTAAATAGACCTTTTCACTTAAAAATTACTGATTCTCTCTCACGCACAGAAGAGCCTGTCAGAATGGTAATTTTTGCAAAACGATCTGCTTTTGTGATAGAAGATATTTTCCAGTGTTGCCCCAAGTTGACGTTGTGAAATTGTCATGTATTACCTTGCATGATGGGCTTGATTCTGATCATTACACGCTTGACATAGGAATCACTGGGTGAAATGCTCTGTCCAACATTATACAAAAAGAACAGGAGTACTTGTGGCATCTTAGAGACTAACAAATTTATTAGGGCATAAGCTTTCGTGGGCTACAGCCCACTTTCACTAACATGGCTGCTACTCTGAAACCAACATTATACAGAAGGTATGAATCAGAATGGTCCCTTCTAGCTTTAAAATCTGTGAATCTCATGCTTCTATAAACCTGAAAAAATCTCACTGGAGTCAAGGGAGTTAAAGCCATGTAAAACTGATATAAAAAGATCAGAATCCTGCCCAGTGCAGTGTTCTGTTAACTTACCGTGGATTGTAGTTCCTGTAAAGGGTAGAGAGAATTAAAGCGTATCCGAGTCTTAAAGACAATATCTTAGATTCTGATCTCAGTTGACCTTGAAGTCAATGGAGGTACACTGGATTTACACCAGTGCAAATGAGATGAGATCTATCCTATTAACTCTAAATAATGACTAAAGATAGTCCTTTTAAGCTTAAAGGGCGAAAAAGGATTGTATGCACAGTTGCATCAGATTCCTGTTTGTATGAATAACTTCAGCCTGAATAACTGCTTGTGTCCCATGTAATTAAAAGAAAAAACAATTTGGCATAGATTTTAATGTATCTGTTGTTGCAACCATCCTCTGCTATGTACCTTTTTGGGGGGAGGGATAGCTCAGTGGTTTGAGCGTTGGCCTGCTAAACCCAGGGGTTGTGAGTTCAATCCTTGAGGGTGCCATTTAGGGATCTGGGGCAAAAATTGGGGATTGGCCCTGCTTTGAGCAGGGGGTTGGACTAGATGACCTCCTGAGGACCCTTCCAACCGTTATATTCTATGATTCTATGAAGGAGTGAATCATAACACTTTGAGCTCACCGGACAAGCCATTTTCTAGTGATAATCAGCGGGCGTTAGCTGTCTAATTGCCCTGTTTATGCCTTTGAAAATCTCTCCTCGAATATGTGATGTGGGGAACTGTGTGAAAAAGGAAATGAGCATGACAAGCCAAAAAGCATGTCTTTGGTTTAAACAGCTGTATTTCGTGTTTGCTCCTGCTCTCTCATTTCATGTCGTACTTAAGGGAAGCAAAGTGATCTGCATCAAATTTCTCCAGCAGCTTCTGGGCCCCCAAAAGTCCAACGAATCACTCTAACCAGGGATCGTATCTTTGCCTATGACTGAGCTGGCTTGCCCACTTTGTCAGCAGAGATCACTTCCTTGGGTTTGTTTCTGGAACCTTGACTGCTCGCAGAGTTCTAGGTGACTGTGATAGACAGAAATTTCTCTCTTTCATCTTCATTTGTCTTGAAGTTTGCGATCATATCTCTCAGATGTGGACAGTGCTGCAATTATTTGTGCTTGTGTGACCTTCAGCCTGGAATATTGCAATTCACTCTACATGTGCTAATCACTTGGAAGCATCAGAATTGTAGAGAATTGTGTGTATTAAGGGAGCATTTTAAGTCAATGCACCGAACTGTCTCCATGTTCTTTTCTGGGTGCATTTCAAGGGGTTGATCTCTAAAAGTTTTGAGTCCTATTGTTACTACTTGAGAAGCTACCAGTTTACTTGGGCACATTGCCAAAATATCTGAAATTAGCTGGTGCTCTTGTCATTCCGTAGAGCTGAAATCTGGGGCTTTTAGCAGGGTGTTCAGTGGAGGGACTTTGGCTCTGGGCATTAGTCTGATGACGTTAGGGAATGGTCTAAAGTTCATCCGTAAAATCTGGTGTAATGTTATCATGGTGTAAAATCTGTACAGTCAGGCTTTTGCTTGATAGATTATATTTTGAACTTTGGTGTGGTTTCTTTTAATATGTCCTTGCTATATTTGGACTGATTTTTGTAGTTTTTTCTTAAAGAATTTGTGTTCATGGGCCTAGGGACATGCTCTGTGCAATGAAAGGAAATGTAGGAGTTTGCATAGAACCAGATGGCACATGCCCCAAATTCAGGCTCCAGTGCATAAACTCAGTACGACCAAGAGGCATAAAAGAGTGAGTGATAATACTTCAAACATACATATAGTGCTTTCCATCTGAGGATCTTAAATTACTTTAGAAAGGTAGGTAAGTGTTGTTATTCCCATTTTACAGATGGGGGGATTTAAGAGACAGAATTTGAGATTACCCAAGGACATAGAGGAGGGCAGTGGCAGAGTTGGGGATAAATCCCAGGCTTCCTAATTATCGTTGCCCATTTAAACCACTCGACCACATTGCCTCTAAGAAATGTCCCTGCACAATGCAGTGTTGAACATTTATGGGCATGGTGAAGCTCTCGCACCTTCCTGGACTACACCTTACATTTATGTCAAATCCTTCACAATAATGCCAGGGCCTCCAGTAATAAAATAATCAGCTTTTTTGGACAGTTATAACCTATAATTAGCATGACAGAGAGAGAAAGAGATGGCAGCATCCAACGTAGCAATCTGCTGTTAGATCAGGAAGGGGTTCTGCTGATAAATGGCCACACGGAATCAAACCCCCACATATTACATAGTCCAGCTGTGGGTGGATCTTAATTATCTAGCAGATACCTGAGGGTTTTTAAAAAACACACACACACAGAAAGACACACATACACCAACAACAACACCGCACCTCTGGCAACGTTTGTACAGCTTATCATGGCAATAAAGTCTCATTTAATTGAAGTGAACTGATTATGTGTACCTATGTGTGTATTTCCTTGTCCTGGTCTTGAACCAATGACACAGACAGCCCATCTTTTTATTTCATTAGGCACTACATTCCATAGCTGGGGTGCATAGTTGCCAAGTATCCTGGCTCCCAGTGAATCAAAGTTTACAACCAGAGAAAACAAAATATCCTGCTAATTCTGACCTTAATAATTGGCCAGAAGCAGAACAAAAGACAAACAGAGAACTGGCGGGTGAATGAACCACAGACGTTTAGGACCTTGAAGGAGAGGAAAAGAACTTTCAGAGCAAAATGTGATTTGACGGGGAGCCAAAGCCAAGAGTTTAAAACAGCAGTCGTATGCTCAGACAGGGGTATGTGTGTCTGGAATGGTGTGAGCTACTGCATCCTGAATAAGCTCCATTCTAGATGTAGCAGGAGGAATTGCTCCTGAACATAAATAATTGAGCCTCGGAAAGACGAAAAACATTTATCAGTAGCTTCGCATTTGTTTTGCCGATCACCAGTCTCAGTCTGACAACATTTCATAGGTGATGAAAAGGAATCGGATTAATGGAACTAAAAAGGTACAAACCCCTCGATCAATCTGAGGCTAGAGTAATGCCTACATTCTATATCTGAAGATGGAATTGATGATACATTATCAAAGGGGAGGAGCATCAGGGCTGTCAATGCTGCCAGATCTGCACTGGCAGGGAGACCCTTCCAAAGCACGTATGCTATTTACCACTCAAGCTCCAACACCAGGTGATGTGGAGTAGAGCATTGTGATGGTAACTTGAGGCCCCTGGGGAATCAGAATTTCTCCCTTTTTGTCATGGCCTTGGCAGAGTTGTGTGTGTCAGATTCCTGCCTCTTCGCGTGTAAAAGAAAGCCTCCGTCCACTAGTTTGCTAAATCCCCCATCACCAGTACTCTTTACATGCTTTACTGGGCATGGCATGGAAATCTGGTGGTAGACAAAGGGTGTTGCACAGAATCTTGAGCCTTGACGCCCAGGGACAGTAGAGAATCTTGATGCCCAGGGACAGTAGAGATCCAACTGAATGACTCAGATAAATAGTTTTGGTCCCTTGGTTATAAGAAATTGGTTTTATTTAAATGGGAAAACAAATAAACAGATTCACCAGTCCCTGGGGTTTATTACAGGGTGAGGAGTAAAATTGTGTGGTAGCCTCTGGCACCGCATTAGTGGAACTGAGCCTGCCGCCACAAGGTCCTTGTATAGACTCTCACCCAAATGCTCAGTTTCACAGTGAGGTGGGATTTGCAGTGGCAATACACTCAAAGAGCCACAATTCCAGCAAATCACCTGCCTTTCTTTCTGAACTATTTGCTCTTTCATTTATGGATGTACGTGTGTGTTATGTTGGGGGGGGGGGGTTAAAGCAAATTTTCTCACCATATAATTTGGCGCTGCTCCACGTTTGGGTAATGAGAGAGTTTGTTGTGCCTGTGATGAGGAAAATGATTTAAATGTTTTTTTAATAACTTAGCAGGAGCAAGTGTTGAAATTGCTGTAATGAAATAATGACAGGGGAGCCTCTCGTCCTGAACATACTGTGGCAGTGGAAAACATGGGGTTCGTTGGTTTCATTTTTGCTTCTAATTTCCACTCTCTGGGTTATTCTGTCATGCCTTTTCGTCTGCTTTGCTGTTAATAATCAAATGGAGCTTGAAGGTGCAGCCTGGCTTCAGGATGAGAGACAGCCACTGAGCCCAGGGAAGTATAGTGTGGTGGTTATCTTATATTGTGATTTACATCTAAAGCAGGATGCAGTCTCTGCCTGGAAAACTTTATAGTCTAACAAGATGAAATGTAGAAAGTGTAGGGGAAAAGGGATACAAGTTACCAATGATGACTGGTCATGATTTGATGATACAATATTGATAAATCAAGGTGGTTTTTTTTTAATTAGATATGTAGACTATCCCCATGTACGCCCATACTTGCCGTTACTGAATTGGCTAATTTCTTGTAAACATCATGGTAGGAGTAGATCTTCAAGAGGGATTTGAACATAACATCAAAACCTAAGAACAGCCATACTGGGTCAGACCAATTGTCCACCTTTTCCAGTATCCTGTCTTCCTACAATGGCTAATGCCAGTTGTGTTAGAGGGAGTGAATAGAATAGGCAGTCATCGAGTGATTCATCGACTGTCATCCACTCTCAGCTTCTTGCAGTCAGGGGCTAGGGACACTCAGAACATGGGGTTGCATCCCTGACTATCTTGGCTAATAGCCATTGGTGGACCTATTCTCTACGATCTTATCTCATTCTTTTTTTAACCCTGTTATCATTTTGGCCTTCACAACATCACCTGGCAATGAGTTCCACAGATTGACTGCATTGTGTGAAGAAGTAATTCCTTTTGTTCCTGCTGCCTTTTAATTTCATTGGGTGCTGCCTGATTTCTGTGTTATGTGAAGTAGTAAATAACACTTCCTTGTTCACTTTCTCTACACCATTGACAATTTTATAGACCTCTATCATATCCCTTCTTAGTAGTCTCTTTTGTAAGATGAACAGTCCCAGTCTTTTTAATCTCTCCTCATATTGAAGCTGTTCTATGCCCTTAATAATTTTTGTCACCCTTCTCTGTACCTTTTCCAATTCTAATATATCGTTTTTGAGATGGGGTGACCAGAACTGCATGTAGTATTCAAGATATGGGAGTACCATGGAATACCATGGATTTATATTATCTACCCTTTCTTCATGGTTCCTAATATTCTGTTAGCTTTTTTTGACTTCCACTTCATATTGAGCAGATGTTTTCAGATAACTATCCACAAGGACTCCAAAATCTCTTTCCAGAATGGTAGCAGCTAATATAGTTCCCATAATTTTGTATGTATAGTTGATGTTATGTTTTCCAGTGTGAGGTACTTTTCATTTATCAACGTTGAATTTTATCTGCCATTTTGCTGCTCAGTCAGCCAGTTTTATGAGATCTCTTTGGAACTATTCAAAGTCTGCCTTGGACTTGACTATTCTGAGTAATTTTGTATCATCTGCAAATTTTGCCACCTCGCTGTTTACCCCTTTTTTCCAGATCATTCATGAATAGGTTGAACAGCACTGGTCCCAGTACAGACCCTTGGGGGACATCACTATTTACCTCTCCCATTGTGAAAACTGTCTGTCTGTCCTTTGTTTCCTGTCTTTTAACTAGTTACTGATCAATTAGAGGACCTTTCTGCTTCTCCCATGACTGCTTAGTTTGCATAAGAGCAGTTGGTGAGGGACTTTGTTGAAGGCTTTCTGAGGGTCCATGTACACTATATCCACGGGACCACCCTTGTCCATGTTTGCTGACCCCCTCAAATGAAGGGAGGGTAGTGACCTAGCAGACCAGGTCAGGGAGGATGGTCGATACATAAGGAGTGGGGGGTAGAAGAACATACTGAGGTGTTGTGTTGGAAATGGACAGATGGTGTCTGCAAGACTAGCATTGTTATCAGAGCAGAAGTGACATGCAGACAGACCCGGGTGGTTAAGTAGGGGAGGGAGTTGAATTATGCAGGGCCCAGAAAGCTGTGTTCTATTTCTGTGTTTGCCATTGACTCGCTTTGTCTCTTCACTTATTTGCAAAATGATATGGTAGTCGTGATCTCGCTATCATCATTATGAGGTAGTCCCTCCTTTTTGCAAAGCACTTTGAGATCCTCAGGTGAAATGTGCTCAGGAAGTGTCAAGCATCCTTGTCAATAACATGGCTGAGATGAGGTGTCTTGCTCTCTTTCTTCTCCCCACATCTTTTATGCAGGGCACTTGGTGCCAGAGCAATGAACTCTAGAGACGCGGATGAGCCCTTGCAAAATCAGCAGATAGCCAGTCAAAATATTCAGCTCAGTGTAGTCAAGGAGCTGGAATCAAGTGTCTGCTTGAATGGATTAACAGCTCAGTTTCTCATGTCAGACCACATCAGGACAATCCTGTCCTTTTTTTGGCACTGGAGTAAAGGTGCTGACTGTAATGCCTGCATAGCTAACAGAAATTAGTTAATTTCACCTGGTTTCATATATTGGCGTCTTCATACAGTTTAATGCACAAAAGCAATAAAAGGAGGATAGGAAAGCACTTGTTTTGCCCATATAATGCATGGTAGGTCTGGACATTTGTTGGATTCTGAGGGTTTTGTGGAATTATCCATAACAATTGGCTGCTGAAAATTGTGTAAGTAGGCAAATAGATATGACAGTAAAGAACAGATGAGCAAACCTCACAGAGAGACTCGAGCTGCAAAGAGAAACCCTGGGCTGTATGACAGGCTGATAAAGATCGGTGACTCCAAAGATCAGAACAGTGGATTCGGCCCTGTAATGTGATGAGCATTTTCCACATCCTTTAAGGAACTCAGGGTGCTCAACCCCATGAGAGTTGAGGGCACTTAGCAGCAACTCACAACCAGATTTGCAACAAATGGCAAGTTTGCCTCCAGTGAGAACTCTAACCCCATAAAGTAGTTCTACCTCTCTGAAGCCCTCTTGCCTTCATGCCCCAAGTTGATTGTACAGAAATTAGGCATTGGAGAGGCAACTGCTGTGTTGTTTATAGCCCAGTCTTTGCCTAGTATAGTTAACAATGGGAATACAAAGGCGGTTATAAGTGTCAATACATGCCCCGTGATTTTTTTTTTGCTTATGTTCCTGTAATTTTGCATTTTTTTGTAAATTCCCACTTACTTTTATTATAATAATAAATAACAGCAGTCATCACACAATCTCAGCCATTTTGTGATTGACACCATTCCTCACTTAGATCAATACCAACAGCTCCTTTCTCCTGGCTTGTCTCATAAATGCTTGATAAAATGTAGCCTCCAACTCCTCCTTGGTTTGTTTTCACGAACCAGGCTTTCGTGAAAGGAAAATGAAAATGGAAGTGGCATAGAAAACTGAGTACAGTAATTGCTTTTTCAATCAACTTTAGAGAGCTGCTGTAGGAAGAAAAATATCAGAGCCTTTAAATATAGATGATATTTATTTTTTCAGTTTATTGCAGCAAAATGTTTATGTATCTTTCCTGTGCTTAGTGAATGACTAAGAAGCTAGCATAAGATGATATAGGTAGGTTTGGTCAATAAAACATGTTTTTGTTTGACCCTTTTGCTGCCCTTTTCTTAGACCTTCACCTAAATGGATTGCTGCGATTTTCCTTGATTGGCTTTTATAAATGTGTTCTGTGTAAAATATGTAGCGGCTGCTAATATAGAGTGAAATCCTCAAGTCCTTATTCAGTCTTTAATCAGCTCTCACTTATTGAATTCAATGGAGGTTTGCAAGGGTACAGACTGAGAAGAGGAAAGAACTTCAAGATTTGACCTCTGTTTTAAGTGTGTACAGACAGTTTTGTGCATGACAAAGTTAGGAAATCAGGAAAAGTGTGTGTAAGTAAAAGTAACACAAAGAACAGAATTACCACCACCAAGAGCACATGAATTCTTTAAGGACAAGATCTTGGGCTCCTGCAAATATATTTCTTAATAAAGAACCAGGAAAGAGAAATACAAACTCTGTGATGTAGGGTGCTGTCACTTGAAAAGTATTGGGGATTGATGAAGTCTCTGGCCCACTGCTCATGTGCCACTGTCTTGGCTCTCCCCCCTGAAAGCATGGAATCGCAGCGGCTGCTTTAGAAGTTGTAAAGGCTTTGCATCGCATATACATACTCAAAGGCCTGGGCTACACTTGTGAGGGGGTGGGGTTCGAACTAAGATACACAACTTCAGCTACGCTAAAGTCGAAGTATCTTAGTTCGACTTACCTGGCCATCCTCACAGTGGCGAGTCAACCACAGCAGCTCCCCCGTTGACTCCGCTTACTCCTCCTGCCAAGGTGGAGTACTGGCGTCGATCCCCAAGAGATCAATCACTTCCCCCCAATCTGGCGGGTAGTGAAGACGTACCCAAAGAAGCCGTTTCAAATAAAAAGCAAATCTTGTAAAACTTCGAAAATGACAGCAGCTGCTTTGAATGTAGAACTTTTAAATTATACATTTTTTAAATTTAAAAACCAATGCTTGAGCCATTGGCGTGGGATGTTCCAGATCAAGACTGTGGCGCTTTTGCAGAATTGTGTGAAGGGCCCAGCACTGGAAGTTAGGATTGAGGTACATTGGTAAAGCTCTGTGAGAGGCTCAGAACTGGAACAGGAGATGTTCTAGCCCAAGATTGAGATGCATTGGCAGATGTGTGAAGGAATTTGGCAGAATGCCTGCTGTGCTATGCTAGGCTTTCACCATGGCTATAAATAATATTTTCCTGAGCACACAAGCTCACTCTCTCTTAACGTAGGAATAATGAGATTTCCAGATCTCCCGTACGTCTTTTATGCGTAAGTCAAATGTGTGCCAGTGAAAGAAGATTAAATGTATTCTGTTTTATGGGTCTCTGTTTTAGGCAACCACAAAATTATAGTGATGGGTTGATGAATTGCAGTATTCTGACTGATTATTATTTAATGTATTTTACCAACATCTGGATAAGACTTAGATATTGGCATTAGGGAAATCCCTCTGTTTTTATCGTAGTACATAATAATAGGCTTAATTCCAGTTTGGTTCAGTACTAATAAGCACTATTTTATTTGTTTCTTTTAATTTTATAACTAACCTGTTTTTAAAAAAAAAACAAACAAAAAAGTGCTTCTTCTTGGATTCATAGATTCCAAGGCCAGAAGGGACCATTGTGATCAGCTACTCTGACTTCCTTTATAACACAGGCCATAGAACTTCCCCAAAATAATTGCTAAAGCAGATTTTTTTTAGAAAACCATCCAGTCTTGATTTAAAAATTGTCCATGATGGAGAATCCACCATGACCCTCAGTAGATTTTCAACGGTTAATTATTCTCACTGTTCAAAATGTATGCCTTGTTTCCCGTCTGAATTTGTCTAGCTTCAACTTCCAGCCATTGGATTGTATTTTACCTTTCACTGCTGGATTTAAGAGCCCATTGTTAAATATTTGTTCCCCATGCAGATACTTATTGACAGTAATCAAGTTCTCACCCCGCCCCCACCCCACAACTCCCTTTGTTAAGCTCTTTGAGTCCATCACTTTGATCATTCTCATAGTTCTTCTTTGAACCCTCTCCAATTTATCAAAAACCTTCTTGAACTATTGGCACCAGAAATGGGCACAGTATTCCAGCAGCAGTCACACAAGTGCAGAAGTAACCTCTCTATCCCTACTCAAAATTCCTGTTTATGCACCCCAGGTTCACATTAGCTTTTTTGGCCACGGCGGCACACTGGCAGTTCATATTCAGCTGGTTATCCACCATGATCCCAAAATCTTTTTTCGGAGTCACTGCTTCCCAGGATAGAGCCCTCCATCTGGTAAGTAGAACCTACATTCTTCTGTGAATCTTTGCCAAAAGCAGGTTTTGCTTTGTTGCATTCTTTGAACAAGAATAGGACACGAGGGCAGCCAAGGATCCTTGTCTCAAACAGCAGGATCCTTTATTACCAGAAGTTTTGCCATTGTCTTCAGTGGCACCAGGGTTTTACCCAAGGAATCTTCAGGTCTCAGTGAAGGATGTTCAGAAGGATTCCTGGGGAAGTGGAGACATACAGTTCAGGGCTTCAATACACTTGGCCTATTACTCTGTCTTCAATGTCTAGGAACAGACTGTCTACCAGCAAGGTCTGACCATTGGTTTGGTTAGTGCAGTATTGTGCCACACTAAATTGTCCAACAGATCCATCTCGTTTGGTATCCTTCCTCCAAGAGTGGCCAGTGAGGAAGATGATAAAATCTACAATGTTCCTGGCTAACAGTGAAAGTTCTGTGCATTCGAAGGACACTTTATGCTGATGCCTGAAATTTGATTCCTCTATTTTCCCCTACCTGAAAACTCCACGCAGTAACGGATTGATCTCCAGTGTAATGATTTCCTCAGGCCAACTACACTGCCTGAAGTTATAGTTAGAACAAACAAAAGGAAATACAACTGCCATTCTAAATTTACCTGTTCTTTTAAAAAGAAAGATCACCTACTTTATATGTGTTCATTTACAATCAAAATAGAAGATAAAGAGCAAAATATAAGTTTTGCTCATTTCTAATTGATGCCACTTAAAGTTCAGTGTCACTTATAATGGTGCAGCCTAGCTCAGGCTGGGCTGTTGTCTACTGAGAATCTGGGGGGGGATAACTTTCTGAAGAGATCAGCACCCATCACTGCCATTGGAATTAACAGGATATGCAAGCACTTGGCACCTCTGAAAATCAGTACATTACATTTAGAAACCTTTCAGGTAAGTGTCCTGCTGCTTGCTCCTATTCAGTCTTTAAACTTTCAAACAATGGTTTTGAACGACAGCAGCAGCACCCAGACTGTGACAGGTGCATCCATGTGACAAAAATGCTCCTGAAAAGACCCCTGATAATTATCATCCCTCCTGGTGACATCTAAGCTCACTGGAAGTAGAGCATTTAGGAACACAGCAATTCTCATACTGTATCAGATCCGCAATCTAATATAGTATCCTGTCTCTGACCGTGGCCAGTAGCAGATACTTCAGATGAACCTCGCAGTAGCACACGTGGGATAAGATGTTTCCTCAACTCTACATTAGGTCTCATCCTGGTCTCTAATGGTTAGAGATTGACTTAATCCATGAAGCAGAAGATTTAATTTAATATCACTGCTGAAATGTTTGTTATATTTATAACAACTCTGGATATTCTTGATATCCATATACATGTCCAAACCCTTTTTGAATCTTGCTAAATTCTTGGCTTCAGTGACTTCCTGTGACAGTAAATTCCACAATCTAACTGCATGCTGGGTTGAAAAGTATTTCTTTTTATCAGTTTTGAATTTCCCACTGTTTAATTGTATTGAATATCCCCTTATTTCTTGAGACAGGGCGGATCAGATTCACTTTCCTCATCTGTCTTCTCTGTTCCGTTCATTTTTAAGCACTTTTATCATGTTCCCTCTTATTCGACTCCTTTCTGAGGTGAACAATTCCAGTCTTTTCAGTCTCTTCATGTGAGACTTTTCTTGGGTCCTTGATCATTCTTATCACCATTCTCTGAACTCCTTCTAGTTCAGCAATATCCTTTTGATATGGCATGAAAAGTACTGCACACAGTATCCAGGTGAGGCCACACCACGTATAAAAGCAGAATAGTATTGTCATATCATTCATTATCCCATTTCTTATGCGTTCTAACATTGTTAGCTTTTTTTGACCGCAGCTGCACATTGAACAGAGATCTTCATTGAGCTATCTACAATGACACAAGTCCCTTGAGCTGATACAGTTGATTCAGAACCCTGTTAGGTGTATAAGTAGTTTATTTTTTCCCTCCACTGTACATTACTTCACATTTATCGACATTGAATTTCATTTGCCATCATGTTATCCATTCACCTGGCTTGGTTAGGTTTGTCCGAAGCTCCTCATAGTCCCCTCTAATCCTGACTAACCTAAATAATGTTGTATCATCTGCAGATTTTGCTACCTCACCCCTTTTCCAGATCATTAATAAATGTAGTAAACAACATGGGACCTAGTACAAACCTTACTGCACTTGTTATTAACTTTTGACCATGATGAAAACTGCCCATTTAATCCTACACTTTGCTTTCTGGCTCCTACCCACTTTTTTGGTCCATAACAATACTTTGCCTCTTGTTCCATGACCACTAGTAGCTTCCTGTGCAAGACTTTGTCCTAGGGCTTTGGGAGCTAAATATATTTATTCAGCAATAAGAAGAACTTGTTTTCAAAGGACTCAGACTAATTGGCGGCCACTATGCAGCTTCTGTGTCACAAAAGTGGTGCTCTCAGCAACTATAAATGGTAAACATCCACAGTTTCATCACAGGGTCTGGTGTGTTTTCGTGATTGATTCCTTCAAGACCTCAACCTCCGCTACATCCATTCTGCACCAACCTGTTCAGGCTGCACCCTCGTAGTTTTGAAGTTCTCAGTCTGAATGTGAATGGGGAGCAAGATGACAGCTGGGAAAAGGGGAACTCCAGGGTGAAGGCGGGAATCATTTGACACTGGGGTATGGATGTGTTCTCCCCAGTCTCTTCCTCCACCAGACTTTGTTTCCAGATGCTGTCATTCAGCGCCTGGTGGGTGAGGCTGTCTCAGATGAATCTGCCTTCCCCGTGCTCTGTTATAGCCTGAGAGCAAAGAAAGGAGTGTAAGAGAGGAGGTTCAGTTTAGATCTGACCCACTCTGGTCACACCTGATAAAACTGCAAGGGAAAGGCAATTGGAGCTGGCAGAATTCAGTTCACTCCTTCCATGTAGTTGTCCACTGTTTTAGTTAGGAAACACTGCTCTGCTCTCTGGGCCTGCAAGTGAATCTCTGATCTCAGTAGACACTTGAAAATGTAAGGCCATCTTACTGTCACCATATTTCTCTTCACTGGCTTTCCCCTTCCCCCATATTGGTCTCACTCCGCAAGAAGTGAAGGAGGTAGCTTTTCTGGAAGGAGAACAATAATATTTTCCTTTTATTCAGACCCCTCCTCCCACAGTTTAGACCTCACTTTGAGCTGACCCTCTTTATAGTATGTTGAAAGATGGCTGGATGCAGCTCCTCAATGGCACAGTGAGGAAAGGGATTCACTCCTTTGGGATACCAAGCACTTCCTCCACTCTCGTCAGTGCAGAGCTTGCACCCCTAGGAGCTTCTCCTATTAGCAAGGGAGCACACTTCATGTTGATCTCTGTCCTTCAAACGACAGCACAACATGCTGCAACCGTTCTGCTTAGCCTACTAGGCCGTGTCCTTGGTGTGAAATTCCCCTTGCTGCTTCTGTAATACAGTGAGTACGTTTCAGGCTGAAAATAAATTTCACACACGCATTTTGTTTGTCATCTGTTTATTTTTGAACTCTTGGGTTTGGCAGTACTGCCGTTTGAGGAGCATCTTGTCAGACTCTGATGCATCGCTGTTCCAAACCCGTTCCTGAGCAGACTTTCAAGGTCTGCATGCGCTGACTCACAAATGCCATTTCACAATGGGATCGACTCCGCATCTGATGCGAAGTATTAAAAGGAGGGTGTTGTGGTTGCAGCATAGGACGAGGAGTCAGGATTCCCATGTTTTGGTAGGTGGGTTGGTTTTCCCACAGCTCTATCACTGACTTGCATGTTTTTGAGCAAGTCACTTACCCTTTCTGTACCTCCATTCCCCCATCTGTCAAATAGAGTTTTATCTGCCTTACAGGTACTTTGGGAGGCTTAATTCGTCAATTTGTGAAGCACTTTGAGATCCTTAGATGGAAGGTGACACAAGTGCAAAGTGATGGTGCTTTGTATGACACATCCTTGGCAACTGCTGATCCTTTTAAGCTCTTATAAGCATTTTTAAACAAACTGTTTCCTCCCTAATGTTGGTACAAACACGTTACCTTCTGTTCTGACCCAGCAACAGCACCGGACTGCTTTAAGCTTTGCTTCAACTTCAGAAATTGAGTCAACTGGCCTGCTTCATTTTGTCAACTCTCTTCCCTCATCCCAAGTGTCCCACTCCCAAAAAACACTGACCAAGCTCATTGCCTCTTCATCATCAAGGCTGCATTCCATCCAGGCCTCGTCTTTCTCTGGATAGCCGGAGTGCTCCACTCTCCAATACCCTTTTTAAAAAAGCCAAACAATTCATTGAGTTAGCATAATTGATACTCATCAATTGAATTGAGTTAAATCTGTTGCCATTGTTTTCACCTGCACATTGCTGAGAGAGGCAAATTTCTCCTCTGCTCTTGCTTCATTTTGAAGTACATGTCCCAGAGGTCGGAAGATGTTGCACCAATCTTGAGTGCCACCTGGCTCCCTGATAAGCTTTTGTTTTATGTGACTCAGTTGTTGGAGCAATCACTGCCCTTATCAGCATTGCATTGCCAGAGAGTCCTTGCAAATATGACAGCAGGCTAAAGACAAATTGTCTCCTTTCTCAGTTAATTTCTGTTTCCCAGCAGGGCTCTGGTGTGACCCTGCTGGGTTCGGAAATGCTGCTGTTTGGTTAATGGATGAATGTTTTGTGGATGAGTGTACCCGTGCTCTGCTGGCGCCAAGTTTGGCTTCCCCTGCTCTCTCGATTTGTCCCTTGCAGCCGGCATTGCTTAGACCTAAATGGATTTATTCACAGGACAGTAACTTGACTTTTCATTAGCATGGGGGAAATAATGGATGAGCAAAAGACAAAACAAAATGCTTAACACGGCTGTTACTCTGAAACCTGTCATTATGCAAGGCACTGCATTTAGCCGTATGGAGTGGAAATCTATCAACTGCATGAAAAAACTTGTACAGATACAGACAGACATCATCTTCCTTTCCCAATGCAAACAGATGGACATCGTACCAAAAGGACTGAAGGTAAAAAATCCATTACAATCTACATACCACACAGACTATGCTGACAGCTTGTACCACACGCTCTCAAAGAAACTGCAGAATCACCTGATCAACATCCTCTACAGCAAACAGGGAAAGATTAAGAATGAGCTCTCAAAAATGGATACTCTCATAAAAAACCAGCCTTCCACACAAACTTCCTCGTGGCTGGACTTTACTAAAACTAGACAAGCCATTTACAAGACACACTTTGCTTCTCTACAAAAGAAAAAGGACACTAAACTTTCTAAACTACTACATGCCACAAGGGGCCACAGCAATGGTTCCCTCAACCCACCCAGCAATATTGTTAACCTATCCAACTATACTCTCAGCCCAGCAGAAGCAGCTGTCCTATCTCAAGGCCTCTCCTTCTGCCCCTCCACCCCCACAAACATGATACAGTTCTGTGGTGACCTAGAATCCTATTTTCGACGTCTCCAACTCAAGGAATATTTCCAATATACCTCTGAACAACATACTAATCCACAGAGACCTCCCTACCAACACTACAAAAAGAAGGATTCTAGGTGGACTCCTCCTGAAGGTCGAAACAGCAGACTGGACTTCTACATAGAGTGCTTCCGCCGACGTGCACGGGCTGAAATTGTGGAAAAGCAGCATCACTTGCCCCATAACCTCAGCCGTGCAGAACACAATGCCATCCACCAGCCTCAGAAACAATTCTGACATCATAATCAAAAAGGCTGACAAAGGAGGTGCTGTTGTCATCATGAATAGGTTGGAATATGAACAAGAGGCTGCTCGGCAGCTCTCCAACACCACTTTTTACAAGCCATTACCCTATGATCCCACTGAGAGTTACCAAAAGAAACTACAGCATTTGCTCAAGAAACTCCCTGGAAAAGCACAAGATGAAATCCGCACAGACACACCCCTGGAACCCCGACCTGGGATATTCTATCTACTACCCAAGATCCATAAACCTGGAAATCCTGGGCGCCCCATCATCTCAGGCATTGGCACCCTGACAGCAGGATTGTCTGGCTATGCTGACTCCCTCCTCAGGCCCTACACTACCAGCACTCCCAGCTACCTTTGAGACACCACTGACTTCCTGAGGAAACTACAATCCATCGGTGATCTTCCTGATAACACCATCCTGGCCACTATGGATGTAGAAGCCCTCTACACCAACATTCCACACAAAGATGGACTACAAGCCGTCAAGAACACTATCCCCGATAATGTCACGGCTAACCTGGTGGCTGAACTTTGTGACTTTGTCCTTACCCATAACTATTTTACATTTGGGGACAATGTATACCTTCAGATCAGCGGCACTGCTTTGGGTACCCGCATGGCCCCACAGTATGCCAACATTTTTATGGCTGATTTAGAACAACGCTTCTTCAGCTCTCGTCCCCTAACGCCCCTACTCTACTTGCGCTATATTGATGACATCTTCATCATCTGGACCCATGGAAGAGAAGCCCTTGAGGAATTCCACCATGATTTCAACAATTTCCATCCCACCATCAACCTCAGCCTGGTCCAGTCCACACAAGAGATCCACTTCCTGGACGCTACAGTGCTAATAAACAATGGTCACATAAATACCACCCTATACCGGAAACCTACTGACCGCTATTGCTACCTACATGCCTCCAGCTTTCACCCTGACCACACCACACGATCTATCGTCTACAGCCAAGCTCTGCGATACAACCGCATTTGCTCCAACCCCTCAGACAGAGACAAACACCTACAAGATCTCTATCAAGCATTCTTACAACTACAATACCCACCTGCGGAAGTGAAGAAACAGATTGATAGAGCCAGAAGAGTTCCCAGAAGTCACCTACTACAGGACAGGCCTAACAAAGAAAATAACAGAATGCCACTAGCTGTCACCTTCAGCCCCCAACTAAAACCCCTCCAACGCATTATTAAGGATCTACAACCTATCCTGAAGGTTGACCCAGCACTCTCACAAATCTTGGGAGACAGGCCAGTCCTTGCCTACAGACAGCCCCCCAACCTGAAGCAAATACTCACCAGCAACCACATACCACACAACTGAACCACTAACCCAGGAACCTATCCTTGCAACAAAGCCCGTTGCCAACTGTGCCCACATATCTATTCAGGGGACACCATTACAGGGCCTCATAACATCAGCCACACTACCAGAGGCTCGTTCACCTGCACATCCACCAATGTGATATATGCCATCATGTGCCAGCAATGCCCCTCTGCCATGTACATTGGTCAAACTGGACAGTCTCTACGTAAAAGAATACATGGACACAAATCAAATGTCAAGAATTATAACATTCATAAACCAGTCGGAGAACACTTCAATCTCTTTGGTCATGCGATCTCAGACCTAAAGGTCACAATATTAAAACAAAAAAACTTCAAATCCAGACTCCAGCGAGAAACTGCTGAATTGGAATTCATTTGCAAATTGGATACAATTAACTTAGGCTTGAATAGAGACTGGGAGTGGCTAAGTCATTATGCAAGGTAACCTATTTCCCCTTGTTCCCCCCCCCCCCACCGCTCCCTGACATTTGTGTTAAACCCTGGATTTGTGCTGGAAATGGCCCACCTTGATTATCATACACATTGTAAGGAGAGTGGTCACTTTAGATAAGCTATTACCAGCAGGAGAGTGGGGTGGGAGGAGGTATTTTTTCATGCTTTGTGTGTATATAAAAAGATCTTCTACACTTTCCACAGTATGCATCCGATGAAGTGAGCTGTAGCTCACGAAAGCTTATGCTCAAATAAATTGGTTAGTCTCTAAGGTGCCACAAGTCCTCCTTTTCTTTTTGCAAATACAGACTAACACAGCTGTTACTCTGAAACCTGCATATTTTGTGCAATCCATAACTGCCTGGGAGAACTCTGAAAGATACTGGAGAGAGCCATCTGTTCTGGAAGTGGCGACTGTCAGGGAATCATAGAAGTTAGAGATGGAAAAAGATCTATTCAGCCCATCCTCCTATAAAAGCAGGATTGCCCCTGACTGCATGTGTTCCAGTGCTTTGGTCAGTCAAGTCTTAAGTATCCTGAGCAATGGAATTTCCATCATTATTAGACATGGCTTGTAATGAATTGACCCAATAGGTCTCTTCCGTCTCTGATTTCTATGAATTTTTTTCTTTGAAGAGGGTGAGGGGAAAAGACTGACCTCTTACACATGTTCAAGCAGAGCTTATGAGTATTTCTAAAACTTGGGTTTACAAGCATGCAGCCCTTGGAGTTTCTTCACTCTGGGTTATACGGTGGATAGTAACTAAACTGTAGCGTAAGAGCTGACTTCCAATCATTCTTATTCACTGCAGCGAGTTCACACGGGAACATTCATCACTAGATGGTAGACACTGTGAACTGCAATTGAACAATGGTTTGGTTTCTTTTTTTGGTTGATTTGGGCATTTTCTGAGCCGGTGGACAGATCCTGTTGTCAAAGTGGCATAGTTTGTAATTGGGGTGCTGTGTCCAAGAGTATAACCCAGTATCCATTATGCTATGGGAGGAGAGAGTGTGGTTAGAAGAGAGGACTAAAGGCTTTTGCTCTGTGGAGGGTAGGCGTGAGGTGGATGTCTCTCTGCCTGCAATGCAAGGGAGGAAGAGGAGGAGAGTAAATTGTTTGATTCCACTAAGAAGGAGGCTTGTCTGCTGTGTTCTGTGCTTGTGGCTTCGTATCCTGGCCTGTGACCCAGTCTGTCTACCCCCCTGGGCTAAGAGTTCCTGTCTGGTCTTTTATGGCAGTTCCGCTACTGCTGGGATCATATATAATGTCTGTCTTGACATCAGGATGAATGCCACCAAGCATTCTGGTACATCCTATCCGTCCTGTCACGAGCGGGTGGAGGAGGGGGCAGACATGAATGAAACAAAAAAGTTCCCATTACATGTCTAGTTCAGAGTTTATCTATAGTAAGAAATGTTTCTCAGTGTGTATACTTTTAGCATGCAAAACTGAGAAAAATGACCTGACTTTTAATACAAACATTTATCAACAGGTTTTCCTCCAAACCAGATTTGTTTTCTTTCTGAAGGCGTTCTCCTCCCCTCATCTCCAATTTGAATGCCGATTTGACAATAAATCTGTTTCAGCAGGGTTCATGCCCCATTTGTAGTAATTTTTCAGCAAACTTTTGAGAGATTTGAGTTTTACCAACAGTTTTAAGCTTGTGCATTCAAGTATTCACCTCTAAGGCAGGAGTATGTCTTGTATGGGATGGCACCCTGCTAATTAACACAGCAATGGCACAGCATTCCCAGAACTCGTCACCTGAGCTCTGGCCCAGAGGTGATTAAATGAGCCAGACAATGACCTGAATGCACTATTCAGGGATCTAGGACTGATCATACACATAGTTGCTTTGTGTCAGTGGCTGATGTTGATGACTGAAAATTACAGACCATAAATGCATCACATATTTTATATGGGATGGCTCTTGTTTCTTAACACAAACACCTTGCCAGAGATCCGGCATAGTTCGTGAGTAAACCAGAGAAGGCGCTATATCCACACCTTTTCGCAGCTAGGATGGCTTATGCACATGCATTTATCTTGATCCAGATTCTGATACCATTACTCACATTGAGAAGCACCTTATTTTGCAAATGTTCCCACAATGAGATGACTTATGGAGTGATATGCTATTCAACGTGAGTAAGGTTTGCTGAATCTGACCATTTGTATATATGTGGCAAGAGAAAATACCATTTAAACTCTGCACATACCCCATAAATCTTACAGTCTCCTAGGGAGCGGTAGTAATTACTCTAAGATCTGGTGGCTTCTTCTGTACCATTTCTCGATCATAAGAGTTATGTTCGTTGAATCAGAACAGGAGCACCATGTGGGTTATGTAACCAAGCATCACTAACTGATGCAGCTTGAATACAGGCTATGAGATAGTCCAAGCAAACTGTTGTCGACCTTTTTCACAAAATAATCCAGTAATTAAATGCAAAGAAAATCATGATCTGCTCGGTTGTTCGATGTGTAGAACACCAGACTACATGTATTGAGTAAATTCCCCTTCATATCTGTTCATCCCTAAAACCCGCACACAAGTTTTTCTCCCCTTCCATGACTTTTTGGCGGAGTGTTAGGATGTTAAAAATCCATCTGGTATGTTGTTAACCCAGGGATGGCCAAGTTGTGCTAGTATTTTTCTCTGAACCATCAGCAAGTGCAGCTGATTGGAAACAGTCACCACCAACTAGCCGTTATCCTAGCTGCGGGAAATGCAAAAAGTCAACAAGGGGTATAAATGGTAAAAAGTCTATACGAATTTTGTGTTCTGTGGTCTGGTTATGTAGGAGGTGACACTAGAATCAAAGTGATCCTTTCTGGACTTAAAATCTATGAATTAAATGCAGACAGCTTTAACACCCGAATATGTCAGAAGGCTAAGGGAATTTGGGTTGGTATTTTTTGTAATATGTTTTTTCTTTTTACGCTAAGTACTGTACAGCCCTGCTCACTACTTAGTAACCTGTCTGTTTACTTACAAACTAAATTGTGCATGGAAAGGACAGAGAAAGTATTGCTGATTACATTCAGAAGAGCTGTGTCCAGTGCTGGTCAGACCATATTTTGTTGAAACTGAAACATTTCACAGACCTGTTGGTTTTGACATTTTCATAAGGAAGGGAGTGGGGTGGGGAAACCGACTCTCACGCTATATAGCCTCACAAGTAGGTCACTGGTCTGGGGGATGGGAGACTCAGATTCACAAACTGCTCTAAATCAAGCAGACACCCACCCATCGTGCTTCGGTCCGAAAACAGACATTTTGACACAATTCAGTTTTTGTGAAAACGTTTGCAAGGTTTTGGTTTTTGATCCAGTGCAGAACGAGAACTAATTTTGAAACCTCAAAAGTTTCAGCAAAACGGAATGGTCATCCTCCAGTCAGCTCTAGGATTGTCTTTGTTTGCGGGCACTGGGGTGTAAATAAAGATCAACATAAACATGTAGAACCCAACTGCTCCTACCTGAGGGCGACGCTCCAGGAGATGTTAGTTGTTGATGGCCCATTAGTCATAGCTGTCAATGATAATCTCCAGGCCCTACTCTGACAGGACCAGACTGTGTGTGGCAACATGTTATAACTGGAATAATTGTAAAAAGAGATTGGCAAAAGTGTAACTGTCTGCTGAGTTATAGATCTGTATCCAGAGAATACAGCTGATGTTTGGCTTTTGAAAAGTGTATTGGGGTATCTTTATACTTGTTTTCCTTTCTCTCCTCTCAGACATTCTCATTTTAAAGAAAGACTACTGCAGATTTGCCCTGAGCTATTGTAATCGCTCTTTTGTTTCTTGCTTTTTTTTTTAATAAACGAATTAAGACTTCTTGCGCAAAGCCATTTTTCGAGTGGTTGCCATTTAAAAACTATCAACATATACATCCTGTGGTGATTAAATATACTGTGGTCTTTGTTATTTTTTAATCAAAATACAGAAAACATCACAGAAATGTCTCAATAAAAGATATGACTTCACCCACCTTGTTTCTCTAATATCCTGGGACCGACACGGTTATAACTACACTGCAGATGCCAATGCTGATATTTTGTAGGGTCTCCCACTGTAATTTGAATCCATTTTAACCATCCCAGGACCCTCTTGTATGGCTCTGCTTTATCCCCATTCCCTCAGATGGAATCCTTCCCACATGGAAACTTCAAAACACTGAACAGTATTTGAGGCATGTTTGGGTTAATGAAGATTAAGAGGCTTGATAGACAGAAAATTGAAACACCCAGCTGTCAGGTGAAGTCTGAGTGACCTGTGCCTCTAGGGTCCATCCAGCCTTCCTCACTAGTGACTTTATCCTCACTTGTCCACCCAAGAGTATGCATTTACAAATGAGACTCTTTGAAATAAGATAACTGACAATCTCTCCAAACCCTGACAAATGATCTCTGTTAATTTAGGGGAGGTGGCTTCTTACTGACCTCAAAACTCAGCTGGGCTAATTTCTAGAGCTGTGTGGAACTGATAGATTCTTTTTTTGCCATTTTGTTTCAGATGATCTTTCACCCTCTGAATTTCAATTAGCTTCAGGTTGAAGCTGGATCATAGTCATTCTCTAGGCCTTTGTATTGGTGCCTGTCTGGGTGCATGCATCTCACAAGGTAGCAGCCATTTCTTTTTTGCCCCAGGCCCTGTCATGACACATTCTCATTCTGTTTTTCCAGTTTTCCACTCTTAAAAAATGAAGCACTGTGCATGCGCTAAGTAGTAGTGTCCTTGTGACTCTTGTGTGTGTGTTGTCTGTATGATTAATTGTTCAGTGTGCTCTCGTTTTTCTTGCTGTTAAACATTTGGTTGAGGGTCTTCCATTTTGTTCATTGGGCCTGGTCGTGGCTGGTCCTGTGCTTAGAGGGAGAGGGGATGCAATGAGCCTTCTCCTTGTGTACATCCATGCACAAGAGCCAAGAGGAAGAATGGCCTTGTGATTAAGGCACTGGACTGGGACTCAGGGGCACTTGGGTTCAATCCCTGGCTCTGCCACAGATTCTCTTTGTGACCTGGGGCAAGGCATTTAGTCTCTCTGTGTCTTGGTTCCCCATCCATACATAGGGGATAACAGCACTGCCTTATCTCAAAGAAGTGTTCTGAGGATAAACTGTAAATACATGAGAGGAGCTCAGACACTGCATTCATGGAGCCATATAAAAATCTGAATCGACGGAGACTTTTGCACTCCCTGAGTACAAAGATAAACCCTACCCTGGCTCCATCAGGTGTTCTGGTTGTAAAGGGTACAATGAACTGACAGGGCCATCAGCCAGCTTTTGTCAAGTGCATGTGTCAAGTTTGCTGTCCCCCACCCCACCAGAGGAGTTCTGCGTCCCTCACTGGTGCCCCCCCAAAAGCAGTAAAATTGAAATTCCTGTGCACACCCCTGCCAGCAGCTGATTAAAGTGACTCAGAATAGAGCTCCTTCCAAACAGGTGTATTGAGTAGCTCCTTCCAAACAGGTCTATTGAGTGTTCACCCAAAGGTGCACTGCAAGCACATCAATGGTTAAAACCCCAGAAGGACTGCATGCCTAGGTCTTGCCTAAAGGTCAGTGCTTCTCTCAAAGTTTAGGCAAGTCTAGCTGCCTCAGACACATCCTGCAGGGCCTGTCTCAGACCGACTGACCGACCCTTCTGCCTTCTCTGCCTCTTTGTGTCTTTCCATCAGTGTTTCTCCTCCTGAGCAGCTTCTGGGGACTCAGTGAACTGAGGTTTGCACTCCAAACACTTGCAAAATAGGCCCTAATGGATTGAAAAGTGAGGGATAAAAGTGCAAGCTATGGTTTATTATTTTCTTTTCTTTATTTTGGGTTACGGGATATAATCTGATTTGAAAGTGTAACCCGCAAGGTTGTGTCTTTATGTCTGTTTTCTATGTAACTTGTATATGTTTGTTTTCCCTTGCTGTTTCATCTTTGAATCTCTGATTTTTCTATTAAAAAAAAAATTTTTTTCTTTACTTTTATTCCAAGCAGCAGGTCTCTGGTCTGCAAACGGTGTGACGTGTGCATACCAAAGCAAGCTGGTATCTGGGAGGGGAGGCTGGTTTCATGCCTTCGGGATGACGAACCAGAGGGGAGAGGTCAGAGTGTTTGGTAGATAAGTACTCAGGGAGGATGGATTTGGGGAGACTCAGGACTGGAAGGGCTGTTGGCATCACCCTGCAAAGAGTAATTAGGCTGGTGGGAGCCACTGGGAGACTTTTATGCTTACAGTCTGGCTACTAGTGTCTGGGATCTGAGCCAGAGCTGCACAGCACAAAGGCCCCCAACGTTACAGGGCAGGTAGTGAAAGAACTCTTTACTGGTCTGGGTGATCCCAAAACATCACATTGGCATTAAATCAGTTGATTTAACAGCTCATTTTGGGGGTTTAAATCTTCTGTTCTCCCTTTGGAGCATCTGGATTCTGATTGTCACACCCCTTCCTTTCTAGCTAGGGATTTGTTATTGGTTTAGTGTCCTTTTGGTCTTATGCTCCCAACCCTGAAAAAACAGACTGGCTACCTGGCTAGAGGTAGGGAGGTAGGTAGACGCTTCGCAATTAATAGCCCACCCAATGTTCTTTTTGAGGACACTTGAAGTATTTTGCCCAGGGATATATGTCATCTCTAGTCATTGTTTTGCTTCCTCTTTGTTCTTCATAACAGCCTTTTAAATTCAACTCCCGGTAGACAAAGGGAGGAATATCATCAAGCCAGTAAACTGAGGTAAATGTAGTAGTTTTAAAAAATAATACAGGCTATCTCCCTCATTCTCCATTGCTGAGATACCAGTATGAAAACATGTTTCAAAGAGTCTCACTCCACTCCCAGAATTTATGTTCTGCCTCTTAACATCATTAATTTCATGGGCCATATTCAATTTGTGCCATGCTGCCGTGTGGTAATGATGTTGTAAAGCAGATATTACAAAAGAGAAAGAAGCGTGCCACTCACTAGATGGAAAATAGTTTAATTGCCTTGAGTTTGTCTCTAAATTGGGAAACAGTGGTGTAAAATCCTAAAAAGAGCCACTTCTGCTGATGAGAATGTTCAGCTAGGTTAAAAAGGCACGGTAGTAGCTCCTGAGCTCCCGGAGACATGAACTCTGTGTGATACAACTGAGACGTGAGGCCTTTCAATACGACCCTGCTCAAATAAGTATCGATTAATAAAGGAAGAGCATGGCTTGTGCTTGCACTTTTGAGTGATATACAGTTATGCAACAGTAAAGAGGGTACATTAAGGGTAAAAGCTAATGACTTTTTTTGTGTGTGTAACACAGTAAAACCAGCATGAGCCTAAAGCTATTTCATCATGTTGCTAATGTCCCTGACAATATTCACTGGGTAGGAGTGAATGAATGGAAATCCATTTAGAGGAGTAAATTAAAATACCTTAAAAATGTCTTTAATAATAGTCAGCAGAACTCAGCAATATCATAAAAGTGAGAAATAGAAAAAGCTTATTAGGTTATCCAGTCCATTTCCCTGCAGGAGCAGCAGTGTTCCTTATACAGTTACTAAAGTATCATACAGACTATTATTATTTATTTGTACTACTGTAGTGCCTAGGAGCCATAGCCATAGACTGGGACCCCATTGTGCTAGGTGCTGTACAAACACAGAACAAAAAGACGGTTCATGCCCCAAAGAGCTTACAATCGAAGTATAAGACAAAAGACAACTGATGGAAATAGGTATATTGACAAGGGAGTACAAGGAAACAATGCGACAGTATTGGTCAGCATGATCAACAGTGGTCTCAGCACACCAGCAGCCTAACCATTACCGAGTTTTTTGTAGGCATCACAGCAAAGGAGAGTTTTAAGGAAGGATTTGAAGGGAGATGATGAATTAGTTTTGCTGGTGTTTACAGGGAGCTTCTCCCAAATGTGAGGGGCAGAATGGGAGAAAGCATGAAGGGTTTTGTTTGAAAACTTACCAAGTGGGTGATGGAGGCTGGCCACATGGGCTGATTGGCAGTAGAAGTCAACCTTGTGCTACTCCGTGAGAGACGATAAGTAAAGTGGGTTTTAGGCCATGAAGGGCCTAGGAACTGAAGAAAAGTAGTTTATGTTTGATATGACAGAAAAGAGGGACCTAATGGAAGGATGCAAAGAGAAGAGAGACATGCTCATAATGATGGCTAGGAAAATTACCCTTTCAGAATACTGTGGCTGCATGCATATGATTTAAATGTCCCAAATGATGGCCTGTCCACCACTTCCCCTGGGAGACTATTCCACAACCTAAGAACACACTGCTCTGTCAGAAAGTTTCCCCTGGCATTCAGCCTAAATTTTCCCTTTTCTAAATGTCTTATGTGCATATTTCATGTTTGCATTGTGGGAGAGAATGCAGGAAAATTACTATGAGAACCTTAACTTTGGCATTTAATTGCTGTGTGTGCGTGTTTTTTAAAGGAAAAAGATGAATTCACCAGTGTCTACTGATTTCCCTGAGTATGTTCATAGTTGCATAGCCAGAATATTAGGGAGTTATGCAGCTCTTAGTTAGCGGACCCAAGTATGGGCTATGCAGATATTATGGGCAGGCTCTGTTTGGCACTATGTCATCCATTTGCATCTAAACTGTTTTAGACCTCTTTTCTATGTGATTTATAGCAGTCTGTTCTCAGTGTCACTAGTTTACCTTTTCTGTAGCAGTGAGTAGTCTTTTCTGATGATCCATCTTAGATAGCAATGGAGCCCAGTGGGTTTCAGAGGGAGAATACTGTCCGCTCTCCCAATGATATGGTGGGACACTTACTTCTTTTGTCCTTAGCCTTTCAAACAGTGTCTCCAGAACACTCATGTCTCAGTTCCATAGTGTTCAGGTGACCCATGGCTATAGTGCTAATGGCCATAGTCTTGTTCTGAACTGGATCAGGTGCAATTCTGCCATAGTTGAGGTAAATACGGGTGATTGAGCTCAGTCCACCTTGGTATACAAAGGGCAGGATGCTCTCCAGGAAGGCCCCTTTTCTTTGGAATGTGATCCTCTATGTTCCCCTGGGTTTAAAGTAGCCCCTGTGCCTTCCAGGCATCCTGGCAAGTCCATCTCTTTGAGCGGGTGGTGGTGGACGGCTGAGTCTGTTGAAAGTGGGATTTCTGTCTGATGGGAAAATGCAATGGAGGTTTGGAGGGATTAAACCATTTTGGTCTAGTGAATCCTGATTTGTTCAGTTGTGGTAGGGCTGGAGGAAGAAGTGTTTCTGCTGCTTTTAGTTGATTTATGTTTCATAATTCCTGTGGCATTGTGTCTTTAAATGTATATCGGGGCATCCTTTGGCATGGAGTTTGTTAGATTAAAATCAAAGTAAATTCGTAGATTTTTAGGCCAGAAGGGACCATTATGATCATCTATTCTGACCTCCTGTATAACACAGTGTAGAGCAGCGGTTCTCAAACTTTAGTAATCTGAGGACCTCCATTTTGATTTAAAATTTTGCTGTGCTCCAAACCACACCGCTCAGTCCCAGGCCCCACCCCACTCCACCCCTTCCCCCAAGGCCCCACCTCTTCCCGCCCCCCACTCCACACCTGCCTCTACTCTTCCCCGCCTCTTTCTGCCCCCTCCCCTGATCGCCCCATCCCTCCTCTTCACCTCTTCAGCTCTACAGCTGTTCCCTGGTGTGCAGGAGATGCTGGGGGGAGGGGGAGGAGTTGATCAGTGGGCCTGCAGACCCCCTAGACCTCAGTTTGAGAAACACTGGTCAAGAGAACCTCACCCAGTACTTTCTGCCTCAAGCCCATACAGCATATTTTTGAAAAAGACATTGAGTCTTGATTTAAAGATGTCAAGTGCTGGAGAATACACCACATCCCTAGGTAAGTTGTTCCAGTGGCTAATTTAATTGTCAGTGTTAACAATTTGCACCTTATTTCTAGTCTGAACTTGTTTAGCTTCAGCTTCCAGCCATTGGATTTCATTTTCTGCTAGACTGAAGCGTTTAAATAAAATAAAGACCTTTAAACTTATGCTGTAGCAACTCAGGAGGCCAAGTGGAGTTTCTCCGTATATACGGTTACATCGGCAAAGGCCTGAACAGTGGAACCGTTCTGGGAAGCTGACAACTCTGGGCAATTAGGGCTGCTTGGAGCTGATGTGAGAGTGGGGTGTTTCTCACTGTGAAGGATTAGAAATCTGTAGAGAAGATTGCTCATATCAGGACACAGCTTTATTACTCTGTGGTGGCGGAATTGGTTCCCAGGGGCGCCCATAAAGAGTCTTCACTATGTGTCAGCTTGTGATGTTCACTAAGGCTGCTGGAGAACATACGAGTAACAAGCTGTGCATTAGATTCTTGTCCCACATGGCTGGTGAAAGTCAATGGGGAGGCTGTGAAGTTGTTGCCAGAGATGAGTGCCAGTGATGTGCTGAGAAAGGGCTAGGTGCCAGGTTTTTAAAAAGCAACAGTTGTTACACCCTTATTGAGGAAATGATTATTTAACATAAGCTGGTACCTGGAGAGACTGTCCATTTCAAATCTCTTCTTTTGGGGGAAGAATATCAAGAAGAATGTCATTCAGAAATACCTGGAGGTATTCATGCCTCTTCAGCCTGCCTCAATCCTGATGTTTTGCCTACTTGCAGTACAGAAATGGCTTGCTTGGTATTGGTGGTCAAGCGTGTATCAATGGATGAAGATCATATATCCATGCTGAGTATGTTATCTGTCAGCATCCTTTGATACCGTTGACTCTGAAGTAGTGTTTATCCATTTATTGGATCCTAGCAGAAGAGGGGAGAGTTGATTTTTTTTCAGTCCTTCTCATTTTAGGTTGGTTGTGTAATAAAAAGCCATGTGTTTTAAATCCTGTACTGTGCCTAGAACATAGGGTGGACGTATCTGTGAAAGCTAAATAAATAAATATGTGTGCATGTCAGTTTGACAAGGAGAAAGCAATTCTACTTCATGATCAGAGGTAATAGAGTAATATGCATATCTTCACAGTACATGTTCTATCTTAAAGAGCTGTACAATTTACTCTTCATCAGTATTGCAGCTTGTTGGAGCAAAAGCATGCTGGATCACTTGATACAAGGCAAACATGACAGCTAAATAATAACTTACATATGCATTCACTTAATACCAGGATATAAAATATATAGGAATGACAGAGTAGATCACACTGGTGGGGGAGTGGCACTATATGTGAAAGAAAGCACAGAGTCAAATATAGTAAAAGTCTTAAATGAATCAAACTGTACCATAGAATCTCCGTGGATAGAAATTCCATGCTCTAATAATAAGAATATAGCAACAGGAATATAATACTGACCACTTGACCAGGATGGTGGTGATGACTGTGAAATGCTCAGTGAGATAATAGAGGGTGCAAAGGTAGAAAACTCAATAATAATGGGGGATTTCAACTATCCCCATATTGACTGGGTACATGTCACCTCAGAAAAGGCTGCAGAGATAAAATTTCTAGACACCACTAATGACTGCCTCTTAGAGCAGCTAGTCCTGGAATTAAAAAGGAAGAGACAATTCTTGATTTAGTCCTAAGTGGCACAAAGGATCTGGCGGAAGAGGTGAATGTATCTGAACCAGTTGGTAATAGTGATCATAAAGCAATTAAATTTAACTTCCTTGTAGGGGAGGAAATAGCTACAGTTACCCACCACTGTAACATTTAACTTCAAAAAGGGGAACTACACAAAAATGAGGAAACTAGTTAAACAGAAGTTAATAGGAACAGTCATAAGAATGAAATGCCTGCAAGCTGTGTGGAAATTTTGTAATAATGCTGTAATAGAGGCTCAAATTAAATGTTTACCCCAAATTTAAAAAAACAGTAAGAGAACCAAAAAAAATGCCACTGTGACTAAACAGCAGAGGAAAAGAGGTGGTTAGAGGCAAAAAGGCATCCTTTTAAAATTGGAAGTCAAATCCTACTGAGGATTGATAGATGGAATGGGTTCTGAGGATGGAATGGGTTATCTAGGGAGGTGGTAGAATCTCCATCCTTAGAGGCTTTTAAGGCCCGACTTGACAAAGCCCTGGCCAGGATGATTGCATTGGGGTTGGTCCTGTTTTGAGCAGGGGGTTGGACTAGATGACCTCCTGAGGTCTTTTTCAACCCTCATCTTCTATGATTGTATGAGGAAAATAGAAAGGAGCATAAACTCTGGCAAGTCAAGTGTGAAAGTACAATTAGGCAAGCTAAAAAGAATTTGAACAGCAACTAGCCAAAGACTCAAAAACTAACCACAAAAAACCTAAGCATGTCAGAAGCAGGAAGCCTGCTAAACAGTCAGTGGGGCCACTGGATAATTGAGATGCTAAAGGAGCACTCAAGGATGATAAGGCCATTGCAGAGAAACTAAATGAATTCCTTACATCCGTCTTCACTGCAGAGGATGGGAGAGAGATTCCCACACCTGAGCCATTCTTTTTAGGTGACAAATCTGAGGAAGTGTCCCAGATTGAGGGGTCATTAGAGGAGGTTTTGGAACAAATTTATAAATTAAACAGTAATAAGTCACCAGGACCAGATGGTATTCGCCCAAGACTTCTGAAAGAACTCAAATGTGAAATTGCAGAATACTAACTGTGGTATGTAACCTATCATTTAAATCAGCCTCTATTTCAGATGACTGGAGGACAGCTAATGTTATGCTCATTTTTAGAAAGAGCTCCAGAGGCGATCCTGGCAATTACAAGCCAATAAACCTAACTTCAGTACCAGGCAAGCTGGTTGAAACTGTAGTAAAGAACAGAATTATGAGACACATTATGTTGGGGAAGAGTCAACACAGCTTTTGTGAAGAGAAATCATGCCTCGCCAATCTATTAGAATTCTTTGAGGGAGGGTCAACAAGCATGATCAATTGGATATCATGTACTTGGACTTTCAGAAAGCCTTTGACAAGGACCCTCACCAAAGGCTCTTAACCAAAGTTAAGCAGTCATGGGATGAGAGGAAAGGTGTCTCATGGATCAGTTACTGATTAAAAGACAAGAATCCAAAGGTAGGAATAAATAGTCAGTTATCACAATGGAGAGAGGTTAATAGCGGTGTCCCTCGAGGATCTGTACTGGGACCAGTGATGTTCAACATATTCATAAATGTTCTGGAAAAAGGGGTAAACAGTGAGGTGCAAAATTTGTAGATGATACAAAATTACTCAAGATACTGAAGTGCAAAGCTGACTGTGAAGAGTTACAAAGAGATCTCACAAAACTGAGTGACTGGGCAAGAAAATGGCAGATGAAATTCGATGTTGTAAATGCAAAGTAATGCACATTGGAAAACATAATCCCAGCTATACATACAAAATGATTGGGTCTGTAGCGGGGAGGGATAGCTCAGTGGTTTGAGCATTGGCCTGCTAAACCCAGGGTTGTGAGTTCAATCCTTGAGGGGGCCATTTAGGGATCTGGGCCAAAAATTGGGCATTGGTCCTGCTTTGAGCAGGGGGTTGGACTAGATGACCTCCTGAGGTCCCTTCCAACCCTGATATTCTATGATTCTGTTTATTAGCTGTTACCACTCAAGAAAGAGATCTTGGAGTCCTTCTGGATAGTTCTCTGAAGGCATCTGCTCAATGTGCAGTGGCAGACAAAAAAGCTAATAGAATATTGGGCACCATTAGGAAAGGGAAGGGGTAGATAATAAGACAGAAAATATAATGCCACTATATAAATCCATGGTACGCCCACATCTTGAAGACTGTATACAGTTCTGGTTACCCCATCTCACAAAAGATAGATTAGAGTTGGAAAAATTTCAAAGAAGGGCAACAAAAATTATTAGGGGTATGGAGCAGGTTCCATATGAGGAGAGAGTAAAATAACTGGGACTATTCAGTTTAGAAAAGAGACGACTAAGAGGAGCTATGTTAGCAGTCTATAAAATCATGACTAGCATGGAGAAAATGAATAGGGAAGAGTTATTTACCCCTTCACATAACACATGAATCAGGGGTCACCCAGTGAAATTAATAGGCAGCAAGTTTAAAACAAACAGAAGGAAGTACTTCTTCACACAACACATAGCCAAGCTGTGGAACCTGTTGCCAGGAAATGTTGTGAAGGCCAGAAGTATAACTGGGTTCGAAAAAGAGTTGGGTAAGTTCATGGAGGATTGGTCTATCAATGGCTATTAGCCACGAGGGTCAGGGACACAACCTCATGCTCTGTGTGTCCTTAAACCTCCAACTGCCAGAGGCTGAGAATGGATGACAGGGGATGGCTACCTCAATGGTTACCCTGCTCTGTTCATTCCTTCTGGGGCATCTGGTACTGGCCCCTGCTGCAAGACAGGATGCTGGGTTAAATGGATCATTGGTCTGAACCAATGAGGCTCCGTTTTAGAGGAGCTGAGATGTATAGAGCATCCTTATCTCCCACTTACTTCAGTGAGGAGCCAAGTGCTCAGCCCCTCACAGGATAAAGCCAATGAGAACAAAATACCACAGTAGACAGACATCACATGTACTCATGGCTAGAAAGTTCTTATATCTATTCTTGTATTTTTGATTGGAGTTCATCTATTTTTGAGTTATGGGTCAGCAAAGTTTTACACTTTCCCTGATAGAAAAAGAAGTTATTTTCCATTCACATATAATTAAAGAGAGGTGGGGTGTGACATCTCCCAGGGTGCAAATCAGACAGTAGGACAACTGTGCCCCCTTAATTTTCCAGTCTGGTGTGTACTGTGCCCTGCTTTGCTGTGTGAACTGGCACTCAGCCTAGCCTCCAGCATGCAAGTCACCCCCAGACATGTACCAAACTGCTAGGCCCAGCCTCCCTTGAATAACGTATAGGGTGACACCTGCATATTCCTAGTCCTAGCCTTGCATCCCAGAAATGTACCATCCTGACAAGTGAATATTATAATTGGATAGAGTTACATGGCATTGGTAAGACTGCTGGAACTATGGCAAAGCGAGTGGAGGTGCTTACATGTACATCTCTAGCAGGTTTTGAGAACTGTTCGCTGTTCAAGGCTCTAGGAGCACTTGATATTTACTGGATCACAAGAGCCTGTCCAGATTTTTAGCACCTTGACTGTTTTCTGCGACTGCCTCCCTTGCCCCAACACCAGAAAACCTCATCATGTGCTGGGAGAGCACCACACAGCACTATGCTTCACCCACCTGCCGAATAACAAACTGTTATTAATTGACAACAGAGTATCCAAATGGCAACTGGCAGCCTAACATTGCAGAGCATCACATGTCAGAAAACAGCGGGTTTCTAGATCCCAGGTGGCGGAGTCTGGGTTGCGATGGGGAGGAGGTTGGACAGACGCAGCTCAATGTTTCAGATTGTATGCAAAGCTGTTTGCCTAAGGTACATTTTTGGCAAAGCTCACACTGCTGTTGAAACCCTGTCAGTTTGTGTAAAGTCATAATACATTCAAGGGACTCAGGGAAAATGGGAGGGGGGCTGAGTATCTCAGAGAGAGGAAGAACAGAAATTCTCTATCTTGTGAAGACATCTGTGATCATTTTAAAAAGAGTAGCATAGGAGAGACCTGTATTTGTATCTTCTGCCCTCAGTACGCTCCTACCAGATGGAGAAATTCATTTTCCAAAACTTCACTCTTCCTGTAAATTTATCTGTAGGTATCAACTTAAAAGGAAGACTATAAGGATTCAAATAGCTTCCCTTCTTAATTACCATGCAGTGCTTTATTACTAGGAGTAACAATAAAGGTTACTTTAAAAAAATGGATTTGAACCAAAATCTAAACACCCTGAAATTCTGAGGAAGTTCAGATCCAGAATGGATCTTTGTCACTGTGGAAGGATGGTCCAGTGGTTAGGGCACCAGCCTAAGACTTGGGAGACCAGAGTTCAGTTTTCTGCTTCCCCATAGACTTCCTGTGAGACTTTGGAATTAGCCTCTCTGTGCCTCAGTTTCCCTCTGTTGCCATCTGTAAAATGGGAATGATAAAAACAATACTTCCCTACCTCATATGGGTGTTGTGAGGGTTAATATATTAAAGATTGTGAGGCACTTTGAGATCTGCTGATGGAAAGCCCTATATAAGAACCAGGTATTATTATTATATTCAAAAATAGATTGAACCAAAAATCCCAGGTCAGAACACCCTTGAACTTTCAGGAAGTGCATGTCCTGTTTCCAATTTGAAATGTTCAGCTGAGGCAGATATCTAATAATAGTACCAAGGACTTGATTCCTCTCTGTATTACTCCAGTTTTGCACTGGTGTAATGCCGTTGAAATCAGTGGAGTTATACCAGTCTAGTGTGGCAGTAATGCAGTAGTGAATCAAGCTCTGACAGTCTATAACACGCTCCATACCCTCTTCGTACTTTTGCTACAATGATGAAAATGAAAAGGAGTACTTGTGGCACCTTAGAGACTAACAAATTTATTTGAGCATAAACTTTCGTGAGCTACAGCTCACTTCATCAGATGCATGCCGATGAAGTGAGCTGTAGCTCACGAAAGCTTATGCTTAAATAAATTTGTTCGTCTCTAAGGTGCCACAAGTACTCCTTTTCTTTTTGTGGATACAGACTAACACGGCTGCTACTCTGAATGATGAAAATGTTGAGCAACCCGTAAACCTCCTGTTTTCAGGCAGAGTAAGCAGCTTGCAGCCTGGAAGCAGACGAGCTTTGGACCTGTGAGCAGAGATTCTCTGTTTAAAAGACAACAGAAAAAACAAACAATGTCCCATATGCCCTGGGACTGTGTAAAAGCTTTTCATGTAAGCCTGCTCTGCCACTTAAAATGCTTGCAGTTGGCACGCGGGTGTAGCGATTTGGCAGTTACCCTAGAAGAGATTTTGAGACAATATGGGAAGAGCCAGCGCTGTAATATGGAGAACGGGTCCAGAGGGGAATGAAGGATGGATATGTTCGGTTATAGGATAGAGAGCCGAAAAAGATCTTTGGCAACTGTTCACATCCTACAGCCTTGCTAAAGAGAGGAAACTTTGCATGTGATTTTAGATTTGTCTAGCTGCAACTTCGTCTTGCACATTTGGCTAAGACCTAGTTTAGAGCTGGGCCCAAACCAAAATCCTGTGATTTAAATAGCCCCAACTTTGCTAGAGTTCAGACGGATACAGACCCAGAACCAAATTTCAACAATAGCCCTTATTGTTGTATTGCAGTGAATCAAAACCCTAGATCAAAACACCTGTGAACATTAAGGAAGTCCAGATTTGTGACTCTTCATACCCCTCTTGACCTGAAGGTAGAATCAGACTAATATCTATGTCCTCTGTTGGGAGACTATCTAGCCTGCCCTGGCAGGAGTGAATGGAATCAGTGATCTGATAGGTTTTAACTGCCAAGATTCTGAATTGTTGCCACCTCATAAGGGAGCTTATTCCTCCTTCCTACTGTCCTTTGACCAGGCCCCCTTCTCTGCATTTCACCTCCGACGCATGAGTAACTGAAGCTGCATGGATTTGTAGGGAAGCTTGTCAGCGTAATTGATTATTACATGGTGTATGCTACTGAAGACAGGTGAGGCTGCATAGAGCAGAACAAATCTGTTTGTATCATGCATTCCTGCTGGGTCAGGCCGGGGCTTCTTCCTCTGACATGTTGATTTATATGTTTGCAGCTCCTCCCTAATGAATAGTGCCCCATCATGGGTCACTGGAGCCCCCTGCTGAAAAGACCCTGTCAGTGCTGTGAAGAAGAATGAATAATGTTTTTTAAAGCCTGATGTTGTGAATTTAACAGCTCTTGGGCATCAAGGGGGGCAGCTGAGAAGATGTAATTAAAAAACAAAAAAAATACATCAATAAGGAAACACTATATGTCCAGATGCCAGTTTCTATGGAATTTAACCTTTAGTCTGCTGGGGCTTTGAAATACACTAGAAACCCACAACTGTGGATCAATAGTGGGAGAAATGTGGGTTGAAAACCTTTTAACCTGTCCTACTGTGCCTTTAATTGCAGCCTCACTCTGCGTAACACCTTAAAAACCTCTGCTTTTTAGCTCTAACCTTGCTTAAAAACCTTTATATTTATTTTCCTTGTAGCCGCAACAGCCTTCACTCATCTGGCACCTTCTACTGCCAAGACATCTTGAGGTGCTTTATAAATGATGGGCAATAATTTACTAATAATCTGCAACCCTCAGAATGCCAAAGTCACTTTCCCCCTCTCTGCTGCATTTTGGAGAAGATATTGCATGTGGTGACAAGATTTCTGTGTCCCTGGTTTGTTTTTGTTTTGTTTTTTCTTCTATCTACCAGCTCTAAGAAACGAAAAACCAAGAATTTGTAAATGCATGGGTGTCTGAGGGTATGTTACCAGCCATAAACTATAAAGAGGCCCCAGTTCCTGTGAAATACATTCAGGGCAGAGATTATTCTTCTGATATTCCCTAGCTCAGAGTTTACATAACTTATAATTACAGATCTAAAATCTAAAGATGATAGGAGGGTTGAGGACCCAATGTTTTGACCTATTTTTGGTCTGTCTGCAATGTCTATGCAATTTTTTCTATAGACCTGTTAAAATATTACAATATTCTGCAGTAATAATTGAAAACACTTCATCTTTCAGTAATGTGACATAGTGTTGCTGGATCAGCACTGTAGAATACTGTAGTATTTTTAGAAGGGTATATAATGTTGGGAGTTAAGTAACCCTGGAGAATCAGACAAGCACGCTATATGCATTCTTGTCCTTGTGAGTGAAGCTACAGCAGCAAGCTAATGTGTCAGGCCTGGCATTCATGGTTAAATCTTCAGTGACAAACCAGTGCAAACAATGCTCACAGTTGACCCCACAGTGCCAGATCAGTTCTCTTGAATGGTTCTATAGCAATAAACCAGTGAATGCAGCCAAGCCCTTGAGTAATGTAGATAACAAATCACTGAATATATTTATCTTTGAAGAGGGGAAATGGGTAAGCAAACAAATTTCAATTTCTGGCTTCCAAAGGAGAGGCCCCGTGCAGTGGCATGACCGGAAGCACATGAGTTCTAATCCTGGTTCTGACAATAACTTGCAGTCTGACCTTGTGCAGTTCTCTTAACCGCTCTACTTCAATTTCCCTATCCGTAAAATGAGGATGTTAATACTATTGGGCCTCTTTCTTATTTATATACCATTCTGGCAGTGTAAAGAGGCCATAAATTGGGGTAGGTTATACTCCCCTTAAGGCTCCTTTACGCTACTGGAGGGGTATAAAGAGGCTTTAAGGAAGCGGGAATCAGACCCCCCCTTGAGGATTAATTAGCTTGTTTGTTAGATTAGTTTGTAAAATACTTGAAGGACTTGGCTACACTTGCAGCGGCCTGTAGGGTATGTGCAGCTACACACCACAGTAAAAGGCAGGATGTATCCACACTGCAAGGCGTAGCTATAAGTGGCAGTGAAAGGAGGGAGCTATACGTGGCACGAGGGAGGGAGCCTTTCCCAGTTGCCAGAGCCTTTCACTGTGGCAGGGAAAAGCTCCAACAGCTGGGAGGCAGAGGGACACTACGCTGCTAAAAATAGTGGGGTAGACATGGGAGGCACAGCGTGGGCATGTGGAGAGCTATCTAGGGTTCTGGCGTGTCTGGGTTCTACTTGCCTAAGCAGTGGCTCACCAGCTGCACAGCGATTTATGCCTGTGCTAGCTGGGTGTGCAGGGTCAGAACTCTGCGCACAGCTGTATGTGTAGACCTACCTTAGAAGGAAAAACATGATGTTAGTGGTGAGTGTTGTTATTTCTTATCATGCTACGTCAGTAGGAGCTATTGGTGAGTGATTCTTAACAGGAGCTTTTTCCTCTCTTTGTTAGTCTTGAGTTTCTTTCAAAGCCTCCTTACTGTGCCATAAGAGCAATGCATTAGACCTGTGGCACAATGTTAAAATTCAGCACCATACACGGGTTTCAAGTGGGAGGAGATTAATATTGGTCCGTGCATGAATTTCCTTGTTAGTGTGTTTTTAAAAGGCTTCATTGAAGTGTCTTGCCATAAAATTACACTGTGATCATAGGCATTTAATGTTAACAGAACCAGATGGGTTAGCAGCATCCAAACTGTAACCCTCCAATGGAACGTGCGTTGCCTTTCATTTTCTCCCCTAGAGTTATGGAAGATGTTTTGCGGTGCCAATTAACAAATCCAGCTGTATTAACGTGGACTAATGCATTTACAGTAATCCTAGTGACAAATGCATATTTGTTAGGATTCATCCACAAAAGGTTAAAATGTTACACAAAAAATAGCCATTACATGTCCAGTGCAGTCTTTTTTCATATAGTATGTCTCCATTTTATTAAAATCAGGGTGACTAGCAGAGGGCATCTAGAGAGAGACAAGACTCAGTTCCTGCCAAATTTGTATTTTAAAACTTTACTGTGTTTTTAATGTTGGTGGAGGGGAGCTGTCAGCTGTCAGAAACCGTTGAGAACCATTGTTTGCTCTCTCTTCTAAATGTATACGCTTTGTTTTAAAATCGTTAAATTGCTTTGTGTTGTCTAAAAGTAAGAGAACAAGGGGTCATTTCACGAAACAAGTCAATGTAAATCAAATACAAAGAAAATACTTCCACACGTGATGTGTGATCAGTCTATGGAGGGCATGCAGAAGGTTAGATCCTATGGGTGGTGTACATTAGCATCACTCCATTGATGTCAGTGGTGATGCGTCAGTTCACACCAGCTAAGAATCTAATGTTGTAGCTGTTTTTTCTAAGGGGACTGGGTAATTTTATGTCATTCACTATAATAAAATTTGTAGTTATACATTATAAAATGAGGGTAATCATACTCATCCTCCAGGGCATTAGCAGATTGCCGCATGGGCCAGGAAGAAATGTTTCCCTTTATGTAAAGCATTGGATAATTACTCATATGCATTTATTTTTTCCCCCTGTCACTGAAGTATCAGACCTAGACCAAAGCCAAAAGCAAGATGCTGGATTTGCACATGGCAAATTCTATATTCAATATATCTAATCTAATTGATTTAATCTATATAATCTATTGTATATAGTTTTTATACTTCACTCATCATGATATCGGCATCTACATTGATTTTTTGCATATGTGAAAGGTCTCATATCAACAATCCTGTTTTAGTGAGATTTGGCTGGTTTATTTAAATTAACCTCTTTGCATCCCCTCTTACCATGTTCAACACCTAGAAGCTGCAGCGAATGGCACTCTGGAACTAAGATAAGTGATGACTAAGCAAAGAGCCAGTTGGTGTTACTATGATAACTGCTGCTACTGATTGGCTATCAATTGTGCAAACAGCTAGTCTGTGCTAAAATGTCTGCTTATTGTTATTATCCCATCCTCCCTATCTTCAGCCATTTGTTTAATTCACCCCCACACGGCACACTACAACTTGTCATTTATATTGTAAACTCTTTGGGGCAGGGTCTGTTTTTTACTGTCTGTATGTATAATACCTAGCACAATGGGACCTGTTTGTAGTTGAGTCTCTAATAGCTTTTACAGTAGGCGCTTGTTTGCAGCAAGACCTTGTAAGAGCTACTGCTGCTTACGAGCAACATTTCCCTTGGGAATGCTTTCCCTAATGTGAATTATCGACACTCCCCATAACAGCAACCGCCTCTTAGGAGCAACGTAACAAAAGGGCACTGATAGGTTGCTACTGACATGTGTCTACTGTATAGTATAAATAATTGTAATAAAAGATATCAGAGGCGATATAAAAAGAATGCCTGGAAAATGGTATATTTTTGTTTGGACACATCTATTGTTGAAATATAGCTAGTTATATTAGAAATTACCTTGTTTGTGTGGTTTGTTTAAAAAACTCAACTTTGGGTGTAAGAGGAGATGAAATGATGTTTGTCACCCTAGTACATTGCTAGCCAAGCACACTCCACAAAGCACGCTTAGTGCAAAGCTCCGTTTAAAGATCCCGTTGTACAGGTTAAGGAATAACCCAGGTCCTGAATGAGGGTGAGGTTTTCTGAATCTTTTTATCAGCTCACAGACAAGTAGCAAAACAGAATCAATTCCTGTCACTCATAGGTAAATATGGAGGAACAGGATTATGGAGCTGGGTGCCGTTGCAGTTCTTTAATCTGAAAATCGATGCAGAGACGGAAGTTGGGCTTGTGGGGATATTGCAGAGACTGTGTTGTGGGCTTCGATGAGATTTTTGCTCTGCAAACAAAGGACTGAGTTCTAAATTAATCCCTGATGTAATTTTGTTGAAGTTAGTGGAGTTACCCCAGAGATGAATTTACCCCAATAGCTATAAAACCAAACAAGGATTGGCAAATGCTTCAGCCTCTCTCTCTTTTTCTGCCTGTGTGCGTAGCTCAGAAATAATCCTTCAAGCTCCCTCCTAGCCTATTATTAACTCATTTTATATATTGCAGGATTTTTGTAACACTCCATCCCCATGGTTTGTAAACAAGGAAATGAAATACCTAGGGCTATGTTACAAATGCAGGAAATCTCATTGAGTCACCTTGAGATAACTCCCCAATCCCAAAATTTGCAGCGACTCTACAGACTTCAGATATGTTGTTAGATATGCAGTGCCCCCTGCTCCTGCAGACTGTTCTTTGGGATATGACACAGAATTTTAAAGCAGTAAGCTTGCCCTTTTGTGGTTCATATTTAAGGCTATGTTTTAGTCACAGGTATTTTAGTAAAAGTCATGGACAGGTCATGGGCTGTAAACACAAATTCACAGGCCCGTGACCTGTCCATGACTTTTACTAAAAATAACTGCCATGCCTAAAACTTGGGTGGGGCGCCGCGGGTGCTGGGGGAGATGGCCCGGGAACCCCACTGGTGCTGGGGGTGGGGAGGGTTGGGTTCGGTTGGTGGGGCTGGCAGGGGCTTCCTACCCAGCTCCGCATCCCTGCAGCTCTTAGGCAGCGGAAGAGCCAGAGCAGGGGCTCCACTGCTCCTGCCACCAGCGCCCGCTGCCGCAACTCCCATTGGCCAGGAACTGCAGCCAATGGGAATTGTGGGGGCAGGGCCTGCAGGCCCGGGCAGCGTGCGTCGCAGAGCTCCCCCAAGCCCTCCGCCACCTAGGAGCTGCAGGGCCATGCCAGTGGGAGCTGGGGAGCCCCCCACCCCAAGGTAAGTGCCCCCCATACCGCTCCACCCCCTGCCCCTAGCCCTGAGTCCCCTCCCACACACCCAAACAGCTGATGCTGCCTGAGCTGGGCAGCCCCTGAGCCAGCACCAGCCGCTGCAGAAGTCACGGAGGTCAGAGAAAGTCACGGAATCCGTGACTTCCATGACAGACTCACAGCCTCATTCATATTACTTAAATATAGTGCCTATCATATCAAAAGGATCCCAAGGTACTTCTCAAACCATACCTGCCAGCAGAACATGCCTGGGGTGGAAGGTGGCTGTCCCCCAACACACAGCAATTTGTACAATGGTAGGGAGATGAATTTGGAGACAAAAACAATAGGCCAAATCTAATCTTAAAAGTTACATGAGATCCACCCATGTCAAGATGTAGTGACCAGGCTTGCTGAGTATCCACACTCCAGCTGAAGTCAGTGGGAACATGCAAGTGCTTGGCACTTCTGAAAATTAGGCCCTACAGGTTCAGTCTTGTCAATTAAAATGTATGATAGTGAGTTTATCATATAGTTTATCATACAGTTTATCAACTTTGGAAAGATTAATGGCTGAGTCATCCCTGCCAGTATTTAGGCCTCTGGCTCTAGAAAATCTAGGGATTTCAAACCTGATAATTAGACCAATATGCTACCGTTTTATACAGTTCCTGCTTTTCCTTTTATCAGTCCATTTTACATCACTCAGTAGTCCACAGTGTTCAGTAATTCAAGTCAGTGATGGGAGTTGGTGGGTTTCTGCTGTAAGGTTGGATCCACAATACAGACTGACGACATCCAGGAAATTCAAAGTCAAGGTTGTGCTTAACCCTTTACTTTTACTTCCTTTTTTTAACAACTTCAAAACCCAAGTAATAAAAGTCCATGTGAATTCTGAATGCTGCCAATGAGCACTAATTTTTATGGCAGTTTTTACGGTGTGGTCAGTTGCCTGCTAACAACTGGAATTAGCACCCTCATCTCATTTGATACAGCTCATTGAAAGGTCTTTGTATGATGATTAATTTGGGCCAGTATCAACCCAATCCGATTCAAACCAGTATCCTGGAACTGAAATGTTCTTTAACCCATTGCCAGTCAATATCATTGTGACCTTAAGACTACCCCAATGCCAGATGGCACACTGTTGCCGTGATATTTACCCAAAAGGTGGCATTGTAACACATCACTGGAAAACTAATAACTCATTTATCTTAATTTTCTTGCATGATGTATGTATGGATAACCCACAAAGAACTTTAGAGATGTGCTCGAAATATATGACTAAAATGTGTTTAAACCAGCCAGGCCCAGGGGAATTGATAAATGGGTTTTCTCCAGACAAAGGAAAGAGGTGAATACCTCAGACCAGGCAGGGCCAAATTCAGTGGGCTATTCATTTGTATTGGAGATTGCAGGAAGAGATAATTTGCATTGTAAAAATCACCAGGAGGGGAGGGACCAGCATGGTGTCTACAACCAGCAGGGGAAAGGAACTTTATTGAGGAATACATTTTAGAAGGCTACATTTCAAAGGCTTACTGGACTGTAAAGAGAGGGGGAGCGAACCCTGAAATCATCCTTCACCCGAAGAGCTAAAGGCCTAGTCAGCCATATTGGAGGAAAGACTGGTGAAAAAAGCATCTTTGAACAAAGGGCTCTAGTCTGTTAAGCTAGACTGAAGTCTTACTGAAGTATTTTTACTTTTGTTTGTTTGTAACTATTTCAATCCTTATACTTGATATCGCTTAAATCAGTGTCATTTTGTTCATAAACTTGTTTTACTTTTACCATGAACCAAATGCGTGCTTTGATTGAAATAGAGGGTGTGTTAACCCCAGTTAAGGTCATAAGCTCTTGTGTACTGTCTCTTTAAAGGAGCAGCAAAGTTGGTAAGGTTTTATAGGTGCTACAGTCAGAGGGGCTGAGCATTGCAGATGGATGTCTCTGTGGAACTCAGGAATTGGGGGGCACTGATTGTTTAATGCGAGACACGGTTTGGACTAGGAGAGTCCTTAAGAATTTGCTGACAAGCCACATAGGTTGGTGTGTCAAGGAGCTGACACATAGTTTAGCAACAGCAAACCTCCTACTTGCTGGGGCTGAGAAGAGTAACACAATGGTTCCCCAGCAGATTGTCACACCCATCCCTTCCAGGATCTGTGGTTCTCTTGCCTGTTCCCCACATCCTCTTCCATTGGTTACATGAAAAATGTTGTGTCATCATGCCCTTTCTTTTCCAGAGTACAGTAATTGTGGAGAAGACAGTCCAGGACCTCTTGAACCTGATGCATGACCTGAGTGCTTATTCAGATCAGTTCCTCAACATGGTGTGTGTGAAGCTCCAGGACTACAAGGAAACCTGCACTACTGCCTACAGGTATAGCCTAGCCCAGGGAGCCAGACCCTCCTATACAATAAGAAGAATGAGCCCGACCTCACAAAATTGTTGGAGAGGATTAAGACGAAAGATGTGTAGGTCTGAAGTGTTGTTTTATTTCAGTATGTGCAGGATGGAGTTACTTCCTCTTGGAAAGCTTGTCTGCTTGGTTAGTGGGTGGGAGAGAAATCTGAGATAATAGCCATCCAAGAGGCTGGGGAGACCCGGTGACTTCTCACACCCATAAGCATACTTTCGAAAAACAATGATGCAGGTGGTTGGTAGAATCAAAAGAGACACGTCCTTGTTCTTAATCAGAGAGATGGATTAATCAGGGAAAGTAGGGTGGAAAAGTGTGATCTCCATAACCGTGTGATCGCATCAGCTCTGTTATACTTGGTTACATGCAGTGAGAAAACAAGTTGAATCCTTTCATATTACAAGTTCTCAAGATATATAGGATGAGATTTTTAAAGCCAGCTGATTTCAGTGCCCAATTCCTATTCATTTTAATGAATCTGGGCATTTAAGTCCCCTAAACTGCTTTGAAATTTGTGGCTATAATATATGCACAGTATACACAGGATTTTATTTAATATTTAAAACATTTAACATTCCTATAGCACCATTTTCTCCAAAGGATCCTAAAGTGCTTTACATACAGGACTGAACTCATGCATCCTTAAAGATCTGGGGCTGAAGTCTAACAGCACCACCACATGGGAACCTAGGTTCGGAAATAAAGGATGTGCTACTGGTTAGGGTGCTAGCCTGGGACTGAGGAGACTCTGGTTTAATTCCCTGCTCTGCCACCAAATTCCTCTGTGACCTTGGGCAAGTGACTTAGTCTCCCCGTATCTCAGTTCCCTCATCTGTAAAACGGGGATAATAGCTTCACAGGGGTGTTGTGAGGATAAAAACACTAGAGACTGTGAGGTGCTCAGGTACTGTGGTAATGTGGGCCATATTAGTACCATAAAAAGTACCTTTTAAGAGCTAATTGAAGCTGGTGGTAGCAGTGAAAGTAGTAAAATCCCTTTGTGTGTTCCAACCAGTAGTGCTAAGAAATTATTTCTTATTGCCTGATTTCATTCAGAAAAGTTTCATCTGGTAATGGGCTACCTATGGGAATATTATTAACACCATATACCTACACCTGTGGTGGGTGTGTCTATATACATCTATATTATGTATTATTATTATTACAATTAATGTTCCTTTATTATGCCTGTTTCAATAAACCTTATGGAGCGAAATCAGGCAGTAGAAAGTAATTGCTTTACAGCTGTTGGTCGAATTTGATAAAGGATCTTTCTTTCTTTCTTTTGTCCTCTTCCTTGCTTTCTTTCTTACACCTGCTGAGGAGTAATTAGGACAGCACTAATTTGGACTACCATATCCTGATTACAGCAGGAGGAAAAACAGGAAGTGTTCTAGTTTTGCTGCTAGCAAATGACTGACGGAAATAGAAATCTATATACAGTTCAGATGATTCAGAAGAGCATAACAGGGACAGGAGAAATTCTGCTACCCCTGTTTTCGCGCTCGTGTGTGTGTGTGTGTGTGTGTGTGTGAGAGAGAGTAGCTTGAGATATTCCAAAGAGATGATCAAATCCATAAGGTAGCAATGCCCTCTGCTGGGAGCTCTCATGTTGCCAAAGCTCTGTGCAGTCTTGCCCTGTGAACAATGGTTTCCCCCAAGGTTTTTGAGAAGGGCAGAGGTGAACCAACAATTAGTCTTATTGGCCCCCCGCCCCCTCAAACTTTGGTAATATTTGGAAATATTAAGGCTTAATCTTCAACTGATGAAAATCAGCTCCTTTAAAGTCAGTAAAAAGAAAAGGAGTACTTGTGGCACCTTAGAGACTAACCAATTTATTTGAGCATAAGCTCAGCTACAGCTCACTTCATCGGTGGAATTCCACCTAAGGATCTGGCCCTACGAATTTACAGCGTAAATTGTAAGTGGTAGTACACTAAGGTTTAGTCAAAGGGCTTTCTGGGAAGGAAGTTTTTGTGTGTGCATGATAGAGATGGTGGGCAGCAAATGACAGTATAAGGTAGCTACCATCTTCTTTGGAGTTCAGGGAAACCACAAATATGAACATTGCAAGTCTTACTAACTAGTATACAAAGTGAGATGCCATGCTGACAGGCTCTTTATAAGCTAGAAAGGTAAATAATAGAAGACTTGTGCAGTGGCCAGTTGGTTCGTTAGCTTGGCTTTGTGTATGTATGTTTCTAATAGGGAAAAATAATTCAAATAGCCCATATGGTCCTCTCTATTCCCGTGGTGAATCTGCTGTGCTCCAGATGACCAATATCCTGAATCCTTTCAGCTTCAGCCATGTAATAGCTATTGTTTAATAGTGATGTTTTGGTGGTTTCAGAAATAGGCCCCAACCTCCAACAACTGGAGCTTCAGAAGAAACTTTCCCAGGATGTATAGAATCCTAACTGTACACTGCAGCATTTCTTAACCCTTCATCTGACGAAGCGGGTATAGACCAAAATTGAACTGTATGGAGCACTGGACTTATTCATGGCCATTCCTAGCCAGAGACTTCTGATTTGGAGGAATGGACCCAGGTTTTTAGCGGCTGTATGACAAAGGTTGCATGAATCCTGAAAGTGAAACTCATTCTTTGGTAGAGGGGACTGATATAGACCATGTGAAATGTTCACATCGTGCCAGAAACTTGAAATCTGAGGCTTTTCCAGTTCCATTTCAGTTTTATTTTAATTTTCCAGTGAGGACAAGAACCTAACAAGATTCAAAAACAGCCTAGATATGTATGTAGCTATCAAGAAAACCCCATGTTGTCATAATTAAAGAGAACAAATTTTGGCAGGGTTATTAAGCCTTGTGCTTCAGGGTTTAAGTCAGTCTCTGGCAATTGGAAATCAACAAGAGCCCTAATGTGGCAAACACATTATCACATATCTGCCTGTTGTGGGGCACTGACCTCTCCCTCTAAAGTATCAGATACTGGCCACTGTCAGAGAAGGGGCATTAAACTAGCTGGACCTTGGTTCTGATCCAATCTGGCAAATGCTATGTTCCTTGAACATTTCTTAAATTTAAAATGTTCATGTTAACAAAGGTCAGTTTTCATCCTGAAAAACAGCATTTTGAAAATTCATATGTTTGGATGCAAAAACTGCCATTCACGAGTGTTTCATGGAAAGCAAAATTGGGGACCACAAAATGACCCAGAGTGAAATTTGCGAATTTTTTTTTTAATGTTGGGGTGAAATGTTACTAAAAAAACATTTGCCAGCTTCCCCTACCCTGGTATAGGTGACATAGCCAGATCAAAATTATGGTCTCTTGCTGATTCGAATCAGTCTTTGCCAAAGGATTGTCGCTGGGCTGGGGGATAGCAGTAAAGAACAATACGATGTTTTAGGAACTAGAAAAGACCTAACAACATCAACATGGCTGCCCATTTTTGTTGATTCCAATCAATCCTTCCTCTTTTAGTTTGTCACCATGTTCCTCTTCCACCACAAGCGAACCTTGCTCTGTTTTGAACCAGATAGCTGACCTTAGCTTTTCTTGGTGATTTATCCTGTTAGAACTGCCAGAGTTCCTTTTCTAACTCTTTCAGGCAACTCACCCTCAGTCCCTCAGAGAGTCCACTAATTTCCTACAACCTTTTTTTTCAAAGACTGATTCCTGCTGTACCACTGAAAACACCTTGTATTTGAAAACACCATTTCTCAGATGGGGAACCAAGGCACAAAGAGACTTAGGGTATGTCTACCCTGCAATCGGGAGATGTAATTGCAACACATGTGGACACATAGCCAAGATAGCTGTGATCAAGCTAGCTCAAGTAACAACAGCAGTAAAGCCATGGGGGCCGCTCAGCTGTGTACCCAAGGTTCTAGGTGGCAGGTCTAGCCCATGCAGTCAGCTATACCGCCGCAGATTCACTACTATTGTTATTCAAACTAGTTTTGATCTAGCTAGGACCAGGAGAACAGCTTGTGTATTTCTGCACGTGCTGCAGTCACACCTCCCAGTTGCAATGTGGACGTACCGTATGTGACTCGTTCATGGTCATGCCGGAAGTCTGCAGCTGAGCAGGGAATTTATCCCAGGTCTCCAGAGTCTCAGACTGGTGTCCTGTTATTTGCTTCTTTCTCCCACTGTTTTTTTATGTATGTTTTTAGCTGGTATGTTGTCTATTTAGATATGTAAGCTTTTCAGGGAAGGGGCCTGTCTTTGGCTCATATTGAGCCCACATTAATAATAGATTCTAAACTCTCACCAGTGTGAACAAATCAGAGCTTGGAAACGGTTATGAATCACCAATTCCTAGAGTTCGGAGTAGCTTCTACCTTGGTCCTGCAAAAGAAAACATCGTTCCTGGCTGCGTTTGTCATGAAATAGCTAAATCCAATTAGCCCCTCTCGCCCCCAGTTGTTTTCCTAATGAAACGGCTTGGCACCCCAGCTGTGTCCAGGGACCGTTAGTAATCACTCTGCACAACTGCTCCAAAGGGGAAACGGTGCGAGTCTGTGGCTACTACCACTGGCAGATGTTTTATGACTAAAACTCGCTGAGCTATGGAGGGGTGGGCCCTTCTCAGCGGTGCACCATCACCTGTTCAAGTGTTACACCTATTTTCCTGCCCCCTCCTGGGAGCTAGGTACAAACGGCCACACAGATGGCACTACGTGTGGCCCATTGAGCTGAGAATTAATTAGCAGATTATGGCACTGGTGGTAATGATTAACCCCATTACCATAGCAGAGTCACTGCACAGGGTTTTTCATGGTGGGGGAGGGTATTTGTAAATAACTATTCTGGACTCTAGTAAAGCTTTTCTTAGTGTCTTATGATGTGTTATTAAAGATCTAAGTTAGACCAACATGTATACGAAGTTACCATGTAGACTGAAATCCAGATGAAAGACCGAAGAAAGGGTACTGGTAAAGGGCCATGCAGTTGATGGTAGAGACTGGATGTCTGGTGGGTTATCAGTGCTAGTTCCGATCCTATTTAACGTCTCCACTAATGAGCGGGTAAATGGAGTAAAAACAGAATGTCAACAAAACCAGAAGGCGCACACATGAGAGTTCTATTTAAAGCGCCAGTTCTATGTGGCCCCATGAACAGGATATAATGCAAAAGTGAAGGATACATACTAATGCTTTTGAAGCCAGATAATCAAGAACAATAGGAGAAAGACTCTTGAAAGGCCATGATGCTGGAAAAGAATAAACAGACAATACGTTGGAGCTGAGCTTGCAGTTCAGTATAGCAGTGACAAAACAAAAAAGCCAATGTGATTTTGAGCAGCCGATGTCTCACCTTGTAAAGCAGACAGGTAACTGTGTCTTTCTCTGTACAATGCTGGTGAGAATGCTCCCGAAGATTGCATTCAATCCTAGGCGTCCGAAAGGAGATGATAATGGTCTATAAATAATTGAAGAGTGTGAACCGTAAGGGCAGTGAGGAATTGAGGCTGTTACAATCGATGTAACTGGGAGTAATGAGATAGAATTAAGCTGAGAAAAACTTAGACACTGTATCAGGGGCTTTTTCCCCCAGAGTTAGATTTGTTCGACTATGAAATAGACTTTCAAGGAAATAGTAGTAGTTCCATTGCTTCAGTCATTTAAATTTTGACTGGACAAAGCACTGGCTAATATAGTATCGGGAACAGGCATCCTGCATTAGCAGGGAAATGGACAGAAATGACCTCATTTGCCTTTTCTATCTCAAATGTCTAATAATAATAAGGTAATAATAAATTAATATGAAACATTGATTTCTGACTCTGTATACAATGGTACAGCATTTTTGTTCAAGACAACTTTTACCTGCATTTTTGCTTTGTTGTCAGGTTGTTTGTGGAGTGTTTTTAAATAAGGTTTTAGTTAGATTCCATTTTTACCAGTGAAAAAATGCAAAGTTCCAAATAGCAGTAGGAGGTAAAATTGATCGTCAGACACTGAGATCTTGTGCTGCTGAAAAAACAAAAGTGCTTCATTTTGTCTGTGGCAAATTAAACACGAAATATTAGGGTAGAAAAGTGAAGCTCATCTGCAAGTATATGTGACAAGCAGAAAGCGATTCGCTTTCGCAAATGGTGTGTATTTGAGAATTTCAGGTTGCCTTCTTGCTGTTGCTTGAAAGGTACAATCAGTTGATGGGTGTTAGTGGCGAGAGAAGATAATCTGTCCCATTTAGAAGTAAATCTGTGTTGTCTCATGATACCTCACTGCCATTTTCACTATATTCCTTTTAGCAGCTCATAGACACTGGTGAATTTAATTTCTTTTATCCCCATTCCGTTACCATAACATACCTTCAGTATATTTATAATAAGGGTGGCTTTTCCACACACCATAAAGCGTCTCAAAAATCACCAGTTAGTCACTAACTCCTGGTTAATGACTGAAGTATTTTAAGTTGGTGTTAGACAAGGTGGGTTTTGTGTCAAGGCCATACCAGCCATTGGCAGGTCTGAGGCAAATATCCTTAGGGTTCCCATTGCACTAACTGGAATTAAGGAACATAACAGGTATACTTCTTTAGCACCTTCCGTCATAAGGGTCTCAAAACATTTTACAAACATTAATTAGATTCTTACTACCCCTTGGGTAGGTGGTGGTATTCTCATTTAGGCACAGTGCAGGTGTGGAATCTTGTGTTATCACAAAGGAAAAAGTGATGAGTTATGGAGGGAGCTGAGGGGAACTTGATTCAGCTTTGATCTGTAGCTCAGCATCTCAGCAGGAGGAGGATCATGGTTAAACCCACGTCTCTTAATATGTTTCCTTTTCCCTCATACCCTGCCCATTTTCTACCTATCCCATGCTCTTCAGAGTAAGAGTGAGTAAACAGGGGGCTTGACTGCCACACACACTACCTTGCTGTTAATCTTACTGGGCCCTGCACATAGCCGCCACGTCCACAACCCTGCTGTTCATCGTGCACAGACTTCATAGATGGACAAACAGAAGCACAGAAAGGTTGGGGGACATGCTTAAGGTCACACAGAACGTCAGTGATGGAGCCGGAACACAGCCCGTGAACCTGTGAACTCTGATTCGCACTCCACTCTTTTAACCACTAGAGCAGTGTTTCTCAGCTTCTTTCAAACTACTGACCACTTCACAAGAAGTGAGGCTCACCGATGCATGGTTCTTAATTTCCTCCACTGGGGCACTGGTGGTCAGTGGAGAACAGTTGGGAAGGTTACATGTGCTAGGTCATATGCTGCTATTCATCCCTGAGTAATTTCATGTGGGAAAAGAGGCACTAATCAGCACCTTTATGTGAAATCTCCCTTCTGTCACCTGGAATTTCCAGCATGATTTTCAAGAGCATAGATATTCATTATACTGCCAAAAATGTTAAACAGGAAAGCCTTTGTAATTAGAATGCAGTGTAATCTTTGATTCAGGTTTACACAAACTGTTTAGCTGATATATCTCATATTAGATGACTCAAACAACTGGGAGTAGGTTACAGAACCATTAGTCTCCTAGCCGCTGCTTCATATATACTCCCAAAATTGCTACCATTGGATAGCTGCCTGACAATTGGTATGAGCTTGCTGGACAGATACCCATATGGCATGAGGTCACGGCAGAGTTGGCACTAGTTAGCAATCGCAGCAGAAATTCCAAGAAGCAATGAGCCAGGGGGACTACACCACTCTCTGCCCATATTAGACAAGATTAGAGATGAGTAAAAAGAATTGGTTGAATAGTACATTTGCTGAAAATGCAGTTGGGGTCAAATTCAGTGAATAGTTTCAGTCATATAAAAAAATAAGGATTTTTTTAAAAGTCAGAATGGTTTGTTTCAACATTTTCAAAAGACCCCTTTCAGCTTTTCATTTTGAAACTGTGTTTTGAAATGTAACTATATTTATTTTAAGGAAACCAAAAAAGAGTGGGAAAACCCATATCAAAACAAAAAAATGAAAAAAATTCATTTTGGGTTGACTGAAACGTTTTGTATTTGTATGGGGGAGGGGTTTGATAAGAAAAAAAACATCTGTTTGGGTTCAAAACTAACTGAATTTGGCGGGATTTTCCATTTCAGCCACCAAAACAATTGAGCTCTTCTCTCAGCTCTGGGTGAGCTCTTTATGTGGTGTAAATCAGTATAGCGCCATTGACTTCAAGGAATCCGAGGATCTGACCTCTATTGTCCCTTCAAAGAACATAATAGAGGGGGCAGTGTGGAGAATCTTGCACTGCGGCTGCCCGTACTACTTCCGTCCTGTAGACAAATGGAGAGTTACACTCTCTGTTGACCTCCTCGTGGAACTATTCATTAGTATTGTACATTTTTATAATATAAAGGAGAAAGTGTCAATATCTGTGAAGCCATTACCCACGCGAGAAGTAAGACATGCCCTTTTCCTAACGTGACCATTGTTGGTTTCACTTAGGAGCATTGCTCAGTCAGATGAAAAGCTGGTTATCAGTGCATCCTGGGCAAAAGATGATGACATCACCAGGCTCTTGAAGTCTCTGCCCAACTGGATCAACATGGCTCAGCCCAAGCAACTCAGACCAAAGAGAGAAGAAGAGGAAGACTTTATAAGGTAACATATTGTTTAGCTGACGTTCTAATACACTTTGAAGCTACAGTAACAAAAATGGACTATAGTTATACAAATTACCTCTTTCTTTTTAAAGTTTGGCTAGTGTTTATGACCATAGAACATAAACCACTTACCCACGTGCTTAAGTCCATCCTTATTCAGCAAAGCATTTAAGCATGGACTTAAGTGCCATTTAATTCCATGAGACTTAAGCATGAGTTTAAAGTTAAGCACATGCCGAAGTGGTTTGCCGAACTGGGGTGTAACAGTACAAAGAATCTCTATGCAACTGCCTAATACTTGGTAATGATTCCTATTCTGTGGATTGCAGTCTTGAAGCAGCTCACCAGCAGGAATCTCATATTTCTTGATATGTTGCTGAGTTCCATCGACTTGTGCTCCGTTTGCTGTGGGTGGGCAGAGAAACCTGCCCTTAGTTATCCCTTTCCTAACAGCCAGGATGGAGAGAGGAGGAAGTGGAGATCTATGTAGCTATTTTAGCTAGATTGAAGCTACGCCTACTGAAGCTGCAACCACACCTTTGATTGCAGGTAGACACATCCCTCCATATTCCATTCCATTCTGTAATGGACTGGACCTCATTGCAGCCCCATCATCACTTGTTCTCAGCTTTCCCTTTCAGTGACCCCCAATGTCCTGTGACCATCGCCCCTTTTGTTTCTCATGAACCCAATGCTCCCTTTGTGCTGGTTCCTGTCGTGGTTCAAAGGGCTCCCAGCAGAGGTAAAATTTCACTCCTTTTCTTTTCTTCCCACCTGGCTCTCGGGAGCGGAAGATCAGCACAGGCTTGCATGCCTGCCCAGAACCCTGCGTATTCACTCACGTTGCTAGCCCGCTCCTGGTTCCATGCCACAGGGTCTTCTCCACTATTTTTAGCCACACTATCTGGGTTGCAATCACACCTCTGATTTCAATGTAAACATATCCTAAGACTCCTCCTAGCTACTAGCAAACCGGCTCGCCCCTCACCGTGCTCGGACTCTGCGGCTCCCGGGCATATGAGCCGCCTCCCCACTCCTGCTGCCTCAGCACCCTGCAGGGGAGGGGCTGTGCACGCGGCAGCCCGGCAGTGTGTTTGCCTCCACGTGGAGCCAGCGTCTGACCGCCATGGGCATGGTCAGGGGAGTCCCAGCTGGGGGGCAGTCAGGGAGCGGGGAAGGTTTGGATGGGTCAGGAGGTCTGGGGGGCACTGTCAGGGGGCAGGGTGTGAAGAGGGGTCGGAGCAGTCAGGGGATGGGGGAGGGTTGGATGGGTCAGGAGTTCTGGGGGGGCTGTTGGGGCGGGGGTGTGGAGAGGGGTCGGGGCAGTCAGGGGACAGGTAGGGGGTAGGGTTCTAAGGGGGCAGTTAGGGTTGGGGGACGTCTGAGGAGGGGGCAGTCAGGGGACAAGGAACAGGGAGGCTTAGGTAGGGGGTGGAGTTCTGGGGGGCAGATAGCGGCAGGAGTCCCAGGAGAGGGCAGTCAGGGGACAAGGAGCAGGGAGGGGGGTTGGGGATTCTGAGGGGGGCAGTCAGGGGGTGGGAAGTGGGAGGGAGGGGATGGGGCGGGGCGAGGGCAGGGCTCTCCTCATCCTCTTTTTTGATTGTTGAAATATGGTAACCCTAGACAAGGGAGGAGCTGGGGGGCGCACGGTGGCTGGCGCCCGCATGCACCCGCTGCAGCCTGTAGGAGCCCGGGGGGGTGGGGGTGCCGGGCCACAGCCTGGGCAGGAGGCGGGGGGGGGGGGCACGGCTGCTCCCTGCTAGTGCCGCCGCTGCCCTTGCAGGGCTGGTGCCCCCCTGCGCCGCGCCGGCTCCTCCACGGCTGGGGCTTGCAGCCACCACAGTCGGGGCGCTCTGGCTCTCCGGTGCCTCCGGAAGGCGGCTCCTCCCTGCCGAGCCGCTGCAGCTGCCCAAGCCCAGCAAAGCCAGTGAGTGGACTCGGGGCAAGGGCCGCCGGTGTGGGCTGTGCACCCTCCAGGGGAGTTCAGGGGGTGGGAAGGGGGGAACCTGATCTGGGGAGCAGTCCCTGGGCACAGCTGGCCGCTGGGGTCTATAAAGGCTCATTGGGATTTGCCCTTCAATGAAACAATGTGCAGGGAGGGGTGGGGCACAAGGTGGAAGTTTCGCTAAGGGCGCAAAATATCCTTGCACCGACCCTGCTTATGCTGAAGAAGCTAGTCATCTTTACATTTCTGGTTAGCCGCAAGCCTGTGCTTTCCCATCACTATTCATCGTTCCTTTGATTGGCATTTAGCTATAATATTGTAAGAGCAAGTGAGGCTGTTTAAAATTAATCTAATTCACCCAAATTATCTTTTTACTTATTCAGTGAATGCAAGAACGATAAAGATGATGCAGTTTAGAGAAAGGAATGATTAACAACGTAAATCGTGGGGAGTTGCGGAACTGTTTGCTCATGCTGCACTGTCATCAGTGCACTTTAAAAATCCTATTTGATATTTGGGAGTCTGGGAGAGAAAAACACGTATTGCTTGTGAAGTAAACATGCAATTCTTGTGGTTTTAGCCTTCATGAATTATCCCTCCTTTCCTACAACTAGGGTTAAAGCTGGTCTTAACATCTTTCCTTTCCTTCCACTATTTGGTTGATCTTGGTGTGGATAAGGGTTGGGGCAGTCAGGGGACAGGTAGGGGGTAGGTTCCTAAGGGGGTAGTTAAGGTGGGGGGGGGCAGTCAGGGGACAAGGAACAGGGAGGCTTAGGTAGGGGGTGGAGTTCTGGGGGGCAGTTGGGGCAGGAGTCCCAAGAGGGGGCAGTCAGGGAACAAGGAGCAGGAAGGGGGGTTGGGAGTTCTGAGGGGGGCAGTCAGGGGGTGGGAAGTGGGAGGGAGTGGATGGGGCAGGGCTCTCTCCCCCCCCCCCCCCGTCCTCTTTTTTGATTGTTGAAATATGGTAACCCTAGGCAAGGGAGGAGCCGGGGCGGGGGCGGCGCTGGATCATACTAATCAAAGTTAAAGTCTTACCATAAAATCCTGGCCACATTGAAATCAGTAGCAAAATTCTCATCAGCTTCAGTGGTACCCCCAAGATTTCAACCTTAATGTCAGTTCTTTTTTCTTATTTTTTAATTTTATTATCCATTGATTGAAATTTCTTCATAAGCAATGTGACTTCTAAATTTTCCTTGGGAAGCTATTCGATGTGTAATTTCTCCTGGAAGCTGGAAAATAGCATTTAATTCTTTTTCCGGTTTTTGTCCTGTTTTCCCACTTAGCTGATTTCTTAACCATTACTGTGAGAGCTCAAATTCATGTGATTTTTGTTTCTGTTGTTGTTTGTACCTTGGTATCGTCGATATATGAAGAGCAACTCTGGGAATAACATTCACTATCTAACTGTTCCTGCAGAACCAGGGGGAAGCAAAACATTGGTTTTATGGGTCCCACAGAAATTGAGGTGGAGGTTAATTTCTCTCTGACTCATGAGCCTGCTAGGTCCAATTGTCCGTTATCTAATCATCCAAGGTATTTTAAAGATGCATATTACCTTGCTATTTAACCGTCTTCATATATTGTTACAACAAGGTACACAGACCTTCTTCCTGAGCTAGCAGGGAAAGAGTTAAGTCTGGGAAAGGCCACAGCTGGGGTGCACTAAGCGGGGGCAGCGTCAGCTGGGAGGAAGGGGATGTCTGTCTCTCTCTCTGCCTAGGAGGGCAGCGTGGTGTGTGGTAAGAAGAGCCCTCTCCTATGAAACTCTCCATGGGATGTTAGGACTATGTTAGCGCAGTGAGGGAGCAAGCACCGGGGAGAGGGTTGGATGGACTATTGGAGCCTGGAGAAAGAGTTGTGTGGAGGTGAATGTTTTGCTAATAAATCAGATCCCAGAGGTAGAGGTCTGATTTGAAACACCCTCCACCCAATCCCTGCTGTGTACATTTTGACTGAAAGGAAAGAAATTGAGGCATGGCCGTACCAGGCACCCAGACTGGGGAGGGAGCAACACCCTGCCACAGTTGTACTTAAACTATTTGACAATATTCCTTTAAGTATATTAATTCAATTATATCCTGTAGTTTTAACACTAGTCTATGGAGGATTGTGGAGGGGGGTGGGGAAGTACTGTTAGTTTTTTTTCTTTTCCTTAAGTTTCCGGTGACTCATTAGCTTAATTAGAGTGAAGAATCAAAATAGTGTCCTTACAAAAACCTCATGCATATCTCTGTTAACACTGATTGATTCTGTTGTCTTTAACCTGCCACTATCTCTGCTGTGATTAGATGTCAAAAGTCAGGGTAGGGAGTGGGTGAATCTCCCCGTTAATATTCTTGTGTGGTTGGATAGACAAAAGAGACCTGATTGAGCATATTGTAGTAGCTTGGAACTTGGCAAGGACAGGAAGGAAAGAAAAGTCATGCCTCTCCTGATATAATTAGTTTTTGAAGCTGGGAAGGCTATTTGGCACTTGGCTGGATGTGAAATAAAATGTCCTTCTTGCTGTATAAAGGTTAGCATTTGGTTCATTACTGAATCAGGCTCGTTAGAGATAAAAACCAAAAATGTATTATTTCCAGGCTTAACTTTGAGTGGAAAGAATAGAAAAGAATGTTAGATCTGACCACTGGCAAATCACAGCAAACCCCCCAGTCTTCTGTATTGCAGCTGCTCTGTAGCACAAGGGGTGGCAAGGGTACTACATTAAAGAGGCAATGCGTATTAGGAGAGCTGTGAAAAAGAAAGCAGCGCCCGCGTTGCTCATCCCAGCATCCTGGGAGTTCACAGGGTGAAAATCATTTCACTGCAAACCTCAAGCTGAGCTTGTTTGAGGAGCTCTCCAGGATGGAGATGGTGATAGAGCAGAATGTATTTGGCTGCAGATCTCAAGTAACAAATCTGCTGGTACAATAAGGATAATTGGGTGACTTGAACTTCTCCCAGTATGGTCTTGTTTTGGTGTCAGAACTCCTAACTTTGGACCAGATTCTCAGACTGAAGTCAGTGTTGCTATGCCGATTTCCACCAGCTGAGAATCTGGCCCTTCTTACTGTGACAGTTAATTGTACTAGGATCTGATTTATAGCTTTGCACTAAATGAAAAGTGCCAGATTCTGCCATTCTTACTCTGGCCAAGTAGTGCCTTACTTCCCAAGTAGCCCTTTTCATTTCACTACAACTACTCACTGAATAAGGTACTACTCAATGTGAGTAAGGGAGAATCTGATCCTTTATGAGCCCATCTGATCGCTCTATGTATAGTTTCTATCTGAATATACTGCATAGTTACTTTGGGGAAATCTGTCCATGCACTCAACTCCCACCATCTGTAAGAACAGAATGCTGGGGGGCGGGAGGTGTTACTGGTGTACTGGCGCATCATAGAGGGCAGAGCTGAGGATGGATTGTGGGGATGGCATGAACCATAACTCTGTATATTATGGTTTTCAGAGGTTTGAGGTTAGCTTAACACAATGTTCCCGAAGGGCACAAGGTACCATCAGGCTAACTCTGTGTTAACAAAGATTTTGGGCATTTGGTTTGTTCTTTAAAGTATTTCTATGCATCCCCATGTACCACAGCCCAACTCTCCCCCTCCACTGGGTCTGACTCCTTGGCAATGATTATCCAGCCCACAGAATGCACTGGCTGCATGTCAGTTGCTTCACTGCCTCTGTATCATCTCCTGTCTCTCTGCTTGTCCACCACAGCCCAGTTCTCCCTCCTTAACACCCTCCTTGTAGAGAGATGGGTGTTAGAATGGGACCTGCAGGTTGAGGAGCTGGGGAAAGAATGCAGGAACAGTCTACAGACTAGCATGGAGTAAGCAGGGGCATTTTTCAGATGGGGTGACAGACCTGGGGGTGGGGGGAATTTGGGGACACAACAACCCTCACTCCATATCTGACCCTCTCCTTTCTACACCACTCTTCATTGCACTGCTTCAACACCCCACACACATTCCCCACTGTGCCAAGTGTGATTTTACTGGTCCCAAAGGTGTTACACCACCGTTGCTCTGACACTGATCCAGCATTCCCCCCATCACACCCATTGCTCTGACCGCCACATTCTCCCACTGCTGTAAGCCCCCTACTCGCACACCAGCTCCATCCTCCTCCTTGCCTCCATGCCCCTGGTAAGCTTGGACAGGCAATGGAAGGTGGTGGGACAGTGAGGAGTGGAAATACAAGCAGGAGGCATGAGGGGGCAGGAGAGTGGAGATCCAGAGTCCCCTAATCTATATCTAGTGTATGGGGAAGGGCTCTACACACCCATCTGCAGCATAGTAGACTCAGAGAGGTGTGAAGTCATCCATTCATCTCAATGACATGATGTTCTCTGATGAATGAGACCACCCCACAGAGATGAATACGGCATGAAACAATAGGTCTGCGATGTGTGAACTGCTCCACTCATCTCATTGGGTGTTCTCATCTTCCCTCCCTGAGCTGCCAAGCTTATGGGCCAGTACCATGCACTACTCATGGCTGTTCTCAGCTCTCCGTCCCAGTCTCGGTACTGTTGGGCATGGTTTGAATGGGGGACAGAAAAGTTATGAAAGCGAGCTGGTTTTTGTGGAGTAAAGCTGAAGCACCCGCTGCATCCCCCATTATACAGCTCTGACTTGTACCATTTCTCCTCTTACTCCCCAGCACTTCTTTGACTTCCCTTTTTCCCCTAGAAAAAATAGCATCAGGGGACGTACAAGCCTGGAATCCCTTCCCTACTGCTGGAGGCAGCATAGGCAAGGTGGGGGTCTCTACCCCCTAAGCCCCCTCAAACCTCTCCCTGCACTCTGCCAACTTTCACACCTCCTGCACTGCTCTAATACCCCTCCCCCACATTCCCTAGCTCTGCACCCAGAATGTTATAAGAATATGGAAATGTTATGACCAGCACATATTAGGGCGGCTGTGTTTCAGGAACCGCTTGACCGAATGACCCTGCGACTTGCTTTCCTCTGATCACACTCAGTTCCATTGTTTGGATTGATTACATGACCGTAACTGCTTACTGGAGTGTTTCATCTTCCCTCTATTTAATTAATGCTAATTTCCTGGACTCTACTTCTAAAGTAAAATCTGAGTCTGCCTGTGGTTTTCTAGAGCACTTTGAAATATCACTTTTAAACTGGACATTTCCATCTCTGGGCAAAACCTTCAACAGAAGTCCCTGCAGAATGCAGGCAGAGAGGAAGGAACATTTACCACACACATCTTCTGAAAACTGCCAATGGTGGGGCTCACATGGTCACAGTCTATCACCTTGAGGCACCCAGTTACCGTGACAGTCTGTTCATCCTTTCACTCTAAGCAGAGCCCTAGTCTTGCTTTATATGAGCATTTCATTCTTTTTGGCTTGAACTACTGATGCTCTGGAGTTCCTAATTAACCCTGAGTAACTTATTCGCTATAACACAAACACATACCCCAAAGGGGCAAGAGGTGTCATACAGTAGCTGAAATAAATCCCAAGTGGATGAGATCAGTTTGGGGATGATTAGAGCCATAGTTTGAGCCCAGGTGTGTGCAAAACAAAAAAATTTGAACAGAGGTAATTTTTGTAAACACATATTGGAGGGGCAGTGTCTTGGAAAGGTCTTGCTCAAGAGACCCCAAATTTGGACCACTAACCCTACCCCGCACCACCATGAAGCAGAGAAAAACAATCTGAGCTATTGTGTGGATTTTAGAGCACTTAGAATAGTAGACTTTTAAACTCTCAATCTTAATTATAACAGAGCTCCTGCTCCACTATAATGATTATATACAAATATACATCTGCAATTTGTTATTACTATAGATGTTTAAAATGCTAACAATCCTGAATGTAGCCGTCTTAAATTGACTGATTTCTTAAGAGTTGTGGCGGAGGTGGATCTCAGAGTAGTGGTCGTTAATATCTTTACCAGTGCAAGCTGAGTTAATGATGAAGATACTCAAACCTCATGCCAGCTGATTGCCAGCAAAAGATCAAGGAATAAATCTCTCCTCCTTTTTTCTCCTCTCATCCATGTGCAACATGCACACTTGGTGTTGTTTAGTTATTGATGTTTCCTTCTTCTGAAGTAGGCATGTAGGAATGATATCAGGAGGGCCAAATCGCACCTGGAGCTGCAGCTAGCAAGAGATGTCAAGAGTAACAAGAAGGGTTTCTTCAGGTATGTTGGCAACAAGAAGAAAGCCAAAGAAAGTGTGGGCCCCTTACTGAATGAGGGAGGCAACCTAGTGACAGAGGATGTGGAAAAAGCTAATGTACTCAATGCTTTTTTTGCCTCTGTCTTCACGAACAAGGTCAGCTCCCAGACTGCTGCGCTGGGCATCACAAAATGGGGAAGAGATGGCCAGCCCTCTGTGGAGATAGAGGTGGTTAGGGACTATTTAGAAAAGCTGGACGTGCACAAGTCCCTGGGGCCGGACGAGTTGCATCCGAGAGTGCTGAAGGAATTGGCGGCTGTGATTGCAGAGCCATTGGCCATTATCTTTGAAAACTCGTGGCGAACCGGGGAAGTCCCGGATGACTGGAAAAAGGCTAATGTAGTGCCAATCTTTAAAAAAGGGAAGAAGGAGGATCCTGGGAACTACAGGCCAGTCAGCCTCATCTCAGTCCCTGGAAAAATCATGGAGCAGGTCCTCAAAGAATCAATCCTGATGCACTTGCATGAGAGGAAAGTGATCAGGAACAGTGAGCATGTATTCACCAAGGGAAGGTCATGCCTGACTAATCTAATCGCCTTTTATGATGAGATTACTGGTTCTGTGGATGAGGGGAAAGCAGTGGATGTATTGTTTCTTGACTTTAGCAAAGCTTTTGACACGGTCTCCCACAGTATTCTTGTCAGCAAGTTAAGGAAGTATGGGCTGGATGAATGCACTATAAGGTGGGTAGAAAGCTGGCTAGATTGTCGGGCTCAATGGGTAGTGATCAATGGCTCCATGTCTAGTTGGCAGCCGGTATCAAGTGGAGTGCCCCAAGGGTCGGTCCTGGGGCCGGTTTTGTTCAATATCTTCATAAATGATCTGGAGGATGGTGTGGATTGCACTCTCAGCAAATTTGCGGATGATACTAAACTGGGAGGAGTGGTAGATACACTGGAGGGGAGGGATAGGATACAGAAGGACCTAGACAAATTGGAGGATTGGGCCAAAAGAAATCTGATGAGGTTCAATAAGGATAAGTGCAGGGTCCTGCACTTAGGATGGAAGAATCCAATGCACCGCTACAGACTAGAGACCGAATGGCTAGGCAGCAGTTCTGCGGAAAAGGACCTAAGGGTGACAGTGGACGAGAAGCTGGATATGAGTCAGCAGTGTGCCCTTGTTGCCAAGAAGGCCAATGGCATTTTGGGATGTATAAGTAGGGGCATAGCGAGTCTGCTGCAGTTTCCACGGTAAACATCTGATGAAGTGAGCTGTAGCTCACGAAAGCTCATGCTCAAATAAATTGGTTAGTCTCTAAGGTGCCACAAGTACTCCTTTCCTTTTTGCGAATACAGACTAACACGGCTGTTCCTCTGAAACAGATCAAGGGACGTGATCGTTCCCCTCTATTCGACATTGGTGAGGCCTCATCTGGAGTACTGTGTCCAGTTTTGGGCCCCACACTTCAAGAAGGATGTGGATAAATTGGAGAGAGTCCAGCGAAGGGCAACAAAAATGATTAGGGGTCTAGAACACATGACTTATGAGGAGAGGCTGAGGGAGCTGGGATTGTTTAGCCTGCAGAAGAGAAGAATGAGGCGGGATTTGATAGCTGCTTTCAACTACCTGAAAGGGGGTTCCAAAGAGGATGGCTCTAGACTGTTCTCAATGGTAGCAGATGACAGAACGAGGAGTAATGGTCTCAAGTTGCAGTGGGGGAGGTTTAGATTGGATATTAGGAAAAACTTTTTCACTAAGAGGGTGGTGAAACACTGGAATGCGTTACCTAGGGAGGTGGTAGAATCTCCTTCCTTAGAGGTTTTTAAGGTCAGGCTTGACAAAGCCCTGGTTGGGATGATTTAACTGGGAATTGGTCCTGCTTTGAGCAGGGGGTTGGACTAGATGACCTTCAGGGGTCCCTTCCAACCCTGATATTCTATGATTCTATTAAGTATCAGGCCCGTGCTAGGGGCAGGATGCCAGATTTAGTTGGACCAGTCCTGAACCAGAATGTCAGGAATCAAGTGACTTTCTGCCACAACCATCTGTTGTAGCACAGCGGGAGGCAGGATGACGGACTAAATGGCCCAATGACAATTCCTATGTGCCTAAAGCGACAGCTGTACTAAAATTGGCATTTAAGGGCCCTTTTGGTGGTGCTGAAAAGTGACCTTTGTGATTACGCAGTGTGGATTCAGGACAAATCTAGGGATCTGACTTCGGGGTGGGTTAGGGATCTTTCCTCACACCATTTAGACTCACTGACTGATCCCAGACATGAAGAGCTGTGTAAGCTCGAAGGTTTGTCTCTCTGACTAACAGAAGTTTGTCCAATAAACGATATTACCTCACCCACCTTGTCTGAGCTCAGGCTGAGGCATTCCTGCTTGCTAGGCAGTGTGCAGCCTAGGTCTATCATGGCTGCAAGTTGTTACCATCTGATGGCTGTTGAGTGGCCCATGTGAAATTAGTTTGTGGATTTCTGTCCAATCCCCGTGGAAAACATCTACATCAGAAAAATCCCCTTGTTGGGAATCTCAGCATTGAGGCCTAGAACTAAATGGGCACTAGAAGATTGAGTTCCTCTTCAACTTCAGGGAACAGTCCCTCCATCTGAAGCACAGAGGTGCGACAGTTTGTTTGTGCTGCACTTGATCTGTGATTGCAGAGAAGTGTCTTTTGTTCCCTCTTTCTGTGGATTACATAGACTCATGATTCAACCCTCAGAGAAATGGCTGTGGCATGAGGAAATTTAACACCCGCTTTCAGATTTGTTACTCCTGCAAGATGCATCCTCCATTGAAATGAACTTAGCAACAGTCCTGGCTCTGCTAAGCCTTGTTACTGTTTCACAGCATACTACAAGACATTTGCTAATACACAATGGTACATTAGGCAACATAATTGAAACTGATTAGACTGGTCCAGGAAATGAACAAAGAATCATAGAATCATAGAATATCAGGGTTGGAAGGGACCCCTGAAGGTCATCTAGTCCAACCCCCTGCTCGAAGCAGGACCAATTCCCAGTTAAATCATCCCAGCCAGGGCTTTGTCAAGCCTGACCTTAAAAACCTCTAAGGAAGGAGATTCTACCACCTCCCTAGGTAACGCATTCCAGTGTTTCACCACCCTCTTAGTGAAAAAGTTTTTCCTAATATCCAATCTAAACCTCATGTGATGCATTATTCTTCTTATTTTATTATTTTAAGAATAAATTAGTGATCCACTGTCTTATGGTCTTGTGACCCCTTAGATGTGCAGCTGTCCAGTGCTAATCTTGCTCTTCGCTATTACAGATCCCTGGGATCAAGTGAGATATTTTTTTCAAATCTCAGTGACCCTCCAATTTAGGTCAGCATTAGAGAGGGCTGAATCCGCAGTAGTGTAAAGCAGCATAGCTTTGTTGATTTTTCTCGACTGTATTGCTGTGCAGAAGTTCAGAGAAATGTCCTCACAAGTTGAATCTTTGCAACTACTTTGCAACAAACAAGACCACAAATTCTGTAAAAAGTTATTGAATTTGTTTTTATTGGTCTTGTTGCAGAGTCATGTTAGAGTGATTCCTTTGGCAAAAAACGCCCACTCTTGTTGGTCCCTGTTTTGGTGCTTGGACAATATCTTGATGATCCTCAGACAACTTTTGGAACAGGGAAGGCAACTAAAGTGAAGCAAGGGCCTTTTTTCTAAATTCTTTTTGATAAACAAGAACAATATTTTTGTAGGATTATTGGTTTGTTTCTTTCAATTCAAGTGAAAGGCTTCTGCCTTGGTAACTTTTGTATAAAGCTTTTAAATGTAGTCTCCAAGTCTCAGCCAGAGCTAAGCTAGAAGGTTGACTTTGTGGCTAAAGCATAGAGCTCTACATCAGGAAATCAAAGTTCTATTCCGCATTTGCTGTGTGGTTTTAGGCAATTTTCTATACAGCTGGTCAGCGGGGGAAGCCCAGCTTCCTTCTAACTAGCGTGCTGAGGGAACAGGGGGGCATCTTTTTCAACACACAAAGGAAATCCTTCTTTCTCACTGGTGTACTGTATACTCTGCAAGAATTGAGGGGTATCGGGGATGCCACCAAGCATAGCAATTACAAATGTATATTTACTCTGAGGCAGCTCAGTCTCATGGGTTTAACTCAGAGCTGGGATCCAGAAACTCTTGTGCTCTTACATGTGGTCTTGGGCAAGTCGCTTAACCGCTCTCTGCCACAGTTTCACCATCTGTCAGGTGGGGAAATATCTACCACAGGAGTTGTGAAGAATAATTAGTGTTTGCAGAAGTGCTGCCTAAGTGATAAAAATTATTATTCTGTATTATGCTTTCCACGAGGCACCACACATACGTTCACCTCTTGTCTGGCCCCTGATATTCTGGACCACTGGCTACAAGCTCCGCACAGTGCTATTAACTGAAGTTTGAATTCACTGTGATGCCTATCAGCTAGGAGCGTCTGACTCTCACTCTGAAAAACTAGACCTTCAAGAGCTGCTGCAAAGCACAGTGTGGAAAATGACAAAAGGGACCTTGTCAGAATGGTAAATTCACTCCTGAGGGAATTTTTCCTCTTCCCCTCTGTAATTTTGCCCTTGCGGGGCTAGACAGGGGAAAAAGGGAGGGTGACACTCAAATGGCCCCTCTTGTTTGCACAGCTCCCTGGACACATTCTCCCAGTGAACTGATTCATATTCATCATTTGCTGAAGGAATAATTGAAGCTAATTCCTTGGCCATGAAAAGGGAGAGAAGCAGTAAACAAATGTAAAGCTGTTGCCAAGGGCACACAGGAGGCCTCATTCCATCGCTGTTTTGTATTGATGTGGATACTTGGCTGGTTGTCAGCCCTGCTCTGACATGGCCAGAATGCCTTAACTAGCAGAGGTGATCTTGATTTGTCATGTCTGCCCTTCGTTGGCCCTTGTTTTCCTTTCACTATGTAAGTATTAAAGTAAGAGAGAGGGAAGCCTCTTGTCGCCATCAGATCACGTATTTCCAGTCTAAGTCTATGTGTGGTTTAATTTTATTAACATCTCATCCCCTGAAAAACATACATATTGCTTCTCCGGAAGAGGAGAGAGAACCCATTCTTTCTGCTGGATATTCATTTCAGGTGGGTGGCACTGTCTTCCACTGTGAATCCCTATATGTGCAATGCTAAGAACAGGCTATGCATGTTACAGAGTATCCAATAAAACAGAACAGATCTAAAGCCAGTCCTGGTATTAGAGAAAGAATATTATAGAAATAGCGATGACACAGCAGAGGGAAACAGAATGATACTTAGACAAGCAATATTTTGGTAGTCAGATGACTTGATCAGACCAGACCTGCATTCTTTGGCAAAAAGGAGATTAAGAGTAGACCCTATTGACCCACACACAAATCTTTATGGGAAACAAGAAGGTTGCATGTTCAGTCTTAACTTTAGTATTTCCTTACTTTTAAGTGCTTAGCTGGGCAAACATAATAGTCCATTAATGTAAAGGGGGAGGAATTATAGGAGATTGCATTTAATATGTATTGTGAAACCTGCCCTAAGCAGCCACCCAAAAGACCAGCAAAAGTAAGTTGCCTCATATTGCTGGGTGTTAACTGAAGGTAAAAAAAGGAAAAAAAAAACCCACTCTGGGGATCCTTGGGGATACTTTAAAGTGATCTTTTAAGACAGAGTTGCTTGTTGAAGGTTATCTCCATTGCAGATTTCAGTGTGTGTGTAATGATGGAATTGTGAGCTTGGATTTCTGCTGCCAAATAGATACATTTGAGAAAACAAGTGAACATATTTGCTGTACTTTTGCTATAAATTCCTACTAAACCATTGTTCTCTTAGAATAAAAGACTGTTTCCCATACATGCCAATCATAATTAGGAGCATAATTTCATTGATAGAGATACGTTTGTTCCCACCCCGTGTTAAAAATAATAAATATGCAATAGTGTGAGATGTAGATTTTATTAACCTGAGTTTGGGATGATCGAATGATTCATGTAATGGCTATACAGGTCACCCCAAACAAGTGCCAATAAAACTTTGTTCTTTGCTTTTTGTGTTGTAGAAACTGTTTTTGGAAAGAGTTGGAGTCCTTTGGGAACAAATTACATTGTAATCACTGTTTTGGGTAATGGCAAACTAGTGTTTCGTAATCCAACATTTCGCAAACTGTGGTCTGTGAAGAACTGCACAGTTACGTTGTACTAACTCCACTCCTTATTTCCAGCTGCTAAACCAAGTTAAAAGAAGCTAAAAATAGATTAAGTATTTCCTCTTATTACTTTGCCAGGTAAAAAAGTTGCTGTAGTTGCCATAGGAGTGTTGTTTGATTCATAGACCTAAAGGTGAAAGGGACCAGTGTGGTCATCTGCTCTGACCTCCTGTATAGTGCAGGCCATAGAACTCACCCAAAATGATTCCTAGAGCAGATCTTTTAGAAAAACATCCCATCTCGATTTAAAATTTGTCAGTGACGAAGAATCCACTGCGACCGTTGGCAAACTGTTGGTTAATCTCTCTCACCATTAAATATTCATCTAGCTTCAACTTCCTGCCATTGCCAATGGGGCAAATGATGGTCCACCTGGGAGAGGAGAAGGTGTCAATGAGACGTACCCACTATTAAGATGTGGTACACTCCAGAAGACATTGTAAGAACATCTGTACTACCTACCAAGGCAGAGCTGAAATGAGATATTCCCTTGCTGTTTGACAAGTTACTTAAGTATAGGAGCATACAATACAGAGGACAGTTAGGGCGCTAGCCTTGGACTCGGGAGACGTGGGTTCTATTCCCATCTGTGCTTCAAGACACCCTGTGTGACTTTGTGCAAATCATTTAGTCTCTCTCTGCCTTGGTTGTCAATCTGTAAAACAGCTGTTCTCTACCTCACAGGGGTGTTGTGAGCATAAACATATTAACGATTGGAAGGCACTTAGATGCTAGGGTAATGGGGGGCATAGAAGTACCTAAGATGGAGACAAAGATATAACATAATTTGTAACTGTCTGCCCTTATGATCAATCTTGTTGGATCTCTTTCTCTGTCAGCCATGAAAGTGTGTTGGATGGGGAGCACAGCTGGTGTGGTAAATGTAAGTACCATTATGACAACTTCCAGGAATCTATTAGCAATGCCCAGCCTTTCCATAGGAGGAGCCTGGGGGGATTTAATCAATTCCAAACAGCCATGAGACTGATTAAAATCAGTCACATGCTGTAGAGAAAAAAGGAGCCAAATTCAACCCTGGTGTATTTCCACTGAAGTCAAAGGCATCCCCTTACCTCCCAATCCTCAGCATTAGCCAACATACGCTACTTCCTCTCAGACCATACTGTCAGAGACAACAGCTCTACAGCACCACCTTGAGGGATGTAGCTTTATTTTTTTTACATTCTCAAGCAAAATCCCTGAAAGTGAAGGGTTTGGGGTTTTTTTTAAAATATTTTAATTAAATGTTTAAAATTTTAAACCCTATTCAGATTTATATGTCGTTTAATAAATCAAAAATAAGTGCAGTGAAGCTACTTAAACACATCTAGTTTGAGGTACTGGCAGTGTGACTGCTTGCATGGTTTAAAAGACCACTGATGGAATTTAGAGTAGCAGCCGTGTTAGTCTGTATCCGCAAAAAGAACAGGAGGACTTGTGGCACCTTAGAGACTAACCAATTTATCAGAGCATAAGCTTTCATGTCCATTTATTCTTTTGCGTAGAGACTATCCGGTTTGGCCAATGTGCATGTACAGTCTCTATGCAAAAGAATAAATGGACACAAATCGGACATCAAGAATCATAACATTCAAAAACCGGTAGGAGAACACTTCAGCCTCTCTGGCCACTCAGTAAAAGATTTGAGGGTGGCAATTTTGCAATAGAAAAGCTTCAAAAACAGACTCAAACAAGAAACTGCTGAGCTTGAATTAATATGCAAACTGGATACCATTAACTTGGGTTTGAATAGAGACTGGGAGTGGCTGGGTCATTACACATATTGAATCTATTTCCCTAAGTTAAGTATCCTCACACCTTCTTGTCAACTGTCTAAATGGGCCATCTTGATTATCACTACAGAAGTTTTTTTCCTTCTGCTGATAATAGCTCATCTTAATTAATTAGCCTCTTTCAGTTTGTATGGCAACTTCCACCTCCTCTGTATGTGTATATATATATCTTCTTACTATATGTTCCATTCTATGCATGAAGTGGGCTGTAGCTCACGAAAGCTTATGCTAGAATAAATTTGTTCGTCTCTAAGGTGCCACAAGTATTCCTGTTCTTTTTACTGATGGAATTATTTTCCCGCAGCTATTCATCTATCATTCTCAGTGGCATGAGTTCTCATTGTAAGATCTAGTGGCTGAAAGTTGAAGTTGGCAACGTTCAAGCTGGGAAAAAGATTTTAACAGTGATGGTAACTAATGATCGGAACAACTTACAAAGGGCTGTAGTAAATTCACAATCACCTGGAGTCTTCAACTCAAAACTGGATGTCTCAATAAGATACAGTTTAGCTCATCCACAAGTTATTGAGTTTAGATGTAGGAAATAATGGGTGAAAATCTCTGGTTTATGTTTTATCCAGGAGGTCAGACTAGGTGATCAAGATGGTCCCTTCTGGTCTGTGTGTCTCAACCTGTGTAAGTGCTTAGTGGTGGTTTTACATGCAGTTAAACTTGGCAAGATTCTTTTGGAATCTGGCATTTAGGACTTTGCTGCGCTAGTCCTCTCAAGCCCTACGGAGAAGAGCATGGCAGAGGGCTAAAATAGAGTGCAGGAGATGATTGTGACGCAAACCTGAAAGACAATGAAACCTGAAGAACAATGAAAGTAATAGGTGGCAGGTTTAAAACAAACATAAGGAAGCCCTTCTTCTCACAAGGCACAGTCAACCTGTGGAATTCATTGACAGGCTACAACCTGTGGCTCTCAAAGGCCAAAAGCATAACTGGGTTCAAAAAAGAATTAGCTAAGTTCATGGAGGATAGATCCATCAATGGCTATTAGACAAGATGGTCAGGTATGCAGCCCTGGGCTTTGAGTGGCCCTAAAACTCCAACTGCCAGAAGCTGGGACGGATGACAGGGGTGGATTACTCAATAATTACCTTGCTCTGTTCATTCCTTCTGAAGCATCTGGCACTTGCCACTGTCTGAAGACAGGTTACTGGGCTAGAGAGACCATTGGTCTGACAAGTATGACCATTCTTATGTTCATATCCTCTATGTTCTTATGACCCCTGGAAGAAGTTCTTTGGAGCTTATGTACAAATCAATGTGCTACGTAAACACATTTGTCTTGATTGTCGCTTTTCACCAAATACTACATTTGTGCTAGTAAAATAATGCAGAGCCTAATTTTCAAAGCTGTTTATTTGCCTCCTTGTTCTTTTGAGCCATCAAGCTCCAGGGTACGTTTCATTTGATGTATGTGTGTATGAAAAATGATTCAGAAGTTGAAGAGACTGACTTACAAGGGAAGATTAAATGAACTAAATATGTGTAACTTGTCTAAATGCCAACTACAGGGAGACATGAAAACAGCTATACATGCATCTGAAAGGTGTATTTGCCAAGGAGGGTCTGGAGTTGTTTGGAGTGATGCCAGGAGAAGTAACTGAGAGTAATGGGATGAAGTAGAAAGAGTGCAATCAGGCAGAATATCTAAGAAAACTCCATGAGAATGAGATGAATTGGGCAGTGGAATTGTTTTTCCCAAAATGGATAGTGTCCACAAAGCTGATAGAAGCTCCAACAAATGAGATATTTAAAACTAGAGTGGACACAGCTCTTAAGAGCTGAGTGTAAGGAGCAATCTTACATTGGCCAAGGGTGGATGTTCAAAATCAGTGGTTCTCGACCTTTTGGGGCTCAGAACCTATTTGTAAATATTTATGGCCTATCACGACCCAGTAAAAAGTCTGTGGGTGGAGGCTTTGTTTCGGTTGGGTCATGGACCCTGGGGAGGGAGTTTGGGTCCTGCCTGGCACTCACCCCACAGAGGTGGCTCCTGCAGCTCCTGTGCTGTGGGGCTGGCTGGGCTTGGCTCTCTGTCCTGGGTGTTGAAACCTCCAGGATTGCAGCACCTCTCAGGTTTGGTCCCACCATCCTGACTGGTCCAAATTTGTACGAGTGGAGTTGTGACCTGGCTCATGGGGTTGAAGTGCCGCTTACTCAAATTTGACCTACCTGGCTGGACTCCTGTCATCATGACAGCTGAGCCAAACCTGAGTAGCTCTGGGACCCCAGAGGTTGCAGTGCCTGGAGCAGGGAGAGGAGCCCAGCCAGCCCTGTGAGACAAGGCCCGCAGGAGCTGCCATGTAACCCTCTGAAACATTCTGGTGACCCAATTTTGGGTCCCGAACTATGGATTGGGAAACCCTGTTCTAAATGACCAAACTGGTCCTTGTCCATCTCCACTCTTGTTGACTCTGTGATATATTAACATTCCTGTTTGTGTTTGCATTTCAGGGCTGCCTTCAGCAAAGAGTCAGAAGTTCTCATTGGGAACCTGGGAGATAAACTAATCCCACAGCAGGAGATCCTGCGTGATGTCAGTGATCTGAAGGCCTTGGCCAATATGCATGAAAGCCTGGAGTGGTTAGCTGGTCGGACAAAGGCAGCCTTCTCCAACCTTCCAACAGCCCAGAGTGAGTAGCTGTCATGGGTCTCTTGATTGTATGGAAACACTGGTCTTGATGGTAAAACCTACCAATAACTGTGTCATGAAACTGGAGAGGAGAACCTCTTACAGGCTAGATCCAAGGGGTTTTAAAATCCACCTGCAGTCTTAGGTTCTGCTGGGTTACAACTCATACAGCACTAGGCTGTTTTTAAGGAGCAGCCCTGGAGCATAGGGCATGTGGAGACGCATCTTCAGAGTGGTAGAACTGGAGCCAGTTGCCTTAGGCAGGCACAGTTCCTCAAAAGGCTCAGGAAGAAGCACAAGGCAAAGCATCTCCACTTTTCTACAGAGCATAGTATGTGCTTCCCTCTGCACTCTGCCAGCTCTGCTCGCTTGTGTGGGAGTAGTCCTACAGCCCCACTCCTCACAATAGTGGGGCACCAGCACCACTGGGAACACAAGCCATGGGCAATCTCTGCATGCAGAACCAACAGGTGAAGATGGCATCTTTCCCCCATCCTTCTCTTGTATATGCACACAGGGCCAGACACAATCCTGGCCACAAAATTTTAAACAACTCCTGCTAATGAGGTTCCAGAGGGTCAGATATTAGTAGTGGGCCATCGGGACACTTTTTATGTTTGAATAAAATAAAGCATAGCTAGATCATTAGATATTTTAGAACAGTTTTATATGGATCCAGTAGAGAAATAGGAAAACTTACCTCTTTTCTATAAGATGCATGACATACAATATAACAGGAAGAGAATGCTGTCTTTTCACTTTCCCAAATGCCTTCATCACCTGTTGTTTCTTCTGGGTATTCCAAAGCATGAAGGATGGGGGAAAGAACATATTTTTATGAAAGATCCACATTGGAAAGCAGTTCAAACCATTTCAGCTTCCCCAGGTTACAGTACAGGAGGCCGGGAAATTGCTCTGTATTGAGCTGAGGCTGAAAAGCCTGCTTAGGAGGAAAAATGATTGAGAGATACTCTTTTAACTAGAGACATCCTGGTTTATATATTGAAACGGCTTATTACTGTGGCTTTTGTTACATTGGCAGATGATAAATCTACTGAGCTGGCAGTAGCCCCCCTCATACTGAGATGCATTTCGGTCCAACAGATAGCTTAGAGGACTGGGAATCTAGCTTCTATTTCTGGCGGCATAACCTCTGGCAAATCATTCTACTTCCCTGCAACACTGTTCTCTGGGGATAATGATAGTACCCTCATCTGTGGAGTATTTGGAGATCTATGAATGAGGAATGCTAGGCAAATGATTGTGGTAGCTCTGATTATTAGCATTATTATTGTTATTGCCCGCAGAGATTCTTGGCCAAAGCAATTATGCAGCGGAAATACAAATTGATCTCAGCCATGATTTCCTTCTTTCTGAATGAATGAATCAGCTATAGTAAAAATACAGTTGCTATTTAAAAAATGCTGTAGGAATAATACTACACTTGCAACTTAGTCATATTTCTGTTGTTCGTACATCACTGAGCCCCCTGACACGACTGATGCTGACAGACCTGTGCCTGTAATGTTCACCATTATGCAGAGGATGACATCGTTGACCGAATAGTGTCCCCTATGTCATTTCATTGTAGCAATAACATGCTCTGCCTGGTACATCTCAGGGTGATTATTACACTTCTGGAAGTTTAAAGCCATTGAGCTATCAGCCTCATAGTATAACACTCTCCCAAGCATGCTATAATTGCCTAGAAAAGCACTGACTCTCAGGTCTTTTTCCTTACATGACTGAGGGACATTCAGCATATCAGTTAACTCAACTGGCACCCTTCCTAACCATCTCATTGTAAACAAGCCTTTGAATAGCAGAAGGACTTTATAGCAGCAGCCCTTTTTACTGTGGTTGCTTATGGAAGGAGGGTTTATTTCTTAATAAGTAACACTATAATGAATTAGCTAGTGTGTATGTTTACCAGTATTAAAACTGCTCCTGTGTGTGTCATAGAGTCTATGCTGCTAATGGCTAATGAAGATTCTCCTTTAACTCAAATGGCAGGGGTTTGTGTTCTTTTGGAGCGGTAGGGGATGAGTTCAATCCTTACTTTTGCTCTGACGTTCCAAATGGCTGTAGGGTGCAAGGCAGTGACCACTACAAAGTGGCCATTTATTTGTTGCGGGACTTTGCATTTCTTTAACTCCCTCTCATCTGAGGAGCCGAATGTGCTTTACAGTCATTATGCATCAACACCGTTGCAAAGAAGACAATGGCAGTATTAAAGCGGCTGCCTCTAGGGTGGAGTGAAGCAGCTGTCTAACTGTAATGCTACACCACAGTTCAGGAAAGGAGGAGAAGGAAATTGTGAGTAGACAGTGGAATTACACAAGTGAAATGCCAGGACACCTGAAACAGGTAGCCTCTTGTGGACACACTGCACTTTTTCAGTTCAGTCACACCAGTGCAAGTTGCAGTGGTGCAGTTGTCTGGGTTCAGATTTTCAAAACACTGAAGGGTGATGGGTAACCAGTTCTCATTAATTTTAATGGCCTTCAGGTATCCAAATACTTAACTGTAATTGAAAAAAATCTCAGCTTTAGTCTTAGCGGTGTTACTAAACGATGGAGTCTATTGACCTCATGGTCAGAAGTGAAGCCTGGTGGGATGAGACTCATAAATGGAATGTCAACACAGCCAAGTGCAATCTATACAGGAGAAATAAAAAGTGAAGAGAAGGGGCAGAGGTGATGGCATGTGTCAAAAGTATTTACAAATCTGCCAAGCTACAATGAAGAGTGTGGTGGAGAAATTCTTTTGGGGAAGGATACAAAGAATAAAGAACAAAGGAGAAATGAGACAAGGCATCTGCCTACATTCCATCAGCACAGGAGAACAAACAAACAAAAACAAATAAATAAGTAAATCCTAGGCTGACTTGGAAAGTGCTTGAAACAACTGGATACTGAACTCCTGGGGGATTATAACTACCCAGATCTGGCTGGTTTAGTGATTCACACAACACCAGTGCCATAAAACTTACCTGTGCCACAATTTATTCAATTCTAGATAGATACTTATACATCACTCAGCACCTAAATACTGCTGTCCACCATGCACAAAGGAGAATGGGGCAATAAATAAGCTAAATAAAGGTGTCTCCCATCATAAACTGTCCAAATTCAAGCTCTGGCTGATTGCCGGACAGAGTAGATGCTAAAGACAGGGGTCCTGAGCTCTGCAGTCATCAGGAAAACTGACCCAAGCCCCTAGAGTCATTCTCAGTTTCAGCTTTTGTCACTTCAATTTTGAGATATTTGCAGATTTGAAACCTGCGGATTCTGTGCAAATGCAACTGACTGACTGCTCCTTGATTCTTTGTAGTAATCTGTGTGTAGAGACCTCTTCATCATTTCTGTGCCAAGTTTATAGAGTGCTGGCTACCCCTCTGTCTTAGCAGGCTGACTTTGAGCTATAGGGCAGCATGATAGTCATTGTCATCTTCTGTTTCTGAACAGGTCCATCTTCAGCCTTATTTTGTACTTTGGAATAGGTGCTATATTAAGAGCCTCTGTCACTTGAGCTACAGCAGTAATTCCAGTAGGCGGTAACAGTTGTAGGCTCTTATCCTTTCTGGACTAGCCACCAGATTGGGGCCAAACATGCTTGGCCTGAGTGTTACCTGTAAAAAGCATGATGAGAAAATGGAAGCTTTGCTGCGGTGTGACATGGGACGGGGAACTAGGAACTCTGGGCTTTTCTTCTGACTCTCCAGCTTTGGACCAGGAAATTCCCACTTGGGGAGGAATTTTCCAAAAGGGCCAAAATGACTTAGGAGCACAAATCCTGTTGAAAGTCAATGGGACATGTTCTCAGTCACACGGGTGCTTTTGAAAATCCCACCCTTGCAAGCATTTTCCTCCTCTGTATAGCGGGGTCACCAGCATGTAGCCCCCTCTTAGCACTGCTGTGCGGATTATTTGCTTAATGTTTGTACGTTTCCTATGTGGAGAATACTGCTGTTGCAGGGGGTCGCTCTACGCAGGACCCAAAAGGTGAGAGGAGCCTGTTTATGCTCCTGTCTGCGACACAGATACGGACAGAGTCTGCTGCCTTTCCGAAGTCCTTTTTGGCTGACCTTGGCGGCTATAGGCTGTTCAATCCCAGCTGGTTCCTCTTCCTCTCTTAAGGATAGAAAATCCTCCATTCACAGGTTTGCGCAGGGGCAGGACTTAGCAGCCCTGGGGCTCATTTCTGGTTTATGTCACATGTTCCTCAGAGCTCATGCTGCAGGGTTTCAGCCAGCCACCTGCCGCGGTAGGATGGGATTCCCCTCACTCTCCCACGCCCCCCCTTTGTATTCCGGGGTTTTGGATTTTTTAATCTCCTTCATCTAAAGCATCAGAGATGATCACGGCTAGACATGGGATACTGCACAGGGAGGGCCAGGAATCGGAAGAAGCAGTGAGCATTCTCTCTCTCAGATGCTTGGCTGGCTGGCTTTTGCTTGCATGCTCAGGGTCTAACAATGTGTGTGGTTGGGAAGGATTTTTTCCTCAATCAGATTAGCAGTGAGCTTGTGGGGGGTTTCACCTTCCTCTCCAGCATGTGGGTGCGGGTCACTTTCCAGGATTCTCTGGGTATAGCTTACTTAAATATTTCCCTGCCATTGTCGGGGCTTCAGGCATTGGTGCATCTCAGTCCCTCCTATTTCCTGCCTGTGTCACATTATAGTCTAGTCTCATGTGGGTATAATACTCGGTCTAATTTTAGTTGTTGGGTTTGGTGTGCGGGTGCTCAGTGGTGGTGGCAACCTCTGATGTAGAGGGAGTCAGACTAGTGATTTGGCCTTCAGTTTTCGGACTCTCTATAGGCCACAGTTGTAATCCCCCTGAATCAACAGCCAAATCCCATTGCATTTAAAATTCAGACTGGTTACTCAAGAAAAAGAGAAGAGAAACCACTGCAAGTCAATAAAAGGACTTACCCAGGTTCTTCTTTTGAAGCAGAAATGGGAACGTGGGTTTCTGATAGTCCAGAAACTTAAGCTATCAAATTCAGTGACTGGTATTATTTATACAGCAGCAAGTATGGGCTGCATGCTTTACAGAACAAATGAGAGCCGGGCCCTGTCCCCACGAACATACAATCTCCTTTCAGATGTGATTCAACAACTGAGAGCAACAGACAACAAGGGAGAAGAGAAGAGAACGGGACAAAGGGCCACAATAATAAGATGAGACTCTGTGCATCTTGATGGTATCACTGTTTTATTTTGGTACTTGTCTTCTTACCTGCTATTATCAGTGTCTCCCTTCGTAGCTGTTTCTTGGAGCGTGTCCTCCCAACACTCTGTATCCACCCATTCTTACAAGAAAGGATTGTCATTTGTGTGTGTGCGTGTGCATGATGAAGCCCAGGTTTTTGTTCTTTTCCACGGGTCCTGACCTGTGCTAATGCTTTTGGGTGAAGTTTTGGACCTATTCGAGTCAATGGCAAAACTCCCACTGAATTCAGTGGGGCCAGGGATTTCACCCTTGATTGTATTATCAGAAGTACATTTACTGGAAAATGTCCATAATTTGTTTCTTTTAGCCCCCTCTCTCAACTCCCCACCACACAGACACATGTCCCTTCTTAGGGTGCCTTCCCCTATAGACAGTCCATAGCTTTTTTGTGTAATGAAATAGCAGATGTTACGTGAATATGAATATACAGAAAATGGGTAAAATTTTCAGGCATACATTTACAGTTGGATGAGTAAGAAAATGTGGTAGGGAACTGGGGGTGGAGGAGGTTAAGGAAGCCTTTTATGAATTCCACTAAAGAAAGAACTATATGTAGGTGACTTTTTGGTTAGACTGTCAAAAGACCTCTTACTACAGATAAAAATTCAATAACCTTTTCCTGAGAATGTGTCACAATTATCACTCATTTAAAAACAGTCCTGCTAATAGAGTGTTTTATCATGCCAGGCAGTCTCTGCATTGTTCATTATTTAGTGTTTGCTAAGCTGATGGCACTTCCATAGCTCTCCCCTTATCTGCACTTCTTCAGAATTGGATTTTATATTTTTCAAACCAGTCAGATATGACAAAGCCATTTGCTTTTTCTCTTGTCTTTTAAGGGAACACAAACTTCTTTTTAACAATCACCATTTAAGGATTAAAGTTGGAGGAAGTGACTGAATTAGCCAAGGTAGTCAAGCAAATTTTAAATAGATTATATGTTAAATGGAAGTGGGACTTTCCTCTCTTCCTCCCTCTATTTCCCCGTCTCATTGTATGTAGATATAACATATACAATCCTCCATTCCCTCTTTAGAACACTATCCTTCGGAAGCCCTCTGAATATTATGCAGAAATGAATTATAATGCACAGTGATGAAGTTGGAAGACAAGATGTGGTAGTCTTACCTAGATGCATTATAAGACGGGTTGTGTACTGTGTGCATGTGTGAAGATGGAAGATAATGACATTAGCCTAACACCTTGGAGACACCAATTTACATTCAACTGGTTGTTTTGCATATAGTGACTTTGGACTGTTACAGTCAGCAGTTAGTTATGTTGAGTTTAAAGAGACTCTGGGGACTGAGATAACATAAAGAGAGAATTGCCTTTCTTCACTAGAGAGATTACTTCAGGTACAGTTAAGTTTGTACATTTGTACAATGTACCTGTGTGTATGTAAAAATATATAGATATATAATCCTGTGTAAAACCAAGGATATACTTGGTCCATTATCATCTATCATTCTATGTGTGGTTTATATTTCTTGTCTCTGTAGAGGAAGATTTTTGAGGTTCTATTAGGGTAATACCTTGACTATTCCTCAGCTGGAAGAACAGCATCCTAGTGATATTCTCAGGAAAGGCCACACATTGAGATCTCAATCACATTTCCCCATCCAGAGATCGTACTGCTGAAGAGATTGAAGATCCATAAAATATTCTGTTTGTCTGACTTGGAATAGTTTTGACCCAATGAACCAGGAGTAGGAATGATGTTTCCACAGATACGATATGCACACTCAAGGGCTGGACTTTTTGAGACTTGGCTCATATATTGGGATGCTTCCCATCCATCACTGTTGTATGCTGCTTCCCGGTGAGTACCGAAGAGGGAAACAGCAGAACGTTCAGAAGAAAAACCTTCAGAAGGAGCTGTAAAGGAAACCCCCACAGTCTTCCTGGAATGATGAAACAGTAACAGCTCCCAGGATCCTACACAAGTTCATCAGATGCCCAAAGAGCAGATTAACCCACGAATGTTCAAGTTGCACTAGCTGCTGTAGAAAAGAGAAAAAGCCGCATAAAGCAACTCTGCAGTGAGATGTTAACAAAGCATTTTCTAAACAAAGAATTGCTTCCAATACTTGAATAACTCCCTGTAAGGGAGATTCACTTTTGAAATGAATACTCCAGGTTCCCCCATGTTCCTTCAAAGCAGAGGTTCTGTAGATCAGAGGTATGACAGGAGAGGAAGTAACAGTTTGGAAAAACATTGAAAACAAGGGAGAAACTCAAAACAGTCTAATAATATCCCAGTGTAGCCAGAGCTCATGATTTGATCATGCATCTTGCAAAAGCTGGTGCTCTTCTTGAAGCCCTGGCTCTTGGAGTCACATGATGAGATGAGAATCTTTGTTTTCATTTTTATAAACAGTCTAGTTCTTATGGGTCTGGAGAAAAGCTTGAAAATATGAGCTCTAAAGTCTAAAACACCACAAAACAAATGAAAAACCCCCACAGTTGTCAGTTTTATTTGAAATCTCATGATCTTTAAGCCAGCCTCATTTGTGAGGGCTCATTCTTTTTGAATGTTTGGGGTTGAAAATGCTGAGATGGGAGAGAGAAAGTAAAATGTGACAACAGTTAAACAGGGCAAGAAACCTCATAAAAATGCATTTGAAAATACTTTACGGAGTTAAATAACACAAATGCAAAGAGAAATAATAAGAAAAAGAATGATACTAGAAGAGAGCCCAGAGACTGTACAATGCTTTCAACAAAGGCTTGAAATGGGATGGAGAGTCAGTGAGGAGGAGAGAGGGGAAAGCAGCGGTAGCAAGAGCACACAGAGGGACAGAGAGGAGGCCCGTGTTTGCAGAAGAGAGAGACACAGTCAAGGAGCCTGAAGCAAGCCCATGGAGTGTTTGGTTAACAAGAATGCATATTCTGAACCGAATGATGTGAGGAGCTAGTGTATCTCTGAGAGCTTCTTAAGACGGAGGTTGGGCTTTTTCTTATGTGTAATAAGGAAGGGAGCAGCTGTGTGCACATGCTGGAGCCTGGAGAGTTGGGACTCAGTGAAGACAAAGAGAAGGAGTTGGGGGATCTCATTTCCTTGTGGGTGGAGTTAACCGTGCTGCCTTTGCATGGGAAAAAGGGAAGCCCCTGCTGCTATAATGGAGATTTAGGCTATGTCTACACTAGGAGCTAGGGGTGTGATGCCCAGCTCACGTACACACACTGATGCTAGATCTCATCTGCTAGCACACTAAAAATAGTACTATATTCCAAGGTAGCATGGGCAGTTGTGAGTGGCAGATTTGAGGAGAGCTAGCACGAGTATGTCTGATCAAGCTGGGAATCACTCCCCCCTACCTTGTAGGGCAGACATAGCCTTAGAGATGGCAGTAGTTTGATCAATGGGAGCTGTGGGGAGAGGAGTTGGGGGGGAAGGAGCTGTGGGGAGAGGAGTTGGGGGGAAGGGGCAGTGGACTTGTTGGGGCAGGTACTTCCAGCAGTGCTCCAAGCTCCTATGGCAGGTGTCTACCCAAGCTGCAAACCTGCTAAGGAGTGCAGAAGTGGAGATCCTCTCTTGTTCTGGCCAGTCCAAGGAGCTTGGGAGAGCCCAGGAGCTGGGGCAGGAGGGTGTTGGGAAGAAGCAGGTTTCCAGAGGAGATTGGCAGAGAGAGAGATTTGATAACCAGGGAGCCAGACATTCAAATGGAAATTCCTAAGGTTTTCCCCACAGCCTGGTTTTAATCAGCTTCGCAGCTGATCCAGTGTCTGGAGTGGAACGCGCCAAATGTCTGGCCCAAAACAGCTTTGAGCTCTGGAAAAGTTCTGATCCAAATCTGGGGTCAAACTTTCCAGCTCAGCATGGGCAGCCTGGTATTGCTGTAGATTGGGTTATGGAAGACTGCTGCCGAGGCCAGGCTACACTGCCTGGAGGCTTTGCCCCACCCGAAGGCTGCACCTCTCCCTGCCCAGAGGCTGCACTAGCTACGCCACTAACCACAAAAACATTTCCAAACTCCCAGCTGTCAAGAACAAACTCATTTCAGAAAGCACACTCCCTCATCTACACGCTTGCCGTTTCGGAGATGTGGTTTGTAATTGCTTATTGGAATAGGTGAACTTTGCAGTGCAGTGTTTTGTATTAGACGTGAAGCTAATTACTGTGTTTGGCCAAGCTAACCACACGTGAGATTTTAATGGAAGGTATAGCATCATGCTGTGGAAACATTCCCCCCCCCACACACACACACATACATACACAGAAGGGGCTTGCATTTGCTGAAGTATCAGCTTCTTTCCAAGAAGGGCATCACCTTGCAGCTTTTTCTCCCTCTTGGAAAAGAGGAGATTCCTTAGCCCTAGTCAGCTGGAGATGGAGGAGCATCTCCACCAAAGGATGCTGAATCCTTCCACTGACTATATCTTTCTGCCAGTGCACATGTAATTAGGGCTTGATTATGATAATTGCCTGCAGGTGAGCACAGCCTCCTCTTCTGCCTCTTATTCCTCTTGAGAAAATATTTCCCTTTTTGTTCCTGATTCCTGTCTCACCCATCTGGACAGTCTGAAGTTACACCTAATGTCATGGAACCAGCGCACCACCCTGGCTTCTGTCTACACAGCCTCATAGTTCATTGCTCTCATCCATTTTACTTTGGAATCCAGCAGATTTTCTCATAGCACTATAATACTCACCATTGTCATGTTTTGCTCTTTTTATCAGTTGTATCCGAGTCATTTAGTCAAAGTTTTTGGAGTTTGTTTTCTGGTGATATAAAGCCGGGAGTCGATTTATTTTTTAGGTCCAAATTATGTCGGGCTTAAACTGGGATGTGAATCAGGACAGAACTTGACCCTTATTAAAATGTAAGAGCCACTCAGCACATCCCTTGGAAACCCCTGTGTGAGGAGTTGGTGGTTCCCAGGACAGTTTGCAGTGAACAGGAATCCACATAACATAATCTGATTAGGTTTGCCAGCAAGGGTGTCAGCGTCTTTACAGAGCAACCCAGAAGTGATTAGGCCATTTAGATGGACCTGTCCCTTTCCCCTATGTGAGGGCTCTCCAGGTCAGGTGATCTTCCTCCTACCAGAGGCAATCACTCCAGAACTGGAGGCATATTGGTAGGGCAGTATGAGGAAGATGCTGTCTCCACTTGTTATGTAGATGTGTGCAGGCTTCAGACAGCACCTCTTATGAGCACAAAATTTACTCCAAAGTAGAAATAAAATGTTAATGTACCGGAGGTTTCCCAGATACTGTACTTAGGTATTGCAGGGGTCTGTCAATGGGGCACAGTCTTATTAACACTACTTAGCAGTTTCCATCCATAGATCTCAAAGCACTATGCAAAGCTTGCGGAGTAAGGCTACTACAGTGTCTCGACTAAGCTGGACCACTTACAGCGCAGGGTGTTAGCCTTCTTTTTGCAAATTGCTATCTACCTACTATTGCCTAAGCAGAGAGCTGTGACTGTTAAAGGAAAGCACCCTTCATCACTGACAAAGGGATGTCCTTAAAAAGTGACACTATAAAGCTCATTTATACCACTCTTCCAGTGTAAATGGGCACATGCTTTACACCCACTTTAGGGCACCTTGATGCTGGCAGGGTGGTGTAAAGGAACCTTAGTATGAATGAAAATCAAGCCCGATGAGGTGTTAGAATTGATGCCTTTCTCTTTATCATCAGCCTGCGCTGCTCTGCTGAGATGGGTCTTTATGTTTAACCCAAACGTTTCAAATTAACTGAATTAAGCTCTTAAATGTGGGTATATTTCCCCCAAGATGGAGCTTATTTTGTCCATTGCTGAACTTGTAACACATCTCACTGAATCAATTATTCACTGGGACCTTTTTTTTTTCCTTAGAGACTTTTTATTAATAGATAACTTTATTTAAAAGCCAGAATAATGAAAGACTACAAAATGTCTGTCTGACCTCCAACAGCAACAGGAGGACTTAACAAATGTCTCTGCTCCATTAGTGCAATAAATGTGGATTTTTTAACAGAAAATGCTGTAAATCTCCTCTTAATGCGAAACATCTACCATTAGCTTAAAGTGCTGAATTTTGAGTGCTTGTATTCTCTGATGAATTCCTGTTGCTTAGACATAACTTGGACTAAATGAGAGTTTTCCTTTTTAGCAACATAAGCAGTCTCGCCGTCTTCCATTATCCATTCCACTCCTCAGCTCAAGTCAGGATACTTAAAAAGTTAATGGTACACTTACTATATATACTAAAAGCTGGGTCAAAACCCCTCCTCCTCAACTTTTTATCCATTCTCGGCTTTCACAAGGCTGTCCTCTGTTTCTTCTCTTCATAACTTTTATGGCCTCACATACTCCTCCTCTTCCACTGCCCATAGGTAGGGCCCTACCAAACTCGCAGCCGTGAAAAACGCATTTCGGACTGTGAAATCTGATCTTTTCTCTACTTTTACCCAATACTGTACAGATTTCATAGGGGAGACTAACATTGCTCAAACTGGGGGTCCTGACCCAAAAGGAGGTTGCAGGGGAGGGGAGGGATTACCAGGTTATTGTAGGAAGGCTTGTGGCATTGCCACCCTTATTTCTGCGCTGCCTTCGGAGCTGGGTGACCGGAGAGCGGCGCCTGCTGGCCAGGCACCCAGCTCTGACAGCAGCGCCCTGCCAGCAGCAGCGCAGAAGTAAGGGTGGCCATGCCAGACCATGCCACCCTTCCTTCTGCTCTGATGCCTTGGGAGCTGGGTGGCCGGAGAGTGGCAGCTGCTGGCCAAGGGCCGAGCTCTGAAGGCAGCAGCGCAGAAGTAAGGGTGGCAATACCATACCATGCCATCCTTTCTTCTGCGCTGCTCCTGGAGGTGGCTCTGCCTTCAGAGCTGGGCGCCGAGCCAGCAGCAGCCACTCCAAGCCTGCTGCCCAGCTCCCAAGGCAGCGCCACCTGCAGCAGCATAAAAGTAAGGGCGACAATACTGCAACCCCCCTACAATAACCTTGCGACACACACACCAGGTAGCCCCCGTTTGGGTCTGGACCCCTACAGTTACAACACTGTGAAATTTCAAATCTAAATTGCTGAAATCATGACATTTATTATTTTTAAAATCCTATGATTGTGAAATTGACCAAAACGGACCGTGAATTTAGTAGGGACCTACCCATAGGGGGTCCAGGTGTCCTCACTTTGGCTCCCTTCTTGCTGAGCCAGTCTTCCTTTGATTGATCACGTTCACTCACAGATTTTCAGCTACCTTATCTGCACTGATGACTCAGGGATCTACTTGTCTTCCTCCAGACAATCTCACATCTCAGCCTGTCACTCTGACATCCCTTGTTGGTTATTACACAAATAAGTTAAACTCATCGTGTCCAAACACTCTCTGAAAGCCTCTCCATGCCCTTTTCCCTCCATCACTGTTGATACCACTACCCTCCACACCATCACTCAGGTCAGTTGTTTTAAACGGGGCGTGATATAGGTGTCATGGGGAAGTGTGTTCTATCACGTAAGGTTCCCCCAAAGCAAAAGCATGATTGCTAGGAGCCCTAAGACACAAAGATTCATAGATTAGAAGGCCAGAAAGGACCATTATGATCATCTATACTGACCTCCTGCATAAACCAGGCCAAAAACTCACCCAAAATTTCCTAAAGGAGCCCCTGCAGAATTCACATGTCTCAGAAAGCTGTTGGGCAGGATTCGAACTCACAGAGCATGAGGTGTGCTCAATGGCCACAACTTGATTGCCTTGAGCCATTCACACAGTCAATGGTAGGAGCCCTAAAAGGAGGATGGTGTCAGAATGCAGACTCCTGTCAGGCCATATCTCAAGGAGGAGGGCTCAAATATTGGATACTGGTTACAGATAGTATTGCCTATAACATTAAACAGTACAAAAGGCTTAATCAAAGTGCTGTGGAATCAGAACCATAACTGTGAAACAGCCCTACAGGGCTCTGGATGCTTTCTGTCTCACTGGGCTTTGGACCAAACTGAGGGATTTAAAGGATCAAACAGGGATTTTTTTTCTAACTGCCAGCACTACAAAATTACCTGGGGATCCGAAAACCAAGCTATGGATGTGAACCTCCAACAGCAGATTTGAACTGACCGTTTGGTTGATGGGCTAGAATCCAGCTGGTTCTCCCATAACTGATTTAGCTCTGCAGGACTAAAAGCAGTGAAAACTTGTCTGTGACAGTAAAGTCAGCAGGCAATATTTGACATGCATGAAGGGAGCAGATACACTGAGTGGGAAGGAGAACAGGAGTATGTGTGGCACCTTAGAGATTAACAAATTTATTAGAGCATAAGGTTTCGTGGGCTACAGCTCACTTCATTGGATGCATAGAATGGAACATATAGTAAGAAGATATCTATCACTATCTCTATCTATCTATCTATATATACACACACAGAGAAGGTGGAAGTTGCCATACAAACTGTAAGAGGCTAATTAATTAAGATGAGCTATTATCAGGAGAAAAGGGGCATTTTAACACAGTCACTTATTCTGGCTGTGGCTGTTCTTTGCGGAAGAACTTTTGGCCATTGGCATCTGACTGCATAAATGTTTGGCACATGTCGTTCTATGGCATTCGTAATACAAGTGACTCATTGCTTTTCTGGACCAGTGGGAATCGGGCACCCAATCTTCAGCCAGCTGTGTTAGCCAGGTCCTGATATTCTTTTTTTGAGAGCAATCTTCCCTCCTCATTCAGTGCCCTAACGCTCTTTCTTGATACTTCTGTGCAGAAACTGCCCTTGTAGATTAGCAGATAGTGCCATCACCCCCTTGACCATTTGCATCAAATATTTAATGGCTAGAGGATTAGAAAGTTGTTTTTCTGACCCAGATCCACAGAGCTCATGGCTTTTCTTCTTAGACAACATGTATACTGCTGTGCCACACAGTCCTGGGCATTGATCTGGTATCTTGGGGGTCAGCTTTTTAGCTTAAAGTTATGATGATACTAATTACTCTTGTTCCAGTTTCTTTCCTCCCCCTCACCCCCTGAAGCACAGGGGATTGTCACGTAAAGAAGTGACCTAATTAGCAGCGCAATCAAACAGTCTTCCCATAAAGATTCCTTGTCAGTGACCCCAGGAATGCAAGGCCAATCTTCATGGCACCAGCTTCAAGGACTGCACCATATGGGAGCCTCTTCCCCACTGATGCACTACATCCAGTTCAATCCATGCATAAGGCTCAGCTGTCCGTCGGTTACTAGTAAAATGGCTCATTCGTGTTAAAGATCAGCAGCAGCTAGTCCACCTGACCCGCCTTCATTTGGTGTTGGAAACAATTTAACTGCTGGTGTAGATGGGTCAAAACAGTTTTCAAACCCAGTTGTGGGGATCCAGGAGCCGTTGATAATAGCCATTGTCAGCAAAGGGTCATTTCATAGTGTTGATGAAATAAAACTGGGTGCACACACTTTATATTCGTGAGAATTGGGAAAACAAAAAACTGTAAACTCTGCTTTAATTCCAGTTCGTGCTGGTGGCAAAGTCGTCAGCCTGTGACTTTGGGCCTGCACTGCTCCTTATAAATCTGGGGCATAATCTTTTCTGACCTAGTGAAGACCTTGTAACTCCCCCTGTTTCCTTTCCAATGGGTGGTACTTTGCCTCGTCCCATTTTGCCGCCTAGACCTGGAATATCCTCCCTGCTTCTCTGTAGCATTCATATAGGGCTTCTGGTTTTGGATTTTAACTGATGAACACTGATGAAACACCACAATTAAAGATAAAAGAACAACAATACCAGAAATGGTTACTTGTATCCAAGGGCTTGTCTACACAGAGCAGTAATGCTGAGTACAGGAGTGTGATTTCTAAAGCACACTAACATGTTGCTCATTAATTTGTCTGTGTAGACCCTGCTGGGGTGCACTAAAGATTCCTTAGTGTGCTTTAACACAGTGCTGTCTGAAAGAGTACTACATTAAAGCTCACTAAGAGACTTCACAAAAAGATTACACATTACAATATATTCTACTTAATGAGTAATATCTATAATATATAACGATATAATGTGCATTGCTCATTACTGTATATACAAAGACAAAGCCCCAAAACACCTGGATTTTTGGACATCTATATAAAACTTGAAAATTGCTGAAAATAACCCCCTCAAAAAATGAAATTAATAAACCCCCCAAAACAGAAGCCCTACATACACCTCAGTCTCCCTCCTTCTCCAGATCATTCCTGGAAAGACTCATTACTTTCAGTTTGTCATCCAACACTGATCTCCTTTCCACCATTCCTGCCACCTTCATGGACATAGCTCTCTCAAACTAATTTAGTAACTTTTAAATAAATAAATCAAACTACTATGTCCAAAATCGCATACACTCTAAAGAGGAAGCAATAAATCAATAAGATGTGTATGTAACTAAAGCATCTCTTTTTATCTTCATTATCTCTTGCTGTTGTAGTCCTCATTCTTCTGGTCCCAACCCCCTTGTTTGTCATCTGTTACTGTCTTGTATCCTGCTTGGGGCCAGATCTTGCAAACAGTGCTCACTACAAAGTGTGGTCTCATTGATGGCAGTGGAGACTGCTCCCAGTAGTGAATGCTATGCTCTGTAGTAAGCATTTAGAAGATCAGGACTGGAATTGAAGTGGCATGCGGGTCCGGTACCTGTCTCTTTATGTATCTAGTGCAATTCACCGAGACAGCATACAACTGAATCTTGCTAAAATTCACATGTTCACAAATCCTTTAACTCTCTCAAAATACCCAATATTCTTACTCCACTTCTTAACGAAGATTTCATGGCAGAGATGATAGTGCTGTCGGTTGGTTAGATACTACTGAAATTTCATTAATTTTATTAAACATATAGTACGTTTACTCTGAATGCTATGAAGTACTGCTATAAACAACTAAAACTAAAGTACCCTTCGTAAACTAAATGAGCAAGGTGCATTTTATAAAGCAGTAGCCTTGGGCTTTGTTTTTCTAAATCACTTTTGTGCATTTGTTCACAAATTTTGACAACCCTCAATGGAACCTCATCTCTGCTTCACATTGAAATCAATGACAAAACTCCTATTGAGTTCAGTGAGGGAAGGAAGGAGCTCTTCCGGGAAATCCTGGCTCTAGTAAAGTCAATGGGAGTTTTGCCATTGATTTAAATGAAGCCAGGATTTCAACCCTAGTCTTTGGTGTGAATTAGCCAGGTGAAGCCTGCATCTGTTTTTGAGCTAGTCAAGCGTACACGAAGGAGGGTGTTGAACGTTTAACAGGTGAAAAATGCCTCCGATAACTCAGTAGCGGCTGAATGGATTTTTTGTTAAGCTTTCCAGACCAATTCATCTCTGAGCCGAACATGAGAGAATTCAGGCCAAGAGGAAACTTTTTGGGGGGAGTGGCAGGAAATGACAGTATAAGTGACTGAAAACAGGGGAGTTAGAATGCAAAGTGCATCTTAGCCTAGGGATGCACTAGAAGAGCAAACGGGCTTGCGCAATGGGAGTCTTGCATGTCCAAACCCTAGAACTATAAAAATCCATGTACTGCAGGAGCAGATAAGGTATGGGGGGCTTTTTCCAGTGAAGAAAACCTACTCTGTATGCCATTAGGTTCATTTCTGTTTAGAACAGGAATTTGTTTCTTTCCATCCTCTACCAGGAGCTCTGATTCAAAAAATGTCCAGTGAGTCTGAGGGTATCTTCTCCTTCAATGGATTGCACTACCCCAGGGCTAGGATGTTCTGCTTCTCTCTTATTCCTTCCCTCCCCTTCAAACTCCGAGGTGTGTTTTTCCCTGATAATCCCTTTCTCAAGGCAGCGTGTTTGCAGAAACTAATGGAAAACAAACCACTTTTAAAGGAATTATTGCCTTTTTAAAAGTGCTAATTTCCATGTGAAATTTATGCCTGCCAGCAGAGGCAGCCGAGGAGCACCACAGGCAGTTCTAACGAGACAATTCATTAGCCGGCGAGTGTACACACGCCATAAAGAACATTAATTCGCAAAATGGAAAACTAATAGAGTGTTTAGCTGGCTCTTTATCACCAGTGACAGTCTGCACTCTTCTCATCATTAGTGTTTACTGAACTGATGGGGGCTGCAGCCCGGCCGGCTTATCACTACTCATCTCAAATGAGTTTGCGATGCTTTTTCAGCTTGGCTGGCCTTCCTTTCTCCTCCCTTGCTTTAGTTTTAACCTGTAGTTAGAAACACAGATTTATGGGAGGAAGCTCATAGCTTCCATTGCTCTTCGCACTTTCTGTACTTCACTTCTCTTTCCCTGCACATGCCATTAGGGGCTCCGAGGATCTTCACCCCAGCGTCCCCTAGTTATCTGGAAGATCTTTCATTATGGTCATGGTCCCCTCTGGCTGAGGACTGGATGTTGTTCCTTAATTAGCTAGATGGACACTGTTGTTAATGACAGGTTTCAGAGTAGGCCAATTACATGTTCCCCATTCAAAGGCTGAACATGCTGCCTCCTTTGCCCTGTATGGACTTTGTCTGAGTATTTAATTCACTCACAAATTGTGAGATTTTCAAGACACTCAGTGTTGGGCTAACTTTGCTGCCATTGAAGTCAAGGGGAGTTTTGCCATTGATTTCAGTAAGGGCTGAGTTTGACCAATGCAGAGCACTTAGAAAATCTCATCCTACACTGATCTTTTATTTGTGAGATCCAGGCCTGGCCCTTAAAATTCCTCCTCTCATGCAGGAAAGAAGTCCCTTTTTATTTTTGCCGGACTCCATGCTCTTCACTTCATTTTTCTCTTGATAAATCTGGGTTAGTCATTCTCAGTCCCTTGTTCTTTTTGCACGCGTGTGTTAAATATTCCTGGAGCCTTGCACAGACTGGAGAAGCAGAGCAACTCTTTGTCCAGAGATGATGTCTGCATTTGATGCTCACGATAGCATAGAGAGTCATAGTGCCAACTTGAACAAGGCTTGGCCTACTGTGCAGGGTGCTTAAATCAGGTACTCAAGGTTCTGTGCAAGCTCCATACCTACAACAATTGCTGCACCAATGAACCTAAGACCTGACCTGCAGCATCCCTGCTATTCCACACTTGGGCCCCAAATTGCTTTGGCCAATGAAACTCAAGCCTGACCCACAGCAAGAATGGTGGCTGAAATGTTCAAAAGTATGTTCCCTCTCCGCATGTTCCTTTGAGCAACTGCACATTAAAGATCAGGCAAACGTACACATATGGAACTTTACTCACATGAGTTGTCCCAATTAAGTCAATGGGGCAACTGAACTGAGTAAAGCTACATACACGTATGAGTGTTTGCAGGGTCACGGACTAAGAAGATGAACTAAATAATCTTTCTACAGATGTCCTTACCCAGGTCCCCGGAAGTGAAAGCCAGAGCACTGACCTGCAGTGCTTAATTTTTGTCAATTGGGGGGTTTTTTTATTGCTTTTTCAGGACAAGATGGAAACAGTGGTCAGCTGGAAGACAAGTTTTTTAGACAAGTAGTTGTAGAGTAGTCATGCCTGTGTAAAGTAGTCTCAAACCCTCAGTCTAAACACCCCTAACTATGAATGGGGGGTGTCATAATCCAAATCTGGATTTAGCTCACAATTTCCCATATCTCTACAACAGGCTGAACAGAAAACCCACTATTAGAACGGTGCAAATAGCTGACCAACCTGAAAAACCAAGGGGGAAAATTGTTTCAGGTCAACCTGAAATGAAAAGTTCTGGCAAAATGGAGAAGTAGGAAACCAATTGTTTTGAGTAAAATAAAACGTTTTGTTGGAACTGAAATGACGTGTTTCATTTGGCTTTTAACTTTTTTTACCCTTTAACAGAAAATTCTAATGAAATTGACGTTTCAAATTGAAAATTTTTTGAAGTGTTTCATTTAGAAGATGTCAAAACAAAACACTTTGATTTTTTTCAGACTTTTTTTGGAGTTTTTTAATTTGAAAAAATGCAACAGGAATTTGTTAAATAGTTCAGTTGACATAAATCTGCATTTTTTTTTTTGGTGAAAAAAAGTTTTATCGAAAAAAATTCATCTAGCTCTAATCAATATCCAAATATCTCCTCGGCATTGGGAGAGTCAAAATATTTTATTTAGAGATGTAGCCCTAAGATGCCAAACAGGACAATTTAGATTGAGACCATGAGTGATCTACACCTTAGAGCCTCAAATAATTGTGCTGCAGCAGAAAGCAGTCCAAGAGATTATTTTTTAAAAGTCATGGAAGACAGGAGAGATTCCAGAAGCTTGGAAAAGGGCAAATATAGTGCCAATCTATAAAAAGGGAAATAAGGACAACCCAGAGAATTACAGACCAGTCATCTCAACTTCTGTACCTGGAAAGATAATGGATCAAATAATTAAGCAATTAATTTGCAAACATCTAGAAGATAATAAGGTGATAAGTAACTGTCAGCATGAATTTGTCAAAAACAAATTGTGTCAAACCAACCTGATAGCTTTCTTTGACAGGGCAACAAGCCTTGTGGATAGGGGGGAAGTGGTAGATGTGATATATCTTGACTTTAGTAAAGCTTTTGATACTGTCTCTTATGACCTTCTCCTAAACAAACTAGGGAAATGCAACCTAGATTGAGCTACTATAAGGTGGGTGCAAAACTGGTTGGAAAACTGTTCCCAGAGAGTAATCATCAGTGGATCACATACAAAATTGGAAATGACTGTCTAGGAAGGAGTACTGCGGAAATGGATCTAAGGGTCACAGTGGACCACAAGCTACATATGAGTCAACAGTGTAACACTGTTGCAAAAAAAGCAAACATCATTCTGGGATGCAGGAGTGTTGTAAGCAAGACACGAGAAGTAATTCTTCCGCTCTACTCCGCACTGCTTAGGCCTTAACTGGAGTATTGCATCCAGTTCTAGGCGCCACATTTCAGGAAGGATGTGGACAAATTGGAGAGAGTCCAGAGAAGAGCACAAAAATGATTAAAGGTCTAGAAAACATGACGTATGAGGGAAGATTGAAAAAATTGGGTTTGTTTAGTCTGGAAAAGAGAAGACTGAGAGGGGACATGATAATAGTTTTCAAGCACATAAGAGGTTGTTACAAGGAGGAGGGAGAAGAATTGTTCTTCTTAACCTCTGAGGATAGGACAAGAAGCAATGGGCTTAAATGGCAACAAGGGAGGTTTAGGTTGGATGTTAGGAAAAACTTCCTAACTGTCAGGGTGGTTAAGCACTGGAATAAATTGCCCAGGGAGGTTGTGGAGTCTCCATCATTGGAGATTTTTAAGAGCAGGTTAGACAAACACCTGTCAGGAATGGTCTAGATAATACTTAGTCCTGCCAGGAGTGCAGGGGAATGGACTAGATGACCTCTCGAGGTCCCTTCCAGTCCTATGATTCTAAGTGGACATATGGCTTGCATACAGTTGTTGTTTATTATTTCTTTAGTGCCACAAAAAGAAAAGGAGTACTTGTGGCACCTTAGAGACTAACCAATTTATTTGAGCATAAGCTTATTTGTTTGTTTATTTATTTGAGCATAAGCATAAGTGCCACAAGTGTACATAGCCCTTTGCAAGAAGATAAAAAGACAAAGTACCTGCTTCTTGGCGTTTACACTCTAAATTAGATCCAGACTGCATTGCAACAACTGCAAGAGAGCAAAGTGGAAGGAAAAATGCGTAAGCACAAGAAGAAAAGAATTGTTTGAGAGCAGTGTCCCAGCTGTTATTCCCACAGAGAGAAAATCATTTAAGTTGATAAACTTTGCATTTCTTATTGGTTATGTAGGCTTTTTAATTTTGTATGTTTGGGGTTGATTCCTGACTTGTTCGGGTGAGATAGAGAATTAGATCTGAGGAACATCAGCATACTGAAAACTCCACAGAATGTGCCACTTAATAGTCCCTCCCAAAGACCCCGTACAGGTTGAATAGAAGGGGAGACAACCTAACTTTGTGGAACTCCATATTACAGCACCTTTGGATGATGAGCTGTTGCCCTACATCCCACTCTAGGAATGCAGCGCAAGGAGAGCATCAGCATGGATGCCTGTTCTTCATCCATCCCCAGGAAGCAATCATGTACCAACATCACCCAGGGCCGTTTCTTTCCTGTACCCAAGTCTGTACCCAGACTGACAAAGGGCTTGAAGATCTGAGGCTTAATTGAAAGAAGGATGGCGTTGCTAATTGTGATATTGTAAAAAGACATCTCTTGACTGTACTGTCACTGGCTTCAAAACATAGAGGTCTCCTGATGTTTGCCTCCCCCTAAGAAATCTACTTGAAATAAATCCTTGATGTTGGATCTGACACATACCCATTGTACATACTTGTGTGTGCTCCACCTGTTTGCTTCGTTAGAAAGCAAACATTTGCTAGTTTGTCTGATTTCTTCCCACTCCTTACAAGGCATTTTCTGTCAAATACCGTTTATTCTTATTTATTTTTATTACACGAGTGCCCAGAGGCCCCAAGTGAGATCAACACCGGTCCCACTGTGCTAGAAGCTACAAACACAGTGAGAGACATTCCTTGACTCAGAAAGCTCACACTCTACATAGCCATGGCATGCAAAGGAAATATTAGCACTTTTTTACAGATGGTGACTTGGAGCACAAAGAGATTCAGTGACTTGCCCAGGGTCACACAGGAAGTCTGTTGCAGAGCCACAAACTGAACCCGGGCCTCCAGAGGTCTAGTCCAAAGCAGTAACCACAAGAGTATCCTTCCTCGTGCGTTTATTTTTAGTTAGCACTTCGTAGTGATTTGTTGTTTTCATCTGACAATGAGTAAGTCTTGCTGGCCCCAGGATTGTAGAGTGAACTCCCGTAGCAGCTAAGGACCATCGTAGACCTCTAAGTGCACATTTTTTGTCCTTGCCTCCTCTAATGTAACATATAAAAAAGCTCCAAACAAAATACTGCACTACATATGCTTCACCCCTGGGGAGAGGGTAAAAGAACAATATGTGACAGACGTTAGTCATGTTGCTCCAGGGCTGGAGTACACCCGGGGAAAAATTAGTGGGTGCTCTGTACCCACTGGCAGCCAAGCTCCCCTTTGAAATGCAAACAGAAGCCATTTATTTATATAAATACATTTTATCTAATAGATGAAAACACGCATGCATGCACCCGCCAGATTTACTTCACAGGGTTAGATTGTGCAGCAGCTAAATCAGAACCTATAATCCCAAACTGATTTGCTCCCCAATGCTGTTAAATCATTCAAATCCGCTAGTAGTCATTCTGATCAAGCAGGAAGCGGGCAGAGCGCTTGCAATGTAGATGTTGATTGGTTACATAGGTTTGTATATGAGGAACATTGCAGGTTACATTTAATGTTCCCGAGGACTTGTAATTTACATCCATCGATTTACAAGGCACAGTGTTTCAAGAGGCACCAGCATCGCTTTGAATTACAAAATGATTGAAATCATTGGTGACAACCAGCATACTGGATTTATTTTTCTTAAGTTTGGTGTAATGAAACATTTCTTCTCTTTGTTTTTCTCTCTGTTTTGGCAGCACCTGAAGCAGGCTAGGGAAAATCCTCTTGGCCAGCAGGACAACCCAACCCAGTTCAGACAAATGAAATTTGGTTACTTACTGCTTAGCAGTCACATTGCTGGACAGTATTTAAAAATCCTGGGTGATTTAGTTGAGCAGCAGGTCTGACTTTTGGCTGAATGAGAAAACTAACCATCTGGCCAAGATTCCTTGTAGGTGCCACCAAGTAGCAGAAGAAATGGATGCCTGCCCAGCCTGCTAATGCATCTCCTATTGCATTTCTGGAAGAGCACTCCTATGCACTGTCCCCAAAAGGCAGCGTGGGGTTCACCTGCCATTGGGTGACATTTACCACAGGCCCACAAGCTCATCAGCCTGTGCTCTGTAAGCTGCACTGGTTCCTTCTCCTATACCAGATCCTATTTAAAGACTCTGATCAGGACCTTTAAGGCCCTCAGTGCCCTGGGTATCTCTTACCCCACCCACTTTCCATGAACACATTTGCTGAGGACGTACGGGATGATGGAGTTACTGGTACCTAGAGCAAGACCTGGGGGAGCAGGGGATCTGCTCAGTGGCTGGCTCTCAGCTGCTGAACTAACTATTCCACCAGTCACAAGACGAGGAAGAGGAAGGAAGGTACTTGCATTGACAAGTTGTTTGCACACCATGCTGGAGAAAATGCAAAACAGTATCTCTTAAGACCCTGTTGTAATGGAAGGAGGCCAAGCTGGAATAGATTCTGCTATAGAGACCTGGATTCTGGAAGGAAGGGGATGTTCTTGTGGTTAAGGCACTAGGCTGGGGCTTAAGAAATCTTCATTCTGTGTCTTGCTCTATCATAAGCTTATTGTGCAACCTTGGGCATGTCACTTAATCTCTTTGTGATCCAGGGTCTGGATATTTTTGTGATAAAAATCTCATAATTTTACATAGCTTTTTTGCAGATTTAATCTAATTTGATTGTTCGTCTTGTATTAATGTCTTCCTCCCCTTGTGGCAAGGAAAAAAGAGACGTCTTCAGGAAGGACTGTCCAGCTGTAGAAATCCAAACCCGCCTCTCACTGCAGTGCAGTACTTGACTTAAAATGGGAGGAATCGATCTACAGCCTCTGAGAGCAGCAACTACCATTTTGGGTGTCTTCCCCCCCCCCCCCCCCCCCGGCCTTCCAACCCTCCGCCCCCCCGGCCTGGTGTAATGAGCCGCCCAAATTGACTTTTCCACATTTGATTTAAATAAAGAGCAGATTGTCCCATTCCCATCTCCCCACCAGCACCAAATGTAATTCTGTCTTTACTTAAACTGCTGCAAATTAATTGAAGAGCTGTGCACACAAAAAAAAACCACTGCAAGGGAAATTAGCTGAGTCTTGTATTTCAGATGACACGGCCATCCATCTCCCTGCCCTCTAACGAGGCACTAGCAGAGCGAGCTGCAACAGGCCATTCTGGTTTCTTAGGTAGCTTGCTGCCCCACCATCACCTTCAGCTGATTAAAGGAAAATGATTCTTCCACTTATAATACCCCGGGCGCAGCTCTGTGACTCAGGGAGCAGCTGAATCCAAGAGCTTTTCCTATGGGATTTAAGGAATATTTTATTATAAATTGAATGGAAAATTGTGGGTTTTTTACCCCTTTGAAGAGAGTTGTGCATCGTCACAGGAGGGAGGGAGAGAGACTTTCTGACTAAAACTGTGATGAAATAAATAACCTCAGACCTGATCCTGCAAGATCCAGGGAGCACCCCTCCCCCATTGAAATGAATGACAATTGAGAGTACTCAGCAGGTTACTGGGTTGGGTCCTAAATGGAAAAGCATTAACTTGTCTTTCCAAACCCTTCCTGGAATCACCTATTAACGTGCTTATACTGAGATAGGGACTTAGCAGGCCAGCTGATTAAAACTTCAAAGAGTATATTGAGCTGCATGTATAAATATGCTGTATTTTGCTTGTAAAGATTAGTGGGTGGGTGTGTTATGCGCACACTTTCCAGCCTTGTCTGCATCACCGTGAGCAGATTCCATCAGGGTTACTTCCTTGTGTTTTTCCCTTTGACATTTAGGAGCTAGTTAATTACTGTCACTTGTCTTTGCTTCCTGGGCTCTGACTTTCTTTACTCACGACTGTCTCCTCGGTAAAAAGACTTCATAAATTTCATTGAGCTGAGAGGAGAGTTCATAAAGCAATCTTCCCAGAGACACCCCATTTTGATGCTGTTTCACTATGTACACATTTTTCTTTTGCTGTCGCTTACACTAAAAGTAGATGGTTGCGTGCTTTGTGCAGTCCTTTTCGTTATTCTGTTGCTAATTTCTTTTTAATTTTGCTGCTGTCTTCTGTGTTTATCTTGATCTCTTTTACTTGCAAATGATCGTTTGACGTTTTTAGCGATTTTTCATGTACTTGCTTTCTTTACAGAATACATTTTCGGGGCTCTTTTAATTTTATGAAGAAGCTTAAGAACTAGAGTAGATTCATTTTGTGAAGGTTTTTTTTTTTTTTTTTTTTTGTTACATGGCAATAGAAGACTTTAAATGAATCAGTCCCCCCCGTCTTTTCACTAAGCCCTTGGTGACTCTAGCACTCATGCCTTCTTTCCCAAGCAGTGTGTGTGTGTGATTTTTCACTAGTGGTTGGTCTACTGACGGACAAAGAAGAGCCTTTTATTGCTGCTGCCTAGGGGTGTGATTTCCCTGCTCGTGGGCGTATACTCATGGTAGCCCAATGAGAGCTAGCAGGGGTATAAATAATACTGTAGCCAAGGTAGCGCGGGCCAGGCAGCTGAGCCATGCCAAGTATATACCCACTGTGTTCAGGCGGGTTTGTACTCGCTGCCACTGCCCGCGTTACTGTGGCTACACTGCTATTTATATTCACATCGAGCTACCATGAGTATATGTATCCAAGCAGGGGAATTGCACCCCTAGGTCTTGGTGCAGACAAAGCCTACGATACTAATTGACACACTCCTCTGAAAGGTAGCATGGTTTAGTGTTCCGGGAATGAGGGGTGTGACAAATAGAAATACTTTAAGACTGTATGCCGGCCTGGCTCTGTCATGGTGGTTTCTATATGAATATCTTTGATTAAGGACTTCCCAATAGGTGGCCATCTGGAATGGGTTAGTCAGGAAAGAGATGGCTCAAGGTGGTCGCTTAATCAGCTTCTGCCTATGAGTGCTTAAGGGACAGTGCCGGCACTCTTGGCTCTGATGACTCTGGCTTGGTCCCCCAGCAGCCTACAGAGTTGGTTTTACCAGGGAGGGCCAAAGCCCACCAACACTTGTAAAAGGGGCTGGGGACAAAGAAGCCTTGCAGGATTTATAAGGACATTCTCGCAGGGATGCTGGAGGGAGCCAGACTGAGAGAAACTCAGACCCAGGAGCCCTGAGGGGTGTCTGGAGAAGCTAGGCCTGGCTGGGTGGCCATTATGGGACAGTAGGTAAGATAAGATATGTGCACAAGTGATTTATTTAAAATCCGGTTTTTCTCACTAATGCTTCATTCCTACTATTACCTAAACATACTTTGTTTTAAGAAGGCTGTTGGTCACTATAGACTGGTCACAGGTTCCCAAAGGGAAGCAATGCAGTGCCCGAAACCCAGTCAGACCTGCAGGTGGTAAACAGGGTGACCAGACAGCAAGTGTGCAAAATCGGGACGGGGTGGGGGGTAATAGGAGCCCATATTAAAAAAAAGCCCCAAATATCGGGACTGTACCTATAAAATCGGGACCTCTGGTTACCCTAGTGGTAAATGGTTGGTGTACATGGGATAGTGACCCCAAGTATCAGAGTGGAAGAACTGCAAGATTCCACCCCCAAGACAGGTAAGGACAAAAGGCCCAAAACCTAATGTGGGTGCTCGAGCTAGTGCATTAAATCTAGCAGTGTGGCCACAGCGCCATGGGGTAGCTTGGACCAGCATCATGTGCACAATCCCACCTGTCCCCTTAGGTACATCCTTTGGCCTGAGTTACTGCACATGCCTCTGCAGCCACGCTGCTATTTTTAATTGCTAGCTTGGATAAACTTACATGCACTCGCTCAAGCAGAGCTAGTGCATGTATGTCAACCCAAGTTGGGAATCACCCTCCTGGCCGCTGTGTAGATGTTCCCTGAGAGATGGACTGGCTGTAAATGTTCCCTTGTCTTCCAGGAGCAGAAACCTCCATTGTGCTGCAATATACTTGCAAGCAAATGATTTTGGTGGTTGATTAAACGCCTCAGCTTTACTTTGGAGTTTAATCAATTGCTGAAACAGTTTGTTGCTTCATATACTCCAGGATCTTAGACATTATTGCTTAGCTAAACCTGTGAGAATGCGTGTGCATACGGTGGAAATAAATGACATGACATGGTTGCTAAAACACAGCTGTTTGATTAAATATATTACCAACTGTTAATACGTAGACTCTCTCTCTCTCTCTCTCTCTCTCACATCTATATCAGCGCCATCACCTGGTCAGGACAGCCATGCAAATATGGACCTCCCACCGGTGTCAGAACAGATCATGCAAACGCTGAGCGAATTGGCCAAGTCCTTCCAAGAGATGGCTGACCGCTGCTTGCTGGTTCTGCATTTGGAAGTCAGGTATGGCATAGAACCTCTGAATCTAGAATGTGAACTTTTTGAGGTTAAGGCTACTATTAAAACTTTAGTAATTAGATTAGCTTCTTCTAGTAGGTGCCCTACTCTCAATGAGAGAGATGTGATCATAGATCATAAAACCTGAAGGGACCATTGTAATCATCTAGTCTGATTTCCCAAGCCATAGAACTTCTCTGAATTAATTCCTGTTTCAACTACAGTATATATTTTAGAAACACATCTGATCTTGATTTTAAAATTGTAGTGATAGAAAATCTACCACAACCCTTGGGAATTTTTTTCCAATGGTTAATAACCCTCAGTATTGAAAATATGTGCCTTATTTCCAGTCTGAATTTGTCTAGCTTCAACTTCCAGCCACTGGATCTTGTTATACCTTTGTCTGCCAGACTGAAGAGCCAATTATCAAATATTTGTTCCCCGTGTAGGTATTTATAGACTGTGATCAAGTCACCCGTTAACCTTCTCATTGTTAAACTACGTAGATTGACCTCCTTGAGTCTATCACTATAAGGCATTTTTTCCAATCCTTTAATCGTTCTCATGGCTCTTCTCTGAAGTTGAACCCTCTCTAATTTGTCAACATCCTTCCTGAATTGTGAAACCAGAACTGGACATAGTATTCCAGTAGTGAAGACACCAGTGCTAAGTAGAGAGATAATGTAATCTCCTATTCAATATTCTGCTGGTTATATATTCAAAGATCACATTTGCCCATTTGACCACAGTGTCGTAGTGGGATCTCAAGTTTAGTTGATTATGTACCATGACCTGAAAGTCCTTCTCAGAGTCACTCCTTTGCAGGATAGGGTCCCCCATCCTATAAGTGAACCTGACAGTGTTTAGTGAATCCTCTCAAATTTCACAAGCTTAAATCTCCTGATTTCAATGGGGTTCTAGAAGAGAAATGGAAAAATTAGGGGAAGAATTTTTTGTTTAAACAGAAAAAAATTATTTTCCAGTGTCTCCTTGTGTGTTGGAAACATCACCAGGAAGAATTATTTTTCTGGGATCTTTTCCGTATGAACCTCCAAAAGAATGCTCTTTTGCGCTACTTTCTTTGAAGGCTTTTTTATGTTTATCATCTGCTGTGCTCTGGATTCCAAATGGGAAACTATTGTTTCTAACTGTTGAAAGGATAATACAATTGGAGAAGGATGAGGGCACTGCCTTGATTTTTTTTAAAGGGCTGGATAATTTTATGACGTGGTTACAAATGCAAAGATCAAGATAATCAAATCTATGGCTTCAGGCCATCAGCTGATTGGTATGGGGGTTGGGAAGGAATTGTTCCCTTACGCACAATATGAGCCAGGTGTACTATAGCTGGTATTTGCCTTTCTCTAAGGCATCAGGTTTAAGCTCATGCCAGTGGCAGGGTATGAGATTTGATGGACCAGCAGTTTGTTCTGTTGTGACAGATTCTGGGTTATATCCTGTACCAGTGTAAACTGGTGTAACTCCATTTAAGCTATGCCAATTTATACCAGCGAAGGATCTGTCCCAGTATTTATATTTATATTACATAGTTTTTAAAAATAAATAAATTCACATCATGTACTGTCAGTAGCCTCTCAACCTACTCTCCATTCTCAGTTGGACACTGTATTGTAGGCATCTCAGAAGAACTGGGACTTGAAGGATTTTAAGGTACAGATAGTTAAGTTATTGAAATAGAACATTTTTCCAGTTTAGGTATTTGCCTTTCTCTAAGGCATCAGGTTTAAGCTCATGCCAGTGGCAGGGTATGAGATTTGATGGACCAGCAGTTTGTTCTGTTGTGACAGATTCTGGGTTATATCCTGTACCAGTGTAAACTGGTGTAACTCCATTTAAGCTATGCCAATTTATACCAGCGAAGGATCTGTCCCAGTATTTATATTTATATTACATAGTTTTTAAAAATAAATAAATTCACATCATGTACTGTCAGTAGCCTCTCAACCTACTCTCCATTCTCAGTTGGACACTGTATTGTAGGCATCTCAGAAGAACTGGGACTTGAAGGATTTTAAGGTACAGATAGTTAAGTTATTGAAATAGAACATTTTTCCAGTTTAGGTATAGTACTGGGTGACACCAAAATTAACCCTACAACTGCTGTTGTAAATGGACCAGAGCGAATGGGCTTCTCTACAAAAACCCTCTGTAGTTTTCTGTTGCACCAGGCAGCTGAGTTTTGAGTAGTGGCAAGTGTGACGTGCAATTCAGGAGTTCAGGGTTTGTCTTAATAGGTGCCAGGTTTAAAACAAACAAAAGGAAGTATTTCTTCACACAACTCACAACTTGTGGAACTCTTTGCCAAGCCTATAACGGGGTTCAAAAAAGAACTAGATAAGTTCATGGAGGATAGGTCCGTCAATGACTATTAGCCAGGATGGGCTGGGATGGTGTCCCTAGCCTCTGTTTGCCAGAAGCTGGGAATGGGCGACAGGGATAGATCACTTGATGGTTACCTGTTTTGTTCATTCCCTCTGGGGCACCTGGCATTGGGCACTGTCGGAAGACAGGATACTGGGCTAGACGGACCTTTGGTCTGACCCAGTGTGGCCGTTCTTATGTTCGTATGTCTGAAGCAGACCATTCCCCATCTAGTCTGGCATCCTGCCTCTACTGATGGCCGCAATCTGATGCTGCAGATACACCAAGCCAGTTGTGTAATGCTCTGCATCATAGGCATGGGAAGTAGTGGTGCGGGGTGCTGCAGCACCCCTAGGTTTTGTGCCCAGCCCTGTGCCCCTGCTGCCCAGGGTCCTGGCCACCAGGCCCGCTGCTTCCTGGGTCCCGCTTGACCACCAGTCCCAGGTCCCGCTCAGCCGTGGGTCCCACTCAGGGTCCCGGCTGCCAACCCCAGCTCCAAAGGGCATGGTAAGGGGGGTGGGGGGAGTGCAGCTCAGCACCCCCACTTCAGAAACTCTTTCAGCGCCACACCTCTGCATGGATGAGTGGAAGGGAGAGAAGGGAAGGTGTGCTAATGACCAGTAAACACCCAGTCTCTGTGAGAGTTCCCCCCTATTAATCACACTCTGTTGTGCAACCACCTGCAGTAACACCAGAAAAAATAGCCATCACTTTGGTGGCTGTGAATAGCGGGATTCTCTGAAATTACTATGTGAGCTCCCAGAATTCATGTAATTGTCCAGCTGTATAATGCAGTGTGTTTTCATTCACAAAAATCTGTTCTTTAAACGAGCCTTCATGGCACATCTTCATGGAGGTGCATTGGAATTTATCAGCACCGGCTCCATTTCAAGGAGGGTGCAAGCGAACAACCAGGCAGGGTTTTATGCCAAAGCATCAGTTCCTCTCTGCTTTCTCCCCTCCTCAGGCTCTCTGTTCGCTTCCAGATTTTGCCAGATGCAGTCACACTACGGAGTTTGACTAGTTGGGCCTCACAGCTCTCTGGAACCATGTGGGAAAATGATCCAGGGACCACTGTAAAGCCAATGTAATTCTACTTAAGTCAGTGAATTTACTCTGGGTTTACAGCAGCATAGGTAGGATCAGAATTTGGCCCTCAAATTTGTAGCTGCTTATCTAAACCAAACCCGTTGAGATTCACAGGTCATTAACCGTTATCCCATTTAAAAATAATAATGGTGCTTTGCACTTCTTTGGTTCTGCTTGAGGATCATAAAGTGCTTTTAAAACATTTATTTAGCCTCATACCAGTTCTCAGAGGCCAGGAAATATTATTAACCCAGTTTTACAGAGGAGGCCATGGAGGCACAGAGAGACCGTATGACTTGCCCTCCTTCACCCTCAAAGTCTGGGGCAGAGCTGGGACTAAAATCCAAGTCATCTGACTCCCTGTTTTCTGCCTTAACTACAGCTCCATCCTTCCTGTTCAGGACAGAATGTAACAGAAAATATATATTTTTTTCTGTAGGTTATTTGTACCCTCCTATAGAAAGTAACAGAAGATTATTGGCTGAATGCTCAGGAGCAGTGCTTGGTGTATAGAGGTGGGCACAAGGAAGGCTTAGCCACAAGCTTTCTGCCCCACCCCACCTATGGGCAACTGGAACCCTGTGCAAGTTAGAGACACCTCAGGGCTGGTCTGAATTGTACTAGTTTGTAAGGGCCCCTTTGGGGATGTTTTGGTAGTGGGGATCACCAGAGGGCAGGGCACTTCAGTCACATTCCCTCCCATCCCCACACAACACAACCCTTTCACTGGTTGGGCCAGGGAGTGATAGAATGGAGTCAGCTGGGCCAGCTCTGTGCTAGGGATTCTTCTGTGCTTGACTACCTTTGTGCTTGTCTGTGAATGCAGCAAAATGACATGCTGAGCGGTAGATATATTGGGAAGTAAAAGTCACCAGCCCAGGTTTTATGATTATTATTATTATTATTCACCTATTTGAACTTTAAAAGGAAAATATTCAACTGTCACTTTATACAGGGCACGCTCATAATGTCACCTCTATCAGGCAGTTTCCTTAAATAAAAGATCTACCTTCAGGAGGCCTTCCAGTGTGTTCAGCAGCGATCTCCTAGCACTGCAACCTCCTAAATATGCACTTTATAAAAATCAACCTTCCTGCTGTGCAATCAGCAATGTTTTCAGAAAACCTTAATGCCAAAGTCATACTGAGGTCAGAACAAACATGTCAGTGCTCTGAAGGGGGAAAAAAGCCTGTTTCTCTCTTTCTATTTCACTTTTGTAGCAGTCTCAGTCCCTTTTCACATTGCTAACAAAATATTGCCAATCAGTTCTATTTGGGATCAGCCAGTACACTAAAAGCAGTGTAAATTACTGAAGAACTGGGGACCTTGGACAGTTTCAGGGAAGCAGTAATGAAATAAAGAGCCTTTCTCTGCTAGGCCACTGGTTCAAAGCCAGCTTAGGTCAGTAAGGGTCAAAAGTGACGGCTATCTGGGGATTACTCAGTGATTTACATGGAATGAACTTTTGGGTCGCAGTCTAGCTCCAGAGAAGAGTTTTTACCACAGAGAAATGCCACCGGAATTGTCACCCTTGTTAGCAGTTTCAGCTGAAAGGCCGTGGCGGCTTAATGTGGCCCCTCCGAATCATGGTGGTGGTTCTGCTGCCTGTTGCTGCGTCTGCTGTGTGCGTCACAGAGGACTTGATGCAGCTCCCGTTAAAGGGGAGAGTCTCCCATTGGCCTCAGTGGCAATTGGACCACCCTGAGAGGACTTCAGGATATGCAGCTGTCCATCCAGCATGTTTAGACCAGCAGTAAATTCATCCTGAGCACATTTTTTAAAGGAGGGAAAACTTATTTTTCTTCCCACTGGGTCTGGGTACATGAGAAAATAAAACCCGTTGTCGTTATTTTTCCCAGCCAAAGCCATGTTCATTAAGGTCAGTATCTCATTGGGGCAAACGTTAACGTCTTACTGTGTTTCTCTCTGTAGTGACTGTCTGCCTTCTGTCTTCTAGAGTTCATTGCTTCCATTATCTGATCCCACTTGCTAAACAAGGGAATTATGCCATAGTGGCCAACGTGGAAAGTATGGATTATGACCCCCTTGTGGTGCGGCTAAATAAAGACATCAGTGCCGTTGAGGAAGCTATGAGTGCCAGCCTCCAGCAGCACAAGTTCCAGTATATCTTTGAAGGTCAGGCATTTGCCAGTGTGCTCAGTTGATGTTCTGGGAGGAAGGTGGTGGCTGGGGATATGCTCATCAGCGTTAAAACTATCTGCGGTATGGATCAGCCTGGCAATCATTGGTCTTTCTCAGCCTGAAGATGAAGACCTTCTTGTTTGGTTAAGACTGACTGCAGAATGGTTGCCATCTGCTCCGGATTGATGAGGAGACCTGTGCAGGCAGATGGCAGCCCTGCTGCCTCCATGCCACTCCTTCGTGTATATCCATAAACTGGGAGGAATGGGCTCAGACTGAATGGGGGAAATATAAAATTAAGTACATGCAGCAAGGATCTTCATCAGGAAAGCCATGTACGAGTGTTTATATATTACAAACATAGCTACTGTGGCCCGCACACCTCCTGGATGTGGTGTTCTGTCCCTTCTAGTAGCACCAAGATCACTGAGAGATTAATCAGTCTGCTCTGCATCATTAGCTAAGGGCCATGTGGCTTTTAGCTCATGCAGTAGAGGCTCATGCATTTAGCTCCAGAGGTCCCAGGTTTGATCCTGCTTGCTGACAGCCACTGTCTGTTGGTGTTACAATATGTTATGGAGTGGTCCCTGTTAGGACCTAATACTGTTCTGTTTCTAACATTAAATTGGGAGAATTTCAGCTGCTCTAATTATTTAAACATCTTTAAGAATCTAAATCATGTTTCAGTTAATCTCATCTATATTCTGTGGCTTTAACACACCATTCTAAAGGCCTGGGTAGCCATAAGGTGCATCGTTTTATTCAACAGATTGTACAAGGTCAGGAAAAGTACTGTGAATCACATCAAGTGTCTGATGTGATGTGCTGGACAGAAAAAGGGGGCGCAAAAACAGGGTTTTACAGTGCTGGTTCTCCCTAGATTCCATGCCATTTGAATCCCCTAGTAGAAGTTTTGAAGATCCGTAAAGTTCCCCAACCCCCATTTCTTCCCACCATTAATAGCTATTTGTTTAATACACAAATCCCCTGGGCTGGACAGAGATGTTTGAAACCACACCAGTCAAAGCACTAGAATATCAAATACATATATAATGAAGGACTCTGCCAGGCACAGACCTTCACTGGCAGAAGGATGGACTACAGACTGGAACAGGTCTTTGGTATCTCTAACCTTTCTGATATTGTGGCAGGCTGTGATAACACCATCCCATGGAAAAGAACTGTCTCGCTGTGTAAGTCCGACCATTTGTGTTCAAAAAGAGGGAAATTCACCTCATAGCAATGGACCCTACACAAAGCCTGGTGAACCATTTGTGAGCTACTTCAGCGCATAGGGTGAAATTTCTGTCTCTCCAGAGAGCCAACTCACAGCCCGGTCACTTTTTTATCCATATTTTGACTATTTACATTGAATGTAAGCAATACATAGGCCTTGCGGTTGCTCTCTCTCAGGTGTGAATTCTCTCAGTTCACGGTTTGTACAAACCTTTTTTGCTGGGGTGAATTTAACCTTAAAGTTGTTTGCCATGAGACTGTTCTGGTGTTAGAATGACTCTGGCAGCCTGCTTAAGGCAAGGAGAGAGACCTCAGTGCAATTATGCTCAGAATATGACTCTGTAAAGATAGCATCTTGTTGTTTCCTGTGCTTAGTCTCTGGAAGTGGCATATATATCCATGTTTAAAGCAAAACCAGATTTGTTTCCTAGCCACCTGCCTTGGAGGATCTCTATCTGGAGATCCCAGCGTGCTTTTTCTACTCCATGCATCCTGACCCACCGTGATGATTCTGCAATTAGACCTGACCTGAGGCTGATGGCGCATGAGGCAGAATTCAGGGCAGGGCAGCTCACTCTTCTCCAGCGAAATTTGCTTTGCTGGGCTGACAGCGCATTAAAAAAAAAAAACCAACTTGATTTTATTAGTAGATTAAGCTGATTAGTAGATATGTGGAGTAGTAGAAATGGTCAGTGACAAGATGCCATAAACACTTCTGATGTTCTATTCGAGAGGAGCTGAACAGAAATTAGCCTAGGTCTGTTTATAATCCACCAGTGCCCATTTGAAGGTCCTGAAATATCCGTGGCTATGAAAATTTCACAGATAGTGGATACTTCTGCTCCTCATGCCATTTTTTTTGGTGTGTCCAATTTTTTTATGAATCAAGAACCTTTGGCGGGAAGTCACCTCAAAACACACTGAGGGTGGTGGTAAAGGCCAACTTCAGAAACACCTTAGGAACGTGAACAGCAGCATCTATTACAGATATGTTTTAAGAGTAGGCACCTGTTTAAATGGTTTGTGTGGCTGGTGACTAGAAAGCAATCTCTTGCTAAACATTTTCTTCCTCTTTGCAATTCTTTGGCTTATCTCCCCTCCCAGGCTTGGGCCACTTGATTTCCTGTATTCTCATCAATGGCGCCCAGTACTTCAAGCGCATCAGCGAATCTGGTATCAAGAAAATGTGTAGAAACATCTTCATCCTCCAGCAGAACCTGACCAACATCACCATGTCACGCGAGGCCGACCTGGACTTTGCAAGGTGTGTTGGAAACCATGCCCCTTGTTTGTTAATGCTGTGACAACAGAAGTAGCCTTAAAAGGTTAAACCATCAATTGTGTAGGTGACTGAATAAGCTGATCAATGGAGTAAAACCCTAGAACTGTTTGAAATGCCATCCACTTCTCCCTCCCACTATTCAGCAGACTCAGCAGAGAATCATTCAATGGAATGAAAGTCCCTTTGAGCTTATCTTCCACCAAATTAGTTACATTACAGTTGCTACATGCTATGAGTTTGCTGAAGGTTGATACCTGTAGTGCCCCCTTGAAAATGTACGGCTAGGTGGCAAGATCAGAGTCCCAGAATGCTCTCTCCCTTTACAGCTCTTGGTGGGGTGGGGGTAGGGGGATGCAGGAGAAAGGCAACATCCACTGTACATGTTGTTTGTCCCTATTTAACTGCTTCACTTATTGTCCTCCATGCTAGTCTCTGTGTTACTGCTCAGAAGACATTCCATTAAAATCAAAAGAACATCACGCTGCTGCTAATGCTTCTGGCAGCTCTGCAGGTGCGTTCTGGCAAGCTTGCCATAGAAAGCAGTTGTGAAAGAGACAGCTCATTGTCTTGACAAAAATATTCCCACTCGCCCAGAAAAGGTCACACATTGGGATTTAATGGGACACTTGTCCCTGAGGTGAAGAAGAATCTTGTATTCATTTGAAACCTAAGAGGGAACTTTAGGTAGGCAGACTATAGTTGCCCAAACTGGAATTTGACCATTAAACTGAGGTTAATGCCCTACTCCTGTTCAAATAGCTTGAGCTGTTTAATAACCCAGTGATAAAAATCTGTGTTTAGCATAAAGTAAAAAGTTGACCTCTCCAGAAGTCAAGAGGCAACAGGATTTGACAGGTATTCATTAAAGCTCCATAAGGCATACAAAAGGTACAATAAAGTCATATCCGTATTTTATAGATGTGAAAAGTGAGGCTGAGAGATTAAATGGCTTGCCCAGGGCCACAGAATGGAGATGGTGTCAGAGCTGGAGCTGGATCCTAAGATTTCCTGGCTCTCAGTCCTGTGCTTAGACTTATAGACCATGCCTCGCTAAAGAGAGAAAGTTTGGCTTTTCAGTCCTTTTACAATGTACCTCCAGCTCCCAGGTGCTGAGAATTCAAATAGACATTTCACAAAAAGCAGATGGAGCATGTTAACAAAAGCAAATGTTAAAACGCACACAAAGAAGTGCATTGGCTTTGCAAATGGATATAAGAACAGAACTGGTGTTTCAGATCTGTTGGCTCACTGAGGCTGGTAGTGACCATTTCAATAATAGGCAGCTGAGTACACATGAAATATTCATAAGGAAGAGTTTGGGGGGCTAGAAATTTAAAAGCACGGGTGGGTACAAGGCAAAAAAAATTGTCCAAGGCTAGAACAATCCACAAATAATAGCAAGTGGATTTTGTCATGATTTGGCCATCTCTCTCAGAGACTGAATTAGGTTGAAAATCTGACTCACTCAGATTAAGGTATGACTGAGTGCTTCATTTATTTGGGCGCTCATTTGGGGTATGGTGTCATTACTGTATTAATCTGTTCCTAATAACACTGACATGGGGGAGTTCTGAATGCTGAGGCCTGAGGAGGGAGAGAGATCCATCACTAATTCTCTGAGGAATACAATTCCCAAATTCAATCATCCGTTTTAAATTATTTTTTTTAGTTGAAATGTTAAGTAAATTAGTCCAGGTTTTTGGCAGGCAGAGCAAGGCTTGAAGATGTGTTAATGGTAACTGGAATCCAAATAATGAAACGTTGACCAAGCCCCAGTGGAGGTTGGCATCCTTGGGCCATCAGCTGTTTGCAGAGGCATTTGAGGCACTAGTTGAATAGCGATGGAGTTGTGCCTTTCAATGCCACACTGTGTGTCACTCGGGAAGGGCTAGAATCGAAAATGTTAGTTCCTCCCTTAGTACAAGTTCAAGAGCATTTTTGACAGCTCAGATGGCTGTATTGTTTCTTTCTTTCTTTTGGAGCAGATTTCTGTGATATGCTACATCCCTTTGAGTTTCAAATTACTATGGAATCCAGGTACCTGGATCTCCATTATTTGAACCTCCCTTGCTAATGACATCCCTGTTAGGGGGCTTATTCCTTCACCCACTTACTTCCCTGGTCCTTCTCGCATGAACAGAGAGCAACAATACCCGAAGTCCAAAGGTGCAAACAATTCGATGTTTATTGGGGTGAACTTCCAGCAAGCATGATTCCAGTTTCCTTCCTTAGTATCCTCCTTCCCAGCTCTGACACCACAAAGCCTTACACGTGTGTCCCTGTTCCCATTCCTGCCCTTAGCCAAACATGATTCCAACTTCCTTACTCCCATTCCCTGTTCCCATTTCCCCCTTTAGCAAAACATGATTCCAATTTTCTTACCCCCATTCCCTGTTCCCATCTCACACACCCACATGCCCACCCCCACCCCAGTCACTTCCTCATTGACTACAGATTATATAGTAAAACTTGAGTTCTGCTTAGCTATACCTTAACCAATCATTTTCCTGAAATTTAACTAACCAATCCTAACATATTGTAACATGATTATGTACCCAATTATATCCCACCACCTCAATTAGTTTACACCCAGCAAAATTAATTATACAGCAGACAGGAACAATCACAGAACCAGACAGAGATTATACAGACAAACAACAGCAAAGTGGGAACTATAATGACAAAACAATACAGAAGTGAGGATTTCACATCCCAGCTATTGATAAGTGAGTTCTTGCCAGACAGGATGCTATCAAACTAAGTTTCCTTTTACATTTTCTAGGCACTTCCCTTTCTCTGGAGGTGATAGGAACTATCAGGACAGGATTGTATTCCTAACAGCCCAATAGCACCTTATTTCAATGTGACTAGTTTGGAATGTGAGGATGTGACCGGTCGCTTCCCAGCTTATGGCTGCCTCTGCTGCTTAGCCAAAAGCCTTAGCCTAAGAACAGGGCCTCAGACTGTCACAGTAAGAGAAGGCCCTTACACTGGCAGACAGTGGTTTTGATTCTTTCTTTTATACCTCTATCACTAGCCAAGTGATAAGAATACACCTAAATTCTTAGAGTACAGGCCTTTGCAGACAGGCCTGAATCTCTATATCCTAACAATCCCTGTTCCATTGACACCTGCTGATCTGAATTTGCAATTATCCAGACACATTTAGTGTTGGCCCAATTAGTGGTCCAGCAATCAAATCCTCCTGTAAATATAAAATATGCATAACAATACCAAAAGAGCAAATAGTAACACTGACAGTGATCCTATAGCACCTCTCATACTAGGATTTCAAAGCACTCTGCAAAGGTAGGCAAATATCATTTCCTCCATTTTATAAATGGGGAAACTGAGTCACTGAGAGGTTTTTGTCACCCACCTTGTCAGTATTAGAGCCGCCCCAGAAGTCCCTGATTCCCAGTCCCATCTGCTAACTAGTAACGCTGCTGTTGGGGAAAATGACCTGTGACTGTAGGATGTGACTGAATATTCCTAACCACATTTAATCCGGTTTGTGAAACATTGCAACCCCTGTATTTCTGTAGAACCAGCCTTGAAGAAAAATAATCCATAGTTCATTCCTATTAGATGCGGGGGGAGGGGGAATTGTGACTAGTGCATATGTTACATATTTCAAATAGTTCTGTATTTCGTGACTCAATAGAGATGGAGGAAGATCTGAATTGTTTCCAACAGAAAAAACTCAGGTGTATTCCAGCTTTCATGAGACTATTTATTGTACAAGGTCTTTGTCATTCAAATTCAGATTTGGACGGCTGATATTTCCCCGGCTAGGTATTCAGTACCGATATTAGCTTCCTCGCTCGCCCTGTCATTACTTGTCTGCCCATTAGAGCTTGAAGTCTAGAGTTCAATATACAGACAAATACTATTAAAAGTTAATATGCAGCTCTCTTCACATTATGTTTTAAATTTGGAACAAGACAGCTGGTTAGGCTGTAAATTTATTCTATAAATTAACACATCCGAGCTCTGGTGTGTTGTGTTTTACAGTGGAGCCTGGTGCCTGCTGAGAATGCTGGGGAACCTAGCATATTTGTGTTCTCTGAGTGTTGGTCCTTTTTTCTTCTTTACATTCCTCAAGGGTTTGTACAGAGCACTGAAGAGCATTGCTTACCCTGCCTAGTCTGGAGTGGCTCCCTTTGGAAGTTTATTAGCAACCTAAGGCAGAATAAACCTCCATAAGGAAGTGTGAGTGGGAAGCCCTTTCTTCTATGAAGCTAAAGCCATGCAGAATATTCTCACTGAAACCTGAATCCACATAATACTCACCTGATTCTGGTGAGACTTTGCAATTTCAACCACATTTATTAAAACGTTTGTGAACCTGCAGTTCACATCAGAATCCTGTGAAATTCACTGCTTTGTGGGGTTTTAATATGATGCAGGAGATTTCATTTCAAATGAGTTTTACTTGGAGGTTTTGGGTTCGCCCTCTGCTCCAAGTTACGTCAGGGAAGGGGAGAGGAACTCTGCACAAAAGCACACCAAGGGGAATGTTGGCATGTCATAGAGAGCTCTATCAGCAATGGACTTAGGTATACTTGGTCTTGCCTCAGCACCTGGGGAAGGACTGGGTGACCTCTGGAGATCCCTTCCTGTCCTACATTTCTTAGATTCTATGATTCTGTGTTTCCCTGCAAAAAGTGAAACTGCCAACTTTCATACTGCTTTAGAAATAATTGTATCCAGTCACATAAGAGGAGGTGTAAATGATGCAGATAACTGACTGCAGTATTTGTGCATTTCTCTGTTTTACAAAAGCTATAAAGATCGGTTTTCTAAAGTTCATATTAATATTTTCAGGGATTTGGGCAGAGATTGCCTTTTTATTACATATGTCTAGTGTCTGGCACATTAGGGCCCTGATCGCTGATTGGAGCCTCTGGGTGCTACCAAAATACAAATGAATAATAAGGGTTTTCCTCCTACAGTAATTCTTTATTTAAAAAGGACATGTGCTGCAAAATTTAGATCTGGGACTGTATTTCAAAGGATCCAAAGTTCTGAAACTTTCAGATCCGGGGTTTCGGTTTGTGCCATTGTAGAAATCAAAGACTAGCTGTGAAATGTGTATGTGAATTCAGGTCTGAAACGCATGTGCCCATGTGCACACGCACATCTACCAAGGTGTCCAGATCTCCATTTCTGGTTCAGACATGTCTTTAAATAAAATGTTCTTCCACTGTTAGAGGATTTAATCAATGGAAGACTTATTCTTCTGCCATCCTGCTGTTCTCTCATTCTGATGCAGAGGGTGATGGTAATACTGCCTTCTTCCAGGAAGTTAATTGAGTTGGGCGTGAGAGAGTGATTGAAAATGTTAAATTTCTTAAAACAGCATGTAATTTTGACCTCTCTGGCATCAGGTGGATTGAGAGTTGCTACTGTTCGCTAGTAGGTCTGAAAGGCTAGTTTGTGCTGGAAGATAATTGCAGATTAACTAGAGGGAATAAGGATATTATCAGACTTCCTTACATCAGTAGAACTCCTATGAAATGAGCAAACTGTCTTTGAATCAGATGTAATCTTGTTTCTCCAACCTGAGCCAGGAGGCCAACTGAATGGTTAATGCGCTACACAGCCATGCCTAGGGCACACGTTTGGCTTCAGATTGGTCTCTCTCTGCCCCTTCCACCTTCACACAGTTTAGCTGGTGCTGGGAGCACTAGTTAATCAGGTCCATCTGTTTTTTGCCCAGCATTGATCACTCTGGCCAGTTCATTTCCAGTATAATAGGGATTTGACAGGAGGTAATCTTTTCCTCCTCTGGAAAGGAGAGAGGCACAACACACATGGCTTACAGTGGGAGTGTAGGGATTACTCTAGGTATTTAGAGGACTCTGTGGGGTGGAAGAAGATATTAAGTTGGCATCTAAAAATAAAACTCTATGTTAAAGGAGAGTAGTAATGACTAATTGGCCAGGAGACAAACACATGCATAGCAAACCTTTTGTGGTGAAGTGGGGGAACCTTTTCTAATGTGGGGCCTAATTTACAAGAGATGAAAGGCAACGGGTCCTGCAGACTCTTGGAGATCCTGTTCCTGCTACTTTAGAAACTGGGCTCTTGGATTTAAAGGCATCTTTCTAAGAGATGTGGAGTGTATGTTTCCATTGCAGTCAAACCCAGACTGTCCTAGAGAAAGCCCAATGAAAACGGTATCAGAACAAGCTATCAGCATTCCAGACATTGTTCACAGATTGGCGATGAATAGGCCCTTGCAGTGTAGTTCACGTGCATATAATCAGCACCATCTGTATGTACGCAAGGACCATCTTGAATTTTTATCCTTCAGGAAGGATAAAGACCTTTACTTCTGCTTCGCAGTGAAATGCAGCTGCTGTTGCTGCTCCTGTCGTTGTACATCTCCGCAGGTGGCCATCCAGCTACTTGCTGTTTACTCATAATGATGTTCCAACATACATGTAGTTGCTGGAATATGTATATTCTAAGGGGTAATTCCTGTCCCACCACCCACTCAGCCACAGAATGTCCTGTCTGCAGTGGATTCAGAGACGAGATAACGACTGCAGTCATGTTGGCTTAGAAGTAGTGAGGACACCCTGATGGTTTGTAGGAAATCACTAATGTCCCAAGAAAATTAAATGCATACTCCCAAAATCAAACCTACAAATCTCTTTTCCCAAACGTCACCAGGCTAGGTTGTATTTTCCTAAGAGGCTACACTGTTGTTTTCAAGCCACTCACACTGAGCATTAGCTGCTTTTGACTCCCACGGAGCATTGCCCTCGGACCAAGGGAAGCTGACCACCATTCACCTTTCAAAAAGGCTCCCTTTGTCATTTGTTTGATCTGTTGTTAAATCGGGCAAAAATTGGCCCTTAACATTTTTTAAGTTGCTCTGGGCAGGCCCTGGTTAATCATTCCAGAGCATGCATTTTCTTTTAAACTGATATTGTTTCTAAAAATTGTTGTGGATAAATAGCGTCCTCAGTGACATATAGACAGAGTTGGTAGGATAGTCACACAGGATGCAGGCCTGCTTGTGTTGAAATAATTGTCAGTGGGAGCAGGATCAGACTCAGTAATGGGATTTCTGAGAGGCTTTAATTCCTCACTGCAATGCCATTTAGGTTGCTGGGTTCCAAGAGCCCCTTTTATTCTGGGATTATTTGGTTGGAGATATTTTGTTTGGCTGTGTAGGAAGCCAGAGTCTGATCTGCATGTGGCCATCAGACCACTAGGAATTAGCAGTAACATGCTGCCATCTACTGGAGTTATCCAGTGGGAATTGGACAGCAAGAGTGCTTTAGACTGAGGTTCCTCAGAAATCTTTGTGCTGCTGAAATGTGATCCTCCCAAAGCTACTGAGTCTGGGTTTGACTGCTTTTGCTACAGTGGGGTAAATATATTATTTATCTTTCTGTTTTTGTTCTTTTTCTCTTAATAAATATATAATCAAGCACATCTGATGCCTGTGAATCTAAGAGGCTGTGGAAATAGCTAGAGACAGGCATTGTTCGGGAAGCTACTCTGCAAGTTCTAACTGAACACAATTCTTAGGATGAGCTTCAATTCCGACCTGCACCCGGTGTACCATAATGTCAACCTGCAGCAATAACCCCTAGCCTGGAGCCTTACGCAACTTTGGCAGGGCTTATTCCAGACCTAGCTCTTTCCTGTGGTGGTTTTGTGATATTCGCTAGAGCTCCCCCAGACTCCCACTTCACTTGTAACTGGAACGGGATAAAAACGTGCAGGTCAAAAGGGAAATATTATCATGGCTCCTGAGTGGGGATGTGTGTTTGGGGACTTCAGTCTAACAAGAGGATGCTGCCTGAATGGGCATGCCTGGGCACCCAGTGCTATATCAGACGGTGTGCCACCAAGCCTGACCACAGGAGAGATGTAAAACCAGAGTGGGCAAACCCCTCGAAAGTATATTATAGGTAGCTGGATGTGAGCAGGGCAAGGACTGGTTGAACTAATAATCTTTTTTCCCTTTCTGATTTCTGTGATCCTAACACAATGTACAATGCACACTCAAGTCCTGTTTTTTCCAGGGCCTCCCTACATGGGAGCCTCTTCTGCCATACTTAGGCAGGGGAGAGCTGGGTGGGTGACGCTAGACAGTCTGCATTGGACACAGTGGCGGGGGAGTAATGGAGCAGGGTGTGTCCGTGACCAATCCCCCATCAGGCACTGGTTGTAATATGCAACGTGGAAGAGCATTTACCATGCTGATGGGCACAGTGTAAGAACCTGAATAAGCAGAATAGCTGAAGCCTTGCCTCTGGATCAGATACAGCTGCAGTGCATTTCCTCAGTTGATGGGAGACATGCCTGCTCCTCCAGGTCGGGATTCTAGGGGTCCCTGTTCTGGCAGTGCCCTCTACCCTTCACATCCCCAAGAACCATCACAGATTCCCAAATGTTCAATCACTCTGCCTTGGCTAAAGTCGTTAAAAATGGGGCGGCCATATATGTTTTGATGTGTAGGAAAGTAGCTTTCAGCGGCTGACAATGAAACCGAGTGGCAGTTCAAGGGTTAAGTGCACTCTGCAAGGTGCATTCACAAGACTCCCATTTGTGGATGACCTGTTCTCATACCCAAGCAGTGGACTTGGCCATAAAGGCTTCATTCTGCCCTCAGCTATCTATAGGAGTTAAAGATGTACAGCACCTTGCAGAACTGAGCCCTACTGGAGTTACTCTGCAAAGGAACCAGAAGCAGAATCGACTGTAAGGAAAGCTCTCCCAGGCTGAAAGTCCCCTATCTGGAGCCTGGGAAAGATGTGTTATCTCCATGCTTGTGAAGTCAGACCAATGTTGTGTGCTTATGGAGCATTGCCCCAGATTTGCTTTGGCTCGTTTTAATTAAAAAGTTGTTTTATTTTTCAATTAAGAATTTGGCTTCAAAAATATTTCCTTTTCCTTTCTTTGTCTCTTGTTTTTTCCCCCTGTAGTTTTCATTGAGCTCAGATCTCAGCACAGCTTTAAATTAGCTGTAATTAGTGGTTTCACTGCATTAACCAAATATCCTAACTGCAGAGAATTAAAAACCACTCCTCCACTTGATTGCTTTTCCCATTTGTGTTGGGTAATCAGAGAATGGGCTTTCCCCCTCGTGTTTCTTTACTGGCCATCTCACATGACACAGGTGCAGTGGGGGAACTAGGGACAGTTGCTTTCATAAGAATGGCCATACTGGGTCAGACCAAAGGTCCATCTAGTCCAGTGTCCTGTCTTCTGTCAGTGGCCAGTGCCAGGTGCCCCAGGGGGAATGAGCGGAACAGGGACTCATCAAGTGATCCATCCCCTGTCGCCCTTTCCCAACTTCTGGCAAAAATAGCCAGTGATGGATCTGTGCATGTGTAGGAACACACTGGAATGCATACCCCATTGGGTCATATGGTCTAATATATTATGTCCAGAGGCTCTCAGTGCTTCAGAGGAAAGGCTACAAACCAACACACATCCCTCAGTGCACGTAGCTAACTGTGCAGAACTATAGCACAGGGCAAATTTGTACCCTGCCCCAGCTGCTGATCATCTTATGCCCTATGAAATATGAAAGTTGAGGAGTGATTTTTTTCACTCAGTTAATGTGACTGCAATTTATATTCTTATTCACACGATGGAGAGGTTTAAAAATACATAATTTTCTCAGGTTCCTTTAGTTGTCAAGTAACACCTACTGGTGAACAGCTGAAATGTTAGTATCTGGTGAAAGGCACTCATTACTTGCTGTGTTCAGAAAACTGCATCAGAAACTCTTACTATGTATTTGCATGCCAGTAACACTTAGAGGGCACCAATCAAAGATCAAGGCACATTGTGATACATGCTATACCGATACGTAATAAAAATCCAGTCCCTGCTCCAGAAAGCTCACAATCTAGGTTATGACAAGATGTAACAGGTGGATAAGACAACAATCAAGATGTGGGAAGACAAGATGAGAAAGCAAGCAAGTCATTGCACAGTAAATGTAATTCTCTCAGCTCACTACCTGCGTGCCCACTGTTGGTTCATTTCAAACATGTTTGTTCCCCCTCAGGACTGAAGCTATGTACACACTACAGCTTAGGTCGGTACAAGTTATGTCGCTCAGGGGTGTAAACAAGCCACCCCCCTGAGCGATGTAAGTTACACCGACCTACCCACCGATGTGAACAGAGCTATGTCAGCAGGAGAGCTTCTCCTGCAGACATAGCTCCACCGCTCGCGGGGCATGGAGTAATTAATCCGACAGGAGAGCTCTCTCCTGTCGGCTTAGAGGGTACACTCGCAGCACAATAGTGGCGCAGCTGTAAACTCTGTATAAACTCTGTAGTGTAGCCATAGCCTCAGTCCTGGGAAGTTTTGTTTCTGAGTTTGCATCAGATGCATCAGAAAAAATATCTCACCTGGTGCTGATTTTCCGTGTTTAGAAATTCAAAAACACCAGAAGTTCTAAAGCAAAGAATCTGACTCTTGGGGGAGGATATTTCTGATGTTTGTCCTTAAGTAATTTTTCTGAAATGTGAGCACTTGACTATAAGGGCTGGATGAAGGGGACTTAGCCACGGGTTAACAATAGCGTGTAGCTTCCTTTCCTCTCTTCTTTGTTGTCTCTCCTGATTACAAGCCCCTGGAGAAAGGGGTTTTTATGCTGCTGTTATTATTGTTTTACTGTAGGTGTCCGGAGGGCATAAGGCACTTCACTGACAAACAGAACATATGTGGTTCCTGGCGCCCCAAAGACCTTACAGTTTAAGGCCCCAGTCCAACAAAGCACATAAGCAGGTGCTTCACTTTAAACACATGAGCAGTGCCAGTGAATCATTGAAATCAACGGGACTATACTTGAGCTGGGTTGGGGCCTAACTGTACCCATGACACAGAAAGCGAAGGCAGTAAAGAGTGGAGAAGATAAGAACTAGACGGATAGAAATAAGGCAAGGAGAGTAATGTGTCAAAAGAGAGGGAGATGCTGGAACAAACTGATAAAGAGCAATAGGTCACTGGGACACAGGTAAGATCTAAGAGCTCTGAAGGGACTTGAGAATAAAGTGGGTGAGCTGAGTTAGGCTGGAGCAAATCCATCAAGCGTTTTAAAAACCAAAGGGATTCATTCTGAATTGATTCTGAGTGAAGTGGGGAGGCCAGCGGTGTTTTCTGTGGCACTTGCTAACATATCTGCATATGACTGAGATAGTAGGCAGTATAATAATGTACATTCTGCAGAGCTGGTGCTTAAGGATGCCTTGAGAAGGGAGTTGCATGCAGAGGTACAAAATAGCTAAAAGCATGCTGCGATGCTTCCCGGGGGCACCAGGGCTGTGAAGCATCTCGCTACCACCTGCCTTGAGCATGAGGAAGCCTTGTTTGTGCCTGGCATGGGTCAGCTCCCCAACTCCAGTGGCCATAAGCCCTCCTCACTCATCCTATGGAGGCCCTGCTCTCTCTCTGCAGGTTAGTGAATGGCACACTCCAGCCTCCAAGCATCTCCCTGAGCATCCAGCCCCTGGTCCCCTGGACACTTGCAATATTCACAGATTCACTGCTTCCAAAGAAACAGCACATCCAAGCTCACCAGTCCACCTCAGATCACTGCTCCACTTAACACACAGCACGTCGATATGGTGATAGCAAAATCAGGTATCCGTGTATTTAACAAAGCATAAAGATGCAAGTGGTAACAAGTAGAAACCTCAAAGACAAATGGTTACGTATAAAAAAAATCATAACATGCATTCTAGAGCTTAGACTTAATTAACAAGATACTCTCATGTAATCTCATGTAATCATGTAAACTGAGAGCGAACGTGTATCCCACCAGGGAATACCTAGGGCGTGGCAAAAACAATCACAACGTACAGTGCAGGCATTGTAATGCCTCATATGAATCACTTTCTCATGTTCTGGGACAATGTCCGGCAGTTCAAGGTGCACGTATCCACAGACATAACAAGTTATGCGTAAAACTCACACGAGAAGCCCGTAAACTTAGTGGACAATTTATCAAGAACTACATCTGCACACTGCCAATAAGGAACTACGAAAACCAGACCTTGTTTTTGTCAAAGATGGAACAGCCCTGGTGGTCGATGTCACCGTATGCTTTGAACACAAAGACCAAACTTTCTCTGATGCGGCGGCTGAGAAAGTCCAACACTATGCATCTCTGACAGATGAAGTCAGAAAACTAACTGAAGCCACTAAGGTCAAGTACTTCGGCTTTCCTCTCGGCACGAGAGGAAAATGGCCCAAAATCAACGAGCAAGTCCTCTCAGCCCTTGGTATGTCAGAGTACGCACAAGGAAGAGCTGCTAAACTCTTCAGCCGTAGAGCTCTCCTGTAATTCCTCGGCCTACCAACAACTCTTGTGTTTTCCACGCTGCGAGTTTTGTTTAGGTTGACTGGCTTGGATTCTTTCTGCATTCGTACCACGGGGTGGGCCCGTCTCTTATGGTGGGAGAGACTTGATTTGGTGCCAGATTGTTTGGCACAAACCTCACAAGCCCAGTCACCAGCTGGTTCCTGTGATGTCAGCCCCTTGCATTTAGGAATGTAACATAGGATGCTGTGTGCTTTAGGATCGATCTTATCACACAAAGAACATTGGAATTCAACATCCTTCCCTCCGTGGTGACATTTAAGATGTACATGCAGAGCAGTTGGTTTCCCTACATGATCCCCGCAAAGGGGACATGCTGGGTTATCGTTGGGTAATCTCACCAGAACCTTTCCCTGCACCCTAGTCTCGCATTCTCCTTCTGTCACCGCGACAGTGGGTGTCTTGGGAGAAACACTGATGGTATTGTTTCTATCGTCTGCCAGTGTTTCAGAGCCAATGTGATCTATGCCATCATGTGCCAGCAATGCCCCTCTGCCATGTACATTGGCCAAACTGGACAGGCTCTGCATAAAAGAATAAATGGACAGAAATCAGATGTCAAGAATTATAACATTCAAAAACCAGTCGGAGGACACTTCAATCTCTTTGGTCACTCGATTACAGACCTAAAAGTGGCAATACTTCAACAAAAAAACTTCAAAAACAGACTCCAGCGAGAGACTGCTGAATTGGAATTCATTTGCAAACTAGATACAATTAATTTAGGCTTGAATAAAGACTGGGAGTGGATGTGTCATTACACAAAGTAAAAATATTTCCCCATGTTTATTCCCCCCCCGCCCCCCGCGCTGTTCCTCAGACGTTCTTAACTGCTGGAAATGGCCCACCTTGATTATCACTACAAAAAGTCCCCCCCCCCCCCCGCTATCCTGCTGGTAATAGCTCACCTTACCTGATCACTCTCGTTACAGTGTGTATGGTAACACCCATTGTTTCATGTTCTCTGTGTATATAAATCTCCCCACTGTATTTTCCACTAAATGCATCCAATGAAGTAAGCTGTAGCTCACGAAAGCTTATGCTCAAATAAATTTGTTAGTCTCTAAGGTGCCACAAGTCCTCCTTTTCTTCTCATGTCTCGTAGAGTATTACTCACCCAAAAGCCTTGTGCTTTACAGCCAGGCTGGCAGTGAGCCTTCTTTTGTGAGACAAGCACAATATCAGTTTGCCTCTTAAGTCAAGGGATCAGTGTGTCGCTTTGCACTCCACGTTATACCAGAACAATCCTTATACATAAACAGGACACCCCCTCCCACTGGGTGTTTGTTCCTGTAGATTTCCTCTCTTGTACATTTCACTATATCTCAGCCCTCACCTGGCTCAGTATGCAAACAATGCACGCATTGTGAGGCATGCAATACACAAGCGGCCAGCCAGGGAGATACATGGCTGAGGTATGTCACCTCCTGGCCACCTGTCTTAATTCCACGACCTTAAGAACACAATTTTTATTATAGATCCATAACTCCTTAACTGTTATCTGTACATACATTTCTCAGTGATAATGATGACCAATGGGTTATGGGCTCTTGGTAGAGACCTCACGTGCCACCCTTCGGTGAACTGTTATGTATATTTCTTACCTAGGGCATCCCCATAAAACCCTATGCACCTCCTGTGCCCTCTGCCAGTTGGCAACAGGAGCTCCCTGGATCACACATGACTAGTGACACCCAGCGAAATGGAAAGATGACAAATTTCCAACTGAGGAAAAGGCAGTACTTTTCTTACACAGTTCATAATTAACCTGTGGGACTGACTGCCACCAGATATTAATGAGGCTACAAGTTTAGCAGAGTTGAAAAACAAAATGAGACATTATATAAGGAGCAAAAACATCCAAAGTTAAAACAGATAGAACAAGACAAGAGGGGTTGGTCCAATAAAAGATATTACCCCACCCACCTTATCTATCTCACATCCTGGGAGTGACCCAGCTACAACATTGCAAACAATAGCTAGAACTTAACACTAGCTGTCCGGACTTTAGCAAGTACTTCCCCTATGGGCAATTTAATCCATAATTGTCCTTCGTGGGGTCTTATACCTTCTTCTGAAGCAGCCAGTACTGGCCACTGATAGAGACAGGATGCTGTATTAGCTAGACTTGTGGATTGATCTGGTCTGGTAACGCCTGAACATACTGCCCCATATGTAATCATACAGTATTATAACGTTCACATATAACTATTCGAAAAGCAAGACAATCGTCTTAAAATATCAATCTAGCATCTCACTGCTGCTGCACCTTCTCTCTCTCTCTAGCCATGCTGAAGTTTTCTTATTGACTCAAAGGTTGTATTTAGATTAGCCATTTCAGTTTTTCCTAGAGGCACTTTTAATCTTTGCGCTATGACCTTTAAAGATATAGGTTTTCGTGGCCTCAGTAATGATTTTTATTGCCTGAATATGGATGTTTGGTTTCCTCCAAGTAAACAGTTGAATTCCATTTCCCTAAGCTGGAAATGGACTAAAGAAAAACGAAGGGGGGCTTCATTGACTTTCCTTACCTGGCGCTCAGCATTGTGGCTGTGGGGGAGGGGAATCAATGGGATGAACTTTTCAACAGGCAAAAAAACTGCTTTCACTCTCCCAGAGAAAATAAGGCCAAGGAAGGTGCTGAATGAATATTTATTGGCTTGGTTTGGTTTTTTGGGTTTGGTTTTAGACTCGATGCTGAAGCACTTTTATCGACTGCATTGACAGCTTCATGATATATCCTCCTAGAAATCAAATTACAAGCAAGTTCCTCATTTCTCTCTTAAGCGACCGTCTTTTCTTGATACCCGTTTTTAACAATATTTTTCAATGTGGGTGAAAAATACCAAGTAATTACTTTATGTTCCTGAGTCCTTCATTTGTATCTGGAAGTGTGGGTACGTGTCTGTCTATTTCAGTCCCTTTTTCTATCCTGCTGCACTTTGAATGTTAATTAAAAGGCAAGCATTACTTTCTTTTTAAAACTTTTGTTTTGGAATTGCTGTGTTCAGTGACTTTCCAGGGGCCATGTAAGAATACACAGCTGGTGTTTATTTGCTTGTATGACGGAGGTTACTTTGAGACTAGGGTCTCAGTTTGAGATTGCTGACAGTACCTCTGGAGTCCGAGAGATCATTCTCCAGTATTTGGCAAAGTCTGTCGTGTGTAGGGGTGTGGAGTATCGATTGATCACACAGACCAGGTTTTGAGAGCTTGCACTCTAAAATGAGTGCACACAGGTCCTGATTTGCACCTGCAAAGTAGTATTGACATGTGCAAACCATTTGATAATAGAGTCCCAAATGGTCCAGGTTTTCATAGCAGAAACATCAGGCTATTGTCTGATCAGGCAGAAAGTCTTCTGTTTAATGAGGGCTCACTGACTCTCTCTGAAAACTCTGCAGTGGTGGTTCTTGTTTTACTGCACTGGATTCAGTGCCAGTCTGCAGCTTCCACTGTCAGTCCTTCGCCTCAGTTAGGCCTGGGGCTTTGATGCTGTTATGGAATTGAAGGGTCACCTCTTTGCCAACCTACTCATTTTTGTACCCTTTCTCTACAACAGGTTCTCTCACTGTCTGCCACAAGCCCTCTCCATATTCCTTACTTGTTCCCCCAAACCTGGGGATCACTCCCCTGAAACAAAGGCAGAAAGGCTATTGGCTGACATTCCCCACCAGCAATGCTTTCCCCAGCACATTTACCGAGAGTCTCCAGCCCGTGCTTGGAGAATGTGAAAACACTCGTGCAGTACTGAGCTGGGAATTGTTCTGCCCCAGGACTAGCTCCTGAACCGTGGCTCTTAGAAAGCTGTCGGAATAAAAGTGCTTCACGTTCCAAAGCAAGCGTCACAGGTGGAGCAACGAGACGACAAGCTAACGGTATCGTCAGCTTCTGCCAGCAGACTCAGGTTGACGTCTCCAGTGTTGGTGGGTGAGGCATGCCTCTTGGGGTACCACGCAGCGCACCCCCCAAAGGAACAGAACAGTTGGGGTGTCCCTGATGTTGTGTGTCAGGCTGTAGTTAAGCAGTGCATGTCCCATCTAGACCTCCAGGACCCATAACGTAGATGTAATAACTCTTCATGGAGGCCAGTAGGCTAGATTCAGAGGGTTAGCTTGCAGATTGCTATAAAACAGGAAATCCCAGTGACCCTGTGAACCAGTGAACTTTCTGCTCTCAGCCATAAAGATGGTTTTAAGGTTCTTTTCTTTAACTCTTCCATCAGAGAGTCTTGTCTGCCTCCATCCCAGATCCTGCAGAGCTCTCTCTACCACCCTACTGCCAAGCCTCTGAGCTTCCACAGTTCCCTGGTGGCTAAATGGCCAGGTCAGAAGCTATTTTCAAACCTGTGGGAAGCTGGTTGATGCTGAAGCCCATCTCACATCTCTGAGGCACTGCCAGTCCAGATCCTGGGTGATCACAGGGAGGAACTGTCATAGTTGATGGCAGTGAAATGACATCTGGGAGCATGAGGTACCCAGGAAAGATTTTTGTTTATTTGTTTCTAACCCTGGGTACGGTCCAGAAAGATGGGGGAGAGGGCCTGGGCCTGGGCCCAGGCCCAGGCCTGCCAGGTCTGGATCTCACCGTTTTTCTTAGCCCAAGACAGAATGGCAGATTTTCAGGCAGACACTCAAGAATAAGCCCCCGTTTTTGTTGTGGCATCAGAAGCAAATCAGATGCACAGCCCAGTTAAATACTGCTCGGATCATGGCAAGATGAGCTGGGAGGAAAATGCAAGCGGGAATTTAACAGCCCTCTTACATATCCTTCCTTGGATCGCCCTCTTCCAGGTGACTGGTGCCAGCACAGTGGTTTTTCCCAGCCAGTGGTGTTTTTCTGTGCTCAGCAGGACTCTGAAATGTGTTGGCTCAGTGGGAGGCTTTATCCTCTGAGAAACGAGTCCAGGATGCCACCCACCTGGAATGTGAGTGAGTTTTCTCAGGCCCTGCCATATGCCATCTTGCCAGTACCTGCTAGTCAGTGACACTTTAAAATACACATAATGGTTTTATTATTTTAAGTGAATTTAATGCTGGGGAAAGGTGCTGATTGAAATGCTGGAGACCTGAGTGTGTTTATAAAGAGAATGGGTACAACATGCCTCAACCCTGACCCAGCAAGACCACCTGTCTTCTGCAAATCTGTCTTCCATGCGGCTAAAGGATACTGAAATAATCTTGGGGCTTGTGCAACATTATGACATTTATGTCATAATGCAGGACAAATAATTAACATTGACCTAAGGTGTTCTGAATCAGTCTAAGAGTGCTACTCAACCCCTGTGGGTGACCATACAATACAGGCCCCAGGTGAATGGTCATAGGGCCCAGTCATCCTCTTTGGAGTAACAAAGATGCATCAGGTGAAAGGATGATACATATATCATTCCAAACCAAGGAAGTATAAACTTGCACCCTTTTGTCCCATCCTTAGGTGCCAGTCACACAGGGTGATCCATTTGAGGAAAAGACAGCTTTCACTTCCCTCCTCTAGAAGGCCTTTTATTTATGGTTCTTGGAGACCCAGAGCACAACAGGCTGCCCATAATAACAAAAGGTTCAGATATGAACGATCTCGATGATCCAAAGCATAGAGATCATAGCAGTCAGTGGCAACAGCTGAAGCAGTAGGCAGACAATACAAGCATGGAAGATGAATGGACAGTAGTAATAATCCAGCTCTGTCCAGTCCTCCTGCCACAAGGAAGCTGAGCCCATAAAATGGACCCTTATGCTGTGAGCGGAGAGAAAGCAGATGATCACAGGGCTCGTGGAAGGACACAGAAACACCAGGTAGGGAAGAAAGGAGGAATATTCCGAAACTCCCGTTTCCAAGGGTTTACGAGTAAATTTCACACATGGAGTAGTGTCCATTAGCAAAGCAAAGGTACCATCCATTTTCCAAGTTAAAGGAAATGTTGTATTTCTCCTTTCCTCCCACCATACAGGCAGCTCTTCTGAGGGTTACCTGGAAAGGGCAGTTGCTTCTTGTTGCTTAGCTTCTGCAGCTACTACAAGGGACTGTCACTCTGTTTCCACAGTGACTGGGGACTATTTCTTTTCGTGCAACTGGGAAGCTCGATGTTCTCAATTCAAGAAGCAAACAGTGTGGCCAAAAAAGGGCATGTAATACTTATGCCTGAAAACATCCCTCTGGGGACCAGTAGGGCAGGGGAAGAATCAGAGAGCTGGTAGCAAAGGTTAGCACGTTATAGAGAAGTGTAAGGGAGAAACTGACAGGAACCCTGTTAGCATGGGACCTACATATTCATGTTGACTATAGAGAGATTGTCTCTGAGGTTTTGGTAGCCCTGTGGGAGGACAGTGATGTGTTTTTGTAACCTTGGATGTGACAGCAGCACCTCCAGACAGAAGCATACACAGGGCAGTACAGTGTATTTTTTTAAGTTTTCAAGGTGATTGCTATCCAGGGAGAATGTGGGGGAGGGGGAATGTATTTTGTAAAAACCAAGTTCTTCGTTAACAATAGGAACTCCAGAGGGCCAGAAAGTAGCAATCAAGCAGAATCTGTAGAATTGACTCTTTGTCTGGATTGATTTTACTCACTCTTTACCTTCTAGCACTCGGAGACGCCTGCTGTCCTGGGGAGGGGTCTGCCTAGGAGTGAAGGGAGGGGAAGTGGCTGGAAAGAGGAGGACCATTTAAGCTCAGCTAGGGTGGCTTGCGCGGTGATGGGGGAAGCGTAAACATTACATCCCCTTGAGAAATGTCTGATTAGGAAGAGAGCCTGGAGAAATACAGGGATGGGAAACAAACGAGGAACTCTTCAGATTGCCTGTTACATTTCCTGTAGCACCCAAGTAATGTAACAGAGGCAGCCTTGATGCCAGATGCTGATTTCACACTGAGATAGCGCCATTGACTTAAATGGAGCTGCCCCTGGTTTACATTGGTGTAACTGAGATCAGAAGCAGGCCCCAGGACTCCAGCAAGGGAATGAACTTTCAGGGTCATCCCACTTTGAATGGGTCAAGAGACAGACTCCCCTGGAAGCTCTCTTTTCAAATGTGGGGTCCATATCTGGGCACTCAGCTGATCTATGTAGACTCATCAGTTATCTATTTTACCTCCTGAGCCGCGACTCCAAACATAGCATTTAGGAAACTTCTTTATGCGCCCATGATTGAAAATGATGCCCTCCCTGTGCTAACTCTCGCCTGCAAGGAAATTCCACTTATGCACGCAGGTGTCAGCGATCCGCAAACAAAGGTGTTAGAGGAGGGACAGGTTTGACACAAGACAAAAAGTATCATGGAGGGGAAAAAACGTCAGTGTGTGAAGAACAACTATCTGGACATTTGTCTACAAATTGTTTCAAAAAGTAAATATTAGATTGTCAGCCAGAAGTGTAACTCCATTGCTTTGTTTCAGGCTGCAAATGGAAGCAATTAGAAAAAATGTCCTGCTCCTTTCACTGTCGGCTGTTTCTTTCTACCACAAACCCCCATAGATAGGAGGGAAAGCATTCAAGTGCTTTAGTAGCGGATTGGTTTACCCCGTCAGTCAGATCTCATTAGAAACTGCAATGCTTCATGCCCAGTAATCTGCTAGAATGTGGCAGATATTTGTGCTGTGTAATATGTTTGAGGGTCACCACTCATCACTTTTCTATGCCATTAAAGCACATATTTCGCAGATGTCTCTCCTTTAATTAAATTAAGGCGAGGAGATGAGCTCTTTACGGGCCAATGTGGCGGTATTATGGCGGCAGAAATAGGAAGGCACAAAAGCAGGCGGGGGCAGCCGATGTGAAGAGGTGTGAAGTACTGATGTTAGCTCCAGCGTGGGGGATAGGTGGAGCAGTGGCTGGTTCTAGACAGGTTAGGCCAGAGGAGCAGACTGCTCCAGAGAACATGTCTGGTTTGGCAGCGGCAGAAGGGCAAGTTCTGGCAGCAGGGGGAGAGAGAGGGAAGCTAAGCCAAGGCCAGAAATGGCAGAGCAGAGAGAATAGCTGCCACTAATGAGAGGGAAGTCATTTTATGTGGCGTACTGTAATCTCAGTTAGAGCAAAGGGCTGAGAGTCACAGGTTCTAGTCCCAGATCTGCTGTGGACTCACGGAGCGATCTTGGGCAGGGTCTTTCTAACTCACTGTGTCTCTTTTTCACGCTGTAAAACAAGGATAATAGAACTGCAATAAATTAATATGTGGCCACCAAGGGCATCAGTTCTGTCACTGTGTTGCCCAGTGAGGCTATTTGGAGCTTTATGGTAACCTCAGAGATGGAACCCAGGTCCTCTTGCTCCATAACGACAGGACTCTACCATCTGAGTTAAAGGACATTTTCCATTAGCAGTTAGCTGTATAGTGCAAGGGACACACCAGAAACAATTCTGATTCCGTCTAGCAGAGAGTAGCAGCATGTGCATGTACGGTGAGTTCATTATAGTATTTTCCTACTTGATAGATGTGATCTGTAGGCTGTAAATCTAAAGTACTATAGTCGATTATATCTTTCCTGTATCCAAAACCAAATCTGAGTTCTTTGGTGAAAGATCAAAGACTTTTATTTAGTATTTCAAATGCTAAGAGTTTTAATTCTCAGAAAAGGTTCAGCCCGCTTTTGGATGGTGAAGTGTGATTCTGAGGAATTAGAGTCGCTAAGTATGTGTTTTAATAAAAAGTGGCACATCTTGGTTTTGTTGGCTCACGTGTAAAGTAGGAAAGAGCTGAGTGGATTCGATGATCCCTGCAATACTGAAAGTGACTGGCTCCTGGGTACAGTACAGCACCAACCTAATGGGAGATGCAGGCCAGGCAACTCCTATGTGTCCAGTATGGATGCTCCGGTGAAGCAGACATTGACAATTCTGACTAAGATGCAGGAAACATGGAGTTAAGGAGGTGAATTATTGATTCAACATAAGTATTAACATATCTGGCAGATGGAGATTGTCTGAGAAAATTTTGCAGAGTGGCATCTGCAACATGCCTGATTGGCATTCCTGAACTTTCACACATCAGATGTAGAATTTCAACACACGAACTCTGATGTGGCAATTAAATTCGTCCCATTATGATCCTGTGCTCTTTAGCCAAGAAAAAAGTGTGAATTCAGGTATATATTTAAAACCTTAAGTCTTGGTTTTTCAGAGCAGTTTTAAAATAATTATATCGAAATTGCTGTGTTTGAACATACATGTATGATGTTGATTTATAAGAATGATATATTCTTTTCAGGAAACAATCTCCAGCATGTAATTTCTTACTCAGACATTATTGTAGGCTACAAAGCTTGCCTAGAATTGAAAAATTTTTATTGCAGATCTGAGATCAAATATATCATGGATATAAAATTCAAATGAGATATCATAGCACATAAAGGCATTACATCTGAAGCTAAAGTAAGTTCCTTGTGAGTGTATTTAAGATATGTATCAGATACAAGGTCAGGCTTGACAAAGCCCTGGTTGGGATGATTTAGTTGGGGATTGGTCCTGCTTTGAGCAGGGGGTTCAATTAGATGACCTCCTGAGGTCCCTTCCAACCCTGATATTCTATAATTCTATACAAAATTATGCCCCCCACACACACAAAAAGAGAGAGAAGAGGAAAAGAGGTGCAAATAGTGATTAAGCTGTGTGCTATCATGGAAAACAGCTCACTACTTATTGAAGGAAAGGTAGTTGTAAAAGATACCCTTGGTAATGCAATATGGTACCATGAGATTCTTCGGTTGCTTGTTCAAATCCAGCGCAGGTTGGTAAATAACTACGTTTTTACGATCTGTTCATTGTTCAGTGGCTTATGTGAATTTGGTTGGCAAGTCAGAATCCACTTCCTCGTGACCAAGTGGCCACATCACAAAAGCCACCAGCAAAATTGGCATTGCATCTCAGCAAAGAGGCAAAGGATCAAGTCCACTATGGAGAGCGACCCCCGAGGTGAATGAAGAGGAAAGTTCACAAGGGGCAGTTTCAGGTGCTGATAACATGTCCTTTTCTAGAATCAGGAGAACCTTTTTCTTTCTGGAAGCTTGGAATGTGAAGCCACTCTGCATCTTCTGCTGTTGCTTCAGCTGGAAATCTGACTGGGGAATTGTGTTATGAAATAAGTAACCTGCTTCTCGAGCTCTCCATCCTGAATATATACCCACGTCCTCTTATGTTCTTCTGAGGCAGCATCATACTATACACAAAACTTATCAGATAGATGCAAACATCCATGGTTTTTCTCATGGTTGGATCCATGAACAACCAGGCCTGGACAGTGTTCTTGTTTTCTTCATCCAAGAACCCTCTAGTGTTTCATTGCTCTCTCCCTTGCTAGTAGCCTTTTAGGTGCCCCCAGTCCCATCCCACCATTCATCTATCTCCAGAGAGAGGGACAGAGCACTCAATCCCCTTCTCTGCTGGTGTTAATTGTGCTTCACTGATGCGCCAGTCAATGATACTTAGGATGCTTCATTGTAGTCTTGACTTTGATAGTCCTCTGTCCCATGTCCAGCAAGCAAGAACTTGCAGACCATTCCAAAAGCCCCCAGAATCTTCAGGGCTCACACAACGTGATGATGTTGAACCTTGATGTCACCAAAAGGACATTACATCATCTTATGTGAGGCAATAGCTTTGCCCTTGAAGCAAAGAATCTAAAAAGTGGTGACCCAGTGGAAGTTGCCACATATCCAATTGGCAAAAGACCACATTCTGGTTTTGGTGTGTCACTGCCCATAAAAGTCCAGTTACCAGCATTGGCAGCCACTAAAGTAGGCAAGCCAAGAGAATTCATGAGTGAAATCAGAGCATAAGCTGGTCCTTTTCAAGAACATGGAATTTAGGCAATTGGTCAGTTATATTGAGTTTAAAAGGTTTTTGGAAGCATCAGCTCCTGACTGCTGCCAGAGCAGGATGTTGGATTAGAAGAACGCAATATCTGATACAGCCTTTCCCATGTTGCCACGTATTTTGCTTTGATTATAAATGAATGATGTGATCCCATAAGATGTGCCCTTCACATACCAATAATATTAATGTCTATTTCCATTAAACACTTGCAAATGCGCACTACCACGCCGGCCCTTGATTACAGCATCAGGCTTTTCTGTGCAGTTCTGAACCAGTTGATTATAAATATGGCAGGATTTTAGCCACAGTAATTGTCGTTCCCAAGGGGTAGCTAGAATTGTATTAGTTTTTTTGCTGACTGGAGCAGTTTTTGCAGTACTTTCCTTCGAACTGCTGGCTCTCCTCTTCGGGGCTGCATTCATTTCCAAGTCTCCCCTCGTTTACACATGAGGCAGGGGGAAAAATGGCTTCATATTCTTTATAAACTGGCATACGGTTTAGGTAATATTTTACCATATGCAGTAAAAATGCAAATATGCGTGGTTTATTTGCAAATGCAGGCATTAATAACTGATATTTAAACAAGTCAGATGAACACTTTTACTAATATATTCAAAAAGATTTTTTCCCAATCATTTGCACACTCAGAATCAATTTGAGTACAACATGTAAATTGAATTGAATTTTTTTTATATAAATTTGCACTTATCTGCTTGAACCATTACATTTACTATTTAATATGTACTTTCCAGCTCACTTGGCTAGAATTTCCTTGCTCTTTATCTGTATAAATTTAATTAGCCTTGATATCATCAGTGTATTATAGAACTAATTAAAGATTTAGATAAGTGCTGAGGGTGCTTATTTAATACCCTATAAAGTTCCATTTGGAGAGTGAGAATTTCTGTTCTTCGCTTCATTTTGCTAGTCAATGTGAAGCCACCAGGAGTGTCATAGACATTGTTTATGAGCAATCATTTAACAGGTTTGAATTGTCTTTTTTGATGCCTTAATATGGATTCAGAAGTTTAGTTTTAGGCTTCTTTAAAAAAAACTCTTAGGCAAAATTGCTTGGCCCCCAGGTTAGAGTGCTGGACTCTGGAGTCTGTCCCCAAAGGGAGGCTCAGGTACAGATCTGGGTGATGGGACATCAGTGCTCTATTCTCATCTCTGCCACTGTTTTTTTTTCTTTGGACAAGTCACTTAAACTCTCTGTGTGTTAGTTCCCCCATTTGTAAAAGGAGCTCACACTACCCCCACCTCACTGGAGGGGGTTGTAAACCTTAATTCATAAAAGTTTGGTGAGCTTGATAAGTTTATGGAGGGGATGGTATGATGAGATTGGCTACAATGGCATATGGCCCATCCGCAACTGCTATTAGCAAATATCTTCAGCGGTTGGTGATGGGCCACTAGATGGGGAGGGCTCTGAGTTACTATAAAGAATTCTTTCCCAGGTGTGTGTGGCTGGTGGATCTTGCCCACGTGCTCAGGGTGTAACTGTTTGCCATCTTTGGGGCCAGGAAGGAATTTGCCCCCAGGTCAGACTGGCAGAGACCCTGGGGGTTTTTTCCACCCTCCTCTTTAGAGTGGGGCACAGGTCACTTGCTGATGGTGGATTCTCTGTAACTTGAAGTCTTTAACTCAAGATCTCAGGAGTTTGGTAACTCAGCCAAAGGCTAGGGGTCTATTACAGGAGTGGGTGGGTGAGGTTCTGTGGCCTGTGATTAGAATCATAGAATCATAGAATATCAGGGTTGGAAGGGACCCCTGAAGGTCATCTAGTCCAACCCCCTGCTAGAAGCAGGACCAATTCCCAGTTAAATCATCCCAGCCAGGGCTTTGTCAAGCCTGACCTTAAAAACCTCTAAGGAAGGAGATTCTACCACCTCCCTAGGTAACGCATTCCAGTGTTTCACCACCCTCTTAGTGAAAAAGTTTTTCCTAATATCCAATCTAAACCTCCCCCACTGCAACTTGAGACCATTACTCCTCGTTCTGTCATCTGCTACCATTGAGAACAGTCTAGAGCCATCCTCTTTGGAACCCCCTTTCAGGTAGTTGAAAGCAGCTATCAAATCCCCCCTCATTCTTCTCTTCTGCAGGCTAAACAATCCCAGCTCCCTCAGCCTCTCCTCATAAGTCATGTGTTCCACACCCCTAATCATTTTTGTTGCCCTTCGCTGGACCCTCTCCAATTTATCCACATCCTTCTTGTAGTGTGGGGCCCAAAACTGGACACAGTACTCCAGATGAGGCCTCACCAATGTCGAATAGAGGGGAACGATCACGTCTCTCGATCTGCTCGCTATGCCCCTACTTATACATCCCAAAATGCCATTGGCCTTCTTGGCAACAAGGGCACACTGCTGACTCATATCCAGCTTCTCGTCCCCTGTAATCCCTAGGTCCTTTTCCGCAGAATTGCTGCCTAGCCATTCGGTCCCTAGTCTGTAGCGGTGCATTGGATTCTTCCATCCTAAGTGCAGGACCCTGCACTTATCCTTATTGAACCTCATCAGATTTCTTTTGGCCCAATCCTCCAATTTGTCTAGGTCCTTCTGTATCCTATCCCTCCCCTCCAGCGTATCTACCACTCCTCCCAGTTTAGTATCATCCGCAAATTTGCTGAGAGTGCAATCCACACCATCCTCCAGATCATTTATGAAGATATTGAATAAAACCGGCCCCAGGACCGACCCTTGGGGCACTCCACTTGATACCGGCTGCCAACTAGACATGGAGCCATTGATCACTACCCGTTGAGCCCGACAATCTAGCCAGCTTTCTACCCACCTTATAGTGCATTCATCCAGCCCATACTTCCTTAACTTGCTGACCAGAATACTGTGGGAGACCATGTCAAAAGCTTTGCTAAAGTCAAGAAACAATACATCCACTGCTTTCCCTTCATCCACAGAACCAGTAATCTCATCATAAAAGGCGATTAGATTAGTCAGGCATGACCTTCCCTTGGTGAATCCATGCTGGCTGTTCCTGATCACTTTCCTCTCATGCAAGTGCTTCAGGATTGATTCTTTGAGGACCTGCTCCATGATTTTTCCAGGGACTGAGGTGAGGCTGACTGGCCTGTAGTTCCCAGGATCCTCCTCCTTCCCTTTTTTAAAGATTGGCACTACATTAGCCTTTTTCCTGTCATCCGGGACTTCCCCGGTTCACCACGAGTTTTCAAAGATAATGGCCAATGGCTCTGCAATCACAGCCGCCAATTCCTTCAGCACTCTCGGATGCAACTCGTCCGGCCCCATGGACTTGTGCACGTCCAGCTTTTCTAAATAGTCCCTAATCACCTCTATCTCCACAGAGGGCTGGCCATCTCTTCCCCATTTTGTGATGCCCAGCGCAGAGGTCAGACTAGATGATCATGATGCTCCTTTCTGGCCATAAAGTCTAAAGAACCTATAACATGTTTTGATTTTCAGAGGAGTGCAAAGTAGCATTATTTTATAAATTCTCTGTTATTTCTTCCTTTCAAGTTATATTTCCTTTAACACACCATTTCACTTCTTGAAAATTTCCGTCATTATTCCCCTAAATGAAATTGTTTATATACTTTATTCTTGTTTTACTTCAGGAAGGTATTGGTGATAGTATTCTTCATTTCCTGTCCTGAATTGCTACATAGTCTTGCACTGCCCTGTTACAGAGCTGTTGTCTGTCTTTCCTCTGACAAGAGGCTGCATGTCAGTAGCATGTGAAGAGATCAATTGTACGGTTGCAAAGTTCTTTTGAAATGAAGGATCATTATTAGGATCGCTATCATTGTCTGAACAGGCCCAAAAGAATGTAAATCGGATTAAGTTAAACAAAGAACATTTTAAAAGGATTATGAGGAATAGTGGGACATAGCACGTAGAGAATACAGTGTAGGAAGTGATCCTGCACATCTGGTAGAATGGACTCTGTGATGTACAATAGTAAGTGTTCCATTTCTAATTGCTTTTATGCTCTCATGAGCTCCCAGTGGGAAAGAAGGACCAGGAACTCACCTTTGTAGGCTCCTACTTGCTTTAAAACAAACATAATTGGAAAGCATGCAAAAATCACAGTTGTCTTTGTAAAGAGTGGGAATGTCTGAGAAATACTGGATTCCATGGGCTCCCCTTTGCCCAGTGTATCAAGTTTAAAAGTGTTGCCTTTGCATTCAGGGCCCTGCACAATGCTGCTGCAGCCAACATTTTAGACCTCATCTCTCTCCTGCCCCCACTGCTCCACTAATGACACCCACCTTTAACCTGTTAGATTTCCTCTCCCACCCCTATTTCTTGTGCTCCCTACAGATAATGTCCCCACGATCCCTGTTCGCCAATCCATCACCCTCTTGTCTCCCCATTCAAATCACTCCCCAAACCTTCTTCTTCCACATGGCCAACAAGAAATGATCTAGAAACAAAAGACTGGTTCATCTAGTCCAGTCCCGTTATCACAGGCAGCCACGTCACATCCTATTCATCAACTTATCAAGCGCCAACTTAAAACCAACAGTTGGTTGTTTGCCCCCTACTACTCCTATTGCGAGGCTGTTCCAGCACCTTACTCCTTAGATAGTTAGAACCCTTCTTCTAATTTCCAGCCTAAATTTATTCATGGCCAATATATATTCATTTGTTCTTGTGCCAATACTGTCCTTTAGTTTCAGGAGTTAAAGGACACATATATACATATGCTCTTACTCGTTCACTCACACGCTCTCTGAATATATAACTTACTGGAACCACCAAGATCTTGCACGTACTTACACTAAGTGACTGATTACTGCAACCTTTCGCTTTCTTCATCTTGACCGCCTATTGTTTGTTATTCTCACCTGTGGTTAACTCCTCAAGAGAGGTCATTTTACTTGCTTTGTATAGCACCCAGCATATTTGTGGGTATGGACAAAAAAAGGGGAGGATATAATGGGAAGAACACTTCCTATATTTGCTAAGCCAGCATTCAGAGCTGAATTTGTAGCTGCGGAATCCATACCTCACTGCCTTGCGTTGTTACAGAATTGGCATCTATGTAAAAATATGAATAATAAAAGTGATGTTCCTTATTCTAAAATAACACAGCAGAAATTGGAAGGTCTTTCTCTTAAGATGAGAGCAAATCATTCTTAAGAAAATCGTGATTGAATTTTGAATTCACCTGACCATCCTCTGAAAAACTTTTCTGTGTGCAGGTCCCGGGTTATAGGTTAACATTAGCATTTAAATGGAGAGTCGTATTAATAGCTGTCAAAGGAGCTTGTCTCATCACGACTGCCTTTTCAGGAAAAAAAAAAATGTAAGTGAGAAACCCTCTTTTTTTTCTTTCCTCCAAAAAAGAGAGTTCAAGAGACGATCATTTTTACAAAGAGGTTTTTATGTCTAATAAACGTGCTCAGAACTGCAGCGTTGTTAAATGGGTTCAGTACTGGGGATCTGGACGTTTTGTTTTGAAACCATCACTTTGAAAACACAACCCTCTTTTCTGGTCTTTGGCTTCTTTTGTTCCGTCTCTTCAGATTTGTTCTCAGCGTGTCTTCATTTGATCCCAGCATCATGTCCGACACGGATATCAATATCTCCCGTTTGTTGTTAGTACAGAAGGGAGTCACTTACAGCAGTAGTTCTTCATGGGCCAGATCCAAAGCCTACTGAAATCAATAGAAAGAGTCCCATTGACTTCACTGGGCATTAGATCCAGCTCCACGTGCTCTAAAGATCAAGGCATAGTGTTTATCCTCTTACCCTAAATCCTACCATAAGAATTTTAGGACACACCAGAGAATTCAGAAATTTTGGGCCCAATGCCCCAGCCCTGACAGGTGAACAGGCCTTAAATAAATGGCCCAGGGGCTTTCCATGAGATGAGTTAGGGACCACTCACACGAGCAAGGGTGGCAGGACTGAGCCTTGTGTTTTCCAAGTAAGTTTCATGTCATAAAGACAAGGCTGGTTCCGCTGCCTGTATTACCAGCTGTTGAAGCGCTTCCCCCGGGTCGTCCTTTGAACCATCATTGAAGTTCTGAGATATTCCATCACTTCCCTCCCCCCGTCCCTCCCTAAGCCTCTGTATTACTGCCACCAATCTGCTGGGTGAATATAGACAGAGAGGACTGGTCCTGAGGCATCTATCACCCTCTCCGGCTTCTCCCATTCTAAAGGGCAAAAGGAAGGGAGTGAATTAGTTGTTTCCTTCCTCTCCTAAGGAGGTAATTGCTTTTACTGTCACCTGACATCAGGAGTAATCCATTCTAAGAACTTATAAAAGATGTACAGATATAAGGTCTGCCATACCAGGTCAAGCCAATGAGCCATCAAACCAGGTCCACGTCCCCAGCTGATCAGTTGTGCAAACAAGAAGGTTGAATTTCTTCCTGACCCTGCAGTGATCAACTCCCACCAGTGCTAAAGCCACGTTGCCAGTAGCTTGGAGGGACTCGCTCTGAGAATGCATCAGTCCTGCTCCTGCACTGAGAGGGACATGAGCAGAATGGGATAAAGCTGGAGCGGGGATATGCTCCTCTCCATAGTGGTTGCACACTTGGCTTACCACCTGAAGCATTAACTTTGATTGCCTGTATCTCAGCATGCGTAACTGCCACAGACTCTTCATATTGGCTGTAACATCATCCAGTCCTTTCCAGATCTGGAGATGGTATGTGACAGTAGCTGATCACACAGTGTGAGCCTGGCTCTGATCACCACTTTTACTCTGGTGTAACAATGGAGTTCCTCTTGATTTACTGGAGTGTAAGGGAGAGCAATGTCAGACCATGTGTGAAGAACCAATTCCTTATTTGTTTTAAACGTGACCTATCTTTTGCTTTGCATGGCCCCTTCTTCTCTTACCGGGGAGGGTGCACAAAGGAGAGGCCTGATTAGTATTTTTACCCCTCAGAGTCACAGAAACCTTCCTGATTTGTTTGGGCACCAACACCCATATACAGGATTTAATGCCTTGGGCGACAGTGCCAGAGGGCCTGGAGGACAGCCTGGCGCCCTATGGTGTCCTTTAAATGCTGAGATTAGCCCGACTGGCATTTGCCACAGGCTCTCGATACAGGGAAGATGCTGCAACTTTACTCAGGGTGATCACAAGAGCCTTCGCAACGTCATGGGCCCTTGGCAGAGAAGACCCAGCTGAGAGCGAATCGATCCAATGATACTCAGACTGAGGCTTGGGAGCTGCAAGTGGCTCTTTAATGTGTCTCCTGCGGCTCTTTATAGCACTTGATATTAAAACACTGTGTGAATTAATTATTAACCAATCAGGATGCTTTTACTACATTATTAACCACTTGTAGAATACTTGGTCAGTCATTTTGCTGCGACAATTTAGAGAGAGAGAGAGTAAATGAAACAGTGAATTCACACTACTGTGGCTCTTCTGGCTAATGTTGATCACTAATTTGGCTCCTGAACCACTGAGGTCTGAGTATCATAGGTCTAACCTGTGTTCACACAGTTGTTATTATTTATTTGTAATAATAAGGGCCCCAGTAATGGATCGGGTCCGCATTGTGCAAGGTGATGAACAAACACAGAACAAAGAGACAGTCCCTGCTCCCAACAAGCTTACAATCACACAAATAGTCCTCACTCTCTCAAGCAGCTCCGTGACTTCAGTGGGTCTCCTCAGGTGCGAAAGATTTGTGGGATCAGGCTCCAATCTGTTCCATTCTATACAGGTTCTGATACTGTGCCTGTCTTTGTGTATCTGACTGCCTGGCAGATCTGATTTTCCATGCAGGGGTGGACCCTTGCACCCAAACACAGTCACAATGAACCTGATTGGAGGCCAAGGGCATTAGGGGTTTTTTGCTAGGTGTGTTAATACATATTAGTATTTATTAACTTGTCTCATCAGATGGTGGAAGAGACTTCTGATAAATGTTAATTGGGTTTTTTTACTTTTTAAATGGCAAGATTAAAAAGCAAAGTATTTTGTGAAGTTCCACTGAGTGCAGAACAACTCTCCATAACCTGTCCTCCCCTTCTGACAATCAAAAGAACATTTGTAGTGGCAAGCACAAACGCATTTCTGAAAGTAAAATGAAGAGCCTAAATAAAAAATCACAGAACAAGAGATTAATTCCACTCACTCTTTCATATTTCATTATTTGATAACATCAGGAGATGAGTCCATTAGAATTGCTTTGGCAAAGGCAAACAGGAGTGTGTCTGATCAATATTTATTAATACTTTCAAAGACAAGGGAGGAAAAGTTGAGCAGACTCAGTAACGCAGTGAATAATTATTCCTACAAATCGGGCTTGGCCAAAGGCGATGCAATGCCAGAGAGGCCGAGTTTTCATTTTACCCAATTAAAAATGCATACCTTTCTTTTTCTTTGTAGGAAATTTTTAATTAAAAAAATAATCTGATTCTGAAAAGAGTGACAGGTGACTCCTGAATTGATTAGGTGCCGATTTCTACTGCAAAAGAAACTGAGGGTTTAGGACACATTACAGAGGGGAAGGGGGAGGAGGCAATCTGCATCGTCATGGTAAAAGAATGGTGAATGCGGGGCCAGTGTTAGCACTTTTGGACAAGGTTGTGAACCTTTTCTGTTTCCCCGGTGCCAACTCAAACCTATTGATCACAGGGAGATTTAGTGAGGGTCAGCAAGATGATTTGTTAGGATGCACCCCAAAACCAGGAGCTCATATCCCAGGGCGGTCAGTGTAACATAAATGCTTCCACAGACAGACAAATAAAAGTAGGGTGACCAGATGTCCTGATTTTATAGGGACAGTCCTGATTTTTGGGTCTTTTTCTTATATAGGCTCCTATTACCCCCCACCCCGTCCCGATTTTTCACACTTGCTGTCTGGTCACCCTAAATAAAAGGGATGTGGACATCTTTGTCCAGACTCCTGCTGAAAGAGACGTGTGACCCAGCTGCCTGTGTATAGTTTGAAACATTTCAGAAAGTTTTGAAAAGAGCAGGTGTCCAGATGAGCTGGGGCCAGGGAGAGCACCGGAAGGTTTTGTGTGTGCTTTTAGCACATTATAGTGCAGCCTAGCATTATGGCTGCCTGACATTTCCCTGGGTAAGACCCTGCTTTCGGTTGCTTATAATTTGGTTGCTTACAACTTCACCAAACTTTGGGCTGAAATTTCTCAGGCTGTGTGTCTGTCTCAGGCTGGCTTGTTTTGGAAAGTTTCAGCGGGAATGGTTCGGCCGTTTCTGAGAAAGAGATTAAGGGGAAATAAGTTGTTTTGCCCATGTTAGACAAAAATTCTGGTGACCTTTTCCTTGAGAGGCTCTACTGCCCCCATACGTTGGTGCAGGGACTTGAAATTTGGCAGGGGAGTGACTGTTATGTTAGGGATATGCCTTTTGCCATCCCTGTGAAAATCCACCTCAATCTGGCTAAATTTATAAACTTCTGAAAAATCTCAGTGTGCACGTGCTCAGTAGAAATTTGTTTGAGCTTTGCAGCTAAGTTCTCCAAAGGGGGCAGGCATTTTTTGACTTTTGAGTGCTTGACTTTACAACCTTACTGTTTTTTTAATGTAGAGGGTGAGTGGGGAAGAGGGGTGTAGGTAATACACATTGAACAAGATTTTCAAACTTACTCTAAAATTAGATTCCTACATTCATATTTAGGCACTTAAATATGTGGTCTGATTTTCCAACGTGTTTTGAGCAGCCAGCAGCTCCCAGGGAGGTTAATGGGAGCTGCTGGTTGCTCAGCACTTCAGAAAAATCAGACCATTTATTTAGGTGCCTCGATATGGATTTAGGAGCCTCACTTTAGAGAGCTATCTTTCAGATTTTACGCCTTTATCATCACAGCATCCTGTTTGCCACAGGATTTTGCAAATGGGGCAAGAAAGGTTAAGAGACTTAACTAAGGTCAAAAGAGGAAGCTGGAATAAAAATCAATAGTCCAGTGCTCCTTAGTCCCATGCTTAGCCCACTTGACCGCGAAGCTACTCGTGCTATTCAGCTCCCCTGCTTGTGACCAGAGTTCCCATTGACTGCTTAGCTGAAGAACTGGCTGAGCTGCAAGCAGCAGGCTGGGAGACAGCTTGTGGCAGCCCTGGGGCTATAAAAGGGAACATGCCCCGTTCTGTGATCTGCCACTACATCCACAAACCTGGAACTGCCCAAGGTCTGCGGAGGTTTTTGGCTCCTGTGCACCAACATGGGAGGGGAGGCAGGCAGTGGCGTAGCTAGGTGGAGCGAACAGGGGGAGCGGACATAAAGAAAGGTGTTACCCGCTTGTACTCACCGGGCGGCGCTCCGGGTCCTCAGCAGTACTGAAGGCCCTCGCCGCCGAAATGCCGCCAAGGACCTGGAGCGCGTGAAGGGCCCCGCCACCAAAGTGCCGGACCGGCCAGCGAAGACCCAGAGCGCCGCCGGGTGAGTAACAATTTTAAAAGGTGCCAAAAAATTAAAAAGGCACCACTTGTGCTCAATGGGAGAGCAGCTGCTCCCCCCGCAGCTACGCTACTGGAGGCAGGATCTGACCCTAAAAGAATAGTGGATCCATTAGTATGGTTGGCTAGACGTGTTGGCTTCTTCATGATGGGTTCCTGAGTTAAACAGTTTTGCCCCACAGTAAGGGCTTCTCAGGACTTTATCCATTTTGCTATCAGCAGAGTGCTGAGGCTTTGTCATTCTGCTGGGATTATAGTACCAGCATTAGACAGGTCTATTTCAGGACACGTAGGAGACAAAGTTAGGCTTGGTCTCTAACTATTTTAGTGCAGTATTAAGCAATTTGGCCCCAAAGTTTCTTAGCTTTCCCCAGTGATGCTCTACGAACGTTCCATAAAAGATTTCAGGGCCGTGCTCTTAAAGGGGCAGTCTCAGCCTTACAAAATGCTTCTTACCTGGGGAAAATAGATGTTTTTGACCACCGTCTGAAATAGCGTTGGTTTCATTCAGCACAGTCAACATCCCAGTCAGAGTGAGTGAGACAGAGAAACAGCTGCTAAAAAGAATACAGCAATAAAATCTTAGAACATCCAATGTTGCCCCTGGACATTTTATCTTTTCGGGGGGCTCACTCCATGGAAGCTGCCATAGGGCTGCTAATATAGGCGTGACATAACGAAGTTCAGGACGGGAACAAAATCATTCTGTATTGAAATCAGTGAGGAAAACATGGATGACTTGGATGTTCGATGGAGTAGCAGACCTGCCCAGGAGTGTGTGGCTGAAATACTATTAGGGGTTATAACGTCTCCAGACCGCAGCAACTAGAGGGCAGTAGAAGATCTCTCCTGTCTGTCTGTCTGTCTCACACCCCTCCACACACACTCTTGAACAGGTGAGTGCTCTAGATAACATAGCCAGTAAAACACTGGGATTCCTTGAGGTGAGAGGCACTATAAAAGGCATAGTTATTAAGCCTGTTCTGGGTGAAATGGGTGGATTTCATCCACTGAGGGTTATGCGGGGATCCATCCCCTGACCCAGGGCTGGAACTCACCCGAACAGCATTCCGGCACTTTTTCTGCGAGGAGGACACCAGGTTGTTCTCAAAATGGTGTCCTCCACATTGTGTGACCTCTCACGCACCGTTCCCATGCTGGCGGGGGAGTTACGGTAGCCCCGGAAATAAAAGTGATCGGGGACAGTTAGGCAGATGCCAAAGGCGTCCTTGACACAAGAAAGTTTGGGAGCCACTGTTCAATATCATCACAGATTCCCTGACCCGTTTGTCCTATGTTTCTGGTGGGGATAGTGCCTTGCAGTACCAGCAACATCACAAACTCTCAGGGGATGTCTTGTGATGGCTCGGAAACTTCACCAGTGAACTGGCTCTTTGACTCTCTCTAGCTCCAGGAACTTTCTTGACTGTAACGTTAACCTGGAAACTAACCAGCTCTCTTTGTTTTTCAGTTTAACCCAGTGGAACGCTCTTAAGGAGCTTCTTTCTATTTCCATTTCCTCTGCCCTTCCCTGCACACCCCGCCTCTGACACACACACTCGGGCAGCTCACCCGAACTCCTGTCCATCACCCATCCTGTGTTGTGCTCCAAATTGGGGATGAGTTTTGTGTCACCATCATTTAGCCGTCAGAACCACCCCCCCACTGGCTCAGGATGAGGATAACTTGGGAACAGACTCGAGCTACGGGAACAAATCCTTCAAGCCACAGCAGTGGATTAAGTCTTGAAGGACACAGAGACAGATAACATCTCTGCTGGACTGTAGCGAGACCAGCACAGTGTGAGAATCTAGCCAGTCACAATGTGAGCTTTGCGGCACCTGGACAAGGCCATCAGTAAAACTGATTAGTGCTCCAGTTTGTATGCTGGGTACTGTGTGCAGGCAGTGGGGTCTCTCACTTAGGCCATCCCTGGGGCCTGCACACCAAAGGACCGGAGGAATGTAATATTTAGTGCACCGCTTTCCAGTGGCTCCTCGGATTGCCATTTTAATGCATTCAAACAGCGGAGAGGAGCCAAAGGTGATAGCTTTCCTGGGTCACCCCTGGAAGCGCTTAAATTATTTACTCCACCACGTCCCATTGCCGGAGCTCACACAAACAACACCGACTTCACCTTCAGACACACTGCAGCGTTCCTGCCTTCCCTTGCTCTGCAGCTGGGAGACATACAGGGGTCATGGTGCTCATTTGAAATGAGTTCTTGTTGCAATATGCTGCATGCAAAGAGAAATAGATCTTTATCCTGAGCTTCTAAGACCCTTGTTTGTTTAGGATCCATACAAAGGAAAAAGGGTAGTTGGTTCCTAACTGGCAAAGAGAGATTTTCCATCTATCTATTCATCCATCCGTCCATCCTACACTCCCTGTACCTGTGACACCCCCAGAGAAAAGCAGACCCAGCAGCCTGGTCTCAACACCTACCTGGGAGAACCAGCCTTGCAGTTCCACAAGTAAAGCAGTGTACAAGGAACTTTCTCCCAGCAGGGTCTGCCCAGAATTGCAGCACCTGCCACCGCTAAAGGGACTGGGGGTTGATGGAGCCAGAGCCCCGACGCCTCAACACTGGCCAGAAGGGTAGGATAGCCATGGAGGGAAGAAAATGCTGCTTCCTAAAGGGAATAACCCAACAGCACCCTAAGGCATAATGCTTCCAAAGCGCCCCCGGCCTAGGGCGCTCCAGCCCACCCCCACACTGGCCTCTCCCTTCATGGCACAGTCTGGACCTCAGACTCCTGGCAACTTCATGAGATCCTTCTTGGTAAGCATTATTCTACCCATTGTACAGATGAGGCACCAAGAAGCTGTGTGTTTTGTGCAAGGCCACACAGTTATAGTGCCATGCAAAGAAACCCAGTGTCCTGACTCCTAGTCCCCTGCTCCAACCACTAGGCAACACTCCCTCTTTCTAGAGAGATCCCTGACGTTCCCTCATTTTACAAATAATTAAAATGAGCTTGTCATTAAATAGGTTTATTCTTAGGAGAAGAGGGGGCGGAAAAAGTAAAACCTCTCAACCAGTCTCCTACCACAAATCCAATAGAAGTACAGCAAGTGTAATCGCTTCTTTCTGATTGGCTGGAACACAGGAATAAAATCCAATCCGTAGGCCAATCAAAGCACAACCTTTCCATAATGGTCCGGTGCTTAACTGTCAGACTGTTCACCCTCAACCCCCTTGGAAAGTGACACCTTCATCACTGAAGTGACTCCTTGCTTAAATTCACAGCTTTAAAATTCATTCTTTAATTCGGTGCATTTAACACTAATTGAAACTAACGAGATCTGCAGCTTCTGTACGACCCTCATCTTGGCTTTAACTTATTCCAAGAGCCACCCAGACCCATCTGAAAGACATTTTCATTTTTTGAATTTCTTTTTCAAATGTTGGGCAATTACAATGACATTGACTGACTCTGAGTTTAGGGCCCTGCCTGTAGATCCACTCTGCTTCCTATTAGGGTTGCCAATTTTGGCTGCATGTATTCCTGGATATTTCATCACAGAAATTACTGACGAGTCCAGGCCAATCCTGGAGGGTTGACAACCCTACTTCCTATTAGCATCCATTAGTTGGGGCAAGGGCATAAGCTCTTATCATGTTAATTGAACCCCTCCAATCCCGAAGGTTTCTGCCCTTTGACCAGATTGGACTGAGAAAGTCTAAATGAACTGCAATGTGCTGGCTGGCTTGTACTTGTCCCACTGCCCTCTAGAGACCAGATGTCTAAAGATAATATTCCTGCTGTTGCTAACTTCTAAAGAAGATTTTCCCTATAGGTTCCCATGGCACAGAGGTGTGATTTAGTTGTGGATGAATGGTGTGAGATGTGGAGGGGCGCAAGGGATGTCCTCCTCATCTGTCTATCTGTTCAGCACTGGTGGGGCCACATCTGGAGTATTGAGTCCAGTCTTGGTCCCCCCACTACAGAAGGGATGTGGACAAATTGGAGAGAGTCCAGCAGAGGGCAATGAAAATGATTAGGGGGCACAGGAATTACGAGGAGATTCTGAGGGAACTGGGGTTATTTAGTCCGCAGAAGAGATGAGTGAGGGGGGATTTGATAGCAGCCTTCAACTACCTGAAGGGGGGTTCCAAAGAGGATGGAGCTCAGCTGTTCTCAGTGGTGGCAGATGACAGAACAAGGAGCAATGGTCTCAAGTTGCTGTGGGTGAGGTCTAGGTTGGATATTAGGAAACACTATTTCACTAGGAGGGTGGTGAAGCACTGGAATGGGTTCCCTAGGGAGGTGGTGGAATCTCCATTCTTAGGGGGTTTTAAGGCCTGGCTTGACAACTCCCTGGCTGGGTTGATTTAGTTGGGGTTGGTCCTGCTTTGAGCAGGGGGTTGGACTCGATGACCTCCTGAGGTCTCTTCCAACCCTAATATTCTATGATCTGTCTGTATTACCTTTTGTCTCTCGTCTTATACTTAGATTGTAAGTCTTTGGGGGCAGGAACCGTCTTTTCTGTGTTTGTACAGCACCTAGCACAGTGAGGCCCAGGTCTATGACTGGGACTCATAGGCGCTACCGTAATACCAATAATACATAAATTACAGTATACTGTAAATGGATGTATGATTCAAAAGCACCTGGGATCATGCTCATGGCTGGTTTCCTTGCTTGCTTTACAGGCAGTATTATGAGATGCTGTACAACACGGCGGATGAGCTCTTAAATGTAGTGGTGGATCAAGGAGTGAAGTACACGGAGCTGGAGTACATCTACGCCTTGAGCTTGCTGCACCGTAGCCAGACTGGCGTCGGGGACCAGACAACCCAGAACATGAGACTGCAGCGTCTGAAAGAGATCATCTGCGAGCAGGCTGCCATCAAACAGGCCACCAAGGACAAGAAAATCACTACAGTGTAATCCATGCTATCATGTCCCAGAATCAGAGCAGCATGGGCCACTTCCCCTGCTGTGCAATCTACAGTAACTATTGATAAAACACGTAGGTTATGGGTGGTATTGTACTGTACTAATAGCAAGGGGACATACAGTCTGAGGTTTGGGTTTTTTTACACTTAATCATGCCAAGCTCCCCTAATGTATTATCCTGAGAGCATTTGCACTGATCTCCCTTCACCAAGAGGAAACTTACAAAGTTTAACCTAGATGAAATTTGGATAGGGGTGGGGTGGGGGGGATAGAGGTGCAAATAAATATCGGGCTGTCTCTGTTGAGCTGTTGCTGGTTTGCCTTGAGTTTTAAAGGGGGCAGCCAGCTGTGGGGGGGCGGGGGGACAGTGAGGAGAAGGATTCTCTCTTTGTTTGTCTGATACCGTAAATGGAAGTTCAGCTATCACTAATGGAAACAGCACCATGACCGTTAAGGGCAGATCTCAATCTAATTTGTGAAATCTTGATGGTCTTGAAGTTGTCCCAAGGTTTTGTTGATTTGAGTTCTGTTGACACTATTGCTCTTCTGTACAATGCTGTGTAGGTGCATTGATTTTTCTTTTTTCTTCACTGTTTCCACTGCAAAGAGAACTGGTTGCTAGTTTCCCGACTGATGGAACTTGGCTTTTATTTTGGATGGTGTTGAGCCAATTCATATATCATTAGAGGCAACACATTGGGTCATCAATTTCAATTTCCACAGTTCTTCTGCCTCAGAGCCATGAATCATCAGTTTCCAGAGATCATCCTGTTCCAGATAATGGTGGAAGTAGGTGGAAATTGCCAACTCAACTTTTTAACAGGCAGGGAAACTTCTTCAGACATTTAACTCTCCTTTTCGTAAATATCACTTGTGTCAGTCACCTGCTTGAAAGATACACCCCGATTCACATCACAGGTACTGTAGCAGACAGGTACTCAACAGTAATGGGCAGGGAAGGAAGGAGGAGGTAGATTACGAGAGCCCACCTGTCTGAGATGAGTTTCTGGAATACCATGCTAATCTGTTGCAGCATCACTTCCATCTTTCCTTCCACCATTCACTACTGTCACCCACACTGGAAAAGGATCCTTATTCATCATGGCTGATGGATTTCTTCCAATCTTTAATACAAAGTATGCATTGTATTCATATTTTTGAGAGGGAAATTGCTACCCATGGTTTGGTGTCATGTCCCGGGCTGTGTTCTCTTTGTCCTGCAAACCTGCTTTTGCAGCAGCTGTCTTGAAACAACTGGAAAATTAAAGGATGTTTTAAGAATCCTTAAAGATTGTTGTGGAGGTTTTTTAAATTATTGTTATAAATCTTAGTGTTTATTTTGTACTTGCTCAGCACCTGGCACCTAGGGATTGTCCAGCACTTTACAATTAGGTTAAATGACGCTTATATCACCCTTGTGTGGGAGGTATTCCCACCTTTGTACAGATGGGGAAAATGGGGACACAGAAAGGTGACGGGGAATGCTCAAGATCACTCAGTAAAATAGAACCAGACGTAGACACCATGAACCCTGCTCTAACCACTAGATAAGTGTCTTTCTGACTTCTTCATAGCCTTAGTAGTCTGCCAAAGAAATTCAATGTCAACTACTTCAGACAATGAGCCTGGGATGTTCCCCAGCAGATACTTTCAGACTGTGAGAGGGATGGTGAAAACCTTTGTCAACAGCCTCTAATTTTCCATCTGTCCCTTGTTAGTTTATTTTAATGATCTTTAACACAGCCGCTAGAGAAGCAATTTTGTATGTGATACAAGTTCAGTGTCAGTGGTCCACAAATAACAGGGGCCTCTTATATGTGTTCACTTGCATAAGCCCTCATAAGCATGTCACTGGAATAACTGTTACTTGGTTTCATTTTATGATTATTGTTCTAGGTGGAGCCAGTACTGCTGCCTCTAGTTAAGATTGCCTGGAACTTTAAATTATAAGACCCCATTTTCAGTTGTTTACAACGTGGTAGAAAACTTTAGTCTGAATGGTTCGAGTTTTATCCCGGGTGGCTGCCTCAGGCTCCCATATATTTGAAAGTTCAGCAAAAAAAAAAGAAAAAGGGTTCAGCTGTTTCTCAGGAAAAGATTAGGGAAAAATACATGGTTTGACCACATTAGAAGAATTCTTACAGCTGTTGAATTGAGATGATCTAGTGCCTCCCGGCCATAGAGTAGATGCTTGACCTTTCAAATCCACCCTGGTGTTAGGGATGTGCCTTTTTGTGTCCCCATGAAAAGAAAGGGCGGTCGCAAGGTTCACGCAATCAAGTGCCACACTGGAGAACTGGGTTCTGTCCCTTCCTCCGCCATGAAGTTCCTATGTGAACTTCACTCCATGAAAATTCACCCAAATGTGCCCAAGTTATAAGCCTCCAAAACCTGCAATTTCACATGCTCAGTAGCGATTTAAGAGACTAGATATTCAGTGCACAGGATGGATGAGGTCCTGGGAATGAATCAGGCTTGTCCGTAGGGCTCCTGCCTCATTTGTTGCAGAAATTGGAAGATGTGTAGTAAATGAGACAGGGAATTATGGGAAGAAAAAGGATGTTTCAAGATTAACGCAATCAAATGCCACTCTGCAGAATTAGATTCTGTCCCTGCCTCTGCCACAGAACTGGGCAAGTCACTTCAACCAAATTTTTCACAGGTGGCCACTAATTCTATGTGCCTCATTTTTGGCAGCACTCACAACTGCAAACCAGTGCTTAATTTGTGCCGGGCTTTGCCAGGGCTGAGCCCCAGCACCTCTGGGCTTGCCGCGTCAGTTATGAAAGTAAAAAAATTGCTTGAGCCCCGGTACCTCTTTCATTACAAATTAAGCAACCTTAACATTCTTCAAAGTCATTTTTCTGAATGTGATTATTTATGTAGGGTGACATTTATCCCTGTGCAGAGGGCTCAGCGCAAGGATCAATATCCCCCACACCAGCCAAAGTGCGCTGGACAAATAAGCAGAGACGGTCCCCTGCCCTTGAGGAGCTTACAGTCTAAACGGTGTCCAGCGAGCTACATCTGGGGTCCTTTCAACCAGTATAGCCAGATAAAATATGAGGTACTATCAGTCAGTGTAGGTGCTTACATAGCCCTCACCACTGTACTACCTGAGCACCTCGCAATTATCGATGGATTTTATCCCACAACACCCCTGGCAGGCCGGTATTATCCCATTTTACAGATGGGTGACTAAAGGCCAGGGGAGACTGTTACTTGCCCAAGGTCACACAAGAAGGATGTGGCTGAGATGGGAATTGAAGCCAATTGTCCTGAGTCATAGTCCAGTGCCCAACAGATCTACCCCTAACTAGGTACATTCTTTGTAGACACATTTCTTCTGTTGGAACCTCTGAAATATTCTAGTAACCCTCAGAGAGGCCAACTCCCTTCCTTCCATTTGTGTAGCCTAAGGCATCTTTAATTTCCAATCATGACTGCATGTAATTCCTTCTCCCTGAAGGAGAGCTCTTTACTCGTCCTTGCTGTGACAACGTAACAGAACTTGAGAGCATTGATAGTGTTACCCATGTGACGGGCACAAGAAGAGACTATTCATCATTCACAGCAGGAGAGGGATGGAAAAGGACTCCTTCAGTCATGTACTGCCGGGTTCTCAGACCCTTTGATGCACCGAAGTGATGTGTGGGAAGCTTTGAACTTGAAGTTATGGGCTGTTGTAAGCATTCGTCAGTCCATTGGGGGAGGGGAGGGCAGGCTTGATTCAAACCCGGTACAAAAGGGTTGACACATGATTATTTTCATCCTTAAAAAATTGCTTAGTAATCTGAAACTCTGCCTTGTTGTTACGATTCCAGGTTGATCTCAGACTTGAGTCCCCATTTTCCATCCACCGAGTAGCTGTGCTGGCTGGTGCCTTGACAGATTGCATGAAATCACGGAAATTCTAAATTCGGGACTACCTTCTTCTTCCTAAATAAATCACTTAAAAGAATCTCTTCTGAACTGCAACTTGCATCGTTGCTCATGTCACCACGAGCTGTAAAATACAATTATAGCTCCAGCTCCTCTCCCTGTGCAGAAATACAATGAAATTGCTGACTCATATGGTAGAAGAGCACAACTTCAAGAACGCAAAGAGAGAAAATGTAATGGGACGTTTTCCAGCAGCATAGAAAAGTAGGATTAGAAGGGACCATGAGAGGTCACCTATTCCCACCCCCTGCGCTGGAGCAGGGTATGTGCCATGGACAATCTGATAATGCTGTGTACTTTGCTAGCCTCTTTCACCCAAGGATCTCACAGCTAGGTGGTGGTGTTGTTAATCCTCCCATAAAATCTTCCTATGGTCAGACGCCGTGGTCAAACGGACGGACAGTGAGGCTAACAGTCTCGCCCCAGGCCACAGAGAAGATCAGTGGCAAAGATGGGAACCTAGGAATTCTGACTGCAAATACCCTGCTCTAGCCACTAGTTGGCACTCCACAGTACAGGCTTTCTTTCTGCATCTTAAGAAGATGCCATCGGAAATAACCACTCACTATCACTAATATAATCTTTAATTAATATTCTACATTGAGCAGCAGCCTTCGAATGCCTCACTTTTTCTTGCAGACAAGGACTATGAAACTTAGGGTTGGGGCCAAGATTTTAAAAAGCAGGAGCATGAAGTTAGGCTCCTAAACCCATGTTTAGGCTTGTTACCGGTGGCTCTACTCACCGCTGGACTAGGCTGACCACCTGTTCTGAACTGAGCGGGACAGTCCTGAAATGCAGAGTTCAAGTCCTGGTCCCGGGCTGAATGACGCCAGGACAGCATTTGTTCCAGATTCCCAACAGTGTCTGCCCGAGGCTCAGGGGCTGTGCCAGCCTCTTCCTGAGCGGGGCTGAGGTGGGCCTTAGCCCCCCACTTGCCACAAGGCCCTGCCCCTGCTGCTGTTTCCCCAAGGCTCCGCCCCCTGGCTATGCCAGTACCGGGCCATTGTAAGAGCTGCCCAGCTAGCCTGGGCCTCTGATGGGAGCCCCAGACCCTCCAACTGCCCTGAGCGATTTCCCCCCAGGGACATGGGCTGGGGGGCTGCTCTCAGGCCCCCTGACCCCTGCCCAGGGCAGGTGAAAGGTCCAGGGCTCTCTGGGCAGCTCTTATCGAGGCCTGTCTCCAGCTTCTGGCCTGGTCAAGGGGCTGGTCCTCGGGGAGCAGGAGCGGCAGGGGGCCCTTGCGGGGTCGGGCAGAGCTCCTGCATGTGGCCGGGTTTTCCCTTTTGAAAAGGTGGTCACCCTACACTGGGCAGCACCATTTCCTGGTGGTTCTGGGGACTAGCTCGGTTAGGCTGATGCCCCTTCCAGCGGTTACATCCCTTCAGTCCTTTGCAGCCCCTTCTCTCGCAGCGTCGTCTTCATGACTCAGCCCTCCGGCCAGGTCACTAGTGTGGTTCCCCTTCCTGGGGGGGGTGGAGAGTGTATCCAGGTTCCTGCTCTCCAGCAGTTTCAGTCTTCTGCTTCACTGCCCCACGGTGCCACTCCCACAGTGGCTGGCGGGGGAGCCCGCACCCACCCTCTCCCCCGGGTTCCACCTCTACACAGCAGCCAAGGTCCATCCCCTGGACCTTGCTGCCTTTCCCTGAGCCACTTCCATACCTCCTGGCCTTCTATGGTGACTGGATAACAAGGGTGTAAAAGTGGGATGGGGGTGGGAGGTAATAGGCACCTGATAATATCTAGACGTCTCATCACCCTGTGGCCTTCCCCACTGCCCTGGGTTTGCCAGTCTCTTCACTCCCTCCTCCCAGGGAGTAACTTTAGGCAGCTCATCTCTGCAGCCCCCCAAACGGACCTCCCTCTTCCCAGGGAGTGACTGGAGACTCCTTCCCTGGAGGCCTCCCCTCCCCCCCTTCCAATTTTCTGTCTTTTTCTCGAAGCCACACCTGTCCCTCACGGGTGAGCTGCTCTCTGATCAGCTGCCTCCAGCTTCACTCTCCTCCATTTGCAGCCTAATTAGCGGACTGGGCTCACCTGGCCCCATTCAGCTCTTGAAGGGCCAGTGTGGGGAGCAATCCCCATCACATGGCCCCCTCCCTGATCTTCAGAAGTGCTAAGCACCTAGCGCTCTCATGGGCTTTCACAGGCATTCTGCATGTTCTGCTGCTTGCAACCAATCCCCGCAGTTCACAGGCGCTAACGAGGGCCCTACCAATTTCATGGTCCATTTTGGTCAATTTCACGATCATGGGATTAAAAAATCATAAATTTCATGATTTCAGCTATTTAAATCTGAAATTTCAGTGGTGTTGTTGTAGGGGTCCCGCCCCCAAAAGGAGTTGGGGGGGGGTGTTGCAAGGTTATTGGGGGAGGGGCGGGTTGCGCCACGGCTGCCCTTACTTCTGTACTGCTGCTGGTGATGGCTCTGCCTGCAGAGCTGGGCAGCTGGAGAGGGGCGCCTGCTGGCCGGGAGCCCAGCTCTGAAGACCAATACCTGGTCTGGTATTGCCACCCTAACTTCTGCCTTGCTGCTGGCAGGGGTGCTGCCTTCAGAGCTGGGCACCTGGCCACCAGCCGCCGCTCTCCGGCCACCTAGCTCTGAAGGCAGTGCAGAAGTAAGGGTGGCAATACTGTGACCCACCCCCTAAAATAACCTTGGACCTCCCCTGCAACTCCCTTTTGGGTCAGGATCCCCAATTTGAGAAATGCTGGGCTCCCCTGTGAAATCTGTATAGTAGAGGGTAAAAGCACACAAAAGAGCAGATTTCATGGCGGGGAGAGAAATGCTGGGCTCCCCTGTGAAATCTGTATAGTAGAGGGTAAAAGCACACAAAAGAGCAGATTTCATGGCGGGGAGACCAGATTTCACAGTCCATGAGGCGTTTTTCATGGCTGTGGATTTGGTAGGGCCCTAGCAATAACATTTCCACTTCAAAGACAGCAATGTTCAACCCAGCCTCTTGGGTGCTTCCCTGACAACACCTACGGAACATGCTCTTCCAAATGCACAAAAGGTCAGTGGCACTGACCTGGGCAGTTGGCATTAACTGAGTTATTCTGACAGCAGTTTTCTGGCTGATGTGGAATATGTTAGAAATCTCAGTGGCTGGTTCCCTGTGTCACTAAACCCACCCTTCCAATGCGTGCCCTTGCTGGAGTTTGCACAAAGGTGGCAACGATTGAAAAAGCCATTGAGTCAGAAGCCTCTTAGAAATGAGCCTTCCAGGTTAGGTCTGAGTCAGTTACACAGGGGGTAAGTTTGTTGTGCCAGATCTGTTCTCTTGATGAAGGGAGGATTTTAATGCTCTCATTCTCTTTTTATGAGACCACAAATAACAGCCATCTCCAGGTTATGTGACTCCGATGAATTTTGCTTTCAGAAACCTGCATTCCCTGCCACGCTACCACAAAGAAATATCAATTTATGGACAAGACCTGGAGTTTCTATTTCATCAGGCAACATGAAATGCTGCCAGGACAGCCAGTATGCAAAGAGTAATCATATATAGACATGAGCCTTTGGTGCTTAAAGGGGCAAGAAAATACACCTCCAGCTTGCAGAGAGAAATATTTTCACTGCGGCTATAAAAGTTCATGGGGAGTTTCATGATTTCCTTTTTACAGCCTCGTAATTTTGAATGGGTCTTCATTATCACATTATTTCAAAGCCAGTGCCAGACACAATACCATAAGAGGCAGGTGAAGGGAAATAACTCACATGCCTTCCAGCCTCATGTCTTAATTGGCAGCCCTCCCCCTAGACTCTCCCTTGATTGAGTTTGAAATAAGCCAGCCTGTGTCATAGCAATGATCAAAAAATAACCCCCATGTGATGTCCTAATCTCATATGTTGCCAGACACATGATGGTGACACAGGCGCTCAGGGAAAACACTCTTTGGGAAGGCATTGCTCCACTGAAATCCTCCCGTATGGTTTTATCGGTTGCTATTTTATTCTCACAGGTCATACTTGCACATTTCCATCCAATGTGGTAAGTAGCCACGAACAGGACAAGGCTAGCCAAGAGGAAATTAGCATGCAAGATTATTATTTTTAATCTGATTCTAAACAGCTTTGGTACAGTTGGACTCTTCTTGGTCATTTACCATTTTCTGTACCAAAAAACAAAAGCACAGGTAAGTTACATGCGTTAGCCACAGTCGCACGGCAAGTCACCCTCAGATCTGAGGCCAGATTGGGAAGGTGAAATGGGAATTCTGCATATCACCTCCCACCCATTTCAACGGACTTAACCCTCCTCCCCACAGATGAGCTTGCTTTTGTTTCAGTGACAAACTATGCAAGAGACCAAAGAGTTTGCCAGAAGCTGGGAATGAGCGACAGGGGATGGATCACTTGATGATTCCCTGTTCTGTTCATTCCCTCTGGGGCACCTGGTATTGGCCACTGTCAGAAGACCAGATACAGGGCTAGATGGACCTTTGGTCTGACCCCATATGGACGTTCTTATGAGTACCACAAGGTCTTTTCTGTGTTAATCTTCATTCCGGCCTCGGTGCTGGAAAGCACTAACCACATTCATGGTCTTCAGTGGGACTTAAGCACATGCTTATGGGTGTGTCGACACTTAAAAACACTACAGCTGCACCGCTGAGTGCTTCAGTGTAGATGCTGGAGGGCACGGATCAGCATTCACATCGTGCTCCCTGGCAGTGCCTGGCCCAAGCCGGGGAAGCTAACGATCCAACCAGCGGACCAAATTCAGTGATGAATCCTGGTTACATGCCACCTGAGGCACATGGCGCAAACTCTAGAAGGTGAAATGTAGACGCTACCTACTCCAATGGGAGGGATTCTCCCATCTGCATAGATAATCCACCTCCCCGAGAGGTCATAGCTGGGTCAGTGGAAGAACTCATCCATCGGCCTAGCACTGTCTACATGAGCACATATGTTGGCTCAGCAACGCCGCTCAGGAGCGTGGATTTTTCACGCCCCTGACCAACATAGTTAAAATCAATCTAATTTGCCAGTGTAGACCAGGCCTAAGTGCTTTTCAGAACTGGGGCCTGAGTTTGCTGCTGGTTCTATCTCCTCCTCAGAGGAAGGGATGCCTAGGAAATAAGGGGAATGGGATTCCAGGACTCCTGAGTTCTTTTTCTGTCTCTACCACTGGACGATTTAGGGGAAATCACTTTCCGCCTCTGTGCCTCAGTTTCCCAATCTGTAAAATGTTCACCGTACTCCTCTTCTTCCCAAGGATGTGGAGAGGCTTAAACATTGTGTTCAATGCACTGAGAGCGCCTCGGGTGAAAGGTGCTGTAGAAGTGCAAAGGAGTAGTAGTTACTGGCACTCTGACTCTACAGACATCAGGTTACATTAATGCTCTATTGTCTCCGTTTAATGAGTTGCCAGACCCACCTGAGCCAAATTTTCCGGTCCAGATGCATCAAGTTAGACACCTGAACAAAAAGATGCCTGATTTATCAGATGCGCTGCACACCCATCGCTCCCCCTGGCAGACCCAAAGGCTGAGTTCGGCGTCTAACTCGATTGTTTTATTTTGAGCAGGGTTGATAGTGCCATCTATCATTAAGGTTGTCTAACACTTTCCGTTATAAAACCATTTTCAGTTGCTTATAACTTTGCCAAGCTCCAACCATTCAGGCTGAAATTCCCCACTCTGGGTGTCTGCCGCAGGCTGAATATTTGGGGAACACTTTAGCAAAAAACCGTTCAGCTGTTTATCAGAAGAGGTTAGGGGAAAATAAGTTTCGCCCACGTTAAAAACAGCTTGCAGCCATTTCACTGAGAAGCTCTATCTCCTCCTTGCTTTGCAGCAGGGCCTTGAAACGTGTTGCCTTGGTGTCAGAGATGTGCCCACGAACATCCATCTACATTTGGTCATCTTAGATGCTTCTGGAAAAAAATGCAGTTTGCACATGCTCAGTAGCGACTCAGAGTTTTCTCTGAAAATTCTCTCAGCACGGGATATTTAGAGGCTGAGAATCAACCCAGTGGTCCATCTGGCCCAGTAGCGTATCTCCAACAGTGGCCAGTACTAGAATTTCAGGGGTAGTGTGCAGAACAGGACAGTTGAAGTGATCCACCCCTGTCTCCCCTGGCTTCTGGCAGTCAGAGGTTTAGGGTCACTCCAGCCTGGGGATGCATCCCTGACCATCTTGGCTAACAGCCATTGTCCTCCATTAATTTATTTAGTTCATCTTTGAACCTACTTATACTTTTGGTCATCCCAACATCCAATGGCAATGAGTTCCACAGATGAATTGTGCATTGTGTGAAAAATTACTTTGTTTGTATTAAACTGGCTGCCCATTAATTTCATTCGATGATCCTGGGTTTTTGTATTGTGGGGAAGGGTAAATAACACTTCTCTATTCACTTTCTCCACACCCTTCATGATTTATAGACCTCTGTCATGTTCCTCCTTTAACCATCTCTTTGCTAAGCTGAACAGCCCTAATCATTTTAGTCTCTCCTCATTTGGAAGCCGTTCCATACCCTTGATCAATTTTGTTACCTTTTGCTGAACCTTTTGCAGTTTCACTGTATCAGTTTCGAGATGGTGAGACCAGAACTGGACACAGTACTCAAGGTGCAGGTGCACCATAGATTTATATAGCGGCATTATGATATTTTCTGTCTTATTTTCTATCCTTTTCCTCATGGTTCCTAACATTCTGTGAGCGTTTTTTATTGCTGCTTGCGCGCTGAGCTGAAGTTTTCAGAGAAACATCCATGGTAATTCCAAGGTCTCTTTCTTGAGTGGTAAGAGCTAATTTCCCTGCAATTGCTCTTCTCAGCTGCCGGGGGCGGGCCTGGGGCAGTAGGCACAGGAACTGAGATCAAGGAGACCGTCTTTCCTATATTCTCAATGCTCTCGCTGCCAGCACTCAGGAGAAGGAGAAAGCTGCCTGACTAGAATGCAAGGGGCAGGCAGAGAAAAGCTCCAGAAAGCAAATGCCTCCTCATTCCTCTGCTGCCAGATAGCTGTGAAACCCACTGGCAGTGTGGCTTGTCCACAGAGAAGGTGACAACTTGCTATCAGTTATTCCATCTGCTCACATGTCAGCTCTGTGCCATGGATCTAACACCTCCAGTCCAGCTGGTGACCCGTGTGAGGGATCAGCGTGGTTCTATATAATAGCATGTCTGTTTTTTCACTTCATTTGTTTTGTTTTTAAATCTAGAAAATTACATAGAGTTGCACACGAATCTGTAATTCTAGCACGTCATTACTCTTGAGTGCGTGACTTCACAATCTTAATGTTCTTTTCACAGTTTTTTTGGAGTGTAATTTACATTACAGTAGCTCCTAGCGGCCCCCAGCAAGATCAGGTTCTCTGTGTACATGTAACACGGAGAGACTCCCATCATCAGTGGGCGGGATCGAACCTGGGACCTCTGGAGCTAAGTGCATGAGCCTCTACTGCATGAGCTAAAAGCCACCTGGCCCCTAGCTAAGGCTGTAGCAGACTCATTAATCTCTGACTCAGTCCCACTAGAGAGAACAGAGCACCACACCCAGGAGGTGTGTGGGTTACATATACACTGTGAGAGACCGTCCCAGCAGACATGACAAACAAGGGATGGGAGGGGCAAGAGAGGAACGAGAAATGCAGTGACTTATCCCAGGTCATGCAGCTGGTCAGTGGCAGAGCTGGGAATAAACCCCGCGCCAGCTCTGTAACAGGCTCTACCCACTCATCCAGGGGCCTTTCCAGCGTTCTGCATCCGCGCTTGAAAACATTTCCCCAGGTGTCCTACAGCTCAGTTTTTACCTTCCCACCACTGACTCGAGAATGGGCTTGGTAGTCTGGTGTCTTGTTTGATTTTCCGTTCCCACCTCTGCTGATTGGATTGGACAGAAAGAAAGAAAGAAAAAGTGATCGGGTGGCTCTTGCCAGCGTATAGTCATTAAATTTGCTTTGGGATGACCGATGTGAAATTCGGCAGCAGCAATTTATTGGGCTGTTCACTGCAGCAGTGTTCATTATCTACTCTGCTAGACTCCGGCACAACGGCAGTCAGGGAGCAAGACAGGACTGTTAGGGCCTTGGATGTCAGGGTTGGTAATTTCCTCTACTGAGTTGCACCGTGAAATATATTTGGCACAGACAAATTACTCCCTCCATTACGGCTCCGTACAAGCACAGCTTAGCTGGTCTTTCATGCCTGGGACATCGCTGTGTGTCTGATAACTAGAGAGAGGCAAAAGTTGTCCTGAAAAAATTAAAAGTGGCTTGAATCTCCACCCCCAGTGCTGAACAGCTTGAGGCTTGGTTACATCTCTGTCGCTTTCTCCCCCATCTTCTGCCCACGCTGATGCAAGGTTATTTACATGGACCAGCTACTGCCCCAACACTTGCTAGATCTTCCAGTTTGCACCTCCTCCCATTGTCCAAACAACTGACATCATCTAATCTCAGGCACTCCGGGCCTTGCCTGATGTCAGGAAAGCACAATGCATTATGGGGTACCTCTGGCCTAGGGAAATCCTGGAACACAGGAGGTCCAAAAACAGCTGCTAGCCCAACAGAAGGCTAGCCCAGCTGTGATCCTGGAGTGGATTCTGAAGCACACAGGAAGACAAGGCAAGGAAAGTGTGGGCAGAGAGGAGGAAGCAAAAGCCATTGGCCCGAGTTGATCCATGTAGTCTGGGAGCATAATCTCATGCTGTGGGCAATTATCATAGAATATCAGGGTTGGAAGGGACCTCAGGAGATTATCTAGTCCAACCCCCTGCTCAAAGCAGGACCAGTCCCCAATTTTTGCCCCAGATCCCTAAACGCCCCCCCCCCAAGAATTGAACTCAGAAACCTGGGTTTAGCAGGCCAATGTTCAAACCACCGACCTATCCTTCCCCCAAAGCAGTAAAAAGGTAGGGGATTCATAAAAATCTACAGAATCATAATTTCAGTGGTGCTATCCTCTGCAGGGTGGCAGGGGCTCCCAGCTCCTGGTTCTCTGGTTGGTGGAAAAGTTGATAATACAATGTTGTCAGAAATGGGTCGAGCTGGGTGTCATTTCAAAGCCCTTTCTCCCACAACCACAATGGTTCCAAACATGCTGGTTACAGTGGACGAGAAGCTGGAGATGAGTCAACAGTGTGCCCTTGTTGCCAAGAAGGCTAACGGCATTTTGGGATGTATAAGTAGGGGTATTGCCAGCAGATCGAGGGATGTGATCATTCCCCTCTATTCGACACTGGTGAGGCCTCATCTAGAGTACTGTGTCCAGTTTTGGGCTCCACACTACAAGAAGGATGTGGAAAAATTGGAAAGCGTCCAGCAGAGGGCAACAAAAATGATTAGGGGACTGGAACACATGCCTTATGAGGAGGGGCTGAGGGAACTGGGATTATTTAGTCTGTGGAAGAGAAGAACGAGGGGGGATTTGATAGCTGTTTTCAACTACCTGAAAGGGGGTTCCAAAGAGGATGGATCTAGACTGTTCTCAGTGGTAGCTGATGACAGAACAAGGAGTAATGGTCTCAAGTTGCAGTGGGGGAGGTTTAGGTTGGATATTAGCAAAAACTTTTTCACTAGGAGGGTAGTGAAGCACTGGAATGTGTTACCTGGGGCGTGGTGGAATCTCCTTCCTTTGAAGTTCTTAAGGTCAGGCTTGACAAAGCCCTGGCTGGGATGATTTAGTTGGGGCTTGGTCCTGCTTTGAGCAGAGGGTTGGACCAGATGACCTCCTGAGGTCCCTTCCAACCCTGATATTCTATGACAAACCTAGAAAAGATATGTAGTTATTGTAGTAGAGAGAGAGCCGAGCATTGGGCCTGGTGCAAGACTTGAGTCTGGAATAGGGTTCAGCGTGTGGGAGGGGGTGCAAGCTCTGGGAGGGAGTTTGGGTGTGGGGAGGGGGTCAGGGCTGGGGCAAGGGGTTAGAGTGCAGGAGGGGGTGAGGTGTGGGCTGTGGGAAGGAGTTTGGGTGCAGGAGGGAGTGAGGGATGTGGGCTCTGGGAAGGGGCTCAGGGCTGGGGCAGGAGGTTCGGGTGCAGGCTCCGGCTGAGAGGCGCTTACCTTGGGTGGCTCCCAATTGGTGGCGTAGCAGGGCTAAGGCAGGCTCCCTGGCCCCGCGCCACTCCTGGAAGCAGCTGGCACGTCCCTGCGGCCCTGGGTAGGGAGTATGGGGGCTCCGCAGGCTGCCTGCGCCCACAAGCACTGCTCCTGCAGCTCCCATTGGCGCGCGGAGATCCCTTGCCCTCCGCAGGGGCCGCAGGGACATGCCGGCTGCTTCCAGGAGTGGTGCAGGGCCAGGGCAGGTAAGGAGCGGCGCAGGGCCAGGGCAGGTAGGGAGCCTGCCTTAGCCCCGCTGCACCACCTGACTTTTAGCGGCCTAAAAATCTCCTGATTTGGCTTCAGTAGCCTCTGGGAGATACAGCCTGATTCCGGGAGACTCCCAGCGAAACCGGGAGGGTTAGCAACCCTAGGCCAGAACCACAGTCAGCAAAACCAAGCTGTGCTATGACCCAAAGTCAGGCCCTGTTATAAAGCAGATGCTTGCTTACAAGTTCACTGTCTGGTATATGAACTTGACAAAGGTATGGCAAGCGTTGCTAAAACACAGGCACTACTAGGTCCTGGGTATTCATATAAACACATTCCTGGGAGATGGTACAGGAACTACATTGACCCCGAGTAAGACAAGGATGGGAGAACAGACTAATGAATGGTTGTGTTTGAACCAGCAGGTGTGGGTTGGTAACTAACCACATCAGGAGTGTGATACGTAACTTGTTTCTATCAATGTATAAAACAGAAATCATAGGAGGGCTACCTCTGTCCAGCCTAGGGGGCAGCAGAAAACCTCGCTGCTGACTGAGATGGTCCACTGATGGCGGGCATACATGCAGTAGTATATCTGTAGCACATATGGGGTACTAGGACCGTGCTTTGTTGACAATAAACCTGGCTGAGCGCCTTCGCTACCGGACTGAGTCTGTGGTCTTCCTGGATAATATTATCGAGGTCTGTTGAGCTGGCTATCTGCACAGAGCTGGGACATCCCACAGAGCGAAAATACATACACGTCTACTGACAACAGAAATATATTTGAGAAAGTGTTTAAAAATTATGGGTTTTTTGATTTAATACACGGATACATTGCTTAATATTTGCTAATCCTAGGGAAGTTAGCCATATGTGTAGGACCAAAAAAATGTATTCATTAAAGTCATCATCAGTGTCACCTTTGTAGGGCACCATCGTTAGATACATTGTCACACTGATCTTCATCCATGCTGCACTCACACATCTCCATAAAACGTGGGCTGCTGGCCAAATGTCTGCAGGGTGGTGAGCATCTGGTGTTTGTACGAGCATTTGATTAGCTGAAGGATTGACTTGGGAACATATGATATTTCACACACAAGCCTTCAACACCCATCCACGCCCAGTAGGGGAGGATACTTTGGGATGTGCGCCATCATCCCAAAGCCATCCCATTGCTTGATCATTTGCCCTCTTGGGAGCAGGTGTAAATGCACCCTTTGTTGGTGGCAATTTTTCTCCATGTGTCTGCTTCTCGGAAAACACCCACCAATGTAGCTCTGTGTTGTAACATTGGTCTTCAAATGGTAAACTCAGCATATGAATGCCTCCAGTGCATTTATGGCGTCAGCAGTGACAGTCTCAGCCATTACGAGCACCTTCAGAGCGAGCAAGGCAGAGCATCTTTGGAGGCTGAATTGAATGACTTCCAGTAAAATAATTTGGTCTTGTCAGCCAACCTTCCAGTGGTGTCACGTCCCAGTAACGTGGCGGCTTTTAACGAGTGATAGGAACACATCTCTGAGGGAAATACTGCGATTCTGTTCCCCAGCAGCAGGTACAAAAAACAGAGTCTTGAGTAGCATCTCACAGAAAGCAATAGAAGGCAGCAGCTTCATTGGTGCAAAAAAAGGATCAAGACCAAAGTAAAAACAAGGATTTTGCAATAACATAATTACAAACCCAAAGTAATTTATGGAATGTATGTTATGTAACTGTGTGCGTACCGTTTGCAGATAGATGCCAGTAATTTCTGGCTGGATGCTGACAGCTTAACCAGTGTCTCATTGCAACTCTTTTGGCCTAATAAAAAAAGCTGATAACCAAGATCACTACGCCCTTCTTTTTTTGCCGATGACGGCAAAACAACTTGACGCACCCCTTCCATTTATAGTAATCTGTAACATTCAAAAACTTAATCAGGTATCATATCATGAACAGGGAAGAATTGGTGGAGAATCTGAAGGTGAAAGGCAATTTGGGTGACAATGATCATGAATCATGTATCATGATTCAAAGGAAACGAAGGAGAGAGAGCAGCAGAATACGGACAATGGACTTCAACCAAGCAGAGAACAAACTCAGAGCACTGGTAGGTAAGGACCCACAGGAAGAAAATCTAGGGGGAAAAGAGTTCAGGAGAACTGGCAGTCCCTCAAGAAGACAATATTAAAGGCACAGCTGCAAACTATTCCGATGCAAAGGAAAGATAAGAATAGTAAGAGCTTGTCTACACTACCGCGTGGGGTCGATCTAAGATACGCAACTTCAGCTACGTGAATAGCGAAGCTGAAGTCGACATACTTAGATCTACTCACCGCGGTGTCTTCACTGCAGTAAGTCAAAAGCTGACGCTCCCCCGTCGACTCTGTTGGCACTTCTCGTTCTGGGTGTATCAGAGTCGACAGGAGAGCGCTCAGCGATCAATTTATCGTGTCTAGACTAGACGCAATAAATCGACCCCCACTGGATCGATTGTTACCCGCCGATCCGGCAGGTAGTGTAGACAAGCCCTAAGAGGCCAGTGTGGCTCCTTCAGGAGCTCTTTAATGACCTGAAAATCAAAAATCCTACAAAAAAAATGGAAACCTGCAAAGAGGGAGAATCCCAGAGCCTGGGCTCCAGCCTGAGCCCAGATGTCTACACTACAATTTTATAGTCCCACAGCCTGAGCCCCACGAGTTGACATGGGACAGCCACAGGTGTTTTATTGCAGTAGATGTACCTTCAGCTTATGAGCAAAGGGCTCTCGGGTTGGGGTTTAAAGAGAGAAAAAGCTGTAAGATAAGGAGATGAGCCAAAGCGCTAGCCCTGCAAGCAGAGAGCACGCCATCCCGGGGAACTGCAGTCAGACTACACAGCTGCTTGCTGGCCATTGTGCTGCTGGCCCTAAGTGTACAGCAAGGTGGTTGTGCTCTCGCACAAATAATAGTGGAAGCCACCGGTGGGCCAGCGCAGGCTAGGTATTCGGCATAGAAGGTATTAGACAGAGCAGCAGCAGGTCTCAAGCCCTCTGCACACCCATGCCTAACTTGCAAGGACTCAGGGTAGAAAGGGGCGGGGTATGGGCACAGAATGGGCAGGACCTGGATAAGCAGTTTTCTGCTCATGCTAATGAAGGGTTCAGCTCCAGGCTCCCCTCATTGACCTGACTCCTGCTACTGGGCAGGAATAACTGGGCAGGGTCTGGGGTTCTCCTGCACTCCCCGGCCTGCTCAGCACTTCTTTACCTTGTTTGTAGCGGTCACTCACTGCACCCTGCCACAGCAAGGAGGCAGGGCTGTGCAGTTGCAAAGGGCTATCGATGTGTCAAGGCCTCCTATCAATCTGCTCTGCCTACAGTGTCTCTCTGAGAGCTGGCCACGTTTATAATTGCTTTGTAAATCAATGTCTTTGAGAAGGTGTTTGCCTCAATGCTCGGAGTCCGAAGTGCTCCGTCCGTTGCTATTTTGGAAGGTTTTCGTAGGACAATAACTATTGATTTAAATCTTCAAAGCCAGATTTTTATGCCCGGTCTTGTGTTCTGTTCCAGAGTCAGGGAGACTCGAGAATCAGAGACACACCAGCCAGGAACGGATTGGGCCACGGAGACCAATCAGCCCCAGCGGTGCCAGCAATGAGGCTGTGTGTTTGTGGAGCAGCCTGCTGCTATGCATGGCCTCTGCGCAACTCAAGTTCCACTTAACTAGGTTTTTAGGGCTGTAGTGGTCAGAGCTCGGGGTCTAGTTTCACCCACTGTACCCATTCAGTGCCTAACCACAGGGCTGCCAGCACCTTCCGTCAGTGCAGCATTACCTCTGCCTGCTTTCCTAAAGTTACAGGCAAAGCCCAGCACAGGCACGGACTTTCCAAAGTGCCAGGGGGTGCTCGACCCCCTGCTCCGCCCCAGGCCCTGCTCCCACTCCACCCTTCCCCCAAGGTCCCACCCCCCCACACCTCTTCCCGCCCTCCCCCAGCGCGCTGCATCCTCGTTCCTCTCTCCTGTCCCCCCCCCCCAGCCTCCTGCACGCCACAAAACAGCTGATCGTATCGGGCAGGAGGTGCTGATCCACGGGGCCCACCAGCGGGTGGGAGGTGCTGGTGGGAGGTATGGGGGGAGCTAATAGAGGGCTGCCAGTGGGTGCTGAGCACCCACCATTTTCCCCCCGTGGTTGCTCCAACCCCGGAGCACCCACGGAGTTGGCGACGACAGGCCCCACGCCATGCGTCCCAGGGATCAAGCATTGGCTCAAACCGCTGCCCAGTTGGCTATCACTGTGAGAGCGCAGCTTGCCTTCCGCTCTTTCTGTGGCATCTCAACGGGACAATCGCCAGCTGGCCTCCGCCTGCATCTCCTGGCCCTGCTGAGTGGCTCTGCCCCATTATACCAAAGATGAAAGAACAAACACAGCGTACGCCCCATTATCCAAATAGCAGGGGGGACATGGATTGTAGTCGGCTAAACGGGAGTTCGGATCATCCAGAGGGCAGGAGCCATTCAGCAGCAGGGTGTCCTCCCCTGTGGCTGGGGCTCATTGTCTGCCTCACATTCCTAGCCAGGCGGCTCTGCTCTGCCCCACACACTCACTCTCGTGACAGCAGGGCGGCAGAGGGCTCCCTGCACCGCTGCAGGGCTGGTGACCACTGATCCCTGCATGCGCTGGGTGCAGAGCAGAGACCCTCGGCCAGGATTCAGCTCTGCCCTGCCAGGACCACAGCCTTCCCTGCACCTCGTGCCTGCAGGGAGCAGGAGTCACCAGGCTTGCGACAGAACATGGAGCCCTTTGCAGCTCTGCTTTCTGGCCCTGCTCTGTCACCCCAGCGGCAGCTGGACTGGGACACCGGTGCCATTCAGCAGCAGGGTGGCCTCCCCCCATGGCTGGGGGCTTGTCCCCTCATCCTCTTCTCAATCCAGGCTGGGGTGGCGGGTCTCTGTTCTATTATCTGAACCTCTGTGTTCTCCGAATCCCTTCTTTGTCTGTCCCCCAGCATAAAATACACGCGGGCCCAGGAAGGGGTTTGGATAGTGCGGAGGTTCAGATAAACGGGAGTGTACTGAATTTAAAAGGAGAACGGTCACCCATCATTCCTGATTGTACTGGGTTTAAGGATACACAGGCCTACCGATGGGAACCACTTTTCATTCGTACTGGACAGTGTCAGAGACTGGACTTGCTGGCCATTGCTCTGATCCAGGATGGCAATTCCTATGGAAAATCAGGTCACGTTTTATATTAAGGTTCCATGTATAGATAGTTTATAAAGGGTTAAAATGACAAATAGAAGCTTATTACCGTAGCTTATAACCATGCACATAACCCATTCCAGTGCTATGCATGTAACACACGCTATCATGCCTACAACAGCCTTATAACATCCGACGAAGTGGGTATTCACCCACGAAAGCCTATGCTCCAATACGTCCGTTAGTCTATAAGGTGCCACAGGACTCTTTGCCGCTTTTACGGATCCAGACTAACACAGCTACCCCTCTTGAGCCTTATAACAGCTCATCATCATTTGTTAACCCTTTATAAACCATTTATAAATGGAACCTTCACATGAATGAGCCTCACTCCTCTGGTTTCACTGGGATGCAGAAGTGCTGGAAAAATGAGCTCCCTTGCCCATTCACACCCTTTCTTGTCACTGTGCTCGCACCTCTCTTTGTCCAGGCTGAATAGGACGGTGCGAGGAAAAGCGAGGGTATATGACCCTGTGGCAGCGTATACATGCCCCGTCTCCGGCTGAAGAGGATGATGGGTGTGCTGACGCTGTGGGTACAGTCTACCCGACTGGTTTGGGCCTCACCACGCTAAGGCACAATGGTCAGATTCAAAAGGGCAGCCCCCGGGGTCAGGGCTGTGCGGCCCAGGGGCCAGAGTCACAGAAGTGGGCCACCACCTAGGAGTGGGTGGCAGCGGCGGGGGGAGGAGTAGGGGGCCCGCCCCCTCTCTCTCCACCAGGTCCTGGCCTCTGTCAGCAGGGATCCTTCCGCAACACACTGACCCTCCTCGGGTGCGAGGAGCCCCTCACTCCACCCCTGGGCCACGTCCAACCGTGAGTCCTGAAGTCGGGGGTCTATTCATCGTCAGGGTCTCCAAGCTCCTGGGCGCAGGTAGATTATTGGGACTCCGACTCCTGTCGACTGGCTGTGAGCAACCGGTCCCCGGTTTGGCTCTCTGGTTCCTGCAGGCAGCCGGAGCCTCCACCCAGCATCCTTTTCCCCTGGGGATCAGCCCAGAATGAGCTGGGCGGCTCTCCTTTATACTCGTGCAGCATTTGGAGCATGCCCAGTCTGGTCTAAGGGGCGGGACTTCTGCCGCCCATAATGTGGGATTAACCCTTTCCTACCTAGCGTGGGATAGGCATGCCCCGTCACAGCATCTCTTTTCCCAGAGTACTGTGCACCTGAAAGCTCCTCTGGCTGAAGCTCCTCCCACTTACATTTTTGTCTCAGCCAGGGATTTAATGGGAAATGCTCGTGCAAAAGTCTTTGCTAGTGTAACCCACTGGTCAGTGTGTTCTGTGTCACCCTCTGTGCATAAGCCACAAAGGCTGTGAACCTGCTGTAGCCCCAAGCGGCAGAGAAGATTGTTCTTTAGCTCAGACTGCAGCAGCTTGTGCTTGTGGCAGTGGAGGTCCCCAGTGTGAATCCTGTGGATAAATTGGAGAGAGTCCAGCGAAGGGCAACAAAAATGATTAGGGGACTGGAACACATGAGTTATGAGGAGAGGCTGAGGGAGCTGGGATTGTTTAGCCTGCAGAAGAGAAGAATGAGGGGGGATTTGATAGCTGCTTTCAACTACCTGAAAGGGGGTTCCAAAGAGGATGGCTCTAGACTGTTCTCAATGGTAGCAGATGACAGAACGAGGAGTAATGGTCTCAAGTTGCAGTGGGGGAGGTTTAGATTGGATATTAGGAAAAACTTTTTCACTAAGAGGGTGGTGAAACACTGGAATGCGTTACCTAGGGAGGTGGTAGAATCTCCTTCCTTAGAGGTTTTAAAGGTCAGGCTTGACAAAGCCCTGGCTGGGATGATTTAACTGGGAATTGGTCCTGCTTCGAGCAGGGGGTTGGACTAGATGACCTTCTGGGGTCCCTTCCAACCCTGATAGTCTATGATTCTGTGTTGGCCAACTCCTGCCAGTTGTTACGCTGGCTTGCCTGCTGTCGTTCCAGCTGTGCTTCCTATCAAGATGGGGCATATGCGATGGGGCCCCTTGTGTCCTCAGGCTGCACCTCTTTAGCCCACGCGAGGGCTGCATCATGGGTCACGCTTTCACTCTCCCTGCTTGGCTATTGAGTGACACCCCTTCGGCCGCATGTAACCCTATCACCTGGCTGGGCTTCAGCCCTGATAATATATTGCACCCGCAATACATTGCACCCAGTTTTCTCCCTTAGTGCACAGAGAACAAGACCTCCCCTGAATGAAATATTAATAACCATGCCTATGTCACTGAGATGCAGCTGATTAATCATTTAGAAGAGAAGCCATAAACTATAAAAGTCCCTCATTTGCATGATTACTTCTTACCCAGCTGATTTCAAAAGAAAGACACTCATTGAGCTCTCTTTAAATGCGACTAGATTATCCGGAAAGCAAAGGGAAATCCAAGGTAACTCCTCTTCCTCCCCCTCTTCTCTGGTTTGTGAAAGAGAAATACATTGGAAAGGGCAGAATTTGAATTAGGAGACAGTAAAGGGCTCACTATACAAACACCAACCCCTCTCTCCCTCGCTGGGATTCAGTTACATTTGTTTGCTGTTCCTTGGCACAGGCCCGACCTTACCAATTTGAAATCTCACGCACGCTGCTGGCCCTGTTTAAGTTACTCACCAGAGCAATACCTCTTTCCTTCACAAGCCATGTATCTTTGGTTATCATCAACTACAAACTGCACAGAAGTGCAAAGGATCATTAGCCACGATGCAAGGGAGGTAGGGTTGTGAGAACATGAGTGAATGCATGACCCTGGGTGCATTAGAAATACGAGATTCAATCCGCTGGTGGCAGCAGCAGCCCCAGTGCAAACTTCCTCCACGCTGCCCCGACCATCTGGGAGGCCCATCACTAGGGGTCACCTCCATCTCTGCATAGGGACATATTACCCCTGCCCTCGAATGGGCAAGCAGGGTGTGGCAGCCACTAGAAGTCTCTCCCCACCCTCAGCCCCCAGCACACTGCACAAAATTGGGGACTGGATGATCTTTATATCCTGATACCTGTAAGGCAGGAGGTGGGACAGTGGTCATCCCCACCAGCCTCCATCCCAGCACAGACCCAAGACCTCTGCAGACTCCAGTACTTCCATGAAGGCAGCTAAGCTCCCTTTCCTTCAGTGAATGGTGCTATCCAGCTGTGAATCCAATGGGTACGATGGGCATGCAACACATGATCCCATTGCAACCAATGGGATTATTCAGGTAAGCCTTGCAGAATTGGGCCCTACCTCTCCAACCACGGGCGCCTGGACACCTGTCCATTAGGAGCTGGAGAGAGAAACAGTTCATTTCAGCTATGTGGTGGTAACAACCTGGGCCAGATTTGAAGCAATGTCCTAGAGGGGAGCAGGCTTCATATCCCGTTATCAGCCATACGGCCCTCTCAGCTGGCATGTCCAAATAGCAGACTTGTTGCTTTGACACAGAGACGGTTGCAGAAATCTTGACCAAGCAAGTGCACTGAACTAGGGTCGCTGCTATGCCGTGGGGAAACGAATGCAGGGTACGTGGAATGACCGACCCACTTTGTCCCACCTGGCTCAACCAGCTCTGGCAAACGAGGACTACGGTGAATTTGAATTGGCTGAGTAGCAAGGTGGCAGGGCCCAAACACAGACGCTGGAGCTCCATTCAGCAAAAGCTCTCACTTAATGCCACGCATGTGCAAAAACGCAAAGCGTGGAATCCCGCTACCCCTTCCTGAGCCTCTGGCTGTGGGGGCCGAGTGAGTGGCAATCAGTCTTATAGTGAAATTGAAACACGCTGAGATGTTAATAAAGCGCAGCGAGTGTGAGATGTTTGAAGATTATTTAGAGATGCATAATTACTGCTTAATCCTGTGCCCCACGCCATCAAAGGCGTCTGCAGAAGTTTAAACTCCACAGCTTAATGCAGTAAACAGCACTGCTCTGATTATTCATCTCTCCTCCAGTGGATCGAGCAGCCGTCAGTGATAATGTTATCAGCTGCTATCAGCCAGCTTTTCTCTTCAACTCGCAGCACAGGGCTCCCAATCAAAGCACTTGAAAGGTTGGTGTGGGGAGGGAATCAAGTGCTGCATATTGAGTAGCCAGATTAGCGCAATGAATGAGAAGCGGGAGGCTGGGGGTGAATATCATGGGCTCTGGGGACATTTGAGTCTGGCTGGGTCAGAAAAGGTCTTGTCTGGAGCACAGAAGATGCTGGATCTGACATGTTTGGCAATCGCTGAGGGGAAGATGGAGGTGGGGTGAAACAATGGGCTTGTGATTAAGGCACTGAGCTAGCCTGCGGGGTTCTGGGTTCGATTCCTGGTCCTGCCATAGCCCCCCCCCGTGTGACTTGGGCCAAGTCAAAGAAGGGCCCATTGTCTCAGGCCTAAAAAAGGGGGGATACTTTTCGATCTCACAAAGGTATTAGTGTCAGGAGGGTTGTCTGCTGGGCTGGGACTATAAAAGTGCACAGTTGGATAGGAATCTGGAGCAGTTGAGGGAGAAGTATTGCATGCAAGGTTTAAATAAACAGAAAAGGAGGACTTGTGGCACCTTAGAGACTAACCAATTTATTAGAGCATAAGCTTTCGTGAGCTACAGCTCACTTCATCGGATGCTGTAGCTCACAAAAGCTTATGCTCAAATAAATTGGTTAGTCTCTAAGGTGCCACAAGTCCTCCTTTTCTTTTTGCGAATACAGACTAACACGGCTGTTACTCTGAAACCAAGGTTTAAATAGTTTACCTTCCAAAGCAGATAAAGTAACCAGCCCCCACCAGGTGATGTGTGGGGATAACTACCCTCCAGAATCATCTGTCAAAGCCATCTCTAGGCAGAGTCCTAATTTAAATAAGCACAAAAAACCTGGATTTGTGCAGGAAATGGCCCACCTTGATTATCATGCACATTGTGTAGAGAGTTGTCACTTTGGGTGGGCTATTACCAGCAGGAGAGTGAGTTTGTGTGTGTGGGGGGGGTGGAGGGTAAGAAAACCTGGATTTGTGCTGGAAATGGCCCAACTTGATGATCACTTTAGATAAGCTATTACCAGCAGGACAGTGGGGTGGGAGGAGGTATTGTTTCATGATCTCTGTGTGTATATAAAGTCTGCTGCAGTTTCCACGGCATGCATCCGATGAAGTCAGCTGTAGCTCACGAAAGCTCATGCTCAAATAAATTGGCTAGTCTCTAAGGTGCCACAAGCACTCCTTTTCTTTCAACAGGGGAAAAAACTTTTGTAGTGATAATCAAGATGGCCCATTTAGACAGTTGACAAGAAGGTGTGAGGATACTTAAGGAAATAGATTCAATATGTGTAATGACCCAGCCACTTCCAGTCTCTATTCAAACCCAAGTTAATGGTATCTAGTTTGCATATTAATTCAAGCTCAGCAGTTTCTTGCTGGAGTCTGTTTTTGAAGCTTTTCTGTTGCAAAATTGCCACCCTTAAATCTTTTACTGAGTGGCCAGAGAGGTTGAAGTGTCCTCCTACCGGTTTTTGAATGTTATGATTCCTGATTTCAGATTTGTGTCCATTTATCCTTTTGCGTAGAGACTGTCCGGTTTCGCCAATGTACACGTCAGAGGGGCATTGCTGGCACATGATGGCATATATCACATCGGTAGATGTGCAGGTGAATGAGCCCCTGATGGCATGGCTAATGTGATTAGGTCCTATGATGGTGTCACTTGAATAAATATGTGAACAGAGTTGGCATCGGGCTTTGTTGCAAGGCTCCTGGTTTAGTGTTTTTGTTGTGTGGTGTTTGGTTGCTGGAGAGTATTTGCTTCAGGTTGGGGGGCTGTCTGTAAGCGAAGACTGGCCTGTAACCCAAGATTCTAACCTGGTCATTGCATTCTACATACCTAAATTCCCCCTGCAATTTCAATTCCAACCTGTATTCCTCACACCTGGACCTAAACTGCTATATGCAGTTGAACTGCGATGCCCCACCTCAGGGTGGCTGCATTTCCGGGTGTTCCCTCTTTTTGCTTATCGACAACCACATACCGGTTTGCAAAATGCTGTGAGGTTCTTCAAGATGAAAAAGGCTACAGAAATGGAACAACTGCTGTTCTACTTGTGTAAAGACCACGGGTGTAAGTTTAGTCAGTTTCATACACGGTTGTTGGGGAAGGGTTGGAACTGCATTTGAGGAGGCAATGCCACCTACCCTTTCTTTGGCAGGGGTCATGGCTCAGGGGGATTGCAATGCTTTGCGGGGGAAGAGGGAAGTATGAGGCACTGAGGCCAAGTAGTGTCTTGCAGAGCATTCAGAGATTAAAGTTTTGCAGACAAAGCACAGGCCAGGAGCTCAATTCCTAGCTCTGCCCTGACTCCCTGGGCAAGTGATTTAACCCATCTGTGCCTTGGGTCTCCCTCTGATCAGACAGGGTTAATGCCTACCTCACAGAGGTGTTCTGAGGAGAAATCCATGCATGTTTGTAACGTTCTTTGAGCCCTCTACAGGTGGGCTAGTCACTAGAGGGAGACAGAGAGCCATGCTGGGTTACGTGGGCTTAACTTGAAGCATGTGCTTAAATCCCGTTGAAGTGAAGCACACGGTAAATATGGTTTGCGGAATATGGATGGACTGCAGAATCAGGTCCTATGTGAGGAGATAGATCTCTGTCTTTGGGGCTCTGAAGGATGAAGATTTCCCATGCCGTTTCAGAGGCTATAGCTGAGCATTGCATTTTAGCAGGGGACTGTCACCAGCTTTCATACGGCCTGATTTCTGGCTCTGTCAAGGCCTCAGCTGCTGCCTGCCCATTTTCCAGGATTTTCACGGCTCCATGCGGGAGCCGTCTGTCTCGGGTCTGAAATACATACGGCTATTTGCATTCAAATTGCCAGCCGTCACGGAGAGGTGCTTTAAAGGAGTTTTGCTACTTGGGCTGAGTGAATAGGCAGCGCTCCCCACCCTGCCAAGCTGAACAGATGGGGGTTTTGTGTTCCTGAAGTTTTAATAATCCGCCCTCCTGTCTGAATCATCACAATTCCCAATGGAAGGGCAAGCGTTTTCCAGATGGTGGCAAATAAACTCTGGGAGACTTCAATGCAAGAACTCATTAGCCCAGGTTGGCTACGCGCCAAACGCAGTGGCAGCTCATGTAGACTCTTTTTGGGCCTGCCCTTCCTTTGTCATATAGTCCCACCAGGTCCTCAGACCTGTCTTACAAGGACAATCTACCTATCTAGCCATTAATTTGATTACTGGTGGCCTTTGCCTCTCGGAGAACTTGCCGTCTGCCCAGCAAATCTACTACAGATGAAACATGGCTTCTGTGCTTCCTTCCACTCCATGTTAACTGGATGGTGAAGCTGATCTGATGAGGATGATGTGGTCGCTATGTGACAGCCAGGACAGCTGAGGAGGGAGGCAGAGAATTTTTCGGGTTGGCCTCAGTGCAGCAAAAGCAGAGGGCTGAAAAAATTGCAGCGTGACCAAGTTCAGGAAAAATCTGACATCACGACTGTGTTTTGAATAGGCTGTAACTGTGTACTCCACATACCAGGTGCTTTGGCCTTCTATGGAACACACACACGAGGTAAGTATTGTACCAGTTCCATGGGCTACCTAAGTCTTCATGGCGGTAACTATGCTGCACAGCACGGCAGCTTGGGACATTTCAGCAATAGCAAGGACAGAATTCAGATTGTCCTTCTCCAAAAACTCCGGCTCCTGCTACTCGAACTACAGAAGAATCTCCATTAGCTGCTAGCAATATAGGGCCTATGACACACTGTTTGAGGTGTTCTGATTCCATCCATTATGTTACTTCTGTGTGTATTTTCTATGCTATGTGTGGATTTAGATCTAGATCATAATATTTATTGCACCTCTGGCTTGCTAAACACAGTTGAATTAGTTTAAAGAGTAATGAGTCCTGGCATAGTTTTGCCCTCCTACCTGCTCAATGGTCTGTAGCGTGTCTGTGCCAAAAATTAGTGGCAGACTCCTTGGTAACGGAAATGGCATCATACAAGCAATTGGCTTTAAAACACGAAGCTCCAGCTCAAGGTGAATGTTTGAGCAGCACAACTGGGCAAAAAGACCCTAAGCTTTCAACATGTCAATGTAATGTTATGGCAAGGGTCACCAGATGACACCGTTACACATACTCTTCCATGGCTGTTTCTTAGCATGGTGGCAATATTCAGTCTTTCAAGAAATTCTTATATGTTTGTTAGTGTTGTGAAGATGTTTTGTTTTTGGAGGGATAACTGTGGCAAGCAGCAACAGTATTTGCTGTCTCCCTTAATCTCTCTAACTAGAGTCAATGTTGAGGCAGAACTGCTTCCTGGGAGCCAAGCATTGCTATTTTGGCTAAGATTCCTGAATGAGGGGATTGCTCGTGTGCTGTTTGTGACCACCTCTGTTCCAGGGCTGGTGTCTCTACTGCAAAATAAACAAGTTGCACCAAGAATATACCCAGATTCCACGTTAGTGAGTTCTCCTCCAGTGGAAAGCCGACTTGCAAGGCCCAAACATCTGCCACCTCTCAGCAGAGGGACTAAACATATTCTACATTTAGTGCAATGGTTCCCTAGCACTTGGGCTGCATTATAGCAGCCAGACAAGCATGGGGAGAAATAAGTGCAAATAGAGTGAAGGGGGAAGAATGGCTTGTGGGATTGGTAAAGGGATCTAAGTCTGTTAGTCTCCAGGTCACTGGTTAAAATCCAAACCATGCAGGTAGTGCCTGAAAGTTGTTAGCACCTGATGTCTTTTCAGTGACCAAAGTGAAATGCACTGGTGGTTTTCAGTCCAGTTCTTAATGGACAGGTGTCAACATCACAAAAGCCACCATCACAATCAGTACTTTAGCAATCTCAACAAAAAGCCAATGACTGAATGGCCTATGGAAACTCAACTGCTCTCTCATTGCTGGAGGTGATCCCTCCAAGGCTAGTTCCTGGCAAACTGATGGGACAGCATCTGGGGGAGCTTGCCTGGCTGCCACGCCCTGTGAATAAACTGAGAACTCCAGGACTGTCCATAGAAATGGGTGAGCCATTTTTAGGCAATAATTTGACATATCTTGTTTGTTTTGAGTTGCCCACAAACAGATAGCAAAATGGGTGATTTTTTTTCATTCGTTCAAATTATTCACAAATGATCCATTAATGATTAGCGTTAGCCTGGATTGGCTGATTGTTCTTATTGAGTGAAACTGATTCCCTGTGCAGAAGGTCATTGTACCACTTATATCCTGAAGGCTGCTCTAAATGCGCCCAGAACCAAACCAGCTCCAGGGCAGGAGAGAGACATTTCCTAACCCCACTCTCCTGTCCACCCATTGGCATGGCATGGTGTGCCAGGCCTGACACTAATGGTGCTAACTCCCACAATTTGATCCTGAGTATTGCAATATTGGTATTTTTCTAAAAGCCCCAGCTCCTGAATTCAGGTGAATACATGAGAAGCTCTGTCAGTTTCTCGCCCTCCTGGTTGCAGATAAAACCCTGAAAATGCCATCCAAGTGAACTCTAAAAGCTCCAAGACCAGAAGGGAAAGAAAGAAAACCCCAAAATGAATTGTGGGGTTTTCCCCCTTTAAATCTCACGATTTTTACACCAATCTCATGATTATGGGGACCCCCGACTTCTGATTTATGAGCACTGGGGTTGGCAATACGGGCAGAGTCATGGGAATGACTGCAGGCCCAAAGATACTACAGGTCCAGCACCTTGGGGCACAAAAAAGACATTTTTAAAGGCTACAGTGAAATGTATTCTATGTAGACAGGTCTTTTCATTTATAAGGAAAACTACTATTGCTTGGGTTGAAAAAGTACCCTCCGGTAGGTAATAAGAATTCTGCTTCTAGCTACAAGCATTGCACCTCACTGTCAGTTAAAACAAGTGATAGGTGGAGTAAAAAATATCTCCCCTGCCAGCTAAAAGGACTGTGTTGGGGAGGAAAATCTTATTTCTTAGCTAGATGTAGCTGGTTAAAGGGTTATAATTTATGGTCAGGGGGCTATATGTAAATAAGACTTTGTTTTGTGCAATACAGTCCCCACCCAACAAACTGTTCAGTGGATTTGAGTTGGTAACAAAACCAAAAGGTGTTGGTGTGGTTTCTGGTTTAGTTTCAAGTGTTTCACCCAGCTTTGCTTACAGAGCTGCTACAGTCAATGTGCTGAGATTGCACAAGGCAGCAGAGGTCTGGGTCACAGGCCAGGATCCCATCCTGCACGGGTAGGCATGCCTGCGTAGGCTACAAATACAGGTGATTTTAGGGTCTGACATCCCACAAGGTACCACACCTAGAGACTGATGCTGTGCCCCATTGGGCAGTATGTAAGCCCGGCTTTCCAACGGTATATGGCCGGGATGGCCAACCTGCAGCTCCGGAGCCACATGCGGCTCTTCAGAGGTTAACATGCGGCTCCTTGTCTAGGCACCAACTCCGGGGCTGGAGCTACAGGCTCCAACTTTCCAATGGGCCGGGGGGGGCTCACTGCTCAACCCCTGGCTCTGCCACAGGCCCTGCCCCCAGTCCGCCCCTTCCTACCCCTCACCCTGAGCCTGCCACGCCCTCGCTCCTTCCTCTCCCTCCTGCACGCCACAAAACAGCTGCTCGGGAGGTGCGGGGAGGGAGGGGGAGGTGCTGACTGGCGGGGCTGCCGGTAGGCGGGAGGCGCTGGGAGTGGTGTGGGCGGAGCTGACGGGGGGCTGCTGACGTATTACTGTGGCTCTTTGGCAACGTACATTGGTAAATTCTGGCTCCTTCTCAGGCTCAGGTTGGCCACCCCTGGTTTATAGGTTCAGTTTCTAGATCTGGCAGCTCACAAGTTATTCTATCTTGAAATGGTCATGGTTTCAGCTAAAAAAACCCAAATAGGCCATATCCACTACCAGACAGCACATATCTCCAGCGGTCTGGTTCAGTCCAATCCTGGGAGGTAGCACCTGAGCAGTGGTAGACTCTAGCCTTTTCCCTCTTGTTTGTTCTAAGCGTATGGAGGCCTTTCCTTTGTTGCAGCTCCCAGAATGCAATTCTCAGATATATACCATCTGGAGAAAAGCTTTCGCAGGGCAGCCACTATGCCCGAGGGGGCCCTGGGAGCAGGCGGACGGTGCTTCGTGTAAGAAGAGTAAATCTCATTAAGGGTTTTCACATTTCTGACTGGTGAGATAATGAAGGAAGGTAATTTGGGGTAGCTTTATTGCAGTAGTTATAACGTTTCCCTGAAGCATAGAGATAAAAGTCAGTGAATGGTGTCCATAAGGACTTTTTTTTTTAAACCGACAGCCACAGCAATCAGAGATCCTTCTGACATTGTCATTCCTGGGTGGGGGTTCTGGGCTAGGCTGAGAAATTGAATTATAAAACCTCTTAGAATCATGAGCTTTAACTTGCAGTCTTTGCTCAGACCCAGAACCCATTCAAATGAACCGGTTAGTCCCCAACAATCAACCTTTCCATCCTGAGTGCTAGTGATCGGCCTACCTGTGTCTCCTCAGAAAAGTATGTCGACTCTGGAGGGTAAGGATAAGGTCCAGAGTGACCTAGACAAATTGGAGGATTGGGCTAAAAGAAATCTGATGAGGTTCAACAAGGACAAGTGCAGAGTCCTGCACTTAGGGCAGAAGAATCCCATGCACCGCTACAGGCTGGGGACTGACTGGCTAAGTGGCAATTCTGCAGAAAAGGACCTGGGGATTACAGTGGACGTAGAAGCTGGATATAAGTTAGCCTTGTTGCCAAGAAAGTTAATGACATATTGGGCTGTATTAGTAGGAGCATTGCCAGCAGATCGAGGGAAATGATTATTTCCCTCTATTCCCTCTATTTCCCTCTATAGAGGCCATATCTGGAGTATTGTGTCCAGTTTTGGGGCCCCCACTACAGAAAGGATGTGGACAAATTGGAGAGAGTCCAACAAAGGGCAATGAAAATGGTCAGAGGGTTGGGGCACATGATTTATGAGGAGAGGCTGAGAGAGCTGGGCTTGTTTAGTCTGCAGAAGAGAAGAGTGAGGGGGGATTTGATAGCAGCCTTCAGCTACCTGAAGGGGGGTTCCAAAGAGGATGGAGCTCGGCTGTCATCTGCCACCACTGAGAACAGAACAAGGAGCGATGGTCTCAAGTTGCAGTGGGGGAGGTCTAGGTTGGATATTAGGAAACACTATTTCACTAGGAGGGTGGTGAAGCACTGGAATGGGTTACCTAGGGGGGTGGTGGAATTTCCATCCTTAGAGGTTTTTAAGGCCTGGCTTGACAACTCCCTGGCTGGGATGATTTAGTTGGGGTTGGTCCTGCTTTCATAGAATCATAGAATCATAGAATATCAGGGTTGGAAGGGACCCCAGAAGGTCATCTAGTCCAACCCCCTGCTCAAAGCAGGACCAATTCCCAGTTAAATCATCCCAGCCAGGGCTTTGTCAAGCCTGACCTTAAAAACCTCTAAGGAAGGAGATTCTACCACCTCCCTAGGTAACGCATTCCAGTGTTTCACCACCCTCTTAGTGAAAAAGTTTTTCCTAATATCCAATCTAAACCTCCCCCACTGCAACTTGAGACCATTACTCCTCGTTCTGTCATCTGCTACCATTGAGAACAGTCTAGAGCCATCCTCTTTGGAACCCCCTTTCAGGTAGTTGAAAGCAGCTATCAAATCCCCCCTCATTCTTCTCTTCTGCAGGCTAAACAATCCCAGCTCCCTCAGCCTCTCCTCATAACTCATGTGTTCCAGTCCCCTAATCATTTTTGTTGCCCTTCGCTGGACTCTCTCCAATTTATCCACATCCTTCTTGAAGTGTGGGGCCCAAAACTGGCTTTGAGCAGGGCGTTGGATTAGATGACCTCCTGAGGTCTCTTCCAACCCTAATCTTCTATGATTCTATGATTCTTGGAGCTGGGTTCTGGCAGGCTGCATGTTTGCGTCCTTCGCATCAAATTCCACATCACTTTTCTTTGTTGCTTGACTTGCTCCATTGACCCGTTTTTTCAATACAGTAACACAGTCAATGAAACGGAAAAGCAGCAGATTTAAAACTGATTGAAAGAAATGTCTTTTTCTTTTTTACACGATGCATAATTAACCCATGGAACTCACTGCCAGAGAATATCACTGGGGCTAAGCACTGAACAGGTTTTCTTAGAAAGGGGTTATCTGTTTCTATGTATAATTGAAACATCCACAGATACATTAGACAGGGACATAAAAAAGGGATATAAATTCTCATGCTTCAGGGCACAAGCCAACTCGGTTATTTCATTATGGGATATCTTGCAACTTCCTCTGAAGTATTTGGTATTGGTCACTGTCGGAGACACAATATAAGAACAGCCATACTTAAGGTTGCCAACTTTCTATGACACAAAACCAAAACATATAACCTGCCTCACCCCCTGCTCCGCTGCTGCCCCAAGGCCCTGCCCCTTCTCCGAGGCCCCACCCTCCGCTTGCTCCATTCCCCCTCCCTCCATTGCTCACTTTTTCCCACCCTCACTTTCACCAGGCTGAGGCAGGGGGTTGGGGTGTGGGAGGTGGGTAAGAGCTCCAGCTGGGGTGTGGGCTCTGGGGTGGGGCTGGGGATGAGGGATTTGGGGTGTGGGAGAGGGCTCTGGGCTGGGGCAGGAGGTTGAGGTGGGGGTGTATGGGCTCTGGGCTGGGAGTGCAGGCTCTGGGTGGGGCCAGAAATGAGGGGTTCAGGGTGGGGGAGAGGACTCCAGGCCCACCCTACAGTTGTCTCTTTTCCAAGATGAAAAGTCCCAGTCTTATTAATCTCTCCTCATACAGAAGCCATTCCATACCACTAATCATTTTTGTTGCCCTTTTCTGAACTGTTTCCAATTCCAATATCTCTTTTTGAGATGAGGCAACTAGATCTGTGCGCAGTATTCAAGATATGGGCGTTCCATGTATTTATATAGAGGCAATATGATATTTTCTGTCTTATTATCTATCCTTTTCCTAATGATTCCCAACATTCTGTTCGTTTTTCTGCCTGTCGCTGCACATTGAGTGGATGTTTTCAGAGAACTGTCCACGATGACTCCAAGATCTCTTTCTTGAGTGGTAACAGCTAATTTAGACCCCTATCATTGTATATGTGTAGTTGGGATTATGTTTTCCAATGTGCATTACTTTGCATTTATCAACACTGAATTTCATCTGCCATTTTGTTTCCCAGTCACCCAGTTTTGTGAGATCACAGAGTATCAGGGTTGGAAGGGACCTCAGGAGGTCATCTAGTCCAACCCCCCGCTCAAAGCAGGACCAATCCCCAACTAAATCATCCCAGCCAGGGCTTTGTCAAGCGTGACCTTAAAAACCTCTAAGGCTGGAGATTCCACCACCTCCCTAGGTATCCCATTCCAGTGTTTCACCACTCTCCTAGTGAAAAAGTTTTTCCTAATATCCAACCTAAACCTACCTCATTGCAACTTGAGACCATTACTCCTTGTTCTGTCATCTGGTACCAAAGATCCCTTTGTAACTCTTTGCAGTCAGCTTTGGACTTAACTATCTTGAGTAGTCCTGTATCATCTGCACTTTTTGCCATCTGTTTATCCCATTTTCCAGATCATTTATAAATATGTTGAATAGTACTGGTCCCAGTACAGACCCCTGGGGGACACGGCTATTTACCTCTCTCCATTCTGAAAACTGACCATTTATTCCCTATCTTTTAACCAGTTACTAAGACATGAGAGAACCTTCCTTCTTATCCCATGACAGCTTACTTTGCTTAAGAGCCTTTGGTGAGGGACTTTGTCAAAGGCTTTCTGAAAATCTAAGTACACTATATCCACTGGATCACCCTTATCCATATGTTTGTTCACCCCTCAAAGAATTCTAGTAGATTGGTGAGGCATGATTTCCCTTTACAAAAACTGTGTTGATATTGGACTGGATGGACCATTGGTCTAATCTGGTTCGGCAACTCCTCGGTTCCTTTGGAAAGGTCAGAGTGAAACAAAAAACATGTTTTTTGGCAGCTGTTGTCATTTCAAAGACATTAGTTCTCTTATAGTGTGAATATCTGTTATGTTTTCCTCACCTGAAATGTTAAAATAAACAATTCTATTATAGTAGAGGCATGAAGGCCCTAAGGTGCCCATTGTGGTAGGCACTGCCACACACATAAGAGACAGTCACCGGCCTGATGAGTTTACAGACTAAATAGACAAGAGAAACGGAGGGTGGAAACAGAGGCCGGGAGATAAAGGGACTTAGTCAGAGTCATGCAGCCACGAATAGAATTCAGATCTCCTGATTTCCAGGCTAAGGCCCTGGCCACTGCATCACACTGCCTCTTGAGTAATTCTTGAAATATCCCCCTACCATCTCGAAGAATGGTGTGTTTATATTTGTACTTAGAAGAGCTTTTTTCCTGTTCCCCTAACCCCATGTCTGATCAGTTTTCACCCCCGTGATGTAGCCTGGAATCCTTAATGGACACTCCATTTTGGTGAAGACTTGCCACTATAATGTAGATTTTCAGCTTGTCTCATCAATGCTCCAGCTGCTGGGCTGTGATTCAAATGTTCGCCTTTTTGTTCCAGTATATATATAGATCCATGGGTAATGGGCACATAGTTGTAAAAAGTGTGTCAAGTTTAATGCTGATAGACAGAAAAGTCAAAGCTGATTATGGGTACAAGATTGATTTACCCCATTTCCCAGGGTAAATCACAGTGAAGGAAATTTGAAAATAAATGTATTCTACAGAAGCCACATTACTGAAAATACCCAACAAGTACAGTTTTTTCTCAAGAGATGCCTTCTCATTTTTCAAAAACGTCCAGAGAATTTTTGTTTGCAGTGTTGTTGTAGCCGTGTCAGTCCCAGGCTATTATAGAGACAAGGTGTGTGAGTAATATCTTTTATTGGACTGTCTGTTGGTGAAAGAGACAAGTTTTGAATTTCACAGAGCTCTTCAGAAGTTGGTCCAATAAGAGATATTACCTCTCCCACCTTATCACTCACGGAATTTTTGTTTATGGGATTTTTTTTCCTGTTTTGAAAGTTGTAATTTTTTTAAATGACATTTCTAGATTTCAAAATCCAAACATTTTCAGAATGAACCTTTTTTGATGGGGTTTAGAGGGAAACCACCTTGTGACTAAGCTACCCCCTTAGAATGGCCAAAGTTACCTATTCCATCCTTCATTCCTCCCCACAAAAACAATAGGAGTTAGGATAGCCTTGTGGTTAAAACCTTGAACTGGAATTCAGAGGCCTTGGGTTCACTGCCTGGCCCTCCTACAGCCTCTTGGGGTGACCATGGGCAAGTTGCTCAGATGTCATCAGTTTTGCACCCTGTACCTGTTGCCAACTCTAGTTGGGATTCTCAACTTTGTGACCTCCCAGCTGGGTAATCACAAGCCCAGGGCTGAGAGCTGGGAGCTGGCAGGCAGGCTGTTTGTACAGTTTTTAAGCCAGAAAGTTCTCTTTGCCTGAGGCAGGGGTAGTCTATTGTTTCTTGTCAAGGTCCAGATTTCTTGGTCAAGGTATAGTCAAGGTCCAAACTCCAGAGAAAATAATAAAGATAAGTAAATACAAAGATTTCGGGGTCTATTCAAAACAGTCCGGTGATCCGGATTGCCCCGCGCTCCACCTATTGTTTGAGGCTCTAAGGGTTATCCCCCTGTCCAGTATGGGATGGGGAACACCGAGCACCCCGCCGGCGTGACCTCACATGCACCGTGCATGGTGGCAGGGGTGGGGTACTGCTGGTGGGGGGTCACGCCAGTGGGGGCAGGGTCACGGCGTTCCCCGAAGCACCAGAACGTCCTGTATTCTGTGGCTGCGGCAATGCCCACCTGGTGCCCAGGGCGGGGACCCAGCCTCCCTGCCGGCTGGCTGCACAGCCGGGCCGCTCCCGCCTGGCCTGGCACAACCCAGACTAGGGTGACCAGAGAGCACGTGTGAAAACTTGGGAGCGGGGGTGGGGGGTAATAGGAGCCCATATTAAAAAAAAAAGCCCCAAATACAGCATCAGCCGCACAGCGAGCGGGGGACAGTCCTACACCAGCTGGGCAGGGATGCTGGGTGGGCTCTGCTGCGAGGCTGGGGGAGCCAGGTGCCCAGGCCGGGGGTGGGGGGGGGTGTAGGCAAGGTGAGCTGTGCTGAGAACTACATCGCCCAGCATGCCCCGCGTCCCAACGGCTCTCCCTCGCGGTGGGAACGACATCGCCCAGCATGCCCCGCGTCCCAACGGCTCTCCCTCGCGGTGGGAACGACATCGCCCAGCATGCCCCGCGTCCCAACGGCTCTCCCTCCGGGTGGGAACGACATCGCCCAGCATGCCCCGCGTCCCAACGGCTCTCCCTCGCGGTGGGAACGACATCGCCCAGCATGCCCCGCGTCCCAACGGCTCTCCCTCGCGGTGGGAACGACATCGCCCAGCATGCCCCGCGTCCCAACGGCTCTCCCTCCGGGTGGGAACGACATCGCCCAGCATGCCCCGCGTCCCAACGGCTCTCCCTCGCGGTGGGAACTACATCGCCCAGCATGCCCCGCGTCCCAACGGCTCTCCCTCGCGGTGGGAACGACACCACCCCGCATCCGCTTGCTCCCGCTTTCCCAGGAGCCCCCGCGAGCCGGCGCCCCGTTTCCTAAGCAACGGGCTGGTAAACAAGATGGCGGCAACCGGGCCCCCGCCGGGGGGCAGCCGAGTCTGAAACACCAGCACATTCGCCCCCTTCCCCGTCTGCCCCCGCCCCCGCTGCTCCCCATGGCCGAGCGCGGGGGCGAGGAGGGCGGCACGTGGGGGCTGCCCCGCCCCCCGCCCCAGCTCCTCGGCGGGGTCCCCCTGGGACCGACGCCGCCTGGGGACGGGCCCCGCCTCGGGCAGTCGCAGCTCAGTGGCTGCGAGCCGGAGCCGCAGGCGAGGGAGGAGGATTCGGATTCGGACCCGGACCCGGACCCGGACTCGGACCCGCAGCCCATGGAGGTTCAGCTCGGTCCCCGCCCGCGGGCTGGGGGGGGCGGGGTCTGTCCCAGGAAGGCAGCGGAAAGGGTGAGGGGGCCGGGGCACATGACTTGCGCGGAGGGGCCTGGGGTTATTGAGCCTGCAGCAGAGAAGCGTGAGGGGGGATTTGACAGCAGCCTTCAGCTCCCTGAAGGGGGGGTCCCAAGAGGATGGATCTAGACTGTTCTCAGTGGTGGCAGAGGACAGAACAAGGAGCAATGGTCTCCTGTTGCAGTGGGGGAGGTCTAGGTTGGATATTAGGAAAAACTATTTCACTAGGAGGGTGGTGAAGCACTGGAATGGGTTACCTAGGGAGGCGGGGGAATCTCCTTCCTGAGAGGTTTTTAAGGCCCGGCTTGACAAAGCCCTGGCTGGGGTGATTTAGTTGGGGTTGGCCCTGCTTTGAGCAGGGGGTTGGAATAGATCAGTGGTTCTGAAACGTTCGTACTGGTGACCCCCTTCACATAGCAGGTCTCTGAGTGCGACCCCCTTTAAAAATTAAAAAACACTTTTTTATATATTTAACACCATTATAAATGGTGGAGGCGAAGCAGGGTTTGAGGTGGAGGCTGGCACCTCTCAACCCCTCCTGCAATAACTTTGCAACCCGCTGAGGGGTCCCAACCCCCAGTTTGCGAACCCCTGGACTAGATGACCTTCTGAGGTCTCTTCCAACCCTAATGTTCTATGATTCTATGACTGAGCCATTAAGGGCCGAGCTGGGCAGCACTTCCTCTGCCAGGAGGCCGCAGCCCTGTGGGATCTGCCCTGACGGTGATGGGGAAGCTCCTTCCCTTTGAACACGCAGCCCGGCTGGGGGTATGACCCAGCTCACAGGTGTTTGGAGGGTGTGGGGACGCCCGGCCCGGGTGGACAGACTGGGGCTGTGTAGACCTTGCCGTTTGGGCTGGAGCTCAGGCTCTCATGTCTAGGCAGCGGGGTGGGAGCCGCAACTCCAAAGCCCTCTGTCTACACAGCTATTTGTAGCGGGGGCAGCTCTGCCAGCCTGCCTGAATCTGTTGACCACTGGCTGGGTGGTCTGGCAGTGCCCTCCCTTGGTGTCACTGCCAGGCAGGGCAGGGGGATCTGATCATGAATTTTCTTGTCACTCCCCCCCCTCAGTGTGTCACTGTGTCAGACAGAAGGAGGGGCATAGCTGAGGCTATTTCCCTGCCCTCCATTCCTCCCTCCCCTGTGTTGCTTCCATCAGTGAGGAACTGGTGTGTTTTCTTCTTCTGCACCCTACCGGTTACCTGCCAGAAAGGAGCAGAAAGCAGGCTGGCATGCAAATTGCTGAATTAATGCAGGAGAGCAAAGGCACCTCAGCGTAGCTGTGTGCAATGTATGTGCCCAGCCCTGACGTTCAGTACCTTCCCAGGAAGGGGTGGATTTGTTTCCTTTCATCTGTCTCTAATCTACCCATTACCAAGGCATTATCACCTCATATTTTTTAATCATGTCTTAAATATCTCTGTAGCACCATCCACTGTAGTATCTCTGTAGCTCCAATTGCTGTAGGAGGTGCTAGGATTTGCATTATTACTCTTTGATAAATTATTTATCTTTGGTCCCTAGATATGAGATCATTGTGTGGCTTTTCCAAGCTCATAGGAATTTCACAAATCATTGTCTTATTTTCTCATTAAACCTGTGCACTGGTTCACTAGTGCCATCTGTTAACCACCCCCTTTGGCAGAGGACTGGTTGTTTTCTGAAAAGGATTTCACGTTACTCGGGCAAAAAAATGTTAAGGGGCCATTGATTCTCTGGATGTGTTAGTTTTTGAGTACCCAGCTTGAGATATTTTGGGTCTGATCTGCAGAAGAACTGAGCATTCATAACCCAGTTGAAGTCTAAGGGAGATGCGTGCACTCAGCGCCTCTGCAGATCAAACCCTTTCTAAAGTTGAGAATCTGAAATGTGAGGTACAGAAAACTAAATGGCCCCTTTTGAAAATGTTGAAGTCAGCCTTTTCTATTGCCCATGTGAGAGTTCAGAGCTAGTGTACAGTATGTTCTAGTACGTTTTGAATGCTAAAGTTATATCCAATGTTTTTGTTTTTCGGAGTGTATAAAGCTGTTGCAAATGGTGCCGCAGCAGGGACATGAGGCTAGAACTAAAACCTGTGTTCTGTTCTGACTTGCATCCGATGCAATCCCAGTGACTTCAGTAGGATTGAACAGTATAGTATTTGGTTTCTTAAATCTACCTAAGAGTGTGTCTGTCCTTCTGGTGTTTTGCAGGAACATTTTGATGGGGTACTGGATGAAGATACTGTCGGTGAGGCCCTGTACAAACTGGGGCGTTCAGCCCCTGGCGCCAAGTTTGTTTACCTTAATCTGTTGCTTTCAGTGAGTACAACCAAAGAACAAACATCTTTCAGCAGAGCTATCATTGTGATCACTCATGTGATTATCTGCTCACAAGGGTCATCCTAAGCTGAGCTTCACTCTTAACAGGCGATGGCCTGCGTGGCAAAATATGTCTTCTTTTTCAGGAGGCAGGCGTAATTGTTTCACCTTCTGTAGATGACACTTCTGTGCCTGTATGTGGGGACCTTTGGAAGGCTGTGACTTCACTCCTGAATCAGTCCCTCTTTGTTTTCTATTGGGAACAGCTATAGCTGTAGGTGTCAAGGATTCTCTTTACTCTGTCTCCAGGGTAACTTCCTACAGTACTCTTGTTCTGCTCAGTCAGAGCAGAGGAGAAGCGGGAGGTGATAATCCCCTTGGAATACAGCCTGTAACATCACTCTGGTGGGAGGCAATTGTTGCTGTCCAAGATCCATGGGCAACCATGGAGACAAATGTATTACTGCCTTTTTGAACAGTCTCAAGGTAAAGACAGCACAGATTAAGGCAGCTGTGTGGCAATAATTGAACTTGGTGGCTAAGTTGTTACAGACAAATTGCACTACCTTAAATAACTAAATGTAGGAGTAGGTAATTTAAAAAAAAAAATTAGCAGAGTTGAACCGAGTTAAAGATGATTCGCCACAGATTCCTCTTATATGCAGCCTGATGTGGCATTCCCTGTGGATGCAGCCATCTCTCATGACTGCATTTTTTTTTTCTGCTTTTACTTTTCCCCCCATTTGTGTCTGGTTTTGGGCATGTGGTTACACAGCGAGTTATTAAAGCTTCTTTGCTTTTTATTTTCCCAGGGATGTAATTTAAGTGACATTAGCATTCTCTCCAGATACATTCACCTAGAGAAGTTGGAGCTTTCATACAATAAAATTAATGGTATGTAGTAAGTACTCTAGTAAACTCTTGGCTTGTAAAATCATTTAAGATGAAAAATGCAGTGTTCTGTGTAGCTTTAATATCACAAAAACCTGTCCACACATTAATGACATCACTAATCCAACTCTGTGGAGTGATACAGTAGCTGCGTCTCCTTGAGAATGATTTACTGATGGTATTCATAGAGCTGTACCAGCATATGCTAGGCAACATGAAAGTAAAGATTATTGTCCAGTTTACTATTTGGACATAAAGTGCAAACAACCATGTTAGTGCAAGGTTAAGGTGGAGATTTTACACTTGCAAACATCAGAGCACATAAAGTTATGTCTGTGATAGCTATTCCAGTCTTGGGAGTTCTCTTCAGCAAAGATTTCCAGCTGAGGTTGAAGTGTACCAAATTGCGTGCTACTTTTATGGATGATCACAACTGGGGAGTAGGACGAGACCCACCAGACTAATAATCAGGTCTCATGTCATTTTATTCTGTGTTTGCACAGCACCTAGCACAATGGGTCCTGGTCCATGGTTATTAATAATAATAATAAATAAGTAAGGCCTGTGCAGTAACCTGCTGCATCATGTAGCCTCTGCCTTAGTACTTATACATTTGGAGAGCTGGAGATCAGTGCACCTCTGTGACTGTAACAACCTCGCTGTGCCCATTTTACTTTTTTCCAAGTAGAGTACCAAATAGATGCCTGAACTGAATAGGGCCCTTCTCCCAAGAGATAATCACTCCTTTCTTGACCCCTTTAAGATTATGTCTTTTATGAAATAATTCAGGGGGGGGAATCTAAATTCAGGGGGGGAAATCACATGCTCTGCTATTATGCATATACCTCTTAAAATCGGTGTGAGTGATGCTGTGTGGAAGATAGATAATTTGTGACTGATCTAAATATACATATTCAGCCTTGTATGAGACTAAAGAGCCTAAGTCACTTTTGGAAATGAGATTTAGGCTCATAAATCACTAAGGCTCTTTTGAAAATTTTATCTCTAGGTGACAAAGTTAAATTAGGATGATAGAAAACTAAACCAATTTTAAAAAATAGGGATTTGATTTAGGAATTGGGCGTTTATCTCTGTCTTGAGTTGTTCACAAAGTATCTTTTGTGTAGGAAGAGGTGCGAATACATTGAATTACTGCGTGCCAAGCCTTGCTTTGTGTCTTGCATGATTTAAAATTGATTTTTGGTTGCTAGTGGGTGTAATTACTATATTATATTATGACTCTGTAATCTATGTATTTCCCTATGTATTATTTTACTTAATTTGCCGTTTTCCCTTTGTTATAGATCTGTCTTGTGTCAGTCACATGCCTTACTTACTGGAACTTGATGCTTCCAATAATGAACTGACTACATACTTTGATTTCAAGCCACCTAAAAATCTCAAGGTAAGTTGTGAAAAATGTCCTTTGTCAGGTTTGAATTCAAAGAGGCCTTTTAAACGTAATTTAGATTCTGTATTAGGCCAGGCAAAGAGATCAAACTTTCTTTGTCCCCTACACATCCATCTTATTCTGGTTGCCATTTAAAAAAAATAATTGCACCTCTCATTTGGTTTCACGTTCCTGAACCCCAAACACTATGGGAATGGCATTTTACACAGTTCGTTGTACTGGTTAAGATTTTGCCAAATGAATCAAATCTTGAATGGAATCAATTCTTACCTTTCAGACTGACTGGTACCAATTGATACTGTGAAAGATGTGTGTGAAGTATAGCCATATATTGTTCCACTTTCTCTGCTATTGTTTTGATATAGTCCACTATGGTTTACAAAGATCTGTATATTATTTTGAAACACTACCACTATGGATTCCTCTGCTTTCCCTTCCTGATCTCTAATCTTTATGCATCATTGCCAGGACCATTTAATATTGTCTGTAGGAGGAACAAAGAATAGCTAATGAAGCTTCCAAAATTTGAGTTATGTATCTAATAAAAAACCCTTTTGTTATGTCTCACCATGTATTAATATTAATGACCCTTTTATTTTGTCTACAAAACCCACCACAAATATAATGGAAAAGCCAGTTAGTTTCACAGGGGAGTGGAAAGTGCAGAAGAAAGAAAAGCAACCTTGTGTGTCCTTTTTCTCTTCAGGAGGTGGATTTTTCGTACAATCAAATACCTGAAATGCGTGATCTGTCTGCATACCAGTCACTTACTAAACTCACACTGGACCGTATCCTTTGTGGAAACCACAACAGGAGAAGGTAGTTTGTTGTTGTGAAGGCTGTTCATTCTGTGTAGCTGCCCATCTTTACTGTGTAGCTTCACTCAACCATACAATTCTGCCTTGAAAATCAAGGTGAAATAGTTTTAAATCTAATGATGAAATTGATTTTAACTTAGTAAAACATTCATATTTATCAAGGCAGGGTGGGTGGGAGTGTTTGTGAAGATCAAATTCTCTATGCTTGTCAAGGGAAAACAAAAAACCTTCATGGCCTGAAAAGCTAAGAAAGCCGTGAATCATACTCCCCAGACATGGCAAAGATGATAAACAAATGCTCACTGCAGCACTGGGATATGAAGTGTGATCTTTGGAGTTTACTTAAACTCCTTTGTGCTCAGATGCAGGATTTCCCTAAGCTATAAGTGAGAAGCTGGGGGGGGAAGACAGGGTAAATCTCTCCAAAGTTGCCTGTTCTGTACATTTCCTCTAAAGCTCAGATACTGGCCACTATCAGGGCAGAATACTGGGCTAGATGGACCATTGGTGTGACCCAGTCTGATTGTTCTTATGATATACACCTGTTAAAGAAAGAATTTAATGTTAATATGAATAATAAATAATAATTACTTGGGCCTGTGGTATTAATTTAGATGTCATATATGGGCTAAACATGTTAACATAATCAAGTCACTGTCCAACATTAAATAGTGTTAAATAAGGTCTGTGGTTTTGTATACAGAGACCTCAGCCTGCTTAGTACCATGGCAAACACACCATTAACAATCCTTTGAACTTTAGAAGGAAAAAGAGTTAACACATTTGAAATGTTAAATATTAAATAAGGCTTTCATTTTGAATAATATCCCTTATTCCTTTTTACTGGAGAGTTTTTAAAAGAAAAAAACAACCACCTTGTTTGACAGTCTCTTAGGTAGATGATAATAGCTGTCCATTTGAGGAAGAGAGAAGTTAGTTGAGACAGACTGGAGCTGCTGCTGTTAAAGTCTGATCCTGTTTCATCCCAGGTGGCGGTTGGGATCCAGCTATAGCTAGCAAAGGTGGTGATGTCATCTGGGTCCCTCTCTCTGGCTCAGCCTGGTCAGGACATCTTTCAGGATTAGGATGAAGAAGTTCTGGGGTCCCAGGAGATGGTGGGGGTGGAACCCATGATGGTGAAGCTTGGACCTGTAGCCAATTTTTCTCCCAAAATCTCTTCCTTTAAGGACCCCAAAAGGGAGTGATAGGTGGAATAGCCCACTCCCTCTTTATTTTGTCCACCAATTAGGTCTAGTTTCCAACACACCAATTTTGGTTCACTGATTTTTAGTTGCACACTTTTCTGGTTTACCAAGCGTGATCTTAACACAGTCCTTAAGTTATATAAGGAGACTTTTTTTTATTTGGACTAATTCAATCTTTCTGTCTCTCTTTTGATCCTTTTCCCATCAACATTTGTTATTCTGTCTTATTGTGACATTTTATAAGCTGTCATGTACTTGTTACAATTGAGCTCATAATTAGGGTAAATTTGTAGGCCCAATTATTACAATAAGCCTCAGTCATGGACCAGGACCCCCATTGTGCTAGGTGCTGGACAAAAACCAAACAAAAAGACAGTGCCTGCCCCAAAGAACTTATAATCCAAGTACAGTATAAGACAAAAGACAATGGATGGATACTGACAGATGGGGGGAGTACAAGGAAACAGACAGTGTTAATCACCAGGATTTGAAAGGTCTCAGCACACCAATGGCTTAACAGTTGTCGGGATTTTGTTGGCGTCACAACGAAGGAGAGTTAATGGGCAGGAAGTTCCTGCTTTTCGCATTAAAGGGGGTTCAGCATTTATGTAGATTTAATTTGATTGACTGAAAATCAGCTTGGTGACAGGTGAGCTGCTTTAACTGAAAAAACTTTCTGCTGTGTAACCTCAAAAGTAGCTAAAATGGACTGATTTTCAGGTTCCCACAGAGTCCGGGAAAGTTAAGGCTATTAAATGTCAGTGTACAAGATCGTGCTTGTATATGAGGTAAGACTACACACGGTGCAAATTGTTCTCAAAAACACCTTTCAGTCTGTGAGTATGCTGCCCAGGTTGTGGGGTAGTAAACCTCATTCTGGTGGAGATCTGATAAGGATGTGTTAGATACTTAAGTTTTTCCACGGTCTGCTTTTCCAAGGCACCTGCTGTGCAGAACTGTCCTTATTCCTCCTGAAGGCTCTCCTTCTCCTACACTTTTCTAAGGCTTGGTCAAGGGTGTGACAAAAACTCCATTATAGACACAGCTGTGCTGACAGAAGCGTGCTTCTGTCCGCTTAGGTAATGGGATTCAGAGGGGAGGTGTTCCTACATGGACAGAAAACCTCCTTCTGTTGGTGCACACCACATTTACACTAGGGGGCTATACAACCATAGCCATGCCAGTAAAGGGTCTGTAGTCTAGACACGGTCTAAGCTAATGCTCTGTGTTGCTCTTTTGTATTCCCATGTAAGCTTATAAATGCTTATTGAGCCTTAGGAACCTCTTTTCTCCTGCCTTGCACATTACATCCTGAGTCTGCTCCAGGAGGAGAGGATTGCAGGCTGTATCATTTTGGTTCCTTGTCTTCTATACTCAAGTAACCCTATTACTGAAGGATGTTATTTCAGGATTCTTATTTCTCACAGGGGTGGATAGCTCATTTGCAGGGTTTTCATGTTACATTATTGACAAGTTTCATAAGGTGTACAGGTGACATGATTCTTGTTGGAGAATGGCACTGAGACGCCATTCAAATTTCCTATTGCAAAGCAAAAATAACGTGACCAAAGAAAAGGGTCAAGGGTTGTTATCACTGATTTGAATAGGAATTAGGATTTTTCATTTGCTTTGAATGCAGTAGTTCAATATCTTTATTTGCTGGCAACAAATCAAATGAATCAATATGGGAAGAACAACTGTGTGTATGAGTGCATCAGGACCATTTGAAATTCAGAACATGAATGCAAAGTTTAAAATGCAACATGGCACCATTCCTAACTCGTGTCAAGCAAAACTCTCAGAAGACATGGCAGCCAAAACAAGCTGTTCTTATAATCTACAAATGAAACAACATTTCTTAGATATCTTACAGTGGTGAAAGTGTTTGGGATGCATTTCTTAGCAGACAGTAACTAAGCATCTCTTGCCATATTTCAGTGAGTTGTGATGCAGATGGTAAGGTCATTACAAGTTTTCCTGACAGTTGCACACACAAACTTACCTGACAGGATTATAAATTAATCTTCGTAGAGGAAATTGTCTAAAACAGAAAGGAATACAGTTTACTAAGGCAGTAATACCTGACCAACCAGTTGTAGTGGGCCATTAAGATTCTAAAATTGGTTGTTAGTGCTGACTGATCTCCTGCATCTTATTGGTGCAATCACCTTTTATTTTACGTTTGTAATCTCTTGGAACCTAATAGGCTGGTGTTCTACTTACTGGCAATCAATGAATGAGTGGGTCCACTGTGACCAATATCAATCATGTGCCCACTGAAGTTTTGCCATAGGCTTCAATTGGAAGAGGAGCAACCCTATTTTGTCAGAAAGTCACTGTCTAACTATCAAGTGTGGTACACTTAATCCTGCCTCAGCACAGGGGGATGGACTAGATGACCTCTTGAGGTCTCTTCCAGTCCTACATTCTATTGTGGTCTGAGTGCACTTTTCAAAATACGTCAAGCAGCCTAGCATAGGCCTAAAATAGGCATAAAATGATAGCTCTACAGTAGGAAAATGATAGATCCTACTAGGTAGGAATCTAGGTTAGAATGTAGTGTTGGGGTTTAGTTATAGTTTGACACTGTTAGTGCAGATTGGGCCAATCCGTGTTAGGGGGTGTGTGGCAAAAGCTGGCCAAACCCTGTCATTCAGCACAACAACAGTCAACCTATGGAACTCGTTGTCTGGGAATGTTGTGAAGGCCAAAAGTATAACTTGGTTCAAAAAAGAATTAGAGAAGTTCATGGAGGATAGGCCCATCAGTGGCTATTAGCCAAGATGGTCAGGGATGCAACGCCATGCTCTGGGTGTCCCTAAACCTCTAATTGCCAGAAGCTGAGACTGGATCACAGGTGATGGATCACTCAATAAATTGCCCTGTTCTGTTCATTCCCTTTGAATCATCTGGCACCAGCCACTGTTGGAAGACAAGATACTGGGCTAGATGTGCTGCTGTTCTTGTCTTCTTATAACTAGATTGTATTTTCTTTCATTACCCTTGTAGGATAAATGCAGCTCCTAATTGCATTTGATTAGAATTATTGGTATGGTTCTGGCAAGGAAAAAATAACCTGATTGTTTGTCTACAGGCATCTAAGAATTGAAATGTGGTTGGTTGTGTTACAAAAAGAAGTCGCTGTCCCAGTTTTCAGACTGGTATCATTCTCTCATGTACATTAAAATGAAATATTGTTGCCCCTGTGATTGCATAAAGGCATCAGTCTGAATCCTGCTTGTTCTACTTTGGAGTATTGTAGCAGGGTTTCTTATTTATATTCTCTTGTTTTTAAAGTGTCTGATTCCATTTTGGTCTTATGTGATATGGTTAGTTTTGCCTTTGCTTTACTTTAAATTAAAATGTCACAGTCACCACCACTTGGACACAGAATCGATACTGAGACTGTTATAACTTACTTCAAATTCAAGTAAAAATTTGAATGCCTAAATAATATCATGGATAATGTATATTATACTTATTTATTGTTATGTTTTATGGTCTATGCAGTAATGCTTTGGGGTCTTATTGTGCTAGGTGCTGCACAAGTGTATAGTAAAGTATAGTCCCTGCCTCAAAGAATTTATAATCTTGCATCTTGGATCCTGCAACTGACTTGAATCATAGAATCAAGGTTGGAAGGGACCTCAGGAGCCCATCTAGTCCAAGCCCCTGCTCAAAGAAGATTTGCCCTTGGTGAATTCATGCTGATTTGCCCATGACTTGCCCTTGGTGAATCCATGCTGACTGTTCCTGATCACTTTCCTCTCCTCTAAGTGTTTCACAATTGATTCCTTGGGGACCTGCTCCATGATTTTTCCAGGGACTGAGGTGAGTCTGACTGGCCTGTAGTTCCCCAGATCCTCCTCCTTCCCTTTTTTAAAGATAGGCACTACATTAGCCTTTTTCCAGTCATCCGGGACCTCCCCGGATCTCCATGAGTTTTCAAAGATAACTGCCGATGGCTCTGCAATCACATCTGCCAACAGCTTTAGCACCCTCGGATGCAGTGCATCCGGCCCCATGGACTTGTGCTCGTCCAGCTTTCCTAAATAGTCCTGAACCACTTCTGTCTCCACAGAGGGCTGGTCACCTCCTCCCCATGCTGTGCTGCCCAATGCAGTAGTCTGGGAGCTGAGCTGACCTTGTTCATGAAGACAGAGGCAAAACTTGACATGGGTGGAGCCCCATTGACTTCAGTGGACCTCCCAACAGGTGTAAAGAACTGCCCACATGCACGCAGTTGCAGGATTGGGGCTCGGGCTTGAGAGACAAGATGTAACTGGTGGTTGAAACAAATAAGTTACAATGGAAGGAGGAAGACACGGTATTAGTAAAATGAACGTCTGTATATGAGAGAGAAACCAACCTGCTAACTTAGTTCTAAATATTGCTATGATTTTTTGTATGTGATTATTTTCCTTAAGTGCAACACTGATGCATAGATAATAATATAGAGGAGATCAAAGGGCTAGAGAAGTGCCATAGTCTGACTTATCTTAGCTTGGCACACAACAGGATCACTACAATCAATGGCCTGAAAAACTTACCTATCAAAATACTCTGTCTGGTAAGTGATGAGTTAATTTTTTTTAATAAAGGCTTTCTTTTTTAAATGGTCTAGTTCATCTCCTTTAGAAATGTATTTGTGTTAAGTAAAGGCTGGTTTCCATAGTTCTGTTTATAGTGGTTACAAGTAAACTTTGGTTAAAAGTTTGCTTTTGTACTGTATACTGTTTTAGTAATGTCCTATCTCATTTTCTCTTTGGTAACCCTTTTAGAAGATAAAAATATCAACAGTGTGTGAGCCCTAAATATAACGTTTGAAAGAATCAAAACTTTATTTTGAAAGAATCAGATGTGTATAGAAAAAATGAATTAATTAAATTGAAAACGGTGATGTTTTGAAATAGACATTCCCTTGCAAAGTTGTTTTGGTTTAGAGTAGCATGGGGTCTGAGGGGTGAAAGGGAAACTGACCAGTCTACATTTATTTTCCAAGATGAGTAAAATTCAGTAAGTTAATAACATCAATTATAGAAGAAAACTTACTTTGAGGCTCTTGAAGTCAAAGTGGCAACATGGTCCAATGAATAAGTCATGGGCCTTATTTCAGGATATGTTGATTCTGTTCCTGACTCCCACACTGTGTGGTTCGCTTACCTCAGTGTGCCTTTGTGTCTCAGTTTCCCCTTCTGTAAAATGGGGATAATACCTAGCCTTATTTGTAAAGCCCTTTGCGATTCTTTAGTGAAAAGTGCTACATAAATGCTAAGTAGTAATAGCTGTAAGTGGTGGTAGAAACGTATATAAGAATATTTTTAAATGAGCTGAAAGTGTGCTTTTAAATCGTTGTAAAAGCACAAAGTACATTTTTCCACCTCTTCATTTTATTTTCTTTGTAATTATGATCTTTAAAATAATGTAATTGATATCTTCAAGAACTTGAATCTGAAAATACATATGTACCTGCTTAAGTTTATACACATTAATAGCAAATAAATACATTAGTGTGTCATGTAAAGCAAGTTCTTTATTTTTAAGTCCATAAAATTTTTAATTTGTTTTTTCTGTGCTAACGTACAAAATGGCACCGTAGTATAGAAAAGAATAGTTAAATCCTACATAAGTCAAATGCAGTTGTTCCTTGCACTTCTTTAACTGTGTCTTATTTTAATATGCACTAGAATGTGTTCATTTTTAATAGTGGACAAAGTAATGAGCACTCTTGTATTTCAGGCATACCATTCTTTGCAAATCCCTCAGTGCCAGTGAATCTGGAGCTCTGGCTCTCAGTGGAAGTAGAAAAGATTGATTCAGATTGAGAAAAATCCTATATTTAAAAAAAATGAAATGAATTATGAACTGGTTGAAAACTAAATTTTCAGAAAGATCTCTTTTCTCTTTATACAGTGTAAAAAACACTTATTCATCCTTTTCTTTACGTAGCAACAGAGCAAGTCACTTAACTTCTCTGTTTCTGTTTCCCCATCTGTAAAAGGGGCTAATAATACTTATACCTAATTAGTTGTATTTGAAAATGTTTTGAAGGTGAAAACTGCTATGAAACTGCAAAGCATTATTAATATGACCACTTTCTGTATTTTTGTATTTCCATGCTACTGTGACTGCTCACATAAAGACTTCTCTTTTTTCTTTAATCAGCAAAGTAGGTAATCACATAAAAATGATGTAAATAGTGAAATTTCAATGTAGTGTTTTCTTTTACAAATTCAGGAAAGATGTAAACAGACTGTACATGGCAGAAAAGGGTTATTTTTTCCTGTTGATTCAGCTTTCTTTCCCATTCCCTCTTGAGCTCTTTAGGAAAGAAAATAGAACAGTCTCAAGTTCAGAAGAAGGAACATCAGTAACTGAAAAAACTGCTTAGATATGCCAAAGAGGCCATATTCTGCCCTTGTTTGCAAAAAATAATGAATAGTGCTGTAATGAACTGGATGCTCAGGAAGTTTACACTTTCCAAAAGAGGATTCCTCACACAAATCCCTTGGTGCACAGAAATTTGTTTGTACCATTTGCACAGCACTTTGCAACTACGACTCTTAGCTGTACCTTATTGAGCAGAAGTCTCATGAGGAAGAGGGAGGGAAGAGAGAGTGTCCTTGCTATTAATAGCCCGATCAAAGATTTAAAAGTCAGGAAAAATGTCAATGGTAGACAACCGGATCAACATTGCAATGCATTTATTTATTTATTTCTCTAGTTCCTAAATATTCATTAATAGCATTTGAACTTCCAAAATAGCTTTCAGCATACAGTGACGCTGGTGGAATGAGATACGTAGCTTTCAAGGTTATGGTTACAGATTGCATCAGTAATTGGGGCCCAAGATTAACGCACAAGCTAGCATGCTATACCATGCTAGGAGTTGATAATAGGGATGGCTGTATGATTGATGGGGCTTCAAGAAATGAAACTACCTGGAACCTATGCAGAAACATGTGATCTTCTCATCTGTTTTCTTTTGTGGAGAAAGGGGAATCAGGCCTTGTGTGGTGTACAATGAAAAGCTACTTCAGGGGCCCCCAAAAGCACTGAGTAATCCCAACTATCAGATTCTGATATGCTTCCTTACAATAATTTCAGTGGTGGTATTAATGGAGTAAGATACTACCCAAACTAGAGATTTCCTTAGGTTAACAACCCACTGAGGTGAATAAGATAAGTTGACACATCAGAGAGCTATTGTTTCAGGCTGCCTGCAGAGTCAGGAAAATAACAGTATATTGGTTTATGTACAGTTTACATTTTGATCTTTTTGCAGGCATATAGGTAACAAACATAATTTTTAAATAGATGAAAGCTTGGCTTCTGGGCACAATTCTACCGTGGTGAGGGGATTCTGTAGCCACTTCCATGGCTATGAAATTGCAGAGAAAATCAGGGCCCAGTTTATTTTACTGACACGCATCACCAACCTGCTGCTTAAGGTAGTGCACTGAAGATAAACCAGTCAAGAGGTTGCCCCGTTTGTTACTTCTTGAGTAGAATGAGAAATTATAAACTGGCATCTCAAGGTGAGGCTGGGATTAATATGAGGGACAATGTTACTTTCATGCAATGCTAATGTATACAAGACCCAGGAGAAGAGAAATGGCCTGTCCTGTTCTACTAAGACTGTAAATGGTATTTAAAGTGAACACAGAAATTACCCATTTAGACAGTAGGATGTTGTTCCTTGTCAGAAACATTTTTTTCATGAAAGCTGATGAGAACTTATTATATACTTTGGATTGATTTTCAGTGCTCTAACCAGATTGAGAAGATAACCGGTTTGGAGGACCTGAAAGTCCTGCAGAACTTGGACTTGTCTAGTAATAAAATCAGCAGCTTAGAAGGTTTGGAGGAGCATGATCTACTAGAAGTGATCAACCTAGAAAATAATCAGGTAACATCCTTCATACTAATCTGAATTGTTTTTAGCTTTACCGTCTCTTTCTGAAATTCAGCTCTTCGAAGGTTCAGCCAAAAATCGCATAACGCTACAAGAAAGAAATGACTTTCACTTTACAACCCATTCTGCCACCCTTGCTTATGTTGAGTAGAACCTTACTCCCTGCTCTTGTTTAATTGCTTGGACTAATTTCTGTTTATGTGGGTAACTCTGAGGGAGCATTTAGTGCTCATGACAGCATTCCCTAGAATGAATACCACATTGCAGGGAAGGGCTGCACAGGCACTGACTCTGGGCGCTACGGGACTGGAGCACCCTTGGGAAAAAAATAATGGGAGCTCAGCACCCACCGGTCACCCAGATCAGCTCTGTGCCTCCCCCCCCCAGCGCCTCCCACCCACCATGATCAGCTGTTCAGTGGCGTGCAGGAGGCATTGTGTGGGAAGAGGAGGAGTGGGGGATGGGAAGAGGCAAGGGGGAAGGGGTGGAGTGGGGGCGGGGCCTGGGGTGGAGTGGGGGTCCAACACCCTCAGGGAAATCACAAAGTCAGTGCCTCTGCATGGCTGTGCTGCCTTCTTCCATCCAGCTGTGCCAGAGAACCTCTACTTATACCTTAGCTACTCCAGCATCCAACCCCAACAGATCTTGCCAATGTCCCTCAATCCTGTAACATGCAGGAGGTCAGACTGGATGATCATGATGATCCCTTCTGACCTTAAAGTATGTGAGCTTCTCCTGGGCCTCTGTCATAGAATACCAGTCATGCATACTGTAAAATGGCTTTTGTTATACAGATAAATGTTCACTGGAGACTAGGGTCAGACTATCCAGCTCTTTTATATCTGTAATCTTAACAAGGATTTGAACCCTGGGCCCTATAGGCAACAATTAATCCATTAACCCAGCAGATCACTGAGACACCAAGGTCTTTAATTTCAGAAATGACCCTCAGTGGATGAAGTAATATATTTTATTGGACCATTTTCTGTTGGTGAATTCAATAAAAGATACTACCTAACCCACTTTGTGTCTCTAATCCTGTGACCAACAAGGCTGCAACACAGTCTACCTCGATGGATGAGTCATTCTCCTTTCAAAGCCAAGACTTTGTGGTTATGATCTTAACCCACCTGAAATTATGTATTTTAAAATGCAAATAAAAAGCAACAATAAAAACTGGAAATTGAAATATTCAGATTATTCTCCCAATTTTCAGGATACATCTACAAGCATTAACATAACCATTGTGAATTCTCTTTATAGCGTCATATTCAGTTCAACATTTAAAAACACATCAGTGTTTAAAATCACACAAGGCAGGATGCTAACTATAGCATGGTCCATCATTAGAATTAATAATGCAGCCTCCATTGCCTCATGTAGTTTTTTGTTCTCTATAGCAGGCAAAAGCTATTAATTCTGCCTCATCAACATTTGGTTTATGTCCTCTTTTAATGAAATGTTACTGAAACTGATCAATGAATTACCACCTTTCCAATATCTCCTTCTCTAGAGTGACTTTAAGGGGATATTGCTAACATTGGTAAAATCTCAAATTTCATTTACCTGAAAATGTTGCATTAAACTATTCAGTGTTCAGTCAGTATCTTAGGTGGCTAGTGTTCTTTTTTTGACAATTTCAGAATAACAGCCGTGTTAGTCTGTATTTGCAAAAAGAAAAGGAGTACTTGTGGCACCTTAGAGACTAACCAATTTATTTGAGCATAAGCTTTCGTTGAGCTACAGCTTACTTCATCGGATGAAGTGAGCTGTAGCTCACGAAAGCTTATGCTCAAATAAATTGGTTAGTCTCTAAGGTGCCACAAGTACTCCTTTTTTTTTTTTTTTTTCACAATGGTATTGGAGTCAATGTATTTTACTAAAAATTCCAAACCATGTTACCTACTAGTGCGGAGTTTCTCTATTATCGCGAATGATCACACTGGATTTCATCTTCTCCCACTTTCAAGGGTTGGAAGAAAGGTCTGGAACCAGTTCTGACTCTGGAACAGTCTTCCAAGTGTTTACAGCTTCTTCCATATGAATGGATCGGAGGCAGGACTTATGGTTCTTATATCCCTGAACTTTAATCCCTGAGCAAATGGAGTAGCATTGTGATCTATGGCCCTCATTTAGATATCTTAGACAGTGGTTATGAGGGTCAAAATAGAGAATGTAGAGCTGTAAGGGCTGTTCCTTGATCCCTATGATCTTTTGAAGGTTTTGTCATATATAGCAAGTAAGAAAGATTTTATGGGGAAATTTCCCTCTAAAAACAACATTAGGGTGCAGAACCAAGAAACAATAAATTATCTACTTCCAGAGGGAAAACCTCTATCTAGGGGAATAAACAGTGTCCAACAAGATAAGAAGCAGAGGGAATTCAGACTTGCTGCTTTGGCATTAGGAAGGAATTGTTGGTTTATGGGAGGCCATGTCCCATCATGTAGCTTCAAATGGAACTTTTTCAGGCACAGGTGCATTCCAGGATCCTTCAGAAGTGTCTAGTATAACAGTCATTTCTGGGAGAGAGTGACAGTACTCTAGGCAGGTTTTCTGATCAGTGGAGTCTTTTGAGTTTCCCTTTTCCATGAGGCCAAGGAGACTGAGCGTTCCTCTTATGCCAGAGATAGATAGGACACATTGATGGGACAGTGTAGGGAAATCTTTAGCTACCACTTCATGAACTGTATACATCTAAAGGTTAAAATAACTATCCAGAGATCAGATTTCAGAGTAGCAGCCGTGTAAGTCTGTATTCGCAAAAAGAAAAGGAGTACTTGTGGCACCTTAGAGACTAACCAATTTATTTGAGCATAAGCTTTCATGAGCTACAGCTCACTTCTTCGGATGCATTCAGTGGAAAATACAGTGGGGAGATTTATATACATAGAGAACATGAAACAATGGGTATTACCATACACACTGTAACCAGTGATCACTTAAGGTGAGCTATTACCAGCAGGGCGGTGGGGGGGAACCTTTTGTAGTGATAATCAAGGTGGGCCATTTCCAGCAGTTGACAAGAACGTAAGAATGGCTGACTTAGAGCAACGCTTCCTCAGCTCTCGTCCCCTAATGCCCCTACTCTACTTGCGCTACATTGATGACATCATCATCATCTGGACCCATGGAAAAGAAGCTCTTGAGGAATTCCACCATGATTTCAACAATTTCCATCCCACCATCAACCTCAGCCTGGATCAGTCCACACAAGAGATCCACTTCCTGGACACTACGGTGCTAATAAGCGATGGACACATAAACACCACCCTATACCGGAAACCTACTGACCGCTATTCCTACCTACATGCCTCCAGCTTTCACCCAGACCACACCACACGATCCATCGTCTGCAGCCAAGCTCTGCGATACAACTGCATTTGCTCCAACCCCTCAGACAGAGACAAACACCTACAAGATCTCTATCAAGCATTCTTACAACTACAGTACCCACCTGCGGAAGTGAAGAAACAGATTGACAGAGACAGAAGAGTACCAGAAGTCACCTACTACAGGACAGGCCCAACAAAGAAAATAACAGAATGCCACTAGCCATCACCTTCAGCTCCCAACTTAAACCTCTCCAATGCATCATTAAGGATCTACAGCCTATCCGGAAGGATGACCCATCACTCTCACAGATCTTGGGAGACAGGCCAGTCCTTGCTTACAGACAGCCCCCCAGCCTGAAGCAAATACTCACCAGCAATCACACACCACACAACAGAACCACTAACCCAGGAACCTATCCTTGCAACAAAGCCCGTTGCCAGCTGTGCCCACATATCTATTCAGGGAACACCATCATAGGGCCTAATCACATCAGCCACACTATCAGAGGCTCATTCACCTGCACATCTACCAATGTGATATATGCCATCATGTGCCAGCAATGCCCCTCTGCCATGTACATTGGTCAAACTGGACAGTCTCTACGTAAAAGAATAAATGGACACAAATCAGACATCGAGAATTATAACATTCAAAAACCAGTCGGAGAACACTTCAATCTCTCTGGTCACTTAATTACAGACCTAAAAGTGGCAATACTTCAACAAAAAAAACAGACTCCCCCTGCCCCCCCCCCCCACTGTTCCTCAGATGTTCTTGTCAACTGATGGAAATGGCCCACCTTGATTATCACTACAAAAGGTTTTTTCCCACCCGCTCTCGTGCTGGTAATAGCTCACCTTAAGTGATCATTCTGGTTACAGTGTGTATGGTAACACCCATTGTTTCATATTCTCTATGTATATAAATCTCCCTACTGTATTTTCCGCTGAATGTATCCGATGAAGTGAGCTGTAGCTCACAAAAGCTTCTGCTCAAATAAATTTGTTAGTCTCTAAGGTGCCACAAGTCCTCCTTTTCTTTTGTCCAGAAAGGATATTGTTCTGGGCCCTTTCAGCTGTCCTGAATTTGTGATTCAACAAAACTTGGAGCAGTAGTATAACACTAGCTTGGTTAGATGCACAATATGTCTGTTTTAAAGACAAGTGTCTCATTAACTGCTCTGTAATCATAATATGGCACCTGTGTTGTTATCTCACCATAGTGGAACATTTTTCCTTTAAGTACTATTCTGTTGGAATTCTTCATTCATAGTATCAAAAGAATAGGTCTGGAAAATATAAAGCAAAAGGTACACCAATTACTACCTTTCAGCAGGTTCTTCATATTCCTGCTTTAATTCAGAAGCGGTAAAAAGAGAAATCAGAATCCTATGATATAAAATAGGAGGATTTTTTAATGTAGCCACAATCAAAACATAGTGCCATTGTTACTGCAGCAACATGGATACTGGACTAAGTGGGCCTGTAGCACAAGCAGCGTTGCTTGCTCCAGAGATGATGCATTTCCAGGTGAACTGACTCACCTACTTATTTTTCTTCTGGAATATCAAGAAGCTTTTAGCATCTCAAGAAGGAATCATTAAGGGGTTGCAGAAACTAAGAAGAGGTCAGGTCGGGCAGGAGGTCCTAATATCAGGAGTTGTGACAGTTGGATGAACACTGAGTAAAGCCTGGTGCGCAAAGCTGTGTCATGCAACTTGTTTTTAATTGGTTATTTTTGAGAGTCCTTGTTCTCCATTATTCAATTTCAGAAAAGCTTGAACTGAATGAAAGCTTAAAATGTCTGAAACAGCTGGTCTGTGTTCTCTGAATCCTATATTAAGAGAGGTTTCAGAGTGGCAGCCATGTTAGTCTGTATCAGCAAAAAGAACAAGGAGTACTTGTAGCACCTTAGAAACTAACAAATGTATTTGGGCATAAGCTTTCGTGGGCTAAAACCCACTTCATCAGATGCATGCAGTGGAAAATACAGTAGGAAGATATATTTATATACACACACACACAGAGAACATGAAAAAATGAGGGTTGCAATACCAGAGAAGCTAAATGCATCTGTTTGAGATCCTAGCGTGCAACCCTCTAGCCACTCACTAGGCCTTCTGGGAGGGGAATCCAAACCTCTGAGTTCTGGATACCTTGGGGTGTGTTAAACTCCTGGAGCGCAAACTGAGTCAAGCCTTTCCCCAATCTCTGGTTTCCTAGGCACACTTTCAGGTTGCAGACCTTCTATCTGGCATCCCCCTTTGAATGCTGAAATCCGCTGTCTACCCTTCAGGCACAGTGCTGACCCTTCAGACTTTCCAGTGTTTAAACACACACCTCTCCCAGAACTCCACCCATAAGGTGTGATGCTTCTGGTTTGCAGTTTAGCTCTCTCAGGGGCATGCAGTAGTTGTGAAGCAATCAACACACGCATTTGTTAAGTCTATCAACTTTATTCATTTTATATTTAATCATGTAAAACACAGGTGAGTACAGACCAGCAGGCTACTTGTCCAATTTTAAACTGGACTGGCCTGCTTTTGTAATCTTTGTCCCTTGTCCAGTGCTGAAATGAAACCAGACAAAGTTTTGTCCAGTATCAGATGTGGGACGACATAATGAAGAGTGTGGTGTTCTGCCCATGCTGGCGTGACCTCACATACAACATGTCCCTGCCAGCATGGCTTTGCACGCAAGGCAGTGCGTTCAAAATGGCATCCCCTTGCAGCTTGACCTCGCATGTACTGTGAGTGTAAGGTTACGCTGGCAGAGGTGGGGTCATGCTAGTGGAGGTAGGCTCACACCATTCCCAGAAGCACCAGAATGTCCAGTATTCCAGGAATGTGTGAGTGGCCACCCTAAGTACAGATCACACAAACAATAAAATACTCAAGACACAATGTCCCTCGCTAGCTCATCCTTCTCTTGGGAATCCTTGGAGGATCATCTGTGTTCTCTCAGGTAGGCAGGCTCTTCTGCCCCCTTGCCTATCCTGCCCCTGCAGCAGCCTCCCTCATCTTAATCTGGTACAAAATGGCATTCAGTCCCAGTTTGTTCATTCTCCTCTGTGATTCCCTTTATAGACTCCTGCTAGGATCACTTGCTTCTTTTGTTCTGCCTTTTGGTAATTTCTCACTGCTCTCAACCTCCCTCATCTTCAGACAACTGGGGGCAGTGTCTTCTCCTCCCAGCTAGAGAAAACCCATTAGCCCAAGGTATTTGAATAGACCATCATTCAATGCACTCACCATTGTCTCTGACCTAGAAGAGACATGACACAGCCCCACTAACTCAGAGTGGATCTACATGCCTATAAGCTTTCCATGACACAGTAGATTAATGATACAATTTAATAAAATTCACAATTCAGAAGCGGTACAGACCAAACCTGCAATTCGTCACAGCATCAGTTCAGGACTCTCTAAAAATATAAAGCACTCCTACAAAATAAAGTGAAATAAGTGGGCAAAGATACTATTTTTGAAACAGTACAGAATGATTTAAAAGATTTACATTAACTGGCTCCGACAATGACAATTTACAATCCAGTTTTTCAAAAGTGGGCATAATGGTCTTATCCGCAAAAAAAATCCATACTTGTGAATGCAACTTGTATGATTGCATAGGCAAAGGGATAATTGTGTGCACAAATGAGTACTTGCATGTGCAGATAATAGGGGTGGGGAGACTTCCTGATTAGGCGTCATTCTACACACACATCCACTGTCGGTGCATTTATTCTGAATCATTCAGTATCTTGTGTTGTTTTTCAACACAGGTAATATATAGGTAGGTGATGACATGTCTTGTTTTAATTGTCAAGTCCTGTGATTGGTCTTAGCATTCAAAAGCAGCCAATCAGGCAGGTTTTAGAGTGAGGGCCTTCACTCTGACTTTGCTGTGGACACCAAATGAAAAAAAAAGTCCTTTACAGAAAGGGAGGTTTTTTTCCTGCTTGTGACTCTAAATCTGCAGAAACTGACTGCAAGCTACAGTCTTTCAGGGCACCCTATTGCCTGGCTAGTTCCCTTCAGCCAAAAGTACTACTATCTGATAGCGGTTTGTTTAATGGCCCGTATGAAACGTGTTGGTGGTTCTTAGTGTATTTCCTAATGGTCCAAGTACTACATAAAAAACAAAAAAAATTTGGGCACTTCAGGGTTTGGCAAGGTACTATACAAGGGTTGGAGAGAGCTGTCTTTTTAAAATAACCATCCAGTCTTGCCTAAGCAAGTTACCCAAGCATTATCGAAGCTACCTGAGTTGTGTGACAAGAAGTGTGTTACTGCATGCCGTGGATATGTTACACCTTTGGTAGGTGTAGTGGGGTTTTCGTGTCCACATTTTAGTTTGGCACTAAGATGCTTTCTCCCCATAGTTATCTTATGCTATGTGGCTTTTTACTGATTATCGTTTTTTTCTGTGCATAACTAGATTTCTGAACTGGGTGAGCTGGAATATCTTGAAGACCTGCCTCTGCTCAGAGTGTTCAATCTGTTAAGGAACCCAGTACAGGTAAGAAAGAGGTGAACACGTAACTGAAAATATACTTGCAGTGAATAGTTCATCCTATGTCAAAGAGTTAGAGAGATGTATGGACAGAATAGATGCTGGGCATGCCCCTCTAAAAATACGTAAAAGTGTTAGGGCCCTGATTCAATTCCCAATGAAGTTCATGGAAAGGATCCCATTAATTTCAGTGGCAGCTAGATCGAACCCTGAGTGAGCAGTCACCTTTTAAAATTGCCTCTCCTTGGAATTGCTGTAGCTTGTCAGGCCCAGGATATTAGAGAGAGAAGGCGTTTGAGGTAATATCTTTTATTGGACCAAACTCTTGGTGAGAGAGACAGGCTTTTGAGCTTACACAGAGCTCTTCTTGTGTAAGCTCGAAAGCTTCTCTCTCACCAACAGAACCCTCATCCACCTTGTCTGTCCTTGGAATGGGCATCTTTCTTTCTTTCTTTCTTTCTTTCTTTCTTTCTTTCTTTCTTTCTTTCTTTCTTTCTTTCTTTCTTTCTTTCTTTCTTTCTTTCTTTCTTTCTTTCTTTCTTTCTTTCTTTCTTTCTTTCTTTCTTTCTTTCTTTCTTTCTTTCTTTCTTTCTTTCTTTCTTTCTTTCTTTCTTTCTTTCTTTCTTTCTTTCTGATAGACTTATTTCTCATTCAAGGGCCCTACAATCTTCCCTGGTTGATGAGCTAAAACAGCCCATTTATCAGTGACAGAAACCTTTAATGTGGAGTCAGATCTTAAGTACTGTCTTTGTACATCATGTATTTATAACGTGTCCTGGATGGTGCTGAAGATTAAAGATCCTAGCACCCTGCTTTGATGATTTTAGATCCTCTTTGAACTTCGTAGTGATTTCCAATGTCTGGGGAAGAAATATTAAGGGCTTATCTTCTCCCTCCTGTTTTAAGATAACTGTCGATTTCTGAGGTGGCTTCCTTGAGAATAGCCTGTTGTTGCATGCAATGGAATGAACATAAAGAAATGTTGGAAATACACCACCTCTTCCTGACCTTGCAGCATTCTGCATCGTTTCAGAAAAAATCTGGACGGGTGAGGGAGGAGCAACACATTTAGAACATTATCTGTGATTATATTATGTCCTGTAAAGTTGCAGAGTTGGGTGGGGGGAAGTGGAGCATAGGGACCTATGAAAAGTTGGGGAGGTGGGGAACCAAGGTCAAGGGGGTCTGTTGCATCCCTTGCCCCATAGCAAATGATGTCCCTACCCCTTTGATATCACAATAGACAAAGCTCCTGAGAGCAGAATTTTACCCCATTAAAATGCATCTGTGTGTGCGTGCATATTTTTTCCAGTTAATTTACAGGGTTTTCAGTTACTTGTGAAAAATAAACAACAATTATCTTAAAACAGCTTTGCGACTGTCTTTGAATTTCAATAGTTTAACAGGACCTGACTTTTCTCAGAATTAATATGCTTCAGCAGGTTGTCAAGATGTCAGCTTCTTATTTAATTGTTAATGATTCTTTTTTATTATGTATCAGACTTATTTTTTTTAGTGATTTACAGGCATACATAGTAATTATATTTTATACTCTAACTAAAGAAAAGTTCCCATAACGCTTCTTGCAAGATTAGTGGTATTAGCCATGGGTGGTTATCTAATTCCCATATGGGTAATTACTTTCTGTCCATCCATGTTCTCTGTACATTTTCAGTTGGATATGGTATTATTCTTCAGTTCCTGTTCCAAACTGTTATACAATGTTGCTTCAAGATGGTAAACAGCTCTCTGATGTCTTTCTAGAGGTGGCTGCATTTCAGTGGTGGAGGAAGTGATCGGTTTATGTAACACATTGAGATCTTTCGTGGTGAAAGACATTATACAATATTATGTTAAAATGGCCTTTGGGATATTATTTGCTATCTGAATTTAAATATTTATATATGTAAAAGTGAAAACAACTGAATGCTTCTCTTATTTCTACCAGGAGCAAACAGAATATTGGCTCTTGGTGATTTTCATGTTGCTCCGACTAACAGAGCTGGATCACAGGAAGATTAAAGTGGAAGAAAAGGTATATGGCAACTGTTGGAAACACCATATAGTTCTGGAATGGTGCTAAATAATCCTGTTTCCTTCTGGGCAAAGGTGGTAAATTCAACTAGTTTTCATAAATATTTATGTGCAGATAAAAAATTGCTTTATGTGAGGGGAAAAAATTCCCCACACTCCAGCCAGTAGGTATCAGTTCAGTTCAGTTTTGCTTTTAAGACCCTGACATCTGACGATATATCTGTTGTATTGTCAAAAGCAATTCTAGTTTATCAATATACAAATATTACATAAAGACTACATTTCTTAATGAAAAAGTAGATTCTAACAGTTAGAGAAGTCCCTAGTTAGTTGTTTAGATTCATTAGTTAATATTTGTAAAGTGCTTTGACGTAATCACCATGTTACTGCTGTTATTTTCTTAAGATATCTTATACTGCAAAGTGAACTGTCTGAAAGCTATAAAATACTGGTAATTCTTTTAGCTGTTTTTATTAGTCAGGATGTGATTTTAAAAGAGCCTTCTGCAAGAAATAACTGGAGGGACCAGTTGGTAACCTGGCACTGTGTAGAATGTTTCACTTCTAGGGCTCCTTTTGTATTTACAGGGGAGCTGTATTTAGAAATACACGATTCCTGTGTATAAGGGACTAGAATGCATGGGCCAAACCCATATTAGAATCATCAGGATTAACAATTTGCTAGCCTAGGTTGGAGTCTTGGCCAGAAAACTTCCTTTAAAAATGGTCCTTAGCTCCTTCACTCCAGCCTTGTCACCCATATTAGAACTCTTTTCAAATATGATTCCCCAGCAAGTGTAGACAGGGTCTAGATCACTGATTTAAATCTGTCTGGGATGAAGTAGCCAAAAGGGCTACCATCTGATAGCTCTGGTTTGGTGGCCTGTATGAAATAAGTTAGTGGCTCTTAATCTATTTCCTAATGGGCTGCTGTCTACATAAAAAAATATCCACTGATCAGTAACATGATTAGAAGTTTCAGCAGAATGGACCAAGAATAGAATGGACTCAGAGACTGACCTCACCTCTCCCTCCTAGATCAAAGCTGAAGTACATTTTCAGGACCATTTTGGGGGAAGCTTGCATTGGTGGTACCCCAGCTTTCACTTTTTTGGGGAATAAATGAAGGATTTCTGTCTCTATGACTTTCATTCTGGCATTTTTCACCAGCACTAAGAACAGAAAAAGTAATGAATAATGAAAATATAGACAAAATGAGTGTGTACTTTATGAGCTGACCCCCATCCCTTAGCCTTATCCCTCCACCCAAGAAAAGATAGAATAAATTAAGAGAGATGATGAGTTAGTTTTGGGTGCTTTCCACCTATTTAAATTTCCCAAAAAGCTTTTTTTAGTCGAGCAATCATAGACAAGCAAGATATAATGATTGCCTCTTGTAAATATGAAGCCATCATTATTCAGACTACTTTATTCAGGGTATTGCAGGTAAGAACAAGGACATCACTTTTCCCTTCCTATGCCTCTAACTCTGGAAACAGGTTGCTGCTGTGAACAAGTATGATCCTCCTCCAGAAGTAGTTGCCGCTAAAGATCACATGACCCATATTATGTACAGCATGATTCAGCCACAGAGGATCTTTGACAGGTAATCTGATCTTCAGTTCACATCTGGTCCTGTAGGTGGCACTCAGGTAAAGCAGAATATGTGGTTATATTTAGTGGGACATTTGTCTGTCCCTCTTCCACCATTAAATCAGTCTAACAAAGAGTAGGCATTCTGCAGTCTGCTGTTGTCAGCCTGGAAATTAGGCATATCCTGCTTGGTTGAATTGATTATGAAATGAAGTTAGTTGCTCACCTTGAAGCTCTGAGACAGATTGCCCACAGCTCTGTTTCTTTTAAACAATCTGTTGAAGCAGATGGCCATTTGCACCATAAATGAAAGATGCAAACACTCTATCAATACCCAGTGGCAATTTAAAAATCTCGAGAGGGAGAAGAGAGCTCTAAAATTTATCTTCTTTCTACTCTATTTACTTCTTCCCTTCAAACTGTTGGCATCCCATTGTGAGCAAAATAGCTTTACTTTGCAACTCAGAGCACAATTTACACGCCCAGAGCCAAATTTTCAAGCTTGCATTTATGGAATTCTGGCCAGTTCTGCATTTGGAAGGAAAAGGTGTTGACTACAGGTTAAAGCACAGAACTGGGAGTCAGATCTTGGTCCTGTTCCCTGCATTGCTGTTGTCTTGCTGTGTGACCTCTCTCTGCTTCATTTTCCATCTCTAAAATGGGACTATCTATTTCCCAGGGATGTTGGGCTCACCATCTCTTAATTCTTGAATGTTTGTAAAGTGCTTTGAAATACTCAGATGAAAGGTGCTGTAGATATGCACATTTATTATTATTAAGGTCAAGATTTAGGCACTTATCGCCACTTAAGTTCCCAAAAGCCTACTTTAGCACCTAAGCACCAATTTGGGTACCTAAACACATAACTGGGCACTCTTTTAGAAGACGCTCATTGTGATTCCTACAGTTAGAATGGCTTCCTCTCTATGGACCTGATCCTGAAAGTTGCTGAGCATTGTCTCCATGGCTCTGATTGCTTTCAAGGGGCCCAGCAGCCTGCAAAAAGGCAGTTAGCATCTTGTAAGATTGGGCTGTAATTGAGTATTTCTTGACTAGCACAATTGTTTTTCCAGAAGGCATCCATGTTTGGCATCCCTTCCAACACAGACATAGGCCCAGTTCAGGTATTTCTTTATGGATATGTATGTGAGTTCAGTGCTGGAGATATACATGTCTGTAAACCTCTGTATTGAGTCAGAAGTACTGTATAAACAAACAGATAAACATATAGTCTGGCACTTAAGGTGGCAACCGATAATGTTAATTAAGCTTTGAGTGCCTGCCAGTGCTCAGCTGGAAAAGCATGCACTGCATTCATTAGTGAAATCTTCCTAATGATGATTTTTTTCTAATTTTCTAAATTAGAAAATGCTCCTTGTAGCCACATTTTTATAGTTCATTTGCATTAATCTCCTTAGATCACATGCAGGACATTTTTATTTACTGTATTATTAATAATTCCATTAAAAAACTATGTAAAGAACTGTAAAGTTGAATAGTTGTACACTCAACAATCAGGAAATGTCAACGTTAACATTGTGCAATGCCCTTTCTGCATAGGCAATACACTACTGTCTTTAATTATAGAACATTCTACTATTTAAATAATACAATATAATATGTGATTTTTTTTCTACAACTTTAGATATACATGAAGGCTAAGTCACTGTATATAAGTACATGGGGAAAAGAAATTTTGTCTCAGAGAGCTTTTCAGTCTAGCAAACAAAGGTATGAGTTAGGTATAAAGGCTGGAAGTTGAAGCTAGAGAAATTAAGATTAGAAATAAGGCACAATTTTTTTTTTAACAGCTAGGGTAATTAACCATTAGAACAACTTAACAAGCATTGTGGTGGATTTTCCATTACTGCAGATTTTAAAATTAAGATTGGATGTTTTTCCAAAGATATGTTCTGGCTCAACCACAGCTATTGGACTTGAAGTCTTATGGCCTGTGTTATACAGGAGATCAGACTAAATGATCACAGTGGTCACTTTGGACCTTAAAATCTATGAATCTTTGAGAACTGTGTATTACTTTGAATGCCAAAGCCCACAAGTAGCAAAATACACAGTGAATGAGCTGAGGGCACCGCACCTTACAAGATACTCCTTACAAGGTTGTGGGGGGAAAATTGTATGACTGTGTAATTAAAGACTTTATTGTAATGTGTTCTTCTGATAAAATAGTAAATATGGGGACTTTGAGGACATGTTCCTGTGGTCTAGCAACAGGAATGTATTTAAAGAAATTAGAGTTCTAAGTGTAGTCATGTCAAATAATTATATATTGTATAGTTACATGATATGACCCTACTTTATAAAAGAGATGACAATAGAGCGAAATCTGCATTTTACCAGGTTGTATCAGGTACTTGTGTGTTATATGTATTTATAAGGGATATATTATAAATCTATTGAAGAAACTGATTTTATCTTTACATGCTGGGTTGGCATCATTAGTCCCATGTGACATGGCCTTGAGAGGGTAATGAGAACATCTGTACTGTGTGTAGATAAATTCTGAAATCACCAGTTATTAAACATATTTCATGGAATTCCCATATTTAAAATGGTCCCTTTTTAATAATTCACTCACTGGCTGTAATAGTTATTGCTGTCACTGGCATCTGTTGGGCTTGTTCTGTGTTGAACTGGTCCCTTCCTGACAGCAAATGGCAGAAAGGGGGAAGGCAACATGAAAACATGGAGTAACAGTGAAGGAAGGGAGAGTTTCTTGACTTGAACTGAATGCATCACAGTAGCAACTTTTTGATGTAAAAAATATAGAGAGAATATTTTGCATATTGTTATCATATTGACATTTTTAATGTCTTGGTGTATTTTGTAAAGATTATTTTTGTGGCAGTTGTGTAAATATGTCTAAAATCAGGATAAAAGCTATGTCCCTAAGGGTGCAGCACTTTGGGTGCTCATGCGCCCTGTGCCTTTGATCAGAGATTTTTGGTGGCAGTGTCCATTCAGCCCGCACATGTGTCCTACACATCCTCGTGCCCTGCACTGAAGCTTTATAGAGCTGTGTGGGCAAACCATCCTCAGTTCCTTCTCAACCACCTTCAGCCTGAGACTAAGTCTCTAGCATGTCTCCTTCTACTAATACTTTAGCATAGTTAGTTAGTTATAGTTGTAAATAGTTTATATTTGTAGATGGTTTCCCTTTGCTTTGTTTTCCCCATTTAGTCTGGTCACTTTGGACTCTATTTCTGGGGTATGCCTGGATTCCCAGTCTTTAAACATCGTCTTTCCTGTAAGGAGTCTATCCTGATTAGTGATGGACACTCTGTGTGTGTGTGTGTGTGTGTAAAGTGTTTGGGGGATACTCATATTCCCTTGAAATGTAAGATCTGTACTTTATTTCAAAGAAGATCTCATCAGAAGAGGGAGATCAAATTCAGGCTTCTCTTGATGGAGCAAGCCTTAAAACCAGCTTTGGCTCAGGGCTTTGAGAACCCCCCTATATGGACTGCCCTGTATATCTCTGGATTTCAGTCTCCTGGAGCTTCTAGTAGTGAGACTGCTAATACGTCATCTACCTACAGATCCAGGTCACCAAGAGCTTTTAGGGGTAAGTTTCCTGCTATCCCAGTTGCCTCAGGATCTTGGTCACCGAGGGACATAAAGGAGAAGGTGGTGACTACCTCAGCCATTTCAGGATCCCTGTCACCAAAAACCGCCGTGGGGGTGTCTGCATCTGTGCCTATAGTACCAAGACTCTAGCACTCGAAGTTGATGGAAACTGATAAGAAAAGCAGGAGTGCTAAATCTCTGTGAAAGAGGCCTCGGTGACGGAAGACCACCATCCCCAAAAGGAGCACTGCTGAGGCTCCAAGTGCTTCTGGTACCATGAAGAGTTTGAGGCTGCTTCTAAGGCCACTACTAAAAAAACCACTGGTTCCAAAGATCTCCTTTGCTTCCAGTAGTCACAACCACACTAGCAAGAACTCAGCATTACCTGACCCTTCAGTACCCTTGGTACTTATGCCCTGGACTGCAACATGTGAATATGTTACTTGGGGGTGCTGATTCCTCAAGACAGATACCTGCCTCATACTGACACCAACCTCTTATGTTCTTTGGTATCACAGGAGTTCAGATACTTAAGAGATCTCTGTTTCTAATGAACTGAAATATCCACTGATTACTGGTATCGTACACCTTTTGATACAGAGATCATCTGGGTCACCTGATACCCACATCTCATTGAGTCCTTCTGGTTCTCCAACTTTGATAATTCATGGAGATCAGTTATCACCTCCTTTAGAGAATGTGCATGAGGACTCTGACTCGGATTCTCAGTTTTCAGTTCAAGAGTCTCTATTTGAAGAGTGTTTATTCACCTCTGCATACTGAAAGAAGCGAGGATAAACTTCCACCACTTTCAACCAGCTGGGATGACCAATGGTAGCTATCTCTGTCTATGCCCTATGACTCTCTCCAGCAATCTTACTGGGACCCTTAGGTACTATACTGCCAACAGTTTCTAAGGGCTCAGAGTACAAACTGCAGGGAACATAGGAAATTCCATTTCCCTGTGCCTTTGCTCCCTCTTCATCAAACAGAGTTTGTACAAGAGACCTTTGAGGAGCAGGAGGCAAGGGCTGATAAGGAGGTGAAACCTCATCCAAATATCTCCATCCCCTGATGAGGCTATGATGCCCCCTCTACCTTCATGGCAGATGAGTTTTGTCAGTTGCAGGACCTGATGAAGTGAGTTGTGGACATGCTTCAAATTCCTTTTGAGGAAGTTCAGGACTCCCATTATAAACTCCTAGATATTTTGCAAACCTCAACCTTGTTGCAAGTGGCTTTTCCAATTAACAAGGCTCTCTTTGAGCCAGCCACACTGATCTGCTAACCTCCCACCATGGCACCTCCTACATGCCAACAAAAAGTATTACCTTCCTTCCAAGGATTTGGAATTTTTATTTATATACCCCACACCAAATTCCTTAGTTGTGGATGCAGTGAATGAATATGAAAGGTCAATGCTGCTCCGAATAGTAAGGACCAGAGGCATCTTGATCTTTCTGGTCACAAGAGCTACTCCTCTGTGACATTACAGTTTAGGATAATGAATCACCAAGCACTCATGTCCAAATGGGACTTCCTGAATTATAACAAATTTAACACCTTTATTGAACATTAACCAAAAGCGCACATGAACAATTCAAAGCCATCATACAGGAAGGTCAGCTTTTAGCAAGAACATCCTTGCAGACCTGCTTGAATCCAGCTGATACCACAGCCCGTTCCATTTCCACCACCATCATGATGAGATGAGTGGCTTGGCTTCAGCTGTTGGGCTTCCCTACAAAAGTGCAGACTATTGGTTAGAACCTTCGTTTTTATGGCCGTAAGTGGTTTTGGGAGTCTACAGATGACACGCTTCATACCTTGAAGCACTACTCTTAGATCCCTCGGGATATATATGCCTGCATATAAAAAAGTTTAGCAGGTCTCAGATGGCACAGAGATCTCACCCAGCTTATTATTCTACCTTCCATAGATCACCCAAGCCACTGGCCAAGATGCTTAGTTATGCCAGCTACTACCATAGCTGTCTCATCCCACTCATCTTTGTCACCCAGGCACAAGTTTTGATGGCTTGGTCCACAGTCTAAACCACCCTCTTAACAAGGATTTATTGCTCCACCATCCCAACCTCCTTCCCCTCTTTGGACACGGTCTATCCCAATTTCAACCTGCTTGGGAGAACGTAACATCCAACAAATGGGTTTTGGAGGCCATAACATCTGGTTACACCATCTGTCCCTCCTTCCCAATCCCAGTTTACGTCTGTCCCTCCTTCCCAACCCCCTTTCCCATCCCTTTTCAGGGACCCATCTCATGATCATTTTCTCAGGCAGGAGGTTGCCTCTCTTCTATGTCTAGGGGCTGTAGAACTGGTACCAGTACAGCACAAGTGAGAGCAGTTCTACTCCAAGTACTTTGTGGTGCACAAAAAGAATGGGGGATGGAAACCAATATTAGATCTCAGACATCTGAACAGCTGTGTGAAACATAAGAAAATCCAGTATGGGGACTCTAGCAGCTATAATTCCCTCCCCAGATTCCAGAGATTCGTTTGCGACTCTTGACCTTCAAGGCATCCACTTTCATATTGTAATTCATCCTTCTCACAAGAGGTTTCTTTGTTTCATAGTCATCGAATATCAGGGTTGGAAGGGACCTCAGGAGGTCATCTAGTCCAACCCCCTGCTCAAAGCAGGACCAATCCCCAATTTTTGCCCCAGATCCCTAAATGGCCCCCTCAAGCTTTGAACTCACAACCCTGGGTTTAGCAGGCCAATGCTCAAACCACTGAGCTATCCCTCCCCCCTGTCAATGACAACCACTACTGTGTGCTGCCTGTTGTCTTCTCCTTTGCCCCAAAGATATTCCCAAAGGTTATGTCGGTCATATCTGCCCATCTTTGTCAAATAGAGATAATCATCTTCCCTTATCTCAATGACTGGGTAGTCAGAAGTCAGTCTTATCATGAGGTCCTATCGGTATTGCAAACCACAAGGTCCACAGCTTAGGCCTCCAGTTCCCTCCTGAAAAGTGTGTTTTGACTGCAGTTCAACAGAGAGATTTTATAGAAGCCTTTCTAGATGCCATAACAGGCAAAGTTTACCTTCCTAAGAGTGTCTTCTGCACATAAACATTCTGGAACTGAGAGCAGTCAGGAGGACTTGCTCCCACTTCCTCCCATTGATCAGAGCCAAATCCATCAAGATCATGACAGACAACGTGGCCTGCCTGGTCTACATCAATCATCAGGATGGGGCATGTTCCCCATCACTCTGTGCTGAATTGATGAAATTCCTGAACTGGCACATAGCCAGCTGGATATTCATCACAGCAGCTTATCTTCTGAGCATTCAGAACACCACCAACAACAACCTCAGAAGATGCTTCTTCCAGAGTTACAAATGGGAGTTGGATTCTTAGGTCCCTCCACAACATATTTCTAACTTGAGGGTGTCTAGAAGTCAATCTGTGCCACTGCAGCCAATGCAAAATGAAACAGTTTCTGTTGGAGAGGGGGACTTGATCCCCAATCACCAAGAGAGGTCTTCCTCATCTCATGGGTGAAGTGTCTCCTTTATGCATACCTACCAATGCCGTTGCTCTTGAAAGTCCTCAGCAAGATCAAGGAGGACAAGGCCAAAGTCATTCTGATTGTACCAACTGGCCTAGACAAGTCTAGTATCCTTACCTCCTTCAACTTACCTCTCACCCACCTTGGTGGCTTCTGACCAGTCCCCGTGAGATGTCTCAGGATGTCGGTCAGACAGTTCATCCCAACCTGGATGTTCTGCAGCTCCAAGCATGGCGCCTTAATGGTTTTGTGGGTAAGAGTCTTCTTGTTCATCAGATGTACAACTGGTATTGGTAAACAGCAGGAAGCAGTCTATGAGATGCATTTACCTTCAAAAATGAAAGAGATAATCTTTAATGTACCTGTCAACAAGTTTCTCCTGCTGCTCTTTGCTTTCCATTGTCCTAGACTACCTGTTGGAATTGAAAAGATCAGGGCTTTCTATGACCTCTATCAAAATTAACTTGGAAGCTATAACTGCCTTTCATTCATCAGTAGAGGGTTTTTCAGTTTTCACTTATCCTATGTCAAGATTTCTAAGAGCTCTAATTAATCTTTTCCCCAAAATTAGAGACTCTACTCCAATCTAGGACTTGAACCTTGCCCTTAATTGCCTAATTAGAATACCATGCACCATGAGTGGTGGCTATCACTTCTGCCTGGAGGGTTAGGGAACTGGGGCCTTAATGGCAGACTCTCCAGGTACAATGTTCTCCAATGAAAAGGTCTCATTACAACCGTTTCCTAAGTTTTTACCTAAAATACCTTCTGAATTTCAACAGATCCAAGGTTTCAGAGTAGCAGCCGTGTTAGTCTTTATTCGCAAAAAGAAAAGGAGTACTTGTGGCACCTTAGAGACTAACCAATTTATTTGAGCATACGCTTTCGTGAGCTACAGCTCACTTCATCGGATGCCTATGCTCAAATAAATTGGTTAGTCTCTAAGGTGCCACAAGTACTCCTTTTCTTTTAACAGATACAAGGGATCCACAATCTCCATTGCAATGATTTTCAACATGGATTTCTGGGTGTATTATTGCTCGTTATGACTTGGCTGACATTCAGCCTCCCCCTAGCATGATAGCACATTCTACAGAGTCACAGTCTACAGATTGGCTTTACTCAAAGCCGTTCCAAATGTCCCAAAGATGATGAAATCTGCAGAGCTGCAACATGAATCTCTGTGCATACTTTCTCTAACCTTTGTGTTCTGATTCATGCCATTAGATAGGTGCTGCAGTTCACAACACAGCTCTCTTTTCAGTACTGGACTCTGCTCTAAAGCTCCCTCCTCTGTAAGGGGATACTGCTCAGGAGTCACTTGAAGTGGAGCACCCATAGGGACACTGCTTAAAGAAGAAGGAGAAGGTTACTCACCTTATGTAATAACTGGAGTTCTTTGAGATGTGTGTCTCTGTGGATACTCTACTACCTGCCCTCTTCCCCTCAGCTTCGGAATCTCCCTTGTGGGACTTTGCAATGAGGAAGGAACTGAGGGCCGTTCACTGTGCAGTCTTATGTAGCCTCAGTGCAGGGCATGAGGATGTGTAGGGCATGTGTGTGGGCCAAATGGGCACTGCTACCAAAAAATCTGATTAAAGATGCAGGGTCAAATGTACCTGAAGTGGAGCACCCATAGGGAAAGACATCTTGAAGAACTCCAGTTACTGCACAAGGTGAGTAACCTCTTCTTCTATTGAGGGATTCTACTGGCATCCTAACCCAAGGATGTAAGGGTAGTCTAGAGCAGCATGTCTCAACCTTTTTTGACACCAGGATCTGGCTTGCTGCCTTCCTAAACTGTGTCAGGGAGATCTCAGGAACTGGTGCCAGTCCACAGACCGGTCATTGAGAAACACTGATCTAGAGAACAGGGCACTAGACTGGGATGCAGGTGACCTCAGTTCAGTTCTCAGTTTAGCCACAGAATCCCTCTGTGACCTTGGGCAAGTCACTTAAATCTAATCTGTGTCTCTGTTTCTCATCTGTAAAGTGAGGGTAGAACATCCCTACCTCACAGGAGTGTTGTGATGATGAAATTTATTAATGCTTTAGAGGCACAGAGAGAGTATGGTACTATATCAGTACCTAGACAGAGAGAACTGTTTTGCTGGTGTGAGCTGATGCAGGAGAGAAGCCATTACTCTGAATTATCTAATTTTTTCCCTTCACTTATGCTCAGCAGCTAACATTACTTCAGATAGATTAATCATCTACTTCTGTTGCTGTTTCCATTATACACTCTGTTTTTCGGTTATTTATAGTTAGCTCTTTTAAATTATATTAGTCTGAAGTTTGGAACCTAGATGTGATCTGTTTTCTTTAAAAGAAAATGTAAATGGGTCAAGCCGTTTATTAATTTCCCAAAAAGGTGGGGTTTTTAAAAATTATTTCAGCTGGTGTTTGTTACATCAAATGACATAATCTTAACGTCTCTGGTAAGATTTTCAAAAACAAAATGTCTAAATTTACATTCCATATGTAGGCACCTAATAAGAGGCCTCACTTTCAAAAGTGCAGAGCACCCACAAATGCCCATTGACTTTAAAGGGAGCTGCTGAATGCTCAGGACTTCTGAAAATCAAGCCACTTAATATGGATTTAGGCTAAGATTTTGTAAAAATGGGCACCTAAAGTTAGGCCTCTGTGTTTCTGCAAACACTTTGCATCCTATCCTGCAGGGTGCTTCGGTCAGTGGGAATTAAGGGTGCTTCATGCTACGCACGATTGGGCCCATAATCCTTAGTGTCTTTCATCCCATTTGTAGAGCACTTTGCAAACTATCACCTTGATCCTGCAAACCCTTCAAGTCAATGAGATTACTTTCACAAGAGTTATAAAGGTTTGCAGGATCGATCATAAATATGGTCAAGACTCAATTATCCCACCATTGAAATGTTGCCATGTCTGAGGTGGAGCTGGGCAACTCTTTAACAGTCCACAGCAACTGTAACTGCAGAGGGAATTTCAGAAAAGATGGTAAGTCCAAGTTACAATCTGAGCAGGATACACCAGGTTTAACATCCTTCTTTTTGCAAAAAATGCTATGGGATTTTTTAAGGAAATATTTTGTGCTCTTTTCATGTTTAAATCATGCATAAATGCACACACTTGATTTTCCATTGCTTTCTTTGTCTATGCGGTGAATGACATGAATAGTATAGACTCATAGATTTTAAGGTCAGAAGGTAACATCATGATCATCTAGTCTGACCTCCTGAATGTTGCAGGCCACAGAACCTCACTCACCTACTCCTGTAATAGACCCCTAACCTCTGGCTGATTTACTGAAGTCCTCAAATCATGGTTTAAAAACTTCAAGTAACAGAGAAACCACCATTTACACTAGTTTAAACCTGCAAGTGAGCCATGCTCCATGCTGAAGAGGAAGGTGAAAAACTACCAGGGTCTCTGTCAATCTGATCCGGAGAAAAATTCCTTCCCGACTCCAAATATGGCAGTCGGACCCTGAGCATGTGGGCAAGACCCATCAACCAGACACTGAGAAAGAATTCTCTGTAGTAACTCAGAGCCCTCCCCATCTAGTGTCCCATCACTGGCCATTGGAGATAGTTGTTGCTAGCCTTCGCAAATCGACTACATGCCATTGAAGGTAGTCTCATCATGCCATCCACTCCATAAATTTATCAAGCTCAGTCTTGAAGCCAGATAGGTTTCCCACTCCCCTCTCCCCCATACATTAGATTAGATCAGTTCCCTTGATGATATGCTGTTCCCAAAGACCTATATGATGCCAGTACAAGTGTCCATTGTAGGAAGTGTAATAGTGCCTTTTCAAGGTTCCTCCACCACTCTGAACTCTAGGGTACAGATGTGGGGACCTGCATGAAAACCTCCTAAGCTTACTTTTACCAGCTTAGGTTAAAACTTCCCCAAGGTACAAATTAATTTTATCCTTTGTCCTTGGAATAACCACTGCCACCACCAAACTCTAATTGGGTTTACTGGGAAACGTAGTTTGGACACGTCTTTCCCCCCAAAATCCTCCCAGCCCTTGCACCCCACTTCCTGGGAAAGGTTTGGTAAAAATCATCACCAATTTGCAGAGGTGACCACAGACCCAAACCCTTGGATCTGAGAACAATGAAAAAGCATTCAGTTTTTTTACAAGAAGACTTTTAATAGAAATAGAAGTAAATAGGAATAAAGGAATCACCCCTGTAAAATCAGGATGGTAGGTACCTTACAGGGTAATTAGATTCAAATCATAGAGAATCCCTCTAGGCAAAACCTTAAGTTACAAAAAAGACACACAGACAGAAATAGTCATTCTATTCAGCACAATTCTTTTCTCAGCCATTTAAAGAAATCATAATCTAACGCATACCTAGCTAGATTACTTACTAAAAGTTCTAAGACTCCATTCCTGTTCTATCCCCGGCAACAGCAGCATACCAACAGACACAGACCCTTTGTTCCTCTCCCTCCTCCTAGCTTTTGAAAGTATCTTGTCTCCTCATTGGTCATTTTGGTCAGGTGCCAGTGAGGTTACCTTTAGCTTCTTAACTTTTTACAGGTGAGAGGATTTTTCCTCTGGCCAGGAGGGATTTTAAAGGGGTTTACCCTTCCCTTTATATTTATGATATGCCTTGTTTGTTTTTCCTCCTTGCAGCACTTTGCCTAGTCTTGATGCTCCCTACCCCATGTTAATATTAGTTGGACCCATGGCCTGTGGAAAGCGGGAACTTTCTCACAGGATCTGCAGACAGTTCAACAATTTCTTCAGATACAGGTAAATTTACTCTTATCAGTTTAAGAGACCATCGAGTGCAGTCATGGCTCAAATTGTTGCTTTTTTTTTTTTTTTTAAGTTAAATATTACAGAAGACTGTTAAATGGTCATTGCAAGGCGTTCTGTCTCCTACTAGATCTAGGCTGTCTGAGGTCATCATATAATATCTCCTTATTTTTTAATATGCTATATAAATTATCAAGATTCTTTTAAAAGTGAACTGCAAAGCAAAATCAGCACCTTTTTACTGCTCCTTTTATCTGTCTGTCCATCCATCCATTCATCTGAACTTTTCCTTTAGTTCATGTTACTGTGTCACAGTTCAGGGCAACTGCACTTGTATTTCCCCTCAGGTTCAGCAAGGGCACCTACTGTTGGCTTCCAGCTCCCCAGCTATTTTCTTTCTGGATGGAGGCCCGCATCCCTCTCCCTTTGGACCAGGGTATTCCCAGGCTGCATAGTTCCCTACCTTCACTGTGTATTTCCCAGCACAGACAGGTTGCTCAAGGACACCCCCTTACTTTCTCTTCAGAGTGAGATTGATTGTCAACAGATATGTTATCACACAGCACTTCCTAGGCAAGCCTACTTTAGTCTTAAGGTACAAAACATTACAGAGAAAATATACTAAAACAATAAAAAAACTTACATGCATTCCAAAAGGTTGCCAAATAACCCCAAGCCTATCATGGGTTCTGGAGGACCCAGTCCTTCAATCCCTACCCTGAGGATTGGGACCCTCCATGGACCAGGGGTCCTGTCCATTTTCTGAATCGGGAAGAAGGCCATGAGCCAGTTTAAGACCAGCCTATTTGTCCAAAAATTCTTTCCTTATCTGTCAGTCTCTGGAGAATCCAGTTGGAAATAGTGTGTGTATACTTTGCCATGGGGGTGGTTTCTCTGGAGATGTTACAACCTGAGTGAATTTGCCTAATCACCCCCTGCTCTTCTCCTATTTACCTTTCCCATGGAAATACATACAGTTCCACAATAACACATACACAATTGCATTTTTAATACAATGAACTCCAAAGATGTTAAAACTAACTCTGTAAGGTTTAACTTAATTCAGTAAAGTTCATTCAGGATATTTCAAGAAACTGCCAGCCTGCCACACCCCACTACAAAAGTGTTAGGGTGCATCTATACAGGGCACCTACATATTGCATCCAGAAGTGAATAGGATGCCAGTGTAATTACTGAACTATTACAATATGCTTTCTGTGACTAATGCCGACAAAGTGGGAATCCTCCATTCTTCACCAGCTGTAGAGTCTAAATTTCAAGGTAGCTGGACCAGTGTAATAATCTTTTTGTAGCTAATTCTGACAAAGCAAATGGGCCTCCTTCATTCTTCACCAGCTGTAACTTCTACCTTTCAAAGGTAGTGCTATATAGTACACATTGCAGTAATCTGTGTAGCCATGTGTTACTGGTGCTCACTTGTTGCATTTTGCCTTATTTTAAACTATAAGTTCCTCAGGGCAGGGACTATGTATGTATCTATATACATTACTATGTATATGTACAGCACCTAACACAATGGGGCCTCTGGGTACTAATGTAATAAGTCATAAGAATAGAGCCTTAAGTGCATATATAATAGTTGACAATGTAGAAGCGGAATTAGTTCTTTGGATGCCCAGCACCACAGAACCCTAGACTGAGTATCAGTGATATTATATAATAGGCACCTCCTTCAACTCAAGTCCTATAATGTGAAGATCTGCTGGGTGTTTGTAATATTTTATAATGCTAGATTAAGTCACATGACTAGCAAGTCCAAAGGACTTTTTGACAGAAAAGCTGTGATGGTTACAAGATTGGAAAAATCGTGCACAATGAGTGCTTTGAGAGACCAGCTTGGAAATTATAACTAATTGAAAACTGGCCCGAATTTTCCAAGCACTGTCTGATTTCCAAAAGCATTGTTTTTTATATGTATTATTCCTCAAAAGTTTTATGTATGAGAAAAAAGGAGAGAGAGAATTTTAACAGAGCAGAACATTGCAACTACAAAGCAAAGTTGTATTTTAATTATTCAGTGGAGATTTCAGCAATTTTATGGCTTACTGTTTTAAATTTCAAACAGTCCACTCATTAAAAATGTATTTTGTGTAAGGTATCCTGGCAGTTCAAATGTGAACATGGCCTTGCAATTAAAAAAGTTGTAATGGGTAAAAGTCTTTCAAAAAATAAATAAAATGAAATTGGACACTGAGACCATCTGGTTTGTGCTCAGGAATGTCCTTTAAAGCTGGATATGTTTGTAATATCTTTGAGAAAATCAAGCCTTTGAAGTTAAAGTTTTATAGGGTCCATGTGCACCACACTGTTCTCATTTGCCATAGTTCACTGATAAAGTAGTGGTACACACTAGTGCTGCTACAGTTAAGGATCTGTCAGCCTCTGCATTATAAACTTAATTTCTTAGTGGTTTATAACTCAGTTGTATTAAAGAAAAGAATTTATTCCACATTAAATCTAAGATCTCAGTACAGGGGAAAAAAAAATCTCTCCCCTTTGACTTAGATATTTATTTATTCAGGAGTGTATTAATAGGAGGGTTGTATGTAAGACCCAGGAAGTAATTGTCCTGCTCTGCTCAGCATTGGTGAGGACTCAGCTGGAGTACTGTATTCAGTTTTAGGCACCACTCTTTAAGAAAGATGTGGACAAATTGGAGAAAGTCCAGAGAAAATCAACAAAAATGATGAAAAGTTTAGAAAGTCTGACTCATGAGGAAAAGTTTAAAAAAACCTGGGCATGTTTAGTTTTGAGAAAAGAAGACTGAGGAGGGACCTGATAACAGTTTTTAAATATTTTAAGTGCTGTTATAAAGAGGACAGGGATCAATTGTTCTCCGTGTCCACTGAACATAGGACAAGAAGTATTGGGCTTAATTTTCAGAAAGGAAGATTTAGGTTAGATATTAGGAAAACTGTCCAAATATAAGTTAAGTAAGGAATAGGTTACCTAGGGAGGTTGTAGAATCCCCATTATTGGAGGTTTTTAAGTACAGGTTAGACAAACATCTCAGGGATGGTCAAGGTCCTGCGTCAGCGTGGGGGTTATGACCCAAAAGCGGGTCGCAAGAATGTAGGAAAGGGTCGTGGCTGTCTGGAGCCATCCCATGGGCGGGCGAGAGCCCAGAGCCTTGCCACCCTGGGCTGAAGTCACAGAGGTCACATAAAATCATGGAATCCATTACCTCTGTGACCCATTTGTAGCCTCATAAATTAGACAATCGAATGCAAAGCGGGAAGTTATGGGAGATGAGTGTTCCATGTAGAACTTTCAGTGACGAGTGTGCATTTTAATCACAAAGTGAGTCTTTAGTCAGTGAAATGGATACATTTTAAACCTGTTCTGTTGCAACTGCAAGTACAAGTGATAGCAGGAATTCATCACAGCCTAAGAAGAAAAATAATCATAGGTACGACCCTGTTTACTTAAAGCTTGGGTTTTCATTTATTGAGGACCGAAATGATGAACACAGGCCACAGTGTGTCATCTGCTTGAACTGTTAGCAAATGAAAGCCTAAAACCATCAAAGTTACATAGGCATTTCTAGACAAAGCACTCTAGCTATAAAGACAAGCCTCTTGATTTTTTTAAACAAAAAAGGAAAGATTTGGAAATGTCACAAAAAACACTTGAATGTGTATCTACTATCTGGGAGCAAGCATCGCATGCTTCTTACCTTTTTGTGCACTGCATTGTGAAATGTAAAAAAGCTCACACGGTCACTGAGAAGTTAATTTTACCTTCTGCTATTGACATGTGCACTGAATTATTGGGTGAGTCGGCTGCAAAAAAATTAAAAACAATCCCTCTCTCCAGTGATACAATACAGAGAAGAATCTGCGATATCTTAGAAGACCTCAAACTGCAAACAGCTGATAGTCTTTCAGTACGTGACTGTTTACAGACTGATACAGAGTGCGATTTGATACATATCTTGCTGGTTTTTGTGAGGCACATGTGGGAAAGTGATTTTCAAGAATCATAGAATCGTAGGATGGGAAGGGACCTCGAGAGTCCAGTCCCCTACACACAAGGCAGTACTAAGTATTATCTAGACCATCCCTGACAGGTGTTTGTCTAACCCGCTCTTAAAAATCCCCAATCATGGAGATTCCACAAGCTCCCAAGGCTATTTGTTCCAGTGCCTAATCACCCTGACAGCTAGGAAGTTTTTCCTAATCTCCAACCTAAGCCATTTTGCTGCAATTTAAGCCCATTGCTTCTTGTCCTATCCTCAGAGACTAAGGAGAACAATTTTTCTCCCTTTTCCTTGTAACAACCTTTTATGTACTTGAAAACTGTTATCATGTCCCTTCTCAGTCTACTCTTCTCTAGACTAAACAAACCCATTTTTTTTAGTCATCCCTTGTAGGTAATGTTTTCTAGACCGTCAAATCATTTTTGTTGCTATTCTCTGGACTTCCTCTAATTTGTCCACATCTTTCCTGAAATGTGGCGCCCAGAACTAGACATAATATTCCAGTTGAGGCCTTATCAGTGCAGAGTAGAGCGGAAGAATTACTTCTCGTGTCTTGCTTACAACACTCCTGCTAATACATCCCAGAACGATGTTTGCTTTTTTTGCAACAGTGCTACACTGTTGACTCATATTTAACTTGTCATCCACTATGACCACCAGATTGTTTCTGCAGTACTCTTTCCTAGGCAGTCATTTCCCATTTTGTATGTGTGGAACTGATTGTTCCTTCCTAAGTGGAATATTTTGCCTTTGTCCTTTATTGAATTTCATCCTATTTACTTCAGACCATTTCTCCAGTTTGTCCAGATCATTTTGAGTTTTACATTTATCCTCTAAAGCACTTGCAACCCCTCCCAGCTTGGTATTGTCTGCAAACTTTATAAGTGTACTGTCTATGACATTATCTAAATCATGGATGAAGATATTGAACAGACCCAGACCCAGAACTGATCCCTATGGGACCCCACTTGATATGCCCTTCCAGCTTGACTTTGAACCATTCATAACTACTCTCTGGGAATGGTTTTCCAACCAGTTCTGCACCCACCTTATAGCTCCATCTAGGTTGCATTTCCCTAGTTTGTTTATGAGAAGGTCATGTGAGACAGTATCACAAGCCTTACTAAAGTCAAGATATACCACATCTACTGCTTCCCCCCATCCACAAAGCTAGTTACCCTATCCAGTACTTGTTTAGTGTGGATTTGCCTACTTCTACTACTGCTGCTGATATATTTGTTGCATTGGATGATTACTTGGAGTCGGTGGGATTGAGCTGGTCGAAGTGTATTGGTGTTACAACTGATGGAGCTGCTTCAAAGACAGGGAAACATTCAGAAGTTATTCAGATAATCTTTTTGAAAGAACCCAGTGCAATGTGGAACCACTGTTTCCTGCACAGGGAGGCATTATCAGCTAAAGACATGGTACCTGAGCGTCACAAAACTCTTAAAGATGTTGTCAAAATTGTGAATTACATCAAACAATATGCCAAGAATTCATGATGCTTTCAAGTTTTCTGTCAGGAAATGGGCAGTGCACATTACATCTGCTTTACGATGCTGAGGTTCGCTGGATGTCCCATGGCAAAGTGTTGTCTCGTGAATTTGAACTTAAAAGTGAGTTGGCAGCTTTTTTTTTTTTTTTTTTGGAAGAAAAAAAAATCTCACCTGGCAAAGCACTTCAGTAATGACACATGGCTTCCTCATGTTGCATATATGGCAGATATATTTGATTATCCAAATTATTTGAATCCATCTTCACACGGAAGAGGGCACGATCGCTTTGAGCAAACTGATAAAATTGTTGCATTAAAAAAAAACTTTCTCTGGTGAACAAACATGTTTCAAATAATAGAATGGACATGTTTCGTAATGAGTGTCTAGAAACAAAAAATTGGAAAGATTCTGCTAGCCAGGAAGCACTGAAGAAAACAATCAGTAATCATTTAACTAAATTACACAAAAGATTCTGAGATTACTTTCCAGACAAAGAACTCAAGGGAAAAGAATGGATACTAATGGATACTATCCAAATGGATCTATTTGGAGTTGTGTTGGAAAATGTTAGTCTACTATGGAGGAAGAATCTCAGCTGGTCGAGTTATCTTGTGATCGCAGTCTACAGAGAAAATATACTGAAATGAGCCTTCCCCAGTTTTGGTGCAGTGTTGCTGTTGGAATATCCTGCTCTTGCTTGCCAGGCTATTATAGTAATTTTGCCTGTCAGTATAACATACTTGTGAGAAACTGAATTCTCTGCCCTGACTCAACTGAAGAACAAAAGCAGAAAGAGACTGGATGTTGAACATGACCTTTGGATTGTGCTGACTAAAATTACACCAAACTTTGATTAAACTCATCAAAGAGCATAGAATCATAGAATATCAGGGTTGGAAGGGACCTCAGGAGGTCATCTAGTCCAACCCCCTGCTCAAAGCAGGACCAATCCCCAACTAAATCATCCCAGCCAAGGCTTTGGCAAGACTGACCTAAAAAACTTCTAAGGAAGGAGATTCCACCACCTCCGAAGGTAACGCATTCCAGTGTTTCACCACCTCCTAGTGAAAAAGTTTTTCCTAATATCCAGCCTAAACCTCCCCCACTGCAACTTGAGACCATTACTCCTTGTTCTGTCATCTGCTACCACTGAGAACAATCTAGAGCCATCCTCTTTGGACCCCCCTTTCAGGTAGTTGAAAGCAGCTATCAAATCCCCTCTCATTCTTCTCTTCCGCACACTAAACAATCCCAGTTCCCTCAGCCTCTCCTCATAAGTCATGTGTTCCAGTTCCCTAATCATTTTTGTTGCCCTCTGCTGGACTCTTTCCAATTTTTCCACATCCTTCTTGTAGTTTGGGGCCCAAAACTGGACACAGTACTCCAGATGAGGCCTCACCAATGTCAAATAGAGGGGAACGATCACGTCCCTCGATCTGCTGGCAATGCCCCTACGTATACATCCCAAAATGCCATTGGCCTTCTTGGCAACAAGGGCACACTGTTGACTCATATCCAGCTTCTTGTCCACTGTAACCCCTAGGTTCTTTTCTGCAGAACTGCTGCCGAGCCATTTGGTCCCTAGTCTGTAGCGGTGCATGGGATTCTTTCGTCCTAAGTGCAGGACTCTGCACTTGTCCTTGTTGAACCTCATCAGATTTCTTTTGGCCCAATCCTCTAATTTGTCTAAGGCAGCAAGCTCGGGTTTCTCATTAAATGGAACCTAGGATTTATTATACTGTTGTTAATCTGTTCCTGTTGTTGATTTCTGCCTTTAATTTTGACTGTTGATCTTCTTTAACTTATTACTATTGTTGTTATTACATGTAGTGGGTAAAAAGTATTTTGGGGCCAAAATACTCATGTGTTTTCTACTTAAGCTATTTATTGGGTCGGGATTGGCCACAAGTGTTTACAAATGGGTCCTGGTCCAAAAAAGGTTGAAAACCATTGGACTAGATGACCTGTCAAGATCTCTTCCAGCCCTAGATTTCTATGATCAAATTAATAAAATTACAGGGAAACAAGAGAGGCTTTACAAGATCTTCATTATCAAAACTCAAAAGAAATAAAAACAAGAAGGGCCTTGTTTTTGGAAGGGGTTTTTTATTTATATTACTGTAGCACCTAGGAGCTTTAGTCATTGACCAGGAACCCGTTGTGCTTGGTGCTGACTAGTTTATGGTATTAGGAGTCCACTGAAACACCTATGGGACAAAAAAAGAGAACGGAAAGAAATAAGCAGTTCAAAGTTAAACACAAATGGTACATCTACTCACATAGGTTTTGGCATAGAAAGTAATAGACATACAAGGGTCTGATTCTCACTCACAGTAGGGTTCTTTTACACTACTCTGGCAATGTAAAAGGGCCTAAGTATAAATGAGAACCAGGCTCATAAATATTCTATTTTTCATCAGTTACCCAATACCCATACCAAATAAAGCATGTTTGTGTCACACTTGGGAATGAAATCTGGGTTCCCAGACCTAGACAATGCTGCCCCTAAGTGTGACATGGCTTTTTTTCATTCTGTGATCTCTAGCTTGAGGCTTCAAGACCCAAAGCTCAGCAAACAAGCTGTCTGTCCAGTTTTATTTTGCAAAGCTGGTTAAAATCCATTATCAGTGTTTTAATAACACAGCCAGGCTCCATATATTTAGATGTGAATATTTTTTGCTATGTTTTGTCTGAGATGGAGCAGTCAAGAAGACAAAATATTGTCAGTGTAAGTCTATGCATAACATTTTTGTTCTGCTTGTCCTGTGGCACAAAAACACTATTAGCAAAGTACCACCTCTCAGGAATGTGACCCACTGTTAGGAGTGACTGAGGACCATATGCTGGTGCTTATGTGAAACAGAATGTGTAGGAAGGGACTGGAGCCTTTAAACTAAAATTTCTTCATATGTAGACTTAGCTATTTGGCCAGATTCATATTTGTATGACCCTCATCTCAAAAGAAAGTTCATGTGTCAGATACTTCAAATGGTTGCTCTTAAATAGAAGTGTGCATTTGAAATAGTTCCCTTTCCTCCCCCTACTTCCAGCCAATCTCATTGATTCCAGCACTGATACCCTCTTACTGCTGGTTCTGGAGCTCACCACTGGTCCCTCCATCTACTTCTATTAGTTGCTCAACCTGCCTCCCACCACCCCTCCTGTATCTAAGATTCCTATATATCAGCCAGGAGTCAACAAAGCGGGGGTGGGGGGGAGGATGAATTTATCACTTCCCTACTTATCGGTGCTGTGACAGCTTCCACTCAGACGTCCTGTGTGTTTGGATTTATAGCCCAAATGTAATACAGTTTTTTTGCATTTATAGTTATTCTTTCCAATATGCAGCATTAGTGGTATGATTTTGCACCTCTTTATTGTCCTCATATTTCTTCTCTGCTTAAAATAAAATGATTTCTCGTGCTCTTCCCTCCTCCTCCTCCACTACCAGCTTCTTAAATGATTGAAAACTGGTGGTTCCTTTAACATATCATATATCTTCCAGCCCCTGTCACACCACGAGGGCATCTTACTTCGGAGAAGACAACAGACTTGATTACTACTTCATTTCTCAGGAGGTGTTTGACAATATGTTGAACATGGTAAGAATTGGACTTGTGTCTTGGTAGGCCTAAACCTGTAGTATCAGTGAGTTCACTGGATCTCACTGAAACAAAAAGTTTCTAAAGGCCTGATTTCTGAAAAAATGAGATGTGTGCACAATTACATGACTAATATGCATGTCCAGTAAGCACAGTTTCATGTGCAAATTAGGTATTTATTTGTGCAAATGGTCAGCTAGACTGTCTCTTACTGTGTTTAGCTACAGTACCTTTTACAGTGGGGCACATAGATCAGTTGGAGTCTTTAGGTACTATTGTAATATTAATAAATAATAGGTCATTTGCATATGTGAATACCAAGTGTGTGTGTGTGTGTGTTGGGGGGTGGGGAGGATAGGGGTGCTAGAAAGCCAAAACGAGGCTTGTGGATAGGGTCCTACCATGTTTCTCAATGTTCTAGGAGCCCTATGGGGAGCACAGGATTTAAAAGATAGCAGATTGACCCTGGAGACATTGTACCTGCTTCTCTTCTCTCTCTAGACAGAATGTCTCCAGCTACTGCTTCTGGTGCATATCTTTACTCCCAATGCAGTTTGGGTGCAAAAAGCCCAATTATAGTACTTTATTGGTAGATACACAAGGCCTACACATTCATAAGCCATTGAACTGATGTTTAGTGTTTACCTCTCAATGACAGTGTGGTTTAATTTCCAAAGAATATCTTTGGACACAAAGTACTGGGCACCAAAGTTTTTTTTTGCCAAGTTTCACTGTTGAAATTTATTTCCCAAGTATATGTTCCCCTTGCAGGTTTGCTTTGTGTACCCACTTTCCTCTTTGGTATCTTCTCTTTTATCCAGTGCTGCCATTCATTTTGAGGCACTGTCAAAGGAAGATGCCTCTTGCTTTAGATCTTGTGCTTCTTTGCAGGGTGAATGAATAACCAATGTAAAGTTGTAATCCATCAGCTGCTTGTTTTCAATGAGCTGATGTTTTATTATTCCCAAACAATGTACAGCCTGCACCCTTGAGGCCTGTTCTTTGCTGCTCTCTGCAAGTTGTGCACCCCAGGTGGCCTTGTTATCACTGATGATTTAGGCTTTGTGGAGCTGTGTACTAATGGTAACCAAGTCTAGAACAATAATTTTTACTGTGCTTCTGTAGGAAAGCTGTTTTCATTACAATCTTTCCATTGTCATGACACATCACCATTTTAATTTCAGGGGAAATTTATTGCAACCTATAAATATAGCAGCCACTACTACGGATTAGGAAGAGATACTGTAGAATCCATTGCCAGAGAGGGACTGGCAAGCTGTGTTCATTTGGAAATAGAGGTAGGCGTTACTATTACTTAACCATTATAACATCATCGAAAAACAAAACATGGAAACGTGTTCATTATCAATCCAAAAGAATAACATTTACCTTTGTAGTTTCTGCTCTAATTAAATAATTCTCATTATGAGAATTCCTCTCATGTGAGAGGAAGGATGATGTAGTGGTCAGGGCACTAAGGTAGGACTTGGGAGACCCAGGTTCAATTCCCTGCTCTGCTACAGACTTCCTGAGTGACCTTGGGCAGGTTACTGGGCCTAGATGCACAAAAGGAGTTAGATGTTGCTAAGCTGAGCATCAAAACCCCCAACATTTGGGAGTCTAGAAAATCATAGAAACATACTGCGATTCACGAACCCTGAGTTAGGTGCCTAGGCTCCCCATACAATGAATGGGGAGAGATAGGGGCCTTAAAATGCTATTCACAAAAGCTAGCTTGCCAGGCAGGGAAACACCTAAGCTAGCCAGAGGAAGATGACCAGAGGGATGTGTGCTAAGTCCCTCAAGGAGATAGGTGTCTAAGATCAGGCTGCAGGGAGGTGCCATCTCTGCTAGCAAGTCACAGATGGGATACCCCTCCCTTATAACTTGTAGCCCAGTGGTTAGGGTACTCATCTGGGATGTGGGAGATGCCTGCTTCAAGTTGTCCCTCCCAGGTGGGTTTGAACTGAGATCCACCACCTCTCGGGTAACTGCTGTAACCACTGGCTATGGGATATTCTGTTATGGGGCTCCCTCATTCTCTCTTGTTGAAGCTTTTCCACTGTGAATAAATAACTAAAGAGTCATTGGAGTAGGATGAGTGGAGCCTGGGTGAGTGCTCTAACCACTGGACTATAGAGTCATTCTCATGCTTGTGCTCGCTTGCGCTCTCTCTCTCTGACCCACATGACTCTTTAATTATTGATCCACAGTAAGACAGCTTCAACAGGAGAGATTGAGACAGCCCCACAACAGAATACCCCATAACTCAGTGGTTAGAGCTCTCACCTGAGAGGTGGTAGATCTCAGTTCAAATCCCTTCTTCCTCTCAGGTGGAGGAAGGACTTGAACCAGGCATCTCCCAGATGAGTACTCTAAGCACTGGGATAAAAAAGTTATGCCCTCTCTGGTGGTTTTGTGTCAATTTGCCTGAGGGGCCCAATCTGGTAGGCTGCCTCTGAGCACACCTTCCGAATCAGGCCCCGCCTGTGGTTTGGCAGCCGAACATCTTTCTTCTCCTGGTTTGTAGATTGCTCTGGGACTTGTGGGAGGCAGCAGTGCACATGCACAGAGACAGAAACATTGGTGCCTAGCGAACTTTTTATTGCAAAAATATAGGTGCCGAGTAAATTTAGGTGCCTACAAGATTCAGTGGGAGTAGTTTATGTGCATTATTATTAATCATTTATATATTGCCAGAAATGTACAAGCCACTGTATAGCGATAGCTCTGTATCAAAGGGCCAACAATTAAATGGTCTGATCTTGCAATCTGAGTGCCTATTTTGAGGTATTAGCATATTCAACTCCCATTGACTTTAACAGGCATTGAGGATGCTCAGCTTCTCACAGGCTAGGACCCTAAATTCACAAGTGAAGACAAACTGGACATGACACAGTGGGATGTGTCTCATAAAGCTTGACTGCTTCTCAAAATAGGTGTATTACTAAATGATGGAGAAGTTAGGGCCTGTATATGAATAGGGAAGTTACTTTGTCTTTATTGGATATTATCAACAGCAATATCATAAACATCTAGTTAAGAAATATCTCTGGTGCCAGAGTTCTAAAGCGTGTAATAATTATGCAGCAGTCTGCATTGCTGTGGCCTCTACCTGTTGATGACAAACCATAATGGTGAGTTATGCATCTGAAGCAGAAAGGCTTCAAGTTCATTATCATCTCCTAAGCCCCTAACAAAAGTGATTCATGCCTATTAAAAGAACACTTTAATTATGGTTCATGAGCTGAGGCTAAACATTTGAGCCATTTAATACCCTTTAATCTATCACCTCTGCACTGTTAGGAGGTGGGATTTGTCCCCTTTGTAATAACTATATTTCTAGTCAGTGAAGTACCTGTTGCATTCTGCAACACAGTGAGGGGAGATGTTCCAGGGCACTTTCAGGACCCATCCCTTGTTTACGTGGCCATTGGTGCATACAGTTACCCCATTTGAACATAAAATTGCAGTGGCTGCATGTGCACATTAGGTGTACAATTTAAGTTTCAATCCTATTTTTCAGATACGTCTTCAGTTTTAAGTTTTGGTTGGCCCCCACACAGACTCCATCCCCACCCCTCATTTTAGTGATGTATCATTTTTGGTTTTTGATTTGTTTTACACTTGAAGGCACATTTTGTTGCTTTTGTAGACAGAGCTTATTGCAAACACGAGGGGTTCCTTGCATCTCTCTATTCCCACCACTTTGTGGGCCACCCTCCGATTCCTTTTTATTTCAGGGGCATATGTAAGTAAGGTCAGGTCTACGCTATATGCTTACTTCGGTATAACTAGGTCACTCAGGGGTGTGAAAAATCCACACTCCTGAGCGACACACTAAACTGACCTCAACCCAGTGGTATGTTGGCTGGATGCTGCAAATTATGATGCTGTCGGGAGAGAGTGTCTTCAGCAGACGCTACAACTGTGCAGCTGCATCAGTGCAGCTGTACCAAACCAAGCTTGTAATGTAGACCTGCCCTAAGTGTAGGTATGTAAGACCCTCATCCCGCAAATACTTTTGTACTTGAACAGTGTCATTGAAGTCAGTAGAACTGTTCTCATGCTTGAAGTTAATCATGTTCAGGTTTATAGGATTGGAGGCCTAAGGTACTCACTCAGGACTCATTTTTGCTGGTTAGGCCTAGCCGTAGATTGGATGGGATGGAGCTATATAGCTCTGTCTTCTCTCCTTTGCCTTTGGGCATTTGTATATCCCAGATGGTTGTGGGGGAAGTCAGGATGGAGCAGCCCATATGGTACCCAGAGCAGACAGCTGCAGTTTTGTCTGGCCCTCACATATTAGCCTTCCTCCCCTCACCATTATATAGCCACATATGCAGAATTTGGACTCAAACAGAGAAGCCAGTTGATCTGTGCCAAGTGCTTTAGGATCCTGTATAAATGTCACATACTGTATTTTTTATTTCTTTATGCTATTCAGGTATGTTTAGTGCGGATGTAGACTTCCCCCTTTCTCAGAATATCATGGTTTGGTACAAGAGATGCCGTCAAAAATTCAAAAGCAGTTCGCTTACCATCATAAACTACTGTGGTTTAATAAACCCTCATTCTCCAAAAGTTATCAGGCTGCTCAGCATCAGTTAGAAACACATTCTGATTGAGAAGAAGATTCTGATGTGGTTCATTGTAAAAATGAAAGGGCCAAATTCAGTGGTGGTGAAAGTGACATGTGGGGTATAAATTGGTCAGAAAATGGTTGTAAGAAATACAGTAGTATGACTTCTGACATGCAAAATAAGGGGGGGACAAAGGATAGGGCCTAACAGGAAAAACAGTTACTAGGCAGGTATATGAAAGCAAGGTGCTTTAAATCACCAATGAACTGTAGGGTTCCTGGGAGTTGTACTCACTCACTCCAAGATGAATTCGATGCCAGATTTTGAAGACCATAGACTTAAATAACTTACCAACATTGCTAAATATGATGGTTTGTAATAAGTAAGGGGTCATCATGAACACAGCATGTCAGTAAGTAGTCACTGAGTTTCAGGAATAAAACATTATTGGGTGCTTTCTGTCTAATCTTAAAGGGTGTGCAAAGTTTGAAAAATACCTACTTTGAACCTCGATATATCCTGTTAGTACCAATGAACAAAGAAAAATATGAGGGACATCTGCGGAGGAAGGGGCTGTTTAGCAGGCCAGAGATTGAAACTGCAGTCTCCAGAGTGGACATGTATATCAAAATAAATCAGGATTTTCCAGGATACTTTGATGCAGTAATTAACACAGGTGAGTTAACCTCTTTTGTACCAAGAATCTGATTACCCAGGGTGATGGCAACGGATGCCCCCAAACTGCCATGCAGATAAAGTCATCTCTGAAACAAAAACTAGGGAAGGCAAATTGATGCTCAGAGTAGCTGGTTTGAGTCTGCCAGAAATGGAACCCAGCTAGTTCTTATCCAGAGGACATAAAGAACTGCAGATTTGTATCTTTGTCACCTCAAGATTGAATTACTGCATTATGTGCTAGCTACATCTTAAATCCATCAAGAAATTGAACCTGGTGTAGAATCAGCTGCACATTTGTTATGCAGTGTCTTTCATGAGGCTGTTCCACTGAAGTTCCGTGATCTGCCCTAAGTTCCAGATCCTCAAAGGTATTCAGATCCTTTGAGGATCTGGACCTAATTGTCTGTTGGTTTTTGAATGGAGTTCAGTGTGTTGTTTTTGTCCTGTTAATCCCTAAATGGCCTGAGGTCTGGCTGCCTTTTACCCTGTGCCATACTGCCACTGTTGAGGTCCGCAGGGGCATAAAGAGAGGAACTGCTGCAAGGGCCTTCTCTGTGAGGACCCTTCTACTTTGAAACTTGATCACCTCCTTTGGGTAAAATAATTGAATCTGTTGATCTTTCTCAGATGTTTTCTCCCTGTTGTTTAGGGAGTGAGAGAAAATCATGAGGGGAGGGTAGCAAGTAGTGGGACAGGGGATTTTTCCTAGATATTTTTTTTGACTGGCCATTGCTGCGGTGGATTTGGGTCTAGGGTTTAGATGAAATAGCTGGCCTTGTGAATTATTATAATCATATTTTTAACTATTGTTAAGGACACCTGAAGCCAGGGATAGGCAGCCTTACATTTTTAGTGTAAAACAGAAGAAATAAAAGGCAATAAATAAAATTAAATTGAGAAGAACATTTAGGCTGACTTATAGGAGTTTAGAATGTAGCTGAATTTAGGAAATGCTTCTTCACAGTAGTAGGCTGTGGATTATTCTCCCAAGGGAAGTTCCTCAAGTGATGAGGTTTCACCTCATCACTTGAGGAACATTTACAGCTAGACTGGGAATACATTTACCAGAGAATGTATTGTGGAGAAGAAGCCCAAACTGGTAGGGAGATATGCTGGGTGAGCTAACAGGACATTTTCATCTCTGACTTCTGTTATAATTTCGTGCTGGTGCATGGCTGTTCTTTTGTCATACATCCTTTCCCTCCCTCCTTGAAATGTGCAACTGTTTCCTGTAGATGATTATGATGAGGCATACACCCAGCTGAGTCTCCTCATAAAGGAATATCTAGGTATGGTACAGCCTTCAGATTTGGACAGCAGTCGCGTCTTGGACGACAAAATAGTCACAGGTACTGTACATGACTTTCCAACTGTGCCAGTCAGGAACTAACACCAACTTTATTAGGAGAATGTTACTAATTACTTGTCAATTAGAAACCTTTGTGCCCTATCTGTGAGAGAGGTGGCCTCCATGATTACTGGCCTGTGAAAACTCCCCAGGCCTCCCACTGAGTAATGTGCCTCTCTGACTGCCCCTCTCCGAGGAACCGAGTCTGTGATGCTGCTCCTTCCAGTTACTTATAGTTACTTTATATGGCAACTGACTTGGGAGAACAATGTTGGGAAAAGCGCATTGTGTGACCCTAATGTTATATGGAGGCAGGTTATTCCCTAGCGGATAGATATCCACTCATCAGGGAAGGTTTTTAAGGGAGATTCACAACACAAAACATGTCTCCTTGGCTGCCATCTTTGTGCCTATCAGACTAATGAGAAAAAAGAATTGGAGCTCTGAGGCTGAACACTTACATTCCCCCTGGCCTGGTGAACAGGGATATGAATGGGGTCTCTCCAAATCAGGATCCCTCTTGCCATTGGCCAATAACCCCCATCTCCTTTTAACAATAATTCCTGATTGCCGAGTTAGCCTGGGTGATTGACACCTGGGTTAACCTAGCCTGGGTACAGCCACACGGCACAGCCACATCTGAGTTACTTTGTCCTCAGTGGTGCTGCACACTTCTATGTGTGTCGCTAGGGCTTTGGGGGCATATCCCATGATTCTTTGTGCTGCAATAAACTAAGCCTCTTTAGGAGTCTTTCCCAGTGAATTGTGGGAGAACTTGTCTATCGTTTTCGACACACGGGGGAATGGTGGGAAGGCACCGCAGGACTATCAGCACTCGAGTGATATAGCCCGCATTCTCACTGCAAAGTGGGTGGCGTACCAGCCTCAGTGAAAGTGGAACCCAGGCTCTCACCCATACCCCCAGCTGGGCCAGCTAGCTCAGGTATAAAGCACCACTAAATTCAGATGTGTGGACAGCAGGAGACTTAAGGGAGACACCTGGGCTAACTCTGTGGTGAAGACATGCTTAATGGTGAGACGTGCTTCTCCCTAATGACAAGTAAATTATTTAAGAAATCCATCCTTATTCTGGCCCTAGATTCCATTCTGTCTCCTCTATTTGGGCTATACACTCCTGTAGTTAATGGAGCCCTCAGTGGGAACGAGGGAGGGGAGACAGAGAGTTTCTTGACAGGGAGTTGTGTAATAAGGGAGACAAGAAACTTGTTTATGATAGCTCTTTTCTCCAAGAGCTTCCACAGTTCATAGGTTACTTTAAATCCAGTGCTGAAGGAGGGTGACACTTTTCCTAAACAGGGGAAGAGCCAATAGTCGTGACTTTCTGCATGGCTTGCAAGGCTGCAGATAAGAGAATCTGAAGAAAGCGTAAGACTGGCACCAAAGTGTTCATGACAGATAGTGTAAAATTCATCACTTTTTCAGGTCAAGTGGTTTCATATCCTGAAAGAATTAATAAATGTTGATTACTCTGTGGGAAATGAAAAGCCTCAACATGGATTGTAACATATAGATACTACCATGACAGGTAGCTTTCTAAAGAAACCAGTAAATTTAATCTAAATCTGGACTATCTTAATTTTCACTTCTAGAAGTGCCAGTGTTTGTCTGAGGTTAGGGAAGGCTTGTGGGGCTGACTGGATTTTGGAAAAGCAGGTTACCATGTATGCTGTATCTTGTTCTTGCAATCTTGCTGTTAGTTATTTTCTGCTAAAACACTAGGGCAGGTGTTCTCAAACTTCATTGCACCATGACCCCCTTCTGACAACAAAAATTACTCCATGACCCCAGGAAGGGGAACAGAAGCCTGGGCCTGTCTGAGCCCCACTGCCCCAGATGGTGGGGGTTCAGCCCCAGGCAGGGGGCCTGTAACCTGAGCTCCACTGCTGAGGGCTGAAGTGCTCGGGTTTAGGCTTTGACCCTGTGTGGTGGGGGTTGGGCTTCAGCACTGGGCCCCAGCAAGTCTAAGCCAGCCCTGGTGACCCTATTAAAATGGGGTCCCAACCCACAGTTTGAGAACCACTTCACTAGGAACTAGAACTTTCTGGCACAGGAGGGAGCGCAATGTGGAAGGATTACGGACAGAAGAGAATCTTATCTAATTATAATATGTTCTGTCTAAAGCACCTGACATTCCTTTAACAAAATCTTAATATTCTTTCACATTTTGGAATTGTCAATTTGTACTTTGTTGCTAGCCACAGAAATTCCATTAATAGTACTGGGTTTTGGTAATTTTGCTCTCCATAAAGTAACTTTTAAATTGACTATGCATCGTTAAATACACTTAGAGCTTCATTTATAGGAGTTTAAATAAATTTAAATATCTTAGTTCTGGAGAGAGTATCTCTTCTTATGGACTGTGTGAAATAATTCATTTTAAAGAATTTGCCTCAAGGTTGACTTTATTTTGGACATTTTTAGTAAGAGAGTAGAAGGGAGAAGATTGGTTCTCTGATATTATGATAGGTTGTTAATTTTTTTTTTTAATGAGCTGCCATTTGAGATCTTTTGTTCATGTACAGAATAAAGACACTGGGAGAAATCAATAAGCTCTTCTTTTGAAACACTTTTTATAGAAGAAATTACCGTACTCATATGATGATAATGCTTTGCACGTACGTAGCAGCTTTCATCCAAGATGTCGGTGCTTTATAACTATTAGGTAAGCCTCACAACACTCTGGATAGGAATACATACTTCACAACATTTCACAGATGGGACATTGGTGCTGTAGCTGATTATCAGTGGTGCTGAGCACTCAGAATTCCCATTGAAGTTGGTGGGAGTGGTGGGTGCTCAGCATGTCTGTAAATCAGGCTCAGTTAATCATTTGCAGCACCTGGAATAGAACTCAGGAGCCATAACTCCCTTGTTTTAATTACTAGAAATTCCAGCATATGCATATCAGCAACTTGAGCTGGCTAGGCTGAGAGACATTTGGGGAAAGTTGGCATTTATTTATTACATAATTACAAAACCAAACATACACAAAATATGAATATGTGTGTGTAAGATTGTATGTATTTGATTGTCTCCCTCTCCTCCACCCTTCATTTATTACTCTTCTCTTTAGATTGTAGGTACTTTGAGAGAACTACTTTTGTACAGCACCTACTACAATGGAGCCTTTCTCCTGACTGGGTTTTCCAAACACTGCCATAATATAAATATTCGTAAGGGTTTTCTTTAAATTTTAAATTGATATTTAGGGGTAATTTGTTAGCTAAACTGAAGCCCAGCCTCCTTATTTGTGGCTGTAGTTTTGCACCTTCAAATTTTGCTTGAAAAAAGTGAGTTAGTTATATCTCCAGCTATCTGGTTTAGTTGCATTTCTGACTACCTGTAAATCAGGTAGAGGTGCAAGTACTTACATTTGCGCCCAGAGGTGAATTGTATGCACAAAAATTCAGGTGCAAATGATTCTGACAAAAGGAAGGGCAAGTGATTCAAATTCCCTGGCTGTGAGGTAGGTCAAACATAGTCTTTAAACAGCTTAACAGTGGTAACAATGTTTAATAGCTAGCACCTCAGGCAAATAAAATTAAGCAAAGCAACATGCTGTACACCATCAGTGTCCCTCAGTGGTTTCTGTTTTGAGTATTTTTGGGAGCCTACACTTCCCTAGGTATTTTGAGGATGAATTGGTTAATATTTGTAAAGTGTTTTACAAATTACAAAAAGTGCTAAGTATTTTTATTCCATTCCCTGGCATCTATTTCTTAGAACTGAGTGTCTTATTATCTTTTTAACTTTCATTCTTACCACTTACAAACCCAGAACAGTGTGAAAAGGTACCTGGTTATTCTGCAACTGCAGACATGGAGTTTCTTCAACAGGATTTCAACTTCTTGTAAACAGAGTTTAAATTAAGGGTTTTGTTGCAATAATAACTATATCTGTTCCCTACTAGATTCCAGCTCACTGTCTTTTGGAGATCACAAAACTTTAACCAGTGGAGGGACCATTAGAATTGCCCAGTCTTCTGACATCAATGAATTTTCGGACTCTTCAGCCAGAAACTACTCTGTTAGAATCTCAGCCAAACTTGCCGCACAAAAAACACCAGTGGTAAGGGGGAAATGCTCTAATTTTAAACATATAGAATGCTAACCTATGAGTAGGATGTTTATGCTTTGGTCTATCCCTCCAGCCCCCATATCATTTTTACTGCTGTTCTCTGAACTCCTTCCAGTTTGTCAATATTTTCCCAGAGTGGAATGCCCAGAATCAAGCGTACCAAAGGCAGCTGAAAGAAAATGTCATGAGCATCATCATCTGAGGGGGAGATGGGGTAGGGAACTGTGGGCTTAATCTTTTCACACCAGTTTTACACCAGAGTAACTTCATTGATTCTGTTGGAGTTGCTTCTGATTTATGTGGTTTAAGTTGGATGAGGATCAGCTCCTATATACTTCTACAAGAATGCATGGAAACAATCCAAATTCAGGATAAATAATGGATATGCTGCCATGAGATACAAGGAAATTGTCTAACAGGACATCAAGAGCTTTGAACCCGATTCTGCTCCCACTGAAGTCAATGACAAAACTCTCATTCACCTGAGTGGCTGCATGTTTGGCATGGTTGTCACCAGAGATTGAATTCAGACATGTTTCACTGCTGCTTTTTCTTCTTTTTTTGGCCCAGAGACTCAACAGTGTGCTTAAATTTTAAACAACCTTGTGCAATCTAAGCTTCATTTTTTTTATAGGTTGTTCCCTAAAGGCAGACTTTAATTCACTCTCCTTGCAGGCTGTGGTGGAGTTGGTGCTGTCAAGCAGATATTTCTAATGATCCTTTTCAATGACAACGGCAGGGGAAAGAAAAAAACAATGGAAGCTTCAAAATATGTTCCATTCCAGGGCTATGAGGTCATAATGATGAATGATGGTTTGGGCAGGCCTGGCTTGCTAGATAGTTATTGCCACTATCTCTGTATTTATAGCAAGCTATACCTGATTCTGATGTCTAGAGTTTTGATTCTGGATGGAGCAGAGAATCAAAAAAAATCACCGCTATCCAAGACTTAAAAAAAGGCTTTCTTTAGTGGGGAGAAAGGTATGACTGTAAAATGGGCTACCCAGACAGGGAACCCTCCCATCTTTCAGACATCTTAAGCAAAATCCCATGTCTCATGCCATGTAGAGTTAAATAACTGTCATTTCATTTTATGTTTATTTCATCAGAATATATATTAGCTTAAACTGAAGGAGAAGGCTGTGTTTCTCTCACTTCAGCAGCTTTCTGCCGTCATCTGTATCACAGCGATTTATGTCTCTCTCTCTTTATTGCATCTTATATTGACACTTTACATTTTGTCAAGCCAGGGAAATAAGTATTTTATGATGAAGGTGGCTATAATTTAGCCCGGGTTTAAGTTCTTCAGTGGGCTAGAAGGCTTCCTTTATTAGTTTCCATGTTCGTTGCTGGGAATATCTGCCAAGCTATTTACTTGGCCTTCTAAGTGCCCAATATATTTGTTCATGTGTATGATGAGGTTCTGTAGGATCAACTGAAATGTCAGTCAGTAAGTGCTCCAATGTGAAACATGAGTGCAGCTCCAATAATTTTTAATATTAAAGATTGTAAATATGTCTGTTATGAATTTAAAGTAAAATCCTGTTTAATTGTTCCATTTGGAAGAAGAAATGATTCCTTTACTTTTGGCAACAAAAGCATATGGCATGACTGCTACAACTGCATTCCTTGCTTCCTATGTGTAGAATGGCAAAGTGAGAAAGAGCATAAAAAGACTAGCACTGGCAATCCAGGAGCAGGGTAAGAGGAAAGGCTTGCTGACCAGGAAAAGAACCATCATTCTCCATGGCCCTTGCAACTTGTGGGTGCAAAACACATTATACCAATGTTGCACAAGTAGAAATAATTACACGAGTTGCAAGGCAGTACAGAACCAGGCCCTGCAATCCATACAAAAATCAGAAAGAATTGCTTCTTTACAAAGTACATGATTTGTGAAACATCTGTCTGAAATCTGTGTAGGTCTGGACCTAGCTGGAGTAGCAAAAGGGAAGGAAATCACAACAATCTGTGGGTGAATAGGTTCAACAAGGCAATCTGACTCTTTCTTGTGAACCCTTTGCCATCTGGAGAGCCATTCTTGGGATGGGAGTCAGAGTCACCAGATAAATTGTGGTGTGGGGTCTTATTGTACCATTGTGATGCCAAATCAATGTGTGATGATGTCACTATAAAATGACTGTTGTTTTTTTGAGCGTTTTCTTGCCTTACCCACACTGGATTTGTCTGCACTGGGAAATTATATTGTGCTGATGCAGCACATGTTAACTAACACACTGATTCTCCAGTCTGCTAAGGCTACCTTGTGCTAGGTATACAAAGAACCCTGAAAGTGGCCATAGATTTCCAGCAGAGAATTCCCCCTGTGTAGGGGAAATCTCAGCTGGTGTAGAGTTAACACAGGTGGGGTAGCCACCAACCACTCCCCTACCTTTAGAGTGAGAGGACAAGGAAAGCAGCATGTCAGGAGTATGTTGGAGCCAAATTCTACTATACTCCTTCCCAGTGTTTTCCCCAGGAATTGAAATTAAAGGGGGGTGTTTGAATTTAGGGGGGAGGGGGGGAAGGTCAGGGCCGATCAGGGGTGAGACTGTGAGGGTGAAGATGGGCTGTATGGCACCATAGTAAAAACTGAAAAATGTTCCATGACCATTTTATTAGATTTAACTCATGTTTTAAAATCATCACACAAATGGAAGTTGGCTACTCAAGCCTTCTATGAAGCACTACATCTACATCCTTCTTGGTTTCTTGTTATAATTTTGCACAACTCCGTTAATGAACTTCTTGAATGCAATGTGTGTTCATCTTTGGTGGCTTCTCGTGTGTTCAGTACTTCCATTCCTTCAATTGATATGCTCATTAGTTCATTCACATGATCAGGCAGAAGGTGACTTCTTTCAGAACACAAAATTCTATTCAATGATGAAAAAGAACGCTCAGCTGTAGCTGTTGTGACTGGGAGTAACAAGAGATGAATTCCTAGTTCTTTCATCTCAGGAAACATAGCACAAATATCGGGTTGAGCCACTAGTGATGATAAAAAATAAGTTGAAGTCAAATCTTCATTCATCCCTCGTATGGTATTCCACTGTGTGTTCAAATTCTCTATTCTGTCCTGAGCACATGGCAGTCCCATTGCTGGTAGTGCCTCACTCCACTCAACTGTCAGTGTTTTATAGGACAGGGATCTGTAAAAGCTACATAGAGGTTGAATAGAATCTAGAAGTTGCTCTTGTACATTTTTAAGAATCAAGTCTGTGTACCTTTTCAGTTGCCTTTACAAACACTTCTTGTCCTCTTCACTTAAGGATTCAGTATAAATGCCTTCATTAGTCAACTTCTGGACTGAAGTCTTTGCTTCTTCCAGTACTTTTTCAATGGTTAGGTCTCTGATTGATCCAAATGTAGCTTCTATTGCTGGACAAAGATCTACTATGGTTGTAGCAGATGCCTGGATGGCATTGTTTAATGACCCAAGTGGTTTCAACAGTGGACTTACAAGAGAGAGAATGGCAATAGTCTTCTCTGAATGTAGTAGCAAAAGTAATCCACCAGCCTCACTACTTAGATCCATCCCATCTTGGTAGAGACTTTCCAAAGCCAGTAATAACGGCTGGAGTAATTTTAAGACAACAGCCAAGGATCGCTCATGAGAAAGACAGAGGGTGTTCCCAGGTTGGACTAACTTGAACTTCAGTCCCAGTGTATCTTCTGTATTTTCCAAGATATTCAGTCTTTTTGGACGCTTGCTGAAAAAAGAATATAATGAAGACATTAAATTTATAACTTTTTAAATGTCTTTTGAAGAGTCTGCGGCTCGTACTAGCACTAGTTGAAGTAGATGGCCTCTGCAGTGTGTATAGGAGAGATCAGGGTTACACTTTTCTCTGAACAAAGCTTGTACTTCACCATGTCTTCCAGAGAAGTCTGCAGCTCCATCAAATGCACAAGCAGCCATCTGTTTGGGGTCCAATTGACAAGCATTTAACTCTTCTAAGATGTGAGTTGTCACAGATGCAGCCGATGTGCCTTCTATAACTTGAACATCTAGAAATGCATCTACTGGCCTACCACTGACATCCAGATAACATACACAATGACTTAATACTTGATGCCCATTTGCATCGGTGCATTCATCAGCCATGTATGCAAATTTTTTGAATGTGGTGAGAGAGTTCTTCACTTTTTCAACTGTTGAGTCTTTCACTGTTGCACCACGTGCTTCTAGCCAGTCAGTTGAGTTTCTTGCAGAAAGATAGTGAGCATTTGCTGGTCTTGTTCAAAACCAGTGTTCAACTTCAGGATGAACAAGTGACAATGCACTTAACATTGGCCTCCAGTTTGTAGTGTGTGGTATCTCTTGCTTAAATAGAAAGTAGGATGCCACAGCCATGTTTGTTCGCATGAACTGTGTTGTGTCTCCAGCATTCTTAACAGCCTCATGAGCACTCACCGGTGTTGTCCTTGGTCAGTGGAGACTCAGATTTCAGAGCTGCTTTCACATGAGTTCACCTCCCAGGTGGGGGGCAAGAAGGCACCTTGCTCGTTCCTCCAGCTGCTCACTGTTAGCTCTGGCCACTGTTGTTTGTTGTGCCCCCGTTCACTCCATCACTCTGTTGCCAGTAGCCCTGTGCCATCACTTCTGCTGCCACCTGCCACTGTGACCTCTGCGCGTTGGTCTCTTGAGGTTCCACACAGCTCTCAGTGATTTCAGCTGAGCTCTCAGTGGGGGAACCTCGCTGCTAGGGCAGGCTGGGCCGTCTCTGCCACAGAAACACTGCCCCACAGCAGGTCTGAGCACTTAGACCTGATTATCAGTAATTTTAGCTGTAGTGGTCACTTAACAAAACAAAAGACTACCTATGGAGCCTAATCAGCTCTGTCTTTAAACAGTGGAGAGGGGCAGGTCAAATAGTACTTGTGACTCAGGCAGACCATCAAGCAAAACACCCGTCCCCACCCTCTCTCTTGATGCCCTCAATCAGCACAGGCTGAGTACAGTTCTACTGCCCTTTACTCATACAATAAGAATAACAACATTTCATTCCTGCCCCCACCCCCATTCAAGTGATTTGTAACCGAACCCCAGCCAAAATCTATCATTGGGGCAGCACAGCTCTGTTTGCTGGATACCTAGGTAGATTAGGTTTGAATGTAAATACAATCTGGTCCTGCAGCCTTTCCCCCCAGCCCCCAGCTCATCACTAGCTGTCAGGGAGAGCTCATTCAGACTTTGCTTACAAATCATCATTTGAAATTATTAGGTTGGCCAACATCACCGAAATGAATGCACTGACACTGTCATAAAAAACAACAGTTGTATAAGGAAGCTAGTCTATGTTCATACTTTTCAAATCTATTCTACCTTTTCAGATACACATATTTTATCGTGCACATTATGTGCTTTAAAGTGTGTATTAATATTTCAATTTCAATTCAAATTTCCAAACAATCACTAAATTGGCAACACAGCATGTAACTATTCACAAAACTAGGGGGGTGTTGGGGAAATTCATGGGGGGTGTAGGGAAATCCCTGCTCCATCCTTTGCTGGTGAAAGGAACCTTATGCAAGCAGCGTAAATTAAAGTAGGATTATTCTTGTTTTAATTTATACTGGGACTGTGAATCAACCAGCTCCCTGCAGTCACCCCTTTCTGCTACATCCTAGCATAGCTCAGATGTAGTGAAGAATCAGGGCTTCAGTGTAAACCAGGACCGCCATGTTTAAAATCAGGCGTGACTTTAAAGACAAAAGTCCTGTCTACACTGAGTGCTGAGTGATATTTAACACCGTGTTAGTTAACGTGTTATAACACAATGTAATTTCCCAGTATAGCTAAACCTATACACTCAAGAGCCTTAGGCTATGTCTACACTACCACTTTTGTCAGCAAAACTGGTGTTGCTCAGGGGTGTGAAAAAACACCCCCCCCCCCGAGTAACATGAGTTTCACTGGCATAAGTGGTAGTGTGCACAGCACTATGCCGGTGGGAGAGCTTCTCCTGCTGACATAATTACCGCTGCTCATTGGAAGTGGTTTAACTATGTCAATGGGAGTGCTCTCCCCCATTGGCATGGAGCGGCTACACGAGAGATCTTGTAGCGGAACAGCTAGGCCGCTGTAAGGTCTGTAGTGTAAACACAGCCTTAGCCAGAGACAGGAATGTCGTGGCCATTTGTTACCTTTCTGAAGGCCTGTATGTACTTGTAAGTTATTGTAATAAGTTGATCATATTTCTTGCTCAGGAAAAAGCATCTCTGCAGAGACGGCAACGTGCAGCACGTCAGGCGCTGTTGGGGAAGGCTCCTAGTGCATATGCCCAACTTTTTCAAAGGTAACGCGGGCATTTGTATTAGTCACGTCCTTTTCAGCCGAATGGAAAATGTCCATCGTGAACTCCTTCCCCATTGTGTCTGCAAGATGAATGATCAGAAGCTCTTAAAGATCACAAGTCCCATGGGTGACTCTTCTTAAAGCCTTTAAGTCGAATCCTACAGTTAAGCCCTATACATGGAGATAGTTTAAGACCATTTTGGCTCTCAAGTCAGAGGGTGGACTAACAGTGTGAGGCCAACCTGCAGTATATCTGGGACTGTGAATTTATAACACACACAATGACAAGGCTGCCTAGCTCGCAGCAGGGAGCAGTTGGGAGGGTGCAAGAAGCTGGGGCATCTGGATTCCACTTCTGGTGGGCGAGAAGCCCCGAGCTACTTCCGCTGGCTCCCTGCAAGGGGCAGCCCTCCAGGAGCCTACTGGGCAGGGTTCCCAGTAGGGAGCTGCCAACGAAGTTGAGAGACCGGGCTCTCAGCTCCCCACACTGTCCATCTTAGGTCGGTGGATGTTCATCACCTGTGTATATTAGGTCGACTTACATTTCTAGCATAGACATACCCTTAGTCCACTGCTATTTGCTGCCTTTATTTCACTGTGCCTTGCTCATATTTTGGATTCTTTGTTTGGAGAGAAAATAAGACTTTGTTTTGGCAGAGCTGTCAGATAGGTGAAAGAAACTCCTATCACCCTCATTTGGTATTTGCAATTACCAGCCCTGAAGGGACATCTGTGCTCAGTGAAAACAAATTGGATGCAAGAGTAGACAACAGTCCGTTCCATATGGTGATGCAAGAAGTGAAGTCAGGAAATGCCATAAATATGAACGTTTGAGACTCAGAGTTGGACAATGAATCCTGAAATCATAGATATTAGATAGAAAAGAGAACTACAGGGTCATTTAGTCTCTTATGTCAAGTAGTATGTTTACTAGTGCAATATCCAGTCTAGTTTTAAATGTACCTTGAGATTGGCTTTTCACCTTAGAAGGCTCTTCCACAGTTTAATACATCTCCCTATCAGAAAGATTATCATGATATCTACCCTAAATTATCACTATCCAGTTTCGTCCCATTACTCCTAGTTATACGCCTTGTACCACTCAATATAACCCCTCTTCGTTTTTTTATGCATTTCAGAAAATTAGACTGTTACCATGTCTCAACTCTCTATTAGTCAACAATTAGCCAAACTACATATAGTTACATCTTTCCTCATAAGTCTGTTCCTCTGGCCCCCTGGTAAATTTTGGTGTTGTGTTCTAAATTCCCTCCAATCTGTTAACATCTGGTAATTAGGTGCCAGAATTGATCACAATATTCCAGCTGCAACAACGGGTAGCAAAGAAGGCAAAATTACCTCCTGTCTCTGGGACATGATATCTCATTGCCACTGCATATGCAGCTCAAAATTGCATTGGCCTTTTGTGGTCATTTTGTGTGACAGACCCAAGTCTCAGTAGCAGCCATGTCAGTCTGTATCCGCAAAAAGAAAAGGAGGACTTGTGGCACCTTAGAGACTAACAAATTTATTTGAGCATAAGCTTTCGTGAGCTACAGCTCACTTCATCGGATGCATGTAGTGGAAAATACAGTGGGGAGATTTATATACACACAGAACATGAAACAAGAGGTGTTATCAGACACGCTGTAACTAGAGTGATCAGGTAAGGTGAGCTGTTACCAGCAGGAGAGCCGGGGAGGGGGGGAAAAACCTTTTGTAGTGATAATCAAGGTGGGCCATTTCCAGCAGTTGACAAGAATGTCTGAGGAACAGTGGGGGGAGGGGAGGAGAAAAAACATGGGGAAATAGTTTTACTTTGTGTAATGACCCATCCATTCCCAGTCTTTATTCAAGCCTAAATTAATTGTACCCAGTTTGCAAATTAATTCCAATTCAGCAGTCTCTCGTTGGAGTCTGTTTTTGAAGTTGTTTTGTTGAAGAATTTCCACTTTTAGGTCTGTAATCGAGTGACCAAAGAGATTGAAGTGTTCTCCGACTGGTTTTTGAACGTTATAATTCTTGACATCTGATTTGTGTCCATTTATTCTTTTACGTAGAGACTGTCCAGTTTGGCCAATGTACATGGCAGAGGGGCATTGCTGGCACATGATGGCATATATCACATTGGTAGATGTGCAGGTGAACGAGCCTCTGATAGTGTGGCCTATGTGATTAGGCCCTATTTTGGTGTCCCCTGAATAGATATGTGGACACAGTTGGCAACGGGCTTTGTTACAAGGATAGGTTCCTGGGTTAGTGGTTCTGTTGTGTGGTGTGGGGTTGCTGGTGAGTATTTGCTTCAGGTTGGGGGGCTGTCTGTAAGCAAGGACTGGCCTGTCTCCCAAGATCTGTGAAAGTGATGGGTCGTCCTTCAGGATAGGTTGTAGATCCTTGATGATGCGTTGGAGAGGTTTTAGTTGGGGGCTGACTTCCTGTTCATTGTCATCTCTAGGTTTTTTCAGCATGCTGCTTCCTAGGTTTCTCCTCTCTGTGGAGTATCTGTCCACTTATCTGTATCTGTGACTTAGATTATGTTTCCCCAGCGTGTATTTTATTTTGACTTTTTTTGTTTCTACTTGGCTACACAAGTAAAGCCCAAATCACACCTCTCTGAAATTTGATTATAAAAATTTCTCTTGACATCCATCATTTTTCTCTTGTCAGCTTTGTTCTTGTACATTGTCTACTTTCATTTAAAATACAATTCAATACAAATACCCATTCAGGGAAAATGTTTCTTAATCTCAAAGTTCAGTGACTGTGGGAGGGAGCTTCTTACTGTACTCTGTTGTCAAGAAAAAGAGAATTACTGTTTACATCGAAAGCTATCCTTTTTACTGGCAGTGCAGTTGAACTGACTGAGAGAATGCTGGTCCTAGAGTTGTGCTGACATAACTGAAGATGCTAATAGACAAAAGAAAAAAATATACTCAAAAAAGCTATATTAACTCCAAGCTCCATTGAAATGGAAAGTGGAAAACCACTGTTTGCCACAATGGATGAACTTAGTAGGGAAAGAAACTTTGTTCCATTGAGGGCATTGTAAATAATTTGGAACAAAATACATTTATAGCTATAATAAAATACTTGACTGTTTTTAAAAAAGCACAGCTGTCTAATTGGTAAATATACAGAGTATTTGCCATATAGAAATACCAGTGTTTTTATACAATGCTATAAACTACTGAATTGGATATTTTAAGATTTTGGGACATGTCCTTGACCAACATAAATCAAAAGTAGCTCAGTTTAAATCAAAGAAGTTATATTGGTTTTAAAAGTGGTTTAAAGGAAGAATCAGTTCTGTTTTTATTTATTGCAACAGCCAAAGGAATAACTACATAAATTTATATTTTTAAATTGAGATAATTTAAAATCTGACTTCCTTATTTTGTTCCCGTAGCTGTGTGCAGTTGCAACTGAGCTTATTTTGATGTTTAACTACCTGAAACACAGTATGTGGGCACAATTGGGTAGTTTGACATCTAATAATAATATCTAGTTCGTGTCAATGGTGCCTGTGCTATTAAAGGTACAAAATAAGAGGCTGGGGTGAGGTCTAACTGAAATCAGGCCCTTAGCCATTGAATAACTTGTTGATTTCCCCTGAATGCCCCCCGAGGGCCTGGATTCTGTCACATACACATGTGAGTAAAGAAGAGAAGGCATGGCCAAGAAGAGAACTGCAAAGTGTAATTGACAGTGCCACGGTCCTGGCTCCACCCCAACTCAGGGAATTCACACACTTTGCAGTCTCTGCACTGCTTTCCAGGATGGGGCTTAGTGCTAAGGAGGTATGTTCCATGCATTTTAACATAACACACTTGATACACTCTCTTCTGCCTGAATAGCTCATGGTCAGGGCATGAGTATTCCACGCAGGTGGCTGTATGAGAGATTTGCTGGCTTTCCTGTCTGATCATAAGAACATAAGAATGGCCATCTTGGATCAGACCAAAGGTCCATCTAGCCCAGTATCCTGTCTTCCAACAGTGGCCAGGTGCCCCACATTCCCACTGGACGATCGAGATGCTAAAGGAGCACTCAAGGACGATAAGGCCATTGCAGAAAAACTAAATGAATTCCTTGCATCGGTCTTCATGGTTGAGGAGGTGAGGGAGGTTTCCAAACATGAGCCATTCTTTTTAGGTGACAAATCTGAGGAACTGTCCCAGATTGAGGTGTCATTAGAGGAGGTTTCGGAACAAATTGATAAACTAAACAGTATCACCCTGAGCTCTTCCAGCTCAGCCATCCTGGTCTCCGAAGACCATACATGGTCTCTGAGGGCCAGGAGCTCCTTGCACCAAATGCACACAAATGCCACCTGCCCATAGGGCAGGTAATCATACATGCTGCATTGGGTGCAATAAACTGGGTAACCCCCACTCTGTTGCTGGACTTCGTCCTACATTCTCTTTTTACTCCTGAAGCTTGTTCCTTTGTTGTTGTTTTGTTTTTATTAGGGGGTGTGTTTGGCTTTAAGTTTCAAGAAGTTTAGGGAATGTTAAGTGAATGTGCCCCCCTCCCCTCACACTCTCCCTGGAGAATCCCCTCGCTAGCTCCCCTGGTCACTTAGGAGCGGGCTTTTTAAGGCCCTGGTCTTCCTGAGTAGCCCTACCCCTTGTTTAAGGGTTGATGGGTACAGGATACAGGTACAACATAATGTTGCTTTGCCACATTATTCTGTGCCCATTTGGGGGCAGAAAGGAAGAAGCAGTAACTGTGGCCCCAGGTACATGGGTGCCCTCTTCAGAGTGTCAAAGTGGATGAGGTAATTTCTTTTATTGGACCAGCTTCTGCTGTTCAGAGAGAGATAAGCTTTTGAGCTTACACAGAGCCCTTCTTCAGGTCTGGGAAATGTACTCAGAAGTACTGAAACATACTCAGAAGCTCTGTGGAAGCTCGAAAGCTCCTCTCTGTCCCTAACAGAAGTTCGTCCAATAAAAGATATTACCTCCCCCACCTAGTCTCTCTAATATCCTGGTACCAACATGGCTATGCTTCAGAGTGTGTAATTTAACTTAGCTGACATGTTTTTCTTTCTTATTCAAGCTGCGGCAGCCTGGAGCAACAGAATTTATAAACTCCTGGAATATGAATGTTTCTAATGAAACTGATGACAAAACCTTAATGACAGTCACACACTCAATTGGCAGTGTGAAAAATAAGGGATTTGGCAGGGAGGGGGAAATCCCTGTGAAGCCTTTTAAAACACGTTTCTTTCAATTGTCTGGCTTGTTGTTTTAAGTGTATCTATCAGTAGGGATTTAGCCTTTGAGAATGGGTCACTGATTCTAAATCAAAGCTTTCACTTCAGGGAGCAGAGTCCATTTTCCTGTGGCGGATGAGTCCTTAGACTGTGACCTTCGATCTTAAGTGGTGCATGATGTATCCTCTTCTCAGATTTCTGTTTGAGCTCTCCTAACCTCTGCTGTCAAGCTGCGTGTTTCAGCATTGCATATTGAGTGGAGATATTTGTTAGGAAATGTGTGTGAGTGGAGGGTTGTTTTTTGTTTCTTTGAAATGCCATGACGTTGATTTAGAAGGCTTTTGACAGTCATCAGTGGCTCTGAGAGCCAGCAATGGGATATAGAACCCTTTTTCCTCTATGTAATTGGTTCAGGCCAATAATGACCAAAAGCCGTTACCTGCTGGCAACCATTTGGTGGCCTATGCAATAGGAAATTTTTGGTCTCACTTTAAGGGAGATTTATTTATAAGTAGGATTAATAGGATGAAACTAAGAAAGGGCAAATGAAAGACCAATGGCAGAAAAATCCTGTTTGCAGTGAAACATGTTAGGCTGTAGAATGATTCCCCAAGGAAACTGGTGACAATCCCATCACTGAGACATTTTAAAAAATAAACAGGACAAAGCACTAGAAAACATACAATAGGAAACAGTCCTGCATTGGTAAAGGTTGGTTTCTAGTATCTGTGATTTCTATGGGACAAGGATCTACAAACCACTTCTGCAGTTGACAACATTATTGGCAATCTTAGCAGAAGAGCTGAAGAATGAGGGAACATGCTGAGTTGGGGTGTATCAGCAAGATGGCTGCTGCACCTGTACATAGGATAGATAAAGGGCATCTTTAAGAGCTGTAACTTAATTTTAAATAAAACATTTTAAGAGGGACTTCTCTTATGTTGGAAATTCAGCAGTGCTCTTTGGCACATGACTAATGTTTATATATAAAATGGAGGCAATACTGCAGTTAGCATGGGTTACATTTTGTTAGATGTTATCATGAGTGACTGTGGTAGAAGACATGAAGAAGGAACTCCAGGCCTTGTTAATAACAGACACAAGATGATGAGAAAAATAATGCTGTAGGCAAGACTTTCAAATGGGATCTGTGCTCCTAAATCACTTGAATACTTGTGAAAAGCTCACCCTTAACAGGTATAACCTCTTTTAATAGATCAAAACTATTTTTTTTTATTAAAAATAAATTTGCTTAGCTTACCACTTTGGAATCAGGAGAGCATAGATACAATACTGATTGTCGTTCCAGGAGTCTGTATTTATTGTTGTACCACACAAGTTGTATTACAATGTGGTCTACTAAGAAGAGATGACAGGTTTCAGAGTAACAGCCGTGTTAGTCTGTATTCGCAAAAAGAAAAGGAGTACTTGTGGCACCTTAGAGACTAACCAATTTATTTGAGCATGAGCTCACTTCATCGGATGCATGCCGTGGGAACTGCAGCAGACTTTATTTATACACAGAGAATATGAAAAAATACCTCCTCCCACCCCACTGTCCTGCTGGTAATAGCTTATCTAAAGTGATCATTACCAGCAGGAGAGTGAATTTGTGTGGGGGGGTGGAGGGTGAGAAAACCTGGATTTGTGCTGGAAATGGCCCACCTGATGATCACTTTAGATAAGCTATTACCAGCAGGACAGTGGGGTGGGAGGAGGTATTTTTTCATAGTCTCTGTGTATAAATAAAGTCTGCTGCAGTTCCCACGGCATGCATCCGATGAAGTGAGCTGTAGCTCACGAAAGCTCATGCTCAAATAAATTGGTTAGTCTCTAAGGTGCCACAAGTACTCCTTTTCTTTTTAAGAAGAGATGGGGACTGGGAGTCTGGACTCCTGCTTTCTCTTACTGCTTCAGTTGGTGCCTTGATACGTAACCTTGGGCAAGTCACTTAGGCCAAAATTTTCAAATATGGGCACCTAAGGTTAGGCACCTATATCCATTTAGAGATCTACATTAGTGGCCTGAATTTTAAAGATGCTGTCAGAATTCCCATTAAAATCTAGGAGCTATGGGAAATTTTGGCTTTAACGTCTGTGGCTCACTTTCCCCATCTGTAAAATTGGCATAATACTAACCCAGCTTTATAAAGCACTCTGAGATACTCTGATGAAGGACACTAGATCAGTGTGCTGAACGTAGTGTATTAGAATCATGAATGTATGCTCTGCGTGCTTAACTTTCTTTTTATGTCATTTCAAACATCTTGCAAGTACCCCAGCAGCGATCAGCCCACATGGATTACTGGAGCCAACATCATATACCTCTATGCTCCCAAGTGGAAGTAATGTCACCCTAGACCGGAGTCTGCTCCCTGCTAGCCCAGACACCAGGTGAGTTTAGCTGCTGGATGAACAGATTATTGCTGGACAGGTAGAAAGATAATGCCATAGCGCACAAGACTTGAAATCATTTCCCCAGCTAATGCAGTTGTCTCCTCTGTTACATCAACTGCCTTGCTAAACACATGTTGCAACAATGTAAAACAGAACCTGGGGATGATATTGCATAAGTGCTATAACTTGTGTGGATGACGTAGCTGCAGACTGAAGATTTCATGAGCTTTGTTTTTAAAGGGGCATATTGGAGAAGGGAATGAAAAAAATGAAAAAGGATAGGGAGAAGAATGAAAGAGCCTGGGACTCCATGTAGAGAAACAAAACTAGAGTGATCACTATTTAAACTCATAATTTACCAACAGTTACTGCACAGTGGTATCCAGGAGATCAATGTTTTTAAGAAGATACTGGTGGTGACTGGAATACCATTGGGCCAGGCAGGATGGTGATGGTGGTGATATCCCTGTTTACTCAAATTCTGATCTTGTGAATTGTTTCAGCATCAGCAATCCCTCCAGATCACTCTACGCAACCCTCCCACCCTGTGCTCCATTTGCCCCCTCTCTCATTGTGTCCCTGTGCCTTTGTTATAACCCCTTCTTATGCCCGGACCCTCTCTGTCAAAGATGGCAAAGAGCTAGGGGGGGCGGGGGCAGCTTGATCGTTGTGCACTGAGCTCCCAGCTCCTCCTGCGACTGCCTGGGAAACCTCTGAATGATCCTTTGCTGCTGTTAGGGAGGGGAGATAGGCCTCGGTCTTCTGCTCCAAATAGGAGACAGAGACAGGGAAGTCTAATCTTCATTTTTAGAGAAGGGGAAACTGAGGCACAGCATGGTGAATTAATTTGCCTTTGTCCAGTGAGTCAGTGGTAAAGTCAGGATTAGAATGTATTGTTTCCTGACTGCCAGTCCCATTCTCATTCCAGACAGACCATAGTGCCTTTCCAGGGGTATTTGAAAGAGATCATTTTTTTCTCTGTCTTTTTTACCTTTCTAAAAAAGTAGTGTTAATTAGTTCTTGAAAACTTGCTGTCATAAATATAAAGGGAAGGGTAAACACCTTTAAATCCCTCCTGGCCAGAGGAAAAACCCTTTCACCTGTAAAGAGTTAAGAAGCTAAAATAACCTCGCTGGCACCTGACCAAAATGACCAATGAGGAGACAAGATACTTTCAAAGCTGGAGTGGGGGGGACAAAGGGTTCTCTCTGTCTGTGTTGTTGTTTTTTGCCGGGACCAGAGCAGGAATGCAGGTCAGAACTCCTGTAAAGGGTTAATAAGCAGTCTAGTTAGATATGCATTAGATTCTGTTTTGTTTAAATGGCTGATAAAATAAGTTGTGCTGAATGGAATGTAGATTCCTGTTTTTGTGTCTTTTTGTAACTTAATGTTTTGCCTAGAGGGATTCTCTCTGTTTTGAATCTGATTACCCTGTAAGGTATTTACCAACCTGATTTTACAGAGGTGATTCTTTTACCTTTTCTTTAATTAAAATTCTTCTTTTAAGAACCTAATTGCTTTTTCATTGTTCTTAAGATCCAAGGGTTTGGGTCTGTGTTCACCTCTACCAACTGGTGAGGATTTTTATCAAGTCTTCCCCAGAAAAGGGGGTGTAGGGCTTGGGGGGATTTTGCGGGGGGGGAAGACGTTTCCAAGTGGGCTCTTTCCCTGTTACTTTTGTTAGACGCTTGGTGGTGGCAGCAATAAGGTCCAGGGACAAAAGGTAAAATAGTTCGTACCTTGGGGAAGTTTTAACCTAAGCTGGTAAAAATAAGCGTAGGGGGTTTTTCATGCAGGTCCCCACATCTGTACCCTAGAGTTCAGAGTGGGGAAGGAACCTTGACACTTGTGTACGTAGACAGTGACTTGGTCTGATCTTGAGAGATACAAAACATCCACAATCCCCTTTAAAGGCTATGAAGCTGTTCACTTTATCCCTTGTCCTTTAGGCTGCAGAGTTCTTGCTCTTTTGTGGATAAACTTGCTGGTGAAATACACTGTACTGTTCTGTTCAAATCATAAAGAGCTCATACATTTCCACTATATGCTGTCCAGCCAGCCACTGTAATTACAGAAGTTAATTAACACGCTGTAAAAACGTTGAAATGGTAGGCCTCTGTGGATTAGATTGTACTGTGTGCTTGTACAATATTGGAGCATGCTGAAGGGAACAGAGTGAGTGCATGAGAGAGACTCCATGCATAATAGGTTGCCAAGGGATTATGCATCATCTGTCCACACCAGTAAAAAGAGGCAAAACCTATAACCCAAGTGAGTGTGAAGCTATGATGAGTTGTAAAAGCGTTAAAGCCCTTCACATAAGGGAATAAATGTGTCTTTCCACTCTAGCACAGTTTGGTGTTTTGACTGTAGCAATGTTTTCATTTAACGCTCTTAATAACACAGTGGGAAAACAACTCTGAGGAGAGAGAAAACAAACTGCTAATCTAATTCATTTTCTGTGCATGCATCAGGCCTACTGCAAAATAGACAGTCATGCTGTCAAATCCTTTTGCAAGGAAAAATAATGAAGGCTTGGCTGAAAGTTGTTCATAGGCATGATGGTAATGTCTTGTATAGACTCCCTCTAGCGCTTTTGTAAAACATCACTTCAGAGACTTAATGCTAAAACCTGTGGTGGGTTTTTTGGGTTCGCGTATTGAGGTGAATTAATATTCTTTTATTTTCAATTCCATGCTTCCAACATTTGGGATGGCAGAAGCAGTAAAATGAAAAACCGCATGGGGTAAGAGTATGGTCCAAATGTGAATTACTGGCCTGTGGGTGTAGCAAACAGAGCACTGTCTCCTGACCTCTGGGATTTGGGCCAGCTAATGAGTTGGAGAACTCATTAGGCAACGTCCCAAATCAGACGCGTCATTCATCACATTCATCAGTTACTGTCCTAGTTTGAGCTGTTATGGAAACCAAACCAACTGTTATCCCTAAAAGCAGGAGGCCTGCAGGCCACTGACACTTGGTGTGGTGATGCTCAGTTCTGTAGCTGGTCTGTGAATAAAAAACAGGAATTCCATGGTTCTACTCCAAGGGCCAGCCCAAAACACATGTCTAGTGCGTGGCTCCACAGGGACCTGCATTCTTTCAACACACCTATTCTTCTTTTCTTCTCTACCTTGTAAGGTGAACTTCAGGGCCCAACCCTCCATCGTCCCACAGAAGAAAGCCCCATAAGCCACACTTCCTAGGACTTCTGATATTCTCTGCCGGTTACTAATCTCTCCCCTCATAAATGTGCTGTGTGGGTTTCAGTCAGAGGATCCACTTATGTTCACCCAGGGGCATAAACAAGTTTGGTTGTTACTGGTCTTTTAGCCAGTGCAGAGGTGGAGCCAGATGCTTAGCTGGTGTAGATCAATGCAGCTCCATTGACTTCAATGGAGCTATGTTGATTTACACCAGCTGAGGGTCTGACCCAGAATATTAATTAATTAATGAAAGTCCCATCACCATCATACAACATGCAATGGAAAACACTGATCTGCTGCAATGCCATGTGTTGACATGGAATTATGTATATTCGAGTTGAGAATTTGTTTTGGAGTCCAGTACAGATACATACAGTACAGTGAGCATACCTATGAGACCGCATTACAGTCCAGTGCTTTAATCCTCAATTTATTTCTTTTTGATATATTAGTTATATGCACTATGATCTCATTATTCCACTTTATTGTCCTTTTTTGAGCATGTTGTTTTCTGTGCTTTTCACTTTAACAGAGTCATGGGGTGGGGAATTTGTCTTGGTGGAAGGAAAAGAGGAGAAAAGTAATTCCGAAGAAAAGCCTAAAAAGAAAAGGAGTACTTGTGGCACCTTAGAGACAAACCAATTTATTTGAGCATAAGCTTTCATGAGCTACAGCTCACTTCATCGGATGCATACTGTGGAAAGTGTAGAAGATCTTTTTATATACACACAAAGCATGAAAAAATACCTCCTCCCACCCCACTCTCCTGCTGGTAATAGCTTATCTAAAGTGATCGCTCTCCTTACAATGTGTATGATAATCAAGTTGGGCCATAGCCTGGCCATCCCGACCTAACTATATGCACTAATTATTTTCCCAGTGCCCCTATGGTGAGGGGTTGAAGATGTGCTAGATGATCAGAACTGATTTACAGAATGCTTGGCCAGAGATAGTGCCCGGGAGAGATATTTCAAAGGTACAAATGGCAGTTGAAAGTCCATAAGTTGACAAGCACTCAGATTCTGTGATGGCAGGGACCATATAACCCCTGCTTGCCCCACCCAATTCACTGGAATTTGTTTTTCATGCCGAGGAACTTTTCAGGAGTCCTGTAGTATATGATTGTTTATTTTTATGACATTTATGCTGAGAAGCCCAATCAAGGATCAGGATCCTTTGTGCACAGCCCGTATCAGACTTATCAGCAGAGCCGCTGATACAGACTTATTACAACTCACCGGGTGTAAGGGATGAGTTAACAGAAAGACATCAACGTTTTTTTTCTGGTCGTTAGTTATATACCTTGTGTCCCAAATGCCCCATTATCATCCATCGCTCTTCAGGAACACAGGGTAAGACAACTCAGAATTGCCTGTTATTGCACTGGATTGATTCACATTGTGTTCAGATGTGACGTGTTCATGTATACTATATGGAGATGGACACAGGATTAAATTCCAACCTGAATGCAATTTATTTGTAGTTTCTGTTAGGAGACAGATGCAGGGCTAGGTTCTAGAATAGCAAAGCAGGGAACTGACCCTTTAGAAACTAGTATTTGCATTGGCACTGACATTTTTGAAAAATCCAAAGCTGCTGGTTATTCTTAGCCTGGATTTACAACTCCCAGTAATTGCTCTGCCACCCTGTAATGATGCCTGGTGGGTGTTATGGGGAGCTAAAATGAGATCACTGCTAGGGTTAATCACAGTGCTTCAGCAGGGCAGTACATGGTGCTGAGCCCTCCCGGTCACATTGACTTCAGCAAGAGATGTGAGTGTTCAGGACTTCTCAGGATCTAATCCTGCTGGGATTGAGGTCAATGGCAGAATCCCCATTGCTGTTCATGGGCCAGGATCAGGCCTGTAGTGAAGATCATTTCCTGGTGTTTTTTCCTGGGCTTTATGCCACTGTTGTATCTCATTATTTTGATTCTTCCCCCCTCATATTTTGAATTTCCTTATTTTTTTTATTTCAAAGGCTCTGCCAGTGCGTAACACTGTCTGCTCCTTTAACCATTCTGCCTTCTCCCCCAAAGACATTCTAATCACAATGTTATCACAAGTAATTGCACTCCACGCAGGAATCATTGGGCTAAATGCTCTGGCCTGGCTTGTGCATTAGATCATCAGAATGGTCCCTTCTGGCTTTAGAATCTACGAATCAATGTTTTCTTTCACACAATAGGCCAGAACAGCTGTTGTGTAAAGATGGACTTTATTAAATGTCTACAATGTCTACTACAGCCTCTTAAAAGTTTCCATGTGATTTCTTATTTAAAATGGGTATTTACTGGTATGAAACATCTTCTTTGGAGTAAATGTGCATCAAAGCATTTTTTTCCTTCAACAAATTCAGTGTTTGTTATAGATGCTGGATTCACATCTTTAGAGATTGAAATCTGGGTAGTCCCAGGACAAGTTACAACCTGGGCACTACCATTGTCATGCTAATCTGTGTCCTGGTTGACCTGCAGGCAAGCTGCCCATTCAGGCCTTGGCCTCTGTTGATTTCCCACAGTAGAGCCAAATGCAGAGATGGCTTTGTGCCACAGAGACCTGCCCACTGATGAGTGAAGTGAGACCACCAACTGCTTCTGTATAGGCTACCCAACAGCCAGGTTATTTATTAGTAGTATTGCAGAGGTGCTTGCTTTCTCCAACACCCATTGTGCTAGGCAATGCACATATGCATGGTCAGAGATGGTCCTTTCCCTGAGGAGTGTACACTCAAAATGGACAAGACAGAGAAGGTGTGGAAGAAAGGAGGTATTATTCATTTCATTTTACAGAAGGGGAATTGAGGCAGAAAGAGACTAAGTGACTGGCCAAAAATCACCTTGGCAGTCTGAGTCAGAGCTGGGAACTGAAACCAGATCTTCTAAATCCCAGTTCTGGGCCTTTACCACAAAACCATCCTTTGATTCTGCCGGGATGTATCATCTAGACAACGCTAAACTTTCCTTATGAGCCTCGCAAATCCTCTATTCAATAAATAGGTCTTTGTAACTTTTGTAAATTCTTCACTTTATCCCAAAATCACTCACCAAGAGACACCGTTTATTATGCTGAACATAGAATTGGCAAACAGGATCTCTTTGAGGTCTAATCCCATCTCTCCAGCTGATTCACTCTGTAGCATGAAGCTCTGCTTTTCTTCCCCTGTCTGTGATTGATTAAATACATTAAAAATTAAAGTGGGTGGTGGCAGTTTTGTTTACTACCTCCAAAGGAGTGTTGTCATGTGTGGAACAAGTGCTGTGTAACTGCTTAGTCTGATGATTTGTTTCAGGCTCCTGATTGACAATATTACTGGTGTCATTGAAGTCATGTTAAACAAACTCACAGGGTCTGGTTTCTATTACCACAAAAGAATAAATCCATTCTCACTCTCAGCTCCAGAGAATCACATGCCACTACTGGGTTATCTATAATGTCCTCGGCTGGTGCATTTTCTACAGAAAGCTTGTCTGCTCGGAGCCCAGTTCCCAATGCTCCATACTCCGAAGAGGCCAATGCAGAACATGAGGATGCTGGAGGAGTCAGCAATGGAATGGAAAGTTTGAAAGGTATGAATTGTTTTCCAAAATCTACTTTTTTGCTGAGCCTTTGTAATAAGGGCATGGTAATTATAGTGTAGGCCAGGGGTACTCAGACTGAGGCTCACAATGTGGTATCTGCGGCTCTTTGCGGTGCATGATATTAACACACTGTGACGTAATTATTAGCCAGTCTAAGCTATTAACCAATCAGGATGCTTTGACTATGTTATTACCCAATTGTAGTTTATAAAATAATAATACTTGATCAGCCATTTTTTGCTTTGACAGTAATATATAAACTAAATATTTCCCCTCTCATAGTGTTTAAAGAGAAATCTAAAGTACTGTAATAAATGAAACAGTGAACTCACATGACTGTGGCTCTTTTGACTAACGATCGCTAATTTGGTTCCTGATCCACTGATATCTGAGTATCATGGTATAAGTATATCCAGATTACAGTGCAATTACATTGTCTCAGCTTCTAATAATACCTGTCTTAAAAACACCAAAGGGTGGTAATAAATGTAGACATGTAGTTAACCTTCCACTTCTATGAATTAGGGGTAGTCACTAGGGCTGGTTGAAAATTTCCTGTTAACTGTTCTTCAACAGAAAATTAAGTTTTTAGCTAAATAAATTTTGTGGAAAATTTCAACTTTTTATTGAAAAACAAAATGCAAAAAATTTCAGTGCAGAAATTTTGCTGTGATGCTTCGTGGGAGTTGTAGTTTGGGTGCTTCATGCCCCCATCCTCCTCTCTGGGCTGAGTTCCCCAGCTGGACTACATCTTCCTTTTCCTTTGACCCCTATAAAATCATTTGAACTAAGGGTCACAGGCTCGGTATAGATCCGTTCTCCACTGGGAAAGTTCCAGCTGAATCACATTGAGATTTCTCAGCTGGTGGAAGTTTTGAAATAATGTCTGCTTGCTCTGTTGCTTGCGAGGGAGTGGGGTACCATGGAGGAAGACCAACGGCGGGATTATATAGTATTGTTCAGTGAGAACAATCTTTATTTCCTTGAAATTGCTTACTAATTTGTTTGTTAATTCTTGCAGACGCTGAACTTTCTAGTGACATGCTTGAAAAAAAACCCAGCAAATCCAAGTCCAGTTCTCCTCGTGTGCCCCAGATTGCAAACCGACCAGGCTCCAACTCCAAACCCGTCCTACCTCCAATCCCATCAGGGCGGAAAAAGACAAACCCTTGATGGTCGACATCAGCTGAGGCATTGTCTTGATCATGCCCATTTCCGCTGTCTAACTTGAACCGGTTTTGATATAATTTCCGCCCCCACACACACAAAGAAAAGTCTCTCAATATTATCTTTCTGAATCCATCTCTGATTAATTCTAAATCATTCTTCTCTTTAAAAAAAGTTATTTATTTATAACTTTATTAAAAAGTACTTTCTGCTTTTCCCAGAGCTAGAAATGATTTCCCCAGATGCTCCCCCACTTGGAAATGTCATAGAATTTCCCTTGAGATCCATGTGAACAGATCTTCCAGAGATATTTTTTCTGTTTCACTGACTTAATTGAGGTGTGGAAGCTTGAAGGCCTCTGATGATAATGTTGCTTCTAGTACAAGACTGCGGAATTAGTTTTTGCTAAGAGGGATTTAATGTGATACTTAGATTTAAGTGAGGAAGGGAAACTACTTAATTCCAAGGCAACCTTTTATAGAAGCTATATCTTTAGAAATGAGAAGTTATTTTTAATATACATGTATATTTAAACAAACAACCCACAAAGGAATCATCAGAAAAAATCCTTAATTAATTTGATTTTGCTAAAATTTTAACTATTTTCTGATTATGCTGAGATCTGTTTTTGCCATATATGATAGAAATGGCATCTCAATATTAAATAAAACTCATACCTTAGCCTTTTTCATTATTAATTTATATTAATATATATTTACTTTGTTATATTTACTGAACAAATAACCTGCTCTGATAAGCTTGCACTGTGGAGCCCTATTGCTGTTTATATAACACCAGTCATCTGCATGGCACTTTGGAAATGCGAGAAGACATGATCTATGATCTGTTATACCAGAGTGGATTAAACTTTGCTTATGGAACTGCTCTGGATTCACCCCCAATGTAACTGATCAGAATTTGGCCATGGTCTATAAAATCTAAATTAGACAGACCAAAAAAGAACAACAGATCATGGCATGTAAGGGATAAACCCAATATCCTGAACTTAATAAATATTACAAAAATACAGTGACGGCTGTAGAAGAACCCAACTTTAAGAAGCTTACTATCTCACGAGCAGCCTCAAGTATCCCCAGACGGCATCTAGCTCTGTGCCATCTCCTTTAGAAGATACATCTCTCCTAAGGAACCAGTTTTTACAGCAGGTTTTGCGTGGACAGAGCCAAAACTCATCAAGCCAGATATGCAAAGGTATCATCATCAAGGCAAGTTACCAAAGGAAGCAGCATCCTTACAGATTGAGCCCACCAGGATCCCATCTTCAGCTAGGTCCTTAAGATGGGCCGGCTGGATGTTCAGCCTATGTCAGTCATTGGTGATCTTATCGCTTTTGGCAACCAAGTGATCGCTGACCATGTTGCAGCATTCCTTGGTAAATGTGCAATTGCTAAGGTGTTTAGACACCTAAAGATGCAGATAGGTGCCTAAAGACATTTTTCAAAAATGCCTACACAAACTACACAGTTTTAGTAGTTGTTAGGTACGTTACCTGTTTAGTAGCATTTGAAAATCCCATTAGGTGTCAATCTGCATCCGTAGGTGCCTAAATACCTTTGAAAATCTGGCCCCTACTGCTATTCCTGCTCCACTGCTGACTTACACGGTAACCTGGGGCATGTCACTTAACTTCTCACGGTGTTATTTTCACTGTTTTACCAATGAGGATAATTATATCACTCTACCTCTCACTATTGCTGTTAGGCTTAATCAATTAATGTCTATAAAGTGCTCTGAGATCCTTGTTTCAGAGCTGTAGCCGTGTTAGTCTGTATCAGCAAAAAAACAAGGAGTACATGTGGCACCTTAGAGACTAACAAATTTATTTGGGCATAAGCTTTCGTGGGCTAAAACCTACTTCATTGGATGCATGCAGTGGAAAATACAGTAGGAAGATATATATATACACACAGAGAACATGAAAACAATGGGTATTGCCATACCAAATGTAACGAGACCAATTAATTAAGGTGGGCTATTATCAGCAGAAGAAAAAAACCCTTTTGTAGTGATAATCAGGATGGCCCATTTCAAACAGTTGACAAGAAGGTGTGAATAACAGTAGGGGGGGAAATTAGCTTGGGGAAATAGTTTTTACTTTGTGTAATGACCCATCCACTCCCAGTCCTCCTTCAAGCCTAATTGAATGGTGTCCAGTTTGCAAATTAATTCCAATTCTGCAGTTTCTCGTTGGAGTCTGTTTTTTTGTTGGAGAATTGCAGCTTTTAGGTCTGAAATTGAGTGATCGTTGTGTGATAGTTACTATTATATAATGTTATAATTAACAAAAGAGAAACATACCCTGAGAACACAGAGTTCTGTAGCATCCTTGTTTAAGTAGCTATATGCAGCATATTCTGGAAACACGGATTGTAGGTGCTGAAAGATCTCTCCTTCTCCCGCACCCCATGTCTGTGTATTTTCCCATCAGATTCCCTATGCATAGACTTCTGTCCCTATCCCAGTCTGCCACGTCACAACCTTTCCCCACATTCGGATCCCTCCTAAACACTCCAATACCCACCAAATTGTTCACTTCCATTTAAAAACAACCACTCCACCACCTCCATGTTATTCCTTCCTCTGTGCTAGCCAGGGTGACCTGATCTTCCCTGTGTCTTAGGGTCTGTCTACGCAGCAACTACACACCCGTAGCTGGCCCAGGCCGGCTGACTTGGGCTTGGGTTGCAGGGTTGTTTCATTGTTGGGTAGACTTCTGGGCTCAAGCTGCAGCCCGAACTCTGGGACCCCTCCCACCTCGTAAGGCCCTTGAGCCCAGGCTCCAGCCTGAGCCCAGAAGTCTATGGCAAAGAAATAGCCCCACAGCCCAAGTGCTGCAAACCTGAGTCAGCTGGCACAGGCCAGCCACGGGTGTCTAGTTGCTGTGTAGGCATATTCTTAGAGGACCCAGTCCTGGAAACACTTATGCACATGTGTAACTTTAAGCACATGAGCACCTACTGACTCAATGGGTCTACTCACTTGTAAAGTTATGCACACCCTTAAGTCTTTGTAGGATCGGTGCTCTTGATTTTAATCTCTCCAGCACAGGGATTGTCGTTATTTTGGTGTGTTATCCAGTTCTGAGCACACTGGCATTACTCTTATATCCCAGTTGGCAGCAGAGAGAGGACCCTGGTCCTGCCATCAGCTCTGCATGGGCAAATCTTTGCTGGGTGAAGGCGTAAGTTCGCTCACTTACATTCATATCAGCTGACTGCATTTGTGTGGAAGGAGAATTTCCAGTTTGGCATTAATTCTCTTGGGCCTGCAAACACTTATGAATATGAATAGCACTACTGAGTGCAATGACACCGCTCAAGTGTTTGCAGGCTCAGGGCCTCGGATAGTATGCGAACTCCTGAGTTTAAAAATAATAAAGAGAGATGTTGGTTTCTGCATCTTCATTCAGATTAGCTCAGAAATGTGATGGTGTTAGTTGAACAATATATTCAGTTGCACTCTCACCTCACCAACCTCCTTCATGCACGCACACACACACACACACACTCTCTCCCCTGGCCTTCTCCCACACAGGCTGAGAAGCTGTGGATTCCCAGACCTTTTATGGTTACTGCAGTGCACCTGCAAACAGACTTTCCTTGTTTCTCCCCTCACAATCTTATCAGCCCTTTTGCCCACGGTTATCTTACTTTTTTTTGCTGTCTGTGTTTGTGTGCATAAGAAAACAAAATGGACTGAGAAAAAAAGGCTCTTTGTTCATTCCACACATGGTGGTTGGTGGGGGTAGAGTTTACAGTGGAGAAAAGGCAATAGAAGGGATAGTTTGGTACGGAACAACACAGGTAAGTGTTACATTACTGTGATTCATTGCTGAAACTGGTTTTCAAATACTCACAGAGATGCAGAGCCCCTCAATGGGCTTTTCTTATTGCCCTGGTATCTGGCTGTTCAAAGTTGGCTGCTAATCGATCAGCCTCAAACCCCCCCCCCCCCAGCAGAAAGTTTTCTCCCTTTGTTTCACAGATATTATGGAGCACACATCAGGCAGCAATAGCAATGGGGATATTGCTTTCCCGGAGGTCTAACCTAGTAAGCAAACAGCGCCAGCGACCTTTTAAACATCCTTACTACTATGCGGGCAGCTGGTGTATGGTTTCATGAGCCATGGGAGCAAGGGGTAGGCCGGGTCTCCCAGGATCACAACTGGCATGGCAACATAATCAATGGTTATTTTGCAGTCGGGACAGAAAGTCCCTGCTGGCAACTTTCTGAACAGACCTGTGTTCCTAAAGATGTGCATGTCATGCACCTTTCCCGACCATCCCACATTGACTTTGGTGAAATGTCCTCTGTGATCCACCAGCACTTACCACACTACTGAGAAGGATCCTTTTCAGTTTATATATGCTTTGGCAAGGTGGTCTGGTGCCACAATTGGGATGTGCGTGCCATCTATTGCCCCACTACAGTTAGGGAACCCCAACATGGCAACACCATCCACTATGTCCTGCATGTTGCCCAGAGTCACTACCCTTCTTCGCAGAAGTTGATTAATGGCCCTGCAGACTTGAATCACAACAGCTTCTACGGATTTACCAACTCTGAACTGATTCCCCACTGACCAGTAACAGTCTGGCATTGCAAGCTGCCATAGAGCGATCACCACTTGTTTCTCCACTGTCAAAGCAGCCCTCATTTTAGTATTGCTGCGCTTCAGGGCTGGGGAAAGTTTTGCACAAAGTTCCCGGAATGTGGCCTTCCGCATTGGAAAGTTCTGGAGCCACTGCTCATCATCCCAGAGCTGCATAACGATCCGGTCCCACCAGTCAGTGCTGCTTTCCCAGGGCCAGAAACGGTGCTCAACTGATGTGCGACTGCCACTGGCAACTGATCATTGTTTTGCTCTATGGCTTGCAGCAGGGCTGCTTGTGTGACATTGCAATGTTCCGCATGGCAGCTCCTGTCTCGGCTGTAGAAATACTGCAGGATAAGGTGCAAAGTGTTTGTAATGCTCACAAGAAGAGTGCACAGCTGAGTGGGGTCCGTGCTTATCTGGCTATGGCATCTGCGCCGCTAAAAGACGTGAAAAAGCCTTGGTTTGTTTGCTGTTGATCTCAGGGAGGGAGGAAAGTGCATTATGGGAGGCTAACATCATGTTCCCATTACCACCCGTAAAAATGTTTGGTCCCATGAAGCATTGCAGCCCTACCCAAAATTTTCTTTTGGCTCCTTGCACTGTGGGCTAGCTACCCACAGTGCAGTGCACCGTGCATCAATGCAAGCATTACTAGTTTCAGAATAACAGCCATGTTAGTCTGTATTTGCAAAAAGAAAAGGAGGACTTGTGGCTCCTTAGAGACTAACCAATTTATCTGAGCATAAGCTTTCGTGAGCTACAGCTTACTTCATCGGATGCATACTGTGGAAAGTGTAGAAGATCTTTTTATATACACACAAAGCATGAAAAAATACCTCCCCCCACTCCACTCTCCTGCTGGTAATAGCTTATCTAAAGTGATCACTCTCCTTACAATGTGTATGATAATCAAGTTGGGCAAAACTTGATTATCGTACACATGGTACGGAGAGTAATCCAGACTCCAACAAGAAACTGTTGAATTGGAATTCATTTGCAAATTGGATACAATTAATTTAGGCTTGAATAGAGACTGGGAGTGGCTAAGTCATTATGCAAGGTAACCTATTTCCCCTTGTTTTTTCCTACCTCCCCCCCCCCCAGATGTTCTTGTTAAACCCTGGATTTGTGCTGGAAATGGCCCGCCTTGATTATCATACACATTGTAAGGAGAGCGGTCACTTTAGATAAGCTATTACCAGCAGGAGAGTGGGGTGGGAGGAGGTATTTTTTTCATGCTTTGTGTGTATATAAAAAGATCTTCTACACTTTCCACAGTATGCATCCGATGAAGTGAGCTGTAGCTCACGAAAGCTTATGCTCAAATAAATTGGTTCGTCTCTAAGGTAGCATTACTAGTGAGGACGCACGCCGCCGACACAGTGAGCATGGTGTGGACACACAGGATCAACTTGCTTAAGTTGGAGACTTGATGTCAACGTACATAAAGTCGACTTAACTTTGTAGTGTAGACATGGCTGAAGTCTCTGAGTTTTACAAAGGGCAGTATTACAAGCTGTTTAATTTCCCTTTTTCCCTGCAAGTAAACATTCAGCAGTCACAAGAAAGCCAGTGACCAAGAAGAAATGCTCAAGACTATGGCTTCTTGCTTTGTGAACTCAAGATTCAGCACTTCACAGATAATTTATGTGGTTTTTCACCCAACCTGTGAGATTAAGTATTAGTTTCATTTTACAGATGGGTAAAATGAGAGCTGGAGTGATTTGCCCATCTCACAGAGTGTAGAGTTGAGAATAGAACCCATAAGTCCTGGCTCCCAGTCCCCTATTCTAACCACCAGCCAGTTCTAATGCAGGGGGAGAGATGGGGGAAACTGCCTGTATTATGAGTTATGCGAAGAGAAAACTGTCATGAGGAGCACACAGCGGGTAGGCTCTCAGGTTGCAAATACTTCCAAAAATACAAAGGAAGGAAATTCGTCATGATTTTGGATGATGGTGGGCAAGGAAAAATGGCCTGAAGCTAAGGTGGTGAAAGTTTGTTAGCCATTAAGACAAGGTTCTTGTTTCCATTTGAATAGACTAGCCCCAGTTAGGTGGGTATTGATCAGCAAGCATGATGTAAGACTTAATCCCACAAAGGCCGAGACGTCAGAAAGGATCTATCACAATGGCCTTTACTGGCCCTCTGAGCTTAGAGCTGAGCTGAAACTCAACCTAATTGTGGAGGGTAGTCTCTGAGACATTGTCTAATGTAAGGAATGGAAAGCATCCATAGTTGAAGAGCCTGACCCAGAGCCCATGGAAGTCAGTGGAAATCTTTCCATTGATTGCAATGAGTTTTGGATTAGGTCCATAAATAATAAAATAAGATCTAGACGTTATTCTCTCTTGCAAAGCTACTGGAAATTTTTGAGGGATAGAGGAAAAGCAATTTACAAATGAGCATAAAGGTGGGTAGGATCCATAGTCATCAGTGGTAGTGGAACAGTTTTTATAGTGGGAGGTGCTGAAGGCATAAAGCCTGTATTTGGGTTGTTATTACTACTTCAAACCAGGGGGTGTGGCAGCACCCCCCAGTACCCCTAGTTCCAGCACCGATAGCCATCTAGTCCAACCTGCTGCCCACTTTGTGGTGGCCAAAGGGTGGGATTTTAACTGGCCTGATTCTCCAGCACCTTACACCTTGCAGAGTCTTTTACATCTGTGCAAAGTGGGTGTAAACTGCTTCTACATAGGGGTAAATGACTGCAAGATGCAACACAGCGGAGAAGCAGGCCTTACTCATTCCAAAACATGCGAGACTCCTAGGGGAACAACAGTGTGAACTATAAAGAAAAGGAGGACTTGTGGCACCTTAGAGACTAACCAATTTATTAGAGCATAAGCTTTCGTGAGCTACATCCGATGAAGTGAGCTGTAGCTCACGAAAGCTTATGCTCTAATAAATTGGTTAGTCTCTAAGGTGCCACAAGTCCTCCTTTTCTTTTTGCGAATACAGACTAACACGGCTGCTACTCTGAAACCTGTCAGTGTGAACTATGAAAACCCACCCAGTGGGCTCTTGGCTGGGTATAAAAGCCCAGGTATTTTCATCTCCCTTAAAAAGGCCCAGCAAATCTCAGCTAGTTACCAAAAATGTATTTTTAACACAGCTGCAGTCGTATCAGATACTAACTGCAGGGCTGTTGTTCATTTCTACAATACGGAAAAAGAAAGCACAAAACTGGTTCCAAAAATACCTGTTTAAAGACTATTGTTGCATTCCAGGAGTGGCTAGCTAACTTCTGTTCCCTCAGGAGCTTGTCTAATTGAATGTGCTGCATAATATGCTGTTAATTTGGCAGCTGTCAAAGTGAATTATAATTTTTTTAACAGTAAATGTGGGGGGCTTTTTTGCCGCAAAGAGTATATTTCCTTGGTTACCTTTGATTTGCTTTATTCGCGGGACAGATGAGGAATGGCTGCAGACATAGCGTGGGGATGATTCTGCCCCCCTTGCTCTTCCTGTGGAGTGTTACCTTAGACCCCCGACCCTACAGCCTGACCCACACATGCTGACTTTGGGGCTTTGTGCTGCTCCGGCGTCCGCCCACACAGCTCAGGTTGCAGGATCGGGACCTTAATCTGCAAGTGGTCCTACTGAGCTCAAGGAGTAGGATAGTACTTAGTGGGAGTAAAGGTGCCGGAATTGGGCTTCTTAAGAACACTTGTATTTTAATGCCTATACTCTCATTCCCAGGTGTGATCATTTAGTCCTGCACATGGCTAATTTTACCCACACAAGTAGTCACCGTGACTCCCACGGGGTGCAGATGGATCCTGACACAGGATCAGGGCCCTAATCAATAATACTTAGTGCTTGACAAACAATAGCCAATTAAGGCATGAGCAGGGTCACCAGCAAATCTTATTGGTTGGCCAGAGCCCACTAAATATTTCAAGCTTTTGAGCTATTTTTCCTCCTCATTTAAAAAAAAAAAAATCCCTAATGATGAGTTTCATTTTCATGCCCTAGGGTACATACATTTTTATTGTGTGTGTATTAAGTGTTCATACCTGTGAGCAAGTATGAGCATTAAAATGTGTCAGTGGGACCCCATCGGGCTTGGAGACCGGTGCTAGCAGATTCCATCGCTGGACGGGTGCCTGTGAGAGGAAACACAGTTTAGTGGCTAAGGTCCAGGTGTTGGAATCAGAAGATCTAGGCCCCGAATCCTCATTGCATTGGGGTCCCTTTTAGTTGCTTCCACAATACAAAATTGCCCCGACGCTGGTAGGTCTGGCCATTAGACCTTGGGGAATCTTGGGTGGTATAGAGCTGGCGTAGCAATCCCTTCGCTAACCCTTCTCCTGCAGCCAATGCCAGCTGCTTGGCTTGGCCCTTTGGGATCAGAGCAGTCAGCACAACTGAGAGCAGTCCTCAGGCCGATGTCAGGATAGCATAGGATCAAGGGTTAAAGACGGATTTCCACCAAACTCTTCCTGAGGGCTCCACACCACAGCTCAGGCTCTGGGCCTGGGTTTGTATTCTGTTCTCCGCCAACCCCTTGCTGTGTGGGGCTGGGTTTCCTATGCTTCAGCTTTCCCATCTGTAAAGTGGGGATAGCTCCTGGCCTCTGAGTGCCAATCTCTTAGGTGCCTGCAGTGTGTCCGGCTAGAGAGGAGAAAAGCTTTAATGTCTTCTTAATTCTAACAGCGGCCCTAGGTAAAGCGTTAGGCCTGCGAGGCTTCGTGCCTTGTAAAATTGGACTCTTGACACGAGCAAGGATTTTTCCTTTTGACCTGACGAGAGAGGAGTTTATTACAGCCAGGTAAACTTGACATGCTCTCTTCTGCCCTGCATGCAGGATGCCAGGTGCATGGGAAGACGCACAGTCCCTAGCAGGGACGAGAGCTGCGGCAATGCTTAAGGCAAGCAAATGTGAAGCTCAGCCTGCATAACATGTGGCATGACTGGGATACTAATCAATACCCATCAGCTAGGGGAGGCTCTAATTACAGGAGATCAGGAGCAGCTAAAAAGTTAGGGGGGGACCAGTCTAGTCTGTATTTCCAAACAGTCTCTGGGCATCAGTGTTCCCATGCTATAAGCAAAGGATTTCTGCCACTGCATAGATGAGCTTAATCCAATGTTCACTCACAAAAAGACATGAGGGCCATTCCTCGGCTGGTGTGAATTTAGAGGGAGCCCTCCAATTCCACAGCAGTCAATGGAGCTCCAGTTACATTAGGTGAGGGTCTGGCCATTGGATCTTAATTGCCACTGGGCTGATCGGGGGCTGCTCACGTATTACTGTGGCTCTCTGGCAATGTACACTGGTAAATTCTGGCCCCTTCTCAGGCTCAGGTGGGCCACCCCGATCTAGTCTGACCTCCTGCGTAACACAGGCCAGAGAACTTTCCCAAAATAACTCCTAGAGCAGAGCTTTTAGGAAAACACCCAATCTTGATTTAAAAACTGTCAGTGATGGAGAATCCACCGTGACCCTTGGTAAATTGTTCCAATGATGAATTACTCTGCAGTTAAAGATATGTCTTATTTCCAGTCTGTATTTGCCTAGATTCAGCTGCCAGCCGTTGGATTAGGGAGTAGGTTGCAGATAGCTCTCTGTAGAGGAGTTCAAGATGGGTGCCAGTCATGGTTCTAGTCAATCTCTTGAACCTCTGGAATCTGTAACAAACTATGAACCATTTATCGAAACATCTATTAATCAGTCGTGAGCTACTATCAAGGTAGCCTTCCTATCACATGGGCCTCTCTTTGGGGGCAATGGAGTTGCAGGAGTTTATTATACCACAGATAAGTTTGGCCCAGTGTGTCCAATCATCTCACTCCTTTTCCATAGAGGCCACCCCCTCAATTGTTCAGGTTTTACGCCCCACCCAAGCTCTGTGACTCCTTTAAGCCACTTCTCCAAAATGGCATCAGGACAGAGTCTGAGAAAGGAGCAGCAGAGACATGATTTATCAGTCAGTTTACTTGACTATTTTTCTGATGCTGGTTCATTAAATCCTGTACTTGCCTTGTGCCAGCAGTCGTGACATTAGGAGCAGCCTCAGGATAAGTGAGCTCAACTTCCTATACATGTTCTGTCATCTCCAAAAGCCATCCCTCACCTCAGATACCTGGCCATGGCCATTGTTTCCTAAATAATGAATCAGGTTTGCATTGGTTAATGGAATGAGAAACTAAGTCCCACCAGGGAATTTCTGCCTCCTTCTACTGCAGCCACTGTCTCTCCTGCTTTGAAAAGCGATAGGCCTCTTAGCTCAGACAAAACAGTGACAACTAAATTACACAGTGGCATTTTACAGAGCCATTTAGCAGGCCACCTGACTGAGGGAATCGCAGTTTAAGCTGCGCCGTACCATGCGATTACCAGATTAAAGACCAGGGAGAATGAAATGCTAAGCTTTGGCCTGCCATCGGCGCCCGTACCTGACAATGGCTCTGTTGATACGCGTGTGGGGCTAACAGGCTATAATTGGCCATTGATGCAGCTTGAGTGACAGGTCTTAAAAATTAGTTTGGGGAAAAAGGCAACAAACTGTAAATGTTGGAGTCTCCCACCTGCAAACACAGAAGCCAGCTCTCAGATAGCAATTTTCAAGCCCCACCATTTCTTCCTCTGAGAGAGTCTTAAACCATATTTGATTTTTTCCTCCCCTTGCAAAAGAACAAGACCGCCCCCCGCCCCCACTCGACAATTGCATTTGCACGGGCAGACCCATGCGATGCTCCAGTGGGGCGCCATGTGGCTGCTTGGCTCCTCCCACACCGTCAGGCACGGACGTTTGCATGGCCCCTCACCGCCCGCGAGACCCAGCGCAAAGTGGTGGTGCTACTCGACAGTGTTTTGGGCATGAGCCTCGCCCCAATAACCAAACCAAAGACAAAAGGCTCAGGGTGCTGGGGTGGGGGGGGTGCTTGTGTGTGTCTCCCCTTCCCCCCCCCCAAACACCCTGAATAAAGACCTCCCTATGGATTCACTACACGACAGGTTTGTCACGTCTCCAGGACCAGGGCTGCTACTCCATTCACTGGTCTATCTTGCTTGGGGAGTATTTTTGCCTTTCTGAGAAGAAGCCTTGCTAGTTCAGTTGCTGTGGCCAAAGCCCTTAAACGTACCTCCCCCTCAGTCAGCCGCCACTCTCCCTGGCCTGAGGTACTTACCGGCAGATGGCTGCCAGGCTGCTCCGCTCTAAGAGCATTTGTGTGCCGTCTGGGGATTTGCCACAACTCTGCTGCAGGAGTAAAATCCTGCCCGCTTTAGCCAGCAACAGAAAACCGCTGCTGGCCAGGCCACTGTTGGCCAGGCCTTCGCGCACGTCAGCCGGACGCCTGCCCTTTGCACCACAGCTGCACCTGCCCGCCGGAATTTCCACATTGCCGCTGGTCCGGGGGTGGGCAAACTTTTTGGCCCGAGGGCCACATCTGGGTGGGGAAATTGCACGCAGGGCCATGAATCTAGGGCAGGGGGTGGGGGTGGGGGTGCAGGAAGGCGCTCAGGGCAGGGGGTTGGGGTGCAGGAGGGGTTGTGTAGTGTGGGAGGGAGCTTAGGGCAAGGGGGTGCGGCAGGGGTGCAGAAGGGGGCACAGGGCAGGGGGTTGGGAAGCAGGAGGAGTCTGGCGGGGGGTTGGGGTGCAGGGGGCATGTGGGGTGCAGCAGGGGATTCAGGGCAGGGGGTTGGGGTGCGGGGTGCGCTGTGCAGGAGCACCCCCGGGGAAGTGGGGAAGTCTGCGCTTAGAGACCAGCTGGTGACTGAGGGGCCGTCTGCCCTGGAGCTGGGAGGGCTAATTTCCAGCTCAAGGAGGCAGCTAAACGCCAGCTCTGATGCAGCTGGTACGCTATTAGTAGGACTGGGGTACTAGCCGCCTTTCCCCTCAGCTAAGGGGGGGCGGAACCACTGAGTCCAGCCTACTCGTGATTACGGGGGACAGCAAGAGAGAAAACTGGATGGGGAGTGGGGGGGCAAAGGTTGATAACGAGGGCTCCAGAGGGGGACACGGAGCAGAGAACCTCAGGCGGAGCCCCCTGCTCCTCAAAGGCATCTAAGGAGCCAGTGGACGCCGCCCAGGGGGGTCCGTGCCCACAGACGTGATCTGAGAAGGGAATGGATGTAGGCCCCCCCCATAGTTGCAGAGCATGCCCCCATCCAGCTTCCTCCTTGGAGCGGTGGATGGCTGCCGTGGTCAGCGCCCCGAGGAGATTGACGAGGAGGTCCCATGAGTGCGTGGGGCCATGGACGGGGTGTGGGTAGAGCAGGAACGGTGGGGAAAAGTGCAGCCAGAACCTGAGGAAGAGGTTCTGGAAGAGCCGGAAGAGGGGCTACAACCAGATGTACTCTTCAGGGTCTCCCTCTCTTCGCGCAGAAGGGGCAAGTGTTGAGGGAGACCATGAACCCTGCCAAGTACACACCCATGCTCATGGCTCCATGAAGGAGACACCCACTAATATCCCCGGCAGGCTGTGGGACCAGAGTGGCATACGGACTGGCCCCCAAGGGTTTCTCGCCCTCCTCAGGTGGCAGGACGGGACATGCGGCTGGAGAAGTGGATGGTACAAAGCACGAGCGTGAACAGAGGTGCGGTTTGGAGGCAGGCTGGCTGGCGTTCAGCCGGCTCCGGTTGCGCATCGTTTTCAGCCAAGGAGGCTCACGGGGCAGGCGCCCAAGGATGAGGTCTGAAGGGCCAGGGGCGAGAGGGTAGCTTCTTCCTGTAGGCCTCACTCAAGGAAGGCAAGGCTGCCCTCACCTCCTGGAGGACCCGACAGGGCATACGCAGGGTGGACAGCCTCATACACTGGCCGAGCACCGCAGGGTTCACCCAGTCCCTCTGATCGGCGTCCAGGAGGTCGCTGACGTTGGTCTCTGACGCACTAGCCAGGACCAGCCTCGTGACTATGGCGCAAAGGTCTTGGGCGGGTTGGTGCTCATAGCCCCACTGCTGCGGCTACACCGCTACTTTTAGCGCCCCGACTTGCTCTGAACTAGCGGGGGTGGGGTGTCTGTCTCCAGGAGCTGGAAAGCCTACTTGCCAGCTCTGGTGTAGACACACCCTGAGTGCCCATGAGGTTCCTGGGCTGCTCCTGAGGCAGCGTATCACGCAGGACAAAGCCACAATTGAGCCGGAGGGGTCCCTAGGAGGCACTATGGGTGGCTCCACACTAAAGGTTGGCTTGAGATTTGCAGTTAAAGCCAGGCTGAAGTCCCTCTCGCTGTCCACTGCTCTTGAGAGGCAAGTCCAGCTCCACGAGCACCTCAATGGGCGTCCAGCTCTGCACTGACAATTGCTTGCAGGGTTAAGCTAAAACAATCAAACTCCAGAGGCCCAGCTATACTGTACATCTCCCTGTCATGCCTAATTATCGCTGCATGTATCCCCCAAATGTGGATGGTGTCCCTGTACCAAACTGCTTTTATTTCTGCCACCAAATGCCAAGTGAGCCTGCTGTCCAGGAAGGTGATGCTCCCGTGGGAGTGCTCCAGAGAGAGTTTAGTGGCTGGGTGGAGGTTGTCGAAGCTGTGGTGGAAATCTATGAGGGAGTTTAAGTCTCTCCAGAGGATGAAAATACCGTATTTCAGGTGGATCATTGGTTTTGTGGTGCATTTGTCCAGAAATTATTTTTCAAGGGGCCTTATGACGAGGTTGGCACATGGGGGAGCCAGCCGGGTACCTGCGGCTGATCCCGTGCTTAGACCAAGTGCTTGCTGTTGAACGTAAAATTGTTACGGGAGAGGATGAAATGGATGAGTTTGGCGCTGCGTTTGGGGTGGGAATCTGAGGGTTGTCCATTGTCTTCATGGCTTTCCATCACAACTTCAGCAACCACCACCCCTCCATTAAACCCTCTCTGCAAAACTTCCACCCTAGCATCAACTTCCTGGACACCAGGATCAGCTTCAACAAGGGAACCCTACAGATCCCTAGTTCGTTGTTACTAAGCAGACGGGCTGCTGTGTTTTGCACCAGTTGGAGCTTTTCCAGGGAGCATGACTTCAGCCACTTCTGCAAAGTAGCTGAAAGGTGCTAAGTACTAGAGTTATAAGGTCAGGCGAGATGGATTGTCTCAGCATTAAACAGTCTCCTGGAGGCTCGGAATGGATACAAGGAGAAGCAGCAATTGCCAGAGTATTGCTGAGACAGTACCAGAGGCGCCGACTTACAAAAGTGCCGGGGGGGCAAGGGGGTGCTCGACCCCCAGCTCTGCCTCAGGCCCTGCCCCCACTGCACCCCTCCCCCCAAGGAAGGCCCCACCTCTGCCCCGCCTCTTTCCGCCCCATTCCACCCTCTCAGTAGGAGGCGCTGAACCTCGGGGCCTGCCCGCGGGCACTGTGGGTGGGAGGGAGCTGAGCGGGGGGCTGCCGGTGGGTGCTCAGGACCCACCAACTTTTCCCTGGGGGGTGCTCCAGCCGCAGAGCACCCTCTGAGTCGGCCCCTATGGACGGTGCTGTCAGACCAAAACGTGTGCACGCATGTGGCCTTCAAAAAGCCGGTTGTGCCTCTCCAGCAATTCGGACGCAGGTGTAACTCTCCAGGGGTGGAAAGTGGCTTTTGATTGAGCCAGCTGGTGGGGGTTAGAAAAGCAGGACGCTGGCAACCGTTGGAAGCAAAGAACCCAGCAAGCTCCGGAGAGCTGTCGAAGGAGGAGGACACCCACTCTAATGGCAACAGTGTGTACCAGCACCTGCCATCCGCCTCTCAATCACAATGATTCCAGGCAAGCCGAGCCTGCCTCCAGCTGGCTACGAGTCGGCAATGAAATAGGCAGAGGACCGTCTTCATTTATGTTTTGTTCCACAAATTCATAAAATCCTCCTTCTAGGGAGCCTTGCTGCAAAGATTGCACAGTTGGGGGATTTGCTATTTCCGAGGCACACGAGGAGAGACAGTGCATCGAAGTCTGAATGTTTTAAAGAGCCAAGCCAGCGAGGTAAAAGGTCTTTTCTGGCCCCACCTCTCTCGCTCCCCATGACTTTGCTCTCAAAGAGCCTGATCAAATTCCCTGCAAGTCAATGGGATTTTTCCTCCCCATTGACTTCAGTGGGCTTTCGATATGTCCCATGGGCAGAGCTGCTCTTGACCTGCGTATGGTAGATATGGCCATTTCCTGCAATATCCTGGGCAAATCTGATTGAATTACCTTAAACCTTATTGAGTTAAGGTTCAGTAACTTAAGAGTTCATTGTATTAAAAATGCAAGAGTCTATGTATCACTGTGGGATTGTACGTAATGTCTGTAGGGAGGAGACCTAGAATCATAGAATCATAGAATATCAGGGTTGGAAGGGACCTCAGGAGGTCATCTAGTCCAACCCCCTGCTCAAAAGCAGGACCAATCCCCAGTTAAATCATCCCAGCCAGGGCTTTGTCAAGCCTGACCTTAAAAACTTCTAAGGAAGGAGATTCCACCGCCTCCCTAGGTAACGCATTCCAGTGTTTCACCACCCTCCTAGTGAAAAAGTTTTTCCTAATATCCAACCTAAACCTCCCCCACTGCAACTTGAGACCATTACTCCTTGTCCTGTCCTCTTCTACCACTGAGAATAGTCTAGAACCATCCTGGGCAGTATTATGAACTTCAAGGGACTCTTTGAAAACAATGTTCTAGACCTGGGTTTCTCAAGCCCCGGGGTCAGGAACCAAAATTGGGTTGCGTGACAGCACCTGTGAACTCGCCTCCCTGCTCCCGGCACCACAACCTCCGGGGTCCCAGTGCCACTCAGGTTTGGCTCAGCCGTCATGATGATGGGAGTCCAGGTAGGCCAAATTTGAGTGAGTGGCACTGCAATCCCATGACTGAGGTCACAACTTCACTCTCACACATTTGGGTCGGTTGGGGGGCAGGGCCAAACATAATGACCATACGGGGTCAGATCAGTGGGTCCATCTAGCTCAGTATCCTGTCTTCTGACAGTGGCCAGTGCCAGGTGCCCCAAAGGGAGTGAACAGAACAGGTAATCATCAAATGATCCATCCCCTGTCGCCCATTCCCAGCTCCTGGCAAACAGAGGCTAGGGACACTTCAGAGCATGGTTTTGCATCCCTGCCCATCCTGGCTAATAGCCATTGAAGGACCTATCCTCCAGGAACATATCTAGTTCTTTTTTGAACCCTGTTTTAGTCTTGGCCTTCACAACATCCTCTGGCAAGGAGTTCCACAGGTTGACTGTGTGTTGTGTGAAGAAATCACCCCAAGGCCTCCACCTCCAAACTATTTACTAGGTCACGGCAGGTGAAGAACATTTACAAGTAGGTCCTGAGCCTAGAAAGGTTGAAACCCACTGTGCTAGACCAAGTTAAGTGGGATTCCTAGGAAATACTTGGAAGGAGGGGAAGGCAAATTCTCACCTCCAGACTCCACCTTTCAAATCTGTGCCCTGAGGAGAAGCCCATTGTCTGCAAAACCTGTAGACATATCTTCACTGCTACAATGATCAACAACCCCCTTTGAAGATCCATGGGGCCTACACATGCCTGTTACCACAGATGGTGTCCCTCAAACCTCAGATCTTGGCCTCCTGTAACCCTGTCACTGAAGGACAAGATCAGAGGCCAAGAATGGATGAAGGCATGACTCAGAGATTCATGGGGATGCTGTTATCAACTTGTGACCACTGACAAATCCCTTGGGGGAGGGTTCTGAAGGACTGATCACAGGCCAGAGCCCTTGCTGGAAGTGGAGTGATCTCTGGTAAGCTCATTAGCAGGCATGTAGGTTCTTTGATTGTTTTTAATACGTTTTCTCTGCAATGCTTTTACCTATGGTAATTGCACTGTTATCACTTCTGAGGCAAAGGCAGCCAAAGCAGGGCTGCTGAGGCAATCTGACTTGCTAGGGAACTCAGAGTATACGCAAGGGTCTGTGCAACCTGGAAATACACTGGTCAGGAGGGAGAGAGATGCGGACTCCACCCAAGGGAGGTGACAGCTGGGGTGCTGAAGGCCTAAGAGTAGATGCCCATGCTGGACCATTGGGGGTAGGGGGGGCGGGGAGAGGTGCAGTTGCCCTGAACTGTGACAATGCAAATTACTTCCCCTCCTCCATTTCCCTTGTCAGTAAATCTCACTTTTTTTTTTTATCATCCTGGCCTTTGCAGCTGCTGATTTATGTTCACTGTAATGAACGAGGCTCCACAAAAATGAACTGTGCTGTCAGGTGTGATTTATGACCATCTTTACTGCTCGCAGAATCATCTTCTTCCCCTCTTGTTTAATTTAGTGACAGGAGCCGGTTTTATACCTCAAAAGCAACCAGGACTTAGATCTCCAAAGGAACCTTAAGGTTTTCTTTTTGCTTTACAAGTCCCTTGTTCCTTTGACCCCCACAGTGGGAAGGGCTGAAGACAGACTGAAGTCATGAATAAACACTAGTACACTCCCTAAAAGGCAAAGATTTCACGCTAAAACCTCGAGCTTTTATGAATGAAGAGCCCAGCAGATAGGGACGTATTAATCAGACCTCGGCAATGTTAGGGGAGAAAGATGATTTGTTCGATTAGAGATTGTTAGACTCCATAACTGCTGTGGAATTAAGTGCAGCTATTAAATGTCTAATATGTGGGATTTATAGGTGTGTATGTTAACCGTGAAATTACAGGCAGGCTTTGAAGAGGTATCTTCGTGAGCACATTAGCCCTTTATAAAGTGATTGAGCCTTCACTCGTGTATAGAAGGACCTCCAACATCTGCTTTTTTTATCCACTCACGGTCCCCACTACTCAGCTTTACTAGAGGAAAGCCTGTCTGAGGGTCTGCCTTCGGTCGTCAGTGGGCAGCAAGAGCCAAGCAGCAGGGGCTGAACAAAGCACTTTTGAGGTGCGGCTGCGCACCAAGCTTTTCAGGTGTCAGAAGCTTGACTTTCAGCAGGGACGTTGATATTTAGACACCTCAGGAAGAGGCCCGATTTTCAGATGTGCCGAGCGCTCAGCAGTTCCCACCTTAAACACTGGCCCACTTAGCGAGTTGGCTCAATAGGGACTTAGGCCTCTAAATTTAGGCACCCAACTTCTGAGAATCTGGGCTCATGCGTGAGGTGTTGCATCCCTGATCATCTTGACTAATAGCCATGACAGGTTGCATCCCTGATCATCTTGGCTAATAGCCATTGCTGGACCTCTTCTCCATGAACTTATCTAATTTTTTGAACCCTGTTATACTTTTGCCAGCTCAACATCTCATGGCAATGAGTTCCACAGGTTAACTGTGTATTGTGTGAGGTGGAGTTTTGCTTCTAAGGGATAGGCCAGGGGTGGGAGAAGGCCACGGGACGGATGTAGGGGCTGTAACAATACAGGATTCTAAGACAACATTAGGATGACAATGACTCTATATCCATATGCTTGGTCCTAGCCCTTCAAAGAAACCTGTTGCACCCTGCCAGTTTGCTACCTGGGTGAGGTTCCTTTCCAAAACTTTGGTCATATGGCTAGGGTGCGACTCAGGACACCTGGGTTCAATTCTCTGTGCCCCCGTTCATCATCTGTAAACTGGGGTGACTAGCACTGCCCTACGTTACAGGGCTGTTCTGTGTAGAGCATGAGACCCCCAGGCCCCATTGTAATAAGAGGAGAAAGAGATATCTGTGATGGGTAGGCTGATAAGGATTGTGTTAAATCTGAGTTTAGAACAAGCTAAAGTAGCCACTGCTCTCTTTAGAGCAATTAGAGCAATTAGCAACTTTAGAGCAATTAGCTTTAGAGAAACTTTAGAGCAATTAGCTTTCAAATCAGCCTTACCCTCCCAGCTAGAAAACTAAAGAGCTTGGTTTTCAGCTCCCACTGACTTCAAGTAGAGATGGGGAGGTTCTGCCCCACTGGAAAATAAACCTAGTTTCCACCACCCAGTTCTGACTCTGATTCAGCTGCCATCCTCTGTTCCTCCTGAGTGCGAGTTCTTTACTGATGGGCAGTCCAGATCCTCCAGAATGGGATCTGGTAGCAGCAGGAAGGTCGGGGCTCCTTGATTGCTCAGCGTTCATTTTTGTTTGCAAGCCAGCACTGAGACCAGTTACTGACCTTCCGGACTGAGCTGGGGCACACTGTCATTCGCAAACGCTGGGGCTGGCTGGCTGCTCCCCGGAGGGAAGGTTAACCCTGAAACCAGAGAGCCTGCTCTGAAGCCCACCTGTCGAAGGCAGTATGACTTCAAGGCAGCAGGACGTGGGCTACTTCCCTTAGCAAAGTGTGCTCAGCAGAAGGAACATACAACAACAAAAGTCACAGTCAGCAGTCACAACAAAAGCTAAGGGTCAGGAGCAGATTTATTTAACAATAGAAAAACCTCAAACCTAAATCTCTACTTCCATTAAGAAAGCATTTCAGATCTTTGGGGTTGGGCTTTTTCAAGTGTCTATTTGCATATGCGCTAAATCACTGTCGGTCATTCAAGTATACAATTTAAAAACAAGTCCCCTACCCCTACCGTGAGGACACTGACAGCTGACAGAGTGTCTCTAGATAGTCCAGGTTGTCTCACCATTTTCCTTCCCCTCTGCCTCTCATGAGTTTATAAAGACTATCACTTAGAGATACTAGAATACCGGAGGGAAGCCATCCCTACTGGTGTCTGGTGATAACTACTCTGCAACACCTAGACTGTCTTGTAAACAGAGATAGATGTAAAAACATCCTGGTGATTTCATTCAAATAAAATCCAGATACAGAGCATGGCAAAAAAACTGCATCACATGAAACAGGAGACCACATACAGTGTAGCTGATAAATGAGAGCAGCCTGTGTACAAATACATTACATTCACGTTTACACTTGCTAAGCTATTGTTTGGCTAGCTACAGTGAACCCAAACAACTTGAGCCACATTCACGGCTAGTGTAAACTGGTTCCATGTGGAGTGGAGGCCAGTGCTGAATTTGACTCCATGTCTCAGCCCCATGCCAGATTTTCACTCTTTGATCTACAAGCTTTACTGCTGCTCTAACACTGAATTCTACTTGTGCTGAACACATTCCCTGCTCTGAGTCTGTGTAAAAAGCTTTCCCCTGCTCCGTGATGAAGATCAAGGTGGAAATCTTACTTCTGGGCTCGTCTTTCCCAAGGTATGTATATACCAGCTGACGAGCAGAAGCAGGGTTTAAACCAAGTTATTTGTGGGAAGGAGGGATAGACCTTCCAGTGAACATGCAGGCTTATTCTCCCCCTGCCTGAGAAAATACTTTGAAAACCATGTGCCGTTTGGGGCACTCCAAAGGCAGGAAGTTTTGCTCCTCAGAGATATTGCTCTGAGTCAGCAGATGCCAACTCCATCCGGCTATGGGCGGCTTCACAGTTACAGGAAAGAATGAACTTCAAAGGCAGCGAATCCCTTCCCGTCCACTTGAACACTGATTGTAACATCGGGGTGTTTGCTTGTGTGCTGTTCTCTGACAAATTAGAGGAGCAGCCAGTGGAACAAGTCTTGTTGTCAAACTCAAAGAGCGTTAGGAACAGTGGAGCGTGAAAAGGATAGGCTGGCTGATTATGCCCCTTTCATTTAGTCTGTGTTATAAGCAGACACTTTCAATAGCACAGGAAGGAAGGAAGCTGTAAATTAGTTTGACCAGCTGCTCAAAGTCAAGACAGCTGAAAATGGGGAGCTAATCCGGCTATGGAACAGTTCTAGGAAGTGGCATTGCAAGCTTCCCCACAAGGCACCAGCTGTGACCTCTGGGGACCTCTGCTAAAGGTCATCACAGTGGCTAATTCAGTCCTTGTTCTCTGCTGAGACAGCCAAAGGCTGCCACCCTCAGAGCTACTTATGATGGCTTTCGCTCTTCTGCTATCACGGCTTATTCTAGCCAGATGCTCAGCTAGCTGCCTGTGGGCAGTAAATGTAATCTAATATGGGAACGTGTTGGCTTTGTATTCAGATTGGTTTATGCCTCTTAACATTCACCCATTAGCAGAGTCCCGGCAGTGTACTCACTTGCGGGTTTGTTACTGCACATTTATCTTTCCTCCTTGCTCCTAAAAAGGACAATACAGAACCCTGCCACTATTAATTCTCTATTGCTACAACCCCTGTGCAAGCTCATTCCTGAACACTGCTGGCCAGGTCTACCACAATGCACAGAACTTGTCTGTGCACTTGCAGCCAAACAGGAGGATACGCACATCCAAAGCCTCACATGGGGGGGTAGAAATGGCACGGCACAAAGAACTGGCACACCCAAATCAAAGCGAGGATCGGAAAGGTTGGCTCCTTGACCTTGCCAAGTCATTTAGCAGGACACTAAGTGGAAGCCATCTTTATGGACCTGATGTCACAAGAGCGCCACCCCTGGTTGATTCAGAGGCTTAAGCAGCAGCAGCAGCAGAGGGGGAAAGAGTGGTGAACACAGGGAAAGCTCCATGTTAGACCTGAGCAGTAACTTCACCATGGGATTCAGAGGACAGTCAACCATGCAAAGGCCTTCAACATGGTTGACTTCATCTGAGCCCTTCGGGGGAAACACCTGTAATTTCACTGGGCATGTCACTCAGCAGGGTGGTTCTCCTCTGCAAATGGAATGTAAAAGAGGCACCTTCTGATTGAAGAGATCTGTTCTCTGGCTGCACTCAGGAACACAAACAAAGCCTCTACTCTTAGCCACGCAGAGCCGACAGCCTCCAGCTCACTCACTCTTGGCTATTGCATCTTGTGCTCCAGTAGAATAGTCTATATTCTAAACAGTCTCATCTTGACAAACCCACTGGACTCGGGTTGCTAGGAGTCACTGGGGCTCTAATTTGGCCTGCAAAACCCTTCCGGTCCAGCTGGGTTCTTTGGATCAGGGCTGGCTTTACTATGCTAGCCATTAGGATGGGAAAAGCGACCTGTGAACTGGACACACTGACCAGGACGGAGTCCCCGGTGCCATTTGTCACCTGCGCTTTAAAAGGTGACCTGCAAAATGAAACTGAGTCAAGCCCTGATCTTACGTATGTCCGGAGCAGGAGACCAGGACAACAGCGTGACTGACCTTTTAAATGTCTTTCCCAGCTCAGTGACACTCTCTCACACGTCTGGGCTCACTGAAGAGCCCACAACGAGATATCCCAAATGGAGAGTCTTGTTGCAGGCTCTGCGCCGGTGCAGAATGCATCCTTCCTAGCCACGTGCACCGAGCCAAGAACGGCAGAGGACTTCACAGAGGGAGCAGGAGACTTGGGAAGAGTCGGTAGCCGCAGCAGTTTTGAATGCCCCCTGCAGCTAGGGAGCCAGCCCAGAAGCCGGGGCTTGGCATCCATGCTTTGCGATTGAACTTTACAACGCTGCGCTGGGCATTAGCGGCACCAGGCTGCGAGTAAGGTAATGAGAATGGTAATGGACAGCAGCCAAAGAGTAAAATCAGACAGGTGGGGAGGGAGGGTGGGCCGACAGCACCACAGGCAGGGGGCCAGTGCCAGGCCAGCGTCTAACAGACGCATCTTACCTTTACAGTATTAAAAATTTTAAAAGGACCATTTTAAAATGAAACGGGCTGCGAGCCGAACTCACTAAACTCGTTCTCTACATGTTCCCCACAGCTTGGCGCAGCCAGCAGCTACTCTGTATTACAGAAACGACCCCTCTTGCAGTGGAGTCCCTGGTGCTCTGCCCTGGAAAACCATAAAAAAAAAAAGTCCTTTCTGAGACGATCCTTTACTCCTTCTTGGCCTCCTTCTTCTGTTTGGCCAGCAGAGGCCCCAGGCTGGTCCACACTTCGGTGTACATCAGCGTGCCCACAAAGACAAAGAGGGTGCCCAGCCAGTGCCAGGCGGTGAAGGGGTTCTTGAAGTACAGGATGGAGAAGATGAGGCTGACAAACTTGCGCAGCGTCACCACCAGGGTGACGGTCAGGGAGGTGCACTCCGTGGTGAGGATGAAGACTCCCCGAATGCACACATATCTGGGTGGGGCAAGTTAAGGGCACAGCGAGTGGAGAGAAGCGCAAGCCGGTGGTTGGCCGTTTGAGAACATGGGGGCCTTGGGTGGGTCCAGTGGACAGATTAAGCCCTCAGGAAAGTGAAACGGATAGCACCAGCTTGAGCCAGGGACAGTGCAGCTAAGTGCTACTTCCCGACCTGCAGAACCCCTGCCATTCCAACCCTGAGCTCCTCCTGCCCAGCTCTGCCAATGCCCCTCCAGCCTGACCCACAGTCCCTCCTCCTGGCCTCTCCCCACACACAGAGCTCTGCCTATGCCCCTCAATCCTGCCCCCCGCCCCACCCTCCTATTCCAGTACTGCTCTCCCCGCACACACAGCTCTGCTGATGCCCCTCCGTCCTGACCTGCAACCCTCCTTCCACTCCCTGCTCTTCCAGCCATGGGCCCCCACTCAGCTCTGCTAAACTCACTCCAGTCCTGCAGCGCCCCCCAGGCCTTCTGTCCCTGTCGCCCAACCCAGTTCTGCGAAGGCCTCTCACCCCTGAAGGAAGCTAGGTTTGCTCATGTTCTTTTAATGCTAAAATATTTCTTATTTGCCCATCTAGCTTGTTCTTCCTCCCTGTTTCATGGTTTCTGTACAGACACTGCCCCTGCTCATAGCCATGACAGATATTCACAGGTGCTTCTCCTGCTGCCCCAATCGCCTACAGTCTGAAGGCTCATCTGCCCCACATAGCTGCAAAGGCACCTCAAAGCTACCCCCTCCCCAGGTTCCAGCCATCCATTCATGCACAATCCAAACTAGCCAATGGAGCACGGCTGGGAGATCTTTCTGCTCCTTTGCTCTATGCCCTGTTCCCGGAAGCTGGGTTTGCAGGCTCTCTGGTAATTCCTACCAACGTCCATGCACCTTTACAGCTCTCCCAATACAAGGGATGATACGATGTCCTTCAACAGAGGCCAAACCCTAGGAGATTCAGGATCTCTACCATGCACCTTTAAGTATAAGAGCTAGTAGCCTCATTCCTCACATTCAGGGCTAGACTTATGTGACTTAAGGCCACCAGCCACAAGGGAATACTCAAGATCCACCCCTGCCCCCACCCGGAAAGAACTGACTTTAAAGAGAGGCACAAAATTTGTTCTCCTCTTCTGAGCCCTTAACATGTTTCCATAGCCGTTTGCAGTGCCTATATGAATCCCCCCACTCCTCGACACCAGCCAGAGCTCTCGGAGAATCCAGCCATCATAATCTCAGAACCAAACACAGAGCTAGAGAAGCCGCTCTCTTAAAGAAGGGTTAAAAAGTTGCACTGATGTGCTGACAGCACCTGCTCAAGACCAGGGAGGCTAAATCTAAGAGCTATCAATCCTCCTGCTGCAGGGCATAAGCTGATAAACAGCAGGAGTGGAGAAGTTTCTTCCCCTCCACGCCCCCTTGCTAGAATACAGGAGGGATGTGTTTAAGGAGGTTTTTTTTTTTTTTTTTACCAAGAGGCTTGTGAAGCAGTAGAAAGGCTCCTCACTGGGGTGCAGAGGGAATAGTGAAACAAGGACCGATAGCTGGGGCGGGGGGGGGGGGGGGGGAATTTCTAAGACAAAGGGGTGGTAGAATTTCGACACAGAGCCAGCCGGCTGCCTTTTTCGGGGGATCGGGAAGCTTCTCACTGATCCATCTTTCCCCTTCCCCGGGACAGGCAAGAGTATTTGTATTCACAGGAATATTTCCACCCTCCTCTGACCCAGTAAGTGTAGAGGACAAAGGTAGAGTTCAATGATAGGTAAGTAGAGTTGCTTAAGTGCTAAAGCCAGTCAGTTGTCAAGTCATTCCACACACACAGGACCCTAGGCTAGCTTCTGCTGCTACTTGACTCAAATTATATATGCACAGCTGTCTGGATCTCTTTCCAAATTTCCTCTGAAGTATCCTGCAGTGGCTGCTGTCACAGAGAAGGATACTGGTCTAGGTGGAGTATTGGTTTGCTGCAGTGCAATGGGAGGTGGCATATTGTACTAGATGAACCATTGTTGCTTTATACGCAGGTGCACACAAGTTGCCATTGCAGAACAGATCAATCCTTGCACAGAGATTGGGAGGGAACAGAAACAGAAACCCCCCTTCCACATAAAGAGCTTACAATAACCGCAAGCCATAGCTCAGCAAACTGCAGGAGCATCTGTCTCACCCCTATATCACCGAGGTGTGTTCATAACAAACAAGCAACCAGAGGGTGCCATTATCGAAATGCTTGGGTCCCTGTCTCTTCTGTTGCCTTCACTCACCGCATTCTGCCTGAATTCAGAGAGCAAGAGCTTCCCTGCCTCACAGGACCCTCTCTGCCTGCCTTTTCCAACTTGACACGCACACTTTCAATAATTATTACCCGTAGAAGTTTAGCTGCTGTGTCCATACCTTACATCAGCTCAAGCGACCTGTCGATGCCTCTGGTCTCTTGGACACAACACGCACGCTGTTTCAGCAGCTGACAGCTCCTCTTGCACATCAGCTCTGAATTCAGGGAGATCTAAGAGCACAAGGCAGGATTTACACAACTGATCTTTTGGCCCCGTTTTCTCAAAACACTTGAATCCCTGCTGCCTGCCCTGGCTCTGCCGCCAGTGTGTTTGAAGGATACTGAGTGACGACGTTCACGACGAGGTAGAACCACATGATAGGTAAGGTCAGCCCGATCCCCGGGACTTGGAATGGCTCTGTGAGGAGAGGGGAAAGAAGAAAGGTCCATGTCTGATCTCAGCCCAGTTTTTAATAGCACAAAACCACAGGCAATGGCAACGAGCCCCCTTCTTGGTGGTCTCAGCAGGGAAGCCTCTCAATTGCATCTCACTCAGGGAGGCCTGCAGGAAAAGCTGTGGGGAGCTTTCATTGCGGCTGACGATGCTGTACCCACGCTAGCGATAAACACACCACAGCTCTGGAGACGGAAGTAACAGCTGCACATGCTCCAGGGGCCCTGGGCCCTACCACCTGGAAAGGGGCCCAGTTCTGGTTCTGATCTAGTGGGTTAACTTGACTTTTATTGCTAGACAGAAACATCATGGTGAGGTGCCATCTCTTACTGCTCGCTGGTGTCTCCTGTTGTATGTGCATTACACACAGAAGCTGGGCAAAGCTTTTGCCGTGATAAGCACCATGAGAGCTGTGCATTTCTGAATTCTCAGCTGAAGACGGGTCCACTATCAAGCAGCTATTGGCGGTGAGAACATGAATCCCAGTTTGCACGTGCTTCTGCAAGTTTTTCGGGGAGGAAAGAAAATCTCACAAAGGCAACACTGTGCTGGCAATACCCCACTGGAAAAGTGTGTGTGAAAAACATGTGTCATTTTCACACAGTTCATCTACCCGGACACGCATCACGGGCTAGAGCAGGGGTGGCCAACCTGTAGCTCCGGAGCCACATGCGGCTCTTCAGAGGTTAATATGCGGCTCCTTGTCTAGGCACCGACTCCGAGGCTGGAGCTATAGGCGCCAACTTTCCAATGGGCCGGGGGGTGCTCACTGCTCAACCCCTGGCTCTGCCACAGGCCCTGCCGTGCCCTGGCTCCTCTCCCCTCCCCTCCCAACCAGAGCCTCCTGCATGCCAGGAAACAGCTGCTTGGGAGGTGCAGGGAGGGAGGGGGAGGCGCTGATTGGTGGGGCTGCCGGTGGGCGGGAGGTGCTGGGAGCAGGTGATGTATTACTGTGGCTCTTTGGCAATGCACATTGGTAAATTCTGCCTCCTTCTCAGGCTCAGGGGGGCCACCCCTGGGCTAGATCCTCAGCTGCTGTAAGCCTCTGCAGCTTCATTGATTCCAATTTCATAGCTACGCCGATTGCAACCAAAGAATCTGGCCTGTTTTGTGCTCATGCCCTGCCCCATGCCAAGGCATCACTTATGTGAATGGTTTAATGAAATCTGTTATCACTTGATTTTCTGAATGGGGAGGAAAAACAGCCCTTCTTTTCCGCTAGATAGAAGGATTTTCATTTTTACATGGCTGTGATTGACGAGGGAAGATGAACTGTGTGTTACAGGGGAACCTGTTTACGAAACATCACGTAGAAAAGTTTTTGGCTGTCAGATAAAATTGGGGATCTGTGTATGTGAGGTGGGGCTTATTTAACAATAACATTCACCAGTTTTCAGGTTTCACTTCTGCATGTAAGTAACTTCATGCACACAAAACAGACCCACTGATTTTGACGGGACTACTGATGATAGATAAAGTTAAGCATGGGTGTATTAGCAGGGTTGGGAACTTGACGAGTTTCTAATCCCTCTGCTGGGTTAAAGCATTCTTCATAGCAATCCACAGATTTAAGTTCAGAAGGGAGCACTGTAATTACTTAGGCTGACCTATATAACCACCAGCCAGAGAGTCTCACCCAGAGATTCCTGCACTGCAGAGAAGCAACAAGTGCATCGACTTGCACAAAGAAAACTCACCAGACTGGCTGAAGAGAACAGCATGGGCGTAGATGTCCGGAGCGAGGAGGAGGAAGCCAGGGAGGGGCAGGGCATGCTATGGCAAGAGACAGAAATTCAATGCAGAGGTCTAAACTGACACCATTCAGAGAATCCACATCAGTACAGGGAGCCAGTGTATGTGCATTTCAACTAATATTAAAGGACAAATGCTTTAACATACTAATTGCCACTACGAGGCTGCCCGTGTATAATCTGAGCTCATGTACAGTTTATCCATCCCTCCGACCCCAAGTGAAAATGATCAGTCACTCTTGGAAGACCAGTCCAGGATTACGACAGGATGAAATGCATTCACTGACCCAGCCCTCAAGTTCTAAAGGGCTGAACACCTGAGCAAGAAGCTTGGGGACAGTTTTTGATCAATGCAGGCCTCATTTCCCCTACCCCCTCTACAGTATAGTAACCTGGCATCATAGGACTTAAAGATGGGAAAGGACCTATTATAAAATCATCATGCAGGATTATTTCCTACAAAACATTTCCTACCGCCGAGCACCGCCAGGGATTGCCCTCATGGCTCTGACCATAGGATCAGGGCCTTCAGGTCTGGATTCTTTCTAAAAAAAGGTTCCATCCGGGCCAGTGGCTCTATCGCATGGAGCAGACTAGAACACTGCATGAAATGTATATTTGAAATACTTTGGTTTGAGATAAAGCCAGCCGTTGCTTACGTTGTAAAACAGTGCCTCCTTGGAATGCTTTCCAAACTGTTTGTAGATGGTCTCTTGAAAGATCCCCATTCTGGCTGACATCAGGAGGGCGAAGGTCAGTGCCACGATTCCTGTAACACAAAAGCAGCCTTACTGTCCTGCCCCAGAGCTTAATAAACCTCACGTCAATCAGCGTAGGCAGATCTCCAGGGCATGACTCGAAACGCAAGAGAATGGGAAAGCCGACAAGAGACTGGTGCCGCAGCCAAAAGATGTTGGGGCCTTTGACTATTTTACCCATGTGACTTAGGCGCTACGTCTCATGGAAAGCCAATAGGGTTTAAGCACCTAAGACCCATTTTCAAAAGTGATTTCGCTGCTTTAGATGTTACCCCCTTGACTGATATCAAAATCTAAAGCCAGCCCCTAGATGGAGTTACTGCCCCACATGCAAAGAGACTAATGATGATATTGGGTTCCTCAAGATATCAACCCCGGCCACTAAAAGCAGCCAGAAAGTGAAGACTGGCCATATTAAACTCTTCAGTGCCAGTTTTCTAAAAAGGTTCCTCCATGGTATATCAGACCCATAAAATACAACCAAGCTTGTAGGTAACTGCTCCCTCATGGGGTAGTCTGCAGTACCTGGGTGAACAAGAAGGCCCTCTATTGTAGGGAGGAATTGGGCCAATACTGTCGGCATACATATGGGGCCAAATACATGCCTGGTTTAAACCTGCTGTAGGCAATGGAGTGACACCCAGGACTGAGACTGTCCTTTGATCTCTAAGCAATTCTTTTACTCCCCCCCTTCAGCTTCAGCGGATGACGGGATGCTGCAATATTTTCAGAAGCCATCATTTTTTGGGTTATTCTCCCATGTCTCTTTCCTACAGGGAGTCTGCTTTACAGAGTTAGGCCCAGATTCTAATCTTGGTTACATCAGTGGCACCTGTCAAATGGAGATCAGACTCTGCCCTGTTTGTACTTAATATGAATCTCTCAAATTCACTGCTGAAAAGTAACCTGGGAAGAGACCTGATAAAGGAGCAACCCAGCTCTGTCACTAACCCACACGAACACTTTGGATACTATTTTTGACCAGCTGGTTGCAAGCAGCTTTTTGCAATGTGATAGGCTTGTATCAACAGGGTGAGAGAGGGCAACGTGATTCTGCTTAAATCGATAGCAGAAATGCAACTGATCCCTGGAGCCGGGCATCCCACCGCTCTCTGCTGCCGTGCAGTTTAAGCACGGCTGCAGGCCTAGAGATCAGCCCCATGAAAGCAACTTCGACCAACATAATTGCAAAGCCAATTAGCGTCACTGCACTTACAGACCTAACAGCCACCACATGAAGACATGGAGTCCGTCCGCTTCACTTAAGCTGGATTTAGAAGCCTACGGAAGGTGGGGACAAGAGAGTCAGATCATTATAATGGATGCAGTTTGGCAGTTTTCAAGGGACTAAGTTTGTCTCTCTGTTCCCAATAGCTGATGGATTGTGTTCCAAACCTACATACACCCAGGGTATCGAAGACAGCCCGGAGTGTCCTTCCTCTGCACCTGTAAGTCCCTTCACTGGTTACAGAGAGTATGTGGTAGTTCTGGCTTTCACCCCTGCTTTAGTGAAATTGGTGGGGTATGGATAGAAGATCAGCAAAGCATCCCTTTCAAAGAAACACACTGGCTGAAGACATATGTCGCTTCCCCTCCCCTCCCTTTATCCTAACTCTTGACTGACTGTGTGGGTTATGATGAAGCGGGTATTTTGAGATATTTGTTGTACTTGGAAAAAATAATCAGTTACCAAGAATAATTAAAAAGTACCATGCTGACACAGCCCGCAGCGTTCTATGAGGTCTTTGAAAGCATTAAACGAGCAATCAGTGCCACCGGAAAGCCTTTGAAAGCCATCCCCAACTGCAGACAATTCTGTGTTTACTTGGAGATTTAGTCACTTTAAATGGATGGGTGAGAGATAACGAGAGAGCTGGCCAGGACTCCGAAGGTCTGGTGAGTGTCCTGAACCAGAGTGGCCCGCTGCTCAGAGATGACAGGTTTCAGAGTAACAGCCGTGTTAGTCTGTATTCGCAAAAAGAAAAGGAGGACTTGTGGCACCTTAGAGACTAACCAATTTATTTGAGCATAAGCTTTCGTGAGCTACAGCTCATTTTATCGGACGCATCCTGTGGAAAGTGTAGAAGATCTTTTTATACACACAAAGCATGAAAAGATGGGTGTTTACCACTACAAAATGGTAAACGCCCATTTTTTCATGCTTTGTGTGTATAAAAAGATCTTCTACACTTTCCACAGTACGCATCCGATGAAGCGAGCTGTAGCTCACGAAAGCTCACGCTCAAATAAATTGGTTAGTCTCTAAGGTGCCACAGGTCCTCCTTTTCTTTTTGCTTAGAGATGGTGAGCTCCTGAGGAAGCCAACAGGAGCTGCAGGTGCACAGCCTCCTTTGCGGGGTAGAAAACAGACTTATCCAAGCGTGCGCCTATTGAAAATGGGATACAGGCTCACACATGCCGATACCCACGCCTGCACTCCATGGCACATGCCGAACTCACAGTATTTGCTGTGAACCTATTAAAGTTAACTTGGATTATTACTTCTAATCTAGTCTAGAAGTACAGCTGTTCAGTGCATCTGGGGATGCATTAATCTCCTGAAATCTGCATTATAAATAAGCAAGGATCCTACAGAACCCAGCCTCTTTCACTGCAGACTAACTGTAAGCAGCTGTCTCTGTGAAAGAGCAACAGGGCTGCTTATAGTTATTGCACAAGGAATCAGGCCTGGCTCCATGAGAATCTTGTAAGTTTTTCCTCTCTACAGGTGCCTGTGAAAGCAGGAGATTGGTCTCCGACCCAGGAGGTCCCTTCCGATTCTACGTTCTGAAGTATATTTTCCCCCATGATAAAGCGTTATTGTCACTGCAAGTCTGCAGTGGGCTTACACACTATTCAAACCCTCAAAACTAGGCCAAATTAAATCAGTTTTCACCAAGACCCTGGAAGGGGCATCTCTCTAAGACCTATCTCCATGGTCAGTTTCAATTTTCTGGACTTACCTCTTTAAAACCTGTTAAACCAAGAAGGAAAAACCTAAAACAAGAAAAGTTGCACACGTGTGTGCATTCTCCTTACCCCGAAACCACACTCTCCTTGCTCACAAAAAATTGCCATCCTGTTTATGCTCAAACTTACCCAAAAAAATAAAAATCACACTTGGTTTCGGGCCAGGCCTGGAAAATTCTAGTTTGAAAAGTGACCAGTTCTGGAAGCTGAGAGCAAGGTTTTTAGATAAGCCACTGCCACTCTAAGCAAAGTCACCACAATGGTTGTGCAACAGGTAATACTCAAATATATTAACCCCAATAATTCTGTTTCCTCTGCAGGTGAAAGTAACTTGATATTCAGTGTGCCCCTTGGAAAAGAAAAAACTAAGCAGCATGTCATAAAAGGCACCTTGAACTAAAAAATAAAAAAAAGGGAAGGCCAGCAAAAATCAGGTGTCTGACTGTGGGAAAGCTCTCTAGGGAAACAGACAAAAATAGGCAGTGTACTTCCTTCCCATTGATACAAAGGGAATTGTCTGATTAAGGCATCCGTGGCAGCTCCTACTGTTAATAGGGCTCACAGCTGCACAGACTCAGACACTTGAAAAGCATTCCTTACCACTTGCTTTGCAGACATTAAAGTGCAGATAAAGATCCCCATGGACACCAGGGCTATGGATGTGTATTTAGACACACTGTATCTGCAACAAGAGAAGAACAGAGAGACTTCAGCATTCTAGTCTCCCCTTTCCAAGCTGGGAGCTTTCACCCAATGCTGCACTGAAGAGGCATTAGGCCTGATTCTGCTCAGTTACCCTGGTGTAAGTCTGGAGTAACTACTGATTGGAAACTATTGAACAGAAGATCCACGGAAAAGCTCTTTCAGTTCTAGCCCTTTCCATGCTCAAAAATTTAAGTGCTCTCTTTCCAAGAACTAGTCCAGGACCAAAGGGTTCCTAGCCCCACTAGATCACAAGATAGGGAGCCTTAAGATCATGTAATTCTGATTACTCTCTTGCTGAGCCACTTACTTTTCATTCGCTGATACCCACACACAGATGGAAAGGTCAGCAGAAAAGAGCTCTTATGGCAAAACCTAGCCTCACTCCCGCCTGGCCCAGCAGCATGTCTCAAGCCCTGGTTCATCAGTGCTAACAGTATCTTTTACATAAACCAGCCACTGGAGGGGGACAAAGACCCACACGCTCCTATTGCGGCAAAACCAAAAGCTTCTTGAAAAATATTTAAGCCGATACCCCACATGGAAGGGAGTCCTACCCAGGCCTCCGCTGGAAGGCTGGTGGCTGCAAAGGGAGTGACAAGGGCTACTGAGTGACAAAGCACTCTCTTCCCTGTCGCTCCTCAGCCACTTACAGTCACACGGCCAGCCCATGATCAGCAACCTGGGATCAACTCTCCTTAACTACTTACCTATCAGTAAGGGGTGATATAGGGCTTAATCGATTAATGATCATAAAACACTGTGCAGCTCAGACAGAAGGTGGTACAGAAATGCAAAGCAATGGTACTGAAATGCTCCCCCTTCAGATACAGCTGGAGCACCAATCCCAGCTTTGATATGGACTCCCTCCCTGACTTCTGGCAAGTCACTTACCTTCAGTGCCTCAGTTTCCCCATCAGTGAGAGGAGGAGAACACTTACACTGGGGAATGACAGATCAAGTCTGAAGTGCATTGCAGATGAACAGGTTTGCACATGTGCCAAATGCTGCTGACTATCAGATGTTGCCCTGACTAAGTCAATAACATACATTTTTTTTCTGATGAAACCGGGAGGTATAATTTACCTTTTTTTCAGAATGATGATACCTAGAACCATGCTCGCTATTAGAGAACCCTGGAGAGGTGGGGGGGAGAGAAAAGCAAAACAAGGTCAGTGTGTCAGGCACCCGCCCAGAAATAGGAACACATTCAACAAGAAATCCTGTGTGCTCTGAACAGTTAAGTACAGTTCACTAATAGAAATAACAGCTTCAAGATAAGGACGGAGAGAGACCAAAATCAGAGAAGGACAGATTCTCATTGGACCCAGAGAAGAGAAGTAATAGGACTTGCGGGCGCAGCAGGGAAATTTAGGTTTTCTCCTTGTTGTATTTACGCTAAAACAGATACAAAGGCAGTTCAGGAAGAGAACAAACTAAGAGAGTTTCTGGCATCAACATTGTGGGGAACAAGCATAGACCCTCTATCTACCTGGGGATGGCTCAGGAATGATAATGTTCAGGTGAGAGAACTACGAGGTTATCTAGCTCAGCGCAGGACTGGTTCCTAGACTGTATCCTCTTTTTATTTTATTTTTTAAACAGTCTAGATTTAAGATGTGTCAAGCCATTGGCCATCCACCGCTTCTCATGGAAGGTTACTCCACAGCTTAGTAAGCGATACCTGATACTCAAGCATTTGATACATTTCCTTTTTGCTTTAATGTAAGTTTACCTTGCCACTTGTTTTGCAGACATTAAAATTTGTGAAACTAACATGGACGGGGCAGCATTTTCTAAACCATGAGGTGCACCCACTAGGTGGGCATGAAGGACTAGCAGCGTGAGCACACACATGCGTGCTGTGTAAGCCTTAATACGGCATGGTGCTGCAGAAGGGAGGAGGTGAGAAGGGTTTAGTTTTCTTAAGGTGGGGCTCAGCTTTCAGGTGACATCTTCTTACCCAAATGATCCTGTTTGTACATTTCATGGCTCATTGGGTTAGTACATCTCCCCATGCTAGTAGTTTTATTATGTCAAAGTGAAGCTCTCCTCCTCAACCAGGCCTGGAGGGAGACTGAACAGACAGGTTCCGCTCCCCTGGGACATTGTGCATGCCCACACTGAGAGAAAGGCTGGCAGAGGTACTCACTGATCTGAAGATCATGTGGAGTGGCATGGCTATGTTTAGATTCAGGGCGTAGTTATTCACTACGCTGACTGTGAAGAACATGGCCACCATGATCAGGTAGTATCTGAAAGGGAAACACAAGGGGCTGGTCAGCAAAGCAAGTTGACGACCGGGAAGTTCCTTCTAGATGTTCTCTCATGCAATGCTCAGGCAGCACTAATCTGGGAGCCCCAGAGACTCAAGTTCTCTGCTCATCCTCCGAGCAGGAAAAGCCCAGGCGGTGCAAGTCTCCCTCTCTTACGTGCAACAGTGCTCCCACATCTGCTCCAGGGTGGGTGGGGAATTCAATCTCCATCATCTCCGTAAGTAGACTGTTGGTGCCAGCAACAGGATCAACTGTGAACAGGCTGGTATTTAGCGATACACTCGGCACCAGTCTGAAACCAAGTCGTTTCACACAGGCCATCAAGTCGCAGGGATCAGAGGTGGAAAAACCCATCAGGTTTTCTAGGCCACACTGCTGCCAATGCAGGATTGTTCCCCACAGAATAAGTGGGGGTAAAAGAAGAATTTTTGCAAGACTTCTTTCCCCACAGATTTCCAGTGGGCCCCACTCATTACCAAACCCAAGAGAGATCCAGTCCCCTAAAAGACACGCTTGCTTACTCAACAGCTACTAACATGTTCCTTAGGAGAGAAGACTCTGAAAGTAGTTTCCTATTAATAGTCCTGGATAAATGAGTTCATATTTTACCAGGCATGACAAGTTCTGAATGAGGCGTTGCTAACTCTGGAAAACGAATGGGGTTTAGACGGACAAAAGGATAAGCTGTTTTATTAAACACGAAGAGATAACAGATATCTAGTCAATTCAAGCCCAGCCAAAGCATTTAAGTCTACTGTACCTTATTGGGATGGCTGGCCGCTTCCTTCCAAAGTTGGCTTCAAAGATAAAACCTTCCACTGCTATAAATAAGAACTGTGCAAATGTCACTATGTTCCCGCATCCTGGAAACTCTCTGGATATGTGGGGAAGAGAGAGAGAAGGAGAAACATGACAACACAGAATATATTGTAACTGAATGCACCCAGGAGGAGACCAGTAGCTTACACACATTCATAGAGCACTTACCAGTGTTTACCATTCTAACACACCAGACAAGCTTACTTAGCATGGTTCTTACATAGCCCTAATCACTGCAGTATAGGTACCTCCACCGTAAATTCATATACAAACTACTCACAAGGATCACTTCACTTATCACTGGGATGTAGCAACCTCTGGGGAGCAGCTTGGAGCTGTTTAACAGTGCACAGCAACACCACTCAGCAGGCTTAAGACAGGAAGTGAAGTAGGATATCATTTTCTTCTATACAGGTTTTTTGACTGCCAGCATCCTTGTATATCTGAGCACCTTACAGTCATGTTATTCACATTGCTTAATGCAGCTGTCACCTGTGGCTCATTCTCTTATCCTTCCCCCAAGAGGAGAACTGTGCATGTGGTGGAAGGTTTGGGTTTGATAAGAAGAGAGATATTCTTTTTTATGTATCTATCTGTGTTTGCTAGAAAAGGCTAGTCAAAATGGTGCACCTTGCACTTGGAGAGGAAGGAGATAAGGTTTAGGATGGTCTTTAGTTCCTGGGGGAGTTTGTTCCAGCCTCAGACAGCCCCTGAGAGAGCTCTGTCTCTTGAAGCGCTTTACCCTCATGGGAGAACGTTTCACTGTGCCGGAGGAGCAGAGCTGTTGCCCAGAGTCCTCACTCTGGAGCGTCAGGCGATCTTTCAGATATCCTTGCCCCTGGCCACTGAACACGCTGAGAAGCAGGCCCGAGACCTTTAGATTGCTATCCATTGGAAACTGCAGTGAAAACTAGGAAAGAGAAACGACTAGCCATTTGGAATTCAGCTAGGACACCAGCGTTACTTACCTTGCGTTTGATTTTTGCAAGAAGGGCTTTGATCTTTAACCACCGTAAGAGGGCAGTGTTTCAGTTTTACATTTCATCAGAAAGATTTGGGCTACGGTAGCACCTCTGTGCTAGGCCCTGTATGAACACAGTAAGTCAGTACGTACAGTGGCATAGGTCCATCTGCCACTATGCTGGGGCATTTGCTCAGTACTGACCCAGAGGGGAGAAAGTGCCACCTATTGGATCACTCATTTAAATGAAGCTTATTGAGATGAGCAAGCATACAAGATACAGTGCAGTCAGACGGACACAGGATCGGGCTTCACAGAAATAATGAATTTTTGTACCAGGTGTCCACTCCATCATATTTGTTTCTACTTGGTAGCAGGTTGCCACATCTTACAGTTACTGTTGTCGCCTCTTTCACTCCTCTCAGAGCCAGACTCAATTTTCCTTCCTTGCATTTCAACAGGAAATCTTTTGAAGAAGCGCTTTTTCCACAGCTCAGGGTTTGGATGGTGGAACGGAAGATGTCTCCGTTTTACTGTGTCACATGGTTAACAGAGCTGTTCCTCCCTGCACTTCCAGTGTCTGATTGCCTGTTATGGAACTGCAAAGAGCCTATGTTCTGTCTCTCACTGAGCTAAGGCAGTCTGATTGGGTGAGGTTTCTGTGTATCACTATTGTTTGCTGTGGGGTTTTTATTGTTTATTTGCTGTTCTTCCTGATGTACTGGATAGGGTCTTGGTTTTAGGGTTGGTGTGTCTTGAACATTCATTTCTGAGGGGGGTTATTTTATATCACTACGTTACCTTGATGCTAAAGAGTGGATGGCTCATTTGGGCTCTTGCTTTAAGTTGTCTGGTATGGGTCTTCTAGTATCTTGGGTGGGGAGTAAGCATAGGGTTACTTGCTATTTATGGCAGTAACTAGGTGTTTGCTTGAGACCTCCCATTCCAGAAATGATCGAGCCCAAACCTGCTTAGCTTGGGAGATCAGACATGACAACAGCATTAAGTGTTTGGTGCACATGGGATATTCAGTGCTGGAGTAGTGTGCTGGGCCCAGGATATCAGCGAGACAATTACTTCTCACCCACCTTGTTTCAGGAAGTGGTATTTAGGCAATGCAGGAACAACTAGAAGGAAGCCAGTTTTTCTTGTTACAGTGTCGGGCTTCCACAAACTATTGGTAGTGAAACACAGAATCCAATCCCTGAGATTCAGGCCCCTGCTGCCCGGTTCTTCTTCTCCCCCCAGGGGCCCAACCATCTCCCTACCCCTGGTGGTCACTAACTCAGGAGTCTGGATCACCGCCAGTGTAATATTCCTCCAATACTTGCCCCTTCAGTGCTCCCATCCCACCACAAGATCTGGAAGTCTAATGCTCCTGCACTAAATATAAAGTCTTGTTGAAATTGTAGAGCTCTGGGAGCAAATGGAGAAACCATAATTAATCTAAGAATCAAGCAATTACTCACAAGGGTGTGACTGTGTCCTGAGGTGAACCAACTACCGGTTGCATAAATCTACTGTGTGTGTGTACACGTGTGTGTGTGTACTGGAATAGCCAGGGCCAACATTCAGAGATTCTCCCAAGGAACTTTGATGCTGGGACAGGACAACATGCAGCTATCACAGAGCATTTGCTAGAGTACATGACTGGCTGGAAGCTCAGATGCAAGAGCAGCCCACTATGCTGTGCCCCTCCCCGCCCAATTGCATGGATGCGTCATGCTGACTGTTGCTAGTTTATAGTCATAGGGGACAACTGAAAGTTGAGTTGACACTTCCCCTTTTCTGACAGTCTCTGAAAACCACCGACCCCTCTGCTGCAACAGAGAAACCAGTGCAAAGGACTCTTGAACATATCTGAGCGCTGGCTGTGACGAGCTAAAACTCTGGTGTTTCAGACTGGAGAGGACCCATTTTTCACTGATTTGCTGTCCAGTTGTGTTTAAGTTGCAAACTCAATTAACAGGAATGTGTAGACAAATATGTTGTTAGCCATTTGTAGGTCTCTATCTGGCCTTTACATTTGGTTCACATCCCAGGATTGGTGTGGGGTGATTTGAGAGGGGCTGGGAAAGAGGAATTACAAGCCTGGTGGGATGCCAGAGTGGTCTCTGACTAGACTAGGATTTGGTCATTCATCTAGTCCATTCCCCTTCACTCTCTCTTGAGCCACAGGAACTCTGCCTCATTGCTCCACAAGTAAAAGTAAGAAGTTAGGGACAAGCCCGGTTCTAAATTGTGTTGACATAAAGCTATCTGCAAATTTTACAAGACAAATACAAATGAAAAACAGACTAACCAGCCACACACCCATATAACAGTATCCTGACACCTTGGCAGGTTTACAGAAAATGGCTAAGAGCCTAGTTATATCAATTAATTTTTTACAGCTATTTTAACTCTACCCAACTAGGCAATTCTCTTTCTTTAGGACAATAATCCTCCAATAAATTTAAATTACATACAAATTGTAAGGCACCAGAAGGCTGGGTGGTTCTGGGTCTCTCATTTTGCTATTACATTAAGATCACGACCCTTTTTTGTTTCACTTCTCTTCCTGCCTTCTAGGAGACTGAATTTTCTCTTCTGGGCAGCCTGGTACAAAGTCCAGAATGCAGGATTTTTCTGTAGCATGGGCTAGAACAATGGCTCTCAACCTTTCCAGTCTACAATACCTCTTACAGGAGTCTGATTTGTCTTGTGTACCCCCTAGTTTCACATCACTTAAAAACTACTTGCTTACAAAATCAGGCATAAAAATACAAAAGCATCACAGTACACTAGTACTGAAAAACTGCTTACTTTTTATTTTTAAAGTTATATGGTAAAAATGAGATCAACTGGAATACAAATATTGTACTTACATTTCAGTGTATAGTATATAGAGAGAGCAGTATAAACAAGTCAGTGTGTGAAATTTTAGTTTCTACTTACTTCACTAGTGATTTTTATGTAGCCTGTTGTAAAACGAGGCAAATATCTAGATGAGTTGATGTACCCCCCCAGAAGACCTCTGCGCACCCCTGGTTGAGAACCACTGGGCTAGAACTCATTACAGAGAACAGCTTTTCAGCCGCCTCTCTGCCCATTCCCAATCACATAACTGTTAGCGTCTGGGAACAGCAGCAACTGTCTGGACGAGGTAGCAGGAATCTCTTGAAGCAATTTTGCAGCTGGAAACAACTAGAATAGCCAAAACCATGCAACCAGCCAGCTCTCAGCAGACCATTAGAAAGTGGACCACAGTTTGGGAGTCCTGGCATAATGGACTTGCTCATTCAGTTCATCTCATCCAAGTGGCTGTTCTAATGTATTTCTATCTGTCGTTATGAAGGGACTGGCTACAGTGTCGTGCGCTCTCTCTCTCTCTCTCGCATTATGTATGTGTATATAGAGTACATCACCTGTCAGGCCTCCTTCATACATCATAAAGGAGAAGAGTCCATGTGCCCAATTCAAAAAGGGAAAAGTCCTTTTTGCTGGTCACCTTTAAAGAAGTCTGCAGCACGTTGACATCTTACATTTAGTGAGGATGATTTACCTGCAGTGTTCTCAGGTGAAGTTTCAAAACATGGAACTCAACTCTGGTTTGCTAAGTGGATTCATGTGGATCTCTTTCTGATACCAAGCGTGATGCTTTGCTACCAGTATCCTCTTCTTTTTAGGTTATCATCTTAAGCTCTGATCCTGCAACCAGATCTATACAACTCATGCCTCTATATAGAGCCTCATTGACTTGGGGCCTTAATTGCTTGAGCAGGGGCTAAGAGGCCTGAAAACCAATCTGTTAGGTTTGTATAGCTTGAAAGCTTGTGTCTCTCACCAACAGCAGTTGGCCCAATAAGAGATTGCAGCGTTGACTCTGAAATTTTCTGGATTTCAACTGCTTGCTTTTTTGATAACCACAAAATCCTCTCTGAGGTTTTCATCCTTTTAAATGGGAAAATCTGAGCTCAGCCTCAACTCTAGCTTAATAAAACACTGCCATATGCCAATAATACTGTATAGCACTTTGCATTTTCAAATACTGTAGGGACATTAAATATAGATTATGTAGGTAAACACTGGCATGTTACTGATGGGGAAACTGAGACACAGAAAGGGGCTGTGACTTGCACAGGAGGCATTACAGTGTTGCCAGCTCTCATGATTTGATCATGAGTCCCGTGATATTTTTAGGGCCCGAGCTCCTTGAGTCATATGAATATATTAAAATCTCTGCTTTCATTTGAAACCCCCTCTCCCCCCCAAAAAAACCCCCCTAAGTTTGCAGAGAAAAACTTGAAAACATGACTCAAGTGCACCCTAAAGGCTCAAAAATGAGAAGGCAAATAAAAACATTAAAAAATAGTATTTCTGAGGAAAAAAAACAAAGACACAAGTGGTTAAGTCAACCATGATGTTCGGTGGTTGATGGTTTGATTTTTGAAAACCTGGGGTTGGCCATGCTGCCATGTACAGGGATGTAAACCAGGATAACCTGGCTCTTGACACGGACACACTGGTTGCCTTGGGCACATCACATGCCTGGCCTGATTTTTCTGACGTTCTAAGCACTCACACATGCCACTGACTTCAGCGGGCAGTTAGTGCTACGGCTGCCTTCAGGGCTGACCCACTGGAGTCTGAACTGGGAACCTTCAAAGCTAAAAGCATTGACTGCTACAACTAGAGGTAAACAGCCAATGCTCCTGAGCTAGGGACTGTAACAATTCATATCCTCTGCAGACCCGCACAGAGGGAGGGAGACCTGATACACACTCACCAGTGGGTTATATGAGCACCTCCAGGGAGGAAAAGAGACAGGTCATTAATTTCTTTGAGCCTCACTTTTCTCATCCACAATATGGGAGTCATGTCACAAACCTACCGCACAGGGGGCTTCCCCCCTCTGCTATCAGAGGATTTTCCTTCACTCTCAAGGAACAGTCTCTCCACATATTGCCATCATACGATAATGCTCCCATTTGCAGACCAGGCTCCGGTACCCACCATACGCTCTCCCCTTTCTTCTAACACAAGGGAGACCCCTCATGTCCCATTACACAGCTGTCTCCATCCCCATCCCATGCATGCCCAGGGCTTCCTCTCCCTATTATTTAGAAAACTATTTGCAGCTGTGTATGAGTCATTCTGCAGGAGTGTTGGGAAAAGAAAACAGACACCCCAACACATTTTAAGTTGCTGCTCCTGTTAAAATCTTATGCCCTATCGCTTCAGGTGCATTGCCACAGATGACAGCCCCCTTCTCTTTAATGCAGGCATGCATCCCAGGGGGAACATAGGCTCCAACAGGTGATGCACCCTCTTAAACTGCAGCATGGCCAGAAATTGGGGTCCACCCTGGGCTCCAAGCTTGGTTGTTTAGAGGGCCCAGTCACAAGACTAGGGCACTAGGTAGCCATCTAGCTCCACATTGGGGTGGACTCTGGGATACAGGGCAGCCCCCCTGAATTCAGCATTAGATCTGCCAGATAAGGGATTACAATACTGAATGACAATGGGCTAAGAACCGATCCCCAAGGAACACCACCAGAAACACCTTACTCAATGGCCCCATACATAGGATAGATAGCACGATGCTGAGCTATGGACTGAAATCTGAGGTGGGTCAAAGCACATGGTCGTAACAGTGGGGTGCAGGGTGGCCCCAGAAGCTCTGGGGTGAATCAGAGCCCACAGCCAAAGCTCTGGGCTGCCAGACGCCCATGGCTGGGAAGAGCACCAGGTGACAATACCCACACAAGGTGCAGACTTATCAAAAACTGCTTAGCCCCCCCACCCCCTAGCTTCACAAGTGCCCCCAGCCTGGGCCTTAACCTAGTGACCCCAGCATGGCACTCCCCCACCCCAGCAGGCTGTGCACAGACCAGACCCCACAATCCTAGGGCGCTAACAACTCTCTGGGCCAGATGCCCCCAAGCCTAGGGGACAGCACAAGAACCTTGCCCCCGAAGATGCTACCACTCACCCGGTGGGGAGCCCCCAGGCCAGGGACACTGCCCCTCACCCAGGCAGTGACAATACACCTGGCCAAGCAACACCAGCTCAGAAGCCCTGCCCGCCCCCCCGCCCAGTAGCCACATCAGGAGCCATGCCCCCCTCCAAACCCAACCCAGCCCAGGAGCCACATCAGGAGACCTGCCCCCCTCCAAACCCAACCCAGCCCAGGAGCCACATCAGGAGACCTGCCCTCCCCCAACCCAGCCGCCACATCAAAAGCCCAGCCCCCACCCCCACAAACCCAACCCAGCAGCCCTCCCCCCCCAAGCCCAGGAGCCCTATCAGGAGACCTTCCCCCTTCCCCCAACCCAGGAGCCCTATCAGGAGACCTGCCCGCCCCCACCACAAACCCAACCCAGCAGCCCTCCCCCCGCCCCCCCCCAAGCCCAGGAGCCCTATCAGGAGACCTTCCCCCTTCCCCCAGCCCAGGAGCCCTACCAGGAGTCCTGCCCCCCCAACCCAACCCAGCAGCCCTGCCCCCCCACCCCCAACACAGGAGCCCTATGAGGAGACCCGCCCCCCCAACCCAACCCAGCAGCCCTGCCCCCCCATCCTCAAGAGCCCTATCAGGAGACCTGCCCCCCCCAACCCAACCCAGCAGCCCTACCCCCCCACCCCCAACACAGGAGCCCTATGAGGAGACCCGCCCCCCCAACCCAACCCAGCAGCCCTGCCCCCCCATCCTCAAGAGCCCTATCAGGAGACCTGCCCCCCCACCCCCAATCCAGAAGCCCCATCAGGAGACCTGCCCCCCGCAACCCAACCCAGCAGCCCTGCCCCCCCATCCTCAAGAACCCCATCAGGAGCCCTGCCCCCCCACCCAGGAGCCCCATCAGGAGCCCTGCCCCCCACCCCCACCCAGGAGCCCCATCAGGAGACCTGCCCCCCCACCCAGGAGCCCCATCAGGAGCCCTGCCCCCCACCCCCACCCAGGAGCCCCATCAGGAGCCCTGCCCCCCACCCCCACCCAGGAGCCCCATCAGGAGCCCTGCCCCCCCACCCAGGAGCCCTACCAGGAGACCCGCCCCCAATCCCACCCCACCTGGCCAGCAGCTCCAGGAAAACCACGTTGCTGCAGCAGCCGCTGAAGACCAGCCCGACGGCCAAGGCGCGGCGCATGGTAGCGGCTGGGGGCCCCGCTCCCACGGCCGCGCTGAGCCTCCGGCCGGCCCCGGCGCCATCCCGCCCTGCGGTAGTTCCTCCCCCGCCCGCCTGCCGTGCGTCCCGACGGCCGCCCCGCCCGCGGGGAACTACAGCTCCCAGCACCCCCCGCGCCCGGCTCCCCAGGCGCCGGCGACTTTCCCGCGCGGCTCCGGGCTCCCGGGGGCTGATGGGAGTTGTAGTTCCTCGGCTGCCCGCGCTCCCCTGGCCCTGAGCTCGCCCGGGGGGACGAGCTGTTGTAAAACTGGAGAGGGGGCGGAGGAGGAGGAGGCAGCCAGCCCGCCCCTGGCAGGCAGAGCAGCTCCCCACAAGGAGTGGGAAGGATTTCAGGCCCACAGGTAAAAGCTCACCGGGAGCGAGCCCCTTCTGGGCGGCAAGCTCGCGGGGTGCGTGCCCGCCCCTGGCCTGGAGCGGGAGGGGGACTCGGGCAGAATTCCTGCCCCCCCCCCCGAGTTTTGCTCGATTGCTGGCTAAGGCTAGGCTGATCAGTGAGCGGATGAGCATTAATGAGCGCGAAAAGCTGGCAAAATGCCAACGGCGCGCTCGGTGCTGTACGGGGCACCGCTCTGGCCTGAAGAGCTTACCGCCTGAACAGGCACAGCCTTCCCCAGTTCCTACCCCCGCTCCCTGGGCCTGACCTTGGTGGGCCGTATTGGGAACGAACACCCTCCTACCCTACACCTTCCACAGAAGGCTCCAGGAGAGACACCTTCTTCCTCTGCTTCTCGCCAGCGAACAGAAGGTCACTGTCCTTTTATCTGAGAATGGCCCGAAAGGACAGACCCCAATGGAACAGCCGGTAACGCCAAAGGCCTTACAGTACGGAGAGGAAACCAAACTGAATCAAAGATCATCAAAATATAAAATCTTACCTAGGCTAAGGTCTGGGTAATGGTCCCTCTAGGGGCCTGATCTCAAGGCTACTGAATTCCTAGGAAAGTCTCCCATTGACTGCAGTGGGCTTTAGATCGGGCGGTGGATGGAGTAACATTTGTTGTTACTTTAGAATGAGCAAGAACAAAATTCTTACATTTTCAGAGCAGCCGTGAGCTTGTTCTAGCCCCGTTTCCTGAGAGTGAAGCAAACTCTTTGTTCTTTAACAAGCAAACTAAGATGTCGTGTTCAGGCCACTGTGTTACTACTCTGCCTTAGCAAGAGTCAGAGCTTTACTGCTGCTGAGTTATGTGTCTGCTCCCTGCCACACCAGCCCGTCTGCTTCATCAGCACACTCTTCGACTCTGCCGGTCTAAACCTTGCCTTGCAGGTACCAATCAGGAAACCCCAGAGACGTCTCCCTGCAGTCTCCAGTCCCTCTCATAGGACACTCTCAGAAGTCACCAAGTTCGCTGTCTCCAAAGAGACAGAGCTGTTAGGTTAGCTGAAGACTTACATATCACTTTAATACACAGCACTGAGATGGTTTTGTAGTAAAATCAAGAATAGGTTTATTAATGAAGAACTGAGATTCACATGATACTAAGCAAGAGGAAAAAGACAGGTCTGGTTACAAGTAAAACATGCTTTCCAGTGACTAAAACTTAATCTTAGCAAGTTACAATATTTGCTTAAGTAGTTTTCTTTCTTACATCAAGTTACCAGCATCCCCAGCCCTCCAGACTAGGGGATCCTGCTTTCACAGGCTTACAGGGTGGTGCTGTTCCCTGTGTTCCCTACGTGGCTTTTTTGCTTCTGCTTATATTTCCCTCATTGTTTTGTCTCCAGAGCCAGGATGACCTTCTGCCGTCCTTCCCAATCTGTGGACTTCCCATCCTCCTCCTGATTCCTATGTAAATAGGGTTTCCATTGGTTTGATTACATAGTGCTTAATTTAAACTGGAGACAGGTAGATAGCTATCTTCCATCCTGTCTGGGAGAAAGCCTGTTTCTCCCTTTGTTTGGGCATAGGCTTTCAATCATAATATCCGTGAGTGTCCATAATTGCTCATATAGCGTTAATACATGCATGATATTAATCACTGGTGTGTCATGAAAGACCTCACTTGATACACTCTTATAGTACAAAAAGAAAAGGAGTACTTGTGGCACCTTAGAGACTGATGAAGTGTCTGATGAAGTGAGCTGTAGCTCACGAAAGCTCATGCTCAAATAAATTGGTTAGTCTCTAAGGTGCCACAAGTACTCCTTTTCTTTTTGCGAATACAGACTAACACGGCTGTTCCTCTGAAACCTGTCTTATAGTACAGTGATGTTGTATACAATCAGTTGATTCAATTGCTTATTCTTTGAGGTTCAGAAGCCATGTTCTAACCCTGGCGTATCTGGACCCTGATGGTCGCACAAACCTCTTACTGATTTCCAGCGGGGCCCCAGTGTAATTCAATGAAAGCTTTTGCCGTTGACTTTAATGGGAAGAGGATCAGACATTAAAGGACTGGAGAATTTTGGCCCAGCAAGAAGTATTAGGCTGTAGAATAATCTCCCTAGAGAAGCAGTGGGAGTACTACTGCTTGACACACCTTTAAAACTAGATGGGACAAAGCGCTGGCAACCTGTACAGCGCGTTGCTTGGGAGAAGATAGAAAAGACTTTACATCATCTTGTCCATTCCTATGAGTCCATCAAATCATAAGCAACAAAAGATCTTGTTTTCATCCTTAGTCATTAAAACCCCCAACACAAAACAACTGATATATATTGAGATAATTATCCCTATCTAGAAGGTTTCCAGAGTTTTTTACGAGGTGGGCACCAACAGGAATTTTAGTAACATGGGTTTGGGAGCTTGATTTAAGTGCCAATCATTAACGTTCAAACTTCCATGCTCTAACTCTCCCCGAAAAACCTGGTTCTCCAGCCAGACCATACTTCCCATTATGTACCATGGACATACAAAGGCTGAACTGAACCTGGGTCTGCCATATCCCAGCTGAGTTCCCTAACCAGGGGTCTAAAGTTTGTAAGCAAGACTTCTATCACCATCCTCTCCCATGCCTGCTTTGTGAATCTAGTCCTCCTTTGCATTTCTCAAAATGCCCAAAATGAAAATGAAAAATGTCAAGTTTTGTTTTGACCTGACTCAAAGTTTTTTTTACTTTTTCATTTAACAAAATTTTTGAAAAATCTCGTTTTTGGTTCAGACCAAAACGAAATATTTTTCCCTCCCAGAATTGCCGCAAGCCGAAAACTCCATTCCTTGCCCAGCTTTAATCATGGGAGATGTAGTCCAGTCCGTAGAAGAGAATGGGGGCATGAGGTAGCCGAATTACCGCTCCCAAGAAGCTCTGCAGAGATATGTCCAAATCAGAATGTTGAGTTTTAAACCTTTTTTGTTTTTGTTTTTGTCACAATTTTCTTTGGAGAAAAATAACCTGTTTTCCAACCACCTCAAGTGAAAAGCGATTGAGTGGCAGTGTGGCCCAGTGAGTAAAGGTAACAGGGACTAACCTGTGGACTCAGGAGCTAACACCCTGTCACTCAAATCCCCACCATTTCAGATCAATTGGGTGCTCAGGCAGTGGCCAGAGGAGGCCAATTAACTGCGTAAAGATTCAGCTGAGGGGCTAATTGGTGGAAGTATCCCCAGCAACTGGGACTAGATGAGCAAACAAGAAGGAAGTCTTTGGAGGAGAGCTGGGAGCCTGAAGGAAGGCAGAACAGGCTGCTGCTATTGTACCTGTCCCCAGAAGCAAGTGGGGAAGCTGGCTACTGGCTGTAAATATAATAAAGTGTGGTGGTAGTGAAGAAGACCTGAAATGATTGTGACCTGGATTGTGGCCTGAAAGGACCCTCAGTGGACCACCCCATGACAGTAGGGCACTTGATTGGGACATGAGAAGCCTGTATTCTATTCCTGGCATTGGGACTCACCTATTGTGTGACACTGAACCAGTCACCTCGCCTCTCTGTGCTGCAGTTTCCCCCTGCCTTTCCCTTTCTCTCTCTTGTCTATGTAGACTGCAAATTCTTTGGGGGCAGGAACTGTCTCGTATTATGTCTGTGGCTACTGAAATGCAGCTAACACTAATTTTCTCCTTGTCTGAGTACTGTCCAGGGACAAATTAGCTCTGTTAGCCCCCCAGATGTTCTTGTGATGCCTGTGACAGAAATGGCAATCCCATGCAGTATCTTTGGGGACCCTGGCATTACATTTTGGAACGGTTTATGTATGATTGAGTTCTACTCCATGGGAGTGGCTTACCACAGCTCCTACAAGAACTAAAGACAGTAGGGGGTGGCTACCCCCGAGACTGTAAAGGACTCCAAAGAAGTTCCGGCCCCTGCAGTGGTTGGCATCGACTGGATCAGGCGGGTTTTTCAGGACTAGGATACAAAGGAAGGGTTTTGCTATAAAAGGATGAGCTTGAACTGTCTCAGTGCCTTCTTTCTGGAGGACAGCAAATGGACAGGACCTTCTGTCCAAGGTGAGCCCCAACCCTTGCTAGGGCTCCATAAGACCGATGGGCGACGCCTGGTATGTTTTGTATGTGTTTAAATGTGTGGGTTGTTTTTTATGTTTTCTCTGTAATGCTTTTGCCTTAAGAATAAATGTGCTTGCTTAGAAAGAGCCGTGTGGATGGCTGTGATGATACTGACTGGTGTGGGATAAGCAGGGAGTGTAAGGCAGGGAGATGTGCAACCTTAAAACTCCTGGTCAGAAAAGTGTGGGACAAAGGTCCCTGCCCAGAGACAGGGGCTGGCTGGATACCTGAGACATGACTGGGAACTCCTGGATTGGACCTCGGAGAGATGAATACAGACGCAGTTACCCTGAAATCGTGAAAATGCCTTCAGATGAAGTCTCCTCCCAATATACCAGCTGAATTTCTCCTGTTGTCAGCTGTGTTTGATGACTAATAGTTGCCAATTTAATTCCTGCAATACAATTTTTCCTCCCCTTTGGTGCTGGGTGCTTTGCAGGGATCAGACTTTTTTCAGACCCTGAGTCCAGCACCGCTGTGGTTTTCCAGCCGTCTCCAGACACGGAGTAACGGGCTTCTGGGCAGGCCCTGCTGCATCAGCAATTTCTAGTCTTCCTTGCTGTGGCTTCCCGCTGCTCGGGCAATTCCTCCTCATTGCCTGTAAATTTCACCTGGCCTGGGAGCCACTCAGGAAGTGGTCTCATCTGAGCCACAGGTTACCTGCAAATAGCTTTTACTTGGGCCTCCTCTGACTTTTAATTTAATTTAATTTTTTTTTTTTTTAAAGCTACTTCCCTGGCAATTGTTTCTCTAAGTGCTGTATCTGGTACAAGGAGTCACCTGGGAGGCTGGGAATTAAAAGCAGATACCTTTAAGGAAACTCCAGTTTCTACTTCCGCATTTGTAACTCTGTATATAGCCAGGCCCATAGGCTTATCCCTTGTGTTATCTCCCTTCACTAGCAGGTCATGAAGCTCTCCCGTTAAAGTGATTCTTTTCACCCAGGATTCTGCCATGGCTTGCCACTGGGCACACGCCCCCCGTCTGCATTGCAGTTCAGGATCTGGTGCAGCGGGTTCCGCTTCACATGAGCGGGAATTGACATTTGTGATACTTCCTGAAGACTGGTGGTGCAGGCCTTGAAAGTGAAGACAAGTAGCTTCTGTTTGATACAATAGAGAAGAGGGAGCTGGTGGAGGGGTGTAAAGAGAGGGGTGACTCTGACCTGGGTCGAGGATTCCTCACTTCCTGCCCCCTAAGATGCTAGGTAGGTTGCTGCCTGTGCGCTTTTAAATATCTGCTGTGTATGCCCCAGAGGTGGCTGCATTTCAGTGGTGAGTAAAGTTACCCCTTCATGTGTAGTTTTTGTTATCCGTTTGTAAAGCACTTTGGGGACTGTGATACAGGAGGGCAAGGAAGCAGTGGTAGACTGGTCGAGGGGAAATATATAAGCCCAAGGCTAATTAAGATGTGGTTCCCTGTAGACTAGGGAGGGTTGCTACAGGTTAACTGGAGCACCTGCAGTCAATTAAAGCCCTGTCAGAAACCTAATAAAATGCCCTGCTGGATGAGGACTAGGACTGGAGCTTGGAGATGTGTTGTGAGAACTGAAAGACCAGAGAACCGAAGTAAGGGAGACCCTGCCCTGCAGGGCAGGGAGACTCCCTCCCCTAGCGTCTAAGGACCGAGGGTAACCCCACCCAAGGGGGAAGAGGGTAAGAAACCTGCAGGGGTTGAGAGGGGCTCCTCCTTAGAATGAGGAGCAAACCCAGACCCCTCCCCTGCTTCCCTCTTCTACCACCTTCCCGGGCCACTAGCGGGGCCTTCGGCCCCCAAGAGCAGGGGCAAAGAGTGGCATCTTAGCCCCCCCCCCCCCCGAAAAGCACAGGACCCACCATATGAACATCGGCCATCTTGTCACAGGATCCTCAGGCTGAAAGGCACTGTTTAAAGTGTGCGAGCCTGTGACGCTTTCCTCAGGGAGCCCAGAACCATAAGCCACTGTTACCACTCTGCCTTAGCAAAAGAGAGTTTTGCTGGAGCTCAAACTGTGCGTCAGCTCCCGCCTCACCAGCAAACTCCTTGAGAGTCTGCCAGTCTAAACCTTGCCTTGCAGGTAACATTCAGTGAACCCCCGTTCCCGAGTTCCCCAGAGACGTCCCTTTCACTGGACACGCTCAGAAATGACCAGGTCCGCTACCTCCAAAGAGACTGCACACATCAGCTTGTTGGCTCAGCTGAGGACCCACACTTCACTTTAATACACAGCACCGAGAGGGTTTATTGTAAAACTTAGCATACAGTTAATTAATCAAGAACAGAGATTTAAGTGGTACTCAGCAAGAGAAAAAGAGACATGTCTCATTACAAACAAAACAAAAATAGCACACTTCTTAATGACTAGAACGTAACTTTAGGAAGCTACAAGCTTTGCCTAAGCAGCTTTCTCACTTACATCAAGCTACCAGCAACTCCAGTCCCTTGGGCAGGGGGACCCACCATTCACAGAATCAGAGGGTTCTGTTCCCTTTGTCCCCTAAGTGATGGATAACAAAGAAATCCCTCCTTTCTTTCCTTTTATAGTCCAGAAAACCTTGGAAATGTATTCTTTGAAAAGTAAACCCAGACAGAGTTCCTCTCCCTGGCTGCTGGTTCTTTGGGTTGCAAGCGCCAAGCTCCTCCATCATCCACTGCTCAATTTGCTTTTTCAATTGGCTTGATCACTTTGGTGACTTGAGATGCAAATGTACTTCTGTTGTCCTTTGCTTGTTAGCTTGATTCAGGCAGATGGGTAAATCCACATTCCTTTGTCTAGGGCGGTCTTGTTTATCAACTGCCTCCACAACTCATCTTTTAAGAACATATTTCCAGCACACATACCTAACTCTTTACACACAAGCCGTGCATACATCATGCAATGACAGTTGTGACCAGCGGTTCACCAGTTTTTAAGTGGTACTTTACAAGATACTGTTTGGCTAAAGATTCTGACAACAGTGTGTTAGGTTGGCAAAAAGGCATTCGTAGGATCACAGGGCCTGATCCAAAAACCTATTGAAGTTGATATAAAGGATCCCATTGATTTCATTTAGCTTTGGGTCAGGCCCTCTGTTATGCGTTTATATATTATTAAAAAGCAACACAGTTCAATAGCAGCGAACAAAGAAAAATAGTCTCGCTCACTGGAGCGTTTTAGTGTGTCCAGGACTTTGTACCTGCGATTCCTCAACTGCTGTACAGGTCAGAATGATTGATCTCTCTTCCTGTCATTAATAACCTCTTGCAGACTTGTGTTCAGTTATTCTTGTTCTCTTTCTAGTCACTTCCTCCTCGCTTCAAAGTTTTCTCTCCCGCGATAAATCTGCTGCCCCTCACTTCCTGAGTGCGTCACCGCAGAACAAATTGCTTCTTTTGAACCGCTCCAGCTTAACAATAAAAATAAAGTCTCGGCTCATAAAACATCTGACCATTTTCTTATTGCTTGGCACCCATGGAAGGTTACCCTCATCTGGCTGGCAAGCACTTCCAAAGCCCCTTCCAACATTTCAGTTACAAGGAGAAGTTCTTTTGCGGGGAGGGAGAGGTTGGGGAACTGCCTGGCTCAGGAGAATAATGAAGAGAAATGGAGCCCTTTACCTCTTTGTTGATCAGCTGCAGCCAAAAATCATTATCATCTGACAGCTCAGAGCAGTGGCCTATATAAACAGAGTTATGGTCCTTAGTCCAGTTCCCAGCAAACAGGTGTTCACGTCATCACAAAATCTACCCAAGCAAATGGACTCTATCCTTCTGAGCAGTCTAAAGAAAGAGACTAGAGACGTGTCTACACTGCAATTGGGGTGTGGCTGCAGCATGTGTAGATGTACCTGAGCTAGCTTTGATCTAGCTAGCTCAAGTAACAACAGCAGTGAAGCCGACCTGCACTCCTCAGGCTCCGGAGTCTGAGCTCCAGCCCGAGCCACGATATCTGTGTAGCTGTTGTGAGCCTGAGCTCTGAGATTTGCTAACCATGCATTTTAAAAAGCAATGTAGATGTACCTGGGTTGTGCCGAGGCAGCTCGCCTCTACTGCTGCCCAAGCTGCTGTGTCTTCCTTGATATCGTTACTCAAGCTAGCTAGATCGAAGCTAGCTCGGCTATATCTACCCATGCTAGAGTCACTCCTCTGTTTGCAGTAAGGATCGAAAGGGTCAATCTCTGGACACTGTGAACGAAGCTTGCGTTATCTTTGCCTGACTTCTACCTATGAAGGTTTCTGTTCCCGGACAGTCAGTCTGGCACTTTTCACCAATACTGACATTTCATTTAAAAAGATCATCATCCTAAGATTTGTTTAAACCTCATTTTGCCTCCCATGATTTTGTTTTAATCCTTCTTTCCCTTTTGGTCTGATCCTGCACCCACTGAAGGCAGAGGCAAATCTCCCATGACCTTCACTGCAGCAGGACTGGTGTTACTTTGTTGTGGTCACTAACATGTGCTCTGCTTTCATGGATAATTTGGGGCAATTTTAATAGCTAGACTTCGCAGAATTTGACTTTATTTTTTTGAGGATTTTAATGGATAACATCAATGTTTATTTTAAGCATTTTAAAAGATTTTTAGCCATTTAAATTTTCAGTTGTGCAAAATTATGGGTCTTAAGCATTTCCCCCCCTATTTTTTATCAATTTAAATTTTCACAGTTATGGAAAATTATAGGGGATCAGACAATTATTTAATGACAGTAGATGCTGAGATTCAAAAAGTTAAAGCTTTATAACTGCTAAAATGCAAACTGTCGAGGTCCCCTCTCAGATATACAAAATATATATCCTTAAATCAAACACTAATGATTTCGCAAGCAGCATTTTTCTTACTTTGCCCTTCTGTACATTTTGATTGTTGTCTATGGAAATATTTTTTGTGGGTTTCTGTGTTTGCAGTGAAATTGACGTTTATTGACATTTACTGATTTTAAAAAATAATTGGATCCTTCTAAGCCCATTACAAGTGTGTACAAGATTCACTGAGACCTAGAACTCAGAATGGTGGTTTATTCTCAGTTTTTTAAATAGATAGTATTCTGAGGCCGTTCTCAGACTCACAAAAGTGCTATGAAAATATTTGACAATGAGAGATCTTAGATTCTGATCTGAGGCCTTGCCTGTAGAACTAAATGGATTTAAAGTCTATTAGTTATTATTTGTCTTATGGTCATGCTCAGGGACCCCAGCCATGGGCCAGAACCCCATTGTGCTAGATGTTGTACAAGCATAGAACAAAACTATGGTCCCCGCCACAATGAGGGTACAATCGAAGTATTGAATCTGAGGTTGGGTGTACATTAGAAAATGAGGTTGGCTTAATGAAGTCATTCGGGGTTTGAAAGTGCAGAGGGTGCTAGGTCGAAGGAACTGCATTATTCTAACTTTCTGCAGAGATCTTTGAGATAAAAGGCATTTTTCATAGATATTAAGGTCAGAAGGGGCCATTATGATCATCTAATCTGACCTCCTGCATAATGCAGGCCACAGAATCTCACCCACCCACTCCTGCGATAAATCGCTCACCTATGTCTGAGCTATTGGAGTCCTCAAATCGTGGTTTAAAGACTTCAAGGAGCAGAGAGTCCTCCAGCAAGTGACCCAGGCCCCATGCTACAGAGGAAAGCGAAAACCCTCCAGGGCCTCTTCCAATCTGCCCTGGAGGAAAATTCCTTCCTGACCCCAAATATGGCGATCAGCTGAACCCTGAGCATGTGGGCAAGATTCACCAGCCAGATACCCAGGAAAGAATTCTCTGTAGCAACTCAGATCCCACCCCATCTAACATCCCATCACAGGCCACTGGGCATATTTACCATGAATATTTAAAGATCAATTAATTGCCAAAATCATATTATCCCATCATACCATCTCCTCCATAAACTTATCGAGTTTAATCTTATAGCCAGATAGGTCTTTTGCCCCCACTGCTTCCCTTGGAAGGCTATTCCAAAACTTCACTCCTCTGATGGTTAGAAACCTTCATCTAATTTCAAGTCTAAACTTCCCGATGACCAGTTTATATCCATTTGTTCTTGTGTCCACATTGTTATGAGCTTAAATAATTCCTCTCCCTCTCCGGTATTTATCCCTCTGATATATTTATAGACAGCAATCGTATCTCCCCTCAACCTTCTTTTGGTTAGGCTAAACAAGCCAAGCTCCTTGAGTCTCCTTTCATAAGACAAGTTTTCCATTCCTCGGATCATCCTAGGAGCCCTTCTCTGTACCTGTTCCAGTTTGAACTCATCCTTCTTAAACATGGGAGACCAGAACTGCACACAGTATTCCAGGTGAGGTCTCACCAGTGCCTTGTATAACGGTACTAACACCTCCTTATCTCTCCTGGAAATACCTCTCCTGATGCATCCCAAGATCGCATTAGCTTTTTTCATGGCCATATCACATTGGCCGCTCATAGTCATCCTGTGATCAACCAATACTCCAAGGTCATCCTCCTCCTCCGTTACTTCTAATTGATGCATCCCCAGCTTATAACTAAAATGTTTTGTTATTAATCCCTAAAAGCATGACCTTACACTTCTCACTATTAAATTTCATCCTATTACTATTACTCCAGTTTACAAGGTCATCCAGATCTTCCTGTATGATATCCCGGTCTCTCTCTAAATTGGCAATACCTCCCAGCTTTGTATGATCCGCAAACTTTATTAGCACACTCCCACTTTTTGTGCTGAGGTCAGTAATAAAAAGAGTAAATAAGATTGGTCCCAAAACCGATCCCTGAGGAACTCCACTGGTAACCTCCATCCAGCCAGACAGTTCACCTTTCAGTATGACCTGCTGTAATCTCCCTGTTAACCAATTCCTTGTCCACCTTTCAATTTTCATATTGATCCCCATCTTTTCCAATTTAACTAATAATTCTCTGTGTGGCACCGTATCAAACGCCTTACTGAAATCTAGGTAAATTAGATCCACTGCGTTTCCTTTGTCTAAAAAATCTGTTACTTTCTCAAAGAAGGAGATTAGGTTGGTTTGGCATGATCTACCTTTTGTAAAACCATGTTGTATTTTGTCCCATTTACCATTGACCTCAATGTCCTTAACTACTTTTTCCTTCAAAATTTTTTCCCAGACCTTGCATACCACAGATGTTAAACTAACAGGCCTGTAGTTACCCGGATCACTTTTTTTTCCTTTCTTAAAAATAGGAACTATGTTAGCAATTCTCCAATCATATGGTACAACCCCTAAGTTTACAGATTCATTAAAAATTCTTGCTAATGGGCTTGCAATTTCATGTGCCAATTCCTTTAATATTCTTGGATGAAGATTATCTGGGGCCCCGATTTAGTCCCATTAAGATGTTCAAGTTTCACTTCAACCTCAGAAATGGTAATATCTACCTCCATATCCTCATTCCTATTTGTCATCCTACCATTATCCCTAAGCTCCTCAATAGCCTTATTAAAGTCTGAGGCAAAGTATTTGTTTAGATATTGGGCCATGCCTAGATTATCCTTGACCTCCACTCCATCCTCAGTGTTTAGTGGTCCCACTTCTTCTTTCTTTGTTTTCTTCTTATTTATATGGCTATAGAACCTTTTACTATTGGTTTTAATTCCCTTTGCAAGGTCCAACTCTACTTGACTTTTAGCCTGTCTCACTTTATCCCTACATGTTCTGACCTCAATAAGGTAGCTTTCCTTGCTGATCCCTCCCATCTTCCACTCCCTGTTGCTTTCTGCTTTTTCTTAATCACCTCTCTGAGATGCTTGCTCATCTAGCTGGGTCTACAACTCCTGCCGATGAATTTTTTCCCCTTTCTTGGGATGCAGGCTTCTGCAGCTTTGACTTGAAGTAATCCCAGGCCTCCTCTGCCTTTAGATCCATACGTTCTTCAGTCCAATCCACTTCCCTAACTAGTTTCCTTAATTTTTAAAAGTCAGCCCTTTTGAAATCAAACACCCTAGTCGCAGATTTATTTTTGTTTGTCCTTCCGTTCAGTTTGAACTGAATTAGCTCATGATCACTTGAACCAAGATTGTCCCCTACAACCATTTCTTCTACGAGGTCCTCACTACTCACCAAACCCAAATCTAAAATGGCATCCCCTCTAGTCGGTTCAGCAACTACTTGATGCAGCTGTCTTTGCCGCTGCCTGCCTGGCTGGCTACCTTTATAGGACCCCTTCTCCTCCAACAGAACTCCCACTGAAACTCCCCTGTTTACAGGTTTCAGAGTAACAGCCATGTTAGTCTGTATTCGCAAAAAGAAAAGGAGGACTTGTGGTGCCACAAGTCCTCCTTTCCCCTGTTTACAGCTCTGTTTGCTGGCTCCTGTGCCACTGCAGCTGTCTGCAGTTTGCTTGCTTTCAGCTCATTAAAAGTAGGAGGTCTTTTCCTGCCTGTAACAGGCCTATAGCTCCCTTCTAACGTGACTGTACAGCCCTTCACGGGTTGACTAGAGCCCTCAGGCAATTAGAACTCTCCTTCTGAAATACACTTCTGAGCAAGGTTGCAAACTTGAACTGCTGGTGACAGGGGTTTTGTGTTGATTTACTGCATACTTCAAAAATCCTTTCTTTAGCTGTGCCTAAGAGCCACATTGGTGAGGTCTCCCATGTGTTAGTGCTTAAGAACAATGGGCTTACGTAGTAAAATGAATTTTGCTTCTCTCCTTTTAATTATGGGCTTTAACATTATTTCCAACACACAGGCCTGGTCTACACTAATGAGGTAAGTCAATCTAAGCTACGTAAGTTACGTAACTTAGGGCATGGCTACACTTGCAGATGTACAGCGCTTTGAGTGAATCCAGCCTTCGGAGAGCGCAGTAGGGAAAGCGCTGCAGTCTGTCCACACTGACAGCTGCAAGGGCACTGGTGTGGCCCCATTTGTGGCACTTGCAGCGGCATTGGGAGCAGTGCATTATGGGCAACTATCCCAGCATGCAAGTGGCTGCAACGTGCTTTTCAAATGGGGGGGGGTGGAGTGTGACAGGGAGTGTGTTGTGTGTATGTGGGGGGAGAGAGAGTGGGTTGGGGGGGGCTGAGAGCATGTAAGCATGCTGTCTTGTAAGTTCAGACAGCAGCAGACCCCCACCTCTCTCTCTCACACCGAGCATTCCACAGTAATGGTTGCTTTGTCTCAGAGCAGATAAGCATGCCGGATGTCAGAAACAGAGCTTTCAATGGGCATATCCACATTCCTACAGCGAGTTCAAAACAATGACAAGAGTGGCCACTTGACTGAAGGGGATTATGGGACGTTTCCGAAGGCTGATCAGAGCGCAGTAATGCAACACCTCCACACTGGCGCTGAGGCGCTGCAGCGGGGGCGCAGCAAACGTTATTCCACTCGCCGAGGAGGAGTACCAGCAGCGCTGTAGCCGCAGAGTCAGAGCGCTCTACGTGCCTTGCCAGTGTGGATGGGTAGTGAGCTAGTGTAGCCGGGGCTCCTTTATTGCACTGTAATTCACAAGTGTAGCCAGGCCCTTTAGTCGTCGTAGCTTAGATCGATTTACAGCGGGTCTGGTGAAGACGTAATAAGTCTGGTGAAGCCGCGCAAAACTGGTGTGATGCTGTCTACACATTTTTGCAGGAAAAAATCTTGAGGTTTCATTTCAGGAGACAGTTTTGAGCCCTTTGTGTTTTGCAAAAAGTGACAAAATAGTTGTTATTTTAGCATTCCAAAGAGCTGCAAAATTTTGAATTGCGAACATGTACCTATTTTAAATCTGAATGCCCAAAGCTGCCTTTTGATGGGAGCGTGCCCATTTGTATTTGGGAATAGGCTGCTTTTCATTGGGAAACGGATGCATTTTTGAGGAAAACCTTTTTTAAAAGGTGGCTATTTTCTCTGGGAATGGGACCATTTTCTTAATTTACATGGAAAAAAAATCAGTTTCAGATACTTTCACCTCTCATTGTCGATATGCAGCTGGCACATGCTAGTGAAAGGCTGATTGTGCCAGGCATGGCGTGACAGCTGTAACCCACTGATGTGTAATAGGTTCCCCCTTTGTGCCTGATCCACAAGGGATCCGAGTGTAGCAGCTTGTAGTTTTAGCTCTGGAAGTTCCCAATTTAGTCCCTGGTGCATCAGTCAAGTTGGCAGTCATCACACAGATACTGTGCAGATATCCCAAAGGCACCTGTAAGGGACTGCGGAAGACTTTGTTACGGCCTAGCTAGGGAACTTCCACTTTCTCGAGGCCGCCCGGTCACTGTAGACATGGAAAACCAGCTATAACCAGCTTTACGCCGGTTCTGTCTGCCCTGCATGGCCCTTTGCCAGGTAGCGGAAAGCCCCTTTAGGAAAGTACCTAATTATATATTCATGAGCTGTTTCTGCGTAGTGCTTCTTATGGCTCGCTGTTTACCGCTTCATTGGACTCCGTCCCAGGCAAAGCTCCGGTGTGCTGGGTTCTCTGCCTCCGTGACAGCAACGCTGGAGTCCCTGTTGCGGGTGTGTCACTAACCTTCAATAAAGCCAATAACTCGCTGCTTAGCTGCGTGTGGGTCTCGTTTTCCAGAGTACCTCTGCCGGCCTGCGGTGCTTTGAACACCTTGGCCCAGAACAGCAGCTCCGCCAATAGACCACACTCAATGTAATCAGCTCTGAGGCGGCGAACTCTGCTGTCATGAAGATACCGTAGACGTATAATGGTGCAGTTTGCAGCAAGCTATAAGCTTTATAGCATCTCAGCTACATAAATGGCAGCTCACAATCAATTCACCAACCTAGTTTCCCAGCATCCTGGTTCCCACATGTTAGCAGCCACCTCCTTCCTGTTTTCCTTCCCCCTTGCGTCAGCATATATCGAATCACCGTCATTTGTAAACAGGAGGCAGTTGTTACACAAAATCACCATAACTGCAGACTCTAACAAATAGGCTTCCACAGAGCTTGTGGTCTGGCTTGTCTTGCCTTTGTTGTCCAGGATCTGCAACCTATCTGGACCTATATATGCCACAGAGAGACATCTAGTGGCTGAGAAACATACTACATTGCCTCTCCCAACCAGCTCTGCCCCTCTCTGCTCCTCTTCAGGTGGCAACGTCCCTGCAAGCAAAACAGTCTGACATACTGTTGATGACTACAGGGTCACCACTGCAGTGCTGTGGAGTCTTTTCATAGTAGCTGTTCCAGTGGGGAGATCCAAAACCAGAGAGCCACGCTTCTCTCTAACCTGTGTCTGCCTGTGGCTCTATGTTCTCAAGGCGTTCTCAAAGACGGGTGAGAAGATGAACCAGCAGTTTGTTGAGGATCGGGTCGTGGCAATCGACCCGCTCCCTTTCATCTGGAATGTGAAAGGACCTGGGCCTCACTACTGTCTTGATATGAAGATGTCCCGGCTCAAACGACTGATTTGGATCAGTGAACCCCAGATAAGAGGGCGACTCTAACAACAAAAGAAAAGAGAAACCCATCCAGCCCAGTCTGAAAAGGGGAAATAACTGACCACGAGAAAAACCTATTTAAATTCGATTGTGGAAGCTCTGAGGAGGGAGTCAGTTCTTGGTGAGCTCAGGCGTGGGTGTGGAGGTGCTCACAGGCTGGATAGTAGGCCACTAAACTGCTGCTGATTCAGTTCCCCCAGGGGTCTTGGGTGGCATTCACCAGTGTGATCGTTACTTCCTCCTTGTAGAGGGCACAGCTTGATCCTCCCGTTGCTCCTGGCCAGCCCTGATAGAAGGGAGGTGGGACCTTGTCCCAACTTTCACCCTGCCCATTTTCAGGCAGGAGGAAACCGTGGGGTTGCTTGGAGAAAGAAGGGCCTGCGGCTTCCCAGCCACGCTATTGCTGGCTATTGGGCATGGGGCCAAGACGGCCGTGAGAGGGGCTTTGTCACTTCTCCCCACCCCCAGCTTTTGTACCCTCCCAGGGTTTTCTCCCTCTACATTTCAGAGCACCCCTCCTTCCCTCTAGGTGACATAGGCTACGTCAGGTTTATTATGACCATCTATGATACCATCCACTGTATTCATGGTATATGCCCCTCTTAGCTTATGAGGGGCATACACCATGAGGGTATACACCATGCTGGCAAGCAGGCGCGCTGGGCACCATTCCTAGCCTCAGTCCCACTTGCCACTGACTAAGAGGGTCTGGGGTGCTCAATATAGGAGGGGGAGTCTTAGGCATGACGATTAAGGAGTGAGGTCGATGGGGTCCTCATGCCAGTGACAGAGGGTGGAGGCACCCAGGATTAACCCTTTAAAGAACCCCCAAGACCTCTATCCACTATCCGATATCAGTCCCAGGACCTTCACTTACTTGGTGCGACTGTCCAGGTAGCTCACCTGGCTCCTTTGCCTGCCTCCCCTCTGGTCTAGTCCTGTCTATTCCAAGGCTGCTGGTTGATCCCACTAAAGGCAGGCTCAGTACATTAAAATTAGCATATCAGTAGATAAAATAAAGAGCCCTTCCAACATCAGGCCACCCTGACGATCAGACCTGACTACTTTTTCTTTTCCAGACAATCGTTCCCAGTGACTGAGTTTCCTGAAAGGTAAAGAAGAGATTTAAGACCTTGCATAATCGACGTGTTGGGAAGGGATGTGCGTTATCTTCTGGGTTCATCGCTGGGTTCTTTCATGGCAAAAGCAGCAATAGTTCTTTGCTCAGAAATAGTGCTTAGATGCTACACTGTGGGACATGCTAGGAAAACCAGGACAACCCTACATCCTAGTGAGGCCTGGGCCCCCGATAGCATTTTTCATCCATAAATTTTAAAACTCTTTACAAAGGCTAGTAAATATTGTTAACCCCACTTTACAGAGAGGAAAACTAAGATGCAGCAAGGGGGAAAGATTCGCCCAAGGTCACCCAGCGGGTCAGTGGCGAAGCTGGGAAAAAGATCTAGGTCTCCTGCATGCCAATTCAGTGTCCTATTTGCTGGCCTACGCTGGATCTTTCTAGAATCTCAGTGCACAAGAACAACCCACAGTATTTGCACAGGAAGCAGGGGAACACAATTACAAGCTTTCCAAAGGGGTGCATACTGCAAACACTTGTGAAGAATTTTTAGCCATGTACTTTCCAAAGAGATATTATCAATAGCAAAGACTTGTTGGTGCATCCAGCCAGAAGTCAAGCCTGCAATACATGATCTAGTCTGTTCTCAAATGTTTTCAGTCTGTGGGCTGAAAGACAAATCCCTTTGTGGAACTATCCTGCTGCCAACGCCATAATCCCCAATCCCTTGCATCTCCGTGTCTTTCATTCTGAGGATTATCACTAAGATGAGTTCTCCAGACCACAGGTGCTCCACACCTGGAGAATCACTCTTTCTCCAGCCTAGCTGGAAATATCCCAAGCATTGGGGCTTCTGTGACTGGAATGACATCTGCTGGGAGATTTTTCTTAATGACACCCCCATTAGTTATTTTTTTTAAAACCAGTGATATATTTTTAGATGAGCTAGCCAGAGATGATATTCTCCCCCTTCTTTCTCTTTTGTGTTCTTTGGCTCTGCATGTATTGTCATATTCCAGCTCCACAGAGTATTCCTTCTCCCACCTCTTCTGTGTATTTTTCAGTGGTTTCCATTATTATTTTCTAAAAATCTTGCAACTTCTCCCTCCACAGATTCCAGTCCTTGCATGTCTTCCCTTGATCCCATGCATTTCCCAGTCACGCGTTTGAACAACCGGCAGAGATACCAACTGCCTCAAACATTTGATTTTTTTTTCCCCCAAAGGTGCACAAGCAGATGTTTTCTAGCACACTACGCACCAGATCCCTAGCTGGTGTAAGCTGACGTTTAACTCCATTAACGAACATGAGATACATGGTGCTACCTCAATTTATATTGGCTGAGGGTCTGGCTCTCTCATTCATGTCACTTTTTAAGCTCTCGTTTTTCTAAAGAGTATTATTTTGGGTGGTTTCCAATATACAGCTTCTCTAACCGGGCAGTTCTAGCGTTGAAACTCTCTCTGAGTGTTGCTGCTTGTCAAACATGGTGATTACATCAGAAGCTAAAAACTCCAGACATTTTTTTTTTTTGGGGTGGTGGTGGTGGTGGGAGGGGGGATTGGAAATAGTTTGATTTTTTTACTCCCTCTCTCATTCCTTAGGATCGTTAAACTTGACATCTCTTTAAATGAGCTGGAAGAACTGCAGCCTGAAGCACTTTTCCCTTTTGAGAATCTCTCTGACTTTTGGATGCATCCCTCAATGTGTTAGGCATGTGAGTATGACATAGTGTAAGTGATTGATGGGCTCTCATGAAAATGTTCTTGTCATAAAAAGGAGGGGAGGCATTTTTTTATTATTATTAGAGCCCTGAAAGCGAGGGACTGTTAGTTCTGGCAAAATGTTGGCCGGTTTCTTCTCTCCTGGTTCAGCCGGTGCACCTTCATATGTAGCCTGCATCCCTCTGAAATTTCAGTTGTGATCGGCACCACATACCTCTGTCAAAATACCTCGCTCTCGAAATTTACCACTCTGGTATTCCAGTGTTAGTCTTCGCCACAAAGGCATGTTCGGGTATCTCACTCCAAACCAGATGAGTGCAGCCATTTCTGAGCAGAGAGAGCTGCTCGTTCCTAAAACATTAGACATGAGGGCTCTACAATGTGGACAAATGACCATGAGTGGTAACTATCAAATTTGTCTTTGCTTATGATCTGAGGCTGGATTTGAACTGCTCTCAGGTGAAGGACTAGTATACTAACTCACTGCAGCACCCAGGCATCAGATAGAGAGGATTCTTCATGAAACTTGATGTATCCTCCCCAAATATTGCTTGTTGTCTTTTGAGTGTTCCGTAGGATAGTGGCTGGAAGGGAAGCCACAAAACCTTTATGTACTAGAGGTGGACTTAAGCGGCAATTAAGCTGATTGTCTCTCAGATACTCGGATCTGCGGTTTTGGTTGAACCTTTTATAAAGGCCATTTGCAAATCCTTCACCTGAGTTCAGATGTCCCTCAACCCTAAAAGTTCCAGTAATATTGGTTTCCAGAGTTTGGTTAGTTACGTCCATCACTGACCTGTATTATTCAGGAGCTCTACCTATTACTAATACCCCTCCCAACTGTTTTGTCTTTGGTTCCAGCATCAGAGGGGTTGAAGTTCTTCCCAACCTCTTTGTATTAAACCTCAGTCATAATGCACTCAGTGACCTAAGAAGTTTAGAAAACTGCATACATCTGTCTGTGCTGAATGTGTCTCAAAATCCAGTGAGAGCCTTGGGGGACATGCCACTCCTGAGCAACCTGACGCGGCTTCACTTGGGTTCCAACAAGGTATTTTCCACGCTGCACCGGTGACAGGGCACCGTGATGTGCTTATGGGCAGAAGAGATGGGTTACGTACTCAAGGTAATCCTAGGGATCCTCTACCTGAGCTGGAATTTTAGTCAAGACACTGGGTTTAACACATCTTGTCTTGAAAAGAATGACTTGGGAGCTTCAACAACCATAAGTTGTCAGGAATAGATTTTAAGTCTCTAAAAGACAGCAGCAGGGCAGCCACTATGTTCTGTGGGACTTGGTATGAGGTAAGATGTGTGTAAGCCACCCCGTTTACTCCCCTGCCTGTAACTGGGCTCTTCCTTCCCTCAACCTCTGTCCAACCAAGAGGAGAGCTCAGGTAGGAATTCCACCTCTGGTTCCACCGCTGACCAAGCGATGAAGAAAAGACTGGGGCAGTGGTCACCAACCGGTTGATTGTGATTGACTGGTCGATCCTGGAGGATCTCCCAGTCGATCGCGATCTCTGACTGCGCAGCAGGGTTGCTGCTAAGACAGGCTCCCTGCCTGCCCCAGCCCCATGCCACTTCCAGAAGCGAACAGCATGGCCCCACAGTCCCGGGAGCAGGCAGGGGTCTCCCTCTGCATGCTGCTCTTGCCTGTAAGCACCGTTCCCGCAGCTCCCATTGGCCGGGAATGGGGAGCTGTGGCCAGTGGGAGCTGTGGGGGCGGTGCTTGCAGAGAGGGGCAGTGTGCAGAGCCACGTGCTCTCCCTGCCAGGGCCACAGGGGCATCTTGGCCCTTTCCAGGAGCAGTGTGGGGCCAAGGTAGGCAGGGAGCCTGCCTTAGTGGCAGCCACCGACCGGGAGCCGCTGGAGGTAAATGCTGCCCAGCAGGAGGCCTCACTCCAACCCCCCCCCCCGAGCCTCCTTCAGGAGCAAGTACCCTATACCCTCTCCTGCACCCTGAACCCCCTCCTGCACCCCAACCCCCCCCCCAGGCTCAGCCCAGAGCCTCCTCCCACATTGTGAACCCCTCGGTCCCAGCCCAGAGCCTGCACCCCCTCCCGAACCCCAACCCCTACGCCAGCCCGGTGAAAGTGAGTGACGGGGGGAGGGGTGAATGGAGTGAGCAGGGTGGGACTTTGGGGAAGGGGTGGGGTAGATCCTGGGTTGCCCTTAAATTCAAAAAGCGATCTTGGGCATAAAAAGGTTGGAGACCCCTGCTCTAGAGGTATAGTTTGTGGCACCATTGGGAGCAGATGAGTAGTGAGGTCAGCCCTCCCCATAGGAAGTATAGGCCTCCACCACCCACTCTGGCATCGTGCTGTGTCACTCTCTCAGTAGTGACTCCAAGGGAAGAATCACTATTGTCAGTGCCTGTCAGACCTGAGTTCTCCTTGGCCTGCTCCAGGTCCAGCTCTGCTTAGTTTGATAGGCTCCAGTGCTGGTTTTCGGTAGCCAATACGAGACTCTGTGGTAATAGCAACAGAGTCAATAGCTGATATCCATCCCTCACCTTCCCGTCCTGAAATCTCAGCATGCAGCCTCCGAAACGGTCACCTTCACATACCACGTCACGCCTTGACCCCTCAGGGCCAAGGATAAGTGCAGGGTCCTACACTTAGGACGGAAGAACCCAATGCACAGCTACAGACTAGGGACCGAATGGCTAGGCAGCAGTTCTGCGGAAAAGGACCTAGGGGTGACAGTGGACGAGAAGCTGGATATGAGTCAGCAGTGTGCCCTTGTTGCCAAGAAGGCCAATGGCATTTTGGGATGTATAAGTAGGGGCATAGCGAGCAGATCGAGGGACGTGATCGTTCCCCTCTATTCGACATTGGTGAGGCCTCATCTGGAGTACTGTGTCCAGTTTTGGGCCCCACACTTCAAGAAGGATGTGGATAAATTGGAGAGAGTCCAGCGAAGGGCAACAAAAATGATTAGGGGACTGGAACACATGAGTTATGAGGAGAGGCTGAGGGAGCTGGGATTGTTTAGCCTGCAGAAGAGAAGAATGAGAGGGGATTTGATAGCTGCTTTCAACTACCTGAAAGGGGGTTCCAAAGAGGATGGCTCTAGACTGTTCTCAATGGTAGCAGATGACAGAACGAGGAGTAATGGTCTCAAGTTGCAGTGGGGGCGGTTTAGATTGGATATTAGGAAAAACTTTTTCACTAAGAGGGTGGTGAAACACTGGAATGCGTTACCTAGGGAGGTGGTAGAATCTCCTTCCTTAGAGGTTTTTAAGGTCAGGCTTGACAAAGCCCTGGCTGGGATGATTTAACTGGGAATTGGTCCTGCTTTGAGCAGGGGGTTGGACTAGATGACCTTCAGGGGTCCCTTCCAACCCTGATATTCTATGATTCTCAGTGAGCGCATCCCTCCTGTGTCTCTGGCTCCCCCCTGTGCAGCTGTCAGGCCACTAAGTCTTAGCTAGGTTTCAGAGTAACAGCCGTGTTAGTCTGTATTTGCAAAAAGAAAAGGAGTACTTGTGGCACCTTAGAGACTAACCAATTTATTTGAGCATGAGCTTTCGTGAGCTACAGCTCACTTCATCAGATGCATCAGAGCTCATGCTCAAATAAATTGGTTAGTCTCTAAGGTGCCACAAGTACTCCTTTTCTTTTTAAGTCTTAGCTAGGATCCCTAGCTTGTCTCATGTCCTGCTTTCTCACTGTTTCCTCCTCCTCCTCCTGCTCCCCCTGTAGCTGAAGTCTCTGGAAGGCATTCAGAATTTGCCCCAGCTCTGTGAACTCTATGTCCACAAGAACTGGATTTCCAGCTTGCTGCCTCTCTCTTCCTCGCTGGCTCTCAACATACTGGGTGCTGACAGCAATGAGATTGGCTCCCCGCAGCAGGTCCTGCATGTGCTTGGAGGACTCCACAGGCTGAGACATCTCAAACTCCAGGTGAGTTTGGGGCCTACTATAAAGTACTAACGAGGCAGGGCATTCAGATCAGATTCAGATTGCTTTACCAGCTGGCCAAGGGCTGCCTCTAATTCCCAGATACGTTTACATACTAATGTCCGCAGGATGAGGAGGTTGGAATAAAGGGGCCGTGGAACGAAACCTGGCCAATTCTCGTTCTGGTTACAGATCTATATATAAACCTGGGAGTCACCAGTTCACGCTGGGCTACCAAACTTGCAAACTTGGTAGAGGGCCACCCCAGGGTGTGCTGGGTACTAAGCCAGTCCATTCACCCACCCTTGTGCTGGTCTGCGGGTTCTAGTGCTGCAGCCTGGGGGCTATTAGGAAGAAAAACCCCTTCCATCCATGTACAAAGTGTCGACGCTCCCATGCTACAGTGGCATAGCTGCCTCGCCATACCTGTGCCAGTGTAGCTGCTGTCAGGGTTGTTGCTCCAGAGAACCACTGGGTCAGTAATTACTTGTGCTTTATTCCCCCACCATGACTTTACAAGGGCAACCCGCTGGCCCGGGATAGCTGCTACGTCGCTGCAATCAAACAGGCCACTTCCGTGGAGCTCCTGGACGATGTGCTTCTTAGGGACCCACCTCGCTGCTCAGCTTTGTCTTTGTTCAGCTGGTCTCTAGTGGCTGGTTTGATGGACTCAGGTCAGACCAAAGAGGATCTGAAAAAATCAGCCAGGAGGATCTTCCTGGAGGAACTGCAGCATAAGACAGAGAGCACGGAGGGCGTCGTACATCACTTGCATAACAGAATACTGTAAGGAGTGTGCGGTCTTTCTGCTTGTTTAGGTAGTGTAAGGGCCGGGGGTGCCGGAACAGGGAGGCCAAGGGGCCATGGCCCTCCCACTTTTTGCCCGGCCCTCTGCCCCTCCTCTTCCCCCACCCCAGGGCCCCATCCCCCGGCCAAGCCGGAAGCTGGAGCCCAGCATGGGCAGCTATGGGGAGCCGTGGACCCTCCATCTGCCTGGGGCGGGGGAGCCCGAGAGCAGTCCCTGGCCTGTGTCCCTGCCCCCCGGGCCCTCCTCCCAGGGCACATGGACGGTCTGTGGCTCCTCACAGCGGCCTGGGCAGCTGTTACCATGGCCCGGCTGCAGCTTTTTGGCCCCCCAAGGCCCCACCCCCAGGCTGGAAGCCAGAGCCGTGTTGGGGTAACAGCTGCATGGACAGCTGTGGACCTGGGCAAGGGTCACGGGTGCGGGGACAAGGGCCGGGGCTGCTCTTGCCTCTCTTTCACTGCCCCCCCGCTGGCAGGTGGAGGGGCCTGGGCTCCCTGGCCCAGATCCAGCTTCTGGCTTGGCTCGGGGGCAGGACCTCGGGGGGAAGAGGAGGGGCAGGGGTGGGGCCATGGAGGGGACAGGGTCTCATGGCCCCCCGCTTTCAGAAAGAATCCGTCACCCCTGGTAAGGGCTTATGTGGCTGCAGCAGCTATTTCTTATGCATGTAGATTTAAAATGATCATCGAGTTTGGGGCTGGAAAGGAGGAGTTTTCTTCCACTGCGGTTTTGGCACAGACCTTGTGAATTTATTGGCACAACAGTGGACTGCTGAGAAGGATTGTCCACCGGGATTAGGTGGACATATCCCATCCTACACGCTCTCTCTCTCTCCCCTGCATCCCGGAGGGACTATAGGTCAATTTAAGCCCCTCTGACCATGGGGAATGCGATTTATACACGGCAAGGGGTCATCTATAACGCTCAGCTCCATGGCCAGGCTCCTGGAGATGTGGGGGAATTTTGCCACTGTTAATGCTGTGCAGTGATGGGGATGTTTGCTGACATTGTTAATGGACACGAAGCGGTAGGAGCAATTCCGCATGGCTAGAACCCTGGAGGAACAGGGGCATGTGCCTGTATTTATTGTACAGTAAGTGCATGGGCACTTTTTGTCTTGGGTCGTCGGTGGGGACTCCCCCATGTGACTCGCGACATGTTAAATCCCCACATACTGCCCTGGATATGCAAACTCCTGGGTGAGTCACAGGATAGCACCCAGGGTGGTGTCAGCTGAATATGCTGGTCAGATGCGAGCATGGCCCTTCGCCATGCAACTGCCAGCCAGGCTGAACCTATTGAGAAATCCTCCCCAGGGTTCACGGTAGGGTGAGATTTTCCTCTCTCCCTCTCTGATAGGGACCTGCGGGAAGAGCTGAGAGAATACGAAGAAGCCTTCAGAACAGAAGTGGTTGGCTGCATAAGGTAACGTGAGCCATGTCATGCTACGGAGGGTCTGACTGCATCTCAGCAGTCTCAGGTGCCAGGAAGCCGGACCGGGCTCTTTGCACAGACTGGAAGTGAACCAGTATTTAAATGTTATTCCATGCTGCATATGGGAGTATGCAGCATGTATAAGAGAGACAGCATGGCCTAGTGGATAGCGCCCTGGCCTGGGACTCAGGAGACATGGGTTCTGTTCTCGGGTCTGCAGCTGGGTGATCTTGGACAAGTCATTTTGCCGCACCGTGCCTCAGTTTCCCCATCTGACCTCCTTTGTAAAGTGCGATATAAGAGCTAGGTAATATTATTATATAGCATTGATATATCAGGATATACACTGGACTGGATGAAATCATAAGAGATGGGAAGGATGTATAATCCTGCACTGGCAGGATGGTGGACTGGATCACCCAATATGTGTCCTCCATCCCTAACATCTACGGTAGATCAGCCATCCCTTCCCACCAAGTGTAGAGGACCCACTAGGTATCAAACTGTAGAGGATCCACCTGATATCAAACTGATATTACATGAAGAGGTGCTTGATCAAGGCACTTATGGCCCAGATGCACCATGAGACCAATGTCATTATTACTCCATCGCTATAAAACAACTTAACCTAGAATCTTGTCTGCCACACAGATTGTGTCCAAAATGCAAACTGTGGGATGAAGGAGCAGCACTCCCTGGGTTGTGCTGGGGCATTAGTGATGCAGGATTGGTGCTAGTGTGTTCAGCTGATGCAGGAGGAAACAAAGTCTTATAACGCAATGTCAAACCTTCTCCCTCTCTAGGTACATTGACGCTCTCCCATCTGAGGATATCCAGGGCTTGGTTAATCCTCAGGAGATCCCGAATGCTATGGAGAAGTACCTGTTCACCAAGTTCTGGGAGAGGTGGCAGCATGGCAGAAGGAAGCCGGCCAATATACCCTACAAGGAGCTGACTAAACGTGAGGAAGTAAGAAGTGTAATTGTTAGCAATCGTTGCGCCTGTCAAACGCTGCAGACTCAGCTCGTGGGCCCATCAGGGAAGTTTCCTTCTGATTGTTCCTTCTGCTGTGTGTCTAAAATATAACCAGGTGCTGGCATGGGCCAAGGGCAGGAGAGTGAGAGAATACATCAAGTGCAGAGAGCTGCTCCTGATTAAAACAAGGGCAAAAGGATTCCCCCAGCTGGAGGCCAGCAGTGGAGTCTAGGTCTCATCTCAGTCCACTGCAGAGGCCGTGGGTGAAATCCGGGCCCCACTGAAGTCAATGGGAGTTTTGCCATTGACATAAGAGGATCCAGGATTTCACGCAGTGACTTCTAAATGCTCACCCTCTTCTGGGGTTCCCGCTTCCCCTTCCCTAATGTCCCAGTTGGCCTAAACTGAGCTCAGACGCGTTCCTCTCGTGGCTGGGTTCGCTGGCAATCGCTGCAGTGAACTCAGGCAATTGAGGAAAATTCTCTGCTTTGTGGGAAGGGAGATTTTTAACCCTTTCTCTGCCAGTTATGTGAGATAAGAACATAAGAATGGCCATCCTGGGTCCATCTAGCCCAGTATCCTGTCTTCCGACAGTGGCCAATGCCAGGTGCCCCGGGGGAATGAACAGAACAGGGAATCATCAAGTGATCTGTCGCCCATTCCCAGCTTCTGGCAAACAGAGGCTAGGGACACCATCCCTGCCTATCCTGGGTAATAGCCATTGATGATCGTATCCTCCATGAACTTATCTAGTTCTTTTTTGAACCCTGTTTTAGTCTTGGCCTTCACAACATCTGCTGGCAAAGAGTTCCACAGGTTGACTGTGTGTTGTGTGAAGAAATACTTCCTTTTGTTTGGTTTAAACCTGCTGCCTGGGCTCTGCACCTGATCACAGACACTGTACAAGTCTCCGCTGCACAGGGGTGCTGGAACAATGTGTATAGTGGGGGTGCTGAGAGCCATTGAACCAAACTATAAACCCTGTATATGATGGAAACCATTTCAAGCCAGGGCAGCTTGTGGCAGCATCTCCAGCACCCCTAGTTCCAGCACCTACGGCACAGCATATCGGGCAATGGGTGTGTGTTAGCCTGTACTTTGGCAGGGTGTTACAGAATGCTAGGATTTCCTCGTTGTTCTCGTCAAACCAGTCTTGGTGCTGATGAGTGGTGCCGACAGATTAAGGAGAAGTGCAGAGAGCAACACAAGGGACTGCTCCTGGCATTCACTGACCTAACCAAGGCCTTTGACTCGATCCATCATGATGCCCTATGGAAGGTGCTGTGTAGGTTTGGCTGTCCACAGAAATTCATTTCCATCATCAGACTGCTCCATGATGGGATGACGGCCACCATGCTGTGCAACGGCTCAGAGACTGAACCATTCATCATTGGCACTGGTGTCAAGCAGGGCTGTGTCATTGCTCCGACACTCTTCTCCATTTACCTTGCCGTGCTCCTGATCCTCATCCGCGACTGCCATCCTGATGGAATCGGGTTTGAGTATCGTATGGATGGTGAACTCCCCAATCTCCGACATCTCCAAACAACATCTAAGATCACGAGAATTGGCATCACTGACCTTCAGTATACAGATGATCGCATCATCCTTGCACACACAGAGCACGACCTGCAAAGTGCTCTAAATCTTTTTGCAGATGCCTAGCATAGCCTGGGTGTCTCTCTCAACATCAGGAAAACCAAGGTACTTTACCAGCCCTCACCTGCACAAACTACTCTTCGTACTCCACAAATCACCAGCAATGGAGAACGCCTGGAAAATGCGGATCATTTTCCATATCTTGGCAGCCACCTCTCCCAAACAGCATTGACACAGAAATGAAATACAGGATCCGCTGTGCCAGCACATCCTTTGGAAGACACTCAAACGAGTCTTCAATGATAGGGATTTACAAACAGGCACCAAGACCTTGGTTTACAAGGCAATTGTCATCCCCACCCTTCTCTATGGGTGTGAGACCTGGGTAACCTACAGGCGACATCTCAAGCGGCGTCTCAGAGGAGTCTCAGGTTCAGCTGGGAAGACCGACCCACTCACATCAGTGTTCTCTCTGCAGCCAACATCAGCAGTATAGACAGGCACGTCACGAAACACCAACTCTGCTGGGTCAGCCGCTGTCTACGTATGCCTGACACTTGCCTCCTGAAGCAAGGAGTCTTCTCTCAGTTAAGTCAGGGAAGAAGGGCTCGCGGAGGGGAGCAGAAGCACTTCAAAGACGTACTGGAAGTACACCTCGAAAAAGGAGGTATCAACCCAACTAACGGGGAGGCCTCGGCAGGGAACAGAACACAGCGGCACCACACCATACCCAGCTCACGCTGAGGAGAGCAGGCGTGCTCATGAGACAGAGAAGTGACAAAGGAGGAAAGAAAGAGCACAGCAGGCCAGCCAACAACCATCTCCTCCAAGATCACACCTGTCACGTCTGTGGGAAAATCTGAAGGGCGTGAATTGGGCTCCTCAGCCACCTAAAACCCACCAATGAACCCCTTTGGCAGACATCCTTTTGGCATTGAGGGATAGCTGAAGAAGAGGCAGGGTGTGACAAAGTGCGGGCAATTGTCAGGGGAGTTGGAGAAAGCTGATGGGGGTAATTGAGGTTAATTATCTAATCAGGTGTGGGGGAGGGGCTAGGGGAGCTAAAGAGCCAATTATCAGTCTTGAGCTGATAGGCTAAGAAGAGCACAGGAAGGATGTGAGAGGAGAGAGAGGCACAGGGCTGGGTTAGCTGAATCCTACCCTCACAGAGTGGGACTGTGAAGGTGTTCATGGAGGGAAGGTAAATGAATAGCGTGGTGTGGAGTCAGCAGTTCCCGTGGTGCTAAAAGGCAGGAGGAGGGGAGTATGCTCTGCAACGCAGAAGGAGCTTATGACAAGTTACAGTGCCAGGGTGAAGGGAGTTTTTTCCTTTCTTGTGTGAGTGCTGAAGGTCAAAGGGGCAGTAATGAAGTTAAACAGCTCTAGTGGAAGACGCAAACCCTTGATTCACTAGGGGAACAAAACCAGGTTAGACATGATGTCTGTAAAGAGCCAATGTCCTTCCTATTGTTCCCACAACAGCTACCTGAGTTAACTCAAGTTTTAAAACTCACATACCCTTCATGATCGCTCTTTGTTGGCTCTTGTGCATTTCAACTCGGCTGGCTGGCTGTAAACAGAACCTCCCACTTTTCTTTCTAGCCAGCTTCTCTTCACTTCATGACCCTGATAAAGGGCTAACGGCCTCATTTCCGTGTCAGACCCTGCCCCAGATTCCCTAGTTCCAGAGAGGAAAAACCACCACAGTTGCTGCCTTTGAATTATTCTCCCCTGCTGGGGGCTGAGTTGTTAACATAAAATAAGGGTTTAAATCAAAACTAGCAGAGAGTCCTGTGGCACCTTATAGACTAACAGAGGTATTGGAGCATAAGCTTTCGTGGGTGTATACCCACTTCGTCTATAAGGTGCTACAGGACTCTTTGTCGCTTTTACAGATCCAGACTAACACGGCTACCCTTCATAGAATCATAGAATATCAGGGTTGGAAGGGACCCCAGGAGGTCATCTAGTCCAACCCCCAGCTCAAAGCAGGACAATCCCCAACTGATACTTGAAATCAAAAATAGACTCTCCCAGCCTTCTCCACAAGGCCCAGTAGTCCCCTCTGCCCCTCACAAGCTCATAATTCTATCTTAAGGGTTTTGCTTCTGCCCCTCATTGCAGATATCTTCAACCACTCTTTACCCTCTATCCAGGAGAACGAGCTTCTTCCCCACTCCTCTTTGGTCTCACTCCTCTCTACCCTTGTGTCAGGCCCTAGCACATACCCTCTTTCTCTTTAGGCCTCTCCAGGGAGTCTTTCCCCATAGATCTTCCTTACTTCCCGATCTCCCCCTCCCTTAGGGTTTTTCTATAGGAAGTCCCATCCTCACATGATGCCGGTCACCTGATCTAACCACCAGCTCAAATGCATCACCTGGGAGGTTGTTAACTAGGCACTGGTGTGGATGAGCTCCATTCCCTTAAAGGGACAGCCCGCCCTGTGACACGTCGTCAAGTGGGCGTGAGGTGCTCTGAGGAATTGCTCTGGCAGAGGAGGCCTCCTCGGCAGATGCAGAGCTAGAATACCCAGCTCTTTGCCTTTCCACTGCCAGTACACCATGCACTGGGGGCATGGCTGGGGCATTCTTGTGACATGGCTTTTCTGCAGGGGTGGAATGGCCCATAGTGGCTAGTGGTCTAGGGCACAAGTTAGGACAGCCCTCAGTGCTGCCGTACCCTGCACCAGTGGTCCATTCTCCACTGCCTTGGCCCAAGGGTGCATGATTACATTGGGTGCCTGACAATGGAGAATCAGGCCCCTAATTTAGTTAGCTTGAGCAATGGGCAGCCTCTTAAGTGCTCCTACTTGTGAGTAAGGGGTTAAGCACCCACCTGGGCAAAGTATTCAGGCCAAGATTTTCAAAAGTAACTAGGGATTTGGGGGGCCTTCCAAGTGCCCCGTTCGGGGTGCCCTATAGGGGCTTGACTTTCAGGGGTGTTGAGCACCCACCTTCCAAAAATCAGTCTCCTTCCAGGTCCTTCAGCTTCTTGTTATAAGCAGATCTGGGCTTCTTCTGTTCCCGAGTTGCTTGGTTTGTTTCTTTGAAGCAGCGGGTCGCGGTTGTTTGGGCTGCTCTCCAAGATGGCTGCTTGTTTTTGTGCTTCATATTGAGAAGCAAATTACAATGGAAAAGAAAGTCCTGCCGCTGCCGGCGTAAACTTGCAGGCACTTCACGGCACCCACCCTCGCCTTGCCTCAGGCAATGGCTGATCAATGGCTGCTTGTCTTGTCATGTGGCCACAGGAGGCCAATCATGTGCCTCATATGCTCACTTTTCCAAAAAGCCATCAGCGTATAAAACCGGGCAACCAAAGTCACTAGTCCCTTAAAAAAATGATGGCCCTGTCGTCTTCCAACGCCCTGCCCCTTCCCCCACGCTTTCGGAAACTTGTCTATCCGTTATGTTGGGTATAACACACACAGGCCATATGGAACCAATGCATTTGTGAAATAATACTGAACCATAACAGTACACTGTAACTTTTTTGCTCCTACACTGCTTGGAATTTTCCCTTGCAGAATGGTGACTGGGTCCTGAGTTCATCTGTGGGGGTGGGTGAATGGAAGGTGGGTCATAAAAAGTCTAGACGGATATGGCCTCCCTCAGAGACTCCATCTTTATTAAACGGGCCAGAGTCCCGGCCTGCGTGAAGAGGCTGGATATGAGCTAATGACAGAGCCATCTCAGGGCAGCACCATCTTTAACTCTTTCAGCTTGCAGCACCATTTCTACAACTCTCTTTTCAATAAACAAACAGTTATTTTTGCCTTTTGTGGGCAGGGAACTCACTGTGTAGATGTGGATGGCTGCTGGCGAAATATGCTGGTTTAACAGCCCTGGAGACTGAAATCCTTTGTTTTTGCACCAAACAGCTGCAGCATGGACTATGTTAGTGCATGATTTTACCACATTGTAAGCTGGTGAGATAGCCCACCAGCTTACAGTGTGCCAAACAAACACTCTCCAGCCACAGGATTTCAGTTTCTTTCTTTCTTTCTTTCTTTCTTTCTTTCTTTCTTTCTTTCTTTCTTTCTTTCTTTCTTTCTTTCTTTCTTTCTTTCTTTCTTTCTTTCTTTCTTTCTTCAAAATAAAAAAACCTGTTTAACCTCTCAGGGCAGGTCTACATTACAGCCTAAGTCGATATAACTTACATTGCTCAGGGGTGTGAACCCCCCCGTCTCCCCCCAGCAACGCAAGCTTTGCACTGTCCACACCGGTGCTATGTCAGCGGGATACACTCTTCCACTGACATAGCTTCTTGTCGAGGTGGAGTAATTATGCCAATGGGAGAATGCTGTCTCAGGTGTCTCATACTGCGTCTTCACCTGAGATGCCGCAGTAGGACTGTAGTGTAGACTTGCCCTCAGTTGTGTCCTTTCCCCAGACACAAGTTCTTCTGCAAGGGCATAATGTTCTTAGTTCAATCACTAAAGAGAACAGAATCCATTGGTTGGAAATATCCATGCATTAGTCCATTTGGGTAAACCCCAAATGTTCACAGTTTGCTTTTGGCTTAGATATCAGCACCCAAAAGTTTGGGTAGCTTTTTCACACTATCTAGATTTCTTGAGACTACAAAGGTGACCTGGAAACCTCACAAGATCAGTCTGTTTCATGAGGTGTCTTAATTTTCTGCAGCTGGACAGGCTGGAAATTCCACAAGACCAACCTTACATCTGGTACTTTGACACTTCTGGTTCTTAACTGCATCATAATAATAATGCATCAAATCATGTCCTCATTCAGTTTTTAATGGGGGCAGAAGTTAGGCCTCTGTCATTCCTCAAACAAAGTCCCAGCAATGTAAAAAATAAAAGGCCATCTTCATAAGAAGGAAGGGGGATAAAAAGCTATCCTAGACCACCTCCTGATTTCCAGAACTCCTCCTTCCAGTACTGCTAGCTGCTCAGACTCTGTAGCATGAGCAAGGTATAAATGCAGAGATGACTAGATTAGCTGTAAAGAGAGAGAAGAGTTTGAGATAACACCAGCCCTGGGAGGCAGGACAGTGGAGTTGTCAATGGTGATATGGGAAGGAAGTTTTGGAAGGACTAAGAATCCCTAAGGCCTCCCGGTAGATGGAGGTCTTTGTCTCTTTTTGAGCGTCTTCCATGATGGTGCTTCCAAAACTCCCTCTGCAGTTTTCCCTTTTGTTCTAAATATTAGGATTATTATGCTGTTTTATCCAAAACCTGATGCTGAATGAGTCTATTGCTACTTCTTTTGTTCTCATTCACGAGGGGAAATAATTGTTTCTCTTTCTCTTAGCAACATCTCAGTATGTAATTGTATACCAATATTGAACACAACAATGGCCATACTGGGTCAGACCAATGGTCCACCTGACCCTAGCCCAGTATCCTGTCTTCTGACAGTGGCCTATGCCAGATGCTTCTGGATGAACAGAACAGGGCAATTATGTGAGTGATCCATCCCCTGTTGTCCAGTCCCAGCTTCCGGCAATTTTGTTGACTCCACCATTATAGAGTATGTGCCTTTAACAGAGACAAGGGTGTGAGAGAGTCCTCCTCATGTCACAACCATCTTTATTGGCTATATTCAGCCAGGGCTGAGTAAGGGAGAGAAGGAGCTTTGTGTCCCCAGGGTTTGGAGACGTACTGGGATTTTTTTTTGTGCAAGGCATGCTTGTTTTGGGAGAATTGATGGAGAATGGAACTGTGAGCAAAGTCTACAAACCTGTCACTCAAGCAGCCCTGAGACGCAAATGGAGGCCTGCATTTGATGCTGGCTTGTGTTTGTGTGATTCAAAATCTGCTATGGGTCTCTTTGCACTGCTGCGGTATAGCTGGTTTAAGCAGCCAGCTGGCAATCCCCCCCAATGTCAGGGGAATCCCTGGGCGACATAATTGGCCTAGCCAGCCCTCCTCTCAGCCCTTGGGGTAGGAGACATGTAGGGGGTGGGCTGAGGGCGGGAGGAGTGGGCTGAGAGCTGTGTGCACTGGCAATCTCTGCTGGCAGAAACAGACCCACAGGGGCACTCGCAGCTGGGGTGTTGCTGAGAGCAACCCTGAGGGTAATGGAGTCACTGTCAGCTCCTTTCTGGCTCCTCCGCCTCTCCTGAACCCAGTCTGCACTGGCTGCCTCCAAGAATCGAGCCCCCAGTGACCAGCTGCCTCCAAACGTTGGAGGGGGCAATGGACATGTCACAGCATGAAGGGGCATATAGAATTATAAGCGACTCATGCCAGTAGTTCTCCCAGCTCTAGTGATGCCTCGTTCTTGATACTTTACTGGCAACATCTGCCTTCTCTGCACTCAGTAACTCACTGTCAACAACTGCCTCTCTTGCAGAAGGAAACTCAGTGTGTTTGCTTCTCCGATATCTTAGTCTTCATAGAATCTGCAGGATTTTCAATATGTCATCCAGAAGGGTTTGGTATTTTTATCTTCTTCGCCTTTTAAGCTATGTCCCAGTGTTTGGAGGGGCTTCTGAAACACATTACAGTTGCGCGGGCTGACAAATGTATAGATCCTTGCCTGTCATCTTGCTTCTTTCTATTGTCAAGGTCAGTGGGAAGGGAAGTAGATGTGTGTTAGAAATGTTTGAGATGCCAAAGACAAGGCGCTCTGAGGACAATCCCTTGGATGATAGATTGCAGAACCAGGAGAGTCTGGTTCTAATTTTGATTCAGAGCAAAGCAAAAAAAGATATGGCGAGAGAAAGCATAGGATTGTTTTATGTCTTATCTCTGCGTCATGTGGATTTATGCTGTGAATTTTTGGAGATGATGTTGTGTTGTTTGATAAATCGCACTTCTTTTAGTCAAGTATTTTGGAAAAGGCAAGAGTGAGGAGACTATGATGATGATTTTGAGATGGGCCTGACTCAAATATCTGGATCAAAATGCCCCAAACTTTGGACAAGCTCAGACCTGGATCCAGATTTTGTAGTTCAGGCCCATTTGCGTTCTTTTCTTCTTTCCGATTCATTTTGATTTATTACATATTTTCAAGAAGGATAACAGCCATGAGCTGTGCAAAATGTTCATTGTGAAATATGAAATCATGTGAAATTTGCTGGCATTTAGAACAAATTCAAAACTGACCCCAGGTTTTTTGAAAGGTTTTTGCTCAGATTCCTGAGTCCAGTTTCACCTGGGATTGTTTTGGTCTTCATAAGAGCTCTCTGTAGGAAGCCAGGCACCCCATTCCATATTCTTGGAATGGTAGAGGAATTGCTGGACTGGATCAGACCTGAGGTCCCCAGTGTCCTGTTTGAAGGTACTGGCCACTGTGCCAAGGAAAGGTTCAAGAACCCTTCAGTACACAAATGTGGGATAATATGCCTCCCAACCCCTGCACTAGGTTTCACCCTTCTCTCTAATAGTTAGAAATGGGCGTAAACCCTGAAGTATGAGATTTAGCAGCCCATCTTCAAAATGTCTGTAATCATTAATTATGATAACTGTGGATGTTCTTAATATCCACAGCCATGTCCCTTTTTGAAGCTTGCTAAGTTCTTGGCCTCCATGCCTTCCAGTAACAATGAGTTCCACAGGTTAATTACACACTTTGTGAAAAAGTATGTCCTCTGGTCATTTTCGAATTTGCCAACTTTTAATTTCACTGAATGTCCTCTTGTTCATGTGTACAATACAGGGGGACAGAAGTTCTCAATCTACCTTCTATCCCAATCGTTATTTTGTGGACTTTTATCATGGCCCCTTTTATTCATCTCCTTTCTGAGGTTAAAACCCAAGTCTTTTCAATCTCTCTTGAAAGGAATTTGTTTTCATGCTCTTGTTCATTCTTGTTGCCCTTCTCCAAACCCCCTCTCATTCAGCAACATCCTTTTTGAGGGGGGCTGAACAGTTCTTCGCACAGTGAACTGAGCCACCCAAGTGGTGGCAGTAAGGGGGTTAATAGAGAAGAAACTCTTACTCCAGTCAAGCAGCTTAGACAGCTGAGGCAGGTGCCTTCAGCAGCCCTATTTTCTGTGATTTTCCTCGTCTTTATATCAATGCCCTTTGTCAGTTCTGACCATGTGACCCAAAGCAGTTGCATCCAGGGTGATGGAAAGACCAACCCCTGTGATAGATTCCCAGTGCCTTGTCATTTTAAAGGTCACAACCTCAGGGTTTCCACCTCCTCCTTCAGGAGACTGTTCTTCCACGTGAGCATCATCAGTGTAGTGACCATCAGTCCGCTGGGCAATGTACTTCCAGCCACCGCTGCCAAGGACAGCATCTGTATATTAACCATCTGTTTTGCTGTTGCCTTTAAATGCTCCTGTCAGGCATTCAGGTGTTCAGGGAATAAAAATGCCAGCCCAGGTGAAAGGCAAGGAGCTGCTCCATCTCCGGGATGTGTTGCGTGTATGCAGCTATGCCAGGAATCTGCTCAGCTGTAGGAAGAATGAATTCTGATAAGTTAAGACGAGATAACTGGCCTGATTCTCCACAGGCTTTGCACCGCTTCCTCTGTGGAGTCATGATTCTGCTTGGGTACCATCTCGCACCCCCTTTGCACTCACTCAGCCCATGTGGAAATGGCTGTGCAAGGTGGCGGGGGAATGGGGCCCACTGTTGGGATTTATTGCACGACAAAGGCTTTTTGCTGTTCAAGTTTTACATGGGTTGTGAGCTCTCTTTGGTTCTGTGTTAATGCAACACCCAACACAGCGGAGCCCTAATCCACGCGTGCAATGCAAATACACTTCATGTAGCTATTTAACCTCACTATCTTTTGGTCAGTTGAACAAAAACGGGTGCAAAACGTCAGGGCCCAATCCACTAAGGTCCCTTAGTTCTGCAAATAGCCCTTACGCAAGCAGCCCTGGCTAAGACAGGAGAAACTTCCCATGGCACACAGGGAACCCCTCCCTTTTGCAAGACTATTAAAAGGAAATCCCTCGTTAACCTCTCGGGCATAAGGGTCACATCACTGAAGAGCCTAGTGAGCTGAGACTCGGGGCTCAGTAGCCTGAAGCCATGCAGCGTTGTACGGGTTCCCTGTCACAGGTCCCAAACTGAGCTGGACCTGGTCAGTGCTTGGCGGGGAAGCTCCAAGGAGCCCCTACGGCTGCAGGAAATGGTGATTCACTAGTACGAGCTCTTTCTCTCAGTCAGGGTTCAACCAGTGTCCATCCCTGCCAGGTGGTAGTGAGCTGGGGTTGTTGTCATCTGACTGAGACATAAGTCTATGGTCATTACAGATCCCATGGCATTTTTTTTAATAAGAGCGGGATGTTCATTCCAGTGCCCTGGCCAGTTTGGGGGACTGTATTCAGCCTAACTGAATCCCTCAGTTGCATCTTCTAAGATATGCACTGAGTGAGTGAAGGACTTTTTGGTGCCTCAGCCTCATGGGCCTGGTGGGTATAATAGGCCAGGGAAGGCTCTGCCTTCCCTGGCTGGAGCCACTGCCACAGGACACTGGGCTGCGGTTGCTCAGGCTGGCCAGCCCGGGGCTCCTCTGGCGGTGGGGGTGGCTCAGGGTTCCGGTCGTCCTGGGCCTTCTCTGGCCATGGGAGGGGGAGACAAGGGGGCTCAGGACTGCTGCCACAGAGGGTGGGGGAAGGGGCTCAGCCTCATTGAGGGGAAAATCTATTGTGGGTATTGTTTTTTTTTTCCTAACCTTGTTCTCAGAAATGGCTGAACCATTTGTGCTGAATTTCAGCGGGTGGCAAAAACCCAGCATAGAAAATTTCTGCCCTAACCGTTAACATTTAGCAAAGTTCTAGGAGACCTAACCAGGAGCTTATAGCCTAGAGTGTTGGACAACTATAACTATAGGGATTGCTGGCAGCGCTGCCTATAATGTGTGTATTATAACCTAATAGTGTCCCCTTTAAATGACCAGGTATCTTTCATTCAGTCTGATTTCTGGTCATAACAGATACCAGGACTCCCTGACGTACCACGGCTGTCTCCTGGTCTGAGCTGTGGGAGGCTGGGCGAGTGGGGCTCTTGCTTGAATTTTCTGGGATCCAGCCCCAGTGGGTCCTGGCACTGATCCAACGCTGATTAAGCTGGTTTACCAGATTGCTTAAACCAAGAGGTGTTCTGCTGCCATTTCCAAAGGGGGTGTGTGTGTGTGTATTAAATGAACTTCTTGTATACCGTTGCAACGGAAGCAATTTCCTACCACACAGGTCATGAGCTGTTGATCAGTCCACTGTCTAAATAGCTTCATATCCTCCCTCTCTTCTGATCTGTGACTTCTGCCCTTGTTATTTTCAAGACCCAAGGTGCTTTGTGGCTGAATGAATGCCAGTGGGAGTTGAGGGATGCTAAGTACCTGGCTGGTGGTGCTAAGCGTCTTGCAGGATTGAGTACACAGTTTGTATTTAGTTTGATTACTGTGGGTCCCATTTTCCCCTAGTCTAAGCAGATAATTATTTCCATCCACTCATTTAACGCATCCTCTCTCATTGTTACCATTTGGTCTTGGGGTGATCATTGGCCTCGTTACATTTCATTGCTCCATTTCAAATCATCTAACACCTGCCACGTGGCCTCTCCTCGAATGCCGCTGCTGTAGTTGTCAAATGGCACCTGTAATTGATGTGTGATGGGGGCGCGATGCAATTCCAGCCCAACTTCCCTGTCCTGTCATGCTGTCGTGTCCTGCTAGCCTTGTGATAGATCACAGCAGAGAGATTTCCGTATAGCTCCTTGAAGCCGGTCAGTCAGCCTAAATGAAATGTGTTCTACATTTTCCTGAGGGGTTTGAAATGGGTTGGCGTGGGGGAGGTCTGCGTTCTTTCTGATCTGGTTTAATCTCATTTATTTAGTGGCCTTGCTCTTTGTTGAGGTCTTTTTATTATCTCAAAGCATTTTCTCTCTCCTGCATGGGTCCATGGGCCTTCCACATTGTTGCATTTAAAAGAAAAATTGTTTCAAGTGGCTTTAGCTTTGGTGAAAGGGGCTGGGGTGTTTAACTGTAGGGAAAGGGAATGAGCCAGGCCCTTGAAGCCCTGCTCAAGAAAGCCAAAGGGCCCCACCCCTCAGGTAGAGGGGAGGGGTCAGAAGAGAAGGATGAGTCAAAAGGGCTGAGTCAGGATCAAACAAGCAACCAAATTGCCAGGGAGGGACACTGATTAGCAAACCCCAGGTGATGCCCACTGCCCTAAGAAGTCTAGGGAATCAGTGGAGGCTGCCTAGTGGAACTCTGCTTGGATAAGGGAGTGAAAATAGGCCAGACTCTTTGGTTGGGGAGGTGGGTACAACCAGACCTAAGAGAATGGCCTACTCCTCGAGCCCAGGAGAAGGGCCTTCGGGAACCAGGGGACAAAGAAAAGGGGAGGAAAGTGGTCCAGAGGTGGAAAGGAGGAACCAGTGTTGGGACACTGGGCAGGGAACCCCAGACAGCACCCCAGGTACCCTGAAGGGATTGAGGCAATTGGCAAACATGGTCTGGTGGAACTTTGCCCTGATACAGGGGCGAAAGGGACCTAGTTTGCAGCTCAGGAGACTAAAGTCCTCTACTTATCCATCAAGTGGTCCTTCTGCAACCCAGCTGAGCTCAGTAATCTGCCTGGGGACTGGGCTGGCTAGTCCTCATCCCTGACCTATTTCCATTGAAGGTGCTTGGTCCTGAAACAGTGTGGTTCAAACTAGATCTTGAGGGACTTCCTCTCGGGTTGACCATTCAGTCCTGGGCTACAGCTGCGAGCAGGCGGTGGTTTTGCGATGTGGGCAGTTTGGTGAGCCCCACAAGTCATCAAATGGCTATCGGATGCTAATGGGTTTCAGTCGCTGGTAACCCCAGTCCAGAGATGAGCTGATGCCTAGAGGTGAAATTCTCCACAGCCCGTTAGCCAATTCCCAGAGCCATGCTTTTAACAGCATGATTCTGTGGAGGGAGGGGTGCTGGGAAGAATGTAAGTGCTGTCTCAAGCCCTAACTGCTGTGAAATGTCTCCTTCTAATTTATTACCTGTCACAGACATGAACTGGCTGTTTGGGATCATTTGCTCCAAACAATGTGGGGGATATTAAAATGCTGAACCTCGCGCTTGATGCTTTCCTTTCTCAGCTAGTGGCCATGATCTTGGCTTGCTGAGTGTGTGACACAGCCCTGTTGGGGACAGGAAGGCAGCAATGTATTGCAGTATGGCTGAGCTGGTGCTGATTTCAAATGGCCCGTGCAGCAAGGCGCCACATGGGGTTTTTAAAAGGGAGTTGGAGCCCCCAGCAAACCGTGAATTGTGGCAGGGGAATGGAGGAGTTTATGGAATCACTGAATGACCTAGAGGATGAGCTGTGGAAACAGGTCAGGGATGAGTTGCTCAAAGGCTTTCAAATACCATGAGCCAGATCCTCAGCTGGTAAAACTCAGCCTAGGTCCATTGACACCAATGGGGATGCACCAGTTTACACCAGTTGAGAATGTGAACCCAACTACTTAACTCCAAGTTAGAAATGAGGTCCAGCTGGAACCCAGACCCAGCTGTTCACGAATGTTGGGGGAAATCTGAATCCTGATCCAGCTCTGAACTTGGCTTGGGGCCCATCTCTATTCCTAACCTAGCATCAAGCTCGTCAGGCAAAGTGTGTCCCAGGCTCGGGGTGGTGTGAAGATGGCTTAAAGTGTCCTTTGCCCTCTGACTCTAGACTGGCTGGGCCAAAGATCAAATATCTGTAGCTAGAGCAGAATCTATGGAAGCAGGTAATGAGAAGTGTAAACCCCACAGCCATGTCTGCTGGTGCATGGGCCTGATCCCTTCATCTCTGCTGCGTGTTCTAGACCCTGTTCACATCAGACTGAGTTAAATCTCAATTGCAAAACACTGCAGTTCCCAGGGTTAAAGGCCCACTTTCATCTTCCCTTCAATCCATTCTGGGCTCTCCAAGTAGATTCGGTAACTGGTATCCGCTGTCCCCTCACTCCTGCCCACCATCTAGGTCTGGGAGACTGGCAGAAGGGGATGTGGACGCTCCTGTAATGTGCAGTTTGACAGCGAGAAGGAAAGACACGTGCTTTCTGAGCAACGGGATGGGAAGGCCAGAAGCTTTCCATATGATCCCCCCTCTCATAAGCTGACTTGGAAGCTGTAATCTCTCTCCTGCGTGTGACAGAAGGGTTCTCTCGTCAGGTCTGGGCAGCACCTGCAGCTCCGGGGGGAAGGTGGTGTTGATGTATGGTTCGAGCTCTGTGAATGGGAAGCCCGGGGCTGGGACTTGTCAAACCAATACATGCCTCCTTTTAAAAAAAAAAAAAAAGAAAATGTAGCCACAGGCCCTGAGCAGGAGCAGCTGCGATTGTTGTGCGCCTAGAAAGAGTTCACTGGAGTTCCAGGGTGGGGTGCTTCCCTAGTGCCGTGTGAGGGAGCCTGGTGAGGAAGGATGGTCTAGTGGTTAGGGCAAAGCCTAAGAATTAAGAGACCTGGGTTCGAGTCCTTGCTCCACCAGTGACTTCCTATCTGGCTTTGGGCAAGTCACTGAGCCCCTCGGGTTCTAGCTCACCATACGAGGAGAGAGACAACAGCCCGGCCCTAACCTCACATGGGTGCTATGAAGCTAAATCCGTTAACAATTGTGATGGGCTCGGGCTCTGCCCTGAAGAGGTTCAGGTAAGTAGTTAAGGTAGAACAGGTAGGTGTCTGTGGAGCCGATTGTCCGCCATCGTGTGTCTCAACTGTCCTGCACACCACCATGCACTGAGCGAGCCTTTCCTTTAACTTCCGTTCAGTGTGGGCTCAGGGTCAGAAAAGCGTCTCTCTGATTCTCCCCTGGAGCTAGGAAGGGTGTGGTCCCTGGGAGTGACAGCAGTCCCTTCTGGGTCGATGGTGGAGCGCCATGTCCCCTGCAGCCATAAGGTCTGGGACGCGCCTGAGATCACAGAGGGCTGCTGGCAGCTGCTTGGGTAGAGGCGAGAGGCCAACCCTGCCCTTTCCCTGTTCCCTTCCAGCGCTGGACAACAGGAATGGCAGCATGGGTAGTGGAAGAGCAGGACAGGCCGCCCTCAGTGCCCAGGCTGAGAGCAGGAAGAGGAGACGGGAGGGAAGTGAGTGGTTAACTGGGCTCTCCGCCCTCTGGCGTGCAAGTAGGTATGAAGTCCCTCTCGCATGGGTTTTGGCTGCAGCGCTGCCTCCTGTGATAAGGAGCCATGCTGTGAAAACGAGCCATGCTGGGGTCCCCTCCGTTAGCACAGGGGAGTGAGGCCCTGGCGTACTCATTTAGCTTGAGTGCTGACAGATGAGGGATTTGGGTCATGCAGGTTTCTCTCTCTCTTTGGCTGGTTACATCTCATCGCTGCATGAGCCCTGGGCGTTGAAAAGCTGTTTGTGCTGTGGGTATGTAACCCTGCTCCCACCCTCTGTGACTGGGGAAAAGGGAAGCCGACTGACTGCCCTGTGCAGAGGTTTCTGGGCAGGTGGATGGGAACTGGGTGTGCTAATGACAAGAGGCTGGGAAACTATCGTGGTCCAGAACCTATAGGGGCCTTATTACCTGTCTGTCCTGAACTTCCTGTGAGGAACGGGCAGGGAGAACTCCCTGATGCATCATCTAAGTGGACCACAAAAGGATTTTAGAACCATCATCACCAGCGCAGGCCAAGAAACGACAGGGTATGCTGCAAATAGTGTGTGGGAGTCTTTATCCTGCATGAGCTATGGCTGAAATATAGTCACTGGGTGCAATTCACTCCAGTTCAGGGTCCAGCCCCTAGCCCCAGCTGTGCTGCTCAGCATGGGAGCCAGTGGGTCGGCTTGGGTTAGTTAGGACTGCCGGGTCGGGGACCGTATAGACGCGTTCCGAACGGTACACAGTCAGGGTCGTTCCCATTAGGCAGATTGATATGAGCATTTCTATTGGCGTGTCCCCTTCCATGCCACCTCAAAGCTAGGTCATGATAAGCTGCAAGGTGGTGATTCTCACTCTCATGCTAATGGTTAAATGTTTACCTTTACAAATCTGAGTGGGTGATTTTCCAGACAGATGTGTTCATGGCACCATGGTGACACTTACCTTCTCCCCGTCTCTCTCTGCAATGGGCAGCAAAACTCTTCACCATCTGGACAGCTTCCCTGTCTCTTGGCAACTTACTGTGGTTTCTCTAATCTTGAATGAGTCTTGTTTCTTCTCCTCAGACTCTAACTGATAAAATGGATCAAATCTGACTCCCTGAGCTAACCCAGAAGTTGAGTGTTGCCTCCTGCCAATTCCCTTCTTCCATTTTTTCCTCTTCCTCCATTCACTGACTCATCCCTCCCTCTCTGTCTGTTTTCTGATTTCCGTGAGCTGGTTTCTCTTTCCTGTTCTTATTTTTCACTATTCTTTCTTTTCAAAATGGCTTCCTCTGATTCTTCCTGTCACATTCGACCCTATTCTCTGTTGTTCACCTCCCGTGCTGTCTTCCATGTTTATATGGAAAATCTTATTAACCACACTTGGTCAGGGTTTACCATTTGGGCAGGAAGACTTCTGCTATAGAGGCTACTACCCAATAATGCCAACCCCAAGTATTTAATAGTCATGAGTCTGGCCCCCAAACATCTGAGATTATCTTAAAAATCATATTAGTTAAAATAGATTTTTGCATGGGGATGATGCAGTTTTCTGCATGGCACTTCCTTGCTTTTGCTTTCCTTCTTTGCTTTATTGGGAAAAGAAAAGAAGGAAGAGGAAATGTTTGCCCACTGTTGTGACCAGCTGTAAATGGATGAAAATCAGCTGCAACAAGCGTGGAACTTTATTCTGTTACAAAATCAGGGCAGGTAAAATTGATGCTGAAATCGTAAGCAAGAGCCACTCTGTTCTGCAATTACTATGGTCCCTTATGCACCGAATTGCAAATAATAATATCCTTTCCTGGAGTGGAACAGTATCTGGAAGAATAAAATGAGCTCATAGAGCAAGCAGCTTCAGAAAACAGCTTTTAGATGAGATGGCAAAATGGTCTTAATCTCCACAATGACTGGCAAAGCAATCAGTCTGTGCTGCTTTTCTCCTGGGGGGAAGCCCAGTGTGTGGAAGGCAACAAGAAGGGTACCATTTTCAGATTATGCTGTAATTAACCTCTTTACTGCTGGTCCTCTTCTCTAGCTTGCTGTGTTGCAGCAGGATGCTGTTTGTGTCCCTGTATTCCTGTGGGATCTTGGTGGAAGGGCATGGTGGTGAGAGGTTTTGTCCTATGTGCTTGGCATTTGAGGCAGCTGTGTATGGGAAAATGATGAAAGGAAAGGAGTATCCCATACAGTACAAACACACATGCACTTGTCAGCCCTCCCAGTACCCAGGGAATCCTCAGCATTTTCATTTGTAATTGTTGTCTCCCCTCCACTGTCTGTTAAGTGTAAATAAACCTTAAGGGGCGGGGGAAGCTGATTTTACACTTGATTTTATTAGCAGTGAGATTATCCCACTGAATAGAGGTTTCCTGACTCCCTGTCATGCATGTGGAGCTGGTTAGGAATTTTTCCATGAAACGTTTATGGCGGAATAATGCTGATTAATCAAAATTGAATCTTTGCAGAACAGGGTCCGTTTCGATGAGTCTCCTGACTTGAAAATAATAATAATAAAAAGTTTTGAAATTGTCAAAATGTTTCATTTCAACTCTTTTGAAAGGAAAAAATTCTGGTTTGAAATTACTTTTCATTTAAAAACTTAAGCTAATTAGGCTAAAATAAGAAAATAAAAGTCAAAATTCAAAAAATTACGTTACATGACAAAATTATTGAAGCAAAATGTTTTGATTGACACACATTGATTTTTATTTATTTATTTATTTGGTCCTGATTTGGGATGATGATTTTTCTAACTTTTCTGGATGGGAAAACTGTTTGCCATTTTCCTCTAATATGACGGTGAAACCACAATGAATCTCCCATATACAATGTCCCTGTAATTGGTGTATGCATGCGCGTGTGTGTAATGTAATATATGTATGTGTAATATATATATATAAGCATACAGCAGCAGAATGTGGAACGATTTGCAATATTTCAGGCGATGCCAAAAAATCTTATAAGGACAAAGTTGTTCTTTTCAAAGTGACAACAACCTGATTTAATTCCACCGTATCAAAACCTGTTGGCTTCTTGATTCAGGAACGTTTCTAAAAACTGTTTATAATCAAATTAGCAATTACTGCTGAAATCTGTTTACTTATATAGCCCCTGTGACACAGTATCTGAGCACCTCACAAGCATTTAATGAATTATCTTCTATGGCAATTCAAGTCTCCATACGGGTCATGTTTTGTGTGATGACCCCTTGAATGGGACATATGGGGGGACTGAACCCAGGACCTCTGGCTCTAAGAAGCATGAGCTTGTCCTGCTTCAGGTAAATAACCACATCTATTGGCTGGAAGGCAATAACAGATTCATAGATCTGTTTACATTGTCCAACCACTAGAGGGGGACAAATCCTCACCCTGGTGGTAATTGCATTTCCATCTGAGGCGCTCAGTGGCATCACACAGTAGGGAGGTGTTATCCACATGTTAGTGATGGGGAAACTGAGGTGCAGAGCAGCTGTGACTCACCCATGCTCAAGCAGTCAGTCAGTGACAAGGCCAAGAAGAGAAACAGATCCTTGCCTCATGCTTTAATCCCAAGACTGCCCACCCTCCTGGGTGTTAAATCTAAATCCGTGTTGTCTGTTTCCTACCATAGGTGATTAACGCTGTGGTTCGGCTGCTTTCGAACCCACCGCTCCATTCACCTCCTGGCGATGCCAACGCCTGGTGCCATTTCTGGTACCTGAACTATCAGAACGAGTGTTAGGCAGAAACTGATGAGATCCCATTCCTCTCTAGGCTGGCTGAGTGACTTTGCTCCAAGGATTCCATGGCAGAGGCATGGGAGGCCATTCTGGTGCCCTGTTCACCTTGCTTGGTTGGGTGTCTCTGGAGCTCCGCACAGCCTTCTTCAGTCCAGACTAACCTAAGTAATTTTGCATCAGCTGCAGATTTTACCACCTCATTGCTCAGCCCCCTTTCCCAGATATTCATAAATATGAAGGCCAGAAGGGACCATTATGATCATCTGGTCTGCCGTCCTGCATAACACAGGCTTGGCTCCTCACTCAGTAGTTTCTGCAGCAAGACCGTATCACTTCTGTTTGAGCTGTGGCATATATCTTACAGAGACATCCAGTCTTGATTTAAGACTTGACATGATGGAGAATCCACCACAACCCTTTGTAAGTCATACCAGTGGCTAATTGCCTTCACTGTTAAAAACATGTGCCTTATTTCTAGTGATAATGGAGCTGCAGGGTGTGCCATCATTAACCTTCCGCCACACGGAACATGGATCATTTCTTCCTGCCCTTTGTTCTCTGGCTCTTGCCCACTTTCATAGAATCATTCTAATCCCTGACTATACGTTTGCCTCTCTCTTCATGGCTACAGAGGGCTTGTCTGGGAAATTGACCGGCATAGCTATAGCAGGATAAGGGCTGGTCTACACTACCGCGCGGGGTCTAAGTTACGCAACTTCAGCTATGTGAATAGCGTAGCTGGAGTCAACGTACTTAGATCTACTCACCGTGGTGTCTTCACTTTGGTAAGTTGACAGCTGACGCTCTTCCGTCGACTCCGCCTGTGCCTCTCATTCTGGTGGAGTACCGAAGTCGACGGGAGAGTGCTCAGCAGTTGATTTATCATGTCTGTACTAGATGCGATAAATCGACCCCCTATAGATCGATCGCTACCTGCTGACCTGGTGGGTAGTGTACACAAGCCCTAAAGTGACAATACTGAGCAAAACTTATTCTGCTATAGCTATGTTGGTTGTTTTCCCTGTGTAGACAAGTTTCCTGAACAGGGGTGTTGAAGGAGAGGACTGAGGTGCTTTAGCAGGGCTCTGGAGTCTTTGCACAATGTCCATTTCTCACTATTTTCTTAAATGCTAAAAGTTACTTTCACTTAAAGGAGAAAATTCACGATAGTTTTTGGGTTTTTTTTTAAGATAATGAATAATAGGGAATGTGAATGTCTAGAACGGTTTGTAATGCATCTCAAAAAGGGTTCTGTGTGGGGTTCATCAGTTTTGGTAAACACAGATGCTGCCTACCAGCCTGTGGGAAATGATAACTAATCCTTCTCTCTGCACCAGAAGTGGGATCCATTGACCAGTGGCCATGCTCCGTTTCACCATGGAGATCAAATGCCGTTTGCCAAGGGAGGTGGTTCTTGCGTGAAATTAAATAAGTGTGTACATAGCCTCGAGTTCTAAATCATATTTCCAACAAATTAAAAAAAGCAAAACCCTGTAACCAGCTTAAAGGGACAATGTGACCATTGGTGTTGTTGGTGCTAATTAGATCTTTCCTTCTGATCCTTATATTTGTTTGTAGAGTCTGTAATTCCTTAGGGGAATGTGTGTTTTCCTCTCTCTCTAACCAAGTGACATGTACTCTTAATAGTAACATTCACGTACATGATACTTTTCATCCATAGACCTAGGAAGTTAAGTATCATTATCCCTGTTTACATATAGGGACACTGAGGGGTGGAGAGGTTACGTGACTTGGCCGAGCTCACAGGGCGAGTCAGTGCCAAAGATCTGCTGTTTCCCAGTCCCTTACCCCATTTCCTGGACTGTACGCCTGTAGCCGAACCTGCACTGGCCAGGAGATGGACTAGACCAACAGCAAAAAACTCTGGTTGTGGGGCTCCAGCAGGTGCCTGTAAACTGAAGAAAGGTGTGCTACCTCTTCCCCATCCCCTGGCAGCCCCAGCCCCTTCTAGCCCACCACACCAGCCAGCATAACCCCCTCCCCACAGCGTTGCCAGCTTTCTGTCCAGCACCCAAAATCTCCTGCTGTTCCTTCCCCCCACCCAATTCGCATAGCCCTTTGCAGTTGCAAAGGACTGTGGGACATAGTAAGTTGCAAGGCAATTATTTAGGTCATGAACCAAAAATGGATGAGAAGCACCAGGCTTGAAAGCTCCGTAGGCCGTTCTGATGTCTAACCTTCTCGAAAGAGCTGCTCCTCTGTGCTGAATGGCATGCACCAGCGTGGATGAGCCCCGTGCAATAGGTGTGGAATAAACCAGCTCTGCGGCTGCGTAGTGTGATCCGCGGGGTCATGTGTTTGTCATGTCAGGCACAGGGTGGTACCTGGAGCTAGGGTTGAATTTCAGCTGTCTGAGCTACTGCTGCTCATTCATTTAGTCAGATCTCCTGACGTGGGATGTAGGGTCAGTTCCTTCTTGAATTGCCAACCCACTCCGAGGCAGCAGCCCTGCTCCCCAAGGCACAAATTCCAGCACTACCTCAAGCTAGCAGTGGGCGAACCTCAAAACCATGTGCCTCAGCGAGGCAACCGAAGTAACAATCTTGCAATGATTTAGCTGTTTGCATCCCACACGTTGGACCCACTTCTTCCACCACTGACACGCAGCTACTCCCAGGCTGGCATCTCCTTTGATAGTTTGTATCGTCCCCGATCAGCATAAACAAGGCTGTGATTTGGCTGCAGGCTGTTTCATTTCCATGCAGCAGAAGCCCTACCCAGGATCACTGACCACGTCGCCCCAATCTTGCCCCTTCTCAGCCATTCACTCTGGGGACGTCCCCATGAAACCAGGTCCAAAGAACAAGCCGATTTCTTCTCCATGGAGCTGCTGTGGTCTGTGTTCAAACACCTGCCTGTGTCTGTTCCTCTTCCACCCTTTGCCCCAAAGGAGCAGGTTGGCGACAGTAAAGGAACAAGCTTATTCCCACTGCACAGCCAACAAAAGCCTGGCCTCTGGATTGTGCAAAACTGGAAAGGAGCAGAGAACAAGGAAAGGCAGCAGGCACAAACCAGCATCTGAATGGGCTGTGTAGGTGTTCTTCCTCAGTCCAAAACCTCAAGGTAACTACTGTATTATCCAGATATTAAGGGATACGTATGCATCTGTGGGTGTCACTGCTTCAGAGCAGTCAGACCCCCATTACCCATGCTGAACGTGGGTGAAAAGAAGAGCTCGTTCACCCAACTTCATGGCACTCAGGTCTCAGCATGGGCACGGACACCTGTGGGGTAAGGAGGGCACCTCAGAAAAAGTAGGGCTGCATTAATAAGTAAAGAAATAGAAGTGCGTTTATCTCACTTCAGTCAAAGTGTTATTTGCTGGGTCGTAGCCATGTCGGTCCCAGGATATTAGAGAGACTAGGTGGGTGAGGTCATATCTTTTATTGGGCCAACTTCTGTTGGTGCAGGAGGCAAACTTTGGAGTCACGTAGAGCTCTAGAAGAACTTTTGGGTGTCTTTTTCACCAACTGAAGTTGGGCTGATAAAATATTACCTCATCCACCTTGTCTCTCTTCATTCAACGTGGGCTGATTTAGTTGTGGTACAAAACTTCATTAGAGCAAAATAGTGCAGAGATGCTATTATGATTATTAGTTAACTCTAGCCTCCTGCCAAACAAAGAAAGTTGTCTGTCCCCCTCTATAGGTGGGACATGACTGACTTGAGACACACATCTCAAGTTTCAGAGTAGCAGCCGTGTTAGTCTGTATTCGCAAAAAGAAAAGGAGTACTTGTGGCACCTTAGAGACTAACAAATTTATTTGAGCATAAGCTTTTGTGAGCTACAGCTCACTTCATCGGATATTTTTCCACTGTATGCATCTGATGAAGTGAGCTGTAGCTCACGAAAGCTTATGCCTAAATAAATTTGTTAGTCTCTAAGGTGCCACAAATCCTCCTTTTCTTTTTACACATCTCAAGGGTAGATGGCAGGAGCAGGCCTATACCGTGGACTGTAGACTACACCAAGAGTATGCCGGGGTCACCTGCAAACAAGGGTTAACTCCAGCTTGCCCCTGCCCTTGCACAGGTGCTGGAGGGAAGATAATATGGCAAAGTTGGAGACTGCTGGCCACTCAGGTTCCCCAGCAGACGGGAAAGAAATAGGGTTACCAGGCATCTGGTTTTCAACTGAGACGCCCGGTCAAAAAAGGACGCTGGCAGCTCCAGTCAGCACAGCTGACGGGGCCACTAAAAGTCTGGTTGGCCACAGTAGCCAGCTCCGCGTGGCTCCTGGACAGGGCCAGCATGTCTCTCCAGCTCCTGGGTGGCCAGGGGCACGCTGCCTCTGCCCCGAGAACCACAGCCAATGGGAGCTGTGGGGGTGGCGGCTGTGGAAGGGAACAGCGCACGGAGCCCCTGGCTGCCCCTGCGCCTAGGAGCCAGTGGGACATGCTGGATGCTTCCCGAGAGCCGCCTAAGGTAAGCGCTGCCTGGAGACTGCACCTGTACCCCCTCCCACAACCCTGCCCCAGCCCGGAGCCTGTCCCACACTCTGAAGCCCTCGTCTCCAGCCCCACCCCAGAGCCTGCACCCCCAGCCAGAGTCCGCACCCCTGCATCCCAACCCCATGCCCCAGCCTGAAGCCCCCTCCCACACCTATAACCCTTCATATCTGGCCCCACCCTGGAGCTTGCACCTCCAGCTGAGAGCCTGTACCCCCTCCCGCAACCCAACCCCGTGCCCCAGCCCAGAGCCCCTCCCACACTCCAATATCCTCATCTCCAGCCCCACCCCAGAGCCCGCACCCTGAGCCAGAGCCCCCACCTCCATGTTCCAACCCCCTGCCCCAGCCTGGAGCCCCCTCCCACACCCATAACCCCTCATTTCTGGCCCCACCCTGGAGCCCGCACCCCGTACCCCTTCCTGCACCCAAATTCCCTCCCAGAGCCCGCACCCCCTCCCACAACCCTGCCCCAGCCCAGAGCCCCTCCCACACTCAGAAACCCTCATCTCCAGCCCCACCCCAGAGCCCGCACCCCCAGCCAGAGCCCTCACTACCTCATCCCAACCCCGTGCCCCAGCCTGGAGCCCCCTCCCACACCCAGAAGCCCTCATTTTTGGCCCCACCCTGAAGCCCGCACCCCCAGCCCAGAGCCTGTACCCCCTCCCACACTCCAACCCCCTGACCCAGCCAAGAGCCACCACCCAGACTCCAAACCCCTTAGCCCCACCTCCCAGCCCACAGCCCACTCCAGCACCCCAAACCCCTCATCCCTGGCCCCACCCCAGAGCCCGCACCCCCCAGATGGACCTGGCACCCCATCCGGCACCTCAACCCCCTGCCCCGGCCCAGTGAAAATGAGCGAGTGAGCAAGGGTGGGGGAGAGCGAGTGACAGAGGGAGGGGGATGGAGTGAGCAGGGCGTGGGGCCTCAGGGAAGGGGCGGTGCTGGGGCGTGGCCTCAGGGAAGGGGCGGAGCAAGGGTGTTCGGTTGTCTGCACTCAGAAAGTTGGCAACCCTGGCAAGAAACTGTGTACAAGTGGTTGCGTGGAGAGTGGTAGAGGCGGCCTTGGAATAGGGAGGTGTTTGTGCCCCGTTGCTATAGGGCTGAGGTAGCAGCCTAGGTCAGGGGTTTTCTGCTTTGGTTTTCTGGCAGTGGGAGGTCAGTTGGTTGGAAGGCTTGTGCTCTCAAAGAGGTGTGGGGTGGTCCTGTTCTAATTGCAGTCAGTGGGAATGTCCTGATTAACTGCCAGGGAAGCTAGACCAAGCTTTCCGGGTGTGTAAGAGACCCTTCTTTGAGCAAAGCGGGATGAACGAAGGGAATGGGCTTTGCTGAAAGCATCAGCAGAAAGTGTGAATGTAGCAAACAAGTTAGAGGCTGATCAGATTTTTCTAAAGTGCCCAGAGATTGGGTGCCTGGCTTGAGACCCCCTCGAAAAGGGCCCTGGCTTTCAGAAGGTGGATGCTTAGCACTTCTCGACAATCTGGCCCCTTGGAGAGGTATCAAGCTGAGCACACAAAATCTCTGATTGCTGAATATCTTGGCCTCATGGCCAGCTTGTCACCAGTGCTCAGCACCCACAACCGGAGCCAGGTTTTCAGAACTGCTCAGCTCCCATGAAGGCACCTAGCTGAAGGGACCAGCGCTCCCAGAGTGCTCCTCTCCCAGGGAGAATGATGGGAGCTGTTGGATTCTGAACTCTTCCCAAAATCTGGCCTGAGACGGGAGCCATGACAGATGCTGCCCTCAGGAAGCGTGTTACAGGCCAGGCTTGCCTGCAACCATGTTTAATCATGGTTCTCTTTTGTGGTGTGGATGGGGCATTCTCTTCCTCCTCTTTCATCTTGCTCCTGTTTCACGTAGCTTGCTGTAACTCATTGCCGTCAGGCAGGTTGAGCCTTAGCGGTGGGGGCCATCATAGAGGGCTCATAATAGAAAATCTGTCAGACCTGAATATGGGACTAACTGCTTTCAGTTCTGGGCTTGGTATTAGCAAAAGATATTGCCAGTGTGGAGGTGGGGGGTGTTCAGAGAAAGAGCAACCAAAATGCTCAGGGAGCTGGTGGGATTGGCTTAGAGGAGAGCCAGATGTGAATAGTTTGACCAAACGGTGGCTAAGAAGGACGTAACTGCCTATAAATGTAGAAAGAGTGTTCACACCAAGGAAGGCAAAGAATTATTTAGAGCATTGCAAGCGTGACTATATAAGAGAAATGAGATGGAGAGGGGAAATTTAGGCTTAATATCAGGAAAATCTTCCTGTGATTATGATGCAGGAGTGGCAGAAGCACCCTAAAAGGGGGGGGCACAGGTGCCCAAGCCATGGCCCTGCCCCCACCCTGCCCCTTCTCTTTGAACCCCCACCCTCATGCTGCCCCTTTTCCCCAAGCCCCCACTTTTGCTCCGTCCCTTCCTTCAAGACCCCGCTTCTACACCACCTCTTCCCCTCAAGATCCCGCCCTGCATTTGCTCCTCTCTATTCGCTCCCCCTGTTACTTTCCCTTATGACCAGTAAAAAGTGGGAGGGCCATGGCCTTCTGGACCCCCTGTACAGGCACCCCTGGTATGATGTATTAGGTTCTGCACTGACTGTCATGGGAAGTGATGGAAGCTCCATTCCTTGAGACAGCTTCCGTTAGACTAAGCACTGGAAAATACAGCGTAAAAGACAATCCTGTGCTGATCAGGGAGATAGTTCTAATGTGTGGCTGTGTCCGGGCTGTCTTATCTGGCTATTGAAAGGCAAGAACTCAGATGTGTGCATCCCAAGCCCAGATGGACCTGAACTAAATCCTTACATCCAAACATCCCTCCCATCCCCTGACTGTGCAATAGTTCAGACCCACATCTGAAACGTGCCACTCGCAGCCAGCTCTTGCGTAAAATATATTTAGACTGAACAGCATCAGTTCATCGTGATTACCCAGTTCTGTAGATATGAATAGATATAATTGTAGAATGCAGATCAATTGCAATTAGGTCTCTTCAGTCTGATAACGATGCATTCAGGGATCCCGGAGCCTTATATCATTCAATTTAGCTTCAATTGTTAAAACCAAATCTTGGTGTTTGCGCTTACATTAAAGTTTTTGATCTACAGGAAATCTTAATAGTGGCCTAAAACTGCAGCGTAATCCGAAAGAGCCTGGCCTTTCTGATCAAAATATACCCAAAACATAATACGCTTTCTAGAGACCAAACTTAACTTAACGAACAGGTTAACCTGCTATCCAAAGAAGTTTATCTCACCCAAAGTCCGCTGCAACATTTTCAACCAAGGTTGGCTGAGACCCCGTTTTCATGAATGCAAGCGTGCTGTTTACTTCCTAGGTGCAGGATACCGAGGTGGGTTTTTTTGGCCTTCTGGAAACACTCCCAAAATTCGTCTTTACCCAGAGATGGGATAACCCCCTATGTTTTCCTGTGTGCTCCTTTCCTGTTGACTTCCCATCTCTTCATTAACATTTGCATTGTATGTAAATAGACATCCATAGTACTAGTTTACAATGCTTAATATACATCCTTACAGAGAGATGCAGTTTCTTACCTCCTTCTTGGAAGAAAATTTGTTTTTCACCTTTGCTGGTGACTAATACCTTGATACTTTCAAAACATATTTTCAGTGTATATGCAGAACTCCTTACACAGTATCTCTACGTACATTTCACAGTGATGTTAATGACCGGCATGCCACCAGCTTTCCTTTGAGACCTCACATGACATTCTTTGGTAAACTAGAATGTACACACCAGACCCATGAGATTTGTGTAAGCCCTCTGCACCCCCTTGCCAGTTGGCATTAGAGGTTCTTGGGTCAGAGGTAGGCCCTGAGCAGCTGTGCGGTGGAAGGTGGAGTGTCTTACTCCTGTCATCGTCTATAGAATCACAGTCAGTCTTAGCATGCTTTTATTAAAGAAAGCAACTGCAACTACATATGCAGAAACAGACTTCCACCCAGCTCAAGTTCCAGCTTTGTCTCCTCTTGTTTACCAGGGACCACATCCAGCCTGAAATTCTATAAAGCACACAGCAACATCTAGCATCTGAATAATATATGGCAAGCGTACATATGCTATCCTCTTGCATGGTCAAAGAGGATGAGGCCTCTTAATTTTCACAGTTCAGTTGCTGGCCAGAGCAATAGGCAGTAGTAAGCGTGATAGTGGAAAGGGATGGACAGTCCACATATCTCCTTCATTCCATTGGCCATCCCATCGGACAGGCAGTAAGTACGTAGGGCGTTCCATTAAGGAATAAGGTACATTTGCAGCTGGCCTAACTACTTTTGAAGCTAGAAATACAAAGACTTAGCTGACCAGTGGGGACTGCTCTAGCTTGAGCTGGGCCTGGCCTGGCCTGAGGCATGAGGGGTCCTAAAGCCACCTTTGCCCCACTCATTATTTTCTGACCTGCACCGTCTGCTGTACAACTAGAATCTGGCCCTGTTCGTGGATGCGAGTGCACACCCAAACTCCAGTCCTATCTACTTCTCAGCTCTGATCTGTCCGTAGATGCTGCCCACCCCCCCGTTCATTTCTTTGTCCAAACTTTCCTTCTATCTGCTCTTTCTGTTCCTATATTTGGACCACCTTTATATTCCCCCAGATGCTTAGACCAGCCTGCTGAGTAACAGGCACCCCATGCCTATATATCTCCCTTCAATAACCTTTCAAACACCCAGCTATTCCATGCTCCCTTCCAGCTCTAGTCCCGGTACACCCACCACTCTGCCTGCCCCGGACTCTATGTACCCTGTAGGATTGTAGCTACTTATGCCTTCAGGACCCAGTTCTGCAAGCACTTGGGCTTAAAGTTAAGCATGTGCATAAGTGTTTGCAGCATCAGGGTCTTAGATATTAAGCTCATTGAGGCAGGGACTGGTTATATGTTTAACATATTTTGCCTACTGTTTGGTAGTGTGTATAATCTTTTATTAATAAGCCTGAAATAATTCTATGATATTAATAAAGGTAATTAAACCCCAAATGACATCCACTAAGGACTGTCTCTTACTATGTGTATGGTCAGCACCTCTCACAATGGGACCTAGTCTCGCTATCTGTATGCATGTGTAATGGTCCCGCTATTGGGAAGAACTTTCCTGGCTTCTGCACTACCCCGGTGAAGTGGGCTAGCGGAAGGATCTGAGTCCTCACTCCCACTTCCTTTACCCAGAGGACTCCCTGCCCTTGAAGACTCCCCTTCCACTCTCCTGTCTGGCAGAGTCCTCGTAACCCCAACAAGGCTGGGCCCAGGATTCCTGGGGGGCTTGACCACCTTGCTGTGGTCACCTAAGACAGAGGCTAGGGTGTCCCCATTCTGGGGTACTCTCTCTGCACTGGGCACTTCCCTGAGCCACTGATCATTACATATGATTTAAAGCAAATACAATTTATTTAATCAACAATTAGTTTGAAAAGGAATAAGAAAAGGTTAAAGGAAACACATCACCCCGCTCTGTGGCAGGGAACCTCACAAACAGGGTCTCTGGAACGTCAGGGCAGTTGACAGTCTGTTCCTTGTAAGTCCCTGGCCTCCTTCTCCGGCCCTGGCCGTGCTGCAGGGATGCTGTGGGTTGGACACTCGCTGTGGTGGTGGCCACACGCTCTCAGGCTCTAAGCGGTAGGACCCTTCTTCCCAGTGTCACCCCCACCCCGTCGGGGTTACGATCCAAGTCTGGCCTGCAGAGCCTCTTGGCTGAGACGTCTCCCTGTGCTGGACCCGCTGCCCAGGGTCCCCCTCGCTCTCCCCAGCTGCTCACGGCGCCCAGCTCCAGACTGCTCCAGCCCCAGCTGCTCCACTCGGTCTCTGCTGGGCTGCTGCTGCTGCTCTGCCTCCAGCTCCCTGGGCTGCTTCTCTGGCCCCTCCGGCTCTGGTTGCTGCAGCTCTGCTCCCAGGACAGGTCTGCTCTGCAGGCTGCTTCTGTGACTCTGCTCCCAGCACTGACCTGCTTCCTGGGCTGCTTTCTGGCCCCTCTGGCTCTGGTTGCTGCAGCTCTGCTCCCAGGGCCAGTCTGCTCTCTCTGGGCTGTGCCTCTGGCTTTGGGGCTGCAGCTCTGCTCCCAGGACAGGGTCTGCTCTCTCTGGGCTGCTTTTCTGGTCCCTCTGGATCTGGCCCAGCTCTGCTCCCCAGCTTAGCTTGGGCCCCTGCTTTCTCCTTAGCTCGGCCCCGCTGTGTCTGACCCAGACAAATCCAGCTCACGCTGAAGACGGGACCTCCCTGGCCTCTTGACCCTCTAATTAGCCTGCCCACCCTGTCATTCGGGCTGACCTGGAGCATTGGCCTCTCCCCATTGTTCCTGGGGGCTGTCAGTCTCAGGGTCCTGATTCCCCATCGTCACTTCCCCTTTTAGTACTGGGACCTAGCAACTAAAACACTCTCACTGAATGTTAGTAAGGGGGCAACAGTCCCCTTACACATGCTGCTGTAATACAAATCATTAGACCTGTGCACATGGCTAGAGTGGGATTAGCATTGTCTGAATGTGTAAAGTTAGGACTCCTACGTTACCTTCCTAGGTTTGGGTGAAGCCTCAGTTTTCCGCTCTGTGAAATGGGGATAGTGTTAACTAACCTCAAAGGGGGTGTTGAGACTTATTTAGTCCAGGGTTACAAAGCCCTTCAGCCCCACGGATTGAGACCCACAGTGCAAAGGGCTATTCTGTTTGATTTCAATGCCTGGCCAGGTGCTTCTCAGTGTGTATCCCACTCCATCCCCAACCCATGCAGCACGGAAGCAGTGTCCGGCTCTGACTGCGCGAGATGGAATCTGCCCCTTGAGCTGCAGCTAATACTAATCATCCTCGATTGCTAGAAATAGCCCATTCTCCCTGCACAGTGAACCTCCCTGCCCCCCTCTGCCGCCCCAAGACCTTGTGGGATCAGGCGCAAAGTGCTGCTGGCAAGCCTGCTGCTGCATTCCTGTTGCCTTTCTTACCTCTGCCCCCTTGTAACCTCACCTGTTCCCGCCGCCCCACTCTCCTCCCTTCCCTGCAGGTGTTCAGGTCTGGCGCTCTGCTGTGCAGGGAGCCCTTGCTCTGACATTCCTGCTGCGTGCAGCTATTTTATTGATTTATTTTTGCCCATGAGGTAGATCTCCCCCCCCTTCCTGTTGAAAGTATGAGGGGGGAAAACGGCCCCTCCACCAAGTGCAGCCCATCCCCTGTCAGCCGTCTTCCCAGGACTAAAGAGTGGCCCCTCCTTCTGCTTCATAACTTCTTCCAACTGTGCTGAGACCTGGACTCCAGCCCACGCGACCGGCACATCTCCGGTCTGGAGCTACAGTAGCTTGGGGATTACGGAGCCGAACCCGTGCAAATTCCTCATGGGACAGAGGAATGTGAGGGCTTCTGATGATTGTATCATTCCTTTACCTTGAGGGAAATACGACATGTGAAAGTTTCACACGGGTAAGTTTTACTCGTGCCACTGACTGCCTATGTCTAGCGCGCTCTCTGCATGCAATATAAATCTCTCCATGCCGTCCGTTAGGTTGCTCTTCAAACCCTCGTGTTACAGGGCCACGAACGCTGTCATGAAAAGCTCTTACACAAATGTAGCAAAGGATTGGATAAGTGGAAAGGGATGGAGGGTGCGGGGGAATCTGCAGCCCTTGGGGTCTGCCTGGCACATTAACTTTCTTCCCAAGTTGTCAGTTTGTGGTATGCACCATGCTGACGGGAGTGCTGGGGGGAAAGCACCCGTGCTTGCCTGTGGAAGCAGAGGTGATTTCTTTAAAGCCTGGGTCACATTAGGATGCCGGAGGCACATTACTCTGCTGAGACGTGGAGCGCCTTAGCACTGATGTTGAATGGCAGTGTCTCTGGAGTATTGTCTAATAGAAATGTTCTGCGCTCGCAGGGCAGGGGCATGGTTTGTTGTGGGGCCAGGGGGTCGCCCGCTCCACCCCTGGACTTTTCACAGGCCTGTGTGCTCCAGTACGTCTTCCACTTTTTGCCTCCCCCTCCCCTGCTTTGCAGGCTAAAATCTAATCGCGTATGAGATGATTGAATTTCTGGCCAACAGCGAATGTTCAATATGCTGGCATGAGCCCTTCCCCTCGAATTGATCCCAGATGATGCCCCTGCTGCATGGACTGCATGTCGAGAGGGTGGACCCTAGCTTCACCCCTGTGAAGAATTGCTGCCCCACGTTGCCCATGCTTTCTGGGATCCCTGGGGCAGTGGTGGGAGGTGGGGAGGATGCAGAGGGTTGAATCTGAGCCCAGGACGACCTCCCCTCGATAGAGCTAGGAGCTGGATTTACTAGGCCTTTGTTCAGTTTCCAAACACGCCCAAGGTGCTGGTAAAATAACAGGTGTTGAAACCAAATCCTGGATCAAAGTCACAATAGCCACAGAGCAGCCCATAAGGCCACTGCTATTCTGAGAGTCTCGTAGCGAACTAAATATTCCACCCGGCTATTGGCGTGTGAGAGGAAATAGTATTAGGGGGCTGATGTGATGCCACATAGCTTCATTCTGGCCGGGCCACGCGGCCACTGCAATACGCATGGTCATTGCACTTCTTGGGCTCAATTCTGTGCTGTCAGTCAGGTGTCTGTCCTCAGTAACTGCACTGGCCTCAGGGAAGTTACCCTAGATCTGCCAAGGTGTAACTGACAGGAGCCTCCCAGGACTTGTGATGTTCAGGGCTCCCAGCCACAGCCTGATCTCCAATTATTGGCATAATGAAGGGCTGGATCGCAAGCCACCTCCCCTCCGGCTCTGGCCACCAGAAAAGAAAGTTGGACCGTGAGCTGAATTCAAGCTCACCCGTAATTGTGAGTCTGGGAATAGGGTTGGAGCAAAGAGGTGGTTGAGTGTTGCCAGGGGCATCTCATTCAGTAAAGGGACAAATCCATGCTCACCTGAAACGTCGTGTTTGTTCCTATGCTTTAGGCTTCGGCCACTCAGAGTTGCTCAGCAGCAGTGGGGGAAAAGAACCCAGATTCTCCTGCCTCAACAGCACAGGCTGCTACCCCTTCCACTGAAAGAGAATCTCCAGTTGCTGTTAGCTGTATAGAGCTTATGAGCCACAGTTGAACAGTTTTGATTTCATCCAGCAGAGGGCAGTGGCAACACATGAGCCAGATCATTATGGCCGAATTAGAAAACGGGGAAGTCCACCCTTTCCCACCTGGCCACTGGAAATACCTCGCCTGGGAGAATACAGAAGAATTAGCATAGTAGGCTGCTACTTGTTCGAGGAGCAAAAACATTGTAATATGCTCGTGTGCTGATGCTATAGAAATACCAGAAGGGTGTAAACTCCAAGGTGGGAGAGAGATCTAGTGTGGCACGAAGGATTAAAGGGATGTCAGGAAAATCTTCCTGGCTGTGAGGCTGTGGAACAATCTCCTGCGGGAAGTGGTGGGAGACCATTAAAAACTAATCTGAGCAATGCACTAGTATACTTCTTGCAGGGAACAACCCTGCCCAAGAGGGGGATAGAGTAGATTGATGCCCAGCTGTAGCTACTAGTTTACGGAAACTTGCCCGTCTTTGCTGATCCATATCCCCTCCCCCACAATCCACTTCTTGTGTCTTGTCCTCTCTGCACCTAGCACAAGGGGACCTTGATCTCCTGCAGAATGGAGGCTTCTGGGTGCTGCTTTCACCCCTCTGGTTTCTATGCCAGGACAGTGCTCAGTGTTTCAGTGCAAAGCTGACACCAGCCCTGCCTTTCCCAGAATTGTTGTTCTTATTAAGTTCTGGATCTAGTACAGTGGTTCTCAACCAGGGGCCCAGGGGCCCCTGGAGGGGCCACAAGCAGGTTTTAGGGGGGCTGTCAAGCAGGGCCAACAATAGACTTGCTGGGGCCCAGCACCCGGGGCTGAAGCCGAAGCCTGAGCAACTTAGCTTTGCTGGACCTCCTGTGGCCCCTGTGGGTCTCTGGGTAATTGCCCTGATTGCTATCCCCTAATACCAGCCCTGGCTTTTATATGCAGAAAACCAGTTATGTGGCACAGCTGGGCTCTGGAGTTTTTATAGCATGTTGGGGGCCTCAGAAAGAAAAAGGTGGTGAACCCCTGCTCTAGTTTGTTTAACCTGCAGTTTCATAGATTCCAAGGCCAGAAGGGACCATTGTGATAATCTATTCAGATCTCCTGTGTAACACAGGCTAGAGAACTCCCCCAAAATCATTCCTACAGCAGATCTTTCAGAAAATCATCCCATCTTGATTTAAAAATTGTCAGCGATGGAGAATCCACCACAACCCTTGATAAATTGTTCCAACGGTTAATTACTCTCATCGTTAAAATATTCTGCCTTATTTCTAGTCTGAATTTGTCTAGCTTCAGCTTCCAGCCATTGGATCGTGTTAGACCTTTCTCTGCTAGATTGACGAGCCCATTATTAAATATTTGTTCCGCATCTAGGTATTTATAAACTGTAATCAAGTAACACCTTAGCCTTCTTTGTTAAGGCTAAGTTCTGAGTTATTTGAGTCTATCACTATAAGGCGTGTTTTCTAACCCTTTAATCATTCTCGTGGCTCTTCTCTGAACCTTCACCGCTCCTCTTGAATTGTGGTTACCAGACCTGGACACAGTAAGTCCAGCAGCGGTCGCACCAGTTGTGTCTGTGCTGTGAGGCCTGGCGTTTCATTACACCTTTTCTCTTGCAAAATCATGTTACGATTCACTATCTGCTGAAAAGGTAGAAGAACGGTGGGTAACATCTCGCCGTTGTTTGGGACCGAACTGCACGGCGCTGTGTGTCATCTGATTTGTACATCTCGCAAACCGCTGGGGAATGAGCTTGTGAATGAGGAGTGCGGATCCTGGGCTGTTGGGCTAACTTCATCTTTTACACCGTGGGAACGGCTGCCAATCTGCTGTAGAATGAGAGACCCACACTGAGAAACATCTGGCCAATGCCACAGTTGGAAGCCAGTGATTAACGTGTGAGATGGGGGCCCTATATTTGTACATCAAAAACAACCCAACGTGTCAAGGGTCAGCTAATGCTGGGTGGGTGCATGGGGGGAGGGTGCATTATGGAGGAGACAGACTAATGCATGCTACAGGAGAGTGACTCTTTGTTCCACCTTTGGTGGCTGGCCCACCTCAGGGGATAGGAGTCTACTACAATTGCCAGTGAATGGACTTACTGCTTAGGTCCTGTTGGCCTGAGCAGGGCCCAGGTTCACTTGTGCTGAAGGTCCTGGTGTCAAACCCATCTGATGGCCCATCTGCAGAGGGCTCTGCTGGAACTCCTTCGGGGCCAGGAGAGGGCTGGCTAGCATGTACTGAGGCACTTCTCACCCCAGAGGGGGCATGGCTGGAAGAGAGGAGTCCAGGGCCCCATCCCGCTTCTGCACTGGCTAGTATCTGGGGGGCTGTGGGGGTCAATGGTGCACCCTTTTGCAGGCGGAGTGGTTGCCATTCCTGAGCGTACTGCCCTGCAGTCCCTGGCAGCATTCCAAGGTACAGGCTGCCACTTGGGCATCTCCAAACCCATCTCAGACAGCTGTGTTGCCACAGAGCCAGTCTCCCTCCTAGGTGCCAGCTTCAATCCTTCCCAGTGTGGTAATGGCTGGACGTGGCTTCAGATTAGTGGTCACTGTGAAACGAGCACAGAGTTCCAGATCTGTTCCTCGCTCTTTAGCCGTTCTGAGGTGGGGCTGTGCTCCAGCTCCGTCCTGCAACATAACCTCACCCTGATTGCTCCCAGAGCCGGGCCGAGGAGCACAGGGAGGGCGAGACAGCTGATTCTTCAGGGTGCAGCCAAATGCCCCTTTCAGGAGTCTGAATTGTCTTGCATACCCCCAAGTTTCACCTCACTTAAAAACTACTTACAAAATCAGACATAAACATACAAAAGCCTCACAGCACACTAGTACTGACAAATTGCTTATTTCTCATTTTTACCAGATAATTGTAAAATAAATCAACTGGAATATAAATATTGCGCTTACATTTCAGTGTATAGTATACAGAGCAGTACAAACAGGTCATTGTATGAAATTTTAGTTGGTACTGACTTTGCTAGTGGTTTTTATGTAGCCTGTTGTAAAACTAGGCCACTATCTAGATGAGTTGATGTACCCCCTGGAAGACCTCTGTGTAGCTCCAGGGTTACATATACCCCTGGTTGAGAACCCACTGGTTTAGGGGGTCCCAGCTTCCTGCTGTAGGAGATGCAGGCCTGGCTGCTTGGGCAGGGGTTGGCACAGAATGGCCATTTAAAAAGGTTTGGTGCAGGAGCATTGTCTGAGGTTCTCTAGACCCTTGGCCAATGGAGAGCGTCCTGGTGAGTCTCAGCAGGTATGGAGCGTAACTCACTGGTCAGTGCGTGTTGCGTGTCCCTGCCGGAGCCACAGAGGATACGGGTCTGCTGCAGAGCTCGGCTAGAGACCCTGGCTCTTGCTCAGGCTGTTCAGCTCGGGAGTTTCCCGGTTCAGTCCCCGGCGTATTGGTCCAGGTGGCAGCCCTCCGTAAGTGAAGTCGGTAAACAGTGCTCTCCACAAGGAGGGCTGCCTAGCAGGGTGGATCTCAGGTGAGCCATGAGATGGCTCCCCCAGCACTGAGCTGGGGTGTCATGCAGGCCTCTGGGATTCCTCTGCCGTGCCTCCACTTCAGCCCACCGGAGGCTGCGGTGGCAGGCAGCGCTCCTATCTCTCCTCAGACGGGCAGCTGGTGAGACAGGGAGGAGCCGGAGCCAGCACCAGCGGATGGACCAGAAGCAAGACAGGGTGGGGAGAAAGCATTGGTCCCCATCGACACCAAACACATCCCACCGCAACCCGACGGCCTCCGACACCCCTCTGGATAGCCGGCTGTTCCAGAGATCCTTCCCTACCCCGCTCGCTAGCGTACCCCCCCAGCCCTTTCCACAACCCATGCTAGAGGTAGTCCTTGGAACCTGTATGCTTCGGGGTCCTTCCCAGCATCTCTACATGGGGCAGTGCCAGGGATGGAGGCAATGGGCTCCTCTTTCCAGGAGCCCATTGCCTCCTCTCATCTGTCACCCGCCAAGCCACCCACAGCTTGGCCCCTGGGCCAGGGGGCAGACAGGTTCAGTGGCTTGCCAGAGAGGGAATGGGAGCTGAGGTTAGTTAGAAGGCAAGAACCTCTTGCTCTCACTCCCGTGCCAGGTCTACTAGACCGCTCATGCTCCTCTTGGCCAGAGGATGGGCAGGCAGCTGGCTGGGAAGCAACTTGTAGCAGAGGAAGGATGGTCCAATGGTTAGAGCACTAGCTTAGGAGTTAGGAAATCTGGCTTCGAGTTCTTGCCCTGCCACAGACTTGCCGTGTGACCCTGGACTAGTCACTTTCTCTCTCTCTCTCTGTCTCCATCTGTGCAGTAGGAATAATGGCACAGCCCTACCTCGAAGAGGGGGTTGTGAGCAGAAACACATTAAAGAGTGTGAGATGCTCAGGCACAATAGTAATGAAGGCTGTAGTGGTGTCTAAAATAGATCAATATATGCTCTTCACTCTCATCTCACTGGTACCATCTCCCCTTCTGTCCGTTGTATTCACCTATGTGCTTGTCATCTGCTTAGCCTGTAAACTCCTGGGGGTAAGAGACATCTTTTTGTTCTGTGTTTGTACAGCTCCTAGTACCCATGGGACCTCAGTTGTGACTGGAACTCCTAGGTGCTACCATATTAAGATAATAATAAGAACATAGCATAAGAACGGCCATATTGGGTCAGACCAATGATTCATCTGGCCCAGTATCCTGTCCTCTGACAGGTTTCAGAGTAGCAGCCGTGTTAATCTGTAGCCGCAAAAAGAAAAGGAGGACTTGTGGCACCTTAGAGACTAACCAATTTATTTGAGCATAAGCTTTCATGAGCTACAGCTCACTTCATCGGATGCATGCAGTGGAAAATACAGTGGGGAGATTTATATACACAGAGAACATGAAACAATGGGTGTTATCATACAGACTGTAAGGCGAGTGATCAGGTGAGGTAAGCTATTACCAGCAACTACAAAAGGTTGTCCCCACCTCCCCCCGCTCTCCTGCTGGTAATAGCTCACCTTAATAGCTCACTTCCTCTTATTTGAATTAAACCTGCTGCCTATTAATTTCATTAGGTAACCCCTGGTTTTTGTGTTGTGGGAAAGGGTAAATAACACTTTTTTGTCCACACCATTCATGATTTTATAGACATCTATCATATCTCCCCTTCGCTGTCATCTTTTCTAACCTTAACAGCCCTAATCTCTTTGTCTTTCCTCTCACAGAGGCCATTTCAAACCCTTGATCATCTTTGTTGCCCTTCTCTGAACCTTTTCCAGTTCCACTATATCCTTTTTGAGAGGGGAAACCAGAACCAGACACAGTGTTCATGGTGTGCACCACAGATTTATATAGTGGCATTATGATTTTCTGTGTTATTTTCTATCCTTTTCCCAATAGTTCCTAACTATTTTTGACCACTGCTGGACACTGAGCTGAAATTTTCAGAGAACTATCTATGGTGACTCTCAGATCTCTTTCTTGAGTGGGAACAGCTAATTTAGACCTCATCGTTTTATATATATATAGTTGGGATTATGTTTTCCAATGTGCATTACTTTGCACTTTTCAATGTTGAATTTCATCTGCCATTTTGTTGCCCCGTCATCCAGTTTTGTGACACCCCCCCTGTAGCTCTTCACAATCAGCTTTGGATGAAACTATCTTGACTAATTTTGTATTGTCTGTAAACTTTACCACTCCACTGTTCACTGCCCTTTCCAGATCAATAATGAATATGTTGAACAGCACAGGTCCCCGTACAGTGACACAGCTATTTACCCCTTTCCACGGGGAAAACTGACCATTTATTCCTACCCTGTGTTCACTGTCTTTTAACCTTTCGATAAAAACCTAATGACTAGATGACCGTTGGACCAATTCTCCACTGACTTGCACCTTTCTGAGCCATTTGCATTAGTGCTAAGTGGGTGTAAAACATTGCCACCCCAGAGTGGGAGCATTTTGTGCCCTGTTTACACTGGTATAAAAGGTGACACGAGGTATTGACGGAACAGGCCCGTCATGTTTAAATGGTGACGAGAACGGATTATTTTTTGAGCATCGCTGGGCAGCCCCAAAAGCGCCGGCATGCGGGCTAAGAAATGAAATTGACAATGAGCAAAATCCAAGCAGCGAGTGATCGAAGAGCATCGAAGTGGGGAAGTGCCTCAGCTTTCGAAAAGACCCTTTCTGGTTAAAAACAAATGTGACTTTGGTGTTGTTTGACCTTTAAGTAGGAAAGAAAAGCAGAGATACAGCTCAGCGAGGCCAGGATTAATTCTATCGCAGCTGTGCCAAGAGGCCACAGCTGAGGGCCAGGGCTCCATTATACCTGCTCAAACACAGCAGCAAGACACGTGGAGTGTCACCGGTTCCAGTCTTCCTTTAAAAGCTGTGGGCCTGGTTCTCATCTTACCTCGGGGTAAATCTGGAGTTACTCAAGCCCCTGAAATTGTGTCTCCATAAGTGAGATCAGAACGGGGCCCCGTAACTGGACCCTGTTCATGAGGGTTAAACAATAGGGTTCTTCTTTTCCTAGGACCAGTTCCAATTCCCTTAAACATGCAGAGCCGCACTTTTCTTTGTGAGCGACTCTTTGGAAAGCACTCAACATGAATAGAGGCTGCAGAATCTGGCTCTTAGCTAAGTAGTCAATCAGTTGACCAATTAACTTTCCACTCTCTCTCTCTTTTTCCCCTGTCTCTTGATCTCCTTGTCTCTAATATCTGTCTACCTCTGATTCTGTAGATACACACGCTCTGCGAGGGAGACCTTTCACCTCTGCTCCAGAAAAACAAATACGCAGGGCTTCTGATTTTAGGTTAACCAATAAACACTGATAAAATACCCCCCGCCCCACACACACACAGACACAAATTAAAAAAAATATATCAATGTTTATCCAACAAACACCAGTATCTAAGGGCTTGTCTACATGGAGCAGTAATGTGGATTATGCGGGGTATGGTTTCTAAAGCATACTAATGTGTTGAACATTAATTGATCAATGTAGACCCTGCTGGTGTGCACTAAAGGTTCCCTAGTGTGCTCTAATATTGTGCCATTACACAAACATTACAAAGCGATTACTGAGGTTATTCATTCCAGTATATACAAAGAAGCCCATAGTCTCCTGATTTTTGGTCACCTACATAATGCTCAAATCACTAAAAATAAACCTGGAAAAATGAAATGAATACCCCCCCCCCAAAAAAAACCCCAGAAGCCTTACCAGCATAGGGTTGCAGATGCCCCATGACAGTGATAGGATAAAGTAGCTGCAAGTATTTTTAAAGTGGTAGAGTTCAGAGTCCTATTATATTTGTGAAGCACACCCCATAGGCCAGAAGAGTGGGTGGTGTAGAGCTGGTTCAAGATTCCCCTATGCTGGATCATAGTATGCAGCTTTTCTCCTGATACTGGAGCTCCTAGTTGAGTGTTAAACTGGAGAGGGTGGCCAGGATTAAGAGACCAGCATTAATGTTGGTATTGGGACCTGAACTGTTCCTGAGGATTCTGATGTTAAATGAGTAGGTATGTATAGCTGCCCCTCTGCAGAGCAGTAGCCTTTACTGAGTTCTTGCAAGTCAGTTTCCCATTGGAGGAGAAATCAATGACAAGGAGTCAGGGTATTTTCTTAGTGCAATTTGTTTGTTTCCATTGTATACATCAGTCCTTGAACAGAGGTGGTCACAAACAGCATATGCAGAAAAACCCCTCATTTGGAAATCTCAGCTCCAAAATCACTGCTTTGTCCCCAGGAAGCAACTTTGTCCCCAAAATCAACGCTAGTTAGAGAGATTAAGGCAGATAGCAAACTTTCTTGCTGCTTGCCACAGCTCCCCAAAAAGTGTAATGCAACATTAACCACAATGAAACATTTCTTCAAAGATTATACATGGCTCCAAGGCTAAGAAAAAGAACTTGTAAGACTATGTGTAACAGCACCATCCTGCCATAACTATATTTACAACCTTATCTATCACAATGAAGTTTTAAGTTCTGGAATTTCTTTCGGTTTTTTAAAGAGCATATTCTTAATTGCGTTTGTGTGTGGAAACTTGATGCACGTGGAGTCACTACAATCTGGAGTAGAGACAGCAGAGGCTGTCTCCTCCTGTGGTGTTTCTAAGTACAGGATTCCTACTCCTGCCTCTAGTCAAGTCCTAGTTCCTCAAGCTATGCATGATTTCATCCTCTCTTCTTTCTCTCCACTCCTGCGGCCTTTATAAAATGGCAGAGGACTCTTCCCGAGTATTATAACCTTCATGAAGAGTTGTGTAGCACTCAGAAATTTGCAGATTTTCCCCCTTTTGTGAATAACCTTATAACCCAACATGGTTCAATGTATCCCTGCGTGCTAGTGTTTCTTGAGGCCCAATGAATGAAAACAAACTTGGGGTTAACTAGATACAACCAGTGCAACCATTGCAATGGCAAAAAAAGGAGATTATGGTAACATGCTGGCAAAGTATGTGTCACTTTGCCCTTTAGTGCTGGTCCATTAGAGGAGAACAGCCCACTACTGCTGCCAGCTAATGAGGTTTTTCGTTTAGCTCTGGCAAAGGACGTCTGTGGCTTCATAATATTCATTGAAGGGGCTGAGAGAAAAAGGAATCTCCCACGGCTGTAGCAAAAAGGCAGAGCAGGATGTTGCATCTGCTGAATATTAGAGCTGGCTTTGCCCACTAGCAGGGTCCCCCCATGTGTCGGTTCTTGGACCTCACCTGTTGGGAAACTTCCTTGTCCGTAAGCTTCAGAACGGCCGAAGGTGCGGAAATGGGACCGACACTTTTGTCTCAGCTGGTAGGAGCCTTGCTGAGCTTGCCTCAGTTAGGAGCCAGTACTCACTTGCAGTTGGGATAAGAGGAGTGGAATAACAGTGGGCTGCTCAAAAGGCGATCTCTTGCTAACAGCAGACGTGATGGAGTGGAATCCACTGGGCTGGGGAGAGCACCCCGAGGCTCCCTCCCCCTGAACGGAGAACCCTATAAATCCCCCATTAGTGAGCAGCTGACACATTCTCATGGGGCTCATTGAAATGCTAATGCAGCTGCTTTCCCCATGTTTTCTGGTGTCCCTGGGGAGACAATAGCTGTGGGGTCTCACCCTCCAGTTCATGGGACAGGGAGGCTGCCAGCCCTCCTGGGTCACTGCCTCTCAACAATGCAGGCACCTTCAGCTGGGTGCTGGAGCACAAAATCGGCCTCCTCATTCAGTGCTTACTCCATCTTCCTTTATTGAGCAGTCTTCTCCCATCTAAACAGTACCAGGCAGTGCAGCCCCTTTAAATCAGGGAATCAATGGCATTTTAAAACCCCAATCCTTTCTCAGAGTCCTCGCTCTGAGAGAAAGGGAATCAGCCCTTCTGCAAGGGGCAGCCCTTTCTGGCCGTTGCTGACTCTGCCGTTTAAGTGGGCTCTGCTCCAGAACGTGTCTCTCCGTGGAGATAACGTTCCTTAGAGACAGCTTTTAAAATCCTTCCACTGCGTGGGGGGGGGGGGGGGGGCGGCACTGGATTTGCATGTCTGGAGAGTGGGGGGCCAAATCCTCCACTGGAGCTGTTGGACTAGATGGAGCGACGCTCCAAGTGCACAAAACAGGTCATCATGGAAGCAGCCGCGCAGGCTTCCTCTACCGACATGCCTCAGTCGGGTTACCAAGAGAGCACCCCGACAGGCAGTCTATTGGCCTATTTAACTATCTGCCTCTTTGCTGAAACGTAGCAGCAGCTGTGCTGGGAGCTTCTGGGACGTGGACATCTGTGCAACTGACCATGGAGCTGGGAACCATCAGCTGCTCCCACTCAGCCCTAGTGGAAATTGCATGGGAGCCCTTCAGCGGGTCTCTAAGTGTCCATCAGCCTTTCTTGTGTGTCCTCCTTCCCTCTGTGACTTTCGGTTTAAGAAATGGTGGACCCGGGAAGCTGTAGCCCCAGAGATGCGTTTTGTTCTGCTCTGGGAGTCTTGCTGGCCAGCGGGACCAGTCAGTACCACTTGACAAACTTAGGTGACAGGTCCCAGCTGAGAGGGGGCATTGGACAGCTGTTGGATGGTAACAATTTGGTCTAAGGCAAAATGTCAGTTATCTCCTCTGGTGACCGGAGCTGGGTTAATTTGCCCCATGTGGGAATCTGTTTTTTTTTCCCAGTGACACGATTGATCTGTCCTGCTACAAAAACATGTAACACCCTGCTTTGGAAGAGGAGGCCCTTTCCTTTTTTCCCCAGGCTATGGTGGAAGGATGATCCAGTGGTTGGGGCACTAGCCTGGGACTCAAGAGACCTGTGTTCAAGCCTCTGCCCTGCCACAGACGCCCTATATGGCCTTGGGCCAGACACTTAGTCTCCCTGTGCCTCAGTTTCCCCATCTGTAAAATGGGCATAATAGCATTTCCTTACCCCACAGAAGTGTTATGAGGCTCAGTTCATGTGCTCTGACACTATGGTGATGATGGGGGCCATATAAGTATTGTAAACAGACTATGGGATCTACCATAATCAGTCTGCTTAAATGGCTTGTAGGATGGAGGGCCTCTTAGTGCATCATTTTGCTCCTTTTCAATTTTCCTTTACTTGGTGCGGATGCTGTGGATTTACTTGTCCCTTCCATAACTGAGATTCTCTAGGAAGCTGGGATGAGCCTCCCATTTCATCCTCAGATCAGAGATGGTTGCTGAGATGTGGCCTGCAGCCCTTTGGTGGATGAGAACCTCCTTCCACTAAAATGTGCAGTCTGCCCGAGTGGAAGCGTAATCCCAAATCTGCTCTCGAGGCTCCAAATGCATCATCTTCCCCTTTCCTGCATTCCGCAGACCTGGGAAACCTTCCATCAGCTCCGAGGCTGGGGAATGGTGTTCAGAGACCTTTCCTCCCCCAGCCCCTGCTTTCCACTTCCAGCTTGTGCCTTTCCCATGCAAGAGCCCAGCTGCAAGTACCACGCTTGATACGCATTAGCACCTGGCTTATACTAGCAGGATTGCTGCTTATTTTGGGCCTAAATCTGCAGATGTTTCCTAATCTGAGTAATCCTTATTCATGCAGTTTCATTGTAGGCATGTTGGTCCCAGGATATTAGAGAGACAAGGTGCGTGAGGTCCAGGCATTGGGCCTAATTCTCCACTGCCGTGCGCTTATATCATTTGCACCTGTCCAAAAGGTATAAGATGCTACCACTCTGTTTTGGCAGCATTTCCACACCCACATTGCACAGGTGAGAACTGACTACACAAGGAAGGTGTAAAGCAGCAGAATACCAGACTCCTTGATTTCAATTAGGCTGCTCAGCCAAGCGCATGGCACAGAATGGCTCATTTCAGGTTCACTAGCCCCACACCTATTTATTCTAGCTTTGCTCACAAGTGCAGGGCTATGCCTGCTGATTTATTATTATGAGAGCTAGACCACGGGGTATCAGCTTGTATGTGGGGTGCCCTGCCTTTGATCTTGGCTGTTCTGGAGAATTTAATTTTCTGTTGCTGGAAGATGACATCTAGGGCTGTTCACAGAATGCTTGAGGATTTGAACTTGGGTGACAAATCGAATGTGTATGAATTACATTTCCCCCTCTCTGCTATAGTCTACTTATTGCAGGTAGAGCTGTGACTTGCCAATGCTGCGTATTCTGGCATGTTATACTAACACTCTTGTAAAATATGTGCCATGGCCCCCTTCTAGTGACTAGTCTACCAAGGGGATAACAGCCTACAACTGCTGCCAGTTAATGGAGTTACTGTTTTAGTTCTTGGGATGCATTCAGATGCTGCTGCTGCTGACCCGTGGTCATGATATTATTTCTTAACAAGTATGAGCAATTTAATATATTGGTGGAAGGGCCAATCCTGCAGATAACACAGCAGAGAGAAGCCAGAGTCGCTTGAGTCTGTTCAGACTGAGTTAGTGTTTAGTTTATCAATAACTGGTTTTGGGTGGCTTTAATTATAGCCCTAGATGTGCCCAGTAGGTCCTTGGAGGAGCTGCTGAATGGATTTCACAGAGGTTTGCAACAGCCTTGGGATTTCTCAAGAATTTGATGTAGTGACTAAGGTGATCTCTGACCTCCTCCAAAATCGTTGCTGGCATGGAAGAGGCTAATCCCACTCCTAACCTCCTAGAGCTTGGTATCAGGATCTTTGGGCCAGACTGGTGGCTGGTGTAAACCAGCAGAACTTCGCTGAAGTAAGTGGAGCTATGCTGATTTACGGCAGCTTAGGACCTGGCCCTTTGAATTCTGAGCTGCTGTTGTCGCTCACATGCAGTTTAACCACTCTAGCGGCTCACGGGCCATCAATTTATCGCAGGCACAGTTTACGGACTGTGAAAATGAATACGGTAATATTTATTTACAAACACCATTTCAATATCCTATTTGCAACACAGGAAAAAATCGATTACAATAAAAAGTACGTTCAAAACAGCCCTGTAAACTTTTGACCCTGCAATCTTGACCCTATCATGCAAGAAAAACACATGCTTGACTCTAATCTAGGCCCCCTTCAACCCGACTAACCAGATATATCTCAAGGTTTTGGGATGATTTTAACAAGAACCTTCTAGAAAAGTATGTCTGCCTCTGGGGGAGAAAAGGAAGAGCTGGAACATTCCTTCCAGTGAATTATGAACACGTGTGACTGGAAAACCAGCAAACCCTTAAATACAAACTCACACCCTGACCCTGTAAGCGCACCTGGCGGTTCAACAATATGTTTATTTGCTATATATTATTCAGCCCCTAGATGTTTCCCAGTGCTGTATGGAGTTCTAGTCAAGGGATGATCATTTTTTGTTTACTAGGAACAAAGCTGAGGCTTAAGTTGTGTAGAAATCTGTTCAGTTGTCTGAAGTTCCTAGTTAGTTCCTGTAATAAAGGCTTCTTGCTTACGATAGACTGTGATTCCATTTGCCATGGCGGTGAGTAACTTGATGCATGTGTGAGCAATTGCAAACTTAGGGCCTTAACGTTTCTGAAAATAGGAAATAAGAAACACAAACAGACAATAAAAAAGAATCTGATGTCAGTAAATTAGGGTGTGGTCAGTTTCAGACCTTGCTCCCTTGAATCTTGTCCTTTATGGACAAACCTGGCTGATCTTTCTTTCTTTCTTTCTTTCTTTCTTTCTTTCTTTCTTTCTTTCTTTCTTTCTTTCTTTCTTTCTTTCTTTCTTTCTTTCTTTCTTTCTTTCTTTCTTATCCCCAAAATTGTTCCCCATAAAAAGAAAGAGACTTCCTAAAAATGCACACAATGGAGGAATGTTGATGAGTGATGCTCAGTTTTTGGGGATACCATAAATATAAAGGACCTGATTCTCCTCTCTCTGACACTGGAATTAGACCATGGCACTTCCCTTGACTCCAGTGAAGTTAAAACGCCCTAAACCGGGTATAACAGACCAGAGGCTCAGGCTCATACACTTTATGGGGCTTGCAATTCATTTGTTTAAGAGACTGTAAAAACAAAAACAAAAATTGCCCCAATATGTTGTTTAACCAGGGCAATAAAAGATCAAGGAAATTGCTCAGATTCCATCTCAAACTCTGAAGTTTATGGAGGTCAATTCTGTGCCCCAACTGGCTTTCTTTAAAGGTTTTTGTAGCAGCTAATTGTCCTGCATCGCACTCTTTGAAATGGTGGCTGGTGGGAGCCTCCATCTTCAGACTGATGCTGTAGAACCTGCTTTTCTGCTGTCCCATCATTTATTATTATTTAATATTTATACTGCAGGAGCATTGAGGGGCTTCAACCACTGTCCCTGCCCCAGAGAGCTTATTGTCTAAAAGAAAACAACTGATAGGTAGATGGGACAAGCAGGTTAGGTGGGAGAGAAAGAGGATCAAAAATAATAGGATGTGTGTAGTTCTCAGCCCATCAGGAGCTTTAATCACAACTCCTTACCTGTCTCGCCATTAGCAACTGGCAGTTTTCCATATGCATTATGTTAAAACCAACCTGTGCCAACTGATGGCGTCTCCAGTCCTATAGGGACATGGGCCCAAGTCCTCAAAGGTATTTAGGCACCTCATCCCCACTGACATCAATCTGCCTTAATATCTTGGTTTCTGTGGGAATCGTGACACTATATAGATTTGTTCCCCAGCAACGTGGTGCCCCATATATCAGATTGAGGCTTGGGGGCACATCCCTATGCAGAAGAATGAGGCTTTTGGGGTCAGGCTGAAACCTGTTTGATCCGTTCCCTCTGCAGGTTTACTGGTGACTATTTCCTGGAATTTGGAGGAAGCCGAGCAGATCCCCATCCTTGCATTAGTGCCCTCCTCAGGATCTGTGAATTTCATACGCAGCTGGAACCTAACCTCCATGCAGATTTATAAGGTAGCAGGAAGGGTGGAGGAGCAAAGACCCAACCCAATTCTTGAGCCAAAGCAAACTATTTTCTGTGGAAATGTGAAAAAGTTCAGTTAAGTGTTGGTGTTTGAATTCTGGATACAGGGCCTGATCTGGGCTATACAACTTGGCTCCATATCGATGATGGAGTCGCAAGGACAGCATGGCTTTTATCCAATCTGTAGGCTGCAGCTGGTAGGTTATTCGGGGGTATGCGCTCCTTCTTCTGAAGCACCTTGTACTGTCATTAAGATACTGGACTTTATGGACCACTAGACTGATCTAGGATGGCACTGGCTATGTTCCAGGGTTGAATGAATCCTCCAATTGATCAGCAGCACAAATTGCTTAACTGAACTGCCCGGTTTCATTGTGAGCATCCGCATTCACTCTGCTGGATTCAAATCAGCCCAAATCTTAGAACAAAACCACATGAATTGAGCCCGACTCAAATGTCAGTCCAGACCCACAGGAACCGAAACCAGCAAGTTTGGCTCTGTTCTAGTTATTGCAGCATAGACAAATTCATGGCGGACTGTAACTGTGTCCGTGTCTGCACTGCAGAGCCTACGTCAGTATAGCTATGCCGGCATAGCCCCCTAGTGTAGACGCTGCATATGCCAACAGAAGGAGTTCTTCTGCTGACATAACGCCGCCACCTCCCTGAATGACTTTAGCCACGTTGACAGAAGAGTGCTTCTGTCACCTAAGTTGCGTTTACAGTGAGGGTTCTGCCGGCCTAGCTAACACTTCTAGCCAACAACCCAGCTATGCTGGCACAACTTTATCCAACCAGGTGTGATAAATCATTCCTTAGTCGCTACCGTATGGGCTGCCACATATCTCTGCTTCAGTGGCTTCACCGCTATAAAGAAACCTTACGGTCTACCTTTATTTTTGCTTGCTGACTTCATTTGATGCCTCATGCTGCTAATTTGGTCCATTTTTCTCTTCTCCGTCCAGGCTGATTCCTGCTGTAGAAAGCTTAGATCCCGAAATGCTGTCCTGAGATACAGATCCTGTTTGGTGAGTGGCAGAAAAGGGGTTAACACCCCCCCCCCCCCCCGCCACACACACACACACCCTCAGTCAACAGAGGTGCATGTTCTCATTGCAGAGCTTGCCAGGGAGCTGGGGAGGAAGGGAACGGGGCTGAGCTTGTCAGCTAAAAGGAGCTTGCTCTAGCCTGAAGGACTGCAAGAAGAGTAGATACTGAATGCTGGGGCTGAGACTACCTTGTCCCTGAGAAGCCAGCATTTGCGATTGCACAAGGCCCCCACTCAAGCCAGCGTCCCACCTCTGTATGCATCTTCAGAGAAAGGTGGTGGTGGTGGGGGAAGTCCATAACCCACCTGTGTGCAGCAGTAAAGCCATTTATACTTTCTTCTAGCCAAGCGTGGCCACAAGAGACCCTTTTCCCTTCATATATTTGAATGCAGAGCTTGCAGAGAGGCTGGCTGCCTGGCTTCTGCACCTGTGACCTGTTGCACAGACGTTGCTTTTTAAACCACTTTGTCAACTTGTTCAGTAGGGTTAAAGGGGATGTGGTCTGGTAAAAATTCATAGACATGTAACTGAATCCATTTCTGCCAAGGGATGTATGTGGGGTATGGCTCCGGAGCTGGCCCTTGTGCCCCTTGTGACCCGCCCCTTGTGCAGGCGGGGAAAGTGGGTATAAATGGCTATTGCTCTGCTTTGGCAGCATTTCTCCCCCTGGGTGCATGGGTTTAAATGCCTGTGCAAGCTGCCAGACAGACCCTTCAGGTTTAACGCACTTCATTTGGGCTCTGTATGTTCTGATGGCATTTTCTTGCTTTTGTATGAAACCTCTTGAGGACTTGTTTCCCCTACAACTAGACTAGATCCTATTAATGCCACTTTTTAACTGTATTTTATTGTTAAATAACATCACGGATGAAAAAGAAGTTTAAAAACCCACAGATTTAAAATGTTTACCTGGGTAATAGCACTTTGGATTAATACCTGTAGAGCATCCAACTTCCTTTTCCAGTTTGTTTACTTTTTGTATTTCTCTTAGCTTGGCTAATGAGTACAGAACGGTCAAATTCACTTTTCTTTCTAATCACTTTCACGTCCTGGTTCTCATGCAGTAGATAATGCTGCAATACTCAGGTTTGACTTCTGCTTCCTCTAAGTCATGACTAGGATTTGAAGCAAGGCTCTTCAGCGCCATACCCCGCATTGCTACCACTTGAGCCAAAGGAGTAAATCCATTAGGTTATAGTAGCAGCAGTAGTAGGCTGTTACATTGTGATGGGCTAGCTGCAGCGTGGTTGTGATATGCACTCTGAGTGTTTCACCAGAAACGCTGTTTCCTTTGAAATTGTGTGGGGCGGGGGGAAGGAAACTCTTCTGCTGGCCTTATGGTTTTCTAGATGTTTCTTTTCATGAATCTATATTTTGGACTCATCTTATCCCCACACTATTCCTGTGAGCCACAGAGTGAAACTGAGCCTTGAATTTGTAAACATGCCTATTAACAATTAAAATATCATTCTGTCCCTCTGAATTCCTCCTCCACCCAAACTGGCCCATCAGAGCCACCCCAAGATTCTGGGACCTGGGGAAATCAAAGGAGAGCTCACTTTTCTCTGTTTATTGGTCCTCTTTATATTATATCCCACCCAAGTCTTAGAGAACAAGTTGTCCTTCCCTCCCTTCCTCCATGTGTGGCCGTTTGGATTATGATGTCAACATCTCCTTCAATGCACTTTCCTCCGTGCTCATTTGTGCACCATTAATCACTGGAGTGCTGCCCGGGAGATGTGGGGCAAAGCACAGGCCTGGTTCCCCAATGTGCCTTGTATTCTGGTTTGAGCTGTGGTTGTTGTTATTCCTATTGATTCATTGAATCGCAGAAGCATTTGCAATACAGATCCCCAGTCACAGCTCAGAGCCCTGTTGTGCTGAGGAAAACGAGAAAAGGTTTTTTAAAAAAAACCTACCCAGGAGACTGTCACCTCTAAGAGGCGAGGTCTTTGGAATGGCTTGCACATCAGACTTCTGTCCCATTCAAGCCAAGGAAATGAAATAGTAAGACAGGGTCTGAATTTTGCATTTAACCAAATACAGTATGACAAATACAACAGGGGGTGGAGGGGAAAAGGCTAGCTTTGCAAAGGACGCCACCTGGGTCCTTGTAAAAAAAACCCAGAAGGGGCAGTATGGATGGAGGATGCTCATTGGCTTCTAGTTTAATGACAGGATGATTGGAACTCATTAGTTCACTGCCTGCCCTCCAGGTGTACGTACTTTCCTTCATTAAGTTACGTGAGCTGGATCGATGACTGCTGCCGTAAGGTAATATGGGCGTTCTGCATTTAAAGGCAGCCAGGGATGTGTTCTAAGGTAGGGGACCGATGTACCACATGCAGTTAAGGATGTTAATAGAACAGTAGGTGACAATGGACTGGCTGGTGTATATATGTACCACTGCCCATTGCTGGATGAAATGAGATCATCTCAATTAGGTGTCATAGCAGTACAGGGTCTAAAGAAGAGGTTTATAAAATCCTCCAAGGGATTTGACTGCACAAGTGAGCACCTCTGTGTCCAAATCCCTTAGGTGATTTTTTGGAAACCTTCCCTCCTACAAGCTAGTCCCCTTTAGCTCATATGTAGCAGCCTCTGCTTTAGAGGCAGATGTGCATGAGCTCTATCCCCACAGTTACCAGGAAATCCCAAGGGGCCGTGGCATGCAGCAGAAGGGATGTGGACAAATTGGACAGAGTCCAGTGGAGGGCAATGAAAATGATTAGGGGGCTGGAGCATATGACTTATGAAGAGAGGCTGAGGGACCTTGGATTATTTAGTCTGCAGAAGAGAAGAGTGAGGGGGGATTTGATAGCAGCCTTCACCTACCTGAAGGAGGGTTCCAAAGAGGATGGAGCTCGGCTATTCTCAGTGGTGGCAGATGACAGAACATGGAGCAATGGTCTCAAGTTGCAGTGGCGGAGGTTTAGATTGGATATTAGGAAACACTATTTCACTAGGAGGGTGGTGAAGCACTGGAATGGGTTACCTAGGGAGGTGGTGGAATCTCCAACCTTAGAGGTTTTTAAAGCCCGGCTTGACAAAGCCCTGGCTGGGATGATTTAGTTGGGGATTGGTCCTGCTTTGAGCAGGGGATTGGACTAGATGACCTCCTCAGGTCTCTTCCAACCCTAATCTTCTATGATTTTATGATTGCGATGACCAGATAATCCGAGGTGCCTGTTACTTGGTTGACTTCTCTGTTGCAATGTACGTTCCTGATTGAAGAACACGCTCTGTAACTTTTCGGTTCACAATTCTCGACGCAGGCACTCCCAGATCAGCTGGTGAAGCCTCTAAACCCCAAACTTCCCCTCATTAGAACTATATTTTTGGAGAAGAAAAATGTGTGGAGGGGAGATAGGTGCCACTGGGAAACACTGGAAAACGAGGCCTGTGTTGTGTATTTTCTGGAGGGACATCAATTATTATTGCTATTAAAATAGCACCTGGAAACCCAGCTAAGATCCGGTCCCCATCGTACTAGGTGTTCTACAAACACATAGCGTGTCCCTGTCCTAAAGAGCTTACAATCGAAACAGACAAGACTGAAGGGAGGTGTTATGAGCTCCATGTTACAAAAGGGATACTGAGGCACAAAAACCTGCCTAAGGTCACACAATGAGTCTGTAACAGGGCAGAAAATTGAACTAGGGTTCCGCGAGCTCCAGCCCAGAGACTTATCCATTTTCCTCGTAGAAGCTTTAGTTCTTAGCAGTTCATTTGCTCCTGGTGTTTATTCTTTATTGGAATTTATCAAAAGCCTTGGAAGGATTTTTTTTAACATCCAAGTCATCTCCATAGCAACTAATGGTGATGTTACGAACCGATTATGATGGGAGATGAGGAATAAGGGGTAGGAGCAGGCTCACTGCTAGGCAACGAAGACCTACATTTAATGCACATGTTTCAAGAAATGGGAGGAAAAAAGAGAAAAACACATTAAAAGGCAGCGGAGTTGTCTGTGCACAGAATAGCATTCAAAGCCTTTGGTCTAGCTGGGCCAGTGGAGTGACTTTGCGCAGGGTGGACTTCACATTTCTAAAGATCTATTTATCCTTGCAGTAGAGCTGAGTGAAATTTTTTAGACTGATAGTTTATGTGATGAAAAATGCAGCGTTGGTCAATCCGGAACTATTTGTGAATTTGACACAACGGGTTTCAGCTATTCCCAAAACGGCTGGAGAAGAAGCTGCTGCTGCTGTCACAACACCTCACGACCATTAGCCAGTGTTTGCGACACTGCCCTGGGATCTGAGGGACTTACGTTTGAATCCCTGATCCGGAACAGACCTGAAACGGATTTTTTCAATTCACCGAAAAGTCCCCAAAATTTCAGTTTCAGTTAGAACTGAAAAATCAGTTATTTGCTGAGCCTCTAGCCTAGAGACAGCAACCATGTTATGGCTGCAGCCTGTTCTCTCTCTCTCTCACCGCAACCCGTACTCCCGCCTCAAGACTTTACTTTTGTTCTTTCTTGTTTGCTGTTTTCCTTCATCTAAAATAGATAATTTTAGACTGAAACACCAAGGTTGTGCATGGAAAAAAACCAAGAGGTTTTTCCAAGAGGAATCAGCAGCTTTATTAGGTACTAATATAGCTCAGTGATTGCATGTTATTTACTGTAGGGAACAGTCCTGCACTGGCAGATAGCTGGGCTGGATGATGTATTAGGTCTTTTCTTTCTCTAATGTCTGTGATTTCCTGGAAGTTGCCCATAGCGACATCTGTGGCATGTGCTCAGTCTGGGACAAAGAGGAGAAGCTTAAAATAGGAGAAGATCTCCCATAGTCCCTTAAGAAAGAATAAAACCCCTTCTGGCAATGCTGCAGTTATTGCTACTTAGAGCAAGGATCCTGTAGCCTTAATGAGCAATCAGCATTTGTTATGGATTGTGTGCATCACACATGGACAGGAACAAGTGTTTTCCAGGTCCACAGCACAATGACGAGGGAAACTTGCAGTGGCTGTGTGCAAAGCTGCTAATTAGAGCAGTTCTCAAGCTACAAGCTTGAGGAACCCAAAGGTGAGTTGTAAAATAGCCTAATGAGAAGCTGAGTGTGTAGTGTAGGAAGCTGCTGTATGCAATGATCGCACATTGACTTTTGTGCTTTGAACATCTGAGACTTTTCCTTCCTATTAGAGCGACTGCTGTAATAAGGGTTGCAAAAGAGTTCTGTTCTAACACCCCTTAACTACACACACACTCACCGCTGGGCATGAAACAGCTCCTGTTTAGCCTCGGCCTGAAGGAGAAGGTTATTAATTAACGTTACGTAGGAGCTGTCATCCTGGATCAGATGTGAGGTCCATCTAGACCAGTGTCCTGTCTCTGACGGTGGCCAGCACCAGATGTCTCCATGGAAGGTGCAAGAAAGTTTGAATTATGGATCAACCTTCCCATAGGGCAGCAGTTCTCAACCAGGGGTCCGGGACTCTCTAGGGGGCCGCGAGCAGGTTTCAGGGGGGGCTGCCAAAATAAACCAGATTGCAGGGCCGACGTTAAACTCCCTGGGGCTCAGGGCAGAAAGCCGAACCCAAGGGGGCTGAAGCCAAAGTCCGAGCAGCTCAGCTTTGTGGGACCCCTGTGGTGTGGGGCCACAGGCAATTGCCCTGCTTGTTACCCCCTAATGCCAGCCCTGGCTTTTAATCGTCTGGATATGCAGAAAAAACAGCTCTTGTGGCACAGGTGGGCCATGGAAGATTTTATAGCATGTTGGGGGGCCTCAGAAAGAAAAAGGTTGAGGACCCCTGACCTAGGGGAAGTGTTTCCTCACCCCATGAGTTAGCGATGCACCTTGTGCCCTGAAGCAGGTTTTATATCCCTCCAGTAGCTGCAGTTGCTTGGGCCTTCAGAAAATCAGGACGTCTCAAGTTGGATCTCCAAAATTTCGTGGATGCTTCTGAAAATGTTTCTCCAGGTGGTGTTAAATCTGGTGCCAGTTTGGAGGCACAAGTGATACGAGTTGGTAGTTCTCCTCCCAGTTCCTTGGGGGACAGGTGTCCCTTGGCTGTCTCAGCCGGAGGCTAAGGAACGAAGAGGCCATCGAGACTCACTCTTAGTGGTCATCTGGCTAAGTGAATACTGAGGCCCATGGACTGGGCTGGGTGAAGGAAGCTAATGCTGCCCCATTGTCCTGCGGATCACTAGATGATTTCACTCGTCACCCTGCATTACGCCCTGTTTTCTCTTCCAGACACATCAATGTTCGGCTTGTACAATAACTCTGGTGACCTAGGAGGAGTTTCTGCCCTAGGAAGATGAGACTGTCATATGCCAAGATACTTACGCTAGCAGCCCTCTTGGCACAGGCCGAAGCCTTGGCTCCTCATGAAGGTACGTGTGTCACGTGCTGTGTCCAACAGAACCAAAAGCAGGGGAGCTAATGCTCGTGGCAGAGAAGTTAATGTCTTTTCCAGGTGGCTGTATTTGCTAGTGTAATGAGCTGTAGCTACCTGGGGGCACCAGTGGGGCTTGAACCTGGGATCTCTAGCCTCAAGATCACAGGCCACTGCCACTGGACACTAGCAGACTAGTAGCTAGCAGGCTAAATTGTCTGTGCAGCCAGCCGCAGATAGGATCGTATCTACTAAGCCAAGACACGTGAGCTGTGAATTGTGGGAAACCAAAGAGGATTGTGGGAAGTGCCAGACTGCATCGGTCCCATGGTCCATCCTGTCTCTGATACTGGCCAGTGCCAGACGTTTCAGAGTGGAAGAACCCCACTGAAGCAGATGTGGGATAAGCCGCCCTTGGTCCCCCTGCATAGTTCTCATCCCGATCTCCATTAGTTAGACTCAGTCAGTGTCCATCTGAATTTGTCAGCCACCAAGCATACAGCCTTGGGGTTTGCACTTGTTTTCTGCTGGCTTTTCTTAATGCCACACAGGTCTCATCTGCTCCCTCTCTTTCCCTCAGCCACAATCTCCCCTCTGATATTTTCTTTGGCCCCACGTATGGCATTAAAAAGGATCCCCAAGAACTGTGTGTCAGCAGGCAGGGGCACTGCCTGGTCACTTGGATCTGTGCAAATGAGCGTGACATGCTGCTGCTCTGATCTGCTCGTGTTTTACGCTCAGCACCAGTGTAAGTGACCATCCCAGGCACATGGCAGTGTAGAATTAGCTCTGCAGAGTCCAGCCCACTTCTCTGTGTCTGGAGAGGTCCTTGTCCAGGGAAACCAGTGGGAAAGATGTAGGAGGGGGAGCTGTGTGAGTGAGTGGGTGAGGGAGGAGATCTGTGACCATGTGGGTCTGCCCATCTCCCCCCATGGCGAGGGAGGCTGTACCAAGGCCCTACATAGGCTATTTCAGCTACCAAGGGGAAAGTTTGCCTCCCCTTATGCCCCACCTGCATCTCCCCAATGTCAGGTCCAGCTAGGTCAGCATAGGAGGCAGGTGCTAGGCACTGCAGTACCACGGTGATAGGATTTTAATCTATGTGCTATCAGCAGCATGGGACTAAGCATAATGAGCTATCTCTCACTACCTAGCCCCCCACACCTGAGCGGGCATATTTCTACTCCGGGCACAATAGAATCGATGCAATGGGTTCACCAAAATCTGCTTTCATAATGTACCGTTGAAGCTTGTTTTGCACGGGTCTAGTGTCTGTGCACTAGAGGATAATAGCCTACTAGTGCGGCCAGCTGATAGCATTGCCCCTTGGCTCAAGTGGTGAACCCCTATGCTAGGTGTAGCGGGGCAGTCACCCTGCTCCTGTGAAAAGGCTAGGCTCATTGGGGAAGCAGCCACAGCTGGGGCCATGCCCCAGTCAGGCCACAGCTGGCCCTATAAAAGGGCTATGAGCCAGGAGCTAAGTCAGTCTCTCTCTAGCTCTTGAGAGAGAAGGACCTGGCTGCCTGGGAGAGAAGGGTACCTGAGACAGAACAGTGCTGGGGAAAGGGGGGAGGAGCTGGGGAGGTCCAGCCTGGCAACTTCCCAGGCTGCAGGCCTTGACAGAGGCCTATGCAGGTACAGGGGCTAGAAGGAGCAGCCCAGGGTTAGGCAGAGGCAGCTAGTCCAACCTCCTTGCCAATGATGAGTGGTTTACAGACTGCAGTCTGCCCTAGTGAGCAGGGGGCTAGATGATGACTGGCAGTAGCCACTGAGGCAAGGTGGGGATAGAGGGTTGGGGGTTCCCCTGGGAAGGGAGATCCAGAGTGTGGGGGCACTGCCAGGGGGTAGCACCCCAAGGTAATGGGGTACCAGGGTCTGGGAGGGACATGGGAGGGGAGGGCAGCGCAGGTGAGACACCAGCCAGGAGGAGGCGCTCTGTATGCTGGAGAGCTAATTCCCGAGATGACCAGCAGGAGATGCTGCGCCAGTGAGTCATTGCTTTGCTACACTAGGGATGTTGAGGGCTATAGGTTCAAACCCTGCTGATGACCCATATGGGGTGTCAAGGCTGATTCCCCACTCTGGCACCTTGAGTGCAGAAGATGGGGGCCTGCAAGGATTCTGAAAATTAATACTGGCCACTCCAGGCTTGTATTAAACTCCCAAGGTTACAGCTTTTCTCTGACCTTGGATGGGTAGATGCTGCCACCGCCCAAGTGCAAAAAACCCCTTAGGACTCAGGAAGGAGCACTTGCGAATTCTTCCCTGTGCGGTTCCCTCAAGCCCTTTCACACACCCCTCCGGGGAAGAGCTGAGAGAGAGAACAAAGGAAATCAGCTGTTACCACCAGCTAATTAAACTACATGTGTACAAACCTCTGGGGACACAAATCTAATCCTGTTCTTAAAAAAAGGGGGAAAAAATCTGGAATTTGGGTTTTTTGCTAGATTAAAAACAATTACAAAAATTAAGCATCAAGATAGCTCTCTTGAGGTCCAGCTTAAAGGTTACAAGCAAAACAAAAGCATTTGGGGGTTAGCACAGAGGCGTCCACAAGGCTTACAGAAATAAGAGAGAGAAACCTAATCATGTCTTTCTAGACATTTCCTGATCTACTTACGTATGTGGGGTTTCAAACTGAGTAGTTCTAGGTATGATCTGGTGATTTTCATACCTGGTTTACAGCTTTTTACAACAAAGCTTTAGCCTTGTCTGCTCTGTCCCTTCTCTCCAGAGAACAACCACAGACAGACAAAGGGAAAGTTTTTTTTCCCAATTTAAAAAAGTTGTAGCCCTTCTATTGGCTCTTTTGGTCAGATGTCCACTCTCTTCCTTTTACCTATGGGCTTTTTTGAGCCTTTACAGGTAAAGCAAGTAGAGAACAGCTACTAACAGGGATTTTATAGCTAACTCTCTGGCTGGGTGCCCATAAAAGGGAGTTCCCCCTTCATTCATCACATGGGGTGAAAGGGCCACTACGACTGGGTAGTTTGAAGTGGAAGTGACTTTCTGCTGCTGAAACTCAGTTGCTAAGAAGTCCATAAGGGCCCCCATCCTGCAAGCTGCTTCTTACAGGCAGACTCATGCACTAATCCAGGGCCCTGCTGGTCTTTGGCTGGACATAAGGGGTCCAGCTCCCTGGACCATGCCATGCTCCACAGAAATCCAAAGAGGAACACAGGGTTTGCCAGACAGGACTGGGCTCTAAGCTTTTAAGAACGTGCCTGGAACTTTCTGAAAATTCAGCAAGGGGTTAATGGTAGCTTAGGAATTGGCTGCAAAATTAACTTGATTAAATTCCTGCCCGTCAATTAAGCCAATATCTTTGACTATAATGCTATTTAATTCGCAGCCTGGAACAGTGCAATAAATCAGCGTTTACAGATGTCTCCGGCAAACCTTTGATGGATGAAACGGGGTAGTTTCGGAAGTGCATGGAAAATTTCAAATAAAATCATATCCCCCTGTGATTAATATAGCTGTCTGTGTTGGTATTTGCTCCAGAAGGCACCAGTCCAGATATGCTTAACATCACATGCTTTCAAAGACAACATCACATGCTTTCATAGACAGCATCAGGTGCCTGATCCAACCAGGCCGAATGCTCTCTAGTTGCAGTGCCAAGCTGGGAGCCATAACGGGCTCTTATCAAGGGGTAGCTGCTTTTTATGGGGAGCTCGGGCCCTGCCTGCCTGTGACTGCCTGATGAGGGTCCCACCTGGGGGTAATTGACTGTCCCAGGGGACTGATTACTAAAGAAGCAGCTGGACCTAATAAAGGTAACCAGAGCTCAGTTAGCACGAACTCCAAAGGGAGATAGGAGACTGAGGGAGGCCTGAGGCAGAGGGCAGAACAGGGAGCCTCGAAGGGGAGCTCTCTGGGGAACCTACCAGGATGGGGAACCTGTAAGAGGCGCCCCTGGAGCGGGGAGCCTCCTAGTCAGAGGGCTTTACCCCTCATCCCCCAGACGTTGGCCGGAAGCCCGGCCTGGCAAAATCTCCCGCTGTCCCTGGAGACGCATCACAGCACGCAGACCTCCCCGGACCTGAGACTCCAGAGAAGGATGTTACTCCGGTAGGGGCAAGAGGCACAGCAGCGGGGGCTGAGACTGGCACCAAGAGAACCCTGGAGGGAGACTGGGTAGAGATGATCGCTGGACTCAGGTGGGGGACATGGTCAAAGAATGACCTAGTCACCCCACCGGGGCGTTGGGGTGAATGTTTTGTTCATGTTTCTGCCTTGGCTTTTCTGTTGACAAATGGGACTCTCTGCAAGGAGGGGCTCTCTAGCATGTAACCGGTGTTGGTACTTGCTGATACCCTGGATGAGGGGCAAATTAAGCAAAGGCTCATCTGCGACACTACGCCCGCCCACAAGGGGGCGTGCTGGCTCATGGCGTATGCACCTCCTGTTATTCACAACAGAATTTTGACCTGCTGCTGCCCCCTGACACGAAGGATTTCAGTGACGCTATTCAGGATTGATCCGTCTTGAGTGGTCACATCCATCCGTGCAAAGGGGATGCAAACGACGATAGTAAGCGCCTACAGCTGCTCTGCCTGGGGTAAATGACAATTCAAGGAAGGCAGTGGAGGGTCAGGCCTCTTGCGGAGCACTGACTGTCTGCGCGGGTGTGTCTACACGCACAGCGAGCTGGAGGGGTAATCTCCACCTCAGGCAGATGTACCCACGCTAGCTCTGGGGGAACTAGCATGCTAAAAATAGCAGTGTAATCACGGCAGTACGAGTGGCAGGATGGGTTAGCCACCTCAAGCACAATCCTGTCTGAAACCTAACTCCAGCGTAGACATACCCTGTAAGTAATGATGACAGGATTACCTCCCTTGTAGGTTTTAGAGTAGCAGCCGTGTTAGTCTGTATTCGCAAAAAGAAAGGGAGTACGTGTGGCACCTTAGAGACTAACCAATTTATTTGAGCATAAGCTTTCGTGAGCTACAGTTCACTTCATCGGATGCATTCAGTGGAAAATACAGTGGGGAGATTTATATACACAGAGAACATGAAACAATGGGTGTTACCATACACACTGTAAGGAGAGTGATCAGCTAAGGTGAGCTATTACCAGCAGGAGAGAAAAAAAACCTTTTGTAGTGATAATCAAGGTGGGCCATTTCCAGCAGTTGACAAGAACGTCTGAGGAACAGTGGGGGTGTGTGTGTGTGGGATAAACATGGGGAAATAGTTTTACTTCGTGTAATGACCCATCCACTCCCAGTCTCTATTCAAGCCTAAGTTAATTGTATCCAGTTTGCAAATTAATTCCAGTTCAGCAGTCTCTCAAAGGAGTCTGTTTTTGAAGTTTTTTTGTTGAAGAATTGCAACTTTTAGGTCTGTAATCGAGTGACCAGAGAGATTGAAGTGTTCTCTGACTGGTTTTTGAATGTTATAATTCTTGACATCTGATTTGTGTCCATTTATTCTTTTACGTAGAGACTGTCTGGTTTGGCCAATGTACATGGCAGAGGGGCATTGCTGGCACATGATGGCATATATCACATTGGTGGATGTGCAGGTAAACGAGCCTCTGATAGTGTGGCTGATGTTATTAGGCCCTGTGATGGTGTCCCCTGAATAGATATGTGGACACAGTTGGCAACGGGCTTTGTTGCAAGGATAGGTTCCTGGGTTAGTGTTTTTGTTGTGTGGTGTGTGGTTGCTGGTGAGTATTTGCTTCAGGTTGGGGGGTTGTCACACTATCAGCCACACTATCAGAGGCCATCTCTCTGGTCACTCAATTACAGACCTAAAAGTGGCAATTCTTCAACAAAAAAACTTCAAAAACAGACTCCAACGAGAGACTGCTGAATTAGAATTAATTTGAAAACTGGACACCATTAAATTAGGCTTGAATAAAGACTAGGAGTGGATGTGTCATTATGCAAAGTAAAACTATTTCCCCATGCTTATTCTCCCCCTCCCCCCCCCATATTGGTTCTTCACACGTTCTTGTCAACTGCTGGAAATGGCCCACCTTGATTATCACTACAAAAGGTTTTTTTTCTCTCCTGCTGTAATAGCTCACTTTACCTGATCACTCTCCTTACAGTGTGGATGGTAACACCCATTGTTTCATGTTCTCTGTGTATATAAAATCTCCCCACTGTATTTTCCCCTTCATGCATCTGATGAAGTGAGCTGTAGCTCATGAAAGCTTATGCTCAAATAAATTTGTTAGTCTCTAAGGTGTCACAAGTACTCCTTTTCTTTTTATAAATCCTAAGGACGGCCCTGCTGCCACAGGCCTCCCTATGTGACCTCAGGCTGGTCATTTAGGTTCAGATCCTTAAAGCAATACCATGAACCCTTCTGGACCGAGATCACCAACGAACTCAATGGCAATTAGGTGCCAAAGTACGTTTTGAAGATGTGGGCCTTAGTCTGTCTGTGCCTCAGTTGCCCAGCGAGACCACTGGAGACTGCGAGGTGCTCAGATGCTATGGCGACGGCAGCCATGTCATTACCTAAGCTGGAGAGATTTGCAAAGGGCTTGTATATCTGGGCCAGGTTCTGATCTCCGCCTTCTTTAGCTGTAGTATCATTAGGGGGGCTTACGAGACCCCGCCCCGCTGATGTTCCCTCAGATGGTTTATAGGCTAGCTGGTCCGTTACAAGCTCTGTGGAACAGAACCAGCCTCTCAGCCCACGCAGCCGCTCTGTTCTTCTCCCCGCAGCATGTGGGATGGCGGAAGTGGCCGACATCTTGTTCCTGGTGGGTGAGTCCTGGAGCGTGGGGGAAGGGAACTTCCGGCTGATCAAAGACTTCGTCTACAGCGTGGTCCTCTCCTTCGAGAACGTGGCAATGGGCAAAGAGGGCGTTCGGCTGGGAATGGCACTCTATGCGGAGAAGCCAAGGTGGGGCAAACCTTCATTTCCTGTCAACACAGAGAATCTCTAAGTCCCACCTCTGTCTGGCAGTGAGGCTGGAGTGGATGTATGTGAATCGTAATCCATTGAAAGACACATTCAAATTTAAAACAGGAAAGGTGCATTTAAAAATACCGGGGCTTGGTCTGAGGCCCCACCGGATGCCATGGTGGTGGGCAACTAGGGTGACCAGACAGCAAGAGTGATAAATCGGGAAGAGGGTGAGGGGTAATAGGTACCTATGTAAGACAAAGCCCCAAATATTGGGTCCGTCCCTATAAAATCAGGACCTATGGGCAACCTTATGCACCCCTAGCTGTGGTGGTGGTGTTTGAAGGCTTGGAGAGCTTATATTGAATGATTACTTTCATTTGGCTCTTCCACAACTCAGCAGTGAGATTCAGCTAAAAGCTGAAGCCTGGAACCGTCCGCCTGCCATCCAAATACGCCCCCCTCCCCCTCCAAAATGGAGGATGACCATACCCTGGATCCTTACACAGCAAAGACACAGCGATCGTGTGCTGGTAGCTGACATGATTATTTAAGGGTTGGGCTTCCTGTGCATTTTCCAAGTTCCAAACTGCAGCCTGCTGGATTGGGGTGACAAAAGGCCCAGACCCTCACAGGTTTCCTCAAACTGAATTCAATGGGAGTTAAGGGCCTGAATCCTTTTAAAAATCTGCCTCAGAGCCAGCAAGGGGCCGTCCCTTGTCCCAGTAAAACTGTTTTGGGGAAGCTTCCCAATGCTGCCCTCAGTTCCATGCATACAAGCAATGGCATTCATAGCCTCTTTGTCATCTCCCTTCCTGGGGAAGCCAGTGGAATTGCGCTGGCATAGAACTGGCATCAGGTTGAGGAGAACCAGTCCCAATGGGCTTGCGTGGTGGAAAGCACCATCAGCCTCCGTATCGTTTAATAAAGCTTTTCAGATTCAGCTCGGTTATTTCGCAGGCTGACCTGGGGCTGTAAAATGGGGGTGTAGGTGCTTGAGCTTGGATGTCTACACCTCAGCTTTGCAGCCCCGCGAGCCCGAGTCAGCTGACGTGAGTCAGCAGCGGGCGTTGAATTGCTTTGTAGACAGAACCTCAGAGTCATAGATTCCAAGGCCCGAAGGGACCATTGCGATTGTCTGGATAGCGCAGGCCATGGAACTTCCCCAGAATAAACCCTAGAGCAGATCTTTTAGAAAAACATCCACCCTTGATTTAAAAATTGTCTGGATTGGAGACTCCACTGTGTTCGACTGGTAGTAGTGGTAGATGCCTTACCCCCGGGGCCCCACCCCTGGAGATCAATATCCCTCATTCAGTGGCGTGACATTTCAGTGCGAAGAAGGGGAACAAAGAGAGCTGGCGTATCCGCCCATGATGTCCTTTCACTGACCCTACGTGCCCTTTCCTTTCAGAAGGAGCTGAGGTTTGGCATGCCGGCCTATGCCTTCAGATGTTGTATTGTATGATCCCTACTGTGATTCACGGGGGATGCAAAATAAATGCTCTCTCTTTTGCGCCCCCTTTTCTTCCTGCTCCCAGGATGAGTATTGAGTTGACGGATTACGTCACCATCGAGGAGGTATTGGTGGCCATCAGGGAGCTCTCGTTCCAAGGGGGCAATGCAAAAACAGGGGATGCCCTGGTGTTTGTGGCCCATGTGGTCTTCAGTCCGGCAGCAGCAAGAGGAGATGCAGCAAAGGTCAGTCCCTCCCATATGGTCATGGGTTGAATTCAGGACTTCTGCATCTAAGAGCATGGGCCTTTACCGCTTGAGCTAAAGGAACAGATTTCCTAGCTTGATGGCAGTAGCAGACTCAGGAATCTGTGTACATGGCTTAGCCTCTAGAGGGGGACAAAGAGCCACCCTGCGTTAGGGCCGGTTACGTGACAAACAGCTGACATGGCGAATGGATTGTGTGTTCCTGGAGGGTCTCCTTGGAGAACATGTAGCCCAGCTTGGCAGAATAGCAATCAAATCGGGCACTGCTGTAATTTCTTATTAAAGAAGCCCTCTTCTGACTGGGTCGCCCGCTTCCCCAAATTGAAATGCTGCATGTTCCTTTCCCTGCTAGGGACTTTGGATTCTGGGAAGCCTTAAACGGAGACACAGTAGTTCTTGTTTGCTCTGCAGACCCTCAAGAGACAGGGCAAAGGGAACATTGCATGGCCTGTCTGGCCCATTCTTCTCAGCTGACTGCTACAAGGAGGTTGCTACCAAGGTGGCACCGAAGAGTGAGCGGTGGGGTACGGGGCTGCTCACGTCAGCCACTGTTTCCGATCTGGCCCTGGTTGATAGTGGCTGAAAGTGGTTACCATCTGATGGCTCATTGCTGGTCTCAGGACAGGGGGCCATGGGTTCCTGGTGTCTGAGATGCCCTAGCTGGGCAGTAGAAGGTGTGCAGGGAAGGAAGCTTGCATGGATGTGATTCCTATTCTGTGGAGAAGCAGCAGCCTCCCCTTTCCAGGGCCATCAGCCTGGCTCCTTCCTCGCCGGGCTCTGCGTGGAAGTGCCTCGTCCGCCGGTAGAGCACGGCGGTCAATCGCAGTACGTGTTGCAGATTGCTCACGTTGGACACCCTGGTTACCCGGCTATGACTCTGCTTCCTTGCAGATCGTTGTTTTAATCACAGATGGGAAATCTGCCGATTCTGTCGAAGATGCGGCTCAGGCGCTACGGGACAGAGGAGTTACAGTATTTGCTGTGGGTAGGTACGGTAGAAATGAAGACGCTGAGAACGTCACCACTGTGGATTGGGTATACATGGCAGGGTGTACACGAATGCATACTACATGTGTGTATATATATATATATATATACACCCCATAGAATACTGAATAGACCAAGGGCTAGACACTACAAAATATCACATATATCCCCCAGGGGAATACACAGCAATGGGAACTGCATCTACGCCAAGGGACTACACCTCTAAACACTGGGTCTGAGTCTCTGCTCCGCTTTGCAGGAAGCTGTAAATGGCAATGCCCGGTAGCAGGCAGTGACGAATCAGGCCTCTTGTTTTCCCTTCCTTTCCCCACCCCCGCGCCTTTAGGAATTAAGAATGCCGACAGGAACGAGCTGAGGAAAATAGCTTCCACGCCTGCCGAGGAGCATGTGCTTTACACTGAAGATTTCCACTTGCTGGGTAACTTGTCCCCTAAACTCTCTCGAAGGCTCTGTGTCACGGCCTCCGAGCCTCCGCGCCCCACCAGGCAGGCTGTGGAGGGTGAGTCTGGACCCCTGCCCACTCTTATTTTCCATTTCGTTGAATCAGCCCCTTTCTCTGGGGCAGGAGGGGGTGGGAGGCTCCGACATCCCATTAGACTTGCTCTCTGCATCCCATATATTCACATCAATAGACTTTTAGGGCTTGACAAAGCCCTGGCTGGGATGATTTAGTTGGGGTTGGTCCTGCTTTGAGCAGGGGGTTGGACTAGCTGACTTCCTGAGGTCTCTTCCAACCCTAATCTTCTATAAATCTATGTGAGACCTGTAGGGTATGTCCACACAGCATTTAAACCCCTAGGGCTGGCCCATTTCAGCCGATTCAGGCTCATGGGGCTCAGGCTACAGGGCTGTTCAATTGTGGTGTAGACGTTTGGGCTTGGGCTGCAGGCCAGCTGTGAGACCCTCCCCCCTCATGGGGTCCCAGAGCCCAGGCTCGGGCTGGAGCCTGCATGTCTACACTGCAATTAAACAGCCGCATAGCCCAAGCCCCGCGAGTCCGCGGCAGCTGACACGGGCCAGCCGCGGGGGGTTAACTGCAGGGTAGACAGACCCTTAGAAAGCAGCCAGCCGCCAGTGCATCCGGTTTGTCGTTCAGAGGGCAGTGCCCACATTGTCCTTGATTGCGTTTATTTCACGCTGGTGACCCTGGATCACAGCACTGGCATTGGAGAGAGGAGCGACAGCAGGAGATGAGGGACAGTAGTTGCCTGTGGTTGGAAGCCCTGCCTGGGATATTAGTATCACCCCATCCAGGGAGCAGGATTTACCTCTATCCCAGGGCCTGGTACGAAGCCCACTGAAGTCCAGTGGGGTGAGTAACTGAGTTTTCAGTTTTGTGGCCGAACCAGAAAAGAAGAAAAAAGTTTCAGGTCGACTCAAGACAAAGATTTTTTTTGAAATTTTCAGCGAAATGAAAAGCTCGAGAACATTTTGTTTTGGGTGCAACTGACCATTCTGTTCAACCCAAAATGAAAAGTTTCCTAGCGTTTTCAAGGTTTTTTTTTTTTTTTTTTTTGTAAACCGTTCAAATAATTCATAAAATTGGGGTAAAATTCAAAATGAAAAATCGCTGTGAATCGAAAAGTGAAAACCTATCAATCAGCTTTGGGAATTGGTTTTTTGTTTGTTTGTTTTTGTTTCTGAAACAACTCGAGGAATTCAGCACAAATGTGTGAGCTGTTTCAGGTGACCGGAGTCTGCCTTTGTGGGCGAGAAGAAAGTTTCAGAGGAAAACTTTCACCCAGCTCTACAGAGAAGTCAATGGGGAGGGATTGCATTGACTCCAGTGGGCTGTGGATCAGGCTCCCAGTCCCAAGTGGTTCATCAGCCTGCATTTAAAAGTCTCTAGTGATGTGGACGGGTGTTTCCTAATGGGGGAAAAACAGGAGCGAGCCCCCCCCTTGCAGCCATTGCTACTGCCCAGCGGACAGACAGACAGCTGCCAGACTGAGCAGGAGCCGGCTCAGTGCTAGGATCAGAGATGCCCAAGTGTTTTAACAGGCAGAGCTGCCATAGTAACTGATTTGTCTCTACCATGACAACAGAGGATCAGGGAACTGATACTTTGGGATTTAGCTGGGCTGTACCTTACCCATTACTGTGTGCCCATCTCTAAAAATCCCATAGGAACGGGACCATTTTCTATTGAACTCTACCACATTTTGGACCATCCTAAAGATTGTAATAGAGTATTCTAACCCTGCCACAGAATCCCATCCGGGAGCTTAAAAAGGAAGCTCGAGAGGAGCCCATTCTCTATTAATTTGTGTAGATTTTTAGAATAATTTCTGTGGAACTTTACTAAATGTTTCTAGAACCCTATTGGATTAATCCCATATCAATTCTCTAGGACCGCTCCATAGGGGTATGTGTGAGATCTTTAGATCCTGGCATAGGTCTAGAGCCCAGCTGCTCGTCCCCTTCAGTCTTACCAATTGGGTTGCTTTGGCTGATGTTTTCTTTTCAAGGCTATCTCTGGAAGGGGAATGGCAGCTTTGTTACTAGAGGCCCTCCCAGGAGTCCTGTCCTGCAGTGTCTCTAACAGCCCAAATCACGGAGTTTTATTTCTCCACCTGCTTTTAGTGGAGAAGATCGTTGGTCCCCGGGATTTACTTGTCAGCGAACAAAGTTACAGCTCTTTGAGGCTGACCTGGACTCCCGCCACGGGGAAGGTGATGGAATACCATGTCCTCCTGAATTCACTTTCTGCTACTGGGCAGCTTATTTCTGAGGACCAGCGGCAGGTAGACCTCCTCCCTTCCTCCCGTGGTCTGCATTTGGCACATGGAATGCTTGTCATCCCCTGATTTTCAGAGCCTCTGAGTGTGATGGCTGCTATCTTGGCCAGTGTACCAGGGCAGGACAGGTTGCCAACTTTCTGACCGAACAAAACCGAACACCCTTACCCCGCCCCTCCTCCGAGGCCCCACCCCGCTCACTCCATCCCCCCTCCCTCTGTCGCTCACTGTCCCCCTCACTCGCTCATTTTCACCAGGCTTGGGGAGTATTGGGGAGGGTCCCTTTCTGACCAGGTGTTCGGTTGAAAACTGGACTCCTGGCAACCCTGCCTGGGCAGCTGGAGGTTCCAAGGCTCCCCACAGTGGCTCAGGCTCCCTGGGCAGCTCTTACCATGGCCCAGCTCTAGCTTCCAGTCTTCTACCTGGGTGGGGTAGAACGTGAGAACAGTCCACTTTCTTGTAACACTCTTGCCCTTCTGTTTCTAGTCCTTGGGGCATAGGGGCAGTACAGAGCATGCTACCGGCACGTCGCCAGTAAACAATAGGAATCTCTTATCTCATTGGACCAGATGCTGCCACCCCAACTCACAATGAGCGGTATTCTACATAGCATCAGATTTCAGGGGGCCTACTCACAAAGTAAGGGACTTCTCAGGGTAAGAGTAGCAGATTCTGGCCCAGCATTCAGTGTTACCTTGAGAGTTGTTATTATTTACACTACAGTAGCCCCAACCGAGATGCGGGCCCCATTGCGCTAGGAGCTGTACAAGCACATAGCAAGAGACAGACTGCTCTGGAGAGTTTTCCTATCCAAATAAAACTCAGAAATAAATAAGCCTATTTTTCAGCCTACATTTTTTGCTTACCGATTTCATCCCCTTGCCTCAGATCCAAAGGCCTTTGATAATGGAAAGTCTCCCACTGACTTGAGGACGCGGCCTTGGATCAAACCAGATTCTCCTTTGTAATGGCTTCCCCTTCATGGTGTTTACACTCTTGGCTGTAAGTGTAAAGAGGGAAAATCCCCTTCCGACGCCCAGCCAAATCAAAGGGACTATATCCTGCTGTCAAAATGCTTGAACTCCTGGTTGGCATTCTAGCACCGTCCTTCCTCATCTGCATGGCTCGTTGTGTAGCTCATCAGAGCCGGAGCCTGCTTCGCCTGACAGTGACCGGCTAAGCGCCTCTCTTCTCTTGTCTGTGACAGATTGTTTTGGATGGCAAAAAAAGCACCGTGCTGGTGTCCGATCTGAAGCCCGACACAAACTATTTCTTCACGGTCCTGGCAGTCTACGCGGACGCCCTCGGGGAGTCAACGGCCGTCAAAGGGAAGACGAGTGAGTGTGTCCTTTGGAAACTGTTCCCCTTGTTATTTATTTGTTGACATGTCCAGAAGCCAGGCTGGAAAGTATGTGTGTTGGGTGCAGCCTTGGAAGCATCCGATACTGTCTGGTTTAGTGAATCATGGTATCTAATTTATCAGTGATGGTGTCCAATTTAGTATAATTTCCAAGTGCCTGAGAATGGGGGAGCTTGCTTTGGCCATGGCTCTGCATGTTGCTTTGTGCATTGGGCCCATGGGGCTTAGCACCAGTACAGAGGTCTGCTTGTGGGAGCAGGATCAGGGACTTAATTATTTCATGGAAATCTGTCATGCTGCAGGTCGTCCTGCAATAATCCATAGCAAGAATGGAATTCACCCCAGTGCAGAGAATGGGCACAAGGCCTATGCATGGCTTTGTGTTCCCCAGAAGCTCTGTTTTGAGGGTTGCAGTGGATTTAGGTCGTGTCATGGCGGGGTACTGGCTGTCTGCACGCAGGGGTGAATTTTGCCCAAGGAGAACACCATGTTGCACGATTAAGTTCCTGAAGTCGGGAAGTGACCTAAGTGACGGTCACTCATGCCCCTGCTCGAGGAGCTGATCTGTGCATTGGGCTGGTCCTCTACACAGTGGTGACTTTCACCCAGTCACCTGAGTCCCTGAATCTTGCTCTGGATCATCAGATTGCCAAGACAGCAGCTTCCTGTGGGGCTCTACTTCAGACATATTTTAAATCATTTTATCGGGATTTCCTCTGTACTCTAACGAGCGATGTCGAACCTTTCTGCTGTTACATTACTGCCTTCCGTTAAGAGCCAGTTTCCCAGTGTCAGAAATATAGGCCAAATTCAGGCCAGGTGCCACACCAGCAAGGCTCCTGTTTACTCTGGGTCTGGATTTGGCTGACTGTGTGAGTCTTGAACCAGGTGTTGCTGCACGGCAGGTGTGTTAAGGCATTGCACCAGTTCAGCTCCTCTGTTTTGTGTGAAGTGTCTAGTCTGCTTTTCCTGAGGGACCTACTTTTTTGAGTGGTGTCTGTCTTCTTGAGGGAGGATCTCAGACAGGATTAAATAAATAATGAGTCTTAGATTCATAGACTCATAGACTTTAAGGCCAGAGGGGACCATCACGATCATCTAGTCTGACCTCCTGCAGGTTGCAGGCCACAGAACCTCACCTACCCGCCCCTGTAATAGACCCCTAACCTCTAGCTGAATTACTGAAGCCCTCAGATCATGGTTTAAAGCCTTCAAGTTATAGAAAATCCACCATTTACACTAGTTTAAACCTGCAAATTACCCAAGCTGCAGAGGAAGGCGGAAAACGCTCTGGGCTTCTGCCAATCTGACCCAGGGGAAAATTCCTTCCCAATTCCAAATCTGGTGATCAGTCAGACCCTGAGCATCTGGGCAAGACCCACCAGGCAGATACCTGGGAACAAATACTCTGTAGCAAGTCAGAGCCCTCCCCATCTGCTAGTGTCTTGATAATGTTTTCTTACATACACTTACCAAGAATAAGATGGAATGTTTTGGTGGGAAAAGTAAAGTCACCCGATATATCTTCTGATCCCCACTAGTGTAACCCTTCTGCCTGTCAGAGTTGGCAGCAACAAGGGCCGGGTTCAGTACCTAGGGGTTCCATTCCAATAACACAATGCAAAACCGGCTCAAGCCCCCACCCAGTGACCTGGGACAAATATATACCACCCCCGCTGGGCGCCTCCAAGAGGCAATACTTCCTCTCTCGCAAGCAACATAGTCAGAGTGTAACAAAAAGCCTTTTAATAACAGAGAAACAATGTGGCATTATGTTGGGGAAACACCACCAACAGGATTCATAACACAACCCATGAGCAAAAAAATCCACGCCAAGCAAATTGGGGCATGTCCTTTCCCTTTAGTTCTTGAGTCCAGCAACCCCAAATCACCCAAAGTCCCAAAAGTCCAACGACCCAAAAGTCTCTGTCTATGGTCGGGGAGCCCCAGAGTTCAAAAGTTTACCTGCAGAGTTTTACCTCCCAACCTGGGTGGAGATTGGAGGGGGGGTTAAGGGGCACCTTACGTGGTCCAAAGCTGATGGACCCCACCTCTCCATGGGGCTCTGCTCTGCCAGCCACCCCATGGGCTCCACCAGCCGCTCCGCTCGCCGTCCCGCAAACTGCTCCACTCCACCAGCCACTCTGCTCACCGTTGCACATCGTATAACTGCTCCACCATACATCTTCAGGCTCCCCCACCACTTAACACAACACTCAGTGATTTCACCTTGTAGTAGGGGAGCCTCAGTGCTGGTGCACCATTAGCCCAAAGTGAATTCCGCTCAGCAGCCTGTAACTAGACTCCTAATGGAATCAAAATTAGCTCTGATATTCCACAGTGGAGAGAGGAGGAAGTGCAATTAGCAGGTAAGGCCCTCACCAAGGGGCCCATGCCACCAAGTATTAATACCTATCCCCAACCTCTCTCCATTCACAGAGTTTTGGAACCCATGTCCCTTGCCTAGCGAGTGCTACTTAGTGGATGGCGAGTCCCTCCATCATAACAAAAGGCCAAGAGCAGTTCCACTGTCCTCGATTCCCATAATCAGGGTAATAACAATTTATTCTTCCTGCCCCAATAACAGAGACACTGGGGGTCCCACAGCAGCCAAAGTGACCATTTGGGCAGCTACGGCCTCATTCTAGGCGGGGTGGGTGTGCCTATGCAAATGAGATCGGCCCCTGAAGTTCTTTTCCACAACTTGCCACGCCTCCCCACTAGGTGTCAGGGTGGAGCCCATCCTGACTCTGCTTACCCTAGTGAGCCGGAGGCAGGAGTTGTAGCTCTGGCCGCTGTGGCTGGTTGGATCAGTACAGAGCCACGTGAGTAGGAGTGAGCAAGATTCAGTGCATGTCCCCATTGCAGCGTTGCCCCGCCTCCAAGCAAACGCTACCCTCAGTAGAGTCCGTGGCAATGCCGTGAGAGTAGAGATCCTCGAGAGTTCCCAGCTCTGTACTAAGCAGTGGTGCATTGTGGGTGATCCTGAAACACTCTCATGCTGCAACATTCACTTTGTACAGCTGCCAGTGACCCTGCAAGGTATGAGAGGGCAGGAAGCAAGGAACTAGGGATGTTAGTGAGGGGATGGAAGGGAGCATGGGGGATCTGATTCTGTGAGGGGAGTGTCTGTTCCCCGCTGTGTCCCTTCACCCTTGGAGAACACGGGAGTTTCTCTTCTTTGTAGGGGGTCTTTGCTGTGGGGCAGCCTTGACCCTTAACCTCTGGGTCCCTTTTGTGTCTTAAAGCGCCCATACCTCCAGTGACCAATTTCCGGGTCATCGAAGAAGGACTCTTTAGCCTCAAGGTAGCCTGGACTCCTCCCCTAGGGAAGCTTGAAGGCTACAAGATCTACATGCCCAGATGTAAGTTGTGATCTGCTAGGTTTTCACACCAGTGTCAGGTATTTTCATGTAAGTCCTGATGCTTGGGAAAAGCAACTTCCCCACTTCCAGAGCTCTGTCCTCTGAGGCCTTGCCCGGGCATCGCAATGCAGTGGGGATCACATTGCATCGCTGATGTAGCTGTGTCACCCTGGGGCAACGCGGCGTTGGCCTCCCCCCGGTGAGTTTGGAGCCTCTTGTAGAAAGCGGGGTAGTCCCATCAAGACAGGGGCTTTCCATTGCAAACCCAGATGGTGCAATTCTGGGGCTAATTCTCTGATGCTGACAGTAGACTGGCAAATATGCCACGCTCCTCTGTCCACAGGTGTCACTCACCAGGGTGTCCTATTTGCTTCTGGCCCCTACAGCAAACAGACCCGGGATGACCTATGAGCAGATTCTGGGCGGAAAAGTCACCTCTCACGTGCTTGGCAACTTGCAGGAGGATAAAGAATATACTGTCAGTATCTATGCTGTGTACCGCCAGGGCTCGAGCCAACCGGTGTCCGCTACAGGGAGAACATGTAAGAGGTTTGATCGCTGAGGTGGCATTCTTAATTGCACTGGAAATCGGGCTCATGCCTGCTCTCCTTTGCACTCTTGCTCCTGCTCTGATGCTTGCCCCTGTGCACATGGATGCTTTTCTTTGCATGCTTGCTGTCATGCCTGTCCCTGTGCACATGTCTGGTCTTCTTTGCACACTTGCTTCTGCTCTCACGCTTGCCGCTGTGCACATGGATGCTTTTCTTTGTATGCTTATGCTGCTGCCATGCCTGTCTCTGTGCACACATATGGTCTTCTTTTCATGCTCGCTTCTGCTCTCACGCCTGCCCCTCTGCTTATGCATGCTCACACATGCTCATACACACTCTACCCCTATTCTTGTGCTTTCACGCACACTCAGACCTGCTTCCATCTGTTCCCGTGCCCCTGATACACACTCTACCCCTATTCTTGTGCTCTCACGCACACTCAGATCTGCTTCCATCTGTCCCTGTGCCCCTGCACACTTTCCCCTGCATGCTCAACCCTGCTCCCATCCCCCATTCTTGCTCACATTCCCCGACACATCACACTGGGAGATTTCTCTCAACAGTTCAGCCTCCGCTCCAAACCCATTCCATTTAATAAAGGCTCAGTCAGACTCTCCTCTCACTGTCTGAAGTCAAGGGAAGCAGCAGGTGTTCGATGTTTTTGACGTCCAGCACTTGTTTAGCTGCCTTAATATGGACTTAAGAGCCTAACTTTAGGAACCGTTTTTTAAAAACTCTTGGCCTTAGGGGTTACTTGAACCATCAACTCCACTCCTCAGCAGTGACCTGTTCTTGATGTTTCAGAGAAAGCCCCACCCCCTTCACTGCCTATAACTCCAAGCCCATCCTCCGAGCTAGGTGGGAAATGGTTTTCCCATCCTGGAAAATGTTTTGAGATTTCTAAAATGTTTCCTGTCCCAAATCACTAGATGAGGGGCTCAGACATGGATCTAGAAGAGGGAAGCTGGCCGTGCTGTGGATAAAGAGAACGCCTCTCGTTCACTATAGCTAGTTGCTGTCTGGGCTCCATGGCCCCGCCCTTCATCTGAGGGGGCAGGTCTATTGTTCATTTAGGCTCCACCCACCCACCCAGAATTGAAATTTCACGAGCACTCAATTAAATTGTTCCGGATCTTTCATTTCATGGAGGTCGTTGTGATTTATGCAGAGATTGACCCCAGTTGAGAGTCTGGCCTAGTACTTAAAACAAGTAGCCTTCCCTTCTGCCCCCTCCCTTCATTTATCCACTCACCCTGTGTGCCTTGCTCTCTCTTTAAGCCCCGGGCCTGCTCCCTGCCTGCAAATCTGTTGGCATCCGAGCACTCTGTGTAAATCAAACCAGATTGGCGCATCAGTGGTGCGGGCCAGAAAAAGCGACCGTGACAGCTCGCGCAGCTGGCGTCCCTGCAGCTTGGGCTCAGAGTGACTGTTCCTGATGAGCGGCCACAGCCTTTTACTAGATGCATTAAAACCGACAGGCTATGAAGGAACTCTTCAAAATCTCTCTCCCCTCTGGCTAATGTAGGCGGGAAGCAGCCCACGGTTCCCACAGGGGTGCATGGGTTGTAATGTAGCTTCTCTGAAATGTCTGTTTCCTTTAACCCTTCCAGTGAAGCTCCTGCCAGTGAAAAGCATCTTGCTCCAGAATGAGACAACTGACACCATCCAGGCCAGGTGGACCTCAGTTAGGGGAGCATCAGGATACAGGCTCACCTGGGTGTCGGCAGGTACAGTCTCCAGGAACCAGAGGAGTGTGTCATTGTCATGATGTTCTGTTAGCAGCTTGCATCATTATTGAATCTGCTTTTGCTTTTGTCATCACCCTTGTTTAGCAGCACCAGGGTGCATGTTCCCACCCAAGCTTCCCACAATGAGATTAGAGACAGACCTGGTCGAAATCCTGACCCTAAACACCTGGGATTTGAATCCAGATCTGAGATTTGCACAGGGGTCTTTTCTCTGACCCTGGATTCAAACACCCTTTATGCTGTTGTTAGGGAAGTGTTAGAAATCTAGATGTTCTTCTTTTATTTTTGCCCCGCAGGAAGGATGGTTTGGTGGTTAAAACAAAAAACAGGGAGTCAGGACACTTGCATTCTCTTCCTGCCCTATGACCAGCTTCCCGGGTTGACCTAGGGCAAGTAACTTCTCCTCCGGGTGCCTCAACTTCCCAAGTTGTAAAATAGGGATAACACCCACTGTACAGGGGTGATTTAGTTGGGGTTGGTCCTGCTTTGAGCAAGGGGTTGGACTTGATGACCTCCTGAGGTCCCTTCCAACCCTGATATTCTATGATTCATTCAATGGTATCTCTGAAGCACTTTGAGATCCTCAGGAAGGAAGGTGCTTTAGGGCAGTGGTTCTTAATCAGGGGTCCAGGGGCCCCTGGGAGGCCATGAGAAGGTTTCAGGGGAGCTGTGAAGCAGGGCCAGTGTTAGACTCACTGGGGCCCAGGGCAGAAAACCGAAGCCCCACTGTATGGGGCTGAAGCCTGGGGCCCTGAGCCCCACCACCCGGGGTTGAAGCCGAAGCTTGAGCAAGTTAGCTTTGCGGGGGGTCCTGTCAATTGCCCTGCTGGCTACCCCCTAATGCTGGCCCTGGCTTTTATATGCAGAAAGCCAGTTGTGTGGGACAGCTGTGATGTGGAGTTTTTGTAGCATGTTGGGAGACTCGGAAAGAAAAAGCTTGAGAACCCTTGACCAAGGAGAGGGTGAAGTACCACCATTCCTGCTACTGTGTAATAAACTAGTAGTGAATGGATTTCCAAAGTGCGAATAAACACTCCAAATTGCAGAGATTTAGCCAGTCCTCTCCTTTGGCTTTGGATCGTTTGGCTGGAAATCAGGAAAGCAGGCACTTGTGGGTCAGGGACAGTCTTTTTTGTTCTGCGTTTGTACAGTGCCAAGCACTATGGGGCCCAGACCCATGACGGGGAATACAAATCATAATAATTTCTTTTCCTTCTGGACTTGTTCCTTAAGAACAGGTTCTCGTGTGGTATTTCAGCCCTCGCAGAAATGCAGCAAAAGGTGTGTGTCTGTGTCTCTGTGTGTATTCCTCAGTTTTTTTTAAATCTCAGGACTCCTGGGTCTTATTCCCGCTGATGCACTATGCGACTGTGGGCAAGTTACTTTACCTCTCAGTGCCTCCCTGTTCCCCATAGGGACCGAATGGCTACGCAGCAGTTCTGCGGAAAAGGACCTAGGGGTGACAGTGGACGAGAAGCTGGATATGAGTCAGCAGTGTGCCCTTGTTGCCAAGAAGGCCAATGGCATTTTGGGATGTATAAGTAGGGGCATAGCGAGCAGATCGAGGGACGTGATTGTTCCCCTCTATTCGACATTGGTGAGGCCTCATCTGGAGTACTGTGTCCAGTTTTGGGCCCCACACTACAAGAAGGATGTGGATAAATTGGAGAGAGTCCAGCGAAGGGCAACAAAAATGATTAGGGGACTGGAACACATGAGTTATGAGGAGAGGCTGAGGGAGCTGGGATTGTTTAGCCTGCAGAAGAGAAGAATGAGGGGGGATTTGATAGCTGCTTTCAACTACCTGAAAGGGGGTTCCAAAGAGGATGGCTCTAGACTGTTCTCAATGGTAGCAGATGACAGAACGAGGAGTAATGGTCTCAAGTTGCAGTGGGGGAGGTTTAGATTGGATATTAGGAAAAACTTTTTCACTAAGAGGGTGGTGAAACACTGGAATGCGTTACCTAGGGAGGTGGTAGAATCTCCTTCCTTAGAGGTTTTTAAGGTCAGGCTTGACAAAGCCCTGGCTGGGATGATTTAACTGGGAATTGGTCCTGCTTCGAGCAGGGGGTTGGACTAGATGACCTTCTGGGGTCCCTTCCAACCCTGATATTCTATGATTCTACAACTGGGGAGAAGGCTAGATGAACTGGCCAGTGTGTATGTGTCACTACTGCCCTCTGCTGGATGGAATCAGAAACGTTCTACTCTGTGTCATAGGCCCTGCATCACAGTCCTAGCTAGAGGGCTATTTGTGTGTGTGTGTGTGTGTGTGTGTGTGTGCGTCCATCGTATCCATTGTCCGTAATCAAATCCAACACCCGCAAATTTCCCTGACACACAACTTTGTAGCGGACGCCCAGAAGGGAACGGGACCATTGGGTGTTGTCGTTGTAACTCCTACATATTCGCCCCTTTTGTGATTAATACAACAGGGGTCATTTTCCCACCCCGCTTCTAGAACGCTGGTTTGAGGGATAATTCTACACTGCAATGTACATCCCAGGAATGTGTTTCCCTGGATGGGGCTGATTGTTCTTTCCCATCTTCCAAGACAGAGAATAGAGTAAAATAGCCGCTCATGCGGACGGTGTGTTGGCAGAACAAGGATACGACTGACACAGACAGGAAAATGAGGACATGGCACCCCCTAGTGGCTGAACTAAGAATAGCCACCGTTGGCTTTACGCATGCAAGAAGAATGAAAGATGCAGTAACTTTTAAGAGTAGCAGCCGTGTTAGTCTGTATTCGCAAAAAGAAAATTTGTACTTGTGGCACCTTAGAGACTAACCAATTTATTTGAGCATAAGCTTTCGTGAGCTACAGCTCACTTCATAGGATGCATTCAGTGGAAAATACAGTGGGGAGATTTATATACATAGAGAACATGAAACAATGGGTGTTACCATACACACTGTAACGAGAGTGATCACTTCAGGTGAGATATTACCAGCAGGAGAGCGGGGGGGGGGGGGGGACGGGGACGGACGACCCTTTTGTAGTGATAATCAAGGTGGGCCATTTCCAGCAGTTGACAAGAACATCTGAGGAACCATAGTGGGGGAGGGGAGAATAAACATGGGGAAATAGTTTTACTTTGTGTAATGACCCATCCACTCCCAGTCTTTATTCAAGCCTAATTTAATGGTGTCCAGTTTGCAAATTAATTCCAGTTCAGCAGTCTCTCAATGGAGTCTGTTTTTGAAGTTTTTTTGTTGAAGAATTGCCACTTTTAGGTCTGTAATCGAGTGACCAGAGAGATTGAAGTGTTCTCCGACTGGTTTTTGAATGTTATAATTCTTGACGTCTGATTTGTGTCCATTTATTCTTTTACATAGAGACTATCCAGTTTGACCAACGTACATGGCAGAGGGGCATTGCTGGCACATGATGGCATATATCACACGGGTAGATGTGCAGGTGAACGAGCCTCTGATAGTGTGGCTGATGTGATTAGGCCCTGTGATGGTGTCCTCTGAATAGATATATGGACACAGTTGGCAACGGGCTTTGTTGCAAGGATAGGTTCCTGGGTTAGTGGTTCTGTTGTGTGGTGTGTGGTTGCTGGTGAGTATTTGCTTCAGGTTGGGGGGCTGTCTGTAGGCAAGGACTGGCCTGTCTCCCAAGATCTGTGAGAGTGATGGGTCGTTCTTCAGGATAGGTTGTAGATCCTTGATGATGGGTTGGAGAGGTTTTAGTTGGGGGCTGAAGGTGATGGCTAGTGGCATTCTGTTATTTTCTTTGTTGGGCCTGTCCTGTAGTAGGTGACTTCTGGGCACTCTTCTGGCTCTGTCAATCTCCTTCAGTAACTTTTAAGAGTCCTGGAAATGTGAGATTTGCCTATCTCCTTCCAGCCAGGACAGGAGTGTCCCCTGCAGATCAAATAACTTTTTAGTCTGAGCATGCTTTGTGTTTTGTGATATTCCCTGGAGGAGAGGAGATGACCCTTTCCCATCCTTCCCAGAGCTCCACAGATATTCCCTGCCCTGCCCTGTACCCCCAACCTCAACTTCCTGCTTTGGGGTAGCCATCCGTCCAGCCAGAGGACTCCCTTGGGAGCCCATGGACAGCACTGCCACCAGCTGGGCCCCTTTTGAAGCAGACGGGTTTCCCCCCTTCTTCCAACAGGAGTGAAGCATGTTACCTGCCCAATCACACGCAGCTGTTTGTATTTTGTGGGTTTGGTTTATTCTCCTGTGCCATCGGGGCACCCTAATGACTGACTGGCCCCCAGGAAGTTTGCGGGTATCAAAGCTGCCATATTTCAGAGTAACAGCCGTGTTAGTTTGTAACCGCAAAAAGAACAGGAGGACTTGTGGCACCTTAGAGACTAACAAATTTATTAGAGCATGAGCTTTCGTGGGCTACAGCCCACTTCATCGGATGCATAGAACAGAACATATAGTAAGAAGATATATATATATATATATATATATATACATACAGAGAAGGTGGAAGTTGACATATAAACTGTAAGAGGCTAATTAATTAAGATGAGCTATTATCAGCAGGAGAAAAAAACTTTTGTAGTGCTAATCAAGATGGCCCATTTAGACAAGAAGGTGTGAGGGAAATAGATGCAATATGTGTAATGACCCAGCCACTCCCAGTCATTGTTGTTTTTATTTACAGTAGAGCCTGTAGGCCCCAAGCGAGATCAGGGCCCCATTGTGACAGGCCCGGGACATACAGCCCCTGCCCTGAAGAGCTGACAATCTACATGCGTGAGGCAGAAGAGAAATATGATCATCTCCATGTTACAGCTGGGAAACTGAGGCACAGAGCAACTGGCCTGCCCAGCCAGTGTAGAGCTGGGGGGAGAAATCTGCACCCCGGCTCCCTCATAAGGGGCAGGACCCAGGGAGGCTGTAGCAGGGGCTGGAATTGAAGCTAGAACTTAAATCCCCATCTGGCGCCTTTACCACAAGCCCAACCTTCCTCTTCTCTCTTCCCACAGGAGCTGACCACACATTAGGGTGGCCACCGATGGGTCTGACTGTTGGTCAGTGTGTGGCATTTAATTGGTGGTGTCCTGCATGCTGTATTCTGGGGGGTGTGGGAAAAGAAGGGGGGAACCAGTCACAGGTGAGTGTCCCTCGAGAGCTAGACTCGGGTGTATCCAGCTGTTGTCTCCTCTCCGGGGCAGGGGGCAGCGTTGAGACCGTGAACCTGGACGACACTTGTACTGACTACATGATCCCGGGGCTGCAGCCTGGGCTGGAATACACCGTCACTGTCAACCCCGTCTTTGGGGACGTGGAGGGGCCCGTGGTGAGCAGCAAGGCAACCACCCGTAAGTGCCCTGGGGTGGGCAAGTGGGAGGGGAAAGGCCTGGGAGGGCAAGTGGGTGAGATCATTCAGTTCAGATCAGCAAGAGCTCAGGCATGGAAGGAACAGGGACTGGGGATGGGGGGTGGCAAAGGAGGGTGGCAAAGGGGCTGAACAGGCAGCTGGGGATGTGGGGGTGGGAGAGGTTGAGTAGCGCTGCTGCCCAGAAGAGAGTTGAGGTACACGTACGGGGAAGGAAGCGTACAGGGTCACAGGACTCCCTTTGGGGACGCCTGGCCTAGGTTCCAGAGCAGGGGATGGGAAGCCAGGAAATGTGGGGGTCTAGCTCTGCCGCTGACTTGCTGGTGAACTGGGGGCAAGTCATTTTGTCTCTCTGTGCCTCAGTTTCCCTATCAGGAATACTGGGGGTGATGTTAGTTATCCTCCTTTATGGAGCACTGTGATAGTGCTGAGAGGCCATGGTGACGGGCCGCAGTGTAGATCTCTAAAATAGATGATCAGCCAGGCTGATCCCTGCATTGCTTGTACCCAGGTTGGCTCCCAGGTCTCCCGGTCATGCACAGCCACCTCCTAGCCAGTATCACCTGGGGCTGACAACCTCCCTCTGGTCTCTTATGCATAGAGCAGCCTGGTGCATTGTGGTCTTTCTTAGGTCCCTTAGGACCTGATCCAAGTCCCCCTGAATTCAGTGAGAGTCTTTCCACTCCTGTTGCATCCGTCAGACCCATAACCCGCCCCGCTTACCCACACTGCTCGGCTCTCTTTCTTAAAGTGGCGGCGAGCGCTGTGCAGACCCTGAAAGTGACCGACGTAACAATCAACTCTGCCCTGCTCGCCTGGAATTCAGTGGCTGGGGCCACTGGGTACAGAGTGGCTTGGGGCCCTACTCCAGGTAAGCCGGTGTTTCTTGAGCCCGTAGCGCGGGCAGGCCCCCTCCGCCCAGCATTCAATGCAGTGCCAAAGCTGGAACAGCGAGCACGTAAAATCAGGGAATGGCAGATGTCGAGGCAGCTCAGGCAGGGGTCACTTGTCCACGTTGCACAACCCTAGAGTTGCTAACTTTCGAATGGCACAAAACCGAACACCCTAGCCCCGCCCCCTCCCCGAGGCCCCGCCCCCCGCTCACTACATTCCCCCTCCCTCGGGGGCTCGCTCTCCCCCAACCTCACTCACTTTCACTCGGCTGGGGCAGGGAATTGGGGTGTGTGAGAGGGTGAGGGCTCCAGCTGGGGGTGTGGGCTCAGGTGTGGGGCTGGGGATGAGCGGTTTGGGGTGCAGGAGGGGGCTCTGGGTTGGGAGGGGTCTCAGGGCTGGAGGTTGGGGCACGAGCTTACCTTGGGCAGCTCTGGGTCAGCAGCGGTAAGGCAGGCTGCCAGCTTGTCCTGACGCCATGTTGGATGCACCCCGAAAGTGGCCAGCAGGTCCTATATTAGTAGATGGGGGGCAGCAGGCTCTGTGCTCTGCTCTCGCCCACTGCAGGCACTGCCTGCCAGCTCCCGGTTCCTGGCCAATGGGAGTGCGGAGCCGGTGCTTGGGCGGGGGCAGCACACGGAACCCTATGGCCCCCCTGCGCTAGAAGCTGGACCTGCTGGCCGCTTCTGGGGTGCAGCATGGTGCCAGGACAGGTAGGGACTAGCCTGCCTTAAACATGCAGCACCATTGACCGGACCTTTAACGGTCTGGTTGATGGTGCTGACCGGGGCCACCAGGGTCCCTTTTCAAGCAGGTGTTCCGGTCGAAAACCAGATACCTGGTCACCCTACGACAACCCACGTGCAACGGGGCAGGGAGCTTGTTTCACTGCGGGCCCTTTGGGTCCAATTCTCAGTTCCATTAAGGGCCTATTTGGGTGCTCTGGCAGCAGAAAAGCTCTCTGAATATCCCTGCACTAAGGGCCTGTCCAGCCAGTGGCGAGCTGGCGGAAGAATTCTGCACACAATGCCCCTCACTCTCCGCCCCCAGCATAAAGAGCATGGCCAGAGTGCACTTTGCTAGGGCTCCCTAGCTCCCAGGACTCATAAGGGCCATGGGAAGCAGTGTACAGACTAGAGCAGCCCAGAGGCTGCACTGACTTACACTGAGGGGGTCAGGCCATGCCCTTGAGTTTAAGGGGCCACCTGAACCCTGCTGACCCTCTCCCTGCATCAGGCCTGGGAAAGAGTTAGCAGACAATCAGGCCTCGTGAGCAGGGGCTTATGGAAAAGGCTTCCTGACCTTGTGGCTTTTCTCCCTTGAGAGGCTGTAAATTCTGCAGACCACCTGCAGCTCCAACCCTGGCCTTCCTTACAGGGATACTGTCCACTGGACTCTTTCTCGAGGGTGGAAACTGACTAATTTTGGCAGGTTTCTGCTTCAAACAGCACCTTCTTTGTTGGTTCATTTATTTCTTTTAATCCGTTTAAGGGAAAATCCCCCTGTACAAAAGTGTTTTGATTCTCTTGCTGATGTTTTGTAAAGGTACCTTCAGTGAGAGCGAAACAAACGAAGCGTTTGATTCTGCAAAGGCAGAGTGGTCTAACCCATTTGGTCTGGGCTTTCCTGTTGCTCCCTGGAGGCTGGATTGGTAGAAATCCAGGTCTTTGACTGGGTCTTTGAACTTCTCTGGCCTGCGTTATACAGGAGGACAGATTAGATGGTCAGAGTGGCCCCTTCTGGCCTTAATATTGATTAACTTTACTCTCTGGCCCCCAGGCTTCCTCCCGCCTGCTCCACTTGCCAACACGGTTTACTCTTCAGCTTCTTTTTCTTCCCCCCAAAAGAATTCTTCCACAAAGACCGACCGCGGCAGCTGGCTCTGAACAGCTCCACCACGGCCTACCAGCTCCGAAACCTGGCCCCCGACAGCGAGTATGTGATTTCCCTCTACGTGCTCTTTGGCTCGGCGGAGGGGCCTGGGATCACCGCCTCAGCCAGGACGTGTGAGTACACGCGTGGCGCGGAAGCGGTGCCTCTCCTTGCCCGGGGAGCTCAGGTACCCGGTACATACCGACAATACAGAGCGCACCAAAGGGCCCTGGAGACGCATGCTTAACCTCTTGTGATCTGAGCTTTTCATTCCAAAGCGTTATACGAACTAGCTGTATCCCCGCCTCTGGAATGCAGCCACCTCTGGGGTAGAACATGACAACTTTAACCTCACAGAGCAGCATTACACCACAGTCTGGGACACAAATGGAGGAAAAATATTATAGCTAACTGAAATGCAGGGGCAATTGCCAGTACATGCCAGTGTTGGAATTTGACTCTGGGGTAAAACCTGTTCTCCTGTGAAAAGAGTGATGGGATTGTTAGAGATCAAGAATGCCAGGACTTTTGTTTTATATTTCTTCCAAAAGGCAACAGCACCTAAAGCAGTACAGAGCCTCTTAATGCCCTGGCGGGGCATTGGGCTCAGTACCTTGCAGCCACTGAGCCACCAGTAATACTCCCTGCAGTAACCCAGGCTTCCTTTGGCTGTCTCCCAGCCAGCTGCTGACCCAACTTAATCTGATGAAGCTTGTGTGATCGGAAGGGATGACAGAATAAGATGATCTGCACCCATGGCTTGGCAGACTTCTGACATCAGTCAAAGGCTACGAGCCACCCCCTCAGCTGGTGTGTCTCGGCGGGGTTCCAGTGAAGGCAATGGAGCTATGCTGATTTACACCAGCTGAGGATCTGCCCCATGATTTCACAAGAAGAATAGCAGCGGGACTGCATCCCTGGCTGACCTACAGCAGTTCAAAGATAAGATTGCCACCATGTCCTTTGAAAGTCACTGTTCCCTAAAAGTCACTCCCCCCGGTGCTGTTAGCAGTGAGAACCCTGAGAGGCGCTGGCGTTTATTGAGCACATTACTAATCAAGACATCAGCTAACGTCACTTTCCCCTGGCAGCGCCGCTTGGCTACGTGTCCAATTTCAAGGTAACTTCCTACACGAGCACATCCATCTCCCTTGCATGGAGGGCCACCGCTGCAGCCACCGGATACCGAATCTCCTGGAGCCCAGGGGGAGCGGGCAGAGGTGAGTGCAGATCGGTCGCCATGGTTTGCTTAGGTTATACACAGAAGGGTGACAAGGATGTTCAAGCTGGCGATGCAGGTTGTCTGCCCGTGTGGAATATTGCCTGGCCACAGGAGATTGCTTTATTCTAGTTCTCTGGGCCTGCAGGGCCGATATCTGCGGAGCTAATGCTCCGAATTGCCGGTGATGGGTGTGAAAAAGCAGGCTGTGTGTGTTACTGCCAGAAGGGTTTGAACCTTCAGCCCTCAGTGCTACAAGCATAAGCATCCACCAGCTGATCTGAAGGAAAGAGACCCCTAGAATTTAGCGATAGCTCTGGGGTTCTCAAACTGGGGGTCGGGACCCCTCAGGGGGTCACGAGGTTATTACATGGGAGGTCGCGAGCTGTCAGCCTCCACCCCGAACCCCGCTTTGCCATCAGCATTTATAACGGCGTTAAATATATTACAAAGTGTTTTTAATTTATAAGGGGGGGGGTCTCACTCAGAGGCTTGCTGTGTGAAAGGGGTCGCCCGTACAAAAGTTTGAGAACCCCTGCTCTAGCTGGCTCATTAATCTCGTGCACGGACCAGCCGCTAGAGGGGAACAAAGATCCACATGCGCCAAATGTAGTTTACATGAGCTTCCGTTTTTGGCCACCAGAGTAGCTGTGATTTGTGAGTATGTCAGGGATTGCGGTCTCGTCTTAATTGGTTTGGGAAATCTTTGGGCCATCGTCTCTTACTCTAGTCGTAGAGGAATCAAGTGTTGTCCTCAAGGAATCCCGTTCATTCCAGGGGGTATTCCCCAGTGGAGATTTTGACGGGTTTCCAGACCATTTATGTCACTGATGACTTCTGTGCCTGGTGCCAGTCCGAGGCCAAGGGGAAAGCGGCTACAGGGTATGAGGACTAGCTGCCAGGGAACCTTTCCTCATTCAGCCTCCATCTGCCTTTGTTCAGTTGAATCCCTTCCCTCCTACTTCTCATCCTTTATGCCTCTCTAAATGACTCGCTTCCCCCCACAACTTTGTGTTTACACCCTTCCCCAGAGAGCCTCGGAAATAATACTACTGGGAGGAAAAGCAGTACCCTTTGGAGAAGATCCACTGTTCTTGGTGAATTATATGCACTGTGGTGTCCTTGTCCTTTCAGGAAGAGGAGTTGCCAAGAGCCAGTACCTGGGCAGCAGGGGACTTGCTTATCACATTGACCATTTGCTGCCTAATACCCACTATACACTTGGCATTCGTGCTATGTTCAACAAGTCCGAGGGACCAGAAGTGACTCTCACGCACCGTACCGGTGAGTTCTGCTGTAACGACCCCATCTTGCATGGGACATCAGGGTTTGAACCTACCACCTTCAGCAGAGACCTTTGCCACTTGAACTAAAGGAGCAGCCCTGTTAACTTGCAGCAGTAGTAGACTGTTATCCTTGAGCGGAATGCAACACACATTCTACCTGCATAAATGAATTTAGCCCTTTGGGAATACTCAGTAACATTATACTTGGGGACTCAAATCTTTCGGTCTCTCTCTCTTGTCCAGCTCAGTTCAGCAGGAGGCCCTGTTGTTCCTTATGGGAGCTGGAAACACCACCCAGCCCAACTAAACACCACCCAGCCTCCCCCATGCCCAGCCCAACAGCCAGAGTTAGGCCAAAGCGTTACAGCTCTCAGCACATTCAACTGTTGTGTGCCAGAGGCAGCGAACGGCAGGACCGAGGCGCTCCAATACCCGAGGCCCCTGCAATGGCAGGCATTAAGTGAGGTATGCCCAGAGGGTATATACCTAATGCTTCTGGTGAGGATCCTGTGAGATCAGGGATGTAGCCCTGGGCGTACCATGGGCTAGACTCTGATATTCTGACTCACAATGGGTAGCAGCGTTCTCCAGGCATAGAACCACGGACGTCAGCAGGCTTAGTCGTGGAGTGGGGTGTCACTCAGTGGCCGGAAAGGTATCGGAATCTGACTCAGGTCTCTGTATTTCATTCATTTTTGCAGCCTCGCTCGCAGACTCAAACCCCATCCAGACCGTCCGGGATTTGCGGATCGTTGACATTGGAGTAAACAGCTTGAAGGTCTCCTGGAAAAGGACCCCAGGCGTAACGCATTATAAGATATCCTGGGTCCCACTCAGTGGTAGGCATCCTATTCCACCGGCCACGTAAAGTACTGTGAGAGAGCGCTGGAGGTCCCTACTACTCTGGAAGTGACTCTCATCTCAGTGTCCCCCGCCTCTTCCCACGGGTGTTCAAGGACAGATTATAAACTGGCAGAGTGGGGACAATGCTTTTAAGAAATTTGGGGTCCTCACCCAGGCTCGTAAGAGTGGGCTGGACCCCTGGTGTGGGGAGTCTTTTGTTCTTCTCTTGTGCTCGTGGTAACTTGGTTTGATTTCCAGCTACAACCATTGTCCCTGGAGGAAAAGCTCCTCTTGGCTGCACCTGCTTTTTTGGCTTCTGCTCAGTTATTCCACCAGCTCACAAGTATGTTTGTGTGTTGCTGGGTGGGTGGGCATGCTAGGCCTGGAGGGGTGTTTTCAATCATGGAAGAGGCCCCAGAAGGATCCTGCCCTTTCTCCCTTTCACTGCTGCTTGGCACAGGCTTTGGAGGGGAGGATTAATATTCAAAATGATCTGGACAAACTGGAGAAATGGTCTGAAGTAAATAGGATGAAATTCAATTAGGACAAATGCAAAGTACTTCACTTAGGAAGGAACAATCAATTGCATACATACAAAATGGGCAATGACTGCCTAGGAAGGAGGACTGCGGAAAGGGATCTGGGGGTCACAGTGGACCACAAGTTAAATATGAGTCAACAGTGTAACACTGTTGCAAAAAACCCAAACTCCATTCTGGGATGTATTAGCAGGAGCATTGTAAGCAAGAGACAAGCAATAATTCTTCCGCTCTACTCCGCGCTGATTAGGCCTCAACTGGAGTATTGTGTCCAGTTCTGGGCTCCACATTTCCGAAAAGATGTAGACAAATTGGAGAAAGTCCAGAGATTAAACGATTAAAGGTCTAGAAAACATGCCCTGTCAGGGAAGATTGAAAACATTGGGTTTGTTTAATCTGGAGAAGAAAAGACTGAGAGGGGACATGATACCAGTTTTCAAGTACATAAAAGGTTGTTACAAGGAGGAGGGAGGAAAATTATTCTTCTTAACCTCTGAGGGCAGTACAAGAAGCAATGGGCTTAAATTGCAGCAAGGGAGGTTTAGGTTGGACATTAGGAAAAACTTCCTAACTGTCAGGGTGGTTAAGCACTGGGATAAATTGCCTAGGGAGGTCATGGAATCTCCCTCATTGAAGGTTTTTAAGAGCAGGTTAGACAAACATCTGTCGGGGCTATTCTAGATAAGACTTAGTCCTGCCATGAGTGCAGGGGACTGGACTAGATGACCCCTCCAGATCCCTTCCAGTCCTATGATTCTATAATCCAGGCTGCAAACGCAGTGGATGTTCAGGAGGCCGCACATCTGCAAAGCACAATCCCTGAAGCTTGATGCTCAGTCCTTCTGACTGGGAGGAGCCAGCCATGGCTAGCTCGAGTATGTCACCCTTGCTCCTGAGACAGCCGTGGAATCAGGGAGAGACGTAAGGTATTTTTCCCTCTCTTTGCAATCTAGTCTTGCCAGATGGGAGGAGTGAGAGCTCCTGGCTCTGCACGCAACCTTCTCTGCTCTCCTCAGCGCACCCTCCTGGTCCCAGTCCAGTCTACACACCTCCACCGCCAATCAATGAGTGGCCAAGCAGGCCATAGGAGTAGCTCCCTGCACCATGCCATCTCTCCTGGGCCAGTCCCCAGGACTGGCAGCCTCTCCAGGGTCTATCTCCCATTCTAAGGGTATGTCTACACTGCAGTCACGGGGCGTAATTGCTGCTTGTGTGGACATGCCTGTGCTCGCTTCAACCCAGCTCAGGTACCCGAACAGTGAAGCCATGTCAGCACCCATTAGCCATGCCAGGAATTTCCTAAGGTTCTTGATGGGCTTATACAGCCCGCACTAAACCATGCGCTGCCATCGCTTCGCTGCTCAGGTACCGGAGCTAGCTAGACTAAAGCTAGCTTGGAATGTCTAGGATACACCCTTGGAGGCGCTGGCAGGTGGGAGACCTCCATCAGCTGCTGCTGTTTTGCGCAAGTTGCAATTCCTGGCATGCAGGAAGTGAATGCCGGAGAAGAACTAAGGTAACAATGATCTCTTTTAACGTGGAGAGCTGGTTGAAAACTGAGCAATAAGCTTTGCAGAAACAATTTTAGAACCTTTGCGTTGCATTTTTCCAAATTATGATTGAAATTTTCTGTGTAACCGAGTATGAGCTTTACAAGCGTTTGGCCTGTTAAACCCATCTTGGGATTTATTTAAGCAATTGTTTTAAAAACATAAAAAGAAATTATCTTCTGCACATGCCTCATTTTAAAAGCAGAAGATGATCCATGACCTTTATGGGTAAAATCGCCACGAAAAGTTTCAAGCAACGATTTTTCATAAAAAGTTCCCAATGTAGGAAAAAGGGAATTTTTTGGTTGCAAAAAATTGCCATCTTTTTTTCCAATGAAAGCCCAGCTTTCTGATTTCTCAGGAGCCTCCCAACTCTTGACAATTTTGTGCAGTGTTGAAAATAACAACCTCCACATTAAACAGGAAGAGCCTTAAGGGCTCTCTTTACCAGCTAGTACACCCACATATTGGTAAGGAGGGGCAAACTAAGGGGGTATGGGAAAAGCACAGCTGCCCCCTGTCTGCTAACGAGAGAACTCCCGCATTGCCCCTTGATTTGGACCAGCTCTGTCCATATTCTTTGGCTGGGTGGTCCAGTAGATAGAACATTGGACTAGGAGCCATGAGTCTGGGTTCTATTCCCAGCTGTCCCACTGATACATTATGTGACCTTGTGCAAGTCCCTTAAGCTCACTCTGCCTCAGCTTCTCCAGCTGTAAAATGGGGATAATAACACTCATTCTCCTTTGCCAAGTGTTTTGAGATCTATGGATGAAAAGGACTGTAAAAATAATGCTCGCTACAGGAAGCATTGTTACTTTCTCCTGTCATTATCACAAACTGTTCTGTTTTTTTTATTGTTGTTATTAATTAGGTGGCTTGGAAACCTCACGGATTGTTCCAGCAGAGATCATATTTTTCACAATTACTAAGCTGCAGGAAAGCACAACGTACACCATCCGTGTGTCTTCAATGATCCAGAAACGGGAGGGAAGCCCAGTGCTTCTCAGTGCCAAAACATGTCAGTACCGAGGAGACGTGGGCAGACACCAGTATATAGTGTCACCATTGCAACTGGGAAGTAGATCTGTTCAGGCTGACGCTTCTGTGCTCATCTTAAAGTATCAAGAGTTTGGGATCAGTTCAAAGAAACAACCTAAAGCATAGGGATCATAGCTACAGCTCGAATAAATCGGCATAGCTCCATTGGTTTGGGGACAGCAACATTGATGTCCCCGAGCTAAGGATCTGGCAGTTGCTGACTCGGATTTATGGAAGTTCTGTACCATGCTGTAATCATTCCCTCTGTTCCTACATACGCTGCTAGTGAGGCAGGCTGAATGTCAGTATCACAGCTGGCACATGGAGAGGATCCGAGAGCTGATAACCAGCTGGCAGGAATTTCCCACCCACATGTGGCCTGGCACAATTGGCCAGGTGCAGTCTGGATATTTTGGATCTTTCTCTGAAGTATTTAGCAGAGGCCTGCCAGAGACAAGATACCAAACTCAACAGGCCAGCCATCTGTTTCGTTTCTGTAATGCCTATCTGGAATTTTTGCCATTGATTTCAGTGGGCCCAGGATTCCACCCTTGTATAATGTGTGAAATTTTGGCCCTGTGAAATTCAAAGTAGATTCTCCCTCTCGAGCTCTTTTGGCTCATGCCATCGATTTAAGCCTTTACACAGTAGCAAACGATCATTGTTTCTTTTCTCTTCCCTTTTAAATAGTGGGTTATCCTAAAGTGACTCAGTTTGCAGTTCAGGAGAGCACGGAAAGCAGCATTTTACTGAGCTGGACGGGCGTTCCTGGGGCCTCTGCATATTTATTAACATGGCGCCTGGCATCAGGTAACGGCTCTTAGGTGTCATTGATGAATGGCTGTGGGTAAGGAAAGCTAATGTAAGGAAAGAAGAAGAGAATGTGAGTTGGGGAGAGTTGTAGAGTGGGCTCCTTATCTGTCTCCTAAAGATCTCGGGAAGGTCCATATTGCCACAATATCACATCTTCACTATTCTTTGGTTCCCCTTGCTCAGACAGTTATTAGTTCACGACAACATAGGAATTGCCAGACCGGATCTGCCCTAAGGTCCATTTAATCCAGTGTCCTGTCTCTGACAGTGGCAGGAGTGCTCCAGAGGAAGGTGCACGGAACCCCATCATGGATTAAACCACCTACAGAGGAAGTGTCTTCCTAACCCCAGACAATCAGTGGCTGGATTAGGGGCTGAAGCATCAAGCTTTACATCCCTGATCTTTTTCTAATCCAATTTAATGCCACTGTGGATGTTCTCATTGTCCATATAAATGCTTGATCCTTCTTTTGAATCCTGCTCCGCTCTTTCCCTCTTACGTCATTCATTTCCCTCCAAGAAATAAGAGTCTTGTCTAGTAGTGAGAGCAAAGGATTGGGACTTTGGGCTCTCCCCACAATGCCACTCTTCCTGTGCCACCTTGGATGACTCATCTCTGGGCCTCAGTTTCCTAATAAATCCTGGAAGGAATGGTACCTTTCCTACAAGGGTGTTGGGAGACTTAATTGGTCTAAAATTTGTACAGTGCATTGAGATCCTTGTGTGGAAGATGCTGTAGACATGGAAGGTGCTGTAGACATGAAAGTTTCTGAGTACCCCCATCTCCCACTGCTCTCAGTGTTCAAGCAGTAACATGACGGTATTGATGATAGAACTGCCTTGAACTAACACCTCTGACACGCCCTCTCCTAACTGCCTCTAAAACTTCCCTTTTTGCCAAACTTTGTGGCTATATTACAATGTAGGGTGCTCCAGACAGGGTCTGTCTGTGGTTACAATGAGTTTCTTTGTCTCTATATTAACATCAATAAATTTAGGCTTGAAATTAGATGAAGGTTTCTAACCATCAGAGGAGTGAAGTTCTGGAACAGCCTTCCACAGGGAGCATAGGGGCAAAAAAACAAACTTGTTTTAAGACTGAGCTTGATAAGTTTATGGTGGGGATGGTATGAAGAGATTGCCTACAATGGCATGTTGCCCATATGTGACTGCTATGAGCAAATATCTCCAATGGTTGAGGGATGGGACACTAGATGGGAGGGCCCTGAGTTACTACAGAGAATTCTTTCCCCGGTGTCTGGCTGGTGAGTTGCTCACATGTTCAGGGTCTAACAGACTGCCATATTTGGGATCAGGAAAGAATTTCCCCCCAACCCGGTCAGATTGACAGAGACCCTGCGGGGTTTCTCCTTACACTGCAGTGTGGGGCATGGATCCCTTGCTGGTTTGAATTAGAGTAAATGGTGGATTCTCTGTAACTTTAAGTCATCAAATCACAGTTTGAGGACTTCAGTAAGTCAGTCAGAGTTTATGGGCCTACTACAGGAGTGGATTCTGTGATGTGCAGAAGGTCAGACTAGATGATCATGATGGTCCCTCCTGGCCTTAAAGTCTATGAGTAACGTACCCTCTTTCCTTTCTTTTTTCCAGCGTCTGATCTTTCCACTGAACTGTTGGGAGCAGCTTCTAGATCATATCGAGTTGCAGACCTGAAGCCAAGAGGGATGTACTCTTTTTCAATAAGACCGCTCTTCGGAGAGACGGAGGGGCCAGAGGTGGCGCTTACTGAGCGGATAGGTATGAGAAACGGGGCCTTGTGTTGCAATTCCTGCTGGTGTCTTTCCTGTCACCACTAGCTCATGAGATGGTCCTTGGCATGGCGTGTTCCCATGCAATCCCGATGCCTTTCAGGGCTAGCTGTGTTCTTGCTATGAACTAGTTATGCGATGGATGCAGTTCCCCTCCTTTGTTTGTTTGTTTTTTACAGTGGATTCTCGAGGGAATCCTTCCACTCCTGCTCCTACCGTTACTTCTTTACCACCTGCCACTACGAGAGCCTGGTCCGGGGGTTCTAGCAATGCAAGGGCCACTCCTCTTCCATCAGCCACCACCATGACATTAAGAATGACCCCAGCAACCACAGTTGTGACAACTAAAGCGTCGCCACCATTGACCACTCTCTCTGGGCCAAGTGAGTTTGAATCCACATGGGATTCAGTGCTGACGAATTGGTGCATTATAACCTCTTGGATGCTGTGGTCTCCTCTGATCACGAGCTAAAACTGGGTTGCGCTGGGTGAATACTTGGCGGGAAAACCCGAGATCAAAAACAGATGCTGCAGGAGGCATGTTGGCGATCATAGAATGATAGAATTGTAGGACTGCAAAGGGCCCTGAGAGGTCTTCTGGTCCAGTCCCCTGCACTCATGGCAGGACTAAGTCTTATCTAGAATAGCCCCGACAGGTGTTTGTCTAACCTGCTCTTAAAAACCTTCAATGACGGAGATTCCACCACCTCCCTAGGCAATTTATCCCAGTGCTTAACCCCCCTGACAGTTAGGAAGTTTTTCCTGATGTCCAACCTAAACCTCCCTTGCTGCAATTTAAGCCCATTGCTTCTTGTCCTATCCTCAGCAGTTAAGGAGAATAATTTTCCTCCCTCCTCCTTGTAATAACCTTTTATGTACTTGAAAACTGTTATCATGCCCCTCTCCCCCAGTCTTCTCTTCTTCAGACTAAACAAACCCAATTTTTTCAATCTTCCCTCATAGGTCATGTTTTCTAGACCTTTAATCATTTTTGTTGCTCTTCCCTGGACTTTCTCCAATTTGTCCACATCTTTCCTGAAATATGGCACCCAGAACTGGACACAATACTCCAGCTGAGGCCTAAGCAGCGCAGTCCAGAAGGTGGAGCTCTTTCCTCTCTGTCAGCAGGTGAAAGAGCCAAGAGATGTTAGATAATCGCACCTGTTATAATCGTAATAATACTGAGACCACTGCTCTGAAACAGATTGATGAGCCATTGTGTCTAACGTCCTGTCTCTGATGGTGACCAGTGTCTAATACATAAAGAAGAGGCATAAAATGCATGTAAGAGCATTGAGTTTTGTGCAGCGTCATCCCATGGGGGTGAATGTATTATATCTTGTTCACTCAACACACCCTTGAAACCACAAGGTGTGATTGTGTCTCGGACTGTTCTCCCATAAAGAAGAATAGTCCAGCCTTTTATGACAAATCCCGTCCAATATGAGACAGATTGGAGACCCAAGGCCTTCCTGTCTGTGATTTACGAACATTCTACCTTCCCTTCGCAGTCTGTGGCAAGTTCAAAGCGGACATCGCATTCCTGGTGGACGAGTCCTCAAGCATTGGCCAGAGCAATTTCAATAAAGTGAAGGAGTTCCTCTACCGGATCGTCTCCTATTTCCCCAGAATTGGGCCCGAGGGAACACAGGCAAGAGACCATTATTCTATCTATCTATTGTAGGTACCTTTCTTCTTTTTATTCATCCTCACAACAACCCTGTGAGTTAAGGGAATGCTGTGAATCTTAAAGAGGCTAAATGACGTGCCTGAGGTCACATAGGAAGTCTGTGGCAGAGAAGGTAATTAAGCCCAGCTCTCCCAAGCCTGAGACTAGCATCCTAACTATTGGGCCAGCCTTCCTCTTGGGCCCCAGCTGGACATTCCCTGTTTTATGCCATTTTCTAGCAGTTTCCCCAAACCCCACCCGCACTAAAAAAGATGATCTCCACGCTATTGAAACCTTGCATTTCAGTGTGCTCACTTTGGGCCTAAGCCAGCGCCCAATGAAGTCCATGGAAAGACTCCTACTGGCTGCCATAGGCTTTGGTACAGGTTCTTTGTTTGTAATGATGCCCTTTGCACATATGATATCTAAATTGGACCTTCAGGCTAAGGCTCCATGTTGCTTTCTTTCACTTGACTAAGGAAGGTGGAGTTCCATGTTCTCATTGCCTGCAGACCATTAATAGCATCCCCCTCCCATGATCATTGCCTTTTACTCGTGTGCTTATATCCATGACCCCTGCTCCTTAGCTCCATCCTGCCACCTTTATCGGCCTCACGTGCTCTTTGGCAGATTGCTGTAGCTCAGTACAGCGAAGAGCCCAGGACTGAATTCCACTTTAACCAGCACAAGGATCGCAATGGAGCTCTCAGAGCCCTCAAGGAGCTGCAGTACACTGGAGGCAATACAAAGACGGGTGCGTACTGTGTATGCATGTCAGTGTTTGCAGGCCACATACATTACAGCTAGAAATATGGGCCCAAGTCACCAAGTCTTGATCTGCATTTGGCTCTCAACTTCCCCAGCAGTTAGGTGGTGTGGTTTTGCTTTTGAGTTTTGAATCAGTCTGTTCTAGAGGTTGATTGGCTGCTTGTGAAGTTAAGATCTAAACTTCTTTAAAGTTTGCATTGGGGTGGGTCTAGAGTTTTGGTTTGGACCCATTTTTAATAATTGCCTGGCCATCTATTCTGGTTCTTTCATCATCATTCTAGTTTTTTGTCTGACCTTCTCTTTATAATTTTATATCCCATCACCCTCCTTAATTTAGTTTTTATACCTAACATGGAGCCCTAACCGTAAGGTTACCTATCGACTGGGAATATTTTAAAGAGTGCTTTTAACTCTAAAACATAGCCTTGATCCTAACGCTAATCCTACTAGTCTTACATGCAAGAATTCTCAGCGTTGAGTTTTATGGTTCAGCACCAGATTCTGTTTCCTTGGGATTTATTTAGATCACCGGGTCTGTTCCCTTTCGATGCATGTCTATAACTCTCAGTGATATTATTTATGTGTGCACATTAGGTAGGACTTTCAGAAGCTCTTAGTGCTGACCTAGCTCTGCTCCCACGGAAGTCAATGGGGGTTTTTACCATTGACCTCAACGGAAAGAGAGGCAGGCCAATTCAGTGTTTTGGAAAACCCCTCCTGTCGGGGATAAAATTATTTACACATCCCTCACCTATGTTGGGAGCATCAAGGCTAGTAAAGTAGCAACTGACCCAAAATATTTCATGTTTTAAAAAAGAAATCCCCCAAACCTTCAGCCGTCTGAAGATGCGCTGTCTGTAACTACAGGCATGCTAGAGAAGGGTTAGCCATTTAGCTAGTCCGTTCAGACAACATAATTAGGTTTTACCTGGGTTGCTATTGCAAGGACACTGAAATACACACACAGGAGCTTTAAATTGTGGGAAGTTAGCCCTCATTTTATCCTTTCTAAGCTGGTCACCTAAATAGCTGCCCCTGTCTTGAAGGAGCCAGTTAACTAGGATAGAAATTAGAGGAAGGTTTCTAGCCGCCAGACCAGGGGGAGGTTCTGGAGCAGCCTCTTTATATTAGTAGTGGGGCGGGCAAACAACCTCCCTAGTTTTGAAAGGGCGCCTGATAAATGTATGAATGGGAGTATGTGATAACGGGGGATTGGACTCAATGGCCTAGGAAGTCCCTTCCAGTCTTGACTCCCCTGTTCCTAAAGTGGCTTTGGCACCGATTAATCTCTCTTAATGTGGCCAGCCTGTACATTTTCTAACATGTCCTTTTTTCCACCTGCAAACTGGATCAGACGGACTCAGACCCACAGCACTACCATTCATACACCTGGCACTGCGGGATCTAGGCGTGACTGGTGTGGAGAAAGTAAAGAAGGACGTGTTATTTACTCCTTCTCATAACACAAAAACTAAAGGTCACCCAATGAAATTAATAGGCAGCAGGTTTAAAACAAACAAAAGGAAGTATTTGTTTACATGACGCACAGTCAACCTGTGGAACTCTTTGCCAGAGGATGTTGTGAAGGCCAAGACTATCACAGGGTTCAAAAAAGAACTAGATAAGTTCCTAGAGGATAGGTCCATCAATGCCTATTAGCCAGGATGGGCAGGAATCGTGTCCTTAGCCTCCGTTTGCCAGAAGCTGGGAATGAGCGACATGGGATGGATCACTTGATGATTTCCTGTTCTGTTCATTCCCTCTGGGTCACCTGGCATTGGCCACTGTCAGAAGACAGGAGACTGAGTTAAATGGACCTTTGGTCTGACCTAGTCTGGCCGTTCTTATGTTCTAGGCTGTGCATCTTTCTGCTTTCCTCTAGGTCGTGGCTTAGGCTATGTGCTAAAGGAGTTATTTCAGTCCTCCAAAGGGATGAGACCAACCGTGCCTCGCACGCTGGTGCTAGTGACCGATGGACAGTCCCAGGACGATGTGTTGCCACCAGCCAGAGTGGCGCATGCGTTAGGTAGGGATCTTTTCTTGAAAGCCCCAATCCTGCTCCCAGCAAAGTGAATGATAAAACTCCTATGAGTTTAGTTGTGCTGGATTGGGTCCTAACATAGTTTATTGTTGGCTTCCTGGGCTCTTATCTCTCTTATCTCTTCTTCCTTCATTAAAAGTTGTGGGTTTGCCCCTGACCAGACATAATGAGCCCAGTGAGCCCACCTGGTATGAGCTTGACCTAATGTTTTTAGATGAAGAATCTGATCTGTACTGGATTTAATACTCTGATGGCTGACAGCTCAGGGTGGCCAGGTGCCCGGTTTTCGACCAGAAAGTCTGGTTGAAAAGGGGACCTGACGGTGTCCGGTCAGATCTACTGACCGGACACCCAAAGTCCAGTCACTTCAGGTGGGGGAGGCAGGGAGGTGCTGAGTCTTCACCCGTCCCAGCCCCTACTTTGCTGGGGCCGCCTCCTACCTGCATTGGGCGGCTGCAGCTCCCAGCCCCGGCTCCGCGCAGAGTTGGGGGAGAGAGAGGAAGAGCAGTGAGCGACAGAGGGAGGAAGAAAGAGGAGCGAACAGGGGCGGGGTCTCAGGGGAAGGGGCGGGGCGGGGCAGGGGTGAGACCTGGGGGAAGGGGCAGAGCCTCAGGGGTGGAGGAGGTTCTGGCTTGCTTGCTGGAGTGTCCAGTTTTAAATATTACATAGTTGGCAACCGTACGGGAAACTGATGTCCACATTTTGTCCCAGGCAATGGCAGTGCCAGCTTCTCCCATGCACTGCCCCATGAATATATCTTGGTACTTCCCGGAGACCAGCTCTGGAGCGGGAGGGGAGTCCAGTCTCAGAACCCGTTTGAGATAATCCAATGAGGTTTCCCTGCTCCCATGCTGAGGTCTGTAATGGACTTTCCGCGGGGTGGGCTGAGAACAGCACCACCTCATGGGCTTGTCACTCCCCTCTGAGCACTGTGTTGCACTAGTTTGGAGTCTCTGTCCAATCCCTAAATGACAAGAGTTCGTGTAACTGTTCTGCGCCCTTGCCGGCGGTCTTAATGGAGAAGCCACAGGTGGAGACCATAAGCTGGGCATGCCTTTATCAGAGCAAGCCTCGTACCCCCAGCTCCCTCCAGTGACAAAGGGGAACAGATGGCTTAGGGGTTAAGAGTTGACTCCTCACCTCAATGTGAGCAATTTCTAGTGAACCAAGACAAGCTGTGGCTGGGAGCTGAGCCTGACTTTACTCTGCAGTTGAGAATTTCCAAGCTGATGGGTGGATTTAACCCCACAACTCCCATTAATCGGCGTCAGTGGGCACTGCGGGGTGAACCCCCCTAACCAGCTTGGAAGATCTCTGCCCGTATGCCCGTCTAATGAGGGAGCCATTTGTTTCAGGAATCCGGGTCATCGCCGTGGGGGTCTCCAGAGCTGACCCCCAAGAACTGAACAGCATTTTGTTACACCGCAACCTGCAGAATGTTTTCTACATCAGCACCTTTGAGGACTTCCCCCACATCATCCGGGAGGTGATAGAAACCATTTGCTCTGACTCGCCGCGTTCGGGACCCCAACCGCAGCCCGGGGAGGTGAGCTGCTTTCTCCTACACTATTTCCATGTCTATGCTCTATTTCCTACAGAGAGCTTTGGAGAGAAGCCAGCTCACCTCCCAGAGGTTCCTTCTGGCAGCCTGTGATCGTGGTCCTACCCTGTGTTCTGGTTCAAAGCAAACCCAAAAGTTAAGAATCAGAGAATCGTAGGACGGGCAGGGACCTCGAGAGGCCATCTAGTCCAGTCCCCTGCGGTCCTGGCAGGACTAAGTATTATAAACAAGTCTTCAGGCCTCTTTCTGATTTCACTTATCATCTACCGTTGTCAGCTGGCGGTCATGCCATCCAAGACAGCAGTGTAAAACAGGCACAGATGAAACCAGAATCTGGCCTTTTCCTGGTTATCAGTTAAGTCAGTGGCATATCCAGTGCAGGCTGAAAAAACACTTGAGGGAATTGCCAATGCACAGTCGTCTCCTGGTAACAATTGTCTGCTCAATCTGCCCCAGTAGTGTGATATAGGTAGTTTGTAAATAACCGGGTCCTTGGACACTATGATACAGCATGGCCAGAGGGCAGCAGGAGAGGATTCGAAGGGAGCCTTATTCCCTGTAGAGGGAAGAAAGTTTGCTATAGATTAATTAGAGCACCTGAAGCCAGTCACCTGATAAAACCCCCCTGCTTCAATCAGACAAGGGAAGGAGTTGGAGCAGAATGGCTTGGTGTTGGAGCAGAGAGCAGTTTGGAGGAGTCGAAGCAGAGGGGATTGGCGTTGGAGCAGAGAGCAGTTTGGAGGAGTCGAAGCAGAGGGGATTGGCGTTGGAGCAGAGAGCAGTTTGGAGGAGTTGAAGCAGAGGGGATTGGCGTTGGAGCAGAGAGCAGTTTGCAGGAGTCGAAGCAGAGGGGATTGGCGTTGGAGCAGAGAGCAGTTTGCAGGAGTCGAAGCAGAGGGGATTGGCGTTGGAGCAGAGAGCAGTTTGCAGGAGTCGAAGCAGAGGGGATTGGCGTTGGAGCAGAGAGCAGTTTGCAGGAGTCGAAGCAGAGGGGATTGGCGTTGGAGCAGAGAGCAGTTTGGAGGAGTCGAAGCAGAGGGGATTGGCGTTGGAGCAGAGAGCAGTTTGGAGGAGTCGAAGCAGAGGGGATTGGCGTTGGAGCAGAGAGCAGTTTGGAGGAGTTGAAGCAGAGGGGATTGGTGTTGGAGCAGAGAGCAGTTTGGAGGAATTGAAGCAGAGGGGATTGGCGTTGGAGCAGAGATTAGTTCGGAGGAATTGAAGCAGAGGGGATTGGCGTTGGAGCAGAGAGCAGTTTGGAGGAGTCGAAGCAGAGGGGATTGGCGTTGGAGCAGAGAGCAGTTTGGAGGAGTCGAAGCAGAGGGGATTGGCGTTGGAGCAGAGAGCAGTTTGGAGGAGTCGAAGCAGAGGGGATTGGCGTTGGAGCAGAGAGCAGTTTGCAGGAGTCGAAGCAGAGGGGATTGGCGTTGGAGCAGAGAGCAGTTTGCAGGAGTCGAAGCAGATGGGATTGGCGTTGGAGCAGAGAGCAGTTTGCAGGAGTCGAAGCAGAGGGGATTGGCGTTGGAGCAGAGAGCAGTTTGCAGGAGTCGAAGCAGAGGGGATTGGCGTTGGAGCAGAGAGCAGTTTGGAGGAGTCGAAGCAGAGGGGATTGGCGTTGGAGCAGAGAGCAGTTTGGAGGAGTTGAAGCAGAGGGGATTGGTGTTGGAGCAGAGAGCAGTTTGGAGGAGTTGAAGCAGAGGGGATTGGCGTTGGAGCAGAGATTAGTTCGGAGGAATTGAAGCAGAGGGGATTGGCGTTGGAGCAGAGAGCAGTTTGGAGGAGTTGAAGCGGAGTGGATTGGTGTTGGAGCAGAGAGCAGTTTGGAGGGAAGCAGAGGAGAATTTGGAGAAGTGCTGCAGTGGGTTAAGAAGACCAAGACCCTAGGTAAAGGGATACATGGTTTGTGCAGAGGGAGGGCAGGAAGCCCCACAAGCTGAAGGGCAGGAGAGGGAAGTAGTCCAGGGAAAGGAACTGCTAGTTCAAGTGGTTTACTGCTATCCCTAGGGTCCCTGGGTTGGGACCCGGAGTAGAGGGCAGGCCTGGGTCCCTCCCTCTCCACTCCCCTCCTCTAGGACACTAGTGGGGCAGTTAATACCCCAGTTCAGGGGCGAGAAATGGTGCCCTGAACCCTCCCCAAGAAAAGAAAGCAGAGACCCATCAAAGTAGTGCCAGCAATTTGCCACAACACCCATAATCCTCTGTGATAAGACAAAAATCTAACTGAAGCTGTGTGTTGTAGGTTGCTAGACAGGATATGGTCAAACTGCAGCAGGTTGGTGGCATGGAGAGCAACTCATCGGTCCATGATCCAGCTTCTGCTGATCCAGAAATCCAAAGACCAGAGGGGCCATGCAGTCTCAGGTGCTCAAAGGTAAGAAGAGTGATAACAGCTCAGTAGGGTGTACTTGGGGGAGTATATTGCATAAGACACATGCAGTGAGCGCACTCATAGTTTGGGGTTAATCCCCTACCACCATAAAACCTCCAGTTTTATGCTGGTGTAACTGAGCTCTCTTGAATGGAATTGCATCAGCATGAAATAGGAGCAGTGACCAGTCAAGGCTCTTTACCTCTGGAGACATGGGCACAAGCCATGGTTAGGTCACCAGTTGTCCACCTTTGGAGATCTCATCCTCAGACCTGTCATTTGTGCACTCCACAAACACGCAGCATCTCATTGCATGAGGAGCAACCTGTGACCTCTCATCATTATCAACTTGTTTCTCGTGGGCATTGCAGATGAATTCATAGATTTCAAGGTCAGAAGGGACCATTATGACTATCTGGTCTGCTCTCCTGAATAACACAGGCCAGGGAACCTCACCCAGTAAGTTCTGCATCAAGCCCATAACTGCTATTTGAGCTATAGCATCTAATTTAGAAAGACATCCAGTCTTGGTTTAAAGACTGCAAGTGGCAGAGAATCCACCATCTCCTCAGGCAAGTTGTTCGAATGGTTAGTGACCTTCCCTGTTAAAAATGTGCCGTGATATTTTAGGAGGATTTGAATGCCAAGCAGGATATGGTCTGCTGCATTTATTTAAGAGTCTCCTATGAGCCATTGCCTTTCCCTCTGTTAAAAATAAAACATCAGTCAGTTCTTGCCTGCATTGGGTAGCACCAGCATCTGACCCACCATAAAGGCAGGGAGAGAGGAGGAGCAACTGTAACAGTTGGCATGCTAACCCACTGGAAGGGATGGGGAGCCATTTCTTATCAGTTCTGCAATAAGGGGCCGGGGGAGGAAGTGCCATTATTTTTCTTCCTATTTACTGTGTTGCCATCACAGCTTCTATTCTTATTCTGTTACAGGCGCCTAAGGGAGAGAAGGTAAATATTCTAGCCAGCTGCGAGATTTCACTCTTCAGCGGGAACACACAAGCCTTGGCATTTACATGCTACGCTGGAGGGGACCAGAGAAATACCCAAGACAGACATTGTAAATAGGCCTCTGGCTAGAGCCATGAAACAGCCAGGAGGAGATTGTTGCCTACATTGGGCTCTGGATGAGAGATCTCTCCAAGTCAAAATAGTAACGGAAGGGCAGGGCTCAGGGCCTGAACCCCTTGAGTCACCTTGCCACAGGCTGACATGTACCAACTATCTGGGCAACTCAGAACAGGAGAGGTGTGTTTGGATTACGAGGGTTGGGTTGGGAGCTCACCTCCAGCTGAAGTCAAATTAGGGACTGTATTTCTAGATCCAAAATCCTGGATCCAAACACTCCTACTCTCTGCTGGACGCTGTTTACCAATCCAATGCGACAAGCACATACTCTTCGGCCTTGTCTAGATTAGGATAAAAGGTGTTTAAAAAAAAATGTGATTGCCAATGCATTTTAAAACCCTGCTGTAAATAGGACAAGTTGTAAGTTAGCTGATAGGGGTGAACCCTGTGGGATTAGAAATGTGCTTCTCGGATTAACAGTAGGGGAAGACAGTACGGTCAGATACTTCCAAGCTACGAAGCTGTTGTTCCATATAGAGAAAGGGTAGTCCAGTGGTTAGTGTCTAGGAGACCCGGGTTTAATTCCCAGCTGTGCCACAGACTCCCTTTGTGACCAGGGGCAAGTCACGAAGGCTATGTCTACACTGCAGCGGGGAGCATTGCTTCCCAGTGCGCACCGATGGATTTGAGTTAGCGTGCAACAAGAACAGCATAGGGAGGCTAGATTCCCAGGCCAGAAGGACCAATGTGATCATCTAGTTTGACCTCCTATAGAACAAAAGAATTTCTGAGGAGAATATTTGTTGGAAAAGCATCCAGACTTGATTTTAAAATGGTCAGTGATGGAGAAGCCACCACAACCCAATGGTTAGCTACTCTCTCTGTTACAGATTTATGCCTTATTTCCAGTCTGAAATCATAGAATCATAGAAGATTAGGGTTGGAAGAGACCTCAGGAGGTCATCTAGTCCAATCCCCTGCTCAAAGCAGGGCCAACCCCAAATAAATCATCCAGCCAGGGCTTTGTCAAGCCTGATCTTAAAAACCTCGAAGGATGGAGATTCCACCACCTCCCTAGGTAACCCATTCCAGTGCTTCACCACCCTCCTAGTGAAATAGTGTTTCCTAATATCCAATCTAGACTTCCCCCACTGCAACTTGAGATCATTGCTCCTTGTTCAGTCATCCGCCACCACTGAGAACATCCGAGCTCCGTCCTCTTTGGAACTCCCCTTCAGGTAGTTGAAGGCTGCTATCAAATCCCCTCACTCTTCTCTTCTGCAGACTAAATAACCCCTTCTGCACACTGAGCACTCCCTGGGGTTCTGGATCACGCCTTACTGCTCTATCAGCCTGGATTCCTCCCTCACTAGAATGCACGAGCTGGCCAGGCCCCAAAGCAGCAATGAAAAGGTTAACAGGCTAGTAATCACATGGTCAGTGCCTGATGGAAATTATGGACATTTATCCCCTCTGGGTCACTAGGTTGAACTCGGCCTCTCTCTGTACCTAGGGCAGGCATAGCAAGGCGGGCAGCTCAGCTCACACACACACACGGACCCGCTGGCTACACACTCGGGTGATCCCCTGTGCTACCCTAGTCTCATTGCTGGTTTTAGCGGGCTGGCTCGAGCAGAGCTGACATATTCGCAGTATAAACCTTACTGTTGTCTCTCTGGGCCTCAGATCCCATCTGTACAAGGGGATCGCAGCACTACCCGACACACTGATCCCACAGCAGGTTTTTGCCACTATCTTCAGGATCAAGCCCTTAGCAGTCCCACCCATCTAATCAGAACCCAGTTGGTTGGGTTAATTAAAAGTAGACGAGAGAAAGCAGGGCAGAGAACGCCTCTGAGCTAGGAGTGGGAAGGGGGCTCTTCTTTATTTCATCTCTGCCAAATTCTATTCAGTTCCAGTGATGTAACTCTTGTGGGGATAGGAGGAGGAGGAGGATGTTCTGAGTCAGTGCCTAGAGGCTACAGTCTCATTGTGCTAGGCGCTGTACAAACACATAACAAAGAGGGGGCCCCTACCTAGAGAGCTTACCATCTTGTTGCACCTGTGCAGCTGAGAACAGGATAGGCTTGTAATCGGTGGAGTATTTCCCAGGCCCTGTAACTGAGCGGACCCCTTCCCTGCCCCAGTTAAAGCTCTCTCCACCCTGTTCTGCAGCGCCTCCTCGTATGACTCTAGTTCTGTTTCCTTGTCGTGCAGGGTGAGAGAGGCCCACCTGGAGAATTGGTGAGTCCGATCAGAGAAGATCCTCCATGTGAACCAGGAAATACATTGTCTCAATGGCTTGAGGCTTGGGACAGGCTTCCTGGGACAGGAGGAAATATAAGCAAAGCATAACATCCAGTGGAGGCTAATGGGCCTGGGGTATGAATGTATCCTCTGGGGAGTGAAGTTCACCCTTCTACAGAGGATTGGATTTCTAAAGGGATCCAATAACTCTTTCCCCACCTCTTGTTGTAAATGGCTGAGTAGTGGGCTAAATGGCTCTTCCCAGGGCTCTGTTGGATGGGTTGATCTGTGTTTCTTTGGAGGGTAATAATGTCTTGAATTTTTTTTTCCACTTTTCCTTTTCAAGAGCTTCACCGGTTTGCTGACTGGAGGCAGTTACGATCCATACAACTTTGTCATAAAGGGAGAGAAGGGAGAGAGGGTGAGTCTCGCAGCAGGAGTGATGCACTGGATTAATTAGCACATGGCTAGGTAATTAATAGTTACAAAAGGCTGCCCCAGAGCATGGTGCATTTAATGTGTCCTGTTCCCTGTTGGCTTTGAAAATCAAACAGGAAGGAAGGTGTGTGTGAGAGAGGGAGAGAGAGACATGCCTGGGCGTGATGCTTTATTTTTCATTTCTCAGAGATCATTCTCCCTGCGAACAGAAAGGGGAGACCAGAAACTGATGTCTCATTAATAGGGGAGAAGTCATTATATCCCATGGGCCACAGCTTCCTGCATGGCTGAGCAGGATTGGGCTGCTGAGGTCAGGGCTGGGGCATTGTTGAACCCAAAAGCCAAAACAACCCAGAATAAAAACGCTGAATGAGTCCCAGTAGGCTGTTTGGTTGCTAGCTCAGGACTCCTGTGTCCCAGAACATGAGGAATCCACAAGGAATTAGGGATGGATAATCCCAGCAGAATTCAGGCCTTTGCAAACCCCGTCAAACCAATTTTCAAATTCACAAAATTTATCTGAGCTGGGAAATCCCATGTGCTCACGGCTGGTTTTCCCCCAAAGGGCATCCAACCTGTGATAAAACACTGATGAATTTTTCTAGAGAAAGGGAAGCCAGTGCTGTTCATAGAATATCAGGGTTGGAAGGGACCTTAGGAGGTCATCTAGTCCAACCCCCTGCTCAAAGAAGGGCCAATCCCCAATTTTTGCCCCCGATCCCAAATGGCCCTCTCAAGGATTGAACTCACAACCCTGGGTTTAGCAGGCCAGTGCTCAAACCACTGAGCTATCCCATCCTCCCTCCCACATTAGAACATCCTCTCCCACCACTGCACAAAAAAGTGACTGTTGACCAGAGTTATTGGAGGTTGGCAGTTCTTTCCACACCACCCAAGCTCTGCCCCATCTTTGACCTTGTTATTTTCCATGTATTTAGGGGCTCCCTGGGAAAGATGGAATTCCCGGACTGCCAGGTCGACCTGGGCGAGTGGGGCCCCCTGGTTCCCTTGGGCTGATGGTAAATATCTGGACTAATGAGAACTATCAACGCTGGGATTAATAAAAGGGGAAAAAACCCTTTTCCGGTGTTTGAACATCTATTTTTCTCTCCCTCAATTTACAGGGGCTCCCTGGTATCCAAGGTGATCTCGTAAGTATTCCAAACCATCAAAGTCTCAGAAACTCAGCGGCACCCAAATAACCCTCGCTGGATCCTACACCGTGCGGGTGTGGAGGGCTGCATGGGCAACAGCCAGTCGTACTGAGCTGGATGGGGAGCCCCGGGGAACTCAATTTTGCATTTTTTGGGTACTGCCGGGGCCAAATGACTCCTGCCTTGTAGCTGAAACAAGGCCAGTCAGAGACGCATACAGCCAAGCGCCTCATCAGTTTGAGCAGGATCATACCTGAGGCTGTATCCGTCTTTCTGTCCCTAGGGAGCATTGTACAGACTTTCTACCACTCAGTGCAGAGGGCAATACCTGTGACTTACACTTACTTGCACCGACATGTAGCGTCCACTCACACTCGCTGGAGCTCAGTGCTTGTGATAAGACATTGGCTAAGTGCTTGTGATGATGTCTCCTGCTAGTGGCTGGCTCCGAGGAAGATAACAGCCAACTACTGGAGCTCTCCTTTTGGCTCAAGGGCTTCATATCCGCAGCCCAAGCTCAGCTGTGTAAGTGTAGAGCATGGAATTGGGATAAGGGTATATTTATTTCACTCTGATACTTTTTGTTTTCCTGTGCAAGGCATTTTCCCAGTGGTTGTCATAACAGGGTGTCCAGTCACAGAAACCGTCATTGCAAACGAACACCCCATCTGACTCCATTCGGAGGGGTCGTGTTGGCCCTGTAGAGTGCATATACAATGACCCGCCACCCATCATAGGTTGAGTGTGGACTGAACATGTGAGCTACAGTGCTAAAAGCATGGCTTTCGACAGCTTGAGCAAAAGGAGTAACTTCAGTAGCTGCTGGCAGTAGTAAGCTCTTATGTTATGTGCATCAGCCACTAGAGGGAGACATGTAATACACTAAATTAGTGGGTACGTGGCTCCTATTGATGTTGGCACCACAAAGGAAGGAACTCTACCCACTGAAACCTGTTTAAGATATCACCCAGTGGGCCAACAAAAATTTGTCATCTGGTGGAGATGGGTTTATAGTTTAGGATCCAACAGAATGGAACTGACGGCCTTAGGTTTATAAGTGATCACCTCACCTAAGGGATTGCAGGTTGACAATGATTCTGTGAGCCAGTTTCTCTCTGTTGTTTAACTCTGCGTGATTTATTTTAAATTCCAGGGACCTCTTGGATATCCAGGGCCAGCGGGGCCAAAAGGAGACAGAGTGAGTTCCCTTTACATGTTTCAATAGAAAATGCCATTGTAATGCACTTCCCTCTTATTAAGGTGTGTATGTCTCACTGCCCTCTACTGGATAGAATCAGAACTTCTGAAGTGCATGTCACTGGCCCTAGATGGCTGGCAGCTGATGGAGATTCTCCTCCAGCTCAAGGGCTACAGGCCTTTACACTGGGAACGGGAGGTCTGAGTACCATCTCTGCTGAGGCTGTGAAATTCCCAGTGACCCTGGTGTGCAGCCATAACGTCAGCAGTGAGCCGCTGTCAATGGTAAGGGAAACACGGCTGTCCAGGAGGTACAATCTAAAAAATGAACAGAACCAGATGCAGTGTAACATTGGGAAAGGTCAGTTGTCTTGGTACCCACACACAGCTCCCGGTGTGCATTGTAGGTGGGCACTGGAGGGCAATGTAGACCTTCTGGTAGGTTTGTAAAACTGATTCAGATAAATCCCACAGAGGCTTTAGACTCTTTGCATCCAATCTGTGAGTCTTTAGTGAAGGTTAAATCCTGCCAGGGTCAATGGGAGAGGACTACACAGGCATTAATACAAATCCCTGATTCATCTCACTTGGCTCAATAATTCCACAAAGAATCTAGCACTCTGCTTCAGTGGGTTGGTCTACAGTTTTTGAGCATCACCTCTCAATTGTAGGACTAGAAGGGATCTCAAAATGTCTTCTCGTCCAGTCCGGACTCCTGGCAGGACTAAGTATTATCTAGTCCATCCCTGACAGGTGTTTGTCTAACCTGCTCTTAAAAATCTTCAATGACGGAGATTCCACAACCTCCCAAGGCAATTTATTCCAGTGCTTAACCACCCTGACAGTTAGGAAGATTTTCCTAATGTCCAACCTAAACCGCCCTTGCTGCAATTTAAGCCCAATGCTTCTTGTCCTATCCTCAGAGGTTAAGAAGAACAATTCTTCTCCCTCCTCCTTGTAACAACCTTCTATGTACTTGAAAACTGTTATCATGTCCCCTCTCAGTCTTCCCTTCTTCATACTAAACAGACCCAAATTTTTCAATCTTCCCTCACAGGGCATTTTTTCTAGACCTTTAATCATTTTTGTTGCTCTTCTCTGGACTTTCTCCAATTTGTCCACATCTTTCCTGAAATGTGGCACCCAGAACTGGACACAATACTCCAGCTGAGGCCTTATCAGCGCAGAGTAGAGCAGAAGAATTACTTCTTGTGTCTAGCTTACAACACTCCGGCTAATACAGCCCAGAATGGTGTTCGCTTTTTTTGCAACAGTGCTACACTATTGACTGACTCATATTTAGCTGTGATCCACTATGACCCCCAGATCCATTTCTGCAGTACTCCTTCCTAGGCAGTCATTTCACATTTTGTATGTGCGCAACTGTGGAGGTTTATCCTTATTGAATTTCATCTTGTTTACTTCAGACCATTTCTCCAGTTTGTCCAGATCATTTTGAATTTTAATCCTATCCTCCTAAGTATTTGCAACCCCTCCCAGCTTGGTATCATCCACAAACTTTCTATGTACTCTTAATGCCATTATCAAAATCATTGATGAAGGAATTGAATAGAACCGGACCCAGAACTGATCCCTTCAGGACTCCACTCGATATGCCCTTCCAGCTTGACTGTGAACCACTGATAAATACTCTCTGGGAACAGTTTCCCAACCAGTTTTGCACCCACCTTATAGTTGCTTCCACCTAGGTTGTATTTTCCAGGTTTGTTTATGAGAAGGTCATGTGAGACAGTATCAAAAGCCTTATTAAAGTCAAGATATACCACGTCTATCACTTCCCCCACATCCACAAGGCTTGTTACCCTGTCAAAGAAAGCTATTAGGCTGGTTTGACACGATTTGTTCTTGACAAATCCGTGCTGACTGTTACTTATCACCTTATTATCTTTTAGGTTTCTGCAAATTGGTTGCTCTATCTTTCTGGCTACAGAAGTTAAGCTGGAAGGTCTGTAATTCCCTGGGTTGTCCTTATTCCCCTTTTTGTATGTTGGCACTATACTTTCCCTTTTCCAGCCCTCTGGAATCTCACCCATCTTCCATGACTTTTCAAGCTAATGGCTCAGATATCTCCTCAGTCAGCTCCTTGAGCATTCTAGGATGTATTTCATCAGGCCCTGGTGATTTGAAGATATCTAACTTGTCTAAGCAATTTTTAACTTGTTCTTTCCCTATTTTAGCCTCTGATCCTACCTCATTTTCACTGCCATTCACTATGTTAGATGTCCAATTGCTACTAAACTTTTTGGTGAAAACTGAAATAAGAGTTGTTTAGCACTTCTGCCATTTCCACATTTTCTGTAATTCTGTCCTTCTCCCCTCATTGAATTATGGGCCTACCCTGTCCTTGGTCTTCTCTTGCTTCTAATGTATTTGTAGAAAGTTTTCTTGTTACCCTTTATGTTTCTAGCCAGTTTAATCTTGGTTTTTGCCTTGGTCTTTCTAATCTTATCCCTACCTGCTTGTGTTTCTTTATATTCATTCTTTGTAATTTGACCTAGTTTCCACTTTTTGTTTAGACTCTTTTTTGAGTTTCAGATCATTGAAGATCTCCAGGTTAAGCTAGGGTGGTCTCTTGCCCTACTTCCTATCTTTCCTATGTAGTGGGATAGTTTGCTCTTGGGCCCTTCATAATGTTTCTTAAAAACTGCCAACTGTCTTCAGTTGTTTTTCCCCTTAGACTTGCTTCCCATGGGATTACCTACCAACTCCCTGAGTTTGTTAGTCTGCATTCTTGAAATCCATTATCTTTATTCTGCTATTTTCCTTCCTACCATTCCTTAGAATCATAAATTCTACCATTTCATGATCACATTCACCGAAGCTGCCTTCCACTTTCAGATTCTCCACCAGTTCCTCAGTATTGGTCAAATGCAAGCCTAGAACAGCCTCCACCTCATAGCTTTCTCCATCTTCTGAAATAAAAAAAATGTCTCCAATACATTCCAAGAACTTGCTGGCTAATCTGTGCCCTGCTGTGTTATTTTCCCGGCAGACATCTGGGTAGCTGAAGTCCCACATCACCACCAAGTCCTGGGCTTTGGATGAGTTCATTAGCTGTTTGAAAAAAGCCTCATCCATCTCTTCTTGCTGGTTTGGTGGCTTGCAATAGCCCCCTGCCATGACATCACCCTTGTTTTCTACCTCTTTTATCCTTACCCAGAGACTTTCAATAAGTCTGTCTCCTATTTCCATCTCAACCTCGGTCCAAGTGTCTACATTTTTGATATATAAGGCAACACCTCCTGCCTTTTTTTCCCTGCCTGTCCTTCCTGAGCAAGCTGTACCCTTCTATACCAATATTCAGTCATGTGTATTATCCCACCAAGTCTCTGTGATGCCAACTATATCATAGTTGTGTTTACTAACTAGCATTTCTGGTTCTTCCTGCTTATTCCCCATCTTCTCACATTAGTATATAGACATCTCACTTATGGATTTGATTTCCCCCTAGGTTCTCTCTTGTCTTTCCCTCATCCCTGCTATAATAGCCCATGCTCTGGCCAGATTACAGCCCTTCTCCCAGATCTCTCCTGCTTTTGCCTTACCTGTGTGCTTTTGTCTCCTGCCCCATCAAACCTAGTTTAAAGCCCTCCTCCCTAGGTTAGCCAGTCTGTATCCAATAAAGTCTGTATCCAGTCTGGCAATGAAGCTGTTTGCATCAGCCCTGTTCTTTGGGGATGATTGATTGTTTATATGCTTGCCTGCCTGTCTGTCTAACAGCCTCTGGAGCAATAGAGTAACTGACTGAAGAGCGAGGAACTCGGGACCACTGCCTCAGCTGGCACGAATGGGTGAAGTTCCATTGAAGTCAGTGGAACCCTGGGGACTGACTCCAGCTGAGAATCTGGTCCTACGGTTTCCTATGTGTAATTGTGTACTGAGCAAGTTTCTCAGGGTTTCCTCAGATGAAAATCTGAGCGGAAAAGCTTCCTGACGCCCCAGTAAACTGCTGTGTGTGCTGCTTCCCATTGTACAGGGGGAACCAGGCTACGTGCTGGGAGGGGTGGAAGTGATTCCTGGCCGAAATGGACAACCAGGCTCTCCTGTGAGTAAACGCATGACATCTGGTATAACCCACCTCCCTTCTGCGGTCGGTGTCTCCAAATGGTGTGTGGTCACCATAGATCGCGCAACTGGGGCAGCCAGGCCTTTAGAATGATCTGTAGCTTAGTAATGGCCAAAGGGTCTCTCTTAGGATCAGGGCCCCCTTGTGCTAGTCTCTGTGCATGCATATATAGCACAAGACAGACCCTACCCCAGGTAGCTTAGACAAAACAGGAAAAATAGGTGCACTGAGGGAGAAAGGGATGCAACGCACGAGCTGACTAGGTCAGTGCTTTCCTTTTCCTGGGCGTCTCCTGTACAGGTGTGGGTGACTTGGGAGGCAGCGTTCTTTCCTTTGAGTCAGCCCTAGAGGGCACTGTGCTGCTGGATGTGGACCTGGCCACGTGTGGTGGTTAAGGCTGTCATAGGACTTTGTGTACGATTAGGGTTGTTAACCCACACATCCTGATGAAGTACAGTTTGGATAACTGCTCTCTGGCTTCTTAAAGTCCTCCCCTTGTCATTTCAATGAGATACAAAATCCTCCTTCACATCCTGGCCTGAGCTGCTGGCAGTGTTATTGTGTGCTATTAACCAGCTGCTGCCTTTCACCCCAGAGGTGGCAGTATTTCAGTGCTGGGTGCATGGATCTCAATGTGTATGTTCTAAATAATCTTATGCCCTCTCAGTGTTTCCTGCTGTACCCTCATCATCTCTTTTCACTGCAGCCATCCTCTGTCCTTTTGAGAGCAGGGTTATGGATGTCTTTCCTTCAGTGTCTCTCCGTGCAGCTCAGTGATTGGCCAGAGAGGTCACCACTGAGTGACACGGGCACTTACTCTAGGCCCATATGCTGCTCAGCTTTGCTAGGAGTGGGAGTAGAGGTCACTGGGGTAGAGCATTTGTGTTCTCAAATGTTTGGCTTGAATCATTTCAGGGACAGAAAGGGCAGCCGGGAGTTCCTGGAGCAGCAGGACCACCAGGGCCGCAGGGACCGCCTGGGATGTCTGTGAAGGTGTGTGTGACTGTGAGCTAGCCATTTGTCTGCATTGCTCTGCCATAGGCACCTGGGGGCATGTGCTGAATGTGGGGTAACTAGGAGGGTTACCCTTCTCAAGGCAGGGGGAATCCACATCCCCCAGCCTGTCACACAGCGAGGGGTCAGGCCTCCTAGACATCTATAAATTAATCCTGTGCCATGCAATGGGGGCTTTACCGGTGACATCTGTGAGTGCAGGATCAGGCCCCTCTCTGTAGTCTGATGTCTCATCACAAGACACTGGGGTCCAACTGCAGTTTCAGAGGACCTAGTGGGCCAGTTTGAATGCAGCCTGGAACAGGAGTGAGTGAAAGTTGTTACCATCTGGGGGTGGTTCCGTTGTTGAGGTGAAATATTGAAGCCCAGCTTCCAGTGTACATAGTGCCGTTGTCCATAGTTGCCTCCCCACCCAGCCACCTTCTAGGCAGTTTGAGCCGAGGACAATGGTGGGTGCAAACGTGGGAGGCGGCTCCCCTCACACGCGTGGGGCAGAACGATCCCAGTGGGGGCAGACTGCAGCCCAGATTGCGTAGATCTTCGAGAGGAGGCTCCAGCGGAAATGGAGGGAGGGAGGGGGCCCTGAGAAGGAAACATGATTGCTCCTGTCTTGTTCTGAGGCTGTATCATTCTCTGTCCTCTGTTTCAGGGTGAGCCTGGAGATGCCGGTGGTAGAGTAAGTAGTTGAGATTTACTCCTAGTTTCATCCCGTGTGTGTGTGTGTGTGTCTGTCAGACCTGAGGAAGAGCTCTGCGTGGCTCAAAAGTTTGTCTCTCTCACTAGCAGAAGGTGGTCTGATAAAAGACATTACCTCACACACCTTGTCTCTCAAATATCTTGGGACCAACATGGCTTTCAACCAAACTGCATGCAACGTGTCTGTCTGACTGACAGCCCTGCATTTTATTTTTAAGCTGCCGAATGGATTGAATTTAGCTGGTGTTGGTCCTACTTTGAGCAGGGGTTTGGACCAGATGACCTCCTGAGGTCTCTTCCAACCCTGATATTCTATGATTCTATGAATACATGCCCCAGTGATGCTCAGCCTGGGGACCTATCCAAGAAGAGACATTTCCTTTTTCTGCCCCCCCCACCCCCCGTCAGCTCCCTGATCTGTCTGGTGGTGCTAGTAGTGTTGCTATGGCTACCAGTCAGGCATAGGTGTGCATGCGTGCGTGTGTATATATGGTGCAGGGAGGGAGCTGCCCAAGTACCATAGGCCTGCCACCATCACTGGCCACAATAACACAGTAAGTCAAGTATGATTCTCCCCTGTACGGCTGGTCTCCACTGCAGCTTGTGCCCTGTGGCAGGCTGAAGGGGTCTCTGGGGTGCCATTGTATCTGAAAGGTTCTTTAATGCATGAGCATGAATCACTGGACACATGATTGATACTGAGGGCGGCTCCTGGAAACGTGCAGTGTTGTTCTAGGTGGTGAGAGCCTCTCATGCATTATACAGGGGCCTCGCGGGAAAAGCGGTGCCAAGGGTGACAAAGGAGATGCAGGAGAGACCGTGAGTACAGACTGGTGCTGAACTTTCACCAATAGTCACTTTGGGCCAGACAGTGCCTGTCAGATGCAGGCCGTCGCTAAGGGTGGGTGGAAAGCAATAATCCTGGGACTCCTGGGAAATGTCGTGGAGGCGTAGTCGGCAGGATCTACACCCTGTTTACTGGTTAGCCATGGGTCATGCTCCCGGCATTTATTCACCAGATAACATAGATACTAAGAGAGTCCAAGGTGAGAAGGTTGGGAACGGGTGAAGCAAAAGGTTACTGTTTGTTATTTTCCATTTGTTTATTTCCAGTAAGGGAGCTAGAACAAAGGGAAAAGGCAGGATGAGTAAGCTGGAGACGTTACCCAGTCCCAACCTGGAGTTAGACAACCTCTGTGCTGACTGTGGCCTGGAAGCTGCAGTCAAAACAATGAGGGGATAAGAGTTGTGTTCATGGACTATGAGAAGCAGTTAGAGCTGGCCAAGAGAGAGGCCCAAAACCTGGAGGTAGCAGAGAAAGCCAAAGAGTGAGGTGCCTTTGGGTAGTGTCACACTCCCCTCTGTGGAGGGCAACAGCTTTCACTGGCTAAGATGCTGTATGAGCTAATTCCCAGCACTTCGTGGGGCCTCATTTTTATCATTTGGCTTGGCACTAACCCTAAATACCTTGGGCATGACAGGCACTGTGTTGAACCACATTCTGTTCCTCTTTTGCAGGGGAAAGCCGGTTTGCCTGGCCCTCTCGGGCTGGATGGTGCTCCTGGAATTCCCGGGCCAAGGGGAGAAAAGGTCATTACTCATGTACTATGTCTTTACTCTTCATCTGCCCAAAGGGGACAGAAATAGCCGAGTTGCTGTAATGGCAGGATGGACCAAGTGCGAGGAGGATGGAGAAGTGTCACCATGTCTCCCCCTGCTCCATGGACTTGCTGCAGCCAATATCATGGAATAGAATAGACATTGTCTGTCTAGCCAGCCTTCCCTGTTCCTCTGACTCATCTCCTATCTGTGCATCTGAAAGGTTTGGCCACTGTAGATGCCAGGACCTTCTCCTCTCCCACGGGATGGCCTCCTTTGGTGTCCCTGCCTCCTTTATCCCCATCCTCTTTCACATTGAAACCTCTACAGTCCTTTTCTTAACATGTCTCCCTTTCCAGGCAACTTAGGCTGACCTTAGAAATACAACCCTATAATGCTGAGGTTACATTAACAGACACTTCTCCAGACAAAATGGTCCTGCACTAAATTGCTGGCCCCCAGTGGGAGTTCAGAGATGCTGCTGTAGATAGGACTGATTTCAGTTATAGTCTTGCCTTTTCTTTTCTTTTTTTCTTCTTCTCCTTTCTCCCTTCTCCCTCTGGAGTGTTACCTTCACTTAGGCTGTGCTTGCTTTTCAGGGGGAGGCAGGGATCGGCATTCCAGGCACACCTGGCTTTAAGGGAGCAGAAGGAGGAAAGGTATGTTTTAGTCTTTGCAACCAGGTTTGTACATGTGCAATAGGCAACCTCTGTCCCTCCCCTTTTCCTTCAGTGCTCTGGATGTAGTTATTAACAGACTGAACCAAAAAACTAAATCTGTCCTTGTAGTTCTATGGCCTGGGTTATGCAGGTCAGATTAGATGATCACAGGTTATGTCCATAATTGAAGATAGGGGTGTGATTCCCAGCTTGCCTAGATGCACTCATGCTAGACCTCCCTGAGCAATATTTATCTGCTTTCACAGGAAAATTTCTATATTTCTCAGTCAGAAGACCTAAATATTTTGACTGAAACCGACATATTTCAAATTGGACGTACTGCCACATTGCCTCATGGGAGTTATAGTTTACTTGCCTCATGTCCCCATTCTCCTCTGTGGGCTGAGCTCCCCAGAGTGACTACATCTCCCAGGAAGCACCATGGCCAGGGACTCCCATGATGTACTGCCTCCTGTCTCCAAAAGGGGAGATCCTGGTGCATCCTGGGAGATGAAGCCCTGTGTCCAAATTTCTGCCAAAAATTGAAATATGTATTTTTTCCATTTTTGTCAAATTTTTCTGTGGAACCTCTTGCTTTTTTCCACCAGCTCTAGTGGGAAGGCTAGTGCAGACAAGGCGTCAGTGGCCACCAGCCTTTTTATCATGGTGTTTAGACCTTCTCTCATTAGGGTGGGAGGACTCAGTGGTTAAAACACCAATGGTAGTGGGAACCTTGGTACCCAATGTGGCTACTGCAGTAGAACTAAACCAGCAATCGCAAGGTGTTTGGCAGCAAAGCCCAGTGTAGATGCAGCCTCGTTTGTCAGACTTGGGCTGGGTGTTATTTTCTCAGAGGTAGGAGAGAATTTCACCTGGCTGTGAGCACCATGTGCCTGCTGTGTTCCAGCTTGGGGAGGAGTCAGTTTGAGCCAATTAGTGTCTGACCTGCACTGGCATTAATGCCCAAACACTGGTCCTGATGAGCAGCTTGAGCCGCATGGCCTGTTCTCTGGGGAGTTTCGGTGGGACTGTAGAGAAGGAAGGCACCTAGGCCATGGAACAGAAGTGGAGCTATTCCACAGTGTCCACTGCAGCCTGTGCAGCATCTGGCCTCCCCCAATGCCACGGGAAATGATTGGTGGCAGGTCCACCAGCTCTACCCCCAAATCCCTGCTCTGCCAGGCAGTGCCTGGAGTTCCCGTGCAGCTGGTCTTGTGGCACAAAAATCCTCCTTGGGCTTCCAGAATCCTGCCCTTTGCCCCTAAACAGCTGGTAGGAATTGCTCTGTCCTTACAAGACGCCTGTGTCTTCACTGTTTGAGGGCTCTGGATTTAGCAAACCTTTAGAGGTGACAATCTAATAGGCGAGAGATGGGACGGGTGTTGCCGAAATCAGCCCTTTGTAAATAGCTGGACCGCAATGGAGAGGTGTTGTTGAAACTCATGGACTGCCACTGGAGTTGAAAAAGGAGAGAAACACAGAAGGGTGGTGATGATGAAGAAGAGGACAGGAGCCAGCAATGAGTCCTAGAGGCTGAGCTCTCTTCTCTCTTTGTTTTTCAGGGGGAAATGGGGCCACCCGGAGCACAAGGACAAAAGGCGGGTATTAAAAACATGCATCCAAGTTGAACCTGTGCTAGGGTGGTTGGAAATGGGTGGTGGTCTTGGATGGGGAAGATAGAGGGACATCCCTTGTGGCATAGAATGCAATAAGAAAAGGAGTACTTGTGGCACCTTAGAGACTAACCAATTTATTTGAGCCACGCCCAGTCGTGGCTAAGTCATTATGCAAGGTAACCTATTTCTCCTTGTTTTCCTAACCCCCCCCAAGACGTTCTTGTTAAACCCTGGATTTGTGCTGGAAATGGCCCACCTTGATTATCATACACATTGTAAGGAGAGTGATCACTTTACATAAGCTATTACCAGCAGGAGAGTGGGGTGGGGGGAGAGAAAACCTTTTGTAGTGATAAACACCCATTTTTTCATGATTTGCGTGTATAAAAACAAACATCTTCCTCATTTTCCATAGTATGCATCCGATGAAGTGAGCTGTAGCTCACGAAAGCTTATGCTCAAATAAATTGGTTAGTCTCTAAGGTGCCACAAGTACTCCTTTTCTTTTTGCGAATTCAGACTAACACGGCTGTTACTCTGAAACCTGATAGAATTCAATGACGCTACCCCAAATTCAAAATCAGTGAAAGGAAATCCTTCTTCACACAAGGCATAATCAGACGGTGGAACTCCTTACCACAGGATGACATTGAGGCCAAGAATCCAGCAAAACTCAAAAAAAGATTGGATGGGTAGAAACCGGTGATCAATGGCTCAATGTCTAGTTGGCAGCCAGTATCAAGCAGAGTGCCCCAGGGGTCAGTCTTTGGGCTGGTTTTGTTCAACATCTTTATTAATGATCTGGATGATGGGATGAATTGCACCCTCAGCAAGTTCACAGATGACACTAAGCCTTGAGGAGAGGTAGATATGCTGGAGGGTAGGGACAGGGTCCAGAGTGACCTAGACAAATTGGAGGGTTGGGCCAAAAGAAATCTGATGAGGTTCAACAAGGACAAGTGCAGAGTCCTGCACTTAGGATGGAAGAATCCAGTGCATTGCTACAGGCTGGGGACTGACTGGCTAAGTGGCAGTTCTGTAGAAAAGGACCTGGGGATTACAGTGGACGAGAAGCTGGATATGAGTCAACAGTGTGCCCTTGTTGCCAAGAAGGCTAACGGCATATTGGGCTGCATTAGTAGGAGCATTGTCAGCAGATCGAGGGAAGTGATTATTCCCCTCTATTTGGCACTGGTGTGGCCACATCTGGAGTATTGCGTCCAGTTTTGGGCCCCCCACTACAGAAAGGATGTGGACTAATTGGAGAGAGTCCAACAGAGGGCAACGAAAATGATCAGGGGACTGGAACGCATGACTTATGAGGAGAGGCTGAGGGAGCTGGGCTGGTTTAGTCTGTGGAAGAGAAGAGTGAGGAGGGATTTGATAGCAGCCTTCAACTATCTGAAGGGGGTTCCAAAGAGGATGGAGCTCAGCTGTTCTCAGTGGTGGCAGATGACAGAACAAGGAGTAATGGTCTCAAGTTGCAGTGGGGGAGGTCTAGGTTGGATATTAGGAAACACTATTTCACTAGGAGGGTGGTGAAGCACTGGAATGGGTTACCAATACCTAGGGAGGTAGTGGAATCTCCATCCTTCAAGGTTTTTAAGGCCTGGCTTGACAAAGCCCTGGCTGGGATGATTTAATTGGGATTGGTCCTGCTTTGAGCAACAAGTTGGACTAGATGACCTCCTGAGGTCTCTTCCAACCCTAATCTTCTATGATTTTATGGTCATGAATACATTTAGGCTGGAAATTAGAAGGAGGTTTCTACCCATCAGAAAGAGTAAAGTTCTGGAACAGCCTCCCCATAGCAGTAGTGGGGGGCAAACCACCTAAGTAGTTTTAAGATGGAGCTTGATACATTTATGAATAGGACTATATGACGTGGGTTCCTGTGATAACAGGGGATTGGACTCAGTGACACAGAGATCCCTTCGAGTCCTGTATCTGGTGGTCTCCGCTCTGATCCAGCCTGGGAATCCCTAGGTTCCTGGTAGGGTTGCCAGACATCTGTTTTTTCACTGGAACACCCAGTCGAAAAGGGACCCTGGCAGCTTCAGTTGGCACCGCTGACCGCTCTGTTAAAAGTGCAGTCAGCAGCGCAGCAGGGCTAAGGCAGGCCTCCTGTCTGCCCTAGCTCTGTGCAGCTTCCGGAAGTGGCCCCCAGGTCCTTGCTGCCCCTATGTGCATGGGCTGTCAGGGCGGCTCTGCGCACTACCCCCACCCCAAGTACCGGCTCCTCAGCTCCCATTGGCCAGGAATCATAACCAATGGGAGCTGCGGGGGTGGTGTCTGTGGGTGTGAGGGCAGCGCGCGGAGCCTTCCGTCCCTGGTCGCTCATGTGCCATGGGGCTGCAGGAACCTGGTGGCCGCTTCCTGGGAGCTGCGGTAAGCGCTGCCGGGACCCTGCATCCCGAACCCCCTCCTGGACTCCAACCCCTTGCCCCAGCCCGGAGTCCCCTGCCACACCCAAACTCCCTCCTGTAGCCCGCACCCCCCCCCAACACTCTGTCCTTGCCCGGAGCCCCCACCTGCACCCCAAACCCCTGGCCTCACCCCACCTCACCTCAGAGCCCACACGCCCAGCTGGAGCCTGCACCCCCTCTCACACTCTGAACCCCTCAACCCCAGCCCAGAGCCCCCTCCTGCACTCCAAACCTCTTATCCCCAGCCCCACCCCAGAGTCCGCACCCCAACGTGCTACCCCAGCCCAGAGCCATTTCCCGCACCCCAAACCCCTCATCCCTGGCCCCACCTCAGAGTCCACACCCCCAGCTGGAGCCCACCCCTGCCCCACACCCTAACCTCCTGACTCATCCCTGTGAAAGTGAGCAAGGGTGGAGGAGAGCGAGCAACGGAGGGAGGGGGGATGGAGCAAGTAGGGGCGGCTCCTCAGTGAAGGGGCAGGGCCTCGGGGCAGGGCACGGGGCAGGGGTGTTCGGTTTTGTGCGATTAGAAAGTTGGCAGCCCTAGTTCCTGGTGGAGGCTGGGAAGGCAAAAAGTGTTGGTAAAGGCATATTAAACTGTATCGTACTGTTCAGCCACTAGGCAACCTACCTTTTTAAAGCTAACCTCAGTCATTGCTGGCAATGCATTAAAGGATCTTCTAGTGAACACATCTGGTGTCAGAGTAACAGCCGTGTTAGTCTGTATTCGCAAAAAGAAAAGGAGTACTTGTGGCACCTTAGAGACTAACCAATTTATTAGAGCATAAGCTTTCGTGAGCTACAGCTCACTTCATCAGATGCATATCGTGGAAACTGCAGCAGACTTTATATATACACAGAGAATATGAAACAATACCTCCTCCCACCCCACTGTCCTGCTGGTAATATCTCTCTGAGAAGGGAGCCCTGCAGCCAGTCCATATCTGGTACCGAACCCTGACTTGCTGGTAAGCAGCCCTACTGGGTACAAAGTGTACATGACAGAGGCCCCTCACAAACGGGTGGCAATGATTGTTGGGGAAGTGACTCGGGGAGAGTGGGGAGGATTTTGCTGCCCAGGGGTGAGGAAAACATTGATGTCTTAGCCTGTGACATTCACTGCTGGACAAGGATCAGGGAGTCAAAGACTGTGATTTCTTGATGTAACAAAAAAACCCTGAGAGTGGCTTAGGTATGTGAAAGATAATCAAATCTCAGGGCATGAAGTGGTCACCTCCATGGGCTGGAAAGATCTCCAGGCCCCTAAATGTAGCACTGAACAAGTAGCTAAATGCATGATTGAGTGAGCCTTTTGCCACCCCCTGAAGCATGGGATGTCAGCCACTGCTGTAGGCAGGATACCGAACCTAACTGGCCAATGGTCGGGTCTGGCTAATTCAATCTTCTTATCACAGTTTCTCTTCCCTGCCTCTCCAGCATCAACTGGCTTATTGCTTGGAGAGGATTCTGCAGAGCAGTGGCTCTGGGAGACGGACATGTGACTCACTTCAGACCGTCTTGTCTAGCGAATGGAAAACTTGCTTTCTAAAGAACTGCCCCTCCAACACACAATATTGAGGGCCAACCCCTGCTTGCCTGTGGAAAAGTGCATGTTTATAACAATGCATGGGAATTGTGTATTTGCACGTTCAAACAGCCATCTCTAACTTGCCCTTTGCATGTGCAATCATGGCACTGTGTGCACAAATGTGGGCATGCACTTGTGTGGGCATTTTTGCATGTGCAATTGCACCTCTTTAAGAAAAGAAAAAAGTGTGACTGAGTGTTTTCTGTAAGGGGCCTTAGGCCTAGAACTACTGGTGTTTTTAAAGAGCTCTTTCGGGGACTGACTACATGGGACAGTCAGGGAAATACATTTTGTTTTTGTTTTTGTTTAGGGTGAACCAGGATTGCCTGGAGAGGAAGGACTGACTGGCCCAAAGGTAGGGTTTGGGTGAACCAAAATCAAAGTTAAAAAAAAAATGCAGTAAATTTGGAGCCCAAACTACCCTGATAAAATGGGACCCCAATCTCAGCTGATGTTACCATAATATACACAATATTGTGAGAATTAATTATTGTTTGTCTGGCTCTTTGAAATCCTCACCTGAAGGGCAATATATGAATGCAAAGTCTATTGATATTAAAACAAAGATATATTTGTCTTCTTGCTTTGCAAACTCCTGGAGAAGGAATATCCAAAGCTCTTTCTCCTGCAGAGTGCAGGGCTTGCTTGTTCGTTGGTTGATATTTCTTTGCAAATGGATCTTTGTCTTAACAAAAGCATCTTTCATTTTCCAGGGTAAAAAAGGCCAAGCAGGTGTCAAAGGGGAGAAGGTGAGAGGGGTCCTTAAACTGACAGAAATAAATGATGCTTGGACATAGGAGAGGAGAGAGAATAGGCCTGATTTGCTCTTGGTTACACTGGTATAGATCAAAGATAAATTTGGTGGAGTTACACTGGTCTAAAACCAGTGTGGTTGGCAGCAGAATTGAGCCCAATATCTGAGTTGTCTTAGCCTGTTGAATGTGCATTCAGTTTTCTTTTGAGGAATATTTCCCATGCATATTTGTTGTTTTATAAACCCCAAAGTCACATTCCTTCTGCATTTTCATTTAATTATTAAATCAAGGATCAAAATAAGATTGGGCATTTTTATTAGCATTTGCAGCTAGGATAAAAATAAGCTATCAATCCTCATGCTTCAGGATATTGGCTTATCACCAGCTGGGGACAGGAAGGTATCTCCCCTGAAGGTGACTTCCTCTGCAGTTTTGAGGCTCTGTCAGAGATTGGATGCTGAAGTAGATGGACCCATTGGTCTGTTCTGGCAACTCTTATGCACCTAATACCTCTATGTATTTTCTGTCGCTTGCAGGGGGAGCGTGGAGAAATGGGGCCGAAGGGACTTCAAGGAAGTGCTGTAAGCCAATCAAGTTGCTTGACAAGCTGCTGTCAGAATGACCCTGCATGTAACAAATGGAACCATCCCAAACCCTTTCTTGATGAGACCTTCGCAGAGCCAGCTCCTTCCCAATGTTGCAATGCCTTTGGAGCCACTTGCCACAGCTCTTGCAAACATTGTAGTCTCTGTTTGGCATCTCCTGTTGCTACAGATGCTCTGCCTGGCTCTCATTTACATGAATGCCCCTTTATGCCACTCTGGGTAAAAGGGCATTAAAGTGGGCCTTTTACCTGCCAGAATACTGTGAAAGAAACCTGGTATTAATGAGAATCAGGCTCTTCATTAACGTGAGTCTGCAATGGCTGCATTCAGGTTGAAGACTAGCCCCATCCCCTTTTAGCCTCCTGGAATGGCAGGGAGGTGGTGACATTTGGGTGTCTCAGGGTTTGATTTAGGTTTCCTACTGACTGGCAGATCTCTCTCTTGCCCCCAAAAGCCCGTAGAGTGGGTGCTTGTATGGGTGCCTTCTGGTCTTGTATTCAACCTTCTGACGGTTAAAAATTGGGTGGGAAATCTCATAAGAACGGAATTTCTAGTGAGATTTGTACATGCGGGTGGATCTGGCTGGAGGTCCCCAAAGAAGACTACTGCATGGTGTGGGGCCTGCTTGTGTTGAAAAGCCTGGTAGTGGGACATAGAGCATATCGCTTCTAGGTCGCCCTATTCAAATCGGGCCCAGGTTCAGGATAAATGTTCCCATCTGATGGCTGAGGGGTAGCCTGTGTGCCGGGATCTGGTGATCTCATTCCACTCCCTAATGGGCGAGTTTTCATAGGATTAAAATCATCATCATGTTTAGCCCCCTTTTTGGGAGCAGTCTTGGCAGAGAAGCCAATGGCTAAATGTCCCATGAAGACACAACTTGACACTGCTGTTGTCCCTGCTGTACGATGTGGTCCCTTTGGGACCCCGGAATTAAATGACTGAAATATTTTTAACCTGTTGGAAATGTTCCTTTGATGTTTTACAGGGTCTTCCAGGAGTGGTGGGGCAGAAAGGAGACCAAGTAAGTAATATGGGGCAGTGGGGGTCATTTAGATCAAGGAGCCAGGGCAAAGAACAGGAGTCAGGACTCCTGACAATCAGATAACAGCCTTAAAATAGTGACTGTGTTTAGCTGCCTTTACAAGTTTCCTCTCTTCTGGTACAGCGTGTTCCAAGAAGAGCCCGGGGAGTAACTGATTTTTCAGTTCGCTGACAGCTCCAACATTTTTGTTAAAAAATTCATTTTGGGCCAAACCGAATCGGAAAACTGCAAAAAAATTTCGGCAACTAGAAAAAAAATCCATTTTGAGTCGAACAAAAATGTCTGGCATTTTAAAAGAACTAGATTCACAAAATGAGTAGCGGTGGGGTCTCCTTTAGTCCTGTAGTTAGGGGTGCTCACCTGGGATGTAGGAAACCCTGGTTCAATTCTCCCCCTTCTGGTTCAATTCCCCCCTCTGCCTATTGTGGGAAGGAACTTGTACTTGGGTCTCCCACCTCTCAGGCGACCGGGCCATGGGCTATTCTGCTGCAGAGCTCTCTCAACCTGTTCCACTTAGTGTAAACAGTAACTGGAGCGGGGACTTGAACTTGGTCTCCCACATCCCAGGTGAATGCCCAATCCCCAGCCGATAATGTATATCTCTCACTCTCTTTCCCTGTGCCAGTGACCATTCTTATTCATCATAGTCATTCATAATTACAGTGTCTGGTCACTGGGCCAATGAAAGACATACAGCATCATTAGGGCCCTACCAAATTCACGGCCGTGAAAAACGCGTCACAGACCATGAAATCTGGTCTTTTGTATACTTTTACCCTATACTATACAGATTTCACAGGGCAGACCAGCTCTGAAGGCAGCGCAGAAGTAAGGGTGGCAATACCACTGCCCCCCTACAAATAACCTTGTAACACCCCCCCCACAACCTCCTCTTGGGTCAGGACCCCTACAGTTACAACACCATGAAATTTCAGATTTAAATAGATGAAATCATGAAATTTACGATTTAAAAAATCCTATGACCGTGGAATTGACCAAAATGGACTGTGAATTTGGTGGGGCCCCAAGCATCATCCTATTGTTTTACTTCTGTCCTTCTGTGCCTGAGCTGGGGGCTGGGTTAAGAAATGATGCTTTAGGTTTTTTTAAGCATAAAAACTTTTAATGTTCTAACTATTAACTTTATGTATTTAATCTTTCCTTACAGGGAAGTCAGGGCTTTCCAGGTGCTCCGGCCATGGGGGTAACTATGAGTGGACAGTAGTTCTGGTAACCCCCCTGAGCAATAGATACTGCATCACTCAGTGTACAATACAGACATGGCTTGTGCCGCTTAACGCACAGCTTTCCAGCGGGCAGCATGAACAGCTAAAGAACTAGGGAAGTCTTACTGAACCGTCTATTCACGCTCACTGTTAAAGTCACCTGGATTCACGGGGTGCACTGACTTCTGAAAACCAGGCTCCTTGGTGGTGGAATTATGAAAGCCAGTTCCACATTAGTGATTACTGCTATTTCTTCCGTAATATGCTATTTCCTGGAAGGCCCTGATCAAGACTGGAGCCGCGTTGAGACTGGTGCTAGAAAGACAATCCTGGCCCCAGAGATTTTGTAGTCTAATCCTGTCCATTTAATCTGATCTCCTGTTATGAGAGTTAGCACAGGGCTGATTTTGGCACTACGAGGGCACTTAAATTTATTCTGAGAGATACTGAGGCCTGCTGGAACCATCGAGGCTCAGCCCTGGTGTAATTAAAGTCCTTGGGCTGTTCTGGGTAAATCTTGACCAGTTAACTGGCCCCGCTGCCCTGAAGATGAATTACTGGATCCCACACTTGGGCTTACAGAGGCCCTGATCCAAAGCCTATTGAAGTAAATGGGAGTCTTTCAATGGGTTTTGGACCAGGCCTATAGTCCTTTCTGGTGTTGGATACAGTATAGGAGTCAGCTTTTGCCACTCAAACACAGGGTACAAGGTCCTATAGGGTAATGGAGGTAGATTGAGCTTTTTTTGTTTTGAAACTTGAGTTGTCCCCCCCACACACATTCTTCCCCCTCCACCTCCATAAAACCCCCGTGTAACATGATCTGAATATGGCAGAGAGAACTGGGCTTATTTAGTCTGCAGAAGAGAAGAGTGAGGGGGGATTTGATAGCAGCCGTCAGCTATCTGAAGGGGGGTTCCAAAGAGGATGGAGCTTGGCTGTTTTCAATGGTGGCAGATGACAGAACAAGGAGTAATGGTCTCAAGTTGCAGTGAGGGAGGTCTAGGTTGGATATTAGGAAACACTATTTCACTAGGAGGGTGGTGAAACACTGGAATGGGTTACCCAGGGAGGTGGTGGAATCTCCGTCCTTCGAGGTTTTTAAGGCCCAGCTTGACAAAGCCCTGGCTGGGATAATTTAGTTGGGGTTGGTCCTGCTTTGAGCAGGGGGTTGGACTAGATGACCTCCTCAGGTCTCTTCCAACCCTGATCTTCTATGATTCTAATATCCATCTATGTCAAGGAAATCCATCCCTCTAAATAAAGAGGACACTTATGTGGCTTCCTTTTCTCCTAGGTTGTTGGACCTCCAGGCAAGAAGGGTGCCAGAGTAAGTTAACTAAGCAGCACAATGTTAAACTTGCATGAGACCTTTGCCTAAGAAGACTAGGGCATGTTACTCACTGAGATTCCTGGGCTATATGGAGACCTGGTCTCATGAAATGACAAAGCTCAAGTGAACAGAGATTGGAACATAAGAACTCTCATACTGGTTCACACCAGTGGTCCATTTAGCCAGTATCCTTTCTCTGACAGTGTCCAAGGCCAGATGCTTCAGAGGGACTGAACAGAACAGGGCAATTATTGAGTGATCCATCCCCTAGTGTCTAGTCCCAGCTTCTGGCAGTCAGACGCTAAGGGACAACCAGAGCATGGTGTTATGACCCTGACCATCTTGGCTAATAGCCATTGATGGACCTATCCTCCTTGAACTTATCTAATTCTTTTTTTAACCCAGTTATAGTTTTGGCCTTCACAACGTCCCCTGGCAATGAGTTCCACAGTTTGACTGTGTGTTGTGTGAAGAAGTACTTCCTTATGTTTCTTTTAAAGCAACTGCCGATTAATTTCATTAGGTGGCCCCTTGATTGTGTGTTGTGTGACAGAGTAAATAACACTTCCTTATTCATTTTCCCCACACCCTTCATCATTTTTATAGACCTCTAGCATATCCCCCCGTAGTCTCTTTTCCAAGTGAAACAGTCCCAGTCCTTTTGGTCTCTCCTCATGTGGAATCTGTATTCAAGGTGTGGGTGTAACGACACATGATCAACAACGATGATTCCGCCCCATTAATCTTTCTCTTGTTTATATGCAAGCCAATTTAAACCCTCACGTAACATCTAGCCCAGGGGTAGGCAACCTATGGTACGCGTGCCAAAGACGGCACGCGAGCTGATTGTCAGTGGCACCCACACTGCCTGGGTCCTGGCCACCGGTCCGGGGGCCTCTGCGTTTTAATTTAATTTTAAATGAAGCTTCTTAAACGTTTTAAAAACCTTATTTCCTTTACATACAACAATAGTTTAGTTTAGTTATATATTAAAGACCTATAGAACAAGACCTTCTAAAAACGTTAAAATGTATGACTGGCACGAGAAACCTTAAATTAGAGTGACTAAATGGAGAGCTGGCCCACCACTTCTGAAAGGTTGCCGACCCCTGGTCTAGCCACATGGCAGATGTAAATTTGCTTCCAGCCATTCTGTTTCCAGTGTCAGCTTGTGGAAAAGGCTTAGATCTTGGGGTACTGGTTAAGGAGGTTAGTAAGGCACAGATCCAGTGCCCAAGACAGAATCTGGACTCTGTCTAGAGGGGAGAGGTGTTGACCTTGCTAGAGTAAACTCAGTTTCCAAGATCCAAGGACTTCTTCGAGGTGGAAGAGACCACCTGCTGCATTAGCCATGATGGCAGGATTGATTTAATTTCCCTTCCCTCCCTCCCTCCCCCCACCCTTATCATAGAATCATAGAATATCAGGGTTGGAAGGGACCCCAGAAGGTCATCTAGTCCAACCCCCTGCTCGAAGCAGCCACGGCTCCTGGCCCTGCCCCCCAGCCCTGCCCAAGGCTGGGGCTCTGCTCCCGGCCCCAGACCTGTCCCCAGCTGCGGCCCCAGCCTCAGCCCCCTTACCTCTGTCAGCATCCTCCGCCCCCCACCCCAGAGCCCCAGATCCCGGGTGGGGCTTCACTCCCAGTCCCAGACGTGCCCCCAGACAGGGCTCTGCTTCCGGCCCCGGCCCCAGCCTCAGCCCCTGGCCGCGGCTCCATTCCTGGCCCCGGCCCCAGACCTGCCCCCAGCTGTGGCCCCACTCCCAGTCCCGGCTCCTGGGTGGGGTGCAACCTTGAAAAGTCTGTGGACCACTGCCTTAGCAGCTCATTGCCAGACTTAGAACTACAGAACTTAGGCTCCATTTTCCCTCCTGCAGCCCTCCTGGCTAGTACTCATATCTCCCTCAACTACTCTTCCTAACACCCCCCTGCCCCTTTACAACATGACAAACTTCTGCTTTGCTTTTCTTCAGGCTTGAGCATGCCCAGTGCATTTATCCCCATTGCTCTCCAACCGTTTCCATTCTATGGGGCACGCCTATAAGAGATGGATCCTCTCATGCGACCCACCTCCCATTATGGGACTTAGCAATACTCTCTTGGTTGCTGTCTGGGTCTCAAAACGTTTCATTCCATTCTATGGCGCGCTGGCAGAGGGGTCAGCGGGGTCCTTAGCCTTCTCCTTGCCTCATACGTCCTATTCTTCTGAGCTTTTATCATTTTTGTTGGTAAAATACCAGTCTCTTTTGAAGCTTCTTAGCAGACAACTCATAGATTCATAGATTCATAGATATTTAGGTCAGAAGGGACCATTATGATCATCTAGTCTGACCTCCTGCACAATGCAGGCCACAGAATTTCACCCACCACTCCTAAAAAAGACCTCACACCTATATCTGTGCTATTGAAGTCCTCAAATTGTAGTTTGAAGACTTCAAGGAGCAGAGAATCCTCCAGCAAGTGACCCGTGCCCCATGCTACAGAGGAAGGCGAAAAACCTCCAGGGCCTTCCAATCTGCCCTGGAGGAAAATTCCTTCCCGACCCCAAATATGGCGATCAGCTAAACCCTGAGCATATGGGCAAGATTCATCAGCCAGATACTACAGAAAACTCCCGGGCCAGATTCTCATCGCATTTACACCAGCGTGAATTAGGAGTTGTTCCAGTGGAGTTAAACCGGTGTAAGTGAGAGCAAAGTCTGGCTAACTCCGTTAATTCCTTCCCCTGTTACACAATTTTCCACAGCTAAGGACTCCATGAAATCCACTAGGGACTTAACTGGAGATATTGATTTTACATAGTAGGCCCCCAGATACTACGGTGACGGGCAGCAGGATAAAATCCGAAGATAAATGGGTAGATTTCTCAAAGAAATTAGTCTTCAGAGTGGATTGAAAACTGGATTCCAGCAGCCACACAGGAAGGGCAAGCCCTGGCTAGGACATGTGACTAACTGTGTGACTTCTTCACACTTAGGGCGATATTGGACCCGTCGGCCCCACAGGACCACAGGGAAACAAAGGAAAACAAGGAGTTAAAGGAGAGAAGGTAAAGGCTGTGCTTGTGGCACTGGAAAGTTTCCGTTCCTTTGTTGGTTCAAGTTGTACATTGTGGGTCTCCACGAAGAAGGCCACAATGTGGATTGAGCTTCTCATTAAGCCACACTGGTGTGCACGGTCCATGCATGGTAGCCCCTGATGTTTGCAGTGGCACACTGAGGCCAAAGGCTTTGAGACAGATATGTTGTAAGGCACGAGGGTGACAATGAGGCCCTGAGGCCCAGCAATACAGGTCTCCTCTCGCTTCCTATCTCTCTGCGCTGGAAATGCACCAGGTGGGAGAGGCCTCCTTTCCGTCTGGCCCTAAACGCAGAGGCTTGTCTGTTGAGTTGGAAGCTGTCTGGGGGTAGGACAATGTCTCCCTTTGTGTCTTGTGCAGCACAAAGCACACTGTGTGCAGTCAGCCCCTGGTAATTACAGTATGAACTGGAAGTAGGTCAGTATCTCTGAACCCCGCGTGGATGGGCTCAAGAGGGCGGGAAGAGAAATGGCTGAAGCAATGGCTACGCTGCATGACTTGTTACTGAAGCAGGGTGACACCAGGAGCAGGGGCAGGCAACCTCCAGCTGGTGCTCAGGGAGGGGAATTCTCAAGGGCTGTAGTAGGTTGAGAGCAGAAGGGTGATGCTAACGCAGAGTCGGACGGGCAGCTGGCGTGACGATGGTGAAACAAGAGTGAGGCACTCGTTCCGTTCACTGATCAGAATTCTAGCAGCAGCGTTTGCCCCCAGATGTGACTTGTTCAATGTGGATACTAGCCCAAAAGAGCTAAGGGCCTTTCCATGAGAACTGCCTCCTCCTGAAAACCTCCATGCTGGCTGCCGAGACCCGGTCTGGATTCCTGCATGTTGCTGAATGCTGCTGATGCCCAGTGGGAGAGACAGTCTCATTTCAGTCTTCCTAGGGATGCAGGAAAAGGAAGGAGGGCAAAATAATCACTACGTTTTATTGCAAGCAGCACGGTGAATTTGATGAATTTGTGTTCATTGATCTCCTCCCAGGGAAGTCCAGGTTTTGGCATTCCAGGGCAATCGGGATTGAAGGGGGACATGGGCGAAAGGGTGAGTGGGGGCCATGTGATGAATGGGAACTGAGAGGGGAAAGGACGGAAAACAAGAGATGCTGAGCTCGATTCTGCTCCATTACCTCTGGGCAGCTGCACTGAATTCAATGTGACGTCAGCGGGGACTGAGAGCGAAATCTGGCCTCACCCCGTATGGCCTGTCATTAGCAAATTAATCCAGTAGCTTCTGATACAAAAAAGATGCACCTTAAATGGTCTACAGAGCCCGCAGGGCAGCTCACCCCAGGGTGTGGGACTGCAGAGCAAAGGTGATGGGGTTGTAGCCTGGGTGAACTCCCCCTGTAGTGCAGATCCAGGGTCCCTTGGGGCACCACCTGAATATTACTTGATCAGGTCCCTGCCATTGCAGGTACCTCGGGCATGCTGCACCCCAGTCCCTCCTGTTCTCTGCCTGTGGCTCACCACCGTTTAGTGTCCTGAGGGCTGTGGCGCTGTTGGGCTGGGTGTGGGGATGGCTGAGTGGTGGCCTGTCATACACAGGAGGTCAGACTACACGATCTGGTCAGGTCCCTTCTGGCCTTAAACTCTAGGACTCTGGCTATTATGAAACACAGCAACGTGGACAATCAAAGCCCTTGCTATTAAAAAAACGTGCTTTCTCCCCCCTCTCCACATGACAGCATATTAGTCCAGCTGCTAACAGAACGCAAGCAAAGAGCAGGTAGCTGCCCAGAGTGGCGCCTTGAAGAGGTGCAAAAGGCAGCTTAGAACAGCTTCTAAAAGTTCAGCCAAGTGAAGATGCCACTTTGGCTCACCAGGCAGAACTGCTGCTTAGAGACCCTAAGTGTCCTACTTGGAGTTGGCCACTGCAATTCAAAGACATACACACGCATTGTGTCCCAAGCTGCAGAGCAGCCATTTTAGAGCCTGGCCACCAACTGGCAGACTTGGGCACACTTAGGCCAAGGTTTTGAATTGTGACTGTCATTTCAGGGAGCTCAAATTGCGACACTTTCCAGGGGCCTTAATTTCAGAGAGCGGGTGCTTAGTGCTTTCCAACACACCCTTTAATGTGTCTCGGGGGGGTACCCAAAATCACTAGCCAGGTCTAAAAAAGTGGGCCACCGTGCCTGCATGCCCAGGGTGTCTTGGGAATTACTTGCGTGAGTTGTATCTGCTGCTGATAGTGTTTTGCTAGGGTTATGAGATCAGAACTCAGTGACGTCTTCGGGTATTGTTCTTGCCCACTGACTTACAGTCTCATTTCTCCGCAGGGGAATGTAGGTTTATCCGGCAAACCTGGCCCAAAGGTGAGTAAGCACAGACCGCAGAGTGTGCAACGCAAAATCACAACTGTTGCTTGTATCGCCCAAATGGACTTTGGTCAGTTGGGTTTTGCAACATAAAAAGCGATGCCGCTAAAGTGGGATTAGAGTGGACGTTCATGGGGCGGGGAAGCTGTAATGATTAAAGAGGCTTCAAGGCAAGTTGTGGCTCTGCTGGAATCTCCATTCAGCAGTGCTGGGGCCTTGCACACTGCAAGACGACAGGCTAAAACTGCCTCTTTGTACTCTCCCCTTGCTTAACTCTAACTCCCCAGTAGGAAGGTGTCCAGGCCATTTCTGGGTGTGCAGAAACCTAGAGAGACCACGATCCCAATGTAACCCACTTTCCACCCCTTCTGGAGACATAGAGGGACAGGTTGAAATATCTTCTAAAGGTAGCTTCAAAAATACCTCTCAGTGTCTCTTTGCCAAGTGCCAGACCGGTGGACAAGGGCATGGAAAACAGCCTAGATGCAGATTCACAAAGATACTCAGGCAGCTGGCCTTCCCCACCACAGTGCCTCTGTCAATCTGGGTCCTCGGGCAGAAGATCTGCTTAACGATGATATTTCTCTCACGGTGTTCCCTAGACTTTGTTGAAGGGGAATTTTGTTTTGGGAGACTGGTCCTTCACCAAACATAGCACATAGTGTGGGCTGCTTTGGGATGGGTGCACTTCGGGGCTAGGGGAAGGGTGCCCCTACATGATTGGGAGATGTAGGCCAGAGTGGAAGTGCAAAGGTGAGGCCAAGAGGTTTTAGCTCAATGTGGTGGAGAAGTGGGGGAGCCAGTGGAGAGAGGAGAAGGGTGTTTGGGTGAGGAAGGATGTTGTTAGTGCTGTGGAGAGTTGTTATGGCCGCTCAGTCTTGGAGCTCCGATGTTAGCTGCACTGGCTGGGAATGCAGCGTGCTGATTCAGCAGCGTTACTCGATGTTACTCATAAAGAACGGCCACAGGCTCGGTTCGGCGGTGAAGGTGCTGGGCCAGCATGGTACCAGCACCCCGGCTCCGTGGTTACAGGTACATTCAAACATGTATGCCCGTGACAATGGGACCAGCTCAATCAGGACACCAGGGTCCTATCACCTCGGCTAGCACAAAGATGCTCCTTTTCTGACTTCTCTTTTTATACAGTGATACAAACAAGGTACGTATTACTCTCCAGATGTTGTTAGCTAGCACCTTTATCCTTGTACCTGCTAGTTAGAACAAAATATCCTCATCCATTATCCTGTCATTCCCTCCTTATCTTATGAGGGGTCGATGTGTTCTTGTACTATCCCTTAAGAGTGTGTTTACATAGTTACTTGAGAGATCTGTGTGGTTTTGTACCATCCTTTCCAGACAGGAACGTGCTAACGTCGTTAGCTGACACCTGGTGCATTGCTGTTGTGCTGAAGCCCGGCCTACTCCGGATCACAGCCTTTGGTTCATACTGTTACTCTTGCATAGGCCTCCAGCATGGCCTACAAAGGGGACATGGGGGGCAATGATACGAATGAATATAGAATGCCTCTGTTACAAACCCTACGCAGGTGAGATGTTTAGATGCCAAACAGTGTGAGCTGTTTTGCATCCCTAAACACAGCTGCCATGCAGAGAGAAAGAGACACCCACATCACACAGCAGCCTAGACCACCAGCGGTACAAAATGCAGTAGAAGAAAACAACAGTTGTGTTCGCTGTTTATTTCCAGGGGGAAATGGGTCCAAGGGGAGAGAAAGGTGAACCAGGAATACCTGGGAAACCAGGAGAGACCGGACTAAGAGGTAAAGATGTAAGTAGAAACTAATGGCCCAGTAAGACCGGTCATGTCGGTACAACTTGCTGAACTGCACCATTTTCTTAAACACAAAAGGAAAAGGAAGCTTCCAAATTAAAAATGGCTCCTTGCCACCATCTGACAAGGGTGGAGTGGTTTATGTGGAAGGAACTGGTGGGTGTCAGTTTTGTTTTGGGCATGGGAAACGGGAACCTTTAATAATTAGGTGAAATGTCTCAGTCTGTGACCCGTTACACTACGTGAAATTCAGGTACAATCCTGGACTAATAAGCAACTCAAGCAAAATACAGCTCTGCTCTGTCCCAGCTGGTGAGAAGATGCACCCTTCAGCAATGTGGCTGTGTCCTGGGCATTCTAGGGTACATATCTGGGCAGAGCTCTGCCAGTCAGAGTGCACTGGCTCTTTAACTTCAGCTAAAGTGGGACAAATGTGTTGCACCATGGCCTTTGTGTTGCAACATCTTGACATCGCATCATCACATCATGACGACATATCATCAACTCGTGACAACTTTACACTGCACCATGACATCTTGGTGTGATGATAATGCACCAGCTCTCAAGGACATTTTAGGGCATGCTAGTATATTTTGCAAGACGTGAGATTGCTCCGTTAGAACTGGGACAGGCAGCCAGGCCAACGTTCCCTCTAATTTTTTCCATCCATGTGCGGAATAAATTTTGTAATGTGCATCGAGGATGTGGATGTGCGCCACCAGTAGAAACAAAAAAACCTAGATATAATATATATTTTTAAAAAGTCACCATAGGGATAATTACCCAGCCAGGACAGGTTAGGCATTTTAGAACTCACGACTCAAAGAATTAAGCTTAAGTGTAAGAGAAATAAAAATTATTAAATGCACAGACCTGTCAAAAGACTAAAATAACAGCACTTTGAAAGAATAAAATTACAGAGAATATATGTGCATTGCAGGAAGTACCAAGAAGTAACAACAACAATAATACAATAATGTGTTGGGAGGTGAGTGTGAAAGATACAGAGACTGTGTGTGTGTGAGAGAGAGAGAGAGAGACAGAGACTGTGTGTGTGACACACAGACTCTGTGTGTGTGTGTGTGACACGGAGACAGCATGTGTGCTGGCTGCTGGGGAAGTTTCTGAGAGGCGCTGTGCACTGTCCCTTTAAGGCACTCACTGAAAGCTCTCCTGAGCCCTGTCTCCCCTCCCCCGCTCTGCGGAGATGGGGTACATGGGCAGTGGGGAGCGGGAGAGAGAGAGAGTGAATGTGTGTGTGTGTGAGAGAGAGAGAGACAGAGATGGTGTGAGCTGGCTGCTGGGGAAGTCTCAGAGACCATTTAAGAGACCACTTTAAGAAAGGCACTCAGTCACCCGGAAGGCTGGTTCAGATCTCAGACTGCAGCAGCTCTCTCCTGCTCTCGAGTTCTGAGCCAGGCTGGCCCCTCTTCCCTGCTCTGTGGAGATGGGGTACAGGGGACACCCTGACACCCTGCCCAACCGCGCAGCTTAGAGGGAACACAGGCAGCCACCCAAGAGAGTTTCATTACAGGCCTCGGATAAGACTCTTTACTAATGACAGCCAATGGCCGTGCTCCTTTAGTTCAACGAGTTTGCACATCCGAGAGTCTTTCCATCATTGGAGTTACTATCACAATGTCCTGTGGCAGAGTAGAGCCCAAGTGTCCCTTGTATGTACTGATCCATGAAGAAAAGGATTAAAGGGAAGAGCCCTGATCCTCATTTCCGGTTACACTAGAGTAATGTCACTGACTTCAGAGGAGTTACTCCTGGTTTACACTGGCAACAGTAAGATCAGAGCCAAGCCAGGCACTTTAATTCAATTGGGCAATTCAGAATAACAAAACTGGTCACGAACTGAACTTTAACCTGACACTTCGTGTTATGTTCTAGGAACAACCAGGGCAGAAAGGGAACCTGGGGACCAAGGTAGCATAATGGGAATTCTGTGCTTTCCCATAGCCATGGAGATGATTGAGCTCTCTCTGCTGTAGTCTGTACTAGAATGCGGAACCTCCTGATAAATATGAATGTGAAGCTGTTCCGATGTGACTCCCACGTCGTCCGAAAGGACCCTCTTCTTTTCCCATTTTGGGGGCTTCGATTCAGATGAGAGGTGTGGAGGTCAGGTTTGCATTTGGTTCAGCCTGGCTCAACCAACCCAAGTTATTGAAATGTCCCCCAAACTGTCTCCAACTCTGGGTAGGTTTTCCTTCTGGGTTTGATTTCACCTGCCAGAGTTAGAGACTGCAACCGACCTGTCAAACGGGACTTCAGAACCTTTTTCCTTCTGGGAAGGTTCTTCAAGTTCTGGGGGGTGGGACTGACCCCGGGGGCGGTCACCCGCTTGTTAAGGCTGTGGAGGTGGAAAGCAGGAGACTTTCCCAAAATCCCATTGGGGACTGGTGGAGAATTGTCAACCTCCCCCCACCTCTACTAGCATTATTGCAACTCTGACATCTCCCTGCAACATCTGACCCTATTTACTCCAGCTCCAGGCACCCTCTGAAAAGTCACCCCCATTTACTGCACCTCTGACAACCCACCCCATCTTTATCATTGCATGCTCGTCTGGTGGCTGCTGGGGAAAGAGACTGGCCTCATTCAAAGCCACTGGCCACACAAGTGGGCTTGACTCTCTCTCCATTTGAACTAGCTTCTGCAGGCATAAGTGCTGCACAATGAATGTCCCAAGTGCTGGGGAAGCCTGACACACCCATTTACCTGAGGCTGCTAAGCAGGCTTTAAAAAAAATTGTCCTTCTTTCCTTTAGGGAGAAGCAGGCGCCCCAGGAGAGCCAGGAGAGAGAGGAATCTGGGTAATGATTCATTCCAGGGTGCAGAATGGGATCTTTCAGTGCTTCAGTGGCATCCTTCAGGCACTATGTTTCCATGTCCAAGCAGTTATAGAAGGGAATTAGTGAGGGAAAAAGAGATCTGTGCAGTGAGTTTGGTGGTTCCCAGCCCAGGGCTTTCTCCTAGGGCTTTCAATCCAGCACATGTCAGCAGCATTGGAATTCACATGCACAAAGAGTCCCCTCCCAAATGAAAACCACAGAGAGTTCAGGCGGGTGCCTAGGGTGAAGTCTTCTGCACTTCCTGTGCTGCTGGTCAGGTTCTGGAATGCCCATTGGGCTGTGTGTGCGAAGATCAATCTCTTGTTTCACTCATGATTGTTTCTTTGAATCATTTTGCAGGGACCTTTCGGGCTTCCGGGACATCGTGGAGAACAGGGGATCAAAGGCGAGATGGGAAAACCAGGACAGGATGTAAGTCAGTCATCGAAGGTGTGGTGGAAGGAGCGGGAGCTTGGGAGACAATACTGTAGCTGGCAAAAGAGAGGCCCGTAATTCTGCTGCTTGCTCAAAGGCTGCAAGCTCCCTCAAAGGCTGCAAGCTCCCTCCCTCTGTGTGGTGTAGCATGGCAGGCTCGGCGTTGAAGGGCTGCTCCCCAGCAGGAAGGGATAGAACCAGTTTGAATAACTGGTCTGACTGGGTGGACACACAAGACATAAGGCAGGATTCTGCCATGGGCACCCCTGGTGTGCACACTGCTCGAGTGTGTGAAGTCTCCTCTGCCCACCTCTGAGGAAGAGTCACTTGCGTTTTCAGCCTGTTCGATGCTGAGGCTTAGTTTGCATTGAGCTGGCCTGAGGCGGGGGGGGAAAGCTGCTTTGACTTTGTCCCACCCAAGGCCAGTTCTCACGTTGCCTCTCTCTCCTCCTCCCAGGGAGTCGCCGGAGAGAAGGGAGACAAGGGTGAAGCTGTAGGTTTGCACGTTCTCCTTTTTAACCTTGCATGAGAGAGGGTCCAGCTCTGGGTCTGACATGCTGACTTTCACCACTTGCCTTTTTGGGGGATGGGGGGTGTTGTGTCTCTGCAGGGGAACCCTGGGCCGCCCGGGTCACCTGGAAGCATTGTGAGTAATACTCCTTTTCCGGAGGTGCTCATTGGTGGGAGGGAAGGGGAACTGGGGCGGAGGGGGTACGCTGTCCTGGCAACGGGTGGGGGGGCTCCTATTCCTTGGCAGGCAGCTGTGCTGTGAGTCTGCAACAGCACTGAGGTTACTAATGGGTAGTGGCCTGTACCTAATGCCTGCCATGAGAGGCCAGTCGCCATAGTGGAGACCACCGTCCCGCTGTTGCAGTGAATACATCACAGCAATTCATTCAGCACATGTGTGCGTATAACAACAGTCCTTCCGGACCTGATTCAAGAAAACATATGAGTACATGCTTAATGCCATACCTATTCCAGAAAGCACATGGCTAACTTTAAGTACATGCTTTAGTTCCACTGAAGTCAATGAGATTTAAACACATGCTTGACTTCAATGGTTTAAGCATGTACTTAAAGTTAATCAGGTGCTTTAACTAAATCAGTACCTGTGGGGATATGCCATGGAGGCTCTTGGCTATCTGACAAGGCCTTTGGTTGCCCCAGCCTTATCATCCTTGCCGTTCTCCCATTCGCTTACTGCTCATGCACCTCTTAGGCCTGGTCTACACTGGGGGCGGAGGAGGGAAGGATCGAGCTAAGTTACACAACTTCAGCTACGTGAATAACGTAGTTGAAGTCGACATACTTAGACCTACTCACCGCAGTGTCTTCACTGTGGTGAGTTGACAGCTGATGCTCCCCCGTAGACTCCCCCTGCGCCTCTTGCCCTGGTGGAGTACCGGAGTTGACGGGAGAGCGCTCGGGGGGGGGTGTGTGTGTCAATTTATCGCATCTAGACTAGACGCGATAAATCGATCCCTGCTGGATCGATCGCTGCCCGCCGATCTGGCGGGTAGTATAGACATACCCTTAGGAGGAGTATAGACATACCGGGGCAGGCAGCGATCGATCCAACGGGAGTCGATTTCTTGCATCTAGTCTAGACGCGATAAATCGACCCCCAAGTGCTCTCCCGTTGACTCCGGTACTCCACTGGAGTGAGAAGCGCCGGTGGAGTCGACGGGGGAGCGTCAGCCATTGACTCACTGCAGTGAAGACACCGCGGTGAATAAATCTAAGTTATTCACGTTGCTGAAGTTGTGTAACTTAGATCGATTCCCCCCCCCCCCCCCCGAGTGTAGACCAGGCCTTAGTGAAGTACTGTCCTCCGAAATTGTAATGCCACTGGGGATGGGGGTGGGGAGCACAGTACGGTCTACGCTGCCTAGTAGGTTCGCAATTCCCAGCTCCTGTTGGAAGGGCAAGAGGCTCGACTCCTGTGGCTCTCTCGCCCTGGTCTGCCTTTGCTAGCACAATGACCACCGCACCCAGTGATCCAAGTATATCGTCTTCCGATTCAGAGGGGAAGGAGCTCGTTCTAAACGGTTCAGTCATGTGACTATTTATTCAGTGCAAACAACTAAACTATATCTAAACAAGGGCAAAAGTTGAGTCAACAGCAAAGAGGGGCCCAAACAAAATCCTAAATCAGAACATCCCTGAGCTCTGGGGAAGTTTGGATATTGGATTTGCTGTAGGCCCCAATCTCTGTAATGGGTCAGACTAAACACTTCAAGCTTTGTGGAAGTGCAGCTGCAGACCCAAACTTCACAGCTGGCTCATATCTCTACAGCTCATTGTATGAAGATGCTCTCTAGCCCCCGATCCAAAGACCCAGAAGGTTTGAATCCAAATATTGCAGCTCAGATTAAGGGCTAATTTTTAGAGGAGGAAAGAAAGTGAGTTAATTGTTCCGTGTGCCAAGGGGGTGTATCAGAACCACAAGGAAGGTAGGCAGAGATGATGTTGCTCATTGGAGATTTGTTCCTAATTGGGACCAACAACACTTCGTGACCTGTCTTTCCTCCATCTGGTGTAGGTATCATCTCTGGATAACAGCATCACCAACAAAGGCAATAAGGTAAAGTGTCTCCCTTGCCGGAGAAGCAATGGCGCGTTGAGATGACTGTCCCCTAAGACTGGTTGTGTAGTTGTTTTGCATGGGAGTGTTTTACCCTCCAACAACAATAAAAAATTTTAAAAAGTTTTAAATAAGCTGTAAACAGTTGCAAAGGATTAAGTTAAAAATTAAGAAATTCTATGAAATAGAGATGATAGAATTGACCTCAAACTTTTCCAGATGTGAGGGGCACATAACCCTACGCTGCTGTGTAACAAAGGGCATAGCTACCCTGCAATCACACCCAGCTCGAGTAGACATACCCAAGGTAGCTGTAATGTAGCTAGCTCAGCTACTGGAGGAGGGAAGCTTCCTCAGCATGCACGTCAGTGCGAGCCGTACAAGCCCACCTGGAAGACTGGGTAATTATTCGCAGGACTAGCCCGCACTGCTGCACCTTCGCTCCTCTGGGACCTGAGCAATCACAGGTGCTGTGAGTGCAGTCTTGACTTATTCTGTGACTTCCTGACTTCCAGATCAAGTCTTCTCCACTCAGGTTGACTTTTGCAAGTCAAAATCCACAAAATTCAACTTGGGATCTGAAATGCTGAACTTGGAAAAGCAAACTGAGTTCTCCTGTTCACTTTGCCAGTAACAAAGGTGCTGCAAATGGAACGTAGTTGATCATGTTGTTGAGGATGCAAGAGGCAGAATGGACTCCAACCCTCTTTCCAGAGCTGTGTGGGTTCTGCAGGGCAGACAGGAATAAACACTCAAGCCCCGATTCAGCAAAACATTCATTGAAGTCAATGGGACTCAGGCAGGTACTTGGAATTAAGCATGTGCTTAAGGGCCAGATTTTTAAGGGTATTTAGGTGCCTAACTCCCATTGTCCTAAGTGCTTTGCCAAATGGGGATAGGATCATTTACATGCTTAAAGTTAAGCACATGCTTGAGCACTTTGCTGAATTGGGGCTAAGGCAACTGGCTTCTCATTAAAGGGGGACAAAAATGACTTGTTTGTTTTATGCCAGCTCTGGCAAACAATTCACTGCTTTGCATCTTTGTCTAGGGTAAGAGAGCCATATCCAGGTGTGTTCTGAGTAGCACCTTTCAAGGATTAGTGCAGTGCAGTCAGACAATTGATCACAGTAGGATGGCTGCAAGATGCATGGAAGGCCTGTAATAAAGATCAGCAGAGAGGGATTCCACCCATATGGGGTGTTTGGGTTAAAAAAAAATGGAAATTGAATACAGTACCTAAGAGCAGGGGAGCGCAGAGTTCAGGGAGAAGCACCCTTCAGAAGATGCCAATGTAGTGGCCGAGAGACGTGGAACACCATGCATTCTTTGCTTCATGCCATTTTTCGGTACCATTCCTCCGCTCAGAGAAACAAACAGCAAAGAATCCAGACTCTTTCATGCACCACCCACATCACCACATGCAGCATCCGATCTGACCTATGCGGGAGGAGAGTTTGGTTCAGGTGTTAACCAGAGCAGCCATTTTGCCAAGGAACGTCTCCCAACTGAGTGGAGATAAAATATGACTTGAAATCACAGGGTTTAGCAAAAATTGTGAATCGTCTTCATTTTCTGGCATCTTCACCCTCTGTGCAGCAGGGGACGGGGAGAGGCAACTTGCCCATCAAGGGGGTGGACCTGCCACAGCATCAGTTGCGTGCTAACATTTGCTGTGCATTTGCGGTAGTGGTTGTTTCCTTGCGGGCAAGGAAGGGGTGGTTCTGGAGGGACCCCGGGAGAACAAGCGTCTTAAGCAATAGTCCTGAGAGTTTGTTCCATTCCCACGGCTAATGGCAAAGCATTAAACCAAAGCTCTCCCCAGATACCTGCATTGCTTTATCAGTCATGTTGCAGTGCCAAAGAGAGAGCGCTAACCCATTCCTGCTGGGTTACAGGGAGATCCAGGGGATACAGGCCTGAAAGGAGAGAGAGGCCCTCCAGGTCCCAGGGTAAGTGTGGGAGTCTGGGGGTGAGTGTTTTTGTTGGGCGTGCAGGTGGACGGACAATTGGGTCAGATCTCTCATGTGCTTTGCCCCAAAAGCTTAGGGTTTAAACAGAGCTTTTGAGCTAAGCCGCTAAAGTCCTGGCCAGACCCGGGCCTGGATCATGCTAAGATTTCTGCACTGGCATAACTTCATGCAGATGAGGAGTCAGATAGAGACCAAAGGAGCTATTTGCATGCGTAAAGTTACCGACTGCCTAGGCCTTTGCAGAGGCATGGACTTTTATGGTGGATCTTTACTTTGCCACCTGACCATGGGTTCTGCTGCTTTTAGCATTTAACATACACATTCATCTGCTACCACAATACAATTCAGAAAGAATCATCATCATCCAACCTGATGACCCCCAAATATAAATACTGGGCCACTCCGCTGGAAATTTAATAGAACTGGATCTAACCCAATTTTGGCTAACCCTAGAGAGCCATTTCCTCGGTGTCCGGCTGACTCCAAGCTGCGCAAAACTCTTCATATACACACCCCATTTCTGCTGGACAGCTGTGATCAGCTGGGAAGGGGCAGCCCACTGTGCCTAGATTCTGTCAGCACCAGGCCATTTAGTGGGAACTCTTTCAGAGCCTGAATTATAACCAGCTTGGGACCAGCAATGTGGGTGGGGGGGCCTACGCTTTGGTCCTCAGGGATAGGGGCAGTGGCAGCATTCAGAAATTACTCCTTACTGTCATATTTTAGTTGTGGAGATAATGTCCCTTTGGAACATGGGAACCATGAGGTCAAACCTACCTTTATTTTGTATTTTAAGGGACTGGATGGTCTCCCAGGGCCTGCAGGCGGGACTCTGGTATGTTACTTTCCTAGCCTTGTTTTCTACATATAATCAACATTACTTAAATGATCTTTTTATAAACCATGGTTTTAGAATACTAATAAATAAATAGAGACTATCACATTCTGTACCATATTTATCCTTGTTGAAGCACGTCAACTAATCTAGTAAGTTTCAGGTTCTACTTCTTAACCATGGCTGTTACATTCTGGTGCATCCCTTCCTGAAACATTCAGTACTGATTTCGTGCCTTTTTCTCCCCCTTGCCAAGCTGGATAACATGTCAGAAAAGGGGACAAAAGGGGAAAAGGTAACATCTTCTAATGTCATAATTCTAGATTGTGAATTCTTGGGGGGAGGGACTGTGTTTTGTGTTTGTTTGTACTGTGCTAACACAGTGGGGGGCTCTGGGGGGGCTTGCCCATGACACTTCTGTAATACAGATCATCATCATCAAGGGAACCGTGCCCCTCTCTGCGGGAGAATTGTTTGCTCAAAATGGAAAAATGAATTATTTGTACATAGAAATGTGCCACTGATTGGCACAAAAATAGATTAACGCCCACCCATGGACAGAGCATACACACCGGCACTGTGCTGTGAGGTGTGTATTGCCATGAGTTCGGGATGTTCACCTTGCTGCCACGTCGCTGGACTAGGAGTGAGTCATGCAGGTCTTCCCAAAGAGAAACTGCAGCTAAAAAGCTTCAGAGCACACCACACCGTCAGGTACTTTATTGATGCTACATATTGCCGCAGTTGAGACCCTAAAGGGGAAAGAACTCTAGGTGCCATGCTCTAGGCAGTGCTTGGAAATTGTAGAGTCAAGACGATTGGAGACAGAGTCTAATTGCTGACGTGTGTGTGTGTGTGTGTAAGGGGATGGATCTGGAACACACGTGAGTTTAGCAGCCATTTTCTGTCAAGAGGATCACACTGGAAGCTCTTTAAAGAGCAGGAGGAATGGAGTAGGTGTACGCCAGGGCAAACCCGTCATGGCCTAGTGGGTTAAGCAAAAGGCCAGGGTCCAAGTGCTCCTCAATTCTTTCCCCACCTCTGCTAATGGCTGGTCTTAATTCTCTGCACTGATATAGCTCTTTGCAAACATTCAGAAGGTAAATATGCTGAGCCTCGGGGTGGGAATACGGGGGGGCCGACTGGTGAAGGGAATTGCCCAAGTCACATCATTACCCAGGTCCCATGACTCTCAAGCCAATACTTTCTTGGAGTGGTGTAACCATCTGGGTGGTCTCTGGAGCCTCTTGGATTATTTTCTCTCCTGTGGAAATGTGTTAAGTGGTGGAGGCCACCCCAGTCCATGGGTTGCTGGTGCCCTTCATTCCACCGGAATCTGTAGAGGCAGAAACCAGATTTCAGTGTAATGAAGCCCATCAGACATGGAATTCAACCCCTCACTTCAAGCCCCTTTCCCCCTTGGAGAGAATGTTGACCAAAAGCCCATGTGGGCTCTCAGCCCCGTGTCCAGACACTGTGCTGCCCTGCTGCCAATTCAGTGGCTGCAAGTTCAAGGCTCCTGTTGCAATGTTGACTCATCTGTCCTGCACACACGCCATATTTCCTAGGATTGTTTTTTCTAATTAAAACTTCAGCTTAATATATTAAAGGGGAGGCGGCATGGTCCCAGGATGAGACTTGGAGTGAAGAGATTTGGGTTCTAATCCTGGCTCTGACCCTTAGCGAGACTCAGTTTACCCCAAGGGTGAAATGTGAAGGATGATAGTTACCATCTCCACTTCCCATTGGTCTTGGGAGGCTTAGTCAATGGGTGTTTGGGATGATCCTGAGCTACCATAATGTTGCTGTTGGAGCTCTGACTTTCAAAATATCTGACTCCTGCAAATCTAACTGGGCAGCACTAACATTGCCTTGGCAAAGGTCCTAGCATTGAATAGGTTATGTCCTGCATCCCTTGGTTCTTTCACATCTGCGCAGGGGACACGACACACTTTCATTCTCTGGGGAGGAGCATCGATACTATCAGGCTATGTCTACACTATGAGTTGGGATGTGATTTCCCTGCCTGAAACTGGTGGAGGCAACCAGGCCTCCTCTGCCATTACCCGTGCTATGGCGGCGACACTGCTGTTTACACTTGCGCTAACTCGATGAGCACTAGTGCAAATACGTGTGCACGAGCAAGGAAATCACACCCCTCGCTTGTAGTGTTGACATAGCGTGAGTGGGTTGGATGTGGGCCTCATCTACCTGTCGCTCGTAAAATCCTCTGCTCTGAATTTGTCACATGTCCTGCACTTGCTCCATGTGCCAAACTGCCACCGATGTCATTGGAACACCAATTTCACACCTGGGAGAAACTGAGGCCCAGAGCGATGGAGGTGTGGCTCTGATCTGAAAAAAGTCTTCAGTGGGGGCCTTGTGGGTGCTTGGCTCCTGGGAAAATGTGGCCAGGTTTGAAACCGTTGGTCTATGACCTGAGTGTGGTCAGACAATGAATTAGTGACGGAATTAAAAAGAGAACCGAGTGCCTTTCTAGCTACAGCGAATCACTCAGGTGTTGTTCTAGATTTATACACAACAGCAAGAAAAGTCTGCAGAGCATCAATACAGCAGGTATCAGCCTTTTGTTATATATCACGGTAATCATGCTCACGCTAATAAAACGGGAAATAATGATAGTTTGACTTGCTTATGTACCAGTACAAATTTCTTGTGCTGTTGTGTTCATTTGGGTGGAATGGCTGGACCTAAAAGTATTTACATTGCTCAGTCACTGTCCAACCTTAAACAGCACTAAGGTTCGGCATTTGGTGTACAGAGACCTTAGCCTGCTTTGGACGATGGCAAACACGCCGTTAACAATCCTGTTCACCTTTGTGAAAGATTAAGAAAAGAAGGAAAAACTGGTAAAGCATTTGCAAAGTGAAGTATTGACTGAAGCTTTCATTTTAACAACCTCCCTTGTTCCCATTGCCTTTAGGAGGAGAGAGTTTTTAGAAGGAAAAACTCCCTTTTCCTACAGTCTCTCAGGTGGCATCAGAGCTGCTGATAATGGTCCTTTTGGGGAAAAGGGAGGGAGTCAGTTGAGAGAGGCTGGAGCTGCTGCTGCTGTTAAAGTCTGATCCTGTTTCATCCCAGGTGGCGGCTGGGATCCAGCTGTAGCCAGCAAAGGTGGCGATGTCATCTGGGTCCCTCTCTCTGGCTTGGCCTGGTCAGGACATCTCTCAGGATTAGGATGAAGAAGTTCCAGGGTCCCAGGAGATGGTGGGGGTGGGGGTCATGATGGTGAAGCTAGCACCAGTGGCCAATTCCCCGCCCACCCCGAGTCTCTTCTTTTAAGGACCCAAAAAGGGAGTGATGGGTGGAATAGCCCACCCCCTCTTTATTGGTTCATTAATTTCTGGTCCCACATTTACTGGTGTACCAGACATGCTCTTACCACAGCCTTTGAGTTATATCAGGCCTTTTTGTTTGGACAAATTCGTTCTGTCTCCCTTTCATCCCTTTTCCCATCAACATTTGTAGTTATACATTATTGTGACATCTGATGGACCTACTTACAGTGGAGCTCACCGTTTGGGTAATTTTGTAGGCCCAGTTATCCCAACATCACTCACGCACTGGATCACAGACTGAATTAGGCAAAGCGCAGTGTGGAACTGGCTGATCATCCAAGGGTTTCGCTGTCTGAGGTGTATGCTCCAGTGGACTGAACACCTGCAGATCGGCCCAATGTTCTGACATGAATCCAAGCTTCCTTCAAGTTGAAGGGTATTTGTGTCTGAGGCTCTGGTTCAGGCGGGGCCCAGCGAAAGGGGACTAGCTGCCAAGTTCATTGGAGGATTTCAAAGACCTTTACAAACATTAACTGGAGCCTCTCATCCCCACTGTGAGGTAGTTAAGTCATTGCCCCACTTTTACAGATCGGGGCATTGAAACTAAAGGCAGGTCGACCCTTCAAGCTGGGAGTGTGATTTCCATCTCAAGAAGACGTACCCGTGCCAGCATGCTAAAAACAGAGTGTAGCCATATGTCTCTCTGCACTAGGAATCACACCACCAGCTCGAAGTGTGGACATATTCAAAGTGACTTGCCATGGTCAGACAACAAGTCACTGGCAGAGGCAGGACTAGAACCCCAGAAACCTGACTGCCAAACCTCTGCTCTGGCCACTATTCAGTGCTCCTGTCACTGCATTTCTTTGGGCTAATGCTCTTGTTAACCAGCTGTTGTTTGTTTGTTTTGTTTTTAAAGGGAGATCCAGGTCCACCCGGCAAAGGAGTGGAGATCAAGGTAAATAAAAAAGTGGAAAATTATAATATTGATACACTGTCTCTCCATCCCTGTTTCTCTCACTGTGTCTCTCTGTCCCTGGGTCTCTGAGTCCCCCCCTCTCTCTTCCCCCAGGTGAGGGGATTCAGAGACAAAATCCTAAGAAAGCCCGTGTAGAACAAGACACTGCTGAGCTAGTCATAAATCTTACCCCATTGCTGTAGTAAAATGAAATTGTTTGGCTTTCCGGTAGGATCCAGGTTAGTGACATAAACCAGGATGGGCGCTGTGTGGGTCACTGCTGCAGCTCTGTAGAGAAATCCCTTGTGAAATTTAGTATAAACTAACAGGCAGCTATGAATGTGGATCCCTGCCCTACAGCTGAGCAGAATGGGGGTCACTGGTTAGGATCTGTTGGATTCTCAGGCATAGCAAAGGCTAGAAATGTTTTATTGCCCCTGTGGCTGACAGATTCCAACCTTTACTCTGGGGTGTTGATCTCACCCTCATCAGGTGTGCGTTGGTCAACTCTCAGCTAAGCAATTGTTGCATCACTTGGGGCTACCCTTGAGAGTCAGCTGGCAGCTTACATATGTGCAGAACATCTACCTTCTAGCTAAGGCAGACAGACAAGAGTGCATCACACCTGTGCTTCCATCTCCGGGCTGAACCAGTGAACAGTCAGGTGTAAATCGAAGGCTTGGCCATGGTCCGTGAAGCCCTAACTGCTCTGAAATGGTTACTGTATCTCAGAGATCACCTTCCTCCCACTGCAGAAGTTGCAAACAATGGGATGCTTAGGTTTTCAGCCTCCCGGGATTACAGCCCTGGGTCTGATGTAGGGCGTTCCCAATAGGGCTCTGGCATTTGCTCCCAACAGGGATCCATCAGGGCACAATGCAAGGCACATGTTTATACAGCACCTAGCACAATGGGGCGGCATTTTTGGTTGGCCTTTAGGCACCACCATAATAAAAATGATTAATTATCATTAATCTCCATTAAGGTTTTCACCTAACGCTGAGTACTGGATTGTCTCTACCTGTCGGTTTCTTTCCAATGCTGCCTATTACCATAGTATCTAAGAGTGGTCTCCTGGCCCAGCTGCCCCAAGGACACGATCTCCTCTCACACAGCATTTTCACGCAGGTGATAGGGAGGAGGAGTGTATGGTTCCTTACTTTGGGAAGTGGTGTGTCCTGTTAACCACATTATGTACCCAATCATTGTGGCCTGTTAATAAGAACCCAATGGGATATTTGCTGCTGAAAGAGCCGATCGGCCCACGCATGTAAAAACTCTGCACCTACCCTAGTCCCGTGATGCAAGGTCTGATGTTATGCCTGTCCAAGCCAACTGCAAAGCTTCCATGAGAGCAGAATCCGGCCATCAGTATCTAGGGGCTTATCACTGCTCATCTGTGGAAGTTATACTTTGAGTTATTCCCTTGGTGGTAAATTGTATAGTCAATTGCTTGACCGCACTTTGGTTTGTTATGAAAAATACTCAAGAGACTAAATAACCAATATCCATCCGGTTTATTGCTAAAAGACACAAATTGTGTAGTAAAGGGAAAAGGTTCAACATGATACAAGCTTCTGGGAAGCCGTCTCGTGCAGCGTGGTTGAATTCAGCTTACACAGAAGGCTCGTTTCCAGAGTGACACATTTCAGCTAGGAGCATTTCACAAGTTCCAAACCTCTTTGCATATCACGAGAATTCAGCAGTTCATAGCAGTTTCTTAACTTGTTGTTCTGTACCTTCCTTATCCTGGAGGCTAGTTTTCCAGGTACTGGTACGGGACAGGACCTCCCCAGCTTGTACCAGGGCAGAACATTAACGTGCTTGCCTTTGACAAGTTTTCTATTTTCTATGCCAACACTGACTTCATCTTTGCAAAGTGTTGTGGGATAATTGACAGGGGTGAACAGAATTCAGTGAACATAACTTCCCAACGCATTTTCTTTTGTTCTTTCGTTCGTTCTTTCTTTCTAAATGTATATTATATCCATGCTCATCATATCTATTAATGTGGTGTATGCTACGCCCAATATATGTTCATTGGCTAACACCCTTCGTTCCTAATTCAGGATCTGGAGAGACTTTTTGAAGCATATGGGATCAAGGTATGTGAATATTTTACTTTCCTTCTGAATGTTTGGCCCACTGCTGTTAGATGTAATTGCTTCCTGAGTTGAGATTGTTACCATTAAACTTAGACAAGCCCTAACAAGCCTTCATCGCATCCCTCTGGCTTCTGTAGTGTTCTGGAGAGAGGGTCGGCTCTTCTGTTTCCAACACTGAAGTTAATGTGTAGGTGGGGTTATTTCAGTTCCTGGGGCTAGCTATCGATAACATTCAGATTCATATATGGCAGCTTTACAGTGCAAGTATTATTGGGGAAGGAGGGTCTTGTGGTTAAGGTTACAGGCCTGCAACTCATAAAATCTAGGTTCAGTTGCTGGCTCTGCTAAGAGATTCCTTGGGTGAGTCATTTCATCTCCCTGGGTCTCAATTTCCCATCTGCAAACTAGGGATAATACATCTTTTGCCTGTTTCGAGTGTAAGCTCTTCAGGGCAGAGTCTGTCTCTCACTGTGTGTACCTAGCCTAGCACAGTGGGACTCCAATCTTAATTGGGCCCCAGGTTGTAATACAAATAACAATGAACTAATGTTGAGTGATGTAGAGTCACTGGTCCAGAGAATCCAACTATCCCCTGCAGAGCAGGCTAACAGACTCTGGGTGGTCCACATGGGGTGCTGTGTATAACCTGGGATAGGACACAGTCTGGACCGCACGTGCAGGTCTCCAGCTCCAAGAGCCAGCAGACGTCTCCCTTTGCTCTCAGCCTCCAGTCCCCTCCAGCCTTGGCCATCTGGCTCAGGAAGCTCAGCTGTCCAGCTTGGCAGCTTTTCCAGAGACCTGTTTCTCCTCCAGTCTCCTGCCTGTGGCAGCTCTACCTCACCAGGTCGCTCCCAGCAGGGTCCCTCTCCCTCCTCTCCCAGGGGCTCTTCCTGCTTCTGGCCTGTCTCCCGATCACCAGGGACCGCCCCATGGCTGCTCTTCCTAGGGCGGCCATATTTCCCTATGCTGAATACGAGACACCTGGTAAAATTACTCACATTCAAGCGAGTTCAATGGCAATCAATTGTACAGATGTTCAAATTAACATCAAGGTGACTGAGCCTCTGTTAAAAAGAAATACCGCGTAGTTGGGATTCTTTTTATTTATCTTCTTATCTTTAAGGCTTTAGGGTTCACACAGGAAGGGGTGACACACACACACACTCCTGCACGCTTCTCTCACACGGGGTGTGTGTGTGTGACTGACTGACCCGACCCTCCCTGCCCGGCACTCTCCGCCCTCCATGCCTGGCTGGGCCCCCAGGATGGACCCACCTCTCCTGGTACCTGGCACCGCATCTTCCTGAGGCAACACATGGGGGGCATGCAAGGCCAAATGCCCCTCTCCTGTCCCCAGATTTCTGCCAGGGTTCACACCAGAATGTGGCCAGCAGCAGCCTTTCGGCATGGGATGGGATGGGAGGGAAGGGACGGGAGCTGCTTCCAGCTGCAGGGGAGGAGGAGACAGGGGAAGGGATGACCTGGCCTGTGTCTTTGCAGAGCTCATTTCTCCCCCTTCCCCACCTCTCCTATGTGGCTGGAAGCAGCTTGTCCCTTCCTGTCCGCACAGTGTCAAAAGGCAGCTGTTGTCCACCAACATAACCCAGCTGCCTCTGCTTTTCTCAGTTATCTTGGGGAGCAGCGGGGGACAGGGAAAGAGGTGGTCATTGTTTGATCATTGATTGTTGATGTGCGGCTGCAGTTGGGGCTGCTGAAGGAACTGACTGATCTTCTCCTGAGGGAAGGGTTTGAAGCGCTGATCCAGCGGCGGGCCAGCTCCGGGAAAAGCAAGCCAGCCAAGAAAAAGGAGGGATTTACACAAGCTACGGACTATGCTGTGAGTATTCATCCCCCTGAACTTCTGCAGGATCAGAGAGAAGAAGGGGAGGAGAGCTGGGAAGAGATGGAAGCACCGAGAAATGGCTAGTTCAGGGCTCCAGAGAAAGTCGTTGGCAGAGCCGGGAACAGAGCCCGTTTTCATTGACACCATGTCCAGTGGTTTCAATGTCAAGATCTTCTTTCCCTTCCCCTCCTTTTTGGTGTTATCTTTGCATGGAAGAGTAGGACTGCTGGTAGCAATGGTAGCTGGGAGCTGCAGGAGGACAGTTTATTGTCATGCAGATTATGATGATTTGTAGTAGCTAATACTGTTATGCCATTATATTATGTTGGAAGGTATTAATGCCTGCCATCAAGTGGATCTTTGATCTTGTTAAAGTGTACGGGTGAGCTAACCACCCTTCAGGCTAAATGAAAGGAACAAGTAAGCTACTTTATGGAGTGAGATAATTGGAGACAATAGAAGCTATCGCCCAAGGCAGTCAGACACATGGTGAAACCTGAGCAGGGCTAAGCCATGTGGGCTGAGGGGGTTCCCTGGGACTGGTTGCAAATCCAGGGACTAGAGGATTGCTTGGCAAGCTGTTTGTGTAGGTTAGACATAGAAAGCCAGCAGAAAATGAGAGAAGCTGTCATGGGCAAAGCCCTCACAGGGACCAGAGACAGAGATCCTGTTGGCAAAGGACTGGCTGGAAAGGCAGGATTGGAAACTGTGAGCAAGGACACTGCCTGCTGTTGTTTGTTTCCACTGTGTTCAGGGAAGCAGGACTTTCTCTACATTCTTTGTAAATAAACAGGATCACTCCAAAGAACATATCTGGCTCGCATAATCAATTTCTACCCCTAACAGAAACAACCCAGCAAGGCCCTGAATGCTGGCTGATTGCTTGGGCCAAAGGGAGAACAACGTTTTAACCTAGTCACAGGGCTTTTCGCCTTGAAGGATTCCAGAGTGCTTTGGGCAGCCACTGACTGCAAATGGCCTGGAACCAAAACACCAGACCCAAACATCCTGGAAACGTGCGGTGTTTGAAATCTGAACCCAGGTCCAGATGGCCCTTCTCTTGACAAGCGAATGCAAAGCCTGGAGGTGAAAACCCCCAGGGGTGTCTGAGATTGTTGTGCAGATTTTGGGTATGTCTACACAGCAAGTGACAGCAGGTCTCAGAGCCCCGGTCTACAGACTCCAGCTCGTAAGGCTTGCACTACCAGTGCTAAGAATAGCTACGTAGGTATTCAGGCTTGGGCTGGATCTTGGGCTCTGAAGCCTAGGGCGGGGGATGGGCTTCAGAGCTGGAGCTGCAATGTTTACACCGCTGTTTTTAGTGCTGGAGCCTGAGTCTGGGGCTTGCTGCCGCGGACTGTGTAGACGGACCCTTTGTGACCCCATCCCTACTGCACCCATGCGGCCCCAATGAAATGCAGCCACCTCTGGGGAGGGAGAGTAGCAATCAGCCGGCGCACAGCTATGGTAAGAGGGGCAAATTTGTCCAGTGGTGCTGGAGCTAATCTCTACTATCCTCGAGAGTGGCAGGTGCTCACCACACAGAGTGGACAGGCTTCATCTGCAAGACCTTCAAACAGCTGGTCTCATAGAACTCAATTAAATCTACCTGGAAAGGATCAAGGTCTCCTTGGACCCACTGGGAGTCCATGCTCAGATCGCTCAACTGGGTCTAACTACTTTTTTTGGCATTTACAGGCTTCGCTGAAGTATGATTTTTCTAGCAACCCTCTTACCAGTATAGAAGTGACTGAAGAAGACCTGAGTATGGATGTCGGGCCTCAGCTTACAGTTCCAGAAGCTGTAGGACATCCTACTAAGGTAACAATAAGTTGAGGCAGTCTGGTAGGATTCATTCTTTACATTTGGGGTTAATGGGTAGCTCCTAGGTTACTTAGCCATTACTAGGCTGTCTTCTCTAGGCTATATTCATGTTCTTGCACCAAGCCCATCACCATGGTAATCCGAACAGCTTCCAAAAGATAAAGTCAGCGGTTAGCATCTGTTTCTCCATTTGAATAATATTTTCAAAAGAGCCCGGCTTTTTTCCCTCTGAAGTCAATGGTACAAATCTACTTGACTTCACTGTAGCACTGGTAAATATCACCCTTTGGTGTTGCCATTTCCCAATTTCCTGCATCCCTAGTGGGGCTTTTCTAATTTTCTGTGGATGAAAGGCCAGCGGCAACTCGCTATCCGCGTACCTCCCCGCACCCGTGAACAGCTCAGTGGCAGGAAGTGATGCTTCTAACTGTTGCTATTTGAAACCCAGATACCAGTGGCTTTATCGAGGAGGATTTTCACAGGAATGCAATATCTAAGGAACACTCCTCCTGGTGCATGATGTGCTTGCTTTTAGACAATGGTGGGCCCCAAACCAAAATGGAGTCACATGAGCTAACTTTTCCTTAACAATCTTCATTTGGTGTTGGTTGTTTCATAAAATCACTGGCAGAAGGGTGGTCCATTGGTTACAGTGCTAGCTGGAGACTTAGGTTCAATTCCTGCTCTGCTACAGACTTCTGGTATGGCCTTTGCCAAGTCACTTTGGACCAGATTTTTAAAAGTATTTAGGCATTGCTGTGCTCAGTGTCTAACTAATTTAGAAACCTAAATCTCATTGAAAGTCAATGGGACTTAGGCTTCTAAGTCAGTTAGGCATTGCAGTGTTGGGCAAAGCAACATCTAAATACGTTTAAAAATCTGGGCCTTACCCTCCCTTTGTTTCAGTTCCTCATCTGTAAATCGGGGATAATAGCATTTCCCAGCACTGCTGGGGTAAGATAAATGCATGAAAGATTGTGAGGTACTCAGATATCACGTTGGTATCAGAGCTCGATAGCATTAAAGTGATCACAGCATGGGATTATTAGCACTTCTGTAGCACACCAACATCAAAGCGCTTCACAAGGTGGATGAGTAGCATTATCCCCATCTCACTGAACAGGGAAACGTCTGTTCAGAAAACTGAAGTGACTCACACAATATCACACAACAGAACTAAGGTGGGAATAGAATCCCGGTCTCCCGAGGCCTAGTTCCAGGCCCGTGGACCCATGTGAATGCAGCTCTTTGTAAGACGTCGGTTATCAGGAAGCCTCTCGTCATGTTAGATGTGGACGAAGAGTGGTGAGTTCCGCTCACACTCAGATATTTATTACCGCTGTGCCTCTTCAGCCCCCTTTCCCTGTTTTGTTAGGATGTAACAGGCCAGAAGAAACCTCTGGTTGATGGGACAACAGCCATCAGTCTTGGTGACTACACCGAAGTGGAAGTAATGGTAAACCAGACGCGCTCATGTCAGAGACAGCAGGAGGCTAAGAAACGGAAAGGCAGCCCTAGACCTCTGAATGCAACCCGGCTACAAACTAGCCAAGAAGAGCCCACTACAGGGCAACAACATACTGCTGAAAATACTTCTCTTGAGTGCCAGGAGGTGGATGGGTCAGTAATAAGGGAGAATGAAGAGGTAACATTTAAAATCCCCTTGCCTGCTTAGCATATATTATATTTGGTTTATATTCCCAAGCTAGACCTGTTTGCTGTTGAGCGTCTCACACACCAGGTCAGACCCAACAAAGGTGTTTCTGTGGAATTTATAAACAGAGACGTTCCCTGCCTCCAGTATCTTCCAATTAACCCCAAATGAGACCAAAATGTCCCCACAGGCTCTCAGAATATTGCTTCTGATGCTCATTGAGGTGCCCACCTCAAAAAGCCCCATTGTAAAGCAAAAGGATTGGTCAAGCAACCAAAGGAAATGGGCTGACTTGTCCATACCTTTCTGAAGACACCAACCACACAGCTTGCTTCCTTCTAAGGGCCTCATGTGTGGAGAGGGTGACATTTATATAATTTTCTTATTTCCCAGAATGCCATGCCCCAAGCCAGGACTAAAACATGGCAGCCAAGAGGGACTACATTTGCTAGCCGTCCTGCCGTCTTGGATCTCAGAGTATCCCTGACCCTGACTACTCCCTTTCTCTGTCTGCCAGGGGAGTTCCAGACCACCCTACTTATGAGACTCCCAGCCCTGGGATCAGCTGCATGAGCCTTGTCATAAACTTCAGACTGTTTCCCCACAATTAATTCCTTCCCCTCAGCGCCTTTGCCTCAAGACCCAGGGGAATTTTTAAGTGGCAAACATGGGACAATGTAATGCTGGCCCAAGAGCACTCCCTTGGAAGTCTCAAAGGGCCTACTTAGTCCATTGCACCCAGTGAGGACTGTGTAGCCTACAGGAGAGCCGTCACCCACCACCACAGAGAGATTCCGGTCATGGTCTGTGCTGGGATTTTTAAAATTAAATTAGATTTGCAGAGGTGCAGCCCTAGACACGGACATTCTCCTTTTATCTTCAGCACAAGCAAACATGCCCTGCTCCAAATATTGTCCCAATCCTGGCCAAGAGGGATCGGCCCTGAGTGGTCTAGCGCTGAGAGGGCAGTTCAGTCTCTGCCCACTCCTCTCTTGGCCTCCATTGAGAGTGGGTGCTAGCTGCCATGTGGATACAGGACTGGTTTTGAGATTAACAGAAACCCTGCCTGGCTGATGGAGCCCGCAGATCAGATGGTGAACTGCCGAGTTTATAGGGTCCCAAGAAATCTCTTTGGTTTTTGTGCTTAAATTCAGCCCTTTGCAGACATCTGTTTGCTGGGAATTGAGCTTACCTTGTGTGACCGGGGTCCCAGTGGGGGCCAGCTGAGGTTACTCAATTAGGGTGAACTGCAAAGAATGGGGCAGACAGACCCCAAAGCTGGTGGATATTCCAGTACTTAGATTTACCAAGCCAGCATAAAACAGCTTCTTTATTACCTTACTGGTTGCCCAAAACCCAACAACACAGTTCCCTTAAAGCAACCCAGCCTCAGGCCTCCATCCAGGTACTTAAGTCAAATATGATGAAGATTTCTGAAAGCCATATTTCATCATATTAAGAAAAGGTTCTACCAATCCCACAGGATCGGACACGTTACCTCCCAGGTTAATGAATATTCCAGATCTTACCCAAAGACACGCTACAGCCAATTCTTATTAACTAAACTAAAATTTATTAAAAAAGAAAAGAGAGAGCGAGTATGGTTAAAAGGTCAATATACAGACAGACATAAGTTCAGTTCTTAAGATTCAGATTCATAGCAGAGATGGTGAGCTTTGTAGTTGCAAAAAGTTCTTTCAGAAATAGTTCATAGGTTATAGTCCAATGTCCAATATCATTGCAGGATGTTCCAGCTTAGGACTGGAATCTCAGTCCTTATGGCTTAAGGACTCCCAGCCTGTATGAAGCCTCAAGTAGATCTGAGATGAACAGGATCAGGACCCAAGGGTCTTTTTATACAGTGTCCTAGCATCCACTTGACCACGCAGTCCTGGGTAAACAATAGGCTTTTGTTGTAACCTTTTGCTTTCTAAACACCACCAGTAATTAGTTACCCAAATTAACAGAGGGCAATTTATCCATTAGGCAGTCTATCACAAACTTCAAAGAGACATATAGACAATGACATTACTTCACCCAAGATCCATCTAAATGTTAATATTCCCATTTGAACTCTGAATTAATAGGTATAGTGACAGGAATTATCTGTTTACATGGCTAGCTTCTAAGATACACACAATTAGTGTCAAGTATCAGAGGAATGGCTGTGTTAGTCTGTATCCACAAAAACAACGAGGAGTCCGGTGGCACCTTAAAGACTAACAAATTTATTTGGGCAAAAGCTTTCCTGGGTAAAAACTCACTTCAGATGCATGGAGTGAAAATTACAGATATAAGCATAAATATATCGGCACATGAAGAGAAGGGAGTTACCTTACAAGTGGAGAACCAGTGATGACACTTCTAACAATCAGTAGCGCAGCTGGGGGGGAGCGGGGCAGCGACCGCTCCCCCACCGAGCAGAACTGGTGCCTGTTTAATTCTTTGGCGCCTTTTACATTTTTACTCACCCGGCGGCGCTCCGGGTCTTCAGCAGCACTTCGGCGTCGGGCCTTCACTCGCTCCAGTCTTCGGTGGCATTGCGGTGGCCGGGGGGGGGCCTTCAGTGCTGAAGACCGGAGCGAGTGAAGGACCCGACGCCGAAGTGCTGCTGAAGACCCAGAGCGCCGCTGGGTGAGTACCAGGGGGTGGCGCCTCTTTTTATCTCCGCTCCCCCTGTTTTTTCCACCTGGCTACGCCACTCCTAACAATACAGGTTTGCATTTCAAAGTTCTAGCCTATCTACCATGGATGGCCCCCGTTACCATTCACATACCTTTCTAACACGACTTTAAAGGTGGACTTTGGGTCATTCTGCCTGCAATAGGGTAGTGGCTCGGCCCTCACCTGGAGTGTGAATAGCACAAGTTTAAGTCCCTGATCTTCTTGCCTCCCCCACATCCCACCTGAATGCCCTAACCTGATGGCAATTCTGGTCTTTTGCTGCATCTCTGTGGCCAGAAAGTCCATCCTGCACCTGCAAAACCTTCCCCATGACATTTTTGTCAAAAACGATATCGTTCCCTGAGAAGTTTTGGTTTCAACGAATCGGCATTTTCTGACCAAAAAACATTTCTTCAAAAAATTCCCACCGAGCTTTAGCCATAACTAGCCTCCTGAGCTACTCAGACTGCCCACGGTCTGCTTTTAAATAATACTCTTGTTGACAGCAGTGTGTCCTGATTTACGACAGAGCGCTCAGGAGTCGGTCACCTTGGCTGTGCATCATTGTACGTATAGTGTTTAATTGATCGTCATATTGCTACTGAATATCTGCTAAAGGGAAAGTGTATGTGTGAGAGAGTAATAAGAGTTCTACCTCATGTCCTCTATGTGACATGGGAGAGACGTGGTGCCTTAAAGAGAAATAACCTGCCTTCTTCAGGCTCGGCAGAGCCCAGCTGGTCTTGCTCTGGGGTCGGAGCCTCCCGCACTGGGAAACATTTCTGCGGAGACGCCAGAGCCCTTGAAGAAGAGGAGGAAGGAGAAAGACGTGAGCAGAGTAAGCGCTTTGTGTGGAGATGTATAACAATGCCCATTCGCTGACTTTCAATTAATCTCTTCCCACACATGACCCTAAAATTGACACTAAGGGAAGCTGCACCCCAGGGGCTAGCGTTGATTGTTGGGGATCTACAAGAAAGTTTTGCTTAGGCTGGACATTAAGAAAAGCTTCCGAACTGTCAGGGCAGCTAAGCACTGGGACAAATTATCTAGGGAGGTTGTGGAATCTCCGATAATGGAGGTTTTTAAGACAAACACGTCAGGGATGGTCTAGATACTTCAACCTGCCTCAGCGCAGGGGACTGGACTAGAATCATAGAATCATAGGACTGGAAGGGACCTTGAGGGGTCATCTAGTCCAGTCCTCTGCACTCCTGGCGGGACTTAGTATTATCTAGACCATCCTTGACGGGTTTGTCTAACCTGCTCTTAAAAATGTCCCGTGATGGGGATTCCACAACCTCCCTAGGCAATTTATTCTAGTGCTTAACCACCCTGACAGTTAGGAATTTTTTCCTAATGTCCAACCTAAACCTCCCTTGCTGCAATTTAAGCCCAATGCTTCTTGTCCTATCCTCAGAGGTTAAGAAGAACAATTCTTCTCCCTCCTCCTTGTAACAATCTTTTATGTACTTGAAAACTTATCATGTCCCCTCTCAGTCTTCTCTTCTCCAGACTAAACAAACCCAATTTTTTCAATCTTCCCTCAGAGGTCATGTTTTCTAGACCTTTAATCATTTTTGTCGCTCTTCTCTGGGCTTTCTCCAATTTGTCCCCATCTTGCCTGGAATGTGATGCCCAGAATTGGACCCAATATTCCAGAAGACCTCTTGAGGTCCCTTCCAGTCCCATATGTCGATGATTTCTAAGATCCTGAGCCTGTCATATGCACTGGAAGTCACACTAAGGAGCTTTGCCTGGCTGAAGAAATCCCCTTGGCCCCGAGTCAAACACATGCCTTCTTTCCCATGAGTGAGGCCGTTGGCTGCTGGACAAATCTCCTCCCCGTAACACCCGGCTGGCAGCTGCAGCTCCGGTGTCTCCAGTTATCACAGCTGTGCCGCAGTCGTGTGGGCGGAGGCAGCCTCTCCCCTCGGGAGGCCCATGCCAGTCAGCCCTGCCTCCGTCAAAGGTGACACCTCAGCCTCCACCACAGACTCTGCCTCCAGTGAGGCTCCTAGATCTCTGGCATTTTGTGCTCCCGGTGAGATGCCCCACAGGCTGCATTGCCTTTAGCTTCTGAGAGGGGGGGGCCCCCTGGAGAGTGCACCGGGACTAATGTCCTCTCCAGGTGATAAGGTCGCAAATCATGATACCAAGGTCCCCCCGTTCCTGAAGAAACAGTCCCCGTTTCCTGGGCTAAAGGACTGTTTTGTCCACTGCTGCCATTCCCTTGTCTAACAGCAGCTGAGAATCTAACCAGCCCCCTGTAAGAAATGCAAACCCTGGTGTCAAATGATGGACACGCTCTCCATCAAAGGGGCAGATAGATTCTTCCCCATAACTTTTGGTCACTTTCCCTAACCTACCCGTGTGAGGTCTGCCTTGTTCGAATTGAGCCTCCGACGCTGACTCCCGTGCATGCCCCAATCTAGACCAAACGCTGGGCGTGTTGCTCAACCGCCCGGGAAGTAATGGAGGCAGATTGTCAAAAGAGCTCAGTGTCCCGTGTCCTGAACCTTCTTAAAGTCCATCCATAAGTGCTGCAACGGGAGCTGCTGGATCCTGAGCACTTTTGAAAGCCTGAGGTTTATGTAGGAGCCCAGATGGGAGCTGAGTTCTGCCCCACACGGTGGAAATGGAGCCCCTTAAAATCTGCCCCTGAGCGCTTTTCGAAAACCTTGGCCCTAGAGCTGGCCTCCATAGATGAGCTGTGGCGCCATCTTAGAATGGCTATGGCGGAGTTCAGGGCCAGATGATGAAACTGGTGTAGCTCCATTGGCTTCAATGGAGCTACGCTGATTTACACCAGCTGAGGATCTGGCCGTGTCTCTGACTGTCTTGGAGCTGCACAGCTCCGTCCTGTAGTTAAATTGGCAGCGCCATGTCCTGACTGATTGGAGGTCTAACCTGGAAATAATGCCTTTGTTTGAGCTGAGTGGCACTGCGCCTTTAAGAAAAGGCAATAACAATACTTAGGACCTCTACCGTGCTTTTCATCTTCAAAGCACTTGGCATGTATTGAAAAGCCACCCCTGATAGGGAAGCTGTATCCCTGTTTTACAGAAGATGAGGAACCGAGGCACAGGGAGGGTACGGAATTTGCCGAAGGTCACAGTAGAAGTCAATGTCAGAGCCTGGCTTAGGAACTCCTGAGGTCCTAGCTCCGCATTTTCTCAGCTTCAATCCATTGGACCAGGCTGCCTCTGACTTGCTGCCTTCATTCTCTGCCGTGCTCAGCCAGGCTCCATCCAGAGTCAGAATATCACTTCCCAGGAAATGGGTCCAGGGAGCTTCTGGCACCCCTGAAGAAAAGGCCCTAGGGAGCGAAGGAAGGAGAAAGGAACCAACAGAGTAAGCCCTCTGCACAGGCAGGGGGTTGGCACCCTATGCCGTGTCTGGAAAGCCGTGAGTCTCCCTTCTCCCACCTGAGCCTGGTTCTGGGGGCCCTCGGGCAGGGACTTCAGGGTAGGAGCAGGAGATTTGAGGCATTCACCCCTTCTTTGTTGGCATTTCACACCTTTGTATTTCTCTGCCCTTCTGCACATGCCTAAACTCCATCCCCTTCTCGGAGCCTGAAACAAGCCACTTTGGTGTGTGCGTAGCCCAATGCCTGCAAGCCACCTGACGATAATAAACCAGCATGTGCAGTCTTGTGCCCCGAGTGACCCTACACTGACAAACAGCTCAGCAGCTCTCCAGCAGTAGAACATGAGAACCAGTGGTCCCTCTAGCCCAGCATCCTGGCGTCCAAGAGTGGCCGAGGCCCTATGCCCCTGTGGGCTAGTGATGGGGCTAAGAGAAGCACAGTAAGGAAATCCACTGTCATTTTCAAGCATCCAGGTGTTTATTAGCGAGAGAAATATTGTTTTAGAAAATACTGGGAGATACGCTGGCCGGGCCCTTTGAACTGAGCTGAAAACCAGTGGTGTATCCTTACAAATGCCGCTGCAATGGGCCGTGGGTTCTGCGTAGTTCCCGGCAATGATACACATCAGGAAGAAATCCAACCCTGATTAGAACAGACCCGTTGAAGACCTGCTGCCACTCCCCTCGCTTCGTGGTCAGTCTAGATGACCTCCTGAGGTCCCTTCCAACCCTGATATTCTGTGATTCTGCATAAAGCCCTGCTCTGTCCTGAGATTTCAGAAGGAATTCAGATGCAAATCAGTATAACTGTGAGCTAGCGGTCAGGGACCACTAGAGGGCACCCAACACACACAGGCCTGGAACATATGTATTGTAGCTCTGGGAAAAGGTTCTCCAAATGATGGGAACGGGCAGGTTTTAAGAAATTACTAACTTGGAAAAGCCTCCAGTTCCAGATCTCTCCTGCCGGCATATTTGTCTCTATTTCACTTCCCTGATTTTCCTTCTCCCTTCTCCAAGGGATATTTGAATGAAAACAAAATTCTTGTAGCTCAGGAGCACAGTCCATGAGCCAGATGTTCCTACACTTCTAGGAGGGTTGGCCTGAGAGTTCAATCTGGCAAAGATCCAGCGTATTTTAGGAGCTTCTTGGTGCCTCTCCCTGGAGAGGAAAGTCTTGTGGTTAAAGGGCTACAGCAGGAACCAGTAGATCTAGGTCTATTCTGTGCTCTGTTACTGATGTCTTCCTGTGACCTTGGCACAGTTTTCACAAGTTGCTCCTATTTTGGGGTGCTTCAGTGGTAGGGTGCCCAACTGGAGAATTATCAGCGGTGCTGGGCACCCTTAGCTCCCATTCATTTCAATTGGCATTTTGGGTAGAAATCAGTCCCCAGGGGTCTCAGGTTTGGCACCCCAAAATTGAGGCTCCCCAAATCCTTGGTTACTTCTGAAAATGTAGACTTCAGTCCTGCAAGTTGTTCCATGTCAGCAGACCCATGGGGCTGCATGCGGAGGCCACCCACACGGAATAATTCATGGGCTCAAAGCCTTAGGCTGTAACCTTTCTGTGCCTCAATGTCCCCGTCTATAAAATGGGGGTGATAATACCTATTCATCTCCTTCACAGCGGGATTGTGAGGCTAAATGTATCGATATGTTTAGATACTGCACTGACGCGTGCCATGGCAGTGACTCTGAAAAGAATATAGGGGTGATAGAGAACAAGCCACTGATCCATGTGCGATGCTGTGGCTAAAAGGAGCTGCTATGAGCCATGGCTGTGTAAACAGGGAAGTAGCGAGTAGGGAAGTGATTTTTACCTCTGGGTAGGGCCGTGGTGAGACTAACACTGGAACGCTGCATCCAGTTCTAGGGTCCACAGTTTTAAAAGGCTATTAAAAATTACAGCGGGTGCAGAAAAGAGCCACAAAAATGATTTGAAGTCTGGAGAAAATGCTCTATGGTGAGCAGCTTAGAGTTCAGTCTGGTTAGCTTGTCAAAAAGGAGACTGAGAGGTGACTTGGTTACACTATTGTGTAAGGACTTTTGTGGGGAGAAAATCGCAGGCACTAAAAGGCTCTTTTCTCGAGCAGAGAAAGACAGAGCAAGGGCCAATGGCTGGAAGCTGCACCCAGACAAACCGGCCTAACTGGTGTCTACATTTGGCACAAAGGGATTAGCCACTCAAACAAATCGGGAAGGGGGAAAGCAGATTCAGGGGTGGTGGAAGCTTCCTAAAAGTGTATGGGGGGGCACCAACACCAATCTGCGGCCCCACCTGTGCTACCCCTCCCCCTGAGGCCCCCCTCCAACAATGCCCCTTCTCCCTGATGCCCTGCTCCCATGATGCTTCTTCCCCCAAGACCCCACCCCTCACTCGCTCATCTCCTACCTCCCCCCGCCCCCGTTGCTTGCCCTTATGGCCGCTAAAAAGTGGCAGGGCCGTGACTCCCTCCCTCCCCCCTGTACTAGCACCCCTGGGTGGATTCGTCATCTCTTGTTGCCTTCAGCTCAAAATCGGCCGCCCTTCTGGACGCTGGGCTTCAGCCAAACACAAGATATTCGTTAGTCAAACACAGGTTATTGGCGGGCATGCCAAACCTGCGGAAAAAATGCAGAAATTGGGCTTATTTTTGGCTTAATTGGCTTATGAGTTGCTTGTTGGCTAGTTTTTGGCTTGTAGCTTGATGCCTGATTGGCTTGCTGCTTGTTGCTTGTTGTAGCTTCTTGCTTCTTTTTTTTTGATCGGCTCCTGGAAAGCAGGGGCAAGGGGCAACCAGGGGCAACGCGGGGAGAGAGTCAGGGGTGCACTGCGGGCCCACCACAGTCCCAAACTGCAAGCCGGGGGGATCTAGTCACATGGAGTGTTGGGGTTCTTAGGGATTGGCTTGTTCTGGCCTTGTTTTGAAATGGGATTAGCTTGATTTTTGGCTTATTGTGAAAGTCGGGGTGCTTATTTACCATGTTAAAGTTGGCACCTGCGGTTACTGGACTCAGCTGGGTGAAATGTTGTGCCAGAGGCCAGGCGAGATGATCTAATGGTCCCTTCTGGCCTTCTGTGAATCCGTAGAAAAGCCTATACATTAAATCAGGATTCCTGGGTTGTAATCTTGTGTTCAGTTCCTATGGCAATAGTTATGGGCCCATCCCTGCCAACACTCACTCTGGAGTGTGATCTCACTGAAACCAAACCCAGAAAATTCTGCCTTCAGGTGAGGAACAGTGCAGGGAGCAGAGAAACAGCTAGACCAAAAATACCCTACTTTCATGCAAATGACCCTTGCATCATGGAGGCAGTGTTGTTTCTACAGATGGAACATTTCCGAGGAGCTCTCAGTAGGTCGACAATAGGCACTTCCATTCTGACAGCCAAACTAAACCCTCTGAAATGCCAAAGCTCATTCTAATCTCAGCTTCAGAGCAGTCTCCTGCTGTTGATTTAGATGTAAAACTCCCCTTGACTTCATTGCAAGTTCTGTGTGTGCAATGGTGGCAAGATACCAGCTTCCCGCTCCTCTTTACTTGCAGCGTGGCTCCGGTGTCTTTGGTTAAATAACTACATACCCACCAGGGGGAAATACAGCTAGAGATAAATATAGCCGGTTGTTCTCCCCATTAGCAGCAGCTCTAATCAGGAAGCATAACCATTAAAAGGTTCATGGGGCCCTTGACAGGTGTTGAATCGATAATAACCCTAGCAGTTGGCTCCAGAGGTCCAATTTCTTGGTGGTAGAAGAGTTTATTAAAAGTGGGCTGTGGAATCAAATGAACTTGGTCGGAGAGAAAAGCAAAGCCAACCCAAGTAGTTGTGTCATACATAAGAACGGTCGTACTGGGTCAGACCAAAGGTCCATCTAGCCCCGTATCCGGTCTTCCGACAGTGGCTAATGCCAGGTGCCCCAGAGGGAAAAAACAGAACAGGTAATCATCAAGTGAGCCATCCCCTGTCGCCCATTCCCAGCTTCTGGCAAACAGAGGCTAGGGACACCATCCCTGCCCATCCTGGCTAATAGCCATTGATGGACCTATCCTCTGTGAACTTATCTAGTTCTTTTTTGAACCCTGTTCTAGTCTTGGCCTTCACAACATCCTCTGGCGAGGAGTTCCACAGGTTGACTGTGCGTTGTGTGAAGAAATACTTCCTTTTGCTTGTTTTAAACCTGCTGTCCAGGATGGGTAGTAGAAGTTACTTTCCTCCATTTGAGTAATAACAGAAAGAGTACTGCCTGAGGCCTCCTGTCCAACCATCTTGGCCACTGCAAAGAATCCTATAGTGCCAACCCCCAGAGAGTACCCAGCCTGAATTGTGCTGTTTTCCTCTGCAGCCTGATCATTCCAGGGGAAACGATGGTTCTTCTGAAGGAGCTGATACAGTCCTCTCAGACATAAAGGTAACAGGCCGCATCTGCTCATCCTTGCTTAGCTCCTTCCACATCCCCCGCTCCACAGGAGGTAACAAGTTTCAGTTCTTGGTGAGCTCGGCCTTGCTCCTGGAAATTGCTCCACGCAGGTCATTGAAGTCAACATGGGCACGATGGCAAAGATGCACAGAGCAGCTTGCAGGCCTGGAGCCCTTGAGATGAAAGATTCCTGCTGTAGTCCCCATAGCTATTATTCTGATTCTTTATTTGTAGCATGTAGGAGCCCCAGTCATGGACCAAGACCCCACTGTGCTAGGTTCTGTAAACATGGGCAAATCACTTCACTGCTCTGGGCCTCAGTTTTCCCATCTGTAAAATGGGGATAAAGATACCTCTTTTATAAAGCACATTGAGATCTACTGATGAGAAGGGCTAAATAAGAGCTGGGTATTCATATACAATTATTAATATATTAAACAGACAGTCCCCACCCTGAAGTTTACAATCTAACCTAATCTATCAAGTCCCTTATCTTTTAAATTATGTCATTGTAGCAAGCACAATTAGTATCCATTGTAGTTAAACTGTATAGCTTCTGAGTGGTAGCCGTGTTAGTCTATATCATCAAAAACAATGAGGAGTCCTTGTGGCACCTTAGAGACTAACAAATGTATTTGGGCAAAAGCTTTTGTGGGTTAGAACCCACTTCATCGGATGCATGGAGTGCAAATACAGGAGCAGGTATAAATACATGAAAGGATGGGGGGTTGCTTTACCAAGTGTGAGGTCAGTCTAACGAGTTAATTAACAGCAGGATACCAAGGGAGGAAAAATAACTTTTGAAGTGGTAACAGAGTGGAACCATTTCAGACAGTTGACAAGAAGGTGTGACAGGTTTCAGAGGAACAGCCGTGTTAGTCTGTATTCGCAAAAAGAAAAGGAGTACTTGTGGCACCTTAGAGACTAACCAATTTATTTGAGCATGAGCTTTCGTGAGCTACAGCTCACAGTGAGCTGTAGCTCACGAAAGCTCATGCTCAAATAAATTGGTTAGTCTCTAAGGTGCCACAAGTACTCCTTTTCTTTTTAAGAAGGTGTGAGTAACAGTAGGGAGAAATTAGTATTGGGGAAATTAAGTTTAGGTTTTGTAATGACCCAACCACTCCCAGTCTGTACTCAGGCCTAATCTGATGGTATCCAGTTTGCAAATTAATTCCAGTTCTGCAGCTTCATGTTGGACTCTGTTTTTGAAGTTTTTTTGTTGAAGAATTGCCACTTTGAGGTCTGTTATTGAGTGACCAGAGAGATTGAAGTGTTCTCCTACTGGTTTTTGAATGTTATGATTCCTGATGTCAGATTTATGTCCATTTATTCTTTTGCGTAGAGATTGTCTGGTTTGGCCAATGTACATGGCAGAGGGGCGTTGCTGGCACATGATGGCATATATCACATTGGTAGATGTGCAGGTGAATGAGCCCCGATGGTGTGGCTGATGTGGTTAGGTCCTATAACTTAAAAAACTTCAACTTTGATGAAGTGGGTTCTAGCCCACGAAAACTTATGCCCAAATAAATTTGTTAGTCTCTAAGGTGCCACAAGGACTCCTCGTTGTATAGCTTCTGTTTATCACCCTCTTTTCACATCCTTGTAACTTTCCAAAATTTTCATTTTTGGGGCTGAAACTTTCCTCTCTTGGTTCATAGATTCATAGATATTTAGGTCAGAAGGGACCATTATGATCATCTAGTCTGACCTCCTGCACAATGCAGGCCACAGAATTTCACCCACCACTCCTAAAAAAGACCTCACACCTATATCTGTGCTATTGAAGTCCTCAAATTGTAGTTTGAAGACCTCAAGGAGCAGAGAATCCTCCAGCAAGTGACCCGTGCCCCATGCTACAGAGGAAGGCGAAAAACCTCCAGGGCCTTCCAATCTGCCCTGGAGGAAAATTCCTTCCCGACCCCAAATATGGCGATCAGCTAAACCCTGAGCATATGGGCAAGATTCATCAGCCAGATACTACAGAAAATTCTTTCCCGGGTAACTTGGATCTTACCCCATCTAAAAACCCATCACAGGCCATTGGGCCTATTTACCATGAATATTTAATTACCAAAACCATGTTATCCCATCATACCATCTCCTCCATAAACTTATCGAGTTTAATCTTAAAGCAAGATAGATCTTTTGCCCCCACTACTTCCCTCGGAAGGCTATTCCAAAACTTCACTCCTCTGATGGTTAGAAACCTTCGTCTAATTTCTAATCTAAATTTCCTAGTGGCCAGTTTATATCCATTTGTTCTTGTGTCCACATTGGTATTGAGTTTAAATAATTCCTCTCCCTCTCTGGTATTTATCCCTCTGATATATTTATAGAGAGCAATCATATCTCCCCTCAACCTTCTTTTAGTTAGGCTAAACAAGCCAAGCTCCCTGAGTCTCCTTTCATAAGACAAGTTTTCCATTCCTCGGATCATCCTAGTAGCCCTTCTCTGTACCTGTTCCAGTTTGAATTCATCCTTCTTAAACATGGGAGACCAGAACTGCACACAGTATTCCAGGTGAGGTCTCACCAGTGCCTTATATAACGGTACTAAAACCTCCTTATCCCTACTGGAAATACCTCTCCTGATGCATCCCAAGACGACATTAGCTTTTTTCACAGCCATATCACATTGGCAGCTCATAGTCAACCTATGATCAACCAATACTCCAAGGTCCTTTTCCTCCTCCGTTACTTCTAGTTGATGCGTCCCTAGCTTATAACTAAAATTCTTGTTATTAATCCCTAAATGCATGACCTTACACTTCTCACTATTAAATTTCATCCTATTACTATTACTCCAGTTTACAAGGTCATCCAGATCCTCCTGTAGGGTATCCCTGTCCTTCTCTAAATTAGCAATACCTCCCAGCTTTGTATCATCTGCAAACCTTCCAGGTAAAACCTTCCAGGTAGGAAAGTGGGTATTTTTTCCCCTAGAGCTTTTCAGCAAATTCCTTTGGGTTATCTGGAGTTTGACAAAGTGATGGGGGTTGGGAGAAGGAACCAAACCACTGCTTTAAAAAACATTCTTGCAGATATCATAAAATCCACCATCCTAAAGGGCTTGCTAATTACCGTTCAGTGTGGTGCTCCGGAAATGTCTGGGCCGAAGCTAGGGGATGAGCCTGCTACAGCTTTGGCTAATAGAGCTGGCTCTTTTAGCAGTACAGGTTCATGGTTTAGGATCCAGAGGTCACAGGTTCTGTACCTGCTGCTGAAGACCTACCTGGGGTCCAGGCAAGTGGTATGTCTGTTGCATGACTAGAAATGGGTAAGACCAATGGGGCTCATTGATGTGGGAAATTGCCACAATTGAGCTGCAGTGGTGGAGATGGACATGCAATTCTCTTACCACATAGCTTCTTCTTTCATAAACCCCTCTTATGACGGAACGACTGGTGCCAGGAAAACACTGCGAAACTCAAGCCACACAGGAAGTGTCCAATCCCTTTGGGTCTGGTGCTTGTTCACATGGACAACGTTCAAGTTTGTCTTGCACCAACAGGCTGGTCAGTCAGTTATTAGGTGCACGAGGACCCGTGACCATAATCTCTACCATTCACCAGTGGTTCCCCAGTCTCATCTTTCCCATTTCCAAGAACTCCCCCACTTCAACTTTCTGTGCTGTCCATCCGCAAGTGGCTCTGCCTTTTTGTCCCCTTCTGAGATGTGCAAGGATCATGAGCTGGTAATAAACCCAGAGGTACAAAAGAACCATAAAATATCAGGCTTGGAAGGGACCTAAGGAGGTCATTTAGTCTAACCCCCTGCTCAAAGCAGGACCAATCCCCAATTTTTGCCCCAGATCCCTAAATGGCCCCCTCAGGGACTGAACTCACAACCCTAAGTTTAGCAGGCCAATGCTCAAACCACTGAGCTATCCCTCCCCCCCCAGGTTAACTAATTAAATTAAAGCAAGAACTAGTGGGAAGCTGGGAGAAATACTATTATTTTGCTTTTTACTTCACTTCATTTTATTTTGGGGGGATGCGAAGAGCTAATGCATTGATTTGATCAGTTTGGTTCTCAGTGAATTATTCAGTTATTATTATTGTAACCCTTCTGCCCGTCAGAGTTGGCAGCAACAAGGGCCGGGTTCAGTACCTAGGGGTTCCATTCCAATAACACACTGCAAACCGGCTCGAGCCCCCACCCAGTGACCTGGGACCAATATATACCACCCCCGCTGGGCGCCTCCAAGAGGCAATACTTCCCCTCTCGCAAGCACATAGTCTGAGTGTAGCAAAAGTCTTTTAATAACAGAGAGAAACAATGTGGCATTATGTTGGGGAAACACCACCAACAGGATTCATAACACAACCCATGAGCAAAAAAAAACCCACCCCAGGCAAATTGGGGCATGCCCTTTTCCCTTTGGTTCTTGAGTCCAGCAACCCCAAATCACCCAAAGTCCCAAAAGTCCAATGCCCCAAAAGTCTCTGTCCCTGGTCAGGGCAGCCCCAGAGTTCGAAAGTTTATCTGCGGAGCTTTACCTCCCAACCTGGGTGGAAATGGGACGGCGGTAAGAGGCACCTTACGTGATCTGAAGCTAGCTGCCCCATAGCGGCGCTCCACTCTGCCAGCCGCCCCACAAACTCCTTCGCTCAGCTGCGCTCCGCTCCGCCAGCCGCCCCACGAACTCCTTCGCTCAGCTGCGCTCCGCTCCGCTCCGCCAGCCGCCCCACGAACTCCTTCACTCAGCTCCACGGCCCACAAGCAGCTCCTGCCATCCACACACTGCGCCGCGTCGAACTGCTTCACCAGCCATCCCGCAAACTGCTCCACAATATATCTTCAGGCTCCCCCACTACTTAACACAACACTCAGTGATTTCAGCTCTTAGGTGAATTCAGCTTATAATAGGGGAGCCCCAGTGCTGGTGCACTGTCAGCCCAAAGTGAGCTCAGCAGCCTATAACTAGACTTCTAATGAAATCAAAATTAGCTCTGATATTCCACAGTGGAGAGAGGAGGAAGTGCAATTAGCATGTAAGGCCCTCACCAAGGGGCCCATGCCACCAAGTATTAATACTTGTCCCCAGCCTCTCTCCATTCACACAGTTTTGGAACCCATGACCCTTGCCTAGCGAGTGCTACTTAGTTGATGGTGAATCCCTCCATCATAACAAAAGGCCACGTACAGTTCCAAGCACAGTTCCCATAATCAGGGTAATAACAATTTATTCTTCCTGCCCCAATAACAGAGACACTGGGGATCCTACAGCAGCCAAAGTGACCATTTGGGCAGCTATGGTCTCATTCTAGGCGTGGTGGGTGTGCCTATGCAAATGAGATCGGCCCCTGAAGTTCTTTTCCACAACTTGCCACACCTCACCACCAGATGTCAGGGTGGAGCTCATCCTGACACTGCTTACATTATTTATTTAGGCGTATTGCAGCGATGCTTAGGAGCCCAGTCATGGCCCATTGTGCTAGGCTCTGTACCAACACAGAACAAAACCAGAGGCCCTGCTCCAAAGGGTTTGCAATTTATTCAGGGTAAAATCCCCTCCTGTGAAGAGGGCTTGACTGGAACAAAGTGCTGTCCACTGTTCGTGTGTTGGCCATCTGCATGGGGTCAATTTCATCCACACTTCCTGTGACAAATCACTTTCAAAACATTGTAAATAGCCGACGGAAACCACTGTGGGGCTTGGTCCCAATATTTTGATGCTACCGTTCTTTTTCTCTGAGGCCTGATATTTCTATCACGATGGGTTAGATTCTGATTTCCTTCGTCATGTCGAGTAGCACCTTATTCCATGGAGAGTCTCATTAAAGTCAGTGGGTGATGTACATGCATCCCAGGTGAAAGTAACCGGTCTTATTTGCTTCATAACCTGCAGTTATGTCTGAGAGGAAGAACGAGCTTGTGGTTAAAACACACGGGTGGGAGTTTAAAAAATGGGGTCCTCGTCCACAGACAAAGACCTACGATCCACTGGGGTTGAGTTTATTTAATCGTGAATCACTCAATTCCTTTGTTTTCATGTTCTCGTGGTTCATGATGCGTGAGAGCGGCATGGGGAGTAATGTCTGGCAACGTCTAATTTCCTCACTTTCAAAATGCAGGAGCAGATAATTGGGTGCAATTAATATGTAGGAACTCCTACAAACATTGAGTGTTTACTGTTAGGGCAGGTGACCCTTAGCACAGTTCCTACCTTATACATCTCACACGTACTCTGCCAGAACATCCCAAAACACAAGCTTTGCAAGCATCTGTGAGTTGCAGATTAAGCCATTCCCATCTGGCCTTTCGTCTCTTGGTGCTGCCTTTGGCCATTAATGTTCCAGTGATTTCAGGGGAATATACCAGGTCCACTGAGCACCACATCAGGTGTGCTGTACCTAGACTCAGCTAGTGCACAGAGCATCACTGCAGTGGTGTGTTACCTAGACATGGTTGGTACATGTAATAGCCCAAAAGGTAGGTCTTCCTGGACGTACCTGGTATCCTCAGCAACACCACCGGTGAATTCTACATGGACGCACCTGGACAGTTCAGTGACACTCCGACAATTAACACTGGCAATTGCAACATGTGGGCTTTTTTGAAGTAGCAGTAAACCTATGGCACGGTGTGAAATTACATAATAATCCAATTTACGCATCTGGGTGCTTTAAGGGATGCTGTTTTCCTTCAAGCAGGAAAATGCAGATCCAGTTGACGGCCCGGAGTTAACAAGCCGTGTGAGAGTCAGAAGAACGGCTGAGCGACAGAGGCACATGGTAAAGTCCCCTGTTCCCGCCACCTCAGTCCGTTTTGCCTGAACGCAAAGCAATCAACACTGCTTGGAAGGAAGTGGTAATAACTCCTCGTTGTCCCTATACAGGCTCACTCACCTGGTCCCACTGGAGTTCAGAAGTCCCCGGCTGGATATGTGGTAAGCGATGGCTGAATATCTGGAGTGTTTGCAGAGATCGTGCGTATGAGATAGACACGGGGGATAACCGCCCTTGCTGCTTTCTCGCTCATTAACAATAGTAATACCCCTAGGGTGAGGGTGAAACGCTCCCTGTAAATAACGAACAAGCAGCAGCCAAGCCAGTGTCCTTTGGTGTGGCTAAGTGCTCCTCCCAAGAGAGATGGGGAAGGGAAGGGTATGATGCTTAAAGAACACAAGAGGAAAAGAGAAACCCACGTTAATCACTGATGGAACACAATGACCAGCTTTGGGGGGGGTTTGCGTGTGCAACAAATATATCTATAAACTGTATATACATCCCCCCCCCCAATTATACACAGTTGTTTTATTGTGGTTACGTCTGTCAGATTGGACATGTGAAACACTCTAACCAGTTCTTCAGCATTAGAGCAGGGCAAAAATCGGGAGCGGCAGAAGGTCCCTAAAAGTGGGGGGGCCACTGGTGCCCGAACTGTGCCCCCCCTGCTGCCCCTTCCCTCTGAGGCCCCACCCCCGTACCACTCCTTCTCCCAAGGCCCCGCGCCTACCCCACCCTTTTCCCCAAGCCCCTGCCCTCACACCGCCCCTTCCCTCGAGGCCCCACTCCACCTCTTCCCTGCCAAGACCTGGCCCGTGCTCGCTCCTCTCCACCCCCTACCCCATCGCTCCCTTATGGCTGATAAAAGGGGGGGGGGGCTTGGCCCCCTGCCGCCCTGTTCCAGCGCCCTGGCTGGAACTCTCACTATTTCTACATTTGGTTTCATCCCAGATTGGGACAAAGAGTTTGGATATCCAAATTTGTAGTGGAAAAAAATGTGTTATTTGGAAAATGTCAAAATGATTCACTTTGAGTTGGTTCAATGTTAGACTGCATCTTCTTATAGTGCCGCAGTGCCTCATGGGAGTTGTAGTTTGGATGCCACATGCCCTTATTCTCCTTTATTGGCTGGGCTGCCTGGCCAAACTACATCACCCATGATGGACCTCAGTCATGTGACTCTCACAATGCACCATGCACCTCAGTCAGAGGGAACCTGCGCTGTCGGAAAAATTTCTCTCTGATGATTTCTGACCTGCTCGCTTGCCAAAACATGGGCCCCAGTAGAATGCTTGATGAAAACTTTAAAGGGACAGGTCACATTTGGCCTGAAAAGTCAGTTTGGTAAAAACTTTTACAGAACTTAAGACTGATATAAATCATAGAGTCATAGAGTATCAGGGTTGGAAGGGACCTCAGGAGGTCATCTAGTCCAACCCCCTGCTCAAAGCAGGACCAATCTCCAATGTTCCCATGATTTTTTTTTTAAAAAAAACATCTTAGTGGAAATTGATTATTTTAAACAAGAAAGGTTTCCCCTACTATGGCCCTGGTTCTGCAGCTCGTCTGGTGGAGGGTCCTCTCAGACTGCATGAATAGGAGCACTATTTTTTGTTAAGGAGGAGCAAGATACTGTGATGAACCTATTGCCATCCCTATGAGGGCAGAGTTAAGATGACACAGTTGTGTGTGAAGGAGCATCTTAACTGGGCATTTCCTGCTTTATGTACGTTCCTTGTTGGGATTTTGTCTTGCAATGCCAACATTCTTTATGGGGAGAGGTGTGGAGACCTCAACTGAGCATTTACTACTTTTCTAACCATTGGGTTTGGGGCTCTGAAACCTTTTATTCCTCAAGTGCATGAGGAGCAGAAGCCACCTGAACTCCAGGTAAGCAGGCTTGTTGTGAGTCTATCCTAAAGTTTCACTTGTTTTCCTTTTCATTGCACTTGACCACACTGAAAAATCAGACAATGGGCTACATTCTGCTCTCGGTCCCCACAGCCTAATTTTGGAACAGCTCCAATGAAATCCTTTTTGTGTCATTTGCCCCTATGTTCAATTGGATAAGGCTGCTGCTAAGTGACCCCAGATAAGTGTTCACTGATTCCTGCTAAGATGTAACCTGTCCATTACATGCACCCAATTCACCACGGTCGGCATCGGGATGCAGTAAGAATGAATTGTTGCATTGATCGTGAGAGGTATAACGTGCCTCCATGTTCAAATAGTTCTTTTCCACGTCTTATGGATGAAATATCTCTGAGATACGAAATATTAGCATGCAATCATATGCTCTCCTCTGAAAACCTCCTCTTCTTTTTTATTGAATTCAAGACATATCCAGGACCTCAAGGCGCAAGGAGGATCAAGGTAATATATTTATTTTATAGAGCTGTTACTACAGCTCCGTGCGTGTTAGATGCAGCTGGTTCTTCGTCATTCTATCCATAATCTCCTGTTTGATTGTGGGGGGGCTCTATTTTCTTTTTGCAGAAGCAGGAGTCAGACACGGTGGATCCAGAACAGGTGCCGTTCCAAGGTCAAAAGGTCTGAGTTTTTCTTTAATGTTTTAACAAAACAAACAAACAAAAACCCCACCCCCACAGAATTGGAGCTCCGTTGTAAAGCTGAGTTGAAAAGCCTTTACTTAAAGACAAATTAAATCCTTTAAGATCCCAAATAATCATCAGCCTATTGGGCCTGACTCCCCATGGCCCTATGTCTTGTAAAGCCATTTACACTGGAGCAAAGTGGGGTGTCGGCTCTTTTTGCTATTTATTATTTGTATTTTGGTACCATCTAAAAGCCTCAGCTGAGATCAAGGGCCTCTTGTGCAAGGTGCTGTACATGCATATGAAGAGTTTCAAGTCTCAATACATCATACAGAGAAAAGTGGGAGAAAGGAGGTAGTATTATCCCCATTTTACAGATGGGCAGCTGAGGTGCAGGAAGTTCAAAGTGTATGGCTACACTGCACACTAAGCCCAGGCTTTGACTCAGGTTTGAGCCCAAGCCCTGCTTCCGTCCACACACAAATCAGTCTGACTTGGGTCAACCAGCACTCAGGACCTGGGTTCTGTGACTTGGCTCCAAGCCCTGTTATTTTGCACTGTGGATGCCGATCTGAGCCAGAAGATCTGTGTAGTGCAGTCTGGATGTGTCAGCATGGCTATGAGATCCAGGTGCAGCAGTAGTAAGCCACAAAGCAGTGGGGATGCCCAGGCATAGGCTTGGAAACACCAAGTGCACAAACTCAGCTCCCACAGACCCGGGTTTACAATGTAGGGTAGACATAACCTCGGCTGGCCCAGGGTCACTGTGGCAGTTGAGGGGATGCAGTGGTGCCTCATTTGTTAGTGTTGCTCTCCGTGTTTGCAGGAGAAACCCAAATGCAGATCCTAGCAGGTGAAAATCATCACTGGAGCTTAGCTCGCGATGATGCCATCACAAGGAGCACCAGCCCTCATGCAAATTACAGCCCTGCCTGGGGGAAACTCCCTCTGATTGGCTGCCTCCCCCACTTCCCTGCCCTCTGGGGAAGAGCAGCCAGTGAGGGCTGCTGCACGAAGCAGGCAGAGCTCTCGCGCTGCCCCTCAGGAGACGTAGCCCGGCCTATGGAAGAGGCCCCTAAACTACAACTCCCATGAGGCACTATGGCAACATTTCCAAATAGTTCCAGTTTTCAGCCAGTATTTTTCGGCCTCAAATTTCCACCAAATAATCAAAAATTTCCTTGGAAATTTCAGACGAGAAGGGATTTGCGGTTTTTTGGTTGAAATTTTCTTCGCGGGGGAAAATAAATCACATTTCACCCAGTTCTACCCTATAGGCCCCTCTCCCTGTGTTAGAATAACAGCCAATCTCCCTTGTTCCCACCCACACCACAACGAACGTACCTCTGCCCCCTCCATCATCTCTCTACTCTAACTCTGTGTATTTCCATTGTGCCCATCACTGTGGTATCTCGGCATCAACTTGACAGATTCAGGGCTCTGGTCAATCACTGAGGTTAGCACAAAGGAGTGAACAGCAGCTTTTTGGTTTATAGGGAGAAAAGGGATCTCCCGGAGCCAGAGGAGACAAAGGAGAAAAGGTACCTTTCGATTGTTTTGTGCGTTGAAGCAATTTTTGACACAGGGAGTGACTCCCTGGCTAGATGACCTGGCTATCCATTGCCAGCCGCCTACTAACTGAAGTCCTAGGTGGATCTGGAGTCCGGGAGATTTAAATGGGGCCCCAATTGCTACGAGAGTGGTCTGTGTCGGCACATATGTAATTCGTTAAAGATCAAGTGCCAATAGATAGTGCCCAAGAATACATCTGCCCTTTCTCTTGCAGACCTGAGTTCCCTACTGCCTTGGGCCTTCTGTTTGTGCAAAACGGGGGTGCAGTGCTACCAGCTCGGAATGGGGAGCGTCTCACAGCCTCTTTGCACTGGTGGAAAGGACGGTGGAAGGTGCAAGGCAGTGGGACGTGGGCCCAGTCGGCCCGGCTCAGCAGCAGACCTCAAGCAGGATGCCCTGAGGTTGTTGCTGTGCTGATCCAGGAGCTCGTAGCAATGCATTGTACTAGGGGATGTGGCCTTTTTTGTTTCACAGATTGCTCTAGACCAGGGGTGGGCAAACTTTTTGGCCCGAGGGCCACATCGAGGAATAGAAATTATATGGTGGGCCAAGAATGCTCACAAAATTGGGGTTGGGGTGTGGCAGGGGGTGCGGGCTCTGGGGTGGGGCTGGGGATGAGGAGTTTGGAGTGTAGGAGGGTGCTCTGGGCTGGGACTGAGGGATTCGGAGGGTGGGAGGAGGATCAGGGCTGGGGCAAGGGTGCGGGAAGGCGTGCAGGTTCCGGCTGGGGGTGCGGGCTCTGGGGTGGGGCTGGGGATGAGAGGTTTGGGGTGCAGGGGAGTGTTCCGGGCTGGGATTGAGGGGTTTGGAGAGTGGGAGGGGGATCAGGGCTGGGGCAGGGGGTTGGAGCATGGGGAGAGGCTCAGGGGGTGCAGGTTCTGAGTGGCGTTTACCTCAAGCAGCTCCCGGAAGCAGTGGTATGTCCCTTCTCTGGCTCCTACACGGAGGCGCGGCCAGGCGGCTCTGCACGCTGCCCCATCTGCAGGCACCGCTTCTGCAGCTCCCATTGGAGCGCTGGAGGGGGCCATTGGAGCACGTAGGCACCGGAGCAGGGCCATGCCAGCTTCTGGGAGCCGTGTGGTACGGCCCCTGACCCTGTGCCATGGCCAGAGCGCCGGAGAGGGGCTGAGCCACGTGGTGCAGCCCGCAGGCCGTCGTTTGCCCACCCCTGCTATAGAGAAATAAACAAGGTGGAAATATTCAAATGTTTCAGAATGTGAAGGAGAGGGGAACGTGCTTCTCAGTCAGGGCAGGGAAGCAGCACAAAGAGTCTTGCAGCAATCTCACTGCAGACCAGGAGAGACGATGGGCTGGTGTGAACCCAGGGTGAAGAGCGGGAGGTACATGGGATCATACAACAGTTCCCACCAACTGTCGGTGAAAGACCATGCTGGACAGGGCTTTTAAGCCACGTGTCCAGCATCTAGGGCCACTGAAGTGGATTGCACTGAGTCTATGCCATGCCATTTGTATCCAGTGAGTGGGCTGATGCATAAACCAGGATGGGAATGCCACGACTCGGCCAGCAATCATGAGATTGCTAAAAGTTTGGTGGCGCAATAAGGTCGCCAGTGAGCATAGACTGAACGTCTAGCTAGACCCCCTTAAGGAACTAGTTAGGGATCGACCTGGTTGGCATTCAATCCTCAGGGAGGCTGCATGCCTTTGGGATAATGATGATCGGAAAGCTGGCTGGGCCACCAGTTCTACATATTCTGCAGTAAGTGCAGTCGAAGGCATGTCGCTGTAAAAGTGTCTTGGGAGCGAGGAGGGAAGAAACTGCAAGAATCAGAATGGTTTGCTCGAGGGGTTGCATCATTAAATGGTCACACTGCAGAGCTGCCTGTGATGTGCATGCTCTGTAGTGAGGGAGATGAGGAAGGACTGAGCATCTGTAAGAGGTGATGTTGTCTTCTTGCCAGGGGAGATGGGGGAGCCGGGAGAGAACTTGAGCTGCAAAGTCTGGATCTGGATCCAGATCAGAAGTTTCTTATGGTCTGACTGCTGGGATCCAGCCTGTGGGTTTTGCCGATAGGAAAGATAAAAACTCAGGTCCAAATTCCCCCAGTGTTTGGGTCATTCAGACCCTCTTTAGTTCAGGCCTAGCTCTAGTACTGACCAGATCCACAGTGAATTTGGAAGAGCAGGCTGCTGGCCTAACGTTGTTTGTTCCTGGTGCTTAAGAGTTCCTTTGAAGCTGCTTCCTACAGACAAGAGCTCCTGGATTTTAACCCCCAAAGCAGTGATTCTGTCCCTAAAAACCACTCGTTCATATCTGCCTAGGACCTGCTGGTGATTCCAGGGGTAAGTCTGGAGGGAAGATCTATGGCTTATCTGTATACACTTAGGATCATGCAGCTAGTGCTCTCCGTCCCTTTTCCCCCACGACCATGCTTCCTGTGCCCTCGTGGTGAGTGGAAGCAGCGGTTTCTAGCCCATAGTTATGACCAGTCAAAGATTCTCTGCGCCCCTTGCAGATTACACAGAAATCTCTGACCTGGTTCCTGATCCCCTGCAGGGCATATTTCTCCCAGCCCTCTTCCCCAGCCATGATCACGGGCTCTGTAACTTTCTCTTCATTCCTAGGGCACTAAAGGAGACAGAGGAGAAAATGGTCAAAAGGTAAGAAGCGACTTTGGCACCATACTCAAGGACTCTCCTAGGATTAGGGTTAGGTTGCTGTTCTTACACCATTAGAATTCATGTGTGCTGTCCCTTCCTGGCTCTTCTCTGTACACAAAAGGGCTTTGTTCAGTAATGCCGCGTTTTTAGATCTAATCACTGTAGATGATCAGCTGCTGCCTGCCGCTGTCTCTTGTGTTTTCTCCAGCATTGAGCTGTTCAGCTTCTCTCTGTAGTTCTCTCCCTCCGGGAGTGGGCCATATAACTCTCCTCCCTCAATGGCGGATGAAGCAGCCTTAGATCCATCTATCTGTCAAGCATCTTGGGTGGGTTCTGTAGCTCCTGTCCCTGGAGTATTGACTTCAGCAGGAGTTGGATTGGGCCTGAAGTGAGCAGCACGTAGTGATGTGTCCAGTATGATTTTGACAGGCCCACGATGGAGGACGTGGTGTGTTTCTGATTGTTCTTGATCTCCTCCCCTTGTCTCTCTTTACAGGGAGAACCAGGAATTGGGTTCAGAGGCCCCGCTGGTCAGGCTGGGCCCCCTGGGCATAAGGTAAGCATATAGGATCTCACTTTGTCTGCACATCATCCAACATGCTCTCTCTTTGTGCCCCTTGCTGATAGCACAACTACCATGCAGGCAGGCACCAAGGGTCCGTGGGGCTCACTGGGGCTTGCAAAGATGCGCTACCGAAGCCAGTCGAGGCTCTGGAGGGCAAGACCACCCATGTGTTCCAAACGCACAGCTCCAGGGAGCTGTCTCCTGCACGGCACCGTTTCACACCAGACCTTTCCTTTGGGGTGGGCAGATGGAGGGTCATTTTACCATTGCCAGAGCGCGATGCTGAAGAATCGGGGCAAAGCCTATTAGCCAGCCTGCACTTGTGAGATTCCAGGACTGACATAAAGGGGGCACTGCAGGCATGTCAGGATTTGGGGGCATTGGTGGAGCCATTTTGTTTCTGGAATAATAGAGGTGAGCTCGCAGGTCAGCGTTAAGATGCTCTGGCAGAGCTGTGTGGAGCATCGGGGCTGCAGTGGCTGGGAGGGTGGGGTGCTGCTGCAGGGCAGAGGTGGGAGTGTGAGGTGTGTGGGAGCCGAGGACTGGGGCGGTGGGGGGTGTTGCAGGTCTCATGAGGGCAGCAGTGCACAGAGGTGCCTGTCAGCCCTGTGCCTGGCTCAAGCCAGTGTCATTAGGCCCTTCCTTGCACTCAGTGGACTCGCCAGTTAAATCTGGAAGGAGCAGTAGATGACAAGGGAGCTGAGAACCCCTTGCGAGTAGCCTGCTGGTCATGGCTACAATAAGCTGTGTTACTGGGGAGTCCACTGTTCGCGTTGTGACTACAGCCACACGATTGCTTTGCAACAGGGGGAGCCCGGGGCCCCGGGACCTCCGGGAGTGCAGGGCATCCAGGGTATTCGTGGCAACCCTGGCATTTCAGGATCGCTGGGAGAGAGAGGCGCCCCGGGTCCACCTGGCATGCCAGGGCAGAAGGTAGGTGACGTGTCCTGGGCACTAGAGAGCGAGTGTGGTGGTGGGGGCGAGAGAGGACTGCATTGTACCCACAATCGCAAGGCACAAGGGTGCGAACAGATGCTGAGGCTCTGTGAGAAGACGTGTGGTGGGAGGGACCTCACGTAACGTGGGACAACCAGTCCCAAGGGCCCCTACCGTTCCCCCATAGCCAGCTGAAATCGTGCCTGGGAGATTCAGGAGGCAGAGCTGTTCTCGGCACACGTCCTGCTGCCGGAGCACGAAGCCCTTCCTCCCCGGGAAACGGCTGTGTCACCCTGACACAGGCTGGATTCCAGGCTAACCAGACTCAGTGCTACAAGCCCAGCAGTTTCAGTGCGGTGAGCAAGCTGTCGTGTTGTGAGCGAACAACAGCGTGATGCACGGGGACAGTTTACCCTTGCCAGGCGCTGCTGGGATTGGGATGTTCCTTTGCTCGGCTGTTCCATGCGACACCGAGAGCAGTCCCCGGCGTTGAATCGTTAGGGCGCTTGGAAGCTGCTGTCTGTAATGTTAGACCGCGTCAGCCAGTCCAGCCCAGGAAAAACAAACAGTAGCCCCCTCCCGAGCAGTGCCTCCCTTGCATGATGCCCAATCACTGTTCCCACCTGCCCTCCAGCAGTGGTTCACTCTTTCCCCCTCTTCCCCATGTTTATTAACTCTCTGAGGCTGTGAAGCCACAGGGGACCATCTAAGCTGACCCCCTGTGTAACACAGGCTGGAGAACGTCACCCTCGAGATTCCAGCATCAAGCCCAGACCTGGTCTGTGAGCTAGAGCATCTCGTCTCTGTCAGCTTGTGCGGATGGTAGCACGCTGGAGAATCTCAAATGACCTACTCAACAATCGAACCTAGGGATGGTCAGACTGCATCAGACCCACGCTCCACCTAGCTCAGTAGCCTATCTCTGACATTGCCCAAACAAGCTTTCTCCCTTGGATGGATCTCCAGATCTGTCTACAGAGCCAGCCACCCTCTGGGCCCAAAGGGATTTTGTTTTTAATTCCTAGAAACGCCCAGAGTTGCTCAGTGTGATCTGGGGAGGTGGAGGCCATTCCTCTGCCACCCCCTCTATTAACCCAACCCCCTGCCCAGTTGCCTTATGACCATTGTAAGATTCTTCTACTGTCTAGGCCATTTACTGCCCAGGTCCCTCTTGCTGGCCGTCTATGGGGAAACTGTAGGGGGGGACCCACCCCTCTGAGGGGCGGCCCCTTTGAGTACATTTGGGGGCAAAGAGCAACTCGCCATCAAAGTTATCTCCCTCTTAATGGTTTTTCTGTTCAAAGGGGGAACGTGGTAAGAGAGGCAGGAATGGATCCACTGGGCCAGCAGGACCTCCCGGGCCCCCGGGAAAACAGGTGACCTTTGGTTATTTTTCACTGTTGCATTCTTTGAACAAGCTACGTGTACCCGTGTTGTTGTATATTATGTGCGTTCCCCAGTCATGGGCCAGGCTCCCGTCGGGCTAGGTGCTGTACAAACACAGATCCTTCGTGCACAGACCCCAGACTGTGAGGGGGTGTCCTACACAGGGGCTGGGATGGGACGGTGCCTGGATCCTTCCACATGCAGATTTGGCCTCGGGTCAGGAGTGAGGCCCAAGGTCACGACAGGGAAGTTGGTGCTGCCGGCACCCAGGCTGTATCTGTCCCGTGGAGGGAGGGCGGGCTTTGTTCTCTGGCTCTCAGCCCAGTTCTTTTCACCCGCGCTGAATTCCTTTTACTGGGTGTATTACAACCTGCCTGCCGCTCGCCGGCTCCGCTCCTTGGGGCACGGTGCATCAGAGGTGTTGCAAACCAAGTGTGTGTCTCCTTGGTCCACAGGGGTTTCGAGGGCTGCCCGGGACCAATGGCAACAAGGTGAGCTGTGGATGGCGGGAAAGACAAAGACGACGCCAGTATGAATCCCAAAATGGTAGCCTCAGCCCAAAGCTCTGGGCAGGGATGGAGGGGTGGGAATTGCACTCTGAGGAGGACTGAAAGGAAACACAGTGACTTCTCGCTGCCTCCTGTCTCACCCCAAAGAGCTGGAAGCCATGCCTGACCCCATCCACATCCCCACCTGCTGAGGGTAGCCTGGTGACTAGAAAGTCTGTTCAAAAGGGGACCTGTACAGTGTCCGGTCAGATGCACTGACCGGACACCAAAAGTCCAGTTACCGCAGGCAGGAGCAGGGAGAGGCACCGAGTCATCAACCCACACCAGCCCCTGCTCAGCCAGGGCCTCATGGGCCAACAGGCTCCGTGTCAGGGGCTGCAGCTCCCGTCCCAGCCCTGGAGCAGAGCGAGCCCAGCTCGGGGGGGGCGGGAGGGAGGTGGAGAGGATTGAGCGACAAGGAACGGGGAGAGCAGCAACGGGCCTCAGGGGAAGAGGCGGAGCAGCAGGCGGGGCCTCAGGAGGAGGCGGAGCAGGGGTGGCGGAAGGTTCCGGCACTCCTGCTGTAGTGTGCGGTTTTCTGAAATTAGAAGTTGGCATTCCTACACTTGCTCCGCCTTCATGCACTTTCCTCCTGAGGACCAACACATCCGAATGGTCTCCTCCAAAGCAGCGTTAACAGTCGAGAGGCCTGATCCCAAGCCCACAGAAGTTTTTCCATGGATTGCAATGGGCTTCCGATCAGGCCCCTACCTGAGGGATTATCACTTCCCAGTAACTTGTACAAATTAATTCATAAAACGCTGGAAGGGATGGGATCCAGGCGAGCTGCCCTGCCCGGTTGCGTTGCTTTTGTTGCACGCCAGCCCCTTGCCTGTGCTTTAGGCTGTGTCTGTGCAGCACAGTTAACCTGGGTGGGTGGATTGACACCCGGGTCTGAGCCCCTTTGTCAGCCTCGCCCAGGTGTGAGCATCCCCGCTGGCGAGCCCTACCTGCGTCACTGTGTCCTCATGCTGTCTGCGCTTGCCCATGTGTACCGGGGGCATATCCCACGCTTCTTTGTGCTGTGATGCTCTAGGATTCTTTCCTGGTCAATTGCAGGAGAACTTCTCTGTCCTTCAGGGGAAACTGTGGCAAGGGACTGTCACCACTCAAGTGGTTTAGCCTGTGTCCTCGCGTCAAAGTGGGCGAGTTCCAGCCCGAGTTCCAACTGGGGAAGGTGGCCCTGGCTTAAGCCTCCTCCAAACCCAGATCCGAGGTTTCTCTGTGCGGACTGTAGGGGTGTGTGTGGTTAACAGTGGATAAGAGCCTGGGTTAACTATGCAGTGTAGACGTGCCCTTTGATGTTGCCCTCTTAAATAGTGGGCTGTGATTTGTCACCTACCTGTGAGGCAGATCTCCTGCTGTTGGCACTAAAGCAATAACAGGGGGATCAGCGTGGTTTGGGCCCGGCCGTTGTGGGCTCTGCAATACAAGGGATTGAGCCCACACCCGCTGGAATTAATGGCAAAACGCCCATTGATTTCCGGGGGCTTTGCCTCCTGCCCGATGTAATAACAGAGGGCTCTGGCACGGAGAGGAGAAATGTGCAGCTGTGTCCCTGAAATGACCCCTTTGTGTTCCTTTCTGTTGCGCAGGGGGAGATCGGCCTCGGCATGGCAGGTGCGAGAGGTCCCCGTGGACTGCCTGGCCCCGGGGTAGGTCATTCCATTATCACGCCAGGCTCCATTCGGTTCTCTCACTGCAGTGTCTGTCTGAACATGCTAAAGGTGTTATCATGCAATGATCACTCATATCAAAAGCCCCTTCAGGTGCTGACCCCGAATCCCCTTGAATTTTTACTGAGACCAAATCTGGCCATGCTCAGAGGCGACGGGCTCTGTCCGCCCCATAGCACACCCCACACACACCTGTGCCTCTGTGGAGTTGGCATGAAGCTAATGCTCCCTCCCACCACTACTGATCTGCCCCACAGGTGATTCTCCCATGCTGCAAATGAGGCATCATGGGAATTACACTGACTGGTTAGGTCTCTCTCTGAGCCACCAGACCAGGGTCTCCTGTCCTGCCCCTATGCACTCAGCCACCCCACCCTGCCCCCCAGTGGCACAGGTGGAAGCCACACCTCAGTAAGTGAACGTAACGGGGGCTGAGGGCCTGATGCTGATCTCACGGAGGGTATGACTCTGCAGAGCAAAAGCCAAGCACAGGCTACCCTACCCCTGAGCTACCTTCAAGCCAAGCAAGTGGGGTAAAAGCAACAGTGAAGACAGAGCAGCTCGGGCAGTATAAGCCTGGCATAGACCCTGGGTACGTTCTTGGCTTGCTAGCCCTCACTTCACTGCTAACATTACCTGCATTCAGGCTAGCTCAGGTAGGCTAGCCTGGTGCACAGCTCCTGCTGTGTAGACCTACGCTTACACTCACGTAGCTCCATTGCCTTCTGTGGGTTTACTCCTCATCTCCACCGCTCTAAACATGCGGCTGTCCAGCCAGCCTGGCCTCCCAGATCTTTCTGTTCATTTAAAATTAATTAAAATAATTAAGCGTGAATTCCCCTCTGCCCTAGGAATAAAATGTACGCAAAGTTTAACAAACGAACGTACGTGTCTGTAAAGTGCCGACCATGAAGAGGCCCGATCCTGGAGGGGGGCCTGTAGGTACTAGTGTCGTATAAATAATTACTGATAAAAAATAAACATCTTATTGGTACATTTGAATAGTGAGAGCTGAGCTGCTTAGGCAAAGTAACACCCCCCCAGAGTGCAGTACCGGGGCGGGATGCAAACCCTCATGCAGCTAGATCAGAGAAGACATCTTTATATGCTGCTTCCTCTGTGGCTGTTCTATGAATAAACTGACTTTATCATGTAAGACGTTTATACAAACCCACCAGCTGCCAGGAGAGCTGTTCAAATAGGCACCTGCGAAGCGCCTGAGAATGTCAACAACTGTGTAAGGTCTAGTGTAAATCTTGCTAAGGGTTTTTTTGTTTTTTTTTGAGTGTGGGCGGGGAGGAGGTAATGAAACAATGAGGAGCTAATTCTGCTTCTAGTACTGTTGTGTAAATCTGGAGTGAATCACTGGATTCTCTGGCATGACGTTGGGTTTACACTAGTGTAACTGAGATGAGAACCTGGCTTCCTGGGGTGTACTTAGGTCGGTATAAATGTTTGGCACTTGCCGTCAGACAAATCTTCCAGGATTTAGCTTGTAAGGCCAAAATGTACTCGATGAATTAGCCGGCAAGGCTATAGTGCATCTGAAGATTTCTGAAGGGTTAATACATGAGTAATAGGTGGTGTAAGCAGGTTAGAGATATGGGGCGTGTGTTATAGATGGGTATAGGCACATGGGTTACACTTCATAGGAAGGCTCCATGTACACACATTTTGTAAAGGGATAGGAAAATAACAGGGAAACAATTCCTATCCACAAATGTAGAGGGGACAGAGCAATGATGTGCATTCCAGGCCAAATTCTGGGCTGCCTTATTTACGGTACCTGGTCTCCTTGAAGTTCATGCAGACAGAACTTGCCCCTTTGCTTGCACAGAATGACGCAATAGAAACGCATCTGACGCCTCCTTGGAACGCTGGGAGCTGAGAAGATCGTTCCCTACCCCCAACCTTTTCTGTCGGTCGCCCGCTAGGCCCTACCCCACCAGGCAGGGACTGTCTTGCCTCCCGGTGCCTACGCACGCACTGAACAGCTGTAAGCGCAGCTTTGCGATGACTTTGAAGCTGTCCAGGTTGCCGTTCTCCACTTACAGCAGGGGAACTGGGCACTATGGGCCTCTATGCACAGGTCATCCATTGACTTCAGTGGGAGCACCATGCACCCAGGGCTCGCAGGATGGGGCTTGTGTGTATTATCCATGCTTCGTTGTTTGTAGACACAGTAATGAAACTAAATCTCTCTTTGCTAACAGGGGGAGGAGGGCATTGCAGGAGTCCGAGGCCCCATTGGCATGATGGTAAGTCAGTAGGAACAAAAGAACGGCCTTAGAGGGTCAGACCAGTGGTCCCTCTAGCCCAGTATCCCGTCTTCTGACAGTGGCCGGTTCCAGATGCTTCAGAGGGAGTGAACAGAACAGGGCAGTTATCGAGTGATCCAGCCCCTGAAGCGTATGAGGATGGTTTTGTGGCACCAGGCCCAAGACTGGCTGGCGAGAAGCCCTAGCTGTGGATGCTGCTATAGGATGAGGTTTTCAAAGCCACATAGGGATGGGTGCCCACTTCCCACTGATTTTAATGGGAGTTGAGTGTCGAGATCCTATAGGTGGATTTGAAAACATGGGCCACAACACTGAGTGTAACTGACTTGCATTCCTTGCCCATTCAGCATGGCCCATCCACAAATGGCTTTTTAATTCAGCATGCAGCTTCGTCTCCCTGCATCCCTTTCCCTGCGTGACCTCATGGAGCTCTGAGTCCGCACGAACTCTTGCACTGTGTTCCCAGAGGAGTGAGTTACGGGCCAAAAATCCCCAACTAGGTACGGCAGTAACAACACCAGGTTCCAGGTAGTAGGACACGCAGATGGGAATAAAGAAGAAGTAGATGGAATTCGACGGGAAATAGTGACAGTTGTGGAAACCCAGAGATTATTGTATTGCAAGGCCTGGTGGTAAATCTCATCCTTAAATGCAGTGCACGGTGAGAGCCCCTCTTGCATTATTAAGGCAGAATAAGCTAGTGGTTAAAGCAGCGGGGTGGAGTCTGGAGACTTGAGTTCCATTCCCTGTTCTTCTGCTCTGTGTGCCCTCATAGACTTTAAGGTCAAAAGGGACCATCCTGATCACCGAGTCTGACCTCCTGCATGTGGCAGGCCACAGACCCTCACCCACCCAGTACTGTAGCAGACCCCTAACCTCTGGCTGAGTTACTGAAGTCCTCAAATCATGGTTTAAAGACTTTGTTACAGAGAATCCACCATTTACATTATTTAAATCTGCAAGTGCCCCAGGCTGCCAGAAGAAGGCGAAATCCCCCCAGGGTCTCTGCCGATCTGACCTGGAGGAAAATTCCTTTCTGACCCCAAATCTGGCTATCAGTTAGACCCTGAGCATGTGGGCAAGACCCACCAACCAGACACCTGGGAAGGAATTTTTTGCAGTAGCTCAGAGCCGTCCCCATTTCGTGTCCCATCTCTGGAGATATTTGCTGCTACCGGTTGCAGGTCAGCTTCATGCCATCGTAGGTAACCTCGTCATACCCTTGTGCAATTCGTTTGAAATGTCTGGGCCCCCTTTCCCCACCCATCTGTAAAATGGGAATAATGATCCTTCCCCAGCTTTGGGAAGCGCTTTGAGATCTTTGGATGCCAAACGCGACGTTAGTGCAGACGATTTTGTCATGATGTAGTTCAAAGCCTACATGCTGAACACCATGGAAGCCTGCCTCCAGGTTCAGTAGAGCCAGGGTAGGATGGAATAGAGCCACTGGTGACTCTAGAGTGGGTCTCACACTGCTTCTTCTGCAGTGTTCCCAGGAGGGATTGAATACATCCATTAGGAGAAGAAGGATGGTTATAAATGGAGAAGCTACAGTTCTCCTTCTGCACCACTTTGAGAATCAGCAGCTCCAAAGGAAGGAAAAGAGCTAAATGGGGGAAGTCAGAAAAGTGCAAGTCTTTATTCACCTGTTCCAGAGCACAGCGGGGGGTTGGGATGCTCAGTAGTTAAGTGCTCATCTGGGATTCCAACGTTCAATCCCTTGCTTTGCTGCAAGCTTCCTGTGTGACATAGGGCCAGGTGCTTAGGTTCCAGATCCTCAAAGGCGTGTAGATGCCTAACTTCCCCTGCCCTATGACACGCGGTAACCGCACGTCCCCGTCTCACCAGGGTGCTGTGAAGATGAATACGTTACAGAGCGTGAGGTGCCCAGACACGAGGGGCTGTATCAGTATCTCAGACAGATAGATCGCTTTGCCCCGTGCGCATGAGGAGACGGGCCAGAGTCCTTTTAGGGATCCAGTCACTTGCCACAATCGGGGCCTGAGTCTCCTCTTCTGCTGCCTTTGGCAGCAGAGCCGTTCTACCAAGTCACCCTGACGGGAGTGAGAGGCAACTCAAACCCTCTGTGCAGCGCTCGTCCTGCCCCCAGAGCTCTGCCCTCGCCCAAGGAGGTTGCCACCACCAGCTGTTCGTTCTGACATGCTGTTTCATGTGTTTGCAGGGTCCGAAAGGTCTGCCTGGAACGAAAGGAGAAAGAGTAAGCAGCAGGCGTCTTAGCTGGACTTTCTGCAGCACCTGGATGGTCACCTCAGCCAGGCAGATCTCCCGTGTTCCCCAGCGCCCTGAGCAATGGACCCCATTGCTGAGGACATATGTTCCTAAGCACATTTCAGCCAGTCTCCACCCACACATCATTCACTCTCCCTTTGCTCTGGTTTCCGGGGTCAGATTCTTGGGCGAGAGCCGTGGGAGCTACCCAGGCTAAAATACCGATCTCTAACGCAAACAAGAACAAAACCATTCACAACCACCTTAAATCCAGCCATGGTGTTGTGTAGATGAGGGCCAATCCCTATATGTGAGATGGGGAAAATAACACTGAGCTGCCTTGTGACGCTGTAGACAATGGGGAAACCGGTTGATGTTTGTACAGCGCTTTGAGAATGTAAGGTGGTATTTAGGGGCAAAGCATAGAGTGGATTATTCTTCCTGCCAGACAATGAGGAGTCCCAGGACTCTGCCTTTTGGGGGATTATCAATGCCTGTTTACAGACATCTGATGAGAAGGACACCCCCTGTATAGCATTTGGAATCCTAGGAAAACCCCAAACACAAAGGAGAGTGTTGTATAGCAAAGGCTTTGTCTAGGGGCTTGACCAAGGGACTGAGGATCAATGCTTGTGGGTTTGGTTCCTGCTGTTCTGCAAGTCACCTAAGTCCTCTGGGCCTCGGTTTCCCCAGCTATAAAATTGGGATAGAGATACTTATGTTAGATGCAACTTTGTGTGATGAGTTAGTCATTGCAAAGTGATTCGAGATGCTCAGCTGAATTGCATTCTCTGAGCATAGGTTGCTATAGTTATAAACAAGAGCAGTTCTTAAACAGATGGGTGTACTGAGTGATGTGCCAACGGTAGAGGAAAAGCCTTTCATTGTCCTTTTTGTTTCAGGGTGATCGTGGCTTCCTGGGACCCAAGGGAGAAAGAGTAAGGGACATAAAAAATGTTAACTGTCTGGGGGATGTGGGATATAAGAAGTTGGAAGGGTTTTATGAATGCCAGTTGGCAGCTGGACACGTGTCTAAAATAATGTCAATGAGTGGACGAATTAGAGACATAAATGAAAAAAAATATGTTTTCAGACATCTGGGACCTCTGCTGTTTTCTTACCAAGTAGAAGAGGGAGCTGTATAGTCCCTGGACAGTGGTGCCACTAATCTGAAGCAAGTTCTGGACATGGATCCTGAATTTTGGTGTCTGCATTCGGCCTTTCATCTCAGAAGACCTAGGTTCAACTCCTGCCTTGGTTCAGAGATGGAAGGCATGGCATTAGTAGACCCAATTTTGTCCCTAGTAGACTTCTGTCTTTATCAAGAACTGAGCCCAGTACTCTAAGTTAGATATGAGATGAATTGGCGGAGCTATATGAAGAAGCTTCAACCATTTTCTGATAGTAACATGGCTGGCTAGAGTCACTGCTATGAGACCTTGCTTTCATGAGAATTCAGAAGGAATCCTTCACCCACCACAAAAATGCAGCCACCGCTGAGGTGGAATGTGGCAGCTGATTAATGTCGCACAGTACCGCTTTGTAACAGTTTAGGACAGGAAGTGAAAAATATATCTGATTATAGTTTGCACAGTCCATCCCAAAACATGTTAAAGTCTTAAAAATCGTGAGATTGATTATATCAAGTAATATTAAACCAAGACTAAGAAGAGATCTGAAAAGTGCCCCGTTGCTTTGGTCCAGCAAGTATTGAATCTCTGTCAAGTTTCCTGTTAACTTCTCTCCTGAGTGAAATGGCTTGTTAGAAAAGGAGGTTTAGAAAACCTACATGGCAATGCTACCGTTGAGTCAAAGAGTATTAAATGATTAAGGATGATTTATGTCTGAAGAAACTACTTTCAAAGGCACCCTGCTCCAGTGACAAATCAATTCTTAATCTCTTTCTTGAAGGAACCTGAAAGTACTTCCCAACCTAAAGGAAAGTGAACTGCCTTCTCCAAAGGACTCCTTAATAAAATATACAGAGGCTTGTGAGATAAAACAGGATGGGGGAGATAACCGGGTTGTGCTTAGTTCTTCCAATTGATTGCTTCCTAACTTTCTTTCTAGCTCCTGCTTCACATGTGTGAAACTCTGTGTTATGCAGGACCTTGGAAAGGATGAGCCCATGGTCTCTTCTGGTCTAAAAAAATCTGTTAATCCCAATCCAGTCTGCTTTGGAACCCTTCAAGCCCAGGAAAGTGGAAGAGTGTCTCAAACTGGAAGGGAAGATAATGATGATGATTATTGTGTGGGATGCTGTGCAAACTCACAGTAGAGTCCCTGCTGCAAATGGTTTGCAGTCTCTAGAGAAGCTAACAAGGAGGATTAAGTGAGTGTTGGGAATTAATTTACCTCTGAGGAAAGGCCATGAAATTTAAATGTGCAGTGTGTGCTACTAAAGATCATAATTAATTAGCAAACAAAGACTATGTTTGGTGCCAGCTGAAGCTCCCTCAAGATGTCCCATCGATCCAAAACCTGAAAAGCATGGAAATAAGAAGTTGTGCATTTCTTTCCAGCGTCATCTTGCCTGCTACACTGTTGAGAATACACCGCAGTGCTCCATGAGGGTTTCAGTTCCCTCGCCAGCGGATATTGACATCAATATATACCCATCACCAGACTCATGCTGTGAGGCAAAACCTCCCTAGCGTCCTCCCAAGGCTGTATATCCACAGATAGCACATCGGACTGTCCTATATTCGTGCCTTTGGGAAGTTATTCTCCCTTAACGCTGCTGACATCACCGTTAAGTTTTGGGGCTTAACTCGCTAATGTTTGTAAAGCTGCCACTAGTACAGCTCAGTCACCCAGTGCTGGGATGTTGACCGGGCGTGAGCGCGACTGAAACACGGTCATTGCGAAATTCAAACGGCTACTCCCAGAAAAGTGTTCGCACTATTCTCCCAGCTCTGCGTTTTAGCACATGCCTGAACCACACTCTGCGTTCGCCCATCATCCATTGATACCTCTCCATCCCTTGGCCCCTTCGGCTGCCATCCTTTCCCTGGCCCGCCTCTCTCAAAGAAAGAAAGACAGTCTTGTGCTCTGAGCTGGGGACTGCTGCTCCAGGAACTCCTGCATTCCAACCCAGCTCTGCCGCTGAGTCACTTGGCAGAAAGGGCTCCGCTCACCGCAGGGGAGCCCTCCTGTGGCTTGGGCCTGGAATTAGCTTTTGCCCATTGTGGCCCCCCCTATTGTCAGTCCCTCTCTTTGCAACTCGAAGTGCTCGCTCTTCGTGACTCGGCCCTCCGGGCCAGGCCACAGTACAGTCCCCTTTCTGGGGTATCAAACTCCCACCGGACAAGCCATCTGGATGCCAGCTCAGTTGGTCTTCTGTTCCACCTCTGGGCCTTGTACCACTTCCTAGTTGCCAGGCTTGGAGGCAGCTCTGGGTTCCAGCCCAGGGACCCTGTGACTAGCAATCCAGATCTGCTCAGTCTCGTCCCTGTTGCTGTTTCCCTGAACTCCTTCCTACCCCACCCCTCTATCTCTGGATTTCCACTGGAATTTCCTCTGCTCCCCATGGCTACTTCACCCCTCTTGTCCTTTTGCCAGACTCCCTAGTCCAGGGCCGGATTCCAAGGTGTGCTCTCCCCCTGGATTTCCTCCTTGTCCCTGACCAACTCCCTTTCCCTCTAGAAAGTGGCTGCAGGCCCCTGCTGTGTAGCCCCCTCCTGCTTTCACTTGCTGGCTGTATAATCCTGTCCCAGCTCCTCCCTAGCAGGGCTTCATCTGCAGTTAGGCCTTATCAAGCCCTGGCTCCCCTCCAGGTGCAGCAAATAGGGTTATTTTGCCCCTTCTGGCCCACATTAACCTGCTTGGGGCTCCTGTAGAGGGAACACCCCATCATGCCCTCCACGTCTCCATCTATATAATGGGATGCCATGCATGGAGCAGTGAGACGTCACTGTTATGGTTCGTCCTAGTGCAGCGCTGGGGAGATCAACGTGAACTGTCGTTCTATTCTGTCTTTCAAGTGAGCTTCACGCTATGGTGAAGAGCCAGCTCGCCACACTGGGATGAAAGTCTCCCATCTGCGCCGCACCCAAGATCAGGAATGAACCTAGGTCTCCTGCTTTGCCTCGTGCAGCTGAAATCTGTATTGTGGCTCAGGGGCAGGGTGGATATTTTGATACCTTTATTTTTGCTGTGTGAATCACCCAGCATGTTGTCTGCTGAGCCATTCGCAGCAAAGGTCGGTCTGTCCAGTGGGGCATATGGTAACTGCAATTCTGCATCATGGCTTGTGTGTCCATCGTTCTTGCCTGTTTGTTTCCTAGGGTGAACCCATTATTATTTTTGGACCTCAAGGCTATAAAGGCAACAAAGGAGATCCGGTAGGTTGTGACAGTTCTCTTTGAAAGCATGTTACCTTCAGTAACTGGGAGCAGTTCATTCTCTCATCTGCAGTAGTGGTCATTGGGTATATATCTATACTGCAGTAGAAGCCCAGAGTTCAAACCCAGGCAGCAGCCTAACCCCCCTTACATCTGCTCACACATCATGCTAACCCAGGGCTCAGACCCAGGATTCCACGGGCATGGAGGGTCCGAGCCTGAGTCAAGCTGGGACCCAGGGTTCAAGCCCTATTTCTTTGTAGTGTAGACTCATGCTCTGGGAGTCTGCCAACGGTATCCCACAGGCTGACTCCCTTTGGCTGGTGGACAGTCACGTTTTCCCACACTGCACCATGAACAAACGGCTAGAGCAGCCACATTTTGGGAGGTTGTTAGGAATTTTGGGATATGGGTGGTTGCACTCGGGCCTGCATAATACATAGTGCAGATGCTGGAGCCCCAGGTTGGGACCCAACGTTCAACAATTTCTCACCTGGGGTTACAAATGAGTGTAAGCACTCAAGCCCTAGGTTAGCAAACCTAGGGTCAGATAACTCGAGTTCTACTAACCCTGGGTTTACATAGCAGTGTAGACGGACCCTAAGAGTCACAGTGTTTAAGGCTAGCAGAGGCCACCAGATCATCTAATTTGACCTCCTGTATATCACAGGCCTCCAAGCACCATCTAGCCACCCCCCACACCAAACCAACTGCCAGAATTGGACCCAAGTAGTACAGCCCTCAGTCTTAACCTACTTGATTGGTGTTTGTGCTCTCCTGTGTATTCCATGTCCTGGTTCTGGTTTCTGTGCGTTCAGTGGCTTTTGAGATGGGAGCCCTGGCTGAGTTGATGCACAGATGAACTGAACAAGCCTGGTGACTATCTCAGAGGGCTGGCTAGCTCAGGAAGGGCCCAGCCAGGGGAGATGGATAGCTCCAGGGATTGGGTATGGCATAAAGGGCCTCTCACCGTTAGGTGGCTGGTTTCAACCCTGGGTTGATTGTCTACAGAGAAGCAGTGTGGGACAGTGGCTAGAGCATGGGACTGGGGGTCCAGCAGATCTGGGGTATGTTCCCATTTTTGGTTCACTATGCAATCTTAGGCAGTCACTTAACCTCTCGCTTCCCTAGATTCGGCCTTCTGGAAAATGGGGTTAATGATACCTATTAGCCTTTGCAAAATGCTTTGAGATCTGCAAATGATTGCGGCTGCACAGGGCCAAGTGCTGTTAATAATACCTATCTGTGTCTGTACAAGCTGCTGCTGAATAATTTTTGCTGTTTGGTTGCCTGTGCGAAACAAAGTGGGTGGCATCAATCCAGCTCCTAGAGGGCATGGAACTGAGCTACCTTCTGACCCCTGAGCAGCAAGGTGGGGAAGCTTGACCTAGAAATACACCTCTGCGAGTTGCGGTCACTGAGTGCTGCGAGGTCCTTAGATGCACGCCTGGCATAAGCATAGCAAAGAGGCATGTCTAGGTTTGGAAGATGCAGGCGTGGGGTGCGAGTGTAGTTCATAGAGCTTCTGTCTGATCCCGTAGGGTGAGCGGGGCCCGCCAGGCTTCGATGGAGACAAAGGCGAGAAAGGGGAGGATGGGCCTGCAGGAGAAAAGGTAGGAACCGCCGTATTCATTGGGGGTCTTAGACGGCTTCATTTGGGATATACAGAACTTACATGTGCACTGCTGCCCTCTATAGGATATCTTGCATAGTATCCACTCAACGCACTCTGCTGGCTGGTGTACGGGGGCTCATTTAGCCCCGGTCTACTCGACAGAGTTAGCTCGACACAAGGCAACTTACTTTGACTTAACTCTCTAAGCGTCTACACTAAAATTTTGCTCCCACTGACGTCACTGGCCCACTACACCGTCTTACTAACACCACCTCCACAGGAAGCATAAAGTCAGGGTTGATGTAGTTAGGGTAACGCAGTGACAGTGTAGACACTGCATTGCTTACATCGACTGTTGCTGGCTTTCAGAAGCTGTCCCACAATGCCCCACGCTGACAGTTCAATCGGTGCAAGCTCTTCCGGTGAGGATGCGCGTCTCTGACACAAGGAGCAAAGTGTAGACATGCACAAGTGATGCAGTTACTGTGGTGGCTATATAAACAGTTGGGCAGTTCTTATTCTCTCCACTAGAAGGCAGCAGTGCACATACGCGCTAGCCAGTTGACTGTGGTATCATCACGGGAAATGGTGTAAGTTCCCCGTCATCGGAGAACTGGTGTTATGATTCCTTAAAAACAGAGATCGGTTTTGCTTTGGGTGGCTGCTGCAGATCCCATGGCGTTGTCTGTATGGGCTGATTGGCTTTTCTGTTCTTCCCCCCACGCAGCTATTATGCAGCGCGCTGTGCCTTGGTTCCCTCACCTATGCACATGTGTAGTTGAATGGTGCTTTGGGATCCTTAAAGGCGCTATGTAAATGCAGGGTGCTATTATAATTCTCCTCCATTTCCACCTGTTCCTCCACTGACTGCCCGTTCAGGAGCAATAGCTGCCAGCATTGTATTCGTTGCAGCTTCTCAAAAGGAGGCAGCCCCTGATCCCGTGGCATATTCTGTGTAAGAAGTAAATTCCCTGCCTCATCAATCAGGATTCCGCAGGGCTCCGAGAGCTACACCAAGTGACCCCTGTTAATCAAACATCTAGATCAGCGCTTCTAAACGATGGCGCAGAATGAGCCGTTGAGAACCCAGCAGGGGGGATTGGGAGGGTGGAAATGGGGTGGTGGTGTGGGGATCTTCTTTCTCATGAGGTGGTCCACAGGGTGAAAACATTGGAAAACCTCGCCCCTTGGGGAAATCATGGGTGTCAACTGCGTGGTGAGGAGGCCCCAATCTATAATTCCAAATAAAGGTGTAGGGGGGCAGGAGGCGAGGTATGTTTTTAAGTGGAAATGGCAATTTCTGAATAAACAAGTTTCTTGGTTTGTGTGTTCGATTTTAGGGGGTCAAAGGTGAGGCAGGTGTCAAAGGGGCCATGGGACTGTTCGGTGCCAGAGGACCAGTGGGACAGAAGGTTAGTACAATGGCCCAAATGAACGCTGAGAAACCTACATGGTTACCATCATAGCTTGTCGCTCCACCACTGGAACTGAGCCCTGGCTTTGTCACTTATCTTGAATAGTTTGGGGGGCTGGGGGTGGGGCGACAGGATCTCCCCAGTGTGGCACTGCACCAGGCAGTGTTCAAGTGCTGGTCCAGGCTAGACATTCTCCAGCTTCCACTTGGGTCATCTTGTCACCAGGTTTTTCTGCCCCATTGCGCACTCCATTTAGAGCACGCCGGTACTTTTGTTCGAGGTCAGTGTCCTGGAGGAACCATGTGCCGTAGTGTTCTCCAAGTGGTCACGGTGCGGGACTGGAAGCAGGAAGTCCTGAGCCTGGGGATTGTGCTGACTCCTTTTGTGGCCTTGGGAGTCACTCAAGCTCTCTGGGGCCCCTTGCTCTAAGGTCCCTAGTGGTGTAAAGAGGCCTTAAAGTCTGCAGATTTCTCCCCCTCTTCCACAACTTCCTGTGAAATGCCTCTGTGTAAGCGAGTTCCCTTGTCATCATAGACCCGGTGGAAAGGCTGTGCCAGCCTCCCACTCCTCCTCCTAGGGAGACACATGGGCATCTTGGGTGTACGTTGAAGCAGTCTTGAGGGCTGCTCTAATTTACACCAAGCCTGGCCAGGTCCCCCAGCCAGGCCCAGAATACCAGCAAGTGCAGAGGTTCCTGCACTGAATGCATCTCAGCTGGAAGGGTGAATCAGGCCCCTGTGTTTCCCTTACTCCATTTATCAACTGGGGATAACGCTACCTCGCTGGGGTGCTGGATGCCCTCACTGAGGTTCCTAAAGTGCTCTGAGGATGCACGTTGCCATAAGAGGAGTTGCTGCAAAAGAAGGGGTTGGGGCAAAGTCCACAGAACATCAAATTGCAAATGGAATGAGTTCAGCCAGACCCTCTGTGTTTCAGCCGATAAATGAAATCCGTCTGGCATCAGACTATTTGTCGTCCCAGGGCACATTTTGCAAGAGTTCATGGTGTTACTTCCATCTCCGAACTGAATAACTACTTTCAATTCCCCCTGCAGTTTCTTCCATCAGATGTTTTATTTTTCACTTCCCATCCTAAATTGTGTGCCGTGTTGCTGTGCGGCGGTTAGACAGCTGCCGCCTCCCACCCCAGAGGTGGCTGCACTAGCTTGGCAGTATGATAAGCGATGCCTGTATTCGTACAGCAAGCAAAGTGCTTCGGGATCCTCCAGGAGCTAAAATGATGATGATATGGGTTTTGGAGGGGAATCCTTACTAGGGATCAAGTGACTGAATGGTAATTGTTTGCACGGTGTGTAGCAGACACATGTGACTTTCCTGTGTGTTTAACTCATTGCTCCTTCTCTCCCAGGGAGAACCCGGAGAACCTGGCCTGCCTGGATTTGCTGTGAGTTGTGAGAGCGTTTCATGTTAGTAGCATTGGGATAATGTCCATTCGCTCTAATGGCCTCATGCTGTGCACCGCTGATGAGAGCACCCCGAGTGCTAACTTTCTCAGCAGGCAGTCACCAGGCTCTTGAAAGGTTATTAAGAAGGAGGGAGATGTCCTGACGTTGGCTGGTGTTCAGCACTTCGATAGCTGGGAGCACAGTACATGGAGGGCTCTTGGTACGTCCCTTCCTTCTGTGGGGATCCATGAATAGCCCCCTCGTGGCACCTCCTGTTCTTTTTCAGGTGCACTCCTGCGGTGGAAGTGCAAGGGTGGCTTTGATATGCACTGTGCTCCTCTCTGACTCACTGACAGCTAATGCTGCGTGTTTCAAAGGCAGAAGATGCCTCCAGGAAGGAAATAATTTGGGTGAAACTTTCTTGAACACTTGCATGAAAAGGGAGATCTGAACAGCGTGAGGGTGGCTGTATGGATCAGTGAGATCAGAGATGCAATTTAATGAGGGCTTTGCATTTTGCATCAAAGAACACCTAAAATATGCATTTCCTCATTTTACTATATTAGCATTTCAGGGTGTACTGTCTGGACAGAACCGAAGCTAATACGTGTTCAAAATGTCACATATACACAGGCTTATATATGTCATGGTAGTAGTTAAACCTTAGAATACTGCCATCCACATGAATTCTGAGAAGGATATACTGTAGTGAACTGGCTACTGGACATGTGCACCAGTGTCCAATATAAAATGACGTCATAAAAGTAGGATGCCACGGCCATGTTTGTTCGCATGAACTGTGTTGTGTCTCCAGCATTCTTAACAGCCTCATGAGCACTCACCGGTGTTGTCCTTGGTCAGTGGAGACTCAGAGTTCAGAGCTGCTTTCACATGAGTTCACCTCCCAGGTGGGGGGCAAGAAGGCGCCTTGCTCGTTCCTCCAGCTGCTCACTGTTCGCTCTGGCCACTGTTGTTCGTTGTGCCCCCGTTCACTCCATCGCTCTGTTGCCAGTAGCCCTGTGCCATCACTTCTGCTGCCACCTGCCACTGTGACCTCTGCGCGTTGGTCTCTTGAGGTTCCACCCAGCTCTCAGTGATTTCAGCTGAGCTCTCAGTGGGGGAACCTCGCTGCTAGGGCAGGCTGGGCCGTCTCTGCCACAGAAACACTGCCCCACAGCAGGTCTGAGCACTTGACTCAACTGAAATGTTTCAGGAAAGCATTTCACATTCTTGAAATTTCTGTTCAAAATTTTCAAAAGGCTTCAGTTTTTTCCCCATTTTATTTTGGTGGGAAAATCCCACGCCTGTTTGCCATTCTTTACTTTTTTCCCCACCGGTTTCCAGTGGGGAAAAAAATGTAAAAGGTGACTGAAAGTAGGCATTTCCCCACCAAGTGAAAAGACATTTTTATTTCAGTTTTTTTTTATGAAATACTAAAAATGCAATGAAAAACACTGAGCAAAGCAAGGCACTTGAGAGTCTTTCAGAAATGTTCAAGAAAGATGCTTTACCTTTTTTTCAAATAGTTCTACTGTGCGAAAGTGTTTTCCTTTAGCTCAAGTGATAGGGCCTGGGGCTTGGGACCGAAAAAGATACAGATTCTTTCACACCTGTTGGTGTGAAATTCCTCATGACGGTTCTATGCTGCATTGCGACTATCGTGGAGCTTCTCGGGAGCCATGGATTTCGTACTGTTTACATGTGTATGATCCAAAGCTTTAATTCCTCATCAAAGTGTAACAAAGACCATGGGTGGCACGTCAGCTGCCCCTTCGGGGAGGCTAACCCCTGGCCCCACCCCTTCTGCCTGAGGCCCTGCCCCTTCCACCCCTCGCTCGCCAGAACCACGAATGTCCTCACCCACCCCCGCGGTCGGAGGAGTCCCAGCCAAAGCAGCTGGCCCAGACTGCCAGACCGACCCCCAGAGGCGCCAGCTGGCCTGCTCCCTGAGCTGCCAGCTAGCCCTCCCCAGCCGATCTGCCTCAGCTGTGCCAGCTGGCCCTGAGCAGCCCCAGGTCACTGGACAGCCCCGAGCTGCCTGCTGGCTCAAGTTGCCCTCAGGCCTCCAGCCAAGCCCCAGCTCCAGGCTGCCAGCCAGAGCTGAGCCACCACTGGCTTTGCGGGAGAGAAAGGGGCCTTGGGGCAGCGCATGGGTGGGACCACGGCCTGGGTTAGGGGAAGCTTAATCTCCCCTGGCCTTTGATACTCGCCTCCCATGACAAAGACCCTGATTCAGTAAAACACTTCAGCGTGTGCTTAGCTTAAAGCCTATGCAGAGTGCCACTGAGGTCAGTTTAAGCATGTGCTTAAGTGCTTTCCTGACTTGGTGCCAAAAGAAGTAATGTGCCCTGAGCAGTACCCAAGAAAGCAGTGATCCCATCTGGTCAATCGCAGCAGGACTCCAGCATGAAATTGCAGACCTCTGTTTAGATGCATTGGTGGGAGTCCCTTCAGATTATATACACAGAAAATGACTAGCCATACTAAAGTCATTAGTTAGCTCACCAGCTGCTTGACCCTCTTGAATGGCTGTGGGGGTGATACTGGGAACAACTGAGAACTCCGAGTCATTTTCTCTCGCAAATTGCATCCAAACCAATGCTCTCTTCATTCTGCTCTACAATTTGGACATCAGTGTGGTTTTGTATCGTGCTGATTTCCTGACAGCTACAAATTTCACTGTACCAGACAAATAACCACTGGCCATCGGTTTCTTGTAAACGTTCATGGTTCAGGAACGCCGGCTATCAGAATCCTTATTAGGATGCAGTTAATAAGGGATATTTCCTGCATTAGGAAGACGACCTGTATTGTCGCTGGAGCTGGGCTGGGACGGCAAGATTTCATTTTAGTTTTGCGTAACCTGTGTCAGCACTGAAGCCAGGCTCCACTTTATCAGAAGCCCCAAAATTCAGGACGGATGCTGTCAGGGTTCCCTCCACACTCTGAACTCTAGGGTACAGTTGTGGGGACCCACATGAAAGACCCCCTAAACTTATTTCTACCAGCTTAGGTTAAAACTTCCCCAAGGCACAAATTCTTTGCCCTTGGACGGGATGCTGCCACCACCAAGTGATTTAACAAAGAATCAGGGAAAGGACCACTTGGAGTTCCTATTCCCCCAAAATATCCCCCCAAGCCCTTACACCCCCTTTCCCGGGGAGGCTTGAGAATAATATCCTAACCAATTGGTTACAAAGTGATCACAGACCCAAACCCCTGGGTCTTAGGACAATAGAGAAATCAGTCAGGTTCTTAAAAGAAGGATTTTATTTAAAAAAAAGGTAAAAATCACCTCTGTAAAATCAGGATGGAAAATAATTTTACAGGGTAACAAAAGTTTCAAAACCACAACAGAACTTCCTCTAGGCTTAGTTTCAAAGTTACAGACAACAGGAATAAACCTTCTTCCAGCAAAGGAAAAATTCACAAGCAAAACAAAAGATAATCTAACACGCCTTGCCTGGCTTTTACTTACAATTTTTGTAAAATGAGAGACTTTTAGGATGGTTTATAGGAGAAGGAGTTTTCTGACCTGATGCTTCTCTGCTTCCCAAGAGAACAAACCAAACAAAGCCTTCCCCCCCCCACCCCGCAAGATTTGAAAGTATCTTCTTTCCCCATTGGTTCTTTTGGTCAGGTACCAACCAGGTTATTTGAGCTTCTTAACCCCTTACAGGTAAGGAGGAATTCTAGGCTACCCTTAGCTGTATGGTTATAACAGATGCGGGAGAGAGAACCCCTGGGCCTTTTGGCCCATCGCAGATGGGTACTGAGAGATGGATCTTGGAGGGCAATAGTGCCAAGCGTGATTTGTGTACGTGCTAGGCAAAAAAGGGATGAGCCGAACAAGTGATTCCAGTCTGCACTCATGAGCCATTGCCAAGCAGATGCTAGGTTACCCCTCTTTAGTAGCAAGAGTAAGACCAAAGGGGAGCATACAGCCAAGTGCCTTATTAGTACCAGGAGGGTCATGCTTGCATGTGCATCTCCTCAGATGCACCAATTTTTATTACCCTGAGCACTCGTGCACCTGCTCCCTTCTCCACATTACCGTCAGTCATTAACATAGCTCCATCAGCGTGCGTGGCACATTGCAGAACAAAGAACATCAGGTTTGCTGCCAAAGCGGACTTACAAAATGTTCTGCCAACCTGATGCAGCGTAGCACCTTCCTCTGAATGAGCCTGGGTTAAGGTCCTGGTGGACTTGAGCACTGGTGAACGTGAGTGACAAGTGAAGATATACACTCCAGGAGCAGGGGGAGAATAAGGAAGGACACATATGATGACTATGTGATTACAAGGCTATTCGGATGCCGCTGCTGTAAATGGGTCTTCTGGGGAGTGATTTGACTGAGGAGCGGGTGAGCTCATGGGAGAGGGATGTGGGCAAGGACGTTGCAAGCACGGGGATGGAGTGGAAGAAGGTCCAGAGGCATGTGGGGGGAAGAAAGGAGGCTTGCGGTTGTCATTGGCAGATCGAGGCCTCCAGGATCGCCAACCCCAAATGGTCACAAATCATGACAGTCATCAAAAATCCTGAGATTGGTTATAAAATCATGAGATTATGTACCAATAATAGATGTGGGGTTCTTTTCATTTGCCTTCTGCTTTTTGGACCTTTAGGGTGCACTGGGGTCACATTTTGAAGCTTCCCCCACAGCCGTGAGGGCTGACCTTTTCTTTAAGACTGAAGGCTGAAATCATCATGGATCCACATGATTCCAGGAGCTGGGGCTTTAAGGCAAACAGTGATTATCGTGAGCCTCATGACAAAATCATGAGAGTCGGCAACACCAAGGCCTCTGTGCTAACGCTGACTTCAGACACCTCCCGTCATATATATACCTCTAAACCCGGTAGGCAGTGAGCCTGTGAGCAGTGGTTACAAACCACCCTGTGGCTCGGGAACATATCCACTCTTCTGTTTGGGTTTTCACTGCTGTTCTGAGCAGATGTGTCCTGCCTGTGCTTGTCTTTAGGAAGTCCCGTTCCCTCCCTTGCACGTTTCCCCGATGCGAGTGAAGTGATGCCCAACTTGCTCACTTCAGCAGCCACAGCAGGTCAGTAACCAAAGGGGCTTCGTCTCTGGCTTGCACCCGAAGCTTGGCCAGTGCTGTAGCTGAAGGCAGTGCTCCGGGGTGGTTCAACCATCTCTTTGCGTCAGGCCAGCGCTCAGCATTCATGACTAATCTACACCACTTCGCTATTGTGCTACCTAATATCTGCACAGAGAGCTGAAACCTGTTTGAGGCAGTGCTTTAATCACTGTGCCCCCTGAGCATTAGACTTATTGGTAGTTATTTTCAGCACTCCAACAGTAATTGCCTTTAAATGGCCCTTTTTGGAGCGCCGATCGCCCTGCCTTTATTTGCCTGGAGAAGCTTGAAAGGTAAAGTTGGGGATGGGCCCTGCTTTGAGCAGGGGGTTGGACGAGATGACCTCCTGACGTCCCTTCCAACCCTGATATTCTATGATTCTATGATTTTAAATCTCCAGGAATAAATTTAAACACCATCAAACTATTCCCCAGCCCTGCCCCAAATGCTTCCCTCTTCCCCAGTCATCTCCTTCTGTTTTGTCATCTTCTTTTCTCCCAACCCTTCTGAGCTCTCAAAGCTTCTTTTCATGCCCTGCATACAAACTGCCTTGGAAAAATATCACTTCCAGGACCCCACTCCTAGTGACTGTTCTGCACGCCTTCCTTCGGGGAATGCTGTTCTCCCCTCTTTTTATTATTATTATTGTTGTATTTGTGTAGCACCTAGGAGCCCCGGTCATGGACCAAGACCCCAAGGTGCTAGGCGCTGTACACAGATAGAACAAAAAAACGGTCCCTGTCCCAAAAAGCTTGCCATCTAAGTATAAGCCAAGAGACGATACATGGATACAGACTGGTTGATGCGGGGAAGCAATGAGACAGTCAGCACTGGTGAGCATGGTAGGCAGCAGTCTCAGCCCACCACCCGTGGTTAAGGGTTTTATAGACATTCCAGCAAAGGAAGGCTTTCCCCGGGGACCTGAAGGAGGACACTGAAGTGGCTCTGAGGATGTGGATGGGGAATAACTCCCCAGTCTGAGGGGCAGCCTGGGAAAAAGCCTGAAGGGGCTCGTTTGGGAATTTCAGAAGCAGGCAATGAAGGCCCTTCTGTGTCTTCTATGCATGCAGTAGCCCACTTTTCCTATTGCTCGTAAACTATAGGCCAAAGTCACCAACTGAACGAAAAGTTGGGCTCCTGGCAACTGAGTAGCTGCCCCGAGGACGATCCTGTCCGGGTCCCTAGGTACGTATTTGGTGTGCCCAGCTCACCCCACCCAGGCTGCAGCGGCTCCGTGGCTGTTTTTAACATGCTAGTGCGACAAGAGCTAGTGGAAGCATGTCTGCCCGTGCTGGAAGTTCCAGCTCCATGTGGACCTCTTCCGCTCCTGTGATGAGGCTCTAGTTGGGATGGAAATAACCACGTATTTTACCCAGGGGCTGGATGGTTCTCTTACCGGAGATATCTGTGCACAGGGTGGTTACACATGTGCAGACTAAAAGCTTAGTGTCACCCCCACGTGACATGGGTGCTCATGGTTTCAGGACACAAATACAGCGCAGAATATGCTTCTCTCAATGGAAATGCCGTGGGGCTAGCTTGGCAAATTCCACACACAGACAGTGACTTAGGGGTCAGACTCTGCTTTTAGTCGCACTGTAAGTCCAGAGAAACTCCACTGAGTAACATCCCCCGAGCCCAGAAGTGTTGAGCCCAGGGAGTGTGGTCCAAACGGAGTGAGAGGACTGCACTTTGCACGGTCAGTTTTCAAATGCCAACAAACGTGAACTACTCTGGATTTTCACTGGTGTAACAGATGGCAGAATCTGGCCCACTCTGTGTAACGGCCTGTAGCTGCAAACTGCTCCTAGCCTGTCAGTTCTCAAATATTATATGGTGAGAAACGGATTTTAGTCAGTTACAGTTACAGTGAATGTAAAATATGCCCCTCTCCCACCCAAGACTGGATTTGATTTTAGGGGAGGCAGTGTGGTCTAGTGGATAGATCACAGGGCTGGGCATAAGGAGGCTGAGTTCTAATCCTGCTGCTCCCATGGCCCTGCTGTGTGACTCTGGGCAAGTCATCTGTGTTCCCTCCCACCTTTAGTCTGTTTAGACTGTAAATGATTTGGGGCAGGGACTGTCTCACAATACGCATGTGTATAGCAGCCAGCACAATGGGGCTCTGATCTCAGTTGGAGTCGGTAGATTCTCATATAATCACATGACTCCAAGAGCTGGGACTTCAAGTCAAAACATCAAATATTGGAAGACTCCAACATCTCAGTTTCCCGCAAGGTTTAATCACCCACCAAAGAGGTTTATTTCTCATTCCCTTCCCACGGCAACCTTTACCCTGTAAACAAACAATCCGGCTTAGACAGCAAATGGAACCCTGTTATTTGCTTTGTTTGTACATGATATTTACTTACCCTGCCACAACACGGAATTGACCATGTCATTAAACAATCACCGGTCTCCATGGAAATAAAGGACGTACAGGGTATCATGCCTTCTTATTAATTTTAGCAATTAATTGCCGGAGCAGACGTGGCTCCTGAAACCACTGGCCCTGCTGACCCAACCTGTGGGCATCACATAGGAAAATCAGGCCCCGTTTATGGTAATTGTGTTGGATACTTTCCTTTGGTCACTGTAAAGGTTTATGAAGTGGCAGATAGAGACTTAGTGGGGCGGCGGGGAAGTGGGGGACAACGACTGAAAAGGCAGCCTGCCCACCTGTTGTTGTGATTAGATCTGCTGTTCATTCTTCAGGCAGGGAAATGGCCCTTTTAGAGACTCTCTCTAAATAAGACTCTGGTGGCTGATTTCTTTTTAATAACTGAATCTTTCTTTTCAACAAAGGGCTGCAAATTGATTCAAACCGCTGAGTGCCGCTTACTCATCTCATGAGCTGTTTAAGCAGCCAGCTTGCGCTCGTTCGCCGGGCATTGAGTGCTCTGCGGTCAGTCATCATTGCCGAAGTGGGAATGAGTCCAACTTCAGTCAGCAGAAATGTTGGAGTTCTTAATTGTGAAGTTGAAGGTGGCAAAACTAGATAAATAAAACGGCAGCTGAACCAGCAGCCTTTGAAATGTTGGACATTTCTATTCACTCAGTACCCAGGCCTGGCTGCTGGGTCAAACTGTGGGCTCAAGCTTTGCGAAAATGTCATTGTAATCGTTGATCTCAAAGTGTCACTATCCCCATTTTGCAGATTTGGGAAACTGAGGCATGGATTGAGTAAGTGGCTTGCCCAAAGTCTTACAGCAGGCCAGTGGCAGAGCCAGGAAGCAAACCCAGAGCTCCTGCTCCCAGTCCAGTTCCGAAGGAAATTGCAGTGAAAGGTGAAACTTTGCACAACTTCACGTAGATTTTTCCAGTGCAAACGTTTGACCTTTTTTTTTTGAGATACTTGGAGAATAAGCTCATAGGGTGCATGGCAAAGTACAGCTGGATGAAACTCAATAGCCCTGCCTCAAACAGCCACAAGGTAAAACCAGGAGGTGGTGACAATATGGAACTGATAAAAGAATCACTGGGTGAAATTCTTTGGCCTCCTGGTCAGATTAGAGGAACATAATGGTCCATTGTGGCCTTCAAATCTATGAATTTATGCACTTCTCAGAATTGCTGCTGTTTGTTTATTTTCTTTATTTGCAAATTTCATGCACAGACAAGATCGTACCCAATAGAGAAACTGGGGTAGGGGGAGATTGACTTTCCCTGTTTTCATAGTAATATCGTGCTTTCATTGGCAGATAGATCCAAATTTTGCTTCAGACCAACTTCACAAGTGTGTGCGAATCTCCATTCATCTTTGTGCACCCCTCGCTCCCGAAATAAAAACGGGTCACTTTGCTCAATTTGGTATTCAGTGCTTGAATGCACATTTATCACTGAACTGTGTTGTGGCCCCATAGCAACGCATTCAACTGCCGTGTGCCTCAGTTTTCTCATCTATAAAACAGGGATAATAAAACTTATCTCACATGTGCAAGGCTTGACCTGTGCAAAAGCCTTGGAGACCCTCGGGGGACAGTGCGATATGAATACAAAGTGGTAGCATTCATATTACTCCATTTTTTTCGGCTTCTGATCTGTGCTTAGAAGGACACACCACCTTCGCCCTACAATTTAGTTTTTGTTTATGCAGCCAGAAGCCTCACAGCAGTCAGCATGAAGAAATTAATATTACTCTTCTTGTAACAGGGCATGGCTGGCCTCGAGGGGAAGAATGGAATCAAAGGAGCTAAAGGTGACCGAGGTCTGCAGGGTCAAAAGGGGGAACCGGTGAGTCTCGCAAAGAAAGACAAAGGGATATTTTGAAGGCTGAAAAAGTGGCTTGGTCCTTTTTCCAGTGTTGCCAACCCCAAGGTGTTCAAAAATCAGGAGTCAGGCTCACCAAAAATCCCACGATTGGCTTTAAAATCATGCACCAATAAAAGATGTGGGGTTCTTTTATTTGCCTTCTGCTTTTTGAGCCATTAGGGTGCACTGGGGGTCACATTTGGAAGCTTCCTCCACAGCTGTGAGGGCTAGAAACTGACTTTTTCTTTAAGACTGAAGGCTGAAATCATCACAGCTCCACGTGACTCCAGGAGCTGGGGCTTTAAGGAAAACAATAATTATCATGAGATTCATGACAAAATCAGGAGAGTTGGCAACACAGCTTTTCTGACCCAGATTCAGAATCCCCCTCCGACCCCTCCCCCAAAACGAATCCTCGGCTTTAGGCACAGGCCCTCAAGTGCTTTTGTTGTTGTTTGTGAGACTTGCTGTAAGCAAAATTACTGCAAGACACTCCTGGAGAACTCTGAACTATGCTGTGGGCAGATTCTCAGCAGGTATAAATTGGCGTAGCTCCCTTGGACATTGATTAACCACCACTGAGAATCTGCCCTGAGTCTCTGATGTGACAGAGTTTTAAATTCTCCCATGGCAAGTTCAGCTTTCCAGACGTTTACCTGCATGTTACTTCCAAGCACGATATCCACAGCGCTGGTAAAACCGAAGTGGGGAGAAGGGGGAAAAAAAATCAGCCAGTTGCCCGTTCCACAAACAGGATAACATCCGATGAAGTGGGCTGTAGCCCACAAAAGCTTATGCTCAAATAAATCTGTTAGTCTCTAAGGTGCCACAAGTCCTCCTGTTCTTTTTGCGAATACAGACTAACACGGCTGCTACTCTGAAACCTGTCTAATAACTGTTTGCAGTAGCAGCACTGATATGAGCTTTCCAAACCTCTAGACACTCACGGCCGTTCATTATTCCAATCCACTCGGCATCGGGAGTCCCCGTAAAACAAGCTGCCACCCTGTGACGAGTGATGGCACTTTGTCGGCCTCATCACACTCCAACCATATTCCCGGCAGCTGTGTAGAAATCAGGAGATTGCTTGCGACACGAAGACGACAGAGAATTACCAAGAGGAAGAGTCACTTTGTGTCCGAGTGTACTCCTCTATCGTGTGTTTTGTTGTGTTTTCCATCCCAGAGGTGGCTGCATTTCTGTGGGGGAAATGATTCCTTTATACCAGCTTCTAAAATGCAGTGGAGCCTTTGGGGCGAAAGGGGCAATATAAATTGAAGATGATGCTGTTAGGAGAGCTGTATTTTTAACTTTCTAGTGGCATATCATTGTGTGTACGTGTGTGTATCTCACACACACACACTGGGGCAGTGCAAGACTCACCACCGTGGTGCCTCCTGCTGGCCATTCTGGAATTAGCTCAAGTCCTTCCACAGGGCGCCCTCCTCCGGTGGTGTCTCACTCACCATTACTCCCGCTTTGCTGTCTCCACCTCTCTGGGACCTGCGTCACTCCCTGGACTGCGGGGTCCTCTTCTGGACCTGTCGGGAGTCTATAGTCCGGCCACTCGCCTCGGTGACTGCTGCAGTCACCAGTCTAGTCCTTTGCTTCAGGGGCAAGCTGCAATCTGTTTTGGCTGCTTCCCTCAGGGCAAGTGGGGGCAGCCCTAACACTTTATCTGACCTTCCTCCAGGGCCCCAGTCTGGCAGCGGCCAGCCAGAAGCTCCTTCTTCTCTGCTACCCTGCCTAGCACTGCTCTAGCCATGGTGCTCCTAGGCAGCCAGTCCTTCTCCCTAGCAGGCCAAGGGGAGACTTCCTTCTGCTCTGTTGAGCAGCCCTTTATATATAGCCCCTGCTGGCCCTGATTGGCCACTGCAACAAGCCACCTCCCAATTGGCTCGCTTTAGTGAGCCCTCCTCTAATTGGAAGGTTCTGCACAGGCTTCGTCTGGCCTGCTTCAACCCTTCCTCCCTGTGTGGGACAACTGCCCCGCTACACACCCACACCTTGATTTTTTTGTCTTTTATTCAGGGAGCGAAAGGTGATCCTGGTATAACTGGAGACCTTGGACGGAAAGGATCTAAGGTAAGAAACGGGCATCATCACAGAAATAATGAGTGCTTTGGCTATTCTCCGGGGGGTGCAGCAAATATGAAAACTGGTTGACCTGAATGATTGTAGAAAATGGCAAATGGACCACTCCACTAGGTAGGTAAATGGCAGGTGAAGAAGAGAGCAGTGCAGTGTTTACACAAATCTGTAGAATGGCTCTGTTAAGCCATGCATGAGTTAATGCTGGCCCTTTGCACAGGGGTGGATATCACTGTGTTTTGTCCTACTTATCTTTACCAGCTACCTGTCATTTCTCTCCAAGGGCTTACTTGGTTTTCCCGGGCAGATGGGTAGCCCTGGTGCAGATGGAATAAAGGTGAGGGCTTTTTATTGTTCTTCCTCCTTTTAACATTAGTTTAAAGGGGATCTAGCGCAGGTGAAGTGAACGCCCATGACAGCTCAGGGCAATGAGGTCCTCCTAGTTATCTGCAGGTCAGGCACAGCACTGGGCCATGACAGAGCCTGTCATCATGTCCTGCCAACCTGTCTCAGACCCAACCCGAGAAGCTACCCGTAGGTCTGAGAGCAGACGTCGCACATCCCATGATCCATTCTGTTGGCAGCGGAGCCACTCACCAGTTTTGAGGAGGTTTAATCACACCTATTGCAAAAATCAGGTTTTCACATGCATTAACCGCCCCATCATCTTTCTAATCAGTGCCTTCTGTTCCCAACCTGCTCACATTTGCAGTATCTTGTTCCACGTGCAGGGTGAGACTGGCAGCCCTGGAAAACCAGGGATACCAGGGTCAGACGGACTGCTTGGGCCAAAGGTGAGTGGGAAAGCCCCTCTTCTCTCTCAGATGGAAGCTTTGTACGGGCATTACAGGTCTCTGAAATTAAATTACCCAACGCCCATGTCCCTCTCCATGGGCTTGTCTAGGGACAGAAATGACACTGATTTAACACAATCTGCTTCTAAATGGATGCAGTTAAGTCAGCGCAAGCTCGTGTGTGGACGTGCTTAAATGGGTTTCAGACTGGCTGGTTTTAGCTTAAATTCAGTTTGTTACCAAATATAGTTAAATGGCTGCAAATTTCGGTCAGTTGACCAGGCCTAGTGACATAGGTGCTGGAACTAGGGAGTGCGGCAGCAACCCCTGGCTTGAAATGGTTTCCATCATATACAGTTGCAGCCGATGAAGTGAGCTGTAGCTCACGAAAGCTCATACTCAGATAAATTGGTTAGTCTCTAAGGTGCCACAAGTCCTCCTGTTCTTTTTGCGGATACAGACTAACACGGCTGCTACTCTGAAACCTGTCATGTATAGAGTTTCCAGTTTGGTTCAATGGCTCTCAGCACCCCCACTATACAAATTGTTCCAGCACCCCTGCCTAGTGAACACTGTTGGGGGGGGTCTTTTTGAACAGCAACAGAAAAAATGTCTGTCAACGAGTTCTGGGTTTGGTTCTTGATTTTTGTTTTCTTTTCTTACCTCCATGGCTGGTCAGGGAGGGTGGGGACAGGGCCGGCTCTAGGCACCAGCAGAACAAGCAGGTGCTCGGGGCGGCACATTTCTAGGGGCAGTATTCCGGCACCGGCCATGCTGCCCCTAGAAATGTGCCCCTGCCACCCCAGCTCACCTCCACCTGCTCCCCTGAGCGCACCGCCGCCTCCGCTCCGCTTTCCCCCCTCCCTCCCAGGCTTGCTGCACGCAAAACAGCTGTTTGGCGCGGCAAGCCTGGGAGGGAGAGAGGGAGGAAGGAGAAGCCGATTGGCGGCATGCTCGGGGAAGGCAGCAGTGGTGGAGCGGAGGCGAGCTGGGGCGGGGAACGGTTCCTCTACCCCCCCCACCCATTACTTCCTGCGCTCCCCCCAACCCTCGCTCCCCTCCGCTCCGCCCGCTCCCCTGAACGCCCTGCCTCTCCCTCGCCTGAGAGGGAGGGGGGAGAAGTGGAGCAGCGGCATGTTCAGGGGAGCAGACGGAGCGGAGGTGAGCTAGGGCGGGGAGTTTTGGTGGGGAAGCCGCAGGATGCAATGTGGGGGGAGGGAATGCGGCACGTCCGGAGGAGGAGGCAGGGTCAGGGATTTGGGGAACAGATTGGGAAGGGGTGGAGTTGGGGCAGGGGGGCCACAAAAAAAAAAGTGGGGGTGGCCAAAATTTTTTTTGCTTGAGGCGGCAAAAATCCTAGAGCCGGCCCTGGGTGAGGAAGGTGTCAAGCTTTGCCAGCCAATGCATTAGTTAGCTTGCTCTGAGCCCTCGCTCAGGGCCTGATCCGGAGCCCATTGAAGTCAATGAGTTCTTTCCATTGACTTGAACGGCATCAAACCGGACCCTCATTGTGTCAAACCAGAGCTGGTAACTTGCCAATGTGTCTGCCGCCAGCGACACACCCAGCTGGAGGGGTCGCAGAGGGAGTCAGGCAGACGCTGCATCTTACTCATCAAGATTTCTGCTGGACTAACCAGATTCTACTAAACGCAAACTGCAACCGACTGATTCAATAGGGCGCAATGACAACATACCTGACCCTGTGACAGTCTGGCACCTGGGTGGAATGTCATGCACGTGTGGGAAATTGGCTTGTTTGATAAGGAAAACCAGAAACCTCGAGTTTTGTTGCTGACAACCCACCATGCTTTATTTTTCACTCTCCCAAAATAGATCTGCCATCTTGGGGAACCTAGCGACATCTAATGATTCTTTCCTGCGTTAAGCGATACTAGGGCCCATTAAAAATAGCAGGTGCACTAGTCACTGAATTACAGCTCGCTTGGTAAATGACAGACGGGGCGGGTCATGCCTTGGCTTTGACTTTTCTCTTGTCTACCTCCAGGGTGAGCGAGGAATGTCAGGTGCAGATGGCCCCATGGGAGTTTCTGGGGAGAAAGGAGAAAAGGTTAGTACTCTCAAGAGAACACCGAGAGGCCATGTTTTGAATGAACCATCCATCACGTGGAGTTAACAAAATTATACACTGCTAGATCGCATGTACCCTTTTCAGAGGGCAAGTGTCACCTGTCTTAAGCATTAAGCTTGGACTTGGGGAGATATCTCCTTAAGTTCACTCTGTGGTGATGCATTTAACCCTTGGGGTTGGTCTACTGCCTTATCTAGCTCGGTATAGTTAAAGTGGTACAAATCCCCTAGTGGGGATCCAGTTATAGCAGCATAAAGGTGCTTTATACCAGCATAGCCGTTCCTATGCAGAAAGGAGAATACGCTATATTGGTATAAGATACCTTCATGCTGGTATAACTGCGTCCACACTAGGGGATGTTTTGGTAAAACTTTGCACCCCTAACTGACATAGTTGTACTGGTACAAAATCTTTGTGTAGATTAGGCCTTGGAGTGGACGCCCTGGTGGGGTATGATATGGTGTATGCACCCCTGGGCCATTTTTGTAGAATCGCCAATTGATCTTAAAGGACTGAAATATACACAACGTAGACTCTTTACCCCCAACATATTGGGCCTGATTCTCCTTTCATTCGTACCAATTTAATGCAGTTTAATTTAAATTGCTCCCTGGAGTCACTCCTGACTTACACTGGTTTAAGCCCCTGAAGAATTGGGTCCACTGTATTCTGCAGATGTACTGATATAAGAGGTAAATAAAACTCTGGCACTGTGTAAGTGAGGAGGTGTGATCTACACTGCCGTGCCTGCTCATACTGAAGGCTCGTCAATTACAGCAGGGGTGTCATTTTTATTTATTTCATTCTTTGTGCCGGGACTCGAGGTCCAGGTTCTGTGAGATGGTGATGGCACCCAAAGCAGAGCAGGGCAGGGGAGGGAAATGCTTCCCAGCCTTGCAGCTCCCTGGACGAGCTTGAAAAAAACATCCTCTGCACAAATATTTGCATCAGTTGTAACAATGGGGATGTTTTTAAGAGGTCCAGGCCCCCTCAGCCAAAGTTCCTAAGTAGGGAAAGACTTGGAAAGCTTTCAATCAAATCTGTTCACCTCGATGCACCTCCAGATGTCTCCTGATTTCCCCGCAGCTGCCTGTTCCCCTTCTTCCCATTGGCCTCTCCTCTTCTCCTATCCCCCATGCTGCTTCTGCTCCTTCCTACCATCTACCCTTCCTGTGCAGCCACTGTGTGTAATCCTCACCTGCCCATCTGTCCGCTATACCCGCTCCTGCCTCCCAAGCTGTCTGCCTGCTGGCAGGTCAAGTTCCCACCATCCACCTGCTCTACAGTCCTGCTCCGTAGGAACATAACTGGAAGGGTCCTCCTGGGTCATCATCTCCAGTGCCCTGCTATTGCAGGTAGCCACGTTGGTGCACCCAAGGTCTGTCTCTATAACAATGGTAATTTGGGGGCCAAGCCTGCTTCCATTGACGCCAGCGGCAGTTAATGAATATGAAATGTTGTGGGTTATGAATGTGAGCTAAAGTTTAAATATTTTAGAAATAAGTCGTAGTAGGATGATTAGATTTGGCTGTTGCTTATCCTTTAATAGAAACCATCTTCCAATATGTTAAAGGCTGTTATAAAAGAGGATGGGGATCAATTGTTCTCCACGTGCACTGACGGTAGGACAAGAAGTAATGGGCTTAATCTGCAGCAGGGGAGATTTAGGTTAGATAGTAGGAAAATCTGTCTAACTAAGTTAAGCTCTGGAACAGGCTTCCAAGGGAGGCAGTGAAATCCCCATCATTGGAGGTTCTTAAGAACAGGTTGGACAAACACCTGTTAGGGGTGGTCTAGGGTTATTTGGTCCTACCTCAATGTGGGGGGCTGGACTTGATGACTTCTCGAGGTCAACATTTCTGTGATTCTATGAAGTTCATAAACTTACCAAGCTCCATCTGAAAATGAGTTAGGCTTCTTGTCCCCACTACTCCTACTGGAAGGCTGTTCCAAAACCTCGCTCCTCTGATGGTTGGAAACCTTCTCAATTTCAGTCTAAATTTATTCATGGCCACTTTAAACCCATATGCTCCCTTGGCCTACTTGTGCTCCTGCTTCTTCCAGCCCTGCCTACCTCTACAATTCTCTCATGCTCCTCGATTTCCACACCCTCACTGCTTAGCTCCCCTTCCACCAACCTTCTTGGCTCTCCTCCCAAACTACTCTTCCCGCCCTGCACACTCTGGCAGCTCCTCCCCATGCTCCTTAGCAGTTGCTGAGGGGATAATGTCAGGGACTGCCAACTCTAATGACTTATCCGGAGTCTTCTTGCCATATATATGGTGTTTTTTCTTAAAGCCCCAGCTCCCAGAGTCACGTGATTACCTTAGAATCTCAACTTTCATTTAAAGAACTGAGGCTAAGCTTCTGCCCCCTGTGGTGGAGGAGAAAAGCTTGAAAACGTGAAACCTACAGGCTCAAACACCAGAAAGCAAGTAAAGCAAACCCAAAAGGTGTTGTTTTTAAAGCCTCATGATTTTTAAGCCAATCTATTGTTTTTCCGGGGTCCTGACTTGTGAATGCTTGGGGCTGGCAGTGCTATGCCAGGGGAGCCTTTTTCTCAGCTATATTGTTTTATAATGTCACCGCATTTGTAATTTCTCATTCATAATGGTGCGTGCACGAGCATGTGTGAATTTAGTGATGGTGAAAGGTGCCAAGTGTAGGTGCTTGATGACCCCTTTTTATCCCACCATCAATGGTGCTGTCCTCTAGTGCCACCTCTAGGGTTGAAAAGGAAGTTCAGGCTCTTAGCACATTCAGTCCTGGGCTTCTCCACAGAGACTCTCTGCTAATGCCCATTGGGGGGATGGTTTTGAGGACATGGACAACTGTCCAGTTGGAATAACACTGAGACCCACCAATTCATTTCATGTAGGCCATTAAATCAGTCACTGCATGGCTGCAGCTTGAAGTCCACATTATCATAGTCTGTGGCTTAGTGCTGAAAGGACGTCTATTAGAGCAGGTTGGCAAACAGATTTCCTGTCCCATGAAACTTGGTGTTTTTTTTTTAAATGGTCCCAAATCAGGGAAAAAAAGCCAAAATTTTGAATTTTTTTATGAACTGAAATTCCGGAAAACAATTCATTATGGGTCAATTGAAACGTTTCGTTTAACTTTCAGCCCTTTTCCTTGGTCTTATGTACAATTAAGTTTCAAAATGAAAAGTCATTTTGAAATGAAAAAGTGGAAGATTTGTTGCAGAAAGGTTGAAATGGGATGTTTTGACACGTTCTAAATGTTTTTTCCCATTGTTTTCTCTAAATGCAATTTTGTCAAAATTACATAAGAACATCAGAATGGCCAGATTAGGTCAGACCAAAGGTCCATCTAGCCCAGTATCCTGTCTTCTGACAGTGGCCAGTGCCAGGTGCCTCAGAGGGAATGAATAGAACAGGGCATCACCGAGTGATCCATGCCGTCGCTCATTCCCTGAAACAATTTTGCGGAAAAAAAAAATAATAATTTGGTTTTGTTGAAACATTTTCTGATGGTTAACTGGTGGGATGCAAATTTTCCAACCAGCTCTATTGTATTTCCCTTGGCCAGTCACTGGAGCCGTTCATTTATTCTCTGCAGTTGCAGACTACACCCATATCTAGATTATTGCTGCTTTTGTACCCTAAAGAGTTTTTGACATTAAAACAGCTTTTCTGTTCACCTTTACAGATTTTCTCACATTACAGAAAAATTCCCCTGAATTGAATTGCACACACTCTATTCTTGTCACAATCGAATTGGGGCATTATTATGCGTGTTGGAAATTTATCTGAAGGAGAATTCATGCGGTCTGTTTCTCTTCTTCGCCGTAAATGGTGTTTCTAAATGGTGTCATTATCAAGGCTTATCAAAACTCAAGTATATTGGTTTTTTTTTAAACTTTGAAATCCAGGCTATGGACAAATTCAGCTCTTAAAATTCCAGCCATCAGAATTGCTCAACGACAATGCAGATGTATTAGTAACACAATTAACGTAGCATACCTGCCTGTCTGCTACTAACTAGCGAGGGGAAATGCAGAAGGATAGAAAGCTACAGGGAGGGGAGAAGAGATTAAGGGAGCAGGTTGAAGAGAGAAAGAGAGCATAGTTTACCTGGGAAAGGAGATAAATAAGAGGGGACATGATAAAGCTATTTAAAATAATGAAGAGGATAGAGACAGTAGATTGAGAGCTTCTTTTCTCCCAGTCTCACTTCTCAAGGACAAGGAGACATGCAGTTAAATTAAAAGTGGCACATTCAAAACTGATCAAAGGAAGCATTTTTTTTCACTCAGTGTGTAATTGGGCTGTGGAACTCATTGCCACAGGAAGCTGTTGAGGCCAAACCATTGCCAAGAGTCAGAGGAAGTTGGACCTCTATATAGATAGCAAAAATATCCAGAGTTTTAATGGTTAATGCAAAAAAATTTGGAAAGGGAAATAAAACCTCAGTGCATCAGGGCTCAGTTCAATCTCTGCTAGGGATTAGGAGGACACCTTCATTGGGAGCAGATTATCCCGCTTCTTCCTACTGTGGGTTTCTTGCACTTTCCTCTGAAGCATCTGTTTGGACCCTGTTGGAGACGGGATTCTGGTGTGGATGGACCATGGATCAGGACTAGCTTGACCATGGGATCCTATAAAAGAAGAGAGAGAAGAAGAGTTTCATACTTTTTTCTTGCTAGGTTGCTTTAGAAGTTCTAGCCTTGTGGCTACCCAGCCTGCCACCCACTCTTGTGAGCGCCTCCTTTGCATTGCGGCCACGCACGAGCTTATGCAAGTCAGCGCCTGAGATACAATTAAACTGAGAGTCACCGGGGGTCACTTGTGCTAAATGGGAAACCAGGCTCTGTTGGGCGGGGGAATGCATTGCATCAATCATGTCGGGGGGCTCCCGTCTTGATCCTCCAACACTCAGTGACCCGACTGACTCACACTCCATCTCATTCCCAAGAGAGCTTTGCTTTGGAGCAATTGGGGAGGGGGAGGGAAGGAGCTGACTCTCCCTTCAGAATAGTTTAATGTGACTCTCTTTTACTTTAGATGGATGGGCTTCTATTTTTAGTGTTCAAAAGAAACAGCTGCATGAATTAGAAATGCAGTCTGGCTGAGTCACTGAGGTCTTCCCCTCCACCTCCTTCAAGTTCTTCTCTCTCTTCTCCTAGCAACTTCAGGAGAATTCTCATTAGTGCAGATTAGTGTGCATTTAATGGCTCAAGTATTGATAACTGAGCCTTTCCACCTCTGGGCTTGCTGACTCATCCAGCCGTGGGGAGTGAGAAGCATGTTTCCCTTCAGGGGGTGTTGGGTGGCATATGTTAAATGAGTTGGGCATCTCACTTTAGCGCCCTCAGCTGGATGGTGTCCATGTCACAAAGTAATGAGGGTGTGGCCATTGTGAACACTGTCACAATCGGCACGTTTGGTGGCAGCCTCTGAAGAAAGGTCGGGGATTAAATGGGCCAGGAAGTCTGAACAACCCTCTCAGACCTACAGATGGGCACACTAGAGGGTGGAAGCACATTGGCAGGGCAGGCACTGGCAGGCAGGATGGTCTAGTAGAAAGGGCACAGGACTTGGACTCCCAAGACCTGGGTTTAATTTCTGGCTCTGGCATAGACTCCCTGCCTGACCTTAGGTGAGTCACTTAATCTACATTGCACCTCAATTCTCCGTCTGTACAATGGGGATAAAAGCACAGCCCTACCTTTCAGCGGGGGTTGTGAGGATCAGTACATCTGTGAGGTACTCAGTGATGGGACCCAGGTGAGCACCTAGATGGTTAGTCACTGTTCTGTGGGTAAATAGAAGAGTTCAGATGCCAAGACCATCAACATTGTTCCTTAGCAGAGGCTGTACCCACCTGCACCTGGCATTGACAGGGGAATGGAAATGGGTATTGTCAAGAAAATTTCCCCACCCCCATTAGTCTCTTAGCATAGGGGGGCTCTTTGGCGAGAGTTTCTCTGAGATAACAAGGTTGCTCTGGGAGTTTCATCTGATGCAAATGTATTTGTCCTGCTGTTTTGACCATTACAGCAGAGGGCATGGCACAGAGACATAACTCTGTAGTGAGTGCAAGGGATGGATTAACTAAGCACTGCGTCTGTGCTGGCAAAGGGCATCCCTTCCCCCCCCCACACACACATTCAAATCATTTCACTGCATTATTAATAGGACAACCAGATGTAAAGGGTTAATATATTTCCCACTGTCAGTAATCCCACTGAAAGCATGTTCTCGGTAGGCCTTTGCAAACCCCCATCTTCCGGGGGGCGCGTCTATACTCGTTTGTATTTGAAGGGAAGTCTCTGACCCACTTTCTGTTTGGCATTCTCAGGGGGCCAAGGGAATTCCTGGCTTGGGCGGATTTAAAGGGCAGGTTGGATTCCCGGGGAAGACTGGTGTGGCTGGACCTCCTGGATCTCAAGGACCACAAGGTGACCCGGGACCACAGGTAAGACATTCTGGGCAGATTGCATTAGATGCTCTGCAGAATTCATATCGCTCCAGCCACTGACTAGAGGGGTGTGAGCTAGCGGGCTGAGTGCAGCCTGAAAGCCAAGGCCAGTCACTTGCAGCCTGCTTTTCAGGGGAGCTGAGCATCCATATACCCCACTGGCTTCGGCTTTTAAGAGTCTGTAACTGTAGGAGAGAAAGAGAGCCTGGAGCACGGGGCCTGGTGCAAGATCTGAGGCCTGCACAAGAGGCTGTGAACCAAACTCAGGCCATATATTAAAGCAGATGTTTACAAGTTCACTATATGACCTTTGCAAAAGCATTTCCAGTGTCACTAAAACACAGGCACTCCTAAGAAGCGACAGATATTGGGTACATGCGAGAACACACTCCAAAAACTTAGTGCAGGGACATCCTGGCCTAGCGCCAGATAATTGGGTCTGCTAGAGGTAACAGGGATGTTGTGCCGGAGACACCTGGATCATGATACAAGGGGAGGTAACAAGCAGATGTCATGAAATACATAAGATGGTATGAGAGTTGTTTGTCTCCGTCTATAAATATTGGGATGCTTCGCCTTAACCCTTTGTGTGGCCTTGGGGACAGCAGAAATTCCCGCTGCTGACTAACCCGTTCCTTGCCACTGGACACTCGTGTGTTAGTGTCCCTGTAACCCTGGAGCCAGGGCGCTAGTACTGTGTCGTGAGGGCAATAAACCTGGCCGAGTGCCTTTATCACTGAACTGTGCCAGTGGTCATTCTTTCTGGGTAATATGATCGAGGTCTCCTGAACCAACTATCTGCGCAGGGCTGGGCCAGCATACGGACAGCACACGGGCACCTAACTGACAACAATAAGCGATGTAGCCAGCTCTAACCACGGCCTTCTCCACAGACAGCATGGCAGATAACAGAGCTTGGCCCTCACCAGCAGTCTCTGGGGCATATGGTAACCCAAAAAGCAAGATTTAAAATCGGTGGTGAGAGGGGAAATAACCAGTTGAAGCAAAACTCTCCACAAAAGGCTCACATGTGTAAACCACTTGAAAGGTCCCCCCTGCGGGCTACTGACTCAGTAAGAGGAAGGACAGACCCATGGTTATAGTGTTAGCCTGGAATGTGGGAGACTCCCTGCTCTGCCACAGACTCCCTGTGTTACCTTGGACAAGTCACTTAGCCTCAGTTCCCCATCTGTACCATGGGGGTATTGGCAGCCTTGCTGGGGCATTGTGAGGATAAATACTGCCCGTCACTATGGCAACAGGGGCCAGTTAGATACTGCTTGGAAAAGGTACTTAAGCAACAGGAAGGTTGAGAACTGTAGGTGGGCATGACAGACCCTGTGCCCTCCAGTCCTACTGGACTTCAGTGGGCTTCTGCTTGCTACACAGAGCCTCCTGGCGAAAGCACATTTAGAACCAAAGAAAGCCCTGAGGGGTGGCGTGGGCTGGAGGTGTCTCAAACCTTGCTCAACGTGGGAACGTGAACTCAGCAGTCCAGGTGCAGGGTTTGCTGCTGCTCTTGTTCTTTTAACTCTTCAAGGTGAGCAGGACGTGCCTGCGCAGAGATAAAGAACTAAGACGGCTAGACAGCTGCAGGAGATCCGAGTTCTGACCCTGGCTCTGCAACCTCCTTGTTCCGTGATCATGGACAAGTCACTTAACCTCTCTGTGCATCACCTCCCCATGTATAAAATAGGGATAACAACATGCCCGTTCTCCCATCCTTTTCCTGTCTATGGTGGAAAGTCTCCAGGGTAGGAACTGGCACCTAAATAAGAAAGGAAAGCATGGTAAATTTTAAGCTGCTAGCACAGTGAATGTACCCCGACAACTCTAGACATTTGCGGTATTTGGTGCCTACATTTCTGAAGCAGTTGGATGCTTTAAAGCTCTATTTGTGGGTCATCTTTAAGATGTGTCTTTGCACACAAGACACGCTGGGCTCCTTTTGAAATATAACAAAAAGACTTGGAAATGAGACATGCTAATGCTATTTAGGAATGTGAACGTCCTGCCCCCGGATTTTATGATAATGAAGAGTCCAGGCAAGCATAATACAGCAGAGGATACTGTAGATTAATACTAATCAGCAACCCACGAGCATCATTTATTAAATAAGCAAGAAATCTGCCAATGAAACAGGACTAAAAATAAAAACATACCTCTCGACTGTGCTGCGGGGAATGGCTGAGTTTCAGCCTTCAGCGAGACGATAAAGGTAAATGAATGTCAAAAGAATCGAGAACATGAGAAATGCTTAGAAGAGGTAAATGTCTGAAAGTCCAACTGTTTCCCATAAATTAATCTGTAAATGGCCATTTAAAAATCATAGAATCATAGAATATCAGATTTGGAAGGGACCTCAGGACGTCATCTAGTCCAACCCCCTGCTCAAAGCAGGACCAATCCCCAACTAAATCATCCCAGCCAGGGCTTTGTCAAGCCTGACCTTAAAAATATCTAAGGAAAGAGATTCTACCACCTCCCTAGGTAACGCATTCCAGTGTTTCACCACCCTCCTAGTGAAAAAGTTTTTCCTAATATCCAACCGAAACCTCCCCCTCTGCAACTTGAGACCATTACTCCTCGTTCTGTCATCAGCTCCCACTGAGAACAGTCTAGATCCATCCTCTTTGGAACCCCCTTTCAGGTAGTTGAAAGCAGCTATCAAATCCCCCCTCATTCTTCTCTTCCGCAGACTAAACAATCCCAGTTCCCTCAGCCTCTCCTCATAAGTCATGTGTTCCAGTCCCCTAATCATTTTTGTTGCCCTTCGCTGGACTCTCTCCAATTTATCCACATCCTTCTTGTAGTGTGGGGCCCAAAACTGGACAGAGTACTCCAGATGAGGCCTCACCAATGTCGAATAGAGGGGAACGATCACGTCCCTCGATCTGCTCGCTATGCCCCTACTTATACATCCCAAAATGCCATTGGCCTTCTTGGTAACAAGGGCACACTGCTGACTCATATCCAGCTTCTCGTCCACTGTCACCCCTAGGTCCTTTTCCGCAGAACTGCTGCCGAGCCATTTGGTCCCTAGTCTGTAGCGGTGCATTGGATTCTTCCGTCCTAAGTGCAGAACTCTGCACTTGTCCTTGTTGAACCTCATCAGATTTCTTTTGGCCCAATCCTCCAATTTGTCTAGGTCCCTCTGTATCCTATCCCTACCCTCCAGCGTATTTACCTCTCCTCCCAGTTTAGTGTCATCTGCAAACTTGCTGAGGGTGCAATCCACACCATCCTCCAGATCATTTATGAAGATACTGAACAAAACCGGCCTGAGGACCGACCCTTGGGGCACTCCACTTGATACCAGCTGCCAACTAGACACGGAGCCATTGAGCCCGACAATCTAGCCAGCTTTCTATCCACCGTATAGTCCATTCATCCAGCCCACACTTGTTTAACTTGCTGGCAAGAATACTGTGGGAGACCGTGTCAAAAGCTTTGCTAAAATCAAGGAACAACACGTCCACCGCTTTCCCCTCATCCACAGAGCCAGTTATCTCATCATAGAAGGCAATTAGACTAGTCAGGCATGACTTGCCCTTGGTGAATCCATGCTGACTGTTCCTGATCACTTTCCTCTCCTCTAAGTGCTTCAGAATTGATTCCTTGAGGACCTGCTCCATGATTTTTCCAGGGACTGAGGTGAGGCTGACTGGCCTGTAGTTCCCAGGATCCTCCTTCTTCCCTTTTTTAAAGATGGGCACTACATTAGCCTTTTTCCAGTTGTCTGGGACGTCCCCTGATCGCCATGAGTTTTCAAAGATAATGGTCAATGGCTCTGCAATCACATCAGCCAACTCCTTTAGCACTCTTGGATGCAGTGCATCCGGCCCCATGGACTTGTGCTCGTCCAGCTTTTCTAAATAGTCCCGAACCACTTCTTTCTCCACAGAGGGCTGGTCACCTCCTCCCCATGCTATGCTGCCCAGTCCAGTAGTCTGGGAGCTGACCTTGTTCGTGAAGACAGAAGCAAAAAAAGCATTGAGTACATTAGCTTTTTCCTCTGTCACTAGGTTGCCTCCCTCATTCAGTAAGGGGCCCACACTTTCCTTGACTTTCTTCTTGTTGCTAACATACCTGAAGAAACCCTTCTTGTTACTCTTAACATCTCTTGCTAGCTGCAACTCCAGGTGTGATTTGGCCTTCCTGATTTCACTCCTGCATGCCTGAGCAATCCAGGCAAGCATAATACTATTATACTCTTCCCTGGTCATTTGTCCAATCTTCCACTTCTTGTAAGCACTATAAGTGAATAGGTGAGGGCTTATAGAATCATTGGACTGGAAGGGACCTCGAGAGTCCAGTCCTCTGTAGTGTGTCATGTTTCACACCAGAGGTGGCTGCATGTTGCATATCAGTGGTGCTGTGACTGGGTGACCGGGATGGGCCACACTGAAAATGTCACACTCAGGGAAGACTGCATGAAATAGGACAGACAAATCCCCAGAGCTAGTGGTTTACTCTATACTTAGATTCTCCAAACCAGTAACAAAAGAGCTTCTGCAGCACCACACCAATTAACCAGAAGCCAAACAAAGTCCCCCTTAGGCACTCCAGCCCTTGGCTCCCATCTAGGCAACCCAATCTAATATAGTGAGAGGTTATTGAAAACCTTTGTCACCAGATGTGACAAACTCCCAAAGGATCAGACACGTGTCCCCAGGTTAATACGAATCTCAGATCTTACTCAAATATCATGCTCCAGTCAATCCTTAGTAAACTAACTAAAGATTTTAATAATAAAAGAAAAGAAGAGGGTTATAAATGATTAACAGACGATATACATACAAATGATTGCAAAGCCAGAATAGCTTGCTGGCTTGTAAGGTGTCTCTGGTAACTTCCAAAAGACTGGAAGGTCCTCAGTCCATAGTTCAAGATGCTCCATTTTTTGTAAATCCACAGTCCAGAGGATTAGAGCAGAAAAAGAGGCAAAATGGAGATCTCTCAGGGGTCTTTTATATCCTCTGCCATGTGCATGGAAAATTACCGTCCCAAACAAAGCCCACAGCCACTGTGTGTGGAAAATTACTGGCCCAAGATGGAGTCTAGGGTCACATGAGCATATCAGATGTTTTTACATGGTTTGCTGCATCACAGGGAAGTAGTCATTGGCTCCTTGCTGTCTGAGGCATCCGCAGGAAGACCTGCTGGGCGGGATGAGCTTCTTCAATCGCCCATTGTGAGAGCTGAGTGTCCTTGATGGACCATCAGTACAGAGCTGTCTAGCCCTGATGGAAATCCATCTGTTGGGTGTCTCCCGGGAATACAGCACAGGGTTCCATAGCCAATAGTCATAATGTCTGCTATAAAGATGATACATGGATTTAACCAGGATAATCATACTTGATAGACTGTAACTTTTCCATCGACACCTTACATGATACACTTTGTACAAGATTTGTGGTTATAAATTATATAACAGTGGTAATATCAATGTATAAATAGTCATCTTTAATCAGACAGCATCACAGGTGGGTGAATTTGTTTCTGTAAAATACCTCCTGGAGGAAAGGTAAGTTGTGTCTCTGCTTCAGGAAAACAACACATTGGGGGAGGAAGGGGCAAAGACACAATGTTTTTGCTTTTAACCATTATGCCACGTTACCCAAGTACTTAAGACTCTCTCACCATCAGCCAGTCACTTGTGGGGCACGGGAGTAGGGAGGAATAAGGTATCATGTAGCAAATACCATCATGTAAAGAGATGCGGAGAATCTGATGTGCCGAGCTGGTGTGACTGATACAATTCCTATAATGTCTGTGCTAGACAAACAATAGAGGTTCTCCTGTGGAAGTCATTCATACCTCATTTCCTGGGATGACCCAAAATAGACAGACGGAAAAGCGGAACGCAGAGCAGTCCTGGGCTCATTGCGTCAGAATCAAACTGAAGCTTGGACCTCAAGAGTTCCATTTCCTTCATTAATCTAGGACACGTAGTTTCCAAGTGGTTCAAAATTTGGCCAAATGACTGAATGGAACGACTTCCAATGGAACAAGTTCCTGCTGGCTTCTGTTTGAGCATGGGATGCAAAGAGTGCTTCCAAATCCACTGTTTGAAATGAGCAATAATTAATCACAAGATAGTCCTCTCCTGGCTTCCACTGGACACCTATCTTGGACTACACAAAGTCAGTGAATATGTCTTTAGTGCAGCGTGCATGGATCTGCAGCCCGGTTTTTCCACGGCCCTGTACCGTGTGTTGTCATTTAAGTCTGTACAAAGTGAGTGGGGTTATGAAATGCTGGTAGAGCTTTATGCCCACTTCGGCACAGGTGTGTAGGTGTTGATGCAAGGTGCAGGGCAGTGGGCGATCATGCCCCTAGAGAGGAGACAACTAGATACGGGCAAATGAGGTGAACACAACTAATTCTAGCTTGCGTTCATTATGGTAATTGTCCGGTTTGATAGCTTAAGTATGTACTTGGAGATATTATAAAAGAGGGGCCTGATCTAGACAAAATATACTCTGTGATGCAGAAGCTCAGACAAAGTAACAGGTCTTCATTTGCTAAAGTATCTTTGGAACTAAAGATGGGCCTATATCGTCCCTTACTGTAGCAAACACCAAACCGCTATGGAAGAGCACGATGCAGAAACTGACCTCAGTGGTGCAGCAGGAAGCACATTTGGAGTCCTCTGGCTTATGAGGTGTAACTTCCTTTTTTGCTCTCCTTAGTTAAAATCCACACTCAGTTTTATCAGTCCAGATCCAGTCCAGATCAAGGTTCCCATCCAAGTTCTAAAACCCCGAGAAGAGGAGTTTACAATGGGAATAACACTTGTCCAGTGGTGCTATCCCAACGTTCATTAGCACTTTTTTTCTGCAATAGGAGGAGTGCAGTTAGCTTTGGCATGTTCACAGGGCCAAATCTTGCTCTCTGTTATGCCAGTGCATGGCTCCATGTGTTTTAGAGAGGTTGCAGAATTTGAGCCTGGTGTCCCAGATTGTCCCTTCGGCTTATGCAGGCAGAGGGGACCTCACTCAGGCTCAACTCCCTTCAGAGCATGCAAGGGAAGAAAGCAGCACTACACCATGCAGAAGACGTGTCCCAGAGCTTGGCTGAGCACAGAAGAAGGTAGCACAATGGGCTTGGCCATTCACACAGGCCGGAACTTTTATTCAGCCCCATGGATTTCCACCTGGCAGTCCCGTCTGGAGTTAAAGATTCCCAAAGCAGCTTCACCTCCTGTAGGATGCTATCCCCAGCTGCTACAAAGGAGCCATGCTGCATGGCGAAATGGACAGCAGAGCAGCGTGGCATGGGAGCCAACGCTGACAGGTCTGTTCCTGCTGCCATGAATTATGGGGTTCCCTTTCCTCATGGATCCCCTGGATCTGTGGAGTTGGGAGGCCTCGCCTCCTGCCAGCTCTCAATTCCTCCCTGCTGAGAAGATGCTTCCCTGGGAGTTCTAGCAGGAGAACCTCATGAAGATTTCTGGTCCCTTCACATGGGAAAACCACCTCTGCCCCAGAGCCATTAGAGCAGTGACCTACATTGAAATTTAGCATCATTGCGGTAGTTCCGTGCAGCCTGCATAGATACATAGTCATTGGAAACACTGGGTCAGATCCTGTTCCCATGAATTCAGGACAGGGTCGAGGTCAAGTAGTAAATGTCAGTGTGTTTGTAATGTCGTAAATGTCAGTGTGTTTGTAATGTCGTTCCATGCTTTGTGCTTCCATAGGGATTCATAGATTATAAAGCCAGGAGGGACCGTTTTGATCATCTAGTCTGACCTCTTGTATAACACAGGCCATAGGACTTCCCTGAATTAATTACTGTTTGAACTAGAGCAGATCTTGATTTAAAAGTGTGCAGTGATGAGAATCCACCACATCCATTTGTACCAATGGTTAATTACCCTCACTGATATGAACTTGCACCTTATTTCCAGTCTGAATTTGTCTAGCTTCAATTTCCAGCCTTTGGACTGTGTTATACCTTTTTCTGCTAGATTGAAGAGCCCATTATTAAATATTTGTTCCCTATGTAGGTCGTTAAAGTCTGTAATCATGTCTCACCTTAACCTTCTCTTTGTTAAGCTAAATAGATTGAGCTCCTTGAGTCTATCACCGTAAGGCCGGTTTTCCAATCTTTTAATCATTTTACTGGCTCTTTGCTGAACCCGCTCCAATTTATCAGCCTCCATCTTGAATTGTGGACACCAGAACTGGACGCAGTGTTCCAGCAGCGGTCGCACCAGTGTCCGTATCGCCTCTATGGTATTACACACCGGTTCACTATCTCCTTGTCGTCTTCTCTTTCCATTGGTGAGGCTTCATCCGCCTCATTTTGCGTGCCCAACGTTCTCTCTGCAGACAGCCCGGGCCCTGATCCTGGAACTGGCTGTGCGTGGGTAGACCCTGGCACTCACGTTGCGGCTGGTGTCTGCCCACATGCACCATGAGTTGCAGGATCAAGGGCCCGGGTGAGCAGCTGCTCTTAGTACAGGCCTGTCTTATAGCTGGCTGCAGAGACCTGTGTTTGGAGGATGGGGGGGAATCAGATGACCAGTGTTTTCTGTTTCATTAGCAAAAAGCGACATGGCAGGCAGGCCAAGCCGTGGGAAAGAGATCTTTGTGAAGCCTGCGGGGTGGCTAGTGTTACATGCTTAGCTTCTGCTTCTACAATTTCTGTGTAAGGAACCTGGCTGGGCTTGGCTTGCTGGGCCACTGGTGCAACCCAAAATTGGGCCCCTCCTGAAACTGGGCACTCTAGTTCCACTTATCATATAATGTTTTTCACCTCTAATTTCTGCGCCTTTGTGAAGAGTGCGCAGCCCAGAATCCCCTCCATTGCTTCTGAAGCAGCCCACCACGGTACTCAGCGCTGCTTTGCAAGAGAGCTGCGCTTGGCTTCTTCCGTAGAGGAGTTAGGGCTGCCAACTGTGTAATCGCACAAACCCAAACACCCTTGCCCGCCCCTTCCCCGAGGCCATGTCCCTGCCCCGCCCCTTCTCCGAGGCCCCACCCCCGCTCACTCCATCCCCCCTCCCTCAATCGCTCGCTCTCCCTCACCCACACTCACTTTCACCAGGCTGGGGCAGGGGATTGGGGTGTGGGAGGGAATGGGGTCTCTGGGCTGGGGGGTGGATCTGAGGGGTTCAGAGTGTGGGAGGGGGCTCCGGGCTGAGCCTGGGGCAGGAGGTTGGGTTGTGAGAGGGCGTTTGGGTGCGGGAGGGGGCTCAGGGATGGGGCAGGGGGTTGGGGCACAGTGCGGGGGTTCAGGGTGCAGGCTCCGGCCGGGCGGCGCTTACCTCAGGCGGCTCCAGGAAGTGACTGGCATGTCTGGCTCCTAGGCTCAGGGGTGTCCAGGAGGCTCTGCACGTTGCCCCTGCCTGCAGGCACTGCCCCCGCAGTTCCCATTGGCTGCGGTTCCTGGCCAATTGGAGCTGTGAAGTTGGCGCTCGGGGCGGGGGCACCGCGCAGAGACCCCCGGCCGCCCCTGCACCTAGGAGCTAGAGGGACCTGTCACAGCTTCCTGGAAGCCACGCGGAGCTAGGGCAGGTAGGGAGCCTGCCTTAGCCCCACTGTGCCACCCACCGGACATCTCCTGGATGGGCTTCAGTAGGGACCAGGAGATCGAGGCCCTTTCTGGGAGACTCCCAGCCAATCTGGGAGCTTTGGGAACCCTAAGAGAAGTAGCCTCTGCTGTTGTTTGTTCCTGGGGCTGCTGGGAGTTATTTGGAACAGAGGCAGGCCCAAGCCACAGAGAGAGTGGGATCAGGGCGGTCAGCACAAGCAAAGGCTAGTGAGAGAAAGCTGCAGCCACTGCATCCCGGTGTCTCTATGTGCACTCCGCCTCCAGCCCCAATTGCAGTGTTCCTGGATCGTGTCCAGACCCACCACTCACCTGCAGAGATTATACACCTTAAATCGTTATTGCCAGCTAATGGAGAATCTCTCGCAGTTCAAGTGCTAGAGGCCTATAATGATGGAGATGAGGCCTTGGTTCTGTTCCCCAGTGCCACACCTTTTGTACTATGTAGCTGATGCCTGATGCATCCAGCCCTGGATTCACTGCCTGATCCTGTCGTCCTTGCTCGGACAGATCTGCCATTGACGTCAAGGGGAGATTTGTACCTACAGAAGGCAGAATTAGTGCCCAGTCTGTGTTAAAGGGTTTAGCCATTTCTTGTGCACTGGTCCCTGCTGACAGGCCCCGATCATACGAGGGGCTCCCACAGAACCCTCGTCCCAAATAGACACAGCTGCGTGAATCCTCTGCCGGCATTCGGAAGATGAGCTCCCCAAGGGGGGTCAGGATCCAGAGTTTAACAAGGTGACTGATGCAGAGGAGCACCTGGGTCATCATCAGAGAACGTGTTCCAGGAGTGCCAGAACAGGGGAGACCAGGGGGCCATGGCCCTCCCACCTTTTCCTGCCTTAAGGGTGACTGAGGGTGGTGAGGGGATGGAGAAGAACGAGCAGCGGGCAGGGCCTGGGGGGGAGAGGTGAAGCAGGCACCCGACCTCAGGGGGAAAGAGGCGAAGGGGGGGCAGGGCCTCTGGGGAAGGAGGCGTGGTGAGGGCAGGGCCGTGTGGGAAGAAGTGGAGTAGGAGGTGGGGCCTCAGGGGAAGAGGCAGGGCAAGGGGCGGGGTCCCCCCTTCTTGGGAGCTTCTGGCAGTCCTGCCCTGTTCCCTTTCTCTGCCGTCCCTGGAGATGAAAACTATTTAAAAGCAGCTGAGAGGGCATAAGGAACTGAAAGCAAGAGACACCCTCATGTATGTTTAAACAGGCCGGATCTTTTCTATTAGCAGTACAAGTGACACACGCCAAAAAAGCTGTGTAAGAGATCATTAGTGATGCCAGCTTTGGCACTGATTAAAGAGCGCACATGAGACGCTGCCTTCCCCACCCACGCTGCTCCCTGTGTTTCCCCCACATTAAAAGATAAAGGCCTCAGGAACAGCACCGAGGCCCTCCAGATGCCCGTGTGGGAGGGAGCTGCAGCCGTCAAAGCCCCAGGAGCCCTCTTCCTCCCACTGAGACGGTGGTTCTTAAATTAGTGGCAGAAAGGAGACAGGGCGGGGGGGGGGACGACAACGAACGACTGCTGCCTCTGTGTGTGAAAGCAGGTGACCTTTCCCAACAGAGACAGGACTCAACAAACTCTTATCAGCCTCACTTGGAAAAGAAAGCAAGAGGTTGATCCTGGGCCCACTGAACGGAGGACAGGAATTGGGTCCTCCCTGGAGAACCCCCAAGGACAGGGTTAGGGGGAGTTGTCCTCTAGGAGGGTGCTCCCAAGAGGAGAGGGGGGCAATGGCTGATTGCCTGAGAGTCATGGGTATGGGGGGCTGACATCCTTGGCTGCTGAAGGGCCCAGAAGGAGCAAAGCTCACCCTCCTGCTGGGATGACTCAGAGGAAACTCTAAAGAGATGCTCAGCTTGCTGTCCCCTGGGGTTCTTATTTGCTGGGGATGAGCCAGGTACTGGGGCTGAAGCATAAACTGATACGTTTGATGGAAGGGGAAGTATTTTGGCAGCACCTGAACTCCAGATGTTTACCCAAGTTGCCTTTGATGTCTGAAGTCTTGCTATGCTGAGAATAGGATTTGGGGGGACATCTGTGGAAGTTGGCCAATCACATAGACTAGAATGATCCTTTTTGATATATGTTTTAGGGTACAAGAGGTAGAAGAGGAAGACTTCAGCTCTGCCTCAGGGGTCCTCCAGGTACTCCTGGCAACAAAGGAGAAAAGGTGAGTACTGAGAACCGCTCAGTTAGCTTAGAAAACGAAACTGAAGCTGGGGTCGGGGTGGTTATGGAAGGGAACTTTTTTTGTGTTCTGTGTTTGTACAGTGCCTAGCACAGTGGTGGCCCTGGTCCATGACTGGTGCTCCTAGGTATTTCAGTAATACAAATACTGAATAATAATAGGCCACTGGACTGAGATTCGGGACATCTAGATTCAGTTCCGTGCTCTGCCATGATAATGAGTCTGAGCCGACTCTCACCGAACTCTGCAGAAAGGCGTCCACAGGCTTCAATACACAGAGGGTCAGGCCAACGTTCAGCTGAGCTCTGGGAGCAGGGTTTGTTAGTATCGTTCCCCCTGTTGGCTCAGGAGAAAAGTCCATCTGATCAGGTCTTAGGTGAAGGCTGTCGACTTTGGGTTTGATTTGCTGGCCTTGTGGAATGTCACTGCTCTGTGTACAGACAGCGTGTTGAGCCAGAGTGCTGGCATTCTGCTAGCACCCTGAGAATAGCAGTGGTGCAAGCAGCAGACGGGGCTAACCAACCCGAATCTAATCCCGTCTGAAATCCTAGGTGCATACTCGAGTGGCTAGCCCATCCCACTGTTCTCACCGCTGCAGCTATACTTTTCTTGTTAGCACACTAGTTCCATCACAGCCAGCATGTCTGGAAATTACACCTCCAGCCCCAGTGTAGACACCCCCTCAGGGTCAGTGATCTGGGCTCTGCGGCCCAATCCTGGCTAGACTGCCTGTCTGTTTTAGGCATTTGCAATGTGCCAACCCTCACCGCCAACCATGTTTGTCACACTTCTTTGGGAAACATCGTATTTGGGGCCCACCCTCCTTCACAGCTTCCCCCTTTTAATTGACTGGAGAGGGTTATGCAGTCCAATTAAATAATGCACTCCTACATCCTCTGAGGGTTCCAGAGAGCACTTGACTAGCTAGCTAGGCAGAGCTCATTTCACCCAGCTAATCTAGCTGAAAAAGACAGGGCCAAGACTTTCAAAAATGGGAGCCTAAAGTTAGGATTCTGAGCCCGTGTTTTCGCCTCTAAATAAGTGGTCTGATTTGCCAGAGGGCAGATCACCCAGCAAGCTGCTGATTGCGCTCGCTACAGAAAACCTGGCCACTTATTTACAGGTCTGAATATGGAATCAGTCTAACTTTAAGCTCCCGTTTTTGACCATCTTTGCTCTCTCTGTTTGCATCGCTAGCGAGAGGGAAATTACGTCTCGGCCAGGCAACCTAAAAAAAGCAGCAGATGCAAGAACTGAAGGGTTTTATGTTATTCTGCAAGCAAGTCAAATGCATAAAATTGCCCATACTCCAGTAACGAAGTTAGCCAGACGGAAGGCAAAACGAGGCAAGAGACAAGCAGTGTAAATCATTCACGCCTATTAGTCTGGCCAGGAATTGGGTACGGTGGCAGAGCAGGAGGACTGACTGGCAAAGGGCTGAATGATTCTGAAATCACCCTCTCTTTATACTCTCTCCTCAGCCAGCTTTAGATCTTTGCTACCGAGTCGTATCTGGCGGAGGTTTTATCTGCTGCAGGGGTTGACATCCCTGACTCGCTGTTTTGCTGCGGCAGTGAGTAGCCATGGCAGCTCTGCCCCCCTAACAGGGTTAGCCTTTGAAGCTGATGGAATTTGTTCCAGTGCTTTCGCCCCCGTTAGGTGGTCACAGATTCAGAAAAATGGCCATCGCGGCTCTCGTTCGGACAACTCGCCCTGTGCCCTTTTTAGCGTAGCAATTTTGAATTAACAGATTTGGTTGGAAGTGGCTCAGAGCAACTTTTGCAGCACAGTTGTCTGCATTGAGCAGAGAAATCCTCCATCCTGCTTGTTGTTTCCCTTGAGGGGGATGGCATTGTGTTCTCAAGGTTGTGACTATGATGCCACCAGAATGTAATTCTATCTGGCATTTGAATTACAGGAGTGTAAAGTAGCTCAGTTTTGAGACCAGATTCTATCCCCAACACAGAACTTTTCCTCCACTCAGATAATGCAACAGAGCCAGAATTTGTCTGTAGCTGGCTAGCTGAGAATTCACCTGGCATGAGGAGATCTGGAACAAAGCTGGGGGCACAACAGGGGTCGGAGGTCTGTTCAGGCAGCTGGGAGTGGACCATCAGTGCAAAGCAGATTCTCATTTGGACTATGGTCCCTTAGGGACCATATGCAAACGGCATATGTTAGAGCAGCCCCTGGGCTGCTCTAGCTCCTTTGGAAGCTGGGGCAAGTGCAGTCCACAGAATCAGGGAGACTTAACCTTCACCCTAACATTATCCCCTCCTCTCCTGCATTGGGATGAATCTGGCAATTTCAGTTTACTGACCTATTTTCTGGTGTCTCTTAAATTTACGGGAAAACACTGTATTTGAACCTTGTGGTTCCTCCCCCTCTTTCTTTAGCATCTTTTTCTGTTCAGGATGCATTTACTGTTGGAGACATTTGCTGCCTAATCTGCTGAACCTCTGTAATTACCTAAGTGTTTTTAACAGGGAGAAAATGGTCCAGCTGGTCTGAAAGGAGAGAAAGGAGATCCTGGCCTTTCTGTGAGTACTTTATCAGCAGCCTATTGCACAAACCAGAATAGAGAAAATAGGGCAAATGATGCCTAAGAGGTGTGGAGGAGGACAGAGACACTCAGAGCAAATTCATTCCGAATGGCTCCAGGAGACGAGTGTGCATTACAGTGGTCTATTAGCGGCTGATAAGATGTCAGCTAGATGCACGCTGAGTCAGAGAGAATGCAGAGAGCAGTGTAACAGCAAAGCAGACCGCAGCTCTGCTCTCAGAGGGTGCTGGACTGGGGCAAACTTCTCCTCTCCCATCCTCAGCGTGGATCCTCTGCTTTTTATTGACATCGGTAGGAGTTCCATGGGTGGGACAAGACCAAACTGTCCAAAAGTGATGAGGAGACAGAAGTGTGCCCTTGGTTTTGAGCTGCAGAAAGAAGCTTTGACAAAACCTGTCCCCTGTAACAGGAATCGGAGTAGAAGCCGGTGTTAGTCTGTATCCGCAAAAAGAACAGGAGGACTTGTGGCACCTTAGAGACTAACAAATTTATTAGAGCATAAGCTTTCATGGGGTACAGCCCACTTCATCGGATGCACAGAATGGAACATATAGTAAGAAGATAGGTAGATATATACAGACAGAGAACATGAAAAGGTGGAAGTTGCCATACCAACTGTAAGAGGCTAATTAATTAAGATGAGCTATCTATTTCCCCATGTTAAGTATCCTCACACCTTCTTGTCAACTGTCTAAATGGGCCATCTTGATTATCACTACAAAAGTTTTTTTCTCCTGCTGATAATAGCTCAGAGATAATAGCTCCGAGAGTGCTGAAGGAATTGGCGGCTGTGATTGCAGAGCCATTGGCCATTATCTTTGAAAACTCGTGGCGAACCGGGGAAGTCCCGGATGACTGGAAAAAGGCTAATGTAGTGCCAATCTTTAAAAAAGGGAAGAAGGAAGATCCTGGGAACTACAGACCAGTCAGCCTCACCTCAGTCCCTGGAAAAATCATGGAGCAGGTCCTCAAAGAATCAATCCTGAAGCACTTGCATGAGAGGAGAGTGATCAGGAACAGCCAGCATGGATTCACCAAGGGAAGGTCATGCCTGACTAATCTAATCGCCTTTTATGATGAGATTACTGGTTCTGTGGATGAAGGGAAAGCAGTGGATGTATTGTTTCTTGACTTTAGCAAAGCTTTTGACACGGTCTCCCATAGTATTCTTGTCAGCAAGTTAAGGAAGTATGGGCTGGATGAATGCACTATAAGGTGGGTAGAAAGCTGGCTAGATTGTCGGGCTCAACGGGTAGTGATCAATGGCTCCATGTCTAGTTGGCAGCCGGTATCAAGTGGAGTGCCCCAAGGGTCGGTCCTGGGACCGGTTTTATTCAATATCTTCATAAATGATCTGGAGGATGGTGTGGATTGCACTCTCAGCAAATTTGCGGATGATACTAAACTGGGAGGAGTGGTAGATACGCTGGAGGGGAGGGATAGGATACAGAAGGACCTAGACCAATTGGAAGATTGGGCCAAAAGGAATCTGATGAGGTTCAATAAGGATAAGTGCAGGGTCCTGCACTTAGGACGGAAGAACCCAGTGCACAGCTACAGACTAGGGACCGAATGGCTAGGCAGCAGTTCTGCAGAAAAGGACCTAGGGGTGACAGTGGACGAGAAGCTGGATATGAGTCAGCAGTGTGCCCTTGTTGCCAAGAAGGCCAATGGCATTTTGGGATGTATAAGTAGGGGCATAGCGAGCAGATCGAGGGACGTGATCGTTCCCCTCTATTCGACATTGGTGAGGCCTCATCTGGAGTACTGTGTCCAGTTTTGGGCCCCACACTTCAAGAAGGATGTGGATAAATTGGAGAGAGTCCAGCGAAGGGCAACAAAAATGATTAGGGGACTGGAACACATGAGTTATGAGGAGAGGCTGAGGGAGCTGGGATTGTTTAGCCTGCCGAAGAGAAGAATGAGGGGGGATTTGATAGCTGCTTTCAACTACCTGAAAGGGGGTTCCAAAGAGGATGGCTCTAGACTGTTCTCAATGGTAGCAGATGACAGAACGAGGAGTAATGGTCTCAAGTTGCAGTGGGGGAGGTTTAGATTGGATATTAGGAAAAACTTTTTCACTAAGAGGGTGGTGAAACACTGGAATGTGTTACCTAGGGAGGTGGTAGAATCTCCTTCCTTAGAGGTTTTTAAGGTCAGGCTTGACAAAGCCCTGGCTGGGATGATTTAACTGGGAATTGGTCCTGCTTTGAGCAGGGGGTTGGACTGGATGGCCTTCTGGGGTCCCTTCCAACCCTGATATTCTATGATTCTACGATTCATCTTAATTAATTAGCCTCTTACAGTTGGTATGGCTACTTCCCCCTTCTCAGTATGTATATATATTTATCTTCTTACTATATGTTCCATTCTATGCATCCGATGAAGTGGGCTGTAGCCCACAAAAGCTTATGCTCAAATAAATTTGTTAGTCTCTAAGGTGCCACAAGTCTTCCTGTTCTTTTTGTAACAGGAATGACATTCACAATGCTGACACCTATCTCCCCACCCCAAAAGCAAACTTACATGCCACCAATCCACCAACAGCATAACCCTACCGCAGGCAGACTGTTTATTTTGTAAAAGTGGGAAGAAGCTGAGACTCCATGACGTTCAAATAGGGACTTTGCTATTGCTGATCGGTTTTACATGGAAGGCGCCCAGGTGCTACGGCTGGGCGGCTGTGTAAAAACCCTAAGATTGGTAGATAGGGCAAAAGTCTGAATGAGAGCTGTGACATGGAATCATGCCGGAGAAGGTAAGTCAGCAGAGAAACAGCTGCCAGGAAGGAACTGAGACTAAGAACTGAGGAAATGAAGATGATGGACAAAGCCACCCAAGAAGGGAGATGGCAAAAGAAAACAGAAGCCACAACGCCATTAACTCCAGATGAAGATACAGCAAGATGATGAGGAAAAACCGAACTTTCAGGTGACAGGAGGTGTCCCTTCCCATATTATGAGACAGAATCATTAAGATCAGCGGGGGATGACGTGCATGGAGCAATGGGTTAGGTCTGGCTTAGAGTGAGGAACAAAGGTGAAGTGAATCAGGTGGCTACCTGTATAATAAGAATAGGTGGGAACACTTTGGCGACACTTGGAAAAGTGAGTGAGGCTCCCAAAGGATTGGTTTATTTTGTATTTTGACTTGGGTGAAGGAGGGTCTGGTGGTTAAGGCTCAGGGGTGGGATGCAGGAGAATGGGGTTCTCTCCTTGTCTTTGCCACCAGTTCTCTGTGTAATTTTAGGGATGGTCCCTTAATGTCTCTGGGCCTCTGTCTCCACATCTGTTAAATGAGGGAAATGAAAGGGGTGCAGTTAGGTTTAATACGTTCATTTCCACTAGGCATTCGCATACTGGGGAGATCATAGAATCATAGAATATCAGGGTTGGAAGGGACCCCTGAAGGTCATCTAGTCCAACCCTCTGCTCGAAGCAGGACCAATTCCCAGTTAAATCATCCCAGCCAGGGCTTTGTCAAGCCTGACCTTAAAAACCTCTAAGGAAGGAGATTCCACCACCTCCCTAGGTAACGCATTCCAGTGTTTCACCACCCTCTTAGTGAAAAAGTTTTTCCTAATATCCAATTTAAACCTCCCCCACTGCAACTTGAGACCATTACTCCTTGTTCTGTCATCTGCTACCATTGAGAACAGTCTAGAGCCATCCTCTTTGGAACCCCCTTTCAGGTAGTTGAAAACAGCTATCAAATCCCCCCTCATTCTTCTCTTCTGCAGGCTAAACAATCCCAGCTCCCTCAGCCTCTCCTCATAAGTCATGTGTTCTAGACCCCTAATCATTTTTGTTGCCCTTCGCTGGACTCTTTCCAATTTCTCCACATCCTTCTTGTAGTGTGGGGCCCAAAACTGGACACAGTACTCCAGATGAGGCCTCACCAATGTCGAATAGAGGGGAACGATCACGTCCCTCGATCTGCTCGCTATGCCCCTACTTATACAATGCCCCTACTTATACAGATGAGCGCTATAGAAAAACCTGTAAATATATAACGTCTGTTGCCATGGTTGCCTGTGGCTTCAGCACGGGGCAGAGGTGCTGGAACACAATCAGAGAAGATGCTCTTGGATATTATGAAAAATTATTTCACTAGGAGGGTGATGAAGCACTGGAAGGGGTTACCTAGGGAGGTGGTGGACTCTCCATCCTTAGAGGTTTTTAAAGCCCGGCTTGAAAAAGCCCTGGCTGGGATGATTTAGTTGGGGTTGGTCCTGCTTTGAGCAGGGAGTTGGACTAGATCAGTGGTTCTCAACCAGGGGTCGGGGCCCCCTGGGGGGTGCCTCAAACAGGTTTCAGGGGTCCACCAAGCAGGGCCCATGTTAGACTCACTGGGGCCCAGGACAGAAAGCTGAAGTTCTGCTGCATGGGGCTGAAGCCTGGGGCCCTGAGCTCCGCCACCGGGGGCTGAAGCCAAAGCCTGAGCAACTTAGCTTCACAGGGCCCCCTGTGCATGGGGCCCTGGGCAATTGTCCTGCTTGCTACCCCTTAATGCCTTCCCTGACTTATATATGCAGAAAACCGGATGTTGTGACCCAGGTGAGCCGAGGAACTTTTATAGCATGTTTGAGGGGGAGGCCTCAGAAAGTAAAAGGTTGAGAACCCCTGGACTAGATACCTCCTGAGGTCACTTCCAACCGTAATCTTCTGTGATTCTATCTGACCAGCCTGGAACCGGGAAGCATCAGAAATCTCACCAGAGAGCCTGTTCTCTTAAGGTTCCCAGCCTGGCTTCTGGATCAGACATGTGTGAAGCAGGGGAAGTGGAAGCTCCCTAACAGTGGGGGGACCACTGGCACCAAAACCATGGCTCCAACCCCCCCCCCACAGCCCCTTCTCCCAAGTAGGGTGACCAGATGTCCCTATTTTATAGGGACAGTCCCGATATTTGGGGCTTTTTCTGATATAGGCGCCTATTACCCCCCACCCCCGTCCCGATTTTTCACACTTGCTGTCTGGTCACCCTACTCCCAAGCCCCCGTCCTCATGCCGCCCCTTCCCCCGAAACCCCGCCCTCGCGCTGCCCCTTCCCTCGAGCCCCCATCCTCATAGAATCATAGAATAAAAGAGTTGGAAGGGACCTCTGGAGGCCATCTAGTCCAACCCCCTGCTCAGAGCAGGACCAATCCCAACTAAATCATCCCAGCCAGGGCTTTGTCAAGCCTGACCTTAAAAACTTCTAAGGAAGGGGATTCCAGCACCTCCCTAGGTAACGCATTCCAGTGTTTCACCACCCTCCTAGTGAAAAAGTTTTTCTTAATATCCAACCTAAACCTCCCCCACTGAGTAACTTGAGACCATTACTCCTTGTCCTGTCATCTGCTATCACTGAGAATAGTCTAGATCCATCCTCTTTGGATCCACCTTTCAGGTAGTTAAAAGCAGCTATCAAATCCCCCCTCATTCTTCTCTTCCGCACACTAAACAATCCCAGTTCCCTCAGCCTCTCCTCATAACTCATGTGTTCTAGACCCCTAATCATTTTTGTTGCCCTTCGCTGGACTCTCTCCAATTTCTCCACATCCTTCTTGTAGTGTGGGGCCCAAAACTGGACACAGTACTCCAGATGAGGCCTCACCAGTGTCGAATAGAGGGGAACGATCACGTCCCTCGATCTGCTGGCAATGCCCCTACTTACACACCCCAAAATGCCATTGGCCTTCTTGGCAACAAGGGCACACTGTTGGCTCATATCCAGCTTCTCGTCCACTGTAACCCCTAGGTCCTTCTCTGCAGAACTGCTGCCTAGCCATTCGGTCCCTAGTCTGTAGCGGTGCATTGGATTCTTCCATCCTAAGTGCAGGACTCTGCACTTGTCCTTGTTGAACCTCATCAGATTTCTTTTGGCCCAATCCTCCAATTTGTCTAGGGCCCTCTGTATCCTATCCCTCCCCTCCAGCATATCTACCACTCCTCCCAGTTTAGTGTCATCCGCAAACTTGCTGAGGGTGCAATCCACACCATCCTCCAGATCATTAATGAAGATATTGAACAAAACCAGCCCCAGGACCGACCCTTGGGGCACTCCGCTAGATACCGGCTGCCAACTAGACATGGAGCCATTGATCACTTCCCGTTGAGCCCGACAATCTAGCCTACTTTCTACCCACCTTGTAGTGCATCCATCCAGCCCATACTTCTTTAACTTGCTGACAAGAATACTGTGGGAGACAGCGTCAAAAGCTTTGCTAAAATCAAGGAACAACACGTCCACCGCTTTCCCCTCATCCACAGAGCCAGTTATCTCATCATAGAAGGCAATTAGACTAGTCAGGGATGACTTGCCCTTGGTGAATCCATGCTGACTGTTCCTGATCACTTTCCTCTCCTCTAAGTGCTTCAGAATTGATTCCTTGAGGACCTGCTCCATGATTTTTCCGGGGACTGAGGTGAGGCTGACTGGCCTGTAGTTCCCAGGATCCTCCTCCTTCCCTTTTTTAAAGATGGGCACTACATTAGCCTTTTTCCAGTCTTCCAGGACTTCCCCCGATTGCCATGAGTTTTCAAAGATAATGGCCAATGGCTCTGCAATCACATCCGCCAATTCCTTTAGCACTGTCGGATGCAGCGCATCCAGCCCCATGGACTTGTGCACGTCCAATTTTTCTAAATAGTCCCGAACCTCTTCTTCCTTCACAGAGGGCTAGCCACCTCCTCCCCATGCTATGCTGCCCAGTGCAGAAGTCTGGGAGCTGACCTTGTTCGTGAAGACAGAGGCAAAAAAAGCATTGAGTACATTAGCTTTTTCCACATCCTCTGTCACTAGGTTGCCTCCCTCATTCAGTAAGGGGCATGCAATCTAGTAGCTTCTGCAAGTTGCCGGAAGAAAGCCTCGTCCACCTCATCCCCCTGGTCCGGTGGTCTATAGCAGACTCCCACCACGACATCACCCTTGTTACTCATGCTTCTAAACTTAATCCAGAGACTCTCGGGTTTTTCTGCAGTTTCATACTTGAGCTCTGAGCAGTCATACTGCTCTCTTACATACAGTGCAACTCCCCCACCTTTTCTGGCCTCCCTGTCCTTCCTGAACAGTTTATACCCATCCATGACAGTACTCCAGTCATGCGAGTTATCCCACCAAGTCTCTGTTATTCCAATCACATCATAATTCCCTGACTTTGCCAGGACCTCCTGTTCTCCCTGCTTGTTTCCCAGGCTTTGTGCATTTGTATATAGGCACTTGAGATAACCCGCTGATCGCCCCTCGTTCTCAGTATGAGGCAGGAGCCCTCCCCTCTCACGCGCTCCTGCTCGTGCTTCCTCCCGGTATCCCGCTTCCCCACTTACCTCAAGTCCTCGCACCGCCCCTTCCCCCGAGCCCCCGCCCTCGCGCCACCCCTGCCCCTGAGCCAGAGAGCCGGGGCTGGCGAAGTGGGCCTGGATGCTAAGTGGCTGGACCGCAACCCACCCACGCCCACCTGTGGCTATGCCCCTGGTTCAGCCGTTCTCCCTGGCAGCGGGGCCTGGGCGGGGAGTGGGAGGGAGCCGCTGCTCACACAGCTCAAGCTGGCCTCTTCGGGTCGCTGCTCCGTGCGGTGCAGCAGCTGCCTGCGACAGCCTTGCTGGGGGGGTGCCGGCTGCCCACTCCCCGCCCGGACCCGGCTGCCAGGACGGGGCCGAGCGAGCCGGAGTCCCCCTCCCCGCCCCCGGCACGTTTCCAGCTCACTCGGCCCCTGTCCACGGCAGCTGGGCCTGGGTAGGGAATGGGCTGACGCCACCACCCCAGCCATGCAGTGGGAGGAGGACAGAGGCCCCCCCGGCAGGTAACGTGCGGGGGTGAGAGTGCAGTGGCCCCGGGCTGGGCCCAAGGCTGAGGTAGATGTGGGGTAGAGGAGACACATGGGGCAATCATGTCCTCCCCTTTAGATTGTGCCCCCCTCCCCCCCCAGTATGGGGAGGCACAAGTTGTCTATGCTTGGGTACGCTGCCATGTGCTGGAGTCATACTTCCTGTCTGCAGTGTAGACGTACCCTGAGAAACCAAACACCTCTAATCTTAGGTTTCAGAGTAGCAGCCGTGTTAGTCTGTATCCGCAAAAAGAAAAGGAGTACTTGTGGCACCTTAGAGACTAACCAATTTATTTGAGCATAAGATTTCGTGAGCTTCAGCTCACTTCATCGGATGCATTCAGTGGAAAATACGGTGGGGAGATTTATATACTCAGAGAACATGAAACAATGGGCGTTACCATCCACACTGTAAGGAGAGTGATCAGGTAAGGTGAGCTATTACCAGCAGGACAGCGGGAAGGAAAAAACTTTTTGTAGTGATAATCAAGGTGGGCCATTTCCAGCAGTTGACAAGTTGACCTCTAATCATGTTTCAGAGGGGTAGCCATGTTAGTCTGTATCAGCAAAAGCAACGAGGAGTCCTTGTGGCACCTTAGAGACTAAGAAATTTATTTGGGTGGGTTCTAGCCCACGAAAGCTTATGCCCAAATAAATTAGTTAGTCTCTAAGGGTATGTCTACACTACGAAATTAGGTCGAATTTATAGAAGTCGGTTTTTTTGAAATCGGTTTTATATATTCGAGTGTGTGTGTCCCCACAGAAAATGCTCTAAGTGCATTAAGTGCATTAACTCGGCGGAGCGCTTCCACAGTACCGAGGCAAGCGTCGACTTCCGGAGCGCTGCACTGTGGGTAGCTATCCCACAGTTCCCGCAGTCTCCGCTGCCCATTGGAATTCTGGGTTGATATCCCAATGCCTGATGGGGCTAAAACATTGTCGCGGGTGGTTCTGGGTACATATCGTCAGGACCCCGTTCCCACCCTCCCTCCCCCCGTGAAAGCAAGGGCAGACAATCATTTCACGCCTTTTTTGTCTGCTGCCAGCCAAAGATGTAAAGGATCGATGGAGTGGGTCAGAACAAGAAATAGACCAGATTTGTTTTGGACTCATTTTCCTCCTCCCCTGTCTAGATCACACTGCAGTCAGTCACAGAGAAGGCGCAGCGAGGTTAATCTAGCCATGTATCAATCAGAGGCCAGGCTAACCTCCTTGTTCCAATAACAACGATAACTTTGGTGCACCATTTCTTATTGGAACCCTCCGTGCAGTCCTGCCTGAAATACTCCTTGATGTACAGGCACACCCTTTGTTGATTTTAGCTCCCTGAAGCCAACCCTGTAAGCCGTGTCGTCAGTCGCCCCTCCCTCCGTCAGAGCAACGGCAGACAATCGTTCCGCGCCTTCTTTCTGTGCGGACGCCATACCAAGGCAAGCATGGAGGCCGCTGAGCTCATTTTGGCAATTAGGAGCACATCAACCACCACACGCATTATCCAGCAGTATATGCAGCACCAGAACATGGCAACGCGATACCGGGCGAGGAGGCGACGTCAGCGCGGTCCCGTGAGTGATCAGGACATGGACACAGATTTCTCTGAAAGCATGGGCCCTGCCAATGCATGCATCATGGTGCTAATGGGGCAGGTTCATGCTGTGGAACGCCGATTCTGGGCTCGGGAAACAAGCACAGACTGGTGGGACCGCATAGTGTTGCAGGTCTGGGACGATTCCCAGTGGCTGCGAAACTTTCACATGCGTAAGGGCACTTTCATGGAACTTTGTGACTTGCTTTCCCCTGCCCTGAAGCGCATGAATACCAGGATGAGAGCAGCCCTCACAGTTGAGAAGTGAGTGGCGATAGCCCTGTGGAAGCTTGCAACGCCAGACAGCTACCGGTCAGTTGGGAATCAATTTGGAGTGGGCAAATCTACTGTGGGGGCTGCTGTGATGCAAGTAGCTCACGCAATCAAAGATCTGCTGATATCAAGGGTAGTGACCCTGGGAAATGTGCAGGTCATAGTGGATGGCTTTGCTGCAATGGGATTCCCTAACTGTGGTGGGGCCATAGACGGAACCCATATCCCTATCTTGGCACCAGAGCACTAAGCCGGCGAGTACATAAACCGCAAGGGGTACTTTTCGATAGTGCTGCAAGCTCTGGTGGATCACAAGGGACGTTTCACCAACATCAACGTGGGATGGCCGGGAAAGGTGCATGACGCTCGCATCTTCAGGAACTCTGGTCTGTTTCAAAAGCTGCAGGAAGGGACTTTCTTCCCAGACCAGAAAATAACTGTTGGGGATGTTGAAATGCCTATAGTTATCCTTGGGGACCCAGCCTACCCCTTAATGCCATGGCTCATGAAGCCGTACACAGGCAGCCTGGACAGTAGTCAGGAGCTGTTCAACTACAGGCTGAGCAAGTGCAGAATGGTGGTAGAATGTGCATTTGGACGTTTAAAGGCGCGCTGGCGCAGTTTACTGACTCGCTTAGACCTCAGCGAAACCAATATTCCCACTGTTATTACTGCTTGCTGTGTGCTCCACAATATCTGTGAGAGTAAGGGGGAGACGTTTATGGCGGGGTGGGAGATTGAGGCAAATCGCCTGGCTGCTGGTTACGCGCAGCCAGACACCAGGGCGGTTAGAAGAGCTCAGGAGGGCGCGGTACGCATCAGAGAAGCTTTGAAAACCAGTTTCATGACTGGCCAGGCTACAGTGTGAAAGTTCTGTTTGTTTCTCCTTGATGAAACCCCCCGCCCCTTGGTTCACTCTACTTCCCTGTAAGCTAACCACCCTCCCCTCCTCCCTTTAATCACCGCTTGCAGAGGCAATAAAGTCATTGCTGCTTCACAGTCATTCATTCGTTATTCATTCATCACACAAATAGGGGGATGACTACCAAGGTATCCCAGGAGGGGTGGTGGAGGAGGGAAGGAAAATGCCACACAGCACTTTAAGCACAGCACTTTAAAAGTTTACAACTTTAAAATTTATTGAATGACAGCCTTCTTTTTTTTGGGCAATCCTCTGTTGTGGAGTCGCTGGTTGGCCGGAGGCCCCCCCCACCGCGTTCTTGGGCGTCTGGGTGTGGAGGCTATGGAACTTGGGGAGGAGGGCGGTTGGTTACAGAGGGGCAGCAGTGGCAGTCTGTGCTCCAGCTGCCTTTGCTGCAGCTCAACCATACACTGGAGCATTCTGGTTTGGTCCTGCAGCAGCCTCAGCATTGAATCCTGCCTTCTCTCATCACGCTGCCGCCACATTTGAGCTTCAGCCCTGTCTTCAGCCCGCCACTTACTCTCTTCAGCCCTCCACCTCTCCTCCCGGTCATTTTGTGCTTTCCTGCACTCTGACATTATTTGCCTCCACGCATTCGTCTGTGCTCTGTCAGTGTGGGAGGACAGCATTAGCTCGGAGAACATTTCATCTCGAGTGCGTTTTTTTTTCTTTCTAAGCTTCACTAGCCTCTGGGAAGGAGAAGATCCTGTGATCATTGAAACACATCCAGCTGGTGGAGAAAAAAAAAGGGACAGCGGTATTTAAAAAGACACATTTTATAAAACAGTCGCTACACTCTTTCAGGGTAAACCTTGCTGTTAACATTACATACATAGCACATGTGCTTTCGTTACAAGGTCGCATTTTGCCTCCTCCCACCGCGTGACTACCCCCTCAACCCTCCCCCCTCCCCGTGGCTAACAGCGGGGAACATTTCTGTTCAGCCACAGGCAAACAGCACAGCAGGAATGGGCTATACTGAGTGTCCCTGAAGAAAAGCACCCTATTTCAACCAGGTGACCATGAATTATATCTCACTCTCCTGAGGATAACACAGAGAGAGAAAGAACGGATTTTGGTTGAATGCCAGCAAACATACACTGCAATGCTTTGTTCTACAGTGATTCCCGAGTATGTGTTACTGGCCTGGAGTGATAAAAGTGTCCTACCATGAAGGACGAAATAAGGCTGCCCTCCCCAGAAACCTTTTGCAAAGGCTTTAGGACTACATCTAGGAGAACCGCAAATGCCAGGGCAAAGTAATCCTTTCACATGCTTGCTTTTAAACCATGTATAGCATTTTAAAAGGTACACTCACCAGAGGTCCCTTCTTCGCCTGCTGGGTCCAGGAGGCAGCCTTGGGTGGGTTCGGGGGGTACTGGCTCCAGGTCTAGGGTGAGAAACAGTTCCTGGCTGTCGGGAAAACCGGTTTCTCCGCTTGCTTGCTGTGAGCTATCTACAACCTCCTCCTCCTCATCTTCTTCGTCCCCAAAACCTGCTTCCGTATTGCCTCCATCTCCATTGAAGGAGTCAAACAACACGGCTGGGGTAGTGGTGGCTGAACCCCCTAAAATGGCATGCAGCTCATCATAGAAGCGGCATGTTTGGGGCTCTGACCCAGAGCGGCTGTTCGCCTCTCTGGTTTTCTGGTAGGCTTGCCTCAGCTCCTTCAGTTTCACGCGGCACTGCTTCGGGTCCCTGTTATGGCCTCTGTCCTTCATGCCCTGGGAGATTTTCACAAAGGTTTTGGCATTTCGAAAACTGGAACGGAGTTCTGATAGCACGGATTCCTCTCCCCAAACAGCGATCAGATCCCGTACCTCCCGTTTGGTCCATGCTGGAGCTCTTTTGCGATTCTGGGACTCCATCATGGTCACCTGTGCTGATGAGCTCTGCATGGTCACCTGCAGCTTGCCACGCTGGCCAAACAGGAAATGAGATTCAAAAGTTCGCGGTTCTTTTCCTGTCTACCTGGCCAGTGCATCTGAGTTGAGAGTGCTGTCCAGAGCGGTCAGAATGGAGCACTCTGGGATAGCTCCCGGAGGCCAATACCATCGAATTGTGTCCACAGTACCCCAAATTCGAGCTGGGAACGTCGATTTAAGCGCTAATCCACTTGTCAGGGGTGGAGTAAGGAAATCGATTTTAAGAGCCCTTTAAGTCGAAATAAAGGGCTTCACTGTGTGGACGGGTGCAGGTTTAAATCAATTTAACGCTGCTAAATTCGACCTAAAGTCCTAGTGTAGACCAGGGCTTAGGTGCCACAAAGACTCCTCGTTGTTTTTACCATTGGAGGAGGAAACAGGCATTTATGTGACTTTAGGTCTGTGTAGATTCTCACCTGTGCAGCACCTGCCACTGAAGAGAGATTTAGTTACCTTATAAAACAGCCCTAATCGAATGTATTTCAAAATTGCTTTAGATGAGTTATCCACAAGCTGCGCACCCTGAACCTGATTCTCAGTGACACCAGGGTCCCTTTCCACCACTCTGGCAGCAGGCGTAAAGTGGGTGTAATTTACATCCACTGGCCCGGGGGCAGAGTCAGAGGCCGCAGGTAGCTGGGGGCCATGGAATGGAAGAGGAGGTGCTGGTGTCACCATAGAAACCAATTCTAAACCCAAACTTTGCTTGCTGCAAACACAGGAAGAAGAAGTGAAGGACGTGGTCAGGAGTGAAATGAGTGACAAATGCGGTAAGTAAGCCGAAGGAAGCCCCATTTGCTGAGATGCAGCACCGCCGGGAGTCCTGTCGGTGTCTAAATTGGAGCAATTTGAATGCCAGCACAGCCCTGCCTGGCGGAGCTAATACCATCCCATTAACTGCAAACAGCGACGCATTACCAGTCCAGCCCCCTAGATGAATACAAGCTTCCACTGGGCACGAGGGCTCTGCTGCAGTCTTGACCTCCTTCCCAAGCTATAATTTTTCCTTTTAAACACTCAGTTTTTTCAATTCTTTTCATGTGGCTTCAGTAGCAAAGCCCGTCCTGTATTGCCATGTCGGTTCTCTTGTCACTGGCTAATGGTATTGTACCACTGGTAAGGGTCATGGGGGTGATTGCACACACCTGATGATGACTCCAAATCACCTCTTACTCCCATGCCAATCTTCTCGCGCTTCTTAGTAACTGGACATACAAAGGATTTCCTTTTTGGCAGCCGCTCTGTCATGATGATGATGATGATGATTATGCAGGTCTTTGGAGTTCAAGATACAGCACCACTCCCATTACCCCAACGTCACGGGAAATGCTGTTCTCTGGGGTTCATAGACGTAGACGGAGCATGACCCTGTTTCAACAACAAAGAGTTCTGGATAATGAAGGATCTGAGAGATAATCCATAAATCATACTTAAGCCCCTTCGTTTTAAGTTTAAATCAATTTTTACTGAAAAAAATCCCAGGCTTTATAAAAAGTATTATTCATTTTTTTCCGATTTTCACCCTATTCTTGTATCATTCAAATATATAAAAAATAACTTGTTGTATTAGGAAAATACAATACATTGCATGAGATCTATGTATTATGATAATACATTAGTCTGTGTGTGTATGCAAAGCTGCCTGTTGAAGTCAGGCTATGTATTAGTCTAGAAGATACACACAACAAGCAAATAGGCACGCACGCCAGCTCTGAAGATTTATTTGCGGATTAGAGGTGTATTGTTTTCTTACACTCAGAAGTGGCGTTGTGTTTTGAGTTTGTTTTAGTTCTGCAGCAAACCATACTGAATTCCATTCATCAAAGTATTAATCCACTGAATACATTTTCCCCCTGTTCTTCCATCCACCAAAATAAGTCCTGATATTTACCCAGAAAAATTATTAATAGCTTTTTCCACCAATTTTCACCTGTTTTTGTTGTTATCGTAATAATCACCCAGGAAAAATTCCCAGGAAAAATTAAATTAAAGAAAAACTGAAAACGAAGGGCCCCAATCATACTGAAGTATCAGAATGTCACTTCCTTTCCCCATTTCAACACCGGTATGGGAGGCATTCGGACCTATTGGGCTAGGCAGTGGCTGTAGACACCAAGTGACTTTGGTTCTAGTCTCCGGTGTGGCACTTGGCTCAAAGTGAAAGGTGCACTGAATTGTGAACCAGGAGGCCATGAGTCGTAGACTCACCTCTTCTGCTAACTGGTGTAAATAATACTGTGCCATTTACAACTTTTGAGATGCAGCAAGGCTGGATGGGTCTGCCATGTTCGCGAACTGGGTTCCATTCCCCGAATCTCAGCAAAGTCGGAGGCCTTGCTTACTAATCAGGCATGGGTGGCAGGCGAACGCACTGTTGGGGGAGGCTATCCCCCAGTCCCTCCCCCTCAGCCCAAGGCCACATCCCTCCCCTTCCACCCCCTCTTCCCCACTGGAGCACACCCCCCCTGCGTGGTCACCTGCCCTCCCGCACGCCCCCAGCCCCAGCACAGCACAGGGGTGGCATAGCTGGAGCACCCCAAGCCCCAGTGCTGGGTGGGCAGGTGGTGAGGCTGGAGCACCTCCAGCCCCAGCCCAGTAGCGCCCCCAGCCCTGGATTGCTGGGTGGGCAGCTTGGTGGGTTTTCATAAGAGTTAAGACCATGCTGCAAATCCAGCATCATTCTCCTTTGTTTTCTCTTCCCCTCTGTTCCAGGGACCACAGTTCCAATCAGTGAGCTCTGTCCCTAATCCAGGCTCTGTACCAAAGAAGCCACATGACATAGTCATTTATTCCTTATTTCTTTTCAATGGCATGTCTAATTAAGACTAACTGGAACTGGTTGCAATTTTTGTTTTCTTCTCCATGGAAAATTTTGACTTTTCATGGAAAAGTTTTCAGTTATTGAACAAAAACACTGAAAGTTTTTGAGCAAAGCGGAGACTTGCTGTGAACATTTTCATTTAGTTGAAAATCTGCCTCTTCCATCAAAAAAAAGTTTTGATGGAAAATCTTTGCCCACCCCAACCCTGCCTCTGACCCCACAATGCCTTAGCTTACCTGGTCTTTTTTTTTTTGCTTTATTCATGAATCCCTTTCTTTTCTATCTTTGCAGTTTGTACAGGTGAGTTGGGACGAATGCCCATAAACAGTGGTAAGTTTTTTATCATTTATGTAACCTGGAGAACACACATGGAGTTTTATAGTCAAGACATGGGCCCAGATCCACAAAAGGACTTAGATGTTGTAATGCCTAACTTTTAAGCACCTAGAAAATCACTGGATTTCACCTGGAAAATCACAAAGTCTGAGTTAGGTGTCTACACTTCCTATACAATGATGTGGAGAGAGAGGCACCTTAGAACACGATCCACGAAAACCAGCATGCTAGGTGGTGCCCTGCCTATACTAGCCAATGGGAGGTGCTCATGAGAGGGGTGTGTACTGAGCCCTGTCCCTCTCACAGCAATCTGCGGCCAGGAACCCCTCTCCTGAAGGCAAGTGCAGGAGGAGGCATATCCCCTATAACTTTTAGCCTAGTGGTTAGAGCACATACCTAGGGTGTGGTGCTATGGGAGAATTAAATTTGACATTGCTGCCGTCCGCCATTTTGTGTGTCCAGCCACTGCTAGCTAAAAACCAAATACCACATAGCTAAAATAATTTTTAAGACTCTTAAAAAACAAGGCCAAATAGCTGCATGTCTGCAGTTTTACTAATCAAAATAAAAAAATTACAACAAATTAATATACCATAAAAATAAAAAAAATCAAAATCAACAACCTGAATTATAAATACCCTTAACATATACATTTTATTATTATTATAACTAAAATCCTTTACTAACACAAAATAAACAATTCGCTAAAACTAATAAAATTAATAATCCAGTAGGGATTACTATAATAACTCACTAAACATCACTATAAATTATATATGTCATTTATATTAACTATACAAAATGAAATAAAAATACACTTTAAAGCAATCCAAAAAATCTTTGCTTCAAGCAAAAAGCTAGCACCTAAATGCCTCAGCAGCTGGATGGAAAGAGGGCCCCTGGAAACCTGGGTGTTAATCTCTCAAAACCATCTAAAAGTTTCAGTAACTTTAATATTTAAAGTGCTCTAAACCTATGGCTATAGCGTATATGTGTATATGCTTAAAATCTATTTAAAAAGTAATTTTGAAGTAAAAACACACTTGTTTATACCAGTCATATATCGAACAAAAAAAAAAAAACCTTTATCCCTATTCATTTATTCCTAACACTCCCTAAAAAAAATCATTAATTTGCCACTACTTTAAATTCAAAAAACCCTAAATAGCAGGTTCAATTCCCTCTTTGCCAAATGAGGAGAGAGAAATTTGAAGGGGAGGGGAGAAATTTGAATGGGGGGGGGGTTCGAACTGGCGGTGCTCCAGCTTCTCAGGAAGTGCCCTAACCACTGAGCAATGGGGTGGTCTCCCTCTTGCCTTTGAAGTTTTGTCCCATGCTGGACAAACAATTCAACTGTCCTCTGGAGCCTCTAGGTCAGAGGTTCCCAAACCAGGGGGCACAGAGGAACGTTCGGGGGTGGGGGTGTGTGGCTGGGGCCTGGGCCAGCCCCCATGGGGGACAGGGAGGGAGCACCACCCAGCTCCTTTCCTGGCCCCAGCCCCAGCCCCGGCAGCCGTCCACCCCACGCCTGCTGGCCCTATACCCAGGGCTCCGCTCCCAGCCCCCCAACTGCTGGCCCCATGCCCGGGGTCCCGGCAACCAGCTCCACACCCAGGGCTTAGCACCTGTGGCCCTAGCTGCCGGTCTCAACCCCCAGCTGGGGCTCTACTTCCAGCCCCTCCCCTGCCCCCAGCTGTGGCCTCAGCCCCAGCCCCCTTACTCCTGTCCATATCCCCCGCACAAGCCATGCCCCTACTCTGGGCCCCAGGGGGAAGGGTCCAGACCGGGCTAAGCGGGAGGTGACCCTGAAAAGTTTGGAGACCACTGCTCTAGGTGCTATCGTAATACAAATAAATAACTAATAATTGCCACCTTTGTGTTCTAAACAGGGGAACATGTAGTGACTGCTCTTGTTCCCCTGTGAGCACCCTGGTGCGCTCGCACACTCCCCTTGGAATTGTACATAGAGGAAGCAACCTCCCACCATTTTGTGTGATCAACCCATCAATGCTGCAAAGATTCCTCATGAGTGAGCAGCACAGAGCAGGAATGGGATTGGCCCAATCAGCCATTCAGTCGTGGAACATGTTTGTGTGTGCACACATCCGCACCCTGCTTTGCACTGTTCAACCAGCTTCATTTCTGACACAGCTGTGAAGTTTCGGTTGGTGCACGCTGTAGATCCAGCTTTCGATCTAAATAACTTGAGTGTCCCCTTTTACTCCTACTCAACTGAAGTATTCGCCAGGATTATCTTTCCCCAATAAATGACATGGCTGTAGAACTGTATGTGGTTTGAAGTTAGGCTTCTCCTACCATTGTCTACAGATTTCTGCCATCATAGGATTGCTGAGGTCCCCTCTCCAATCTGGACCAATACTTTTCATTCAGGGAAAGACTTTCACTTACTAATTAAATCTGCAGACCTGGGTGCAGACTCTCCAGGAGAAATCAGCAGGAATATCAAAGAGAATTTTCCATCGCCAGAACTCATAAGGAAGGCCGATGAAGCTCAACAAGAATTACTTAGTGAAATACAGAATATGACCGAACCAGAGATGCCTATCATGGAATCAACTCCATTTATGACCGGTAACTTATTTTAATGTGGTTGTGTGATTGTTTTAGTTTTGGCTACAATTGACCATGACCTCCCTCCCTACCTCACCAACGACAGCCTGGGAATTGTAGTTATAAGACCGCTTCCCAGTGTACCGATGGAACGAGGGCCATGTCAGGATGTCTGATGGCATGGGACTGGACAGCCAGGAAGGACAGCCAGGGTTGGAAGACCATGAATGGAAACAGTTCAGAGATGATTGTTAGGAAACCATAGCTGCAGCTATGGTCCCATAGGCTGTATTAGTGTGTTGGTAAAATGACAGGTTTCAGAGTAGTAGCCGTGTTAGTCTGTATCAGCAAAAAGAACGAGGAGTACTTGTGGCACCTCAGAGACTAACAAATTTATCTGAGCATAAGCTTTCGTGGGCTAAAACCCACCTCATCGGATGCATGCAGTGGAAAATACAGTGGTGGCTGATGCTAGAACAAGAAGCAGTGGTCTCAAGTTGCAGTGGGGGAGGTCTAGGTTAGATATTCGGAAACACTATTTCACTAGGAGGGTGGTGAAGCACTGGAATGGGTTACCTAGGGAGGTGGTGGAAACTCCATCCTTATTGGTTTTTAAGGCCTGGCTTGACAAAGCCCTGGCTGGGATGATTTAGTTAGGGATCAGCCCTGCTTTGAGCAGGGGGTTGGACTAGATGACCTCCTGAGGTCCCTTCCAACCCTGAGAGTCTATGATTCTATGGTAAGGTGGAGAGACCAGGACCATCACTGACAAATGTGGTAGTACTTTTATAATCAGAGTGACAAGGCAGGAAATGGAGCCCACTGGGCACAACAGAAGATCTCACGGGCAGATCAAGATGGCTGACACATCTAAGGCACTGAGTGTGGGCTGCAATCTGCCCCGGAAACAGGGGAAGGTAAAACTCCAGTCCTGACAGCGTGTTGCTCTTTTCAGCCAAGCTGTAGGGCTAGATGTGGGAATTACTGGGTGAAGTTCTCTGGCCTGGGACATGCACAGGTCAGACTAGATGATCTTAATTGTCCTTCTGGCCAAGGGCGCTGGACCCTTTGTGGGGGGAGAGGGGGGCAAGGCCAAAGTCTCCCCGCCCTCTCCACGGCTGGCTGCTCTGGGGTGAGCCAGCTGCCCTCTCCTATGGCACCACAGCATTCCCTGGTGGGCAAAAGGTGTAATTGCAGCATCTCCGGGGCAGAATCTATTATTCTGCGGGCAGAGGGTGGAATCTGCAGGGACATGAATTCTGCGCTTATGTTTCTTTTGTTAAAAAGCGGGGGGGTCATGGCTCCCTGGCCTCCCTGGTTCCGGCCTTGGTGCTTCTGCCCTTAAATCTATGGGAAAAGGAACCTCTGAATGGCAAACTGATACAGATATCAAACAGCAGGAGACAGTTCCTTTGTTAGCTGCCTGAAGCCTGCCTTTCTAGCCAACACTCTGTACCCAGAAAGCTTTTTCTTTCACCTTTATCTCACGGTTGCATTACTGTGCTTCCAGGCTGTGTCTGCTCCGCTTTCTCTCTCTGCTGCTGTCTTGCTTCCGTCCCTGTGTCTCTCCAGGTGCGATGGCTCTGTCCCACCAACACAAATCGTACGCGGTGGTGTAGCTGCGTCAGTCCCGGGATATTAGAGAGACAAGGTGGGGGAGGTCACATCTTCTAACAGCCCAACTGCTGTTGGTGAGTGAGACAAGCTTTTGGGCGATGCAGCTCTTCAGGTCTCCCTCCAGGCCTGAGGAAGAGCTCTGTGTAGCTTGAAAGCTGATTTCTCTGACCAACAGAAGTTGGTCCATCCATAGGCACTGACTTTTATTTTTCCCTGGGGGTACTCCAGCCTGAGACCCTGCCCCTTCCCCCAAGGCTCCGCCCTCCCCCTGCCTCTTCCTGCCCCCACTCCACCCCTCCTCCGAGGCCGCTGCCCACCCAGTACTAGCTGCTCTCCGCCCTTCCCCAAACCCCTCCCCGAGCTCCCAAACAGCGGTGGCTGGTGGGTGCTGAGCACCCGCTATCTTTTTTCCCATGGGTGCTCCAGCCCCAGAGCACCCATGGAACTGGTACCTGTGGGCCCCTATCTTGTCCCACCAACACAGAGGCAGACACCCCAGAGCAAAGGCCTGGTCTACACTAAAAAGTTAGTTCGACCCAGCTACGTCACCCAGGGGTGTGGAAAATCTCTATCCTACGCTGGTGGGCCAACCCTGCCTGTGTCTACACCCAAGGGCTACCACCAGGCAGCTGCAACTGTGCTTTTCAAGTGGCAACTAAACCCAAAGACCTTGCCCCGGGGAGCTCTCTGCCCACAAAGTCTGACTTACGGGTGGGCGTCTACACCCGCTTTGTCTTAGGTGGGGCTGTTCGGTTGTCTCTCACAACTGTCTCACGAGGGGTGGCGGTCACAGCAGGTTAGATGCGATTTAACCCAACCCACGTAATATTAGCATAGATTTGGGAGACCCAGTTGTTAGGAACCATGGGCTTGTAGGTCCTATTCCGAGTGTCCCCTGTAGGGGACAGGGTAATAAAACATATATACCAGATACTGACCTTTGTAAAGCATTGCGCCCCGTGGAGGACAAGCGCTATAGACGAGCTAGGTCTTGATGATTATGAAGCATCTGTAAAGCAAAATCCACAATCTGTTCTCTGCTTCCTGTCCTGTCCGAATCCCCTGCCACCCAGGACCAACCGTCTGGAAGTATGTGTACTTGCTCGTTACTGGAGAGGGGCCGGGGGCCGTTCCCTCCTCTTCATTGCAGTCTGTAGTAATTTCCCTCTGCAGAGAGCCGGGAGTGGGGGTGCTAGGAGTGCTGCTCCTAGGTTAACAGCAACGCCGAAGTGGGTGTGGGTTGTTTGTTTCGGTTTTTGTCCAGACTCCTTGACATGCTGCTTTCAGCGGCTGTGGAAGTGGCATCCGTAATCAGAGGCTCTTGTGCGAGGCCAGGCTCCGACCCTGTGGAGAGGCAAAGGGCAGGGGTGAGAGTGGAGACAGGGTCTACATTGCAAATGGAAAGGCTCTTTCCGTGTAGCACACTGTGCTCATTGCAGACTCACTAGACGGTGCCACGCGGCATCCTTACAGGTGGGCTTTTCATGCCAGAAAATAGCTGGACATGAGCAAGAGATTCAGGGGGGATGGACATACACTGGGCCTGATGTTCCTCCAACAGACTATTGGCGCCGACTCTGGGGATGCTCCGAGGCTGGACCACCCACGGGGAAAAAAAAAGGGTGCTACCCCCCGGTCACCTGCCGCTCAGCTGCTTGGCAGGAGGCTCTGGGGCGGAGGGGGCAGAGTGGGGGTGGGAAGCGGTGGAGCGAGGGCGGAGCTTATTCAAGAAGGGGACAAGAAGAGGCAGAGGGAGGGTGGGGCCTTGGGGGAAGGGGCGGGGCAGGGGCGGGAAGAGGCGGAGGGAGGGTGGGGCCTTGTGGGGAAGGGGCGGGGCAGGGGTGGGAAGAGGCGGAGGGAGGGTGGGGCCTTGTGGGGAAGGGGCGGGGCAGGGGTGGGAAGAGGCGGAGGGAGGGTGGGGCCTTGTGGGGAAGGGGCGGGGCAGGGGCGGGAAGAGGCGGAGGGAGGGTGGGGCTTTGTGGGGAAGGGGAGCAGCAAGGGGCAGGAAGAGGCAGAGGGAGGGTGGGGCCTTGTGGGGAAGGGGCAGGGCAGGGGAGGGAAGAGGTGGAGGGGGGGTGGGGCCTTGGGGGAAGGAGTGGGGCAGGGGAGGGAAGAGGTGGAGGGAGGGAGGGTGGGGCCTGGGGGAAGGGGTGGGGCAGGGGCAGGAAGAATCGGAGGGAGGGTGGGCCTTGGGGGAAGGGGCGGGGCAGGGGTGGGAAGAGGCGGAGGGAGGGTGGGGCCTTGGGGGAAGGGGCAGGGCGGGGGTGGGAAGAGGCGGAAGGAGGGTGGAGCCTTGGGGGAAGGAGCAGGGCAGGGGTGGGAAGAGGCGGAAGGAGGGTGGAGCCTTGGGGGAAGGGCGGAGTGGGGGCGGGAAGAGGCGGAAGGAGGGTGGGGCCTTGGGGTGGGGCGGAACAGAGGCGGGAAGAGGCGGAGGGAGGGTGGGGCCTTGGGGAAGGGCGGAGCGGGGGCGGGAAGAGGAGGAAGGAGGGTGGGGCCTTGGGGGAAGGGCGGAGCGGGGGCGGGAAGAGGCGGAAAGAGGGTGGGGCCTTGGGGGAAGGGGCAGGGCGGGGGCGGGAAGAGGCGGAAGGAGGGTGGGGCCTTGGGGTGGGGTGGAACGGAGGCGGGAAGAGGCGGAGGGAGGGTGGGGCCTTGGGGGAAGGGGCAGGGCGGAGGCGGGAAGAGGCGGAAGGAGGGTGGGGCCTTGGGGGAAGGGGCAGGGCGGAGGCGGGAAGAGGCGGAAGGAGGGTGGGGCCTTGGGGGAAGGGCGGAGCGGGGGCGGGAAGAGGCGGAAGGAGGGTGGGGCCTTGGGGTGGGGCGGAACGGAGGCGGGAAGAGGCGGAGGGAGGGTGGGGCCTTGGGGAAGGGGCAGGGCGGAGGCGGGAAGAGGAGGAAGGAGGGTGGGGCCTTGGGGGAAGGGGCGGAGTGGGGCGGAGTCACACAGCTAGATCACTGTGGGGAGCGGCCCGGATTTCCCCAGGAGGCACTGCAAGGCAGTGCCAGAAGCGAGGCTGCGGCTGCTGCGGGGACACAGACTGAGCCAGGAAATCTGCTGCTGCGGGGACACAGACTGAGCCAGGCTCTGTGAGAGCGTTTCAGGCGACTGCTCCTCTACCCAGATAAAACAATCCCGCCGGTGGCTGGAGGGCGGCCTATCGCAGCGCCTCGCTCCGCGACCCCGTGTCGCTGCGTCTGCAGCCCCAGACCCTGCGGGGCCCCGCATCCCACCGCAGAACCGGCATAGTGTCTAGCCCTGCCCAGAGGTAGCGCGGTGAGAGGCGCCTTCAAAATAGCGACGATCGAGATGCAGCTAGGCACAGATTGTCCGTGCTTCCGAGGGCCGGTCTCCCCAGGGAGCTTCCATCGGCATAACTACGTCCTTCAGGGGTGTGGGACCCCCCACCCCCCCGCCCGCCCGCCTGCCCGCCCCCCGGAGAAGTAGCTCTGCTGAGGTAGCCGCTGTAGACAGCGCTAGGTCCATGGAAGAGTTCTTCTGTCGACCTCGCCATCGCCTCTTGGGGAGGTGGGTTCCTTACACAGATGGGACAGTCCCTCCCGTCGGTATCGGCAGTTTTAAATGTAGACGACCCCTGAGAGACTTTTCACAGATGGTGCAAAGCAACAAAGAAAGTTCCCTTCCTTTTTTTTTTTGTTTTTTTAAACCCATTGTGCTTTATTTTCAAGGGGCACCTGCCTTCCTGGGAGGTTTCATGCCTAACTGCACCTATCGCATTCTAGACTGGAGCTGGCTCACACACCTGCCACCACCTCTCTTCGTTCATGTAATGGAAGCAAAGTTTACAAGACTCATTAAAGAAAAGAACCCCAACATCTAGAGACAGGCCTGGACCGACCTGCTCTGGCCAAACTACTTTGAGTTTTGGGGAACAGTGCTTGAAATAGAAACCCATTTACGGATGGCCCGTATCTTACTATGAGCTAAATCCAAATATCACCCAACACGGTCTCTGAATCCAAAGTTTGCAGCCTCCCTGCTTTGTCCTCTAAGGAGCTGCCTTCTCCACTTTGGGGTCTTTCTCATACATTGATGGCATCACCCATCTGGGTCTAAATTTACTTTCAAGAAACATTTTGGATCTCGGAAGTTTAAGATCAGGGGCCCGGGCTTCATGTTATTGAATCACAGCTGTGGCTGTCTCCAGCTGGCAATCCCATTAGAGCCTGGATTGCTAGCAACAGGGCACTCAATGGGTTTGCTAGGTGATGGTTGTGGACAGGCATCTAAACGCTAACAGGATTCTGCAATCAGGTGGCTATTACGGCTGGATTACTGTTGCATCTGGCTTTTCAAACCTCTCAAATTTACAGAACCCTGATCTTACATTTATCTCCCTTCTCTCACAAACACCACAGATACTTCAAAAAGAAAAGGAGTACTTGTGGCACCTTAGAGACTAACCACAAGTCCTCCTTTTCTTTTTGTGAATACAGAGACTAACACGGCTGCTACTCTGAAACAGATACTTCAGTTTTCTCTAACATCTGACCTTTCTGACTGAGTTGTTAAAAGCCATTAAGAATTTTATTGCCACCGATTTCCACCGCTCACCAGTTGTTCGGTGACATTTATCAAGAGCTTGTTATAGGACGGAAAACCATGTAAACCTGTAACGATCAATATTTAAACTGTGGCTGATTTATTTGCACGCCCTCATTAACTGTGATTTCCATTTGCTTTCTCTGCAGCTCCCAGTGATAAGCAACTAATGGCTCAGGCTCCGCACGAGCAGCGACATGCCCGCAGCCCATTAGAAGGTGAAATGCACTGAATTAAATGGCATTTAGGGAAGTCACTTTCAGGAGAGGAAGTGCTTTTTAAAACTGAACTCAAGGGGACACACACATGGAAACAGATACACCCGATAACTAGCGCTACAGGAAATCTCTGTCTCTCTCCTCCTGCATGGAGCAGATAAACTTAGGAGCTGGACATTCCCCTGTTGTTGAGATTATTGTGATAACTAATTGCAGCATGCTGCCACCTGCAACAATGTTGTCCAGCCAGCCTGAGTGGCCCTGCAAACTGGGTCATGTGTCTCTGGATGCTGCTGGGGTCAGTGAGTGCCACAAAGAGCCTTCGGCAGAGTTCAGCAGTGGAAGGGTTCAACTGCGCGTTTGGAGATCAGACGCTATGGGGGTGGGCACACTAGGCTAGTACCTTGTGGTTTGCGAGGCAGAAAAGCATTCTCTTGATTTCCAACCACTGGAAATCGGATTTCCTGCTGAGATGAAACTGGCTTGGATGCTCGCAGACAGTAAGACGTTTTAGCCCCCGTCTGCAAAAAAATCCAAGAGGCAGCTCAGCAACTCTGACAGCCTCTGCTCAAGATGCAGCCGAGCTAGAGCCACGGCGGGTGTTGCAGGTTGGGATGGTAGATCATTTGGGTGCTGCCTGCAGGAATAGTGGGCTTTAAGGCATGGAGGGGAAGCTTGCTCGGCACTTCATTCATTTTACTGAGTATCCTATTCATCCAGTACAATCCAACCTCCCATGCCAGCTCATGGCCACACACTCCTGACGGCCCAGATCCTGCCCCCCTGGCCTGGACACACCATTGGAAAACTCACATAGGGCAGGATTCTGCCATGGGAAGCAGTCAGGCCCAGATCCTGAAAGGTATTTAGGCTCCTAACTCCCCTTGAAAGTTAGGGGCCTAAATCCCTTTGAGGATCTGGGCCTACCTTACTCCCTCTGAATCCCTATTGAAATGAACAGGGCTATTTACGCAGTAAGCTGCTGCTCAGTGGGAGTAAGGGGGCAGCATCTGGCTCGTTGCTTTCCATTCCAGCATCGATCTCTTGGTGGGGATCTGTTTCATTTCAGACCCTTGTCGACTGCCTATGGACGAGGGCTTCTGCCTGCACTACACGTTGCTCTGGTATTACCATGGGGAAGCCAATGCCTGCAGGCCGTTCGTGTTTGGAGGCTGTGGAGGAAACAGCAATAGGTTTAAATCCAAACTAACATGTGAGCGTTGGTGTAAAATCACAACAGGTAGGGGGACTTCTCTTCCATTCGCTTCTGGTGGGGACAAGAACAAATGGGTATCGACTGGCCAGGAATAAACTCAGGCTGGAAATTAGAAGAGATATTCTAATCCACAGAGAAGCAAAGGTCTTGAATGGCCTGCCCATAGGAGTAGTGGGGGCAAGAAACCCAAGTAGTTCTAAATTGGATCTTGATATATTTACCAATGGGATTACTGGACTTGATGACCCAGCAGGTCCCTTCCAGTCCTGGGTGAGGCCACCCCAGTCACTTCTCCTACCCCTCTCACCAGTGAGTCCTGGACTAGTCTCCCACCTAACATACATGAGTCCCATCCTCTCCACCTTCAAAGAGCTGCTACAAAGCTGCCTGTTCTGCAGAGTGAAAAGGAGTACTTGTGGCACCTTAGAGACTAACCAATTTATTTGAGCATAAGCTTTCGTGAGCTACAGCTCACTTCATCGGATGCATTCAGTGGAAAATACAGTGGGGAGATTTATATACACAGAGAACATGAAACAATGGGTGTTACCATACACACTGTAACCAGAGTGATCACTTAAGGTGAGCTATTACCAGCAGGATAGCGGGGAGGAGAGGGGAGAACCTTTTGTAGTGATAATCAAGGTGGGCTATTTCTAGCAGTTGACAAGAACGTCTGAGGAACAGTGGGGGCGGGGAGATAAACATGGGGAACTAGTTTTACTTTGTGTAATGACCCATCCACTCCCAGTCTCTATTCAAGCCTAAGTTAATTGTATCCAGTTTGCAAATTAATTCCAATTCAGCAGTCTCTCAGTGGAGTCTGTTTTTGAAGTTTTTTTGTTGAAGAATTGCCACTTTTAGGTCTGTAATCGAGTGACCAAAGAGATTGAAGTGTTCTCCGACTGGTTTTTGAATGTTATAATTCTTGACATCTGATTTGTGTCCAGTTTGGCCAATGTACATGGCAGAGGGGCATTGCTGGCACATGATGGCATATATCACACTGGTAGATGTGCAGGTGAATGAGCCTCTGATAGTGTGGCTGATGTGATTAGGCCCTATGATGGTGTCCCCTGAATAGATATGTGGGCACAGTTGGCAACGGGCTTTGTTGGAAGAATAGGTTCCTGGGTTAGTGGTTCTGTTGTGTGGTGTGTGGTTGCTGGTGAGTATTTGCTTCAGGTTGGGGGCCTGTCTGTAAGCAAGGACTGGCCTGTCTCCCAAGATCTGTGAGAGTGATGGGTCGTCCTTCAGGATAGGTTGTAGATCCTTGATGATGCATTGGAGAGGTTTTAGTTGGGGGCTGAAGGTGACGGCTAGTGGCGTTCTGTTATTTTCTTTGTTAGGCCTGTCCTGTAGTAGGTGACTTCTGGGAACACTTCTGGCTCTGTCAATCTGTTTCTTCACTTCAGCAGGTGGGTATTGTAGTTGTAAGTACGCTTGATAGAGATCTTGTAGGTGTTTATCTCTGTCTGAGGGGTTGGAGCAAATGCGGTTGTATCGCAGAGCTTGGCTGTAGACGATGGATCGTGTGGTGTGATCAGGGTGAAAGCTGGAGGCATGTAGGTAGGAATAGCGGTCAGTAGGTTTCCGGTATAGGGTGGTGTTTATGTGACCATTGCTTATTAGCACCGTAGTGTCCAGGAAGTGGATCTCTTGTGTGGACTCGTCCAGGCTGAGGTTGATGGTGGGATGGAAATTGTTGAAATCATGGTGGAAATCCTCAAAGGCTTCTTTTCCATGGGTCCAGATGATGAAGATGTCATCAATGTAACGCACGTAGAGTAGGGGCATTAGGGGACGAGAGCTGAAGAAGCGCTCCCCCCCACCCCACTGTTCCTCAAATGTTCTTGTCAACTGCTGGAAATGGCACACCTTGATTATCACTACAAAAGGTCCCCCCCCACACTCTCCTGCTGGCAATAGCTCACCTTACCTGATCACTCTGGTTACATTGTGTATGATAACACACATTGTTTCATGTTCTCTATGTATATAAAATCTCCCCACTGTATTTTCCACTGAATGCATCCGATGAAGTGAGCTGTAGCTCACAAAAGCTTATGCTCAAATAAATTTGTTAGTTTCTAAGGTGCCACAAGTCCTCCTTTTCTTTTTGCGGAAACAGACTAACACGGCTGCTACTTTGAAACCTGTGTTCTGCAGAATGTGTCATCTCTCCTAGTACTCCCTAGCAGGCCAGATTTACCTACTACCAGTGTGTGGCGGGGAAAAGGGAGACTGAGACGGAGCAGCAAAAACGCATCCAGGTGTATGTCACTCGCAACTCCATTCAGTTCCATTTTCAGTGCTCCTGCTGCCCCAAGCATGCCCAAAGTTTTTCCCTTCTAAGGAATCCATGTCTCTTTAAGGAGGTGAGGCAGGCCCCAGCCTATGTGCCTGGAGTCCCAAATGCAGTACCTCCTTCCCAGATGCTGCCTGTCTTCACTTTGCTGGAATGCGTTGGCCTGGCACTATCATTACACACCCTTCCCTGGTGCTGCCCCCTCCTCCGACTGACGAAGTTAGAGGACCCTGTGTTTTATAAGCCCTCAGACTCCTCCCACTCTCAGCATGCTTTGCTAAAAGATACCAGTAGTGCTCCCCAGCTCTCAGTGAGGGAAGCCAGCTGGACTGTGCCCCAGTTCTAACCCTGAAGTGGCTACAAACTTTTTACAGCCCCCATCCTGGTAAATCCAGTTTCTGAAGGAGCTTGGGTTTCCCATTTTCCTACCACATCTGTGATGGGCAGGTCATTCTGGCCCACCAGTGAGCACCTGGTGAGGTGATATCATCCAAGCCTTGTTCTTCATCTGTGCACTGCATTGTCCACATGGGTGCTTCTAGGCTGTAAGTTACTGGAAGCCGAGCTCATGATCTGTGCTTAGAACATTGCAAGCCATCTCGTATATTGCAGTTAGGTGCCGTCCATACCCCTTGCTTTCAAAACTCCTGTTGTATTTCTGGCACCTACAATTATGGAAGAGAGATCTCAGAGTGTTTATGGACCATTACCATATATCTCAAGGTTGTAGGCCTACCAGGAGCATAGAATTTGCTCTACATCATCCCAATGGCACATCAAATCTGGCACGATGCTTGTGAGGAAGGCAAACCAGGCATGAGGTCTCAGCTACTTTTTCAATGCTGCACTTGCTTGTGTCATTGAGTTTCCATCAATGGGATCATGGAACACCCAGCCCTTAAATGATCAACTCATTCACAGACCTCCCATGGTAACTTGTTGGTAAAGTGCCTTGTACCACTCCCGGTGGCTGATTAGTGCCAATTAGCAAAGTTCTGCTGTACAGGGTATGCCTATGTGGGGTGGAATCCTGGCCCCACTGAAATCAAAGACAAAAGTCCAGTGGACTTCCATGAGTTTGGGATTTCACCTTTGGTATTCTAGGTCCCAGCTCTATCATGGTTCCCCTTCTCTAAGGCTGGGTGCCACATTACTGTTTTGATGTGCAGAATTTTGTGCAAATTCCCCACCTCCGGCACTCACTTTCCTTGATATCACCCAGACTTAAAGCTCCCAAGGAAAACTTGGCCAAACCCTTCTGTCCAGTTTTTGGAAGACAGCCACTGTGTTTGGCCTGAATTCCACCTTAGCCATGCATCAACACCAGTAGGGTTTGAAATCCAGCCTGGGATCACCCTCGAGTTTGCAAATCTGGCTTGAGCTTGGGGTTTGCGCCAAAACCTCAAACCTTGGTGAGGAAAGACGTGCTCAGGGACATGAAGCCCTTGTCCTCTGAAGGGGGCCCTTTAAGAGAAGCAATCAGCCAGTGCTATGGAAGGGAGGTGGCTGCTGCTTATGAAGACAGCACTAACTAGGCCACTCTCCATAACGACCAAGCTGCATCAGAGGTGATGCTTCTACCTGGAGCATTCTCGTCACCCTAACTGAGAGAGGCAGGAAGAGCAGATCCCAGAAGGGGCTGTTTTCCCTGTCTAAAGAAAGACCTACTGAGACCCCAGCTGCAGGAGTACAGCTCTGAGCCCTGAGAGGACAATGAAGGGGTAGAGTTCTTCTCCCACCTCCTTCAGACCATTGCGCTGGCTTGAATTCAAGCCTCATGTCACTGCCCTGTCTTGTTCTTCTGTTCCTCTTCTGGCACCGTCAGTGGTAGATTGAGGCTATACCTGAGAACTGTGGTATTAATTTAGATGAACTATATGGGCCAAAGGTGCTAACCTAATCCAGTCTCTATCCAACATTAAACCGTGTTAAAGATGGTTCGGGGTTTGATGTACGCAAGCGTTAGCCTGCATAGCACCCTAGCAAACCAGTTGTTTAACCTTTTATTAATGATACAGAAAAGAAGGAAAACCAGTGAAAGCCTTGGAAATGGAAAGTATTAAGTCAGGCTTTCATTTTAATCACCTCCCGTGTTCCCTTTCCCTTCAGCTGGAGAGAGTTTTAGAAGGAAACCCCCCCCACTTCTTTGAGAGTCTCTTCAATGGTATCAGAGATGGTGGTAACTGTCCTGCTGGGGGAAAGAGAAGTCAGTTGAGCTGGGTTGGAGCTGCTGTTAAAGCCCGATCCCCTTTCATCTCCAGGGGTGGCTGGTATTCAGCTGGAGCTGATGATATCAGCTGGGTTCCTCTCTCTGGCCTGGTCTGCTCAGGACATCTTTAGGATGAGGACGATGAAGGCCTGGGGTCCCAGGAGATGGGGGGGTGGCAGCCATGATGGTGCCATTCGCTTTAGTAGCCTCCTTTTCTATATCCCCTCCCACACACACAAGTCTTTCTTGAAGGACGCACAAACGGAATGGTGGGTGGAATAGCCCCTCTCCTCAGTATTTTCTCCACCAGGCCTAATACCCCCAACACACCAATTTTGGGTCATTAACTTCCACATCATCTGTTTTTAACAAGCAGAATTTCACCAGTCCTTGGATTATATCAATGTGGCCTTTTCGGTTTAGGCTAATTCAGTTTTTGTTCAGTTCTCTGGCATCTGTTTAGAACATTCTTTCTTGGAATTAACTTGACCTACTTGCCAGAGTAAATTCCTAGGTGGGCGAAAGTTACAGGCCGGTTGTCACAACAGACTTTTCCCGTCCCAGACAACGTGTGCAGGACACATCTGGTGCCAGGCTCCCCCCTTCCCTTGTGAGTGTGAGCCCACAGTGAATATCCTCCTTTCCACTATCCGTGATAGTGCACTGTTCCATCAGCTGACACGCTGGGACCCCTCAGGCTGACCTAGCTTGCCCCTTCATCCATCCACTAAGAATACCATAACAAATCTGTGGCCACTTAGGACCTCCCAGTTGTCGTTGCACACTGTAACCACTTCACGTCAGCAGCTGGGATCAAACTCAGCACAGGCCCCTGTCCTTGACCCAAAGGTGAATCTCCACTAGCCGTCAGCAGTAAAGGGGCTTATGACACACAGGTGAGCAGTTCTGATTGCCTCCAGTAGATGGCAGTGGCATGCACATGCACATATCCGCTAGTTTGCTACATTACCTACCTTTTTGGAAAAGTGCTGCTTAAATTAAGCTGATCCTGCTCCTCTGAGCCCTTCTTCGCTGTGACATCACAGTTCTCTCCCATGGAAATGGTGATGATATCACAAGCACAGGGTGATGTCATCAGCAGAAGGTATTGAGCAATGGGAGGAAGTTGATCCCAGCAGGGAGGGGAAATAAGTTACAACAGACTCAAAGGTCTTACTTGTGAGGCGGGAGTCACCATCAACTGAAAAGCCATGCGTCCATCTGAGATGCTTTGCCTCCCATCATTAAAGGCCATATCGCTGGTTCTGAAAGAGATGAGGGGACCAACGTTCCCAGTTTCAATCTGTTAACTTTGAACATTGGTGGGACTGACTTTGTGTAGGGTCACTTCCACTGTTGAGCCTGCAGAGTTGGTCCTTTCCCTCTGTTGTTTGCGCCACTCTTTCATAGAATCATAGAATATCAGGGTTGGAAGGGACCTCAGGAGGTCATCTAGTCCAACCCCCTGCTCAAAGCAGGACCAATCCCCAACTAAATCATCCCAGCCAGGGCTTTGTCAAGCCAGGCCTTAAAAACCTTGAAGGATGGAGATTCCACCACCTCCCTGGGTAACCCATTCCAGTGCTTCACCATCCTCCTAGTGAAATAGTGTTTCCGAATATCCAACCTAGACCTCCCCCACTGCAACTTGAGACCATTACTCCTTGTTCTGTCATCTGGTGCTCCTGAGAACAGTCTAGATCCTTCCTCTTTGGAACCCCCTTCAGGTAGTTGAAAGCAGCTATCAAATCCCCCCTCATTCTTCTCTTCCACAGACTAAACAATCCCAGTTCCCTCAGCCTCTCCTCATCAGTCATGTGCTCCAGCCCCCTAATAATTTTTGTTGCCCTCCAATGGACTCTTTCCAATTTTTTCACATCTTTCTTGTAGTGTGGGGCCCAAAACTGGACGCATGCTGCAATGGGAAAAGGTGACGGTAAAACCTTACAAATTGGCTGGGTGATCCACAGGGTGGAGGGCAGGTGTATGCCCTGGAATGACTTTGAACCATTTTAATTGGCTCGATTCCATGTGGGTGAGGTCCCTTTAATCTTTCTTGCCAGAAAGAAAGCAGATGCTCCTAAGGAAACTTGCTTTTGGCACTGTTGACTTGTTAACGGGTTCCCTGCGAACACAATCTGGTCGTTAACAATTCCATCCAGTGGATGCAAGACGTTCAAATCAGTGGCGTTATTAAGCACACAGAAGGAAATCTTCATTAGAAGCAGCCTTTGTAGTGCAAGCTATCAAAAAATGACTTATTCAAAATGAGTCTTAACAGTGTTCCTTCTGCAATGGCAAGAAACTCAGGGAGGAGCGGCCCTTCCAGCCAGCCTCAAACTGAACCCATTTGTTTTCTCTTTCCTTTCTCTCAAAAATCTCTCCCAGGAAGGTGACTCGGTGCAGACAGATGGTGTAAATGAGGAGGGAGCTGCAAGGAGGTGAATCCACGACAGCTCAGAGGTTGGAAATACAGCAAGACAAACAATTTAACACAAAGAGGTGGTAGATGTTAGTTCTGCAGACAAGGAGATAGTTATGGTTATGGATATGTAATAAATCGGGCTGATAAGAGAGAGTCTTTTGTTTGGCTGGAAAAGCTGAAATGTTCATAGGCTCTTGACACACTGCAGATCTATTGTGCAACACCCAACAGACACCTAAATGTTATTTTATTTTTTTAAATAAACCTGTAGGTTAAGCCAACCTTGCATAATTCCAGTCCCCCTGCTCACCAGGTAGTTCTTTGTGATGGGCAAGTAAAATGTAATTGTTTTCCCATTACCATCAGTTTGGTAAGGAAGGACAAGTCAGTTTTGTTGGTTAATTTTTGTGAGGCTCATATTAAATCGTCAATAGGGATAAATGGAACCAGTTTGGGACAACTTGGATCATCGTTCAAATCAGCCTTCAGCCATCACTGTTTTCACGTCTCCGCACTTCCTGGTTTCCTCCAGGATCGGAAGCCTTTGTGAGACAGGGGGCATGGAACATCTTCCATTCCAATCCCAGCTCTGCCACTAAACTCTCTCTGTGACCTGGACAAGTCACTTAACCTCTCTCTGCTTCAGATTCCCACCCGTAATACAGGGATGTGTTGAGCATTAATTAGTTAATTTCATTGCGGAGGGAAAGTGCCAAGAGTTACTAAAATCTCACCAGAAAGGCTGTTCTCAAATTGGGCGATACCACGTCATTCTGGAAATCATTGTCTTGTCCTGTGAAATTTCAAACCCCGTTTCTAGATCAAAGTGTTTTGGATACATTCGGAGGGCAATCCTAACTGTTACCAATTCAGATGCCAGATGCTGCGATCAGCAGCTGCAGGAATAGATGGGCTTGTGGTAAAGTTTCCAGTATCTTGGATCTAAGTAACGCGGGCTGAGGGGTCCCTTTCCGATGAGAAGAATGGAATCCTTTGAACCAAATTTCATAAGGCAGGAGGAAGCAATTGTCCGAGGAGCCATTTTTTGTAATCAGGGTGACCCAGCGTGAGACGCTTCTGTATCTATCTTAAGGCACAAGAGACTCTTAGCTCTTTTTAAATCTTTAATCATTCCATTGCCAATGGGAAAATGAAGAAGGAAATCTCAAACAACTTAGAGTTGGTAAGGAAATATTAATTATCTCTAATATATATACTGGAGCTAAAAATTTCACCTACTAAATGAGGCTTGGTTAACAAAAGCAATTACTGAACTGTCAAATTTTCTGGCTTAATATAACCATTCTGGTCTCTAATTTATGGTATTTCATGCTAAATTCCCTTGACTTGGTCCTGTACTGGAGAGGCAATGTGGTCTAGTACAGCAAGCATGGCATTCCTGAATTCCCAGTCAGCCTCTGCCACTGACTAGCCTCTGTGGACTTTGGCAAGTCACTTCACCTCCCTGTGGCCGTTATAATGACTGTTCTGATACTCATTCATTTATTTAACAGGAGTGTTGTGCGGTTTAATTGCTTTGTAGTATTGTATCCAAAGCCCGCCAGTGGCAGAGATTAAATAGAGGGAAGGCTACATTTACAAATACCCAGGACTTTAAGCAAAGGGGTGGGGTTTTGTACAGAACACACCCTCTTGCTAATGATTCCTCAAATAACTGGGCCCATCTCCTCTGTGAGTGTGTGTTCTTTTGTTCCGCATATACAGAAAATATTAGTTTTCATTAAACAATTTAAAGGACAACTTGTCTTCGTGAATTTTAGAGTGAAAACTCCCCACATTTTGTTTCAAGACAGCCCTGATTGGAGTAGTGGTTTAATAAGGGTTATGGTAGAGGAAATAGAGAAGAATCTAGTAAGATCTTAACCGAAACTGCCTGTAAAGGGGTCTTACAGTGACAGGATATTCAGAAACTCCACCTACCAAATCTACCCAGAAGGAGAGCCAGTTACAGGTACGGCTTCATCCCTGCCAGAAGCCACGATCCCTTTGTTGGTGGCAGCTATTCCCACCTGGAGGGTATTGCACAGGCCACCCACTTCAGTTTACAAAGTGTAAATGTGAGTGCCTTTAAAAAGCAAAAACAAGTTGACCAGGGAATTGTGACATTACCGCCACAATACGATTAACCCTTGTCGAGCCAAATTGAGAATGACTCTCGTTACTTGCCACTGCGCTGTTCATAGAACTTAGGCCCAGACCCTCGGAGATATTTAGGCACGACAGGCATTAGCCTGTAGAGGTCCATGGGAGTTAGGCGCCTTGCTGTCCTGGAGGATCTGGGCCTTACTGCTTTAAAGTCGTACCAACCTCTTCCAGTAGATTGGATAAGCACAGAGAGAGTGAGAGAGTGCTGTATTGCTTCTAAATAAACTTCGCACTCCAGCTTACAGAATGCAATGGCACGTGCTGCCGAGGGTAAGGCTCCTGCATCAGCAGTGGGGACTGTGAACATAAGAACGGCCAGACTGGGTCAAACCAAAGGTCTATCTAGCCAAGTGTCTGGTCTTCCGACAGTGGCCAGTGCCAGGTGCCCCAGAGGGAATGAACAGAACAGGTCATCATCAAGTGATCCTTCCCCTCTCGCTCATTCCCAGCTTCTGGCAAACAGAGGCTAGGGACACTCAGAGCATGGTGTTGCATCCCTCCCCATCCTGGCTAATACAACCTTGACAAATTGGAGAATTGGTCAGAATTCAGTAAGATGATATTCGATAAAGACAAGTGCAAAGTACAGCACAGAGGAAAGGAAAAGCAAACGCACAGCTACAAAATGGGGAATAACTGGCTAGGTGGTAGAATGGTTGAAAAGGATCTGGGGGTTATAGTGGATCCCAATTTGAATATGTCAGCAATGTGATACAGCTGCAAAAATGCTACTATCATTGTGGGCTGTATTAACGGCGTGTCCTATGTCAGACATGGGAGGTAATTGTCCCACTCTACTTAACACTGGTGGGGCCTCAGCTGGAGTACAGGGGCCAGTTCTGGGCACAATGGTTTAGGAAAGAGGTGACCAAATTGGAGCGAGCCCAGAGGGCAGCAACAGAAATGATAAAAGGTTTAGAAAAAGGAAAGGCTAAAAAAACCTGGGCGTGGTTGGTCTTGAGGACAGAAGATTGAGGGGGGACCTGATAACCATCCTCAAATTAGTTAGGGGCTGTTCTAGAGAGGACAGGGATCAATTCTCTGTCTCCGCCAATGGTAGGGGGAGAAGTAATGGCCTTAATCAGCAGCAATGGAGATTTAGGTTAGATATTAGGAACGTTCTAACTATATGGGTAGTTACGCTCTGAAACAGGCTTCCAAAGGATGTTGTGGAGTCCCCATCACTGGAGGTTTTTAAGAACAGGTTGGACAAACAGCTGTCAGGGATGGTCCAGGTTTATGTGGTCCTGCCTGCGGCACAGGGCACTGGACTAGATGACATTTGGAGGTCCCTTCCAGCCCTACGTGTCTCTGAGTCAGTGATAATATCTTTTTCCCCATGCAATGAAATTGGGTAATTGCCATGGGAGAGCTCACTGTTTGAGTAAAGATAGATGCCTCTTCTTGTTAAAATTCCAAACAGAAAACGTCCCTGCACCCCGTGTCTTCTTCCCTCGGTGGATCTGGTCGCGTGTTTCATTTTCTTCCAACAGGCTGGGAACTGCAGAGTGTTAGAAAAACAAAGGGTACATCATCCTTGCCCCTTGGGAGGCACATTAGGTTGATATCAAGTACTGTACAGGGAGGATAAACAATATTATCCATGTCTCTTATGACTGTGAATCAGCAGCATGCCGAGTCTCGGTTTACAATGGGTTTATGCATGATGGGCCACACCAACCCGCCGCTTAGCTAGAAGATTTTGGCCAACTGCTTCTTCTGCAAACAAGTCCTGCGAGAGGTGGTCAGAGAATTGGTTTCCTCCTGGTCCCCACAACTTAGGAAGAGAAATGAGAGAGAATTCCTAGGCCAACCAAAGCGCTCCAAGGATCAGAGGATAAACAACAAGAGAAGAGGGGGGAGAGAGATTATAAATGGGACTGGCCCTGGACCCCCCTTTATAATGGCTCCACAGTATGTGCCCAGGGGCCTTTTCAGAGTGAGCACCATGTCACTGGCCTCCCATACTCCATCCTGAGTCCTTATAATGGAAAGAACTAGAGCAAAGCATTGTATGGACCATTCTAAAGCGCCCACAGTCCCAGAGCATACATGGCCTTGCAGAACCCACGCACCTGGCGGACAGGAACTCAAGGTGGTGGGGGATAACTGGGTAGGGGTGTGACATTAAATGCAAACCATGTGGTTTGTGGAAACGACGACAATAAAGCAGGACTATGAAGTGCACTCCAGGACCGTGATGTGCACAAGGAGCATGTCTAGGACTGGAATGCCTGGGAAAGAGGCAGCTTGTTCCAGTCTGAACCTTTTTTGCTAGCTAGCGTTACAATCTAAGGCACATTTATAACTGATGAGACACCCCCACATACTCCCCTTGCAGCTGTTTTTACCCATTAACCAAGATCAGGGGTCTCTGAACTATCTGACTTCTTGGCCTGAGGATACAGTAGCTGCCTGAGAATGTGAGAGGCAGAAATCTCCTTCGCTCCCACTTTTCCTTAGTCACTGCAAGAAAGATGCAATTGGTGGAGTTTTCTTTTTTTTAAACCTACAGCCTAAACTTAGGTTCTGAAATAAAAGTGGTCACTTTCAGAGGTGCTGAGTGACAATAGGAGTTAGGCACCTAAATGGCTTTGTGACTCCCACCCTTTACTCCCATGAATGATCTGGAAAATTGCCCCAGTGGTCACCCCTCTCCGTCCTTACAAGCTTTGCGTTCTTGGATGCCCATGTGGCATTTTGGGGGAGTATTCTTCAGTGGTTAGAGCCGGGGCCCTGGGAATCCAGACACCTGGGTTCTTTGCCCAATTCTTGGGCAAATCACTTAACCTCAGTGTCCCATCGGTAATATTGGAATCATCTAACTTATATCAGCCTCACAAGGGATATTAATATTTGTAAAGTGCTTTGAGATCCTTGACGGGAAGGTGATAGTCACACAAACTAGTATCACCGGTAGCTACCTAGAACAAACCCTGCTCTGTGGCTATATATGATCAAACTGTTCCTGAATTGGGTGTATTAAAGGCAGCTAGGATTTCCCATCAGTACTCTAGGAGGTTGGACATAATGGGACATGGATAACTTGATTTTTTTAAAACAAATCTAGCCCTAAATGTTTACTATTGATTTACCATCTGAACTGCTTTGGTAGGACCAAAATATGACTGTAATGTATCCTCCACGTTCCCTTGGAAATATCATGCCACTATAATTGAGTTTCTCTCGTTGATTTGATTGTGTGATAGAGGAGACTTTTAGGGCACAGCAATCAACAGCAGAGCAGGCTGCTTTGGAGACATGCAGGAGGTGGCATTATTGTAAATGGGGAGCATTCTGAAGAGTCCATAAATACTTAAATGTATCTTTTAGAAAGACTTTTAAAAAACCAAACAAATCCAGTAGGCACAACCCCATGCGCTCAGAATAGCTTGTCAGAGCCCCAAAACTCATGCGAATGGCTTAAAAAATTTGAGATTTTTTTTTAAAAACCTACCTTTGGGGTTCTTCTCATTTGCCTTCTGGCTTTTGAGTCATTAGGTTGTATTCAAGTCATGCTTTCAAGCATTTTTCTGAACCATGAGAGCTAGAAATTTTTTAAAGCGCAATGAATCTATGAAAGCTGAGTGTTTCACAAAATCACATGATTCCAGGTGCTGGGGCTTCAACACCAACTAGTGCAAGACGTGTGATAAAAATCACAAGAATTGGCAATGGTGCAATCTCCCTATTTGAACTATGCTCTAGCTGGTGTACAGAAAGGCAAGTGGATGACTGTGGGGCAGATCGATAGGAGTGGGAGTGAGGGGAACTACTGAGATATGGTGGGGGGAGGGAAGTGGCTGGCTTCCAGTCTGGGAAGGGGTGTCCTGGTAGTTCCTACTGCCATTCCTATGGCAGTTGCTCAGTGGCTGATGCCTGGTACCCTCCTGCCCGTCCTTGGTGCCTGAGACCCTGTGCACGAACACCCACCCCGGCAGCTGGTTCACCTTCTTCTGCCCCTCCTCCAGGCCAAGTGTCTCTGCCAGGACCTGCAGTGGCTAGAAGGCAGGATTGGGCTGGGCCAGGGAGTCCTACCCTGCTCCCTGGCAGAGGGCCTGATCTGGTGCACGAGGGTGTCTGCTCCAGCCCCTCCTTGAGATCCTACTCTTGTCTCTGTCCCTTCCCTGCCACCAGGTCCCCCTTTTGCCTCTGTAAGATATAGTGGGCGGAAATATCTGTAAGCACAGTCTGATGAGCTGGGAGAGAAGACTTCAGGAACTGACCTTGTTTGCATAGACATGCCCACTTTGCCTAGGTGCACAGCATGATGGGGCTGCTTTGCCCAAATGATCACTTTTGGTTGGGCTTGGGTGGCAAGTCGCTTTGTTATTGGGTGCAGGGATAATAACGTGCTGTTATCCTTGTTGTGGGAATCCAGGGCAGCAGAACTGAGCTTGGCATGCCTTGATTGAGGGATTCATACTCAACTGAACTGCACTTGCTAAGCAAGGAGTAGAGGCGCCAAAGCCCAGTGGAGATGAGAGGAGGTGAGGGCAGGTGCTTGTTCCTGATGGTATGGGCTCTCCCTAAGGGCTCTCGGCACCATAGGACCCTCTCTTTTTCCACTGTTTAAGGACAGAGCTGATTAAGACTCAGTTAAGAGTCTTTTGTTGTGGACCAGTAGAGCTGACATCGCTGATAACCATGTCCAAGTGCTAAGCCTTAGACCTGCTTTCAGAGCAGTGTCTAGTAAAAGAGACTGCCCAGCCTGCGCTAGCAGGGAGGCTCCTCCATTAACAGCTGAAATCACTGGGTGCTGTGCTAAGTGGTGTGACCTCAAGACATCCTAGAGGGGATGTAGTAAAGAGGGCAGGGTGGCTGGCGATGGAGTGAGCAATGCAGAGTGACCGGCAGAGCAGCAACAGCTGAGGAAATGCTGGATGCTTTCTCCGCACTGGGGTGGGTGGTGAACTCATGCAAACACATCTTTGAACTCTGGGTCGTCGCTGACCAAGGACAGCAACTGTGAGTGGGGTGCAGTGGAGGGAGAGGGGAACATGGCATGTTAAAGGGACATTTGTTTGTTGGACTTCCACACCGAGGGAAAGGACACTGCCCAGCGTACTCTGGGATGGGTGTTTTGCTCATGGTCCTATGTTTTCGAATTATTCTCGTGGGTGTTTTCCCAGATTAATTCCTTTCCCCTTGTATTAAAAGTGTTCTTTTCCACACCCAGTCTCAGTGCTTGTGAGAGGGGAAGTATTGCCTCTTAGGGGCACCCAGGGGTGGTGTGTAACTTTCCAAGATTACTGGGTGGGGACTCACGGTTCTGTGTTGTCTTGTCAAAAGGAACCCCCTAGATATTGAACCTGGCCCTTGTTGCTGCTGATTCCACCTGGCAGAAGGATTACACATAGATCTGACCCCCCCCCCCATATTTCCAGTGGAGGGGAGCTAGACCCCACCCACCCCCTGATTCCACCCCTCCTGCAGAAAGGGATGCAATTTGCTATTTGAAACCTTCCTCCATGTGACCTGACATGAGAAGTGAATCCTGAAACACAGTGTCATTTCAAGGTGAATGTAAAATTATTTACGAGAATACTGCATGGTAGTAACACAGTGGAAAATGTCCTGAAGCTAACAAGTCTGACCCTGAAGTCAGGGGTTTTCACCATTGTTCACTTCAGTGGGAGTAGCACTGGGCCCAATATCTATTTTCTACTAATGCCGTCCAGGGGCATCTCACAACAGTAAATACAACCACGGGATGCAAATATTCCCACCCTCCACCTTATGCAGTATACATATACATCGTTCTGCTTACCCAGCTGCCCTGATGACCCTCAAGTTTCATGACTTTCATGCTGTGATGGGTTCGGTCACAGAGATCCCCTTGGGACTGTCACCTGATGTGCTGAAGTTACCTCTGAGCCCGTTTTCCCTGCTAGCTTGGGACTCCAGAACCCTGCCTTGTTGAGCCAGATACGCTAGTTTGCTGAAACACAGCCCCAGGTCTGGTCCGCGCCCCCAAAGCTGCAGACTTTAACCAAAAACTGCTCAGCAAGTCACCTATCTCCCTCACCCAGACACCCAGCTCCCAATGGGATCCAAACCCCAAATAAATCCGTTTTACTCTGTATAAAGCTTATCCAGGGTAAACTCATAAAATTGTCCACCCTCTATAACACGGATAGAGAGATATGCACAGCTGTTTGCTCCCCCAGGTATTAATCACTTATTCTGTGTTCGTTAATAAACAGAAGTGATTTTATTAAGAATAAAAAATAGGATTTAAGTGGTTTCAAGTGATAACAGACAGAACAAAGTAAGTTACCAAGCGAAATAAAACAAAACACGCATGTCTAAGCCTAATACAGTTAAGAAACTAAATACAGGTAAATCTCACCCTCAGAGATGGTCTGATAAGCTTCTTTCACAGACTAGACTCCTTCTTAGTCTGGACCCAATCCTTTCCCCTGGTATAGTTCTTGTTAGTTCCAGCTCAGATGGTAACTAGGGGATTTCTCATGATTGGCAGCCCCCTTTGTTCTGTTCCACCCCCTTTTATATCTTTGGCACAAGCGGGGAATCTTTTGTCTCTCTCTGGGCTCCCACCCTTCCTTCTAAATGGAAAAGCACCAGGTTTAAGATGGATCCCAGTATCATGTGACATGTCCACATGTCCTGTGAGACTTCATTACTCACTGGCTGGCACCCACAGTATACAGGAAGGCTTACAAGTAAACAGAGCCATTTACAACCAATTGTTCCAGTTCATGGGAGCCATCAAGATTCCAAGCCACCATTAATGGCCCACACTTTGCATAATTACAATAGGACCTCAGAGTAATGCTTCATATTTCTAGCTTCAGATGCAAGCTGATCATTTCAGATCATACAAATAGGATAAACACACTCAGTAGATTATAAGCTTTGTAATGATACCTTACAAGAGACCTTTTGCGTAAAGCATATTCCAGTTACATCATATTTACATTCATAAGCATATTCCCATAAACATACAGAGTGCAACGTCACACACGCTGTGCTCCTGATTCATCCAGGCTTTTGCCTGATAACTTCCCAGAACAAAGCAGCAGGAGCCAAGAGATCAGGGGATGACACACCCAACCAATGAAACATCAGGTGAAGAGCAGCTGCCCCTTCAGAGCTGCTCATACCCTCTGGGCCTACCTCTTTCTACCAGCTTCTGAAAACTGCCTTTTCCAAATTAACCCTTTCATGGGCAGCACATGAAGGCCATCACCGAAAGCAGTTACCATCAGCAGGTTATTTTGTAGCCTCTCTGAAAGAGGGGGGGTCAGACTGAGCTTCTGAGTTGTCGCTTTTTGCAAATGAGTAAAAATAAAATCTTTCGGCACTATCTAAAATGCTTGGCCATAGATGTTCCCAGTTTGGAAGAATTCCAGCTCGTGCATTAGGGAGGAAGGAGGGGAATAAATAATCCGCAACACAATGGGAAGGGGAAAGCTGGGATGCAGGAAGGCCATGGTGGACAGCAAATCAGCCATGAGTGTACAGTGCAACATGCCATCAAAAGGGCCAATGCAGGATTGCTCTGAGTATTAAATGCATTACATTGTGACTGCTACCTAAAAATGCCCATCTGCTTCCGTATGTTATATATATACACGTGTGTGTGTGTGTGTTTTATATGTGATACATACATAGAAACACAGAATCACCGAAATGTAGGGCTGGAAGGAACCTCGATAAGTCATCAACTCCAACCCCATGCACTGTGGCAGGACCAAGTAAACCTAGACCATCCCTGACAGGTGTTTGTCCAACCTACTCTTAAAAACCTCCAGTGACGGGGATTCCACCGCCTCCCTTGCAAGCCTGTTCCAGAGCTTAGCTACACTTATAATTAGAAAGTTTTTCCTAAAATCTCATCAAAATCTCCCTTGCTGCCGATTATGCCCATTACGTCCTGTCCTACCTTCAGTGCACATGGAGCACAATTGATCACTGTCCTCTTTATAAGAGCTGTTAACATATTTTAAAACTGCTATCAGGTCCCCCCTCAGCCTTCTGTCCTCAGGACTAGGGTTTGTAATCTTTCCTTGTAGGTCAGGTGTTCTAAGCCTTTTATCATTTTTGTTGCTTTTCTCTGGATTCTCTCTCCAAGTTGGCCACATCTTTCCTAACCTGAAAAGTACTCCAGCTGAGGCCTCACCCAGTGCTGAGGAGAGTGGGAACATTACCGCCCATGTCTTCTATACTCCTCAGTGGGAGTCATACATAAATCCAGAGCCTACCATGGCTGGATTTTCAAGAACCAGTTCAATGCTGGGACCATTGACACAGAACAGCTGCAGCCACGTCTTCACTAGGCATGGTAGTCTACATTCGGTGACCCCGTTCTCCTTGAGGCTAGTTGTCTCAGTACGTACAGGGCAATGACTGCGTTGTAGTTTGTTTTTATAAGGATAGCAGTCTGAATTTAGTAAGAAAGCACTTGGGCCCAGGGGAGCTGACTAATCTTGGATTAAAATGTCAGTGTCTAGTTTCTGAGTGACCTTGACAAAAGCAAATGGTCTGTGAGATGACAAGGCTAGGATAGCCTAATTGAGTAATTTGGTAAGGATACAGTCAGTATAATGGCCGCGAGTACGGACAGCAGGGACCAAAGCATAGTCTGGTGTCTTCTTGCTATACCCAGCTGATCAGATGTGAGCGGTGGCTGTTTACAAGGAAGCTGTCAATAGCTCTTTGCCTCCCACCCCAGTGTATGAAGACATTCATCTCCATGTCATTGGTTTGAATTGGGCTCAGGGGGGTAGCTAATTACCTGCTTTATTTGGAGCAAGAGTAATTTAGGGTCTGGAGGCAACTCAGGGATATAGCCACAGGGTTTAACCAGAGCTGGGTTCAGCTGGGTGCTGGAGAGAAACTTCCGGGAGCTTTCACAGAACTCCACCTCCCGCAGTATGCCAGGTGGTGACACATCCAACCCACGAACTGCCGGATTCAGAGCGTCTTGTCTGCCATTGGTTGAACGTGCCCTGGGGCCATGCTTCTTTCCAGCAGCTTCTGAAAATCTGCCTTTTCCAAATTCATGCTTTTGTAAGCATCCCATGCAGGAGGTGACTGGAAGCTCTGACTTGCTCAGGGTTATTCTGTAGGCTCCTTGAAATGAGCTCTGTTCTAGTCTCCTACGACTCTTACTCTGTACTGGGCTATGCTTTTCACTATGGTATCTGAGGCCCAGCTCCCTAGACGTTAATGGAAGTTAGGAACCTAAATACCTTGCTGGATCTGGGCCTGAGCACCTTCCAGAATAAATACATGTAGTGACTCAACTGGTGGACTCCATGCAATTCCTAGGGGCTACAACAATGGCCCCGCCCCCACTCTGCCTCTTCCCCTGCGGCCCCACCCTCACTCCGCCCCATCCCCTGCAGCCCCACCCTCACTCTGCTACTTCCCTGAGGCCCCACCCCCACCACACCTTTTCCTCCAAAGGCCCCGCCCCTTGCCCTCATCACTTGCCCTTAAGGCATGCAAAGAGTAAAAGTGACGGGGCCATGGCCCTCTGGCCCCCTCTGTTCTGCTGCCCCGGCTACACGTCCTCACAATCAAATCCACTATTGCAGCTGGAATCAGCTGGCTCCTTGCCAGCGAAGCCAAGGACTGAATGGGCCTTGGGTCCTGAACTACCCTCTTGTCCATAGACATGGTCCTGCCTGGCCAAAGTTGAAGCGTATTGTTAAGGCAGCCGGCGAAGGACTTGTACTACTTAGGCTCCCACTCTTCAGTGGCTAGCTGGGAGAATCCAGTCCCCAGATGGTCAATTTGCGCCAGGGATGAAGAAGGACCTGAGGCCAGAGGGTTTTGTACTCCAGGCTCTTAGCAAAACCAAATCGACGGGGCTCCCGTCACTGGCCTTGAAAATTGCTCCCCAGCCTTAGAGCTCACACGTCCATGATGTGTGCCCCGCCTCCCCCATTTAGACCGTCTCTATTTTAGTTATTTCATCCCTAGCTGTTTCCCCTGGTGCCAAGCTAAGTAATTCCCTTCCTCTCTGGTGTGTAAATCCAACATGTGCTTGCCCTGATGGATCATTTCCCAAATGTCTCTTCAGGGAGAGTCCTATGGCTCAGGGCCTTGTTGGGAAGGCACTGGCCTGAGTTCACTTTCCGGCTCTGATACAGCCTTCTTGGGTACGTCATTTAACTTGTCCATGCCTCAGTTTCCTTCCCCCTCCTTTGTCTATTTAGGGGCAGGAACCGTTTCTTACTATGCGTATGGATAGCACCTAGCTCACCAGGCCCTGATCTCAGCCGCAGCTTGTAGGTGCTGCCATAGGCTAAATAATAATAATCATCTAGTTGGTGAGAAGCTCAATGGGTCTCTCACCTGCCCACCTTCAAGTCCCTCTTAGACTCCAACCCTGCTGGCTACAATGAGCTGAACTGACTTGTATAAAAAGTTCCCTCTCGGTTGTTCGCTATCCCCTCGCCTGGCTGCCCATCTGTCTTGACCTCCCACCCCTTCCTCCACATCCGGAAAGCTCCGCAAACACTGTGGGCCCCACTGTAAATAAATGTTGTTTTGTCTCCCCCCGGCCCTGGGTGATAAATTGGTAATGCTGTAGGGCATTTACCCTGGGGGGAAGGGCTGGCCTCTCACTCCCTGAGCCTCAGTCTCCTCCTCTTTGTGCCACTGAGCCTCTCTGCAAGGGCAACGGGTGCTGTGTGGTGCATCGCTCACCGCGCCCATCCCTGACGGCGGGAACCCGCCAAACAAACCCAGTCAGCACCAGCCGCTCACTAGGTCCCCTCTGGCAGAGTTCCTCTTGCCCAGCGCTGCCGACAGCTGCCTGCCACTCCGCTGCGCTGACAGGCAGTTGCTTGTGGAGACAGCAAGCAATTAATTCAAATCTTGCTTGGGCCTGTATTGTGACTAGCAAATGAGGTTGGAGGTGCCTGTTTAATTACTGGCCTGTCAGTTCCCTGCAAGGAGAGCGACTGGTGCTTCAGCACAGAAGGCGTCCTTAGGGTACATCAAATGCGACTTGGTGGCTGCCAAGGCAGGGGCTGTGCGTGCCGTATCCCCAGATAGCTTCTGACGCTTGAGTAGTGCCCCCACTCTCTATCTACAGGTTAGTGATTGGCAGAGGCCAGCCCCCAGGTCCTCCAAGCACCCCCCTGGAGCGTCCAGCCCCTGGGCCACTCGATGCTTGCAGTATTCACAGAGTCCCTGCTTCCAAAGAAACAGCAAATCCCAGCTCACCAGTTCCACCTCGTCTCACCGCTCTGCTTCACGCCCAGCACGGAGACATGGTGCTAGCAAAAACAGGTAAAAGAGATTCCAGGGATAGCAAGTAACTGTATTGGGAAATACATGGTTACATATAAAATAAACTCAACGGGCACATTCTAGAGCCTGGACTTATTTATCCAGACACTTTCACGTCTCATAGACCAAACCTTAGGCAAAGTCCTTCCAGTGTTTTACAGCCAGGCTTGGCTGTGATCTTCCGTTTATTAGCCAAGTCATGCTGCCAGGTTGCCTCCTTGAGGAGAGATCCCAGGGGTCTGTGTCCCCCCCACATATTAGAATTATTCATTGTCCTGATTTGGAAGCAGGATGCTCCCTGCCCCCCCCCCCCATTCTCCCTCTCCGCTGGTGGTTTTCCCCTTTCTTGTCAATGTTGCCATTCCTAGTGCATCTGGCTCAGGATGCAAAGAGTCACACATTGCGAAGCAAACACTGCACAATGACCAGACAGGCAGCTAAGCACCTGTTACTCCCTGCCTGAACAGAACCTGTCCAAAACACATCACCTGCTGGGTACCTGCCTTAAGAACATAATTTTCAGGGTAGACACACAGCTCCGTACATAGATTTCACAGTGATTATGATGACCAGGAGCAACTGGCTCTCGGCAGAGGCCTTAGATGTCACCCTTGAGTGAATTATTATGCATCTATCTGACCCAGGGGATCCCTGTAAAACCCCGTGCACCGCCTGTGCCCTCTGCCAGTTGGCATCCAGAGGTCCGTGGGTCACGCTCTCCTGACTCAACTGCTCTGAGTCGCTCCTTTCCACCTTTGCACCTACGAGAGGTGAGCTAAAAATGTCTATAGAATCAATATACATGCAACAGTGCCCACTTCACCCCCTCCTCCCTATGGATCCTCCATGGAGAACAAATCAGCAACCTGCCATGCCAAAGGCACTCGAACTGACTGTGTAACTCCAGTAATCAGCTGCAGGGGCTTCTCTTCTTGAGTGTCCCAGCTGCTAGAGGCAGACACAGAACCCATCCTGGACCAGTGAGCTTTACACCCTCACACACAGCATAATAACAGCACCATTAAGATAACCCCCATCTAAAATGAGTAGCCATGTGAGCTTATTGCTGAGCACCTTAATCTTTCCTTGCCCTTAGCCCACTGTTGGCTTTTCAGTGTCGTCCCCCCTGCTGCCCCCATTATGTCACATCTACAATTCAATTGTAGGCACTTTAGAGGCCTTTGGCTTACCCTGGCCAGTGCCTGGTACATTTCTGGGCATTACAGACCCAGTAATTCCAGTAGAATTTAACAAATAAACTAGGTACAAGGGCAGCTTCTCCTAGGGCCAAATCTCGCTTCCCATTCGAGTCAACAGGAAATCTCCCACTGATCTCAACGGCCGGTGGTCAGGGACCAATTAATTCCAGGCACAGCACTGATCAGTCCTTTTCAGCATCACCCCGGCCAGGCAGACGGCCAGATGTAAAAACGGGGGAACTACATTTGGTACTAGTCACACAGGGGTGACGGATTCTTCCTAAACGTTGGGGGTTGGGGGGCATGAGGCCCCGCCCACTCCATGGCCCCACCCCACCCAGCCTCTTCCCCCTGAAGCCCCGCCCCCCAGCCAAGCCAGAAGCCAGAGCTGGGCTGGGGAGCCCAGGCCCTTCCACCTGCCTGGGGGGGGAGGCCTTAGAGCAGTCCCTGGCCTACGTCCCTGTCCCGCAGGTCCCCTGCCCAGGGCAGATGGAGAGTCCATGGTTCCCCACAGCTGCATGTGCGGCTCTTACCCTGACCCAGCTCCAGCTTCCATCCTGGGCAGGGGATCCGGGGAGCAGGGACACAAGCCAGGGGCTGCTCTCTGGCTCCCCCACCCTGGGCAGGGGAAGGGTCCATGACCCCCACAGCTGCCCTGGCTCCCTGGGCCGCTCTTACTCAAGCCAGGCTCCAGCATCCAGCCAGGCCCCGGGGGACCACAGGGGAAGAGATGGGGCAAGGGGCTGGGTCCATGGCAAAAAGTGGACCAGCCAGGCCAGTCCACTTTCAAAAGTGGGAGAGCCATGGCCCCTTGGCTCCCCCGGTTCCGGCACTGATCGATCTGATGCTTGACGAGGATGCTGAATGACTGAGCTGCCAGCAGCTGATGGGGAAGGTTAAAAGTACCTGGCTTTCTGGGTGGCGACTCTCTTTCCCCAGCAGTCTCTCTCATTGAAAGTGACAGGCTTAATTCAATGCAGGAATCTCTGGAGCTGGTATCAGCAGCACTGCGTCGCAAATCTCATTAACCAGAGCTGCATTCTGACTCGTTTAGGAAAGCGCCTCGGTGACCCTGTGGCCGGGAACTCTTCTAGACCACATCACAGCATCCGCGGCAACAGCTCCCCTTGGACTGGCTGGCCTGGGCCCCCAGGAGGACGTCTGGACAGACAGGGCAAGGAGCCTGTCTGGACTGTCGTGTAAAGCGTCACTGTGTCAGATGGCTCAGTACAGTGGAATGCATCCAATTCCCTGGGCAAACTCCTCCACCATGTCCAGGACAGCAACCAGGATTCACAGGGGCCCAGGACCCCAGGGAGATGCAAGTGAGCCCCTCCCTTGGCCCCCATCTCCGTGGTATCTGACCACCTCACGCTCTTCAGTGCCCGTGTCCTCACAACACTCCTGTGAGGCAGGGCAGTGCTGTTATCCTCGCTGTACCAATGGGAAACTGAGGCACAGAAAGGATAAGACCCAGCTCCTCTAAAGTATTTAGGCCCCTCACTCCCATTGAAACCAATGGGAGTGAGGGGCCTGAATACCTTTGAGAATGTGGGCCTAAGTCACTTGCCCAAGGTCACTCAGTAAGCCGGGGCAGATCAGGCAAACCCAGGTCTCTCCTAGGCTAGTGTCCTCATCACCGGACCAGCCTAACTCTGTCTCCTGCAATGGTAGTCCCCGGTGGCTCCCAGAGGCCCCTCCACTGAGTCCTATCCTCTGCCGGGCTCCTTCTGGGGTCTCTGTCCTTCCCCATGCTCTTTGCCTTTATTTCTGCTTGCTTCTCCATCTCTCCCCTCCCCACTTTATCCCTCCCTTGCCCACGTGCCAATCAGGACACTGTCCCTCCCCAAACCATGGTCCCCCAGCCTTATGCCCCCTGGCCTGCCAGCGCCAGGCAACTGGCCAGACCCACCCTTACCGAGCAGCCACCTTCCTCTTGGACTGGCAGGAGGGGCGTGATTAAGCCAGAGACTGCTGGACTCCACTGCAGCGGCTAGGGGAGGAGAGAGGGACCCAGAGAGGGACCCCAGAGTCCCATGGAAACATGGGAGGTGAGCTAAGGGGATCGAGAGCTATTCTTGTGGCAAGGAAGGAGGAGGGATGGCCTGAAGCCCCCTCAAGTAGGAGCAGCAGCAGGATGGGCAAGACAGAAGCAGCAAGGGGAGCAGTTCCTAGGACGGGCCAGAGTACCCCTCGCCTCGAGGAAGGGGATGCGTGGGCAGGACATAAACTGTGTCTCGTTTTTGTGCGGGCCTCTTAGCTATGATGCTCAAAAATGTACATTAAAAAAGCTGCTTGGCAGGATGTTGCAAAGGAAATAGAAATCTGTGCTCTGTTACCGGGCGGCAGAATGGAGAATGACTCGCTGGTCATTAGATCAAAGAGCCTTCGGGAAAATGACGGCTGGAGAGGTGCAAAAGGCAATTGAATTCAGCCAGGGACTATATGAAGCTGTCATGGAAAAGCACCCTGCTTAACAATCCCCTGTCCCTTCTGCAGTCTGACAGCCTCGTTAGCTGGAGCTAGCCATGTGCTTGTAGAGGGGGAAAGCTATTTTTAATCATTTGCTCCATGTGGTAGCATTAGATTTTGTTTATACAATGCCTGTCAAAATCAACTGTGAGAGCCTGATGTGGCTCAAATATGTGGATCCGGCTGTGGGGGCTCGTGGACAGGAGCCCCTCAATGTCTCTGCAAAATTTTCTTCTTTCCAGGCTAGACCACCCCCCTGCCTTGCCACACACACACACACTTCTTCAGAAAAGGTGGGTGGCACTCAAGCAGTGACAGAGCGAAGTTGAAGCGTATATGGCCTGGTCCAATGCCCTTAAATTCTCTGATTGCTTTTCGCAAACAGCTTTTGTAGAAGACAGGAAAAAAGAGAAGAAGCGTGGGGGAGAATTGTCTTATGGGCCCCCAGCAGTGAAGCAGGAAGAGGTCGGATAGTCATGTGGCTAAAGTACTTGCTGGGTGAGTCACTCTTTGTGCCCCAGTTTCCCATCTGTCAAATGGGGATAAGCTGTCCTTTCTCGCACCTTGTTTCTAGGCTACTTGTAAGCTCTTTGGCGCAGGGACTGTCTCTGATTCTGTGGATGTGCAGTGCCTGACATGGTGGGACCCCAACACTGGCAGAGGCCTTCAGGTGTGGCTGTAACACAAATAATAATGATGCAGCAAACACAGCACACCAAGGTCCTCCCTGTATTTCAAGATACTTTTTTCTTCTCCCATCTGGATTTTTTCCCTTCTGGATGGCAAGATCAAAATCAGAGTTTTATTTAGTTCTTAAGGGATTTTTTAACTTCTAACGGTCAATAACAGATTAAATAGGTGCTGGTTTTTCATGAGGAAAATTACGTTTTATGTTTGGGCTCTGGGTTTAGGATTATTGTTGCAAACGCAGAAGCTTTAAGGCTAGTCTTGGGCCATAGACTCTGGAAACTCCGACTGAGACAACACTAATATTCACATGGGCTCAGGAACCTATAAAATACCGAGGGGCCCAATTTATGCCGAATAGAAATACGCTTTTTGATGCTACCGTTGTACATCCACTTCGAAAGCTCAGAGCAGAGTTAATTAATTGTCAGAAACACGAACCATCTTGGGGCGAACAGCTCAGTTAAAATGAACCGACTGCCCAAAGGCGGGTTGGGTTCCGAGTTCTGCCAAAATAACGAAAGCCCCGCTGTCCAATATCTGACGGTTACAAGGGGTGAGACGTCAACTGGGGATGGGCTCCAGTTGCCCCAGTTCAACTGCAGGTGAGATTTGAAACCCAGTTCATTAAACCAATGCAAACTCCTCTGTGGGCACAGAGGCCCCCTCCTGCACCGAAAGGTGGAGAGAGACGTGCATAGAGGAGACCCCCATGCACTGAATGGGGTGCGGTATGAACTAGTCCCTGCCGCAGCTGCCTATGCACTGTGGGTACACAGAAGCTTCAGTCTCTGGGGCCGCTATTTCACTTACCCCATATTCCCTACAAAATTTAGAAGCCAACTGTACCCAGTGTACCGCACTGGCCTTCCAGTCAGCTGCTTTAACTCAATTCGCTGCACTCTTAGCTACAGCTTATTTTTGCTTCTGAATGGCTCCCAGCTTTGCAGTTACAATCACCTGATGCCGCTGTTCACCCGGATTGGGTCCCTCTCCTCACTGCCAAGCCGGCTGCCGTTGCCATGCTCCTGCGCTCGGAAAGAGTTTACATACACCCACACGCCGTTCAGCTTGCGCTCCAAACTTACTCTGCCCACTGAGCTCAAAGTTTACAGGACTCATTCAAATCAGAGCTGCGGGAGGACGAAGGGCCTAGTTGTAAACTTGTTTTCCCATGCGGAACTGAACAACACAAGGAGCGGTGGGCAGCCTCGGCAGGGTCAAAACCTTTACCAAGATAGGCCCAAACTTTGGGGAAGTTTAGATCCAGATCCAAACGCTGACTCTGCTTTGTCCCTCATCTCTGTAACAGGGAGAACCAAAGCCCCAGATTCAAACTCCCCAAGCTTTGGTGACATAGAGGGTGTGGCTATAGATCTCAGCACCAGGAGGGGGCGGTCAGGGGACAAGGAGCGGGGGGGTTGGATGGGTTGGGAGTTCTGAGGGGGGCAGTCAGGGGGCAGGAAGTGGAAGGGGGCGGATAGGGGGCGGGGGCCATGCTGTTTGGGGAGGCACAGCCTTCCCTACCCGGCCCTCCATACAGTTTCGCTCCCCCGATGTGGCCCTCGGGCCAAAAAGTTTGCCCACCCCTGAGCTAGATAGAGGAGAGATCTGAATCTATAACTGTAGCTCCCTCCTGGAACACCTCCCTGCTAAACTGACTCAGTGGCCCACCTTAGATGCAATGTGTTCATTGATGGTGGGTCTTATCCCTCCACCAGCTGGCCTTCTGAATGCTCAGTGTCGCCACCGCGTGGCCAGGTGACTCGCTGAACACACAGCTTCTATGACATTAACTTCATAGCTTAAAGAAATCAAGGCCCAACCAGCGGTAAAAAGAAGTAAACACAGTAGTAGGAGGAAAGGAGAGGGTTAAATTAAACGAAGAAGCATTGGTAGGAACCAGGGAGACAAGGATTGAGAACACAGCAGTAACCAATTGCTCCCTCTCTCAGCTACTCACTGTGATGCTGGCAAACCAGGTGAAAGCTCAGGCCAAGGTCCCCATGCCTCCGTGGAACACTGACAAGCACACAGCTGACATCAGTGTGGCTCACCTGTGTTTTAGTATTGTTAAAAGAGGTATTGGAGTTATAAGAAAGTGTTCAGTCGTTACTGAAGGCTTGTGAGTTGCTGCCTGCATTAATCTCACTTATAACAACTGTACCCCATATTGTAAGGTAATATTTGAGTGTTTGCATTGTAAGCTTCTCTAAGTGTGAAAATCAGCAGACAGGAGAGAGACATTATCTAATGCAAACTGCTGGTTTCCAACAGAAGGGGTTATGTCCTGCCCAACAAGAAAGGTCTGTCAACATCATACGGACTATTGTGGAACACTAAAGAGGACAAAAGACTTTGTTGTTTACTCTCCCCCTCACCATGAAGATAGGTTTTGCAAGTGACTTCATCCCATTGGGTGAGTATGCAGCTCAAAGCAGAAGGGGTAAAGGGAATAAAAACCCCTAACAAGGAGGAACTGTATCTTTATGCGGCTTGGATTCTGCAGTGCAAGAATTACTAGGCATAAGCAAAAGATCCCTAGTGTTTAGCCTGGGTTAGCCATATAGACCTTGCTTATTATACAAGTTTCTATTATTTTTTTAATTTAAGATTGAAACCCATCTGTGTGTATGTATGTATGTATGTTTACCTGCTTTAACCTTGTAAATAACTCTCTTATTTCCTTTTCCTAGTTAATAAATCTTTAGATAGCTTTTTATAGGATTGGCTACAACTGTTGGCTTTGAGGTGAGAGCTAAGGTGCAATTGACCTCTGGTCCTTTGGGATTGGGATTAACCTGAATATGGCTGTGATCCTTGGTCTAAGGGACCCTCTATCACAAAGGTAGGCTCACCTGGGTGGTGAGGCAGATCACAATACCCAAAGGGACTGTGACTCCATGTTAAGGCTGGTATAGTGCTGTAGGAGTTTGCGTTTAATAATTGGGGAAATCTAAGTATAGAACTCACAGCCAATTTGGGGTTCATGCCCTGCTTCTAAACAGCCTGGCCTGAGGTTGGTTCTCATACTCTTGAGCCACAGCAGGCCACCTTGACAGTCACCTCCCTCTCTTTAGAAAGATTAAATACCGTTGCTCCTTTGCCAAGTGGAAGCAGCAGGACAGAAATCCGTGACAGGAAATCAGGTATCTCCTTAGAGTGACGTGGTTATTGACAAGTCCTGCGCAAGTCCCGTTTCCCTGAACTGAGGTGGTAAGAAACGACACAGAGGGCACTCCAGCTTGCACAAATCTCCCCGCAATACCACAACCCTGTCCCAAGAAGGAGCTGCCTTGGGCTTCTGTCTCTCTCCAGGACTTGTCTGTGATCTCAAACAGATCCAGCTGCTCAACACATTCTGTGCCGCTTTCCTCCCTCAGCCCCAGCATGTTACACCTGGGGAATTTTTAGTTCTGTGCGCCCCTGGGATTGCACGGCCTGGGGAGGTCAGCCTGGCCGGCTCCCCTCCTTCTGCGCAGCTGCCTGGACCCACAAAGGAAGCTCAGGAAGGTCTCCGGGCCCAGACAAAGGCGAGTGCTTTAACCCATGTGATATCCTGACTGGCTCTCTGGGCAGTTATCTCACGGCATCTCTGGCATGCTCTGTACCCGAATAAGGGGCAGAGGGAGTGAAGAGCCCCTGAGCTGCCCCCCAGCCTGGGAAGGTGGAGACGGGACCCTTCTGCAGCTCCTCCAGGCCCACGGGGTGGTGATGGTGGGTGGCGGGGAGCTGAGGTGAGAGGGTGGGGGATGAACGAATGGCAGGCTTGAGGGCCTGAACTGGTGGGGTCTGGTGGCTGGAGTTTGGTGCAAAGGAGGCCTCCTGGGTGAGGCTGGTTGTCAGGCCATAGTGGGGTCTGGTGGCTGTTCCGCTCCTTTGCCTCTCCTCTCCCCATACTGGCTGGTGGGGCGCTGACTTCTCCCTGCCCTATGGCTTCAGGCGCCGAGCTCTTCTGGAGACAGTTAGCTGAAGGGGGACACCCTGTGGGTGCCTCTGTTTGGCTGGACACCTCTGGAGACGTAAAATGGAGCTCCCTCTGCTGCCCTGGATAGAGCACCTGCTAGCCTATCCTTCTGCAACTGGAAGCCAATCCCTTATCTCCCCTTCAGGAAGTTCCAGCTGGACTCAGGCACCATGGCTGGTTGTCCAGGCACATCAGTCAGGCTACTGGCCCGATCATTCCTCTTCTCCTCTGCCCCTTGCCAATCACAGGCCAGGCAGATACACCCAGTTTCCTTTCCACACATGCTGCTTCTATGGTGCCGCTTTCTGTTTGCCTGTCTAAGCTGCTTCTCCCAAAAATGGCACTGTGCCATTTTTCACTGCACGTTGGTGACGATGCTGCACACCCCAGTTACTTAGAATTTACCACAGTCACGTCATGAACAGCACTCGGGTCCTGCTGTCTCCAAAGCGCAGTGTCCTGGCACCCGAGCTATCAGCTGTTAGCACTATAGGGCCCATGACATAGCATTTAGTGGTTCTGATTTCAGCCTGTAGAGGGCAGTGGTGTGTGTGTGTGAATGATTAACTAGTTTACACTTCTTTCCTTTTATTTGCAACCTTAACTCTGCCCTGTTGTGCATCTTCATAATGGTACAGACTTTAATCACATGATCACATAGTATTTTTTCCCCAGGAGCCCTGTCTCATTCAGGATGCACAGTGCTCAGGGACTTAATCGAGCTGTGTAGTGAATGAATAGTTTCACAGCAGAGGAACGTGGAGACTCAATACTTCATATATATATATATATATATATATGGTGTGGATGATATATATTTATTAATATGTTATATATTTATATGCTAGCCAGCATATATTAGCCGACAGCCTCCAGCTTCAGTGCAGACATACCCTAAAGGTAGACAATTCGCTGCTCAGTCTGAGTTACAAGTTCGATTAGTTGGGGTTAAAATTTGTTGTACCTTGCGTTTGCTGGAGAAGTGAGCAAGAGGGTCATTACGAGAGTCCCTGTGTGTAGGGCTTAGATGCCCAGAAAGTGGTGTGAGTTGACCTGGCCCCTTACAAAGGCAGCTATCAAACACTGGACAGCAGTGGGTTAAATGCCAGCTGCAAAAGACTGCAATGATTCAGTGAAGGTGCTTAGCCTTTATCAGAGAGCACACAGTGTGGTTCTCGCTCAGTACCAGTCTGCATTTGAACCAAAACTCAGAGCTGCAGCTGCCTCACAGATGCCATTACACATGCAGGGAGACTCCTGCTATCCATAGGTGCTGCACAGGCTAAAAAGAATGACACACACCCCCCCACACACCTTCAGCAACATTGCTACCCTCGCCCTGTGTGACGATAAAAACCTGCAGCTGATCAGCTTTCCCTGGACTCTGCAGTCACTGTGAGTGGCGCTGATGTCAGTGAGCTGGCTTGCACTATAAATGAGAGCAGAATTTTATCTTTCTGATGCTAAAAGATCAGTGCAATCTTCCAGTCTGGATGTTGAATTCTCCAAATCTAGGGTTTTGGTTCCATTTATTATAAAGACAGGGGCTCTTTGCAACACTCTGAGCCAGTTCCAGGTTCAGATTACAAACTCTCCAGGAGTCTGGGCGTGTTTGGAGCTATGGGTCTTGGTTGGGGCTCTTGGCTAGTAAAGAGAAAGGGTTGTAAGCCCATTGCCCCTGCAGAGGCAGATGTGATGCTATCACGATCCCCTATCCTCTCCAGCTTGCCAGTGTCTGCAGTGCTGGTATTTTTACTCCCGCTGGTTACAGACAGGTCTACACTTGGAAGGCTTTGTCAGTATAATTGTTATACCAGCATACATACGACAGACCCATCATAGGCCTGGCCTACACTAAAAAGTTAGGTCAACCCAGCTTCAGGGGTGTGAAAAATCCACCCCTCCTGAGCAATGTAGTTACGCTGACCTAACCCCCAACGTAGACAGCTCTAGGTCATTGGAAGGTCTTCTCTCATCCTAGCTACTGCCCTTCAGGGAGGTGGATTTCCTATGCTGAGGGGGAAACCCCTCTTGTTGGCGTAAGTAGTGTCTACACTGAACCCACAGTAGAGTTTCAAGTATAGACAAGCCCATAGACTCATAAATTGTAAGGCCAGAAGAGATCATCATGATTATTTACACCAGCTGAGGATCTGGCCTGTTGACATCAATGGCATTGGCATTGGCCAACATCAATGGAGCTATGCCCATTCACCTCAGCTGTTCCTTTAAATTAAACGCAAACGTGCCAAGAAATTGCTCCTTTTTTCATTCTTCCATGCTAAAAGCCCCTCAAATATTCAAACTTTCAGCTCATTTTAGAGAAGGGAAAGGTGGGAGGAGGCATGGAACACAACTAGCTTCCAAATAGCTCCTGGAAACTGAAACACTGACGAATCTAGGCAACACTCAACACAAAAGCCGTCCCTTCCATTTCTGCTATTCTTGTTGCTTTCCTCACATCTCACAGCCATTATTACTCTTCTCTCTTGGGAAGATGCTGTAGCAGAATTCAGATGCGATGCCATTGTTTAAGTGGCATTCCCTGAGGTGGCGCTGAGTGGAACATCAGTAAAGTGGCACGACTGGAAGAAAAGTACAGAACAAATAGCCCCAAATGAGCTAAAGATGAATCACATATGGGTGGGAGGGGGGCTTCTCATTCATTTAACAAAAATGCAAAGTGAAATTTCACAGCACACGGCCACATTCTGAAATGCATCTTCATACTCTGTGGAGAGTTTATAGCAGAACGGCTGGGCCTCCTCTCACGCACCTGGACTTAACGGTGTTGACGTTGGTGGTAGGACTCCTGATTTATGCTGATATACAGGAGATCAGAATCAGGGTGACAGGGCCTCAACCTTTGGACCACTCCAGCGACACAAAGCAGTGGTGAAGCGTTAGAATGCAGGGAGCTCAACCTGAAGGGGAGTGTGTGCAAATCTAGTGCTAAATCAGCACGACTGCCTCTTGTGTCATTCATACTTCTTGTGTAACAAAGCTACACCCATTTAGGAACTTCTGGGTTGTAATTATACCGTACGCCCTGACGACTCAAAACTTCATGGTAACAGCAAGATCATCAGATCTTACTGCTCCAGAAGCACAAGCCCCAGCCACTCAAGCTAGAGGAGAATCTTCTTTCAGTGCTTAGTAGTAAAAGCTGTATGACCCACAATTCTGATTCAATCCAGTAGAGGGCAATCATACACATGTAAGGCTGTGGTCTGGCTCTCTAAAGGGAAGGAACTCTCTGTTGCCATCTATTGGTAAGCTGGAGGAAGACACAGAATGAGTCAGACCTTATTTGCATGTTGCTAAACCCCATCTTGGTGTGAAGATTTTGGTCATTTTGTTTAAAGTTCATTTAAGTTTTGGGTGAAGGGGTAATGGAATGTTATTGTCCTTGTTGTATGACAAAAGGACAATGGAACTGTATTGAATATGCCCTGAGTGAAGAGTCACCCTAATCAAAACCTCATTCTTGTACCTCTGGCTAATGAGATTTGGCCACAAGCCACAGGAGAGAGTGGAGGAGAAGGATTTTCTTCACTTTTTATCAGTGAAGTTCTGGTGTTAAGGTTTCTGTTCAAGAGTCCTATATATTATTGACACTCCCACCCACCATATAATGAGGGAGATTTGATAAGCCTCACTCCCCCACCTGGTCGTGCTAGAGCTGAAATTATTAGAGCGGGGTGAGGTGGAGCCTGAGCACCCAGACATGGCATCACTGCAGAAGGTGGCATGGAGACTGCATTGTGGTGAGAGATGGTGCAGTGGCGTAGCAAAATGCCACCCACCTAGCACCACTAGAGCCGTACTCACTATAGCCAGGTTTGGCAGTGGGGCCTCTGTTCTGGGCCTGGCACAAAGACAGCAACATGGCCAGAAGTGGCAGCCTGGAAAGAGATGGCGTAGAGTTGGCAGTGAGGCATCTCTTCATGGAAGGCAGACAACATGCCCCGTAGCGGTTGGAAATGAACCTGTTCAAGTGAACTCTGGGACTTCTAACCACAGGCAACAAACTGTGAGTGGGGTGTAGCAGAAGGGAAGAGGGAAGTGGTGAGTTAAAGGAACATTTGTCCACTGGATGTTCACACTAACAGATGGGGAAACTGAGGCATGGGACTATTGGCCAAGATACTGGGGGTGGGGTGGGCATTTTACTTATTATTCATATAACCATACCATTGATTTATTGTTGCGTTTTCCTAGGTTAATTCCTGGTTCCTTTCTCCCTTAATAAAGTTGTCTTTGTTTCATACACAGTCTCTTTGCTTGCGAGGGCGAAATATTGCCCGTTATGGGCAGCCAGGGGTGGGATTTCATTTCCCCTGGTTTCTGGGTAGGGTCTCAAGCCAATGGTGCATGATAATTTCAAGAGCGACCCTTGGCTATTTGAACCTGTTTCTTTTCACTGCTGACAAGCGCTGGCAGAAGAGTTACACACGTGTATACTAGGCGGTTTGTGAGAACACTACAGCTGCATTATTGATCATTAGGGCGGAGGTTTGCCATGATGTTTCTAGTTTTGCAACAAAATCTTAGCATCTGATACTATACAAAAAGCAAAATACGAAGCAGGATAATTGCTTGCTCACTTCCGTAGCTTACCAGTGGTGGATAAAACATTTATGCTTTTGTGTTTTACGCTGCTTAGCAGAGGTAAAATGGATGTTTCAAGTTCCTTTATCTTTCTTATTCATCAATAGCCTTGCTTTCTTATTTCTCTTTAATAAAATCACCCCTGAAGTAAAGACTCCATGTCTGGAATTATGATTTGACCTCTGTTGTGAATTCCGCTGCACATGATGGAGTAAGACAACAGCAGAGCAGTTCTAAGAGCTTTAGAAATCTCTAGTATGCCAGCCTTCAAAACATACCCAAACTATCAATTTCACCAAATATTTCTTAGTAAGTCTGATTTTCTGTGAAGCAGCAAGAAAACAATGAGGAATAACTGTACAGATGAAACTTAAAAAACACATCGTCCCGTGGTTGCAACACAGGACTGGGAGTAAGAACACAGACTTTTCCTGGCTCTCCCATGTGACCAGGGGCCCTTTTATGGCTCTGTGCCGCCGTTTCCTCACCTGTAACATATTATTATTAGTGAGCGACAGACAGAACACAGCATTTATGAGGGCAGGGCAGACTGAACGATCAGCTTAGTGGGATCCGAAAATCAATTTAATTGAGATGACTGTGCAGTGAAATGCACTTCAGTGGCCTACAAGACGCACTTAGTCTATTTAAACAACACTCCCACACTGGTCCGATGCCCCTTTACAGCTGTTTGTGGGTGTGCACTGGTGTTTTGCTATGATAAGTTTCCCGTTGCTCAAGGTTTTTGTTCACCCCATGCTAACCCCCTGCTCCTTTGGGGCTGCTAATGTGGTCAGATTTAGCTCAGGTTTATCAGCATTTTGGTGCAGGAGCAGGGGGCTGTGGTCGGAGCTGGGAGCAGGGGGCCAAGGCCAGGGACAGAAGTGCGGCGGGGGTTGGGGTGGGGCCGGGGGCCGAGTGGGGCTGCGTGGTACTCCCTCCCCACCTCCCGTGGGGGCTGGCCTGCCCCCCCCCAGAACGTTCCTCTGCACCCCCCGAGCGGGGGCACGCCCCACATTTTGGGGACCACTCATCTAGTCTGACCTCCTGCACGTTGCAGGCCACAGAAACTCACCCACCCAAGACCCCTAACCTGAGTTACTGAAGGCCTCAAATCATGACTTAAAGACTCGAGTTTTTCTTTGCATTGTAGACATACCCTAAGTGTTCATTTAGCCGAGCCCTCAGGTAGGCAGGCCTTTCCTATCACATGCTGTAAAGTGAGGCCCAAATTCATCCACGTCTATTAAGCTGTATGTACTGGAACCCCAGTTCTAGCTTAGGTACTGAATATGCCCCCCCCCCATTACTCCAGTGTCTGAGCACCTCACAATCTTTACTGTGTTTATCCTCCGAACACCCCCCGTGAGCGAGGCCAGTGCTGTCATCCCCAACCAGTATTTCCAACCCCAAACATTCAAAAGGAGAGCGTCCAGCCCTCCCCCTCCCACATCACACGACTGGCTTCCAAAGAGTGAGGTTTATGTAGATATTTTTTAAAAAAATAAAGATTGGGTTCTTTTGATTTGCCTTCTGGCTCATCGTCCTTTAGGCTGCACTGGTTTCACGTTTGCTAGCTTTTCTCCGCCGCCAGGATTTTAAACGAAAGCTGAGATTCGGATGCAATACCATGATTCCAGCAGCGGGGGCTTTAAGCAAGACACTAAAGAGAGCTGGCAACCATGCAAAGAAGCCAAATCCATACAGGGAGTTTGTAGCAGAGCAGGGCATTGAAGCCAAGTTTCCTGAATGCTAAGCTGCCATGCTAATCACTGGGCTGGGCTACCCTTACCGATCTGGCAGGAGGGGTCCAAGGACCTTCAGGAGGGTTAACAAGGGGAGCAGTTCCACTGATGCAAAGGGAACTGAGCCAGGCCGAGATGGCTGTCTCCACGTAATGGCATCCTTACCTGCCAGGCAACAAGGAGCCCAAACTCATTGTCTAGATGACAGTATTACACACACACACACACACACAACCCATCTCCCCAGAGTACACAACAGCAGCTGAAGAGGTAGCCCCAATGCCACCCTGGCATTTCCAGCTGGTCACCGTCCCTTTAAAGAGAAATCAGAAAGGTTTTAAGAGCCCGGGGCATGACGTCGGGGCGTGGGCTGTCGGCGTTCCCTCTTCTGGACCCTGGCCTTCCATTCCGGGCTTTGTTTCACTTCGCCTCTTTGCCAGCCACAGGAGCAGGTGTGGAAAGGTCACCCCATGCAATTAGGAGACGCAATGCTTTACAGAGCGGTTTACAGCCTGGCTTTTATTGGCTGAATGACGGGCACGCAGCCCCCTTGGGGCAGAAGCCACAGCTGGTTCAGCACAGAACTCTGAGAATAAAGGTGATACAATCCATTCACAACACCAGCCGAGGCCCTGGCCACGAGTCCCCACAGACTATGGGGCTGGGGTTTATTCTGACACAGTGGGTAAAAATGGCAGAGCAAGCCCCCCTCTCTTCCCATATGGGAAAGCAAGTAGCTTTAACCTCTAAACAGAGTACAAGATGAAATGACTGCTACACACAAGGCTGGATCCTGAGCTCATCCCATTGGCTTCACGCCTGATTTCTATGGCTGAAATCCGAATCAGGACCACAGCTTGCCAGTTTACAACTAAAAGACGTGATTATCTCATTAAGAAATGTGTCTGAGCCCAAAGTCCAGGGATCAAGAGATGGAGTGGGACTGGGATGGGGGTAAATTTAGCCCCTGGAGTTTTATTAACAAGGGCTAGAAGGGCCAACAATTCAATGTACAGCAATACTCTCTGATGCTCATTCCATAACGGGAATAGTACTGTTCATATTTCTTTGTGATTATTTTGACTACCGCTAATGCCCTGGCAGATATATAAGCAGACAGACACACACCCCTTCCGACCTGGTGGATCTAAAGAACAAGGTTCTGATCAGTTCTTTTAGTCACAGCTCTCAACAGCCTGAGTCCAGGATATCTAAAAGATTATCTAGAGTCCAGCCTGAGGGCCGCCATCGACAGCTCTGGCCCTCAGCCACAATGGACCTGTTCACTGCACAGGTCTGGCTCATCTGTGCAGGAGAGGGAGCTTTTTGGGAGGCCGGTCCCAGCCTGTGGAACAGGATGCCACATGATCGAAGAACCGCTGCCAAGCTCACTCCCTTCTTCCACCACTAACACACACGGCACAGCAGACATCACGCAAAATAATCAGCATGCAATTTTCCACCTGGGAAAAGCAAAAGGAAAGAACCCCAAGCAATCAATTCTAGGCAGGTGGCTTAACACATGGTTGGAAGGTGTTCAGATATCACAGCGATGGACTGCAGGCTAAGGAGAGAAGACGGTGCCCATGTTTAGCTGCTTTAATAAGATACAAGTCAGTACGCTACCTGCAGATTTCAGACCAGCCCATTCTTCATTCCGCCCACTGAATCCCGGTGCTGGCCATCACCCTAAGGAACATGCATTTATTCAGGAAACATCCATATCGCACCTGCCCAGTTCTGCTCTTGGTTCTCCATGGTGTTGCTCAATGCAGTAGTGTTAATTAAGCTGCAGGCTGATGCTGCTGACTCAAGTCCCCTGCATCAGCCTCTTGTCTGGCAGAGGCAGGATTTATAACTAGGGACACTGGGCTTCCGAGTTCAAATATCTCTGATGGGTCCAATGGGAAATCACATTAACAGCGCCCTAACGGGGGGTGGGGGGGAGAGTGCGGCTGAAAGTAGGTCTTATTTATCAACACTCGTTCTGTGCAGAGGGCGAGACTGCGGGGTTTCACGTTGCCTTGGACAAGCCAACTGAGAGAAAAACTTTGCTCTGTGGCACTAGGCAAGTCAAAGGGCGTTTGCCTGAGCAAGGGGTGAATCAAAACCGAAGGCCAGATTGTGAAGCCTTCACTCTCAGGGGTGAGCATTTACTCACCTGAGTAGCCCCATTGAGGACTTCAATTAGGGCTACTTGTATCCTATTCCCTACCATTCCAGTCACAGTGTCCGTTCCCCCCCTGACACTCACTCTATATCTTTGAACCGCTGGAGTCTGCAAAGATGGGCAGTGAGGCTCCAAATGAAGGCCACACACCTGGAAATAAGGGACCTCAAATGTTTTACTGACCACACTCAGTAGAGGATTACTCCCCAGGCCAATGGGGCCCATGGTCAGGGGCCCTGGTGAATTTGGGGGCCCCGAAAAAATCTCCCCCGGATGCGGCCCCGGGGTTGGAGGAGCTCTCGCTTGTCCAGTCTCAGTGGTGCAGTGAGGGGGCGGGGTGGAAAGGAGCGAGGTGGGGGCAGAGCCCTGGGGAAGGGGTGGAACAGGGTGCAGAAGGGGCGGAAAGGGGTAGGGCTGTAGAGGAAGGGGCAGAACATGGTGGGGTCGTGGGCGGGGTCACAGGTGGAAGGGGCGGAACGGGGGCAGGGCCACAGGTGGAAGGGGTGGGGCAGGGCCCCCTCACTTGCTCTGGCCCAGGGCCCCAGGAGACCTGGATCTGCCTCTGAACACACTGCGCTGTCGGGAAACCAGGGAAACTGGCTGAGCAGCAGCCTCTACCATCCCTCACATGTGCAGGTCTGCTCCCCACCTCCACTGACACCTCCTCCCCATCAGCTCCCAACTCCCCACCCGCTCTCTGAGCACCCCACTCCCACCTGCCCCCACCGTCCACCACCCCCTAGATCTACCCCAACCATCACCCCCCACACACCTGCCTCCACTCCCCTCAAAGTTTCCCCTTGAGCCCCCACTCCCAAGAGCTACCCCACTTGCCCACTCCCCAGCTGGTGTGGGGGGAGAGATGGGGGGTCTCACCGGGGGGAGAGCATGGGGGGAGGCACCATGATTGCCTCATCAATTGTTGGGAGTGGACCATATCCACCCGGATTGAATTGGCTTCGTCATCACTGGTTCTCCACTTGGAAGGTAATTCCCGTCTCTTCACGTGCCAATGTATTTATGCCTGTATCTGTAATTTTCACTCCCTGCATCTGACGAAGTGGGTTTTTTACCCACAAAAGCTTATGCTCAAATAAATCTGTTAGTCTCTAAGGTGCCACCGGACTCCTCGTTGTTTCTGTGGCTACAGACTAACACGGCTGCCCCTCTGATACTAGCTACATGAGATGTATTCAAGTCAGTAGGGCCTGCTGAAATTCACCCTACGGTACTTAAGGAACTAGCTGTACCGATCTCAGAACCATTAGCGATTATCTTGGAGAACTCACGGAGGACAGGTGAGGTCCCAGAGGACTGGAGAAGGGCAATCATATCTCCTATTTCTCAAAAGAGGGAAAAGGAGGACCTGGGGAATTACATCCCCGTCAGCTATTAATAGATGTGATATATCTTCCTTTTAGTCAGGCTTCTGACAGTCTCACGTGGCATTCTCATAAGCAAACTAGGGAAATGTGGCTAGATGAAATTACTGTAAGATGGGCGCACACATGGTTGGCTGACCGTATTCAAAGAGTAGTTGCCAATGGCTTGCTGCCAAGTGGAAGGCTGTATCTAGTGGCGACCTGCTCGGGTCTGTCCTGGGTCTGGTACTATTCAACATTTCCGTTCATGACTCAGCTAATGGAGGGGAGAATACGCTTATAAAAACTGCAGATGTCACCAGGCTGGGAGGGGTTGCCAGCACTTTAGAGGGAAGGATTAGAATTTAAAATGACCTGGACAAATTGGAGAATTGGTCTGAAATCAACAAGATGAAATTCAGTAAAGACAAGTGCAAAGTACTTCACCTAGGAAGGAAAAATCAAATGGGGAATAATGGGCTAGGCAGTTGTACTGCTGAAAATGATCAGGGGGCTCTAGTGGATCACACACTGAATCTGAGCCAACGTGATACAGTGGCAAGAAAGGCTAATATCGTTCTGGGGTGTGTTAGCAGAAGTGTCGTATGTAAGACATGGGTGGTAATTTGGCACTGGCGAGGCCTCAGCTGGAGTATTATCTCTAGTTTTGGGTACCACAGTCTAGGAAAGATGTGGAGAAATTGGAAAGCATCAGAGGAGAGCAACAAACATGATAAAAAATTTATAATAAGGTGAGGAAAGGTTAAAAAAACCTGGATCTAGTTAGTCTTGAGAACAGAAGACTGAGGGGCGACCTGATAGCAGTCTTCAAATATGTTAAGGGCTGTTAGAAAGAGGACAGTGATCAGTTGTTCTCCATATGCAGTGAAGGTAGGACAAGAAGCAATTGGGTTAATCTGCAGCAAAGGAGATTCAGGTTAGATATAGGAAAAACTTTCTTACTGGCTTCCAAGGGAGGTTGTGGTATCCCCATCACGAGGTTTTTAAGTACAGGCTAGACAAACACCTGCCCAAGATGGTCTGGATTTATTTGGTCCTGCCTCAGCACAGGGGCTGGACTAGATGATATTTGAAGATCCCTTCCAGCCCTCCATTTCTATGATTCTCTGATTAAGGTAATCTAGTCTGTCATCCTGCATACCCAGGGCAGAGAACCTTCCCCAGAGATTCCTGCATAAAGTGCAGTACCTTGTGGTGGAATCTGAACTACACCTGTTGCTACTATGATCGTTTTTTGGAGGGTGGGGGGTGTTTCATTGTCTTTGGTGAGATGTTTTCCTGTCCAGGGATACTGCAGCTGTACCAGCCCTTCCATACTCACAATGGTACTGCTGAGCAGAAACACAGACCAACCTTTGCCAGTTTTAAGCTCCTAAATCCTTACTTAGATACCCACATGTAAATGGCCTGATTTCCCCACTGTGCTGAGCATTCACAAATCCCACTGAAGTCAATGGGAGCAGCAGGTATTCAGCCCTTTGGAAATCAAGGCAGTTTCACCCAGGTAAATGAGTAAGGAGTCCCTGCCGTGATCAGTCAGTTTCAGAACCAATGGAGTAAAGCACGGCAGAGCCTGATCCTCCCGTTCAATTGCTGGTGATGCTCCATTGGCTTCAATAACGTTACTGCTGATCTATAAGGATGTGAGGGGTGGGGACTCAGGCATGTAGCATTGAAAGGCTATCGGTATAATGGGAGGAATGAACAAGAAAGTAAACCCTAAGCAGATAATAAGGGGATGAGTTAATCCTTTTCAATCCCCACTTTCTTTGTCTCTGAGGCTCATCAAAGGATTTATCCCATAACCAATCAGATATTTGATCTATCAAGCACAGTAACCCATCTCTGGGGCTTGCCGTGGCTAAGTGACTTGGCCAAGGTCACGCAGAAAGACTGTAGCAGGACCAGTAATTGAACCTCGGTTTCTAGAGTCCTACTCAATTGTCTTAACCACCAGACCAACCTTCCTTGAAACAGCTCAGTCTAACTGGAGACACCTAAAGGGGCCTGATTCTCAGAGGGCAGGTGCTCAGCACTTTCTGAAAACCAGGTTCCATATTTACAAAAGTTCAGGTACCTTTTTTTTTTGTAGCTTTGGTCTGCAGCGCTGCACGCGCTGGTTTTAGCTGAAAACAAAAGCCCAGGAGGTTGCATGAGCAACTCTTCTCAGGATGTTCCAGAGGCTGGAATGTTCACTAGGAAGCTTGGTCCGGGGAGATTTCTATCTTGATTGGCACCTCAGAGACGCCCGAGTAGGTTCTGAGAAGCAGCCAAACTCCTGGATGCTTCTCTTATCCCAAATGAACTGAAGGTCTTTGAATCTTGTGAGTGTCGCTCATCACACCATAGAACCAAACTTCCACAAACCCCTCCTTGCCTAAGGCTCCTTGGCATAAAGCCCCCCAGCAATTCTAGCGACTTTATCCTGGGTTGTGTTGACTTTGCTTTGTGTTGCCTTTTGTTATCATCAAAGCAGCTCCTCGTTCTGGTAGCTGGCTGGGCTCTGGAAGGCAGGGTCTCTGGAATTCGAACTCCATCTCTAAATCTTTCTGTAGCCTGGGGCAAGTCTCATAACCTCGCGGCCTCCATTTCCCCAGTCTGTCACGTGAGGACAGTAATACTTCCTCATCTACCACAAATGGGCTGAGATAAATATTGGTTAATAAAGGCCAAATCTACCACTGATGCAAGTGAAATAAGTCAGTGGCATTCACCAGGGATAGATTTTGCCCTGAATGTCTGCAAATACACGGAAGAGACAAAGAGCCAGTTTTGTAAAGGTATAAAGACTCAAATAGGAGCCGAGGTGCTTTTAAAAATCCCACTAGGTGCCTATCTTCATCGTTAGGGGCCTAAATACCTTTAAAAATCTGGCCCAGCGTGCTAAGTGTTAGTGCAATGTCTCTTGATTCCAAGCAGGAGAGTTCGAGCAAAGCATATGTGTATCTGTGTGTACTCTGTACGGTCCTGGAGTTTGCAACAGCTCCTCTTCTTGGTGTGACTCTTAATAGCCAGCTTTTTTTCTTTTTTTTTTTCTGAATGGGAAGGGACATCTCAGCCCCGTGACGTTGCCAGCTCCTTCTGATTTCATTTTAATGAAATCATGTCCAAATGAAGGCGCCGCGGCTGGAGTTACGATTCAGACCCCGTGATCACTCATTTTTATATATACACAAGGGAGGGGGGGGGGGAAGCGTTTCCATAGAGAGAAAAAATATCGCAGCCCTCTTAATAACAATAAAAGAAAAGGCAGGATACAGAAGTTCAGGCTAATGGTCCTGATATATTTCTCCTTACTCTGAGACGGCGGCTTGCAACAGTGAGCGCTCTCCCTCCTGAGCACAGAAGACTTACAGGTGAGTGCATTGCTTGGAATTCATTTATTAAAGAGCAACCAGCTTTGTTTGCAACAAAGTTTAAATATTTCAGTGCTTCTCCTAGGTGCTTGGGTCCCTGCTAGGCGCTACATTTCTATGCAAAAGGAGAGAAGCATTCTATCAAAAAGCAGTCTAGGAAACTGTATTAAGAGACAAAAATGACTCTGTCTTTTGAGTTACTGAGGCAAAGGATCAGCTAAAGCACCGGCTGGAGTTTTCAGAGTTAAACTGACTAGCTCCAGGGACGGGGGAAAGAGGTGGGATTGACATTTTTCAAGGGTTATCTCCAGGGAGGGGGACACAAAATGCTATATCTAAAGACAGAATGGGAAAGCAAGACAGAGTCAGCCCCCACGGCTAAAGTCAGTTTTGTGCATCAGCAATGAAATGGGCCATTTGAAATGTGCAGTTGGTTTATTAGTTATCAAAGTGGAGGTGTCTGTGGCTGAGATCCAAATGTGTAATATTTGATCTTTCTGCGACTACTTTCGATGGGAAGCTGAGCTGTGCAAATCAGATCCATCTCATTAGCTCTAGCTGAAGTCTTTGTTATAGGGGGACACCCATAAGTCAGAAAAAGCGTTATTCCCAACTTGCTTGACCTGCCTTGCATGTCTGCTTCACGTTTCCTCCTGTCTTTAATAGCTAAGAGGCAGGTGTAGGTCCCCAGCTAGTGTAAATTCTGATAGCTCCAATTGTCTGTAGCTTTTCTATATAATGTCTGTAAATTGTCCATGGAGCTATGACAATTTATCCCAGCTGAAGATGTGCCCCTAAAGGCACCTGTGGATCACGTCTCGTAAATGTCATCATCAGACTCAATCCAAGCCTCTTCAGAAACTGGTTTGCTGCTTCTTTTGGCTGAATTCCACATTTCTTTGGTGACAGTTCCGGGGAGCAAGACTTTGTAATGGTTACCAGTGCACTAGGATTCTCAGGTACAAGAGACACAACAGGATGGCTACCAAAAGGTATTTTTTGCAGTAGCCAAGCAAAGGGAACTCATTAGCCAGGCCATCGGCAGTGTATTGTGTTGAGACTTTGCCTTGATTGAATTTTTTTATGATATCAATCCTGCGTCTGGGCATCTGAAAACCAATGATGATTTGGGGCATGTTTCATTTGCTTTTTTTTATGTTCTGTGGTCCCCGTCACCAATGACAGCTCCCAGGAAGCCCCCAAAGAGTTTTCAGAGATGGGACAAGCTAGCCCAATCATCGCCTGACCTAGGGCCAGACTTTCCATTATCAGATGATGGTATAAAGAGTGTTGCGAACTGATTTGATAATTAGTTGTGCAGGGCTCAGAGAGATGCAAATTGTCTGACAGATTCGCACTGATTAGTGGAATATCATCCCTGGAGACAACGTTGGAAGGGGCTCGATTAGTTCTTAATCACAGCTGGGTGTTTCCAAACAAAATCTGAACAACACAGCTGTCAAAACGGTAGCTCGTAATAATCCAGAGCCAATAGCCCTTGACACTAACAGAGCACAGGGGGCCAGATCTTCAACAGGTGGAAATCTATTGTAGAGCAACACGGATTTCCACCCACTGAGGAGCTGGGCCCATGTATTTATAGGGGAAAATAAGCAGGATGTGGGTCTTTGCTGAGATCTATTCAGGCAAGTGCAGGCTGATGAATCCTGTCGGGCGTACGGTTTAAAACTTATCAAAACTCCATCTATCCGACTCCAGCTCATGCAGCCAAGTTTATTGATGCAATCGATTACTCCGGGACAGCAGCGCGAGAGCAGTGGGCGTCAGAGAACAGGGAGAACGGAAAGCCACTCTTACAAAACAGCCCCCCCCCATAGTCCCTGTCCCTCTGGCAGGAAGTTAAAATAACTTTTGAAGGGTCTCCTGCCTCCCTGTTCCCAGGGCTGGGAAGTGAAATGCCAGGTCAAAGGCTGTATCTCAGATGTGTGTGTGTGTGTGTGTGGGGTTATCGGCCTATTAACGTTTCATGGCAGAGTTTAAGTCCTGATTTTGCAAGGCGCCGAGTGATTCCTGGACACTCTCCCCTGCCATTGACGAGGGTGCTGAACATCTCGCAGGATCAGGCCCATAGTGCAACCAAAGCGAGAGGCTGATCACACAAGCTTGAGCCAGGCAAAGCGGTGGCAGACACGGTGCACGCCACAATCCTGACCTATGGGCACACAGCTCAGCCTTCACACCTCAGTCCTGCCCCAGTGCTATTCCAGCCCTGAGGCCCCCCCTTGAGCTGGGCCTTGGGACCCACGATCAGCGCAGGCTCTCCCGGTCCCTCGGCAGCCAGAGGGCTGGGAGCGGGGCAGCAGGAACCCTTTTCTAATTAAAAGAGGAAGGCGGCAGAAGGGTGGAGAATGAGCAGAGCCCCTTGGAGAGGGTGGAGGGGAGAGTGGTGGGAGCCACCAGCTAAGGACAGGAATGGGATTGAAAAAACCAGCAGCCCCTGCGTGCCAGGCAGCCCTCACTCTTGCTCAGACATATGCAGCCACGGGGCCTCAGACCTAACCATGTCCACATGTGCATTGTAGGCTCGGGCCGGCGGGTCTCACCTGGCCTGAGCAGAGGTTGCAGGTTGTTGTGAAATGGGCCGCACTGAGAGGTGGCTCCCGGATGAGGAATATGGGTCCTGGGTCCTCTAAGCCGACAGACGCGCCTCATTCTGCAGAGAGACGGGGTGAAATATGGTGGCCAGTTCTGCTGACTCCAACGCATGGGTACACACGCATGCTCAGCGTTATACACAGGCCTACGTACTCCGTTGGACCCGGGCCCAGTTCAGAGCTCCACTTCCATTCTCCAGCCGCCTGTCCTCCGAACCATGGCAGGCTGTTACAGGCAGATGCCTGGTTCCGTCACCATTGTGCCTGGCACATCGCCCCGAGGAAACAAGTGAGAATGGCAGCGAGCAATGACAGGCCTCCTTGTCCAGCAGGCGTGGCAAGCTCAGTGGGTGGTGGGTGTCTCCTGCACCATAAGTGAGACCCAAACTGGTCCATCACGCTCTTCCAGGAGTCAGGAAGGCGCTTCCTTTTCGCCCAGCCACTAGGAGTCTTCCTGAGCTGATCTCAGCTGAAAGGGACCCTTTTAGTAGTTGATCCATGACTGTCCTCAGACAGCTTTCCAGTCCAGCTATATAGCATGGACCTGTTCAAAGCCACCGTGAGCCCATAGGACCTGGCCAGACCTGATGCCAGAGCAGGGCTGTGCTAACTGGAGAGACGAAAAGGCCTCTAGAGACCTACAGACTCATCATTGTCTTGGATGCCTGATTTCATAGAGGCCAGAAGGAACCATCAGATCCCCTAGTATGATCTCCTGTCCCAGGCTGTTACATTTCACCCAACTACCCCTGTATTGATCCCAATTACTTTAATTAAATTCAAGTATTTCCATCCTCAAGAGGCCAAATTGTGTGCTAGAGGCACAGGAGAGATGGAGATGCCACCACGCCAACAGGCCCTGCAAAACAAGGCTCCATCCCAAAGCGCTCATAACAGACAACCAATACCCGCACCATTTCCATGTTGCTTTATGCCTTCAAAGCACTACACAAACATTAACTAGTCCCCAGCTCAGCCCTTGGTCCAGGGGAAGTGACAATTACAGGCAAATATCAGCGTGAGGAGCATGTCTTCTCTTCTGAGCACGTTCACGTTGGCAACCATTGTGAAAATGTAGAAGCCTGGAAAGTTCCAGAGTGAGCTAGCATTTCTGCCACCAGCCACTGAGTTACCCTCCGATAACAGCCATAGCCTTAACTCTGCCCCGGTGGAGGCAACAGCTGCCAAACCTCACACGTGGGGAAATGGAGAAACGTTGCACTGCACAGCTCGGTCCTCGGGAAGAGCCGGTAAAAATACCGCTGCAGCCGTTGGCCTGAAAAAACCGTCCTTCAGAGCTCTCTCGGCCGCAGATTTCTTGTCCAGGCAGCCCTCCCCAAAATACTAGAGGGATGCACGCTGTAAAAACCACCTCCAGCTCACAGTTAGGACGAGCAGAGGGCAAGTGTGAAAAATCGGGACGGGGGTGGGGGGTAATAGGTGCCTATATAAGAAAAAGCCCCCCCAAATTGGGACTGTCCCTATAAAATCGGGACATCTGGTCACCCCACTCACAGTGGACTATGCATTCTGCACCAGTGGCCAGCGTCACCAGGCCCAGGGCAGGCGCTCTGTGCTTTCTTCATTAACAATCCCCAGTCACTTTATATTTTCTCAAGGTATCGGGCGTTTTTAAAACCATTTTCACAACACTGTGGGCCCTCTCTGCCATTGCCTTCTGCTTTGTGTCGTTATTTACACCTGCGCAAAGTGGGGGGAGAATGAGACCCACTCCAGATGGTAGTCTTGTGCACCACTGTGCACCCATTTTGCACATGTATAAATGACTATGTTATAGTACTACGATACTATAGATATACAGATATACAGAGCTACGATAGCTAAAATTGAGACCAACTTTCTGGTTAAAGCTCAGCTTTCCTAAGTGCTCTAATATTTGCATGGTGACTCAGATTGCCTTGTAATTTGGGGAGCACCATGGGGGCACTGGCTGGGGTCAGTGATCCAAATTTGGGATCATTTGATCCAGGGGTTTCCGAGATACAAAGTGCAAGGCAGTTGAGAATCAGGCAGACAGTTTTCTATGCAGTTCCATATGCAAAGTCACCCATCCAGACAGGAATTACAGGGCCATTCCTCCACCCCGTACACGTTAATTATTATCAACCTCCACAGTGACTCTAGCCATTAGTACCCTGGGATTTACCAAACAGGGAACAATTTCAAACAACCATCCAGGCCAGATGTTCTTGGACAAGAGTTGGGTGTTTGGTCCATAAATCAAATCGACAACTTCGCTCTCATTCTCTTAGATGACTTCTTTCACTCAAAAGACGTTCAGCTGAACCACCGACTTCCTTAAGACCAAGCCTGGCAGTGATGTTACACAATGCTTTCTAAACCCAGCTGAGAATACTACAGCCTCACAGCTCTAGGGGGCAGAGTTAAGGTTATGGGTGTTTTGTGAGCGTGACTGTGGCTTGTTATGGAAGTGAAACCTCAGCATTGAAATTCCTGGGGTGCTTACTTTATTTTATTAACTGTAATGCACTGGAAAGGTGAGGCCCGCTCAACACACTGGGATGGGCTTGCAGATTTAAACACCCTGCAAGAAAGTTTTTTGTATGAGAATTTCCTTAGTTTTTTAAATTGTCCTACTGAGGGACTGGAGGGAGCAGTGGGCTTGGAAATGGGGCGGCGGGAATGCTCCCTCCCTTTCCCCTGACTCCCTACTGTCTGTGGGGAGGGGAGCGTTCCCATGCACAGCCCAAGAGGGAAGCCCCTCTCTGGCAGACCTTAGGATGTGTGCAGGGTGGGAACCGTCTCAGGTCTTAAAAGGGGGGATGAGGGGAGCAGGAGGATTGTTGGGGGCACATATCAAGGGGCATTCCCCACTTCCTTCCTTTGCGTCTCCTCAGGCCTGATTCCTGTGGAACTTAGAGGGCACCCAGGAGGAGGGCTCTGCCTGGATAAGTGTACCAGCCTCCTGGCAAGCCCCAGAAGGCTACTTGAAAGGTGCTCCAGCTTCACCTCCCATGGGTGGTAGGAGGCTCCCTGAGGCCCACCTCAGAAACCTTTTGGGGTACCTCAACCTTCCCCACACAGATGGGAAGAGGATCAGGGGGTCCCGCATGAGCCTTAGGTGGCTGGCAGAGGGGCCCCCAGCCTCCACCATTCTGAAGATTCTCATCCAGGGCTGCAGCTTTGTCTGAATTTGGCCCATTATGGGGACCAACCCTAGCTGGGGATCTGACAAGGCTCATAATGCCCCCATCCGGTGGGGGCTGGCTGGGAGGGACCCCAAGGATCCGCTGGAGGCTTAGGCAGACCAGCTAAGATAATAGATGTGTGGAATGGGTGGGAAGGCCACAGCACATGCCCTAAGGCCCAGAGTAAGTCCTCCACGAGCCCTTAATGGGGCAGAGTGGGCCTGCTGGCTTCCCCATCCTCCCTTTCTCCACTGGCTCCTGCTTAGCCCTCCCCATTCCTGTGCCCAAAGCCACGGCCCTGGCCACTGGAGATCACTCAAGCCTGGTCAGATTTGGGGCACATTAGCTGCAGGGTGCCAGGTAGCGGTCAGTATGGCTGTCTGTGCTGTACCTATTCTGTGACTGGCTCCCGTCTGTGGGGATGTCCCCCTGGTTCCCTCCACCAGCCCTAAATATCAGGGGAGGTTTTATATTCTAGGCTCTCTGATATTGCGATCTTGAATTGAAAATCCAACTGCCCCCCTCCAGCCCTGCAGCAAGTCACACAGAGTTTGAGCCGGGTGAGTGACCCACGGGAATGACAATAGAGGATCTAGCCAGACTGCGTTGGACACCTGCTTTGGACCCACAAATGAGGCTCTCTGCAGGGTTGTGGCCGCGTTGGTCCCAGGATATTAGAGAGACAAGAAGAGCGCTGTGGGAGCTCGGCAGAGTGTCTCTCTCACACCAAGAGAGGTTGGCCCAGTAAAAGCTATTACCCCACCCACCTTGTCTCTCCTTGGGTCTGTCTACACAGCAAAGACAAACCCGCGGCCAGCCCGTGCCAGCTGACTCGGGCTTGGGGGGCTCTTTTGTTGCTGTGTAGACTTCCAGGCTCGGGCTGGAGCCTGAGCTTTGAGACACACACACACCTCGCAGGGTGCTAGAGCCTGGAAGGCTATTGAAACATCTCTACAGTCCAAGCCCTGTGAGCCTGGGCCAGGCGCGGGTGCCTAGTTGCTGTGTAGACATACGGATAGGGGCTCTGTCACTTATTGCTTAGCCTGCAGGGTACTGAAATACCCACTAGAGGGAGCCTGTGGCTCACAAAAGGCAGCACACACAAGGGTCTCTGCACACCGCTTTGTTTTGTGTCAGGATCTAAAAGGTCGATATTGGTACAGTGGAAAAGCCAAGCTTGGCGGTTTTGAGTCTGCAGTGTGGCATAGTAGCTAGGGAATATTACAATCTCATGCTTTTCATTAGTAGATCTCAAAGCACTTTATAAAGGAGAGCAGTGTCATTATCCCCATTTTACATATGGGGAAACTGAGGCACAGAATTTACCCCAGTTCATCCAGACAGCCAGTGGCAGAGCTGGGACAAGAAGCCAAGACCCCTGAGTCCCAGGCTGGTGCTCTAGCCACTAGATCACACGACTAGTTCCTAGCTCCCAGGGTGTGACCTTGGGCAGCCGGGCTGAAGGCTCTTTGAGATAGGGACTGTCTTTTCATTCTGTGTGTGTACAGCGCCTGGCACAGTGGAGCCTGGATCAGAGCCCCTAGGCTTTGCCGTAATATAACTACATCCCCCTGCCCCTTAATTGCCTCGTCTGTAAAACTGGCGCCAGCTCTTGTGAAATGCTGTGAGGGCATCCTAAGAAAGGTGCCACCCAAGTGCTACAGGTTGGAATAATGGGGGGAAATATTAGCTGAATAAGGCACTTTTCTAAAGAGAAGGTGAGTGTCTGTGTGTCCGTCCCTGCGGGTCTGTGTGTGCCTCCGTGACGGTCCGTGCATGCATGTAGGATCCCTCGGCCTGCTTCCTCCCTGGGACAATGCTGCCCTGCAGCTGGCCGGGGTGCGGAGCCTGTGATGCCTAGCGATGCCTGTGTACAGCATTGCCACAGCATTCGGCTGTTTACCTATTTGGTCCCAGGTTCATTCACAGCCTTGGATCATCCTCCTGGCTGCAGGGACGAGAGAGCTGGCCATGAAACAAGCAATCTGCCCCGTTCCCCTGTGACACGGCCCGTGATGTAACAGCGCGTCACACTGCCAAAGAAAATCCCCAGCCCTCTAGCTACCGACTCCTCACTCAGGGCAGCGACCCAACGGGAAATTCATTGAATCATAGAATCATAGAATAACGGAGTTGGAAGGGACCTCTGGAGGCCATCTAGTCCAACCCCCTGCCCAGAGCAAGACCAATCCCAACTAAATCATCCCAGCCAGCGCTTTGTCAAGCCTGACCTTAAAAACTTCTAAGGAAGGGGATTCCACCACCGCCCTAGATAACGCATTCCAGTGTTTCACCACCCTCCCAGTGAAAAAGTTTTTCCTAATATCCAACCTAGACCTCCCCCACTGCAACTTGATACCATTACTCCTTGTTCTGTCATCTGCTATCACTGAGAATAGTCTAGATCCATCCTCTTTGGATCCACCTTTCAGGTAGTTAAAAGCAGCTATCAAATCCCCCCTCATTCTTCTCTTCTGTAGACTAAACAATCCCAGTTCCCTCAGCCTCTCTTCATAACTCATATGTTCCAGTCCCCTAATCATTTTTGTTGCCCTTCGCTGGACTCTCTCCAATTTCTCCACATCCTTCTTGTAGTGTGGGGCCCAAAACTGGACACAGTACTCCAGATGAGGCCTCACCAATGTCGAATAGAGGGGAACGATCACATCCCTCGATCTGCTGGCAATGTCCCTAACTTATACACCCCAAAATGCCATTGGCCTTCTTGGCACACTGTTGACTCATATCCAGCTTCTCGTCCACTGTAACCCCTAGGTCCTTCTCTGCAGAACTGCTGCCTAGCCATTCGGTCCCTAGTCTGTAGCGGTGCATTGGATTCTTCCGTCCTAAGTGCAGGACTCCAACGCTCCTACGCTTTTGCTGGCTCGTTATAATTGTCACGGATGACTGGATGGAATAGATTAGATAAGAGGGAATGGATAGCATCATTTGGAGCAGTGGAATTCATAGATGCTAAGGCCCCTCCCATACACTGCGAAGCAATGGTTGATGGGTGCGTCAGGCCAGTGACCGCACCAGGACCTTTGAGCATCCACAGCCAGACAATGTGTTGTCACTGTGATGGTGTCTAGGAGGCCTTGCTGTTAGAAATGCCAACTCTTCATCCCTCCGCATCTCCTTTTGCCAACACTGGCTTGTTCCTCCATCCTATTTCAAATGGCTCCATCGGTGGAGTTTCCATTATTAATAACAACCCCTAGCTCTTATGCAGCACTTTTCATCAGTAGATCTGAAAGCGCTTTACAAAGGAAGGCAATATCATTACACCCATTGTATAGATGGGGAAACTGAGGCACAGAGCAGGGCAGTAATATTCTCATGGGCCGCCCGGTGGCAGAGTCAGGACTAGAAACCAGGTCTCCTGAGTCCTGTGCCAGCGTTTTTCATGCTAGCCAGGAAAACAACTAGAATCCATGGACGGGAGGGGGGGCGCCCTTCAAGTCGCGGATTTACCTGGGATGTCCCAGGCAAACAAAGTTTGTGAACAGTCAAAAGGAGTGCCAGGCTGGCTGGGACCTCCCTGTTTCTCCACTCGGTCCAGCTGCAGCAGGTTTCCTGCCTGCCGTGAATGGCTCATTCGCTGGCCTGATGTTGAGCGGTGCTGAGCACTCAGAACTCCTCTTGACTTCAAAGGGAGTTGGGATGCCCGGCCCCTCTCAGGAAGAGCCGACCCGAGGAGGAGAAACCCTTCCAAACCAGGAAGAGAATGCGCAGCAGAGCCGCGAAAAGGCAGGTGTTTCACAGCCTCCCGCTAGGTTAGGCTGGCTTGCTGGGGCAGACCTACTTCAGCCACTTTCCAGCCCTCCTCTCCCCAGATACTGGAGCTCCGGGCAGGGGGAACTGGGTGAGGTTCTGTGGCCTGGGTTATACTGGAGATCAGCTGAGATGGTTCCTCCTGGCCCTAAACTCTGTGAATATCTGGGCTCCCAAGCGCGGACCGGTCACAGGAGCAGTGAGTCTGGGAGTCTCACTCCAGGCCCAATGTTTGCTCAGCTCACAGAGGATACGTCTCCACGGCCCACTGAGCCTGGGCTCTGACTCCAGTTGGGGCCCCAGCCCCTCTTCTCCCACACACAACTCAGTCTGGCAAGGGTCAGCAAAGCACGCAGGACCATGGCCCTAGGAACTTGCTGAGGGCGTGGACCAGAGACCAAGTGACTCAGGGCCAAGCCCGGTAGTTTTGCAGTGTGGACACAGCTCAAACCACAGCCCTGAACCAGAAGGTCTGTATAATACACTATGGACCCGGTTTACAATGCAGAGTGGATGCTCAAGCCCGAGCTTGGAAACACTGGGTACGTCTACACTGCAGTAACACACACAGCACAGCTGTGGCTGGCCTGGGTTAGCGGGTTTGAGCTTCGCGGTGGGTCTCAGAGCCTGGCCTCCAGCCCAAGACCAGACCTCTACACTGCAATTTTCAGCCCCGCGGGCCTGAGCCCTGCAAGCCCGAGTCGATTGACCCAGGCCCTGCGGCTCGGTGCAGCGGGCTTCTCATTGCAGTGTAGACGTACCCACTCTGGCCACAGGTCCCAGAGCCCCAGGCTAGTATGCAGTATAGACACAGGTGCCGACTTTTCAATGTGCCGGGGGGTGCTCGACCCCCTGGCTCTGTCCCAAGCCTTGCCCCCCACTCCACCCCTTCCCTCAAGTCCCCACTCCCACCCCGCCTCTTCCCGCCGCATTCCACCCCCTCCCCCGAGTGCACCACGTTCTCACTCCTGCCCCTTCCCCAGCCCCCAGAGCCTCCTGCATGCCGCAAAACAGCTGATGAAGGCGGGCAGGAGGCATGGGGAGGGAGGGGGAGGTGCTGATCGGCAGGGCTGATGGGGGGCTTCCGAGGGGTGCTCCAGCCCCAGCGCCTATGAATATAGACATATCCAGTGTGATTGTCAGCCACCCCTCCTAGAGGAGCAGCAGCTCAGGAAGGGAGCTGATCACAACATGCCATCAGAAAACTGTGTTTGGGCAAAACCAACATTTGTCGTGAAATGACGTCGATGTCAAGGACGTACCATTGAGAAAAAGGGGGGGGGTAAGTCGAAATGTCGCCTTTCGGCACAGAAAATTTTGCTGGTTCATCCTGGAACAACCTTCGTTTTGAAGTTTACTGTCCCTTTAAATGGGTGAAATGGAACCATTTCAAATGCACTGATGGGGGAAAATGGGCCCTTGGCTGCAGGAAGTGAGGGAAGAGTTGAGGGTGGCCAAGGACCTACATGGTCTGGAGAGCCAGAGAGCGACAACTAAACCTTTCCACTGGCCCTGCATGAAGATTTTTTCAGAATTTCATTCCCCCCCGAAATTTTAGCTTTTTGTCTTCGCTTGCCATGGGAAATCCATCCTCCAGCGGGCTCGCCTCTGGAATAACGTGGGATGAGACAGCTGTGTGGCAAGGCAGGGCTGAGGGGGATTGGGGATGTTAGCGCTCCATCAAACCTCTGTGGGGACACGGTTATACAGCCCCTGCCTGCCCTAGACATGGCGCGGTCCTTCGCGGCCATTTTGTGGTCAAGCCAAGGTGACTCAGTCAGGGTGAGCGTTGTTGGTGTTAGTCAGCTCTCGATTTCGAGGGGCCCTGGCTCCCGATTTCTGACTAGTCAGGGTCGGCAATACTGGGGTTTATAGTCAGATGCACTCTCAGGGCTGCAATAGATGGGTTGCCAACACTGCATGGGGTTTCCTAGTGATATAGGAACCTTTGTTGCCACTGGCATTAGCTAGCGCCATGGACGCATGCCTAGTGGGCTTCGATGGGCTGGACCTGCTTTTTCGAAAGTCGACATTTTGAACCAGCTTTGAGTTGGTCAGGGTGCGGGGGCTTAGAAGGTGATGCCTGGGAAGTCATATGGAGCACAGGGGGGGCACGAGGAAGAAGGATGGGAGGTGACCATGACATTCTGACAACCCTGTGGCAGGGTCCCAAGTAATACTGCGGGAGCTGTTATAACAGCTGTTGTGTCCCACCCCAGAGGCAGCTGCATTACAGCACCAGTGCAGCAAAGCAATCCTTATGTATGAATCGTCTGTAGGTCTGCAAAGCATCAGGTCTCTGGTCCAGCATGTACAATTAGAGGCCACTTTTCCAAAGGTGGGTCTTAGTGACCCACCCAAAATTACAGAGGGAACCCAGGGGTGTGGCACCGTGGAACACAGGGAGGGGCCTGATTCAATCCCCTGCTCTAACCAGAGATGACTGGTACCTGCTGATGGGGGGGCACAATTTAAAGGTTCACCCCCCCCCAACAACTTGAGTCACCCCCCCCGCAGACTCACACCTCTCCTCTTACCCTCAGCAGCCCCTCCCTGCATCTCCCAGCTGTTTGCGGCTGCCTCTCCCCGTGGCTGCAGCTTGCGGCTTGCCAGCTGCGGGAGCTACCATACAAGGAGGGGGCCGGGTCGGCAAACCCTGGCAGAAATCTGGGGGGGCACACAACCCTGCATGCCCCCCGCCCCATGCATCGCCTCTGCACTAGACCATACTTCCTCCTAGTTGTGGGAATAGAACCCAGGAGTCCTGATTCCCCATCCCCTGCACTTACCACTAGACACCTCCTCCAAGGTCTGGACATCCCAATCCCCTCCCCTTATCACCGGACTATTCCGCCATCACAGGCGTGGGCTTTCTCATTTCCCTGGGGGTGCTCGACCCCCCCACCCCACCCGAGACCCCGTCCCCCCACTCCATTCCTTCCCCCAGGCCCTACTCCATCTCTTCCTGCCCCATTCCACCCCTCCCCGGAGCGTGCCCTGCCCTCTCCCCCCGGGCGCCTCCCGCCTGCCACTGAACAGCTGATCTGTGGCGGGCAGGAGGCACTGGAAGGGAGGGAGCGGAGCTGATCGGCAGGGCCGCCAGCGGGCAGAAGGTGCTGGGAGGGGCCGGGGGGGGGAACAAGCTGATCGGTGGGGCCTGCCGGTGGGTGCTGAGCACCCACGGAGTCAGCGCCTCTGTGCCCTGAGGATACACCGTGATTAATACGAATGACCCTCACCTACGTTTCTACCTTCTCTGCCTTCTCTCCCTCTCCTGAGCCTCAGGGGGGAACCATGTCGCCCACCAGACTCATGCTGCTGCTCCTGATCGTGTGCGCCGTGCGGACAGGCCTGTCCCTCAAGCTGTACAAAGCCGAGTCCCTCTTCAGCTGCCTCAACGCCGCTCTCTCGGAGGCCGAGAAGAGCCGCCTGGAGGAGAACTCCCTCCTGGACAAGAGGAGTTTCGGCTCCCTGCCTGGGAAGGAGGCACCCTCGCAGCAGGAGGAAGAGGAGGAGGCGGAAAAGGAGAAACGGACGTTCGCAGGGGACACCCGATACAAATACCTCTCGCAGGCGCAGCTCAAGGGGAAGATGTACCAGAACCGGGCCAAGACCGACCGGCGCACCAAATTCACCCTGTCCCTCGACGTGCCCACCAACATCATGAACATCCTCTTCGACATCGCCAAGGCCAAGAACTTGCGGGCAAAGGCCGCCGCCAATGCCCACTTGATGGCGCAGATCGGGCGGCGGAAGTGAAGGGGGTGCGGGGGGGGTGGAGCGGAGCGGGGAGCGAACTTGTGGGTGAGGTAGGGGTGGGTGGGCCGGGGAGGGAGGTCGCCATCGGGGGCTTCAGCCCACCCCTCCTGGGGCTGCCCAAATGAAACTGTATAAAAGTGCGGTCTATTTTTGATCCTTAAAGCTGCATAACATTCAGATCGATCTCTCTCTCTCTTTCTCGCTCTGAACTTTTCCTCTCCTCAGAGCCCTGACCGCTTCCCACTTGCTCCCTGCTAGGAGGAGGCAGATGGGGGTTTCACACCAGGGGAAGGGGATGTTTGGCTTCCCATAACACGGGCCCCGATTAAAGCAACAGTCTCTCAAGTTTCCAATTCTTTCCTTTCCTTTCCTCTCATTCAGGCCTAGCTTGGCAAATAAAGCTCGACGGGGCCTTGTCCTTCAAGCTATAGAAGAGACTGCAAAGGTTAAAAAGGGGATTTGTTACTGAGGCTCTGGGACCCAGACAAGACCCTGTAACCATCCCTGGCTCTCCAAACACAGCCCGTGTTGCATCAGGTCACCACATAGGGTATGTCTACACTGCAAGTAAGCCCAGGCTTGAGCCCAGGCTCACGCCTAAACTCTCTTGTGTCTACATGTAATTGCACTAATCCAGGGCTCAGACCCTGGATCCCAGGACCCTGCATGGCTGGAGGGTCCGAGCTCGAGTTAAGCTGGGACCCAGGGTCAGAGCCTTTATTGTTTTGCAGTGTAGATGCAGCCCCACTTGACTCAGGTCCTGGCAGCTGGAAGTATCCTACAATTCCCTGGGACACCTTCCTTAGTCCTCTCTATCCCAACCATCTGCAAACCCCCCCTGCTTTGCCAATGGCAGCAGCTCAGGTCAGCGTCAACCCATTGTCTTCCGATCCCCGATCTGCAAGCGCGCTATCAGACAGCCTCCCGGGTTTGCAGTGGAGAACGAACCCATCAAGCCTTTTGCAAAGCGAGCTGCTTCCTGGTGACAGGCAGGGTGGGCAGGTAACTTTTCCCACAATGCACCACACTCCTAAGGCTAGAGCGGCCACATTCTGGGGTGGGCACTGAGGATTCTGGGAGCTGGTTACTCTGACTTGGGTCTGCGCACTGAGGTGCGGACACCAGAGCCATAGGTTCGAGCATGGGTTAGAAAACATGGGGTTAAAATGCAGTGTAGATGCTCAAGCCTAGGGTTCCCTAACATGAGTCAGCTGACTCAAGTCCCACTAACCTTGGGCTTATATTGCCGTGTGGACACACCCATAAAGTATGAAGCCATTGCCGAAGGGGACGCTGGCCATATGACAAGCCACCTGCCAATGGCCTCCCCCGATAAGATGCATAACCATCCAGAACATGTGGGGGACAGCTGTCCCTCTCCGGGGGTGGTAATGATGCCCACAAGCTGCTGCCATCCCCCAGCCATTCACAGGCCTATGTGACGTAAGTTGGGGGGTTCTCAGCGGATGGATGTCCACACTACCATCACCACCTCCACAACCAGACCCTCCTGGCCCTGCTCTTCTGGCTACTGGGCAAACTTTTTGGCCCGAGGGCCACATGGGGGTTCCGAAACTATATGGAGGGCCGGGTAGGGAAGGCTGTGCCCCCCCAAACAGCCTGCCCGCCACATCGGCTCCCTCCCACTTCCCGCCCCCTGACTCTCCCCTCAGAACTCCCAACCCACTCAACTTCCCTGCTCCTTGTCCCCTGACTGCCCCCTCCTGACCCATCCAACCCCCTCCCCGCTCCTTGTCCCCTGACCTCCCCCACCCCCTATCCACACCCTTGCCCCCTGACTGCCCCCCTGGGACCTCACCCCCTATCCAACCCCCCTGCTCCCTGTCCCCTGACTGCCCCACCCCTTATCTACACCCCTGCCCCTCCCGGGACCTCACCCCCTATCCAACCCCCCCCCCCACCAGGTCCCTGTCCCCTGACTGCCCCACCCCCTATCCACACCCCCACCCCCTGACTGCCCCCTTGGGACTCCACCGCCTATCCAACCCCCACTGCTCCCTGTCCCCTGACTGTCCCCTCCCAGGGCCCCCTGCCCCTAACTGCCCCCCCTGGAACCCCACCCCCATCCAACCGTCCCTGCTCCCTGTCCCCTGACTGCCCCGACCCCATCCACACCCCCGCCCCCTGGCAGGCCCCCTGAGACTCCCACTCCCTATCCAACCCCGCTGCTCCCCATCCCCTGACCGCCCCCACCATGAACCTCCGCCCCATCCAACCCCCGCCCCCGCTCCCTGTCCGCTGACTGCCCCCGGGATCCTCTGCCCCTTATCCAACCCCCCCTGCTCCCTGCCCCCTTACCATGCTGCTCAGAGCACCAGGACTGGCAGCCATGTGGCCGGACCGGAGTCAGCCATGCCCCCCGAAGCACTGGCTGCCCAGCGAGCTGAAGCTGCAGGGAAGGGGGGACAGCAGGGAAGGGGCCGGGGGCTAGCCTCCCCACCAGGGAGCTCAAGGGCAGGGCAGGACGGTCCCGTGGGCAGGACGTGGCCCACGGGCCGTAGTTTGCCGACCTCTGGGCTAGAAACCCGGCTTACAGTGGTGTGAACAAAACGGGGGGGGGGGGCATTCGGTCATCCTCTGGGAGCCGCAGCTGTGGTAAACCAGTACTTGAAGTACGCCCCTCAGCAATCCAGCTCAATCTGCAATGTCACACACACGCGAAGCGGCGTGGGGGAAGCTGGCCCTGTGGCTAATCCCCCCCGGACGGATCACCCCCCTGTGGCTAACACCCCCTGGTTCTCACACCACACACAGCAGCACACTCCTAAGCCTCTGGTGTGGACCGGCCACAAGATGGGGGCACAGACCCAGACTGTAGTCAGGTGGCTAAACAGAAACCTGCCACGCTCGTGCCATGTTCACACCAAAATATAAAGCAGCAGGGAGCTGGGGTGGAGGGGGGGACCGGGGGGGGGGGGACTTGTTTTGTGCTCACCTGGCTACTTTTCAAACTCCCCCACCCAAATCTGTCCTGTCTCTACACTGGGCTTTCTTCCGCCTTCCTCCCTCTCAATCAAACAGCAAACGGCAGCTCATCGCATCCAGTAGCAGAACAGCCAGTAAAAGCAGGGCCCCGTTCAAAGCATGTGAACTCCGGGCACCCGCAAGCCGTGGTACAATCCCCAGCCTTCAGACTCCACCACCGCTGCGACATGCTGTGAGTTAGAGGAGCCTGCTGGGTAACGTATGCGCCCAAGGCAGCTTATACAACAGATTCCTATTCTGCACTCAACAGACACAACGAGCATCCAGGTGACACACCTAGGAGCTGGGACCAGACCCCCTCAGCTGTTTGGTTCCTAAAACTCAAGCCGACTACATGAGAGCCACTTGCAGTGGCTCCTTGGAGTAGATCCAGAGGTCTACTGAGTCTTCAGAGGAACATGGCAAAGCAAACTCCTCCAGACTCTAGTCCAACGGGGGCTTTGCCTGCGTAAGATCTGACAAACCCTGAACATCCCACTTTGCTGGAGCCAAGTGGGGGCAGAATCTCAAGTGCAACAGGAGTTTGACGGTTGTGCAATGACACCTACCGTGGGTGGTCAGCGGTAACTGAACTTGAGACCTTCATCACCAAGGGGGACCAACCGAAGGCCCATTGAATTAAATGGAAAGATTCTCATTGACTTCAATGAGGACTGAAGTTGGTCCCTAACACTTGAGCTAAAAGAGTAGCTCCATTAGCAGGTAACAGTAGTAGGCTCTTTCCCAATAAAGAGAGTGTGGTCTTTTTGCATGTCATTCGTTAGCATGGGATTTCCTGCTCCCAGCCCATTCAAAGAAGTTCAGATGAGTGACCTGCCAGGAAACCACTAAGTTTCAGGGGTCACTTGTGGATGCAGTGAGGTCATTTTTGTGCATTTACTCTAATGAAATCAAGTGGCTGCCAGCCAATCAGATGGATGCTAAATGCAAAGCTGACCCCTGATTTGCTGATAAAACTGTGAGGACAATACTTTCGCTAATCAGCTGATTCAAAAAAGTGCAATGAAACCTCAATAAAGAGTGACAGTGGAGGAAGATCTGTGGGTTTCTGAAACACTCAACAAAGTCTTGTTTAGCCAGATGGCAATAGCTCGAACATGGCACAGCGGTTACCCTCCAAACCCCCCCCCCCCCCCCCGCTCAACCTAACTAATGTGCCCAATTTACCCATCATATAATGGCCCATGCTGAGCCAGTTTTCCCCTTCACTCTGTCCTACAGCTTCCAGAATGAAATACACACAGGAACCTTCACATCTTCAGTAATGGTCGTGGTCCTCTCGTGGTCCATTACTGCAGGTGTGGCCACCACATTATTGCACCGATCTAAGCAAACCCATCCTGGGACTGTCTAGCACCATTCCCTTAGGGTCTGATCAGTGCCCACCGAAATCAAAGGAAAGATTCCCAGTGACTTCACTGGGTGTTGGATCAGTCCTTCGTGCCCCTGCAGTCTGAAGAATCTCTCTTCCTTTCAAGGGGGCTGGGATACAAAAGTGGCCATGTTGTCATTCTTCTCTCTAGCCAGCAGTGGGCCAGCTGGCAAAATGAGCCTCCATCTGTCCGTTAGCTGTCTAGGACCTTTGGCTGCAGGCCAAAGCAACCAATTTATTTGATTCACCTGGAGAAGCAGGAAAGCAAATGGATCATTCCACGTCGGCTCGGGTAGAATAGTGGGAGGGAAGAGGAAGAACATTCAAACGAATACGCATCAGAAGTCACAGCAGCTTGAAATTGAAATCACTTAGTAAAAGCTCGGCAGGAGTGGATCAGAGGTTTCTGCTGTCTGAGGCGTGGGGATCTCTTGGGTGCTACTGAGCAATGGATACCATGTCTGTGATTGGGAGGATTAAGGGGGGATATGATAGAGGTCCATCAAAACATGCATGCTACAGAGCAAGGGAATAGGGAAGTGTTATTTACCACTTTGCATCACACAAAAAACAGGGGTTGCCCCATGAAATTAATAGGCAGCAGGTTTAAAACAAACATATAGACACACAACGCACAGCCAACTTGTGGAACTTGTTGCCCGGGGGGAGAGGGTGTTGTGAAGGCCAAAACTATAAGTGGGTTCAAAGGAGAATGAGATAAATGCATGGAGGACAGGTCCGTCAATGGCTATTAGGCAAGATGGTCACAGATGCAACCCCATGCTCTGGGTGTTCCTAAACTCTGACTACCTGAAGCTGGGACTGGACAACAGGCAATGGATCACTAGAAGTTACCCTGGTCTGTTCACTCCCTCTGAAGCATCTGGCACTAGCCACTGTCAGAAGATGGGATACTGGGCCAGATGAACCATGGTCTGACCCAGTATGGCCATTCTTATATTCTTAGGTCACTAGGGTTGAGGTATTATTCTGCAAGGCAGGGTAGTGCTTGGAAACTAGACCAATGCTTTGCCCTTCTCCCCATACACCAGGGGCCACGGTTATTTCTTATTCTGACTATCCCCTAGGAGACTTTACTTTTCTTTTGGGCAGGATGATTTCATTAGGAAAGCAGTGAGCAGATGACAACAGTGAGGACAATTCACCGCACAGAGGCTGTTTTGTAATAACTCTATTTGGCAAGCATGGCAAGAACACAGGGCCATCCAACTTTAAGCAGAAGTCTTCGTTGAAATCACTGTTCATGAATCAATGAAATCAAATGCACAAAATGGCCCACAGTGCTCCCAATGCAAAGCATGGCAATTAAGTGGTAACTGCCTGGGAAGTTGTGGTAATTACACTGTAACTCTCTGCAACATTAAGGCAAACAGGGATGCAAAAGGTCCAGAGAGGGCATAATTTCAAGAGATGGGGAAAATGCTGGAGTCAATGAGGCCCTACTATGTTCTGAAGATTCTTTAGTCCTGGGGCTAATGCATGAGAAAGAAAAAACCCAGCTTAACCCCCAGATCCCAGCGTGGCTGCACGGGGCTGGCATTTAAAGTGAGCAAATTGGAGCTGGAATCAGCGAGACACAGTAAAAACAGAGCCCCGCAGGGCTATTTTAGTGGTCACTTTCAGGAGTAAAACTGCACTGTAAGGATGGAAAACCACGGTTCCAGGCCACTTGGGGCTGCAGGGGTGGTGCTTGGGGCGGGGGCAGCGTGCAGAGTGGAGGCCCCTGGCTGCGCTTACACATAGGAACTGGGGGGGGGGGGCATACTGCTGCTTCCAGGAGCTGCGTGGAGCGGCCCCCGACCCTTCTCCCCAGCTGGAGTTCCGAAGCGGGGCACTGTGGCTGCTTCCAGGAGCCGTGTGGAGTGGTCCCCAACCCTGCTCCCCAGCCGCTGCTCAAGGGCTGGATTAAAATGGCTGGCAGGCCGGATCCGGCCCACAGGCCATGGTTTGCCCACCCCTGGTCCTCAGTTGGTGTCCATCGGCATAGCTCAGGTGACTGCAGTTGGGGAACTGACTCAATAAATACATACAGCCTAGACTTCCATAGGTCACAGATCTGTGGTCTTTCCCCCTTGGCCTTTTCCTGATGATTCAAGCAGAACTGAGCTCATATATCAAGCCCAGTGCTTAATTTGTAGGAGGGCTTGTCAGGGCGGAGTCCGGGCACATCTAGGCTTAACAATTCATGGCCCTGACACCTCTGGGCCCTCCTTCCCCCCAACTACTGCCTGCCGGCGGCCACGCTGATCAACTCCTCCCCCACCCTCCCAGAGCCTCCTGCACGCCGTGGAACAGCTGTTCAGCAGCATGCAGGAGGCGCTGGGAGGGAGGGGAGAGAGTGGGGGAGGGGGCGGAAAGAGGCAGGGAAGAGGTGGGGTGGAGCCTTGGGGGAAGGGATGGAGCGGTGGTGGGGCTGAGGGGAAAGAGGTGGGGCAGGGCTGGGAGCAGGGGGAAGGGGTGCAATTGGGGCGGAGGCCTGTGGCTGAGTGGGAGTTGAGCATCCCTGGGGAAAATTAGAAGCCGGCGCCTGTGAAAATAGTTGATTGCACATGGCCAGGGCTGGATTACCCAACAGGCAGACTAAGCACGTGCTTAGGGCACCAGCAAAGCAGGGGGCACCCAAAACAAAAGAGATTTTTTTTTTGGAAAAAATTTTATATTTGATATTTCCAAAAAAGCATCGAAGTCGTCATCATGAGGAAAATCAGAACTTTGTTCGACTTCCTTACACTCCACTCCACACTCTTCCCCCGTTTTTCTGTTCTCTTTTTATTACTTATCCCCAACTAAACCAGGGGGGCATCCTACTAACGTAGATTGAAATAATGAGAGGAAATAAGATCCTGTTATGTATTGCAATAAATGTATGTTTTATTACTGATATATTCTTCTGAGTTATACATACTTGATTCGGGTTTTCTTTTTTTCTTATATCTATATATTATATATATACATAAAAATAGTGTACGTTGTGTAATTTGGTTTTTTTTAAGTTCAGATAACTGAGATAAGGAGCAGGATGAAATGTCACCAACTGAGTGGAGCACAGAAATGTAAACTGGCAGAAGAAAAGAAACAAAAAACTAGTGAAATTTTCCAAAACTGACATCATTTTTCAAAGCGAATCCGTCGGAAGCAACATCTTCTCTCAGTCGCACAAACATCGTTCCGAAACCTGTAGGTGTTTCAGAAACCGACCCTTCTTCTATTGGTGAAACAAACACCATTCCAGAACATGTGGATGTGTCAGAGACTGTAACTGATCATCCTACACCTGGCGGTAAAACAGACATTGTTCTAGAAGGTGTGGATGTGTCAGAGACTGAACCTGCTCATGCTGTAAATAATAGGAGAAAAGATCCTGGTATGTGGGGTGATTTCAGTACCGATGATGTAGCTTACTGGATAGATTGTGAATCAAATGACTGTCAACACCACACTGGGCCATTTGAGAAATCACGTCGGACTTTTACCAATGGCAAACAAACAAGATATTTTTCAGAGTAGCAGCCGTGTTAGTCTGTATTCGCAAAAAGAAAAGGAGGACTTGTGGCACCTTAGAGACTAACCAATTTATTTGAGCATAAGCTTTCGTGAGCTACAGCTGAATGCATCCGATGAAGTGAGCTGTAGCTCACGAAAGCTTATGCTCAAATAAACAAGATATTGTCCATAAAAATATTTTTCGGCATGAAAGCAAATGGTGGGAAATACACTCGAGAATGGCTACTGTATTCACCATCAACAGGCTCTGTGTACTGTTTTGTTTGTAAACTTTTTGCATATAAACCTTCAACATCCTGCTTTGCTGCAGATGGATTTAGTGACTGGCGGAATACTGTTTTAATTGAACAACATGAAAATAGCTCTACTCACAGGAGATTCAATGTTGACCTATTTAAATCGAAGACAGGGCTTTGGATTGACACAAAAATTGGAAGAACAAATTAAAGGGGAGTGTGAATACTGGTAACATGTCTTGCAGCCTGTTATAGCTGTTATGCAAACATAAGCTGAACGTGGTCTGCCTTTCCAGGGATCAAATGACACATTTGGATCATTGCAGAACAGAAATTTCTTGGGATTGTTGGAGCTTGTGGCTCAGTTTGACCCATTTTTAGCAGGCCACATCTCAAAATATGGGAATGCTGGCAAAGGTAACCCATCATACTTATCCAAGACAATATGTGATGAACTCATTGGTCTAATGAGTGACAAAGTTCGTTCAGCTACTGTGGATGAAATAAATACTGCTGGGTACTTCCGTTTATCTGTCGACTCTACACCTGATCTTCCACATATTGATCAATTGAGCATTGTTCTAAGACATGTGTCGCCCACAGGTGGGAAACCAGTTGAACGATTTATAACATTCCTCAATTTGAAAAGCCACCCTGGTGAAGAGATGGCAAATCAAGAACTGCATTATCTGTGCCAAGTTTGCAAAATGGAGTTCTCAAAGTGCAGAGGTCAGTCTTGTGACGACACTGCCAACACGTCAGGGCGTTATCAAGGAAAGCAGAAGAAGCTTTTAGAACAGAACAAATACGCTGTATTCATACCATGTGCTGTACACACTCTCAACCTTGTTGGCCGCAGCGCTGTTCATTGCTGTCCGGTGGCAGTACGTTTTTTCTCAACAGTTCAGTTACTTTATACATTTTTCTCTGCCTCAACACACCGATGGGCAGTTCTTAAAACATATTTGGGCAATGATCATGTGTTGAAATCTCTTTCTAATACTCGCTGGGAGGCACATGCCATGGCAACAAGTGCAATTCTGAAGTCCTACTCAAAGATTGTGGATGCATCAGAAAGTAGAGCTGAAGACCAAGCACAGAAGGGAGAAACTAGACGAGAGGCAGAAAACATTGCAAACAAGAGGCAAGAACTAGAGTTTGTCTTAATGTTGACCATGTGGAATGAAATTTTACGACACTTTTACCATACGAGTCAAGCTCTCCCAGAGAAAGAATTGGATTTGCAAACGTGTGCAGACCTCTGCCCATCATTAGCAGACCACTTACACACTTTGAGGAATGATTTTGAAAGATCTGAAACCATATAAAAAAATATCTTGCCTGATACTAACTACAAAGAAGCCCTGTCCTGCAAGCGAATCAGGAAAAAACAAGCAAATGATGGCAGTGCAACGGAAACGGCATTGAATCCTAGAGACAACTTTCCCATATCTGGTTACTACACTACACTAAGGTGCCACATTTCTTTTTGCGAATACAGACTAACACGGCTGTTACTCTGAAACCTACACTATAATTGATACACTTGAAGCTCATATGAAGAGGAGAAGTGACATGTACAAAGAAGTATCAAGTAGATTTTCTTTTCTAAACGATATGGACTTATCTGACCAACAATATTCACAAGGTTCCCAAAGGCTCATTGACTCAGACCCTGTTGACTTGAACATGAATCTCTGTGGAGAAGTACGGCAGTTCCGCTGTTATATGAGCACACAGTTTAATGAAACAGGGAAAATGAAATCCAGTCACATTGATCTTCATGACCCAATACTGAAAGGCGGAATACGACGTGTATTTCCAAATGTAGAGCTCATACGACGTGTTTTTCTAACATTGATGATTACTAACTGCTCCACAGAACGTTCTTTTTCTCAGCTGAAAAGAATAAAAAACCCTCCGAGAACAACAATGTGTCAGGACAGACTTGATTCACTTTCCCGATTGTGTATGGAAGCAGACATGCTTCGTCGAGTCAGCTTTGATGAACTTATCCAGAATTTTGCAATCAGAAAATCTAGAAAGAAGCTATTTTAATTTCATCATACATGTAAGTTGTGTGTCATTTCAAAAAATAAAATTTTATTTTACGGTATAGTATTGTTTTTATTTTGAATTACATGGGGGGGGCACCATAATCTTTTCAGTGCTTAGGGCCTCTAAAGGTCTTAATCCGGCCCTGCACACGGATCAGCAATAAGCCTTCAGATGGTCATTTTCATCCACTGCCAACCAGATCCAAAAGGCTTGACTGGCAGGGGAAAGTATTATTTGCCCATTACCAAAAAACCCAGCCACCCGCCCTCCCTGCAGTCCAGCACTCTCCAGTTCTAGCACACGTTGCTCTTGTTTGCAGAACGTCTTCAGTGCAAAGCTAGCCCTGTGTGCCTCATTCAAAGTAGGGCAATGGGCCCTGTTTTATTTGCTTGTCCGTGAAGCCAGACTAGTCCCTTCTGTCGGACGGTCCATTCTGGCCTCACACACTATGAATCCTCCAAGGCTGTCAAACCAACAGCGAGCCTTCGAGCTAATGATTCCAATAAAGGCTGATCATTGAATCCAGTCGGTGCAATTAGCTCCAGTATAATCCTAAACTGCAACCAGGGCTCTGCTCTCTAAACGGGAAGGAGGAGTGAGTAATAGCCTCTTCGCCTAACAAACAAAATAAGCCCCAACTCCTACTCTCGGTTACACTGGTGTAAACCTGGAGTGACTCCCTTGCTGGCTGGAGTTACTACAGCCGCAGACTGGAATAGGAGAGAGGAGAATTTGGCCTTAGGTTTAAAAAATACACATCCCAGCAGGATCATTGTGCAATATGGTTCTAGACTCACCAGCATTAAAGATGGGAAGGAACAGGTAAAGCCTGCCTCCCTCGGCAGGGTTACTCCCTGCAGCGCATGCTGGACATGGTCTAATCGGGGGGCAGGGGCAGGGGGGTATCCTGGTACACGACCTAAATTTTTCCTCACTTCTTTTAATCTCTATTATCCTTAGTCCTCTGGACCACCCTAAAGAGTTCCCCTCCTTTCTTGGTATTTACACCCTTTGGGCCAAATCTGTGGTTGAAATCAAGGCCCAGATCCTCAAATGTGCTTAGGCACCTAACTCCCATTGTTTTCCATGGGAGTTAGGTGCCTCAGTATGATCCAGGCTGAGGTTCCATCTGAGCATACGACCCTTTATACACTTGTAAACAATTACCACACATCAGTGCTTATCTGGTCCCATCCCCACTGCATGTGCACCTCACCATCTTTAATGAAGCAATCCCCACAAACTCCCTGTGAGGTAGGGCAGTGCTGTTATTTCCATGGTACAAGCGGGAAACTGAGGCACAGAGACGCTAAAGCCCAGACCCTCAAAAGTATGTAGGCGCCTAACTCCCAGTGTGATCAACGGATTTCACTGGACATTTGAGAATCTGGGCCTAAGTGACTTGCCCAAGGTCATATAGGAAGGCTGTGGCAGAGCAAAGTTTCCCAAGTCCTAGTTTAGTGCTTGAGCCACTGGACCATCCCTCCCCTCCTCCTGCCTCGTTCACATTCAGTTCATTTGATATTTTGCCACAAGTGTTTCTGTTGTCTCTGGGGGAAATGAATTGTCCTGTTGAAACAGCCTGAGACAACAGGGCTAAGGCAAGCGAAGAGAGCTAGATCCTCAGCTGGCGTAAATCAGCACAGCTCCATTGACTTCAGTACAACTGTGTAGATTTACACCAGCCAAGGCACTGGCCCAGAGGGCTTACTACGCCCAGGGATGGAAGGAACTCATTGGCCAGCAGTATGGTAATGATTTATACCGTTATGTGCATCTTGGTTGTTATCAAACCTTGGGGTCACATCAGTGTCTTTGAAGAGACCATCCAAACCAGTCACCGTCCAGGAGCTCAGTGATCCAATGTGCCTAGGGCACTAGTTCGCTGACCTAGCCCTCAGATCCTGCTTCTGTCACGAGGGAGATGAGTTTGGGTGCCTCGTTCCCTAACGGACACGTGTCTGTGTCAGAAACCCACCCTGCAAGCTGGCACCAAACGCAGCGTCTCCCCAAGAGGAACCCGGGGCTGGAACGCGAGAGGCAGGCAAGTCGGAGCTCAGGTCTCGACAGAGCTGCGTGGGGAAATGTATCGGCGGGGGCTATGCCAGTGCTGTCTACACCCCGCTTCCATAGGCCTGTAGCAAACCAGGACTCTAGGAAAGCGTTTTGGGAGCCAGGGAAGAATCTGAAATCAAAAGACTCCAGCTTTAAAATAGAAATCAAACCGCATATGACAGGACTCCTGGGTTCACTGGGAGTGTACTCAACACAAAGCACTTGTTTGGAGGAGGAAAAACTACTCTTCCCTTTGGGGTGCGGTTCAGCTGAAGTCTGCTATATTCCTCAACTCACACCTTGTGCTATTACTTGGACATTAAAGCTTCCGTTGTACTGTCCGCTGTGGCTTCCCCACGGACCTTCCATGAATCCTCCAGTTCACAACCTGCGAGCTCCTTTGTATAGCGGCATGTTTTGGCTTCTGGAGCAACAAGCCCAAAGGACCATTCATAGAATCATAGAATCATAGAATGTCAGGGTTGGAAGGGACCCCAGAAGGTCATCTAGTCCAACCCCCTGCTCGAAGCAGGACCAATTCCCAGTTAAATCATCCCAGCCAGGGCTTTGTCAAGCCTGACCTTAAAAACCTCTAAGGAAGGAGATTCTACCACCTCCCTAGGTAACACATTCCAGTGTTTCACCACCCTCTTAGTGAAAAAGTTTTTCCTAATATCCAATTTAAACCTCCCCCACTGCAACTTGAGACCATTACTCCTCGTTCTGTCATCTGCTACCATTGAGAACGGTCTAGAGCCATCCTCTTTGGAACCCCCTTTCAGGTAGTTGAAAGCAGCTATCAAATCCCCCCTCATTCTTCTCTTCTGCAGGCTAAACAATCCCAGCTCCCTCAGTCTCTCCTCATAAGTCATGTGTTCCAGACCCCTAAGCATTTTTGTTGCCCTTCGCTGGACTCTCTCCAATCTATCCACATCCTTCCTGTGGTGTGGGGCCCAAAACTGGACACAGTACTCCAGATGAGGCTTCACCAATGTCGAATAGAGGGGAACGATCACGTCCCTCGATCTGCTCGACCATTGCCGTGTTCAGACAAGTTTCAGATAACAACAGTGTTAGATCTGCAGCTGGCATGGATCAGCGTCGCCCCACTGGCTGCTCGTGGGGGTCCCACCCCAGCGGAGGGGCTGGTTGACAATAGTTTTGCTAAAACCCCAATGAGCTGCAATTCTGTAAAACTGAGGCCCAGGCCCGCTGTGGCCATTACGCATCACCAAACACTTCTCATATGGGGTGGGGGGGAGTGGGGGAGGGATAAAAGCCCTGTTGTTTAGGCCAAAATCTAACTCAGGGAATTCCAGTCTCCCTCACTTCCTTCTGCAATCTCCACCCTCTTGTGGCTGCATTGCTGTGGGACAGCTCCATCTGCCTCTCTGTCACTCAGGCTCCTCACGCCACCCCTCCAGTGACAAGTCCTGCCATTTCTTCCTCTGCTGCGTATTTACAGCCTCTCTTCCGCTCTCTGGCCCTATGACTAAGACTCTGAGCCCAGATCCTCAAAGCTATTTAGGTGCCTAACTGCCAGTGATTTCAATGGGAGTTAGGCACCTAAATTCTTTTGAGGATCTGGGCCCTGGTCTATTTCCTGGTGAGCTCCCGATTGGTTGTTGCTACCTCCCCTTCCCCGGCCCGCCCAGTTCCCGTCTTGCTCCCCTCCAGAATGCAGACTCACAGGCAGAGCCCACCTGTCTGCTGGCTCTGCTCAGGGGCAGGTTTGCAACAAACCCTGCTGGGATCCAGCCCTGGCACACATGAGCCGCTCTGAATGCACAGCATATGACTTGTGCAGGGAGCAGACCAGTGGGGAATGCCAGGGTGCCATGCAAAGCACGAGGGGGGGAGGGGAGGGCACTGCTAACAGCAACGACAGTATCCTGTAGGGCAGAGCAAGGAGACGCAGCAAACAGCTTTTGAATCCCCCTCAGCCAAGTGTTTAAATGAGGTCCCAGGGGAATCCAGTAATACTTATGGGCCAAATGCTCGTCAAGGCTCCCAGACCAATGGAAAGTTACAGAGTCAGGAAAATAGTTTGGGAGACCCCCTATTCCCTGAACTGCCCTCTCCAGCCAGTGGCTAAGGGGGCTGGGGATTTTATTACCTGCTGCCTATTAAATCTGTACAAGGACGGACCATCTTTTCCCACCTGTGAGTCTCTTGGGCTGTTCTGAACCCAGCTTTGCTGCTAGAGAAGTCAGCATTGTCACGCGTCATCAAGCACCGTACGAAGTGCATGTACCGAGGGGGCACTTGCTCTATCAGGCCACGTGACCGGGGAAATTCACAGATATTATCCGCATGGGCCCTGGTGACCCCGCAAGTTGTGTTTGACCCTGTTCCATTATCTTTACTTCCTCTTTCATATAGAAGTTACACATACTGGGTGGGTGTGTTTATTTCTCGGGAGTCTCCAGTGATCTGGGAAGTAAGTGGGGTGACCGTGTGGTAAGCAGTTTCCTTCCAAGCTGCCCTGATGACTCTGGCAAGAAGGAGCCATGGGGGTGGAGGCATCACCAAATAAATTCCTTGGGGAAGAAAATAAGGAAGTTAGACAGTGCTGAGCTGGAGGCGGGATCCAGCTGACCCCAGGCCTGGCCAGCAAAACCCACAAGGAGACTGGCGTTCAAGGAAGTAACCGGGTGGATAGGGTGCTACACGCATTTTAAAATAAGGCTTCTCGACTTCTCTGAATGCCTCCCCCGTCCCTGCACACACCCGGCCTGCCCTCTAAGATCCCTGCCCACTAGTACCTGGGACACCGGGCACAAGGGCCCTCCACATCTAAACCGGCTTAGCATCTTCCTCTGCCTCCTCCAGCCACTCATTCCTGCACAAACAGGCAGCAGCACCAGCCTGAGAGCTGCACAAGCCCTCACAGCGAGTGAGCGTGAAACACAATGAGAAATGGGCTTTGGCACTCCTGCAGCCCGTTCCAGGTTTGCTCCCCGAGATGTGCCACCTTAACACGCTTGTTTTAAGAGGATGCCTCAGTTTCCCTCAGCAATAGGGGTAAGGAAGTCAAATAAACAGCCACTCCTCCCTGTGGGGGCCAAAAGCCTCCAGTCTCTATATATCCCAGACCTGGGCAAAGGGTAGCCCAGTGGTTGGGGGCTAGTCTGGGACTTGGCAGATCCAAGTTCAATTCCCTGGTCTACTACAGCCTTTCTGTGTGATACTTACACTCTCTGGGCCTCAGTTCCACCTGTGCAATGGGTATAACAGTCATACCCTTCCTCCCTGGAGTAACCCCTGGGTACTGTGAGGATAAATGCATGTGAGAGTGACAGGAGCTCAGGTTCTGCAGCTGTAGACGCACTCTATCATAGCTGAGGAAGTCAATATACCAGCATAAGAGCCCCACCCAGGGAACCTCTGGACTAAGATGATGGCATTAGGAAGCCAATGGACAGGCCTGTCTTCCATCCTTCTCAGCTCAGTGCTGCTGAAAAGGTGCCCGTTTGGCAACCCTAAAATCTTTTCTCTAACCCCAGCACAAACTTCCACCACGTCCAGCCCTCGCCACGCCAGCCCCTTGGACCACGTCACACACGAGCATTTCCTCAGCCTTCCACAGGACGCTGGCATCTGAGAGGCTGCCCGCAGAGAGCTCATGGCAGGAGTGGGGCTGCTATGTACCCCACACTGCAGTTCAGGGGGCACCCATAGGGGTGAAGGCAACTCATTCCCCAGGCTCTGCCTTGGGCAGAGGGGCTAATAGGCCAGTTATGGGGCTGATCTCTGAGAGACAATTGGGGCGGGGAGGGGGAGGTAATTTTTTTTACTGGGCCAATGTCTGTCGGGGAGACAGACAAGCTCTGTCCTGTAGATGCCTGTCCATGAATCAGAGTGAGCACCACTGTTTTTAACCCACATAGGTCACTGGAAATGAATTTCAGCGACTGCTGGTTTGGGCTGGATTTGAACCAGTGACCCAGTAGAACCCACCTCACCAAAGTCCAATAACAGACGTGCTGGGGGTCCAGGCACAGCTGTACATTAGCACGTGTGGGACAGAGACTCCAACTTACAGCCTCCTGTTAGATGCTTTTCCAGCTACACGTTCCTTGTCTGGCCGTTCGGAGCGTAACCTGCCCGAGCACCGACTCAGTTCAGACCCACGTGCTGATCTGTAATTGACACGCTGCCCCTTACCTAGACCCTGAATGTCAGTAGCACCACGGCATGGCAGGTGAATCACAAGCCAGGCTGGTCAGGGTGAGTTCGGTAACGGGAAGGCTTTAACAACAGGTCAGCTTCTGAGGTCATTGATATTCCACCAGCTGAGTTTCCGGCTGGACTGGCTGTTTCCTTAATACCTCAAATTAAACTGCAGCCAACCTCCCACGGCAAGACACAAAGTCCTGGAAGGCTCCAAAGGGCCTTAACTAAAAACTCCCGTTAACAATGGGGCTTCCAAGGGCCTGCGCTCTAGTCAGCTGACCGTGGCAGAAAGCCTAATAGATAGGGCAGGACTAGGAATCAGGAAACCTCGGTTCTAATCCTGACTGTGCCATGTGGCCTTGGGCAAGTCACTTTACCTCACTATTGTTTGTTCGCACAGCACCTAGCACGACGAGGTCCTGATCTCAACTTAGCTCCTCAAGGCATTACCGTAATGCAAATGATGACCAGTCAGCAGATTAAGGGTGTGCAATAGGATCTATCTACAGCATCTAGGAAGCTCATCTGTGCAGGACACAGAACTCTCTCAGGGACCAATCCAAGACCATGGAATGAACTCGCCCAGGAACTAGGGACAATCCCAGACCTCACCACCTTCCTGCCTTCTCTGACAAACCACCACCTGTGTTTAGACAAGTGAAATAAACTCCTCTGCCCCCACTTCTCCCGCTGCTGAGAGGACAAGCACAGAAGAGCGGTTAGTCATGGCGGTTGGTGCGCTACGAGGAGGAGCGCGGTATAAGAACCTGCACAGAACACAGCAGAGAAGCCAGGTCAGCGCACCAGGCTCATTAATAAATCTTCCCTCAGTCCCTCCCGCTGAGCAATTAGGAGTACTGTCAGCATGAAGCTACTGACCAAGCCCGTAAGACGTTTTCCCCACTTCACTAGCATCATCTAGTGGAGAAAGACAAAGTGGCCTGACCCTGGCTCGAGAACGCAAGGAGGAAAGTGTTTATCCCAGACGCTGTGGAGTAAAGAGGACGGCTAGTCCTGGGGTTAGGGACATCTCAGTCCAATTCTGACACATTCCCTGTACGACCTCGAGCAAACGCCTCCACCTCTCGCTGTGCCTCAGTTCCCCCTCTCTACGGCCAGGGCTGCTCAACAGACTTCTGCCAGCCTCGCTATGTTGATCAGGGGTGTGATCACTGACTGACGCCGCCATGGTGGCAGCAGCCCCTAGCCCAGAGATAGCTACAGCCGCAAACGCTGCTTTCACCTGCATAGCTCATTTCACCAGCAGGGGCAATTGCACGGGTGGGTCCAATGCAGTTTTGCTGTTATAGCTGCATCCACGCTGGGAGTGCTTTGATATCGCGCCCCAGTAAAGCACTCATAGTGTAGACATGGCCCAAGTTAGGCACAGTTACTGCCTCTCCTCCAGGCTTTGTCCCTTATCTATTGAGACTAAGCTCTCCCGAGGCCATCTCCATGGTTTTATACTGCACCTTGCACAGAGCGGCCTGGTGATCTCCGCTGGGGAGTCTACACCCTGCTGTAATATGTACAAGATGTACAGCAGTGAACATGTACCTCAGTTTCTGCTCTACCCTAGGTGGGCACCAAGCCAGCCTGAGACCAGAGCTCTCCTGGCAACTGTACCCGTATAGCAGTGCGGTGTGTTTTATAGCGGGTATTTCTATGCCGGCAAAAACCCTTGTGAAGGTGCAGTTATGGCAGCCTAGTAGTTGAGCTGGTTTTGTTTGAGGACCCAGTATAAGCTGTATGGTAAAAACACTTGTGAAAAATTTTTCAGAGTCATTGCTTCCCCAGATGGAGTTCCCCCATCAGGTGTGATGCTGTATAAAAAAGGTGAGCAGATTTACACTAATGTATCACCACTGTTGCACTATTGTGATAAGTGTTGAACAAAGGATGTTATGTAAAGAATCATTGGAAAAGCTACGGTCTGCTAAGTAGGGTTATCCTGTTTATATGCATGCATCCCCATTGTATATTCATCACCCTGTTACGAAACTTTGCCGGATGTTTGTATCTCACAGCTGTTGTGTTCCTAGGTAACGCCCTGAAGGCAGATTTACATCCAGGCTAGTCCATTAGGATCAATCAGCTCCTCTGGGGACCCCTCCTGAGGTCTCTTCAGGAAACACACCCAATGACAACTTCCTATTTAGAGTTACATGTTTAAGGCCTGGCAGTTGCCAATTTTTAATCCACTTATGTGCCATGTTAATTTTATATCACTCTAGGGGTTTGTTTGTTTGTTTAAGTCAGACTGTAACGTGGTGCCAAGCCAAATCCTTACATCAGTCTAAGTATATTAGAACAACACTATTACCTTTATCAAGCAAAGTAGCAGTCTCATGGGGGGGGGGGAAATCAAATTAGTCTGACAGGATTTATTTTCCTTAAACCCATGTTGATTTACATGAAGCATATTAAGAACTAGAGCATGGAAATTGAATCCCATCAACCATTCCATTATCTCTGAGGATTTATAGACTGGTCAGCCTGACATTACCACCTAGCTCATCCCATTTAAAAATTGGCACATTAACTTTCTTTCAGTAGTCTAGAACATCTCGAAAAATCAACACTAGCCAGTCAGCCACTCAGTTAACAGGACCTGCTGATTTTGAAAGTGTCTAACTTTAGGAGCTGTTCATTCTACATCCTGCACAGATACTAGCGGAATGGAAAATGGTGTTATCACCCTGAGACAATATCTGGTTTTCCCCAAATGCAAAAACAGAAATATTGAACACTTCTGCCTTCTCTGCATTATTATTACTAATTCTACCATTTCCAGCTAGTAATGGGCTAGTACCAGTTTCAGGAATCTTTAAAAAAAAGACAAACCAACAACAACTCCTTGTTGTCCTTAACTCTGCTGGTCATAGATTTCTCCTTGTGTGCACGTACTTTGCTGTTGTACGATGAGACTGGAAGCTGTGGGGATAGCTACACGGAATTAAGGTTTGGAGAAGCTGGAAAATGCATGCTATCAGGCAGCATCTTACACAAGTCTCCATTGTTTGTTCTCTAGTGCCGCCCCCATGTCACCTTATTGTAGAGCTACCCCCTGCCCCGCACACACACTTCTTAGGTCTGACAGTACTTTTTATGGATGAAGAATGGCAGAACCTTTTCCTCCTCAAGACCCTAGTGGTTGATTCAAATGCTTGGAATCTTTAAATTCAGGGGAAGGAATCAGTGTGTGTGTAACTTCAGGCTACACCCCCAGCCCAGCATCTACATCTCCACTGCAATCTGCAGCGGAAGTGGAAACTCAGCACCTGAAAGGGTGGTCATTTGAAATCTTGTACTAACAGGCACGCAAAAGCCTGACTGTAGACAGCTGCGTTTCAGAGTTCCCACCTCCAGGCTTAGACAGAATTAGTTGAGAGAGAGACAGAGGTTTGCAGTTAAGAATTTATTCTCACAGTTCCAGCTCAAAGAGAAGTGGCAAGCGAAGGACATGACACATGTAGCCCTAGGACACACCATCCTCTTTCATGCCGAACGATCAAAGTGATAGGCAGCAATGCATCTAGCAGCAAGCCTGCAAATAACGAAGTGTAATCCCAGAGACATCTAGCCCACAAGAGGAACAGCACTGCCAGGCTAATGCCTAGAACAAGTGCTTAATAATCTTCTCCTTCCTCTGCCTCATCCCCATCTGCAGAGTCCCTGCCAACTTCCTCATAGTCCTTCTCGAGAGCGGCCATGTCCTCCCTGGCTTCAGAGAACTCCCCCTCCTCCATCCCCTCCCCCACATACCAATGCACAAAGGCCCGTTTCGCATACATCAGGTCAAACTTGTGATCCAGCCGGGCCCAGGCTTCTGCAATAGCCGTGGTGTTGCTCAGCATGCAGACGGCCCGCTGCACTTTAGCCAGGTCTCCCCCCGGCACCACTGTGGGGGGCTGGTAATTGATGCCCACCTTAAACCCAGTTGGGCACCAGTCCACAAACTGGATGGACCTCCTGGTTTTGACGGCTGCTATAGCTGCATTCACATCCTTGGGCACCACGTCCCCCCGGTACAGCAGGCAGCAAGCCATGTATTTGCCTCGGCGAGGGTCACATTTCACCATCTGGTTGGAGAACTCAAAGCAAGCATTGGTGATTTCAGGCACCGAGAGCTGCTCGTGGTAAGCTCTCTCTGCAGAGACTATGGGGGCATAGGTAGTGAGGGGGAAGTGTATGCGGGGATAAGGCACCAAGTTAGTTTGGAATTCAGTGAGATCCACATTCAAGGCACCATCGAACCTCAGGGAAGCAGTGATGGACGACACTATCTGGGCTATCAGCCTGTTCAGGTTGGTGTAGGAGGGACGCTCGATATTGAGGTTCCGGTTGCAGATGTCGTAAATGGCCTCGTTGTCCACCATGAAAGAACAGTCCGAGTGCTCCAGCGTGGTGTGGGTGGTCAGGATGGAATTGTAGGGTTCCACCACCGCAGTGGAGACCCGTGGGGCAGGGTACACCGAGAACTCCAGTTTGGACTTCTTCCCAAACTCCACTGAGAGACGCTCCATCAAGAGGGACGTGAATCCAGAGCCTGTGCCTCCTCCGAAGCTGTGGAAGACCAGGAACCCTTGAAGGCCACTGCACTGGTCAGCCTGCAGTAGAAGAAAAAGTTTGACGCCCGTTCCCCTCTGGAGCGCTGGGATTTAGAGCATCATGTTTATGAAACAATCGAGACCAGGCACAAGTGATACATTTCTAGTCAGCACTCCCAGTTGCCAGTTAGAGAGGTGAAACGGGCCATAAATCGCTGCCTCAGGCTGTATGGGCACCAGTCGCAGCCTACCCTGGACAAAGTTCAGTCCACACAGCTAGTGAAGCAGACCCTGGTGCTGCGTATTTATTTATTGGGGTTTCACCTTTCGTGTAGGCAATATGCCAGCTGGTGAGCCGGGAGCATGGTAGGAGGGATACCTGTTCAATAGCTTGTCCTCAAGGGGCCAGTGGCTGTAGGACAGTTCATTCTGGCTGCCACTGACAGCATCCAGATGCCTCTGGTTAGATGCTGTCAAGGCAATTGCTACCCCATGCGTTTTGCGGGGATGTTTATGGACGCCCATACACAACAGACCCCATGCCTAGAATCCCAACTACTGAGTCACTTTATTCCAGGAGACGCTCGGCTTCTGTTTTAAAGAGTTTCTGGCCCTTGTGGTTGGCAGCAGCTTGGAAGCGTGAACCAAGCGTCTCCAGTGCAATGCTGCCTGCCAGAGTCCGAGACGCGAGCTCTAAGTGACGTGAGGGGTCCTATGCATCTCAATGGAGCGGTGGCTCCCAGATCCATTCCCTGGGGGGCCCAGCCACCCCCACCTAGAGCAGAGGTGTGTGGTCAGGGCAAGAGGGCCCAGCCCATCCACTCCAATGGGAAGGCTGCCCTCATGGCCACACACTGGGGACCTTGAACCCATAACATCTCACCGGTGGGTTACACAGGCACGGACTGGCTGCTAGGGTACATACTTGGACTCCTACAGCCAGTCAGGGTGTGGTTGGGAGAGACTGACCCCCACACTCCTGCTCCTAAGGGGTGGAAAGGGAGCCACTGCCTTTCTGCGATGGGAGTAAGGCCCTGTGTGCCTTCCAGAGGGTGCAGAGGGAATCTCTCCCTTGGCACCAGCCATGTAAGCTCAGGACTAGACGCATGAACACTCAGGGTTCAAACTCTGCAGCCAGCCCACATGGCAGAGCCACACCGGGCCGCGCCGCATCAGCCACTTGCCATTTTGCGAATCCTGGCCGATACGTTATCAATGATTTCCTTCCCAATGGTGTAGTGACCTCGGGCGTAGTTATTGGCTGCATCCTCCTTGCCTGTGATGAGCTGCTCCGGGTGGAACAGCAAGCGGTAGGTCCCTGTGCGGATCTCATCTGTGGGGGAAGGAGACCGTGGAGTGAGAGATCTGCAATCTACCATGATTGAAATGGAGCTGCTATTAGACAATAGCACGAGAAGAGGCGCATACACTGCCAGGGCAACTAAGTAAAGCCACCGTGGGTTAAACCAAGGGCAGGTTAGGCTCACACAGTAGGTTTCATGAGACCCAAGGTGCTTAGGTGTGACAGCAGTGAGTCCAGCAGGAGACCCTGAATGAGGGAGTTAAACCTACTTTAAGTGACTTAGGGGAATCATTCCCCTATCAGACACTGCAGCTTTGTGCTAGCTCATGGGAGCTGGGAATTGTCTATAAATGATCTGGAGGATGGTGTGGATTGCACCCTCAGCAAGTTTGCGAATGACACTAAACTGGGAGGAGTGGTAGATAACGCTGGAGGGTAGGGATAGGCTACAAAGGGACCTAGATAGATTTCTTTTGGCCCAATCCTCCAATTTGATGCAGTTCAACGAGGACAAGTGCAGAGTCCTGCACTTAGGATGGAAGAATCCCATTCACCGCTACAGACTACGGACCGAATGGCTCAGCAGCAGTTCGGCAGAAAAGGACCTAGGGGTGACAGTGGACGAGAAGCTGGATATGAGTCAGTGTGCCCTTGTTGCCAAGGCGGCCAGGGATGTATACGTAGGGGCATTGCCAGCAGATCAAGGGACGTGATCGTTCCCCTCTATTTGACATTGGTGAAGCCTCATCTGGAGTTCTGTGTCCAGTTTTGGGCCCGACACTACAAGAAGGATGTGGAAAAATTGGAAAATATCCAGTGGAGGGCAACAAAAATGATTAGGGGACTGGAACACATGACTTATGAGGAGAGGCTGAAGGAACTGGGATTGTTTAGTCTGCAGAAGAGAAGAATGAGGGGGGATTTGATAGCTGCTTTCAACTACCTGAAAGGGGGTTCCAAAGAGGATGGATCTAGACTGTTCTCAGTGGTAGCAGATGACAGAACAAGGAGTAATGGTCTCAAGTTGCAGTGGGGGAGGTTTAGGCTGGATATTAGGAAAAACTTTTTCACTAGGAGGGTGGTGAAACGCTGGAATGCATTACCTAGGGAGGTGGTGGAATCTCCTGCCTTAGATATTTTTAAGGTCAGGCTTGACCAAGCCCTGCTGGGATGATTTAGTTGGGGATTGGTCCTGCTTTGAGCAGGGGGTTGGACTAGATGACCTCCTGAGGTCCCTTCCAACCCTGATCTTCTATGAGGGACTTGCAAGAGGTTGCAGCCAGGGTCATCCCTACCCATATGCAAGGTATGCAGCTGTGTAGGGCACCCTGCCCCTTCCTGGCCCCAAACCCCCTGCCCTGCTCCACCCCTTTCCCCCTGCTCCGCCCCAGCCTCACCCCCACCCCAAACCCTTGCTCCTGCCCCAGATCAACCCCAGCCCCACCCCTTCCCCAAACCCTCCATTCTGCCCCTTCCATGCCTGCTCCGCCCCAGAGGACTGCAGCAGGAGGCGGGAAGTGCAGCAATCCGGCCCCAGCTGTGCTGCCAGTGAGTGCTGGGGGCAGTTCCTCCAGTCACCCAAGCCAGCCGCCCCTCCCCCACATACCATATGGGGGCTGTGTAGGGCCCCAGAATATCTAGGGACAGCCCTGGTTGCAGCTTTCAGTTCCTGTGCTCTGAAGAGATGTAGTAACAAGCACAGAGATATTCTTCTAAGAAGCGACCCTGTGTCTCAGATCCCCCCCAGTGTTCCCCTCCACATGCGTCACTCCCTGCCCAACGCACGTGCAAAAGAAGGCCAGCCCTCTGGAGGCCATGAGATGGGTTTGTGTTTGCACATGGGGCAGCCATGCGTCTCCAAGCCCAGAGACTGTCCCCATTTTCAGGGTCTGTTCCACTGTCCCCACTGACTTCTCAAACATTTCAGCGTGGCAGGTTCAAGTCAGCGATGCTCTGCCCAGACTGGATACCAACCCTGGGGAGGAGATCTAGGATAAGAACCAGCGAGAACATCCCTCGATCAGGCTGGCCACCCTGAGCTTCCTTCATTGTCTGCATTCTCCCCTCCCCACTCCCACATAGTGGCCCTTGCACATAGGGAGGAGGGAGAGAAGTGAATTGGGTGAGAAAGGCATCCTTTGCCCTAGCCACTGCCACAACCTTCCTGTGCCCACCTCCCTGACCTCACCCAGGGAGGGTCATCCCAAAGTGTCCCACTGGGAGTCTGGTCTTCACTGAGGAATAGAGCACCATGTTTTAAACACAGGCGCTGCAGTCCAGCGGCATCCCTTTAATATTGAGCATCCACTATTTGAATGGAGGCCTGTCAGTTACACCCTCTCTAGAGGTCTGGTGAGCAAGGCCAGATTAATGCAAGGGTTTTAGGGGCTGCAGATCAGGGCCTCAGGCTAAGGGGAGCCCCGCAAAAATAAATCCATAATTATATACAATTCAGTAGTCACCACCTCACTGATAGTGATCGATGGGTCAATCCTGGAGCCTCTGCCAGTGGATCACGATCTCCAGGCCACTAGAAGTCCTGCGGTGCAGCAGGGCTCAGGCAGGCTGTCTGCATGCCATGGCCCTACACTGCTCCCAGAAGCGGCCGGCTGCTGGCAGCTCTGCGCAGCCCCTGGCCAGGGGTGGGGAGGGGAAGGAGTGGGGAGACTCCACATGCTGCCCCCAGCCCCAGCCCTTTCCCCATGGGCAGGGCACAGAGACACGCTGTCCCCCTCCCCCAGGGGCACACAAAGACCTGCCAGCAGCCGGCCGCTTCTGGGAGTGGTGGGGGGCTATGGCAGGCAGCCTGCCTGGGCCCTACTGTGCCACCAGCCAGGAGCTGCCTGTGGTAAGTGCCTCCTGGCCAGAGCCTCCACCTCGCACCTCCTCCTGCCCCCCAGGTCAGAATCCCCTCCTGCACCCAAACTCCCTCCCAGAAAGAAACGAATAGAACAGCTGTTCTAAGGTAAGAAGTAGGTTATTTTGAATCAGCTATATTCTACGTGTTTTGAGACTGAAATGTAACCACAAAACAGCTTTGTGTTAATTAAAAGGCACGTTTAGTATAAAGTTAATAGCCTTGATGCCACAATTGTGATCATTTTGTTTTAAATTAGAGAAGAGACTTGTATACAGGGGGCCCCACAAAAGTCTAATAGCCCCAGGCCCACAGGAGAGTTAATCTGGCCCCGCTGGTGAGGCTGGGAAAGGGATGGGGTGGAACTAGCTCATGGCTTGATTGGATCCCAGTAACCTGGAGGCCATTCTCCCAACTCTGCGAGTGTTTGCAGTTTGTGATGGACAGGACATGGCAAGATTGACAGTCACACTGGACACCAAAGATTCATCCATGCCCATGTCTTACCAATGACTGTTGGCTCCAGGTCTATGAACACCGCTCTGGGAACATGCTTCCCTGCTGCAGTCTCACAGAAGAAAGTCTCAAAGGAGGAATCCACTTGTTCACTTGCCTTTGGAGCAGGAATGGTCCCATCTGGTAGGATTCCATGTTCTAGGCAATAGAGTTCCCAGCAGGCGTTGCCCATCTGGACTCCAGCCTGCCCCACATGGATGGAAAGGCACTCCCTCTGGAAATAGAGACGGGCTGTATGTGCCATGCACACAAATAACGGACCTAGACAACCTCAACCCTGCATCAGTGGGACCGTCTACCTGACAGGATCAGGAGTCATTTTCAGTAGGAAGGATAAAGTTCCCATATTTTCCTTTTTTCTAGAGAGACTCTAAATGTCACCCTGAAGTCTTTGCTAGACGTCTGCTCTCCTCCTCGCCATAAAACCACTCATGACTGGTTTATTATTGTAGGGTGCCTAGGAGTTCTGCCCCACACGGTTTCCCCTCCTCACTTTCCTCCTCCTAGAGGGGGCAAGTGAAGAATCCATCTTAGGAAAGAAAACTACTTAGGGAGCTGTATGGAGAAGTTAAGACACACTGAGACTCAATGAACATCTCTACCACTTTGGACTGAGTTCAAGAGAAGCAGTTTGTTCCTGGGTTTAACACTGGCATGTCCATAACAGAGCTGTATGGAATGAACAGGACCCCTCAGGCTGCCAGGTCAGTCACTGATCCGGAGGCAGGGCCTGTTTAAATGAATGCAGTACCAGTCCAAGTACGAGGGACTCACTAGGGGCCTCTCCAATGCGGCAGGGCAGTACTTTAGCTCAGAAGCCATGGCAGCTGATTTGAATCTGGATCAAGGGCTAACTGGAACCCACAGCAGGTGTCTTAATGCACCTGGCAAGACCAGGGAAGCTTGTGTCAGGAGCACTGAGGTGCCACGGAAAAAAACCTTATTCTAGAGGAATGCAATAGACTGAAGTAGTCACCCCGGCCCCTCAACAGCCTGTACTTCGCTAGAACACAGCCCTTAGTGTCAGTAGAGGGCAGGCCACTGGACAGCAAGAGACTAGTGCAACCATACACCCCCAGAGTAATCAACCAAATTGCTCCTTTAGCTTAAGGGGTCAGAGGCTGGGCTTTTAGATCTTCAAGCCCCAAGGTCAAATCCCAGATCAAGGGTCCTTACACAGCCAGAGACAAAATGATATTCTTATCCTGAGAAGTTCTCACTGAGGCAAGAAGTCAAAGGGGAAAAAGCAAGCTGGACAACTAAAAGCCCCTAGACTTTAATGGATTATACCATCATAGGCAGCATTTGATCAGGCCTGAAAGGGAAACTAGATATCAGCTGTAAAGCTATCCTTACAAGGAAGGCACCCTGCTTTAATAAGCTACAAGCCCCTCCCCCCCCCCCAAAAAACACCCCCCAAAACCCACCACTTGCATTAGCATCCCAAGAGAAAGCAGCAAGGCACATGTAGCCACAGACTTTACAATCTCCAGCCCGTTCACAAGCTGACCTACAAAACCTCAGCTGTAGAAACCTACCATGGCAATTGAGTCTAAGCACTTTGTGAGCTGCAGTTTCTGATAGCTCTCCTGCTGTAGCTCACTCAAACTTTATAGCCTGCTTGCAAGGGGCTCCACCTGAAGAGGGGGAAGCTGCTTGCAAGTTTAAAGCCGCAGAGCCCCTTCTTGGTGGGTGTCCGAGACATTAAACCCTCTGTACTCACAGGGGCACGGTGCTTAGTCCATTCTCCTAGCTGTTGCCTTTGAAGACAAATTGGACGCTCTTGGGATGACGGATGCTCTGGTGAGAGTAACTAGCCTAGGTCTTGAGAGATGCCCATTCCACCACAGGCTTCCTGTGGGACTCTGGGCAAGTCACTTGCCAGACAGAATGCTACCAGACTACATTTTCTTTAACCATCTTACGATTTGTTTCTTTATCTGGTGATGATTAGGACAGGATCTCCTTCTTATCAGCCCGACATTACAGTGTTTTAATGCAATTTTGATGGAATGTGAGGATGTGACTTCCTGCTTCTTAGCGAATGGCTGCTGCTCTCTTAGTATGACTGCAGACAAAGGCCTTAGGCCTTACAATATGGCTACAGGAAAAGACCTTTTTCTTACAGAAGGATGACCATGTGGTTAAGGCATTTGCCTAGTCTATAAGAAACCTCAGTTCAATTCCTAGCATCTGCCCTTAACTTACTGTAGGATGTTGGGCAAATCCCCTTTTCTCTCCACCACGCTTATTGCTGTTATATCTGAGCCCCTTCCAGCAGTGCCCACAGCTAACATCTGTCACCGGAGCTTTGCTCTTTCTGCTCCCAGGAGGAGAATTGTGCTGAGTGTACTGTTGTGGCAGGGATTTTTTTGACAAATGCACACATTTGGTAGAGGAGGCAATGTTGGGGAACAGCTAAAACACCCAGGCCCTCACTAAATGAGCACCTTCGAATGCAACAGGCCAGATTGCTGAAAAGGCTTTTTAGTGATTTATAAGCGTAAGTGCTACACTTTGTTTCCCACCTTACAGCAAAGTCGAAGAAATGCACTTTGCACTCAGAGAGGAAGGAGGTGAGGTTTGTGATAGCCCTCAGCTCCGGGGCAGGCGGGAGAGTGGGGGTTCATTCCACAGTCTCACAGGCCCAGGCCCTGAGAGAGCTCTTCCTCCTGCACAGATGAGCTCCATCCTCATAGCCGAAAGTTGCATTGCACCAGAGGAGTGAAGCTATCAACTATGTTCCTCATCCTGGAGCTTTAGGCTCTTCTAGATACACTGGGACCAGCTCATGGAACACCTTGAAGGTAAAGATTGAGCCCACAAATGTGACTCAATATTCTATGAGAAGCTAGTGTAGAGAGCAGGGGACAGGTTGGATGTTCTCACAACAGCACTCCACTCCTCCTTTAGGTGGAGTTTCCTAGGGCTGATGGCTTCATATCCAGTTCCCCATCTAAAAACTGGAGATAAAGATGCTTCCTTTCTTCCACCCGATGGCTATCTTTTCTACTTAGATTGTAAGCTCTTAGCGGCAGAGATGTTCTCAGACATGACATACAACCCTGGGCACAAGAGGGCCACTAGGAGGTACTACAATGCAAGTAATCATAGAATCATAGAATCATAGAATATCAGGGTTGGAAGGGACCCCAGAAGGTCATCTAGTCCAACCCCCTGCTCAAAGCAGGACCAATTCCCAGTTAAATCATCCCAGCCAGGGCTTTGTCAAGCCTGACCTTAAAAACCTCTAAGGAAGGAGATTCTACCACCTCCCTAGGTAACGCATTCCAGTGTTTCACCACCCTCTTAGTGAAAAAGTTTTTCCTAATATCCAATCTAAACCTCCCCCACTGCAACTTGAGACCATTACTCCTCGTTCTGTCATCTGCTACCATTGAGAACAGCCTAGAGCCATCCTCTTTGGAACCCCCTTTCAGGTAGTTGAAAGCAGCTATCAAATCCCCCCTCATTCTTCTCTTCTGCAGGCTAAACAATCCCAGCTCCCTCAGCCTCTCCTCATAAGTCATGTGTTCCAGTCCCCTAATCAGCCATTCCCAGTCAATTTTATTTCAGGCTGATGAGCTTCAGAAGTCCTAGTTTGAGAGTAACCAGAAAACACATCCTGCGTGGGAGGAAGGGAGAAAAACCTGGGGTCAGACACATCTGAAGGCCTGAAATAGTCAACTCCAAAGTAAGCTTAGATCAGCATTATTAGCCATGCAGAAGACACTACGGAATCATCCCCCGTTCGTCTAGGACTTGGAACTGAATGGCAAAAGTTTCCCAGAAACCCCTGGGAAGATAGTGTACAAACTGAGTGTGACTGAATACACCCCTGTATTCACGCCCTACACACCGTGGTAATAATCTTTGTACAAAATGTGCCTTGTGAGGTATAATCTGAAAACTAATAACTCACTGGCCAATAATATCTTGATGAAATGTGTGTAGCAACCTTAGATGTAAAGTTATGAACAGAAGCTGAAATCATGACTGAATTGTGTTTACCAGACAAGTCAGGGGATGGGGTGAACCTGTTTCTCAAAGACAAAGGATGAGCTGAACCCTCTAGCCAGGTGCCATCAGAGTTGACTGGTAATCACTGGTCAAGTGGCCATTATTTGGCAAAGAAGGAGAGCAAGAATAGATTGGTCTGCATTTTAGCAAACAACAACATGGAACCTCTCTCACCGTGAGACTCTATGTCTCCATTCTCACAACTGGAAGGAGCTTTATCCAGGGGTAGCCCTCAGGAAAATGCATTTCAATGGGTGACTGGACTATAAAAGGGCGGGGCAAAAATATCCCTGGGGTATCTTTTTTTTCTTCTGCCTCTCTCCTTCTCTCTTTCACCTACGAAGACAAGAGAACCAGCCTTTTGAATTTGTGCGGGGATCCTGTCTTGAGATTTTGGTCATCAGTGTTGCTGGGAACATGTGGGAAGGATTTTACCTTGAAGCAAGTCTAGTTCGTTAAGTTTTAGTTCCTAGAAAGCGTTTTCTCTTGTAATCATTTCTGCCTTTAATGCCTTATTCTTTTACTCACTTAAAATCTCTCTCTCTCTCTCTGTAGTTAAAGAAGCTTGTTTTATTCTTTAATCAAAGATAATCCAGTGCTGTGTTTAAACCGAATTGTTTGGTAACTCCAATTCAAGTAGCAAAAAGTTGTACATTGACCTCTTATGGGGGAAGGGACCTCCCACATCACAGGGTCCTAGAGCCTGGGCTCCAGCCCGAGCCTGGAAGTCTACACAGCCCCACAAGCCTGAGTCAGCTGGCAGGGGCCAGCCCTGGGTGTCTAGTCGCTATGTAGATGTACTTAAGTGCCTAGATCCTTTGGAGGGCAGGGTTTATGCCATGCCCCTCTCCTCAGCATTTCCTACTCACTGGCTTAGGCAGTTCCCCACTCAGCATGCTGGCTTCTGTGAATCCCACGCTTAGGTGGGTAACTCAGGGATTCCACTGGACTGTAGGGCATCTACGTTAGGCATCACAATGCTGAGTCGAAGTCTCCTTGGTGGATCTAGCCCTTAGTTTCTATACAATTCACTGCTAGTACATCAAGACACTGCCAGATGTTTGCACTGTGCGGGAGGCAGCCTGGCCCACTAGTTAGAGTGCTGCCATTGACCCAAAATATGGCCCAGCCCCTCGTCACGTCACTTCTGGCCCATTTGAAGGAGACGTCTCACATCTGTAGGATAGTTTAAGATGCCGTGATAAAAAGCAGTAGGATATTTCGGAGCTTGATTATCTGCAGCGCTGAACGCTTGCATTCCAAGTTGTGGTCAATAGAGTCCACACTGAGTGATGCTAGATTGACTGTGTGAGAGTTAATTAGCCAGAGCTCTAGACTTTGCATGATCTAAAACAGGTTTTCTGCTGAGAACTTCAGTGCCCTGTTAGTTTACATTTAGGACGTTGTTCAGAAGAGTTTTTGGCAGGTTGTCATATCAGATTTCAACCATTCCCTACAAAGCCAGACAGGAACAGCTGAAGTCCAAGATGCCAGGCTAACTGGAGACAAAGCTTCAATTCAAGCAACAAGTAGGTTAGCATTTGCAGCTCAGAAATCCATCAGTCTGACAGGGCAATGCCTGTAAAGAGTTAATTGTTTCTGTTTTTTAAAAACTGTTCCCATTCTCAGAGATGGAACAGATTTAAAAACCTAAACAAGCTTTTAAACACAGCTCAGGATATAGCTAGCTACCTTCACAGGAACACAAGCCAAGTGTAAGACAAAGGAATAATACAGCCCCTTCCTTAGTCACTCCATGCCAGACGGGAAGTCGCACAACACTGACGCTGAAGAGGAAAAGTTTCCCTTTAACTTGTGCTTTCTATCCGGTTACAACATTACAGCAGGAAAAAAGAGACTAAGACAGAACACGCCAGCAAACTCACCATGGCGAGAGTCCAACTCGACTCTGCACCAAGCAGCACGAGAGAAACGTATGTGTGTGTGTGTGTGTGTGTGTGAGTGACGAAAGAGGCTGAAGTTGTTTCTTTATTCCCCCCTCCAACCAGGACAGCGTGTGACCCCCTACGGTTTCCAGAATCACATGTTGGGTTTATACTAATGACTTTAGATTGGCTCCAGTCTTGGGCCCGACCTACACAGACTTTGTGCATGCGCTTAAGTTTATCACAGTGTAAACACATCCACAAGCTGTAGCTCACGAAAGCTTATGCTCTAATAAATTGGTTAGTCTCTAAGGTGCCACAAGTCCTCCTTTTCTCTTTCCACAAATCTTTGCAAGCCTAGGGCCATAACGTGTGTGCCTTTCTACTCTCTGGCTCTTGGGGACTTTTTTTCTTCTTCTTCCTTGATGGTTTCTGGTTCAAGGACAGTGTTTTGCTCAGATATTGATGCAGCAGCTTCGAAACAAACTCGCCATTGGATTTGCTAAAAGGCATTCCAGCCACACCTTTTGCTCTACTTTCAGTCTCCTGGCCTCACTCCCTCTGGAGGAGCACAGGCCCCTAATCAGCGGTTTGGGACTTACCTCCCGTAAGCTGCTATTCTGACAGTGACTCCATGTGGACAGATACCCGGGAGCTCCATTGTCTCCAACAAGGCTCCATGCAAGTCAACCTCAAAGCCCACACAGCACTCCACTGACGTCACTTGCAGGATTAGGGCCCACCCCACTGCCTGTGTGTTACTGCTGCACTTGCAAGCAACGGAGGGACCTGGAGACTCCTGGGGATAAAAGAGCCGGGGCTGCTGGTGGAAAACGTTCCTCCAGGGGCCCTTGGCTTGAGAATTCACTGCCCACTGGGCTATGGGATACTCAGACGTGGGGCTCCCGCAGCCTCTCCTCTACAACTAACGAAAGAGTCATTTGGGGGAGGGGGAAAAGCGAGTGAGAATGGCTCTATAGCCCAGGGGTTCGAGCTCTCATCCAGGCGGTGGGAGACGCAGGGGTCCAGGCCCCCTGCGCCAATGACTCTTTAATTATTGGTCCACAGTGGAACAGCTACAACTGGAGAGATTCAGGAGCCCTGCAACAGAATACCCCATAGCCCAGTGGTCAGAGGTCGCACCTGAGCGGTGGGAGAGCCCAGATCAAATCCCTTCTCCCCCTCAGGTGGAGAGGGGCTTGAACTGGGGGGGGGGGGTGTCTCCCATATCCCAGGCGAGTACCCAAACCACTGGGCTAAAAGTGATCAGGGAGCTCCGCCTTTGCCCTCTCCCGCAACGTCTTGCAGAGGCCCCTAACTCCAAAGAGGGCTCCCGGCTGTGAATCCCTAGCCGAGACAGGCACCTCCCTGCAGCCCAGATTTCGGCGTCCATCTCCGTGAGGAGGTGGGGGGCTTAGCACCCCGCCACTGGTCGGCCTCTCCCATTGGCTGGCTTAGGTGGCTTCCTGCCTAGCGTGCTGCGTTCCACCTCTTCCCTTGAGGCCCCATGTCGTCTCCAGGCCCAACCCCCTTTTTTGCCTCTTCCCCCAAGGCCCCACCCATGCTCCACATCTTCCCTCAATTCCCCACCCCCCCGGCACTTGTCCTCTGCGCCCTCCCCCTTTCGTTCACTGGACTATGCCAGACAGGGCCGGCTTAACTCTCCTGTGGGCCTGGGGCTATTAGACTTTGTGGGGCCCCTGTATACAAGTCTTTTTCCTGGGAGGGAGTTTGATGCAGGAGGGGGCTGGGGCAGGGGATTGGGGTGCAGGAGGGGTGTGGGGTCTGGGAGGGAGTTTGGTGTAGCAGGAGATTCTGACCTGGGGCAGGGGGTTGGGGTGCAGGAGGGGGTGTGGGGTCTGGGAGGGAGTTTGGGTGCAGGAGGGGGCTGGGGCAGGGGGTTGGGGTGCAGGAGGGGGTGCAGAGCCTGGGAGGGAGTTTGGGTACAGAAGGGGATTCTGACCTGGGGCAGGGGGTTGGGGTGTGGGGTCTGGGAGGGAGTTTGGGTGCAGGAGGGGGCTGGGGCAGGGGGTTGGGGTGCAGGAGGGGGTGCAGGGTCTGGGAGGGAGTTTGGGTACAGAAGGGGATTCTGACCTGGGGCAGGGGGTTGGGGTGCAGGAGGGGGTGCAGGGTCTGGGAGGGAGTTTGGGTACAGAAGGGGATTCTGACCTGGGGCAGGGGGTTGGGGTGTGGGGTCTGGGAGGGAGTTTGGGTGCAGGAGGGGGCTGGGGCAGGGGGTTGGGGTGCAGGAGGGGGTGCAGGGTCTGGGAGGGAGTTTGGGTACAGAAGGGGATTCTGACCTGGGGCAGGGGGTTGGGGTGCAGGAGGGGGTGCAGGGTCTGGGAGGGAGTTTGGGTACAGAAGGGGATTCTGACCTGGGGCAGGGGGTTGGGGTGCAGGAGGGGGTGCGGGGTCTGGGAGGGAGTTTGGGTGCAGGAGGGGGCTGGGGCAGGGGGTTGGGGTGCAGGAGGGGGTGCAGAGTCTGGGAGGGAGTTTGGGTACAGAAGGGGATTCTGACCTGGGGCAGGGGGTTGGGGTGCAGGAGGGGGGTGCAGGGTCTGGGAGGGAGTTTGGGTACAGAAGGGGATTCTGACCTGGGGCAGGGGGTTGGGGTGTGGGGTCTGGGAGGGAGTTAGGGTGCAGGAGGGGATTCTGATCTGAGGTACGGGGTTGGGGTGCAGGAGGGGGTGTGAGGTGTCGACTCCAGCTGGGAAGTGCTTACTAGAAGCGGTTCCCGGCTGCCTGCCTGCCATAGCCCCGCGCTGCTCCCAGAAGCAGCAGGCTCCTGCAGCCCCTGAGGGGAGGGGGACAGTATGTCTACATGTGCTGCCCGCGCCCACAAGCGCTGCCCTCGTACCTCCCATTGGCCAGTTTCCAGCCAATGGGAGCTGTGAGGACGGTGCTGGGGGTGGGGGCAGCACACAGAGCAGCCTCCCTCCCCTGCCAGGGGCCGCAGAGACATGCTAGCAGCCAGCCGCTTCTGGGAGCAGCGTGGGGCCATGGCATGCAGGCAGCCTGCCTGAGCCCTGCTGTGCCATGAGCCTGGGCGGCGTCCACTGACTCCCTTGACGCCTTTGAAGAGCAGTGGGCGCTGTCCGGGGTCCTCTGCTCGGTGTCCCCGTCCGGTTCCCTTCGTTTGACCCTTTGACCGCACTCCTGTCCCTGTTGTTCATTAGTTGTCCCCCGTAATTATTTGGTTTTCCAGGTCTTGTGGACCCCCTCCTTAGGCTGGGGGGGATCCTTTAGCAGTGGGCGGGCTTTGCCTGCCCACTTCCTGGATCCCAATAAGGCTGCGCCATGAGACTTTTAGCAGCCTTCTGTTGGAGATCACTGCCTGTGATTTATTTTTGCGGGGCCCCCCTTTACCCGGGCCCTGGGCTGTAGCTCCTAAAGCCCCTGCCTTAATCCAGCCCTGTGCGTCAAGGATTCTACCTGCAGGTAGGAGGCAGCCTGGGCTGAGCAGGGCCTTGCACGGATTAATGACCGGACACCTCTGCCCATCCCATGGTAACTGGACTTCTGGTTTGGGTGCCATTTAGGGTTGCCAGGTCCCCAATAACCAGGCACCTGGCAACCTTAAATGGCACCCGGACACAGAAGCCAGAATCTGGACTGTCCAGGTAAAACCCTAAGCCTTAGCCTCTCTGTGCCTCAGTTCCCCACCCGTACAATGGGGATAATAACACTGCCCTGCCTCCCAGGGGAACGTGAGGATAAACACATTAACAAGTGTGAGGCCCTCAGACCCTATGATAATGGGAGCCCTAGGAGTACCTCAGACAGACATGCCTGCAGCTTTACAGCTGTCTTAGGGTTTTCTCTGTAGCACCCCTACAAAGTCCCATGCTGTTAGGGTTGCCAATCCTCCAGGATTGGCCTGGAGTCTCCCAGAATCGGCATTGATCTCACAGTGACTATTGAAAGCAATTCTGGAGATTTTAATAGGTTATTTTAAGAAAATGGCATTACGTTATGTTCGGGGGGGGGGGGGGGGAAGTCTCCCAGAATAGCTTTGATCAGAGTTGGCAACCCAACAATGGGTTGGAAAATGAGCTCTGTCCTTTTAAGATACACCCCGTCGCCTCTGCACAGCTGTGATTGTTTGCAGGGGGCTATAAGTGAGCTGGGAGTGGGCTAGGCTGATTGCAAGCTCTTTTGGGTAGAGCTAGGCTGTAGGCATGGTGAGTTTGTGATATGGTAGTTTGCAAGTGTTGGGTTAGAAGCTGTGATGCAATGCTTCTGTGGAAGTGAATGCATCCAAATGGAGCTTTTTCCTTTGGGGTAGTTGCTCTTATTGGTGAAAGCGGGGGTGGGTTTTCTGGGGACCTGCAGTTACTGTTAGAGGCACTCTTTTTCCAAAGAACTCAGCTCCCATTCTAGTAGTGCAACAAAGCTTAGCGCTTATTGCAGGATTGCTGAGCTGACAGGCTAAATATTGTTACCTCCTGGGGGCAGGGACTGTTTTTTGTTCTGTTTTTGCACAACACCTAATGCAGGGGGGTGTTGGCTTGTGAGATAGGGCTACTGCAAGACCAATAACTAGAGCACTGGGGGAGGGACAGATTTTTCCAAAGAGCTCAGTTAGGATCTCTTGGAAACTCAGCTGCTTAACTTGATGCCTGAATGGGACTGATCTCTAGGATGATCTGGCCTATGGCAGACTGAGGGGCTGGTACCTCTGTTATGGAGAGGGATTGATTCTATTTTAATGGAAGTCAACAGTAAAAACTCCTAGCCTGATAGTGGATCTCTGTGCTAGTGTTTCCTTAAACTGGGATAGCGATGGACTGACTAGCAACCGGCTTAGTTTAACACTTGCAAACTGGATTGGTCCCTGTGTGGGGCAGGGCGTGTGTGCAGGAGAACACTTAAGAGGCTGGGTTCTAACTGGGGAATAATGCCTGGTAGCCCTGTCCTGTCTTAATGCTTCTCTGCAGCTAGGGCGCTGTGGCTGTCTATGGGCCTGTTACCTGAGCTGGGTCTACTGCAGCGTTTCAAAGCGCTGCACAAATACTAACTTCCCAGCCCGAGGGAGGTGAATGTTCCCAGCCTACAGAGAGGGATGCAGGTGTATGCCTGTGAATCTAGCACTAACTCGGGCAGAGGCTTCATGGTAAAGCTGGAATTAAATGGTGGTGTTAGCGGCCTGGTGGCTGGTGGGACTCAGGAGACTGGGATTCTATTCTGGGTTCTGTCATTCAGGCTTGACAAAGCTCTGGCTGGGATGATTTAGTTGGGGATTGGTCCTGCTTTGAGCAGGGGGTTGGACTAGTTGACCTCCTGAGGTCCCTTCCAACCCTGATATTCTAAGATTCATGGGCCTGCTGGGTGATTTTGAACAAGTTACTGCCCCCCTCTGTGAGAAGGGGATAATGAAGCATTCTCAGGCCCTGCTTTAGGAATGACTTTGGGGAAGTTTTATGGCCTGTACTAGCTAGGAGGTCAGACTAGAGGATCAGTGGTCCCTTCTGGCCTTGGGATCTAGTTTCTGACTCTTCATCTTGTGTTCAATCTATTTCAATTCTAAGAAACTAAGTGGTTAGACTACCATCCATATGTCTGGGGCTGACTAGATCAGCCCCTGCTCTGATCAGCTCACCTCCTACATCAGAGCTGTGGTGATGATCCTGACTCTGCAGCAAGGAGCTGTTTAAAAACTGATAGAGCTGTTTATCTGGTGTGACAAGCCCCAGATTATTGGTTCTTAGACTCTGGTCTTCCCAGTCCTAGTCCTGTGTAAATTTCTCTACTGAATTGAATGAATGAATCTAAACTGTCTACATGTCTAGAGTCATTTGTCTCATCTGAATAGATCCCTGAATTGGAAGAGGAATAAACACTTGCCTGATTAAAATTCAGTTAATAGCTTGAACCCCATCTTCTACAAGAGAAGCTGGTTGATCTAACCTACTTAGACATAAAGGCATCCCTGGACTAATTAGTTCCCTGGAATAGGCACTGCTCATTATCCCTCTCCTCGGGATAACCTTAACACTGAGCAGATTGGCTGTCCTTTCTTAGCCAGCATAGCTGCAGGAAGGCTTAAACTCCACTGATGGGTCACTAAGGTTCCATTTTTTTTCTTTGCCTGAACTCTAATGCCTAGGGAAAGGTTCCACACCAGCTCTACCCCCTTGTGTTCATGCTGTGCAATAGGTCTCCATTCATGGGAGGTAACCTAGGAAAGAACTGGAATTAGTTAATGGGGTTCTGATGATTACACCAGAAAAGAGTTTTCTCTTCTAAAACCACTGGCTCTGCGGGTCTCACACTAGTAAAATTAATTCCCCAGCCCTCACCAGTTTGAAGAGGACACTCAATACACACAAGATGGGGACTAAGGTGTTGCTCTTAATTTCATGTCAGTGCAGACAATCTCCAGTTTTGGGCCCCACACTACAAGAAGAATGTGGAAAAATTGGAGAGAGTCCAGCGGAGGACAACAAAAATGGTTAGGGGCTGGAGCACATGACTTATGAGGAGAGGCTGAGGGAACTGGGATTGTTTAGTCTGCAGAAGAGAAGAATGAGGGGGGATTTGATAGCTGCTTTCAACTACCTGAAAGGGGGTTCCAAAAACGATGGATCTAAACAGTTCTCAGTGGTAGCAGATGACAGAACGAGGAGTAATGGTCTCAAGTTGCAGTAGGGGGAGCTTAGCTTGAATATTAGGGGAAAACTTTTCCACTAGGAGGGTGGTGAAGCACTGGAAATGGGTTACCAAGGGAGGTGGTGGAATCTCCTTCCTTTGAAGTTTTTAAGGTTGGGCTTGACAAAGCTCTGGCTGGGATGATTTAGTTGGAATTTGGCCCTGCTTTGAGCAGGGGGTTGGACTAGATGACCTCCTGAGGTCCCTTCCAACCATGATATTCAGTGATTCTATCTCTAATAGCATTGCTCTGACTACTGCAGTCCAGTATCTAATATGTTCTTGCCATGAGACATGTGCACTGAAATCATTGCACAGTGTCATCAGGCCAAAACTGGCCAAGACTCGGATGCTCTGCCTTCATCTTGCAGCCCAGTCCTGGAAATGGGCTAGTCTTAGGCATGTGGCGCCAACCAGATCTTCGATACTGGAATTCCCTTTGCCCTTCAAACCGTAAGGCCAGGGGGTTTTCCACTCTAGCAGCTCTGACTGCACTGAACCATACATATACCTCACTAGAAATAAGAAAACTGTCTTAAATCCCCTTCTAGCCTTGGGCCTGGCTGTTCGAGAACAATGGTTAGACCTGGCTCCCAGTCATATGGTAGCCTGGATGGTAGCTCTGTCCAATAACCAAGCTAAAGCCCTGCTTGTCTCTGGATCTGGTGATCCTGGTTTAATGTTGCTTAACAGGGCTGTGTACATAGAACAAGGCTGTAGTTTAACAGCTGGAAATTGAGCCCATTGGTCACTTCTGGGAAATGTGAATAGATGGATGAACCTCCCCAGGCCCAAGTTGCTTTTGATTCCCACTGTAGCTCTGAGCAGGGATGGAAGTCGAGTGATTGGCCCACTGTTTCTGGGTGTGAAACGCTGCCTGAACCAGCCAGTAAAGCCACCGTTTCATGGATGCAACTTCTTTGTGTGCCTCTTCCCCATGCAGCGGGAGTGTATTTCTGTCCACATTGGCCAGGCCGGCGTGCAGATGGGCAATGCCTGCTGGGAGCTGTACTGTCTGGAACATGGGATCCAGCCAAATGGAATCATCTGTTTGGAGAAGTCCTTGGGGCAAGCTGATTCTTCCTTTGGGACCTTCTTCAGCGAGACTGGGTCAGGGAAGCATGTGCCCAGAGCGCTGTTCATAGACCTGGAACCCACAGTCATTGGTAAGACACTGGAACCTGCCTAGACCAGATCCCTTCTTTGAGTTTTAATCACTGACCTGCTGGGAAGAGGGGAAAACACAACCATCCTCTCCACTTCTCAATGGCTTCTAACAGGGCGCTCTTACCACAGATAACCCAGCGTTTGGTGATAATTCTGTCTTTGAGCCCAGATCCACAAAGCTGGTTAGTCTCCTAACTTCTGTTGGTTTCCATGGAAATTAGGAGCCCAAATACCTTGTGGGTCTGGGCCTTAGTGCCTTGCTGTTGACTGAGTGTGGGTACGACAGACCCTGGAACATGCTCTACAGTAAAACTTTGACTAAATCACAGCTCTGAAGCTGAGGCCCTGAAGGTGTTCATGACCCTCTCCTTCCTTACAGATGAGATCCGAACTGGGACCTACCGCTCCCTGTTCCATCCTGAGCAGCTGATCAGTGGCAAGGAGGATGCTGCCAACAACTATGCCCGTGGCCACTACACCATTGGGAAGGAAATCATAGATCCTGTGATTGATAGGACTCGTAAAATGGTAAGTGGGCAAACTCCTTTTTCCTTACTTCTCTTTAGAAGTTGAAGGAACCGCACCCCATCTAAACCAGATGGGAATAATGCTGGTGAGAGGGATGAGGGACTTAACAGGAGTGTTGGGGAGTAGGTAGAACTTCAGTCCAGGGATTTTGTTCATGCCAAGCTCCCCTCATGGCCTCTTTGCTGGCTGAGGGGAGCTAAATACAGCACCACAAAGCCAATCACTCCTGGTATAAAGAGGCAAAGCCTTGACCTGCTCTTCCTGTGGTTAGCTTAGAAATAGAACTCTGTGTGGGGGCTTCTCAAATACTCCTCTAGCACTGGTAATCTTACTGAAAGACAGTTGCTCATTCATGAGCAGGTTTAGTGCTGTCAGGCACCAGCCTCTCACAGGCTAGATAGCTTGAAAGCCTACCTCTGGCTGACAGTTGAGGAATAATTGTATCTCACTTGCATGTGATTTGTGTAGGGGTTTACTGTGAGTAGCATGACCAACACTAGTTCAATGTCCTCTCACCTTGTGCAGGCTGACCAGTGCAGTGGCCTTCAGGGGTTCCTGGTCTTCCACAGCTTCGGAGGAGGCACAGGCTCTGGATTCACGTCCCTCTTGATGGAGCGTCTCTCAGTGGAGTTTGGGAAGAAGTCCAAGCTGGAGTTCTCGGTGTACCCTGCCCCACGGGTCTCCACTGCGGTGGTGGAACCCTACAATTCCATCCTGACCACCCACACCACGCTGGAGCACTCGGACTGTTCTTTCATGGTGGACAACGAGGCCATTTACGACATCTGCAACCGGAACCTTGATATTGAGCATCCCTCCTACACCAACCTGAACAGGCTGATAGCCCAGATAGTGTCCTCCATCACTGTTTCCCTGAGGTTTGATGGTGCCTTGAATGTGGATCTCACTGAATTCCAAACTAACTTGGTGCCTTATCCCCGCATACACTTCCCCCTCACTACCTATGCCCCCATAGTCTCTGCAGAGAGAGCTTACCATGAGCAGCTCTCGGTGCCTGAAATCACCAATGCTTGCTTTGAGTTCTCCAACCAGATGGTGAAATGTGACCCTCGCCGAGGCAAATACATGGCTTGCTGCCTGCTGTACCGGGGGGATGTGGTGCCCAAGGATGTGAATGCAGCTATAGCAGCCATCAAAACCAGGAGGTCCATCCAGTTTGTGGACTGGTGCCCAACTGGGTTTAAGGTGGGCATCAATTACCAGCCCCCCACGGTGGTGCCAGGGGGAGACCTGGCTAAAGTGCAGCGGGCCGTCTGCATGCTGAGCAACACCACGGCTATTGCAGAAGCCTGGGCCCGGCTGGATCACAAGTTTGACCTGATGTATGCGAAACGGGCCTTTGTGCATTGGTATGTGGGGGAGGGGATGGAGGAGGGAGAGTTCTCCGAAGCCAGGGAGGACATGGCCGCTCTCGAGAAGGACTATGAGGAAGTTGGCAGGGACTCTGCTGAGGAGGTGGAGGAAGGTGATGACGAATATTAAACTTTGCATGGCTACTAAAAAGTAGATCTTAACAAAACAGCTGGCGTCCCCTTGATGTCCCACTAATTACTGGAGAAAGTGTTCCATATGTATGGAACACCCATCCAGAGGTGTCCCCTCTCTGTGCTGGATGAAGTAACTATAATATATTTTGTGGACTCTGTCCTAGCCTAGAAACTGAAAATAAACCTCTGAACAGCAAACCTGTCTCCTTGGTCTTTGGTTAAGAGTCAGCGGGATGTAGTGCTTCCAGTTCTCTAGCATTTTGAACAAGCAGGTATGTAACTTGCTCGTGGCTGTGATCTGGTTGTACTGGAGATTGCAAGTATTGTAGCCTAACATGAATCCACTGGTCTTCACCTAGCATCCATCTTATGCTATGTGAGACACTTTGCAATCTTCAGCTTTGTCCACCCCTTTACACTCAAGCTCATTTGTGCACGTCTGTCTGTCCCCCTGGCTCTGCTCCAGCTCGCTGGCCTAACCTTCATAAAGGGAAGGCAGAACTGATCAGCAGCTCCCTGGACCTCTCCCTTCCAGTAACAAGGTAGATGCACTTCAGAGCTTCTACACAGGGCTAGAGCCATCTAGGACCAATTTGTCTCCTCAAGGTCTTGCTGGATCCCACCCCTTAACTATCTCACTTCAGGCTCTTCTCCTTACTGCTCTCACTGTCCTAAATCTTCCCTCTTCAAGCCACGCTGCCCATAATCTCTTCATACTTGCTCCACTCCCTCGCTCTTTTCCTCTACTAACCCCTCTCACACAGACTCCAGTCAGGCCCTCTGTTCCTTGTGCATGCTGCTCCTCTTGACCTTGGTAGGAGCCCCATGAAGAGCATGACCCAGCAAGGACTTTCAAGTGGCTTCTACACCATCACAGCTACGGTGGCAAAAGGATGGCAGCATCTCACAGGCCTGCCCCAGGAGCAGCTTGGATGTTGCTGCCTAGGAAAATGAGCAAGTTTCCATTCAGCCTGTGTCTGGTGCTATTGAGCAAGGGTGTTCCAAATCAGGGGCAGCCCCTCTGATTCTGAGGGGGCTGGATCAGGGATGGGGCAGTAGAAAGCAGCACCTAGCACTGGAGTAATTGTTGTTACTGGGGCCTAATGACCTGTACTGGCAGGGCCCTGTGCAGACCCTGCCTAGGGCTAAAAATTCTTCATTTTTCTCAACTAATGCCCTACTTCACATGACTAGAGCTTGTCTTCTAGACAAGCAGCTGGGCCTTTTCCAAACCGGGAAAGGCTCCCAAGTAGAGCTATACTGGAAACATACCTGGCGTACACATGGATGCTTTTGCCCGTACTGCTTATACTGGGTCCCCAAACAAAACAAGCTCTGCCAGCACAAGCCCCTCTATGCAGCCCTAACTGCATCTTCACTAGGGCTTTTGCTAGCATAGAAATACCCACTGCAAAATCACACCCCACTGGGCATTGCTATACTAGCAAAAGTTTCCCCTGGAGCCGTGGTCTCTGGCTGGCTTAGTGCCCATCCAGCATAACAGCAGCAACGCTGAGGTATGTTTTCACTGTTTCTCTTGTTCTATTACAGCAGGGTGTGGACTCCCCAGCGGAGATCACCAGGCCGCTCTGTGCAAGGTGCAGTATAAAACCATGGAGATGGCCTCGGGAGAGCTTAGTCTCAATAGATAAGGGACAAAGCCTGGAGGAGAGGCAGTAACTGTGCCTAACTTGGGCCATGTCTACACTATGAGCGCTTTACTGGGGCGCGATATCAAAGCACTCCCAGTGTGGATGCAGCTATAACAGCAAAACTGCGTTGGACCCACCCGTACAATCGCCCCTGCTGGTGAAATGAGCTATGCTGGTGAAAGCAGCGTTTGCGGCTGTAGCTATCTCTGGGCTAGGGGCTGCTGCCACCACGGCGGCGTCAGTCAGTGATCACACCCCTGATCAACATAGCGAGGCTGGCAGAAGTATATTGGGCAGCCCTGGCCATAGGGAGGGGGAACTGAGGCACAGCGAGAGGTGGAGGCGTTTGCTCGAGGTCGTACAGGGAATGTGTCAGAATTGGACTGAGATGTCCCTAACCCCAGGACTAGCCGTCCTCTTTACTCCACAGCGTCTGGGATAAACACTTTCCTCCTTGCGTTCTCGAGCCAGGGTCAGGCCACTTTGTCTTTCTCCACTAGATGATGCTAGTGAAGTGGGGAAAACGTCTTATGGGCTTGGTCAGTAGCTTCACGCTGACAGTACTCCTAATTGCTCAGCGGGAGGGACTGAGGGAAGATTTATTAATGAGCTTGGTGCGCTGACCTGGCTTCTCTGCTGTGTTCTGTGCAGGTTCTTATACCGCGCTCCTCCTCGTAGCGGACCAACCACCATGACTAACCGCTCTCCTGTGCTTGTCCTCTCAGCAGCGGGAGAAGTCTGGGCAGAGGAGTTTATTTATTTCACTTGTCTAAACACATGTTGCTGTGTTTGTCGGAGAAGGCGGATCCAAGAAATGCACCCTGCACGTGGAGTAGAAGGTGGTGAGGTTTGGGATTGGCCCTACTTCCTGGGCGAGTTCATTCCTTGGTCTTGGACTGGTCCCTGAGAGAGTTCTGGTTCCTCCACAGATGAGCTTCCCAGATGCTGCAGCCAGATCCTATTGCACATCCTGAAGCTGGTGACAGGGCAGCTCATCATTTGTATTAAGATTGTGACCAGGTGCCTGGACTGGATCACATGGAGAATGCCACACTCAGGGCAGACTGCAAGCAACAGGGCAAACAATCACCAAAAACTGGCGGTTTATTCTATAATCAGATTCACCAAACCAGTATCAAAAGAATTTCTGAAGCACCACACTGGTTAACAAGAAGTCAAATACAATCCCCTTTAGGCATTCCAGCCCTTGGTACTAGTCCAGATGAGTTGGTCCATTATAGTGAGAGGTTACTGAAAACCCAATTCACCCTAGGTGAGGGTCTACCAATCACAAAGGATCAGACACTTATCCCCAAGACAATTTGTAACTCAGATCTTACCCAAATATCTTGCTATTGGCCAATCCTTAGTAAACTAACTAAAGGTTTTATTAATAAAATAGAAGAGAGCTACGGAATGGTTAAAGAATCATATGCATACAACTGTTTGTAGATGGACTGCTGGCTTGCAAAAATCTCTCTAGTAACCTCCAAAAGACTGTGGAAGGTCCTCAGGCCATAGTTCAAAATACCCCTTTTAGTTGTAAATCCACAGTTCAGAGAATTGGAGCAGGAATGAGACAAAATGGAGGTGTCCCAGGGGTCTCTTATATCTTCTGCCATGTACATGGGAAGTTGCTGTCCCCAAAAATGCTCAGAGCCCCTGTGTGTGAAAAGTTACTGACAAAGATGGAGTCCAAGGTCATGTGTCCACATCACATGCTCTTATATGTTTTGCTGACTCACAGGGATGGCCATTGGCTCCTTGCTGTCTGAGGTAGCCTCAGGAACAGCGAGCTGGAGAGTTGATTCTTCTTAATGGCCCATCCAGCTTGAATAGTCCCTTCGCAATGGGCTGGGTGTAAACTACCTTGGGGCTGTCACCCCAAGAGCCAACACAAATAGCCAATATTTGTAATTCCAGATACAGTGATGATACCTGGATTTAACCAGAAAATGACAGAATGAAAAGAAATACTTGTGGCATCTTAGAGACTAACTAATTTATTTGAGCATAAGCTTTCGTGAGCTACAGCTGTATGCATCCGATGAAGAAAGCTCATGCTCAAATAAATTGGTTAGCCTCTAAGGTGCCACAAGTCCTCCTTTTCTTTTTGCTAATACAGACTAACACGGCTGCTACTCTGACACTTGACAGAATGTAACTTTTCCATGGACACCTTCCACAATACACTTTGTATAAGATTTGTTGCATACGTGTAACAGTTGGTAGCCACAATGATACAAATGGCCACCTTCAATCATACAGCATCACAATGATAATGCCCAGAGATCAGGGCCTCATTGTGCTAGGTGCTGTGTGAACATACAAGAGTGCCCCTGCTCTGAAGAACTTGCAATCTAAACACCCAAAAGGTGGAGGGGAAACCGAGGCCCGGAGAGGTAAAGTGACTTGCCCAAGGCCATGTAGCACAGTCAGGATTAGAACCAAGGTTTCCTGATTCCTAGTCCTGCCCTATCTATTAGACTTTCTGCCACGGTCAGCTGACTAGAGCGCAGGCCCTTGGAAGCCCCATTGTTAACGGGAGTTTTTAGTTCAGGCCCTTTGGAGCCTTCCAGGACTTTGTGTCTTGCCATGGGAGGTTGGCTGCAGTTTAATTTGAGGTATTAAGGAAACAGCCAGTCCAGCCGGAAACTCAGCTGGTGGAATATCAATGACCTCAGAAGCTGACCTGTTGTTAAAGCCTTCCCGTTACCGAACTCACCCTGACCAGCCTGGCTTGTGATTCACCTGCCATGCCGTGGTGCTACTGACATTCAGGGTCTAGGTAAGGGGCAGCGTGTCAATTACAGATCAGCACGTGGGTCTGAACTGAGTCGGTGCTCGGGCAGGTTACGCTCCGAACGGCCAGACAAGGAACGTGTAGCTGGAAAAGCATCTAACAGGAGGCTGTAAGTTGGAGTCTCTGTCCCACACGTGCTAATGTACAGCTGTGCCTGGACCCCCAGCACGTCTGTTATTGGACTTTGGTGAGGTGGGTTCTACTGGGTCACTGGTTCAAATCCAGCCCAAACCAGCAGTCGCTGAAATTCATTTCCAGTGACCTATGTGGGTTAAAAACGGTGGTGCTCACTCTGATTCATGGACAGGCATCCACTGGACAGAGCTTGTCTGTCTCCCCAACAGACATTGGCCCAGTAAAAAATATTACCTTCCCCCCACCCCATTGTCTCTCAGAGATCAGCCCCATAACTGGCCTATTAGCCCCTCTGCCCAAGGCAGAGCCTGGGGAATGAGTTGCCGCACCCCTATGGGTGGCCTCTGAACTGCAGTGTGGGGTACATAGCAGCCCCACTCCTGCCATGAGCTCTCTGCGGGCAGCCTCTCAGATGCCAGCGTCCTATGGAAGGCTGAGGAAATGCTCGTGTGTGACGTGGTCCAAGGGGCTGGCGTGGCGAGGGCTGGACGTGGTGGAAGTTTGTGCTGGGGTTAGAGAAAGGATTTTAGGGTTGCCAAATGGGCACCTTTTCGCAGCACTAAGCTGAGAAGGATGGAAGACAGGCCTGTCCATTGGCTTCCTAATGCCATCATCTTAGTCCAGAGGTTCCCTGGGTGGGGCTCTTATGCTGATATATTGACTTCCTCAGCTATGATAGAGTGTGTCTACAGCTGCAGAACCTGAGCTCCTGTCACTCTCACATGCATTTATCCTCACAGTACCCAGGGAGGAAGGGTATGACTGTTATACCCATTGCACAGGTGGAACTGAGGCCCAGAGAGTGTAAGTATCACACAGGAAGGCTGTAGTAGACCAGGGAATTGAACTTGGATCTGCCAAGTCCCAGACAAGCCCCCAACCACTGAACCACCCTTTGCCTGGGTTTAGGCTATAGCGAGACTGTAGGTAGCTTAACCGCTGGCTTTGGGCCCCCCAGAGAAGAGTGGCTCTTTATTTGACTTCCTTGTGGGTTCCTCAGCAACTACAGAGGGGCTGAGGATCACCGCTGGCGGGTGTCCTCTTTGTGCAGGAATCAGGCTGCTTCCAGGCCCAAGAGCCCCCTCACCCCAAAGCCGTGCAGGGCTCCAGGTGCAAATCAGATTAACTCTGCCACACTCCACTCCCCGCCAGCGCTCAGATCCCCTCACAGCAGGCGGGCAGCCCCCACCTAGTAGCAAGAGCAGCACTTGCGCCCAGGTAACGGTTTCATCAAGGAGGGGAGGAGGGTGAACTCCGCTGGGCTGGGGAGGGAGTTTTCCCAACCGGACTCTATCTACTCCGAGTCACCTCACCCAGCAAAGGGACCAAGCTAAGAGATGTGGCTACCAGAATCCCAGAGCCCATTCTCAAGGGGGGGGGGGCAGCTCTCCCACAGCCAGTCCTGCCCTTTCAGTGGCTGGCTCCAGACTCCACAAAAATGGCTCCCCCCCAGCGCTTTTCTTCCCAGGATTTTACTTGGTGGTTGTTTGACTCTCACCCCTCCTTTCTCTTCGCTGCTGCTCCTGCTCTAAGCAGGCAGCTGGTGGCCATCCAGGCTATCCTTCCCCCCCAGCCACCAGGCACCTTGATGCTGAAGGGTCTCTCCTCTGGGTTACCTAGCAGGCTAAGTCTGCCCTTGGCCACCCTCCACTCAGTACCAGCGTCCCCCTCCCTGAGTTACTAGCACACAGAGCCCCAGGAACCAGGGTAAGCTCCTTGCAGGGTACCCAGGTTTAGATCTCTCCACCCTGCCTGTAGTAGTAACTCAGAGCCCTCCCCATCTAGGGTCCAGTTTCTGGCCCTTGGGGATTTTTGCTACTGGTAGTCACCAATAGGCCATATGCCCTCCCAGACAGTCCCATTATACCATCCCCCTCCATAAACTTATCCAGCTCAGGCTCGGAGCTAGTTAGATTATTTGGGCCCACTGCTCCTCCAGAACTTCACTTGATTTGTGCCAAATACATCCCTACTGAACCCAGGAGTCCTGCCATATGCTGTTTTTTACTTTAACTCAAGGCTCATTTAATTTCAGGTTCTTACCTGGCTCCCAAAAACACTTTCTTAGAGTCCTGGTTTGCTAAAGGCCTACGAAAGCAGGGCATAGACAGCCCTGGCATAGCCCATGCAGATACAGCGTGTCCTCAGCTAGCTCTTGAACATCAACCAAACTGAATGTGAATGGGGCAGGAGGGGGGAAGGTGTGGCCCAGTGATTAGAGCACTAAGATAGGATTTAAGAGACTTGCTCTGCCACAGCCTTCTAGTGTGACCTTGGGCAAGTCACTTCTGCCCAGGTTCTCAAAAGTCCATTATCACACTGGGAGTTAGGAACCTAAATACTTAAGATCTGGGGTTTAGCCTCTGTGCCTCAGTTTCCCACCTGTAACAGCACTGCCCTCCCTTAGTGAGAACAGCTGCATTAAAGATGGTGAGGTGCACATGCCAGGGGGGCACCCAGAGGAAAGCAGTACATACTGACTTTCATGGATTTTGCCACCCAATGGCCGGAAGCAGTAGCTCTAAGCAACACCAGGGCTAAAAGTGTGTGCCAGGCACTAGCAGACATTTTTGCCAGGGTAGGTTGGCCCTCCGACATCCTCACAGATGCAGGGACTAATTTCCTGGCAGGAACTATGGAAAACCTTTGGGAAGCTCATGGGGTAAATCACTTGGTTGCCACTCCTTACCATCATCAAACAAATGGCCTGGTAGAGAAGTTTAATGGAACTTTGGGGGCCATGATACGTAAATGAGCACTCCAATGATTGGGACCTAGTGTTGCAGCAGTTGCTCTTTGCCTACAGAGCTGTACCACACCCCAGTTCAGGGTTTTCCCCATTTGAACTTGTATCTGGCCATGAGGTTAAGGGGACATTGCAGTTGGTGAAGCAGCAATGGGAGGGATTTACACTTTCTCCAGGAACTAACATTCTGGACTTTGTAACCAACCTACAAAACACCCTCCGAACCTCTTTAGCCCTTGCTAGAGAAAACTTACAGGATGCTCAAAAAGAGCAAAAAGCCTGGTATGATAAACATGCCAGAAAGTGTTCCTTCAAAGTAGGGGACCAGGTCATGGTCTTAAAGGCGCTCCAGGCCCATAAAATGGAAGCATTGTGGGAAGGGCCATTCACGGTCCAGGAGTGCCTGGGAGCTGTTAATTATCTCATAGCATTCCCCACCTCCAACCAAAAGCCTAAGGTGTACCATATTAATTCTCTAAAGCCCTTTAAATTCCAGAGAATTAAAGGTTTGTCAGTTTACAGCCCAGGGAGGAGACGACACTGAGTGGCCCGAAGGTGTCTACTACAAAGGGAAAAGTGATGGTGACGTGGAAGAGGTGAACCTCTCCATGACCCTTGGGCGTATGCAGCGACAGCAGATCTAGGAGATGTGCACTAGCTACGCGCCAATGTTCTCAGCCACCCCAGGACTGACTGAATGGGCATACCACTCCATTGACACAGGTAATGCTCACCCAATTAGGGTCCAACCTTACCGGGTGTCTCCTCAAGCTAAAACTGCTATAGAACAGGAGATCCAGGATATGCTACAGATGGCTGTAATCTGCCCCTCTGGAAGTGCATGGGCATCTCCAGTGGTTTTAGTTCCCAAACCAGATGGGGAAATACTTTTTTGCGTGGACTACTGTAAGCTAAATGCTGTAACTCACCCAGACAACTATCCAATGCCACGCACAGATGAACTATTAGAGAAACTGGGACGGGCCCAGTTCATCTCTACCTTGGACTTAACCAAGGGGTACTGGCAGGTACCGCTAGATGAATCTGCCAAGGAAAGGTCAGCCTTCATCACACCTCTCGGGCTGTATGAATCTAATGTACTCCCTTTCGGGCTGCGAAATGCACCTGCCACCTTCCAAAGGCTTGTAGATGGTCTAGCGGGATTAGGAGAATATGCAGTCGCCTACCTTGATGATGTGGCCATATTTTTGGATTCCTGTGCAGACCACCTGGAACATCTACAAAAAGTCCTTTAGCGCATAAGGGAGGCAGGACTAACTGTTAAGGCTAAGAAGTGTCAAATAGGCCTAAACAGAGTGACTTACCTTGGACACCAGGTGGGTCAAGGAACTATCAGCCCCCTAAAGGCCAAAGTGGATGCCATCCAAAAGTGGCCTGTCCCAAAGTCAAAGAAACAGGTTCAATCCTTCTTAGGCTTGGCCGGTTATTACAGACGATTTGTACCGCAATACGGCCAAATCGCAGCCCCACTGACAGACCTAACTAAAAGAAACAGCCAAATGCTGTTCAGTGGACCGAAAAGTGTCAGAAGGCCTTTAACAAGCTTAAAGCGACACTCATGTCTGACCCTGTACTAAGGGCCCCAGACTTTGACAAACCGTTCCTAGTAACCACAGATGCGTCTGAGCGTGGTGTGGGAGCAGTTTTAATGCAGAAAGGACCTGATCAAGAATTCCACCCTGTAGTGTTTCTCAGCAAAAAACTGTCTGAGAGGGAAAGCACCTGGTCAGTCAGTGAAAAAGAATGTTACGCCATTGTCTACGCTCTGGAAAAGCTACGCCCATATGTTTGGGGACGGCGTTTCCACCTGCAAACCGACCATGCTGCACTGAAGTGGCTTCACACCGTCAAAGAAACTAACAAAAAACTTCTTCGGTGGAGTTTAGCTCTCCAAGATTTTGATTTCAACATCTAACACATCTCAGGAGCTTCTAACAAAGTGGCTGATGCACTCTCCCGTGAAAGTTTCCCAGAATCAACTGGTTAAAATCATCCTTGAGATGTGGAAAATATTGTTAGTCTTTATGTACTTGGTAGTATATTTAGAGATGCATGTGTCTTATTAACTCTGTTTTCCTAGAGCTCCAGGAAGAAATCCCAGCAAGTGTTTCACCCTAGCTGAGATTTGGGGGGCATGTCATAAATATAAAGGGAAGGGTAAACCCCTTTAAAATCCCTCCTGGCCAGAGGAAAACTCCTCTCACCTGTAAAGGGTTAAGAAGCTAAAGGTAACCTCGCTGGCACCTGACCAAAATGACCAATGAGGAGACAAGATACTTTCAAAAGCTGGGAGGAGGGAGAGAAACAAAGGGTCTGTGTGTCTGTCTATATTCTGTCTTTGTCAGAGATAGACCAGGAATGGAGTCTTAGAACTTTTAGTAAGTAATCTAGCTAGGTACGTGTTAGATTATGATTTCTTTAAATGGCTGAGAAAAGAATTGTGCTGAATAGAATAACTATTTCTGTCTGTGTATCTTTTTTGTAACTTAAGGTTTTGCCTAGAGGGGTTCTCTATGTTTTGAATCTAATTACCCTGTAAGGTATCTACCATCCTGATTTTACAGGGGGGATTTCTTTACTTCTATTTTTATTAAAAGTCTTCTTGTAAGAAAACTGAATGCTTTTTCATTGTTCTCAGATCCAAGGGTTTGGGTCTGTGGTCACCTATGCAAATTGGTGAGGCTTTTTAATCCAACATTTCCCAGGAAAGGGGGGGGGGGTGCAAGTGTTGGGAGGATTGTTCATTGTTCTTAAGATCCAAGGGTCTGTAGTCACCTAGGCAAATTGGTGAGGCTTTTTACCAAACCTTGTCCAGGAAGTGGGGTGCAAGGTTTTGGGAAGTATTTTTGGGGAAAGACGTTTCCAAACAGCTCTTCCCCCGTAACCAGTATTAGTTTGGTGGTGGTAGCGGCCAATCCAAGGACAAAGGGTGGAATATTTTGTACCTTGGGGAAGTTTTGACCTAAGCTGGTAAAGATAAACTTAGGAGGTTTTTCATGCAGGTCCCCACATCTGTACCCTAGCGTTCAGAGTGGGAAAGGAACCTTGATATGTATCCGATGAAGTGAGCTGTAGCTCACAAAAGCTTATGCTCAAATAAATTGGTTAGTCTCTAAGGTGCCACAAGTCCTCCTTTTCTTTTTGCGAATACAGCCTAACACGGCTGTTACTCTGAAACCTGTCAGTGAGGTAATGGTTTACACATGTATAAAGGGTCATATGCTCAGACAGTACTTCAGCCTGGTCCCAAATGCTCACAGGTATTGAGGCACTTAACTCCTATGGGAAGCAATCAGAGTTAGGTCCCTAATCACATTTGAGGATCTGGGCCTTAGATTTCAGCTGAAATATAAGGCCCAAAGGGTATAAGTACCAAGGAAAGAGGAATTCTTTACTGTAGGCTAGAGATTTAAATGAATGAAGAAAAATTTAGGTTGTGCATCATGCTAATCCTCCCCTCATTAGGCCCTGGAAGAGATAAACGTTGCTGAAGGCATGGAGAACTGGACAGAACGTCTCCACATGCACTGCGGGGAGTAGCCTGCCAAGGGTGATGGGGAAAGACCAGCAAAACCTTTCCCCAGCTTTAGTGCCGATGATTCCAGGATCACATTGCACAACTGGCCTGCTGTGGGTTTTGTTTGTTTTTTTTTTAAAAAAAAAAACACACACACACACACACACACACCCCCCCCAACACCTAAGGCCAAATTCTCCTCTACTATTCCAGTCTGTGGCTGTAGTAATTCCAACCAGCAAGGGAGTCACTCCTCAGTCACAGTGGGAGGAGTAGAAGTTGGGGCTTATTTTGTTTGTTAGACTAAGAGGGTATTACTAATTTCGCTTTCCCATGGAGAGAGGAGAGCCCTAGGATCATATTGCTGACTGCTACTTATCCCCTTCTCTAAGGGTTTCTAAACACCTAGATGGGATTTGGTACCCTGGGATATTTAGTTGCAATATACTTAGACATCTGTAAGTTTCTTCCTCATGAACCTAGTGGTTGATTCAAACTTTCAGAATCCGAGTTCGGGGAAGGAGTTAATCCAGGCAGCTATATCTGACACTCCCATGTGCTTAACTTCAGACTAGAAGAGGGTCCCTGGCTGCCCAAAACCTACCGTGTCCACTACCAGCTGTAATAGATGCAGAAACTCAGCACCTGAAAGAGTCAGGTCATTTATAATCTTGTACTAGGAGTTACGCAAAAGCCTGAAGAGTGGATACCGACTGTTAGAATTCCCACCTCCAGGTTTTGCCAGAATTAGCTGAATGAGAGAGAGGAGTTTGCAGTTAAGAATTTATTCCTGCAGGTCAGGTTCAAACAACTGGCAAGCAGAAGACCAGACACATGCAAACTACTTCCAGAAGTTACAGCATGAAAGAAGGTAGTGTGTTCAATAATGCATTGAGAAGCAGACTGCAAGTAACCCTAGATACATCTGGCCCATGAAAGGAACAGCATGGTGAGGCTAATGCCTAGAACAAGGGTTTAATAATCTTCTCCCTCCTCCACCTCCTCATCCCCATCTGCAGAGTCCCTGCCAACTTCCTCATAGTCCTTCTCGAGAGCAGCCATGTCCTCCCTGGCTTCGGAGAACTCCCCCTCCTCCATCCCCTCCCCCACATACCAATGCACAAAGGCCCGTTTCGCATACATCAGGTCAAACTTGTGATCCAGCCGGGCCCAGGCTTCTGCAATAGCCGTGGTGTTGCTCAGCATGCAGACGGCCCGCTGCACTTTAGCCAGGTCTCCCCCTGGCACCACTGTGGGGGGCTGGTAATTGATGCCCACCTTAAACCCAGTTGGGCACCAGTCCACAAACTGGATGGACCTCCTGGTTTTGATGGCTGCTATAGCTGCATTCACATCCTTGGGCACCACATCCCCCCGGTACAGCAGGCAGCAAGCCATGTATTTGCCTCGGCGAGGGTCACATTTCACCATCTGGTTGGAGAACTCAAAGCAAGCATTGGTGATTTCAGGCACTGAGAGCTGCTCATGGTAAGCTCTCTCTGCAGAGACTATGGGGGCATAGGTAGTGAGGGGGAAGTGTATGCGGGGATAAGGCACCAAGTTAGTTTGGAATTCAGTGAGATCCACATTCAAGGCACCATCGAACCTCAGGGAAGCAGTAATGGAGGACACTATCTGGGCTATCAGCCTGTTCAGGTTGGTGTAGGAGGGACGCTCGATATTGAGGTTCCGGTTGCAGATGTCGTAAATGGCCTCGTTGTCCACCATGAAAGAACAGTCCGAGTGCTCCAGCGTGGTGTGGGTGGTCAGGATGGAATTGTAGGGTTCCACCACCGCAGTGGAGACCCGTGGGGCAGGGTACACCGAGAACTCCAGCTTGGACTTCTTCCCAAACTCCACTGAGAGACGCTCCATCAAGAGGGACGTGAATCCAGAGCCTGTGCCTCCTCCGAAGCTGTGGAAGACCAGGAACCCTTGAAGGCCACTGCACTGGTCAGCCTGCACAAGGTGAGAGGACATTGAACTAGTGTTGGTCATGCTACTCATACTGGGTCCCCTCTTCCTTTCCATCACCATCCAGAAATCAGCTACTTAACATGTGACCATGATTTGTTAACGGAAGGTCTGTGTGTAATGTATAAATACAAAAATCAGAAGTAGTTTGTAATGACAATCTGTTGGGGAACTGAAGATTGCTGGATGTCAGTATGAGACCTCCCAAAACAGCACCCACATAATATTGATGGAAGATTTTATTGAATAAGTCAGCCAGCAGAGGTAGAACCCAAGTAGAACACAACCCCTGTATCAAGCAAGCAAGGTGCTGGTTCATGAGTCAGCTTGAGGATTTCCTCCCCTCTGAAGAATGAGCTCAGTCAGCATTCACTGAATTACAGCCTTGGTGCTAGATTCCCATACAACATCTGGGTGGGCAAATGCCATTACAGGTTGCCATTGTGGCTGGTCTACTCTTGGGTTGCTCTTCCACTGACAATTCCAGCTACAAAACCCCAACGCAACAATCACATGGGAGCAAGTTACAATTATGCCTCTTGACTGTCAGCCAGAGGTAGGCTTTCAAGCTATCTAGCCCGTGAGAGGCTGGTGCCTGACAGCACTAAACCTGTTCATGAATGAGCAGCTGTCTTTCAGTAAGATTACCAGTGCTAGAGGAGTATTTGAGAAGCCCCCACACAGAGTTCTATTTCTAAGCTAACCACAGGAAGAGCAGGTCAAGGCTTTGCCTCTTTATACCAGGAGTGATTGGCTTTGTGGTGCTGTATTTAGCTCCCCTCAGCCAGCAAAGAGGCCATGAGGGGAGCTTGGCATGAACAAAATCCCTGGACTGAAGTTCTACCTACTCCCCAACACTCCTGTTAAGTCCCTCATCCCTCTCACCAGCATTATTCCCATCTGGTTTAGATGGGGTGCGGTTCCTTCAACTTCTAAAGAGAAGTAAGGAAAAAGGAGTTTGCCTACTTACCATTTTACGAGTCCTATCAATCACAGGATCTATGATTTCCTTCCCAATGGTGTAGTGGCCACGGGCATAGTTGTTGGCAGCATCCTCCTTGCCACTGATCAGCTGCTCAGGATGGAACAGGGAGCGGTAGGTCCCAGTTCGGATCTCATCTGTAAGGAAGGAGAGGGTCATGAACACCTTCAGGGCCTCAGCTTCAGAGCTGTGATTTAGTCAAAGCTTTACTGTAGAGCATGTTCCAGGGTCTGTCGTACCCACACTCAGTCAACAGCAAGGCACTAAGGCCCAGACCCACAAGGTATTTGGGCTCCTAATTTCCATGGAAACCAACAGAAGTTAGGAGACTAACCAGCTTTGTGGATCTGGGCTCAAAGACAGGATTATCACCAAACGCTGGGTTATCTGTGGTAAGAGCGCCCTGTTAGAAGCCATTGAGAAGTGGAGAGGATGGTTGTGTTTTCCCCTCTTCCCAGCAGGTCAGTGATTAAAACTCAAAGAAGGGATCTGGTCTAGGCAGGTTCCAGTGTCTTACCAATGACTGTGGGTTCCAGGTCTATGAACAGTGCTCTGGGCACATGCTTCCCTGACCCAGTCTCGCTGAAGAAGGTCCCAAAGGAAGAATCAGCTTGCCCCAAGGACTTCTCCAAACAGATGATTCCATTTGGCTGGATCCCATGTTCCAGACAGTACAGCTCCCAGCAGGCATTGCCCATCTGCACGCCGGCCTGGCCAATGTGGACAGAAATACACTCCCGCTGCATGGGGAAGAGGCACACAAAGAAGTTGCATCCATGAAACGGTGGCTTTACTGGCTGGTTCAGGCAGCGTTTCACACCCAGAAACAGTGGGCCAATCACTCGACTTCCATCCCTGCTCAGAGCTACAGTGGGAATCAAAAGCAACTTGGGCCTGGGGAGGTTCATCCATCTATTCACATTTCCCAGAAGTGACCAATGGGCTCAATTTCCAGCTGTTAAACTACAGCCTTGTTCTATGTACACAGCCCTGTTAAGCAACATTAAACCAGGATCACCAGATCCAGAGACAAGCAGGGCTTTAGCTTGGTTATTGGACAGAGCTACCATCCAGGCTACCGTATGCCTGGGAGCCAGGTCTAACCATTGTTCTCGAACAGCCAGGCCCAAGGCTAGAAGGGGATTTAAGACAGTTTTCTTATTTCTAGTGAGGTATATGTATGGTTCAGTGCAGTCAGAGCTGCTAGAGTGGAAAACCCCCTGGCCTTACGGTTTGAAGGGCAAAGGGAATTCCAGTATCGAAGATCTGGTTGGCGCCACATGCCTAAGACTAGCCCATTTCCAGGACTGGGCTGCAAGATGAAGGCAGAGCATCCAAGTCTTGGCCAGATTCGGCCTGATGACACTATGCACTGTTTTAAATACACGTTATTGCAGCATGAGAGACACCAGACGCTGGACTGGAGCCCAGTCAGAGCAGTTATCTAAACTAAAATCATCTGAGGCCTGTTCCTTGTGTGTTTTGAGATTCTTCTTCAAACTGGTGGGGGCTGGGGAATTAAGTTTACTATTGTGAGTCCTGCAGAGCCAGTAGTTCTGGAAGAGAAATTAACTTTTTCCTGCCGTAATGAGAACCATGAACAATCCAGTTCTTCCCTCTGTTACCTATTGTATATGCAAAAAGAAAAGGAGGACTTGTGGCACCTTAGAGACTAACCAATTTATCTGAGCCTAAGTTTTTGTGAGCTACAGCTCACTTCATCGGATGCTGAAGTGAGCTGTAGCTCATGAAAGCTTATGCTCAGATAAATTGCTTAGTCTCTAAGGTGCCACAAGTCCTCCTTTTCTTTTTGTGAATAGAGACTAACAGCTGCTACTCTGAAACCTACTGCATATGGAGACCTACTGCAGGGCATGAACACAAGGGGGCAGACTTGGTGTGGAAGCTTTAACTGTGCATTAAACTTCAGGATATGAAAACTGCAACTGTAGAGAACCATCAATGGAACGATGTTGTGGTGGGAGTCTGCTATAGACCACTGGACCAGGTTTTCTTCCCTCAACTAACAGATGTTACTAGATCACAGGCCCTGGTTCTCATGAGAGACTTCAATCACCCTGATACCTGCTGGGAGAGCAATACAGTGGTGCACAGACAATCTAGAAGTTTATGGAGAGTGTAGGGGACAATTTCCTGGTGCAAGTGCTGGAGGAACCAACTAGGGGCAGAGCTCTTCTTGACCTGCTGCTCACAAACCGGGAAGAATTAAATAGGGGAAGCAAAAGTGGATGGGAACCAGGGAGGCAGTGACCATGAGATGGTAAATTTCCTTTCTTCCCTGTGTCAGGATCCTGAAAGCAGCAGACTACGGACCTTGGACTTCAGAAAAATCAGACTGACTCCCTCAGGGAACTGATGGGCAGGATCCCCTGGGAGAACAACATGACAGGGAAAGGAGTCCAGGAGAGCTGGCTGTATTTTAAAGAATCCTTGTTGAGGTTACAGGAACAAACCATCCCGATGTGTAGAAAGAATAGTAAATATGGCAGGCAACCAGTGTGGCTTAACAGTGAAATCCTTGCTGATCTTAAACACAAAAAAGAAGCTTACAAGACCTGGAAGATTAGACAAATGACCAGGGAAGAGTATAAAAATATTGCTCAGGCATGCGGGAGTGAAATCAGGAAGGCCAAATCACACTAGGAGTTGCAGCTAGCAAGCGATGTTAAGAGTAACAAGAAGGGTTTCTTCAAGTATGTTAGCAACAAGAAGAAAGTCAAGAAAAAAGTGTGGGCCCCTTACTGAATGGGGGAGGCAACCTAGTGACAGAGGATGTGGAAAAAGCTAATGTACTCAATGCTTTTTTTGGCCTCTGTCTTCACGACCAAGGTCAGCTCCCAGACTACTGCACTGGGCAGCACAGCATGGGGAGGAGGTGACCAGCCCTCTGTGGAGAAAGAAGTGGTTGGGGACTATTTAGAAAAGCTGGACGAGCACAAGTCCATGGGGCTGGATGTGCTGCATCCGAGAGTGCTAAAGGAGTTGGCGGATGTGATTGCAGAACCATTGGCCATTATCTTTGAAAACTTATGGTGATTGGGGGAGGTTCCAGACGACTGGAAAAAGGCTAATGTAGTGCCCATCTTTAAAAAAGGGAAGGAGGCGGCTCCGGGGAACTACAGGCCAGTCAGCCTCACCTCAGTCCCTGGAAAAATCATGGAGCAGGTCCTCAATGAATCAATTCTGAAGCAGTTGGATGAGAGGATAGTGATCAGGAACAGTCAGCATGGATTTACCAAGGGCAAGTCAAGCCTGACTAATCTAATTGCCTTCTATGATAAGATAACTGGCTCTGTGGATGAGGGGAAAGCAGTGGATGTGTTATTCCTTGACTTCAGCAAAGCTTTTGACAGTCTCCCACAGTATTCTTGCCAGCAAGTTAAAGTAGTATGGGCTGGATGAATGGACTATAAGGTGGATAGAAAGCTGGCTAGATCGTCAGGCTCAACAGGTAGTGATCAATGTCTCCATGTCTAGTTGGCAGCTAGTATCAAGTGGAGTGCCCCAAGATTCTGTCCTGGGGCTGGTTTTGTTCAATATCTTCATAAATGATCCGGAGGATGGTGTGGATTGCACCCTCAGCAAGTCTGAGGATGAGGTTAACTGGGAGGAGAGGTAGATATGCTGGAGGGTAGGGATAGGATACAGAGTGACCTAGACAAATTAGAGGATTGGGCCAAAAGAAATCTGAGGAGATTCAACAAGTGCAGAGTCCTGCACTTAGGATGGAAGAATCCCATGTACTAACTACAGACTAGGGACCAAATGGCTAGGCAGCAGTTCCTGGCAATAAGGGCACATTGTTGACCAATATCCAGCTTCATGTCCACTGTAACCCCTAGGTCCTTTTCTGCAAAAGGCCAATGGCATTTTGGGATATACAAGTAGGGGCATTGCCAGCAGATCGAGGGACATGATTGTTCCCCTCTATTAGAGGCTGGCGAGGCCTCATCTGGAGTACTGTGTCCAGTTTTGGGCCCCACACTACAAGAAGGATGTGGAAAAATTGGAAAGAGTTCAGCGGATGGCAACAAAAATGAGGAGGAGAGGCTGAGGGAACTGGATTGTTTAGTCTGCGGAAGAAAAGAATGAGGGGGGGATTTGATAACTGGTTTCAACTACCTGAAAGGGGTTCCAAAGAGGATGGATCTAGACTGTTCTCAGTGGTAGCAGATGACAGAACCAGGAGTAATGGTCTCAAGTTGCAGGTTTCGGTTGGATATTAGGAAAAAAACTTTCACTAGGAGGGTGGTGAAACACTGGAATGAGTTACCCAGGGAGGTGGTGGAATCTTCTTCCTTTGAAGTTTAAGGTCAGGCTTGAGAAAGCCCTGGCTGGGATGATTTAGTTGGGGATTGGTCCTGCTTTGAGCAGGGGGTTGGACTAGATGACCTCCTGAGGTCCCTTCCAACCCTGATATTCTATGATTCTATGAAGCCTTCCTGCAGCTGTGCTGGCTAAGAGGGACTGAGGCTATGTTGGTACAACTTATGTTGCTCTGGGGTGTGAATAAACCACCTCTGAGCAACATAAGTTACACCTACCTAAGTGCCAGAGTGGGCAGCACTATGTCAGCAGGAGAGCTTCTCTTGCCCACATATCTACTGCAGCTCATTGTGGGGGTAGAGGCGTTAATTTGACGAGAGCTCTCTTCTGTCAGCTTAGAGTGGCTATGCTCGAGAGTTTACAGCAGCTGCACGGCAATAAGCTTTGTAGCTTAGCCATAGCCTCAGTCTGCTCAGTGTTAAGGTCAGCCTGAAGCGAGGGAAAACAAGCAGTGCCTTGTCACAGGAGCCTACCGTCAATCCAGACTTGGATGCCTTTATGTTTAAGCTAGACCAGCCAACTTCTCCCTTCAGGGGGATGGGGATCAAGCTATTTACTTGCTTAATTATCAGCTTTTAGGGAATTTCCAATTTAGGGAAATATTCAGATGAGACAATTGGCTCCATAGGCATGTAAACAGTTTAGATTCAGTAGAGAAATTTACACAGGACTAAGACAGGAGTAGAAGCATCAGTAATTGGGGCTTGTCACTCCAGACTAGCAGATCTATCAGCTCCGTAATGCAGAGTCAGAAGGATCATGACAGCTATAATGTGGGCTGATCAGAGCAGGGGCTGGTCTAGTAAGTGCCAGGCATATTAATGGTATTCTAACTACTTAGTTTCTTATACTAGAAATAGACTAAACACAAGATTAAGAGACAAGAACTCAATTCTAAGTCCAGAAAGGACCACAGTGATCTTCTAGTCTGACCTCCTAGCTAGTACAGGGCATAAAACTGCCCCAAAGTCATTCTTAAATGAGGTCCTAAGGATGCTTCATTATCCCCATTTCACAGAGAGGAAGGGACTTGCTCAAAGTCATCCAGCAGGCCTGTGGCAGAGCCAGGAATAGAATCCAGGTCTCTCAAGTCCCAGACCAGTGCTCCATCCACTAGGCCACAGTTTCACAAACTTCATTGCACCACAACCCCCTTCTGGCAGCAAAAATTACTACAAGATCCCAGGAAGGGGGACCAGAGCCAGAGCCCCCTGCCTTGCGGGATGCCAAAGCTTGATTGCCCTGAGCCCCATCAAGTTTAATGACAGCCCTGGTGACTCCATTAAAACAGGATCCCAACCCACTGTTTGAGAACCTTGGCACTAGGACACACTGCCTCTAGCTACGCCATTTAATTCCAGCTTGACCACTAAGAACCTGCCTGAGTTAATGTTACATTCACTGTCATACACTTGTCTCTCTCTGAGAGGCGGGAACATGCACCTCCCTTGGAATGGGGCTGGTTAGTTAATATTTGTGCAGAACTTCACAATCCAGAAGTAGACAGCTCAGTTAATAGACCTATGTACAATCACAGCACCCTATCCACAGGGAAGCATTAAGGCAGGACAGGGCTACCAGTCATTATTCCCCAGTTAGAACCCAGCCTCTTAAGTGTTCTCCTGCATACACGCCCTGCCCCACACAGAGAACAATCCAGTTTGCAAGTGTTAAACTAAGCCGGTTGCTAGTCAGTCCATAGCTATCCCAGTTTGAGACCCACTCATTGGACTAGGAGGTTTTTACTGTTGACTTCAGTTAAAACAGAATCAATCCCTTTTGATAAGAGAAGTACCAGACCCTTAGTCCACCATAGACCAGATCTTCCCAGAGATCAGTCCCATTCAGGCATCAAGTTAAGCAGCTGAGTTTCCAAGAGGTCCTAACTGAGCTCTTTGGAAAATTCCACCCCCGGTCCCCCAGTTATTTGTCTTGCAGGAGTACCTAGGATCCTGACCTCACAGGCCAAACCCACCTTGCACTAGTTGTTGTGCAAACACAGAACAAACAAAATGGTCCCTACCCCCAGGAGATCACAATACTTAGACTGTCAGCTCAGCAATCCTGAAATAAGTGCTAAGCTTTATTCAGCTACTGGAATAGGAGCAGAATTCTTTTAGGGCAGGAGGGAAAAGGCTTTAACAGCAACTGTAGTTCCCTAGAAAACCCACCCCCGGTTTCACCAATAAGAGCAACCAAAGGAAAAGCTCCATGGGGATTCATTCACTTCCACTCCAGCACAACTTATCAGCCAACACTTGCAACCCCCCAAGTCACAAACTCACCATGCCAGTAACCTAACTCTCCCAGCTCCACACAAAACACCTTACAATCAGCCTAGCCTAGTCCCAGCTTACTTATAGCCCCCTCTGCAAACAATCACAGCTGTGCAGAGGCAAGGGGTGTGTCTTAAAAGGACAGAGCTCATTTTCCAACCCATTGTTAACAGCATGGGGTTTGGTGGGGGTGCTACAGAGAAAGCCCTAAGACAGCTGTATAGCTGCTGGCATGTTCCCAGCTGGGGTGGAAGGATAGGATTTAACACCCAGTCCTCAATCATAAAAACAAGGAGTTACTTCAATCTCAAATTCTCCAGCATGCTGCTGTTACTGTTATTTCCACTGCCGTTGCTCCTGGTGCCCCCATGGTGTTGTCGAGCTTTCTGTGTGTCTGTCTGAGATACTCCTAGGGCACCCATTATCATAGTGTCTGAGGGCCTCACACTCGTTAATGTTTCAGAGTAGCAGCTGTGTTAGTCTGCATTCACAAAAAGAAGAGGAGGACTTGTGGCACCTTAGAGACTAACCAATTTATTTGAGCATAAGCTTTCGTGAGCTACAGCCCACTTCATTGGATGCATGTAGTGGAAAATACAGTGGGGAGATTTATATACACAGAGAACATGAAACAATGGGTGTTACCATCCACACTGTAAGGAGAGTGATCAGGTAATGTGAGCTATTACCTGCAGGAGAGTTGGGGGCGGGGAAGAAAAACTTTTGTAGTGATAATCAAGGTGGGCCATTTCCATCAGTTAACAAGAACATCTGAGGAACAGTGTGGGGGGAGGGGAATAAACAAGGGGAAATAGTTTTACTTTGTGTATTGTTAACTGCTGCAAATGGCCCATCTTGATTATCACTACAAAAGTTTCCCCCCACCCCACCCCGCACTCTCCTGCTGGTGATAGCTCACATTACCTGATCGCTCTCCTTACAGTGTGGATGGTAACACCCATTGTTTCATGTTCTCTGTGTATATAAATCTCCCCACTGTATTTTCCACTGCATGCATCCGATGAAGTGAGCTGTAGCTCATGAAAGCTTATGCTCAAATAAATTGGTTAGTCTCTAAGGTGCCACAAGTCCTCGTTAATGTGTTTATCCTCATGCCCCCCTGGGAGGCAGGGTAGTGTTATTATGCCCACTGTACAGGTGGGGAACTGAGGCACAGCGAGGCTAAGGCTTAGGGTTTTACCTGGACAGTCTGGGTTTTGGCTTCTGTGTCCGGGCACCATTTAGGGTTGCCAAGTGCCTGGTTTTTGGGGACCCTGGCAACCCTAAAGGGTACCCGAATCAAGCGTCTGGTTACTGCGGGGTGGGTGGAGGTGCTGGGTCATGAACCCATGCCAGCCCCTGCCTCCTACCTGCAGGCAGCCTCCTGGAGACAGTCCAGCGAGCCACACGGAGAGGAGGGCAGAGGAGTGAGCAGGGGGAGCATGGCCTTGGGGGAAGAGGGGAAAAAAGGGGTGGGGCCTGGGGAAGAGGCAGATGGCAGTGGGGACTGGAGGGAAGAGGTGGAGGAGGGATGGGTCCTTCGGAGAAGAGGCTGAACAGGGGGCGGGACCTTGGGGGAAGAGGCAGGGCAGGGCAGGGCAGGGCAGGGGTTGGGGGGGAAGAGGTGGAGCAGGGGGAGGCCTTGGGGGAAGAGGCAGGGCAGGGCATGGGGGTTGAGATTGGGGGGAAGAGGTGAAGCAGGGGCAGGACCTTGGGGGAAGCGGCAGGGCAGGGGGCAGGGGTTGGGGGGAAGAGGTGGAGCAGGGGGAGGCCTTGGGAGAAGAGGCAGGGCAGGGGTTGGGGAGAAGAGGTGGAGCAGGGGCGGGACCTTGGGGGAAGCGGCAGGGCAGGGGGGCTTGGGGGGTAGAGGTAGAGGAGGGGCAGGACCATGGGGGAAGCGGACGGGCAGGGCGCGGGGTCTCGAGGGTCCAGTTACCAAAAATTAGAAAGGTGGCAAGGCTACCAAGGCTCAGTTCCACAAAGATATTTAGGCTCCTAGGTATTTAGGCCTTAATCTGGGCCCAACGCCCAATGCAGAAGGAGTTCGGTGTGGGGACGCTGAGCGTTGCTTTTAGGCACCTGGAAAAATCCCAGAATCTGCGCAGGCTGAGTTAGGCGCCAGGCTGCGCATGAAATGCTCAGGGAGAGAGAGGGGCCTTCGAACGCAGCACACTCGGCAGGAAGCCACCTAAGCCAGCCAACGGGAGACGCTGACCAGTCTCTAAGTGACTACATCTGGGCTGCAGGGATGTTGTCATATCATACACGCTGTCTCGGCTAGGGATTCACAGCCGGGAGCGCTCTTTGGAGTTAGGCGCCTCTGCAAGAGGCTGGAGGAGGGGGCAAAGGCGGAGCTCCCTGATCACTTTTAGCCCAGTGGTTTGGGTACTCACCTGGGATGTGGGAGACCACCCCCCAGTTCAAGCCCCTCTCCATCTGAGGAGGTGAAGGGATTTGATCTGGGTTCTCCCACCGCTCAGGTGCGACCTCTGACCACTGGGCTATGGGGTATTCTGTTGCAGGGCTCCTGAATCTTTCCTGTTGTAGCTGTTCCACTGTGGACCAATAATTAAAGAGTCATTGGCGCAGGGGGCCTGGACCCCTGCGTCTCCCACCGCCTGGATGAGAGCTTGAACCTCTGGGCTATAGAGCCATTCTCACTCGCTTTTTCCCCTCCCCCAAATGACTCTTTCGTTAGTTGTAGAGGAGAGGCTGCGGGAGCCCCACGTCTGAGTATCCCATAGCCCAGTGGGCAGTGAATTCTCAAGCCAAGGGCCCCTGGAGGAAAGCTCTCCACCAGCAGCCCCCACTCTTTTATCCCCAGGAGTCTCCAGGTCCCTCCATTGCTTGCAAGTGCAGCAGTAACACACAGGCAGTGGGGTGGGCCCTAATCCTGCAAGTGACGTCAGTGGAGTGCTGTGTGGGCTCTGAGGTCGACTTGCATGGAGCCTTGTTGGAGACAATGGAGCTCCCGGGTGTCTGTCCACATGGAGTCGCTGTCAGAATAGCGGCTTATGGGAGGTAAGTCCCAAACCTCTGAATGATGGCCTGTGCTCATTCAGTAGGAGTTTATTCCTGAGGGAATTCTGTGCCAAAAAATTAAAAATTCTGCACCAAAAGAAATAAAAATTCTGTGCACCGTATTTTAAAATTCTGCAAATTTTATTTGTCAATAAATAAATGTGGAGGCTCCCATATGGCAGTGGGGAGCTCAGGCCACTGGCTGCATGGAGATGGGACATGGGCTCGGCAATGAGGCTGCACCCAACCCTATCACAGCACTAGGGCCTGGCCTGGCCCAGAAACACTCCAGGGCTCTGCCCCTCCACGCCAGGCACACCAAGATTGCAAGCGAAAAGACAGAGCTCGCACACATGCCCAGCCCTGCCCCCTGATCTAGGCCTGATCCTAGCCTGGCATGATCCAAGTGTGGCTGGGCTTAGTGGGGGGGGATCCAGGTGTGGGGTGAAAGGGTTCTGTGTGGGGCAATCTGAGTGCGGGCAGCTCAGTGGGAGATCTGGATGCACAGGGATGCTTTGATGGGTTCTGTGTGCAGGGGCCATGGGACTCTGCAGGGTGGTCCAGGTGAAGGTAGTTCGGGCTCAGCAGGGTGGGTCTGGGTGTCAGGATGATGGGGGATCAGTGAGGGGGTCTGGGTGCAGGGGCTCAGCGGGGAGGTCCAGGTGGTAGGGGAGTGGTGCTTGGTGGAGTGGGTGACTGTGTGCAGCTGGCTGGGGCTCAGTGGGGTGGAGGTCTGGGTGTGGTGGCTCGTCGGTAGGCTGACCAGATAGCAAGTGTGAAAAATCGGGACAGGGGTGGGGAGTAATAGGTACCTACATAAGAAAAAGCCCCAAATATCAGGCCTGTCCCTATAAAATTGGGACATTTGGTCACCCTTCTCATCGGGGTGGTTCAGGTACAGGGGGAGGGGCTTGTTATGGTGGGGGTTCAAATGTGGGGGTCTCAGCAGGGGTGTTCTGGGTGCAGGGGTATGGGCATGGATGCAGGGGGAAGGGGCTTGGCAGGGATCCGAATGCAGGGTGGGTGGGGCTCAGCAGGGGAGTCCAAATGCTGGGGAAGGGGCTTGGCAGGAGGGTCGGAGTGCAGAGGGGAGGGGCTTGGCAGCAAGGTTGGGTGCAGTGGCTGAGGTTGGTTGGGTGGGGGTTTGGGTGCGGGTGTAGGGGACTCAGTGGGGGGTTCTGGGTGTGGGGGTGAGGCTCGGTGGGGGGATGGGTATGGGGGGGTCAAACGGATGGTGGCTGGTTGGATGAGGGAGCAGCTCCCCGTACAGAGACCCCTCCCCATGAGGCTCTGGAGCAATGGGAACAGGAAGCAGGGGTGGGTGCGGAGCTTCCTACAGTCAGGGAAGGTTTCTGGGTTTGAGTCTGACCTGGACCCCACTGCTCCTTTCAGGGGAAGAGGAAGTCCCATCCTTCCGCATCGCCAGCCCAATTGAGACTAGCAGCTGATCCCGGTGCAGGATAGGAGTGTCCGCAGCCCCTTCCTCCCCCTACCTCCACCGCACTGATTTACCTCTCCATCTGTTCTGGGTGCCCGAAATGATGCGCCCATGCTGCTGGGGAGGAACGCATGACCACTCTTGCAGCTTCCCTTTGCTTCCCAGTCAGAAGTCATTTTTCTGTGGGGAAGCAAAGAAATCTGCAGGGACATGAATTCTGTGCACTCGCAGTGGTGCAGAATTCCCCCAGGAGTGCTCGGAGTTGATGCCATGATAAGTAAAGTAGAGCAAAAGGTGTGGATGAAATTCTTTTTAGCAAATCGAATGGCTAGTTTGTTTCAAAGCTGCTGCATCGATGTCTTGCATCAAACAAAATCCTTGAACCAGAATCCATAAACAAAGAAGAAGGAAAAAAGTCCCCAAAGCAAGAGAGTAGAAAGGCCTACAAGTTATGGCCCCAGCCTTGCAAAGATTTATGGATGTGCTTAGCTTTACACACTTAAAAAAGTAAACTTAAGTGCATGCACAAAGTCTGTGTAGGTCGGGCCCAAGACTGTGAACTGTGTAAAGCCACTGGAATAAACCCAACATGTGATTCTAGAAACTGTATGAAGTCACACACTGCCCTGACTGGAGGGAGGAAATAAAGAAACAACTTTGGCCTCTGTCCACACTTCCAGCTATAAACTGACCAGGGTCAGCAACAGGTTTCTCTCGTGCTGCTTGGTGCAGAGATGAGTTGGATTCTCGCCATGGTGAGTTTGCTGGTGTGTTCTATCTTAGTCTCTTTCTTCCTGCTCTAATGTTGTAACCGGATAGAAAGCACAAGTTAAAGAAGGGAAATATTTCCTCTTCAATGTCAGTGTTGTGTGACTTCCCGTCTGGCACGGAGTGACTAAGGAAGGGGCTGTATTATTCCTTTGTCTTACACTTGGCTTGTGTTCCTCTGAAGGTAGCTAGCTATATCCTGAGCTGTGTTTAAAAGCTTGGTTAGGTTTTTAAATCTGTTCCATCTCTGCGAACGGGAACAGTTTTTTTAAAAACAGAAACAATTAACTCTTTACAGGCATTGCCCTGTCAGACTGACAGATTTCTGAGCTGCAAATGTTAACCTATTTGCTGCTTGAATTGAAGCTTTGACTCCAGCTAGTCTGGCATCTTGTACTTCAGCTGTTCCTGTCTGGCTTTGTGGGGAACAGTTGAAATCTGACATGACAACCTGCCAAAAACTCTTCCGAACAACGTCCTAACTCTCAACGAACAAGCCACTGCTGTTCTCAATGGAAAACCCATTTTAAATCATGCTTGTGGGGCTTGAGCTGTGGGGCTGTTTCATTGCTGTGGAGACTCGTGGACTCAGGCTGGAGCCCAGGCTCTAGGATCCTGCAAGGTGGGAGGGTCCCAGAGCTCGGGTCCCTTGAGTCCGAGTCAGCTGGCATGGGCCAGCCACAGGGCTTTCTCTGCTTTGTAGACAGATCTTTACATGGTTAAAAAGGAGTTGAGCAGGGGGGCTGAGGATTTAGATGTAGGTGCCAAAGTCCCTTTGTGGATCTAGTCATTGGTCGAGGTCTAATTAACGACTACACTTTTTGTTAAAGAATGACAATTGCCATAAGAACATAAGAATGGCCAAACTGGGTTAGACCATCTAGCCCAGTGTCCTGTCTTTTGACAGCGGCCAGTGCCAGGTGCCCCAGAAGGAATGAACAGAACAGGTAATCATCAAGTGATCCATCCCCTGTCGCTCATTCCCAGCTTCTGGCAAACAGAGGCTAGGGACACCCTTCCTGCCCATCCTGGCTAATAGCCATCGATAGACCTATCCTCCATGAATTTATCTAGTTCTTTTTTGAACCCTGTTATAATTTTGGCCTCCACAACATCCTCTGGCAAGGAGTTCCACAGGTTGACTATGCGTTGTGTGAAGTAATACTTCCTTTTCTTTGCTTTAAACCTGCTGCCTATGAATATCATTTGGTGACCCTTAGTTGTTGTGTTATGAGAAGGAGTAAATAACATGTCCTTCTTTACTTTCTCCACACCAGTCATGAGTTTATAGACCTCTATCATATCCCCTCTTAGCCGTCTCTTTTCCAAGCTGAAAATCTCAAATTTATTAATCTCTCCTCATACGGAAGCAGTTCCATACACCTAATCATTTTTGTTGCCCTTTTCTGAACCTTTTCCAAGTCCAGTATATCTTTTTTGAGATGGGGCGACCACATCTGCACGCAGTATTCAAGATGCGGGCGCACCATGGATTTATAGAGAGGCAACATGATATTTTCTGTCTTATTCTCTATCCCTTTCTTAATGATTCCCAACATTCTGTTTGCTGTTTTGACGGCCACTGCACTTTGAGTGGATGTTTTCAGAGAACTAGCCACCATGACTCCAAGAGCTCTTTGTTGGCTGGTAAACCTGTTATGTTCCTGCCTTTCTTGGTATGTTTCCCATGCAGCTCTGCTGGTTTAGGACACAACTACAGCAACACAGCCTACAACTCCAGTTCACACTTGTGTTCCTGTGGGGGCAGGCGCATCTTGGAGGCCTGATTTCAGATATTTACCACCTGGGCGACAGCCTTCTAGATTTGAGGTGATGCTGTAACTGAGGCTGGCCTGGCACTGCTCCATTGATGTTTCATGAACCTATGGCGAACAAGTCGTCATATATCAAGCATCTGACCCTGCCACTAAGTAAACATATTTATTTAGCATCCAGTGGCTCCATTCTGGATAGGAGTCCCATTGTACCATGTTCTGTATGACAGGACCATGAATGGTTCTTGTTTTAAGCAGCCTGTAATCCAAAGAAAGATAAGATGTGACCCTATGGGACAAGGGTCCAGTAATAAGATGAGGGTATGCAAGTAAGCATATATAAAGAAGAAGCACAGCTGGCCTCCTAAGTTATGTTAATCAAGAGGAGATTCTAATCACATACAGGCCATCTAACTCGCACTCGTTAATCCTGAGAGTAAGTATAACTGAAGGTCTTGCATAGTAATCTTGGAAACTGCCCAGTTCATCAGTGTAACGACAGTGCAGGTACATTAGTGACCGCTTGGAACTTTCAGCCTTGCCTTTCCTTAACTTGCACCCGGCATTATTCTCTTTAAAGGGTTACATCCTTGCAGCTGCGAAGATTTCCAATGGCAATTGCTGATCTGGCAAATGCTGACGTGCCAGACATGTGTTTTACATTCCAACCTCTGATTCTGATGAGGTGTCACATGGTTCTGTCATTAGCTGGGAAGAACATCTTAAAACCTGATGTTAATAGTTCACCAGCAGTTGTCAGCATAAGAAATCTCTTCAAACCGGGCACCCAGTGTTGCTAACATGACTTAAGTGACCAAAATTATTAGGACTTCCATGCTGCTGAGCATGCTAAAAAAGATTTGGTCGAACCTGTCTAGACCATTTGATAAACAATTTTGAAGCTGATAGTGAAGGTACAATCCCATTCTCCCTTACAGATTAAATCTGAACTGGGACCTAGTGCTCACTGTTCCACCCCGAGCTGCTCATCACTGGCAAGGAGAATGCTGCCAATATATATGCCCAGCGTAGGCGCTGACTCCGTGGGTGCTCCGGGGCTGGAGCATCCACGGGGAAAAATTGGTGGGTGCTCTGCACCCACCGGCATCTCCCTGCCCCGCCCCAGCTCACCTCCGCTCCGCCTCTGCCTCCTCTCCTGAACGCGCCATGTCCCCACTTCTCCCCCTAGCTCCCAGTGCTTCCTGCTGTGAAACAGCTGTTTTGCAGTGGCAAGCACTGGGAGGGAAGGGGAAGGAGGGGGAACGCGGTGTGCTCAGGGAAGAGGCGGGGCCGGGGCAGGGATTTGGGGAAGGAGTCCAATAGGGGCAGGGAAGGGGCGGAGTTGGGGTGGGGACTTTGGGGAAGGGGTTGGAATGGAGGTGGTGCAGGGGTGGAGTCAGGGCGGGGCCGTGGGCACGGGGGGGGTCGAGCACTCACTGGCGCTGGGAAAAGTTGGCACCTATGATACCCAGAGCCTCTATACCATTGGGAAGGAAATAATCAGTTCAGTCACTGATAGGACTTGTAAAATGGTGAGGTTCTTGGTGGCTGTCAAGGTTCCTTCCTCACTCTGAACTCTAGGGTACAGATGAGGGGACCTGCATGAAAAACCCCCTAATCTTATTTTTACCAGCTTAGGTTAAAACTTCCCCAAGGTACAAACTATTTTACCTTTTGTCCCTGGACCTTATTGCTGCCACCACCAAGCGTCTAACAAATATAACTGGGAAAGAGCCCACTTGGAAACATCTTCCCCTCCAAAATCCCCCCAAGCCCTACACCCCCTTTCCTGGGGAAGGCTTAATAAAAATCCTCACCAATTTGCATAGGTGAGCACAGACCCAAACCCTTGGATCTTAAGAACAATGAAAAAGCGAGCAGGTTCTTAAAAGAAGAATTTTAATTGAAGAAGAAGTAAAAGAATCACCTCTGTAAAATCAGGATGGTAAATACCTTACAGGGTAATCAGATTCAAAACAGAGAGAATCCCTCTAGGCAAAACCTTAAGTTACAAAAAGACACAAAACCAGGAATATACATTCCATTCAGCACAACTTATTTTATCAGCCATTTAAACAAAACAGAATCTAATGCATATCTGACTAGATTGCTTATTAACTCTTTACAGGAGTTCTGACCTGCATTCCTGCTCTTGTCCCGGCAAAAACAACACACAGACAGAGAGAACCCTTTGTTCCCCAACCTCCAGCTTTGAAAGTATCTTGTCTCCTCATTGGTCATTTTGGTCAGGTGCCAGCGAGGTTATCTTAGCTTCTTAACCCTTTACAGGTGAAAGGGTTTTTCCTCTGGCCAGGAGGGATTTAAAGGTGGTTAGACTTCCCTTTATAGTTATGACAGTGGCTTAGTGAATTCACTCCAAGTGGTGGGGAAACAAGGTTCAAATCCTAGTTTGAGTAAAAAAATGTAGACCTTGCTGTCATCCTGGTCATCTTTAGTTCATAGTCTGATGGGGTGCCAACTTTCTATTCACACAAAACTGAACACCCTTGCCCTGCCTCCTGCCCCGCCCTCCTCTGAGGCCCCGCCCATGCCCACCTCCTTCTCCAAGGCCCCGCCCCCACTCACTCCATCCCCCCTCCCTCCATTGTTTGCTTTCCCCACCCTCACTCACTCTATCATTTTCACCAGGCTGGCTCAAGGGGTTGGAGGTGGTGAGGGCTCCAGCTGGGGGTGTGGGCTCTGGGGTAGGGCCAGAAATGAGGAGTTCAGAGTGCAGAAGGGGGCTCTGGGCTGAGACAGTGGGCTGGGATGCAAGAGGGGGTGAGGGCTCCAGCTGGGGACGCAGGCTCTGGTGTGGTGCCAGGGATGAGGGGTTTGGGGTGTAGGAGGGGGCTCTGGCCTGTAGGGTGGAGCTGAGGGGTTCAGAGTATGGGAGGGGTCTTTGGGCTTAGGCAGGGGGTTGGGGTTGGGAGGGAGTATGGGCTCTGAGCTGGGGATGTAGGCTCTGGTGTGGGGCCAGGGATGAATTAGGGGTGCAGGAGGGGGATCTGGGCTGGGGCTGAAGTGTTTGGAGTGCAGGAGGGGGCTCCCGGATGGGGGAGGGGGTTGGGGTGTGGGGGGAGTGAGGCTGGGGGTGCAGGCTCTGGTGTGGGGCTGGGATGAGGGGTTTGAGGTGCAGGAGGGTGCTCCAGGCTGGGACGAAGGGGTTTGGAGGGCAGGAGGGGGATCAGCGCTAGGACAGGGTGTGGGGCGCAGAAGGGGGTCAGGGGTGCAGACTCCAGGCAGTGCTTACCTGAAGCAGCTCCCAGAAGTAGCGGCATGTCACCCCTCCAGCTCGTACGTGTAGGCATGGCCAGGTGGCTCCGTGCACTGCCCCATCCGCAGTTCTTGGCCAATGGGAGCTACAGAGCCGACACTTGCAGTGGAGGCAGTGTGCCGGAGCCCCCTGGCTGCCCGTATGCCTAGGAGTCGGAGGGGGGACAAGCTGCTGCTTCCAGGAGCCACACAGAGCCATGGCCGGCAGGGAGCCTGCCTTAGTCCCACTGCACCGCCAACCAGACTTTTAACGGCCGAGTCAACGGTGCTGACCAGAGTCACCAGGGTCCCTTTTCGACTGGGCGTTCCGGTAAAAAAACAGACATCTGGCAACCCTATAATCTGAGCTGCCGTGGTTGGGATCCAGAAAGGTACGTAAGCACCTAAGTCCCATTTTTTGGCACTGCTGTGATCCACAAAATTCCTGTTTGGCTGATGCTTAATCCTGTAGGTGCCTAAATCACTGCCTCTGCGTGTGTACACTGCGACCTCGCTCTAGGGCCCCCAGCATCTATCTCCCATCTCAGCCCCAGAGTGACTCACAAATCAGTGAAAATAGACATTTGGCCACCAAAGGATTTGAACAGAGATCTGTCACCTCATGCACTACAATGCTCAGCATCACAACACAAAGTCCCTCTGTAGATCTGGGCCTATTCGGCAACCTAGGCCGAAAAGAAGCCAGGACTAGATTAGCTTGAATAATGAAGGCCAGAGTCAAATTGGATTAGCAAAGCAGTAGAAGGGGAGTTGCACTTTGCTGAGTGCTAAGGCCCAAACTTTCAAATGTAGAGTGCCTAAAGTTAGCCATCCACAGCTATTGAAGCAGCCAAGGGTGAAAATCTGGCCCTAAACGTGTTAAACCCCAATGTATGGGCATGGGGAGTGAGGGGGAAATATACTGAAATATATTTCTAAAGTACTACTTTGAACCAGCATCTTACTGACTTGCCTTCTTAATTTTTTTTAAATCCTGCTTTAGCCCAGTGTTTCTTAACCCTTTATTCAAAGTAAAACACTTTTTTGTAACCCTATCTTGTAGTAATGTATCATTCCCAGAACAGTTAATGTATATGATCTTGCTTGTGTGTTGCAAGATGTTGATGGAATGCTTGTAGAGAGCAAGAGTCTCTTTGATTTACATTGTGACCAAACTTTTATCTCTTCAAACCCCGCTGCCTTTCCTCACCCTCCTCTGCCTCCCACCTTTGGTAATGACACACTGGTTGAGAAACACTGATCTAGTAAACTTCAAAGTCTGCTGGCCTCTAGGATATTGTACATTGTCCTGATGAAATTCCCAAACTGGTCCATCACTGCCTTCATATGACTAGTGCAACTTTGGGGTCATAACTACAGCTGGTCAAAAAATGGCTTTTCTACCATAGAATTGTTTGTTGTGTTTTGGCAGAAATTCATACAACAAAAAAGCTTTAGCTAAAATATTTAAATTTAGAAATGGTACTGCATTGCCTCTTGTTCCCATTCTCCTCTGTAGGCCAATGGCTCCAACCAGACTACATCTCCCAGAATGCCCCATGGTTAACTCTTGGAGAGGGGAGTCCCTCCAGAGAAGAGAATGGAGCCCTGCTACAACTCCCAGGCAGCATTTCCACCCAGAACTAGCTTGGTTTCCACGCATCTTTTTAAACACACCAACTTTCCACAGAAGATGCCACAAAATCTCCCTTCTCAAACCCGACCTTCCATCAAAACAATGCTGATAGAAAACGTTTAACCCAAACCTAGTTGTAACCCTCATCAAGACGGTCTTCCTCAGCTGTCATGATACCACAACTGAAGCTGTACTTGGTTACATGTAACTCCTCATACCATGCTCTAATAAATCCCTGGAGGGAGAAATCTCTGGCTGAAGTGACTGGGGAAATTGTACCAGAAACATATCAGCACCAACCATGGCTCTATATTCAGCTGTTATCTGAAGAGGGCAATGCGATAGCGGATATCCCCCCATGGCTGCATTTCTAGGTTTCTATACACCACCGATACGATATTGGGCCTCAATAAGTGACATACACAGCAATGGCCGTGAACGTGATCCTATTACTTAAATCCCTAGCTATGCTGTGAGTCCCTGCTAAAGTTATGCACAAAGGGCTGCCAGAGTTCAGGCTGTCTGGAAGCCTGCTCTGCATTTGTGAGAGAATTCATATACTTCAGCTGTTTGGCTGGTCTCAGGCCCACTAGGAAAGGTATCTGCCTCCTTTTCTGTCAGCCCATTCATGAACCTGAAAGAAGAATGTATGCTGTGATTGTACTATTCTGTTAAACGCTAAGGTGTCCTAGCCTGCATGTGGCTTCTTTGCAAAGAGGCAAAAACCCCTCAAGTCTTTCTGAATGCATAAAAAAGTGAAAAGAACTAATAGTAACCTGCAAAGAACAGGGGAGTTGATGCTTGTTCTAACTTTAGAGATGTCAGGAATAACAAATCCAGTTTTGCTGGAGGACTTGTAAGTCTCGGAGATGTTTGGGCTTTCTCAATTGAAGGAATGAAAACACTGAATCTTTGACAAAGCTTTTCTCCCGAGTGCTCTAGTTAAATATTTTCTTCACAAAAACAAAGTCTTAAATGACCTAGTAAGGCAGGCGATTCATGCCAAACCAATTTAATTTCCTTCTTTGACAGGGTCACTGGCACAGACGCCAGCTTCCTCCGGCCCCGGGCATGCTCAACCCCCGCTCCACCCCAGGGCCTGCCTCCACCCAACCCCTTCCTCCAACCCCCCACCCCTGCCCTGCCTCTTCCGACCCCCCATCCTACCCCACCTCTTCCTGCCCCCATTCTACCCCCTCCCATTAGCACGCCTTGTCCCCGCTCCTCCTCCTCCCCCCACAGCACCTCCTGCACGCCATGGAACAGCTGATTGTGGCAGCTGGGAGGCACTGGGAGTGAGGGGGGGAGCTGGCTACCAGGGGTGCTAAGCACCCACTAATTTTTTCCGTGGGTGCTCCAGCCCTGGAGTACCCATGGAGTTGGTGCCTGTGTGGAAAAAGCTAATGTACTCAATGCTTTTTTTTGCCTCTCTCTTCACGAACAAGGTCAGCTCCCAGACTGCTACGCTGGGCATCACAACATGGGGAATAGATGGCCAGCCCTCTGTGGAGAAAGAGGTGGTTAGGGACTATTTAGAAAAGCTGGACGTGCACAAGTCCATGGGGCCGGACGAGTTGCATCCGAGAGTGCTAAAGGAACTGACGGCTGTGATTGCAGAGCCATTGGCCATTATCTTTGAAAACTCCTGGCGATTGGTGGAGGTCCTGGATGGCTGGAAAAAGGCTAATGCAGTGCCCATCTTTAAAAAAGGGAAGAAGGAGGCTCTGGGGAACTACAGGCCAGTCAGCCTCACCTCAGTCCCTGGAAAAAAAAAAATTATGGAGCAGATCCTCAAGGAATCGATTCTGAAGCACTTAGACGAGAGGAAAGTGATCAGGAACAGTCAGCATGGATTCACCAAGGGCAAGTCAAGCCTGACTAATCTAATTGCCTTCTATGATAAGATAACTGGCTCTGTGGATGAGGGGAAAGCAGTGGATGTGTTATTCCTTGACTTTAGCAAAGCTTTTGACAGTCTCCCACAGTATTCTTGCCAGCAAGTTAAAGAAGTATGGGCTGGATGAATGGACTATAAGGTGGATAGAAAGTTGGCTAGATCGTCAGGCTCAACGGGTAGTGATCAATGGCTCCATGTCTAGTTCGCAGCCGGTATCAAGCGGAGTGCCCCAAGGGTCGGTCCTGGGGCTGGTTTTGTTCAATATCTTCATTAATGATCTGGAGCTGGAATGGCCAAACTTACCGACCTTCTGAGCCGCATACAACAATGTTCAGAAGGTCGAGAGCCAAGGCGTGCCTGCTGGGGCTTGGGTCTTCAGCCCCGTGGGAGGCGCCTGCCAGGACTTGGGTATCCGCTTTGAGCTCCAGCAGACGCACCCAGTGGGACTGAAGACCTGAGACTCCCCCTGCTGCTGAGCAGAAGCCCTGAGCTCCCCCCGAAGTCTTGTAGGTGGAGAATGGGGGTGTGTGTGGGAGGGGCTTTGTGAGCTGCACTTTAACTGTAAAAGAGATGCATGCAGTGTGTGAGCTGAAGTTTGGCCACCCCTGCCTTAGACCATCCTGCCACTTGGTGACTTTAAGAACAATGGAGTTGGGCAAGAGATGGTTTTCCCCTCCCATCAATATTTTTAAGTTTGCGGTTTGTTCCTGTCCCAAATCGGATTCAAAGGTCAAAATCCCAAATTTTCACAAACTGAAAAAACAGGGGGAACAAAGAGTTCAGAACACAACAGTTGCTTCTGGTCATTTTGAATGTTTTCTGAAAGCTTTGTTTTGATATTGACCTTTTTTCCCCATCTAACAAGACTCCCTTTCAAAACAGAAAGTCGTTGCAAACTGGGGCACATGGAGTTTTCCCTTTAGGGCGTGTTGACAGGAAGTGTTTGGAGAATTTTAAAACTTCCTCCGCCAACATTTTGTTAAGTCGTGAGAAGTGTCAAAACTGGACTTGTTTTCTAAACAGGTGGGGTTTGGACAAGTTTGGGTTTTGCGGACCCCCGGCCCCCTCCTCCCACATCAGGCTCTCCATCAAAGGTTCTTATCACGGCAGTAACGGCCGCCATCGCCCTCGCAAAGCTTAGCCCTGGTTATTCACAATGGGAGACCACGTGGGGCTAGTTACCTTAGCCTCCACTTGCACACCCGCTGTGGGGAGTCCCACGTACCCAACTTTGGAATGGGCACAGCAAGAGCTCCTCTGGCAGCCATATTTGTTTTAGTAGCTATCACCAGTTTCCACTGGCCCTTTCGGAAGTGCAAGGTCACTTTAGCAGCTGAATTTCACGGGAGGGGGGGGGTTTCAGAGCGGGGTCTCCAACCTTTTTATGCCCAAGATCATTTTTAAAATTTAAGATCAACCCAGGATCTACCCTGCCCCTTCCCCGAGGCCCCGCCCCACTCACTCCTTTCCCCCCTCCCTCCGTCGCTTGCAATCCCCCACCCTCACTCATTTTCACTGGGCTGGGGCAGGGGTTTGGGGTGCAGGAGGGGGTGAGGGGTGCAGGCTCTGGGAGGGAGTTTGGGTGCAGGAGGGGGCTCTGGGCTGGGGCAGAGCGTTGGGGTACAGGAGGGGTGAGGGGTGCAGGCTCTGGGAGGGAGTTTGGGTGCAGGAGGGGGCTCTGGGCTGGGGCAGAGCGTTGGGGTACAGGAGGGGTGAGCGGTGCAGGCTCTGGGAGGGAGTTTGGGTGCAGGAGGGGGCTCTGGGCTGGGGCAGAGCATTGGGGTGCAGGAGGGGGTGAGGGGTGCAGGCTCTGGGAGGGAGTTTGGGTGCAGGAGGGGGCTCTGGGCTGGGGCAGAGCGTTGGGGTACAGGAGGGGTGAGCGGTGCAGGCTCTGGGAGGGAGTTTGGGTGCAGGAGGGGGCTCTGGGCTGGGGCAGAGGGTTGGGGTACAGGAAGGGTGAGGGGTGCAGGCTCTGGGAGGGAGTTTGGGTGCAGGAGGGGGCTCTGGGCTGGGGCAGAGCGTTGGGGTGCAGGAGGGGGTGAGGGGTGCAGGCTCTGGGAGGGAGTTTGGGTGCAGGAGGGGGCTCTGGGCTGGGGCAGAGTGTTGCGGGAGCAGGAGATCTACAGCCCCACCCGGGGCCGCAAGCACCACCTCCGCAGCACCCATTGGCTGCAGTTCCCGGCCAATGGGAGCTGCCGAGTCAGCACTGGGGTGGGGGTGGGGGCAGCAGCAGCGCACAGAGCTGCCTGCCCCCCCAAGGGGCTGCAGAGACATGTCAGCTGCTTCCGAGAGTGGCGTGGGGCCAGGGCAGGCAGGAAGCCTGCCTTAGACCCACTGCACCACTGGAAGTTTAGCGGCCAGAGATCGCGATCGACTGCCAGAGGCTCCAGGATTGACCAGTCGATTGCGATCTACTGGTTGGTGACCACTGTTTTAGATACTGGTCTGTTTGCTCATTAGCCCTGTGATGGGAATTTCATTTACACCCCACAGTATTTCGTTTAAGAAATACACGTAGCAGGCCAGGAACTCAGATACAGTCTGTATGAGAAAAGGAATGTTTGCTCCTCCACAGGGGAGCCACCATGGGTTGCACGTGAACCGCCCATTGTGGGGGCTAGTCCCCTCTCCTGCCCCTTCCTCCCCCTCTCCCACCAGAGCTCCGAGCCCCTCACTGCATCTGCCAGCTCCCCCACCCCAGTCCTGGGCTGCCCCAGCCGGCCTGCCCAAGTACCCCCAGCCATGGAGTGCCCCCAGCAGTCTAAGTGCCCCCAGCCCCAGAACGCCAGATGAGGAGCCCCTTCCCCGGAGCACTTGGTGACCCGAGCACCAGCCCCACCTGCCTTGAGTCCCGGGCTGTAGGCCGGCCCATCCTAGCCCCAGCCCCAGCTCAAGCCCACTTTGGGGAAGAGAAGCAGCCTGGGCTGGGGCCACGGGGAAAGAACAGGAAGCAGGAGGGGGCCTTATGATAGACAATGGGTGGGACCAGATCTGGCTGTTTGGGGAGGCTGAGCCTCCCCTAGCCTGCGATACCCACCGCCCATGGGAGAGACTCACATACCGTGATTTCCTGGTGCAAGTGCTGGAGGAACCAACTAGGGGCAGAGCTCTTCTTGACCTGCTGCTCACAAACCGGGAAGAATTAGTAGGGGAAGCAAAAGTGGATGGGAACCTGGGAGGCACTGACCATGAGATGGAAACGTTCAGGACCCTGAAACAGGGAAGAAAGGAGAGGAGCAGAATACGGACCCTGGACTTCAGAAAAGCAGACTTTGACTCCCTCAGGGAACTGATGGGCAGGATCCCCTGGGAGAACAACATGACAGGGAAAGGAGTCCAGGAGAGATGGCTGTATTTTAAAGAATCCTTATTGAGGTTACAGGGACAAACCATCCTGATGTGTAGAAAGAATAGTAAATATGGCAGGTGATCAGCTTGGCTTCACAGTGAAATCCTTGCTGATCTTAAACACAAAAAAGAAGCTTACAAGACCTGGAAGATTAGACAAATGACCAGGGAAGAGTATAAAAATATTACTCTGGCATGCAGGAGTGACATCAGGAAGGCCAAATCACACTAGGAGTTGCAGCTAGCAAGAGATGTTAAGAGTAACAAGAAGGGTTTCTTCAGGTATGTTAGCAACAAGAAGAAAGTCAAGGAAAGTGTGGGCCCCTTACTGAATGAGGGAGGCAACCTAGTGACAGAGGATGTGGAAAAAGCTAATGTACTCAATGCTTTTTTTGGCCTCTGTCTTCACGAACAAGGTCAGCTCCCAGACTACTGCACTGGGCAGCACAGCATGGGGAGGAGGTGACCAGCCCTCTGTGGAGAAAGAAGTGGTTCGGGACTCTTTAGAAAAGCTGGACGAGCACAAGTCCATGGGGCCGGATGTGTTGCATCCGAGAGTCCTGAAGGAGTTGGCGGCTGTGATTGCAGAGCCATTGGCCATTATCCTTGAAAACTCATGGCGATCGGGGGAAGTCCCGGACGACTGGAAAAAGGCTAATGCAGTGCCCATCTTTAAAAAAGGGAAGAAGGAGGATCCTGGGAACTACAGGCCAGTCAGCCTCACCTCAGTCCCTGGGGAAAAAAAATCATGGAGCAGGTCCTCAAGGAATCAATTCTGAAGCACTTAGACGAGAGGAAAGTGATCAGGAACAGTCAGCATGGATTCACCAAGGGCAAGTCAAGCCTGACTAATCTAATTGCCTTCTATGACGAGATAACTGGCTCTGTGGATGAGGGGAAAGCAGTGGCCGTGTTGTTCCTTGACTTTAGCAAAGCTTTTGACACGGTCTCCCACAGTATTCTTGCCAGCAAGTTAAAGAAGTATGGGCTGGATGAATGGACTATAAGGTGGATAGAAAGCTGGCTAGATCGTCAGGCTCAACGGGTAGTGATCAATGTCTCCATGTCTAGTTGGCAGCCAGTATCAAGTGGAGTGCCCCAAGGGTTGGTCCTGGGGCCGGTTTTGTTCAATATCTTCATAAATGATCTAGAGCATGGTGTGGATTGCACCCTCAGCAAGTTTGCAGATGACACTAAACTGGGAGGAGAGGTACATATGCTGGAGGGTAGGGATAGGGTCCAGAGTGACCTAGACAAATTAGAGGATTGGGCCAAAAGAAAACTGATGAGGTTCAACAAGGACAAGTGCAGAGTCCTGCACTTAGGATGGAAGAATCCCATGCACCGCTACAGATTAGGGACCGAATGGCTCGGAAGCAGAAAAGGTCCTAGGGGTTACAGTGGACGAGAAGCTGGATATGAGTCAACAGTGTGCCCTTGTTGCCAAGAAGGCCAATGGCATTTTGGGATGTATATGTAGGGGCATTGCCAGCAGAACAAGGGACGTGATCGTTCCCCTCTATTTGACATTGGTGAGGCCTCATCTGGAGTACTGTGTCCAGTTTTGGGCCCCACACTACAAAAAGGATGTGGAAAAATTGGAAAGAGTCCAGCGGAGGACAACAAAAATGATTAGGGGTCTGGAACACATGACTTATGAGGAGAGGCTGAGGGAGCTGGGATTGTTTAGTCTGCGGAAGAGAAGAATGAGGGGGGATTTGATAGCTGCTTTCAATTACCTGAAAGGGGGTTCCAAAGAGACTGTGAATCATAGAATCTCAGGGTTGGATGGGACCTCAGGAGGTCATTTAGTCCAACCCCTTGCTCAAAGCAGGACCAATCCCCTATTTTTGGCCCAGATCCCTAAATGCCCCCCTCAAGGATTGAACTCACAACCGTGGATTTAGCAGGCCAATGCTCAAACCACTGAGCTATTCCTCCCCCCACCCTGGATGGATCTAGACTGGTACTCAGTGGTAGCAGATGACAGAACAAGGAGTAATGGTCTCAAGTTGCAGTGGGGGAGGTCTAGGTTGGATATTAGGAAACACTATTTCACTAGGAGGGTGGTGAAACACTGGAATGCGTTACCTAGGGAGGTGGTGGAATCTCCTTCCTTAGAAGTTTTTAAGGTCAGGCTTGACAAAGCCCTGGCTGGGATGATTTAGTTGGGGATTGGTCCTGCTTTGAGCAGGGGGTTGGACTAGATGACCTCCTGAGGTCCCTTCCAACCCTGATATTCTATGCTTCTATGATTGATTCTATGATGCAGGCCATTTGTCGCATCAGTATCAAATACAGAGGTAAAATAACCTCTCTACTCCTACTCGAGATTCCCCTATTTGTGCTTCCCGGGACAGCCTTAGCAGTTTTGATCATTGCATCACAATGGGAGCTCATGTTCAGCTGGTTATCCACCATGACCCCCGAATCTTTTTCAGAGTTCCTGCTTCCCAGGATAGAGTCCCCAATCGTGGGCGTATGTCATGCCTTCTTTGTTCCTAGATGTATACTTTTAGAGTTAGCCATATTAAAATGCATCTGGTTTGCTCAGTTTATCAAGCAATCCAAATTGCTCTAAATCAATGATTGGTCCTCTTCATTTTATTAACCACAGCCCCATTTTTGTGTTATCTTCAAACTTTATCAGTGACAATTTGGGGTTTTCTTGCAGATCATTGATAAAAATGTTAAAGAGCATAGGACCCCCACTGGAAACACCTGCTCAATGACAATCCTCCTTTTACAGTTACATTTTGAGACCTACCAGTCAGCCAGTTTTTAATCCTTAGCCAAGACTATAACCGGGTTCAGAAAAGAACTAGATAAGTTCATGAGGGATAGGTCCATCAATGGCTATTAGCCAGGATGGGCAGGGATGGTGCCCCTAGCCTCTGTTTGCCAGAAGCTGGGAATGAGCGAGAGGGGATGGATCACTTGATAATTACCTGTTCTGTTCATTCCCTCTGGGGCACATGGCACTGGCCACTGTCGGAAGACAGGATACTGGGCTTGATGGACCTTTGGTCTGACCCAGTATCGCTATTCTTATGGTCTTTTAATGTGTGCCATGTTAATTTTATATCATTCTAGTTTTTTAATCAATATTTCATGCAGTATCAAGTCAAATGCCTTGCAGAAGTCTATTACATCAACACTATCACCTTTATCAACAAACTTGTAATCTCATCAAAAAAGATGTCAATTTAGTTTGACCAACCCCTTCCCAGGTTGGTGTCATCCACAATTTTGATAAGCATACTCTCCACTCCATCATCCAAGTCATTAATGAAAATACTGACTAGTACCAGACCCAAGAAAGAACCCTGCAGTATGACACTGAACCATGGATAACTACTCTTCAAGTATGGTCTTTCCACCACTTGTGCACCCATTTTATAGTAATTTCATCGAGACTATTTTCCCCTAGCTTGCTTATGAGAGTGTCATGTTAGACAGTATCAAAAGCTTTACTAAATTCACGATAAATCACATCTACTGCTTCCACCCCAGTCACTAGACCAGTTACCATAGAATCCTAGAATATCAGGGTTGGAAGGAACCTCAGGAGGTCATCTAGTCCAACCTCCTGCTCAGAGCAGGACCAATCCCCAACTAAATCATCCCAGCCAGGGCTTTGTCAAGCCTGACCTTAAACTTCAAAGGCAGGAGATTCCACCACCTCCCTAGGTAACCCATTCCAGTGCTTCACCACCCTCCTAGTGGAAAAGTTTTTCCTAATATCCAACCTAAACCTCCCCGACTGCAACTTGAGACCATTACTCCTCGTTCTGTCATCTGCTACCACTGAGAACAGTCTAGATCCATCCTCTTTGGAACCGCCTTCAGATAGTTGAAAGCGGCTATCAAATCTCCCCTTATTCTTCTCTTCTGCAGACTAAATAATCCCAGTTCCCTCAGCCTCTCCTCATAAGTCATGTGTTCCGGTCCCCTAATCATTTTTGTTACCCTCCACTGGACGCTTTTAATTTTTCCACATCCTTCTTGTAGTGTGGGGCCCAAAACTGGACACAGTACTCCAGATGAGGCCTCACCAATGCTGAATAGAGTGGAATGATCACATCCCTTGGTCTGCTGGCAATGCTCCTATACAGCCCAAAATGCCGTTAGCCTTCTTGGCAACAAGGGCACACTGTTGACTCATATCATATCTAGGGTGACCAGATGTCCCGATATTTAGTTGTTTGTCCTGCATCCCGACTGATGTACAGTTGGGATGCCATTTGTCCCAATATTTTACTTCGGCAGCACTCCGGCTTTTTTGTTTGTTTGTTTTTTTGTTTTTTGCTTGGGGCAGCAAAATACCTAGAGTCGGCCCTCGTGAGCCTGTGGCTTCTCCCCCATGTGTCCCGATATTTTGTTCTTGTCATCTGGTCACCCTACTCACATCCAGCTTCTTGTCCACTGTAACCCCTAGGTCCTTTTCTGCAGAACTGCTGCGTAGCCATTCGGTCCCTTGTCTGTAGCAGTGCATGGGATTCTTCCATCCTAAGTGCAGGATGCTGCACTTGTCCTTGTTGAACCTCATCAGATTTCTTTTGGCCCAAACCTCTAATTTGTCTAGGTCACTCTGTTGGATCATGTTAAAGAAGTTCTGTGTTAAAATCACAAATGAGTTTGATTCCCCATAGTTTAAATTCCAGGGTATTACTAATTAAGAGGTCTCTTGGGTTTTTGGTACTGTTTCTCTCCCTCTATGTGTGAAACTTGCAAGCTGCTAATTGTGTTAGTACATTCTAAGACAGAGTCTGTTCTCAAAGTAATTCACAGAGAGAGAGACTCAAAGCAATACTCTGTAACAACAGAAACAGCACACAGAGACTTCCCGCCCTTTTGTTGTATTCATCTCGCTTTGTTAACCATTGTGATTAAAATATAGATAGAGGATGTGTGTGGATGGATGCTTGGTGTGGATAATAACTGAATGATCAGGGAGGTGCCAGCCTAAGAATCCAGTGTCCATCGGCTGAAGAAGGCGTCAACTGGAAATAACCAGAGGACCCCCGGAGGGCAGACTGGAATCCACCCAACAGCCTCAAGAACGGGAGAAGCAAAGAACAAGATAACATCTGGCAGCACGGAGCCGTCAGGACTGTGCCATCTGCTGATTGATTCAGCAACAGCATGATGAAGCAATTCCCATCGACTGGCATAGGAAGAAATACCTATAAAAATGGACTCTAGAAAGTGAAAACTTTGGGGTCTGATTCTACAAACCAACTTCCAGGAGCATCAGATGAGCATCTGACAAGGCCCTGCTCCCTCCTCGTGTCCAGGCCACCTGGCCAGTGGCTTGGCATGAGCAACTCTAAAGCTGGTAACTATGATAACAACCTTGCAGAACCTGTGTGTGTGGGTGTGTGTGTGTGTGAATGAATGTGTGAATAAATATGAAATTGAATGGAATGTTATAGCTATAACTCACTGCTTACTAGTATTCTTTCTGTATTCACAATAAATGTGGCATTTTACCTTTTCCCCTTTAATAAGATCCTGCTTGTTTTTATTTTATTGGTATAACATTTTGGTGGAGAATTGCGAAAGGGGGAATATTGGTAAAAAACCTCAGTTATTGTAAATATTGGTGTGCACACAACCAGCTCTATTGAGCTAGGCATTTCTATTAGGTTAACTAGACGTGCTGGCCTCCGGGAAGGTAGCAGGGGAAAGTGTATAAATTAAGCTAAGATTACTAAAAACAACAGACCTGCTGGCCTCTGGGAAGGTAGCAGGGGAAAGTGTATAGATTAAGCTACGATTACTAAACCTAAGTCCTATTGTTCACTGAGGTATCAGGGGCAGCAAGAAGGCCTAAGGGCCAGGCTAAGCTACTCGCTGGAATAAGGAGTAGCAGGTTCAGAGAATCTAGGCTGTGTCACTCACTGACCTGTGCCAGGTGTGACGAGGAAATTTGATAAGCTACGATTTCAGAATCTAAGCTAGTCACTCGCTGAGTAATACCAGGAGTGACACAGAGATTGAAATATCCGTGTTAAGATGTTTAAAAGAATACAGGGTAAGCCAGTACCAAAGGGAGGATGGAGTCAGAAGGAACTCCAACCTCACCTTCTGTTAAAAAAAATTACACCTTTTAAACAAATCCTTCAAAAATTTGGGCACAGTCCTTGGACTAAACAAGCCCTAGCTGATGTCTGCACTATTGCGGACCTAGAGGATAGATTAGCTCAGTATATCCCCATATACAAACCTCCTAGTGCTGCCAAAAGAGATTCAGCAACAATCTGGTTGTTGTAGGAGGCATGTAAGGATTCTTCCCTCCGCTTGTCTTCATGTAAAGAGGAAAAGGCACAAACGGAAAAGGGAGCAGACAATTGGAAGGTGCTAGCTACCAATACCCAAAGTCAGCTGAAAATAGTGAAAGAGGCACTCCAGGAATGCAAAAAGAGAGAGAGATTCCTGGCAGACCAAGCTACAGCCTCTGAGGAAATTGAAAGAGAGAATCATGTGCTCCAAGGTATGGTAAAGAAATTAACCTTGAAGCAGGGCACAGCACCTGCAAATCATAGTCGTTGAGAGTCACTAATTAAGAGTCTGAGACAAAACTTGGGCTTTGCCTCTAAACAGGTAGCAGCGGTTACAGTGGGTGAAGGGGGAGAAGGTCCTATGTAGGGCACCCCCAGGCACAATTACAGAGAGAAAAGAGAGTGAAAAGTTAACTCTGCAGAGGCTGGAGGGAATTTTAAGCAGCTAAACTTTGTGAGAATGTTAAAAAGGAAAAGTGTTCGAGACAGAGCATTCTTGGTTTCTTTGCAGCCGTTCTGAAGGAAAAATGGGCCCTTTTCCAAAGGAATGTCTGTCAATTAGCCAGGCAACAATAAACGATCTGATTAAAATCATTTGACTGGACAATTTAGTCAAATTTGCTAAAAGAACAGAAGGGGGTTCTATTGGAACTTAACTGCCTCAAATGTATAAAGGGAATGTAAGATGTAAAAACAGAGCAATGTGGAAAGGATGTTAAGGAAAAGAAAATGTGTATGTATCTATCTGTGTGTGTGTAAATATGTAAAGTTCTAAGGATCAATTGGTTTTGTTTTTGTTTTAAATAATGCCACTAAAAATCCGTTTGACTCTTTAATTCAAAGTTGCAAAACTGACAGACCTTTTTGCTAGACACAGGTAATTAGTGTTGTTTAGCTTTGGAATTTGGCATTTTACCCTTAAAAGGTAACTCAGTGCTTTACAAAATGTAAAATGTTTTTAAGTTGTGGCTGCAGCAGGGCAGTCAAAATCAGGAGAATAGAAAAAGAAAGAAAAAATTCTGGATTCTTTTTGTTTGTTTGTGTAACAAAATAGCAGATGACAGCTGTAGTAGATAAATAAATAATAAGAAATTAAAAAAGACAGTGCCCCTCTGAAGCAACAGCAGGGGTGAGGTGCACAAAACAAAAAGAAGCAACCTTAGAAACACTGAGCCTTAAAATGGCTCTGTGTAATCAGACTGTCACTTTGATAAAGGGACATGAAAACTCTGTAAGCAAAAAAAGAAATAGTTACACCTTATGTAAAAATGGATCTGGATCATGTTATAGAAGTTAAACTATGGAAGGAATGTGCATTTGCCCCAGAACATGTGCAGGGTATATTGTAGAAGGGGCAAAAGAAATGCAAACATGCCATGCTACTCAATTAAAATGCTATTCGGGCTCCAAAGGGAGCCACAATAGGTTGGGTTTTCTTTTTCAGATCGCTGTGTGTTTTGGAAGCAAAAGTTAAAAAATGTGATCAAAACTCTGGTGAAAGTTGATTGTGTCCCTTTTAAGATCAAGTCTCTGAGCTGCTGATGGTTTTAAATCCAAAAGCAGGAAGCGTCTGTGAAAATGCAAATTACCTAAATGATAAATTTCAGAGTAGCAGCTGTGTTAGTCTGAATTCACAAAAAGAAAAGGAGGACTTGTGGCACCTTAGAGACTAACCAATTTATTTGAGCATAAGCTTTCGATGAAGTGAGCTGTAGCTCACGAAAGCTTATGCTCAAATAAATTGGTTAGTCTCTAAGGTGCCACAAGTCCTCCTGTTCTTTTTGCTAAATGATAAAGGAAGGAAAGAACTAGCAGCCCAAAGGAGCTGCAGATAAAGGACATATCTGGTCAGCAAACAAATTGTCTAAATAAAAGGCATGGTATAACGAGAATTTTAATAAATTTAATGATAATAAGTACCCCTGTAACAATGTATAGTGTGTATGATTTTTAGAAAAATCCTTTAACGTCATATGGTAATGATGCTTCTCAGTTATTACCTGTAAATAAACTTAAAGCTTAACATAGCAGGAAAAACGTTATAAACTTGGTCTGCTGTATAAGAAGGGAAACTGAGGTACCCCACCTCATGGATTTATTGACTAAACAGTGGGATAATTTCCCCATCACCCTTAAAAGATAGAAGCCATTGAAACCTGGCCTGCCTATAGAACAAAAACAGTAAAATGTGGGGGTAATTCCTCTGTTTTGCCTGCAATCAGCAAGGGTACTTGTAAAAGAAATATTTTAAGCAATAATCTGCCACTCCAAAAAGGGGTAGAAACATGTTCTTTTGTCTTTCAGAAAAGCTGATGCCAGCTGAAGAGCAACCCAATACCATGAATCTACTGTCACAATAGAAATTGTGTTTTGTGTTCTATGTGTTGTCTTGTCGCTAGCACTGTTGTGTGTTTTAAAAAATATATACTGCAGACCTGCAGGTAATTAAAAATAAATGAAGCTCTCTGTCCCAGCTACAGGACAGCCTCATACAAAAACAAGTACATGCTAATGTAGACTTGGTCCAAATTGGTCTGGGTAACCTAAAAGCCCGATGGAATCTTTGGCAATGACTTAATACTACCACATGGCTTATGCATAAGAAAAAATTTAGAAATAGGAAACTACACAGCCATAGCTACGGGATGCACTGAAATGCAGATACTTGCCCTAGCTACTTTGGAACACGAAATATCAGGAAAATTGGGAAATATTAAGGGTTTGATGCATTTGTTAAAACAAAGAAAGAGATCATTCTTTGACACTTATCAATATGAATGGATACAATACGTTTCCAGTATTGTAAAACCAGACTTGTTAATGGGAGAAATTGTTGTCAAAATTGCACACCAACAGTCCCTGGAGGCAAAGGTATTGAAGGTTAGCCCACTCCCCATATTCACATGGGATCCTTCTGGCTACCCTGGACCTCGAGCCAGTGGGCTGGGGAGGGAGGGAAGCTATTGGACACTAGAGGTTGTACCGAATGGACTCATCAAAAGTGGGCGTGCCTCACCTTGCCTGTTGCCCCAGAACTTTGTAGTAAAGATACATCACTAGGATCATGTATATGGGATGAATTGGAATCACAAACTCAAATTGCCTCGCAGTACCTTCTCTTGAATAGGCTACATAGGAAGTGACACTGACGATTATAAATCTTAGTGTCAAAAGGGGGATTATGTTGGATCATGTTAAAGAAGTTCTGTGTTAAAATCACAAATGAGTTTGATTCCCCTTCATTTAAATTCCAGGGTATTACTAATTAAGAGGTCTCTTGGTTTCTCTCCTTCTATGTGTGAAATTTGCAAGCTGCTAATTGTGTTAGTACATTCTAAGACCGAAGCTGTTCTCAAAGAAATTCTTTGTAACAACTACTCCTCACACAGAGAGAGACTCAAAGCAATACTCTGTAACAACAGAAACAGCACACAGAGACTCCCCGCCCTTTTGTTGTATTCATCTCGCTTTGTTAACAATTGTGATTAAAATATAGATAGAGGATGTATGTAGATGGATGCTTGGTGTGGATAATAACTGAATGATCAGGGAAGTGCCAGCCTAAGAATCCAGTGTCCATCGGCTGAAGAAGGCATCAAGTGGAAATAACCAGAGGACCCCCGGAGGGCAGACTGGAATCCACCCAACAGCCTCAAGAACGGGAGAAGCAAAGAACAAGATAACATCTGGCAGCACGGAGCCGTCAGGACTGTGCCATCTGCTGATTGATTCAGCAACAGCATGATGAAACAATTCCCATAGACTGGCCTAGGAAGAAATACCTGTAAAAATGGACTCTAGAAAGTGAGAACTTTGGGGTCTGATTCTGCAAATCAACTTCCAGGGGCATATCAATGAGCATCTGACAAAGCCCTGCTCCCTCCTCGTGTCCAGGCCACCTGGCCAGTGGCTTGGCATGAGCAACTCTAAAGCTGGTAACTATTATAACAACCTTGTATAACCTGTGTGTGTGTGTGTGTGAATGAATGTGTGAATATATATGAAATTGAATGGAATGTTATAGCTATAACTCACTGCTTACTAGGATTCTTTCTGTATTCACAATAAATGTGGCATTTTGCTTTTTCCCTTTTAATAAGATCCTGCTGGTTTTTATTTTATTAGTATAACAACTCTGGATCCTATCCCTACCTTCCAGCATATCTACCTCTCCCCCTAGTTTAGCGTCATCTGCAAATTTGCCAAGGGTGCAGTCCATGCCATCCTCCAGATCAGGGGTGGCTAACCTGGGGCTCCGGAGCCACATGCGGCTCCTTGTCTAGGCACCAACTCCGGGGCTGCAGCTATAGGCGTCAACTTTCCAATGGGCTGGGGGGTGCTCACTGCTCAAGCCCTGGCTCGGCCGCAGGCCCTGCCCCCAGTCCACCCTCTCCTCTGAGCCTGCCATGCCCTTGCTCCTCCCCCTTCTCACACCCCCCAGAGCCTCCTGCATGCCACAAAACAGCTGATTGGGAGGTGCAGGGAGGGAGGAGGTGGTGCTGATCAGCGTGGCTGCTAGTGGGTGGGAGGTGCTGGGGGTGGGGTGGGGCAGCTGATCAGAGGCTGCGGACATATTATTGTGGTAAATTTTGGCTCCTTCTCAGGCTCAGATTGGCCTCCCCTGGTCTAGTCCGTAGCAGATGCTATTTCTCCCATCCATCAAGGGGTTTCATTACCATCCTTTTTCATAATGGAAAGGATTGCAGCTCAGTGACATTGTAAGTGCTCAACCCCCAGCCCCCCTCCACCTCTTACATGGACAGGTGCTATTAGCAGAGTCATGAGACCGGCTAGTGGACAGAACTGAAACATCAAGATCCTGATTTAGCAACCCTGCCAGCTGTCCTCGCTGCTTTCACCATGTTCTTTTCACCACACATGCCCTAAAGGGCTGGTATGGTCCTTTCTCAAGCTAAATATATGTAATGCCACAGTCCCAACTTAAGCCTCTTTCGGCTATGCAGCTAGAGAGGCAATACGACTGCTCAGAAATGAGCAACAGCTGCCCCTAGAAGTCCTAGCCTGTTGCAAGCTGGTTCTATTACCCCGTTTGCTGATCTATGTTTATCTACTGTATTCACCACAAGCATTTAACAACAAAAAAAAACCCCAGTTTTGAGACATTTGAAGTCCTGTGCTCTTCCATCAAAGATGATGCCAATTTGCCTTTCTAGAGAGAATATTGCAGAGCGTTTCATGTGGCTGTGGAGAACAAGGAGCAATGGAACCATTGCAGGCAGCCTTTTGAGGCCTAGTAGATCAGAGGCCAGTGTATTGATCTGGCACCCAACGGTTCAGTACAGTAATTTGGCTACCTGCTGGCCTTAAAGTCTATGAGGGATCATGATTATCATCTGCCACATGTAAGAGGTCAGGCTGAGCTACAGAACCTCATCCACCCATCCTGTAACATCTGGCTGAGGTTACTGAAGTCCTTGAATCATGATTTAAAGGAGGTCAAGTTGCAGAGACTCCACTATTTCCTCTAGTTCAAACTAGCAAGGGCCCCAAACGGCAAAGGTAGGCAAACCTCTCACACCAGGATCTCTGCCAATCTGACCTGGGGGAAATTCCTTCCCCACCCAAAATAGGGCGATCAGTTAGAACCTGAGCATGTGGGTGAGGCTCACCCACCAGACATCTGGGAAAGAATTTTCTGTAGTAAATGGCCTCAACCGTAGGAGACAACTCTGTGGATGCTCCAGGGCTGGAGCACCCACAGGAAAAAAAAAAAAAATTAACAGATGCTTAGCATGCACCAGCAGGCAAGCTCCCTTCCCCTGCCCCCCCCCCCCAGTGCCTGCCACACACTGGTGGCCACCTAAGCAACTCACCACAGTGTTCAGGAGGTACGGGGGGGGGGGTGGGAAGAGAGGGAGAAGATAGGGAGGAGCTGTGCTTGAGGGAGGTGGCGGGGTCAAGTACACCCTTGGTAGAGAGGAAGTTGGCACCTATGGCCTCAACTCTTGTTAAGTTCACTCTTCTATCCAGTAAATTGCAGACTGGAAATTTCAGGGCCTGAGCAGCTTTCAGAGAAGAGGGCAGCTTCCTGCTGGGGACAGGTTTCAGCAGGAATACTTTCTGCAGCACGTAGTGAGTGAGGGGTGAGCACATTGTAGATGTAGGAGTGGGGCATCGAGGTAGCTAAGCCTCAATTACAAAGCTGCTCCTGAAACATGGATTTGGGGATTTACTCCTGGATTAACGGAAAGACACGTTAAAAACCACCTTAGGGAGTCAATATAGCAGCCCTTCACAGAGAAGTTAAAGCCAAATAATTTTTATTGAAATACATAGTTTAATGTCACATGGTTTCTAATAAAAGGTGCGTTAGCAGTAAAAGAGGCAGAGGAATCTTCACGTTTCGGGCAGGAGAGTGTTGCAAGCTTTAGGTCCTTTGGTTCATACATTAGTATCCTTTGCACCTAAAAAATCTGCCCCAAGCATTAAGCTGGTGCCTTATCAGATTTCATTTCAGAGACCTAGCAATGAAGCTTGATAGTTTCAGCAAGTATGCGCTCATGCGACAGAGTTGGCCACGTTCGATTATGCAAGCATAAGAGGGCACAGAATATCTCAACTGGTAACCTTTATATTAAGGGAGAATCCCATGAGAGATGCTGCCTGAGCACCATCACAGCTGTAGCCTGATTAACTGGAGTTTGTACTTGATTTGAGTTAATACTCATCTTCATCTGCCTCATCCCCATCTGCAGAGTCCCTGCCAACTTCCTCATAGTCCTTCTCGAGAGCGGCCATGTCCTCCCTGGCTTCGGAGAACTCCCCCTCCTCCATCCCCTCCCCCACATACCAATGCACAAAGGCCCGTTTCGCATACATCAGGTCAAACTTGTGATCCAGCCGGGCCCAGGCTTCTGCAATAGCCGTGGTGTTGCTCAGCATGCAGACGGCCCGCTGCACTTTAGCCAGGTCTCCCCCTGGCACCACCGTGGGGGGCTGGTAATTGATGCCCACCTTAAACCCAGTTGGACACCAGTCCACAAACTGGATGGACCTCCTGGTTTTGATGGCTGCTATAGCTGCATTCACATCCTTGGGCACCACATCCCCCCGGTACAGCAGGCAGCAAGCCATGTATTTGCCTCGGCGAGGGTCACATTTCACCATCTGGTTGGAGAACTCAAAGCAAGCATTGGTGATTTCAGGCACCGAGAGCTGCTCATGGTAGGCTTTCTCTGCCGAAATTATGGGTGCATAGGTAGTGAGGGGAAAGTGTATGCGGGGATAAGGCACCAAATTAGTTTGGAATTCTATCAGATCAACATTTAATGCACCATTAAATCTCAGGGAAGCAGTGACAGATGACACTATCTGTCCTATCAGCCTGTTCAAATTGGTGTAAGTGGGACGCTCAATATCAAGGTTCCGGTTGCAGATGTCATAAATGGCCTCGTTGTCCACCATGAAAGAACAGTCCGAGTGCTCCAGTGTGGTGTGGGTGGTCAGGATGGAATTGTAGGGTTCCACCACCGCAGTGGAGACCTGTGGGGCAGGGTACACCGAGAACTCCAGCTTGGACTTCTTGCTGTACTCTACTGACAGGCGCTCCATCAAGAGGGATGTGAATCCAGAGCCTGTGCCTCCTCCGAAGCTGTGGAAGACCAGGAACCCTTGAAGGCCACTGCACTGGTCAGCCTGCAAGAGAATACAATATTTGTTCATTTCCTCAACTCAAGGATTTTATACTATTTAATCTCATTGCTGATTAACAGCTGACAGCAGGATTGGTCAGAAGTTCTGATAGTGAACTTCTGTGTAAGAATAAAGTTCCAACAATTCTCCTCTTCATAGAATCATAAAAGTGCAGGACTGGACAGGACCTTAATAGGTCACCTCGTCCAGTCCCCTGCCTGCAAGGCAGGACTAGTAATAGTAATTGACAGTCTAAGGGGAATGTTATTCAGCCTTAATTTGGGATTTTAAGTTACCCCCTTGGATGTTTCCATAGGAGATCATTAATTAGTTCAGTGTTAAGTGGTGGCACACTGACAGAATACTTGTTGCTGTTAGAGGTACTGTTGCATGGACATTTGTCAACCCTTCAGGTAATTATCACACTCCAACATCCACAGAGCGCTTGTGCCAAGTGGAAGTTATTGGCTGGTTCTAGGACAACTACTAGACAGAGAACTAACATGCACTCAGTGTTTCATGATCACTGAAATGCAAGTTGCTTATTGACAGCCTGGAGTCATTTAGTATATGGACACTTGTCTACTTGGAACTGGATTGAGACCCACTAGCTAATTTTATATAGGCCACCCCAGCTATTCAAGGGTTACAAGACTATAAAAGGGTTCAAAAAGGACCTAGATAAGTTCATGGAGGATAGGTCCATCAATGGCTATTAGTCAAGATGGGCAGGAATGCAAAACTATGCTCTGAAGTGTCCCCTGCCTGTTTGCCAGAACCTAGGTATGGGGGACAGGGGATGGATCCCTTGATTGCCTGTTCTGTTTATACTCTCTGAAGCACCTGGCATTGGCCACTGGTGGAAGACAGGATACTGGGCTAGATGGACCATTGGCCTGACCCAATATGGCCATTCCTTTGTACTTTTGTAATGTATTCACCAAGGCTGGGATTTGACACATTGATAATGGACTGCAAGGCCCTGAACTGTTTAGGTCCCACATGATAGTCACGAAGTACAAAGCCCCCCCCCCCCCAAAAAATCTCATTATGCAGCCATTTCCAAGAGACGCAACAGCTCCTGAGCTAAAACTTTAAGGGTTCTTTTGAAGCAATGAACTTTATACTTGGCTTGTAGTGCCCATCAAACATTGGGTTAATACACCGGAATGCCTTGTTAGCCTGCTGTTACAATCCCCTTTTTAAGTGGATACTGTCCTTCTCCCAACCCCAAAGTGTCATATTGCCCCATTTTGAACGATTAGTTAAGAAGGTGCTTTAAGAGACTTTTAAACATATTTGTCTACTTGCCATTTTACGGACTCTACCCAATACAGTATCAATGATTTCCTTCCCAATGGTGTAGTGGCCCCGGGCATAGTTGTTGGCGGCATCTTCTTTGCCGCTAATGAGCTGCTCAGGATGGAAGAGTGCACGGTAGTTCCCAATTCGGATCTCATCTGCAGGAAGTTGGATTATTGGTTAAACAGAAGACGCCTAACAGATTGGGGATGTTAGAGCATGCGTGAATACCATTGCTAGCAAAGCCGTCAAGCTTCTGAGAGAGACAAGCTTCAAAAAAGGTCCATCATGAAGCAGAAACAGTATATTCAAGATACTGTAGGAATTTTGAGAGGGGTCTGGGATTGGTGAGCTAGGACTGAAGAAGAGAGCTATACCTACAAGTTTGCCCAGATAATGCACATAGGACTTCAATTTCCACCTTGAAGTCACGTTCTGATTAGGGTTACAGTACATTTTAGGATGCTGGCTGGGCTTTCAGTTTTCTGTCTGTGGGATTATAGCTACTATAGGAAGCTTGTGTATTTGTCTTGTTTACTTGCACCTCTGAATTTCTGGTAGCATTTTCTCCAGGGGCAGCATTACATGCTGTAGATTCATAGAGTAAGGCTAGAAGGAACCCTTGTGATCATCGAGTCTTACCTACTCGATAAGACAAACCATAGCACTTCCAAAATAATTCCTCAAGCAGATCTTCTAGAGAAAGATCTGGTTCCCTGACTTAAAAATTCAGCATGTTACACAGACTACTCTGCTTCTCCCCACCCGGGAAGATTTGTTCGTTATTTAGTTATTTTCCCCCTTAATCTACAGGGAGTTACCCCGACCCTAGTGATAGGGTTACTCTGTTTGGAAAGACAAGATTTCTGGCAACAAATCTCTGAAATCCTCAGGAATCAAAGGCAGCAGCAAAGAGGTCTCCTGGGTTAAAAAAAAAATTTACAGTGGACACTTTTATTATGTTGGAAACCTCTCAATAAGAGAGACTGTGGTGATCTATTCAGAAATACTCTTCACTACTTCAGATCATTGAAAAGTGTGATGCTTGTTTTTCCACAGGAACCAGGTAAACTGGTTTACAGACACTTCATGGGGATGCTTTAGTCCAGGGGTGGCCAACCTGTGGCCCTGGAGCCAAATGCAGCTCTTCAGAAGTTAATATGTGGCTCTTTGTCTAGACACTGACTCTGGGGCTGCCAGCTTTCCAATGTGCTGGGGGGTGCTCACTGCTCAACCCCTGGCTCTGCCACAGGCCCTGCCCCCACTCCACTCCTTCCTGCCCCCCTCCCTCAAGCCTGCCATGCCCTGGCTCCTCCCCCCCAGAGCCTCCTGCATGCCATGAAACAGCTAATTGGGAGGTGCTGGGAGGGTTGGGGAGGCGCTGATTGGCAGGGCTGCCGGTGGGCAAGAGGCATGGGGAGGGTGGGGTGGAGCTGATGCGGGGGGCTGTTGACATATTACTGTGGCTCTTTGGCCATGTACATTGGTAAATTCTGGCTCCTTCTCAGGCAAAGGTTGGTCACCCCTGGTTTAGTAGCTGCCAGCAAACAGGCTTGCTGGGTCAGATCCTCAGCGGGCGTAAGTGAGCTTAGTGCTACTGATGTTGATGGAGCTAGGCCAGTTTCACCAGCCAAGCATCTAGCCCTCTATCCACAAGAGGGAAATCCCACGTAAGAAAGCGAAGTCCCAAGTGAAATGCTACGCTCATACTAGCATAGGAGGAGTAACCTGTTTGCCATGTAGAGTCCTGTTTGGAATTAATGACACCTGAAATACAATGTTTCATGATTGGACAGTGTCACCAGGGTTACACTGATGGGGGTGGCAAGTCAGAGGATGCAATCAGTGACATTAGCCATGAGGCCCTCCCACCAAAAGGAAGCTAAACAATGTTCTGCTGCATATTTAGCAGTCTGTCCCCTTATCTTACCAATGACCGTGGGTTCCAGGTCTATGAACACTGCTCTGGGCACGTGCTTTCCTGATGCAGTCTCACAGAAGAAGGTCTCAAAAGAAGAATCCACTTGTTCAGTGTCTGGCTCTATTGGTTTAGCGGCCTTGCTGCTGGGAATGGTCCCATCCGGCTGGATTCCGTGTTCTAGACAATACAGCTCCCAACAGGCATTGCCCATCTGGACCCCAGCCTGGCCAATATGGATAGAAAGACACTCCCTCTGGAATTAGGGACAAGTCTCATTACTGCTTCAGGTTAAGAAGATAGTAGCCACAATGTGTACTAGGTGTTAGCCTGGGCAGTTGTATTTCGCTCTTTCAAGCAGTTTTCTACATGCAGACATTTGCCCAACTAATCTGTTAGTGCAACAGGTGGTCTTGGTATACACCTTGATTTCTGGGAGAGAATTTCTAGTTTTCAGGTAATACAGGACTCTTATAACTGGTCTAAACTTTGTGTATGTGACAGTACCCTTGATGCAGCCTGGGGGCAGGTGGGGAGACACAGGGAGCAAAGAATAAGCTGTGGACCTATCCAAACCAGCACTGCAAATGGGCACCTGCAGTTTGGATTTATGCAGCAGGTGTCTCCTTGCATGCCCCTGGCCTTCTATCCCTGCTCTTGCACAGCCTCCACGGGAGTGTACGTGTACTGCCCAAGGCTGCAAGCTCCACTTTCTGGCCCACGCATCTCTTCTCAGCTCCAGCAGGTTCTCAACTCCTCACATAAGGCTCTGCATCCAGGAGCCACTCAGACTAAATAATTCACCCTCCCGAGCTACAAGCAGCATATAGCTGATAAGAAATAAAGAAGCCACATGGGAGTATAAAAATGTAGAAAGCAAGAGATAAGACAGGCTGAAAGAACCAGCCAGACTATGGACCAAAAACACAACAACTGTCACCTATAGGGTTGCCAAGTGGCCAATTTTCAACTGGAACACCCAGTCAAAAAAGAGACCCTGGGGGCTCAGATCAGCACTCCTGACTGGGCCGTTAGAAGTCTGGTCGGCAGTGCAGTGGGGCTAAGGCAGGCTCCTTGCCTGCCGTGGCTCCCAGAAGCAGCGGCATGACCCTCCTCCGGCTTCTAGACGCAGGGGTAGCCCCAGAGCTCTGCATGCTGCTCCCACCCCAAGCTCCAGCTCCCATTGGCTGGGAACTGCAGCCAGTGCCTGCAGATGGGGCAGTACACAGAGCTGCCTGGTCGCACCTACGTGTAGGAGCCGGAGGGAGGACATACCGCTGCTTCTCGGAGCTGCTTGAGGTAAGTGCTACTTGAAGCCTGCACCTGACCCCCTCCTGTGCCCCAACCCTGATCCCCCCTCCTACTCTCCAAACCCCTCAGAGCACCCTCCTGCACCCCAGCCCCACCCCAGAGCCCCAGCCCCGATTCCCCTCCTGTGCACCAAACCCCTCATTTCTGGGCCCACCCCAGAACCCATACCCCCTCCCACACCAACCCCCGAGCCAGCCTGGAGAAAATGAGCAAATGACAGAGGGATGGAGTGAGTGGGGGTGGGGCTTTGGAGAAGGGGCGTCGGGTGTTTGGTTTTGTGTGAGTAGAAAGTTGGCAATCCTAGTAACCTAGCACAATGCAAGGGAACATAGTGGCTGTCCATCTACTGGTCCTCCACAAGGACATCTGCACTAGGAAGATTTTGGCAGCCCTGGCTTTAAAGCATTAATCTGAAATATACTTAGCTTCTAGCAGTGTCATGGCCGTAGGGTATGAGCAGCCAATAAGATTGTTCTTATTTAGTGTTTGGTTAGTGTCTTCCTGAAGAGACTATTGTTATACACATTTCTCTCTAAGCATTCCTTCAGTTTCCATAGCTCTAAAGCCAGATGCAACAGAGGGGCAGGGACTATTTAATATAAATTAACAGAGCTCCAGCAACTAGAATAGCTATAGCAATAACCTATAATTAAAGGTACTTCTTTAGACACATGTTAAGTACTCGAGCAATTCTAGTTTGCAAGATGCTATGAGGATCCATAGCGTTGAGATCTCTGGAGTGAACTCCTACTCAGCACCTAAGGACTACAAATTTGCCAAGTCACATGACATGAAATCCAGATGCCAACTGGCGGGATTGCTCTCAGGGAATTGGAAGATCTCCCACTAGCGTCTCATCATATATTTGATAGACAGAATTTTAGTCCAGGCCTGATTTCTCACCACCCCCAAGCTGTGGTGAGAGCTCAGACCCAAGGCCTTATGGCGAGCCCATCCCTAGTGGGCATGGCCACTCCTGATTCAATCTGGCTGATATTTCGAAGTTATCCATCTCACAGGGCTGGTATTTGTACTATTTGGGAAGCGTGTTACTCAGCTCGCCCATCCCCACCATTTAGATAGTTGCAATAGTTTTTAGCAAGATGTGGCTAAGGTCACCACTGTGGCCATTTTTTCCAGCTTTAGCAAAGACAGCTGTTTGGATCACAGACCTATTCTAGTCCACAAGAGACAGCACCTGCTCCCAGCATAGCATGGTTCTTGGGATTTTTAAAATGAGTGCGTGGCAAATGGAAAAACCCTAGTGGAACAGCAGGAAATGCAAGTTGAAAGAACAGTTTGCTTGGGGATGCAGTTAAGAGGTACCAGATCAACAGTATTTGCATTCTGCACCAAGATAAGCTGTATTTTACAGCATCAGGCTACAAACAGAGGAAACATTGTTGTCTGGATGATTTTTGCATTTAAATTGCCATGAAAATGTTAAATTTTTATAACAGGAGAGTCCCTAGGACAGCACTTTGAAGTCTGACTTTACTGTCTGCAAAAAAAGTTTTGAAAATGCCTTTTCATTTTTTACAATATTATAAAGTCACATTCAACAGTCAGCATTCCACAAACATTTTTTAGAATATACTTTTATTATTCTAAGTCACCTTATTGTAAACTTTCTGGGTAGTTTGCAGATTGCATGTATTTTAAAACCTTGTATATTAAAAGCATTTGAGTTTCAAAGCTGTAGGCTCTTTAGAGTCAAGATTAAATTAGAAATGTTAAGGACAGTTGTAATTTTACTCATTTAACATAGACAAACCCTTGGGATTACAGTAGACAAAGGCAACATGGCAGCTCATAAGGAAAAAATTACCCTCTGCAAAATGCATTAGTTTCATACATTGTTACAGTTGCTGAAGTGTTAATTTCAAGGGGAAAGACCACAAATATACACTGTACTTTAGCCTGCCAAAATCATTCATGCATCTATATAGACCAGTTGCAGATAAAACAAAAAGCCCCTCAACTCCTATTAAAAGTTAAGCACTTAACAACTCTACAGGCACCAGCTGCTCATGAGCTGAAATCTTAGAGAGAAAAACCAGAGTGAGGGGGGCCACTTAGAGTAATCCAAGTACTAGCTTTTACCTTATAAGGAGCAAACTGGTGGTTCAATAAACTATAAAGCAAGCAACAATTAAATGAGAAAGCTGCTTTGAATTAACATCCAGAGAGGAAGGACTAGGTGTATAGATCACCAGCTTTTAAGACCCCTGTACATTAGCACAAATACAAATAATAATGCATGCCTTACCATGATGGCTTTGTAAGCTTCCTAAGATTTAAGCAAACCAGCTGCCTCTGCCTCTCTTCCTGGAACTTTATATCCCAGTAAGAACTGACTCCACCTGAATGTAAAGAGGCACTCTTCTCATTTAAAGGGGCAGAGACCCCTTTTTTGGGCTTGCCTGAAACACAATCCCTTAGGGGCCGGATTCTGTGCTGACTTGAGCTTGGCGCAATCCCATTGATTTGAATAGGGTTGGGTGGGAGGTAGTTTGGCCCCAAGTGTGTTTCAAAGGGGGATTTGATTGAAAAGTAAGTCAATAAACAAATAAACCACAGGGGTTTTAGTCGAGCTGAAGGGAAGCTTGCGCTGTGTCATAAGGATGAACTAACCACTCCCAAGCCGCAGTTATCCACATCCTAATTAGTAACAACGCTGCCAATGCTATCTTGTGTCCTGACTACTCTATGGACACAATCCTGCAAGTCAATCTGTGCCAAGGACCCCACTGCCATCCGTGGGATTCCCCCTGGGCATAGGAGTCTGCCCGTGAAGAGTGACTTACAAGGTCAGGCCTATGTCTGTCTTATTCTGCTCCCCGTTGTGACAGCTGGCGAAATCCAGCCCTGCACAGAGAGTTCGCACCAGTCCTGTGCATCACCAGCAGCCCCAATCCTGCAAACATTGAACTCTGACTTCCATGGATCTAAAGTGGTGCCTAAAGCTTAGGCACCCCTTGGCCCAGGGGTAAATTTCATCAGTCAGTAACACCTCACTCTGTGAACAGTCTCATTGATTTCAATGGGCTTGTTTACACTGTCTGTCTAGCTAAGGCACCGATCTGGTCCCCATTACCATGGTGTCTGAGCAGCTGACAGGCTTTCATGTGTTTATCCTGCTAACACCCTGTGAGGTAGGATGGGTCTATTACCCCCATTTTAAAGATGGGGAAACTGAGGCACACAAAGACCAAGTGACTTGCCAGAGGTCACACAGGAAGCCTGTAGCAGAGGAGGGAATTGAACCTAAGTATTCTACATCCTAGACTAGTAGCTTAACCACTGGACTGTCCCATTAGAACTAGCCTCAAACATTCAAACCAGTTTTAAAACTGGTGGCATAAAACAGGTGTAAACAGCCTGAAGTGTTTTTAATGAACCAGTAGAGAGATCAGTTAGTAATACTAGAGGGCCCCTCATGTGTCATCCCCCTTGTAACCAGTTTAGTATAAGCAGTTCAGGCCGTCTAGGTCTGGTCCCGGGCTCAGACTCAGGCTTGAACCTTACCCCCCCTCCGTCTACACACAAATCTCTCAGACTTGGGCTCAGACCTATGGGTCTTAGGACACTGCAGGGGTGGAGAGTCTGAGCATGAATCAAGCCAAGATCCAGGGTTCAAGTCCTATTGCTTTGCAATGTACACGCAGACCTCCCTCGACTCTAGCCCCAAAAGTCCACCAAATGTATCCCATAATCCCATGCGGTCCATAGCTGACAAAATCATTTGTCCCAAATTCGACTGGGGTTTGAAGTTTTGCCTAGAAATGTGGCAGGGGCGGAGTGCAGAGTGGGGGAAGGAGGAGGATGGCGGGGGAGTTCTGTGTATTTTCATGCAGCCATGTGGAAGCTAACACAGCAGCCTGTCGATTCCCTCATGAATTCTGACCCAATCACGGGTGCGGATAGCTGCAAACTTTTCTCGCAGCAGGAATTCCAGACAGGTAACCACATTTCGGAGAGTGGTGTATTTTCCAGGGCCACCTCGCTAGCTGACAAGCCCACTCCACTCCCAGATGTGCAGTTCAGTCACTATCTATTTGAATACATCGGTTGCATACGCTGCAGGTTCCCCACCAACAGCGTGGAATAACATCTCCCTTTGGGGGCAGGACCTCGGGGTAGGGGCCGCATGGGGGCAGGCCTCAGGGAAGGGGCGGCGCAGGGGCAGGGCCACAGTTTGGGCACCAGTGCCCCCACACACACACTTTTAGGGAGCTTCTGCCACTCCTGCATGGAGCTATTTGAGACAATAACCCTCCGTGCATTGTCCTGTTCCAGCCCCTTGACCTCTACTGGCTTCGGTACCTTCTGCTGCAGCAGAAGCCTGGGCCAATGTCCCCACCTGGACCATTCCAAGAGGAAGCATTTCTGTGATAAGCTTATGGGTTGAAGTTCTGGACAGGGCCATCAAGTCGGTCCAGTGCCAAAGAGAGAGGACTGATGGCTAGAGGAAAGGCCTGGAGCGAGGCAAGAGGGAAGGCTCAGGCTGGCTGCACAGCTTGAGGAAAGGGTTTCAGCGCAGTTCCTGGAACAGATCTCAGCAGGAGGAGAGAGCTCAGCAGAAAGAGCTGTTTGAACAGCTGATCTCGCTAATAGCCTCCAGAGGACCGGCTCCCGCTGCATCACCTACACCATGGCCTGAGACCCCTGGGCGGTACAGAACTGCACATATCTGCACTGCTTTGCCAGCATGGGCGGCGTGTGAACCGCTGGCTGGGGGAAGCTAGCCCCCAGCCCCGTCCCTTCCACCCGAGGCCTCGCCCCTTCCGCGTACCCCGGAACCCAGAGCATTCCCTCCCCAGCCGCCGGCCCCCGCCCCAGGCAGGCTAGAGCCAGCAGCACGCCCCCAGCCCCGGAGCACCGGGAGGGAGAGCGCGCAGCAGCCCTGCTGTGGCCTCCCCAACTCCGGGAAGGCAGGCAGTTCGGCCCCAGCTCCTGGAGCCCAGCGGCACTGCTGACGCAGGGTCCTGGGGGCAGAGTGTGGGTGGGGCCACGCCGCCCATGCCTGCCAGCAGGGTGTGTCTGTTACCTCCCAGTTATGCTGTAACTTCAGCAACCCGCCTTCCCAAAGGAAAGGTGCCACTATGCCCTGCCAATCTTGACTTCACCTCCATTTTTCTCCAATCATAGAATAGAATCATAGAATATCAGGGTTGGAAGGGACCTCAGGAGGTCATCTAGTCCAACCCCCTGCTCAAAGCAGGACCAATCCCCAATTAAATCATCCCAGCCAGGGCTTTGTCAAGCCTGACCTTAAAAACTTCTAAGGAAGGAGATTCTACCACCTCCCTAGGTGTTCTCAAAAGAATGATCTTTCCTATCCTACCTTAAATGTGCTGTGCCGTGGTAGGTCAATGTCAGCCTGGTAACAGGGCTCTGCCCAGGAACGGCTCTTGAGGGGCAGACTAAGGCCAGAAGAACGGATATGGCAGAACATACATGAAGTGGGATGGTGGCTCCCAGACCTGGAATCCTCCCTGGAAGAGGTGGACCTATAGAACTTTCTTGCATCACATGTTGAGCTGGGCAAAATTTTTCAACCCAAACTGTTGATCCCCAACACAGATCCCCAAATGCCCCTCCCACCCCACATGTACCCCACAACCCTCCGCCAGCCCCCACTTATCCTGACAGCCCTGACATACATCCTGCTCGCTGCAGTCCCTGGGCACCTCAGCCCCACTGGCCCCAGTCCCCAACATCCTCCACTCGCCCCCCAAATCCCAGCCTCACAGCCCACCAACACCCCCTCTCCCTACAGCCCTCCAACACTCCCCACTCACCCCAGCCCCTCACCCATCACTCTGGGACCTTCCTGGCCACTCACTGGCTTTGCACCCTCAACACCATCACCTCTCCAGGCTAGCGTGACTCCTCCTGATCCCAGTTTCTAGGCAGGGGCTGTCTCTACCTATGCGTCTGTATGGGGAGTGTTGGCCCCTTACTAAAACTCAGTGGGGTTTTTTTGGTTGGCCAGCTCCCAGTACCAAAAGAAAGGGGAAGGGTCTATGGGAGATCAGGAGGACCCTGAGACTGACAGTCCCCAGGAACAGTGGGGAGATGCTCCAGGTCAGCTTGATTGACAGGGCGGGCAGGCTGATGAGGGAGTCAGGAGGCCAGGGGGGTGGTCCCATCCCCCATGGGAGCTGGATTTGCCTGGGTCAGACAGAGTGGGGCTGAGCTAAGGAGAAAGCAGGGGCCCAAGCTGAGCTGGGGAGCAGAGCTGGGCTGGCCAGAGAGAACCAGAGAAGCAGCCCGGGGAGCAGGGCGGTGCTGGGAGCAGAGCCGCAGAAGCAGCCCACAGAGCAGACCTGTCCTGGGAGCAGAGCTGCAGCAACCAGAGCCGGAGGGGCCAGAGAAGCAGCCCAGGGAGCTGGAGGCAGAGCAGCCGTGCTGAGGCAGAGTGAAGGGGGAAGCCGTCCGGAGCCGGGTGCAGCTGGGGAGAGCGAAGCGGACCCTGGGTAGTGGGCGCAGCGCAGAGACATGCCCCCAGCTAAGAGGCCTGGCAGGCCAGACTTGGGAGGGCAGGGGGGGAAATCGTAAGCCCGATGGGGAGGCTGATGCTGGGAAGAAGGGACCTGCCGCCCAGAGCCTGAGGGCGTGTGGCCACGGCCAGAGCAAGTGTCCGACCCGCAGCATCCCTGCAGCACAGCCAGGGCCGGGCAGGAGGCCTGGGCCGTATGAGGAACAGACTGAACTGCCCTGACGTTCCAGAGACGCTGGTTGTGACGTCCCCATGCCACAGAGCGGGGTGACGGGTTTTCTTTTAACCTTTCCCATTTTTTCCTTATTTAATTGCCAGGGACAGAGGTCGAGAGAGCTGGAAATGTGCCGGGAGTGAAGGGGGGAGGGAGGAGGCTTCGGCTTGCTCAGCTCCTGTTCCCGGCAGTTGGGCCTGGGCGGGGGCGGCCTGATGCCACCTTCCCAGCCAGGCTCTCACAGGCAGTGGCCAAGCTCACAGAGCAGTGACTCAGAGCAGCGGGCATCAGAAGGGGCTGGTCCCGCCCCCTCTTCTCCCTGCCCGGGCTCGGCTGCCAGGGACCGTGGCCACACGTGCTGGGCGGGGGGGTAGGCACAGCGGGAGGCAGGAGGCGTGCCAGGGGCAGGCACAGCAGGAGAAGGACAGAGCCCCCAGCAGGCCACGCAGAAATCTAGGGAGGCACTTGACCCTCCATGCCCCCCTACGTACCGCCTAAGTGTATTTTAATTCCATCAGAACTTGTGGGTGAATACCATCTGGCCCTGGTGACATATTACTGTTTAACTTACCAATTTGTTCCAAACCTCCTCTACCGACACCTCAGTCTGGGACACTTCCTCAGATTTGTCACCTAAAAAGAATGGCTCAGGAGGGGATGGGGAACCTCCTTCACATCCTCTGTAGTGATGACCAAGGAAAAGAATTCCTTTAGCTTCTCGGCAATTGCCTTGTCTTCCCCGAGTGCTCCTTTATCGTCTAGGGGTCCCCCTGACTGATTGGCAGGCTTACTGCTTCTGACATACTTTAAACACTTTTTGCTGTTTATGTCTTTTCCTAGTTGCTCTTCAATCTTTCTTGGCCTGCCTTATACTCCTATACTTGACTTGCCAGAGTTTGTTCCTTTCTGTTTTCTTCAGTAGGATTTGACTTTTCATCTCTAACCACCTCTTACAGTGGATTTCTTTTGGTTCTCTTACCCCAAATAATACAAAAGGATCTGTATAGTTTGAGCCTCTATGGTGCATTTTTTGTTGGGGTTTTTTTTTGTAAAGTTTCCATGAAATTTTCAGGCATTTCATTGTTGTGACTGTTCTATTTAATTTGCTTCCGCCTTTCCCCCCCTCCCCAGTTCCCCTCTTTGAAGATAAATGCTACAGTAGGGGCTTCTTTGGTATTCCCTCCCCGCCCTCCCCCAAGAATGTTAAATTTAATTATACTGTGGTCACTATTACTCAGTGGTTCTTATCCATGAGGTGACTATAGCTGATCATGTGCTCCATTTAAGATTAAATGAAGAATTGTCTCTCCCCTTGTGGATTCCAGGACAAGCTGCTCCAAGAGGTAGTCATTAATGGAGTCTAGAAATTTTATCTCTGCATCCCTTCCTGAGGTGACATGTACCCAGTCAATAGGGGGATAGGTGAAATCCCCCATTATTATTGGGTTTCTGACTTTGTAGCCTCTCTAATCACCCATCTCAAAAAAGATAGATTAGAATTGGGAAAGGTCCAGAGAAGGGCAACAAAATGATCAAGGAAATGGAACAGCTTCCATACGAGGAGAGATTAATAAGACTGGGGCTCTTCAGCTTGAAAAGGAGATTACTAAGAGGTGATGTGATAGAGGTCTATAAAATCATGACTGGGGTGGAGAAAGTGAAGAGGGAAGTGTTAGTTACTCCTTCACCTAACACAAGAACCAAGGGTCACCCAATGAAATTAAAAACATACATAAGGAAGTACTTCACACAATGCACAGTCAACCTGTGGAACTCATTGCCAGGGGATGTTGTGAAGGCCAAAAGTATAACAGGGTTCAAAAAAGAATTATGTAAGTTCATGGAGGATAGGTCCATCAACAGCTATTAGCCAAAATGGTCAGGGCTGCAACCCCATGCTCTGGATGTGCCTGGCTCTGATTGCCAGAAGCTGGGAGTGGACAACAGGAGATGAATCACTTGATGATTACCTGTTCTGTTCATTTCCTCTGGGGCACCTGGAACTGGCCACTGTCGGAAGACAGGATACTGGGCTAGATGGACCACTGGTCTGACGCAGTATGGCCGTTCTTATGTTCTTTTGAGCATTTCACAGTCACCATCCTGATCAGATACTCAGTAGTATATTTCTACTGCTATACTCTTCAAGCATGGAATTTCTGTCCATAGAGATTCTATGACACAGTTTGATTCACTTAAGATTTTTACTATATTTGACTTTATGCTTTCTTTCACACACCGTGCCACTCCCCCACCAGCACAGCCTACTCTATCATGGCTACATATTTTGTACCCTGGTATTACTATTGTAACGATGTTGCCTTTGGTGGGACCCAGCTGAGAGTACCAGTTCAGGACAAATTGCTTAAAGCAGGGCAGTTACAGCCCAAGGCTGGAGTTTCTATGCACACCAAGGCAAACCAAACCAGCCAAACAGAGAAGACTTCGGTTTTACCCCACTGGCTAATCAAAAGTCATACAAGCAATTCCCTTAGACACTCCAGTTTCCCAGTATCACCACCAGGACCACTCATTATGGGGCCAAATGGTTATGAAAACCAAGATCCCAGTAAAAGAAAAAATGTTCTCTCAATCCCAAAGGACCAAGCCCCAGAACTGGATCAATATACAAGTCAGATCTTACCCACAAATCACACTGTTGCCAATCCTTTAGAATCTAAAAATCTAAAGGTTTATTCATAAAAAGAAAGAAATATAGATGAGAGCTAGAACTGGTTAAATGGAATCAATGACATACAGTAATGGCAAAGTTCTTGGTTCAGGTTTATAGCAGTGATTGAATAAACTGCAGATTCAAATCAAGTCTCTGGAGTACATCCCCAGCCGGGACGGTCATTCAGTCGTTTGTTTACAGCTTCAGTTTGCCGCAATGTTCCTCCAGAAGTAAGAAGCAGGATTGAAGACAAAATGGAGGAGATGCAGCAGCCTTTTATATCCTCTGCCCTGTGGATGATCACAGCAACAAGATGGAGCCTGGAGTCACATGGGCAAGCCACATGTCCATACATGACTCAGTTCTTTAAAGGCTGATGCCATTGTTTGCATGTTAGTTTGAAAGTTCCCAGGAAAACTCAGATGTGGATTGGCGTCTCCCAAAGTTCACTGTCAGCTAAGTGTTTCTTGATTGGGCACTTACTGAGAATAGTCCCTTCTCAAGAAGCTGACCAAATGTTTCACTGAGGTTACTTAGAATCAAAACACACTGATATACAAGTACATAGCCAATATTCATAACTTCAACTACAAAAATGATACACCCATACAGATGGCATAATCATAATCAGCAAATCATAACCTTTCCATAGACACCTTACACGACAACCTTTGTACAATATTTGCTGCAAATATATAACAGTGGTTGCAACAATGATCTATATGGTCACAGGTTATGTCAGTAATGTCACAACTGTGACCCATTGATTATCCTCATTCCACCAGGTTTTTGTGATGCCTGTTATATCAGTATCCTCACTTAATACCAGGCACTCAAGTTAACCCATCTTGGTATTTAGACTTCTTGCATTTGTATACAAGCACTTATAAAACTTGTCAATATTTGGTTGTCTGCCTTCATGTGACGGGCATAACTTCATGTCCCTAACTGAGTGGGACTCTTTTCATTTGACTGTTTCTCTTCAGTTCCTGCATGTACTTTAACAACTTCTATCCTCTGTTGTTTACTAGATATAGAGCGTCCCCTTTTAATACATCGTCCTCTAAGGGCTACGTCTGTCTGAAACGTGTGCTGCTCAGTTTCCCCAGCTCTTGGTTTAAAAACTCCACTGACCTTCATTTTGCATGCTAGCAATTTGGTTCCGTTTTGGTTTCGGCAGAGCCCATCCTTCCTGTAGAGGCTCCTCTTTTCCCCCAAAGGTTCCCTTGTTTGTAATAATCTTAAATTCTCTCATCCACACATTGAGACTTGCATCCTCCTGCCGTTCTGCCTGTCTAACTCGCCCTGCACATGGAACTGGAAGCCCTTCAGAGAGTGCCACCATGGAGGTCCTGGGCTTTAATCTTTCCTAACCGTCTAAATTTGGACTAGGACCTGTCTCCTACCTTTCCCTACGCCAATGGTAGCTAAAATGTACGACAACCACTAGCTCCCACCCAGCGCTGCACATACCCTCTTTACAGATGTCCTGAGAGGTCTGCAACCTGTGAAGCCAGCAACCAGGAGCAGCAAACAGGTGAGTTTTGTGAGGAAGCTGAGAGGGCCAGATACACTCACTACACCAAATATTCTTTAAACTTAGGCCAGTAGCCAATCTTCCCTCCCCCCATGTCCCCCCTACAAGAAGTACACTCACACATATGCATGCACCAAGAGTAAAGAGAATGCAGGCAGAAGCCCAGCAGCAGAGTGGGGGCTATCCAGTTTATTGCACTGACTGCAGAGTATGATTACCTGCCTTGTGGGCAGGTGGCATGTGTGTGCAAGCAGTTCATGGCCCTCAGAGACCAAGGACGGGCTCTTGAGACCAGAGTGGCTGAACTGGAGGAGCTAAGGGAGACAGAGTTACATAGAAGAGACTTTCCAGTACACAGTAAAGTCCCACACCCACTCTGGCAGTCTCTGTGCTGTTGAGAGGATGAAAGTCTGGGAAGAACATCAAGCTGGAGCAGAGGGAAATGATTCCCTAGTTGGGACCCTCTTTCCAGATGATGTCTTGATATCCTCACACTGAGGGTACCCCTCGAGGGGAGGGGACCCCTGTAATTGGGATAGGACAGGTGATAGTATTGGGGTTGTGATGACTGGGAGAACCCCCCTGCTGGATACAAAGGTTGCAGTTACCACTGTGGCTTTTAAATCCTAACTCTTCCATCGCCGAAAGCTTGATGACTAACAGTGGTGCTTTAGTGCAATTCTAGTTTTCATCTCGAAAAGATACTTAAGAAATAAGTGCAAGTATTTTTTTAAAGATGAAAATACAAGAGGGCTTTTTAAATGGCCTCAAATACTTAGTCACAAAAGAACTCCAATCACCTGAGCCTTTATGGCTTAAAGCTTTATTCATAGATTCCAAAGCCAGAAGAGACCATGGGACCATCTAGTCTGACCTCCTGTATAACACAGGCCCTAGAATGTCCCCAAAATAATTCCTAGAGCAGATCTCTGAGAAAATTGTCAGAGATGGAGAATCCACCACAACCTTTGGTAACCTGGTCAATGTAATGTATGGGTTTCAGAGTAGCAGCCGTGTTAGTCTGTATTCGCAAAAAGAAAAGGAGTACTTGTGGCACCTTAGAGACCAACCAATTTATTTGAGCATAAGCTTTTGTGAGCTACAGCTCACTTCATCGGATGCATCCGATGAAGTGAGCTGTAGCTCACGAAAGCTTACACTCAAATAAATTGGTTAGTCTCTAAGGTGCCAGAAGTACTCCTTTTCTTTTTAATGTAATTTATGACAATATAAAGGTCTAAGATGTCTTGAATCCTCTAGATAGCAATCTTTGAAGGCAGTGTAAGTTCTTAAACTACTAACATTGCCAAGTGTATAAATTCTACAGAATTGGTCACTTTGAATCCTGAAGGCCAACAGGTGCCTACTGACAAGTGTTTTAAACTGTGTGCTTAACAATGCATATGATCTTGAAGCTCAAACAAGCTGATTTTGAATGCACGTGTCAACTGTATAATCCAGCCAACCTCTAATAAATGACCAGGGACCTAGTCCTCATTGAGCAGCGTGTCCTTCTACATGCCAGCTTGGTTCTTAATACTTTTCTTTTGAGTTGAGGAAGTCAAGTGGCTGAAAGTTCTCCTTTGAGCAAAATCCTTTCTCTTTGCACAGAGACCAAGCCTTGGGGAAACCTCAACCTACAATAGTTTTCTTTTTAAAGAAAGCTATAAGCATATGAAAATGGGGTGAAACTGTCTTTTTTGGCAACCTTCCTATGGAATTGTACTAGGTGACCCCTTATAATGCCACTTGGAACTTTCATAGCCCTGTCAAACCCTTCCTCTTTTACACACCTCTGCAGTGGCTGCATGCTGTGACTGTAAGCCTGTAATTAATGACACTTTTAAGACCTCAAAGTCTGAAGTTATATGCATAATACTCTTAACACAATTACTAACACTTCAGAGCTGTAACTCCATCACTTGTCTGACTGGTAGAGTGATCTAGTGGCTGAAGAATGGCACACAGCATAAAGGATCCTAGGTACTACTTGTAACTATACCCCTGACTTGATAGATGGCTTTGGGCAAGTCACAACTTCTTTAGTTCCTGCTTCCTGACCCTTATAAAGGGATAGCTGTACCTACCTTTATACATGTTATGAGTTTAATGTCTATGAGCCTTGGATTAAAGGTCTGATATACCAAAAGCTTATTAAAATTCCATGATCTAGTAAAGCCAGGATAGCAGGGGAAAATAAGTTTGCACAAGTAACGGTTGTTGGTGCTGGAGAGCGCATGTCTTCACAGTATATACACGAGCCCAAGTGGGAGAAATGGACTTTGCTTCCTTGTCAGGAGCTCTTCATGCATTATTGACAAGGCTCTTGCTCAAATACTCAGTTAAATGAGAAGTGGTGTCTTTCCGGTTCAACACTGGTCCACATAATTGCACTGCATGATTGCTTGGTTTTAGCCTAGGTTTAAAAGGATGAGGACTAGAATTGCTTGGGTGTGATACCTCAAGCCTGACCTGCAACGGCATAGCTGCGAGTATGGATGGGATAGGGGAAACTGGCATAACATCAACCCTAAGGTACATCTGACTCCAGCCAGTGCTGCAGATCTTCACAAGGAAGGGTGGCTTGCTTACTCCAAAAGTGAACCACAAACTGTGGCACCGTTGAAAGGGTGCCAGGAGATAAATACAGGAAACTAAAACAATGACAAGATTGTGGAGGATGTCTCACTCTTTCCTTCTCCTATCCAGAAGGAGTGTATTTCTGTCCATATTGGCCAGGCTGGAGTCCCGATGGGCAATGCTTGTTGGGAACAGTACTGTCTAGAGCATGGGATCCAGCCAGATGGCAGCATTCCTAGTAATAAAGCAACTGAACAACGTGACTCTTCCTTTGGGACCTTCTTCAGTGAGACCAGATCAGGAAAGCACGTGCCCAGAGCGCAGTTCATAGACCTGGGACCACCAGGCATTGGTAAGAAAACTGTCTCTACAGAAACTCTGCCAGGATAGTTTGATCCTCTTTCTGACAGGCTGGGGGGCAGGGCAGAATTGCCCTCTCAGTTCTGCCACATGTAAACAGGGTCATTCATCAGTTGGAGACCCTTCTCCAGGCACAAAACAAGCTTTTTAGACTCGTCACATGGCTCAAAACAGGGGTACTCAACCTCTTCCGAAGTGTGGTCCACGTGTTGACCGAGGTTCTGATGGCTCCCTTCCCTACTGCAACTGGGTGGACCACTTCCTCTCCCACTTAAGTGTCAGGCAGGTTCTTCGTGACCGCTACAGCAACTAGTTACATGGAAAACTCATAGGACAGTATCTTAAACTACAGTATCTAATGTCATAACAATGGTCCATTTAAAAAAACTACACCAAGTATGTGGGGAGAAATGGAGTTAAGAGCAGTCCGTTTAATCCTCCTTCCCACTGCCAGCTGGTCCCATCCCACTTTTTTCTCGTTGTCTTCTTCCACTGAACAAGCTTCTCTGCTGTGTTTGGTTTTCTTCTCCCCAAGATGTGCTACATGGTCCTAATATGTTTCCCCCACCCTGACCTGGGTAGCAATTTCCTTCCGCTGTGAGGGTTGGCAGTTTCCCAAGAAAAAAACAGTTTAGGACATGGTGCTGGCAAATACTGGCATAAGCCAGGGAACTGGGGAAAATAACTGCATCCGTATCCAACAAGCATAGAACAAATCTCTTTAAACTTGGATACCTCCATTCAAAACTGAGGAACAGGGCTCAGTCTATCCACTCCATCACAGCTGGTCTTCTGCTACAGAATGCTACACGACCAAGTGGACCTGGACAGGTAAGTCTGCAACTCGGATTACTTCTGGTTTGCTTAATGATTCAAGCCTACAGCTCTGCAGTATTGTCACTTTCATACATAGTCACCAACTTTGTGGGTGCTGCAGGGCTGGAGCACCCACAGAAAAAAAATAGCGGGTGCTCAACACCCGCCGGCAGCCCCCCGCGATCAGCTCCTTCCCCTCCTCCCACAGCCCACCAGTGGGCCCCGCCGATCAGTTCCTCCCCCTCCCTCCCAGCCTCTCCCGCCCGCCGCAATCAGCTGTTCAGCAGCATGCAGGAGGCACTGGTGGGGAGGGAGAGGAGTGGAGGTGGGAAGGGGCGGGGTGGGGTGGGGGCAGAGTGGGGGCGGGGAGGGGTAAGGAGAAGGTGGGAAGGGGGCTTGGATGAAGGGGTGGAGCGGGGGCAGGGCCTGGGGTGGAGTGGGGGCTTGAGCACCCTCCGGGAACAGAGGAAGTCGGCACCTATGCTTTCATATATCAAATGCTTTTGACTTTTGTTTATGTAACATTGAAAACTGAAATGAGTCATCATGCCATGCATAACTTCCTCTACAAAATACCTAACCAAAATGTGTAGTCATTCTGATGTTCGATATTATAACTACATAATATACCCAATGCAGTTTTACTTTTTGTTTGTACAGTCCTAAAGCTAAAGATCAGCTGCTTATGTAACCACAAGGAGGCTGAAGGTGATGTCACCTACTACAGGACAGGCCCAACAAAGAAAATAACAGAACGCCACTAGCCATCACCTTCAGCCCCCAACTAAAACCTCTCCAACGCATCATCAAGGATCTACAACCTATCCTGAAGGATGACCCTTCACTCTCACAGATCTTGGGAGACAGGCCAGTCCTTACTTACAGACAGCCCCCCAACCTGAAGCAAATACTCACCAGCAACCACACACCACACAACAGAACCACTAACCCAGGAACCTATCCTTGCAACAAAGCCCGTTGCCAGCTGTGCCCACATATCTATTCAGGGAACATCATCATAGGGCCTAATCACATCAGCCACACTATCAGAGGCTCATTCACCTGTGCATCTACCAATGTGATATATGCCATCATGTGACAGAAATGCCCCTCTGCCATGTACATTGGTCAAACAAACTAGACAGTCTCTACATAAAATAATAAATGGACACAAATCAGTCGTCAAGAATTATAACATTAAAAAACCAGTTGGAGAACACTTCAGTCTCTCTGGTCACTCAATCACAGACCTAAAAGTGGCAATTCTTTAACAAAAAAAGTTCAAAAACAGACTCCAAGAAGAAACTGCTGAATTGGAATTAATTTGCAAACTGGATACAATTAACTTAGGCTTGAATAGAGACTGGGAGTGGATGGGTCATTACACAAAGTAAAACTAGTTCCCCATGTTTATTCCCCCCCTCCACCCACCACTGTTCCTCAGACGTTCTTGTCAACTGCTGGAAATGGCCCACCTTGATTATCACCACAAAAAGTTTCTTTCCCTCCCCCCCCCCCCCAGCCCTGCTCTCCTGCTGGTAATAACTCATCTTACCTGATCACTCTCGTTACAGTGTGTATGGTAACACCCATTGTTCTCCATGTATATAAATCTCCCCACTGTATTTTCCACTGAATGCATCCGATGAAGTGAGCTGTAGCTCTCGAAAGCTTATGCTCAAATAAATTTGTTAGTCTCTAAGGTGCCACAAGTCCTCCTTTTCTTTTTGCGAATACAGACTAACACAGCTGTTACTCTGAAACCTGTTAGCATTGTAAATACTTATACAGGCCTCCAAGCTCTTATCCAAGTTTTTCACTGCTGCAAATACCTCCAGGTAATGGCTGACAGTAAGGAGAGCCCTGCACTGTGTCCATGGGCCACAGTTCGGGATCTCTGGGTTAGAATAATTAAATTGCATTTACAACTTTGCAGATGGGATTTGAACCGGGACCCATTGCTTGCTGCTCCACCCTGAGCAGTTCATCAGTGACAAGGAGGATGCTGCCAACAACTTTGGGAGGGGCCACTGCACCTTGTGGGCTTACAATTCAATTTGCGTTTGGTTACAGGGCCTTAGTTTGTCCTCGGAGCATTGTTAGTTTTAACTGGATTTTGATGTGGTGACTAGAGTGGACTATTGCAATGCCCTAAAGCACTCCAGACTCTCAGACGTTTTACACAAACATTAGCTAGTATGTAAATGGCTGAACCTCATTTTAGATGGTCAGTGGCATAGCTACCGTGTAGCTGCCCTTGATTCAATAGGCCAGACAACCACGTCAGTGACAAAGGTGCAGGGAGAGCCGGGCACCAAATCACTGCATCTTGATGTTCCGCAGTCCAACTTGACTAGACTGAATCAGGCAGCAGAACAGAAAATATGTGGCACTGGAGCTGCCGTGAGGGAAAGCAAACAGAATGGAGTTGCCAAGGATAGTGACAGACCGAGGGTGCTTCCCACACTGAAAGACAACAGCTGCTCAAAACTTCTCAGTAATGGGAGAAGGGAGCCAGGTGGAGAAATAAGGCATAGGGTGCAAAAGGGAATGGGTTACAAACAAGGTCTGAGACATCCATACAGATATGTTGGTCTGAGCGGGGAGAGGTGGAGCTGTAAACTTCAGTACATAATTCATCGGAGTAGGTGAGAGCCCCTAGGATCTGATTGCAAAGAGGAAACAAAAGGGATTTGTGGATCCCTTTGAAACACCTTCAGGGCAGGAAGAGGCTTGTCAAAGGCAAAAGCTCAGAGCTCAGCATGGCAGAAGAATCATAGAATATCAGGGTTGGAAGGGACCTCAGGAGGTCATCTAGTCCAACCCCCTGCTCAAAGCAGGACCAACACCAACTAAAGAAAAAGGAGAATACCAAACCTTGGCTGGATGAGTCCAACCTACTCACCAACAATTAAAGAAGACATAAAATGTTTGTTCTTTTACCATAATCACAGTTCCCCTCAGCCAATGGCTCATTGGGCTGACAGTGTAGGCACGTCCGTTTCATAGCCAACTGTACACAAGGGAGTGGTGTGGCCAGCGTCACGTCCAACTGCATTTGACTGCCCTAACCTGATGGATCAGGTACCCATTTTGCAGCTGGATGAACTGGAGGTGGTCCGTCAGAGTGAGATGGAGTGCCTTAACCATGCAGCCATGGCTACTGCAGAAGCCTGGTCCAGCTGGATCACAGGTTTGAGCTGATGTATGTGAAATGGGCCTGTGTGCATTGGTATGTGGGAGAGGAGATGGAGGAGGGGGAGTTCTCCGAAGCAGGGAGGACATGGCTGCTCTCGAGAAGGATTATGAGGGTGGGATTCTGCAGATGGGGAGGAAGAAGGTGATGATGAATGTTAATCCTTAACTATAAAGTAAAGAAAAAGGAGAATACCAAACCTTGGCTGGATGAGTCCAATCTACTGACCAACAATTAAAGTGGGAACAAAAGGCTAGATACTCACAACCCGGCACCTTGTCATGCTACAAGCCAGCAACTCAATAAAATAAGCAAAGCTGATTCTCTTCTGAGACTGTCTGATCTTCTCAAACCACATCAAGACTTGAAATCTGACTACTCGGGCTTTGCAGGAGACTTTCCTGCTGACAATAAATCTGATCTATCTAATACGTTCTTCCTGCCTACCCTTCATTTCACCTCTTGCGGTAGCAGATGTCCGAATGAAGTACCATCTGGCCTTTCTGTACCCCTCAAACTTTTGCCTAGATACTCAAAGTTATGTTTGCTTAGCCCTACGGTGAACTCTAACAAATAAATCCTCATACCCCAATCTTTTGCAACATAACATTTAACTTCATTCTGAAAACAGCTGCACCTCTGTGGTGTGCTCTCTAGCAGCCTCTGAATAGCCTTGTCACTTAGCAAAAGACCCTATGCAGTAACTTATAGCACTGAGATGCATACTGTACATGTACCTTTCCTGGGTATCAAAGTATTGTTGAACAATTGCCAAATGGAAGTGGAGACTGTCTTACAGCAGACCACGTTAATCTAGATCTTCTAAAAGACTCTTCCATCTTAGCACTGGTGGGAGCCAGAAAGCTAGTGTTAAGGCTGTCCAATCTTAGATGGAATCAACTTGCAATCCAATCTTAATAATTTTTTAAAAACTTTTCTTTACTAGCCCCACAGTGCCCCTGTCCTCAGCTGTCCCTCAGAAGAAGGTAGTGACTGTCTCTTATCATCTGGGTTTTTTGCTGGGGTGAAGACCAGCCCAAATAGGGACAACTGTCCCTGCAGGAGAAATGGTGAAAGTGACAGACTAAGGGCTGCCAAGCCAAGATCGTAACAGGGTTCAAAAAAGAACTAGATATGTTCATGGAGGCTAGGTCCATCAATGGCTATTAGCCAGGATGGGCAGGAATGGCATCCCTAGCCTCTGTTTGCCAGAAGCTGAGAATGAGCGAAAGGGGATGGATCACTTGATGATTACCTGTTCTGTTAATTCCTTCTGGGGCACCTGGCACTGGCCACTGTCGGAAGACAGGATACTGGGCTAGATGGACCTTGGTCTGACCCAGTAGGGCCATTCTTAGGTTCTTATGTTATGTTCTTATGCACAAACTGAAAAAGTAAATTGCTTCTTTCAACCAAAATAGCAGGTGTTTGGAATAAGAGGTGACAGTGCAAGGAAGACAGAATACGGACCCTGGACTTCAGAAAAGCAGGCTTTGACTCCCTCAGGGAACTGATGGGCAGGATCCCCTGGGAGAACAACATGAGGGGGAAAGGAGTCCAGGAGAGATGGCTGTATTTTAAAGAATCCCTATTGAGGTTACAGGGACAAACCATCCCGATGTGTAGAAAGAATAGTAACAGGTGACCAGCTTGGCTTAACAGTGAAATCCTTGCTGATCTTAAACACAAAAAAGAAGCTTACAAGACCTGGAAGATTGGACAAATGACCAGGGATGAGTATAAAAATACTGCTCAGGCATGCAGGAGTGAAATCAGGAAGGCCAAATCACACGGCCAAACAAGGAGTTGCAGCTAGCAAGAGATGTTAAGAGTAACAAGAAGGGTTTCTTCAGGTATGTTAGCAACAAGAAGAAAGTCAAAGAAAGTGTGGGCCCCTTACTGAATGGGGGAGGCAACCTAGTGACAGAGGATGTGGAAAAAGCTAATGTACTCAATGCTTTTTTGCCTCTGTCTTCACGAACAAGGTCAGCTCCCAGACTGCTGCACTGGGCAGCACAGCATGGGGAGGAGGTGACCAGCCCTCTGTGGAGAAAGAAGTGGTTCGGGACTCTTTAGAAAAGCTGGACGAGCACAAGACTGTGGGGCCAGATGCGCTGCATCCGACAGTGCTAAAGGAGTTGGTGGATGTGATTGCAGAGCCACTGGCCATTATCTTTGAAAAGTCATGGTGATCGGGGGAGGTCCTGGATGACTGGAAAAAGGCTAATGTAGTGCCCATCTTTAAAAAAAGGGAAGGAGGATGCTCCGGGGAACTACAGGCCGGTCAGCCTCACCTCAGTCCGTGGAAAAATCATGGAGCAGGTTCTCAAGGAATCAATTCTGAAGCACTTTGAGGAGAGGAAAGTAATCAGGAACAGTCAGCATGGATTCACCAAGGGCAAGTCATGCCTGACTAATCTAATTGCCTTCTATGACGAGATAACTGGCTCTGTGGATGAGGGGAAAGTAGTGGACGTGTTATTCCTTGACTTTAGCAAAGCTTTTGACAGTCTCTCACAGTATTCTTGCCAGCAAGTTAAAGAAGTATGGGCTGGATGAATGGACTATAAGGTGGATAGAAAGCTGGCTAGATTGTCAGGCTCAACGGGTAGTGATCAATGGCTCCATGTCTAGTTGACAGCCAATATCAAGTGGAGTGCCCCAAGAGTCGGTCCTGGAGCCAGTTTTGTTCAATATCTTCATAAATGATCTGGAGGATGGTGTGGATTGCACCCTCAGCAAGTTTGCAGATGACACTAAACTGGGAGGAGAGGTAGATACGCTGGAGGGTAGGGATAGGATACAGAGTGACCTAGACAAATTAGAGGATTGGGCCAAAAGAAATCTGATGAGGTTCAACAAGGACAAGTGCAGAGTCCTGCACTTAGGACGGAAGACTCCAATGCACCGCTACAGACTAGGGACCGAATGGCTAGGCAGCAGTTCTGCAGAAAAGGACCTAGGGGTTACAGTGGACAAGAAGCGGGATACGAGTCTACAGTGTGCCCTTGTTGCCAAGAAGGCCAATGGCATTTTGCGATGTATAAGTAGGGGCATTGCCAGCAGATCGAGGGACGTGATTGTTCCCCTCTATTTGACATTGGTGAGGCCTCATCTGGAGTACTGTGTCCAGTTTTGGGCCCCACACTACAAGAAGGATGTGGAAAAATTGGAAAGAGTCCAGCGGAGGACAACAAAAATGATTAGGGGACTGGAACACATGACTTATGAGGAGAGGCTGAGGGAACTGGGATTGTTTAGTCTGCGGAAGACAAGAATGAGGGGGGTTTGATCGCTGCTTTCAACTACCTGAAAGCGGGTTCCAAAGAGGATGGATCTAGACTGTTCTCAGTGGTAGCAGATGACAGAACGAGGAGTAATGGTCTCAAGTTGCAGTCAGGGAGGTTTAGGTTGGATATTAGGAAAAACTTTTTCACTAGGAGGGTGGTGAAGTGCTGGAATGGGTTACCTAGGGAGGTGGTGGAATCTCCTTCCTTTGAAGTTTTTAAGGTCAAGCTTGACAAAGTCCTGGCTGGGGTGATTTAGTTGGGGCTTGGTCCTGCTTTGAGCGGGAGGTTGGACCAGATGACCTCCTGAGGTCCCTTCCAACCCTGATATTCTACGATTCTATGAAGAAACATATTAAACTCTTCTACATAGATCACATAAAGCACTTGCTAGTACTAGAAGCGTGAGAGAAAACCATGGCAGACCTGCACAGATGGCCAAACTTGACTTCAGTTGTAAGAACTGGCTAACAACAACTCTTCACCGCTAACACAGAATAAACATCCATTGTCCTCCTGCCCTATCTGGGGAAGCTTGGGGCAGGTCTACACTTAAAAAGCTGCAGCAGTGCAGCTGTTCCGCTCTAGCACTTTAGTGAAGATGCTACTACGCCGACAGGAGAGCTTCTCCCATCAGCGTAGTAGTTAATCCATCGTCGCTCTCCCATCAGCATAGCATTGTCCACACCAGGAGTTAGGCTGGTATAACTAAGTTGCTCAGAGGTATGGATTTTTCACACTGTTGAGTAATGTAGTTATATCGATGTAAGTTTGTACTTTAGACCGGGCTTCAGTATCCTGTAAAACTGGGTGTCAACGAATGTAGTTTATTTTAATGACTTTGAGCATGTTTCGACTACAAAATTAAGTAAACCTACCTTATGTCGGTATACAGCCACCACAGTAATTACATCGCTTGTGCATGTCTACAGTTTGCTCTTTGTTGGCAGTGTGCATCCTCACTAGGAATGCTTGTATGATTGTACTCTCAGCGTGGGGCATTGTGGGATGCCTGCTGGAGAGTGAGTTTGTGTGTGTGTGTGTGTTTCCGGGGGGCGGGGGGGTGAGAAAGCCTGGATTTGTGCTGGAAATGGCCCACCTTGATTACCATGCACATTGTAGGAAGAGTGGTCACTTCGGATGAGCTATTACCAGCAGGAGAGTGAGTTTGTGTGTGTATGGGAGTGGGGGGAGTGAGAAAACCTGGATTTGTGCAGGAAATGGCCCACCTTGATTATCATGCACATTGTAGGGAGAGTGGTCACTTTGGATAAGCTATTACCAGCAGGAGAGTGAGTTTGTGTGTGTGGTTTTTGGAGGGGGGTGAGGGAGTGAGAGAACCTGGATTTGTGCAGGAAATGGCCCACCTTGATTATCATACACATTGTGAAGAGAGTGATCACTTTGGATGGGCTATTACCAGCAGGAGAGTGAGTTTGTGTGGGGGGGTGGGGCGGAGGGTGAGAGAACCTGGATTTGTGCTGGAAATGGCCCAACTTGATGATCACTTTAGATAAGCTATTACCAGCAGGACAGTGGGGTGGGAGGAGGTTTTGTTTCATGGTCTCTGTGTATATAATGTCTTCTGCAGTTTCCACAGCATGCATCCGATGAAGTGAGCTGTAGCTCACGAAAGCTCATGCTCAAATAAATTGGTTAGTCTCTAAGGTGCCACAAGTCCTCCTTTTCTTTTTCCATAGTTAGGTTGACAAAGGAGGCTTACGTCGACCTAACTCTGTAGTGTTGACCAGGCCTTAGTGGATTGAATTGCACCACGATCCTTTACATTATGCTAGAAGTCCATGAAATGGTATAGATAACCATCAGACCCCATAATATCATTGCAAAACACTCTTTCATATGCCTCATGGTTGTTTTTGTTGTTGTTGTTGTTGTTGTTTTTCCGTTTTCTTCCTGTTTACAGTTTTTTAATTCCATGCTAAAAGTTTTCAGTGCTAGAGGGCAAAACTTCTGATTAAAGTGGTAGAAGTTGGTGTGACGTTGCACTCCATATGCTTTATAAAAATATGTTTATAAGTTTGAATATGATGCAACTGGAATATGCTTTATGCAAAAGCTCTCTTGTAAGGTATCATTACAAAGCTTATAATCTACTGAGTGTGTTCATCCTATTTGTATGAATGTATCATTCTTGTATCTGAAACTAGGAATATGAAGTATAACTCTGAGATCCTATTGTAATTATGCAAAGTGTGGGCCATTAATGGTGGTTTGGAATCTTGATGGCTCCCATTGACTAGGACAATTGGTTGTAAATGGTTTATTTCCCTGCAAGCCTTCCTGTGTACATGTCTGAAGAATGAGGTCTTACAGTGACATGTGATCAGGTCACCTGAACTGGAATCCATCTTAAACTTTCCCATTAGAAGGAGGCATGGAGACCCAGCGAGACAAAGGATTCCTGCCTTGGGCCAAAGCTATAAAAGGGGGTGGAGCAGGACAAAGAGAGGTCCCAGTCATGAGAAAGCCCTGGCTTTTCACCTAAGATGCCTCCTGGAACTAACAAGGTCTGTACCAGGGGAAAGGATTGGGCCCAGACTAGGAAAGAGTCTAGTCTGTGAAAGAAGCTTATTGGAACATCTCTGAGGGTGAGATTTACCTGCATTCAGTTTCTTAACTGTATTAGGCTTAGATTTGCGTGTTTTGTTTTATTTTGCTTGGTAACGTACTTTGTTCTGTCTGTTATTACTTGAAACCACTTAAATCCTACTTTTTATACTTAATAAAATGACTTTTGTTTATTGATAAACCCAGAGTAAGTGATTAATACCTGGGGGAGTAAACAGCTGTGCATATCTCTCTATCATTGTTCTAGAGGGTGGACAATTTATGAGTTTACCCTGTATAAGCTTTATACAGAGTAAAATAGATTTATTTGGGGTTTGGATCCCATTGGGAACTGGGTGTCTGGGTGCTGGAGATAGGTGACCTGCTGAGCAGTTTTTGGTTAAAATCTGCAGCTTTGGGGGCGTGGTTCAGACCCTGGGTCTGTGTTGCAGCAGGCTAGCATGTTTGGCTCAACAAGGCAGGGTTCTGGAGTCCCAAGCTGGAAGGGAAAACAGGCTCAGAGGTAAATTCAGCACATCAGGTGACAGTCCCAAGGGGATCTCTGTGACCGAACCACGTCACAGCTGGCAACACTGATAAATCTGCAAAAAAAATTCTTAGGTGACAGGGTCTATGCTAAAACCAAAATTCTCTTCCCTGAGGGAGGGAGCAGGCTTAGTTGGGCAAAAAATCTGTAAAGACAAAATCAGAAATGGCATTAAACATAGTATTTATTATCCTGTACGTTCTAGCACTGTATGAAATACTAGCTCAAGTCCCCATGCATTAGATAATATCACGGCTTGCTTTTGTGCAGCCTCCTCTCCTCTACGACTACTTCCCCCCTCCTGTTTTAATTTCCTCCGCTAACAACTAGTTTCACCACATCAAAATCTGGAACAGCCCTTATCCTGCAATTACAAGCAGCTCAGTAGATTTGCCCTTATGTGAGCTTGGCCCTCCAAAATCATACATGCCGGGGCTAGAGCCTAATTTCCTGAAGGCAGCAGGGGGCAAACAAATGAGAGCTTTCGGTGTGCCTACACTGCAGCTAGGGGCAAGCCTCCTAGTCCCCAGGGACAGACACAGGCTAGCTGGGCTGGAGCGGCGGTGCTCAAAGTAGCAGCGGGGACGGGTGCTCTCTTTGGGGGGCAGGAGGCGGAAGCTACACCGTTCTCGCTTGTTTTTAGTGCCTGAGCTTGAGCGCCGGCTAGGGCCCGTCTGCCGACCCAGGCTGGCTCCCAGCCGCACATTACATGCCCCTGATTCCCCACCCCGGCCCCCAATTCTCGTGGGCTCCAAAGCACGGGGGCTATTATCAAGCCCTTGGGGCCCTGGTTGTGGGGCTGGTGGGGCAGCAGGACCATGGGTACCAGCCAGCTGAGGCAATGTGGGCGGGGTGGGGGAAGGGCAGGGGGCAAGGAGACCAGAGCTGCCTCTCTCTGCCTCTGCTTCCCCACCCGGGCCTACAGGGGCGCACGGCGCATGTGCAGCACGGAGCTGCCCCGCCCCCGGCTTTCGGCACGAACAGCCCCGCCCCGTAGCTGAGGGCTCCCCGCCTGGCCCCGCCCCCTCCCCGCCGCGGCGATCGCCGCCCGGCCTCTGGCCCGCCCTGCCGTCTCCTAGCAACCAGCGCCAGCGCTGATTGGCCCGGGGGGTGCCCGCCGCCATTTTCAAACCTCTGCGGTCCCGCCGCCGCCATTAACCAGTGCGCTGGAGCGGCCCGGCCTGGTCCCCTCCCCCCACGCCCGCTCGCCCCTCCTCTACCTCCCCCGGGGCTGCCCGGAGCCAAGCGGCTGGGCATGGCGAGCGGGCCCGGCCCCGCCTGCGGCCCGTGCGGGGACAAGCCCCCCAGGAGGAGACGGAGCAGGGCCAGCACGAGCGCCCGGCCCAGCCGCTCCCCCGCGGCGGAGACAGAGACCACCCCGGACGGGATCGGGGCGGCCTCGGCCTCCTCCTGCAGCCGGTAGGTGCAGCCGACCCCAGCGGCCTCCCTGGGGCCCGGGACCCCCAACCCCCCCCGTCAGTCCCCGGCCCAGCGAGGGCGCCCCCCCATTTCCCGGTCACCGCCGGGCACGAGCCCCCTGGCTGCAGGGGCGCCCCGGATTAACCCCCCCACGCCGCCGCCGTTTAAACACCCCGTGAGGCTGCTGCAGGGGCGCGCCGGATTAACCCCCCCCCCGCCGCCGCCGTTTAAACACCCCGTGAGGCTGCTGCAGGGGCGCGCCGGATTAACCCCCCCCCCCGCCGCCGCCGTTTAAACACCCCGTGAGGCTGCTGCAGGGGCGCGCCGGATTAACCCCCCCCCCGCCGCCGTTTAAACACCCCGTGAGGCTGCTGCAGGGGCGCGCCGGATTAACCCCCCCCCCCCCGCCGCCGTTTAAACACCCCGTGAGGCTGCTGCAGGGGCGCCCCGGATTAACTCCCCCCCGCCGCCGTTTAAACACCCCGTGAGGCTGGAACCGGGGTTTTGGCACCGGCCCTCCCCGCGCTCCTCGGCTGCTGTCCCTGCTGCCCGGGCGCGCCGGGCCTTTCTCTTGCCCGATGAACAGCCGCTGGCCGCTTTGGAAGCGGATTGAAAAAGAGAAAGGCCGGAGATTGTTTCTGTGCAGGGATGAATCGTTTCCCGTGGCCCCCGCCATCTAAGGATAAATTCAAAGAGGTGTAGGCGGGCAGAGGCTTTAAACGCAGGTCTAGCCTTTGCAGCTGGGTCCTGACCCAGGCTGGGTTTCTGTTTGTTGCTCTTAGGCATTGCTTGTTTTGCAATGCGGCGAGAAATCCCAGCTATGGACTTGGACCCTCCCCCCCATTGTGCTCGGTGCTGTACAAATTGAACAAAAAGACGGAGGCTGCTGGAAAGGTGGCCAGCAAGGGAAAAGAAACTTTTTGCCTCTTCCTTTTAAAAAAAAAAAAAAAAAGGCATAAAAATACTTTAAAGGCGTTTCCCCCCTGCCTCTGCTATTGAAAAATAACACTACACTGTGAGGTGTTTACTACACTGCCTGGATGACACCATAGTTGGTTGGAGAACTAGAAGGATTATGCCATCTCAAACAGAAAGAAAGTGAAATCTGGATAGGAAGTGGTTTTATCTGGACTTCTAACACCTAGTGTCTCAGTCAAATAACTCCTTTGATAAGGATTCAGTGTCTCCATCCTTCCACTTATGAGCTGAGAAATCTCACCATTAACACTTGAAATCTGAGTCTGCCAGTGAAGTCAGGACTCTGAAAAAAGAAAAGGAGGACTTGTGGCACCTTAGAGACTAACCAATTTATTAGAGCATAAGCTTTTGTGAGCTACAGCTCACTTCTTCAGATGCATATCGTGGAAACTGCAGCAGGCTTTATATATACACAGAGAATATGAAACAATACCTATTCCCACCCCACTGTCCTGCTGGTAATAGCTTATCTAAAGTGATTTCCAGCACAAATCCAGGTTTTCTCACCCTCCACCCCCCCACACAAATTCACTCTCCTGCTGGTGATAGCCCATCCAAAGTGATAACTCTTTACACAATGTGCATGACAATTAAGCTGGGCTATTTCCTGCATAAATCCAGGTTCTCACATCCCCCCCACCCCCATACACACACAAACTCACTCTCCTGCTGGTAATAGCTCATCCAAACTGACCACTCTTCAAGTTAAAATCCAAGTTAAACCAGAACATCTGGGGGGGGGGGTAGGAAAAAACAAGAGGAAACAGGCTACCTTGCATAATGACTTAGCCACTCCAAGTCTCTATTTAAGCCTAAATTAATAGTATCCAATTTGCAAATGAATTCCAATTCAGCAGTTTCTCGCTGGAGTCTGGATTTGAAGTTTTTTTGTTTTAAGATAGCGACCTTCATGTCTGTGATCGCGTGACCAGAGAGATTGAAGTGTTCTCCGACTGGTTTATGAATGTTATAATTCTTGACATCTGATTTGTGTCCATTTATTCTTTTACGTAGAGACTGTCCAGTTTGACCAATGTACATGGCAGAGGGGCATTGCTGGCACATGATGGCATATATCACATTGGTGGATTTGTGCTGGAAATCACTTTAGATAAGCTATTACCAGCAGGACAGTGGGGTGGGAATAGGTATTGTTTCATATTCTCTGTGTATATATAAAGCCTGCTGCAGTTTCCACGATATGCATCTGAAGAAGTGAGCTGTAGCTCACGAAAGCTTATGCTCTAATAAATTGGTTAGTCTCTAAGGTGCCACAAGTCCTCCTTTTCTTTTTGCGAATACAGACTAACACGGCTGTTACTCTGAAAAAGGACTCTGAAAGTCTTCTTTCCTTTGGGGGGTGAGAGGGAAGTGACCTTTGACTTTTTAAATCAGCAGGTCCAGCTAACTTGTATCCCAGAGTTTTAAAAGAGATGGTTGAGGAACTTGCAGGAAGATCATACTGGTTTTCAATAAGCATTCGAGCACTGGGGAAGTTCAAGAAGATACAAGAAAGCTAATGTGCTAGTTTTTAAAAAGGCAGGGCAGGTTTACCTGGCTAATAGACCTGTCAGCCTGACACTGATCATGGGCAAGATAAATGGAGCAGCTGATATGGGATCTGATTAATAAAGAATTAAAGGAGGGTAATGTAATTCATGCAAATCAACATGGGGTTATGGAAAATCGATTCTGTCAAACCGATTCTGTCAAACCCACTTGATATCTTTTTATGAGATTACAAGTTTGGTTAATAAAGGTAATAGTGTTGATGTCATACTTGAACTTCTGGAAGGCATTTGACTTGGTACTGCATCACATTTTGATTAAAAAATTAGAATGATATAAAACTAATATTAGAGACCAGGTGGGTGAGGCAATATCTTTTACTGGACCAACTTCTGCTGGTGAGAGAGCCAAGCTTTTGAGCTACACAGCTCTCTTCCTCAGGTCTGGGAAAGGCATTCTGAGTATTATAGCTACTAACTCAAAGCTATGAAAAGTCAAGGCAAAAATATTCAATCTAGCTTTCTCTTCTTACTACCTGTAGAGTTAGAAAATGATTTCTACAAATGTACTAGCTGATGTGGAATGTGCATAATTCTAGTATTGTGTACTGGGGGCAATTATGGCAGTATGTTTGTTTAATGTGTACACTAAGTTGCTGAACAGTGTCAAAGGCCCACAGAGCATGAGGTGTTTTTTTAATTGGCCAGCCTAAATCTAAATAAATAAAATATTGTTTAGAGAGTTATTTGAAAATGACCGGCTTTAGTAAGACACCTTCCACTCTGGATGGCACAACTGCTTATGCATGCATTTTTAAGTTAATGTAAAAAACCTTATCTACAATAAGCTGGGATGGGTCAAATTGTAGCATAGATGGGGGATAACAATGCTGAAAGCTTTAGGTTGCTGTATAAGCTGATGGAACACCTACTTACTATTTGTATTATCATAATGCCGAGCAGCCCTTTTCATGGACCAGGACCCCATTGTGCTAGTTACTGTACAAACAGAACGAAAAGTCTCAGCCCCAAACCGCTTACAATCGAAGACCAGAGACAATAGATGGATACAGGCAGACCGATAAGGGAGTACAAGGAAATAACGTGACTATTTTGTGGACGGACTGTGTCATCTTGTATTAGGCTCCAATCCTGCAGTTTGATCCATGCAGGTGCAGTCCTGTGCCCATGCAGACCCCAATCAGAATCAAAGGAAGTTCCATGTGGGGACAGAGTTCCAGCTGCAACCTTGCACCTGCATTTGGCATGATCATGTGCTAAGTAAACTCACACTTGATGCTTTTTGGTGAAAGATAAATGAATCATTAAGAAACCTGAAAAAAGTATCAGTTAACATTTCAAATGTCCTCTTATTCATGGTCAGTCATTCCCTGTCGTGCTGAGACCTAAATTACATAGCACTTGTATTGTAGCAATGCCCAGAGGTCCCAGTCAGAATCAGGCCACCATTGTGCTGTGTGCTGTACAAATACAGAGGGATTTGTTATGTAAGATGACAAGACACATGCAATGGGCAGGGAAGAGAAAAAATAGTCAAATATATGCAATTTTATATATAGATATATTATAAATAAAGAGCAAATTGTCCTCAGTTGTTACCTGACTGATCATCATTAACTGGATGGGTTCTTATAGGCATCACTGTTAAGAGGTCAGCCTTGAGGAGGATTAGAAAGAAAACTGTAGTGACACATGGAGTGCCCTCCCTGAACTGATCCATGAAGACAGAACAGTGTGGAGAAGAAACAGTTGTTTGTCAGCGTCTTAAGGCTGGCATCACTGATGTGAGTGGGACGTGATACGAGGCAAGTGCTCAAGTAAGGTGATGTGGAGCTATGAGGGAACTTTAAGCTTCATGTCCTCACCTTCATTTTGATGTGGTAAAACAGGAGGAGTAACAAGAATGATTCAAAGTAGCATGTGTGTTAGATGTGGTCAGAGCAGCAGACCAAAAAAAAAAAGCTCTTAGCGGCTGCATTCTGCATGGACTGGGGAAGGATGATGTGGCTGCTAGGAAGGCCAGAGATGAAGAAGTTACTGTAATCATGATGGAAGATAAGGGCCTGGCTGTCTGCACAGAAAGAAAAGGATGAATTTTCAGGAGAGATGTGAATGAAGAATGTCCTTCCTGAACTAGTATGTGAAGTCACTGTATTTTTTTCTCTTTTAAATCCCTCCCAAACACCACCTTCTGCAAGAAACTCTCCATTTAACTCTTATATTTATTCATTCTTCCCATTTATCTCATGCTTAAAAAAATCTGTTATGTTGGACTGTGATTCATCATTAGCTTAGCAGCCAAGTAATAATGGTGGTGATGCCATTGTCTTTTTTCTCCTCTTCTTTTCCTTTCTCTTTATACCCTCTTGTTGTGGCTTGTCTGAAGTGAGTGTTTAAGCTCCTTGGGATAGATCTTTCCTTTTATATATATTGGGAGCTGCTACCAGCCATTTGGTGGTTGGTAAAATAATGAACAGTACATGGTTTTACTGACTTAGATAAAAGGAAAAACAAGCTTGGTTGTAACATTAACAAATAAATGGAACTTTCCACCTTGCTGCAACTTTGGAGAAAGTAGTTATGCAAGTGTACTGTATTAACATAATCAGTATTTTAAGTGCAGCTTTGCAAAAATTTAGACACATTTTAAAATCTTCTGTTACAGAGACACCTTACTGTATTATTTTTAAGAGAACACTTAACAAGAAGAGTAAATGTGAAATCCTAATTGGTTTTTAATTATTTCAGAGTCTGTTACTGCACCTGAGTAGTTTTGTGATTTTTACAGTCTTTTTGTTTCCCTGTTACTGTAAGACCCACCCTTTTTGGCCTCCTTCCATTTTCTCCCTTGGTTCCCTCTTCCATTTTTGTTTTCCCCCTGCTTCTCATGCACACTGGAAAACACAATCCCAACTATACATACAAAATGATGCGGTCTGTATTCGCTAAAAGAAAAGGAGTACTTGTGGCACCTTAGAGACTAACCAATTTATTTGAGCATGAGCTTTCGTGAGCTACAGCTCACTTCATCGGATGCATGCATGTGCATGCATCCGATGAAGTGAGCTGTAGCTCACGAAAGCTCATGCTCAAATAAATTGGTTAGTCTCTAAGGTGCCACAAGTACTCCTTTTCTTTTTGCGAATACAGACTAACACAGCTGTTACTCTGAAACCTGTCTTGATTAGCTGTTACCACTCCAGAAAGAGATCTTGGAGTCATAGTGGCTAGTTCCCTGTTAACGTGCAGTGGCAGTCAAAAAAGCTAACAATATTAGGAAAGGGATAGATAAGAAAGCAAATATCCTGATGCCACTATATTAATCCTTGGTACACCCACACCTTGAACACTACATATCTCAAAGAAGATATTAGAATGGGCAAAAGTACAAAGAAGGGCAACAAATGATATGGGGTATAGAAAAGCTTCCCTAAGAGGAGAGATTAAAAAGACTGGACTCTTCAGTTTAGAAGATTACTGGGAAGGGGGAAGATATGACAGGTCTGTAAAAGCATGTATGCTATGGAGAAAGTGAATATGGAAGTGTTATGTGAAGGGGTAAAGAACTAGGGCTCACCTGATGAAATTAATAGGCAGTAGGTTTATAAACAACAACAAAAGTAATTTACACAACTTGTTGCTGGGGCAGTTGTGAAGGCCAAACTTACAACTGGGCTCAAAAATAATTAATGAGTTTGATGAATAGGTCCATCAATGGCTATTAGCCAACATGGTTAAGGACACAACCCTATGATTGGGGTGTCCCTAAACCTTCAACTGCCAGACTTTGGGACTGGGCAACAAGAGATGGATCACTCAAAATTGCCCTGTTCTGTTCATTTCCTCTGAAGCATCTGGCACTCTGTCAGAAGACAGGATACCAGGCTAGATGGACCATTGGTCAGACCAAGAATGCCTGTTCTTACATTCTGTTGTCCACATACAGTTGCGTAATCTGTTGTTCATGCTACAGTTAATAGTAATCTCAGGGCAAGCATTTTACTGATAGCTTGCAAAATACAGTATTACCATTTTATAATTGTGTGAAACTCAGGGTGGATAACGAGTTATCACTGCTGAAGCTAGATAATCTTAGTCCTATGAATTAAATGATAAACATAGGATCTTTCCCAAGTGCCAGTCTACACAGTTAAACCCAGAGTTCCTCCTGTAAAAGACTAGATATCCAGGCACCCCTTTCACTTACCTCAGAGGACCCTTAATACGTTCACAGGCAATTCCCAAAGGAAAGGACTTTCCAGTCCTAGATGTCTCTTGCAGAGTTTTGCTGCTGAGTTAAACCCCAGATGCTGAGACAGGACTGGTTATACCCATCGCTCCTAATCTTTATATTTGCTTTGGGCTCAATCGGTCCTGAGACTTCCAGTGGGTCATGGGGTCATGCGCTAATACTGAGAAGGCCTCCCTCTTCCTCCTGCTTTCCACTTTATATAAGTGTTACAACTATTATTTAAAAATCACTACTTCAACCCCCCAATTGTATCTGAGTGTCACCCTCTCCCTGGCCCCCTTCATTTAAAAAATACATCAGAATTTTTATTTTCAAAATCTGTTTAAAATTAATTTTGAGGTTAACAACTTGTGGTCAGCCCTAACTGTACTATAATCTATTAAAATCATTTATGTAAAAAATGTGCTGGCTCAATGAGCCCTCCTCAAATTGTAATGTTAAAGGATGCTGCTTTTCTAATTATATACAGAACGGGAAAGACAAAAATATTTAACTTTTGAGGTTAACTCAAGTTCTATAAATGTTGCAGTGTCATGTACTGCATTAAGTATCTATAGTAAAACCTCAGTTTTAAACTCTAATCTTACAAATGATGAGTTATGTGGAATATTTTTCGTCAGCAAGGGGGAGGACTCACACAATGAAATTGACATCAATGAAAACATGTTGACATCCCTTCATATTCCCATGCCTTCAGCGCTTTGGAAATCACTTTGGAATGGTTTGAAGGACAAGAAGAAATCAATGCAGTGCACCATACTACAGTTTCATGCACCATACCTACTGTACTTTAGCGATGTACAGTTTTATTCACTCTCTTACGTTGATGAACTCAGTCACCCATTGGGGATAGCTCAGTGGTTTGAGCATTGGCCTGCTAAACCCAGGGTTGTGAGTTCAATCCTTGAGGGGGCCATTTGGGATCTTGGGCAAAAATTGGGGATTGGTCCTGCTTTGAGCAGGGGGTTGGACTAGATGACTTCCTGAGGTCCCTTCCAACCCTGGTATTCTATGAAAATCTATGAAATTAGTTGGTGTAAAATAGGGGTTCTGCTGTGTTATTTTTTTTCTTTACAATGGATACTGGTATTTATATATTTCCTCTGTTTCTGTTGTGCAGAAAAGCTTTTGCCTTGATTACTTTTGGTTTCAGTTTGTCAAGCAGGTGCAGAGAGAGTTTCTTCATTTGGATGAGTTTATTCATAGGCGAGAAACTGAGAGTTAAACAAGCCTTCCTGCATTCTTTCCTCTTCCAATCTAAGAATAAATGAATAAGTAAGGAGAGGATGAGATCTACTAATTCTAAAAACTTGGACATTGAGCCAGATTTTCAAAGATATTACATACTTAAAAATGCAGATAAATGCTTAGTGGGATTTTCAAGGCACCTAACCTTCTTAGGTACCTATCTGCATCTTTAGGCATCTGACTATCTGAAAGTCTGTTCCATGGCAATCAGAAACAATCTGTCACCTGTAGTAAGTGAGTTAATACTTTTCTTTGTTTGATCCGTTTTAAATGCAAAACTTGCCTTGATAAACGGAACATATTAAGATAGTTTCATTTTAATAAACATTTTAAATGTGGTTTTGTACATATTTAATTGAATTCAAGTTTCCATCTAGATACATCCTGAAACAAATCCTGAGTAAAAAAGACAACCATTATCTTGTAGTAAAAAAAAAAAAAAAAAATTCACTATTTTCTAATGTAGTAAATGTAAAACTTAAGACTGAACAAATGTATGTTAAGCTATATAATTGTTTAAATACATACATATACTGTAGCCACCTAGTTGGAAAAAAGTATTTAGTGTAAAGGCTATATTTGATGTACTTTTGTTATTTTCCAAAAAAAGTTTAAATGCAAAATAAGATTCAAATCAGTGATTTAAATCAAGGTTTCCTGTTTGTAGGCATGATTTTAAATGAACATCTTATTTAAATTACTTTGATTTAATTCACTGCACTCTGCTGTAACTCCCACTAAAGTTGATGGGAATTATGCTTGCTGACTGAGGATAGAACTTGGGCCTTGAAACTATAAACTTTGGATGGACATAGAACCATTCTAACTTTTACCATTACAAATATAACAATTGTCAATTTTAAGTACAACAGCCATTATCATGATCATTTGATAGGGTTGTAAATATAAGTTCCTTGTTTTGACCTGCAAACAGCAGTGACTTGCTTTAAATCAAGTCATTACTAAGATTTTTAAAAGTAAAATAAAAAATCCAGGGGTGGAATCCTGACCCTCAGTGCAGTCAGTGGCAAAATTTGTCAATGCTTTCAATGAAATCAAAATGTTACTACATGTTGAAGTGAATGTAATACTAATTAAAAGTACCAGTCTATCTGATAACCCTGGAAACTGACTGACTTGAGAAAGTTATCCTTAAAAGTGTCAAGAGTTTAGTCCCCATTATGAATTCCTGAATTATGAAGGCAGCATTTGAATTTTATTGCTTGAGGTGAAGGCAGTTCTGTTCTCGGACCTCAGTTACCAGTTGGCTAATGTTACTTATTGCCTCTTTTTCCCCTTATTCCCTTTCCTAATGGATCCTCCACTGTATTCTATGCTTCCAGACTTGCATCAGCTTGAACCCTACACTAATCTGCTTCCTTGCTCTGTGTGAGAGGTAGTGAATATGCAGATTGTGGTAAGTGTCAAGCCACTGCATCGTGGAAAGTTTGGAGGAAAGCGTAGGATCTGCACGGAAATGGAAAGTAGTGACAAGATAGCAATGAGATTAATATGTGGAAGGAAAGACGTTCTAGAAAGGAACATGATAGAGATGAACTAACATTATGAAGCAAAGGGGGTGGAGGAATAAAATTTGAAACTTGACAGAGTGGTACAGATAAAGGCACAATGACAAAGCAACTGAAGATAAGTTTAAAACAGCGAGGGGGGCGGGAATTTAGGAAGGAAACACCCACAATATAAATACACATTGATGGAAGTTTTCTTCTTGTGAAGACTAATGGAAATTAAGTACCTAAATCCTTTGTATGTTGACTCAGTTGCTTTGTCTCTTCACATTCTTGACCTCCCAAAAAGCAGTTAAAATTCACAGATAGCTTAATATAGGACAAACTACATGTTTATCTAGATTTCCCAAATGTGCCTTCAGTTTCAATTACTATTTGGACTATTATGGGAATTGTGTCCATGGTTGACATATGAGAGTAGGATGTTTCAATCTGCATGCACTACAAACTACATCTTGCAAAAACTGCAATGAGAAGCTGTCCTGCATCCACAGGTCCCATGCTCTTGAACAGTTCCTGGGAGGACCCCCTCAGTGTGCCAGAGCCCCTTAGGGTTACACTCTTTCACTGGTGTTTCACCACCTCCTGGGACTGAACCCTGGAGCCTTCAGCAGACCTACTTCAGTGTGAGCTCCGTTCAGCAAGTCCACCTGAGTTGGACACCTGGAAAACTTGTACATTCAAAGGGAGAAATGTACACCCCCGCCCCTTAAACTAGAGTGCCACTTAATGTTGTAAAAACAGTAGGGTTAATTAGAAGTCTGGAACATTCGAAAGTCCTTGGTTAACATAGAGAACAGCAAGCTACAGCATAGTCCATCTTGGTCAGTCTACAGCACAGAGCCCTCTGACCCTGCCTCTCTCCCAGTTGAGGAGAGACTTCCGCTTCCAGCAGGCCACACGTAACAACCCTACCTAGCCCCTTTCTCAGTCCTTTGTTCTTGTCCCTGGGAAACCATTGTCACCTGTCCCTCCTTCTCAGCCCTTTGTTCTCTGGCTGGTCAAACACAGCTGGCTTCCTGTGGAGGGGTGGGCCATCCATGGTCATCAGTTGCTAAGTACCAAATGTCCAGGCACCTGGAGTGGCCATTGTCTTCTCAGACTCTCTGTGGGCAAGGGGCCTCAGGCCCCAGAGAAGCTAGGCATCAGCTACACCTCTATCTCTGGGTCTCTGTAAAGAGTAAACAACCTTTTTTCCCACCATCTAGTTAACCATGCAGTACAGTATTCATACAAAATATTGCAGAAAATTCCCACCCCTTCACAGAAGCATCCACACAACTCTATAACCCCACTTCTAATTTTGACATTGTATTCCGGTAGCTGACAAACATATGAACCTTCAACTGAAGGCTAAGAAAGTTCACAATAAACAGCTGAGCCCACCAGAAAAAAAGTTGACTTGACACTACTGATATTTCTAAGATTTAAAAAAAAAAAAAAAAGCCCAACCCCCCCACCCCTTTTAGGCCTTTACACATCAAAAGCAAAAAGGGCATTAATTTAAATTTTCTCTTAGCAAGCCATCTTTAACATGGGCAGCTTGTCACCTCAAAGTATGCTGCTGAGAGGGCTGCCTTGTTTATTAGAGCAGCAGTTTCCCAATCCCTGACTCACTGGGGAAACTGAGGTAGTTTTAGGATTTCAGAAAATGATCTACACATAACCCCCTCCCCCACATGCACACTAAAAATGTGTGTATAAAGAGAACATGTGCCGTTAGAGTACAGTATAAGGCATTTCAGAAAGTGAAAAGTGTGATGTCCCTAAAAACTGAATGGAACTAGAGTTAAAACTATGCATCAGGGAAGAATGTCCCATGGAAACTAAATTAAATTTATTCATAGGTCACATCAGTAGGGCCCTGAGCAGATACAAAATTTGTATCCGCATCTGATCTGCAAAAATGGTCTGTGGATATCCACATTCGCAGATGCAGATATCCTCAGATTTGCAGGGCTGTACACACCAATCCTTACATGAAATGAAATGGTTTCATCTCTGTTCAGTGGGAAAACATCCACAGAATAAAAATCACCATTGCAGTTGTCACTGCCTGTTGGTGGTGGAAGGGTGACCAGACGTCCTGATTTTATAGGGACGGAGGGTGGGGGGCTTTTTCTTATATAGGCACCTATTACCCCCCCATCCCGATTTTTTACACTTGCTATCTAGTCACCCTAGGTGGTGGTGACAGCCTCAATAAAGAGGACAAATCTTGAGTGGGCATGGGGACTGATCTCTCCTTTCCCCCTTAGAGGTAGAAGAGACAGCTTGTAGAGATGTTGCCTTTTCCCTTTTCAACAAGTACCCGTGCAGTATGGAAAATAGTTTCCCTTGGCGTTAGTCAGAAAATGTCATTGAAAAGTTGGAAATGCCAGTTAATTATCTTTGATGAACCAAAAGATGGCAAAGGTATAAACATCGGAAATCTCATCTCCCTCCAACTCCCTTCAGTTTGCAGTTCTTGTTTTTCTTTTGAAAAGCATTGTTTTTCTGTAATAGCTATAAACAGTTATTCAGAAACTTTTAAAAAAGCAAATAAAGTATCCAAACTTATTCTCAGTGCATTAGAACATCAGACAAAAGCTTCTTGCACTCTGGCACTGGTGGAACATCTAATGGAGCAAATTATGGACACAGCAGCCCACCTCTGAGAGCCGGGTTGCTGAGTCTGTAATATTTTAACCTCAAGAACTGTTATCCAAAAGCCTTCAGTTGCTCTTAACTGTTGTAGTGGAGTGTAGGATGAGAGGCTGAGTTCTCAGGTAGTGGAGTTTTAAACCATTTAGGGCTTTAAAGATTGACATAAACAGATTGAATTGTACCTGAAAATGAACAACACTTGGGATCAAATATGATTTCCTGAACTCCCAGCCACTTGCCCTTGCTCAGGAAGTGGGCAGTAGTATTTTGTACCAGTTGTAACTTTCTGGTCGACTTCAACAGCAACCCTAAATGGAGCACATTGCAGTAGTCTAGCCAAGAGGTAACAGGCAGAGATGATCAATTCAGCGGCCGGAGTGGATGCAGTCTTCTAATTTAGTCATGGATGTGCACTGTGGGCGAGTGCTACTACTTGAGAATCCAGTAGTCCCCAGTCTGGTAAACAGAAGACATACACCCTTAAATGTACAGAGGCAGTGTCTGCTATCACTTGAACACTTCCCACCACGAACAAGCATAATCTCCATTTTATCTGGATTGAGTCACAAACAGTTCACCTTTCTCCCAGACCCTTTATCATGTGGGAGAGTACAGAGATTTTAGAATCTAAGTGGACATACAACTGAATATCACCTGTATTCAGATATTGCCATGCAATATATCTCAACCTTTCCTAACGGTTTGAGGTGCACATTGAGAGGGAAGGGTGGGATCACAAATATGAGGACTCTTGGGGTAGCAGCGCGGCTGTCTCTACCACATACATAATCTGTTCACAATGGATTTGCGTTTCTCTCTTTCCTCCCCCATCATTTTTGCACCCCTTGCTGGAACCTCAGAGAATGCCAGCTTATTACTGCTCTTAGTACTACACCTCCTGCATTAGAGGAGCACCTGTCAGTCCCTGTCTCAACCATGAATGTTGTGGGGCTGAAATGCCAAAATATCTGATTTGGAAGTTAAACATTCAAAAAACCAACCCTACTGAAAAGACATGTTTGAAAAAGTACACTGTATTCTGTCATGCTACATCACTCTGATTATATTCATAAATAAAAAACAATATAACTAAAACGGGAGGGGACACTATGGTGTGACTAGAATATAGGGAATCTCAGAATATGCAATTTGGGTCTTTTTGTTAAGACTCACATTTTTAAAGTTACTTTAGGAAAGGTTTCAGAGTAACAGCCGTGTTAGTCTGTATTCGCAAAAAGAAAAGGAATACTTGTGGCACCTTAGAGACTAACCAATTTATTTGAGCATAAGCTTTCGTGAGCTACAGAATTTTTAGCCACTGTATAAGGGAGGGAATGCAGTTAAATTTTATTCCTCTGGGTGTCAGTATAAGATAGCAATTTTGATATTTCAGGGTAGAGTTAAAAAGTAGAAACTTAAGTGTTTTGTTTCTCATGTTTGCTTGTACTTTGAGCCCAGTATTTATATTAAAAATCCAGCAGTTGGACTACATGTAGATTTCATTTTATTTTACTAATAAGGGGTGGTGTGTAACTCATTTTTCCCAGTGTAAAAACAAAAATAGCTTCTTGAACATAGTAGGGTGATATTTCCCTCCCCCCGTTGTATGATTATTCCTTTCATGAGAGTCCTCTCTTCTGATCAGTGTCCTTCTAACCCACACACGCTAAATCCGGTTAAAGGTGATTTGCAAAGGAAGCCTGAAAATTGAGCCAAGCATAGAAATACATGCTAATCACCCTACGCACTTTTGTGTGTGTGGGCTGGGGGAGGAATGTAGCCAGGCATGGGGTGGTAATCATCACATAAGTCTAAACTTTAACATACAAAGAAAATCTGTACATTCTGCTGGGTGGTTCCAGATTCACTGCAGATACTCCAGAATGCATCGTTCTGGTTGTGGCATTGAAGAGAGTACAAAACTCTTCTATTGCATAATCCGGCACATAAGGTTACAATCGAGTTGAATTGGTTTTGCAAACATGATAGTCTTCATGGTGGTTTTGTTTTGTTTTGTTTGTAATTATAGCCACTTTTTGGTCAGTTAGGGCACTCGGTGCATGTTACTGTGTTTGCTCAGTTTACATCTGAGGGTCCCAAAATGTGAGATTTTCACAAGAGCCTAAGTGACTTTCAGTGGGTATTGTGTTCCTGAGTCACTTGAGCTCTTCAGATGATTCAATCCAAATTTCTTTAAAGCATTAACTAAGGGTCCATCCTGTGAGCCCTGTGTGTATGGCATTTCCTCTGCATTAGGAGCTTTGCATGCTCTGTGTGTACAGGATGGGGCCCAAAGCCTACAAACACCCTTGTGAGACAGGTAATATTATTATACTCATTTTACAGATGGGGAAACAGATCCCGAGAGATTAGTGACTGAACTGGGGATAATGCAGTCTGACTGTCGGTATATTGCGCTAATGGCTATTCAACATGGCCTTTACTTCCTCACCTAAGTGGTTGAATTTATTACTGTTTGCAGTTAAGCAGCTGCCACACTCCACCCTAGATATGACTGTGTTTTTATATTAAATAAAGTGATTACAAGTCACACGCAAAGAATGTACTTTGTAAACCTTTGAGGAAAAAAGTTGCTGTGTGTAGTAGATATGTATTTTATGACCACACAATACTGCAAAATGTGTTCTCTTCCGGTACTATATTAAAACCTGTATTTTTCTAAAACTGTAGCTTTATGTATATTAGAGAGCCACGCTGGGTGAAGTAATATCTTTTATTGGTTCAACGTGTGTGGGTGAAAGACCAGCTTTTGAGCTGCACAGAGCTTTAGGTATATGGCATTTTGTATTATTATTTAAGCTTTGACCTAATTTGTAGTGCATTTCCAGTACAATTTGTAAAAGAACCTCAGTGCAGTGCTCTTCCCTCGGTCTATTCAGATTTTGTCTTTAACTTGATTACGGCATATGAATGTGTGTACAGCATACTGTATATTGCATTTTATATGATCATCATAAGACTCTATTGCAGTATTAGTACATATGCACCAGGGGGCGGAGTTGAGGTTGCTCTGGGCCCTAAGTGCATTTTCATCCCTGGAGATAATTGTTTGTGATGTTTAGATTAGAAGACAAAGTGAAATCCTTTTGTACTAACGCACCAGAAATATTCTCTCAATCTTGAATAACCTCTAGTAGAACAAAGCAAGGTGAATTTTTCAAAAGGACTTTCTGTGCTCACAACTAGTGGAATCTCTCTTCTTGTTTCTGTAAGCCAGGTTATTTTATTAATGGGGTGGTGGAGCTTCCTCCAACCCTAAAAACACCCCAAAAACAACTCGACCCTTTTTATTCAAAATAACTGAAAATACCTGTGAAGCTTTTATTACATGAAATATCTGCTCTGTGATTCTACTGGAATGTCAGTTTCCAAATCTCACTATTACTTCTGTAACACTTATAAAACTCTTACCTATCTATCCTTTAAAAATTGGAAGTCAAATCCTACTGAGGAAAATAGAAAGGAACATAACGTTGGCAAGTTAAGTGCAAAAGTATAATTAGGCAGGCAAAAAAACAATGTGAAGAGCAACTGGCAAAAGACACAAACTAACAGCAAAATAAAATAAATAAATACATCAGAGCAGGAAGCCTGCCAAACAATCAGTGGTGCCACTGGATGATTAAAGTGCTAAAGGAGTATCAAGGAAGACTAGGCCGGACTACGCCATTGCATAGAAGATAAATGAATTCTTTGCAGGGTGTTCACTGCAGAGGCTGTGAGAGAGGTTCCCACACTTGTGCTTTTCTTTTCAGGTGACAAGTGGGGAACTGTTCCAGATCAAGATGTCAGAGGGCGTTTTGGAACAAATGGATAAAGTAAACAGTTATAAGTATTCACCCAAGAATTCTGAAGGAACTCAAATGTGAAATTGCAGAACTACTAACTGTGGAAATGTACCTTATCTCTTAAATCAGGCTCTATACCAGATGACTGGAGGGTAGCTAATGTAACTCTGATTTTTAAAAGAGGCTCCAGAGGCAATCCTGTTCATTACAGGCCGGTAAGCTTAACTTCAGTATCAGGCAAGGTGGTTGAAATTATAGTACGGAACAGAATTATCAGATACATAGATGAACACAATATGTTCAGAAGAGGCAACGTGGCTTTTATAAAGGGAAATCATGCCTCACCAATCTATTAGAATTATCTGAGGGGGTCAACAAACATCTGGACAAGGCTGATCCCAGTGGATATACTGTACTTGGACTTTGAGAAAGCCTTTGCCAAGGTGTTGGAATTATTATTTATGCAGGATATTATCATGACATTAATTTAACCGTAAATTCCTTTATTAAATCCAAAGGCCAAACTGTATTTATACAATTGCTCTAAACATGCCTAAAAAGCCTAAATAATAAGCAATTTACTACATCCAAACTATAACAAAACATTTATTAGCATTTGATCAAGATACTTGCAAACAGGCTAAACCCACCAGGGGTGCTTAGACCCATATTAGTCAGCTCCACTGTGGTCAGGAAGGTATTAGCAATGAACCCTTTAAGCATTTACTTCTTTATATCCTTTAACAAACAAGTGATGTCATTCCCAGTTACTATCTTCAGCTAAAAACCAATTTGAGACCATTCACCCTTATTTCCAGTCTTAATCCAGATAAGATTTATAACCTCCTTTCTCCCCAGGCCTTTCTTCCCTATCTCTTCCCCTCCTTGCTGACCAACTGTTTTTCCTCTGCACCTGGCTTCACATAGCCCCTAATCTTTGAAATAACCCTGTGGGGGTGGGACGATCCATGTTGGCTCTTTTTAAGGCAGATTCTCTGTCTTATTTAAAAACATCTGCAGTCACCCCTATCAGACAGAGGCCTTCTTTTTAGAAATGCCCCTTATTTCATTAGTCATTCTTTGAACCAGACATCCTTCCTACTTCATTCCTTCTGGCCTTATAACTCTTTATTTTCAAGGCCTTTCTTTTACTTGCTAGTTAGGACCTTTCTTAACAACACATATTTCTTTAACCAAACTTAAGCTAACTTCAATTATCTAATTCTGGGCAAGAAAATGGCAGATGAAATTCAGTGTTGATAAATGCAAACTTATGCATGTTGGAAAACATAATCCCCACTATACATACAAAACGATGGGGTCTAAATTAACTGTTACCACTCAAGAAAGAGGTCTTGGAGTCACTGTGGATAGTTCTCTGAAAACATCTGCTCAGTGTGCAGTGGCAGTCAAAAAAGCGAACAAAAAAGCTAACATAGGAACCATTAAGAAAGGGATACTTAATACGACAATGCCACTATATAAATCCGTGGTACTCCCACACCTTGAATACTGTGTGCAGTTCTGGTTGCCCCATCTCAAAAAAGATATATTAGAATTGTATAAAGAACAGAGAAGGGCGACAAAAATGATTAAGGATCTGGAACAGCTTCTATATGAGGAGAGATTAAAAAGACTGGGACTGTTCCACTTGGAAAAGAGACGACTGAGAGGTGAGATGATAGAAGTGTCTGTCACGTTGTGGAGAAAGTGAATGAGGAAGTGTTATTTACCCCTTCACATAACTCAACAACCTGGCGTCACCAATGAAATTAATAGGTAGCAGATTCAGAACAAACATGAAAAGGCACTTCTTCACACAATGAACAGACAGCCTGTAGAACTTGTTGCCAGGAGACATTGTGAAGGCCAAAAGTATAACTGGGTTCAAAAAAGAATTAGATTAGTTCTTGAAATATAGATCCATTAATGGCTATTAGCCAAGATAGTCGGGGACAACAACCCCATGCTCTGGGTGTCTCTAAACCTCCGACTGCTAGAAGCTGGGACTTGACAATGGGATGGATCACTACATAAATTGCCCTCTTCTGTTCCGTCCCTCTGAAGCACTTGGTGGCCACTGTCAGAGAAGACAGGAGACTGGGCTAGATGGACCATTGGTCTGACTTAGTAAGGCAATTCTTATAATCTCTCCAGACAGCTAAAACTCTTGTCCAATCCCTTCTCATTTCCCATCATGATTACTGCAGCCACCTCGTCTCTAGCCTCCCAAACAGCCATGTTGCTTTCTGTTTATACAAAATGATCTTGGCAGCTGTGTCTTACTTGCTCATCACCCCAGTCTCTGAATGCTTCCACTGACTCCCCACTTTATCTTAAATAGTTCAAGATTCTTGTCCTAAACTTTCAGACCCTTCACTACTCTGCTTCTTCATATTTTTGTTGTTTGCAAAATCTTCGTTATGGTCAGGTGTAGCAATGACAACTAACTGCGCCCACGCCAAGTTCAGGACAGGAATAGTAGATGAATGAAGTGAGTGTTGAGGAGAATGAAACTTCTAGGCATGTATAAAGAGGAAGGCTATTTTGGGAGCAAAGGGCAGCTTGAAGACACAGTCACAAGTGAAATGAGGAGACTCCAATCTTGTCTAAGCACAAAAATTGCATCAGTTGCACAAAAATCTGTCGTAAACCAGTTGAATAAAAACAGTGCAAACCCTGTGTGTGGAGACACACAGGATTGCTACTGGCTTAATGATCTAGCACAGGGGTGGGCAAACTATGGCCCGCGGGCTGGATCCGGCCCCTCGGGGCTTTGGATCTGGCCCGCGGGATTGCCACCCCTGTGGCGCAGTGCCGCTCCGGGAAGCAGCCACACCACGTCCCTGCAGCCCCTGGGGGTGGGGGTGGGGCAGCAGAGAGCTCCGCACGCTGCTCTTGCCTGTGGGTACCTCCCCCAAAACTTCCATCGGCAAGGAATGGGTTACCGCGGCCAATGGGAGCTTTTGTGGGAGGTACCCACAGGAGAGGGAAACACGTGGAGCCCTCTGCACCCCCACCCCCAGGGGCTACGCAGGGACGTGGTACTGGCCGCTTCCTGGAGCAGTGCGGGGCTGGGGCAGGCAGGCAGGGAGGGAGCCTGCCCTCGCCCCAGTGCATACAGCTGCCACCCCAGAGCCACTCTAGGTAAGCGGCGCTGGGCCAGAGCCTGAACACCTTCCCCCCGCCTCCCTGCCCTGAGCCCCCTGCAGCACCCTGCACCCCTGTGCACCCCAACTCCCTGCCATGAGCCCCCTGCCTCATCCCACACTCCTCCTACACCTCTACCCCTTGACTTGAGCCCCCTTCTGCACTCCACACCCCTCCTGCACCCTAACCCCCTTCCGTGAGCCCCCTCATACACCTCATACCCCTCCTCTGCCCCAAACCCTTGGCCTGAGCCCCTTCATGCACACCGCATCCCCTCCCATACCCTGCACTCCGCCCCTGCACCCCAACCTCCTGCCCCGGCCTTGCAAGCAATTTCCCCACCTAGATGTGGTACTTGGGCCAAAAAGTTTGCCCACCCCTGATCTGGCATATCTTTCAACAGTGACTATCTGACATCATCAGTTGTTTAATTGTTGATATGCAGAACTGCTTAGAAACCCAGCAGTATGAGGAGGGTGCTTGCTTACCTTGTGTTTGGTAAGAAAATAACTTAAAAGGGGCTGCCCTAATAGAAAGGAAACATAATACAATAGGAATACTTTTTTGTAAGGCCAAGGTACATCTTTAATTCATCAGATTTTTAAAATATGAGGTCACTGAGTGCCGCCATGCCACCCACGCTCTAAAGTCTGTGTTTATCATAATATCTTTTTCTTGCATTGTATAGACATTGCGCTTAACAGCCCCACCCAGCAATAGTTTTCTGCCTAACCTCCAATCCTCAGGCATGTATTCTCCTTGGCCTTCCATAGTATCTTCTGATTTTCGGTCCCCCTGCCCGGTTTAGTTTATGAGCCCCTAATATTTTTCTACTATGCTTTCCTTAATCCACCTGCCCAAATAAAATCCCAGTTCTGCGCACAAGTCCCGTTCTCTCTAGCCTCCAAAGCAATCTGGATGTTCTTTTTCCAGCCTCTCACAGGATCAGAAGGTGAAATTTGCTTTCCCAGCAGGATGAGGAAGAGGGATGGCGCTGCACAGCAGCAACCTGTGTGCCTCCTAATTAGGAAAGGATGGTGACATGACCCTTCCTCTCCCCTTCCAGCTGAATGCCACTGTGTACACAGAATCAATGACCACTCAGTGCAAATAAATACTGTTTGATTGCTTTAGATCCAAGCAATTCTGTGTTTGTTTTTATACTGTGTTCTTGCTATCGTTTTGCAGCAAAGGGCAATGAGGGTTGTCGAAATACAAAAGTTATTCCGTTTTAACTATTACCAGTACTGTTAAAGCTGCACGACCTCCCTAGCGTGGATGCAGTTATACTGGTATAGTTTATTCCTGTACAACAAAGGGAACAAGCTATACTGTGTCGGATCCCTTACATCCATTTAGCTGCAGCCACACTGGGGTTGTACTAGAAGCTCTTTCTTTATACTCGTACCACTCCCAGAAATAGTTCTGCCAGTGCAAAATCTGTGTTGGCCAGGCCTTCTATAAGAGAGATTCTGCACCAACCAACTTTAAAAGCGTATCTTTTGTCAACTGGTCTCTTGTGATGGCCTCTAATGTTTTTTTGGATCAAAATTTGTTCCCACAAGAACTCAAAATAGCTATCTAGCTTTGAATCTAAACATTCTCAGTGGGATAGCACTTAGAGTGGAAATCTTGATCTCATGCATTCGGAGCACATTGAATTATTTGGTCCTTGTTACTCTCCCATGAGAGCATTCAATATAGGTATTTGAGGCTTAAGTGGAGAAAGTGACATTAAAGTACAACTAATGTCAGCTAGTTCTGGAATATGCTTTTTGCCCTCTGACTGGAAACTTTCTCCTAGTTTGAAATTTATTTGAAACACTGAATGAGTTATAAGGCTATGTCTATGCTACAAACTTTTGTCGATGCAAATTATGTTGGCGCCCAGCCGTCAAAGTCTGTGTGTTGCTTGTGTGCGTGCACACTTTGCTGTCTGCATTGGTGCTGTGTATACTCGCCAGGAATGCTTGTGTCAATACAAAGTGCGGTGCATCACCGGTTGGTATTCCAGTGTGCCATACTCTGCTGTCTGGTGCGATGCCTTTTCGAAACTTTTTGCAATTCTTGGGGGTAGAAATGAGTTGTCCAGGGAACTCTGGGAGCTGGGGTTAAGTTCCCAGAATGTCATGGATGGATTTTCAGCAGTGGGGTTCCAGTGCAGCTGCAGATGGCACGGACGTCCTTATTTTGGCACCAGCGCACCTTGCCACAGAGTACATCAACAGAAAGGGCTACATATCTCTGATTATGCAAGCGTTGGTGGATCACAGGGGATGCTTCGCTGATATCAGTGTGGGCTGCTCAGAGAAGGTGTGTGACGCTCGCATCTTTAAGAACACAGGACTGTTCTGAGAGTTGTAAGCAGGGACATTCTTTCCTGACCGGCGGATAATCATTGCCAATATTGAAACGCCAATAGTCATTTTAGGAGACCTAGCCTACTCCTTGCTCCTCTGGCTCAGGAAAGCATACATTCGCCACCTCGGCAGCACCAAGGAAGGATACAACTCTTGGCTCAGCAGGTGCAGAATGACTGTTGAAAGTGCTTTTGGTAGATTGAAGGGATGCTGGTATTGATTACTCACTACATTGGATTTCAGTGAGAAATATATCCCAGTAGTTATAGCTGCATGTTGAGTTCTGCATAATATCTGTGAGGCAAAGGGGGAAAAGCTGCTGCCAGGGTGGACTTTTCAAAGGCAGCAAACAACTGCTCCACCTCCACCCTGGCAGCAGCTTTTCCCCCTTTATTAACTTGCGGGTGGGCTGGGTGTCATCATTAAATGCAAACGTTGTAAGGAAAAATGCATGCACACACTTACCCAAGATTCCTCCTCCTTCATCGTACTCATCCATGCTTGGCTGGCAGGACGGGCTAGACTGTGGTGGAGTCTCAAACCCAAGTTTCTTGTAAGCTGCGTGGCCATGCAGCAGCCTATTTAGCGCCACGCAGGAGCTTAGAGAACCCAGCCGGGCAAGGCGCAGCCTTCTCCCGGCTGCAACCTAGCCCGGCCCCCAACCTGCCACGGCCAAGGCGCCCCTACCCCGGCCTGAACTCAGCCGCAAGTGAAGTGGCGCAGCCCGAACCCAGGTGGCCCGACCAGAACTCAGCCACGGCTGGAGTGGTGTGGCCCAGACCCAGCCACAGCCGGGGCGGCCCGACCCGAACCCAAGCAGCCAAGGCCAGCCTGGCCCGGATCCAGTCGTGGCCTGGCTCAAACCTGGGCAGCCCGGCTCGACACACACCCGACCGGTGCGGCCCAGCCCAAATCTGGGTGGCCCAGCCCGACCTGAACCTGGGCAGCTAGGTCCGGACATGCCAGGGCTGGGGGAGGGGTGCGTATCCTGCGGCCCTAGCCCTGGAGGTGCCGGAGCCGGGAGAGGCACCTCTCCCCCACAGCCCAGGTGCTGATGGGTGGAGTCCTCTCTCCCCGTTGGAGCACCCTCCTGCACCCCAAATCCCGCATCCCTGGCCCCACCCCAGAGCCCACAACCCCCCCAGCCAGAGCCCTCACACCCCTGCACCCCAACGCTCTGCCCCAGCCCTCAGCCCCTCCCACACGCCAAACCCCTCGGCCCCATCCCCACTACATGAATTTTGTTATGTGCACCAATATGAAGGTCATGTGTCACACACAACCTCCATATTGGTGCACATAACAAAATTCATTCCGCACATGGGTGGGGAAAATTAGAGGGAATGCTGCCTCAGATGTGTCCTGACTTGTGGCATGGCTGGACCCCCCTACCTACTCCTCTTCCTCCTCCTCCTTCACAGCAGGGGTCCCTGTCTCCAGCTCCTCTGGTATCCACAATGGTTTGTGGGGTGCCAGTGGGATATGCACCAAGTATGGCATGCAGTTCACTGTAAAAGCACCAGAACAATTGTTGGCCTCCCTGGCCAAGTATGCCTGATGCAGCCACTTCACTCACATGTGGCAAGGCTGCTGATCACTGTTGTACCTCTTTGCCTGCATCCCACGTGCAGTCTTTTTGCAGATGTCCACTTTTCTACAGCTGGTCCATAGCTGTGCTTACACAGCCTCTTCTCCCCACAGGCCCAGAAGATCCAAAAGCTCCAGTCTACTTCAGGCAGGAGTGTATCTAGTGCATGAAGACAGCATGGTCAGATGGTCCATTGCACACAGCAAGAGAGAGCTCGTATATGTGATCGCCAGGGTGGGCAGTCAGGAAAAGGCATTTCAAAAATATCTGGCAGGTTTAAAGAAAGGGGGAGGAGGCTTCTGGTCTCCATGACCACTGGGCAATGGAGTTTACAGTTGTGACCAGAACGGTCTCTGTTGCAGGGAATGGAGCATGTGTGGGGCAGCTGCTGGAGGACTGTTAGGGTTGACACAGATCACACAGTGTCTACAATTGCGCTGTATCAACCTCAGCAGGGCGACCATGGCTCCACTCTCTTCGGAGAGGTGGTTTTACTGAGTCACGTAATGGAGCACTTACATCGGTTGGAGACCAATTGGAGCATGTAGACATGTACAAATAGGTCTATGCCAGATGACGTACGGCAACCTAACTTTGTAGTGTAGACCCAGGCCTCAATGGCATAAATGCCATTTTTTCTCTAAAAAAATCTCTTCATAAACTTTTAATAGGAAAGTCTTTGCATCTGGGATGTGGCTGGAACTTTTCCTTGGAGTCCTGCATTGTTGACAGATATCTCTAAAGCATTCTTTGTCTACACAAATGGCAGAAAAGTGGATCCAGAGTAGATCTGATTTAATGGGTAAGGGCGGGGGGGAGGATTTAATGTTGGGAGTCAGGGTCATTTTTAGCCATTATCCCATGTTATAACTGAATGTTTATGCACTGCATGCAAACCTGATTGACAGTCTTGTCTGGTGCACAAAAGCCTGCTTGATTTAGGGGCTGAGCACACATAAAACCTCCTTCTTCAGGAGCTACACTTGTCAGAAATTATCCTGCAACAGAGAAGAGTGCGTATGTGGCTGCTAACAAATGAAATATTCTCTGTCAGCAGCTGTCTACTCCCCACAGGTCCACCCCCTGCTGACTAATCCCCACCACCAATTAAGCATTAAAAAAACAAGAGGAAACTACTGCACAAATAATTTCGTTTGTTACACATCCAACATACCTGGCACATGGTTAAACACTCAAGTCTAGTAATGCCAGGTATAGTTGCAATTTTAATTCTTCTCCCATATGCATCATACACTTTTATATTTGCATACTATTTCTCAATTACAAAACAATATCTACAGCCTGAGAACTGGAGCGCTCCTCCTATGGATCTTTTCTCACCTCTCTCCTTGAAGACCTAAAGAGGATATCCAGGAGCAAAGATCTGCTATTGCTCATCTTCCAAGATATGCATGGACTGAGACAAGGCCTAATGCACAGCCTAGGAAATGACTGGGCACTGGCATGGGATGCCAGACCTGAGGAGGCACTATGCCAAACAAGTTGCCAAACAAGCTAGGGACACCATTCCTGCTCATCCTGGCTAATAGCCATTGATGGACCTATCCTCCATTAATTCATCTAGTTCTTTTTTGAACCCTGTTATGGTCTTGGCCTTCACAACATCCTCTGGCAAGGATTTCCACAGGCTGACTGTGTGTTGTGTGAGGAAATACTTCCTTTAATTTGTTTTAAACCTGCTATTAATTTCATTTGGTGACCCCTAGTTCTTGTGTTATGAGAAGTACTAAACAACACTTCCTTATCTACTTTCTCTACACCAGTCATGATTTTATAGACATAAATCATATCTCCCCTTAGCTGTCTCTTTTCTAAGATGAAAAGACAGTCTTATTAATCTCTCCTCATACGGAAGCCGTTCCATACCCCTAATAATTTTTGTTGCCTTTTTCTGAACCTTTTCCAATTCCAATATATCTTTTTTGAGATGGGGCAGCCACATCTGCACACAATATTCAAGATGTGGGTGCACCATGCATTTATATAGAGGCAACATTATATTTTCTGTCCTATTTTCTATCCTCTTCTTAATTATTCCCAGCATTCTGTTCACTTTTTTGACTGCCGCTGCACATTGAGTGGATGTTTTCAGAGAACTATCCATGACTCCAAGAACTCTTTCTTGAGTGGTAACAGCTAATTTATACCTCATCCTTTGAAGCTCCAGATGGGTTTTAGTGGTGTCTCTCTGGAATTCACAGGTTACCCATGTTTCAGAGTAACAGCCGTGTTACTCTGTATTCGCAAAAAGAAAAGGAGTACTTGTGGCACCTTAGAGACTAACCAATTTATTTGAGCATGAGCTTTTGTGAGCTACTGCTCACTTCATCGGATGCATACCGTGGAAACTGCAGCAGACTTTATATACACACAGAGAATATGAAACAATACCTCCTCCCACCCCACTGTCCTGCTGGTAATAGCTTATCTAAAGCGATCATCAACTTGGGCCATTTCCAGCACAAATCCAGGTTTTCTCACCCTCCACCCCCGCACACAAATTCACTCTCCTGCTGGTGATAGCCCATCCAAAGTGACAACTCTCTACACAATGTGCATGATAATCAAGTTGAGCCATTTCCTGCACAAATCCAGGTTCTCTCACCCCCTCTCCCCCTCCCAAAAACCACACACACAAACTCACTATCCTGCTGGTAAGAGCTCATCCAAAGTGACCACTCTCCCTACAATGTGCATAATAATCAAGGTGGGCCATTTCCAGCACAAATCCAGGTTTTCTCACCCCCCACCCCCACCCCCATACACACACAAACTCACTCTCCTGCTGGTAATAGCTCATCCAAACTGACCACTCTCAAAGTTTAAATCCAAGTTAAACCAGAACATCTGGGGGGGGGGGGGTAGGAAAAAACAAGGGGAAATAGGCTACCTTGCATAATGACTTAGCCACTCCCAGTCTCTATTTAAGCCTAAATTAATAGTATCCAATTTGCAAATGAATTCCAATTCAGCAGTTTCTCGCTGGAGTCTGGATTTGAAGTTTTTTTGTTTTAAGATAGCGACCTTCATGTCTGTGATTGCGTGACCAGAGAGATTGAAGTGTTCTCCGACTGGCTTATGAATGTTATAATTCTTGACATCTGATTTGTGTCCATTTATTCTTTTACGTAGAGACTGTCCAGTTTGACCAATGTAAATGGCAGAGGGGCATTGCTGGCACATGATGGCATAGATCACATTGGTGGATGTGCAGGTGAACGAGCCTCTGATAGTGTGGCTGATGTTATTAGGCCCTGTGATGGTGTCCCCTGAATAGATATGTGGGCACAATTGGCAACGGGCTTTGTTGCAAGAATAAGTTCCTGGGTTAGTGGTTCTGTTGTGTGGTATGTGGTTGTTGGTGAGTATTTGCTTCAGGTTGCAGGGCTGTCTGTAGGCAAGGACTGGCCTGTCTCCCAAGATTTGTGAGAGTGTTGGGTCATCCTTTAGGATAGGTTGTAGATCCTTAATAATGCGTTGGAGGGGTTTTAGTTGGGGGCTGAAGGTGACGGCTAGTGGCGTTCTGTTATTTTCTTTGTTAGGCCTGTCCTGTAGTAGGTAACTTCTGGGAACTCTTCTGGCTCTATCAATCTGTTTCTTTACTTCTGCAGGTGGGTATTGTAGTTGTAAGAAAGCTTGACAGAGATCTTGTAGGTGTTTGTCTCTGTCTGAGGGGTTGGAGCAAATGCGGTTGTATCGCAGAGCTTGGCTGTAGACAATGGATTGTGTGGTGTGGTCAGGGTGAAAGCTGGAGGCATGCAGGTAGGAAAATTTGTGGAAAAGCAGCATCACTTGCCCCATAACCTCAGCCATGCGGAACGCAATCCCATCCACAGCCTCAGAAACAACTCTGACATCATAATCAAAAAGGCTGACAAAGGAGGTGCTGTTGTCATCATGAATAGGTCGGAATATGAACAAGAGGCTGCTCGGCAGCTCTCCAACACAAGTTTCTACAAGCCATTACCCTATGATCCCACTGAGAGTTACCAAAAGCAACTACAGCATTTGCTCAAGAAACTTCCTGAAAAAGCACAAGATCAAATCCGCACAGACACACCCCTGGAACCCCGACCTGGGATATTCTATCTACTACCCAAGATCCATAAACCTGGACATCCTGGGCGCCCCATCATCTCAGGCATTGGCACCCTGACAGCAGGATTGTCTGGCTATGTAGACTCCCTCCTCAGGCCCTACGCTACCAGCACTCCCAGCTACCTTCGAGACACCACTGACTTCCTGAGGAAACTTCAATCCATCGGTGATCTTCCTGATAACACCATCCTGGCCACTATGGATGTAGAAGCCCTCTACACCAACATTCCACACAAAGATGGACTACAAGCCGTTAAGAACACTATCCCCGATAATGTCACGGCTAACCTGGTGGCTGAACTTTGTGACTTTGTCCTTACCCATAACTATTTTACATTTGGGGACAATGTATACCTTCAGATCAGCGGCACTGCTATGGGTACCTGCATGGCCCCACAGTATGCCAACATTTTTATGGCTGATTTAGAACAACGCTTCCTCAGCTCTCGTCCCCTAAAGCCCCTACTCTACTTGCGCTATATTGATGACATCTTCATCATCTGGACCTATGGAAAAGAAGCCCTTGAGGAATTCCACCATGATTTCAACAATTTCCATCCCACCATCAACCTCAGCCTGGTCCAGTCCACACAAGAGATCCACTTCCTGGACACTACAGTGCTAATAAACAATGGTCACATAAACACCACCCTATACCGGAAACCTACTGACCGCTGTTCCTACCCACATGCCTCCAGCTTTCACCCTGACCACACCACACGATCCATCGTCTACAGCCAAGCTCTGCGATACAACCGCATTTGCTCCAACCCCTCAGACAGAGACAAACACCTACAAGATCTCTGTCAAGCTTTCTTACAACTACAATACCCACCTGCAGAAGTAAAGAAACAGATTGATAGAGCCAGAAGAGTTCCCAGAAGTTACCTACTACAGGACAGGCCTAACAAAGAAAATAACAGAACGCCACTAGCCGTTACCTTCAGCCCCCAACTAAAACCCCTCCAACGCATTATTAAGGATCTACAACCTATCCTAAAGGATGACCCAACACTCTCACAAATCTTGGGAGACAGGCCAGTCCTTGCCTACAGACAGCCCCGCAACCTGAAGCAAATACTCACCAACAACTACATACCACACAACAGAACCACTAACCCAGGAACTTATCCTTGCAACAAAGCCCGTTGCCAATTGTGCCCACATATCTATTCAGGGGACACCATCACAGGGCCTAATAACATCAGCCACACTATCAGAGGCTCGTTCACCTGCACATCCACCAATGTGATCTATGCCATCATGTGCCAGCAATGCCCCTCTGCCATTTACATTGGTCAAACTGGACAGTCTCTACGTAAAAGAATAAATGGACACAAATCAGATGTCAAGAATTATAACATTCATAAGCCAGTCGGAGAACACTTCAATCTCTCTGGTCACGCAATCACAGACATGAAGGTCGCTATCTTAAAACAAAAAAACTTCAAATCCAGACTCCAGCGAGAAACTGCTGAATTGGAATTCATTTGCAAATTGGATACTATTAATTTAGGCTTAAATAGAGACTGGGAGTGGCTAAGTCATTATGCAAGGTAGCCTATTTCCCCTTGTTTTTTCCTACCCTCCCCCCCCCAGATGTTCTGGTTTAACTTGGATTTAAACTTTGAGAGTGGTCAGTTTGGATGAGCTATTACCAGCAGGAGAGTGAGTTTGTGTGTGTATGGGGGTGGGGGGGGGGGTGAGAAAACCTGGATTTGTGCTGGAAATGGCCTACCTTGATTATCATGCACATTGTAGGGAGAGTGGTCACTTTGGATGAGCTCTTACCAGCAGGATAGTGAGTTTGTGTGTGTGGTTTTTGGGAGGGGGAGAGGGGGTGAGAGAACCTGGATTTGTGCAGGAAATGGCCCAACTTGATTATCATGCACATTGTGTAGAGAGTTGTCACTTTGGATGGGCTATCACCAGCAGGAGAGTGAATTTGTGTGCGGGGGTGGAGGGTGAGAAAACCTGGATTTGTGCTGGAAATGGCCCAAGTTGATGATCGCTTTAGATAAGCTATTACCAGCAGGACAGTGGGATGGGAGGAGGTATTGTTTCATATTCTCTGTGTGTATATAAAGTCTGCTGCAGTTTCCACGGTATGTATCTGATGAAGTGAGCTGTAGCTCACGAAAGCTCATGCTCAAATAAATTGGTTAGTCTCTAAGGTGCCACAAGTACTCCTTTTCTTTTCAGGTTACCCATGACATCTATGCATCCACTGTTTCCGTACAACCATAGACTCTCTAGAATGTTTGTCTTAGAAAACGAAGAAGGAAATCTGAGCTCTCCTGCCAGAGAAGAAGTCGGAGATGTGTTCCTTTGGTTTTGAAGGAGCTCCAGAACAGTATCCTTACAACCTATTCACTCATCAAATATATTTTTCCAAGAGCAGAGTGTGCTACAAAACATGCCAGATGAGGTGCTGCAACAACTGTAAGCCAAAAAAACTGCCTTTGTGCACCAAACACAGTAGTTCACTCACAACTTTGGAGCAACCAGAATAGTTTAAGGGATTTTTGGGGGGGAGGAGTGGACTGCTGAAAGTACTACTGGAAATTCATTATCATCTTTTTCCTTTGTAGAGAGGTTAGAAGCCACATCCTAGCAACAATTGTTAGGGAGTATCGCGTTTACTAAATCTTGGCTTGGAATAGATATCCCATTGGGGAGGGAAGCCTGAAGGGAAACTGGAAGGAAGATCCTTGGACCATAGCGGAAGTCTGCAATGAAAAGATATGAGACTCTAAGGGCTTGTCTTCATTATGTGCTAAGTCGGTGCCGCTGCGATCAATGCAGTGGCATCGATCTGGCGGGTCTGGTGAAGATGTGATAAGTCAATGGAAGACAGTCTCCTGCCGACATAGCAAGGTGTAGACACCACTGTAAATTGATCTAAGCTATATCGACTTCAATTACATAATTTAACTAGCGTAACTGAAATCGACTTACCTCATTAGTGTAGATAAGACCTTAGTGATGAAATTGTGGTCAGTGTATGGGGATTGCCATATTTATTGGGGAAAGATGGCCAAGTCACAGCTATGTGGAGGTCAATTTTGCAATTATCCAAGGATAGCAGTGTCTGGTTAATCTACTCTGGCCTTATCTGCTGATGTGGTCAACAATGATAGCTAACCTCTTAAGACAAGTGGCCATAACGTTCCATCAAAACACAAAAGCAAATCTGAAAAGAGAAAATCGCAGTTCACTCTCAGCCTGTACCCTCTTTGTGGGTTAGACATGCTCAAGGTGGTTAAAGAAGCTTCCTTAGGAAACAGAATTTGTTCCAATATAGAAGAACAATGTAATGCAGAGGTGGGCAAAATTTTTGGCCCGAGGGCCAGATCTAGGTATTGAAATTGTATGGCGGGCCGTGAATGCTCACGAAATTGGGGGTTGGGGTGTGGGAGGGCATGAGGGCTCCAGCTGGATGTGCAGGCTCTGGGTTGGGGCCAGAAATGAGGAGTTAAGGGTGCGGGAGGGGGCTCTGGGCTGGGGCAGGGCGTTGGGAGAGGTGTGGGGGTGGTGTGGGCTCCAGGATGGGGCTGGGGATGAGGGGTTTGGGGAGCAGGAGGGGGCTCCAGGCTGGGACCGAGGGGTTTGGAGGGCGGGACGCGGGTCAGGGCTGGGTCATGGGGCTGGGGTGTGGGAGGGGGTCAGGGGTGCAGGCTCTGGATGGCGCTCCCAGAAGCAGTGACATGTCCCCCCTTTAGCTCCTACGCAGAGGCACGGCCATATGGTTCCATGCGCAGCCCCATCTGTAGGCACCGCCCCGCAGCTCCCATTGGCCATGGTTCCAGGCCAATGGGAGCTGTGGAGGAAGTGCTTGGGGCAGGGGCAGCGTGCAGAACCCCCTGGCTGCCCCTACATGTAGGAGCGAAGGGGGGACATGCTTTTGCTTCCAGGAGCTGCGCAGAGTCACAGCACACACGGAGCGGGGCAAGCCCCCGACCCCACTCCCCAGCTGGAGCTTGAGGGCCGGATTAAAACATCTGAAAGGCCGGATGTGGCCCCCAGGCTGTACTTTGCCCACCCCTGATTTAATGGCTATTCCAGGGTGTCTGAAAAGTACAAGAAGTTCTGAGATCAGTAGTAGCAGCAGCACAGGGTCCTATCCAAGTAGTAGTTGGATGTAGGTTTTCTTATGTTCACTGTTTAACTACATCACCCAGCATACCTTTTTTTCATGGCTTTGCTATTTGAAAGCTCAGGCTACTACTAGATTACTAATTGCACCAGAGTTGCAAAGGGTGATGCCCTTGCTGATACTACCAGAAAGTTGGGGAGTAGCTCTACCAAAACAAATTGCCAGAAAGTAGAGCATCATTTTGGGCTTTCTGTATAATCAAGGCAAAGTGTCCTTAGTACTTCTTTGTGCTACTATAAATGGTATTATTGATGGCAGTGAATGAATTAGACTCAATGTAGAATTTACCAGTGCAATTTCCCTATGATCAGTGATCGTACGATGATCTTCCACTTCATTTTTTTCTCTCCAGGATTTCAAGTGCTTCTGTCAACTAGTTTCTCCGAAGGTGGTTTTCTTTTTCTAGGTGTCGTCTTAGATATGGGAAGCAGGGGCAAGTGCTGCCCCAAGAACCTTAGTCTCCATTTTTACACTGCTTAGCACATGGGGGTTCCTGATTGGGGCCACTGGTTACTGCTGAAATAGACATTTTTTAAATGGTGGGAAATCAAAAGAGGCTCTTTTTGTTAGATTTTAAATTAAGATTCAAAGGCATAAGTATGAAGTCTTTTCTTGTGCTTTTTGAGATCTCAAATGAAATGTCATTCACTAGGGTAATCTACCAGTTTCAAAATGCTTGTATTCCTGTAATATACATAATCAAATAGCATTTAACTGATGTGAATGGTTTGTATTTAAAACTACAAGCAAGCTGCGGTGAAAACAAAAAAAGTTTGGGAGAGGGGAAGGAAATAAAGAATCGCTGCCCAGTTTAAAGAATTTATTTTGGATCTTTAGTTGGACTTAAGGTTAAGGGAACTGCCAGATCAAAGTGTTTCTGCTGTTTCCTGGATAAGCCATGAAATATAAGTACAAAGAATGGATGCAGACTGACTCAATGATGCTGACCAAATGGTACAGACTTAAAGTAAAAAAAAACAACATGGAGGAAGAAAGCTACATTAAATACGAGTGGGAAAGAAGTTGCATTAGCCAGGATAGGTACAGGCTCCCCTGTGCTATATACTTAAGGTTGGAAGGATTTGATTGTTATCAGTAAAGGATATAACCACACACATCCAAACAAACAAAAATATTTCCAGCAATAATAATAGAAATGTACAGATTGACAAAGTAAGAAAAATGCTGCTTGACAGCTTATTAGATATTGTCATTAAATAATTATTGTCTAACACGCCCATAATTTCCTGCAACTGTGAAAATTTAAATTGATAATCAGAAAAAATACATCAATATTATCTGTCAAAACTGTTTGTTTGTTTTTTAAAAAAGTTGAATTCTGCCAAGCCTATATATACTCTAATCCAACAAATCCAAATCCAACCTGGGATGCCCATTTTGTACACCTTTTAGAATTTTACATGTGCTATTCTGGTTACACAGGATTAAAGGCACAGACACCTGATACTCTCAACATTCTGTACACAGTCCTTCTCCCACCCCCTGCCAACAAGACTTGAAACAAAGAAGACTTTCTTTTCAGACAGTCAAAAAATCAGTATAAACATGCTAGGTAACCATTATGAAAATAATTTGACCGAAACATTTGTGTTTCTAAGATCCTCCTAAATGATCACAGAAAATATACTGCAGATGTGCCCATCTGCAATGTCCGTGTAGCTGGCAGGGTTACAGAAATGGCTACATGTTGCTGAGCACTACTCTTTACCCCTTTTGAACTGCAATTTTGAAGGACATCACCTCAGTTAGTTTTGAGATGAGATCATTGGCCTAGATAGTTCCTGCTGTGGTCCGGGATCGAATTCTGAGGGCAATTCTATGGGCTCATAGCTCCTGTTATCTTCAGTAGAAGCCACTTGGGTATATCAGAAGGTCCTACTGGTTAGTCCAGGAAGACACTGAACAATGACAATACTTCCTTAGACATGTAATCTGTCACTCTTGATTGTTTCACATTAGAACCAATCTACTAGGCTTTTTTATCTTTAGGATATGTTATATAGTAAATTGCCCAAACTTCCAGCAGGAGGGTTATTGGGGCCACTTGTCTCCTCCCTGCTATGTTGCCAAACCTGGTTTGGTCCCTTTTGCCTGCATAAATATGGGTGTCTGATTTTGTGCATCCTTTGCAGATTACCTTTCAGATACAATGCTAAAGCCCCATTTTTCCTTTTTGGGTTGCATTTTGGCCATTAAGCTTCATGTACCTTCAGCGTGGAAATCAGGACTGTAGTCGGCAACACACTTTTTAATACAGAATCATATGTTCTTAAGCACTGTTGAAAAGGTAGGCATGACAAGACGGATGGAATTATTTTTGTCTGGTTTTGGTAAGCACCTCATTTCCTTAAGCCGAGAGAGCACACCAAAGCAGATTTCTCTATACTTTCGGGCAGTCTCAATATCCTTTCTCTAGTTTGGAGAGCTTTGCCTCTGCAGAGTATAGTTGCAGTTCTTACATCTGGAAAATGTTTAACTTGTTCACCTAACTCCCCCTGTTCTCCCTCCAGAGTTAATCTGAGCCAAGGGAAAAAATGTTCTTTTAAAACAAAATGCTCCCTGCTTCAGCCTACTAGTGGTCTCTTTCCATTGTTCTACAAGCCCCTTCAAGCCCCTCATTAACTTGCAGAAAATGCTTGGTGCATGTTACTTGTGTGCCTGCCTTTCCTCCAGCTGTATCTGCTCAGTCTATCATGAAGGGAGGGATACTGGGAAGAACGATACAAGATAATTATCTATTAAGAGGAGTCTCCTTTCAGGAATCAGAATGAATAACTCTAGCCACAGGTACTAGTCATTCACTTCTGGGTTTCTTAGGGGGAAGGGTTACTTTTCTGCAACACCAAGTTGTCCAGGAAAATTGGTCTCTAAGGGTCTGTCCTCACTGCCACTGGAAGCGAGCCTCCCAGCCTGGGTAGACAGACTCCCACGCTAGCTTGGCTTCAGCTAGTGTGCTAAAAACAGCAGTGTGGATGTTGCAGTTCTGGGGGAGACTTGGGCCAGCCACCCAAGCTCAGATGCGGGGGGGGTCATGTGGGCTCGAGAGCCTGAGCTGCCACCCAAACCACGACATACGCACTGCTATTTTTAGTGTGCTAGCCAAGCTGAGCTAGTCCGTGTCTGTCGACCCCGGCTGGGGTATAGACGTACCTCAGAAGCTTTTCTGTTTGGGGATGTTCTGTCGGATTAGTTTGTTCACTCCAAGTGCAGCAATTTAACTATATCAAACTGAAGTGCTTCCACCCTGCTTTGTTTATGGTATTTTCCGTGTTAAGCCTTGCATCCATGCACCTCTGCGCTTGTTCAAATTAACCGTGCAGCATTCTGGACAGATATCCTATGGTGCAATGTGCTATGTACAACTCTGTGCTCTGATTTTTCTGTCAGGCATTGCAGGGTGCCTGTCAAAAGCTACAGGAAATCTGGGGCTTGGGGTCAAACTAACAAACTCCCATGATTCCTCTCGTGGCATCCCATAATTCAGCTATATTTTGCCTCAGTGCCATTTTTGAACAGCTGTCTGGCAACACAGAAAATGCATTGCTAAGCACCATGATCATGAACAGGTTGACACATCTGTATTGACAGTCGCGTAGGCGGATGGATTTGGCTATGTGGTTCCATAGGGCTTTGAATCATAGAATCACAGAATATCAGGGTTGGAAGGGACCTCAGGAGGTCATCTAGTCCAACCCCCTGCTCAAAGCAGGACCAACCCCCAACTAAATCATCCCAGCCAGGGCTTAGTCTTTGGATGTCTTATGCCGCAGCAATACAGCTGCAGGAGGAGGAAAAGCAGATTGATAAAATCAAGCAGTTACTTCTGCTGGGCGTTTATCTGGAGCAGCTTTACTCAGTGGATTGCCCTTTGGGCTCAGTTGACTAGCGCTGGCAGGTGGGACAGGATAGTGATGCAGAACTGGGATGACCAGCAGAGATGGCAGAGCTACAGAATGACAGTCAAAAGCCACTTTCCTAGAAATCTGCAGAGTTCACCTTTGAGCTGCAGCAATCAGACACATGAGAATTCTCCTCAGCATGGAGAAGCTTGTAGCTATCCCTGTCTGGAAGCTTGCCACACCCCGTTGCTACCAGTCTGTAGCTAACCAGTTGCGTGTTGGTAGATCAACCACTGGGGCTGTTGTCATGGATGTTTGTAAGGCTATGAGAAGGGTGGTGCTGTGCCATGTCATAAAGCTTAACAGTGCACAGGAGGTTATTGATGGTTTTGCACAGATGCGCTTCCCACACTGTATGGAGCTATTGATTGGACACATACCTATTCTTTGCCCCCTACATCAACCCAAAGACTTCATCAACAGGGAGGGGTATTTCTCCCAGGTACTGCAAGGCCCGGTTGATCACCACAGAAAGTTCACTGTTCATGGGGTGGTCTGGAAAGGTCCAGGGTGCTAGGGTCTTTAATAACTCAGGCCTGTTTTCTGGAATGACCAAGGGAATTTTTGCACACCCCTCCCCCTGCAGACCCTGTGGACATTAATGGATCAGTGGGAGCAGGGGGTGGAGAGGCTTTCTGACCATTATGGATGGGTGCTAGATGGAGGTGGCCTGTGATATAGATATATAGATACACATCACAGGTTACCTCCATCCAGAGAGAGACATATATAGGAGGTCAGTTCCTTCTGGCCGTAAACTCTGACAGCCAGAGAGGGTGCCGCTGAGAAATTCCCCAAGGGGTCAGGGAAACAGCGTCAGTGATGCATTTTTAATCCTACTTAGAGGCCAGGGTGCAGTTGTGGGTAATGAAGGTGGTATAATCAAGGCAATGACTGAAATGTTGTGCATTGATTTTACTGGGAGTTGATGCTGTGGGGGTAGGGTTAAGCTGTACCTCCGTGAAACTCTTCAGCAGCGTTGTACCAAAATATATAGTGTTAACAAATAACATAGGGAACAAATTACACTACTTTAAGATTTTTGTTTGTTTTTGTTTTTTTGTTGTATTTTTTAAATTCAAGAACAATAGAACTATGACATGGCCAAGTGACGGAGTGCTCTCAAATTCTGTAGGTGGTGCGCTTCAATGAGTTCTTCATCTCCAGAGTGGTTGATTGTTGTGGGAAAGACCAGTAATGAGTGGGTGAAATGGTGGTCCCAATATGTGTTTTCCATAATTTGCAGGACAACACAAGGCTGGGGTGCAATGCTTGAGCTTTGTAACAAAGATGCTCCATCAGAGCTGGTTACCTCTGCATCATGTCTCTTTCCAGGGCCATGTGCTCCATTTCAGTCCTTTGTGAATGCTGTTGGAAACCATCACTCCACATGTCTGTCTTTGTGGCCCTCTGTTGGGATGCTGTCACTAGTTCCTCTAAAATAGCCTCTGTTGTCTTCCCCAACAATCCAGCAATGTTCAGTTTAGTATTCATCTGTTTCCCATGCGGGTGATCTTTGCGTTGTGGCATGTCGTGGAGCCCGGTATGCTTGCAAGAAATCAGTAGTGAAGGTTATCCACAATTGCCCTTCCAGTTTAGCCGTTTGAAAACTCTATTTCAAACTTCTGTTAAACCATTCGGTTTCCCCATTGGCTTGAGGGTAGTACAGGGATGACCTTCTGTGTAAAATGTTCCTCTCTGCTAGAAAAGTTTCAAACTCCAGGGAAGTAAATTGACTACCATTATCTGAAACCAGTTCTTTGGGATTACCTTCCCTGCTAAAAACTGAAGAGAGGACCTTAATTACTGTAGCAGAAGAGATTTGCGATGTAAACGCTACCTCAGGCCATTTACTGAAATAGTCTATTAAAGTGATGGCATAACGGAGGTCACTTGGAGCAGTATCAAAGGGTCCTACAATGTCAATCACCACTTTTTCCCATGCAGATTCAGGAAGAGGAACAGGCTGTAATGGAGGGGTACATGTCACTGCTGTCTTATCATGCATTTGGCAAGTGACACGGGATTTTATGAGTGCTTCAGTTTGAGAGTCCATCCCTGGCTACCAATACAAATCCCGTAGTCGTTGTTGGTTCTGACAATTCCTTGATGAATATCGTGTGCCAGCTGTATGAGTTTTGACTGTAATTCTTCTGGCACAAGTAGCTGGTGTGTACCTCGTAGCACACAACCATCAAGCAAAGAAAGTTCATCCCAAACTCTAAAATAAGGCAGCAAAACTGGGTCAAGGTTTTTAGGGTTACTGGGCCATCTCTTTGTCAGAAATTCCCATAGTTTTTGTTGAATTGGACACACTGAACAAGCAGCTTGAAATTGTTCTCTTGTAACTGCAGTAAGAGTGCTTGTAATAAGTGCAACTACTACATCCTCATCCTCCGGTGGACCATCTGGTGGCAATCAGCTACCACTTTTTGGTTTCCAAGCTTATATTCCAGTTCATAATTGAAAGAGAGTAGTCTTGCAGACCATCTAGCAATATGATATCCTGCTCTTCCCAGCCCTTTCATGGTGAGCAACGTCGTCAAAGGGCTGTGGTCTGTGTGTAAGTTCTCCATTTTTCAGTAGACCAGACACAAGCAAGTGCATCTTTTTTGACTGTAGAATATTTCCTCTCAGAATTACTTAATGTCCTTGAAGCAAATGCAACAATCCTCTCTGTGTTGTCCTTATGAAGTTGCATGAGGACAGCCCCAAGTCCATAATCAGAAGCATCAGTAGTTACAATTGTGGGCAATGCAGGAGTGAATAGTGCAAGTACTGGACTATGTACAATCAAGTCTTTCACCTAGCTTGTGCATCCATTGTCCACACTAAGGTTGAACTTTTCCGTAGTAATTCTCATAATGGTTCAATGACAGAAGCATAATTGGGAATGAATTTTGAATACCAGGAGGTAAGACCCAAGAAGGAACGTAAGGTTGTCAAATCTGTTGGAGGAGGAGCATTTGAAATTGCCAGGATATGATCTGGACCAGGTTTTAGTCCAGCCTGTGAAATTATATGCCCCAGAAAGGAGAATTCAGTTTGTCTAAATTTGCATTTGGACCTATTGAGCTTGAGGCCTGCTTTGTTGATGCAGTTTAGTACAGACTGCAAGTTATTGTCATGCTCCTCAGAAGTATTTCCAAACACGATAATATCATCCAGATAGCACTGAACTCCATGTTGATTCTTCAGAATCAATGACATCATTTTTGGAAGGCACTTGGGGCAGATGCGAGACCGTATGGAACACGTTTAAAAAGAAATAGTCCCTCATGTGTAATAAATGCTGTGAGGTCTCTGCTGTCTTCATGCAACATAACCTGGTAGTATGTGAATCTGCAAATCAAGAGTAGAAAACATCTTTGCACCATGGAGTTCTGCAAATACTACTTCTATGTGAGGAAGAGGATGGCTGTCAATCACAATAGCTTTGTTTGGCTCCCTTAAGTCCACACAAAGGTGAATGCCTCCACCCTTCTTCTGTGTCACTACTATAGGTGAAACCCATTCCGAGGAGTCAATCTCTTCAATAATGTCCTTTTGAACAATTTTTCTAATTTCCTCTGAAACAGCTTCCCTGACTGAAAATGCTAAGCACCGTAACTTCTGTCGTACAGGCATCACATTATTCTGCATTTTAACTTTATGCAGAAACCCATAAGCACAGCCGACTTTCTCCTCAACCTGGTGTTGGGTCCCAGCTGAAACTGGTGTGTGTACCGCAAGAGTGCTTTGCTGAGGAAGATCAATTCGTCCATTAACTACTCTGAGATTTAAGACAGCCAATAAATCTCTGCCAAGGATAGGAATGCCTTTGTGGACAATGTAGAACTCTGCAGTTACACAGCAATCCCCAAAAGTAACTATTACTGACAGGCAGCCATGTACTGGAATATGGTTTTTCAAATAGCACACCAAGTTAAGTTTGGGTTCAGTAAGAGGCACATCTTTAAAATAATGCAAATAGATGGAATCAGGTAGTATAGATACTGATGAGCCAGTGTCCAACATTAGCTGATTAGAGTGTGATGTGCCTAAGGGTATGGCGGAAACGTTTACAGTGCACTTTGTTCTGGAATATGTGCAGTAGTTATTTTGTCCACGCTCAGCACAGTAACATCTGGTATTGTAACTGCATGTACCTGTTGACTGAACTGGCTGCTGTGACATACTTTAGCAAAATGCCCAATCTTTTTGCAATGATTGCACTGAGCTACTTTTGCCGGACATCCTGTGTAGCTTGCAAGGTGTTGTGGGGATCCACAGCAAATGCATGCTTTTACTGTATTTTGAATTTGCTGATTCGGTGGTTTTCCATTAGTTTTCCTCTTGTAATCATTTGTCTGCAGCGATAGTGAACTTTTCTGCAAAGGAGTCACAGCCTGGACTGTGCCTCCTGTATCCATACTCATTATTTTGGCTTCAGCTGTAGCTGACTCAATCTGAGTAGCAATGGTTATTGCTTTTTCTAGTGTAAGTTGTGGTTCTAGAAGTAAGTGTTCTCTTACACGAAGCATGGTCATTTTCTCAATGAGCTGGTCTCTAATCATCTCATCTGCCATATTCCCAAAGTCACAAGTTACAGTCAGACTCCTCAGGGAAGCAATATACTGCATTATAGTCTCCCCTGTTTTCTGCTCATGCTGGCGAAATCTGTAGCAATTAGCTACTACGTTCACTTTTGGCACAAAAAGTTCTTTAATGCAGTGAGTGCAGTCTCCTATTTATCATCTGCAAGGGGAAAAGTGTAAAATATATGCTGCCCTTCTGCTCCAAGGCAGTGGATTAGCAGAGCATGCTTTCTTACTTCAGAAATCTCTGTAGCAGTGATTGTAAGCAGATAAGTCTCAGACATATGGATCTAGGCAGTAGAAGCAATTGGAGGCTCACCTGGGCTTTGCAGAAAGGGTGCAGGTGGGTTCAGAGGCAGAAGATCCATCCTCGTCTCCAGAATGTTGTAGCAACCAGGCAAGGTACTAACACACTTCAACAGGACTTTATTTTTAAAGTGGAAACCTCTTTACCAAGCTGCTGCTGCACCCTCGGTAGCTCTAACGCCGCCTCCTCAATTTCCCCTCCTTCCTTCCTGTTTCCTGTCCTTTCAGACTTCCAACAGCTAATGCTCCCAGTTCTGATAATTACAAGCAGCAACTAAACACCACATGTAGGTGCTAAGGGAAATCGGAATCTGTAATAGATTCGGTTAAACATTTCAGTCCAGTGAATTGGAATTTTCTGATGAAACTATATTTTGTCCAACATTTTCAAACCAGCGCTAGTCACAAGCTCACAAAGAAAACGCAGCACAGTAAAATCTGCCCTATTAGCTGATTCAACTGGCTGTCAGAAAGAGGGAACAACCCATTGTTTAGGACTAGTAGTTTGAGATGCAGAAACTAAACTTTGGGCAAAAGCGTCTCTTAATATGATGTTCAGAATAAACTAAATGTTGCTGGAAATGTACGTTAAATCCACTGGGCAGTGAAACTTGGAACCCAACTTGTTGGGTCAGCTGTAGTACTGTAGAATGACTTAGATGGATACAGTGGTGGTGTGGCTCTGTCGGTCCCAGGATATTTTTATTTAACCTTGTTCTGAATATATTGCTTTTCGACAGTTTTGCTTTGTTGGTGAGGATGACTTATTGAAAGAGCAAGCCTCAATTCTCAGTTGCAAGTTTATGCAAAAGCTGATAGCCTCATTTTCAAGATGCAGCGGACCTGCAGCTTTCATTGATTTCAACTCCATTGACAATGGAAAATGAGGCCAGATGTTTTTACTTCTCTCTGTCAGGATTGGTGTGGGATGTTTAGTTTCCTAAACTTGTATAGTTAGGAAAGTTATAATTTAGTATAGCTGATTGGTTCAGATTTTGACCTGTTTAGTCATGGTGACTCATACAGTTTCATTGTGCTCCCCTGTCTATAGCCATCTGTTGTTTCTCATCTTTTACTTTGAGAGTAACCTATTTGGGGCAGGAACTGTCTTTGTTCTGTTTTTATACATCACCTATCACAATGGGGACCTGGTCCTAGAGAAGGGTTCATGGTCACTATGATAATGTAATTAATAATAAATAGATGGCAAATGGGGGTGAGGTTGAGATTCAAGAGGTGCTCCTCTTGCGCCAGACAAAATTGTTCATAAGGAGTGGAGTATTCACCCACTGTCTCTGTGGCCTGTAATCCTTCAACCCAGAAACCCATCAGAAGAGAAGTCTGAGACCTTGTATACACTACAGGTTACTTCAGTATAATTTATGTCGCTCAGGGGTGTGAATAATCCACACTCCTGAGCGATGTAAACTATACCATCCGAAGCACCGTTGTAGACAGAGCTATGTCGGCAGGAGAGACATAGTTACAGCTTCTCTTCGATTGTCTCCATCACAATCGCTACCACGTGCACCTGTATCAGTGCAGCTGAGCCGCAGTAAGTGCTGTAGTGTAGGTGTAGCCTGAGGCTCATGGTTTTCTTCATACGGGAGGTTTTAGGGGATTTGGTACCTGAGTCGGATTCTCAAAGTCCTGGCAGGGTCTTCTATGATTAAGTTAACAAGTAGCAGCGTTCTGATCTGTCAGAAAACAGTCAAGGTTGTTCAGGCATCCTCTCAAATCTTAGCCTCTCTTCAGGTTACAGAGTTGTGCCTGTGAGGGAGAATTCAGAAACAAAAGACTGAATCTCAGGTGGTATCCTCCTGATATTGGGGTTTTTTTTTTAGCATGGTCTACCCCCTTGGGGTGGTTCCGTTCCAGGTCAGGTTCCATCCATTTGGAATGAGGTACTTCATGTTGGACTTTGGCTATTGTGAGCTGATTACCTTGAGTTGAAAAAATCCACAGGAAATGTGATTTGTCACAGAGGTTACAAGTATTTAGAGCTGATTTGGGACACTTGCTCAGATTTGACAGTGTTAGCATGGGATGTTTTTACACCACAGAATTTTAAAACAACTAACAGGGAAAGGGGGAGTGAATTGTAGCTATTTTCTCAATTGCTGAAACAACCCATATTTTATTTACCTTTATACATTCTCAATACACAGATATCCTCTGCGACGAGGCAGCTCTTTCACATTTCTAACTCCTGGACCGCAGTGGGACTTCACTCTGGTGAGTAAAGCATGCACTATATTTGTATGGCAAAACAATCAGAAATAATCTAAATAAATCAGGTTCCTTCTTCCTGGATAAGGAAGAAAGAAACATATTGTTCTCTTTCTGGTTAGGCAAATATGAAGACTTCCTCACTGAGCCATTCTGAGACTCTTGAGTCGCTAGTGACTCATACATAATAGAGCTGATCTGCTTTGTTGGCCTTATCTTGACTGTATGCTTGTCGTTCTCTGAGTATCAAGATGGTACCTGCCGTTTTTATTTAGGCTACAGCTTTTGATCACTTAGCAGGGTAAATGTGACTGAGCTGGTACTTGAAACAGGATTTAAAATAGGACTGCAGAAGTAATATTTTGTAATACTGAAAAGCTGTAGCTTATTTATGGGTATAATAACTGAAGCACCCAAAAGCCTTACTGTGGTAACCCTTGTCCTATATTCTCCCTACTGCCATCTTTGGCTTGCCTTACATTGGTCACTCTTCAGGGCATGGACATTAAAGTGTCATCTATGTTTATAAGGTTGTGTGAATAATAATGCAGTGAAGTAGGGGAAATAAAAAGCTGACTTTAAAAAAAAAACTTTAAGGTTTTATCTGATGGTTACAGATTAACTTAATATTCATTTTTGAATCACAGTGGTTAGCCCTACAAATTATATCCTCTCAAATGATCCTGCTCCAGCATCACAAATTGAAAGCAATGAACTTATTTATCTCTATTTTCTATGTATGTTTTTCTCTGCTTTTCATTTTGGCTGTTTGTATACTCATGTTTTATTCTCTAACTCTAAATTAGAGTAAGTGTTGCTAGATTTCATACCCCACCAATGTAAACTGCAAAAAGCAAGGAGACTGGTGTTGAATGAGTTAACTGTTTATCTAAACTCTGTCATCAGTTCCCACTATCAATCTCAATTACCTGCTCTTAATCTCAGTGCACATAGCTTCTCCTTCATCCTGAAGAGCCAGTGGGCACCCTAGAACTTCAGCTCTGCTCTAGAGGCAGCTTCTCTTTCTGGCAAGCTGCTTGTGACTTGCTAGGGACAAGTTCTGGATGGACCTGAGGAAATACTTCAGACTGGGACTTTCCTCCACAGAATTATCAACTGTAAGGAGGGCTCACATGTATAGAGGATGGCCCAATTTTATTTAAATGAGCTTGGATATGTGACAAAAACAGCTAAAAGAGGGCATGGATAATGGAGGATGAATGCCTGGGTCGTGTTGCCCACGAATCCCCACCCTTGCTGCAGAGTCTAGGGTCACATCTACAGTTGGAAGGCTTTGCCAGTATAGTTATGCCAGCATACTTTATCAGCAAAGTACATCTAATGTGGATGCAGCTATACCAGCAAAACTGATTTTGTCACTAGAGCTTATTCCAGCCAAGGCCCCTCCTTCCCCAAGTGAAATAAGCTATCCTGGGGTAATTGCATCTACACAAGGGTATTTTACTGGCATACCTATATATTGGTCACCACATGACACCTCATCTCACCCCTGAGTGACATAGTTATGCCGATGAAGTTTATAGTGTAGACCTGGCCTAGTTCTCTGGTTCAAATGGGCAACAGAGCCTCCTAACCCAAACTCTTCCCCTACTTCCATGCCTGCATTCCTCCTCTTTCTAACTTTCCAATGTCTGTACACAGTAAGGGCCCAGGGGTCTGTGAGTAAATCCCATTGAAAGTTGGGTTGAACCTTGGCATTGATGTGAGACCTGCTCATTGGAAACCTTCACATGTTCTCGTGTTTGGAACCAATACTGACCATATTGTTTTTAGAGAGGCAAGATGGGTGAGGTAAATGATAAAAAATGTTACCTCACCCACCTTGTCTCTGTCATATCCTGGGACCAACAGGGCTACAACAACACTGCTAACAACATACTGTTTTTGATACAAGAGACATTTGTCTGAAAACAGGGTTTTTGATCTTTGGGGAGTTTCAGTCCTGACGCACATTCCTCACCTGAAGTTCTATTCTTATTCTAGGACTTCCAGGTTGACAAAAAGCAGCAGAAAGGATCTTTGTTCTTTAGGTATTTGCCAGGTATTTTCATGCAAATGTTCCTAGTAATACAGAATGAGTGGGGGGAAATAGGATGACTAGAATTGTTTGCAGACTGAAAAATGCTGCTTTTCTATGATGTATTACTGGATCTTTACATTCCATCCTTGAGGGTTATTTAATTCAAATATTAACGGCATTCTTCTGTGTCTGTTTATGCTGTTTTGCTTACTTGTTTTGGAAAGACTTTTCCCTCAAAGAGTTTCATTTAAAAAATGCTCATGCTTTTTTCAATACCTCTGTGGTAGCCTGAATAATACTTCCTGAATTTTTTACAGTCTAATACTTTTCATAGGAATATATTTTCCACATGACCTTTTTTCAAAAGGGTTTACATATCATGTCTTTGATTGTGACTATTGCTAGCCAGACACATAATGTCATAGAACAGTATTTATCATGGTTTTCCTTCTGCTATGCTGGTTAAGCCTTCTGGTTTGAGCAGTTTGAACAGGTGGGCTTTTTGGAATCTGTTTCTGTCCTGGTGCCATGTAAGAATGATACAGCTGGCTCTGTAGTCAAATGTCTGAGTTTTGAATGAAACTATGTTGGGCAGGGGAACTGGGCAATGCAGTACTTATTACCGAAGTCTAGCCAGTTTAAAAACAAAACTTTGGCTTTGCTTCAGAGCCCGGGTTTGGGTCCAGAGCTGTGTGTTGAAGACATTAATATACTTGACTTGCATAAAGGGAGGGGGGAATCTTCAAACCAAAAAGATGTGGTGTCTTAAAGTCTTGTATTGTTGCAAGTTCTAGTCAAAAATCTATTTTGAACTTTTTATTGAACTTAACCTAAAAAACAAGTATGTACCTGCACACGTTATCAACCCGGCCAAAAATCTCTTCTGAAATAATGACATTGAGTTCCGTATAAGCCTCACAAATGAAATACCCATACGTATATTTTATAAGAAGCTTTTCCTCAATCAGCAAGTGGACCTCAGTCACCCTACTGGAGAGTTTGTGTATTGTCTTTTAGAACTAAAATATTCAGACAGAATAAAATGACTGAAAACCATGGAAATTCTAACTTCTGTTTGGTACTCTGGTTAGATTAAACTGCTGAGGAAGGAAAATACTAATGTGAGCAAATGTATTTCTGTGCTTTTGTAAGTAATATTTAAATATAAATTTGTCTGACTAATATGGACTGGTAAGAAGACCTATTGGGGTGGGAAAGAGTTGCCCAGTGGTAATGAAAACATTGTAAAATAAAATGTGGGGTTCTTGAAATCCAGAAGGGGAACTAGAAGCTACCCTTATACCCCAAGTTCTACTCTCACCAACATTGCTGGGATTTTCAAGGCCTCCTTAGGCTCCTCTGAGGAGCCCATCCATGCAGGTTGGGGTACATCTTGGGAATAATGGTATCATCTAAGTCCCCTTCAGGGTTCTAGAACCCCAACTCCTATTGACTTTCAGTGGGACCTGGCACCTAACTCCCTTAGACTCCTTTGAAAATCCCAGCTTTGTTATTAACTGCTGAGCTTGGAAACCATAAAAAGTATCTGATTTTATTAACTGAATGCCTGAATCCATTCAAAGTGCTAACTGCCACATGAATGCACTTCAGTCTCCATTGCTTTAGTTTTTCCTTGCTGTCTTTGGTTCTGTCTTCACACTTATAATTATGGGGAGCATAAAGGAACAAGTAAACTTATAGGTGTATGATTTGTGGATGCAGTGAAGTGACAAGTCGAAATGCTTTTTCCCATTGCAAAATTACTCGTGAAATTATTTTCACCCACAGTTCTGCAGGTGCAGTAAGGAGGGCATCTTTCGGTTGGTTTCGAAATCAGGCCTTGTGTATTAGCATATATATATGGGGAGGCATGCTTTCTACAGTATAATCAAATGGTTAGATATGATTGGTTTCTTTTATTACAGAAAAGGAAGCGGAGAGAGAAAGATGATGATGTTGTCAGTCTCTACAGCCTTGATTTTAAGGTAAGTCAAGCATTGTGTTGTTCACCGTATTGTTCTATCAGGTTCAATTGTCCTACTATTGTAGTTTTATATAGCCCCCAGAAATTCCCCAATGTTTAATGTCTTGTGAAAGAAACCCAAGGAAGCGTATGAACACATTCAAGTGATGGGCACTCGAGATGTAAAATAACAGTGGTAAAGATGGCACTTCAAATTCTGCTTTAATTCATATTTCACTTAGGCACACAGTATTGCACTTCAGGCAAACTGGACTTTATGGTGTGTGTAACTCTTTCATATGGAAAACTTAATATTTTATAACAATGTGTTTAAGGTTAAAATGTGACTCCAGTGAATGTTCTGGGTGTTTAGAGTCAGAAATCTGCTTCCAGGGAAACAATCCAAGCCAATTCTTTGGAAAGGGAAGATTACTTGTAGTTTAGCTGTTCTGACAATCTGACTTAAAGCAAATTCTCAGAGTAGGGGGAGAAAGAGGGATGAAATATTCCTTCTGGGAAGTAGTAATTTTTGAGTTCATAGCTAATTAGTCTTTATGGTTTTTTAATCTTGATTTCTAATTTTTTGGTGGGGGGTTGTTTGTCTGACCTACACTAACTTCTCTACAGCCTTTGTTGCCATGATTATTTTTGTGATTGTGCACTATTTTATTAACTTCCTTACACTGTGGTTGGGTGTCAGTCACAGCTTGCTGCTTTCCATGAATGATTACTTCCATGCAGAAAAAGGCAGTGGATCCACTGCTCTGGACAAGCCTCTCCCTATATTTTCCTGGTATTTCAGTACATGTTCCTTCAAGTCAGGGCAAAAAAGAATATCAGATAGGGCTACTGTGTCACAATAACGATATCTACACATTGGGTAGGTTGGGGGGGTTCAGTACCAAATTGATGTCATTTTGTGGGCTTGTCTATGCTATGGGGACTACAGTGCCATAGTTATGCTGCACTAACCCCATAAAGTATATGCAGCCTACAGTGCTGGAAGGGTCTTTTCTGTCACTGTAGGTAATCCACCTCTCCAAGCATTGGTAGTTAGGTCAAAATGCACATTCTTCCATCAACCTAGCCATGTCTACACCAGGCATTAAGTCGGCATAGCTACATCCTTCCGGGGTGTTTTTCACACTCCTGAGCAACAAAACTATATCAACCTATGTTTTAAGTATAAGCCAGGCCTGTGACTCCTCAGCTTTCCTAGGAGTGGTATGTTCAATAAACGTGCCAGCAGAAGGAACTTTTCAAAAAAAGCCCTTCATTCTGCTGGATTGGACAGAAATACCCACGAATTATGACTCACGTCCACAGTGGTAGATCACGGGGGGAGGGGATTGGCTTTTAATAGTTTTAACAGAGACTTCTGCAGGAAGGGGAAAGTCCCAAAGCACAAAGAGTTAAAAGCTCATAGTGTGTCTTTTGTTTAACTTGACCTTTTGCCTTGTTATTTTTAAATGGTTAGGCTGTCTGTGACACTCTAATTTGATAGTTCTGGAGTCACACCTACAAAATACACTCAAACACCTTTTCAAACTTTATTTATAGCTCTGATACTAGTTACCGTACAGCCTGTCCATAAGTTGTGTGTATTTAATGTATGTACATGCCTTTTAACACAATTGGCAAGGGTTAGAAAATCCTTAAAGCCATCAAAGTCAAAGCTTTAGGGCAGGAGTGACCCTGAGCCTGAGAAGGAGCCAGAATTTACCGATGTGCATTGCCAAAGAGCCACAGTAACAAGTCAGCAGCCCCCCGTCAGCTCCCCCCACATCCCCGGTGTCTCCCACCCACCAGCAGCACCGCTGATCAGCACCTAACCCTCCATCCCTGCGGCTCCCGCCCGCCGCGATCAGCTGTTTTGTGGTGTGCAGGAGGCTCGGGGCGGGGGAGGGAGGGGCAAGGGCATGGCAGACTCAGGGGAAGGGGCGGGAGCCTTGGAGGAAGGAGTGGAATGGGGCCGGGGCCTGGGGCAGAGCCGGGGGTTGAGCAGTGAGCAGCCTGTAGCTCCAGCTCCGGAGTTGGCGCCTACGCAAGGAGCCACATGTTAACCTCTGAAGAGCCGCATGTGGCTCCGGAGCCACAGGTTGGCCACCCCGGCCTTAGGGTAAAATTTCCAGAGACACTTAAGCAACTTAGGTTCCTAAGTGCCTAAGCAATTTTTGAAAATGGGACTTAGGGTTTGTCTACATGCCCTGCAGTTTAGAGTAGAGGCGTCTGAATAGCAGTGCGCACCAAAGTACTGCACTGTAACTCCCCTGGGTGGGTGCTGTGGGAGCAAACTAAAAGGGACCTAGTTCGCATTAATGTAGTCCTGTTTGAAGAGCATTACATTAATGCGAGCTAGGAACCTTCTCGTTTGCTCCCGCAGCATCCATATGGAGGAGTTATAGTGCAGCACTTTGGTGCACATTGCTATTTGTACCCCCATAAACCAAACCACACCACAACAGGCCAGTGTAGACATAGCCTGAGACTCCTAAGTCACTGAAGTGCTTCTGAAAATTTTATCTTTATTCTCACCAAATTCGTGAGCTGTTTTATCTAGATTTTGTATCTATTACAGTGAGTAGGTTAAAAAAAAAAAAACAGCACAAAAACCCTGGCCCCATAGAATCAAGGTTTGTCTGTATCCAGTGAGTAAATTGTAAGGCCAAATGGGACTATTAGGATCATCTATTCTGACCTTCTGCATAACACAAGCAGTATACTCCTATCCCCATTTTACAGATGGGGCTCTGAGGCACAGAGAGACTTGCCCAAAGTCACACAGAAAGTCTGTAGTGGAGCAGAGAATTGAACCAGGTTTCCCAAGTCCCAGGCTAGCATCCTAACCACCGGATCGTCCTCCCTTAAATTAATTCATATAAAGTGTATATAACTTTTAATGTGGAGGAGTAATGACCATATCTTGTACAGGCAAGGAATATTTAGCCTGAATTTAAGGATTTAGGTATGTCCCTTCATGTTATTAAACACTAAAATTTTCTCCTTCAGTGTTCTATGTGCCAGTAAATATCCAGTATTTTAAATTAAATGGAGGAGCATTCAAAGCCCAAAATGGTGACAGACCCACATTTTTTTGGTTTGATTTTGGGTTTTTTTCCACTCCCCTGAAGTTTTCCCTCAGATTTTAAGATAAACTGAAAATAGGCCAAGTTCAAGCTGTTTACAAATGTTATACTTCTCCCACTTTTGGGGCACACCAGAAACCTTTTGGTGACCCTAGACTTCCCTAGACTCTTTAGTGAGCGTAGCCACCATAGATACTGTGTTTTGTCGTTCCTTTTAACTGTTCCCATTACTTTTTCTGAAGTAAAACCTCAGTTTGTACAGCACACTGCATTGTCTCTGTACTGTTCTGTAAAGGGTGGAATGATTCATTGAGAGTGCACACAGGCTGTGGGTTCTGAAAGCATGTATTCTGATGTTTATTAGCAACCAGATTATGACCTTTCTTTTATCTGATAGGGAGTAGACCAAGATTGACGGTATATCTTGCCCGAAGCAACATGAAGCCATGCTGAGTAACATTCATGAATCAACTCTTGCCGGGCCTACAGTTCTTTAGTGAACATGGGTTGCTAATGTTTGGGAAAATAGTGTTCTCCTTAAGTATGTGAAGGTACAGCTTTGGAAAAGGGAATTGTGCAAAGGAGATACAACCCTTACCTTTATGGGACCATCTCATGTGAGTAAGTGTTACTCAATATGAATAAGGGCAGAGTTTTGACCACACTAGCTCTAGAGCCACATCAGTATTGTCAACAGAGGGAAATTATTGCCAAGAAACTCTAGTGTAGACAGTCATGGTCTTTGAGGAAAACACAGTGGACAAGACCTGAATTTCGAATGTAGAAAACAAGCTGAAAAACAAAATCCCTTCTCAGGCCACATTCTTCTTCTTCTCCAGCACTTGGATTCTTTAAGTCATTAGTGGATGTTTTTGTAAAAGATATGCTGTAGTTCAACCATAAATTAATTATTGGGCTTAATGCAGGAATTACTGGGTGAAATTCTGTGGCCTATATTATGTAACAGATCAGACTAAATGATCACAGTAATCCCTTCTGGCCTTAAAATTTGCAAATCCACGTGTCATAATGATGCACAAAAGGAGCATAAATCTGATTCTTTACCCCTCCCTCTGACTCTCCACCCCCGCCAACTGCTGATGTGTTTTAAAAGAGAACCATATCAACTTTTTTGTCAGGTGTGGTAATGTAAATTCATGCAACAACTTGCCCATTCATGAGTTGAAAAAATGTATTTGGAAATAAACGTTAAAACTAGCATTTCTGAGATTGGCTAAGATAGTCTGTACCACACCTCCCTATAACATTTGAGACATGAGCAGTACAGGAGCTTAACGCAATTGTGTAAACAAATTTCTCACTTATGGTAACACTTTGCTGTTGAGACAAATTTTATATTTCATAAATGTCACAGGCTTCTACAGTAAAGTTCTTCTAATGTTGCATCCATATTAGCAAGATGGAAATTGATTTATGACTTCATATCCTGGGATAACATACATCTAGAGTCACAAATGTAAATATTGTAGTAACTGTCTTCCCACAGAGGTCTCAAATGCTAATTCTAATTAAAAATTGAAGGACAAAAAAAGTCCATCTGTGCTAGTTCACTTCTGTTGTGTGGAATATTTGTAACTGTTTATTTTTATTAAATTCCATTATAATTATAAAGCCTTCTCATCTTACCAATAAAATTCAGTATTTCAGACTGCATGCAAACACTTCATGTGACCCTGTAATCGACTGATGTGTCATGTCTTACTTTTGTCTGTGTTCAAGTATACTGCTCTGAGTTTTTGACATAGAATATAAATATCTGCAATGGAATGTTAAACACAGATCATGACCAGTAAACAATTCAGCTATACAGATGATGGTGGCTGACTTTGTTCAAGTTACAAAAATACAAAGAAGGATGAGATTGCCTGAAATGTTAACATGAGTTCATATTTATTCAAGTACCTACATGTTACGCATGACAGTATATATGAGATGTTAAAAATAGCTAATTAAAACCAGTATTTCTTCTTCGAGTGCTTGCTCATGTCCATTCAGCTTAAGTGTGTGTGTTTACCATATGCACCAGTGCTGCAAGTTTTTCCCTCAGCAGCATCCGTACGGGAGCAGCTCCGGTGCCCCCTGGTGTGGAGCGCATATGCCGCAGTATATAGGGTGCCACCCGTTCCCCTCACCCTTGGTTCCTTCTTGCCGCCAGTGATGGTGCTGGAACTGTGGCTGCTTCAGCTAGTGCTGTTGCTGCTCATTCGTACGAACTAGTTATCTCTTGTATTATAGTGTACAGTATATGGTTTCTGTTAGTGTTTATAAATCCCTTAGCTATAGTTAGAGACTTCTGAGGTCCCAAACGGGACTTTGCCTTGGGATGGGGCATGCTCTGGTCCCCAGGCTTTAAGCCTTGTGATCGCTGCAAGAGGCCCATACTCGTTAGTGATCCACACAGAAGTTGTCTGCGTTGCTTGGGCGAAGTACACGTTAGTGAGAAGTGCAAAATTTGCAAGTCCTTCAAGCCAAGGACTAAGAAGGAGTGCGGTATTCATTTAAGAGTGCTCCTTTTGGAGTCGGCCCTCACCCCAGCGCCAGAACAACACTCCAACCCGGCACTGAGTACCATGACCCGCAGCACCCCACCGAGATGATCCACTGGCCAGCACCAGTCACTATCCGTGGCTCTGACCAAGAAGCCCAAGAAGGTGGGGCGAGGCCAGTCTCCAGCCTCCCACAAGGGAAAGGATAAGACTGGGTGTGAGAAAGTTCCCAGGCCAGGCAACTCTTCACTCACGTTGGGATCTCGGGCCCAAGCTCTGGTGGAGCGGTGTAGCCCAGCTTGCTCTCTGCTGGCCACCTCGGATAGCGGCAGAGGCCTCTGTCAGCTCCAGGTGCCATCCACGCCACAGGTCCTTCAGGCGGCACAGGAGATCGTGTCCCTCCCAGTGCCACCCACACTGGCTCCTGCAGTTCCCCAGTCATGCTTCGGTCCCCACCTCAGCGGCACTGTTCCCCATCATGGGGAACATCCCAGCAGCGCTCGCTCTCACATAGCCACCACGCATCTGACCGTGAAAGGCAGACGCAGTGCAGCCCCATTCGGTCCCAGGACCTTGGGCACTGACAGAGAGGCTCGAGGCGCAGCTCGCTGGCCACCGGGCACAGACCTTTAGAGGCATGCGCCAGCCCCCCCAGCAGGAGTACCGGTCCCGGCACCCAGAATCTCCAAGACCATGGTACTGCTCCAGGGACCCGTCGAGGGATTGACGTTACCATTCCTTGGACTGTCGCCGATCCCCAAGGAGGGCATCGCCATGTGTGGGTTCTTCCCGGCACCGGGCCCATTCCAACTCCCGGTCCTGCTCCTCATCCCAGTCCCACTCGTCAAGTGTGAGACGTAGATAGCCGGCTCCAAGCAGTTGTGGATCTGTCGAGTGCTACCGGTCCCTAAGACCCCACCTCAGATCGGACTCCGGGCGGAGTGACCGGCTCCAGTTGGGTCAGAGCCACCGTTACGCTCTGTCCTAGTCACCTGGGAGCGACTGCTCAGGATCCAACCCTGGTTCGGAGCGAGGTTCCTGACAGCGGGACAAGCTGCGGTACCAGCTACATTGTCGGCACCGAAACCAGCACAGTGGCCAGCGCCGTGGTATCTGTGGAACCCGTGGGGGTTCACCCAGCCCTCCCAGGCCGCCTGCTGCTTATCCGGAGCCTCGGAGAGAGCAGCTGCCTCTCTCCCCTGCCCTCCTCCGGTGCACGAAGCCCTTGGTATGAGGACCCCACAGGTCCAAGAAGGAGCAGGGGAACAAGCCACTGGGCCACCAATGGTTGTGGAGGACCCTATAGCACCGGCATCCTCCTCAGACGAGGCTATAACGGGGTCCCCTCCCCACGTTCTTCTGGATGACGCTAAAGCGCACCAGGAACTACTGAAGAGGGTCTCTACCAACCTGGGTCTTCAGGCGGAGGAGCTAGAGGAGCTGTCAGACACTCTCTTCAATGTCTTCTGCTCCACAGCACTGGCCAGGGTGGCTCTGTCCCTTCATGATGGGGTATCTAAGATCACTAATGCCCTGTGGCAACTCCCTCCTCCCTGCCACCCATCTCCAAGATGGCTGAGCGCAAGTACTTTGTGCCATCCAAAGGTACCCGAGTACCTGTACACCCACCCTGCTCCCAACTCCTTAGTGGTAGAAGTGGTTAAACACAGGGAGCGACAAGGTCAACCCAGGGCTGCCCCTACGAACAAAGACTCCAAGAGACTAGACTTGTTTAGGCATAAGGTTTATTTGTTCTCTAGTCTCCAGTTGAGGGTGGCCAACCATCAAGCCCTCCTAGGACACTATGATTTTAACATGTGCCAAGCCATGGCCAAGTTCGAGGGCTCTCTTCCTGAGGCTTCTAGGAAGGAGTTCCAGGCTATTATGGAGGAGGGCACGCCTGCAGCCAGGGTGACGCTCCAAGTGGCGTCAGATGCTGTGGACACTGCCACCCAAACCATGGCCTCAGCCATCACCAGGCGCCAGGCATCCTGGCTTGCTCCTCTCTGGCTTGTCCACGGCGGCTCAGGAGTCGATGCAAGACCTTCCCTTTGATGGGCAAGCCCTGTTTGCTGAACAGATGGACAATAAGCTCCATGGCCTAAAGGACTCCTGCACGACCCTTAAAATTCTGGGCCTGTATGTTCCCGGCCCTGCCTGCAAGTGGTTTAAACTGCAGCAGCCTCAGGGCCAGGGGAGCCACCCACACCAGGAGCCTCCCCATAAGAAATCCAGAAGCTACAAGAGGCGTCCTAGCCAACAGCCTTCACAGGCCTCTCAGTCAAGCTCAACCTGTTCCCAGGATCCTCCCTCCCCCATTTTTGCCAACCGCCTTTCTCCTTTCCTACCTGCGTCGGCATCTATAACATCGGACCTCTACATCAGATAGGATGAAGGGCCTCCTAGTGTCCATGCAGAGGATTTCTAACTGAATCACCCCTTGCATTCGGACTTCCTACAAGTTGGCAGGAGTCCCTCCACTGCCGATTGTCAGAGCCCACTCAACTAGAACGCAGGCATCTTCGGCAGCCTTCCTGGAACACTTCCCAATCCAGGACATCTGTCGAGCTGCAACGTGGTTCTCAGTGCACACATTCATGACCCACTATGCCATCACGCAGCAGGCCAGGGACGACGCTGGGCAGAGCTGTGTTGCAATTTACACGTCCATGGACTCCTACCCACCTCCGAGGGGTACTGCTTGGGAGTCACCTAAGTTGAATGGACATGAGCAAGCACTCATGGAAGAAAAGACAGTTACCTTTTCCGTAACTGGTGTTCTTCGAGATGTGTTGCTCATGTCCATTCCACAACCCACCCTCCTTCCCCACTGTTGGAGTTTCCGGCAAGAAGGAACTGCGGGTGGGGGGAACCAGTGGCACCCTATATACCACAGCATGTGTGCGCCACTCCAGGGGGCGCCAGAGCCGGTCCCCTACGGATACAGCTGGGGGAAAAACTTCTGGCACCACACACACCTAAGTTGAATGGACATGAGCAACACATCTCTAAGAACACTAGTTACGGAAAAGGTCACTGTCTTTTTAGTTGGGTTTCAGCATCTAAGAAACTGAAATTAAGCTGAAAGTTATTTTCATTATTGTGGACTTTACATTTTGAAAATGAATAAAATGTTTGTTCTGCAAAAGGTTATCGATACTTCAGTTTTCCAGGAGACTTTTAAGCCAAACATAATGAAATGCCACAGGTTCCTTCTTTGAAGAAGTTGGATCCAGTTGTCAGTTAAATAACAGACCGTTTCACTGCTCCAACAGCACAGAGGAACCCATAAAAGCTGAAAAATCTGGCCAGTGAATCCCCAGTCTTAGGGCATCCCTTTATTGCACCAGCTCTTCCCACCTCCTCTCACAGCCACTGGAACTGAGACTTATGCTCTTTGACTCTTCTCAACTGCTAGAAAGGCCTTTTGGAGTTGCTGAATGTAAGTTAAAACAGCCCTGATTTATGCTACACAGTCCTCTGACCAGACCCAGAACACAGGGATGTGTAAAGGTGACATTAATAATAATAATGCCTAGCTTTTAATCTGTAGTTCTCAAAGTACTCACAACCATTTTAATGTATTTAGCCTCACAGCACCCCTATGAGGCAAGACAGTGCTGTTATCCCCCTTCTACAGGGCTGCTCACTGACTTGTCCAAGGTCACTCAGGAAATTTGTGGCAGAGTAGGGACTTGAACCCATATCTCTCAGGTCCTAGGCCAGTGTCTTAGCAATTGTACTATCCTTCCTCCTCTTCATACACTTAGAGTAGCTTGGCTGGAACTGATAATCAAGCCCACTAGGATTTATTTTAATCATATAAACTACTTAAAATGTTCTTTGGGGCATTTGAACACTTAAACTATAAAAAATGAAATCAATCGATTAGCAACATAAACTGGAATTATACAGCATATTTTCTCTTCTCAATGGTGTGTCTAGATGATCATTTGTCAATCTTAAATTTACTTACCCAACATTCACCAAGTTCATGTAAGAACATAGGCCCATGGTAATGCTGTTTTTGCCATGTTACTGTATGTGTGTTTGTACTGCTCAAATGATGAGTGCTTGGAGTTTGCCCAAGTGTTGCCGGTGATGAGAAATATCGAAATAGGTTTTTGTATATAGGAGGAATTCAGAAATCAGCTCATCCATTAGAATGGCAACTGAGAGCTGCATGTTTCAGAGTAGCAGCCGTGTTAGTCTGTATTCGCAAAAAGAAAAGGAGTACTTGTGGCATCTTAGAGACTAACAAACTTATTTGAGCATAAGCTTTCGTGAGCTACAGCTCACTTCATCAGATGCTGCATGTGGTTTATGTTGTGGTATTAAAATATCAGCATTCCCCACAGAAGATCCTTAACAATGCATTGTTATAAATGAACCATATATGCCGAGAATGTTTCCCATTAATGTGCGTCATATAAGGCGGCGCACAATGTGCCATGATAGATTTTCCATATGTGTCATAGGAAGATCCTGACATTTCCATAATGTAACTTACACATAATACATCAGCCTTGAGTTGCATCACCTCAAATCAGACCTAGACACAAGGTGTCATGTAGAAAGGCATGCAACTGAACAGGGATCTTCCTGCAGATGAGTCATATGCTTCAGTAATATATGGCACCAGGTCCTTTCCCTGAGGCTCTGTAATAAGAAATGCTATTTAGCACTTGAATAACAATGTATGCAAGACTTTCTAAAGTGCTTTCAAGATGCAGAATATTGTTCTAAGCTACTAATTAATAATTTAAATACCAGATTCCACATAATGCGTCCTCTTGTTTGACTGTCCATATCAGAACCTTTTCTTTGTTAATTCTGTGCAGTTCTTAAACATTTAAATCTATTAATGACTGTTCCTTCCAGTGGGGAGAAGCTACCATTGGAATTCCTCAGGAAGTGGTATCAGGACCAATAGTGTTCAATGCCCACCACATCCAATTCCTGATTATACTTCATCAGTAAAACTTTCTGGCTACACAAAACTACTTGGATAAAGGAGAAATTGGGGATTATGAGAAGCTTCAAAAGAGCAAGTCTAACTGGATAACTGAACAAAGATGTCTACTTGCTACCCAGCAGTCTGCTTCATTGGGCATTTGGTTTTCTAAAAATGGCAAAGTGTCTGTATGCACTAAATGGAAATAAACTACTGAAAAATGACATTCCCATATAAAAGATTTAGATTGCATCTGGGATTGTAAAAATCCTGTGGATCCGCCAGACCTACTCACTGCATCTCTAAAAGATCTGCTCTAGGAATTATTTGGGGGAAGTTCTGTGGCCTGTGCCATATAGATAAGACTAGATGATCACATCTTGGTCCTTTCTGGCTTTAGAATCTGTAATCTATGACTCTTTAGTGAGCACAAGAATCCTTCAGTGGAGAATATCATCTATTCTGCTCCTGCATAAAAATGAAGCAGAGTGAAATAGACAAGGATCCTCTGTTGAGGGGAGATCTCTGTAGGGGAGTACCAAAGTGGAGAGTGATGGAGGGAGTCGAACATGGAAGGGGTTTGCTTCCAAGGGGTCTATTGGTTGTGCTTCCAAGTTGGGAACCAAGGTTGAAGCATTGTTTCCTAGGCCAGCATGGGCTGGCAGAAAGCTCTACCATATAGCAACCACTATCTAATCTGACTGAAAAATCCAAATGATAATGACCAGGGTTGTGCTGGGAACAGTTTGCTGGTATAGCTAATGCTGGCAAACCCTCCTAGTGTAGATGCAGGATATACTGGCAAAAGGGTGATTTTGCTGGTATAATTTATACCATTTCTCTAAGTGAAATAAGCTGTGCTGGCAAAAAAGCATTTTCCTGTGGGTATAACACACTAGGGCTTTTACCGGTATAGAAATGTTGCCAAAAAACACCCCTAACTGACATTACTATACCAGCAAAAGCTTCTAGTGCAGACTTGGCCTATGAGGGTGTGGAAGAGTTCGAGGTGACTTCAAAGGGGAGAAAAAAAGCATCTGATCTTTCTTTGCTTCCTTTTGTTGTATATAGAAGTTCTGACCTTTTAAAGTTTCCCCCTCCCCCCCCTACTTTAGAAATATTAAATCTTCCTTGTTCTCATTTGACACTTGCCTTGGAGTAGCCAAGTGGACTGGGAGCCTTCCAAGCAGTGTGAAATTTTTCAGTGTTCTTATTCCAACTGATCGTTAGGCAGGCAGGTTCAATAGCTGTTATGAAAAACCAAATGGAAAATAGAAGTTTTGAACAGTCTTAGTAAAAATCCCTGCTCTCAGTTGCTCAGGTTCCACTTAGTTCTGTGATGTCAGAATCCCAGTGGTTCTCCAGTTGTCCATAGAATCTGCTGTGAACATCAGTATCAGATCTGCATTTTTCAACTATTTTTGTAAAAAAAAAAACAGACTATGAAGGCAGAAAAGAAGGCCGGGTTTGAAGGGAAAAAAATCTTCCCAGCATTCATTATAAATATAAAAAATGCAACCCCTCTTCCATAGCTCCACAGAACTTTCCACACAGCCTGCCACTATGGAAAGAAACCTGGTTTATCTCAGCCGGAGGGAGAGAGATTCCTGATGTATGGTGTCAGGGTTGGAGGTGCAAGGGGATAAATCCTGAGAGAGACCTGGACAAAAAGAAGTGGAAGGAGAGAGTGTGACAAATAATGGGGGTTTGGCAGAAGAGGAATTCGCAACAATCTCTGGGGAGGGTGAATTTGTTTGGTTGCAATCCAATTGTTAACTGGATTGGTAGTTGAAAACAGCCAGTAATAATCACCCCTAAACTTCCCCTACTGCAGTTTTAGAAAAAAGAATTCTAGTGTGGGGAGCGACTGTGACACTAAGACAGGTTTCAAAGTAGCAGCCGTGTTAGTCTGTATTCTGCATCCGATGAAGTGAGCTGTAGCTCACGAAAGCTCATGCTCAAATAAATTGGTTAGTCTCTAAGGTGCCACAAGTCCTCCTTTTTCTTTTTGTGACACTAAGGCAACTCTTACCCGAGAGAAAAGGAAATTATTGCTTTATGTGCCATATATTCAACTTGTGGAATTCACTGCTACTTGATATCAGGGTGACAGTGTAAGCAGGCTTTTAAGAAAGTGATGATAAAATCATTTAGACTTGCATTCATTTTAACTGGCACAGCTGCAATGTTAGATGGGTGGATAATCCAACCTTCCCTTTTGGGATGCAGTCTGTTTGCCTGTGGCGGATTTACCCCTGCCTCTTCTCCTTTATTTAGTGCAAGAATAATTAGCTCTGTTGGAAGGCTTTTCTAATACCTGCTCACATTTAAATAGGGCCACACCTTTCAACTCCATTGAAATGCATTGGATTAGGACTCAGGGCTTTTTGGTTGGAAGGGACAAAGTAGCAAGCAGAGTCCCTCCAAATGGAGGCATTTAGCATGCATCCCTATTTATTTTAATTTTCTACTAACCTCTGAAGTGTTATGTACTGGCTGGTATCAGAGGCAGGATCTCAGATTAGATTGACTTGGCATAGCAATGCCTATCTTTAAGTTTAGAAAAGTATTGAAATGCTGCTCCAGCTGGCTTAGCTCTCTCTTAGCTTGGATCTAGGAATTACACTACTCCAGCTGAGAATCTGCCTCTGAAGCAAAGCATTCCTCTTTAGTAAAACTTGTTACACTCCTTCATGTCGGAGGGGGAAGAAACCAGCTTTTCAACTCCGGGTACAAAAGATGTCCCCCCCAGCGTGTAAACGGAGAGGCGTAGGTGTGTCATTAACGGTCAGTTCACGAATGATACACGACTCCGCGGGAGCACGCCCATGAAACATATGTTCCTGCCCCTCCCGCTGCCTTGAGGTCTGCGTGCTTTGAACTCCCAGCTCACAAGGCGGGCTGTGCTATCCCATGGAAACATGAGCGGGACCCTCCCGCAGGTTTCTGAGAGCTCCGGAGCGGAGTTTATAGTGAAGTAGCAGTGGAAACGCTGCGGACGTGGATTAAAAGTAAAGCTTCTGAAGGCAGGAGACAGCATGGTGGCTCATGATGAAGTTGGAGGTCTCCTTCCGATTAAAAGGACCATTCGAGTCCTAGATGCTCAGAATCAATCTTTCAGAGAACAAGAGGTAAGGCGACCCTTTCTGGCACTGCTGCCTGGTGTGATTTATGGTGAACCGGTCCAAATTCTACCAGCTTTCCTTTGACTTTTTTGTCTCTTGTCAACTGTTGTGTGTTAGAAGATTAATCCTTCTTATGGCAAAACTGCTCCAGCACTTATCCTGCTTATTATGCTAACGCCGAGGGGGCAATTGGGAACAGGACTCCATTGTGCTAGGCACTGTACCAACGTAGCCTTAAAGACTTTACAAGCTAGGAAGTAGTAATGAGTACTGAATCTAGTAGTTCTGTACGTGTACTCTGGCTGGTTAGACTCTGACTTCCAAACCGAAGTCGGTTAGCACAGCAGACTTTGGAACTTGCCATATCTGATACAGATAGAACACCTGTTTATTTTCTGCTGTATGTGGATTAATTTTTAATTTGTATTAGACTTCTGCTTTAATGACAGTTTTCACAGGACTATGTTCAGAAAAACTTCCTTAGTAGCTGAGGTAGATCGAGAAAACAGAAAATTGCAGCGGAGAGGTCTGCCTTTTTATATTCTGCCAAGTTTGTATTTTGTACCCTTCCTCTAACAGGAAACAGTTTAAACCTGTGGCTTATCTGTCTTGGACACTGCTTAGTCTGGACTTTATTTTAATTTTGACCTCAAGGAATTATATGGATAGAATTACTTTGTGGAAATTTTAAATATCTTTTTCTTTTTTGCTGGAATAGGACTTTAAGGACACAGGATTCAGAGTTTTTATGTATTTTTATTTTTGTTAGAGATTAGAAAGATTAAAGCATTCTTTTAAAAAAATTCTAATAATTCTGTTTTAGCTAAAAGCTGGCATCTTGTGGTACTTCTTCCAGATCTTTATAGTAAGTTTAAGTATTTTTGAAGCGTTGTTTAATGCTAACATGAGAGCATAAAATTAAGAATTTATGATCAGTGGTGTTTCATGGTTTTGTTTTTCTGCCGATGATTGGTTATACTGTTTCTCTTCCATACCTTGAGAATTAGTTTTATTTTGTCTTTCATTAAGTGTTTGTTTTTAGTGTAGTATGAAAATAAAAAAAACTTAAGAAAGATTTAGGACAATCTTATAGAATCCCATAAACTTAAATCTGATGGGTAAAACTTTCAAAAGCACTATGAACTTAAGTGATTTAGAAGCACCTAAGTCACTTTTAAAAATGGGACTTAGGCATCTAAGTCACTTAGACATTTTTTGAATATTTTATCCTAAATGTGTAAAGGCCTGATCCTACAACAATGTATGCCTCTGAGTAATGTTGCTCATGTGAGTAGTCCCCTTGGAGTCACTGGGACTACTTGTATGAGTAAAGTTAAGGGCATGCTCGCAGGATCAGGCCCTAAACTGGGTTTGTTTCCTCCATAAGACTTTTTCTAAAACCGTGCTATTTAATGACTCACGCATTATTTCTTATTGGCTGCTTTGCAGATGTTTTTTCTATTAAGGTGTTTACTATGTGTGTAAACAAGTAAGGTTATTTTAAAAAAAAAAACAAAACTTTAATGTTGTGTAAGTCAGCCCTATTGCATTCCTGGAGGATTATTGCATACCTCGTGTGTTGACGCAAGGCACAAGTCCAGCAATCCAGTAGAAATGTACTGCCTACGGTATCATCTTGTTAAGAGATGTACATTACAAAAATGTCAATTCTGTAGTAAAAATCTATTTGACACAAGTTTAAAGTTAAACTATTAAAGTTCTTTTAGTGTCAGTTTCTAAAACATTTATAATCCTGCTTTAAGTAGAGAAACTTAAATGCAACCTCAGCTAAGGAGTCACTACTGTCATTTCATAATATATAAGAAAAACTAGATGCTGAGAGAGTTGTGAAATAAACAAGGTTAAAAACAGTGTAAGGAATAAATCTGTATCCTTGTATGTATTTATATGTTAGGCTGCATATTGGACATGTAATTATTATTTCTGGTTTGGGCTGTCAGTAATTACTTTAAGTGAATTTTAGTGTTTGGGCCAGGTACTCAGTTGCTGTCGCCAGCCAGGGGAAGTCCTTCATCCACCAAAGAGGTACAGCACAATGCTTCCCCCTCCACCGTGATCACCTTTTTCACTACAAGGAAGTGAGAAGGTGGTTTAATTTATTCAATACTTGGCCTCTGCTGAAACTCAGTTTGAGATGTGGACAACTATCTGCTAAGAACTGGACTGAGCTCAAGCAGACTCGTTGCACATAAATCTTTAAATAATTCTCAGATAGCAATTACATCTCTACACTTCTGACAGAGACCATATTTAAACTAGTGAGTTCAGTCCCTTTTGAATCTTGCTGGTAACATTTGGCAGTAATTTGGGCTGTGAATATTTTTTCAATTTCTCACCAGCTTTTCCCATGTTTGTATGCCCTTGTATGTGGAATGTATAACTACACCTGATGATGTAGTACATGATCCTTGTAAAAATAGTAATAATTGCTGTGGAGGAAATATTGTACACAGTGCAGGCTCTTAACATTTTAATTCCTTTTGCACTTAAAGAAAACAGAAACCACTTTGGACTGAATCAGCTACAAAATGTGGCTTTTTAAAATGTGACACATTTGTACCTGTGAAGGAAAAGGTCTTGGAAACTCCTAATTGTTCTCTGCTTCTTCTACCTTCTGAATGGAAAGTGGAAACATTGCTTTCAACCTGAAATCTTTGCCTGCAATGTCTAGCCCAGATACTTTGTTTAAAACAAACAAACAAACAAAAAGGCCTGGAAAAACTGGTTTTTCAAATGGAAAGAGACATGCTGTTAACTATTGCAGCACTGATGCTGAACTAAAACCCAAGAAAGTTTAATAAATGTTAGTTTTTTCTTGAAACTGTAGATTTCCGTAAGTAGAGCTACCCAACAATGAGCTATACTGTTTCCAAATGCAGTACTTTTAAATACTGAGCTAATATCATCCCTAATATAAACTAAATTGAAACTAATGGAGTTTACCCCAGGTATGAACTTGGCCCAATGTGGAGTTAAACCCAAAGCTGACATACAGAGAGCATGGCAAAATGCAGTATTTATCCTTTGAAGAAGGAAAACAGGTTTTTGCTAAACTAAGTTTGTGGTGTTATGGTGGTTTCTGTTTTGGGCAATCTTTCCTTCTTCATGTAGCCAAGGCTCTCTGGCTTTGAATTCCTTGGTGGAGGGCAAGTTTATCTAGAAAGCTTTCTGATTGTGCTAATTTGTTACTGGTGATGGTTTGTGCAAAATTCATTCTTCCTTAATGCACAGGAGTACTTTGGGGTGTATGGCTTTATTCTTTGTTTAAGAAAGAGAAGTACTTTTGCTGTTTTCACTTCACACTAGTGTTGGCATGTCTCAGTTTGTATCAATTTATCTGTTCTAAAGAGTGGTAATTTATAAATCCATTCAAACAGGGAGCTCCTTTGTACCGTCTTAGCAAATGGAAAGGAATGCCTTCTGCCAGGCCTTGTGCATATGCATGTGTCACTTCAGTCTCGCACAGATGTGCTGCAAAGGCATTCACATGTGTGCATTAGTGCATATACTGTGTCATTGTATCTCAGATCTAGAAAGGCTGCTCCTTTGACCCTTTATCAGAGTGAGTTGAGAAATATTATACAAACATCTCATCTGAAACACTGAGATTTCTTACACTATTCATTTTCACTGCCATATTCTTCCTTCTCATCTCATTTGTATTTCTGTTCTTGGTAGATCTGCATATTTGGTTAATGTCTGTATAAATTCTGCTTATGTTCCTCACTAACTCTCAAGCCTTTCTTAGCTTCATTCTGGTACTTTGATATAAAGTTAAATAGAACTGTAGAATCCATCCCAATGCTCCCTTCAGAAACTTTTATAATTCATTAAGGTGCCGTCTCTTCCAAAGAATATGGGCCAGAGCTTTCTAAACGTTTGAATGATCTCTTTGCTGATGGACTCTGTGTATTTAGTACTGTTAAATGGGTCTTCCGTTGCAAATAATGGTCACTGGGACATAACCAGTATGTTCAGCATAAATGAAATGGATAACCAACTTCCTAGTCTTAATGTCATTTTGTTTGCAGCTCTTTTCTGATACTGTATTTTTTCATATTCTCTGTGTATAAATAAAGTCTGCTGCAGTTTCCACGGCATGCATCCGATGAAGTGAGCTGTAGCTCACGAAAGCTCATGCCCAAATAAATTGGTTAGTCTCTAAGGTGCCACAAGTACTCCTTTTCTTTTTGTAATATCTTAGTTGTTTTAAGATTGTTAGAATGTGGCACGTGTGAATGTGGCCTCAGCTATCTTATACTGTGCTGAAATTATTTTCATGCTATAGTTGATGCCCCTGTTCCTACTGAAATTAAGTGGTGCTTTTTTCCCCTACAGCTCTAAAGACTTCATTTATATCTTCCCCTCAGTCATCTCTTGCTTAATATTGTATATGGGAAGATCTGATTGCTATTCATAGTGTGGCCTCAGTCTGATCTCCTTTACACAGGTTTTACCCCAGTGTAACTCCTCTGCCTTGAGTGGCACTCTTCCTGATTCCCACCATGGCAAATGTGATCCAAATCCAGTGCCATATGTTCCTTTTCTCCTTCTTTGGTTTTTGTCCCTACCCTTACTACACAGAAGCAAAGAATGTCTATGGCTTTAGGTACTTTCTTCGCAATCTGAGACAGGAAATGGAGACCATAGGGGCCCCTATCTCAATCACTTATGTAATCTTTTCATTCTCCACCTTATTCTCTTTCTGCTTACTAGGGATGAATCCACCATAATTAACCAAAAGTGGCTGATAAGACCTTGATAAAATAGCTAATTAGGTTAACTCATTACATTGGTTGTCTAAACCTTCTTTTAAAGTAAACATAACAATAGTAAACCTTAACTGAAGTATCACTGTGATCCGGCAGTCAATTTCAGAGTGTCATTCACTATAGATATGTAACTTGCAATTATTTTTATGTATAACAGAATACTTTGCCTGTCTTGCAGTTTTTCTTCTAGCATCAAACTTTCATTCCATCTTTGCCTTACCTCCCATTGTGCATATCTTTCCTTTCGGACAGTTTCTCTGTATCAGGAACCGTATTTTGTAATTACCCTAGCTTGATTATTTTATTAAAATCATATCTGATGTTAAGAGCCTACAGGCTGCAATGAGATGATGACTTTCTATCTATGGAGGTGCTTCCACTGGAACAGAATTTTTTAATATTTATTGATGAGACTCGTTGTACAAATCAGTGTTCTGCAAAATCAACAACTTTGTTTTTCGGAGTTAAATGATACGAAAGAGAATCTGTTCTCATTTTAGAAAAATAGATCCTAGGCTGAGGGCTTTAAATTTAATCAGCTGACTTCTCCCTCCATATTTACCTGTGCTTCACTGGGATGTCCAGCATGTAATACATCTGCCATTTGTTATACTCACTACATAAAACTGTCTTGCGCTCTGGTTGTTCTTTATGCCTCCTGCCTCCAAAACAAAATAAAACAATGGAATCCATGTTCTCCTTGGGAGAAAACACTCAGTTCTAACACTAAAAGGGCAGATCCTCATCTGGTGTAAATTTGCCATAGCTCAATCAATGGGGTGGTGACAAGTTACATTTCGGCTGCGACTCAGCTAGTGTATCTCCAACTGTTCACAAAAAAAGTGAAGCCATTCTGAGTCTTGTCTATTTACTGTTCAAAGCTAATTTTGAACATCCTGATTATAATGGATTATAATAATCCTTGTCTCTTGCAACACTGAAGAACTTGTTTGCAACTTGAGTGTGACCTTCATGTTTAAATATTGACAGTGTCAGGTTCGACTTTAAGGGGGATGACTGCTTCAAAGCATTGTGCTTTTCTCTATTTTGAAACTATAAATCTGCTTATGCCTTAAACAAGCCTGGGCAGCATTGATACATCAAGGCTAAGTAAACCACAGTCAGTACAATGTGTTCTTTTTTTGTTTATAACTTACAGGAGCCAAGTAATAAGCGGATTCGACCTCTAGCTCGGGTCACATCCTTGGCGAACTTGATCTCCCCTGTAAGAAATGGTGCAGTCCGGCGTTTTGGTCAGACAATACAGGTAAAGAATATGTGAATATGGAAGCAATATGCCCTGTGGAATTGATGCCATAATTTCAAGGCATCTCTTGGGAAACTGACCCATACCAAATCAGTGCGCAGAAAGGAGCTGCTGGTTCCTAAACCACCCCTAGCTCATGGTGAAAAAAGCTCCCTTGAATGCACACCTGATAAGTAACTCTTAAGTGCTACGAGGTCCCTAAATGCAGATCAAATCTGATGTGCTCCAGGAATGACCTCTTCTATGCTCCTGAGCAATGCAAGCACATTGAGAGGGGTGAAGAGTTTGCTGCTTCTGTTGGTTTTATTTAAGTAGTATAAAATATCCATGTTGCTTGCAGTTTAGGAAGGGGGAAGGAATAAACCAGCTTAAAAGGAGGGAGTCAACTGATACACAAATCAGTGTATATTCTAGTAATGTACATGGTATGCATTATAGTGTGTGCTTAAACACAGAGTTACATTAGACCTAGATCTATAACCCAGATGTAGAGACATTGCAAAACACTAGAGATTGTTAGCGTCACCAGAACCCAGAGGTGGAATTAGTCTTAATTTATGCGCTTCATTGTGCCTTGTAAATAGATTTCAGTCTCCATTTTTTTCCTCCTCCAGAAGCAATTCTGGTTCACAGTGTGATGAGAGGGATGTGAGGAAAGAGTCTGGCAGTTGCAGATCATAGGGCTTTATCATCAGTTATGAAATACTCCTTTTACTTGAGGAAAAGCGTCTTCTGAGTGTGTCTTCCTGTTCTTGGCGGTAGAGGAAGGGCAAAGGGGGGTTGGGAGTGGTGTATGGATGACACTTACGTACATCTGCAAGAAATAAACTTTTCATATATTTTTTTTCCCCCTCCAATAGTCATTTTCCCTCCGTGGTGACAGCAAATCCCCCGGCTGTTCCCAGAAGTCATGTAGCAGATCTGCCGCCCCAACACCTCCTAAAAGAAGAAACAGTGTCCTTTGGTCAGAGATGTTAGATGTCAACATGAAAGAGACTCTGAGCACCAAAGAAATTAAACGCCAGGAGGTAGGCTGTCAATCAACTATTAGGCATTTGGTGCCTTTAGTTATCCTGTTCGGAGGAAGAGGAAGCAGATGAAGGGGGAGGGAGAAATTGTTATTTATTAAAGTGATTGTATTCTGTGGTATGCCCTGACTTAGAGGAAATGATCCACTTGTATTAACTTTCTGAAAATTAAGGACTCTATTGCTAAATTGATTAGTTATGTTGAGTGCCCAACTTCAGATGCCTCAAGGGAGCCTCGTTTTTCAGAAGGTGGTGCTCAGCACATCCAAAATCATTAGCCATTTTTGAAATTTTAGACTAGAGAGTTCTTTTTTTAAGGCCAGATTATTTCCTCTAAAAGCTCTTGACAGTGGGTTAAGGGCCAAATGGTGAGGCCTTTGTATATTTAGTTTTTAGGCAGCACTTCTATTGACTAAGTAGAAACTGAGTAATGAATTCTGGGATTTTGACCTTCGTGTTCTTTTCAGGTAAATCTCTGCACTTCATATGCAAAAGTCGTGAGTAGGCAGGTGCTAGTATTTAGTTTGGCCGTTTAGTTTCAAAGTTTTCACACAGTTAAAAGTAGTGTACCTTTCTCAGCACAAAGGAAGAGGGAGGAATTACTTTGGATTGTAACACCGAGGTGGCACACTGGAGTTCAGCCAGCAGAACCTTGCTTGTTTCAGACTATGCAGAGACTTTGATTTGTTACTCACACTTAGGGTTTTTATCAAAAACTGAACAGAAATGGGGTACAAAGTATATAACATAGCAGTGTGTTCACGTTCAAAGAGCAGCTAGACTTAATTGTCCGCTTTGCTCTCTCAAATGAGGCAATAACTCAATGTCTTGCCCTCTCTCTCTCTCTCTCAGGCAATATATGAACTGTCCAGAGGAGAACAGGATTTAATTGAGGATCTGAAACTTGCCAGAAAGGCTAGTATTTTTCTTCTTTCCTTATGGTCAGTGATCACATATAAAAACTTAATGAGGTCATCTTCATGTGTGCAAACAGAGTGTGGATTAGCACTATGCTTTGAACCCACTGTGTATTGCATTAAAAATGGTGAAGTGAACAGTCCTACAGTCATTGTACTGGATTGTTTCATAATAAATCGGGTGAAAAAGTATACTCTGCAATAATCTAGTTCCACAGCAAATATTTGTGGGTACTCTTTCCCCATATAAAAGTTATCTTGGGAGCAGTTTCGGTACTAGAATCTTTTCTTCACTTTTGTGGTCCTGGTACCTGTATATAAGGCTCAATTCTGCATTCAAAGTCAATGGGACTGTTGCTGTTAACGTCCATGAGTGCGGGGTCAGACCTAGGCTGCACATGAGACCTTCCCGCTCTTAATAACTGTAGATCCACAAATATTTTCCCAACTGTACACTGCATTTAATACCTTTTTGGGGGGGATCTTGATGTAATTTTGCACTATTCCTTGACAGGCTTATCATGACCCCATGTTGAAACTGTCTATCATGGCAGAGGAGGAACTCACACACATATTTGGGGACTTGGATTCTTATATCCCTCTGCATGAAGGTAAGAGCAGCTACCTAATTTTCAGTCTTGGACAATAGTTAAAAATCTGCATTTTCTAATTCAAATCCTAAAGACTTCCTGACCCATACTGAGATGCTTGTGACATTTCCCATTTTTGCTTGTAAATTTCAGACTTCTTGGCAAGGCTCAGAGAAGCAACAAGACCTGATGGAACAGTGGAGCAGATTGGGCCCATACTTGTGAAATGGGTGAGTATCACTTTGGTCATTTACTCTAACTAGCTGACAGGGAAACAAGACCTAGAACTGTGATGAGTTTAAATGAGGTTTGAAGTTAGTAGCTACAAAGCAACAAGCTCTTGTTGCCTTATGTTAAAGATCTCGAGTGAAATCCCTGGCTGCACTGAAATCAATGGGAGTCCTTTGACACCAGTGGGGCGAGAATTTCACCCCTGCGATGACTTAAATTTGCAATGTCTTTTTTTTCTGGCCCCTTTATAAGTGAGGTGATCGCAGGACTCTTATCACCGTTTAACCTTAAACGTCAAAGGACTAGATGCAGAGCCATTCCCCCCACAAATTAACTGCACATATGCAATTTTAAATCTTCAATTCGTTTTAAGGTCAAACCAAATAGTCTGTTAAGAGATAATCCAACTGCATAAGTATGACATGTTTCTATGGGTCAATACTTCCCTCAAGAGAATCTAACTAATAAATGGTTTCAGAGTAGCAGCCGTGTTAGTCCGTATCCACGAAAAGAAAAGGAGGACTTGTGGCACCTTAGAGACTAACAAATTTATTTGAGCATGAGCTTTCGTGAGCTAATAAATGTTGCTCTGTTGTCCTTTTAGTTACCAGGACTCAATGCCTACAAAGGTTACTGCAGTAACCAATTGGCAGCCAAAGCTCTTCTGGATCAGAAGAAGCAAGACCGTAGAGTCCAGGACTTCCTTCAGCGCTGTCTTGAATCCCCTTTCAGTCGCAAGCTAGACCTCTGGAGCTTCCTAGATATTCCTCGAAGTCGGCTGGTGAAATATCCACTGCTCTTAAAAGAAATTCTTAAACATACTCCTAAAGATCATGCTGATGTCCAGATTTTGGAAGAAGCAGTAAGTAATAATGAAGATATTACGTAACCATATAACTCTGGGGTTATAAGAAAGCTCTTAAATCCTCAATCATGGAGGGGTATGTTTTTTAAAACAGGCCCAATCCTGCAAATGGAACTTCAGTGAAATTCAGTGGGTGATTTGTCCTGAGCTCTTACAGGATCAAAGCTAGTTATTATAGCAGAGTGTATGTAAAGAATGTAAACTAAAGCATAAATGTATGAATGTAAAGAATGTAAACTAAAGCATAAATCCCCATGCAATCAAACTTTTAAAACATTTTGTTTTATAGATCTCTATAATCCAAGGAGTCCTCTCTGACATCAACTTGAAGAAGGGAGAATCAGAATGTCAGTATTACATTGACAAGCTGGAATATCTGTACGAGAAGCAGAAGGACCCTAGAATCGAAGCCAGCAAAGTGTTACTGTGCCATGGGGAGCTGAAGAATAAGAATGGACATGTAAGTTTTGTCTGATTATTGGTATTTTATGTTAATTTGAAAGCTTGAAATTGGGAGCTTTCCTCCTGCTCCATCCCCACCTCTGGAGAAGGATAGACTGAAGCTGTTTGTTAGCCAGAGCAGAGCAGGGATCCTTTAAGCCCTCAGCCCTAATTTTAGAGGATGCTAACGAATCCAAAAATACCTAAAAAGAGAATTCATGTGATGTCTTGCTTTATTTTAATTTTACAGGAAAGCTGACTGCTGCCAGTGTTTCTAAGGGCCTTCAGATATTGCAAAATCATTCGCATAAAACTACCAAAGGAAGCATGCTATGCATTTAGCACTCAATCAAAAAGTTTTCCCTGTCTTAACATCTACTGTGAAGGTGTCATAACATTCCCAATAATGTAATCTGGCCTTTAGCTCTTCCAAACAAATGCTGTCTGCACAGAGCTACTTGAGTGGAAATGAAGTGACAACAGTTTATCTTCTCTCCAAGTCATCTTAATTACAGCAGCATTTGATAGCACCGCACTAGCTTTACAAGAACACCCTATAGAGCTTTACAAAGAACAGCGGACATACGCAGAGAGCAGATTCAGACCCACAGTCTTATGAAAACATCATCATTGTCAGGGGTCATATATTACTACAGAGGTACTATAACAGGACATTTAACGAGGTTCATGTAGGTAGGATTGATGATAGTGTAGCATCAACCCAGAGTGATGTGACTATTTTGAGAACAGTGTGTTTTAATCTGACTATAAATGCAAACATTTCCACCAGGCTACTCTGGGTTTTTTTCCTTTTTTAGAAGCTGTATGTTTTCCTCTTCCAAGACATCCTGGTTTTAACTCGGCCAGTCACTCGTAATGAGCGTCACTCTTACCAGGTGTACAGACAACCGATCCCAGTTCAGGAGCTGGTGCTGGAGGACCTGCAGGATGGCGATGTGAAAATGGGAGGGTCCTTCAGAGGGGCTTTTGGCAATTCAGATAAAGGTACAAAACAAGCCAATTAGTCCTCATTAGTAATGCACACTTGTCAAGCCACTCGGTGTAAAGGAATTAGTTAACATGCGGGGAGGTCTAGGAATTGTTGTGTGCACTTTAAGTCCTGCTCAGAGCGCGGGCAGGAAATGTGTGTGACCTGCCTTTGCACCGTCATAAGTGAATTGTGTCTGAAATGGTGGAAATCAAATGTGCAGACTAGATGCTTTGCATTCTCTGTTCAATGCACATGTTTTGAGAAATTCCTCCATAATCACAGCTGTTCAGATGTTTAGGACAGTAGTCTCAATAGAATCCTTAAGTACTAATTTGCAGAACTGATTTTCCTTTTCTGATGATTATCTTCAGCTAAAAATATCTTCAGAGTTCGGTTCCAAGACCCCTCCTCCGGCCAATCCCACACACTGCAGGCCAATGATATCTTCCACAAGCAGCAATGGTTTAATTGTATTAGAACGGCCATCGCACCTTTCCAGCGGGCTGCTGCTCCAACAGACCTGAAAGAATTGCCCGAGCTCAGTGAAGAGTCTGAAGAGAACAACCCATCTGCCTCCAACGTCAAAGTCCAGAGGAGGCAGTCCACTATGTCTGGCATAGTTCAGATGGAGCTAGACGAAAACACATCCGAGTGTGGATCCATTATGGACACGGAGGAAGCCAAGAGCGTGAAAACACACAGAACACAATCTGGGCACAAAAGAACAAGAGAAAAGCCATTAAGCAGCAAACGGAAAGAAACATTAGTGTAAAAGGAGCCCAGGGAATTCCTAGTGGAAGGACTGTTTATTTATAAATAATGTGTACATTTTTCTTCTTGTAACCTGAGCATGATGGGATTACTCTGCTGAACATAAATGTATTTTCTTTAATGGCAGCTACTGGTATGCAGTTAACACTGTTGAGCTGGAGTCTGTTTTTTGAAGAAGATATGGCAACCTTGATTGAGATTTTTAGTGTGAAATAAACAATGATTCAAAAGTTCTCGTGCTTTTGACTGTTATTTAATGGCAGACTTGAAGAGTAGACTTCAGTTTTCCAAAGCAGTGTTATGGTACCGTATTTGAAACGGGAAAACATCAAGTAATCTGTATTGGCGATAATGTCAATGTGCTCCCTTGAGGGAAATCCAGCAAGTTTCAGGCTATGCACCATTCACAACTTTTGGATCAATGTTGCAAAAGAACTTTAAAATTAGAACTAAAGCTGAGCAATTTTGTATTCTTGCCCTTATGAGATGCATGTTTTGCAGTGTTGGATTATTTTATTTCATGCAATACGGTGTTTTAAAAAACAGACCCCAGGTTCAATGAGTTTTCCATTTTACCTACTGGAACTCTTCATCTTTGTTTGCTCACTGTACATTCCTCATTTTCATTTACATAACCTGCCGGGTATTTAATTTTTTATATTTTAAAATAGGGTTTTTTAGAACTTTTTGTTTTGTATTTTTAATTATTTCAATGTATTGTATTTTGAGACTTTGAACTTGGCATTTTCTTTAAGTACTTGATCTTTCTTGTTCAAAAATGTCTCTGTGTGTGTGTGTGTGTATATATATATATATTTTTTTTTTCTTTCTGTTTTTTAAAGTCAATTCAAAACTTAGCAAAATGAAACCAAGCCATACTGTTTTGAGCGGCTAGGAATAAGGGAAAACAACTCACTCAGTGTAGCATTTTGAGTTGGTTATGATAAGCAAGTTAAATGGCTTGTGTGTGCTCTAGACTACTGAAAGACAACTGTGTTAATAAGAGCTGAAGGCTTTAAGAGTGTCGCAGAAGGTTTGTGTGGAGAGAAGCATTGACAGTGGCAAATTGCGCAGAGGAGAAAGTTGTTTGCTTTATGTGGCAAAATGAAACATCTGAAGTTCATCGGAATATGAAAGACAGTTCTGGAGGCAAACATGAGGGTATATTGTATGTCATAGAAGAATGGAGAAGAGAAAGGATGTGATGTTATGAAGAGAAGAAATGGAAAGTGATCAAGTATTTATACTTGTAATGATAACAAAGTTGACACATTTTTGGTGGCCTTAATAATCATAGGGATGAATGAAAGTAATTCAGTAAGCCTTATGCTGCAAAATGGCATAGGAACAATTATACGAAGTGGTAACTGCTGCAATTCAAACGATAAGGTTTTTTCCTTTCATTGAGACAGTAATGAAAGCCGATAATAAGGCTCCTAAAGCATTACATAAATCAGCCTTCAAGAGTCTGTAACTCGGATGTAAAGAGTTATTATGTGCAAGCTGTTGGGCCGGCAGTGATAAAAATTGGAAAAGAATGTAAATAGACACAACAAAATGAGTGGTTCTCTGTAAATGTACTGTACAGTTTAAAGTGCCAAGTACAATTAAATTCCTGACAGCATCTCACTTGTATTGTGTATGTTGATGCAAGGGGGGAAGTAGAAATATCCCTGAGTAAATCCGCCTCATCACAAATATCATGCCTCTCAGGAAGCAGTATTCTTTGTTTCAGGATATGTTACTGATTCAACAAACCCTCTCTCAAAGTGGACCCACCCAAAGCAATGGGACTACTTGTGTACTGAAGAGCTAGTCACATGACAAGGGGTTTTACAGAATGAGGAGCCAGAATCATAGAATATCAGGGTTGGAAGGGACCCCAGAGGGTCATCTAGTCCAACCCCCTGCTCGAAGCAGGACCAATTCCCAGTTAAATCATCCCAGCCAGGGCTTTGTCAAGCCTGACAATCCCAGAAGAAGGGACAGGGCACATTGCTGTAAATCGGCAAACACCAATGTCATTGTCAAATACACCTCACCTGAGAAGTGGGCTCTGCAGTTCCTGGGAGCCATTGCTGGTTGTGATCGAAGTCCTCTCTCCAGCTTGCGAAGGACTTCATGAAGTCTAATGCTGGGAAGGCTACGAATTGCCCAGTAGCTTTGCACCAATAACCCTAACACTTGGCTAGACACGAGCCTAGTTTTTACTGCTTTACGTTTGAGGTTCCAAAATGGAACTCTGACAGCAGCAAGCTTCCATGCATGACACTTGCGGAACTCATTCTATAAAGGGGTATACAACCCAAATTGCTCCCGTTCAAGCAGTGTGTTTTTAATTTTCTCAACTCCTGGAAGTACAGATGCAAAAGTATCTATTTAAACCAGTGATGATGGTGTCAGTGCCCCCCAATAGACCCTCTATTCTCTTTTCACCCTGGCTTTTCCCTGAGATCGAAAGGCTCTGTGCATTCTGGGGTTGAACGGATAGCCTAGACGGTTACAAAATATTTTAATCTAACGGATATAATTATGTTTTGCCTGGATGGGGTGGACCCGGCATAGTCATTTTTAAACTTGGCTCTGTTTAGACCAGGTGAATGCCTTGTTTAGAACAGTCTGTAAAGATATACTGTACTTGCTTTGCCAATCAGACATGGGAGCATTTGCAAACCATCTCTACTGACATACTTTTTGTTAATGGGACCAACAAAGAGAACAAACAATACTGTGTGATCATGGACCAAGTTCACTTAAGTTCCCTTCTCTGCATTCTCCAAGTATCAGAGAGAGAGGGTAGCTTCCAGTTATCCCCCAGAAATCAGAGAGAGGAGGTAGCTTCCAGTTATCCCCCTGAAACCAGATTGGACCCAGACATATCAGAGAGAACTCTACAGACATTCCACTGAGGTGTAAAAACGATCCCGATACTGCTTTCAAACTCACTCAGTAAAAATTCGGAGGAGGGGCCGGGGGGGAGAATCCTTCCTTGGTAAAGATTTATAAATAACTCATTGAAACAACCAACCAAGAAATAGACACAATCTTCTAATGAAAGCCAAAGGGAGAGGTGGTGTGGCATTCCTGAATCTCTCAGAGCTTTGGGACTGATTATCTAAAAGCATCTATTGAGTTGCTCTATCGATGTGGTCTCTGGAAAATGAAATTCAGACGGAGCAGGGCATAGTCAATCCATTCAGAAAAGTCAGTGACCATCCAATGAATAAGACAACTGGCTCTATATAACCCGTTCAACAGATATTGCATTGGGTAGTTAGGATTGGGTTAATATTTGAGTACTGACATTGTCCTGGACCCTGTAGCGAACACAAACATAGTCCCTGCCTTTACCTGGTTACAGAATTACCTTCACTTCCTATAAAGTTCACTCCAGGCTTTTAAACACAGAGGCCTAGCCACATTCGATTTTTTTTTTTTCTTAAAATTTCCCATCGTTGCGATCACTGCTGCAGATCTACTGGTGCTATCAACAGGGGAAGTTCTACTCCAGCTCGGCTGTTTGTATTTCAGCTCTTGTGTTACCTAGATCTGCTCTGAGCAGCGTTGGAGTAGATGTTGGAGGACATGGGCAAACCATCTACTGTCCCAGACCATGCTGCCTGGGAGGTAGCAACTGTCAGACATGTTGGGGAAAAAAGTTTAGTGTAGAGCCAGCCAGGGTGTGAGTTCTCATAAACAGGAGAGAGGGTCTTATGAACCGGATGGGTCTACTCAAAAACAACGGTTTGGGTCCATAAGCACTACTACTAAGAGAGATGCTCATTTTGCTGTCTTACAGTCTGAAGAACTCACTGTCCCATTTTGAAAAGCAACCACCTAGAAAGGAATCTCTTTTATTTTTCAATACTTTGTTAGACACAAACGATAACTATCTGCAAGTCTCTAAGGAAGGGTAAGAATGGGATACATATATGCATGGTTGGGAGAGGGACTTAGGGCCCAGTGCCTCTTTCCCCAGAACAGTGTCAGGACATTCGGCAAAGAGCTTTATCAGACAGTCCAGTAATATTTCTGCAAAGTGATGCCCTAGCAGCGACCTGACCTCTGAGCTACCCAGCTGTTAGAGGAGATGTGAGGAGTGAGACACTTTACTTGGTGTAGGGGTGCAAAATGCAAACTCCTGGAAGCAAGTGTAAGTAACAACTGGTGGTGACTAATGTGGGAGTCTTTCCCAGTGGGGTTTTGAATGGATGATCTTGTTCTTCAGGCAGTTCATGTCCTGGAAGAAAGATCAACTTGTTAGCAAACCAAAAAAACCCACACTGTGGAAAAGTGAACATTTTAAATCGCTGAGCATAAAGAGCTCAGCTGGCATGGCATGCAGCTACTCTCCGAAGAGCAGGAAAATCCTGGATAGTGACTGTCAGAACAAGTAAGAGATGTCTGCTGTCTTGAGTTAGTCACACACAGCAAATTAGTTGGGAAGAGCGAATATAATTTGCCTTTAAAGTGAATTTACCAATAATACTCAGAGACTTGGGGGGTGAAGAAGCTAGAGAAGCACCGAGCACCATCACTGTGTGTATAGCTCGAAATTACAATGTGTGTGTCTCCTCTTTACAATATTTTAAAAACTCGGCCGCTCTTGCAGGTGTGACAGCCCTTTTCTTCTTGGGGCTGCTCTGACATGTTAAAGGAGAGAGACGTACACACACATTGTGCTCCCAGGGTGGGAACTTTACTTTTGTTCTTAGTTGTTGCTTCTCAGTCAGTAATTAAGGCTGGAAGTTTCTGGCCATGCATGAGGAAGATGAACTAGCCACACAGCTGGTGACTAGATGAGCTGCCCCAGCTCCTTGTCCAGGAGACCAGAAAGGACTTAGCAGCGTCGTGGGGCATCATCCAACCGGGTCTGCTGGAGCTACTCTCGCTGTCCTGTCTACATCAGTGAAATGGGATTGCTCTGGCCTAGCTGGGGTTAGGCCTCCTCCTTACCCTGAGGTGAGACTGGTGCTGGCAGGTGTTTCCCTGGGCAAGCACTAACCTTGCTTTCTACTGAGCCTGCTGCTGCAAGTTCATGATCTCGTCTCCCATGACCTCTCCCGCCCCGCAGCTGCTGTTGACTTCATTTGGGGTTCCGAACGCTCCGTGCGTCTGAAAACCAGGCCCTGTGTGATTTGGGTCACATGGGACATCTGTGGTAGACGTGGGAATGAAGTGCTGGGCTCCTGACTTCCATTCATGTGCTTTAACCACAGAGCCACCCTTCCTCTCTGCTGGTGGGAATAAAGGATATAGGATCACGTGTAGCTGCGGCCACCACCATAACCTGGGGTAAGTAGGACGTGATCGGGTCAAGCCAGCTGAGCTTCTGAAAGGGAAGGTGAGTGAGGTAATAGCTTTTAGTGGACCAGAGAGACAAGCTTTCAAACTCCACACAGGTCCTGAAGAAGAGCTCTGGAATTCGCCTGTGTGTTTCTTTCCCAACAGACAATAAAAGCCATTACGTCTTTCCCAATAAAAGCCATTACGTCACCCACATTGAGGCTCTAACATCCTGGGTCCGACACGGCAACACCACCACTGCAAACAACCAAGGAAAATCAATATGCCTGAGCAAGGTTCTGCCGTGGAGTAGAGTAATAATCGGGGGGCCCTCGCGCCTAGCTGCTACGCCAAGCAAAGGCAGGCTGCGAGCAGGTTGCTATTTAATAGCTGTATTAATGGATTGAATGAGGAAGTGGACAATGAGCCAGTGAAGCCGGCTGATGAGTTGTTTCTGTTGGTAAAACCCACAGAAAGTTGTGTTGGTCATTAATTAGATTCCTTGCAACAGCCGTTGCTGATGGCTGCTGCTTCCACCGGCACCAGTTCTTCAGCAAAGTAACTGATTCAGATAAGAAACCAGGCCATTGAGGGAAGAGAATGCAGTGTGCCAGAAGCTGTCTCATTTTAACCTGTGCTCTCCCTGTATTTTTAATCCCTGTAATATTCACCCCTTGATGAGAAGATTAATATTAACACTTAGAGCTTTTCATCCACGGATCTCCAAGCCCTTTAGAACCCCAGTGTCCTGGCTCCCCGTCCTGTGCTATGGGACAGGGGAAGTGAAACAGCAGAGCTTGCAGTGGGAAAGACATGAAACCAGGACACTCCATTCTCCCTTGAAGTGCATATAAAGCCTCTACAACTGCGCAGCCAGTCTCTGCTACTACGATTATTTGTATTACAGTTGTATTACAGGTCATCATCTGGCATTTTAATTCTTGTGACTGGGTACATCTACCTCGCGATCCTCCTCCACATCTATCTATCCCCATATTACTGCATTCTTGTGCTCACGATTAATTGCAGACACAAATGATAGGATGCTGCCACCCAGCCACCTGATATGTGCAGGCAATCAGATGACATCACTAATTACCAGCATATAAATATGGGTGCAATTAATTCTGGGCACAAAACGGCACACCCAAGTTAAAGGTGTCTTTCACAGTAAGGCACCATGTATTCGTTTGCAGATAGGTGTAGCTATCAGATTAGTTTACATGGATGTTCTCCCTTCAAGTTATATCAGTCAGTGCTGAGATCACACTGTACAGTTGGAATGATTTAGGGTAATGGAAACTAGAAGAGCATTACAGCTCATGGGGCATGGAGAAAAGTAAATGTCTTTAGAGCTGAGCCGGAGTCCATGGAAGTCAATGGAAACACCTCCCTTGACTCTCCTGGGCTTTGGATCAGGCTCTGCATGTCCAAACTCCCCAAGAACTCAATGTCCACATCTTCATTTAGCAGGTAACTCTACAGATTGGGGTTTCAGGCAACACCACCCCAACCCTGCCTTTGTTTTTCAAGTTCCAATGTCCATCGCATGCCCAAGAAGCTGGCATCATCATCCCATTCTGTTTAATCCTTCTGGCTTTAGAGAACCCATTGTTATCTGATGGCAGTTGCCTGTTTCAGGCTACTTCAATCCAGCCCTCCCTGCGATCCTGGCCGACTGCCAGGTGCTCTTTCGTAATAACATTGGTTAAATCTCAGTTAATACGGAGCAGGAAAGAAAATCAAGTCATTCCACTCGCAATTATACGGCAAGTCATTGCATAAGATCAGATATAAGCATCCAGCAGCTGTCAAAGCTGGCCCCTACCTAAATATTATCTCCAGGAGTGAATGTTGCTTTGTTTCTTGGCAAACAGGTTCCACCAGGCTGGCAATAAATCCAGAAAAATGGCCTGTCCAATTGATAACAATAATAGTACTTTGCACGCTTGTCATTCTTTCCAGATGAGTTCTCAGCGTGCTTTGCAAACAGCACTCTGTGAGGGGCAGTATCATTCATTATCCCCAGTGAAAATGAAACACGGGGAGGGTCAAAGGCCCAGATGTTCAAGTGTCCATGCGTTTGGGGTACATTGGTTTTAGGGTGCTTAACCGGAGATGCCGATACAGGTGCTGCCTACCCCCATTTCCCATGGATTTCAACTGGAGTTGTGGCTACTCTGGAAATCAGGCCCCTTTCATTGACTCAAGGTGGACACCCAAAAACTTAGAGGACAGTGAGGTCCGAATCCTCAAAGGGATTTAGGCACCTAAGGCCCATTGGGCCTTAGTGATTTGCCAGAGTTCACACAGAAAGCCTGAAACAGGCTCAGGAATAGAACCCAGGAGTCCTGCCTCTTGCTTTATGCACAAGCCCATTCTTCTCCCTACAAGACTACACCATGATTTAGTAACATGGTTCCCCCATCACAGGTGCTGACTTTTGGTTTTCCTGGTGGGTGCTCCACCCCCATTCCGCCCTGAGGCCTACCCCCACTCCGCCCCTTCTGCCAAAGCCCTGCCTTCACCCCACCTCCTCCTACCCCCACCTTCGCCCCTCCCCAAGGCTCCCTCGCCCTTCTGCTGCTTGCTCTTCTTTGTCCATCTTCCCCCGAGTGCCTCCAGCCAGCCACTCACTGATCCGCGGCCAGGCCCGGGGTCAATGAACAGCTGATTGGCGGCCAACCCCGGGGCCACCCAAACAGCTGATCGTCAGCCAGCCCTCGGGCCACAGAACCACTGTGGCTGGCTATTTTTTTCCCATGGATGCTGGAATCCTGGACCACCCACGGAGTCGGTGCCTATGTCTCCCATGGTTTGGCCCCTCTGCACAGGAAAGACTGAAGTGCGTTAAAACACCCTCGGGGCTCCACTGTGTTCCAGTCTGACCCCCGGGCATGGCCGTTTAGCCCGTGCAGATGGGCTGTAAGAGGCAGAGCTGGGATCGGAAATCACTTTCTTGGGTGGTTGGATTTGGTTGCTGCCTGATTTGCCCAGAGTTTCCCAGCTTCCCTATTGCCCTCCCCAGCCCGGAGACACCGGCTTCCAGTCACATGCTGCCCTCACTGCAGGGCTGTGACTCCATTGTGGAAGCTGGGGCACCTGTAAGTCCCATGCCCACAGACCCCATCTTCCCCCAGTTCCCAGGGAGCTGGCAGTAGAAGTGGGGTTTAACATGGCGGCCATTCACTACCACAGGGTCCCAGGGCTCCTGGCTGGATGCTCTGGAGAACGTTGGGCTTCCCCCTGGGGTTTTGCCCCTGGGACCCTTTCCACACTCCAGACCTGAGGAACGCGGTGCTGCCAACGGAGGGTGGAGGGGCTAGTCGGGCTCAGGGGCTCCTCCCGATGAAAAGGACAATGAGGCCTAGCTCTTCTGCACCCAGCATTAGGTGTCCTCAGGGAGGAGGAATTAGCTTTGTCCTGCTTCCCCTCTAGTCACTATCTCCCCGCCCCCATTGCCGGATGCTGCTCACTGTCCCGTGAGGAGATGGCGCATGGGGCGCTGTCCGGTGCCTTCTGAGGCACGGCTCGAGCCACCACACAATGCCCCGTGTGCTGAGCACTTTGCTCCTTTCCTGCCCGCGACTCCCAGCTTCCTGTCTGCTGAGCCTCTCCCCGGCTTCTGGGGCGTCTGGCGCACGCGCAAAGGGCGGGAGCTGGGGGAGGCAGGGGCAGTCGCACAAGCTCAGAAACGCTCCTCAGGTAACCCCCAATGGCCCGTTTTTGGCGGGCAGCCGGATGCTGAAGAGACAAGATGGTGGAGAGGAAAGAAACAAGATGGTGGAGAGGATGGTGGAGAGGAAGGAAACAAGATGGTGGAGAGGATGGTGGAGAGGAAGGAAACAAGATGGTGGAGAGGCGCTCTTGTTGAGAGACTTATGGGGGCCTCGCAGTTAGGCAGAGAGCTATGGGTGTAGACTGGGTGAAGATGAAAGGGTTTGAAGGCGAGGATAGAGATATGGGAGAGGGCGAACTAGTCCTGGGGGCCCTGAGGGAAAGAGAAGCAGTGGTGTTGTGGGGACACATGGCATCCTTTTTACAAGAGATTTCTTGGTGGGTCCGCTGGCCCTGGGCTGCCCCATCTCAAACTCCCCTTCTGCACCGGTCCTGTGGAGCTGTATTGTGTGTGTGAATATCCTGGGTAGGATCTCCCATCTACCTTTGCAGAAAGCCAGCACCAGATCCACTGCGTCCATGGCCTTCCCTGCCCACGGAGGGGTGGAGGGACAGGACATGCCCCGGACATGAGGCCCCTCCACAGTGTTTGACTTGCTCACTCCCCTTTGCTCTTTCAGCCCTCACTTGGGCAAATCAGTGAAATCTCCTGGCAGGGTCATCCCCTTTCCCATCGGAGGGCACCCTCTGCCTTCTCATGCCTTCCGCATGGATATGGGGGAAAGGGGGCGTCCCACGGAATGCCTGCATACGTTATTGCAGGGTTCCCCAAAAATCCCTTGGGTCAAAGTCTCTGCCAGTGTAAACTGACAGAGAATTTGTCCCCTTGTTCTACTAGTTTCCTGGCTACGTAGATCTAATTTATCTGGGAGATACTTCAGGTACTACAGTGAAGGGCTTTACAGAAAATAGACAGACAGACAGGCGGGTGGATGGATGGATGGATCACTGAGCGGGTGGCCTCACCGTTCTTTGATTTTATACCCAGTTTTCTGACAAACACAGACAAATATTAAAGCATAACATTAAAAACATGCAAAAAGAAAAGGAGTACTTGTGGCACCTTAGAGACTAACCAATTTATTTGAGCATGAGCTTTCGTGAGCTACAGCTCACTTCATCAGATGTTTACCGTGGAATGAAGTGAGCTGTAGCTCACGAAAGCTCATGCTCAAATAAATTGGTTAGTCTCTAAGGTGCCACAAGTACTCCTTTTCTTTTTGCGAATACAGACTAACACGGCTGTTCCTCTGAAACCTGTCATTAAAAACATGGGTAATCCTCACTGGACCAAAAAAATGACCATGATGCCTTTGTGATAAATCCCCATGCAGATAGGTCAGGCTGCCGTTGAGTTCTTCCTGCCGTTCTAGGTGGGAGCTGTATGGTACATTAGAGACGACAATCCAGATAAGCTATTACCAGCAGGAGAGTGGGGTGGGGGGAGGTATTTTTTTCATGCTTTGTGTGTGTAAAAAGATCTTCTACACTTTCCACAGTATGCATCCGATGAAGTGAGCTGTAGCTCACGAAAGCTTATGCTCTAATAAATTGGTTAGTCTCTAAGGTGCCACAAGTCCTCCTTTTCTTTTTGCGAATCCAGATTCAGTTCTCAGTTACATCGGAGCAAGTCCGTGGGAGCTGCACCCATATAAAGAGAGCGGCATCCAGCGCTGGCTGAGAGCGTGGAAAGAACACCGGGTTCTGATAGGGCCCGGAGCTGTTCCTAGTCCCAGTTCTCTGCAGCTTTGTTTGAAATTGTATACCTTGGCGGCCTTCCAGGAGTAAGGTAAACGTTGCTGTGCTTCGGTGGGTGGTCCTGCCTGCTGGAGAAGTGTAAAATGAAGAGAACTTGCCTTCAGAACATCGGCTCTGTGCCGGGCTTTGGTGTTGTTGAATTGGCCAGGCCCAGCGGGTTGTCATGAGCTGATTTATCATAGCCTGGGGTAGACAAGGTCAGACTGAATTATGAAAGTGAGCTCTCTCTCTCGCTGTCCCGCTGTGAAGTTGAATAGCATGCAGCACGCTGCAAACTGTTATACAGTATAGTACGTGCAGCGTGACAGCTGGGAAATCAAGCACCCAGAAGGCAGAAAAGGGCAGGGAAGATGCATTATTCAGGCTTGCATTTAACAAACGAAAACAACTGTAGAAAAGAGCACAGATGTGCTGGAATGTCTATGCGACATTGGCTTAGACGTCACAAGTCAGAGTCATTCCTCCCTGTTCCTTCTGGCTCAAGGTGCACAAAGAGGATTGTCTAGGCAAGGGTGTAAAGCTGGTGTCACCGGTTCCTACACCAACTGCTCCCCACAGCAGAAAGGGCGTGTCAGGATCTGGGCAGAGTGTGCTTGAGCTCTGCAATTCTCAACTGGCCTGTGGCCCGTAGGGGACCTGAAGAGACTCAGTCTTCCTGGGTCCTTGTCTTCTGCAAGCCTTCTGCAAAAAGGGTGAATTTCCCCCAGGTTTGCCTGCCTGATTTGCACGTGCAGTTGCTCTGACTGCATGTGCAATTCCACACGCAACTCGGGCACCCGAATTGCTTGTGTGCTGGCCTTTGTGGCATAAACACGGAGCTGTTTTCAAAGATCAAAAGAGTTGTGCTTTAAAAGAGATCTAGGAAAATCCAGGGGGAAACAAACTATCTGTTTCCCTACACAAAGCAAGGGAAACTGTCTAGCCCAGCTCAGGAAATCCTTTCAATCTGCCTGGAAAATCACAGGGCGTTTTGTTTGGGGATTTTTTTTTATGAGTCTGCTCTATCCTTGCAGCCTCCACCTACAGCTGTCAAATAAAGCGTGATCTCGGAAACAAGGCTGGGACGCCAGAGCCCGCATTTAGCAGCTATAGCCTTGCGCACCACAATGGGTGGAACAATGATCTCTGTTCGGGGCCCTGCACAGCAGCAAGCTAGCTGCTGAAGGGAACCCAGGGTGCAAGCACTGAAAATAGTAAGATGCTGTGAGCACCCGTAAAAGCCTTGGGGGTTGCAGCTCCTTTGACTGGATCGTGGGGTTGTTTTCAAGCTCAGCAGCCATTTGCGATAGCTGGAAATGATGGGGCTGGGCTTGTTCCAGGGGGAAAAGATTGAGCTAAGCAAGCTTCTCTGCTACCCTGGTGCCGCCGGAACAAAAAGGGATTGAAGCACATAACCAAAGCCTAGAGCAGGTACATACCTGTCCCCCATTACTGCAGTATCTGAACACTGCATATTCTGGAATGCATTTAACCTCACAACCCTCCTGTGAGGCAGGGAGGTCCTATTACCCCCATTTTACAGATTGGAAACTGAGGCACGGAGAGGCTAAGTGACTTGACCAAGGGCATATAGAAGAGCTGCGACAGAGCAGGAAATTGAACCTCCGTCTCCAGCATCCCTAACCCTAACACTTTCATTAGGCGGCTTTTGCAGCCAGAGACTGTCTAGGTGCCCAGGTGTAGGCCAGTCACCTCTGGCAGCAGATCACTCACTGTCAGAGTCACCTCTGGCAGCAGATCATCCACCTTATTCTTAAAGGGGCAGCTCCCATTTCTCTTACATAACACCACCGTCCACAAAAATGTATCAGTAAGAAGAAACAAAGATTCAAAATTGTTATTAACACTGAACCCCGTTGGGAAAGATCTCTTCCAGGCAGCTCCCAAATGCAGTGGTTTCATTTCTTGGCGTCCCCCTGTTTTTTGAAATGGTGAGTCAGTTACAAACAGAATATCACTGGAATCAGCTCCTCTCATCTGTCTCTTTCAGCGCACAAGACCAACTTTTTGTTTCATTTCATGCTGGATTCAGCAGTTCCCTTGTGGCACAGAGGCTTGGCATGAGACTCTGATCTCATTTGCCCTGGAGTGAATCTGGCGTGACACCGCTGAACTCGATGGCATTACACTGGGTTTGGAACCAGTAAGAGCCAAGAGCCACAGCAGGCCCATGATTTGGAAAATGGCTTGCAGTCCTGGGCACTTTTCTGTAAATGTATTACCGCTGAACAATGCCAGACAGCTCGCACTGGGGACTGGCATGTGTAAGCTCCTTGGAGCAGGGTACAACGATGTAGCTGTTCAGGTATTTTTAACCACACCGATTACCACAGAATCTGAGCCCGGTGGGCTCAGTGCTGCAAGGAGTTCTGTGCTGGCCCAGAGCCCCGTTGAAGTCAAACTTGGCCAAGGCAAGACAATTCCAGGTGCATGCCTGTGGCCTGGATTTGCTGAGCCATGAATCGCCATTAGGCGATCCCTGCAAGGATGCAGTGAGGACTAGAGAAGCAGTGAAAAGACTCGTACGGGGCCTTTAGACCAGACTCAACTCAACTCAACTCAAGTCGCCGCTCTGTGCCTCAGTTTCCCTTCCTCTATTGGACTTTAGATTAGGCTGTCCATTATTATTATTATAATGATTATTATTTATTAGCAGGAACTGTAACTGAATGGTTGTGAGATCATTAGTATTACACCCCTGGAGTTTATTTCCCTTCCAACAAGTCTCCACTCGGTTCGGTTGTATTTGTCTGAAATCAGAGGGCCTAATTCTCATTCACCTTCACACCCCTTTGCAGCTCTGGCAGGGGAAGGGGGCCCTCGGCCAAACAAAAAGCTGATCCTTTGGCAGAAGAGAAACCAGGGCAGAGATTTCACAGCTGGCCATCATCACACTGTGTGAATGTTTGAAACCAAGCCCGGGGAGCCAGGATTGTCAAATGCCAGCCCCATGTGTGAATCCCTCTTGGCAGCAGTCCAGGGTTTGCACCTGAGCTCTAAAGGGCTAACAGCTTCTCTCCTGCAAACTGGATTTCAGTGAAACAAGCTCCGTCACGCCAGTGAAGGGCCGGGATCCTTTTTAAACATTTTAAAACTTATGTCATAAAGGCCCCAAGAAGATATCCCTTCCAGCCAGCTCCTATTCATCAGCTACATGCTGGCATGGGGAAATTACTGTGGGGTTATTGCCTGGGAGCTCTGAAATCTACCAGCTCTAGCATCCAGGACTTTCCCTTATTATTATTATTGATTTGCATTGTGGTAGCACCTTGGAGCCACAGGCGCTGACCAGGGCCCCCTCGTGCTTGGAGCTCTTAGATTGGCACCACGCCATTGGCAGATGGCACGTGATCAGAATCTGGCTGCCTACAGTCCAAAGAGCAAGAGCCGTGATCACGGGGCTGAGGCGGGAAAGAGACACTGTAAAGCCTGGCCTGCTCCAGGGCTCAAGTCACGTGAACTTTCCTCCTTGCATTTGCCACCCATGGAAGACAGTCCCCTCCACCAGCTGATGTCCCATGATTCCCTCCGCTTGCCCTCTCCCAACCTGCAGTGCCCAGTGTCTGTGGCAGAGGAGGAGAGAAATTGATCCTTCCGTTGGTTCAGCTATGGCCCCTCTGTGCTTAGATCTTCAAAGGGATTTAGGCACCACTGATTTCAATGGGACTGAAGTGTCTAAATACCTTTGAGGGTCTGCACCTTGAGGGACGCACAGGTTGGCATGGAGAGCTGCAAGAGCTATGTAGCATACTAATAATATTACGTGGATAACACTTCACCTCCATAGAGCATCATTATCCCCTTTTAGAGGCAGGGAAACTGAGTCACAGAGCAGCAACGTGACTTGCCCCAGCTCTCTGAGTCAGTCCACAGCAGAGCTGGGAAAATAACCCTGGTCTCTTAACTCCCAGTCCTACCACAGCAGCTGCAGCTGGGAGCAATCAGGCTCTGAGACCACAACTGTGCTCTGGGTAGACAACTTGCGTGTATCCCCGGTTTTAATTAACAGCATGAATTACTGGCTGGCGTCACATTACAGAGCAAGCCAGAGGCTAGTGCGGACCAACAGAAATCTGAGCCCTAAGCCTGAAGGAAGAGGAGGAAAATCAACAGGGGAGGGGGGAGGGAGCTACTGTACCCTCCTTGACTTCAGCAGTTGTGGCTCTTCTGTCTAGATCATGGTATCTCGGCTATGAATCTTCCGATGGCACCTGGCCAAACATCTCTAAATTCTCTTTTCCTGCGATGAGGCAGAGTCCTCGGGCACTCTGCAGCTAGAGAGACAGATGGCCAGACAGAGAGACAGATCACTGAAGATATTTAGTCCCTCTCTGATAGTCTCCATGCTAATATCAATACGCCCCTTCTGCAGATACCTCCGCCCCTCCTATTAACCCCTTGTCCCCTGCTGACCTGGCTGCCATGGCTCCTGCTTACAGCATTGTTTGCGAAGAGGATACGGGGCTTGATCCTCCCCCTGACTTCACCCAGGCGTGGAAGCCTGCTCCAGGCTCTCCGGTGATGCAGAGGGTGTGGATGTTCTGATTTACCGTGAACAACGCATGTCAGGAGGCCATTCCCTGCCTGTGCCCACGCACTGGCTGTACATGCTGAGGCAAGGCGAACTGAGTGTGCATTGCTCCAGTGAGCAGGAAGGCTGTGTGACACGGACGCTTTGAAGGCACCGGCATGGCCGACCAGCTGACGGAGGGGCAGATCGCAGAGTTCAAAGAAGCCTTCTCCCTCTTTGACAAGGACGGGGATGGGTCCATCACCACCAGCGAGCTGGGGACCGTCATGCGGTCGCTGGGGCAGAACCCCACCGAAGCCGAGCTGCAAGACATGATTGGTGAGTTGGATGCCGACGGCAGCGGCACGGTGGACTTCCCCGAATTCCTGTCCATGATGGCGAGGAAGATAAGGGACACGGACAGCGAGGAGGAGATCCGGGAAGCCTTCCGGGTGTTCGACAGGGACAAGAACGGCTACATCAGTGCGGCGGAGCTCCGGCATGTCATGACCAACCTGGGCGAGAAGCTGACGGACGAGGAGGTGGACGAGATGATCAAGGAGGCCGACAGCAACAGCGATGGGCAAGTCAACTACGAGGAGTTTGTACGGATGATGACGGAGAAGTGAAGAACTGACTTTCCTGGTACCGCATTCACTCATTCATTTGCTTCCTTTCACTGTAACCTACCGGTCAATGGTCCGTCCCCTCTTGCCCAAGGCCTGTGCGTGTCTCTGCTGTTCTGTTGGTTTCTTCCCCTGTATTCTATTATTTTATTCTGGCTGTGACTTACCCTGTTTGTTAGCTAAGCCCTGTGGCTCATCTGAAATTTAGTGTCTCTGATTACACACCTGGTTTATGCCTCTTGCAATAATTAGGTTTCCTTTAGACTAGGCAGCATGTGGCGTTGGAGCCAACGTGTCCCAAGGACAGTCAACAAATGGGGCCTGATCCTTCCAGCCCTTACTCCTGTTGACATCAGTGACTATCCCTAAGAGTAGGGATTCCTCAACAGGGCTGGGGTTTTGCAAGATCACGTCCTTGGCAATTTGCACAGACTTTCAAGCCAGATCCAGACCCTGCCTCTGCCATTGGGTCCATGCAAGCAGACCCTCACTCTGAAGCAGGGCCCTGCTGAAGTCACTGGGGTTCCATAAGGGCACAAGGGTTCACTTGCATGGATATGGATGCGAGACTGGGGCTGTATGCTCATTATTAGTTTAAAAAAAAAAAAAAGGACCAAGCCACAAATGGGGGGAGGGATAGCTCAGTGGTTTGAGCATTGGTCTGCTAAACCCAGGGTTGTGAGTTCAATCCTTGAGGGGGCCATTTAGGGATCGGGGGCAAAAATTGGGGATTGGTCCTGCTTTGAGCAGGAGGTTGGACTAGATGACCTCCTGAGGTCCCTTCCAACCCTGATATTCTATGATTCTATAAATCTTGTTCTTGATCTGGAAATTCTTCCCACTGCCCTCCCACCCCCCAACCTCCCCGGAATTCTGGGACACCTGTTGGGAGGGTTGGGTTCACACCCACAGGCACTTGCCTAAGGGGAGTTTCACTGTGATCTTAGCTGGTGTCTGTCTGTCTGAGTTTGTCTTTGTGCAGCACAGAAGTGGATTCTGCTGGGCTGGGTAGAAGAGTCACAATGCAGAGGCCAGATTCCATTCGAATTTGAACGCTAGACACCAGCGAACATGAACAAAGACGAGCGTTTGGCCTCCCCTAAGATTTGCCAGCGGCCTGACTTGCAAAATGAGGACTGACTGCATGAGCTTCTGTAGAAATTTTCTCCAAGGAATTTGTGGCCAGCCTGGGAACACATCCTAAAGAAATCTTTGTGCTGCTTGCACTGCCTCTGTCTTATTCCTGATGGTACAAACCTTAAGGGAAGGGGAGAGGATAGGCGAATAAGTTAGATGCTCATTTTCTCTCCGGGGTTATTTGCCTTTTAAGAAACAGGAAATCTGGCTGTTAAGGATGCACACAGTAGATAGCTACATCTGCACTGTGACTACCATTTGGGCGACATTGGGGTTCCCTTCAGACGTTGTCCATTCAAATGGTTATCAGAACACTGGGAAGCGTAAAGCTGTAATACTGCAAAGCAGGTGTCTTATTCAGGTGCAAGGCTGGCCATTCAAACTGGGGCCCCTTTGCTTTTCCAAGGAGAGAAAGTCACAGTGGGACTCCCTGGGCTTTGGATCTCATGATATAGGGTGACATTCCATGTGCAGGACACCAAAACAAGGCTTATAAATCAGGTCCCACTTAAACTCACAGGCCCTGATCCTGCAAACAATTATGCATGGGCTTTACTCACAATAGGACTTTGCAAGTCAATGGGACTAGTCGTGTGGTTAAAGTTAAGCCAGGGTGTAAATGTTTGCAGAGCGGGGTCTATAAGGCAAAATGGGATTTAAGTGGCACATTGGTCTCCGTGCAGGAATTTCACCCCCTGGGAACACCAGGAATGCTGCTGGAATCCTAATTACCTGCCAAGCATCATAGACGTGCTGTTAGAATCCACTGTGTTCACCTTTTTTCTGTATACCGCCGGGCTTGCCCCAGAAAAATGTTTCCTTCTGTTGTGCCTCTGCGTCCATTTTCTGTAGCCAATCGTTTTCAAAAGGATCAGCTTCTCATGCAAGCTCCCCCTCCGCTAGTCCAAGTGGTAGCTTTGTTTTCAAATAAAGGAATGATTATTTGCTTCCAGAGAACTTTCAGTGCTTCCTTTTCTCCACGCCCAGCTAGAACCCAGAAAAAGCGTCGATCGCGTGGCACTAAGGATGGGCTCAAGCTGCAAACGTCAAGGCTCGAGCTTGGTTACCAACAGCCCAAGGTTCCAGGCTGCTTGGGGTAGGCCCTTTGGCCTGAGGGAATGTGCATAGGGCTGGAAGCCAGGAGCCCAGATTTGCCTGAGCCTTGTTTATTTCTACCAGTTCAGTGTGGGTGTAAAATGCTACCAAAGCAGGATTTGCTGATGCAAATGAGTACACATGGGGCAAGGCAGCAGTGATTCAGATCCCAGGCGTTCTTGCGCTCACCTTCTCCACACTTTCTAGCTAGACAGCAATGCATCTACTGAACAATACCCCATGGTCTGATTTCCCCCCACCCTAAACACTGAGGGTGTTCAAAACCCGTATCTGTGTTTGGGAAATGGCTCCGCTCTTCATAATGATCCAAACCAAACGCCCAAAAGCCAAAGGTCCGCTAACTTCAGGGCGTTTGAAATGCAGATGCAGCTCTGGAGTTGGCATCCAGGTTCCATCCCCACCTTAGAACCAGGGGTTTGGGTTGGGGGCAGCCCGATATAACACTGAAGGGTAGGGATGGAAGGCTTGATGAGTTCTTCCAAATAGGCTGCTGCACAGTTCCAATGACCAGGGTGGAGTTCAGGGTGCAGAATCATAGAAATGTGAGGTTGGGAGGGATCTTGAGAGGTCATCTAGTCCAGACCCCTGCGCTGAGGCAGGACCAAGTAAACCTAGACTAACCCTGACAGGTGTTTGCCCAACCAGGCTGTCCTTCAACACCTCCAGTGATGGGGATTCCACAACCTCCTTTGGACACCTGTTCCAGAACTTAACTACCCTGTAGTTAGAATGTTTTTCCTACTATCTAACCTAATTCTTCCTTGCTGCAGATTAAGTCCATCTCATCTTGGCCTACCTTGAGTGGACACGGAGAACAGTTGATCACAGTCCTCATTACAATAGCCCTTCACATATTTGTTATCAAGTCCTCACCTCGGTCTTCTTTTCTCAGGACTAAACATGCTCCGTTTTTTAGCCTTTCCTCATAGGTCAGGTTTGCTAAACTGTTTATCATTTTTGTCACTGTCCTCTGGACTCTCTCCAGTTTGTCCACATCTTTCCTAAAGTGTCACACCCAGAACCAGGGGCAACAGAGCCTTCCCGAAAGTGGGCGGGCCAGAGGCCCTGCCCCCTCCATGGCTCCACCCCTGACCATCCTTTCCCCCAAGGCCCCAGCCCCCCGGCCAAGCCAGAAGCCAGAGCGGGGCTGGGGAGCCTGGACCCTTCCACCTGCCCGAGGTGGGGGGCCCAAGAGCAGCCCCTGGCCCGTATCCCCCCCCCCCTCCAGGCCCCCGGCCCAGGACAGGTGGAGGGTCTGCGGACTTCGCACAGCTGCTCATGCAGCTCTTACCCTGACCCGGCTCCAGCCGGGGCACAGGGCCTTGGAACCGCAGCCGGGCTATGGGCTCCAGCTGCTGACCTGGCTGGGGGGCAGGGCCTCAGGGGGAAGAGGAGGGGCAGAAGCCAGGGTCCGTGGTGAAAAGTGGATGGGCCAGGCCCGTCCACTTTCAAAAAATGGGAGAGCCGTGGCTCCCTGGCCACTCTGTTCGGGCGTCATTGCAGCTAAGGCCTCACTACTGCTGAGTAAAGTGTGACAATTACCTTCTGTGTCTTACACACGATACTCCTGTTTATACACCCCAGAATGATATGAGCCTTTATCCAAACTGTGTCACACCGTTGACTCATATTCAGTTAGCGAGCCACTATAACCTCCAGATCCTTTTCAGCAGTAATACTGTCTTGTCAGTGATTCGCCGTGTTATGTTCGTGCATATGTTTTCCTTCCTAATTGTGGTACTTTGCACTTGTCGGACCAGTTCTGCAATTTGTCACAGTCGTTTTGAATTCTAATCCTGTCCTCCAAAGGGCTTGCAACCCCTCCCAGCTCGGTGTTAGCCACAAACTTTAGAAGCATCCTCTCCTCTCTATTAACCAAGTCATCAATGAAAATCATCAGACCCAAGAGAGATCCTTGCAGGTATGTCCTCCCAGTGTGACAGCGAACCATTTATAATTATTCATTGCGTATGGTCTTTCAACTGGTTATGCACCCACCTTATAGAGATTTCATCTAGACCACATTTCCCTTGTTTGCTTATGCGAATTCATGTGGGACTGGGTCAAAAGCCTGACTAAAATCAAGATAAGAACATAAGAACAGCCATACTGGGTCAGACCAAAGGTCCAGTTAGCCCAGTATCAGTGGCCAATGCCAGGTGCCCCAGAGAGAATGAACAGAACTGGTAATCATCAAGTGATCCATCCCCTGTCGCCCATTCCCAGCTCCTGGCAAACAGAGGCTAGGGACACCATCCCCATCCATCCTAGCTAATAGCCATTGATGGACCTATCCTCCATGAATTTATCTAGCTCTTTTTTGAATAGCCTGTTCAAGTCTTGGCCTTCGCAACATCCTCTGGCAAGGAGTTCCACAGGTTGACAGAGCAGACATCCTGTCTACTGCTTCCCCCCATCCACGAGGCCTGAAAGCTGAAACAATCCCATGGAGGGAGCAGGCAGAGGTGAGGGAACAGCCTGATGGAGATGCCATTCTGGTGAAGACCCATTCGTGTCATTTCACTGATGGATACCATGAGCACTGGTTAGGAGGAAGAGGGCAGATTGCAGCTAATCTTGTTTTGTGATTAGGACACTGGGGGAAGATGCAAATTCAAGTGCTGGCTGCTGTACATAGGGGCTCTGGAGCAATTTTTATAGTGCAGGGACTGAAAGTCATTGAACATAAATGTATGTTCATTAGTACATCAAGCCAGGGGGCACCGCACCAAACACAGCCTTTCCAGGGCTTGTCCGGGATCTCTCACCACCCAAGTGAGAATCATGGCCCTAGACCAAACAAGCTACTTTCTCGCTGTACAAGCTGGAGGGGTCCTGCTGCACCCAGAGTACCCCTCGTTCCAGTGCTCCACATCCAACACACTTCCTGGGAGACCTTGCACCGGCTATTGAGGGGCAGCTTCTCAAATTCTCACGATTCCGCTTGCCTCCCTTTTTTCCAAAGAACTCAGCTCCCAGCATGCTGGCTGAACACTTTTGAAAACCTGGCCCTCACTCGCTCTGTGCCTCGGTTTCCCCTTCAGAAAGAGAAGGCTAATTATAGCAGACATGCCCCGGATATTTCGACTCTTCATGCCAGGGTCCCTTACTCTGCCCTTTTCCCATGCCAGGGGTTCTGTGTTCACCGCTTTTATTTTCTTTCTTTCTCCTGGCTTTTCTTTCAGGATGCCGACATTTTAATCTCTGGGGGGCATACGGGCAGAGCTGAGATGGGGTGTTGCTGTGTTGGAAGGTGTTAATGGAGGCCATTAACTAGTTCTTTGATCTAGAGGTGACTGAAGCTGCTGGCTCTGCTAACCAGATACCGAGGGCTCTGTATGTCCTCCATTTCTCCCTTCCTTTTTCCCCCCCGACGTTCACCCAAATCCAAAAGGTTCCTCCCACCGATGGCTAGGACACTCCCTGAAATTTTGCAATTGATTGGAGGTGGTGTTCAAGCAGTATCGTGTTCCACGGTCCCGACAGAGAGCGAAATGCCATGGGGTTGAGAGTCAGGGGAACTGATCTGAGTAGCCAAACTATTCCAGAACAAGAGCGTCCACCCTGGGAGCTATCTGGAAATAGCTCTGTCGAGTTACATTCACACCTTGCCTTATTCTGGAATAACTCCTATAGACAAGCTCCTAGGCCTCACAAGCTTGGCCAATAATAACACACAGGCCTCTCTTAGCACAGCTCTGTTCCCTCACAGGGAACTGCCTTCATGGCACATCTGCCCGCTCCCTGGCCTGACTGCCCCCTCGCCCACCAGCTGCTTGGTGGAGCAGACAGTGGTGCCTGACTGCCTGCACAAGGCAATCGGCCTTGCAGTGACATGTCCCACGGTGCTCTGAGTGCTCCAGCCCCAGTGGGAATAACCTTCCACTCCCTCTCAAAGCAAAGAGCTTGTGTAACCCACACACCTCCTGGATGTGGTGCTCTGTCCCCTCTAGTGGTACCGAGACCACTTCAAGATTAATGAGTCTGCTACAGCCTTAGCTAGCGGCCAGGTGGCTTTTGACTCATGCAGTAAAGGCTCATGCATTTAGCTTCAGAGGTCCCAGGTTCAATCCTGCCCGCCGACAACCGGGGTCTGTCGGGGTTACACTTGCAAGGGGGGGTGCCGTGTCAATGAAAGCTGAGCTGACCAGGCTAGAATACAGACGGGGGGAAATTCACCCCTGTGCTGGGGATGCATGCAGGGCCCGTGCATCACTTACGGGGGCTAAAGGCACACTCCAGTGGCACGCAGCCCTTGGGCTGGCCCGTGGCAAAGGGCTGGAGTTCAGCTGGAGCGTTTAAACAAGGCCGGTGGCTTTTCCTTTTCTGCAGCCAACAACAATTTTCCGCAGACGTGGTCTGGAGCCCGTTCAGGCCCCGTCCTGCCTTCCAACAGCCACAGAGTGCTCGAGGCATGCAGGAGTCAGAGCTTTACTGTTTGCAACAGAAGCGATAGCTAAGGACAAAGGCCGGTGCCATTTTCGACCGTCGGCGTTGTGGGCACTCGTGTTTGCCTTTCTCTCCTGCGCGCACACATCCTGTTCCAGCTTTCTCAGCTCCTGCCTGGACAGGAACTGGCACTTAGATAATGAAGAGGGTGTGGATGGTCTCATTTCTCTCCATGACTCAATTTGCACCAATGAAAAGTGTGAACCGTGTATTGCTGTCTGTCTCCAAGCCATTGTTTCATCCCTGGGCAAGGAGTCACAGGAGACTTTCCCAGGGCTCGGCTATCTGCAAAGCACAAGGAGAACCGAGTGCAAGCTGTTTCAGCAAGCAGGGAGGCACGGACGCTGAAAAGGCACCGGCATGGCCGGCCAGCTGGCGGAGGAGCAGATCGCAGAGTTCAAAGAAGCCTTCTCGCTCTTTGACAAAGATGGGGATGGGTCCATCACCACCGGTGAACTGGGGACCGTCATGTGGTCGCTGGGGCAGAACCCCACCGAGGCCGAGCTGCAAGACATGGTCGGCGAGTTGGACACCGACGGCAGCGGCACGGTGGACTTCCCCGAATTCCTGTCCTTGATGGCGAGGAAGATGAGGGACATGGACAGCGAGGAGGAGATCCGGGAAGCCTTCTGGGTCTTTGACGAGGATGGGATTGGATACATCAGCGCGGCGGAGCTCCGGCACGTCATGACCAACCTTGGTGAGAAGCTGACGGATGAGGAGGTGGACGAGATGATCAAGGAGGCCGATGCAGATGGCAACGGGCAAGTCAACTACGAGGAGTTTGTGAGGATGATGGTCTCAAAGTGAAGATGTCTCCTATTGAACTTGTTCAATTTCTGGTGCAGGAAACATAGCTTGGCTTCTAGCTCATCCGCAGAAGCGTCTGTCCCACTGCCAAAGGACCATGGATACCCAGACATTTGAACTCCAGCATATATATTTCCTCTGTGTGTGGGAGGCAGTCTAACACTGAGGGAGGCATGGTCACATGGAAGTTCAAGGTGGGGGCTGGCATCAGGAGCCCTGGATTCTAGTCCTAGCTCTGCCATTAGTTTACTGTGCAGCCTTGGAGTTTCTTAACCTCTCCATGGGGTTTTGTTTTCACCGCTTGTACGAAGAGGAGAATACCATGTACCTACCTCTGTGAGGTGGCTGTGAGAACCTGAAACGGAAGAAGCCCTATAGGAGCCATTATTACAGGCTTTATAGGCCAAGGAGCAGTGGTCTCAAGTTGCAGTGGAGGAGATCTAGGCTAGATATTAGGAAAATCTTTTTCACTAGGAGGGTGGTGAAGCACTGGAATGGGTTCCCTAGGGAGGTGGTGGAATCTCCTTCCTTAGAGGTTTTTAAGGTCAGGCTTGACAAAGCCCTTGCTGGGATGATTTAGTTGGGGATTGGTCCTGCTTTGAGCAGGGGGTTGGACTCGACCTCCTGAGGTTCCTTCCAACCCTGATAGTCTATGATTCTCCCTTTGTTTCACTATCCCTGCCCTTGTTTGCAAACATTGCTTGTGTTTTACATGGGCTACTGTCTCTAAAGTTCACTTGGGGGGTCACCCAGGGCAATAGCTGGGGTCTGGTTCAGGCCCAGCCATACGTATAACTAACTCAACGGTGGATTTCTACTCCATCAAAGGCAGTTGTCTGAGGGGACTCAACAGGCACCCAGATACCATGGCGACGAGTGCAGCAGAGTAATCCGAACGGCATCGCTTAGAATAGGAGTCAGATTAGCAGGTGCATGAATGCCGGGTGGTGCGTGTCCTGTCTCTGCATTCTGGCTGGCTGGAGCAAAGCTATTGCTTGTAACTTGGAAGGCAGATAGAGTTCAAATGTTGGCTTTTGTAATAGCTAGAGATCCCTCCTGAGAATATTTCCTGACCGAAAGGCTCAACGAGGGTTTGAGCTTTCATGGGAACTCTTTCTGGGGTCAGATACATCCCCTAAAGAAATCTATGAAGTGACTGCGAGCCCTTCCTCTGATTCCTGATTGTGCGTGGATCTCTAGGGAGTGGGAATGGAGGAGAAATATGCAAAGGTTCAGGCTTCTGTTCTCATGTACACTACTTTAAATCCAGAGTTGCTCCCCTAAACTCACTCCGGATGCCAGTAGAAGAAAGCTCACAGAACAACTCCTCCACCCCCTTTTTTCCCTCTTGTTTTGTTTGATTACTTTGGGCCAAATTCTGCTCTTAGTTACACCAATAAAAAACGAGACAAATTCCACTGACGGAAATAGATTTACACTGGTGTAGCTGAGAGCGGAACTGGGCCTTTTATGGGGCATGGAAAGTTTTTTAAACACAGCATGGGCAAAACATGCAGATAAATCAATGCCTGGTACATATGGGTACAAGATAGTCCTTTACTTTAGGCCCTTTGCAACTGGCTCCATGCTGTTGACTCGGCGGGCCGTGTTCCCATAAATATTGTATAACAATACAAACGTTAAAGTCAGACATTTGCCAAACAGGTGTAATCCCCCCAGACCTCGGTACAATTTTTAAATCTCCTACCAGAAAACGTTTCCTTCTGTTGTTCCTGAGCCGCTGACAAATCAGCTGAGATGTTTAGCTTCAAAGGAATCTGCTTAGGGCACAGTTGGCCTCAAATCCATTCCAAATTATAGCCTCATTTCAATCAATAATTCTTTTCCCTTCTCTCCTGCAGCCCTCTTTTCATCTTCTGTTTTATTCCCCACCTGCTTGCAATCAGACAATGACATAAAGGGAAAGGCTGAAAGCTAGGTCTAGCTGGAAACTAGGGTTTGAGAGCAAAGATACGGGTGAAGATGTCCAAAACCGGGTAAAGTTAACTGCTTAAATTCTCATTTAGGTGTCTAAATAAGTAGCCTGGTTTTCTGTGGTTTGGACATTGAAGTCAGTAGAAGGTGCTGGATGCTCAGCATTTTTGAAAACCAGGCCACTTATTTAGTCGCCTAGATGTGAAAGTAAATGGGAGTTAGGTGCCTAAATATCTTTGAGGATCCGGGTCTTGGAGCCTAACTTTAGGCAGCCATTTTGGAACATCTTGGCCACAGGCCTGCATGCTGGTTCCATTACAATAGATGGGGGTTTGACAGCATAGGAGAATTTACCTCATAGAATCATAGAATATCAGGGTTGGAAGGGACCCCAGAAGGTCATCTAGTCCAACCCCCTGCTCGAAGCAGGACCAATTCCCAGAAAAATCATCCCAGCCAGGGCTTTGTCAAGCCTGACCTTAAAAACCTCTAAGGAAGGAGATTCTACCACCTCCCTAGGTAACACATTCCAGTGTTTCACCACCCTCCTAGTGAAAAAGTTTTTCCTAATATCCAATCTAAACCGCCCCCACTGCAACTTGAGACCATTACTCCTCATTCTGTCATCTGCTACCATTGAGAACAGTCTAGAGCCATCCTCTTTGGAACCCCCTTTCAGGTAGTTGAAAGCAGCTATCAAATCCCCCCTCATTCTTCTCTTCTGCAGGCTAAACAATCCCAGCTCCCTCAGCCTCTCCTCATAAGTCATGTGTTCTAGACCCCTAATCATTTTTGTTGCCCTTCGCTGGACTCTCTCCAATTTATCCACATCCTTCTTGTAGTGTGGGGCCCAAAACTGGACACAGCACTCCAGATGAGGCCTCACCAATGTCGAATAGAGGGGAACGATCACGTCCCTCGATCTGCTCGCTATGCCCCTACTTATACATCCCAAAATGCCATTGGCCTTCTTGGCAACAAGGGCACACTGCTGACTCATATCCAGCTTCTCGTCCACTGTCACCCCTAGGTCCTTTTCCGCAGAACTGCTGCCTAGCCATTCGGTCCCTAGTCTGTAGCGGTGCATGGGATTCTTCCATCCTAAGTGCAGGACTCTGCACTTATCCTTATTGAACCTCATCAGATTTCTTTTGGCCCAATCCTCCAATTTGTCTAGGTCCTTCTGTATCCTATCCCTCCCCTCCAGCGTATCTACCACTCCTCCCAGTTTAGTATCATCCGCAAATTTGCTGAGAGTGCAATCCACACCATCCTCCAGATCATTTATGAAGATATTGAACAAAACCGGCCTAAGCAGAGTATGGTCTGAGCAAGAGGAAATAAGTGTGGGGGCCAGGAGCTACAAAAGAAGCAAAGGGTTGTCCTCAGGCCTGGGGAGAATCACGCAGCAGCCTTTCACCAGTGTTTGTCAGAGGAATGGGAAGGAGCTGATTTTAGGCCTAAAAATGTTTAAATGGATACATTGCCAACTCTCACAATGTTATCACAAGTCTCACCCTGTTTGGTGGGTTTCTTAAAGCCCCAGCTCCTGGAGTCATGTGACTACATGACAATCCCTGCATTCCGTATATATATATATATATATATATATATATATTCTAGCCCTTTTGGTTGCAGAGAAAATCTTGAAAATGTGACCCAAGTGACCCGCAAAGGTTCCAGAAACAGAAGGCAAATAACAAGAATGCCACATTTGTTGTCAAATCTCTTGATTTTTAAGCCAATTGCTTGAGTTTGGGGGCATGACTCATGATTTTTGAACACTTTAGACAGATAGATATGTAAGGGGACTGTTGCCCCCTTACTAACATTCAGTGAGAGTGTTTTAGTTGCTAGCTCCCAGTACTAAAAGGGGAAGTGACGATGGGGAATCAGGACCCTGAGACTGACAGCCCCCAGGAACAATGGGGAGAGGCCAATGCTCCAGGTCAGCCCGAATGACAGGGTGGGCAGGCTAATTAGAGTCAGGAGGCCAGGGAGGTCCCGTCTTCAGCGTGAGCTGGATTTGTCTGGGTCAGACACAGCGGGGCCGAGCTAAGGAGAAAGCAGGGGCCCAAGCTAAGCTGGGGAGCAGAGCTGGGCCAGATCCAGAGGGACCAGAAAAGCAGGCCAGAGAGAGCAGACCCTGTCCTGGGAGCAGAGCTGCAGCCCCCAAAGCCAGAGGCACAGCCCAGAGAGAGCAGACTGGCCCTGGGAGCAGAGCTGCAGCAACCAGAGCCAGAGGGGCCAGAAAGCAGCCCAGGAAGCAGGTCAGTGCTGGGAGCAGAGTCACAGAAGCAGCCTGCAGAGCAGACCTGTCCTGGGAGCAGAGCTGCAGCAACCAGAGCCAGAGGGGCCAGAGAAGCAGCCCAGGGAGCTGGAGGCAGAGCAGCAGCAGCAGCCCGGCAGAGACCGAGTGGTGGGGCTGGGGCTGGAGCAGTCTGGAGCTGGGCGCGGTGAGCAGCTGGGGAGAGCAAGGGGGACCCTGGGCAGCGGGTCCAGCACAGGGAGACGTCTCAGCCAAGGGGCTCTGCAGGCCAGGCTTGGATCGTAACCCCGACGGGGCGGGGGTGACACTGGGAAGAAGGGTCCTACCACTTAGAGCCTGAGAGCGTGTGGCCACCACCACAGCGAGTGTCCAACCCACAGCATCCCTGCAGCACAGCCAGGGCCGGAGAAGGAGGCCTGGGACTTACAAGGAACAGACTGTGAATTGCCCTGATGTTCCAGAGACCCTGTTTGTGAGGTTCCCTGCCACAGAGCGTGGTGATGTGTTTCCTTTAACCTTTCCCATTTTTCCTTATTCTTTTTAAAATTAATTGTTGATTAAATAACTTGCATTTGCTTTAACTTGTATGTAATGGTCAGTGGGTCAGAGAAGTGCCCAGTGCAGAGAGAGTACCCCGGAGTGGGGACACCCTAGCCCCTGTCCTAGGTGACCACAGCAGGGTTGGGGGTCGAGCCCCCCAGGAATCCTGGGCCCAGCTTGTTGGGGTTACGAGGACTCTGCCAGACAGGAGAGTGGAAGGGGAGTCCTCAAGGGCAAGGAGACCACTGGGTAAAGGAAGTGGGAGCGAGGACTCAGATCCTTTCGCTAGCCCACTTCACCGGGGTAGTGCAGAAGCCAGGAAAGTTCCCCACAAGAGTGGGACTATTCCCCCGCTTACAGATAGATAGATAGATAGTACAATTTTTGTTTCAAGACCCAAAACAATGCAAATCACCTGGTATGGGCTTTGGTTACAAACTGGAAACTCAAGCCAGGTTCACTTTTGCAATAACCCTGGCCCCATTTTCAAACCAACCTGAGTTAATTGATTGATTGTCACTGAAAGTAGGTGACACACCTAGGCACTCTGGAGTGACTTCTCCTGGAATTTGGGAGGATTGCGGAAATGCAGGGAGGCTGTTGTTGGTTTAATCCCAATAGCCTGTGTGCGCTCCGGGATTTGCCAGCACTCCCAGGTTTGTCTCTCTTCTTTAAGAGTCGCTATTCCGCAAATAAACTCATCGGCCATCCCCGCCCACCCCCCCTGAAAAAAACCTCAGCCATAAACTTCATTGGGATGAGAGTTATGAAATCTCCCCCCACCCCCACACGCATTCACAAACACTCCCCCCCCCCCCCCCCCCCCCGATTTCAAGCCCCTCTGGGATCTGCTAGGATTATACGGAGGAAGTTCGCATTTTCTGGCTCCTGAGTATCTATTTTCAGCATAAAACACACACAGCCAGCGCCTGTTTTCCCACCAGCAGTCCACTGCCCGAGCACGAGCCTCCAAAACATCTAGTTAGGAACTGCCCTGTGGCTCCCAGACTGGAAGGAAACACCATCAGGGAGTGAGTGAAGCGCTAGGAAAATCTGGAAGAGCTCCTAAGGTGAACCAAACAGCCCTTGAAATATCTGAGCGTCCAGCCCTGCTGCACAGAGAATAGTTCGGAGTTACATTGATTCAGCTCCTTTCATCTTGGCATGGCTGAACATTTTGCAAACGTTGGGCCTGATGCAGGCACTGCATGCTCTATGCCAGGGGTTCTCAAACTAGGGGTCGGGACCCCTTAGGGGCTCATGAGGTTATTACATGGGCGGGTCACGAGCTATCAACCTCCACCCAAAACCCCGCTTTACATCCAGCATTTATAATGGTGTGAAATATATAAAAAAGTGTTTTTAATTTATAAAGGGGGGGTCACACTCAGAGGCTTGCTATTTGAAAGGGGTCACCAGTACAAAAGTTTGAGAACCACTGCTCTATGTTGTAGGGGCAGCAGTGGATACCTCCCGGGGTGGGGGGAGAGCTGTGATCTTCTTCCAGGTGTGCTTTGCACCTCCAGGGCCTGTGACATGCAGCAGATCCCAGGGGCTGAGTCAAGCCCATACATCAAGGCTGCCAGCCCCGTCTCTTCTCCGCGAGGCATGTGATGTTATACCCGGTAAACAACGGGCCTGAGCAAAACTGGAAAGGAATGTGGAGGCTAAGAGAAACCATGGCCTACTCACAGACACCAGGCTGGTTCTGATTTCGCTGGCAGCATCGGTGTAAATCAGTAGTAACTCCGCTGCATTCCTTGGTTTTACCCTGGTGTCTAAGGGACGGGAGTGAGAGTTGGAAGTGGCAGGTTCCATTTTTAAAGGGGGAGAGATCCCCATTTTCCCCATTGGAAGCCCTGTGTCAGCAAGCCAGTCCTACCCAAGCAGTGCTGGGACTGGGGTGAACTTCCCAGAGGAAGGGGAAGCCATGCAAAGCTCTTAATGTAGCTCTATAGACAAGGGGGCAAACTCAGCCCAGCTGTGACTGCTGCCGTCAGGGGAGTTGCACCAAGGGTGAATTTGGCCCCTGGCTAAAGCAGCATGCAGACAAGTCTCTGGCTGGAGAAGGGCAGAATGCACTAGCTGGGCTGGGAGGTTCGGGCCAGGAAACAGAAGGCTGGAGTCTCAGGGTATGTTTGCATTGAAAGGTGCGATTCCCAGCACGCACAGACATATCGCCATTAGCTCTGCTCAAGCCAGCAGACTCAAGATAGCCGCGCAGCCCGGGTAGCAGGGGCGGTAGCTCAGGCAGGCTGCTTGACGAGGTGCCCAGGGGATCGGGGCGGGTTTGTGCTCGGGTAGGGTTACCAGATGGCCGGGGGTTCCCAGACGCGACCGCTTTGTCATCTGGAGTACTGTGTCCAGTTTTGGGCCCCACACTACAAGAAGGATGTGGAAAAATTGGAAAACGTCCAGCGGAGGGTAACAAAAATGATTAGGGGACTGGAACACATGCCTTACGAGGAGAGGCTGAGGGAACTGGGATTGTTTAGTCTGCGGAAGAGAAGAATGAGGGGGGATTTGATAGCTGCTTTCAACTACCTGAAAGGGGGTTCCAAACAGGATGGAGCTCGGCTGGTCTCAGTGGTAGCAGATGACAGAACGAGGAGTAATGGTCTCAAGTTGCAGTGGGGGAGGTTTAGGTTGGATATTAGGAAAAACTTTTTCACTAAGAGGGTGGTGAAACACTGGAATGCGTTACCTAGGGAGGTGATGGAATCTCCTGCCTTAGATATTTTTAAGGTCAGGCTTGACAAAGCCCTGGCTGGGATGATTTAGTTGGGAATTGGTCCTGCTTTGAGCAGGGGGTTGGACTAGATGACCTCCTCTGGTCCCGTCCAACCCTGATCTTCTATGATTCTGTCTGCTCTCCGTCCGGGTGGATTTTTGAAATGAGTCAAAGTCTGGGGGGGTTTTGCAGAGCAGACGTTGCAGTTCAGAAAGAGCCCCGACTGGTCCCTGCCCTGCATCTGCAGCTGATTGGTCCATTTCTCTGCAGCCCCAGCTCCCACACCGGAGGGGAGGGCCCCGCAGGGAGGTGCTGATGATGGCTGGCGCTGGGTCCTAGGCATGGGCGGCACGGGCTAGCCCCCAGCCCCGCCCCTTCCACCTGAGGCCCTGCCCCTTCCACCCCACACAGCCCAGAGCCCCCCCACTGCGGCCGCTGGCCCCTGCCCCAGGCTAGCGTGCCCAGGCCCGGCGCGCTGGGAGGGTGGGCAGAGTGTCCCCGGCCCCCACAGCCCCGGAGCACCGGGAGGGCAGGTGGCATGGCTACTGCACAGGGGGAGCCCCAGAGCGGGAAGCGGGGGGGGGCCTGGAGGCGGAGCATGGGCGGGGCCATGCCCGGCTGTTTGGGGAGGCACAGCCTCCCCCTGCCTATGATACCCACCGCCCATGGTCCTGGGCTTGTGTCAGCCGCCCTGCCACTGTGCCAGGGAGTGACACTGCCCCCCCCCACCTCCAGTGAGTGCCCCCTACTGCACCTCCCAAATACCCCCCCGGTACACACACGCACCCCCCCCCGCGTCCCCCAGGTACCCCCCCGGTACACACACGCGCCCCCCCTCCCGTGTCCCCCAGGCACCCCTCCTGGTACACACACGCCCCCCCTCCCGCGTCCCCCAGGTACCCCCCCCCGGTACACACGCGCGCCCCCCTCCCGCGTCCCCCAGGCACCCCCCCCCGGTACACACACGCCCCCCCCCGCATCCCCCAGGCACCCCCCTCGGTACACACACACGCACCCCCCCTCCCGCGTCCCCCAGGTACCCCTCCCGGTACACACACGCACCCCCCCCCCTCGCGTCCCCCAGGTACCCCCCACTCGGTACACACACGCGTGCCCCCCCTCCCGCGTCCCCCAGGTACCCCCCCCGGTACACACACGCGCCCCCCCTCCCGCGTCCCCCAGGTACCCCCCCCGATACACACACGCGCCCCCCCCGCGTCCCCCAGGTACCCACCCCCGGTACACACACGCGCCCCCCCTCCCGCGTCCCCCCAGATACCCACCCCCAGTACACACACGCGCACCCCCTCCCGCGTCCCTCAGGTACCCCCCCCGGTACACACACGCGCACCCCCTCCCGCCTCCCTCAGGTACCCCCCCCGGTACACACACGCGCACCCCCCCCCGCGTCCCCCCAGATACCCCCCCCGGTACACACACGCACCCCCCCTCCCGCGTCCCCCAGGTACCCCCCCCGGTACACACACGCGCACCCCCCCCGCGTCCCCCCAGATACCCCCCCCGGTACACACACGCACCCCCCCTCCCGCGTCCCCCAGGTACCCCTCCCGGTACACACACGCGCACCCCCCCCGCGTCCCCCAGGCACCCCTCCCGGTTCACGCGCACCCCCCCTCCCGCGTCCCCCCAGGTACCCCCCCCGGTACACACACAACCCCCTCCAGCAGCCCCATGTACCCGCTCCAGCACCCCCCCCAGTACACACACCCCTCCCACACACCCCAGGTACACCTCCCAGTACACACACACCCTTCCTGCACCCCCCAAATAACCATTCCAGCACCCCCAACTGTACCCCCTCCAGCTGTTCCCCCACCCCCCAGTGTCCACTTCTTGGCACCTGAAATAGGGTAACCGTCCACTCGGGTGGCTAACCCGATCTACTGCCCATGCTACCCCAGCTACACTGCTCTTTTTAGCCCGCCAGCTCAAGTGGACCTAGCACCTACCTGGGACTCACACCTTCCAGCTCAGATGTAGCCATACCCTCCATCACTCTGCCCCTTAGCCTGGGACAGGAACAGGGGTGCTGCAGCTAGGGGTGCTGGGGGGGCTTGAAGTGATTTCCATCGGATGCAGGGTTTGGGTTTTGCTCAATAGCGCTCAGCACCCCCCCTGTACAAATTGTTTACTGGACAGGGACACTGTGGCCCGGGGGGGATTGAAGAAACCTCTGTGTTCCTCGTATTCTGGGGCTGTACAGCCTTTGGCCTATGTTAAAGCAGCCTTGGAGCTGCCCTGAGTTGTGCTCGATATGGCCCCCTATGGGCCCTGGGAAGCAGCGGGTAGCCACAGTGCAGAGCACTCCAGCCACCTCCCTGAAGCACCCCCGATCTGCCCCCTACACGAGGGGCTGGAGAGATGGGTCAGTGCAGAGCTCCTATGCTGGCTCTACCAGCCAGGGCGGCTCATTTTAAGGCCCCTTTGTGCTTAGCATAACTGAGACTCAGACCCAGCGTGTATGCGAACTCTACAAGGAGGCCATTTCCGTAGCAAGCCCGCTGAGCAGGAAATCACTGGGCGGGCCCATCTCCTCCCTATGCCTGTCAGTGCCCCTCCCAGGTCAGCGGGTGGCAATTGCCCATGATCCGGAGCAAGGCATGCCACCACCACAGTGTTCCCAGGACCCTGCCCCCGCCCCCCCCGGCCCGCTGGCCTGAGGGTGACAGCCAGGCTGCCTTCGTCTCCTCGTTCCACGTCTGACGTCCCGGGACCTGGTGGCTCTGCTGGCTGCGCAGCTCGGAGCCAGCCCTGGTTTGAATTAACGACGCGAGCGGCTGTTGCCGGCTCATGTTACTGTGTGCGGCATGAATTAGGGCTGTGCTCGGCCGTGCAAATCCTTCGAAATCTGAGCCTGTGGGCAAGTTGTGGGGGGGGGGCAGGGAGACAGCAGGAAATGGGGCGCGGGGAAAGCCGCGGCAGGAGCCCCCTTGTTTTAAACTGCTGGCTCCCACCGACGAAACCCCCTCTGATTTATGGTCTGTGACAAAGCCTAGGGGGGAGGGAGTTACTCCAGGGATGACTGTGGCCCATCTGGCTCCGGCGTCCCCTCTCCTGCCTGCTGCAGGACCAGCTGTGGCTGCTGGCACCAGGTGGGTGCGGCGCCGAGGCCCTGAAGGTGTTCAGCAGGGCGGGGGCGTCCTGATCTCTGTCTGGGCGCCAGCCCCATGCGTCTCCTCACGCCAGCGTTTCGTGCTGGGGCAAGAAAGCAAAACAAGCGGCATGTCAGTGGGAGTCTGGGAAGTCGCCCAGGGCAGGCAGAGACCTCGCTGCTTTTCCTTTTATCTCCGGCTTCCTTCGGCTAAAGGCCAGCTGAATTCTGCACTGGCCACAGCTTCCTGGATAGCCCCCAAGGATCCCTTGATCTATCGCCCACTGACTGCTATCTCGGCCAGGGTGCCAGCAGCTCTCCGGCCTGCAGGCGTGGATGGCCATGGCCAGGTATAGATTAGCAAGGAGACATGCTGAGTGGCACTAAGGTACTTCCGTAGAGTCCAGGAACCTCAACGGATCCAACGGGGCCGGGAGAGAAAGGTCCCCTTTCGCCATGGTCGGGGCACCTCTGCCCATTTCACCAGTGCTTCCCCCTCTGCCAAAATGCATCCCCTCCCCTCTCTTCCAGGTTGATTTCAATAGACATTAGAAGCCTGAATACCTTTGAGGATCCAGGTCTAGGCTCTCTGTGCCACTGTTCCCCATCCATGCCATGGGGATAACAGCCCAGCCCTGCCTCTCAGGAGGAAGGGGAGGGGTAAGTTAAATACCTGAAAGATTGTGAGGTGCTCGCTCGGGGGACAGATAAGGCTCATAGAGCTGAAGGCCAGAAGGGACCATCACGATCACCGAGTCTGATCTCCTGCACATTGCAGGCCACAGAACCTCGCCCACCCACTCCTGTAACAGATCCCTAACCTCCAGCTGAGTTCCCGAACTCCTCAAATCTTGAGTTAAAGGCTTCAAGTTAGAGAGAATCCACCATTTACTCCCATTCAAACCAGCAACTGGCCCAGGCTGCACACTGTGGAGGAAGGCGAAAAAGCCCTCTTAAAGAGAGACAGGTATCATCAGCACGCGGGTGAGACTGCTGCCCCAAACAGCTCATAGTCTCCCCTCATGGCTTTACATCCTCCTGGAGCAGGAGGGTGGCTCATGGGAGCCCGAGATGCCCAGGATTCCCCAGGGAGGAAAAGCAGCTGCCCAAACCTAGACAGAGAGCTAGGAATGAACCCACTGAAGGACCATTCCATCCGCTCTGGCAAGATCCCATCGGGGCCCGCGACTTGGAAGTCAGTGGAGCGATGCTGATGTACATCACTTGGGGATGTTGATCATCAGGGAGAGCTAGGATAACAATCCATAGGTATTTCAGGAGAGGAATTATTTAGTGTGGCCCAAGGACGGGGCAACTCAAGGTAAATGGGACAAAACTGAACATGGGAAATTGTAGGCAAAATATCAGGGAATATTTTATGACAGTGAGATCTACCGTACTAGACTGGAAGATCTACCATACTAGACTGGGAGATCTGCAGTACTAGACCAGGGAAAATGGTAGACGCCCCATCTCTTAAGTCGTTTAAAACCAGATTGTACAGAGAGCTGGGGAATATACTAAGGGAACAATCTACTGACGGCTTAAAGCAGGGGAGGAGAGAACAGAGTAGGTGATCTAATGGGTCTTTTCCACCTTTCATTTCTGATTGCATGTAAGTTATTTTCTAACTGGCGAGATACTGTTGCCACATCAGTATCTCTTGTCCTAGCTGTGCTCTTGAGCTGAAATTCACCCCTGTGCAAAGAGCCAGCACCACTGAGCCCTGAGTAGGGTTTGAGGGGGACTTAGTGGTGTAGAGGACTTGTGCTGCCCCTCTGCAGAAGGCTGAATTTGTATGCACCTACATCTAGAAAATAAAGACAGGATTTGCCTGTGTGAACTAAGCCAGAGGGTCATGCATGACTATTGTCTTTAGGAGCCATAAAAGCCTCTAAATTTAGACCTTCCATAAATGTAATTACGTAAAATGTAAAAATGTAATGGGACATTTTTGCTCCAAAACTGCACCCTTTTTTTTAGGCCTGACCTTTTATCCCTTTCTATTCCTGGGATGTTTAATTACCAGAGCTTTCTGACATGGCTTATTTCGAATTGTTTTTCTTCTCGGTAACCTTTAATGGTTCCCAGCAACTCGTGCTGACTGCGAGCAAAAGTGGTCCAAGTCGAGAAATGGCAGAGCAAGTCCAAGGAGCTCTCAGGGTTGTTTTTGGTGGCACCAGCCCAGGCGTGGAGGTTTACTTGTGCTTTCGGCGCTGGAGACACTAATCTAGTAAGGAGCTGAAAAGGGAAACAGATTGTTTGCTTGATCTGGGGAGCGCTTTGTGTTTTCAAAGAGCAGTATTAGAGCGATCAGCCCTGCCAGGGGACTCACTCCCTGATTCTATCTGCCCTGGATATTCAGTTCCCCAAGTTGTGCTCCTCAGTGTCGCCACTCCCCATGCTACATCCCTGCCTTCAGAATCCACAACCTAGCCCCAGATTTCCTTAGATTTCCCAGTCTGCCTGTCTCTGTCTTTTATCTTATATTTAGACTGTAAGCTCTGCGGGGCAGGGACCGTCCTTTCGTTCTGTGTTTGAGCAGCGCCTAGCACTGCTGGGCCCTGGGCCACGACAGAATGAAGAAGAATATTCAGAGTGAGATTCCACACTCTCCGTTCTCACCAGGCCTATTAGCATTTCAATCAGTTAACAGTACCACAGCCGTGAGGGTCCCCAGGCAGTCTGCAGCTGCAACACGGCAGCTTGCTGGAGCCAGCAGGAAGCATGGGCCGGTGGACCCTACCTCACCACAGACACCACCCATGAAGCTCCTGATTGGCTCAGATGTACTATTTAAGCCGGAAGGAGGCCCAGGATGTTGTCTAAGCAACTAGGTAGATCTCTGGCTGGCTGCTACGTTGGACTCTGCCTTCTTGCGTGATGCTTGAGTGCAGCATTGTTCCAGATCCCTGTTTCTATACCCCACCCCTGGCTCCTGACTTGGGCTCCAACCCTTGACTTGGCTCCTGACTCTGGCTCTGTCACCAGGCTCAGGTCCCTGGCTCCTGACTCCCACACTGACCAATAGGTCTTACTGCCCACATCCCAGTCCATGACAGCAACCCTGAGGTGATCCTGCAAGGCGCTGAACGGCTTCAGCCCAGCAAAGCAGGTCATGCCAGTAACCCCATTGGCTTACCTCCACCAGCCCCGTAACATCCGGCCATGCACACAGCATGGGGACTACGCACACAGCAGAGGCAATGGGTGTGAAAGACCTGATCAATAAACCCCTGGTGATGATCACTTTAGATAAGCTATTACCAGCAGGAGAGTGAGTTTGTGTGTGTATGGGGGTGGGGGGGTGAGAAAACCTGGATTTGTGCTGGAAATGGTCCACCTTGATTACCATGCACATTGTAGGGAGAGTGGTCACTTTGGATGAGCTATTACCAGCAGGAGAGTGAGTTTGTGTGTGTGGTTTTTGGAGGGGGGTGAGGGAGTGAGAGAACCTGGATTTGTGCTGGAAATGGCGCACCTTGATTATCATGCACATTGTGAAGAGAGTGGTCACTTTGGATGGGCTATTACCAGCAGGAGAGTGAGTTTGTGTGGGGGGGTGGGGGGCGGAGGGTGAGAAAACCTGGATTTGTGCTGGAAATGGCCCAACTTGATGATCACTTTAGATAAGCTATTACCAGCAGGACAGTGGGGTGGGAGGAGGTATTGTTTCATGGTCTCTGTGTGTATATAATGTCTTCTGCAGTTTCCACATTATGCATCCGATGAAGTGAGCTGTAGCTCACGAAAGCTCATGCTCAAATAAATTGGTTAGTCTCTAAGGTGCCACAAGTCCTCCTTTTCTTTTTGCGAAGACAGACTAACACGGCTGTTACTCTGAAACCCCTGGTGTGTGGCTTATCTTCCGTCCTTATCATAGAATAATAGAATCATAGAATATCAGGGATGGAAGGGACCTCAGGAGGTCACCTAGTCCAACCCCCTGCTCAAAGCAGGACCAATTCCCAACTAAAGCATCCCAGCCAGGGCTTTGTCAAGCCTGACCTTAAAACTGGAGATTCCACCACCTCCCCAGGTAACGCATTCCAGTGTTTCACCACCCTCCTAGTGAAAACGTTTTTCCTAATATCCAACCTAAACCTCCCCCACTGCAACTTGAGACCATTACTCCATTACTATCATCAAAGCACTTCATGGCCTGGGCCCAGGAGCTCCAAAAGATCATCTAAAGCTCCAGTGCAAAGACCGTGGTCAACAGCTACGCTCCTCTGGCATAATGGACTTTATCCCGACAGGAGTAAAGCTCATCTGTACAGGAGACAGAACCTTCTCTAGGGGCGGTCCAAGACTGTGGAATAAGCTCCCATGTCTTCGACCTGCCTTCTCTAATATAAACACATAGCAACAGGCTTACTTATTTAAAAAAAAAATCACTACCAAGAAACTCTACTGCACACGCCTCTCCTCCTGGGGAGAGGATAAGAGAACAAACAATGCATGACAGATGTTAATCATGTTGCTTAATGTACTACTGGAAATGCTGGATATGATGGTGATCAGTATGGTATAAGAACCTGAAGAGAAGTGAAGAGAAGAGTGACTGTAACCAACGTTGTTCCAGCGAATAACAAACTGCATTGTACACAGGGGGCATGTGCCTTACTTTGCCTGCCTACAAGAAGGGAGGACATTAGGTGATTAAAAACCCAGAAAGGAAACAGAGTGGATAAAAAAGGGATGGTTCTAAAGATTTCTCCTAGGAATTAACCTGGCTTTGGACAGGTGGGTGGATGTACCATGTGACTACATTTCAACATCAGCTCTTCTTGGCATAGGCATTTGGGTGAGTCATGTAGATCCGGGGAGGCTTTTTTAGGCAACAGGACATCAAAGTGGTGAACAATACATGGGCAGTTTAAAAGGAATTTGAAATAGACCTTTCCCCTCTGGCACATGGAAGGGTGGTGTCTGCCGATGACTCCTGGCCCACTTCCACTGAAATGAGCTAGGTCTGATTTGGCCACCCCCGGTGGGCGATCAACGGGCACAAAAGCAGGGGTTTGTGACGGAGGTGATCAAAATGGGGGAAGGTAGAAGAATGACCTGGACGCCAGTCTGGCCTTAGCTTTCAAACCTGTTTGGTATCACAGAAAGGTCGGAATGTCCCCACACGTCTGTTTCGTATTTCTAAGGGAAGATCCTTGGAAGCTCAGACCTGAGGGGGCCTCCCCAAGATGTACTCCACCACAGATGCTCCAGGGGAGGAAGGGTGGATATAATCTCTCTCTGGAGTCCATCACCAGCTCTGGAATTGCCTATCTTAGATACTTCCCTGGCCCCACCACCATAGCATGTGCTCCGTGCCATCTCTTACATATTTATCTTCACAAAGCCCAGGAGGTAGGGCTTTGCTGTTATCCCCATGGTACAGATGGGGACCTGAATCACCAGAGGGTACATCTACACTGCAAAAAAACACCCGCAGCCATGAGCCTCGTACCCTGGCTCTATGGACTTGGGTTCATGCTACGGTGCTAAAAATAGCCAGGTAGACATTCCTGTTCATGCTCTGAGACCCAACCCCTCGAGCTCTGGCTGGAGACCTGAGCACTGAGATTTGCTGCCACAGAAATTGTTTTGCTGTGTAGACGTACCCAGAGAGACTCAATGGACCTCAGTAGGAGTTAGGTGCCTAAATACCTTTAAAAAGTAGGGTCTCAAACCCATATTTCCTGAGGAATAGGCTACTGCTCTAACCACCAGACCAGTCTTCCCCCCCTAGGGCTTGACTAGAATGGTGAAGGGCTCAGCATAAGAACTTTCACGGACAGGTTTCTGTGGGGGTGGTAGAGTCCTTCCTCCGACAGTCCCAGTGTCGTCCCCAACAGAGCCGGCCAGCGAGGCCAGGTCCCAGGACAGAGCAATGAACGGCAAAGGAAGAAGATGTTAGCCTTGCTTGAAAATCACGTGGGTCCTGGTCTGGAGCGCTGTGCAGGGATGTGTGTGTTGGCGCTGGGGCCTGGATCTGTTTTCAAAGCAGCAGGATGTTAATCCCCTTCCCACTCCTCATGCAGCAAGCCAGGGAAGCAAAGCAGGAACTGGCCGCAGCAGCGAGCGTGAGGAGAGACAGCTGGCCGGGCTGCTGGCAGAGCGTAATTGCTTCGATCTCTAACATTTGCACTGCTAATTACTGCCAGGTCAGACCCCAGCTCTGGATTTTGGAACTGCCACCTGCTAGCAGCACTTACGGGAAGTTACTGCTCTGCAGGGCCGAAGTGTCAGGCCCCCCATTCACCCCTTATCGCAGTGGAGGAGCTGTGTCCCGTACTCTGGGCCCACCCGATAGCTTGGAGGGAGGAGAAAAATAATTAGTAACATGTCCTGTCTTCCTAGGATCTTACCATCGTCTAAATAACCTGTGCTCGCAACCATGCCCATCCAGGCAGTGAGATAAATGAGTACTATTGTCCCCACATTAAGGATGAGGAGGAAGGATGGTCCCATGATTAGGTCACTAGCTGGGGACAGAGGGAGACTGTTTCAATGCCCTGCTCTGCCACAGGCTTCCTGCACGACCTTGGGCACGACACGTAGCCACGCTAGGCCTCAGTTTCCCCATCTGTAAAATGGAGCTAATAGCATAGCCCCACCTCACAGGGGTGTTGTGAGGATAAATGCAGTAAAGGCGGTGAGGTGCTCAGACACTGTGGTGCTGGAGGTCATATAAGTACCTCTGATAAATAAATGGAGAAACTGAGGGTAGGTCTACAGTGGAGCATGGGGGAGGAGGTGTAGCCGAGTGGCAGGAATGGGCTAGCTGCTCCAAGGACGATCTCCTCTGAAACCCTAGATATGTACTCGGGGCAGCTAACCCATACAGCCACGGCTACGCTGCTGGCTGGGCTGATTTAGTTGGGGATTGGTCCTGCTTTGAGCAGGGGGTTGGACTAGATGACCTCCTGAGGTCCCTTCCAACCCTGATATTCTATGATTTTTAGGGCATAAGTTCAATCAGAACTAGTGTGGGTGTGGCGAGTTCCAGTGTAGACATACCCCCCGCCCGCCCCCGTTTCAGAGGGTAAGGGATTTGCCCAAGGCCACAGAGGGAGTCAGTAGTAGAGCCAGTGATCTCGTTTTATATTACGGCTCCATCATTTGCGAGCAAACCCAACAGACCAATAGGCTGCTTCTTACTCAAGCGCACTGACATTTTTCTCAGGAAGATTCTTCCCCAGGGAAATGTGGGGTTTCCCCCAAATCTACATTTTTCTCCCAGAAAATGCCCACGCCGATGCCATGTTCCAATTCTTCGAGGGGCCAATGCAAAATGAAGCGTTTCGTTTCGAGAACGTCGACGTTCTGAAACTCAGCATTCCTGGTAGGTGCCGCCGTTTCCCAGTTGCAATGTTCGCAGGGACTTTTCGCTCCAGGAACATTTTCCATCTTTTGACCTTTCCTCCCGTCGCAGGACAAAAACCAGTGTTGAAATGCTGGAGTTTCCTGTGGGACAGAAATTCCATTCTTTGAACAGCTCTACTTATCACCAGGGCCAATAACCTTCTATAACAGAGATGGGCAAACTACGGCCCACGGGCCACATCCGGCCCGCAGGACCATCCTGCCCGGCCCCTGAGCTCCCGGTGCTCTGTGCTGCACGACGTGGCTGCCTGTCCTGGTGCACTCGCGCTGCCAGCCACCGGTGCTCCAGGCAGCGCGGTAAAGGGGCAGGGGGCAGGGAGCAGCGTGTGGGGGGGTTCGATAGAGGACAGGGGAGTTCGGGGGCTGGTCAGGGGCCAGGGGTGTGGATAGGGGTCAGGGCAGTCAGAGGGCGGGGAACAGGGGGGTTGAATGGGAGCAGGGGTCCCGGGGGGAGTCAGGAAGGAGAGGGGGGTTGGATGGGGCAGGGGGTCCGGGGGCAGTCAGGGGACAGAGAGTGGGGGTGTGTGGATGGGGCAGGGTTCGCCGGGTGGCCATCAGGGGGTGAGAGGCGGGGGGGTCGGATAGGGGACGGGGGCAATTAGGGGCAGGGTGTCTGGGGGCAGTCAGGGAGAAGGGGTGGTTGGATGGGGCAGGGGTCCCGGGGGGACAGTCAGGAAGGAGAGGGGGGTTGGATGGGGCAGGGGTCGCCGGGGGGGCCATCAGGGGGCGAGAAGCAGGGGGGGTCGGATAGGGGATCGGGGCAGTTAGGGGCAGGGTGTCTGGGGGCAGACAGAAGGGGTGGTTGGATGGGGCAGGGGTCCCGGGGGGACAGTCAGGAAGGAGAGGGGGGTCGGATGGGGCAGGGGTCGCCGGGGGGGCCATCAGGGGGCGAGAAGCAGGAGGGGTCGGATGGGGGCGGGGACAATTAGGGGCAGGGTGTCTGGGGGCGGTCAGGGAGAAGGGGTGGTTGGATGGGGCAGGAGTCCCAGGGGGGCAGTCAGGAAGGAGAGGGGGGTTGGATGGGGCAGGGGTCCCAGGGGGGCAATCAGGAAGGAGAGGGGGGTTGGATGGGGCACGGGGTCCAGGGGCAGTCAGGGGACAGAGAGTAGGGGGTGTGTGGATGGGGCAGGGTTCGCCAGGGGGCCATCAGGGGGCGAGAAGCAGGGGGGGTCGGACAGAGGACGGGGGCCAGGCCATGCCTGGCTGTCTGGGGAGGCACAGCCTCCCCTAACCGGCCCTCCATACAATTTCAGAAACCTGACGCGGCCCTCAGGCCAAAAAGTTTGCCCACCCCTGTTCTATAATGCCTTCTCCCGAGCTGCTTATGACCAGACAACATGTACTGCTCACGTCTGCAACATGTATGAACCACCTGTAAACAGAACCTTACTGCAAAGCACGTCTGAGCCATGCGCAGAACTCCATGCTGCATAGCTATACACCCAGCTGTCCTCAGCATACAGGGCGCTCTGGGGAGGTCACTTGCCAAGCACGGCCTGACTTTACCAGGGTCAGTAAAGTTTCCCAGTGGGATCTCTAAGGCAGGTGCTCAGATACTGCAGACATGGGAGACACGCAGGTAGAAAGACAGACAGAAGTTTCTGCAACCGCTGTGCATCAAGGCTGCCACCCTAAAAGCCGACATGTCCCGCTCTCAGCCCCTTCTCTCTGTCCACACCGTGGCTGCTGGGTCGCTCCCTTTCTCACATGCTGCTGCTGCATTGTGCCAGCTTCCCCCCTCGCTGGCTGGCTTTGCCGTGGGGCAGGGTAGCACACTTCCTACTCATGACAATGATGTAAGTCAACGGGCTTGACAACTGGCGTGCAAGTTCAGGCCCTGATCCTGCACATCAGCTCCTCAAGCCAGGACATCACAAAGGTGATTCACAGCCACTTTTGCACTCAGAATTCAAGCCCATTAATGATTAAACCCAGTTCATGGCCTAGGGAAACAAACCCCCGTCACACTCAGGTACGTTCAAATACAGGGGAAGATACAGACAGTTCTGCTGGGGACCGGCTGGGAGTTCCCGCCATAAAAGCTGCAAGATGGACTTCCTGAAAGGGATGCGTTTCGGCAGTGAGGATGCAGTAACCCCCACTGAGCGGCTGGGGGTTGAGAAGGGAAGCAGAATAGGACCTTCTGGGATCACGCCCATCTGAGCGGTCCTGTCTGGGGGGCTCTGAGGGGGAACATGTTCAGAGATGCCCCAAAGGATGGCTGTCCTACTCCCTCCTCTCCAGGGTGGGAGGAGCTCTTCGTAGATGTTAAGGCCAAACGGGACCATAGAGTACCTAGGCTGATCTCCTGCATAACACAGCCCAAAGAATCTCACCCAGTGGTTCCTATATGAAGCCCACAGCTTCTGTTGGAGCTATAGCTCCTCTCTTCAAAAAGATACCCAGCCTTTAAATAAAGACTTCAAGTGATGGGGAATTTACCATGTCCCTACGTCAGTTGTTCCACTGGTTAACACTCAATGGCCACCTCCTCGCCGGACTGACAGTTGCTGGTTGCAGGCCCTCTACTAAAGCAAAATAGTCCTCATCTTGCCCGCTCTTTGGTGGTTTGCACCATAGACAACACTAACCCTGAGGGAGGCTGATGCATGCGCCTTGTTTTTCTGCATATAACCCTGCACCATCCCGTTTCTAAGTACCCTGTTGGAGGTAACTGCCGTTTTGCAAGGCAAAGCTGCTGCAGCATGTTCCGGAGGAGACACACACGCTGTACTCTCTCTTGTTTTGCTATGAGAAAACCCGAGAATGGAGGGCTGTTCTTTGCATGGGGGGAATGTCACACTAAGATCTACATGGGGTACCCACTGCAGCTCCCATAGCATTTCGATGTCGAGGCTCTGTGGCCTGTGGCAGACAGGAGGCAGGCTACATGATCATTATGGTTCCTTTTAGCTTCCCAATCCCCTCCGTGAAGAATTAATGACTGTTTTCCTTATGTCTCAGCATCAAGCCCTCTATAAGCTGATCCATCTGCTCAAAATCAACAAACATCCACTGGTTACGCAACAAGCGAAATTACCATATGCAGCATTTTGCTGTAATCTGATCATGTGTTTATGGGGAGAGCGGGGAGCCGGCGCACTGTGGAGAGCAGAAAGCCAGAGTGTTATCGCACAAACAAAGTCCTTTTGGTTTTGCAATCCCTCGCTCCTTAATGCCATGTGCTGGCAAAGGGTGAGGAGAAAGGTGGTGAGTCGGGCGCTTCTCCACATTCAGCCATGTGATTAACCTTTAACCCTTCATTAGACCTACATGCACAACAGACCAAATCCTGTTCTCACATACAGTGGTGCATGCAGTTATTCCAGAGCACCATTTGCCTATGGTGGGGGCTGAATTTCTATCGAAAATATGCTGGCAAGGCCAAGCCCAGTGCTTCCACTAATGTACCTTGAGCAAATCCTTTCCTTCCCCACCCTGCCTCATTCTTGCTTATTTAGACTAAGTTTTTCAGAGGAAGGCCTGTTTCTCCCCATATGTTTGTACAGCACCTAGCGCACTGGGGTCTGATTTCAGCTGGGGCCACTTAGGAGTTACTGAAATAATAACTGTTCTGGCTGCGCTAAAGTCAGTGTGGGAGCCCCTGACAACTGGCGCGAGACCACCACAGGTATCTCACTTAGGACACTGAGCTACAAGATGGTCACAACTTCCTGCCACTGTTGGCCGGGGCTGGCTTGTAACTGGGCTGCATAGAAGCAAAGAGTGAGTCCCCTTAACAGTCACCCCAATGAAGTCCATTAGGAACCCTTGGCCTGATCCTCAGCTGGTGTGAATCAGTGTCACTCTAGTTTATACCAGCTAAGAATCTGGTGCACCTGGCGAGACGGAGCAGAGCTGGCAGAAGATACATCTGTTATCAGCACGGGAAGGCTGATAACGTGCCAGGCTCTCAGGAACCACACACGTGGCTGTTCGTTCCCTTTCCTCCCGGTCCCGGGCAGCTCCTGGGCAACATGACTCCGGGGCAAGGTCACAGAATTCTGGATTGACCCGGCCATTTGCCATCAGATGGGCTCAGAAAGAGCAATGTCATGGGACAATTAATAACGGATGCATGGGGTGGTTGTGAATTAGAGGCAGGTGCCTATTAAACTGCTTTGGAATCCATTTTAAATTCCTGGAGAGCAGAGTCCTCCATGGGGCCGGTGTGCACACAGGGACCTAACTCGCCGAGGGTGTACGTGGGCACAACACCCCCAAAGCCCAGCCGGCTGCACCTGCGTACACCAACGGTACATTCAGCCTGTGCCTGTTTGCCAGGAGACATGCAGGGGTCGTATCCTGCTGTCTGTGAAATCAGTGGCACAACTCCTATTGACTTCAGTCGGAAGAGGATTGGCCCATGGGTTTTAAATCAGGCAGGTCCTCTGCCCTCTACCTCCTCTCCACCAGCCACTTTTGTCATTGCTCCAGAACCAGCTGTTTCTAATTGTCAATATCTTCAGGACCTTCTGTCCTTCCTCAGCAGCCAGTTTCTCCAGGTCCTCTGCTTTCTCACCCTCTCCTCCAGCCCCTCAATAGCCAAAGTCATCTGGTCTTCATTTCTCGGATCTATCTATCTATCTATCTATCTATCTATCTATCTATCTATCTATCTATCTATCTATCTATCTATCACCATACACCCCATCTATCTATCTATCTATCTATCTATCTATCTATCTATCTATCCCCATACACCCCATCTATCTATCTATCTGTCTATCTATCTATCTATCTATCACCATACACCCCATCTATCTATCTATCTATCTATCTATCTATCTATCTATCTATCTATCTATCTATCCCCATACACCCCCTCTATCTATCTATCTATCTATCTATCTATCTATCTATCTATCTATCTATCTATCCCCATACACCCCCTCTATCTATCTATCTATCTATCTATCTATCTATCTATCTATCTATCTATCTATCTATCTATCTATCCCCATCCACCCCCTCTATCTATCTATCTATCTATCTATCTATCTATCTATCCCCATTCACCCCATCCATCTATCTATCTATCTATCTATCTATCTATCTATCTCCATACACCCCCTCTATCTATCTATCTATCTATCTATCTATCTATCTATCTATCTATCTATCTATCTATCTATCTATCTATCTATCTATCTATCCCCATACACCCCCTCTATCTATCTATCTATCTATCTATCTATCCCCATACACCCCCTCTATCTATCTATCTATCTATCTATCTATCTATCTATCTATCTATCTATCTATCTATCTATCTATCTATCTACCAGTTTGACAATCACTGTGGTATATCAAGCAGTTTCGTCCTGGTTGTCCCCAACAGCCGGCATCTTCCGAATGCTGCTTCATACCTCCTCAATACAGGCCCAGAAGTGTGAGCTGCACCTGATGGCTTGAACCCTTGAGCTCTGAAACAACCATTGGGGCAAATAGCAGATCTGCCACCCAGGCCTTTTGACGAGCCGCTGAGGTCAGAGGTTTGGATTCAAGTGACTATCATCCCAGTCTACAGCAAGGGCAACAAAATGAAGGGTCTGGAACTGTGAGGTGGGCCTAAGCCATAAGCAACAGCTCTGGATTTTGAAGTTCAGGGTGGTGGGGGTTGGATCCAGGGGTTTGGTTTACCCCAGGACTGGCTTAGGGACCGACCTGACACACAGGCTCTGAAGCGCTTTGGGATCCAGAGTTGTGGCGCAAGCCAAACTGAGGTGAGCCAAGTTTAAGCCGCCGTAGAGCGTCCACGCACATTGCACTGGTTTCACGTGTAGCCCAGGCCTCAAATGTCTCTGCTTTCTGCATCCCAGTTTGGACCAAGCCACCGAACCCCGTTGGCTTGGGCGGGGACAGGGAATCTCCTGGTGTAAATAGCCCAGGGATGGACAGAAATGGAGGCAGGACAGCTGGCTCTCTTCACCCTTCCTTGCAGGCAGGTGTAGAGACCGGTAACCTCTGCCTACCCCACCCCTGACCTAAGACATAAGGCATGAGCTCTTTTGACAGCACCTCTGCCCCCTCATAGTGAAACCAGCCCTTCGTGCTGGGAGCTGTCTCCTGTATCCGGCTGGAGCAGATAAATCAGACTCCTGCAGGGAAATCCCTCATGGCCCCAGAGCTGGAAATTCTCCACTGACAGAAGTAAACAGAGAGTAGCCTCTGCATTACGGGAACAAAGGGAAAACCCTTCCCAGGCTAGATCCTGATCTCAAGTCCACCCACGTAACTCCACGGGAATGAGTAAGACACGGCCCTTATTGTCCACAGGGAGGGTCAGGGCAATGCGGAGCCTCTGGGGGATTCCCCAAGGACACCCACCCCCCAGCCATCAGGCCTGACTCTGTCAAGGGAAGAGTGCTGGGCCCAGGAGACCCGTCCTTTTGCTAATTTCTAGTTTCTGAACCTTTCCACATGCGCATTTCCCCGCTGAATACACAAGTTCACACGTACATACAGCCACACCTACACAATCACATAGGCAAGCCCATACATCCACACACATACATACACTCACCCAAGTTCACACACCCCATCACGTGCTGACCCGTACTTACACAGTACCCTCACACACACACACACACATTTACTCACACACACGCACACACTCACATGACACACACACATATAGACAGTCACATTCATTCAGACATACTCACATTCACACATACATGCAACCACACACGTCACAAACTCATTTGCACACACATACTCACATCTACACAGCTTCCCCTGCACTCTCTGTCTGTCTCTCTCTCATAAACAAAAAGCCATTCCGGCAGACACACCACAAATTCTAACACAAATACTCTTCCAACCCTTACCCCCCTCTTGCACGCACACATCTTTCCATTTCAAGTCTAATTTCAATTCTAACAGACATTATCAGTGTTACGGGACAGTGTTGCCTAGTGGAGAGTGCACTGAGAGTCTGTAGACCTGGGTTCTGTTCCTGGCTCTGCCGGTAGCCTTGGGCGGGTCACTTCATCGCTTTTGCCTCAGTTTCCCCTCTGTACAAATGCTCCCTTCTTTTTAAAGCACTTTGAGCTCTACAGATGGGAAGTGCGGTGGAAGAGCTAGGTACGATTATTACATGACAAGTGGTGCTCAAGTGTAAGTAACCCCTCCCCCCCCCCAAGTGACACAAGGTGTCTGGACAAGGATCTGTAGCAGTCTCCCTTGTTGCAGGGTTTGATTTTTGTTTCCCAGTGACTCATAGGCTGGGGCTTTAGGGTTGGGCCTTGTGTATTTTTTGGCTGTTTGCTCCAGTGTTTGGAGGTTCAAGTTGCCAAGGGCAGGGAGCGGCTGGGGGATGAGTGAGATGACAGTGGTGCAGAGCAGTGAATTTACTCTGCCTTTAGGCCGGCACAGGATCGTTGGCTAACACCCATAGCTTATTCTTACCTGCACTGCTCCAAACGTGGTAACAAAGAGCTCTTTGTTGGCTCCCACACTCCCTGAAAAGACTTCATTGGCTTATGTGTTTTCCTTACACCACCGACCTCCTGAGGCAAGTGCCAACCTGGCTTGCCATTTGTTTTATAATAGTGTGGACCCAATCTGACTGGGGGCTCCCTGGAGAGTAACCCCGCTGATGGCATGCCAAGGCAATGCAGAGCACTTGCTTTTGTCACTGGGCACACGCGTGGCTGCTGGTGGGGCAGGGGGGGTGGGCTCTGCCAGGCTCTGTATTATCTTGTATAATCACCACTTGAGCTAGGTCATTCGGTGCCAGGGCAAAGATGTGAAACCAGCCCCTCTGTGCTCTTGCTTGAGCCTGCACATTGCAATGGAAACCTGGGCCTCGCAACCCTGCTGTCGGGGCCGTGCTGCACTACGCCACCCCAGACCCGCCTCCGTGGGAGACTACGGTTATATCCCAGGACCCCTGGCACCCTCGCTCGCTGGAGCTGCTCTGGGCCACAGTGGAACGTCTCTGTCCTTCCTGCAGGGAAGCGTTTCGGGCGGTTCAAGCCTGCGAACACACCCAGCTGAGCCACTTGGTGTCCGCACGCTCGCTGCAGCCAGAGAGGAAGAACTTCTCGACCTCACGCTCTCAGTCCTAGTTCGGGACCCAGGCCGAGCGTCTTAGGAGTGGAAGGCTCGGTCTCCACTAACAAGCTAGCTCGAGCCAGCTACGTCGCTCAGGGCTGTGAAAATCCAGCTAAGCGGGCCGAACCCCTGGTGGAGACAGCGCTGAGGGTGATGGAAGAATTCTTCTGTCGCCCTAGCTACCGCTTCTCAGGGAGGAGGATTACCTACGGTGATGGGAGAGCCCCACATTCATCACTGTAACACCTGAGCGCCTTCCGGTCGTGCCCAGAGCAACGTGACTAATGTCCATCCCGCGCTGGCCCCCAGCTGTAGCAAGAGGTACAGTCATTCTTCCTTTCTCCTGCCTTTTATCTGTTTAGGCTCTCAGCAGTGAGTCTCTCGCCCTGTGGGTATGTACAACACCCAGCAAAATGGGCCACGCTCAGCGGGGGCCTCTAGCCAAGGGCGGCAGAGCCTTCCCAAAGGGGGGCAGGGGCAGGGATCCCCACCCCCGTGAGCCTCGGCTCGTGCCCCCTGTTCCCTCCAAGGAGGGTTGCCAACATTCGAATGGCACAAAACTGAACACCCTTGCCCCGCCCCAGGCCCCGCCCCTGCCCCGCTCCTTCTCTGAGGCCCCGCCCCCACTCACTCCAGCCCCCTCCCTCCGTCCCTCGCTCTCCCCCACGCTCACTCACTTTCACTGGGTTGTGGCAGGGGTGTGGGGTGTGGGAGGGGGTGAGGGCTCCAGCTGGGGGTTCCAGAGTGGGGCCAGAAATGAGGGATTCAGGGTGCAGGAGGGGGCTCCGGGCTGGGGTAGGGTTTTGGGGTGCAGGAGGGGGCTCCGAGCTGGGGCCAAGGGATTTGGAGTGTGGGAGCAGGCTCAGGGCTGGGGCAGGGTGTTGGGGTGCGGGCTCCAGGAGGGAGTTTGGGTGCAGGAGTGGGCTCAGGGCTGGGGCATGGGGTTGGGGTGGGAGTCTGGGAAGCAGTTAGGGTGCAGGAGGAGGTTCCGACCTGGGGCAGGGGGTTGGGGTACGGTTGGGGGTGCAGGCTCCAGCCGGGCAGCACTTACCTCAGGCAGCTCCTGGTCGGCGGCGCAGCAGGGCTAAGGCAGGCTCCCTGCCTGCCCTGGCTCCGCATTGCTCCTGGAAGCAGCCGGCATGTCTGGCCCCTAAGTGGAGGTGCGGCCAGGTGGCTCTGCTTGGTCCGTGCTGCCCACGCCAGCAGGCGCCATCCCCTCAGCTCCCATTGGCCACGTTTCCCACCAAATGGGAGCTGCGGAGCCAGCGCTCGGTCACAGCCATCCTAGCTAAGGGAGTTATACGGCCCCATTCCCATCATGTCGGAGCACCGGCCGCACCATCTTTAACGTATTTCTGATCACACCGACCCTGCAAGGTAGGGCATGACCATTATACCCCTTGCACAGGCATGGCAAACGGAAGTACCGAGCGGAGATCTGTGGTTGAGCAGGGAATGGAAGCCGCGTCTCCCAGGCTAGGGCTCTAGCCACTGGTCCTCACACCTGCCTTTATTCATATTGGCACTGGTGCGAATCAGGTGTGACTCCACTGAAGTCTAAGCTGTTACCCTACTGAGAGCAGGAAGAGCATTAGGCCCCCAGACTGTTTCAAGAGACATAAGAACATAAGAACGGCCAGACTGGGTCAGACCAAAGGTCCATCTAGCCCAGTATCCTGTCTGCCGACAGTGGCCAGTGCCAGGTGCCCCAGAGGGAATGAACAGAACAGGCAATCATCAAGTGATCCATCCCCTGTGGCCCATTCCCAGCTTCTGGCAAACAGAGGCTAGGGACACCATCCCTGCCCATCCTGGCTAATAGCCATTGAAGGACCTATCCTCCATGAACTTACCTAGTTCTTTTTTGAACCCTGTTTTAGTCTTGGCCTTCACAACATCCTCTGGCAAGGAGTTCCACAGGATGACTGTGCGTTGTGTGAAGAAATACTTCCTTTTGTTTGTTTTAAATCTGTCGCCTATTAATTTCATTTGGTGACCCCGAGTTTTTGTGTTATAAGAAGGAGTAAATAACACTCCTTATTCACTTTCTCCACACCAGTCATGATTGTATAGACGACTATCATATCCCCCTTTAGTCATCTCTTTTCCAAGGTGAAAAGCCTCAGTCTTATTAATCTCTCCTCATATGGAAGCTGTTCCAGACCCCTAGTCTTTTTGCTGCCCTTCTCTGAACCTTTTCCAATTCCAGTATATCTTTTTTGAGATGGGTGACCAAAACTGCATGCAGTATTCAAGATGTGGGCATACCCTGGATTTATATAGAGGCAACATGATATTTTCTGTCTTATTATCTATCCCTTTCTTAATGATTCCCAACATTTTGTTAGACAACTCCCAAACCGATGTGCATTAGCTGCACCTTTCCCTAGGTACCTTTAAAATAAACCCAGGCAGAAAACCTGCCAGTATTTTCCCACTGGGAGCTTTGTTTGTAACTGGGGTGGGGAGTAATCTTCCATTGACCTGAGTATGTTCTTCCCTTTAATGTTTAATGAGAGTATAGCCTGCACCTCAGCAGCTCAGACCTATGCACATATATACAGACCACGTGCCAGCACCAGGCAATTGCTTGCTAGAGCTGCAGATACGGCCATTTGTTTGCTCTGATCATTAGACTGCAAAAAAAAATAAATCCAAGGAGCAATCTGTTTCCTTTAGCTTTATGGCTGAGGCGGGAAAGGTTCCCGCTGATTTCAAGGGGTTTTGCATAACTAATAAAGACAAAGGAAATGGATTGCTCATTTGGATTTGTTTGTTTTTGCAATTTCCTGGCCCCCCACTGCCCTGACTCACGGGAACTGTCTCTGTATAAGGGGCCTAAACCGCAGCCACTGTGGGTGAGCCTGTAAGTGAGCCCAGCCACGCCCGACACCTGCTCCTTTCTCCTCCCGCTCCCTGGCTTCGCAGGGCTTGTTCTTCGGTGCAATCGGATGGCGGAGGGAGGCAGTGATGTGGCAATGTTTACTTGGCGCCTGCAGGAATGGCAGCCATGGGATAGGCCTGTTTTCTCTCCACTGTTATCTGGGGCATAATCCCGTGCCAAAGTGAACGAAAACGATAAGCTATTGATTGTTCAAACAATGGAAAGTACGTCACCTGCTTCCTCTGCAGCGTCCCTCCAGGCCTCTCCGCTCCTAGCCCTGCTAGGAAGTCAGATGGAGCCCTCACACGCTCTGGGACGGTATTTGCCAGCTGCGCCTCCCAATGCCCCGACCCGCCACGGGACAAGAACCTCTGTATACGCTCAGCAGTCTGCCCCACCGGCATCTCCAGCACAGGAAGTACCTGCAGGGAAAGGCATGGGGAGGGGTGGCACGTGCCCCTGGTGTTTCTGCACCTCAGCTATTCCTGAGCTGAGGCAATGCCCGTTGGAGCCAGGGGAGCTGGTTACAGCCCTCAAGGCTACCTTAATCTGTGCAGGGGGCTGAACCCAGCCCCTGCAGCGCGAGCTGGGGGGAGGGTGTGTGGCCCACTCTCCCAGTCCTAGCGCCAGGCTGCGCATGGGCACAGGGCAAATTCAGGCCTCTGAGCCTGGCCTCAGGTCACACGGTGAATAGCAACGGCACAGCCAGGAACAAAAGTCGGGTCTTCCTACTCCCGGGGCCTGAAGAGTCTCCATCCCTCTGCTTCTAACAGGTGGGGTATGTCTACACTGCAAATAAGAGGTGTGTTCTTAACTCAGGTTAGCTAAGCTGCATTGGCTAACTGAGACAGGAGTGGCGAAAGCTTCCTAAAAGTGTGGGAGGGGGGGCATTGGCGCCAGAACCATAGCCCAGTCCCCTGTACCACTCCTTCCCCTCGAGGCCCCGCCTCCATGCCACCCCTTCCCCTGAGCCCTGGTCCCGCTCCTTCCCCTGAGGTCCTGCCCCCACGCCACCTCTTCCCCCAAGGTCCCACCCTCTGCTTGCGCCTCTCCACCCCCTCCTCCTGTCACTTGCCCTTATGGCTGGTTAAGAGTGATGGAGCCCTGGCCCCCCAAACCCTCCTGTTCCGGCGACCCTGACTTAGGCTGAAATAGCAGCAAAGACACAGCAACTAGGCTTTTAACTCAAGTTAATAGCTCGGGTTCAAAGCCTCGTTGTCATGTTTTCATTGCTATTTTTGTGTTATACTGAGGTCTGTGTAGGAATTGCAAGCAATCACTTTAATAGTGGGAAGAGGGTTCCTGGTCCTGCTTGTCAGAGAGTGGGCTCCATAGGGAAGCATGCTATCAAAGGCAGTCTGGAAAGAACCAGCCTGGAACACAGGGAGAGCAGCCTGCTTTGTCCCTCTCTGGTTTTGGTTACTGTGTGTTATCGTTTTGGCTTATAAGAAACAATGTAGTGTTACATTGCAACCTTCCAACAAGAGTGTCTAATGTTTTTATCTACCGTCTGTGTGCGTGTGCTTTGAACAGAACCATTTGAACCCAAGTTTGTTAATGCGAGTTAGCTAACCCAAATTAAGAACCCCCTCTTTCTTTTGCTGTGCAGACATACCCATAGTCTTGTGATTAACACACAATAGACATACATTCTATTCCCAGGTCTGCCACAGACTGACAAGTCCCTTCATCTTTGTGTGACTATCTGTAAAATGGGATTAATAATACTCCTTCCTCTCTCCCACCCATTGTCTGGCTTGTCTGTTTGGTTTATAAGCTCTTTCAGGCAGTGACCGTCTCTTACTGTGGGCATGTACAGCACCTGAGACGATGGTTTCTGCTCTTGGCTGGAGGTCCGTACGTGGAAGGACTGTAATTAGAAACAGGGCTCTCTGAAATTTTTCAGCCAGCTGTTCATCAGAAAGTGGCCTTTTTCCAAAAATGGCACTTTTTGCAAAAAAACTGTAGCCATCCTCAACATCGTTCATTTTTTGAGACAAAGTCAGTAACATTTTAAATTGCATTTTTTTATTTCCATCTTTTCAAAACAGTTACAGAATCCATTTATTTATTTGACCAAAGGCCTAGTTTCTAGTACCTGAAAAAAATCCAGTAACCATTTTGATAATGTGTTTGAAAAAATGTCTATAAAAATCTCAAAAATTTTCCAAAAAAAACCCCTTGGAAATGAAAACAGCTTTGGAATTTTAAATATTTTCACACAACTAACTTTTCATTTTTCAACCGCCTCTCATAGTAATTGACACTGGCGTGAGAGGAGAATCTATATATAACCGGGTTCAAAAAAGAATGGAATAAAATTCATGGAGGATAGATCCCTCAATTGCAGTGGGGGAGGTTTAGGTTGGATATTAGGAAAAACTTTTTCACTAGGAGGGTGGTGAAACACTGGAATGCGTTGCCTAGGGAGGTGATGGAATCTCCTTCCTTAGAAGTTTTTAAGGTCAGGCTTGATAAAGCCCTGGCTGGGATGATTTAATTGGGTATGGGTCCTGCTATTGAGCAGGGGGTTGGACTAGATGACCTCCTGAGGTCCCTTCCAACCCTGATATTCTATGATTCTATGATTCTATGATTCTATTAACCAGGATGGGCAGAGATGGTGTCCTTAGCCTCTGTTTGGCAGAAGCTGGGAATGGGCGACAGGGGATAGATCACTTGATGATACCCTGTGCTGTTTATTCCCTCTGGGGCACCTGGCACTGGCCACTGTCGGAAGACAGGATACTGTGCTAGATGGACCTTTGGTCTGACCCAGGTGGCCCTTCTTATGTTCTTATCAAATCTCTCATTTCTGGACCTTGTGTTGAATGCATGTTTCTTTAGTCACCCTTGGTAATAATCTTAAGCAAACATTACGTATTCCCCGAGACATGCACATGCCCACAGAACTGGAAGCTTCAGCCTCTCTAGGACGTGGCATGCTACATCAACAGCTTCGCACTGCTAATACTAACCAGACCCCTCTTGGTTAAATGTCTTCATGGCAGCCTTTCGTTTGGCTAAGCCACCCAAGAAAACTCTAGGGATGTGAATTAAGAGGAAGATCAGCGGCTCTCCAGCCCAGGATTGTGTTCATGCACTGTTCAGAAACAAGTCACAGAAAGGGCTGGAAAAGCCATCAGGAAAGGCTCCAGCTCTGCCTGTTAAATGTGGATTCTAATCGCTTGCAAACTTCTACCCATCGGTTTCTCTAATGAAACAAAGATTTTCCGTGGCTGTCTTGTTTTTGCACGGCCTTATTTGGCACCTCACGTTGGCTTCCCACACTGTCTGTGTCCCTGAAAGGCCATAAAAAGTTGAGTGAAACAAATGGACTTTTCGAAGTGAGAGAAAAGGCATGTCTCCAAACCGGGGGGGCTTGGGATACGAGAGAACCTGACAGCTGAGGTTCATGGGCACTGTTCCCTCTAAGCTGTGCCCGTGTGCGTGTGCACACAGATCCTAAACCCTGCGCACACGGCAAAACACCGCACGCACAAACATTTGCACAGAAGAAATTTTTTGCGCACACGGCCTGTCAAAAATTAGAGGGAACATTGTTCATGAGAGGAACAAAGAAGCAGAGGCAGAGAATGGTGGGGTTGAGAAGAAAAAGACCATAGGAATGTAGGAATCACCTAGTGACCTACGTCATGTGATGGCCTGTCTGGGACCCAGAGAGAGTGGGGCCTAGATGTCCAGTGGTGGCACAGGGTGATACCATGTGGTGCTCCCAAGGCTGGAGATCAGTTCTTTCTTTTTAGTCCAAGAAAGGAACAGCCTGCTGCGCCATCCCTGCATCCATCATGGTCCACTTCAGGGAGGGCAGCAGCCTCTTTGCAAACCAAAACGCCTGCCCTGCGCCGGTGTGGACGGGCGTGTGCAACGTGTGGTGAAATGTTTCACTTTTCCCAGTCCTGGGGAGATGCAATTAATTGCCTCCACCCAGGACGAGAACTAGGAATGGCTCCTGCCAGGGCCTGAGTTCCCTTTGCGCCCACTGTCATCGATGCAGGCTCGGTACCTCCCAGGCCCAGGCCCTGAAGCTCTTGGGAATCTGGGCCCTAGAGATGCCAATGGGAGTTTTGCTGTTGCTTTCAGTGGAGCCAGGATTTGAGTGAGGAAGGAATCTCAGGATAGGGGAAGAGAAAGGAAGATGCAGAGGGGAAGGAAAATCTTTGCACTGTACATTTCAAGCATGGCGTGGATGGTCTTGGGCCCACACACAACATGTGCGCCCCATGGGATGGCCCTTGCCATTGTCCATTCTTGCTGGGAGAAAACGGGTTGGGTGCTCCTTCTGGCTGATATCCTTGGAGCAGGGCCAGAGGGCGTGGTTTGCTGTCTGCAGACAGAGTGGCAGCTGCTCTGTGGAGGCGCCAAGGCAGGCATTGGTACATGCTCTGGGGCAGATCAACAGGAGGGCAATTTCACAGCAAGCTACTTCCAGGCAGTTCCATAAGCTAGCTGAGCCCCTTCTCCCTCCAGGAGGCAGCTGGGTCCAGACAGGGAACAACAAAGGGACAGGACAGCCCCATCCCCGGGGCTCTGAATACATATCGGGCATAGCGTGGGGGAGATGGTGAATTCCTTCCATCACCACAGGAAGCAAGTGGATAAATCCACAGTGATGCTGTCCTGTCCCCCAGTTCTGAATGGTAAAGCCTGTCCACTCTCTGGCCTTGTCACCTTGCGGCTTTTCCAAAAGCACCAGCCACCACCTGACACGCAGCATGTGAGCGTAATGTTTATGCAGGCGGCCCCGGCACTGGGAAGCCAATTGCATTTCAGAGCTGGAACCGGCAGCACCTAGCAGCCTAGACCAGAAAACATCTGGAAATTGACAAGACGGTCTTGGCACATTTGATCGCACAGCGCAATGCGAGGATTGCAAGCGTGCATGACTTCAACCAGCCACATCAAAGCCTCTCCCCCCGGCGTCCTGGGGAATAGCACTCCGGGGAAGTGGGGGGAATATGCAGCCGAGTTAAAATAAGCCAGGTGTCCCCTTAATTTACCTCCTACCCCCTTCCCCTCGTGAAGAAATAACATTCAGTTCTATTTTTACAGCCCTTGGTGGAGACACAGGCCCCACCTGTCTGTCTGAGGTGGCTGTCCAGGAAGTTTAAGATTCCATTCTGCTTTCTGAGAAGGGTAGGGGGAGTAAACCCAGTGCCTCAGCCAACGTTTCCTCCCTGAATGAAAACAGGTTGTAACGCCTGAGGCAGTGCGGGAGCAGAAAGCGCAGTGGTTTTAGCTGCAGAACTGCTAGGCGTTCATTAGCCATGTACTGCATCATTAAAGCCCTAAGGATGCTGCCATCTGCAGGGAGAGGAAGCCATTTTGTGTCCAGGTCAGTGCAGCACAACAGAAACACTCCCCCCTCCAACCCCGTGCTCTCTTGTGTACAGAGACTTGACGTTTGTGCTTTCTTGTTTTGCTCTTTTCCTGGTAGAAAATAACGGTCATGCTGATCCGAAGCGCAGAGCACAAGTGGGGCTGAATGCAGAGCTCGCCTTTACACTGTCCCCGTCCTCAGAAGCGAATCAGTGGCAGAGCTGGGAACAGAACCAGATGCCCTGCCTCCCAGTCCTGTGTTCTCTCCACTGAAACAGGTCCTTGTTGTGTACAGCACTTCACACCCTGCTCCGGATCAGAGGGCAGGGAATGTTCCGCCCGTCAAGTGACTGACTGAGCGGGCCTGAGCCGTTCGAGAGGAGGCATTACCAGGTGGCTCACCATACCGTCCCATGGGAGGGCAGTCACTGGAAAGCTCTGATTCAGGAGTTACAAAGCAGTTGTAAAAGGAGGTGTGCACTGGCCCCACCTCACGGAGAACAGGATCCTGCAAGCATAGCCCTAGGGCCCACCTTGCAGGAAAAAAAACACCTTTCCAGATGAATGGTCATGTCTGGACTGAGATGAAGTAAACACGCTGTCATAAAGGCCACAGCGGGATGGTTCTGTCTGCCTCCCACTGGCTCTCAGTCTGGATCATCTCTCCAGGGTGCAAAGGAGATGAACCGAAAGGGACTACAAAGGATTGATCCCCAAACTGCTACTCCCAAGTGGGTGAAATTCTCCTTGCTGTAAGAACATAAGAATGGCCATACTGGGTCAGACCAGTATCCATCAAGCCCAGTATCCTGTCCTCTGACAGTGGCCAATGGCAGGTACCCCAAAGGGAATGAACAGACAGGTTATCATCAAGTGATCCGTGCCATATCACCCAATCCCAGCTTCTGGCAAACAGGGGATAGGGACACCCTCCCTGCCCATCCTGGCTAATAGCTACTGATGGACCTATCTTCCATGAATCTATCTAGCTCCCTTTTGAACCCCATTATAGTACTGGCCTTCACAACACCCTCTGGAAAGGAGTTCCAGAAGTTGACAGTGTGTTGCGTGAAAAAATACTTCCTTGTGTTTGTTTTAAACCTGCTACCTATTAATTTAATTTGGTGGCCCCTAGTTCTTGTGTTATGAGAAGGAGTAAATAACACTTCCTTATTTACTTTCTCCACAGCAGTCACGATTTTGTAGACCTCGATCATATCCCCCCTTAATCTCCTCTTTTCTAAGCTGAAAAGTCCCAGTCTTATTAATCTCTCCTCATACAGAAGCTGTTCCATACCCCTAATCATTTTTGTTGCCCTTTTCTGAACCTTTTATTCCAATATATCTTTTTTGAGACGGGGTGACCACATCTGCAAGCAGATGTAAATTCAACTCTCCTGATTTCAGTGGTTGGAAAGGGTGTCACCGAGATCAGAACCTGGCCCCAGCATTGTCCCTGATGGAAAATATCATTATCCCTTTTTGCAGGCGGAAGCTGTGCCTGTAATATGTTGCACTTGAATTTCTGCGCCAACGATGAAACCACAAGAGCTGAGTATTTGCATCGCTTGCTTCTTCGTTGCAGGTGACGATGGGCGGCTGCACTGCGAGGTGCAAGTAGCTGGCTTTGCACCCAAAAACTCATTTGGCAGGTGCAAAAATAAGAACACAAGCTAAGCCTGCCAGGGGGGGATCTGGGCCTCTGCTTAGCTGCTTAGCATGCATCCGATGAAGAGAGCTGTAGCTCACGAAAGCTTATGCTCAAATAAATTGGTTAGTCTCTATGTCACAAGTCCTCCTTTCCTTTTTAAAGGGAACAGCGGTTTTGCTTGTCATTTCGCCGTTCCAGGAGCCAGTTCCTTTTTGAGCTACGGTCCGTGCACAGCGGAACTCAGAAGCGGTTGCTGATAAAGCTCTCTGCAAAGTGAATGTGCAGGAAGGTCCCAGAGTTTTGACTTGGGCTTCTGGGTTTCCAGCGAAGGAAAATCATGGTGAAATCAGACGAGAGTCCTGCCGTCTTCCAACCAATCTCTGTCAGGAGGTGTGTGACCACCTAAGAGCAATCCAGATAGTATGCTTTAGTGGCTGATGTGCATGCATAGTTCTGGTTCTGCCGGAGACTTGACCTGAGGCAAGTCACTTGGCAGGTCCATGCCTCAGTCTCCCCATCTGTGAGATGGGAATAACAATATGGCCAAACCCCCCACGCGTGGCTTGCTGTTTGTAAAGCGATTGGAGAACCTTCCTGGGAAGGTGCTAGCTATGTGCAAAGTGATTATTAATAAGCCCCCGGAGAGGAGCGAGCCAAACATGGCTGGTAAGAGGTATACTGAGCCCAGTTCTGCATTTGGTAACGACCAGTGCAAGCCCATTGACTTTTCTAGGGAGCATGTGGTGTAAACCACGAAGAGTTTGGCCCACTATCAGGTGTGGAGTAAATCCGGCAGAGTCTGACCCATAGCTCATGCAATGGGGGGAATACGAAAAATAAATCATTGCTAAAGACACAGTGGCATTAATGCTACCAACTCTGCAGGGAGCAACTATCTCCCGAGAGATCTCCCTCCTGCCCACCCCCTCGAAAAGGGAACTGGGGTGAAGTGGTGGAAACCCAGGCCAGTTAGTTCCCTTTGAGTTTGGTTCCTGTATTTCTGGTTTCCTAAACCACTGGGGGGGTGGAGGGGGAGGGGGAGGAGAGGTGAGATCATTCCTAGCAGCAAACTACCCTGAACCTCCCCCATGAATGAGGCCTGAGGCCACTGCAAGATGCAGCGACTCCTCTCTTGCAATGAACAAGGCAGTGGGAATGATGCAGCCAGCTGGGTCCCTGCCTTGGTGCCTTCAGCTAGAGAGTCCGGCCTGGACTACCCTGCCCAGGGCACAGTCTCTAGAGGCTGGTGGGGGGGTGGCTAGGAAGGCAACAGTCCTGATGCAGGCCGGTACTGCTCTCCCAGCTGCACTCTGCCAGATATGGTAGATTAATCCTCATTGCAACATCTGCCGCATCTGCCCCTTTGTCAATAAGGAGGATGAATTTTCGCGGACATAATCATGCAAGGAAAAGCCTACATGGAGATGCAGCTCTGGCAGTATAAAGCATTTTAAACTGGAGAGCTTATTTTGCTTTGTCAAATCAGAACAAGCTGTCTGCATCTTCGGGTTGCCATAGGGTTTCCAGTTCTGCTTGGATGTGTTCCTGGAGGTTTCATCGCATGACATAATCTTCAATTACAGATTAATTTTTAATTCCTGGGGACTCCAGGATTGTCCTGGAGTCTCCAGGAATTAAAGATCATGTCATGTGATAAAACCTCCAGGAATATGTCCAACCAAAATTGGCAACTCTAGTGCATCTAACCTAGGTGGACTTTACCACTTTAACTGTACCAGCGTAGCCAAAGCAGCAAAACATTCAAGTAAGGACAATGCCGTACACTAAGGGCATATTTTCAAGTTTTTCTTCCCAACCAAATGGACTAGAAAATAAAGTTTTTATTTTTTAATGAAAGCAAAGAGGTTGATGTAATCACATGACTCCCAGTAGCACATAAGCCTGTGTTTTCACTGCAAAGATTTCTGGGATCCCGAGGTAATTCTGTAATAGACCTAATAATCATATTTACATTCAGGGTTCAATGTCCAGGTCTGCCGCTGGCCTGAGGGGTGACCTTGAGCAAGCCGCTGCCCTCTCTGTGCCTCCGTGTCACCATCTGTAAAATGGGGATAAAGATACTGACATCCTTGGAAAAATACTTTGAGTTCTACTGATGGCAAGCACAATAAAAGAGTTAGATATTGTATATATAGTATGTATATGCGTGTATATATATATATATATATATATATATAGTATTAATTACCCAGAATGCCCTTCCAGCTCACTGCTATTTCACACCAATGTTAATGTGTTTTAAGGGCCTGCTCGCCTAGAAGCCAATGGCAAATCTCTCCTGGCTTCCAGGAGCTCAGGATCAGACCCCTTAATCTTCAGCCCTTTCTGCTATTGAGAGACAAAATGCAGTTCTAGCAAATGGGTCCACTGAGTCTCAACCAAGTCGGTTATTTTCCCACTGTTTCAGTCCCTTGAAAATAAATACATGTCACGCAAAGCCCAACTGACCATAAATCCCAGAGTAGGGAAGGCAGAGTTAGTACTTTTACCGGCCTAAGTGGCAGTGAATTGAAGATGAAATGCCAAGTAAATTATAGCTTTTTTAATAAAAAAAAATCTCGCAGCTCCACTGCGGAGGCTAAGATAATATTATGTTTCAACACGTTCTCCCATAATAACCTCATAGGGCTGGCTTGCTGATTCTAGTATCACCGGACTGGTGCTAGACTCATAATTTAAACGTAATAAACTGTTGTTGCCTAAAAGTATCTGTGTAATTCCCATAGCTTTACTGTAATGGTGGTACTTCTAACCATCGCTTTGTGCTGGAAGACACCCCCCCTTCCCCCCGCCCCTTGGATATGATTAATAATTCTATGGTCCTGCCTGAGAAAAAATCCCATGTGGTTATTTCAACTGGAGTTTCCTGGTAAAACCAGATATTGCATATGTTTAGAGACAGATGCGCTCCAAACCCTGCTGTGTTACATTACTGGAACTAACTTAGGCAAACACACCTACTTCTACACTTAGCATGTTCTCTCCACGTACCCTATGTGTTGGTTTATTGTGTAACGTCTACATCCTAGCTTGCGAGCTCCCTGGGACAGGGACGAGTATTTCTGTGTTCTTTGTACAATGCCTCACACAATGATTCCTGCTCCCTTTAGGTGCCACCATCATAGAGCGAGAGATGGTGTGGTGTGATATAAAGGGGTCAGCGACATGAGTTTAGGGTGAGTGTCTAACACGTGAGTGATCAAAGTCATGAGGGAGCTATGTAGGTTATGCCAAGTGAGTGCCAGTCAAGCTTTCCACCATACCCACCGTCGTGTATGATGGACATACCATGTATGTTAGAGAAAAACTATTATAGGAATGTGGTAGAGAGTTTTAAAAAGTTTTATGGGGACGATTTTTGCATGTGTCCTTCCATCTCTAAAGGCAGATGTCTTTGTTACTATCTGATTTATAAAAAGAAATCGCTTTGTCCTCTATAGAGGAGAAGGGAAGGTACTGTAGAATATGTTGCTCTTCGGTATTGCTCTAATATAGGGAACTCTGGGAGAAGACTGTTGGCAAAATTATTAATATGCCCATTTCAGGGCCTGGTCTGATTCCCATTGAAGTCAATGGAAAGAAGGCTATTGACTTCAATAGCTTTGGATCACTCCTTTTGGGTTTCTACCCTGAACCACTTTCCGCACCAAGTGCAAGGAGCGTTTCTTTGACCTTGCCTTCTCTCATATAAACACATAGCAACAGCTATGCTTACCGCATAAAAAAATAAAATAAAACCCAAACCAAGACACGCCACTCCACACATGCTTCTCCCTCTGGGAGAAGATGAGAGAACAAATAGCATGTGACAGAGGTGTGTTGCCTGGAAGAGGCTCAGATACTACGCTGATGAGCATGCTAGTAAGACGTATCCCGACTAGAATAGAATCGAATTTATATCCAATGTAAGCACTTCTACAGTTGATGAGAACAGGAATACACAAAACTCATTCAGAGGCTAGTCTTGTTTGGCAAAGCTTGCAATGCTCAGCCTGTGGCAAAGTCAGCAAGAACAGATCTGTTTATCTTTGCTGTGGGACGACTCTTCTTCCTTTAGAAATGAAGCTTAATGGTTCTATAAAAAGCAGGATCTTTTCCTGGGAGGTGCATTAAAACACCCATACAGCCTAACCCAACGGACAAGGAGGCCAAACTTGATCTCTTGGATTTGAAAATGACATGCCACAGCAATTTTACTGTCCCGTCAATTCCCTTTATTAATATGGGATCCTCTTTCCAGACAAGGCGTGATTACTTTAAAATGAGCACTCTCAAATCATTCAGACTGGTATCATGTCCAAGCCCCATGAAGTGGGGATATTGTGGATTGTGAATTCAGCTCCTTCTGTACAGCTGTTGACCTTAGCAATAGCAACAGGAGGGAGTTTTAACACCAAGATTCACAGGATGCAGTTCGCCCCGGACAGAGACAGTACAAAGACATTTTTCTTTCTTGTCCCCTGGAAGACGAAGAGTCTGTCTTCTGCGGCCAGATCCTCAACGGGCATGGATCAGCCTTCTCAAGGAGCGAGGCTGATTTGGGCCGGTGGACAATCTGGCCCCGTAAACTCATCCTAGCGTTTACCTTTCTTGTTAAAGTGTCTTGATGCCATAACTAAAAACAGCTCTGTAGGAAACACTCCTGTTGGGGTAGAATATTGTTCCTTAGCTGTTTCTCAATCCCAAGGGCTATGCAAACAGTAACAGGTTTTCTCCTCACCATGAACCCCTAAGGCAGGGTGAGCCCCATTAGATGCTCAGAATGGGGGATGAAGGCACGGTCGCTCTGATCGCAGCTCCCACGGAAGATTTCAGTGGGAGCCAGAGGAGGCTAGGTCATCATTTCTGAAAGCAGCCTCGGGTTTTCGGGACCCGGCCTGAGATGCCGTGACCCTGATTTTTCAAAGGTGCTGAGCACCCAAAGTCAATCAGACCAGTGCAGGCTCAAAGCAAGCCCCGGGCACCCCGAATCAGTGGCCACTTTTGACAGTAGGTGACTTGGCCAAGGGCATGTGAACTGGAGGGGGGCCTGCCATCTGGGCTGCTAGACCATGCTGCTGTCTTGGTACCCACAGTTCTCCCAGCTGACACAGGATTTGGTGCTGGTCCCTTTAAGTTCAGAGACACTCCAGGTTGGGAGGCGGTGGGACCGGTGGCCACCGGAGCTGTTGAAAACTAGCCTGGACCAAGCACTTGGGAACGTGCTGGAGGAAACAATTGGGTGCATGTCCGGGAGGTGCCCAAAAGTCAGTTGTGTGTGACTGTGGCAGTGAGGAATGCACTGTGCTATTGTGGTTTCCAGTCAGGCTATAGAAGGAGCTTAGAAGGGTGTCTCGTTGTTTGCAATTTGTAACAAGCTCTTTCTGAACGGAGGCTGGTTTTGCAAGAGACAGACCTAACTAAGGATGGGCCCAAATGAGAACAAGGATCTGCTGCCCACCCCTGAAGTTGGCTCATCCTTAGCTATTGAGCCAACCTCTTGAGCTGCTGCTCCCCAGGTGCAAACCTTCCCGAACGCCGATACAACAGGCCCCTGGAGATGTGGGATCCTTGAGTCTCAAAGCCCCCCTGTGACTCCCACACCACCACTCCTGTAGCCAGCCCAGGGGGGACTGAGCTGGAGGAAGTGGGGAGTGGCCAGGGGCATCTCTGTGCCCAGCTGATCCTCTGCTCCTGGAATGGCCTCTTGGTATCATTGACAGATAGTTCAAATTAGATCAGCCTTCTGGCTGCTCTAACTTGGCTAAACAGTGAAATCTTCAGAGAGATTAAACTCAAAAAGGAAGCTTACAAGAAGTGGAAACTTGGACAGATGACTAGGAAGGAGGATAAAGGTATTGCTTGAGCATGCAGGGGTGGAATCAGGAAGGCCAAGGCACAACTGGAGTTGCAGCTAGCAAGGGATGTGAAGGGTAACAGGTATGTTAGTAACAAGAAGAAGGTCAGGGAAAGTGTGGGCCCCTTACTGAATGGGGGAGGCAACCTTGTGACAGAGGATGTGGAAAAAGCTGAAGTACTCAATGCTTTTTTTTGCTTCAGTCTTCACAGACAAGGTCAGCTCACAGACTGCTGCACTGGGCAGCACAGTATGGGAGGAGGTGAGCAGCCCTCCGTGGTGAAAGAACAGGTTAAGGACTATTTAGAAAAGCTGGACATGTACAAGTCCATGGGGCTGGATTTAATACATCTGAGGGTGCTAAGGGAGTTGGCGGATGTGATTGCAGAGCCATTGTCCATTATCTTTGAAAATCCCTGGCAATCGGGGGAGATCTCGGATGATTGGGAAAAGGCAACCATAGGGCCCATCTTTTAAAAAGGGAAGAAAGAGAATCCGGGGAACTACAGACCAGTCAGCCTCACTTCAGTCTCTGACAAAATCATGGAGCAGGTCCTCAAGGAATCCATTTTGAAGCACTTAGAGGAGAGGAAGGTGATCAGGACCAGTCAGCATGGATTCACCAAGGGCAAGTCATGCCTGACTAATCTAATTGTCTTCTATGATGAGATAACTGGCTCTGTGGATATGGGGAAAGCGGTGGATGAGATATATCTTCACTTTAGCAACGCTTTTGATACTGTCTCCCACAGTATTCTTGCCAGCAAGTTACAGAAGTATGGATTGGATGAATGGACTATAAGGTGGATAGAAAGCTGGCTAGATTGTCGGGCTCAACAGGTAGTGATCAACAGCTCGATGTCAAGTTGGCAGCTGGTATCAAGCAGAGTGCCCCAGGGGTTGGTCCTGGGGCTGGTTTTGTTCAACATCTTTATTAATGATCTGGATGATGGGATGGATTGCACCCTCAGCAAGTTCACAGATGACACTAAAATGGGGGGAGAGGTAGATACACTGGAGGATAGGGATAGGGTCCAGAGTGACCTAGACGAATTGGAGGATTGGGCCAAAAGAAATCTGATGAGGTTTGTCAGGGTTCCCTCCCCACTCTGAACTCTAGGGTACGGATGTGGGGCCCCGCATGAAAGACCCCCTAAGCTTATTTCTACCAGCTTAGGTTAAAACTTCCCCAAGGCACAAATTCTTTGCCCTTGGACGGTACGCTGCCACCACCAAGTGATTTCACAAAGAATCAGGGAAAGGACCACTTGGAGTTCCTATTCCCCCAAAATATCCCCCCAAACCCTTACACCCCCTTTCCTGGGGAGGCTTGAGAATAATATCCTAACCAATTGGTTACAAAGTGATCACAGACCCAAACCCCTGGGTCTTAGGACAATAGAGAAATCAGTCAGGTCCTTAAAAGAGGGATTTTATTTTTAAAAAAGGTAAAAATCACCTCTGTAAAATCAGGATGGAAAATAACTTTACAGGGTAACAAAAGATTCAAAACCACAGCAGAACTTCCTCTAGGCTTAGTTTCAAAGTTACAAAAAACAGGAATAAACCTCCCTCCAGCAAAGGAAAAATTCCTCTGACTCATGCATGACACTGGTATGTTCCCTGTGGTTTCTACTGCATTCTCTCAATGGAAATGGATTTTCAATGGCAGGGAGATTGTTCCATACAGAGAATGCTCCATGCTGGAGTGTTTCTTTGGCTAAAGGAAAATATACCGGCCTCTGTTTTAATTAACTTTGTGGGAGCATGTTGATACAACTGCGGTGTTTCAGGCACTATGTTAAAACACAACCTACATGGTCCCTTCCAAATCAAAGCAGGGGTACTCCAGCTTGGTGAGCGTCTGGAATGAGCCTCGGGAGGACAGGTGGGCTTTCAATGAATGCACCTGCAAAAGTCATCCCATCTTTCCATCTCTGTGTGCTGCTCTTAGTCCAATATGATTATTATCGGTCTTACCATAGTGCCTAGGAGCCCTGGTCATGGACCAGCACCCCATTGTGCTAGGCGCTGTACAAACACAGAACAAAAGATGTTCCCTGCCCCAAAGCGCTTCCAATCTAAGTATAAGACAAGAGACAATGGATGGATACAGACAGACTGATGGGGAAGGACAGGAAACAATGAGTCAATATTGGTCCATGTGATCTGCAGTGGGCTCAGCACCCCCACAGCCCAACCACTGTCAAGTTTTTTGCAGGCTTCCCAACAAAGGAGAGTTGAGGAGGGATTTGATAGGTGGCTAATGAGGCAGCTTTGAGGGTGTTTACAAGGAGCTCCTCCCTGGTGTGCGGGGCATCATGGGAGAAGGTAGGAAGGTGCGTGTTTGAAATGTAACAAGTGGGCGATGGAGGGTTAAGTGTTGTTCCTAGCCATCAAGCCGCAGGGTTGAAAGAGAACCCGGTGTATTGTATCCACATGGAGTATAATTACAACGCAGGGGGACCCCACTGAAGCTAGTTTGAATGTGACCTGAACTCGTTCTAAAGCTGACCTGCAAAGAAGAGCAGTGGAGGTATGCACCCCTCTATGGGGCGTAAAGCAGATCAATATATTTTAAAACAACAGAAATGTTTTTTTTCTTTTTCTTTTGTTTTAAATTAAACATTCGGATTTTATCTGTACTTTATAGCCACCTGGATGCCTATTGGAATTATAGCAGTACCAGAGAGTGAAATCTGGCTAATAGAGAGAGTGGGGGGCTTTTTAAATTCTGTTCGAAACTCTTTGGTTGGTGTTTGGTTTTGCTCACACATGTTTAACTCAAATGCTTAATAAACTCTCAGAAGAAAGAACGTCTTGGTTAAAGATTCAACAACATCACTTCCTCCCATAAGGTGTAAAAAAAAATCCCCAGTATTCACACAGGATCCCTTACAAGTTCTCCAACATAATGAGGGAAAACCAGACTTGATGCTCCTAATCTCTCCAAAACGCAAAAGTAAGGGGGAGGGACCCCTTTCATTCCTCTTTCTACGCAACAAAGACGCAAAAAGAGACAGAAACCCATTTTAAAAAGCCTTTGCGGGTCACCAGCAAAAAAGCCTATTGGTCTTACGTGGTATTATATGTATTATCATGTGTTCCATTCGCAAGATCCACACGCCAATCTTATGTGCAGGGAAAGGGAACGTGCCAGATATTTCTATCTTTCTTTGCCGTCCAAAGCAAAACGCAACTATTCCGTTTACATTCTTCTGCCAGTTCCCAACAGCCCCGGCCAGTGTGTGCTCGGAGGAGATGGCTGTGTTATGCAACTCACACGGATGTTCCCTTTGCTATTCATGGAGCAGGTTGCATAAGTCAGGAGAAACACGGCTTCAGCCGGTGGATCAACAATTTTGCCTGTCTCCAGCTATTGACTGTGGCTAGTGGCTGCATCTTATTAGATGCTACAACCACCCCAAGCTCTGCCCTTTGGCATTAGACAGAGACCAGTTTGCTACTTATCCTGCATAACTCTGCTATGATGAGCTTAAGTCTGTGGCTACACCCTTGGTAGGAGAACCATTACAGCTTGTAAGGGATAAGAAAGTAGCACAGGACTCTTTGCCGTCTGATCGTTATAGCTCAAAGCTGATTCAATGTGTGAAATCCTGGCCCTATAGAAGTCCAGGGCAAAACTCCCATAGATTTCAACAGGGCCAAGTTTTCATGCAATCGGTTTAAGAACTTTGGTGCTAGGTGCATTCGAGTTTGATCGTTCCAGTAGATTGGATTAGATCGGGGAGGGGGCGTTCGCCAGCTTTTTTGAATCACACACCCCAACCTTTCTTTTTTTTAACATGGAGCTCCCTCCCTTCCCCCTACAAAATGGGACTTTCCAATGTAATCTCGATGGAACTGGGGCCATTAATACGTTGACTCCCGTCAAGGGGATTTTCTAGTCTCCATAATCAGTCTTTCCCTCCTGCTGTCTAATTGTGTGTAGGTAAGGAAACCTTTGGAAAGCACCTCCATTAGCAACTGCACAGTTTGCGGGGCCGTCTTTCTCCGTTCCAGCACTGAAGTGTGCTACTGGATACTGTGACCCCGTGCGCGAGGTCACAACCCATTCATTCAAATTTGGCCCAGCTGCCCCTCCATTATGACAAAAGAGGAGACTGGGCCAAATTTGAGTGGCGTCGCAACCCTGTGAGCGAGCAAGAAGGTTTGCCACTCACCCCCTAGAAAGTTTGAGGCGCCCTTCCCGGTGGAGAGCCACTGGATTAGACCGACAAATGGAAGGACGTTTTAGATTTTCATTGACTTCCTATGTGAACACTGATCCTACTGTTGTAAATTTCTATCCTATTGTGACGCTGGCAGACCAGGTGCCAGCTCGTGCCATGGGCCTCGACTGAACACTGACAAATACATAACTGGACCCAGTCTGGCTCATCGGTGTGTTAGTGTCATTAAAATCAGTATTAGAGTTCTAAGAATGTGTTTAGTGATTAGACTTTATAGAATTCTTGTACGTTGCTGCCTGCATTAAACTGGTTTATAAGAGCTGTATCCGATGTTATAAGGTATATTTAAGTGTTTGCCCTGGAACTGTACATCACCCGGCAGGAGAGAAGCATTCCCAAGTGTGAAATACTAGTTTGCCACAGACGTTATCTCCTGCCCAACAAAAGAAGGCCCATCAACACCAGACAAACCATTGTGGAACATCAGAGGACAAAAGACTTTGTTGTTTGCTCTCCCCCATTCACCTCCATGAAGAGGAGACATGCAACTGAATTCCTCCCAACAGCTGAACTTGCAACTTGAAGCAGAAGCGGGGGAAGGAATAAAAGGCCCTAACAAGGAGAAACTATCTTTTATGCTGCTTGGACTCTGAGGGGGCAAGAATTACCAAGCATGAGCAAAAGATCCCCAGTGCTTGTCCTGGGTTAGTCCTAAAGGACATATAGAGCTTGCTTATTATAGAAGTTTCTATTACTTTTTGAAACTTAAGACTGGAACTCATTTGTGTGTGCATGTGTTTACCTGCTTTAACCTTGTAAATAACTCTCTTATTTCCTTTTCCTAGTTATACATCTGCAGATAGTTTATTATAGGCTTGGCTACAAGCATTGTCTTGGTGTGAGATCTAAGGTGCAATTGACCTAGGGTAAGTGACTAATCCTTTGGGGCTGGGAGTACCCTGAATATTGCTGTGATCTTTGGTGTAAAGGACCATCTATCACAAAGGCAAGCTTACCTGGGTGGAAAGACAAATCAGAGTATCCAAGGGGACTGTCTGACTCCATGTTATGGCTGTTATAATGCTTAAGTTTACAATTGATAAGTGGTTGGTGAGATCTAAGTACAGAACTCAGAGCCAATTTGGGGTTTGTGCCCTGTTTCTTCACAGTCTGCCCAGAGGTTGGCACTCATGTTCTTGAGCCACTGCAGGACAGCTAGACACCTATGAATTAAAAGTTGATTATATCTAGTGGATTAATTTTTATAAGGATTGAAGAGAACACGATTGAGGAGGGTTTTAGTTTATCAACAGGAAGTGTCCTCTTTTATACTAAACTGCTTCACAGGCAATCAGCGTCTATCTCATGATAGGTTTCAGAGTAACAGCCTTGTTAGTCTGTATTCGCAAAAAGAAAAGGAGTACTTGTGGCACCTTAGAGACTAACCAATTTATTTGAGCATAAGCTTTCGTGAGCTACAGCTCACTTCATCGGATGCATACTGTGGAAAATACAGAAGATGTTTTTATACACACAAACCATGAAAAAATCTCATGATATAGATGGATAATAGCCCTGATCAAAGCACGGCGTCATTCCAGCTTTATGCCCATGTTTCCAATGAAATCAGTGGCATTCCACCAGCGTAAAACTGGAGTAACGCAATGATCAGTCATATTCAACATACGTCATTACCAAACTTACAACTGCTCTAGTTCTCCTGCACATCTGTCTGTCTTATGTATTTCTTATGGTGACATCAGGGTCATTTATCAGAGCCAAGACAATATTGAAAATCTAAGACGGGGGTGTGATCTTTCCAGTGGAATCTCAGGGAGTTAAGAGATGTGGGGTCATTCTCAGCAGATGACCTTCAGCTCTGAAACCTACTTTGCATCTGGGCTGTTAGAATCAGAGTTCAGTGAACTTCAGCATACGGCATACTCATGTGGCCAGGCTTCTGATTTACTTTCGTACGACGAAGGAATGAGCGGCTCTGTCTGGTTTTATTGATGCGAGACTCTCAGATTCCTCACTCGTGATTGCCAGTACAAATTTCTAAACAAATATTTATTGTGTTGCTTGCTGGTTCCAAATGGCTGTTCGCACCTCCACCCCCTGCTCATAAGATCAGTCAATGGCTCTTCATAAATAAAGAATAATCTCGTGAGGGGACATAACTTGCTAAGTTCTGTGCTATTGGGAGACGTTTGAGGACAAATGCACACTCGTGCTGAAGAGTAAAGGCAGTTAATCCCCCTGGGGTTTGTTTCAAAGTGCTCAGTATAAAAGAGTAAAGGCTTAAACCACTAAGCCATGCCTTCAAGGAGAAATTAAGGGCATTAAGAAAGGAAGTATCTGACTGCTACGATTCCCAGCTGGCTGCATATGGGATAACCACTCAGGCTGGACTAATACTAATCATATTTAACACTTCCATAGCGGTTGATATTTCCAAGGCATTGGGTCACCCTTATCACCACACCCCAGCGTCATTATCCCTGTTTTATACAAAGGAAAATCGAGGCACGGAGCCATTAAGTGTCTTGCTCAAGGTCACCTGAGGGTTCAGTTTAGCACACGTGTGGTGGAACGCTCTGACACTGATGCCATTTACACACAGAGAGAGAAAACTTCACCGTGGGACAGCGCTCGGAGCCCCAGCAAACTGGGCGCTGAGGAGCAGACTCTCCACCCTCCCTCCGTAGTAGCCAGGGTGTATCTGGGCTGCAGCCACTACTACAGGGTAGTGGGGAGAGGAGCAAACACACTGGGGGCAGCCGGGGGGAGGAGCAGAATCTGCCTGCATAGGTCAGCCAATCTTCAGTGTGTGTTACACAGCCCTCTGCCATGGCTTGAGCCACATAGGTTTATAAGTCTATTCCTGCTTCCAGCGGGAGGACTCAAGCCCGGATGCTCAAAGGTATTTAGGCACCTAACTCCCGTTCAGGAGCCAAGCCTCAGTCAATTGGACCAAGTAGGAGAAGCTCCTGTGTTTAATGCTAAAGGTCCTAGCTTGAGAGGCATCCTGGCATGTCTGTAGGACTGGAAAGTCCAGTCGAAAAGGGGACCCAACAATGTCCGGTCAGATCTACTGACCGGACATCCAATGTCCAGTTACTGCCGGCGGGGGAGGTGGGGAGGTGTCCATTCATCACCCGCGCCAGCCCCTACTCAGCCGGGGCCACCTCCTACCTGCATTGGGGAGCTGCAGCTCCCAGCCCCGGCTCTGCAGGCGAGTCCCTCCTGACCTGGAAGGGGATGGGTGGGAGGGGAAAAGCAGCGAGTGATGGGAGGGAGGGGGAAAGAAGTACGGATGGGGGTGGGGCCTCAGAGAAGAGGCGGAGCAGGTGCAGGGCTTTGGGAGGACTAGGCAGAGCATAGGTGGGGCCTCCAGAGGGAAGAGGCGGGGCGGGGGAGATTCCGGCACCCCTGCTGAAGTGTCCGGTTGGTCTGCAGTGGCGTCTGCAGCCACCTACCAGGCTTGAGATTTGCTGTGAGTGGCAGAAGCTCGCTCTAGATGCCATTTGCAGAGTGTGGGGTTTTCAGTCCCCTGCATCGTTAGCATAGGGGCCAAATTCAAACCCAGTCAACTCCTTCAAGACTCACCTCTTTTGGGATGCCGTGGATAAACTGCAGCTGATAATGGCCCAGCAGGGGTGACTCAGATTATTGATAACTCTTGTCTATTGATAGATTTGAAGGCCAGAAGGGACCATTGGGATCATCTGGTCTGACCGCCTGGATAACACAGGCCGGAGAACTTCCCCAAGATCATTCCTAGAGCATCACACCTTTCAGAAGAACATCCAATTTTGACTTTAAAATTGTCAGTTACAGAGACTCCACCATGACCCTTGGTGAAATGTGCTGATGGTTAATTACTCTCACCATTAAAAATCTACACCTTATTTCCAGTCTGTTTCTGTCTAGCGTCAACTTCCAGCCATTGGGTCATGTTAGGCCTTTCTCTGCTAGACTGGAGAGGCCATTATTAAATGTTGGCTAGGCAGCAGTTCTGCAGAAAAGGACTTGGGGATTACAGTGGACGAGAAGCTGGATATGAGTCAGCAGTGTGCCCTTGTTGCCAAGAAGGCTAACGGCATATTGGGCTGCATTAGTAGGGGCATTGCCAGCAGATCGAGGGACGTGATCGTTCCCCTCTATTTGACATCTGGAGTACTGCGTCCAGTTTTGGGCCCCTCACTACAGAAAGGATGTGGACAAATTGGAGGGAGTCCAACAGAGGGCAATGAAAATGATCAGGGGGCTGGGGCACATGATTTATGAGGAGAGGCTGGGAGAACTGGGCTTGTTTAGTCTACAGAAGAGAAGACTGAGAGGGGATTTGATAGCAGCCTTCAACTACCTGAAAGGGGGTTCCAAAGAGGATGGAGCTCAGCTGTTCTTAGTGGTGGCAGATGACAGAACAAGGAGTAATGGTCTCAAGTTGCAGTGGGGGAGGTTTAGGCTGGATATTAGGAAACACTATTTCACTAGGAGGGTGGTGAAGCACTGGAATGGGTTACCTAGGGAGGTGATGGAATCTCCATCCTTCGAGGTTTTTAAGGCCTCGCTTGACAAAGCCCTGGCTGGGATGATTTAGTTGGTGTGGTCCTGCTTTGAGCCGGGGGTTGGACTAGATGACCTCCTGAGGTCTCTTCCAACCCTGATCTTCTATGATTTTATTGTTTGTTCCCCACATAGGTAGTTATCGACTGTAATCAAGGCACTCCTCAACGTTCTCTTTGTTAAGCTAAACAGAGTGACCTCCTTCAATCTATCACTATAAGGGGTGTTTTCTAATCCTTTAATCATTCTTGTGGCTCTTCTCTGAACCCTCTCCAGTTTATCAACATCCTTCTTGAATTGTGGACACCAAAACTGGACACAGTAACCCAGCAGGAGTCACACCAGTGACAAATACAGATGTAAAATAACCTCTCTACTCCTACTTGAGTTTCCCCTGTTCATGCATCCAAGGATCATATTAGCACTTTTGGCAGCAGCTTCACACTGGGAGCTCATGTTCAGCTGATTATCCACCGTCACCCCCGAATCTTTTTCACAATCACTGCTTCCTCAGACAGAGTCCCCGTCAGGTAAGTATGACCTACATTTTTTGTTCCTAGGTGTACACATTTACATTTAGCAGTATTAAACCACACATTGTTTGCTTGCACCCACTCTACCAAGCTATCCAGATTGCTCTGTATCAGTGACCAGTCCTCTTCATTGTTTACCATGCCCCCAATTTTTGTGTCATCTGCAAACTTTCTCAATTATGGTTTTGGGTTTTGTCAAGGTTCCTCCCCCACTCTGAACTCTAGGGTACAGATGTGGGGACGTGCATGAAAAACCTCCTAAGTTTATCTTTACCAGCTTAGGTCAAAACTTCCCCAAGGTACAAAATATTCCACCCTTTGTCCTTGGATTGGCCGCTACCACCACCAAACTAATACTGGTTACTGGAGAAGAGCTGTTTGGACGCGTCTTTCCCCCCAAAATACTTCCCAAAACCTTCCACCCCACTTCCTGGACAACGTTTGGTAAAAAGCCTCACCAATTTGCCTAGGTGACTACAGACCCAGACCCTTGGATCTTAAGAACAATGAACAATCCTCCCAACACTTGCACCCCCCCTTTCCTGGGAAATGTTGGATAAAAAGCCTCACCAATTTGCATAGGTGACCACAGACCCAAACCCTTGGATCTGAGAACAATGAAAAAGCATTCAGTTTTCTTACAAGAAGACTTTTAATAAAAACAGTAGTAAATAGAAATAAAGAAATCCCCCCTGTAAAATCAGGATGGTAGATACCTTACAGGGTAATTAGATTCAAAAACATAGAGAACCTGTCTAGGCAAAACCTTAAGTTACAAAAAAGATACACAGACAGAAATAGTTATTCTATTCAGCACAATTCTTTTCTCAGCCATTTAAAGAAATCATAATCTAACACGTACCTAGCTAGATTACTTACTAAAAGTTCTAAGACTCCATTCCTGGTCTATCTCCAACAAAGACAGAATATAGACAGACACACAGACCCTTTGTTTCTCTCCCTCCTCCCAGCTTTTGAAAGTATCTTGTCTCCTCATTGGTCATTTTGGTCAGGTGCCAGCGAGGTTACCTTTAGCTTCTTAACCCTTTACAGGTGAGAGGAGTTTTCCTCTGGCCAGGAGGGATTTCAAAGGGGTTTACCCTTCCCTTTATATTTATGACAGGTTTTCTTCCAGGTCATTGGTTAAAAAGTGTAGGGCCAAGAACCAATCCCTGAAGGACCCCAGTAGAAACACACCCACTCAAGGACGATTCCCCATTTACAGTTACATTTTGAGACCTATCAGTTAGCCAGTTTTTAATCCATGTAATGTGTGCTATGTTAAATTTATATCTTTCTAGCTTTTTAATCAAAATGTTGCGTGGTACCACATTAAATGGCTTACAGACATCTATGTATATGACATCAACGCTGTTACCTTTATCAACCAAACATGATCTCATCAAAAAAATATATCACGTCAGTTTGACAGGGTCTGTTTTCCCTAAACATATGTTGACGGAGGGTAATATAATTAATGCCAATCAACACAGGTTTGTGAAAAATAGATATATTTACCCTCCTTTATTATTCTTTATTAAAGGAGTCCCATATCAGCCCCAGCTGACGTGGCTCATATCTGTTTTCAGTTTTGCAAAACTGGCCCTTTGAAAGCACCAGGTATATAGATCAATGGTTTGGACTTTCTTCTGTTTGCACATCAAGTCATGATCACTTGTACCTAAGCATCCATTAATTTTTAGTTCTGTGATCAGTTCCTCTTTATCTGTCCAGATGAGGTCTAATATCGATTTCTCCCTTGTTGGCTATTTTTTTGAGTTAGGAAATTGTCATCTCTAATGTTTAGAAATTCTGAGGATGGTTTAGCACTGGCAGCGGGAGACCTCCAGTGTATGTCACTCAAACTGAAGTCCTCCATGATCACACAGGTGTATTTCCCCCTATACATTGTAGATAGATTCATCCTGTTCCCTGATGCGATTTGGTGGTTTGTAGCAGATACCAACTAATACACAATCTTGTGCTTTATCTGTCAGGACATTGATCTGTAAGCATTCCAGATCATTTTCTTCTGAGTTATCAGTGATTCAGAAACAGGTAATTGCCATTTTTGACATAGAGTGCCGCTCCCCTTTCCGTTTTGCCCACTCCATCCATTACCCTAAATAGGCAGTAACCATTGATTTTAACCATTCCAGCCGTGTGAATCATCCCCCCAGGTTTCAGTATCACCAACTAGATCAAATTAATGCTCATAAATGAGCAATTCCAAAGCCTCTCGATTGTTACCAGCCTCCTAGCATTGGTGTAGAGGCAAGTCAAGAATTTCTTCTCTGTGTCCTCTGCTTCCTGGATTAATTTTGCTCTCACCCTCTCGATTTTGTGCTGAGTGCTCAGATCTTCCCTCTTTTTATCATCCCCTTTTGTTATCAGTTTAACCCCCTCCTGACTGCGTGAGCCAGCCGGTCGCTGAGGCTGTTCAGACCTTTCAAAAGCGAACCAACCTGCACGTGGGTCTACACAATCACATACTCCTAGCTCTGGTACTCTGGTCCTGGCTCCCTGTACTTTTGTTACACTCCCATGGTGCATCTTTAGGGTTGCCAACCTGCCCGGTTTCGCCTGAGGTAAGCACCTCCTGGTTAGAACCCACACCCCTCACCCCCTCCTGCACCCCTGCCCCAGCCCTGAGCCCCCTCCTGCACCCAAACTCCCTCCCAGAGCCTTCACCCCTCAACCCCTCCCACATCCCAACTGCCGCCCCAGCCCTGAGCCCCCTCCTGCACCCAAACTCCCTCCCAGAGCCTTCACCCCTCAACCCCTCCCACATCCCAACCCCCTGCCCCAGCCCTGAGCCCCCTCCTGCACCCAAACTCCCTCCCAGAGCCTTCACCCCTCAACCCCTCCCACATCCCAACTGCCGCCCCAGTCCTGAGTCCCCTCCTGCACCCAAACTCCCTCCCAGAGCCTTCACCCCTCAACCCCTCCCACATCCCAACTGCCGCCCCAGTCCTGAGTCCCCTCCTGCACCCAAACTCCCTCCTAGAGCCTGCACCCCTGCCCCTTCCCACACCCCAACCCCCTGCCCCAGCCCTGAGCCCCCTCCTGCACCCAAACTCCCTCCCAGAGCCTTCACCCCTCAACCCCTCCCACATCCCAACTGCCGCCCCAGCCCTGAGCCCCCTCCTGCACCCAAACTCCCTCCCAGAGCCTTCACCCCTCAACCCCTCCCACATCCCAACTGCCGCCCCAGTCCTGAGTCCCCTCCTGCACCCAAACTCCCTCCCAGAGCCTTCACCCCTCAACCCCTCCCACATCCCAACTGCCGCCCCAGCCCTGAGCCCCCTCCTGCACCCAAACTCCCTCCTAGAGCCTGCACCCCTGCCCCTTCCCACACCCCAACCCCCTGCCCCAGCCCTGAGCCCCCTCCTGCACCCAAACTCCCTCCCAGAGCCTTCACCCCTCAACCCCTCCCACATCCCAACTGCCGCCCCAGCCCTGAGCCCCCTCCTGCACCCAAACTCCCTCCCAGAGCCTTCACCCCTCAACCCCTCCCACATCCCAACTGCCGCCCCAGTCCTGAGTCCCCTCCTGCACCCAAACTCCCTCCCAGAGCCTTCACCCCTCAACCCCTCCCACATCCCAACTGCCACCCCAGCCCTGAGCCCCCTCCTGCACCCAAACTCCCTCCTAGAGCCTGCACCCCTGCCCCTTCCCACACCCCAACCCCCTGCCCCAGCCCTGAGCCCCCTCCTGCACCCAAACTCCCTCCCAGAGCCTTCACCCCTCAACCCCTCCCACATCCCAACTGCCGCCCCAGCCCTGAGCCCCCTCCTGCACCCAAACTCCCTCCCAGAGCCTTCACCCCTCAACCCCTCCCACATCCCAACTGCCGCCCCAGTCCTGAGCCCCCTCCTGCACCCAAACTCCCTCCTAGAGCCTGCACCCCTGCCCCTTCCCACACCCCAACCCCCTGCCCCAGCCCTGAGCCCCCTCCTGCACCCAAACTCCCTCCCAGAGCCTTCACCCCTCAACCCCTCCCACATCCCAACTGCCGCCCCAGCCCTGAGCCCCCTCCTGCACCCAAACTCCCTCCCAGAGCCTTCACCCCTCAACCCCTCCCACATCCCAACTGCCGCCCCAGCCCTGAGCCCCCTCCTGCACCCAAACTCCCTCCTAGAGCCTGCACCCCTGCCCCTTCCCACACCCCAACCCCCTGCCCCAGCCCTGAGCCCCCTCCTGCATCCAAACTCCCTCCTAGAGCCTGCACCCCTGCCCCTTCCCACATCCCAACCCCCTGCCCCAGCCCTGAGCCCCCTCCCACACCCAAACTCCCTCCCAGAGCCTTCACCCCTCAACCCCTCCCACATCCCAACTGCCGCCCCAGTCCTGAGCCCCCTCCCACACCCAAACTCCCTCCCAGAGCCTTCACCCCTCAACCCCTCCCACATCCCAACTGCCGCCCCAGCCCTGAGCCCCCTCCTGCACCCAAACTCCCTCCCAGAGCCTTCACCCCTCAACCCCTCCCACATCCCAACTGCCGCCCCAGTCCTGAGTCCCCTCCTGCATCCAAACTCCCTCCCAGAGCCTTCACCCCTCAACCCCTCCCACATCCCAACTGCCGCCCCAGTCCTGAGCCCCCTCCTGCACCCAAACTCCCTCCCAGAGCCTTCACCCCTCAACCCCTCCCACATCCCAACTGCCGCCCCAGTCCTGAGTCCCCTCCTGCACCCAAACTCCCTCCCAGAGTCTTCACCCCTCAACCCCTCCCACATCCCAACTGCCGCCCCAGTCCTGAGTCCCCTCCTGCATCCAAACTCCCTCCCAGAGCCTTCACCCCTCAACCCCTCCCACATCCCAACTGCCGCCCCAGTCCTGAGCCCCCTCCCACACCCAAACTCCCTCCCAGAGCCTTCACCCCTCAACCCCTCCCACATCCCAACTGCCGCCCCAGCCCTGAGCCCCCTCCTGCACCCAAACTCCCTCCCAGAGCCTTCACCCCTCAACCCCTCCCACATCCCAACTGCCGCCCCAGTCCTGAGTCCCCTCCTGCATCCAAACTCCCTCCCAGAGCCTTCACCCCTCAACCCCTCCCACATCCCAACTGCCGCCCCAGTCCTGAGTCCCCTCCTGCATCCAAACTCCCTCCTAGAGCCTGCACCCCTGCCCCTTCCCACACCCCAACCCCCTGCCCCAGCCCTGAGCCCCCTCCTGCATCCAAACTCCCTCCCAGAGCCTTCACCCCTCAACCCCTCCCACATCCCAACTGCCGCCCCAGTCCTGAGTCCCCTCCTGCATCCAAACTCCCTCCTAGAGCCTGCACCCCTGCCCCTTCCCACACCCCAACCCCCTGCCCCAGCCCTGAGCCCCCTCCCACACCCAAACTCCCTTCCAGAGAATGCACCCTGCACCCCTCCCACACCCCAACCCCCTGCCCCAGCTCTGAGCCCCGTCCCGCACCCAAACTCCCTCCCAGGGCCTGCACCCCTCACCCCCTCCCAAATCCCAACTGCCGCCCCAGTCCTGAGCCCCCTCCTGCACCCAAACTCCCTCCCAGAGCCTTCACCCCTCAACCCCTCCCACATCCCAACTGCCGCCCCAGCCCTGAGCCCCCTCCTGCACCCAAACTCCCTCCTAGAGCCTTCACCCCTCAACCCCTCCCACATCCCAACTGCCGCCCCAGTCCTGAGTCCCCTCCTGCATCCAAACTCCCTCCTAGAGCCTTCACCCCTCAACCCCTCCCACATCCCAACCCCCTGCCCCAGCCCTGAGCCCCCTCCCACACCCAAACTCCCTCCCAGAGCCTTCACCCCTCAACCCCTCCCACATCCCAACTGCCGCCCCAGCCCTGAGCCCCCTCCTGCACCCAAACTCCCTCCCAGAGCCTTCACCCCTCAACCCCTCCCACATCCCAACTGCCGCCCCAGTCCTGAGTCCCCTCCTGCATCCAAACTCCCTCCTAGAGCCTGCACCCCTGCCCCTTCCCACACCCCAACCCCCTGCCCCAGCCCTGAGCCCCCTCCTGCATCCAAACTCCCTCCTAGAGCCTTCACCCCTCAACCCCTCCCACATCCCAACCCCCTGCCCCAGCCCTGAGCCCCCTCCCGCACCCAAACTCCCTTCCAGAGAATGCACCCTGCACCCCTCCCACACCCCAACTGCCGCCCCAGTCCTGAGTCCCCTCCTGCATCCAAACTCCCTCCTAGAGCCTTCACCCCTCAACCCCTCCCACATCCCAACTGCCGCCCCAGTCCTGAGTCCCCTCCTGCATCCAAACTCCCTCCTAGAGCCTTCACCCCTCAACCCCTCCCACATCCCAACCCCCTGCCCCAGCCCTGAGCCCCCTCCCACACCCAAACTCCCTCCCAGAGCCTTCACCCCTCAACCCCTCCCACATCCCAACTGCCGCCCCAGTCCTGAGTCCCCTCCTGCATCCAAACTCCCTCCTAGAGCCTTCACCCCTCAACCCCTCCCACATCCCAACCCCCTGCCCCAGCCCTGAGCCCCCTCCCACACCCAAACTCCCTCCCAGAGCCTTCACCCCTCAACCCCTCCCACATCCCAACTGCCGCCCCAGTCCTGAGTCCCCTCCTGCACCCAAACTCCCTCCTAGAGCCTGCACCCCTCAACCCCTCCCACATCCCAACTGCCGCCCCAGCCCTGAGCCCCCTCCTGCACCCAAACTCCCTCCTAGAGCCTTCACCCCTCAACCCCTCTCACATCCCAACCCCCTGCCCCAGCCCTGAGCCCCCTCCCACACCCAAACTCCCTCCCAGAGCCTTCACCCCTCAACCCCTCCCACATCCCAACTGCCGCCCCAGTCCTGAGTCCCCTCCTGCACCCAAACTCCCTCCCAGAGCCTTCACCCCTCAACCCCTCCCACATCCCAACTGCCGCCCCAGTCCTGAGTCCCCTCCTGCATCCAAACTCCCTCCTAGAGCCTGCACCCCTGCCCCTTCCCACACCCCAACCCCCTGCCCCAGCCCTGAGCCCCCTCCCACACCCAAACTCCCTTCCAGAGAATGCACCCTGCACCCCTCCCACACCCCAACCCCCTGCCCCAGCTCTGAGCCCCGTCCCGCACCCAAACTCCCTCCCAGAGCCTTCACCGCTCAACCCCTCCCACACCCCAACCCCCTGACCCAGCCCTGAGCCCCCTCCCACACCCAAACTCCCTCCCAGAGCCTGCACCCCTCACCCCCTCCCATACTCCAGCCCCCTGACCCAGCCCTGAGCCCCCTCCCGCACCCAAACTCCCTCCCAGAGCCTGCACCCCTCACCCCCTCCCATACTCCAGCCCCCTGACCCAGCTCTGAGCCCCCTCCCACACCCAAACTCCCTTCCAGAGAATGCACCCTGCACCCCTCCCACACCCCAACCCCCTGCCCCAGCTCTGAGCCCCGTCCTGCACCCAAACTCCCTCCCAGAGCCTTCACCCCTCACCCCCTCCCATATCCCAACCCCCTGACCCGGCCCTGAGCCCCCTCCCACACCCAAACTCCCTTCCAGAGAATGCACCCTGCACCCCTCCCACATCCCAACCGCCGTCCCAGCCCTGAGTCCCCTCCCACACCCAAACTCCCTCCCAGAGCCTTCACCCCTCACCCCCTCCCATATCCCAACCCCCTGACCCGGCCCTGAGCCCCCTCCCACACCCAAACTCCCTCCCAGAGCCTGCACCCCTCACCCCCTCCCATACTCCAGCCCCCTGCCCCAGCTCTGAGCCCCCTCCCACACCCAAACTCCCTTCCAGAGAATGCACCCTGCACCCCTCCCACACCCCAACCCCCTGCCCCAGCTCTGAGCCCCGTCCTGCACCCAAACTCCCTCCCAGAGCCTTCACCACTCAACCCCTCCCAAATCCCAACCGCCGTCCCAGCCCTGAGCCCCCTCCCACACCCAAACTCCCTCCCAGAGCCTGCACCCCTCACCCCCTCCCATACTCCAGCCCCCTGACCCAGCCCTGAGCCCCCTCCCGCACCCAAACTCCCTTCCAGAGCCTGCACCCTGCACCCCTCCTGCACCCCAACCCCCTGCCCCAGCTCTGAGCCCCCTCCCGCACCCAAACTCCCTCCCAGAGTCTTCACCCCTCACCCCCTCCCATATCCCAACCCCCTGACCCAGCCCTGAGCCCCCTCCCACACCCAAACTCCCTCCCAGTCTGCACCCCTCACCTCCTCCCACACCCCTACCCCCTGACCCAGCCCCGAACCCCATCCTGCACCAAAACTCCATCCCAGAGCCTTCACCCCTCACCCCCCCCCACACCCCAACCCCTGCCGCAGCCCTGAGTCCCCTCCTGCACCCAAACTCCCTCCCAGTCTGCACCCCTTACCCTCTCCCACACCCCTACCCCCTGCCCCAGCCCTGAGCTCTCTCCCACACCCAAACTCCCTCCCAGAGCCTTCACCCCTCACCCCTTCCCATACCCCAACCCCCTGACCCAGCCCTGAGCCCCCTCCTGCACCCAAACTCCCGGCCAGAGCCCTCACCCCCTCCCGCACCCAAACCCCCTGCCCCAGCCCGGAGCCCGCACCGCCTCCTGCCGTGATGGCGTGAGCAGGGCGGGGCCTCAGGGAAGGGGGCGGGGCAGGGGCAGGGCAAGGGGGTTTGGGTTTGTGCGATTAGACAGTTGGCAGCCCTACGCACCTTGTCTTATCCTAGCTCTTTGGGGCAGGGACGGCGTGTGTGAGCTGCACCCAGAGCAATGGGCCCCAATCCTGACGAGTGCATCTAGCAGCTACGGCTGTATAAATCTTACCGAGTACTAATTTACACGTGGCTGCTCGTACACATCTTAGGACTCTTCAGCCTTAGGTCACGACGCCTGCGACAAACCTGGGTGCTGGTGTAGTAACTGGACTGACAGAGTTACCCTCCTGGTGCCCTCCAGTGTCAAGAGTATGAGGAAGTTGGTGAGATGGCACAAGAACAACAGACGTTGATGGGAAAAGACGGACGGACTGAACGAGTCCAGACGAAAGGGCCGTGGGCGATAACTCAAGGACTGTGTGAAGATCGTGCTTCGTAAATGAGAACGGTCTGGAATCGGTGGACCAAATTTGGTGTGTGGGAACCTAGAACTAATTGGTGGCCAAATTAATAAGGGGGTGGGGCTGTTCCACCTGTCGATCCTTAAAGGAGGAGACTTCACCATCATGGCTGCCACCCCCACCATCCCCTGGGACCCTGGGCCTTCCCCGTCCTCATAGGCGCCGACTCCATGGGTGCTCCAGCCCCGGAGCACCCACGGGGAAAAAACGGTGGGTGCTAAGCACCCACCAGCAGCCCCCGCTATCAGCTCCCTCCCCGCGCCACCCACCCGCCACAATCAGCTGTTTCACGGCATTCCGGAGGTTCTGGGGGGAAGGGGGAGGCGTGAGGATGCGGCTTGCTTGGGGGAGGGGGCGTAATGGGGCGGGAAGAGGCAGGGCGGGGTGGAGTGGGGGCGGGAAGAGGTGGGACAGGGGTGGAGTGGGGGCAGGAAGAGGCGGGGTGGGGGTGGAGCAGGGGCGGGAAGAGGCAGGGCAGGATGGAGCGGGGCGGGAAGAGGCAGGGTGGGGTGGAGTGGGGGTGGGAAGAGGCGGGGCGGGGGTGGAGTGGGGGCGGGAAGAGGTGGGACAGGGGTGGAGTGGGGGCAGGAAGAGGCGGGGTGGGGGTGGAGCAGGGGCGGGAAGAGGCAGGGCAGGATGGAGCGGGGCGGGAAGAGGCAGGGTGGGGTGGAGTGGGGGTGGGAAGAGGCGGGGCGGGGTGGAGCAGAAGCAGGAAGAGGTGGGACGGGGTGGAGCGGGGGTGGGAAGATGCAGGGCAGGCTGGAGCGGGGTGGGAAGAGGCGGGGCAAGGTGGAGCAGAAGTGGGAAGAGGCAGGACAGGGTGGAGTGGGGGCGGGAAGAGGCAGGGTGGGGGTGGAGCAGAAGCAGGAAGAGGTGGGACGGGGTGGAGCGAGGGTGGGAAGAGGCGGGACAGGGTGGAGCGGGGGCGGGAAGAGGCAGGGTGGGGGTGGAGCAGGGGCAGGAAGAGGCAGGGTGGGGTGGAGCAGGGGCAGGAAGAGGCGGGGTGGAGTGGAGCAGGGGCAGGAAGAGGTTTGGCGGGGTGGAGCAGGGGCAGGAAGAGGCAGGGCGGAGTGGAGCAGGGGCAGGAAGAGGTTTGGCGGGGTGGAGCAGGGGCAGGAAGAGGCAGGGTGGGGTGGAACAGGGGCAGGAAGAGGTTTGGCGGGGTGGAGCAGGGGCAGAAAGAGGTTTGGCGGGGTGGAGCAGGGGCGGGAAGAGGCAGGGCGGAGTGGAGCAGGGGCAGGAAGAGGCAGGGCGGGGTGGAGCAGGGGCAGGAAGAGGTTTGGCGGGGTGGAGCAGGGGCAGGAAGAGGCAGGGCGGAGTGGAGCAGGGGCAGGAAGAGGCAGGGTGGGGGTGGAGCAGGGGCAGGAAGAGGCAGGGCAAGGTGGAGCGGGGGCAGGAAGAGGCAGGGTGGGGTGGAGCAGGGGCAGGAAGAGGCAGGGCGGGGTGGAGCAGGGGCGGGAAGAGGCAGGGCGGGGTGGAGCAGGGGCGGGAAGAGGCGGGGTGGAGCAGGGGCAGGAAGAGGCGGGGTGGAGTGGAGCAGGGGCAGGAAGAGGTTTGGCGGGGTGGAGCAGGGGCAGGAAGAGGTTTGGCGGGGTGGAGCAGGGGCGGGAAGAGGCAGGGCGGGGTGGAGCAGGGGCAGGAAGAGGTTTGGCGGGGTGGAGCAGGGGCAGGAAGAGGTTTGGCGGGGTGGAGCAGGGGCGGGAAGAGGCAGGGCGGGGTGGAGCAGGGGCAGGAAGAGGTTTGGCGGGGTGGAGCAGGGGCAGGAAGAGGTTTGGCGGGGTGGAGCAGGGGCGGGAAGAGGTTTGGCGGGGTGGAGCAGGGGCGGGAAGAGGCGGGGTGGAGTGGAGCAGGGGCAGGAAGAGGCAGGGCGGGGTGGAGCAGGGGCGGGAAGAGGCAGGGCGGGGTGGAGCAGGGGCAGGAAGAGGCAGGGCGGGGTGGAGCAGGGGCAGGAAGAGGTTTGGCGGGGTGGAGCAGGGGCAGGAAGAGGTTTGGCGGGGTGGAGCAGGGGCGGGAAGAGGTTTGGCGGGGTGGAGCAGGGGCAGGAAGAGGCAGGGCGGGGTGGAGCAGGGGCGGGAAGAGGCAGGGCGGGGTGGAGCAGGGGCAGGAAGAGGCAGGGCGGGGTGGAGCAGGGGCAGGAAGAGGCAGGGCGGGGTGGAGCAGGGGCAGGAAGAGGTTTGGCGGGGTGGAGCAGGGGCGGGAAGAGGTTTGGCGGGGTGGAGCGGGGGCAGGAAGAGGTGGCGGGATGGGGCAGGGGCGGGAAGAGGCAGGGCGGGGTGGAGCAGGGGCGGGAAGAGGCAGGGCGGGGTGGAGCAGGGGCAGGAAGAGGTTTGGCGGGGTGGAGCAGGGGCGGGAAGAGGCAGGGCGGGGTGGAGCAGGGGCAGGAAGAGGTTTGGCGGGGTGGAGCAGGGGCGGGAAGAGGCAGGGCGGGGTGGAGCAGGGGCAGGAAGAGGTTTGGCGGGGTGGAGCAGGGGCGGGAAGAGGCAGGGCGGGGTGGAGCAGGGGCAGGAAGAGGCAGGGCGGGGTGGAGCAGGGGCGGGAAGAGGCAGGGCGGGGTGGAGCAGGGGCGGGAAGAGGCAGGGCGGGGTGGAGCAGGGGCGGGAAGAGGTTTGGCGGGGTGGAGCAGGGGCAGGAAGAGGCAGGGCGGGGTGGAGCAGGGGCAGGAAGAGGTTTGGCGGGGTGGAGCAGGGGCAGGAAGAGGCAGGGCGGGGTGGAGCAGGGGCAGGAAGAGGCAGGGCAAGGTGGAGCAGGGGCAGGAAGAGGCAGGGTGGGGTGGAGCAGGGGCAGGAAGAGGCAGGGTGGGGTGGAGCAGGGGCGGGAAGAGGCGGGGTGGAGTGGAGCAGGGGCAGAAAGAGGTTTGGCGGGGTGGAGCAGGGGCGGGAAGAGGCAGGGCGGGGTGGAGCAGGGGCGGGAAGAGGTTTGGCGGGGTGGAGCAGGGGCAGGAAGAGGCAGGTTGGGGTGGAGCAGGGGCAGGAAGAGGTTTGGCGGGGTGGAGCAGGGGCAGGAAGAGGCAGGGCGGGGTGGAGCAGGGGCAGGAAGAGGCAGGGCAAGGTGGAGCAGGGGCAGGAAGAGGCAGGGTGGGGTGGAGCAGGGGCAGGAAGAGGCGGGGTGGAGTGGAGCAGGGGCAGAAAGAGGTTTGGCGGGGTGGAGCAGGGGCGGGAAGAGGCAGGGCGGAGTGGAGCAGGGGCAGAAAGAGGTTTGGCGGGGTGGAGCAGGGGCGGGAAGAGGCAGGGCGGGGTGGAGCAGGGGCAGGAAGAGGTTTGGCGGGGTGGAGCAGGGGCAGGAAGAGGCAGGGCGGGGTGGAGCAGGGGCGGGAAGAGGCGGGGTGGGGTGGAGCAGGGGCAGGAAGAGGCGGGGTGGAGTGGAGCAGGGGCAGGAAGAGGCAGGGCGGGGTGGAGCAGGGGCGGGAAGAGGCAGGGCGGGGTGGAGCAGGGGCAGGAAGAGGCAGGGCGGGGTGGAGCAGGGGCGGGAAGAGGCAGGGCGGGGTGGAGCAGGGGCAGGAAGAGGTTTGGCGGGGTGGAGCAGGGGCAGGAAGAGGCAGGGCGGGGTGGAGCAGGGGCAGGAAGAGGTTTGGCGGGGTGGAGCAGGGGCGGGAAGAGGTTTGGCGGGGTGGAGCGGGGGCAGGAAGAGGTGGCGGGATGGGGCAGGGGCGGGAAGAGGCAGGGCGGGGTGGAGCAGGGGCGGGAAGAGGCAGGGCGGGGTGGAGCAGGGGCAGGAAGAGGTTTGGCGGGGTGGAGCAGGGGCGGGAAGAGGCAGGGCGGGGTGGAGCAGGGGCAGGAAGAGGTTTGGCGGGGTGGAGCAGGGGTGGGAAGAGGCAGGGCGGGGTGGAGCAGGGGCAGGAAGAGGCAGGGCGGGGTGGAGCAGGGGCGGGAAGAGGCAGGGCGGGGTGGAGCAGGGGCGGGAAGAGGCAGGGCGGGGTGGAGCAGGGGCGGGAAGAGGTTTGGCGGGGTGGAGCAGGGGCAGGAAGAGGCAGGGCGGGGTGGAGCAGGGGCAGGAAGAGGTTTGGCGGGGTGGAGCAGGGGCAGGAAGAGGCAGGGCGGGGTGGAGCAGGGGCAGGAAGAGGCAGGGCAAGGTGGAGCAGGGGCAGGAAGAGGCAGGGTGGGGTGGAGCAGGGGCAGGAAGAGGCAGGGTGGGGTGGAGCAGGGGCGGGAAGAGGCGGGGTGGAGTGGAGCAGGGACAGAAAGAGGTTTGGCGGGGTGGAGCAGGGGCGGGAAGAGGCAGGGCGGGGTGGAGCAGGGGCGGGAAGAGGTTTGGCGGGGTGGAGCAGGGGCAGGAAGAGGCAGGGCGGGGTGGAGCAGGGGCAGGAAGAGGTTTGGCGGGGTGGAGCAGGGGCAGGAAGAGGCAGGGCGGGGTGGAGCAGGGGCAGGAAGAGGCAGGGCAAGGTGGAGCAGGGGCAGGAAGAGGCAGGGTGGGGTGGAGCAGGGGCAGGAAGAGGCGGGGTGGAGTGGAGCAGGGGCAGAAAGAGGTTTGGCGGGGTGGAGCAGGGGCGGGAAGAGGCAGGGCGGGGTGGAGCAGGGGCAGGAAGAGGCAGGGCGGGGTGGAGCAGGGGCAGGAAGAGGCAGGGCGGGGTGGAGCAGGGGCAGGAAGAGGCAGGGCGGGGTGGAGCAGGGGCAGGAAGAGGTTTGGCGGGGTGGAGCAGGGGCAGGAAGAGGCAGGGCGGGGTGGAGCAGGGGCAGGAAGAGGTTTGGCGGGGTGGAGCGGGGGCAGGAAGAGGCAGGGCAAGGTGGAGCGGGGGCAGGAAGAGGCAGGGCGGGGTGGAGCAGGGGCGGGAAGAGGCAGGGCGGGGTGGAGCAGGGGCAGGAAGAGGTTTGGCGGGGTGGAGCGGGGGCAGGAAGAGGCAGGGCAAGGTGGAGCGGGGGCAGGAAGAGGCAGGGCGGGGTGGAGCAGGGGCAGGAAGAGGCAGGGCGGGGTGGAGCAGGGGCGGGAAGAGGCAGGGCGGGGTGGAGCAGGGGCAGGAAGAGGTTTGGCGGGGTGGAGCAGGGGCGGGAAGAGGCAGGGCGGGGTGGAGCAGGGGCGGGAAGAGGCAGGGCGGGGTGGAGCAGGGGCAGGAAGAGGTTTGGCGGGGTGGAGCAGGGGCAGGAAGAGGCGGGGTGGAGTGGAGCAGGGGCAGGAAGAGGCGGGGTGGAGTGGAGCAGGGGCGGGAAGAGGTTTGGCGGGGTGGAGCAGGGGCGGGAAGAGGCAGGGCGGGGTGGAGCGGGGGCGGGAAGAGGCAGGGCGGGGTGGAGCAGGGGCAGGAAGAGGTTTGGCGGGGTGGAGCAGGGGCAGGAAGAGGCAGGGCGGGGTGGAGCGGGGGCGGGAAGAGGCAGGGCGGGGTGGAGCAGGGGCAGGAAGAGGTTTGGCGGGGTGGAGCAGGGGCAGGAAGAGGCAGGGCGGGGTGGAGCAGGGGCAGGAAGAGGTTTGGCGGGGTGGAGCAGGGGCGGGAAGAGGCAGGGCGGGGTGGAGCGGGGGCGGGAAGAGGCAGGGCGGGGTGGAGCAGGGGCAGGAAGAGGTTTGGCGGGGTGGAGCAGGGGCAGGAAGAGGCAGGGCGGGGTGGAGCAGGGGCAGGAAGAGGTTTGGCGGGGTGGAGCAGGGGCGGGAAGAGGCAGGGCGGGGTGGAGCAGGGGCGGGAAGAGGCAGGGCGGGGTGGAGCAGGGGGCAGGAAGAGGTTTGGCGGGGTGGAGCGGGGGCGGGAAGAGGCAGGGCGGGGTGGAGCAGGGGCAGGAAGAGGCAGGGCGGGGTGGAGCAGGGGCGGGAAGAGGCAGGGCGGGGTGGAGCAGGGGCAGGAAGAGGTTTGGCGGGGTGGAGCAGGGGCGGGAAGAGGCAGGGCGGGGTGGAGCAGGGGCGGGAAGAGGCAGGGCGGGGTGGAGCAGGGGCAGGAAGAGGTTTGGCGGGGTGGAGCAGGGGCGGGAAGAGGCAGGGCGGGGTGGAGCAGGGGCGGGAAGAGGCAGGGCGGGGTGGAGCAGGGGGCAGGAAGAGGTGGCGGGATGGGGCAGAGCTGAGACGGGAAGAGGCGGGACGGGTGGAGCGGGGGTGGGGCCTGGGGCAGAGCCAGGGTTGAGCACCCCTTGGCACTTTGGAAAGTCAGCCCCTGTGATCATCCTGATCCTGAGAGACGTCCTGACCAGACCAGGCCAGCGAGAGGGACCCAGATGGCATCACCGCCTCTGCCGGCTGCAGCTGGATCCCAGCCGCCACCTGAGATGAAACAGGATCGGGCTTTAACAGCAGCAGCAGCCCCAGCCTCTCTCAGCTAATCACATCTCTTCTCCCCAAAAGCTCGGTTATCACCAGCTCTGATTCCACCTAAGAGGCTGTCAGACAGGGGAACGTTTCCCTCTAAAACTCTCTCCAGCTAGAGGGACCGGGAGCAAGGGCTGTCATTAAAGTAAAAGCCTTTCTACTGAACTTTGCAAACACTGTAACTGCTTTTCCTTCTTTTCTTAATCTTTAATAACAGTGAAAAGGATTGTTAACGGCGTGCTTGACACGGGGCTAAGCAGGCTCAAGTCTCTGTACATGAAACCATGTTAAAAACTGTTTAATGCTGGGTCATGTTAACACTTTTGGCCCATTTCTTCCAGCTAAATGAATACATCAGTGCATGTCTCAGCTCTCTGGGCAAGGGCCGTTTGTTGGTCCTTGTTTGTACAGCACCTAGCACAAGGAGGTCCTGGGCCATGACTGGGGCTCCTAAGCATTACTGCCATACAAATACTCTAGAAGGGGAAACCGAGGCACGGATAGGTTAAGCGCCTTGCCCAGGATCCAGCAGCAGAACAGGGGACAGGATTCACATCTCCTACTGTACAGTGTCCACAAGTCTACCTATCCACCTGTCCACAAGTCTATCCTCTCTGCGTATCCAGGTCTGATGGGAGCTTTGGAAGCCTTGCCGGTTTTACTTTTGGCCAGCCCGAGATGTGCGGGGGAGAGATCGCCCCAGGACAGCACCACGCTGCTTGCGGTTTTTATTCTTTGCCAGCTGGGTTAACAGGATTACACTGCAGGAAAGGTGCTGCAGCCCGCAGAGAACAATGCTGGGCTGGCTACAGGGGATGGAGTAGCAGGTCTTTCCCACGTCCCGCCTCTTGCTGACTGCAGCCTCTGTGTGGATCCATAACACTTTCTTAGGTTTGAAAGCAGTTGGCACTGCACCCCGGGGCACTCTGCAGGTGGCAGATAGGGACTGCGTCCAGGCCTTTCCCACACGCAGGCCTGGCGGGAGGACAAGAGGGAAACAATCACAGGGCCAGTGGGGGAAGCCCCTGCAGGTTGGAGGCTGGTTGCTCTGTTGTGTTGTGAAAACCCTACATAGCTGTAAAGGTCATTGAAGATAGGATCAAAGCTGCCGGCATTTACGTGGTAAAGAGCTTTATCGCTGTACGGCGCTATGGAAATGCAGCCTCTTCTGGGGTGGAGCTGCCAACTGGCACAGGGCAGACAGCCAAGGAAGGGTAGATACTTCTGGCTAAAGACCAGCCCAAAGCCCATCTCAGTACCAGAGGAGCTTTAATATCCTTGCAGAGTAAATGGGATCTCAGTCCTTATGGCCTTATCCCATCAGCCCATACCCAGTAAACTGCATGGAGCTTGATAGGCCAGATCCCTGGGTTCTCCCAAAGGGCCGACTCTTGCTCCTATTGAAGTCAATGGCAAAGCTTCCATTTGGTTTCAATGGGAACAGGATACAGCCCAAAATGGCCAGAGGGCAAGTCACACGGTGGGGTGCAAAGCTGGCACAAAGCTCCCATTTGCACAGGTCCTGCTCTCTGCTTTTCTTCCACCACGTGCTACATTAGAACAGCCTCAGGGCTGCTCTAAGTTATGCCAGCTTGTAACAGCCACAATGGGCTCGAAACCTAGCTTGGAACAGGGATAACATCCGCGCTATACTGACCATGCTCCCTTCCCCCCATGGTGCTGGTAGCAAGGCGTGTGTGGAGTATATGAGGGTGTGTGCCCATTGTACACCATGCTGGGTCGCTCTCACATTAGAATTAAATCAATTCCCTGCCATGGCAAGAACCTTGGGCATTGGTGGCACCTCGCTCTCTGGTCTCTGCCTGTGGCTCACAATAGTTTGCTCTCCTGAGGGCTGTAATACTTTGGTCTAATTCTGGTCGTTGGCTTGATGTGCAGGTGCTGGGTGGGGTTGGCGGCCTGTGACACACAGACCCCTTCTCCTCCTGCTGAGTGGAGTGCACTCCCATAGGATACAAATCAAAGCTGCCTGGACGGTTATTAGCTGGGGCGCCGAGTCGGTGGGAGGGCACAATGTCAGCCTACAACTATGCACCTTGCAATTCACCTGAAACACAAGCCCGCTGGAGAACCAGCTCTGACGTCAGCTCCCCAGCACACACGCTCCCTGCATGCAAGGCACCGGCCAGCCAGGCATTGGATCAACAAGGAACTTGATCCTCAGTGGTTTGAGCATTGGCCTGCTAAACCCAGGGTTCTGAGTTCAATCCTTGAGGGGGCCATTTAGGGATCTGGGGCAAAAATTGGGGATTGGTCCTGCTTTGAGCAGGGGGTTGGACAAGATGACCTCCTGAGGTCCCTTCCAACCCTGATATTCTATTCTATGATTCTCAGACAGGGAGTCTCAGCCGGCCTGCCCATGGCTGGCAGTACAAGGGACGGCTCCTCCCGTACAGACGCAGAAGAATGAGACTTAGCTCTGCACATCAGCCCCTTTTTTAAGCTATTACATCGCTGACTGGCATGAATTCCGCAGCATTCACTATCATTCTATGCCTGGATGCACAGGTACAGATGTAAACCCACAGTATCCTGCCTCCGGCCCTCAGCCAGTAGCTGATGCTTCAGAAGATGCAGTAAAACCCACATAAAGGGCCCCTGAGAAGTGCTGAGTTCTTGAATCCTGAGAAACTGCAATGTCCCATGACTTCCATGGGAGCTCAGAGGGGTGATGCCCTTAAAGTGTAGCCCACACATGAGCCTGTTAATCTGGAGACCTGGGTTCCAGGCCTCACCTTGCTGCTGGGGACTCTGGCCAAGCTTCAGTTTCTCACTCCGTAAGATGAGGCTGGTGCTCCTGACCGCCTTTGTTATTATTACTAATGTGTCATCCTACACCAGGAGGGACAACATTTTCCTCCCAAGCAATGACTTTCTTATTTCCTCCTGACCCGAGTGAGTCCCTGAAGCATGACGACTGATAAGATTTATAACCTTGTCAGAGCCATTCTAACTCCAGAGGCTCCTCTCTCTTGCTCAAGTCGAGTCAGCTCTTCCCCGGGGGCAAAGTCCATGGAGCTAGGCTCATATACACCAGCAGAGGAGCTGACCCACGAGTGCCTACTTTTGAATCTCACTCGATAGCTATAATCACCCAACCCCCGCTATTTACAGTACCAACAAATCCTTTCGTTGCCTTGGCTGCTAAGTGCTGGATCCTGCAAACCACCCCCCTGCATCTGCTGTGCCCATTTGTGGCTTCACGCTCTAGATGTTGGCACCCGCCCTTCCCCATTCCTGCTGCTTTACGGTATTATTAACATTCCTCGCTGCTACATCACCCGTCACAAAGTCCACGGACTCAGCCTTTGCCTATTTGCTTGTGGGCACGCGTACCGACTCATGCATCAGCCCTTGCCTTCCCGCTCAAGACTTTGATGAGCTGCAGCAAAGTGAAGACGATAGGCCAGCTAGATTGTGCGGCACTGTTTGCATTGTGCTCTGGTTGCTCCCACACTTCAGGGGAAATACCACGTGCCGCTCAGAGACGTGCCCCAGATCCCGTGTCTCAGCTCGCCGATGCGTGTACCCAAAACTGGCCTCATAGGTGCTGCTGCATCCCCTGGCTTGACATGGTTTCCATCGTATCCAGGGTTTACAGTTTGGTCCAATGGCTCTCCGCACCCTCCTATACAAATTGTCCCAGCATCCGTGGCTGGGATTTTTGGTACCTTTCCAAAACTTCAGGCACTTGTCCAGTGTTAAAAGAGGACGTTTCCCAGCAACAGTCCTGCAGCACTTCCCTGCCCCTCCGATCCATGCTATGCAGCTGCATGGGTGCTACCCCCACCCACAGGAGCAAGGTCTAGACTCTGTCACCTCACCCAACTAGGGGAGTTCAGCCAGGGCAGGGACGGTGCTGCCCTTTGCTACTGATGCAGACCAGCAACAAATGACTACCATGCAGCAGAGAGCTTCAGAGAAGGCACAGCCCCTTCCTTGCACTGTCCATGGGATGCAGCGCTGATCCACGTTACGATCAACCTTTCAGGTGACTCGCAGAGTAAAGCACGGCTCACGAGGAGTACGAGGAGCAGAATTGGACCCATTAATCCCTGAGCGGCAGTGATATCTGTTCCATCCAGTCGGGGCCAGTGGCATGCACACGTGGGCACGCTGGCAAACACGCCCCATTCGTTACACCTCAGGCCCATATCACTTTCCCTGCTCTCAACACGCCCATGTACGGGGAAATACAGCTGCCAGAAATACTCCGCCCTCTGGAATAATGGAGCATGTACAGAAAGGGTCCCTGGAGGTCTGAAGGGCCTGTAAATTACCCGGTGTCTCGGCTGCTTACCAAAACGGACAGAGGCAGCTACTGTATAAAAGAGCCCCAGGAGCTGCCTTTATTAGTAACGGGAGATGGATTGCACGGGCAAGATGTGGGCCTGGAGTGGGGGTCTGGCATCCCCAGTGGGTTTTTTTGTCGGGGGGGATGTTTGGATCTAGGGACGTGGTCTGGCCCACTACAGCTCCAGGAGCTAGCTGGAAAGTTAAGATGATCCCAAAGTTGAGGGGTCCTTGAGTCTGGGGGTTTCATCCGGGATCCTCATGACTAAAACCAGCAGTAACTTTTGCCTTCCCTAGCACATTTCACCTGAGGCTCTTCACAAGCCCTAGCTGGCATGGGGTGGGAGTCATTCAGCACTTGGCAGAAGGCGCTCAGCAGCATGCAAGATTGGGCCCTTCACCGCTATGCATGGGATCCTAGCAATGAAAGCACCCCAAGGATGAGCAGGGTGGGCTAGAGGAATGCGCAGTGGGTCTGGGAGCCAGGCAAACCTGAGGTCTAGGCCTGCCTCTGCTACTGATCAGCTCTAGGGCAAGTTGTTCTGCCTTTCCGTCTCAGTTTTCCAGCCGTAAAAGCTCTATTTCAAATGCTTAAGAATTCCCATCATGGTCTGTGACCTACAAATTAAACAGCAAGGGTGTGAAATGTCCGGAGAGGATCCCTGCAGGAGAACACACACACACCCCCCGCCCAGGTTTCATGCTGGGACGGGACTTTGGGAGTTTAGGCAGTGCTGGTGGATGGACACTTGTGTGCCATGCCCACGATCGAGTCAGCAAAGCAAACTAGCTCCAGGCCCGCGGGCTACCTCCCCTGCTCCTCCTGGCGTGAGGGCACCGACATGCTACCATCGCTTTCTGCCTTCTCTCAGCTCTGATGAGGCCACAGTGTGTGACTCAGAGGTTCATTTGGCTTTTGGCGAATAGCCAGACTTTTGTTTCCATTTCCCCTGTGAGGAGAGAGACAGAGCCTGACAGAACTCCCCCCCGCTTCCTGCATGTTCTTAGAGACCTGAACATTTCTAACAGAGACTTTCTTTCCCCTCTTGGCAGAGACCAGCTCTGTTTCCTGCTCCTTCCTAGCTCTGCCGTGCTGCTGTTTTCCGACGATGGGCGACTGGGTCTAGCTGGTGTGTGCAGTGGGATCCAGAGAAACACACACAGAAAGGGCTTTATTCTCACTTTACACTGGGGCCTTGTTGGTGTAGATTTTTCATGAGGGCTCTACACCAGCCAGCCCTGCTCCTAAAATCTGGCGTAGAGAGCAGATTGGGCCAGGGGGTTGGAGGGGGAAATGGAGTACACTGCTCTATGGCTATTCTGTGCTTCCCAAGGGTCATGGGAAATGGAGGGCAAATCAGAGCCATCCTGAGGCAGCTCTAATTTATACCATGGGCCATTTGGGGCTCTGCACATCCCCAGAATAGGGGAAGCATCTTTGACTCTCCGCGGCCGTGTCCCAAATGCTGGAAGGAAGGAGCCGAGGCCCAGATAGCTTTGCCAGAGACGTCCGTGGCCTGGGCTCTTGAGATAACATTTATTCACTCAACGTGTTGCTTTTCTTGGCCAGGAGCTGAGGACAATCATCCAGAGCAGGCCAGGAAATTATAAATGAGATGAAACGCTCCAAAGGCGTGGCACGCTCATTAGCGCTTCTGTACAGAAGAGCAGGTGACTAGGTCAGAACAAGCAAGCAGCCCTTCCCAAACCTGTCCGGCCCTGATTAACAGCAGCCCACAAAGAGCCAGGGGGAGCACGGCCTCTGGAGAAGGCTGAATACAGGAAAATGTATATAGGGGAAAAAAAGATCCATCCCCCTCCACACCCATTTCCTCTATTTGTTAACAAAGGGACGGGGCAGGGTCTAGTGGTTACAACACAGAACTGGTCATCCAGAGATCTGGGCTGTTTTCCCAGCCTGGCTCCCCATTAAACCCAGGCCCAGGGGCTGAGCACCCACAGTCTCCAGTCTAGTCCCTAAGAGCTGCAGGTCATCTCGGTGCAGTCGCAAGCAGAGACCTGAACTGCTCCCTGCCTCAGTCTCCCCACCTGTAAAATAGGGATAACCAGTGGTGAGCTGGAGCCAGTTCGCACCGGTTCGCTAGAACCGGTTGTTAAATTTAGAAGCCCTTTTAGAATCAGTTGTTCCGCGAGGGAGAACTGGTTCTAAAAGGGCTTCTAAATTTAACCTGCCAAGAGCGGTGCCTTAGTCGCCGACTCCAGGGGCGCTCCCACTGGCAGCTCCCCGCCCCACGGCTGGCCCCAGATCACCTCACCTCTGCTCCGCCTCCTCCCCTGAATGCGCTGCCCCGCCCTGCTTCTCCGTGCCCCCCCCCCACCGGCTCCCCACGAATCAGCTGTTCGGTGGGAAACTGGGGTGGGCTGAGATGCAGGCCGCGGCTTCCCGCTCAGGCCCAGGGAGGCGGAGGTGAGCTGGGGTGGGCAGGGGGGGCGCGAGGAGGGCCGTCCACGCCGCAGCAGGTAACCGGGGCGGGAGGGGCGCAGGGGAAATCGCTCCCCGCCCCAGCTCACCTCCGCCAGCCTCGGCCTGAGCGCGAAGCCGCCGCCTGCTTCTCAGCCCCCCCCCGGCTTCCCGCCGAACAGCTGATTCGTGGGGAGCCGGGGGGGGGGGGTGGGGGGGCGCGGAGAAGCAGGGCGGGGCAGCGCGTTCAGGGGAGGAGGCGGTGGCAGAGCAGAGGTGAGCTGGGGCCAGCCGTGGGGCAGGGAGCTGCCAGTGGGGGCTCTGCACCCACCAAATTTTCCCCGTGGGGGCTCCAGCCCCGGAGCACCCAGGGAGTCGGCGCCTAAGGCGCCACTTTTGATGGGATCAGTGGAGGGAGGGGGAGCAGCTGCTCCCCCTCCCCCTAGCTACACTCCCCCCCAGCTACGCTCCCCCACCCCTAGGAGCCAGAGGGACCTGCCGGAGAGACCTTCCTGGGAACTGCCCCAGGTAAGCACCACCGGGACTCCCCACCTCGCCCCCCAGCAGGTCCCTCTGGCTCTTAGGGGTGGGGTGGGCACCCACTGCCGTGGCCCACGAGACCCTCCTGCCCGGTTCTGGGGGCAGTCAGGGGACAGGGGAGGGGGGTGGATGGGGCAGGGGTCCTGGGGGTGGGGCATCAAGGAACATGGGGGGTTGGATGGGGCAGGAGTCTGGGGGGCGGGGCTGGGCAACGACCGCCTCGTGGGGTGAGGCGGGAACCGGTTTTTAAGACTTTGGCAGCTCATCACTGGGGATAACACTACTTACTCTCACTGGATAATTGTGAGGATTAACTCCTTAGAGCGACTTTGAAGTCCTGTGCGGGTTCAAAGCTTTATTTCTGGGAACAAGGGGAGGAGAAAGGTCTAAGAAGACTGACATTTGGATACGCTACTCCTCACGGCTTGTTCCCGAATTATTCTGGAGGCCCGTAGACACCGCTCCTCCCGCTAAACCTGCACGTGCGGTCTCTAGCCCAGAGCTGGCCGCATTTCAGTGACGAGTCCGGGTAACGAATGTGTTCTGCAGGCATTGCTATAGCCTCAGTGCTTTCCTCACCTAAACAGTGAATCCTCGACGACTATTGCTCACTCTAGGGGCGAAACCCCTCTGAGGCCTGGTCCACATTACAGAGTTGGGTGGATGCAAGGCAGCTTACATCGCCCTAACTAGAGAAGTGTCTACACTAAAAATTCGCTCCCGCCGACGTAACTCGCCTGCTACGCCGACTTCACTCCCCCTCCGTGAGAGGCGTAGCGTCAGAGTCAGTGGTGGATTAATGATTTTGCCACCCCTAGGCCCGGAAATAATTGCTGCTCCCCCCCCACCCCCCAAGCTCACCTCCGCTCCTCCTCCGCCTCCTCCCCCGAGCGCGCCGCCGGGTCCTGCTTCTCCCCGCTCCCTGCCAGCGCTTGTGCGCGAAACAGCTTCGCGAAGGAGGGGGGAAAAGGGGGAACCGGCGCGCTCAGGAGAGGAGGCGGGGCCGGGGCAGGGATTTGGGGAAGGGGACTAATAGGGGCAGGGAGGGGGTAGGGAAGCGGTGGAGTTGGGGCGGGGCCGGGGGCAGGGCGGGCAAACCGGCACCAGGGGAAGCAGCCGCCTCTGGCTGCTATTATAAATTTGCCGCCCCTGCAAATTTGCTGCCCTAGGCCTAGGCACCACGTTGCCTACACCGACTGCTGCTGGCTTTCCGAAGCCGTCCCACAATGCCCCATGCTGACGTGCCGCCGACACAAGGAGCACGGCGTCGACACGCACACGCGATGTAATTACGGCGGCGGCTGCATGCCGACCTAAGTGACGTCGGCTTCATTTTGTAGTGTAGACATGGCGTCAGCCGCCTAACACACAAAATGTGGGGAGGGGAGGGGAAAATACACGCCCCAGCTAGAGCCTGAGCTTGGCGTGGGAGAGCCGGACGACAAGGCCGAATGCTGGGCCGAAACGTTTTTGGCTCGCACTGCGCGCCGCAGGCCAGCGAATCTTCAGCTCTCGACCCAGCATGTGTCCTGTTCAACAGCTCAGACGTGGGCCCTATGCCAGGCTTTGCAACGGAGCCTAAGGAGAAAGGTGTTCGGTCTGAGAAGGTGCCACATTATTACAGCTGTTCTGCCCTGCAGCGGGTGCAAGACATGGGATTTTAGAGCCCCCTCCGCTTGCTATTCTGCACCATGTCACTGGTGGAAATCGCCGAGCCTTTGGCTGGATCAGATAACTCCCTGATGGAACAAGCTGGCCAAACCTGGCTGGGGTCCCCTAAGCACACACAGAGGCGAGCACGTCGGTTCAGGGTGGAGTTCACGTGCATGGAGTTCCAGGTCCTGAAGTTCTTAGAGAGGACCAAGCCATGGTGTATGTGGGCTTAACCGAGTCAAGCATTGCCACATAGACTGTTGGCATGCTGAACTGCCTGGCCGGTGGGTCGGACAGACAGCCAACCCAGAGTGGATGTAAGCTCTGGATCCATGTTCTGCACTCACTGGCCGTTCTTCACAGCGTTCGCCTGGCACTTTCTGCAGCACGGGGTACGTGTGACCGAGTCCGTGAGTTCACTTGTTATCAGCACCGCCAGCACTCATGATCAGTTATTGGCGGGGGAGAGAGTCAAGGTAGCTGCGGCAGCAACAGGGTCAGTCTGTGGTTCATATTCAGGACAGCAAGCAGGCGGGGCCATTTCAGATCCACTGAGTCCCTCTGGAGAGGAAAATGCTGTCACTGACCAGTCTGTTCAGAGACTATACAGTTCTAAGGAAAGTATACCTGTCCCCACTTACGCAGGTGTGGGCCTCCCAGTTATGGGCCCTGCCTAAGTACAATAAAAGGAACTGGGATTTCAAAGAAATTTGAGGTTTATTGAACCTATCTGCCTGTCCGTCAGAGTTCAAGCAGCCAACAAGATGCAATTTCTTCTCGTCAGGGCTATTTATTCCCTTTCCCCAGAGTTCAAGATGATGGGACGAATTCTCATGCACGTCTCCTCTTCACGGGTGTGGGAGGAGACATCAACAAAGTTCAGCTATGGTTTGTCTGGTGTCTATGGGCCTTCTTTAGTGGGGCAGGAGACAATATCTCCTGTGGCAACCTAGTATTTCCCACTCGCTAATGCTTCTCTCCTGACTGCGGGAGTTTACAGGTTCAGAGCAAACCCTTTTACAGTCCCAGAGTAAACACTTAAATATTACTTTATAACATGCGCTACAGTTATTATCAGTGAGATTAATGCAGGCAGCAACATACGAACATTTCAGAGTCTAAACACTAAATACATTCTTATAAGACTAATGCCTATTTTGAGCAAAACTAACATGCAGGTGACCTGGTCTGGGCTACAGCTATGAGGTTGTCAGTTCTTAGCTAATGCCCACAGTCTGGGCAAGAACTGGCATCTGGCCTGCCAGCATCACACACTGAGCTTAGCATAAAGCCAGGGCTGGAGTTCCAGGGGACAGTCTCTGCTTTGTTTGCTTGTTGTTCAAGAATCCTGGTTGGGGAACATTTACTGCAGATTTCCAAGGCGTTACAAACACAAGCAAGAGCTGTCTGTGTTTTCATTAGACCGCCGTTAACGTCCTTGATGGACATGTTCTTTTGGCCTTATCTTTGTGGACCTGAGAAAGCACAGCACCCCGTGCACAGCCTGAAGTGTGTGTGTTTTACATCTGCGAACAGAGTACTTTGGAAAAAGCTGGGCTCTTAGCCATGCTTCAAAACTAGATTCAGCACCATTTATCCATCAACAAACTAAAGTGACAGCACCACGTGATCCGGTTGCCTGCCGAGGTCCCCAGCAATTGCATAGCTTGGGATAAATCAAGTAGTCCAGGGAGTTGGAACCAGAAAAGAACACGAACGGTCATGTCTGTTGGAGTGACTGTAACAGTACAATTAGAGATGCGGTTTATGTCCCCCTCTCTCTCCCTCCTCCTCCCCCCTTGAGCGAACATGCCCCCTAGGAGTATGTCTTGTTTGGCCAAAGTACCACCTGGCAAAATTGCAGCATGAGCAGCTCTCAGACTTTCTTCATGTTGCGCAGGGTCTGATCCTCCATCTTCCATTGGAGTCAATGGATAGACTCTCATAATCCCCCCGTTGGCTTGGGATCAGGCCTTCAATCATCCAGACAGGACTTGGCTCCAAACTGGCTTTCAAGATCAGAGAAAGCACTGGGTCCCAGACCCTCAAAGATATTTAGGCACTGAACTCTCGTTGAAATCAATAGGAGTTAGGTACCTAGACAAGTTGGAGGATCTAAACCTAGGTGTTATGGAAGTCCCATGCAAGCTGCTCAGATATCATGGTGATGCATGCAGTCTAGCTTGCTAGACATGGCAAACATTAAAACAGAGAGACCTTCATAGGTTACAACATATAGAAGATCCTAGAAAGCCTCATAAAAGTACCTGAAAGTGTTCGCTCTGCAAATCCAAGGCAGTGAGCATCTCACAAGAACACATCTACACCGTGTGGCGATGGTTGGCTCTCAGTCACAACTGACTTAGCCTCATGAAGATATGTACATCTGAAAGCCACCTGTCTTGGGCTTGCGAATGACTAGCAGAAGATGATCATTGGGAGGGGTCAGTTCTTTGGACAAATTTAGATCTGGCACTTGAAATTGCAAGCCCAATAGCAAGGATTTTTTAATGAATCCCTAAACTCAGGGGTCACATCTTATGACTGGAGAATTGCTAATATTGTACCTCTATTTAAGAAAGTGGGGGGGGCCATTAGTTTGACTTGAACTGAATGCAAGGTCTTAGAACAAATTTTGAAAGACAGAGTAATTAAAGACATAGAGATGAACAGTAATTGGGATAAAATACAACATGGTTCTGCAAGAGGTAGATTGTGTGCCAGCCAGCCTGGTCTCTTTCTTTGAGAAGATAGCCAGCTTTCTAGGCAAAGGACATGCAGTAGATCTAATCTACCTGGATTTCAGTTAAGCGTTTGATGCAGTTCCACATGGGAAATTATTAGTTAAATTGGAGAAGATGGGGATTCATATGAGAATCAAAAGATGGGTAAGGAACTGGTTAATGGGAAGAAAGGTGAACCTAGGGTGCACTGTGCAAGCTATTTCCAGTAGAGATAGGGAAGTGTTATCATCATTGTACCAGGCACATGTGAGACCTCATCTAGAGTACTGTGTGCGGTTCTGGTCTCCCAAGTTTAAGAATCCAAACTAGAGCAAGTGCATAGAAGCGCCACTGGAATTATCAAAAGAATGGAAAACCTACCTTACAAGATGAGATTTAAGGAGCTTGGCTTGATATGATTGCTGTCTGTAAATATATCATAGGGATAAATATCAGGGGGGCAGAGGAGTTAAGTTAAGGGCCAATGCTGGCACAAGAACAAATAGATATAAATTGACCATTAACAAGTTTAGGCTTGAAATTAGATGGAGGTTTCTAACCATCAGAGGAGCGATGTTCTGGAACAGCCTTCCATGGGGAGCAGTGGGGGGCAAAAAACCTAACTTGTTTCAAGATTGAGCTTGATAAGTTTATGGAGGGGATGGTATGAAGACGTTGCCTACAATGGCATATGGCCCAGCCACATCCGCTGTTAGCAAATATCTCCAGCAGCCAGAGATGGGACACTATATGGGGAGGGCTCTGATTTACTACAGAGAATTCTTTCCCAGGGGTCTGTCTGGGATTTGTGATTCAGGAAAGAATTTTCCCCCAGATCAGATTGGCAGAGATCCTGGGGGGGTTTCACCTTCCCCTGCAGTGTGGGGGCACAGGTCACTTGCTGGTTTGAACTAGAGTAAATGCTGGATTCTCTATAACTTAAAGTCTCTAACTCAAGATTCGAGAACTTCGGTCACTCAGCCAGAGGTTATAGAGTGGGTGGGTGAGGTTCTGTGGCCTGCCATGTGATGATCATGATGGTCCCTTCTGGCCTTAAAGTCTGTGAATCTATGAAATCTTTTCATCTTTCTCCTTAAGTCAGTCCTTCCAGCTGACCTTCTCTGAAGTCCCTCCACCTTGCTGGTAGCGAGGTCCCCAGCAATTCATGGCGTGTTGCCATTGCAATCTCACTGGAGTGGTATAAAGAGACACTTTCACCTCCCTGCTCACCTCTGCACTTACCTCTGAAACAGTACCTTCAGGGTGCGACAGGGACTGACCTGGTCTGGCTTGAGTTTCCCATCTGAGCTGGCCAGCCTGCAGCTTCAGGTAGCTGAGATGAATGAACCCTCCAGTTAAGTCACAGGAGTTCACCCCTTGCAGAGTTAACTGAAGCCCAAAAGCAAACACAACCCAATCCTTTGCCCCAGCCCATCCCCCCAGGGTCCACCCTACTCCACCGCAGTCCGTAGCACTTCTCTTGGGCTCAGCGACCAGTCCCCCTGGGCTCCAATTAACCCTTCGCCCGCTTGTGGACTGAGCTTGCTGCACCTCCTCCTGGTGAAACAGCAGAGGGAGAACCCACAGCCACCCTCTCCTACCCTGGACCCTAAACAACTGGGCTGTCCATCCCTGTAACACAACTGCCCCGGCTTTTCTTCCTGGGTGCTCAGACTCTTTCCAGGCTGTTCTCCCATTCATTAATGGACCATCTCCCTCTAGGTCTGCTCTGCCACCCCCCCCCCTTTCTCACATGACTCCTGCCCTCATTCCCATCACCTAGGGAGGTGGCTAAGCCTGGCACAGGTGAGGCTGAGCTCCCAACCCCTTAAAGGGCCAGCTCATGCTGTGACACTGGGCATCTCGTCACCAAAATCAGTCTGGATGAGAAGAACAATGAAAGTGACCCAGAAGGCTGGAGGGCTTGACTTACAGAAAATGATGAACAGCTAACTACATATAACCTGGCAAAGCAATGACCAAATGGAGGAGATATAATGTAACAATCCCTGGGCTGAGTTACCAGGGGGGTTTGAACCCATGATCTTTAGCACGCACCTCTACTGCTTGATCTAAAGGAGGCGCTCCCTGAGCTAGCAGCAGTAGCAGGTGATGAGTCTCTTATGTGAACCAGCCATTAGTGGGAGGAGGACACAGCTTAACGGTGCCAGTGTGTTACCCCTAAGGGGCGTTCACACCAATTATTTAATGAAATACATAGGAGAGTAACAGGAGCGATGGAGTGACACGAAGAAAGGGAAGTTTTAAATCCAAAAAACAGTCCTGCCAGTGAGCTGTCTGGGGCTGTGGAATCAGTTCCCAGGGGAAGCCCAAGAGCTGAGCAGAACGCTAATAAATGAACCCTGGGCTGATCTGACTTTTCCACCTCTAGCTTTTAGGGTTCTTCTACCCCCCACTTCCTTTGGAACTGTGGCTTGCTCTTTGCACGGCGTGCAGGGCAGCATCCCTCCGGCACACCCCACCCCACCCTGCAGCATTTCAGTCACCCAGAACCCCCGGCTTCTGAGCAGCTTGGAAGCTCAGCACGCCCCAGCGCAACTAGCCAAAAAAGCCAGCTCAGGCCAAAAAAAGAGAATGTTCCCTAGGGCACTTTTCTCCACTGGAGCACTCAGCATAATGAGAATATCAGCTCCAGCCTGTTCTGCTTTGTTGGCTTCGTGGCCAGTCGGTGGAACGTTAGAAGGTGCCTCAAATTTCAGTGCCGGTGGAGAGGAAATGAGGCCTCAGAGGAAAGGTTAAGGGGACTGCCGTCTGGAGAGAAGCCAAGGAGACATGATGTGATGGCTCACAGATATGTAAAGGAGGTGAGGGGAAGGACACGGATCCATTAGTCTCCTGAGTCAATGAGAGGAGAACCCTGTGATGGGCGTAGGCTGCAACCAGGGAGAACAGGGAACTCTAACACGTGTTTGACGATGGATGAAGGGGCTGAGAACAGCCACTGAGGGTATTCAGTTTGACAGAACATGAGCAGGTCAGAGCTCCTCTGAAGCGCCGAGGGTTACACCCACCCACACTCACTCTATGTCTATGCACCCACGCTCGTGCGTCTCCCTCCAGCTGAGGCCATTGGTGGGATGACATCAGGGACGCTAGTACCGTCCTGGGGGTGGAGCGCACAGACGGGCTCCGCTCCCTGGGGGCCTTCTCATCAGCAATCCCTCCAGAGGACTTTTAGACTCAATCTCCTTTGAGTGACTTGGTAGAAGATGCAAAACTCTGTGCAGAGAGCTGCTCCCAGATGAGACAGCAGGCCCAGGAGTGGAAGGAGCTGCCGCGAGGTGGCCTGGCTCTGGAACAGGCTGAACTTTGTCCAGGCTGTCCTGGCGAGGCCTGCTAAGGAACTGGTTTTGCTATTGCCTCTCTTCCTGGCGGTTTTTCCCAGCTGTGCTGCTCTGAGCCCATCAATGTGGCAGAGAGAACAACAGGAGGTGAATGCACTGTTCATTAAAGGACCGCGCAAGGCCAGCAGTTTGCTGTTCCAGCAAGTCACTTTAGCAGGTCACGGGGCAGTCCAAAGAGTCGCTGCTGGCAACATACATAACTTTGGGCTCAAGGGCTCAAATGAAGAGCTGCTCCGCCGGATTGGCTGAAGGGCAGGTGGAAGCACCAGGCCGTAGGAAAGCCAAGTCGATTGCTTTCCAGCCTGTGCCCCTCCCGAACGAAGTGCAATTAACATTCAGGAGCTTGCAGTACAGCTCAGTCTGCTCTGCTACAGCCAGCACTGACAAGCCCCTGGTTCCCAATCCCTTGACATGAGGAGGAGAAGAAAAGCTAAATGGATTTATCATTAGCCTAGCAGAAGGCTGGTGGCGTGGCCAAACCCCGGGCCAGCTCTGAGAAAGGATTACAGGGTCCTCCCAGCTGGGAGCTGGGCTATTCTTTAGTTTAGTCAGTAGTTTGCAAGTTAACTTCAAACTTTGTTGCTGTTCTTATGTATGGTCGAGACTCTCCAGGCTCGGAGTACACTGATCGCTGCGGAGATCAGATGGACAGACAAGGAACTCCGATAGACAGACATGTTTGGGGGAAAAGGAAAGACAGTATGATACAGTGGAAGGAGTATCAAATGGGGCCTAAAGAGATCTGGGCTCTGTCCCAGGCTTTGCCACAGACCTGCTGCACAATCCTGGGCAAGTCATTTCCCTGGTTTCCCTCCCCACCTCTCGTCTAGTTAGCCTGTCAGGTCTCGTGGGCAGGGTCTGTCTCTCGCTGTGTGTACAAAGGGGCCTCCAGATGTTCCTGTGATATTAATGTTCATTCGCTGTTCAGTCTCAGTGACAGCAGAGCCACCGGTGATGTGCTGGACACTAAATATTTGCCTCTGAGTCCTGTTTTGGCTTGGCCCAAATTGGCAAGGTCTCCGCGAGAATGGAAAGTTAGCAGGCGTCCCACGCAGAGAGCAGGGCAGTGCTATTTTTAAAAAACGGGATATTTAAATAGCATGGTGACTCACATACTCACTCTGTGCCAGCAGACGCGCTATCTTGGGCCCCTCAGATCCCACGAGATTAGCAGGGTGGGCCGGGTCAGTACTGGCTTCAGGAGACCTCTGAGGAGCACCTGTGTGCTGAAGGAGATGGTGCTGGTAATTCTCTAGGGAGAGCCAGCCCCACTGAGTCAGCGTGATGTTCCAGGGGTTGCGGCGGGCCTGTCGCTCCCATGAGATGCCACGCTGGGGTCCTGGCTGCTGGGGCCCGTTAAAGATCCTGTGACATTCTTTACAGGAATCAGGGTGGCTGGATTCTAATTCAGGCCTGAAATTCCCTCGGTAGGCGCCTTTGGGAAAGGTGTTCTCCATGGATTGCTGTTGTGTGTAGAGAGACAGTGACTGCATTTCGCCCCCTGACGGTGGATGCTCCGATCCTTGTCCAATTTGCAAAGTGTTTTGGGACCCTTCTGGATGGGAGGTGCCGTACAAATGTAACACTCTTATGCGTATCAATTTGGGGTTCGATTGTGCAGCAGCACGCCAGCCTGCGAGGGGGCGCTGCTGAGTCACAGAAGCGGCTTTCACTTGACCTCATCTATTTGAACGGTGCAGATTCCTCCCTCCCGATGGCCTATCCCTGCAGCACGGGCTGGTGTGGGCAGTCGTGGGGCTATGGCCCCATCACCCCAACCCCATTCCATGGATTTGCTCTCCAAAGGCAGCAAGCACTGAGCTGTTCCTGCTCCCAGTTGATCAGGGAAAGGATTTGATTCCTGTTGGCTCGAAGCTGCCTGCACCAACCCGTAAATTGTCAGCATGGGCCCTCTGCTGCACTGATTCCAGATTCTGATCCCGGTTTCACCCCTTTTCACGGCTGTACCTCTGGAGAGACTCCGCTCATCACTCTAAATCCGGAGTGTCTCCACTGAATTCAGTGGAGTGACTCCAGATTTAGAATGGTGTGAATGAGATCGGAGTCCAGCCCAGAGCATGAGAGTGCAATAAATCTGGGTTTAAGGACTCTAGCCAGTGTGGATTAGAGTGTTACGTGTAATGCCCAGGCAAGATCCTCTCCTGCCCCGTGCCCGGCGCTCCGGAATGCTGATCTGGCGGCGGTCAGCCTGGGCTGGCCATACGGTGCAGAGCATGGTGGGACGGGATACGTGGGAGTGTTTTGCTCACCACGACGCAGAGCTGCAGCCAAACTGGATGCATTCAATAAATGCTGCTAATCCTTAGTCTATTCATTCCAGGCTCCTGGTAACTAGGAGACAGCAATGCGGTGGCTGCATAGCTGCACGCCCGTCTCCGTGCTGAGCCCTGAATGCTCTTCTGAAGCTGCTGACTTCACCAGAGAGCCGCTAATCAGCCAGAGACAAAGCCCAGGAAAGTTTAGCAGCAGTTACCGGCATTGTCTGCCTCTAGTGACAACCTTTATAAACCATTGCCTTGCATGGCCATGAACTGGGCAAAGAAACTGCCTAATGCCACTGAATACAAGTCACCTGGCAAGTCGCCTTCCCGTCCTGTATGCACCGTTGGCAAAAACATCATCGGCCGGGAAGCTCGGACAAAGATGATGAGAGGTTTTTGGGAAACCGACAGCTCCAGGGGCAGCCAGCTTCATCGGAAAGCAAGCGTGCTGTGCTGACATAGCACGCGTGGCTGCCAGATGGATACATGAGGTGCCCCGGGACAGTTCAAATATAGCCCAGGCATGTTGTAAATACAGCTTCCCAGCAGGACGGCTTGTGAGCTGCGCAGATGGGGCAGAGCTGTGTAGCCAGACAAGCGGGGCTTGGAGACACCGCGTCCCGTAGGGCTTTAAACCAGAGCTATTTTAGAGCGTGTTTATCGGGGCATCGCGGACATTCAGCTATTTCCAGCCTGATAGATTGTTACCTAAGGGAGGCATACGGGGAGGGGGCTCGAAAATGGATCATGGGAAAAGAGGCAAAAGCAATAGGAAGAAGGGGAAGGTGGGGGGGAAACCAAGTCAGAATGGACAGCACGTGACAGAGAGAGGGACTGTGGCATTCGAAGCAGGAGATTTTAGCTATTCCAGGAGACACAGCCGTGAGCGCTAAGCCAGCCACAGTGGAGACACGTGGGGTTAATAATAACTCCCTGGGCCAGATTCATCCCTGGTGCTATGCCACTCAAGCCAGTCAGTGGCGTTACAGCAGGGGTGGCTATGGGTTCCCGTGTTCTCAGCCAAAGGCCTGGCAGAGAAGAACAGATGGTGTCTGCCTGCTCCCCCGTTCCAGACAGGCCCCCAAGATCTGCCAGCTGCATGGAGAACAATCGATGTGCACAGCTGACGGGCGTTTGTAACTATACGTGCACGTCTGAAGGGTACCTATAGGAACCTGCATGTGTGTGTATACGGCCACGGGTGTGTGTAATATGTACGTGCGTGATAATATCTGGCTCTTGTGTCACACTTTTTATCACTAGATCTCACAGTGTTTCACAGCCTTTGATGTAATAACCCTCAACAACACCCCTGGGAGATAGGGCAGTGCTATTGTCCCCATTGCACAGGTGGGAAACTGAGTCACAGAGAGGCTAAGTGACTTGCCCAAGGTCACAAAGGAAGTCTCCTAATGGCTAGGCTATGCCCTAACAACTGGACCACCCAGCTCTGCACAGAACACATTGATCCTTGCCAGCCTGAATCTTAGCCTTCATTTCCTCCTGCGCTTTCCTCCCCATTCAACCACCCGGCTCCACACTGGTCCCTTTGTCCCCTTCTCCCATCTGCCCCTCCAGGCCTTTCTCTCGCCATCCTCTGTGCCTCTACGAGCCCCCTTTTCCCTGTGTGGTGGTCCCTTGGATCTGTAACGGCCCGCTGAATGCAGGGCAGAAAGCTTGCCGTGCCATCCCAAATCCCGCAGCTGTCTCCGACTGGGGAAGGAGCAACGCATTGACGCACTCGCTACGTCCTCTGAGTATGCGCCAATCCCCTCCTCCCTCACCAGAGCCACTCTTGTGGCTGCATCACGGCGTAAAGCCAGGCCCTTGCAGAGCAGACCCAGCTGCACAAGATAGGAACACGAAGGCAAAGCAGAGGCGATATGGGCCAGCAGCTGAGTTAGGATTTAGCTGACCTGGGTTCTAGGCTTTTCACAAGTCAGTCTGGGGGTTGGATTCAGGCTGTGTTTAAAAATGAAGTCCACAAAGCAATAGGCTTTCAGGCCCTGATTCGGGAATGCCCCAGTGACTTTCCTGCCTGTCTCTCAAGCAGCAGCCTCAATCCCTTTGCCCGGAGCCACCCAGGACACTCAATGCCGGGTATTTACAGGCCCCAGTGTGACATGTAATAGCAAGGGACCAGGGGCTGAGACGCTGGAATGCACCAGCTGGACTCCCTGGGCAGCCGGGGCTCCAGAAGCTGAACTCTAAACCCTGCCAGCACCTGCTGCCGCATTTCACGGTGCTCGTCTTTTTCCTGCGCCCGCACAAATGAGTCTTTCATGAGGCGGGAGGAGGTTAAGATTACCCAAATTCCTTTGGGCTCCGGCCTAGGGGCTTTCTAGCATGAAATGCAATGAGCCGGGTGCCTGTGAAGAAGTAAATTATGGCGGGTCGATGGGACAGGCAGAGCAAAAGGGTTCAAAGGACGAGCAGACACAGGTCAAGTCCACCTGCCCAAATGGCTGGAAAGGATTAAAGTGGATGAGCTGCTAGGAGCATCAGGTCGACTTTGCAGACTTTCCCAGGCATACCGTGCACCACTCTCTGCCCAGCAGAAGGCAAACCACACTCAGCAAGCCAGAGAATTTAAAGCTCCTGTCATCTAGTCTGACCTCTGGCATACCCCAGGCCACTGAGCCTTGCCCAGCAATTCCTTCCCTCAGAAGCTTACTATGGGCAGCTTCTGGGTCCCTGCTCATGTCCAAATCACAGATGGCCCCCGTCACGAAATGCAAGGCCGGAGCTGAAAGTCCCGAGTGTCAGAGCAAAGGTTTGGCCCGGATGCCTGGGTGCAGCCCTGTTCTGGAATCACCCTGTTCAGATCCAGAACTGAACTTTCCCAAAGGCTGTTGGGCTCGGACATCTCTGAGCCTCTCGTTCTTGTAGTCTACGCTGGGCTTCGGATTCCCGCCGAGTGTATCAAACGTTCCAAACACTGCCAATGTCAGGGCGGCCTTTCATAGACTCCCAGATCCTGAGTCCACAATGGGCCACTCTGACCGTCACAGTCTGAACTGCTGTATAGCACAGGGAAGAATCTTTCGCCCCGAGGTCCCTGCATCAGCCATCATTTCTGGTGGAGCTAGAGCCTTCTTTGTTTACGTGCATGGGCATGGATGTGTTTGTTTTGCTGCATGCGTGTGCCTGTGAGCGTGTGCTATTTCTGCGTGTAGACGTGCAAGCGCTTTAGTGTGTTTCTGAGTGTGTGTGTGTGTGCGAGCTCACACAAGTGTGTTTGTGTACCTGTCTGGTGTTTTTTCTCCATATGCTTCTAGTCACGTGTTTCCATATGGCTGTGCGTTTGTATGGCTTGGTGTGGTTGCAGTGTTTTTCTGTGTGGTAACTTCGGCATGCATAAGGGACGTAGGTCGTTTTCAGGGCATTTCTGTGAGTGCTTTTTCTCTTTGATTGGGAGCACATTCGGTTGTCGGTGTGTGTTTTCTGAAATAGCGTGTGTGTATTCTCTCTTGAGAGCGTGCAGGTGTGATGGTGTGATTTTTCCACTTGTGTGTATGTATGTTCGTTTTGGTGTGTGTTGCCTCTTTGATTGTGTGCATGTGTTTGTTTCTGGGAGTGTGTTTTCTCTGTGCACACGGGTGCTTATTCCTCTGTGTGTGCGACGTCCCTCTGCTTTGGGTTCTCTCTGATCCTGCCACATATCAGCCTGTCCCTTAGCCCAATCTATGGCTCCTTCCTTCTCACCCTGCCTCAAGACACACTGCGGGAAGCAGCAAACTCGAAACTGGATCTGAATGGAGTCCTTGTGTGAGTGTTTTTAATAAGTCTCCTGGCCAGGTCAGACGAATGGGTTAACTCCAGCAGGGTGATGTAATTGAGTGGTCCCAAAAGCTGCTGGAATAGGAACTCACTTGTTGTTTTGCTTCCCTGAAAGTCTATCCTCACGCTGCTGGAGCCATTAGGGTTTTAACAACATGAAATTAATAGCTGCATTACCTCAGCGATCACACATCCAGCCTCTCTTGCTGTTGTCCTTTCACCAGTGCCAGCTCAGTGAGCTGAGCCTTCAAAATATCTGCGCGCCACATGTGCTCAGGATAAACTGCCTCCAGAAATGGTAGGGCTGGGAGCCGAAGCCATGTACTCCTCCCAACGTCAAGCAGAAACCGGCGCCAGAAATGCAACGTTTGTTTATATTGAGTCCTAGCATGTGGTTATTTTTTAATAGGCGACATGGGTATAACCTTGAAAATTACAAGCCTTGCCTTTTACGGTGCGATGCTACCCACTGCAGTTATACGATGTATTGTCTGCATGTTGATGGCAGATAGTTACAGCCAGGTCTTTGCGCCATGTTGTTAAATGCCGGGTCAGTAGCTAAGAGAATAGCTATGGCCCGTGACGTGGTTCAGGGGAAGCCGGCCAGCTGTAGAATGATCAGCCAAGACCCAGCTGGAGAAGCTGCAGAGTACCACGGCGGGTTCTGGTTGGGTACTCACTTCCTCCTGAACCAAGAGCAGTTGGAGAGAAGTGGCTGCCCTTGAGGCACCTGATTTCCAGTGTGGGGTACTCACCACCACCACCGAATCCTGGATCTTCTTCAATGTCTCTTTCTAGGGTTCAGATCCCAGAGAGGCATGAAAAGAGCCCAACGGTGGTGTCCAGATTTCCCTGCTGCCCCGCAGAGGTCCAGGCTGCCTTCCTCAGGTCCCTCACCATGGTGGCACAGGAAGCATGAAGACTGATCTATTTATTTGGGCATAAGCTTTTGTGGGTAAAAAACCCACTTCTTCAGATGCATCATGAAATGCATCTGAAGAAGTGGGTTTTTTACCCACCAAAGCTTATGCCCAAATAAATCTGTTAGTCTTTAAAATACCACCAGACTCTCCGTTGTTTTTGTGGGTACAGACTAACACGGCTACCACTCTGATACATGAAGGCTGACCATGCTCAGGAACTTCAGTGTCTACCTGGCTGGTGCTTCTCTGGACTGACTCGGAAATTCATGGCTGCCATGGCAACCCTGGGGCTTGCTCAGGTGTCTTCTGGCTCAGTCCACGTAGCTGACCACTGTGGCTCTAGCAGTTGGGCTGGGGTTTGGGGTTGGTGAAGTGAAGATTATGCCATTGTCATGGATTGACCCCACGTCTCAGCTGAACCTGGCTGAGACGGTGGGATGATGACCCTGTGTCTGCTGCCACCTGGGCTCGCTGGCGGTGACTCAGGAGGGTAGGTGGAGGGATGTGAATAGCATTATCTTGGTACCCCGGACTAAGAGACTGAATTGACCACTGGCCACCGAGGTTCCCCCCTCGACCCAGGCTGGCTGTGCCACACCACACAAGCATATTTCTATCCGTGTTCGGTGTGACAAGTGCAAGCATTTCTTCCAGCAGCAGGCCTGGCTCTGCTCATCCTTGCTGGCAGGTGTAGCTGGAAGGAAGTGAGCCATACAGGCGGGGCCAGGGCAAACCAGCCTGCCCTGGATGGTCCCCTCCCTGCCATAGAAGTTCATTGTACGTCAGTGGGCACATGCAAGCAGCACCAGGCAGCTTCAGATCATGCTGTCTAGTGCCCAGATCTCTGACCGACCCCCTCAGGGTACAGGTGCTGCAGCAGGCAACCCGGCACAGAGGTATGCTGCAGAGGAGGAGCATGCTTCGGTAACCAGCCATACAGCCACACCTTGCTGGTGGCCTTGTGTCATCTATGGTTATACCCCTGCTGGTCTGCTATCACTAGCCCTCTTTAGGCCATCAGCAGAGCTGCTCCAGAGGAGGAGATGTTCTTCCTCCTTAGATCATTTAATAAGCTGATGGCACCTGGCATTTATTTGCCCTTTCATTGCAATCCCCATCCACCCATCAGGAAATGCCGTGTCCTTGTCCTGCTGCTCTTGTGAATTTCTTGTCAATCAAAGCAGTGAGCGATGGAAGAAACCTATTAGATCATCCAGCCCATCCCCTGCTGGCCGGGGCAAGGTTGTGCCCTCCCTTTCTAAAGCTTGGGCCAGTCTAGCTTTGAATGTCCCAAAGCAACAGAGGGTCTGCCACTTGCTGGTTGGAGACGATTCCCCAGCCTCCTACGTCTTGCCGTCAGGAAGTGGTTTCTGACATTAAGCCTATATTTTCCCTTTTGTTAATGTCATCCCTTTGTTCCAAGCGTCGCCCCCATGTGCCACACAACAAACCAAGACAGCTGAAAAGGGCAGCATGAGGCCGAGGGGTCGGCAATCCCCTAAAATAGCAAAGGCCAAAGCTATGATGTCAGTGCAAGGATTTGCTGAACACACTTCCTGCATTTCTGGCCTTCCCGGCATCGGGTAGGTGAAGGGGGGGGATGGAATCTGGATTGTTTTGTTGTTTTCAAAAGGTCACTGTTTACTTTAACGGAGCTCGTCCTTCCGCTTGCATTGTCCTGTGCTGATTCAAGGGGAAGATAATCTGATTGGTGCCTTGATGTCCTTTCTGGGGAAAGCTCCAGCCTTAGAGCACAATGCCCCATGGGTGTGCATTGCTGCAAAAGCAGCCAACTAAGGATGCCTTTGCATACAAGAAATGCCGGGGTTACAGGAGCAGTTCCCAGAAATGATTGGAGGATGGTGAAGGAGCCCAGCAGTGAAGTGAAGAGGAAAATCTCAGAACTAGCCAGCTCTGACGTGCCTTCGGAAAGGACACTGAGTGATTGCGCTGTCCTCTTGCTTGAGAATTTCATCTCATTATCTGAAACCGCAGTTACAGACTTTGATCCTTCATGATACTCAATTCCTCCAATGAGGTCCAGCGTGTTCTCAGCTCCTGCTGATGTAAGAGAGAGTTGAGGGGCTCTCAATGCTTCGTACGATCAGACCCTTACTGACTTTAATGATACATTGACGGGAATAAAGTTATTCCTAAAATACACCCCAAGAATAGAAAGGAGGAGCAAAGGTCACATATTTTTGACCATGGAAAAAATAGAACCGAGTTTCATTTCTTTTTCCACTGCCTGGCTCTCATGGATCCGGCTCTGTATTCTTTGTGCCCCCAGACTTCCCAGTGACTTTGGCTTTGAGGGCGCTAGGGATGCAGGATTGGGCCCTATCACATCTCATTCTTTCCTGTTAGAGTATGTTTTTCATTTCAGGGTGCTTGGTGTGTCTCGCTGGGCCGGGAACTGAGCATGTGGCTTATTTCCAGATGGCAGGAACTCTCCCGTCTTCTAAGATTTAGCCCAAGATGGAGAAAAGCAAGGCACATTAGTCTGGTCATGAGGTTTAGGTTTCATTTTGCAGGATGTGAACTAGTAATAGTTCCCAAGGTTTGTTAAGAAACAGTGGTGATGTTGTCCCTGTTCCTTATTAAGCTAACTAGGGTTGTTCTTCTGATATCCTTACCCCATTTACCTGTTTCACCCCTCTGCGATTGTCTCATCACATGTACAGACTGCGAGCCCTTTGGGGCAGGGACTGACTTTATTATGGATAGACAGCACCCAGCACACAGGAGCTCTGATCAGGGCCTCTTTGTACCTTAAGACAAATAATAAAGAGGCATGATAATTATAGCTCCACAGCGAGTTCAGCCTTGTTCCACAGCAGTCAAATCATAATACTTAGCCATTATCTTCACCATGATTTGCCAGCATCAGCTAAATAATAACACTTACACGGTGCTTTACAAGCCAAATCGTTCTCAGTGCAACTCCCCTGGTTCCGGTAGTGTTCCACCAGGTCTGAACTTGACCCTGAGTGAGGTACACACATTAACGGGGGGGTCCTCAAAGCATCCCCGGGAGATAGTTATGTATGGTAAGGCTTATCCTCCTGGTTGCACAGCCAGGGAAACTGGCATGGGGAACTGAAGTGACTTGAGCCCCAAGAGGCATCAGTGTCAGATCTGGGGCTAGTACCCGGGAGGTCCCTATACCTGGTGGTGGGTGTAGGTGCAGCACTCAAGGGTTGAGGTGAAGAACCAGATTTAGCCAGGAGAGGCTTCTCCGTCCTGGCATCCCAATGCACCGGCTACTGCCTGCCCCCCCCCCGCCCCCCCAGCCACTGAACAGCAGAGTTGCCTCTTTGGCAGAGCAGCAGCCAACATCCTGGGCCTGGCCGGGTGGTTTCCCTTTGGTTGAGAAATCAGTGAGTCGTTCACTATAATGAGGCCTGGGATTGTCTTTGCATCCAAAACACCACCAGCACCTTTCAGCCTCAATGTTGTTCCCTCTGACAGGATCTGGGAAAGCTGTAGGGTGGGACAGGCACAGAGGAGGAAGAAAAGGTGTCAACACGCGGTAACTAACCCATGGTACGATCCCGGTAATGACAAGGCAGGGTGTAGCTTTCACACATGGTGAACTTGTAGCAGGGAGATTGGAGTGAACTCAACCTGCTAACACCGATGAAAGCTACAACTGCCTCGTCCACACTAGGGTTTTACCCCACGTTGGGTACCAGGCATTCGCCCACACAAAGGTTAAAAAACACCTTCTTTATCCTACTGAAGATAGGCCAAAGGGTATGTCTATGCTGCACAGGTAACCAGGGCTCTTACAGGTTTCAGAGTAACAGCCGTGTTAGTCTGTATTCGCAAAAAGAAAAGGAGGACTTGTGGCACCTTAGAGACTAACCAATTTATTTGAGCATAAGCTTTCATGAGCTACAGCTCACTTCATCGGATGCATACTGTGGAAAGTGTAGAAGATCTTTTTATACACACAAAGCATGAAAAAATACCTCCCCCCACCCCACTCTCCCGCTGGTAATAGCTTATCTAAAGTGATCACTCTCCTTACAATGGCTCTTACGTGAGTTTGAGCCTTACTCATCTCTACCATCCACACAGAAAAACCTCTGGCCCAAGTCTGGAGATGAGTTAAGCCCGGGCTCCACTTTAAGTCAGATTGGAAAATCACATGAAACCAAATACCAGCGCCAATTTCTGACTTCTGACTTCAATTCTGACCCTTGACCCTGGCACCTGACCTGGGCTCCGATTCCTGACTACCAGCTCCTGCTCTAGCCACGTGGCACAATTGCCCACGTCCCCGTCACTGACAAGCGCCAATCACCTGCAATGTAGACATAGCCACAGAGCGTTCACAGACAACCTGCAGAACTCATTACCACAAGATTAAGGCCAACCACTTAGCAGCATTCACAAAAGGTTTGAATGAGGAGAACATCCTGAGTTACATCAATACATAGTTTTAAAGTTTGGAAGGGATATAAGCCCTCTTGCACCAGGGCATAATCTGATCTCTGTCTGCTGGGGACTAGGAAGCAACTTTCTCTATGGACAGATTATTCCATATCTGCCAGTTGTAAGAGTTTTTGCACCTTCCTCTGAAGTAACTGGAACTGGCTACTGTCAACGACAAGTTACTGGATCATGGATTTGATCTGGTCTGGCTTTTCATGCAACCCATCAGACAGAGTTTCTTTCAACTTTAAAACCAAATTTAAAATCTAAGTCAAATCCAGATCTGGTGAAAACAGATGGAACAACAGAAATGTGCACCTAATCCTAGCACAGCTGGAACAGGGCCCAGCCATGTCTAATATTTGCTCACTCCATTTCAGCTTTGACACTGTTTACATTACAGTGAAGCTGTGTGAGTCACCGATGTGAGAGCAGCACAGAGTATGTTTCAACTGCAATGGAGCATTGTAATTCGTGATAAAGCCTCTGTTGATACAGTGACTTCCAATGCTCGCACAAGGTGTCACACCCCAACTGACTCTGATCTCCAGGAATAATGACACTGCAGACGACTGTAGCTTTGGGAGGGGAGGGCAGCAAAGAGATATGAGGAAATGCTTTTTCATGGCAGGTGCAGTTGGCCTGTGGAACTCATTGCCACAAGACATTGCTGGGACCGAGAGTTTAGGAGGATTCAAAAAAGGCTTGGATATTTATATGACTATCAAGGATATGTACAATTACAATAGTCAGAATTGAGGAGAAAAACAAGAGCTTTGGAAGGGATATAAACCCGCATGCTCCAGGGCATAAACCACTCTCCAGCTCCAAAGAAGAACTCTTTCTGGAAACAGGCTATCCCAAAACTGCCCCCACTGCAGCATTTCTTTCACCTTCTTCTGAGGCATCTTGGAGTGGCCAGTGCCGGAGAAAGCATATTGGCTTAACTGCTAGGAGAGGCTCTGTGGCCTAGTGGGCAGAGCAGTGTCACTCAGGAGACATGGTTTTATTCCTATGACCTTGGGCAAGTCACACTTCCTGTCAGAGACCAGATTGTGGGAGGCTGTACCTAGTGGTTGGAGCAGGAGTCGATAGCCAGGAATAGAAGCCCAGGGCCAGAATCAGGGTCAGAGCTCCAATCACAAATGAGGAATCAGAGGCAAGGGTCAGAACCAGGTTACCAGGCAGGAGCAGGGCTGGCACAAGGTGGGAGCAGGGCTAGGAACAAGCAGGCACAGGAGCTAATGCAGCCGTTGGCAAATGCTTTGGGCAGTCGCTGGACTGCTGCTGCTGCTGGGCTTAAGAGCCGGCCTGGTCTCTCTTCCAGCCAATCAGGCAGCCTATTACAGGCCAGCTGTGCTTGTCAGTTTGCCCAGAGGCTGGCTCTGCTGCAGGCCCTGATTCCTGACACAGCCCCTCTTTGTGCCTCACTTTCCCCGTCTGAAAAATGGGAATAATGATGCTGACCGTCTTTGTAGAGCGCTTTGAGGTCTACTGGTGGAGAGCGCGATGTAAAAGCTAAGGATGATTGTCAGATGGAGCCCTGGTCTGATCTAGTTCTATGTTCCTGAGTGGAAAGAGTACTTGGAGGTTGGGTGAAATACTGATGTCAGTGGTAGCTGGCCATTGACTTCAATGGGGCCAGGATTTTCCCCCAGGGGTTTGATTGTTGTCCTCAGTGCGGGATAACTCTAACAAAGCCAGAGAAGCAGCATCATTTGGGCTCATCTAATCCAAGGATTCCTGGATGCGACACCATACTGGGGCGGAGTGGGGGGAGCAACATGAGGGAACTAAACTAACAGTAACAAAACCAGCAGAGGGCAGTCTGAGGGATTTAATCACCAATATGGGGGATGAGAGGCAACTACAGCCCCCGGGGTTCATCCCCAGCCATCAGCCACATTCTGTCCCGCAAGACCTAAATCCCACCAGACCCATCCCGTCCTGATGCGACAGGACTTTGGAAGCACTTGGGACAGTACCAACACCCACGCAGTGCAGTCGCAATCAACAACACTGAGAGTCGCACCAATATCAAGCCAGGGCTCTATTTCCAAGAGCTCTCCCTAGCCCAAAATGCTACAAATCCATGTAACCAAAAGCTTGCTCCTTTTTTCCATTGAACTGACATGAGCTGGTCTAGTATGGGGATGGATGAATTATCCTGCAATAGGCCAAATGGAGCTCCATGCCTCGTCACAGCGCCCCTTCGTCTCAACGGGAGAGCGTCTCCTATCAGCGAAGTTAATCCACCCCCCTGAGAGATGGTAGCAATGTCAACGGGAGAAGCTATCCCATCAGCATAAGAACATAAGAATGGCCAGACTGGGTCAGACCAAAGGTCCATCTAGCCCAGCATGCTGTCTTCCGACAGTGACCAACGCCAGGTGCCCCAGAAGGAAGGAACAGAACAGGTGAGCCATCACCTGTTGACCATTCCCAGCTTCTGGCAAACAGAGGTTAGGGACACCATCCCTGCCCATCCTGGCTAATAGTCATTGATGGACCTATCCTCCTGGAACTTATCTAGTTCTTTTTTGAACCCTGTTATAGGGCTTGCCTACACTACCCGCCGGATCGGCAGGCAGCGATCGATCCAGCAGGGGTCGATTTAAATCTACCGCCGAGTGCTCTCCCGTCGACTCCGGTACTCCACCAGAACGAGAAGCACAAGTGGAGTCGACGGGAGAGCGTCAGCTGTCGACTTACCACAGTGAAGACACCACGGTAAGTAGATCTAAGTATGGCGACATCAGCTACGCTATTCACGTAGCTGAAGTTGCGTATCTTAGATCGACCCCGCATGGTAGTGTACACAAGCCCATAGTCTTGGCCTTCACAACATCCTCTGGCAAAGAATTCCACAGGTTGACTGTGTGTTGTGTAAAGAAATACTTCCTCTTGTTTGCATGACGCATAGAAAAAGTGCAGGTTCTTTGGGAAGAGACAAGAGCTTTTCCCACCGGGTGGCTTGGGGTCTCAGGAGGGGCGGCAAAAGGCAGCTGGGTTGGCTCCGGCTGGCCCAGGGCTCCTCTGGCCAAGGAGGGGGGGCCCTCAGGGCTCCGGTTTGCCCTGAACTCCTCCGGCCGTGGGGGGGGTGGGTGGGACTTAGGTTTCCTCCAGGTGTGGGGGGCGGGGTTTCGGGTGGATGGGGTAGGGCCGGGGGGCTAGCCTCCCTAAAGGGGGGCTCCACCCGCCGCCCATAACCTTTCCCTGATCCTTGCACTGACTTCAGTGGGTGTCAGGTTTCAGCCCCCCCCCCCGGAGTAGTGGTGAGGGGGCTCGTCTCCAAATCCCGTTGGATCACAGTTGTTCTCTGCTAGTCCTGACTGAGTTTCAGCTCCCATAGGTGAGGCTCAGAGGAACATTGCTATTGCTCATGCTACCTCCACAGATTCCTCCAGTGGTCTCCAGGGCTTTGAGACTTTGCACAGGAACAGCGGTGGTGATTATAAACACATGGTCGCGTGCCCTTTGCACAGAGAGAGCTGGCTAGGAATGAAAGGCGAACTCCTCTTCTGTGCATTGCTTGAGCATCTCAGGCACTAGGCCCCCAACTGCATCAAGCTGATTTAAGGGACCAGGCTTAACTATGTCTCAGGAAGTTTCATTCCATTCAATAAAATCACGAGAAATGACACATTCTGGGCAGCGCAAGGAGGCTCTCAGTCTCTCTGCAATAGGGTAACACTGTTAAAGAGAGAGAGCTGATGGCATTACAATATAACATTTCTCCAAACAAAAGCTCACTGTTGGAATGATGATGGGTTTTGTCTCTGATATTTACATGGCAACAGTTTGTAAACCTGTTCCAACGGCCTAAATCAGAGAATCGTAGGCTTGGAAGGGACCTCAAGAGGTCATCTAGTCCAGTCCCCTGCACTCATGGCAGGACTAAGTATTATCTAGACCATCCCTGACAGGTGTTTGTCTAACCTGCTCTTAAAAATCTCCAATGATGGAGATTCCACAACCTCCCTAGGCAATTTATCCCAGTGCTTAACCACCCTGACAGTTAGGAATTTTTTCCTGATGTCCAACCTAAACCTCCCTTGCTGCAATTTAAGTCCATTGCTTCTTGTCCTATCCTCAGAGGTTAACGAGAACCATTTTTCTCCCTCCTCCTTGTAACAACCTTCTATGTACTTGAAAACTGTTATCATGTCCCCTCTCAGTCTTCTCTTCTCCAGACTAAACAAACCCAAATTTTTCACTCTTCCCTCAGAGGTCATATTTTCTAAACCTTTAATCATTTTCGTTGCTCTTCTCTGGACTTTCTCCAATTTGTCCACATCTTTCCTGGAATGTGACACCCAGACTGGACACAACACTCCAGCTGAGGCCAAATCAGCATGGACAGAGATCTGGGCAACAGCAGCTGATCCAGCTCTCTGATCACTGAAACTTCAGTTAGTTGTCCCCCACGTGCCTGAATATGGGAACTGCGCCAAACTGAGAGATTGAGGATAGGCTGGAGGGAGGTCAAAGCTAATTGCCTCATTAATTTAGAAAGTACAAAGGCACAGAAAGTAGAAAAGTTGGCTAGATTGTCGGGCTCAACGGGTAGTGATCAATGGCTCCATGTCTAGTTGGCAGCCGGTGTCAAGTGGAGTGCCCCAGGGGTCGGTCCTGGGGCCGGTTTTGTTCAATATCTTCATAAATGATCTGGAGGATGGTGTGGATTGCACTCTCAGCAAATTTGCGGATGATACTAAACTGGGAGGAGTGGTAGATACGCTGGAGGGCAGGGATAGGATACAGAGGGACCTGGACAAATTGGAGGATTGAGACAAAAGAAATCTGATGAGGTTCAATAAGGATAAGTGCAGGGTCCTGCACTTAGGACGGAAGAACCCAATGCACAGCTACAGACTAGGGACCAAATGGCTAGGCAGCAGTTCTGCGGAAAAGGACCTAGGGGTGACAGTGGACGAGAAGCTGGATATGAGTCAGCAGTGTGCCCTTGTTGCCAAGAAGGCCAATGGCATTTTGGGATGTATAAGTAGGGGCATAACGAGCAGATCGAGGGACGTGATCGTCCCCCTCTATTCGACATTGGTGAGGCCTCATCTGGAGTACTGTGTCCAGTTTTGGGCCCCACACTACAAGAAGGATGTGGATAAATTGGAAAGAGTCCAGCGAAGGGCAACAAATGTGAGGGGTCTGGAAGTAGGGGTCTGGAACACATGAGTTATGAGGAGAGGCTGAGGGAACTGGGATTGTTTAGTCTGCAGAAGAGAAGAATGAGGGAGGATTTGATAGCTGCTTTCAACTACCTGAGAGGTGGTTCCAGAGAGGATGGTTCAAGACTATTCTCAGTGGTAGAAGAGGGCAGGACAAGGAGTAATCATCTCAAGTTGCAGTGGGGGAGGTTTAGGTTGGATATTAGGAAAAACTTTTTCACTAGGAGGGTGGTGAAACACTGGAATGCGTTGCCTAGGGAGGTGATGGAATCTCCTTCCTTAGAAGTTTTTAAGGTCAGGCTTGACAAAGCCCTGGCTGGGATGATTTAATTGGGGATTGGTCCTGCTTTTGAGCAGGGGGTTGGACTAGATGATCTTCTGGGGTCCCTTCCAACCCTGATATTCTATGATTCTAGAAGGGAAGTGCGAAAGGGGGACGAGAATGTGAAAGACCTGTAGGCTGGTTGAGCCCAAGCCAAAGGAGGTCTCTCCCCTGCTGAGTCTGTTAAAGTTGCTGCACAATCTGGTGGGCATGAACTTTGTAAAGAAATCACTGGGTGTTTTACCTGCAGAAGGTCTCCAAACAGTTTGTTTGGAAAGAGGCAGACACAGCCCACACCCGGCCACAACCCTCTTCTCAGACCACGCTGCGATGCTGGATTTGAGCACAGCTCAGGATCGTGGTTAAAAACCCAGCTCCACCCAAAATGCACTGCAAGACTGTGACCTGATTAGCTGTGTCGGGAGGAGGAGCGGCCGCCGTGGGACTGCAGCCCTGCCGCAAGAATTGGTTCACAGCAAACAACACAACGTGCTGTGTTTGTGTCACATTGCCACCAGAGTGGATGGGGCCTTCCGACTACAGGGATGGTAGAACCACAGGGGAGAGCAGGGAGGGCTAGCAGCCCACAATGGAAATATTATGGGGGCTCACATATACCCGGGGGGCAGAGGCGAGAGCAGGATCTGGAGGGGCTGTCGCAGGGCTCAGGATTGATCTGGGAAGCAGGTCGGAACCCTCAGAACCTTCCTTCCCAGCCTGGAGCCAGCTGCCCCTAAGTCTCAGTTACCTCCCCTCACTACCCCCCTCCTATCCCCATTTGCAGGGAGCTTCTGTCCATGCCCCCCACATACTACGACACCAGTAAATCTGTAGCAGTAAATCTCCTTTCCAGGAGTAGGCAGCAGTAAATCTCCTTTCCAGCAAGTGAGTCAGGTCTGTGGTTTTGGAGCAGACAGCCCAGGGTTCTCATCTAACTTCCCCAAGCACCAGCATGCGAGTGAAACGTTCAGCTGCTGATTGTGTCCATTGAGGGGAGGCATCGCTCAGTGAGCGATTGGCCTGCTAAACCCAAAGTTGTGAGTTCAATCCTTGAGGGGGCCGTTTAGGGATCTGGGGCAAAAATTGGGGATGGGTCCTGCTTTGAGCAGGGGGTTGGACTAGATGACCTCCTGAGGTCCCTTCCAACCCTGATATTCTATGATTTTCTGCAGCATGCGGCTCCATCGCAACAGGGCCTAAATCTCGGCTACGTCTTCACTGTATTAAAAAGGGTGCTGCACAGCGAGATAGTGACCCCAGGGTAAGATCCTCCCAGAGACAAACCACGGTGGTTTTTAGTGATCGCAGCTAGTCAGATAAAGCCCATGTGTGTGTGTGTGGGGGGGGGGGAATCAGGGTTGACTTTGACTAGCTACGTCGAGGTTAAAAACTACCTGGCTTTCCCGTCGAGAGACACTTTTGTGTGCAGTGCAGGCAAACACTTTGCCTAGTGATTTTTGGACACCTGACCTGTGACGCTTTAACAGGATCCACGTTTCAGAAAGTGCTGAGCATCCCACCTGGCAAATCAAGCCCCTTTCCAGTGTCTAGAGTTGAGGCAGCCAAAGTGTGAACCACCCAGGGAGGCTATCCCCGGGCCCAGCCCCTTCTGCTGCCCCTCCCTCCATTCCACCCCCTTTACACCCCCGACCCCTTCCGGAGCCCCAAGCCCCCCACCACGGCTGGAGGTGCCACGCCCCAGCTGCCCCGAGTCCCTGACTGCCGGCTGGCCCCAGCCACCAGCCCCAAAAACTCCAGCCCTGGGCTGTCCCAGCTGGCCCGCCTGAGTGCCCCCAGCCCCAGAGCGCCAGGTGGGCAGCCCCAGTGCCCTAGCCCTAGAGCACCAGCGGCCTCAGTGCTGGCCAGTCCAAGCACCAGCACCTACCCCCACCTGCTTCAGGGAAGAGGAGCAGCCTGGGCTAGGGCCATGGGGGAAGAGCAGAAAGCAGGTGGGGGCCTCGGAGCAGAGCATGGGTGGGGCCACATCTGGCTATTTGGGGAGGCTTAGCCTCCCCTGGCCTGTGATACCCACCGCCCATGTCACTGGCCGCTTTTGAAAATTTTGGTCAGTTGTAATGAACAGTTGGGCCTTTGACTGCACCAGATTCTGCAAGAAACCCTTTTAGCCAGAACCGGTTTTAAAGCAGGGTTCATTAAATACATTTTTAAACTTGGTTAAAAACCAGGAGTACCCAGACCCTCCAGTTTCTATTAATAGCCAGTTCAGAATTAGCAGTGTGTCTATTACACCTCCAAAGGCATTACAGCATTTTGAGGCTGCACAGAGTAGGCTGCTGGAGTTATGAAAGCATTTCATTTGTAATGGTTTTTAATTTCCCAGGTCTGGAAAAGCTCACCAGCTGTATCAGCCTGATATGAAAGCAAACATCAGTTCCATTTTTCTTTCTGTCGCGGCAGTAAATTTACCAGAGCTCAGGGCCACAAACAACAGTCTGTTTGAAAAGGTTACAACAAAGGGGGTTTGTTTCTTGTAACTGTTCCTTAACACCACTAAAGAGCAGGCGCGCGCCAAGTTTTGCAAAGCAGTCTGGGCTTGACCATAGAGCGTTTTAAGAAGCCCACCTTTGTCCAGAAACTTCTCTGAGTGCGCGACAGCTCCTCAGAGCACCAGCAGGACTAGACCGCAGATGCGCATCCTTTGAAAGCAGAGGTCTTTGCCTCTTGAGCTAATGAAGAATCACTTCTTAGCTGCTTGCAGTACAGTTCTGATTCTCTCCAGTAGAAGGCAGCGGTAGGCACCACCCAGGTCATTACAGAATTCTACACATTTGCTGCAATCCCTTCGGAACGCATTGGGTCCTGCAATGGGACCTGCTGATCTGGGTCAGAAATGAGTGCCAAACACCTTTCTTCTCCTTACACCCCAAGCAGGGTCTGGCCACTGTCCCATCAGGGAGGACAAGGGACTGTGCTAACCTCGTGCTAGCATGAGATTCTTCAGTGGGGCTGGGGCCAGGGTAAGATTATGACTCCACTTCCGTCTGCGCCAGCCACCAGAGAATGGCCTGCTCCGTGTAAAAGGGTGCTGAGCTCCCGCTCCGCTTGGGAGAATTCTGGCCCCGTCAGCCAGAACGCCTCGGCATCTCCCCTTGTTGCACTCATTCTACCCCCTATGACCCGTGGCTTTACAGAGACGCCAGCCCGGAGTGCTGTTTACAACCCATACACTCAATCCTCCTCCAGAACAATCGGATCCCACCCCCTACGGGCTGGGGCTGTTCTTTCCACGTGTGTCCACTTCGAGAGCACCGATCGCTTTCCTGGAAACCCGATTTGTTGTTCGGAGCGACGTTATCATCGGACGCGCTGAAACGGTTCCTCGCTTGGGAGGAGGGGAAGGTTTTTCAGGCAATCATGCGGAGAGGAAATTCCCGCTTGTGGGTCTGTGGAGCAGGCCAGAGAGTTTGTACCCTCAGGATATGCGACCCACCCTGCACTGATACTGCTAAATTCTGGTTTCCCCCATGGGATGTCCCAATGTATCCATTCCTCTGAAAGCCCCATTTCCCCAGAGAGACGGGTTCAACAATGCCAGGTAAATATTAGGGCGGAAGGGAGAATGGAAAGGTTACATCTGTCACTCCTATAATGATCTCCTTTATAATCTGACATTTGCGTAGCCTTTATGCCTTTGACACAAGGAAGCCAAATAAGGCATCCAGGCAATTTTTCTTTTTCAATGAAATGGAACCGAACACTGCTGAGAATAAAAGCAGCTACCAGAAGGTTTTATTGCCTTGGAGTATTTTTTCCCAAGAATCCCGCTTAATCTGAGCAGGATTTATAACCTGAGCGAGGAAAAAGAGGCCAGTGTTCTAATGGAACATACGGTTCTAGGGGGAGTCACAAATCCATGAGAACTCCTCCGACCAGCCACGGCTGTCTGGAACTGAGGAGTTCCTGCCAAATTCATCAGGACATGGAGCTACAAAAAGCACATACCAGATGTGCCTCCTGTCAACACCTTCTGCACTCCAAGGGTTTATAGCTACGCTGGGCCTTGTGAAAAAACTGGGGCCAGACAGTCAGCTGGGGTAGCTTTGTTGGCACCAGTTGAACTATGCAAGTGTATCCCACCCGGGCATCTGGCCCAAGGCCTGCACTGGATCTGTACTGATTTATACAGCTGTGGATCTGGCCCTAAAACTTCAATGGCAGTACAGTGACTTATACCATCTGGGGATCTGGCACATTGACTTCAATGGAGCTATGCCAATTTACACCATCTGGGATTGGTCCAATTAGTTCAATAGAGCGACAGCTGATTTACACCATGTGAGGGTCTGGCCTGTTTGTTTCAATGGAGCAACAGCTGATTTACACCATGTGGGTATCTGGCCATTTGGTTTCAAGGGAGTGACACCTGATTTACACCATGTAGGGATCTGGTCCATTGATTTCAATTGAGCTAGGCTGATTTACACCATGTGGGGATCTAGCTCATTGGTTTCAATTAAACTATGCTGATTTACACCATGGGGATCTGGCCCATTGGTGTCAATGGAGCGACAACTTATTTACACCATGTGGGGATCTGGCCCATTGGTGTCAATGGAGCGACAGCTGGTTTACTCCAGCTGGGGATTTGGCCCTATGTCATCAGAGTAGAAACTTATTTTCAGGCCGTCACCAACCAATCATTCTCCTCTTACATTTCTATAACGCCGTTCGGCTAGAAGGAGCCCAAGGCATGAGCCAAACGGACACAGGGATCTGCTACCAAAATGCAGCTGGTACTGGGGTGACATGCGGCAGCTGCTTTACCAGCACACTGGAACACCACAGAAAAGGCCAGGAAGTGAGCATGCAGCATGTTAAATATTGTTAATTTTTGGCTTTTGCTCATGGCAAAAAAAAGTTCAAATCATTGCCCCGTTTTACAGACAGTGAAACCAAGACACAGAGGCCCCAGTTCAGCCCTGTGCGGGTGCTGAGCCTAATAAAGGAGAGAGTTATTTAAAAAGGCCGGGAGCCTGCATGCCAGCTTGGTTCTAGGTGTAGATTAGAGCACTGACTCTCACCCATGGTCCAAGCGGCCTGAGCACAGAACATCCCAGCTAGGCTCCTTCCCTCCTCCAGCCTGCGCCTTCCAATTCCCAGGCCAGCCCTGAAATGCCTTTGTCCTGCCCTCTACAAAGACCCAGTCCCTGCCTCAAGGAGCTTCCAACCCAAGCAACATAGGGAGGAGGACGGATGCAGGAGAGGGGGACAATCACTCCCCCAAGCTTTCTGATGTAAACCGCAAGTAGCAGGGGGAAGGCAAACCCAGATGTCTTCAGAGGGAGCTTCCAGCACCCGGTAAAGGTGACACCAGAGAGGGAGGCGTTGCCCAGGGAGCCAGCCTTAGACATTAGAGAGGGTGAGGCAAGCAATTCCACCACCAGCAAGCAAGCCGTGTCGAGGGTGACCAGACGTCCCGATAAAATCGGGACTGTCCCGATTTTTAGTTCTTTGTCCCACGTCCCGACTGATGCCAGTTGTCCCGATATTGCGGCTTTTGTTTCTGTTTTTTTGCTTCCCCCATGTGTCCCAATATTTTGTCCGTTTCATCTGGTCACCCTAGCCATGCCGCCTGTCTCGTCGGCACTTTGGCACTGCCTGGCTGGCTGACATCATTTCATTTTTCTGTGGTCGTGGCTGTCAACACGCTGAGGGGGGTCTTGCCCCCCAAACTGGATTTCCTGGCACCCTTTCACCGCCTCATCGGAGGAGCCTGCTAGCCGGATGTGGGTTTCCATGACAGGCTGAGGCCTTGTGCACTCTGGGAATTTGCAATGGTAACAGCCACTAAAGAATAGTTCTGAGGAGACAGGGCAAGCGACAATTTACCCTGGTCAGCACAGGTATTGCCAGACTGGCTCAGCCCGTCTAGCTTAGTCTGCTGTCTCCGACAGGCCCACACCAGATGCTTCAGAGGAAGGTGTAAGAACCTTAGCGCATGTGGAATAATCTGCCAACCACATTAAATCTCATCCTGGTCTCTAATAATTAGTGTTTGGCATAAGCCCCGAAGCATGAGTTTTAATATCCCTACCAATATTTTTCTTCTCATTATGTCAATTCTGGATATTCTTGCTAGCCATATAAATGTCCAGTCCCTCTTTGAATCTTGCTAAATTCTTGGTCTTAATGACTTCCAGTAGCAGAGAGTTCCGCAGGCTAATTCAAGCAGCGCTAAACTGCATTAGTGGCAATTGCAGCTTAACCCATCTACACTAGAGGTTTGCTCTGGTGCAGCTGCACCTGTGGCGGAATCCCCTAGTTAGGAAAAGGCCCCAGTTGAACAGAGAGGGCCATTGCTCCCCAGAGATCACCTAATAAAGAAAAAAAAGAAATGAAACGAAAACCGGCAGAAAAGTCTTCCCTGGTAAGCCCCCTTCTTTTAGCTGTAGCTCACCAATGTAGCTCATTCTAGGTGCACTGGGTCTGTACCAGCACTCTCGCTTAGACTGCCTTTCAGCCAAAAGCTTTACAAAGGTGGATATTGTTATCCCCATTTTACATATGGGGAAACTGAGGCACAGAGACGCAACAAATCAGAAGTCAAGCCAGGAGCAGAACCCACAGACTCCGTCTCCAAGCCCCTGTACTAACATCACTAGACCACCCCCACCTTCTGGGGAAGGCAACCCACACCACAAGGCATAAGAAGACAAGTGATAAATGAGGGGCTTATTCTCACTATAAAAGGCTCTGTGCGGGCATGGGGTAACAAAGGGGCAGAGCTGCTGCAGAGGGTGCAAACCTCCCAGATGTCTAAAATAAGCCTGAGGTGTGGCCGCACGCCCGCTCCTTCGACATTGGCAGCGCTCTGCTAAGAGGAGCATTAACAGATCTGGAAAGAAGCCACCATCAAACCGATCAGATGAGCAGTATACGAAGAGCAGAAGGAGGAGTCATTGCTGCAGAGGGGTCAGGAAACGGAGCCGCAAAGAGGCTGCCCAGTACGCAACTTTGTTAGGCATTCATCTATCTGGCCTTCCAAATAAGATTGCCTGGTTCATATTCCAGTGACATTCTGGCCTAGCAAAGGTTTCTACCTCCTTCCACAGCTGATGTCCATCCTGCTGTTGCATTTAAGCACCTTCTCTGGCACTGCTGTCCCTTTGTACAGCGCTGTGTACATTTATTGTGATATATACACGAATAATAAGTGCTCAGCACACTCTCACTTCACCTTCTTTCTGAGCCCTGGCATTGATTGTGGGCATTAGTTACCACCTCTAAGGCTCAGGCTTTGACACATCATTCAATGATTTCCCTAGTAAAAGTCTGAGAGCCACATTAATTCTTTGTGATCTGTGTTAGTTCTGTTGTCACCACAGGATAACGGCCTGCAGGTATGTCATTGCTTGGGGGAACTGAGCAGATCTCACTTGACCCATATGCTTGAAGTTACATGATATAGCCACTAGATGGCTCTGTGAGTTGTGCAGAGTTCCAGGCAGCAGGTGGTCACTGGTAAATACGGGAGACAAAGCTGGAGTTCGAGCTGTGTGGAAGCTTGTTTGTGTGGCTCTAGCTACAGTTATTTTCTTTAATAAATGCCTCCTGTTCAAGACAGACTGTGATTCCATCTCCCATAGCTGAGTACAAAGAACACAGAGAGAAGAGAATGGCAACAGTGACTTAGTTACTGTATGTAGCACCTCTCACTCAGAAGGATCCAAGAGTGCTCTATAGACTGCACACAGGAATCTTTTCACCCAGCACAGAAATGCAGCCAGCTCTGGGGTGGCAGGCGATGGCTGTTTAACAATAGACTACCCGACAGGGTTAATGTATTGAACTGAAATTGCAGAGGGCATGCAGGTAGGCGGTGGCATTTGGACAAGACTGTAACCATCTCCTCTTTCACCCCCTAAATCCCCCATCACTCCCCTCTGCTCCACACAGGACACAGATGCCAACATCCATCGCTCTAGCCACAGCACCCCTCCATTTTCATGCTTCCCTCTGGCTACCCCTGTTTCACCACATTAAGATCAAGCATCTTTTCTTCCCCATCAAGGCCCTCCCAGCCTGATACTGTGTCGCCATCCCCACCTCTGCTCAACTATTGATGCCAGTTTCATCCGTCCCTATGGCGGCTTCTCAGCCAAACATCTCCAACGGCCATCCACAAGGAGCCATACGCCACCCCCCAGCCCTGCAGTACCAGGAACCTTCAAAGCTTTCAAGCCATTTCATAGCTCACAACAGGGCTTTAAATAACAGTTCCCCCCTGGTTTTCAATCGCTAGCAGCTACACTTGGCTCATATGCTACCCAGACATTCATCTGGTCACCTTGGGAAGAAACTGAAATATATTAAAAGACCAAAGGGCAAATCAGTGGAAATTTGGCAATGTTTCGGAGTGTTCCCAAGGCAGCTACGTGAGAAACGCTGGGGTCAAGTGCCAGGCAGAGAGCCAGGGTGGGACAAGAGAGAGGAAGAGCAGATAAAGCTTGGCCATCACTGTAAATGGCGGATCCACTTCTTCCTTAATAAATATTCCGGCATGTTCTTTGTGGGGCCTACACACCAGCCTTTCCATTGGGTGCTATATGAATGGGAACCATGGCGGCTAATGAACAGCTCGGAGATGTTTCACAGAGCACGGGGGGAGGAGTGTACAAACCCCACACTAGCTAAGAAGGGGACAATGGGAGCCTGTGGGTCCAAACAGCCCCACCCTGCTATACTGTGTCAGGCCTGGAGGCAGGAGCGGATAGGGCTGAACCCAGCCCAGTTGGAGGCTGATGGGGAAGGAGAGCAGACCCCTGGCGCTCCCTCAGTGAATGAAGACCAGGGGGCTCCAGGGAGCTGGACGGCTGGCCAACAGAGCCTCCCACAGGGAAGATTTGAGTTCTGTGCCAGGGCCATGCTTGGTGGCCATATGCAGGAGTGCTGCCTGTCAGGGCCTCGTGCAGCTGTAGGGAGGAGAGGGAGCCCAGGGAAGTGCCTGAGTGGAAGGGCTGGGCCCAGTCCAGGCTTGGGATGGATGAATGCCGCCCCCGCCTTCTTTGAATTTGGAATATTTGTTTTGGAACCTTGATACTCTGGCAGGGGTGGGACTCTGGCAGAGGGCTACAGCACCGGAACATATCAGTGGCTGCAGAGCACTGAAGACATGGAGGGAAACTGAGGCAGGGCAAACAGTGCCGTGGTGGCCACAAGAGGGAGCTGTAGAATCTTCTAATGTCTCTGCCACCTGACTTCCCTCTGTCCTGCCGCACAACGCCACCTCTGTGAGTCCAAGAGCCGCGCCTCTCTCTGGCACCATCTTCTTCTTCCTTATCATTGTTTGTGACGGTAGCGCCCAGAGACCCCCAGCTGAGACCGAGACCCCCGTGGTGCTAGGTGCTCTACAAACGCATAAGGAGAGACCGCGCCTGCCTTGAAGAGCTCCTAGACTATATCGCCAAGACAAAGGGTGGGTGCAAGCAAGCGCTCTCCGCATGTGCCAGATGGGGAACCGAGGCACAAAGAGCTGTAGTGACGGACCCAAAGTCACACCTAGGGTCTGGGGCAGAGCCCATGTGCCCTGAGCACCCAACCCACTGGCCTAATGCATGTCAACGGTATGAAGTACCACCATGCTGCGCCATGGCCTGAGCCCACTGATCTCAGTGGCCTTCGTTGTTTCATTGGAAAGCGGGGTGCGAGGCAAAGACAGCTGGAAGCGTTCAGCTAAACAAAGCCCAGGATCACTGGGGCAGGCAGCCTTTTCTAGGTCTTATCACAGTGTAGCCCAAACCCACTTTGCCTTAGGCAGCACGTTGCTACTGCAATACACTGATGTAAGTATGATTGTTACAAATATTACGAATAAATCAGGCGTAATCTCACTGAAGTCAGTGTAACCTGGGATGGGCGACTGAAGCCTCGTACCCCTCATCCTGCGTGGTTTGGAATAAACAGCAGTTTACAACCATTCACTGTATTTTCCACTGAATGCATCCGATGAAGTGAGCTGTAGCTCACGAAAGCTTATGCTCAAATCAATTGGTTAGTCTCTAAGGTGCCACAAGTCCTCCTTTTCTTTCTGCTCTGAGTGCGTGCCTTCCTGCCCTTCCCCCTGCTTGGAACAAACAGCCCAGGGCCAGAAACTAAAAACTAGGGTGGATCCAGAAAATCGGTTATTACAACAGACAGGCTGAGGTTAACTTGGTAACACTGCTGGGGGGATCTGTGGCTCCTCACTGGCTATCCTGAGCAGAGTCAGAGACCTGAGCAGATGCCTGGGGCTACAGAGTCAGAGACCTGAGCAGGCTGGGCAGATGCCTGGGGCTGCACAATGCAAATTGTTTTCTGGCCAGTGATTTCCTTCTGGGAATTTGTCATCCGAGTAAATGAACTGGGAAAGCCTCTGCATAGAGTCAGCTACAGGGTGGAAAGGGCCTCTCAGAAATCAAGGAATCAAGGTATAAATTCCACGCTACACAGGACTCCCAGCCCATCCAGTCTGCAAAGCTCGTCACCTCCGCAGGCTTAAATTCCGCGGTTGCCTGTCCCAATAACCAGCTCAGTATGGGCAAGGCCTGGGACAGGGCTGGGGGAGTGAGGCCCGGCTACTGGAAACAAGCCTGCCTGAGCTAATCTGCCAAACCAACTCAGACCTGAGTCAGCCACCCTACCGGATCTGCCAGGGCTTGAGGCTCAGCCTTGCAGGCAGCTTGGTGCACCTCTGCCCCCTAGTGGCCACAATCCTTCATCCTTTTTAACGGCTTCCCTGTTTCAGTAGGTTTGGAAAGGATCTTTTTATTCTTAGATTCATAAATTCTACAGCCAGAAGGGATCACTGTGATCACCTAGTCTGACCTCCTGTATAGCACAGGCCAGAGAACTGCACCACAATAATTCCTTCTGAAATAGGGGATACCTTTTTTTTTTTTTAAATCCAGTCTTGATTTTAAACTGGCCAGTGATGAGAATCCATCATGATCCTTGATAAATGGTTCCAATGGTTAACTATCATCACTTATTTCCAGTCTTATTTCCGGTCTGAATCTTTCTGGCTTCAGCTTCCAACTGCTAGATCTGGTTATATCTTTATCGGCTAGATTGAAGTTCCCCGTGTAGGTACATAAGCATATGGCCCATTCTTAGGTCTCTCTACTGAAAAGCATCCGTCGATCGACTTGAATGTGGCAGCACCTGTTTGATGAAGGAGAATAATTTTTAAGGACCCTCCTCTGAAGGAATTTTCAAGGATGTCATTTATACTTAAAAGCAAAAGCTGTCCCCTGCTTTTCATTGTTTAGATAATTCACCGTATGTGTCTTGTCTCCCTCACTAGAAGCAGGTCCACTAGAGTACAACAGCCTACTACTGCTGCCTGCTAATGGAGTTACTCCTAGTCCGCACTGTGGAGCTAAAGGTGCTGGGTTCTGACCCTAGTCATGCTACATTACCTTAGGTCAGCTCTGAGGCAACATTTCAACGCTTTGGGCAGAGAAGGGATCTGCATCTGAGCTATATTGTCTGGAAGCTCTCTCAGGGCAGCACCTGTGTCTTCCTCCATGGGTATGTCTTCACTAAAATTAGCCCCAGCCATTAGCACACAGGTTAGCCTAGTCTGGGTAGCAGCAGCCACACTGCAAAGCCCTACCAGGGTTCCTGGGTCCCCTCTAGGGCTGCACTCACCTGTGTGTGTTGCTACGGCTTCTGGGGGCACATCCCATAGTCCTTTGTGCCACAGTGAGCCGCGCTGCTCTGTGATTCTTTCCCAGTGGGAGAACTTGTGTGTCCTTCTGGGCACCCAGGGGGATGGTGGGAAGGCATTGCAGGCCTCCCAGCACTGTAGTGATTTAGCCTGCATCCAAAGGGGTGGATTACCAGTCCAAGCAAGCAGCACCTAAGCTCCAGCCTCTATCCCCACTGGGCCAGCTAGCCCAGGTTGACAGCACCACTCAACTCTGGTGAGTGCGTTGTGGATGTGGCTGGAAGGTGGAGGGCTGGAAAAACGCCTAGGTAAAAGCCTGAGCTAACTCTGCCATGAAGACACCCCCACAATTGCCTCAGGACCAAGAAGACTAAGGTCATGCAATGAAGGGCATATCACCACAGAGCCAGCCTAACTTGTACAGCTCCTGGTTAGCAGGAAGCAGCAAACTTCTCCTTTGCAGTCAGCTAAACATTGCTGTGTGTCTCGCAGCAGAGACGGATTCTGGTGTGATGAACATAAAGGCGATTCTTTACCGGGGCCGCCAGACATGGACGGACCCTCTGGTTCTCTCTGGCTCTCTATCTCCCAGGCTGAGGAGACCCGGCCCGTGGTGCTTAGGGGATGTCTACGCTGGAGCTGGAAGGTGTAATTTCCAGCTCGAGGAGACCGGATTGGAAAACAGAAGTGTAGCCACAGCAGCGGGAGGGACCAAGCTGCCCCAAGTACAATCGCGTCCCAGACCCTTAGTGGTGGCACACCGGCTATCCTTAAATCCTACTCCGGCGTGAGCAATCCTCCTTGCACTAGTTACTCTCTCCCCCTGGGCCTGGCAAGGGTGCTGAGCGCCAGCACGGGTGTGAGGAGAGGCTCCCTGCGGGCGCAGGGAAGGTCAGCGCTAGGTGTGGTCCCCTGCGTGGAAAGTGGTAGGTGAGTCTGAAGAACGCCCCCTCGCGCCCCAACGCACAAGGAGTTGGGCTGGGAAGGGGCGCGGCTGAGGCACCTAGCGCCCAGTCCATTCTCTCCAGCCGGGCCAGCATCTGCGGCCTGCTAAAATCCGCGTTTTCCTTTTTGTCGGCTGGCATTTCCCACTCTGCCTGCGGGAGCCCAACAGAGGCCTTTGGCGCTCGCCAGCGGAACTGTGGGAAAAAACCAAATGGCCACCCCCCCGAGGGTGAAACTTCCCCTGGGGGAGGCGAGTTCCTTGTCGTGCCTCTTCCACCCACAGCCCCCGCCCACACTCCACCCCTGCTCTGCCCCAGGCCCCCACCCGCCGCTGACTCGCCACTCACCTCTTCACACACACACCCCCCCCCGAGATCCCCCGACGATCACCTCCTCCCTCGCCCGCCTGCCGCTCGCCCCCCTGCCGCTTGCCTCCTCACCCCCGCACCGGGCCCTGTCCCCGCCTGCCACGAGACCCCCACCCCCACCTGCTGTGCAGCTGGCTTGCCGCTTGGGTCCTCACCCTGCTGCTGCCCCCCCGCCCCCGTGACACGCTCTCCCCTTTTCACCTTAAAGTACTAATAACATCCCCCAACAGGTATAGCTCGACTGCCAGATAGGGAGTGCGGTGTTTGCTGTGCAGAGGGAGACGAAACCCCAGGCTACCTGCGCCAACCTGACTCCTAATCTCTCCTAATCTGTCCTTGTCAGTGACAGCCTGCATTCTGCATTTAATCACCTTCCTTACACAGAATTCCCTGCCAGACTCGTTTACTTAAACTGGGGTTTGAATAAAACAACTAGATCAAGAAATAAACTCCCTGGCTATGTCAGCTCTTCCTTGAGCCAGGTCCGCAGTTACTTCTGCTGGTTACAGAGAATACCTGACGGGTCATTTGGAACCTGTGTTTAGCCCCAATAACACATTTTCCTACACTATAAAAGCCAGCTGAATGTGGCCAAAGGCCTTCTGGGTGTTGGCAAATGCCTGGTACAGTACATGGCTTCATTACCACTTTAGTGGCTCTTTAACAGTGTCAGGGCTCTCTGCTACTAGGTCTCTGGAAGGCTTTTTCACTGTGTAAAGTTACTCAGGGATCCCCTCCACTCGCCTCCTCACTCCCCCTGTCTGCCAGTGACTCCCCACTCGCATTCTCACAGGCACACCACCCCGCGCCCTGCGGGGAGGGAGGTGAGGAAAGACACTGTCAGCAGCTGCAGAGACCTCCGAGGGGGGAAGGGGATGGGGTGGAGGAGCGGAGAGGAGAGGAGAGGAGGGGAGGAAGACTCCAGGCAGCAGCAGCAACCCGTGGGAGCCTCGGGGAAGGATCAGAGCAGGGAGGGGAAGAGGCGGGGAGGCACCATGTCCCTGGTGTCGGGCGGCAGGGACTGCTGTGCTAGGGGAGGCAACGTCTCAATGCTTTTTTTGCCTCTGTTTTCACTAACAAGGTCAGCTCCCAGACTGCTGCACTGGGCATCACAAAATGGGGAAGAGGTGGCCAGCCCTCTGTGGAGATAGAGGTGGTTAGGGACTATTTAGAAAAGCTGGACATGCACAAGTCCATGGGGCCGGACAAGTTGCATCCGAGAGTGCTGAAGGAATTGGCGGCTGTGATTGCAGAGCCATTGGCCATTATCTTTGAAAACTCGTGGCGAACCGGGGAAGTCCCGGATGACTGGAAAAAGGCTAATGTAGTGCCAATCTTTAAAAAAGGAAAGAAGGAGGATCCTGGGAACTACAGGCCAGACAGCCTCACCTCAGTCCCTGGAAAAATCATGGAGCAGGTCCTCAAAGAATCAATCCTGAAGCACTTGCATGAGAGGAAAGTGATCAGGACCAGCCAGCATGGATTCACCAAGGGAAGGTCATGCCTGACTAATCTAATCGCCTTTTATGATGAGATTTTTGGTTCTGTGGATGAAGGGAAAGCAGTGGATGTATTGTTTCTTGACTTTAGCAAAGCTTTTGACACGGTCTCCCACAGTATTCTTGTCAGCAAGTTAAGGAAGTATGGGCTGGATGAATGCACTATAAGGTGGGTAGAAAGCTGGCTAGATTGTCGGGCTCAACGGGTAGTGATCAATGGCTCCATGTCTAGTTGGCAGCCGGTATCAAGTGGAGTGCCCCAAGGGTCGGTCCTGGGGCCGATTTTGTTCAATATCTTCATAAATGATCTGGAGGATGGTGTGGATTGAACTCTCAGCAAATTTGCGGATGATACTAAACTGGGAGGAGTGGTAGAGGGATAGGAGTGGAGGGGAGGGATAGGATACAGAAGGACCTAGACAAATTGGAGGATTGGGCCAAAAGAAATCTGATGAGGTTCAATAAGGATAAGTGCAGGGTCCTGCACTTAGGACGGAAGAATCCAATGCACCGCTACAGACTAGGGACCGAATGGCTAGGCAGCAGTTCTGCGGAAAAGGACCTAGGGGTGACAGTGGACGAGAAGCTGGATATGAGTCAGCAGTGTGCCCTTGTTGCCAAGAAGGCCAATGGCATTTTGGGATGTATAAGTAGGGGCATAGCGAGCAGATCGAGGGACGTGATCGTTCCCCTCTATTCGACATTGGTGAGGCCTCATCTGGAGTACTGTGTCCAGTTTTGGGCCCCACACTACAAGAAGGATGTGGATAAATTGGAGAGAGTCCAGCGAAGGGCAACAAAAATGATTAGGGGTCTAGAACACATGACTTATGAGGAGAGGCTGAGGGAGCTGGGATTGTTTAGCCTGCAGAAGAGAAGAATGAGGGGGGATTTGATAGCTGCTTTCAACTACCTGAAAGGGGGTTCCAAAGAGGATGGCTCTAGACTGTTCTCAATGGTAGCAGATGACAGAACGAGGAGTAATGGTCTCAAGTTGCAGTGGGGGAGGTTTAGATTGGATATTAGGAAAACTTTTTCACTATGAGGGTGGTGAAACACTGGAATGCGTTACCTAGGGAGGTGGTAGAATCTCCTTCCTTAGATGTTTTTAAGGTCAGGCTTGACAAAGCCCTGGCTGGGATGATTTAACTGGGAATTGGTCCTGCTTCGAGCAGGGGGTTGGACTAGATGACCTTCAGGGGTCCCTTCCAACCCTGATATTCTATGATTCTATGATTCTATGCCTATTATACCCGCTGCCCATGCCGCCACTATGGAGCTCACGTGGCCCCTGGCTAACGCTCTCGGCTTTGGGCTCTCTGATCTGGAATTTCTCAGGAGAAAGTCACATCCAGGCTTAATTCCTTCGTGATGGTGGCCCAAAGAGCGTTCAAGATAAGGTTGTGATCAGCGTACGTTACAAATCAGGGTTTCTGTCAGAACATGTAAGATTCATAGAGTCTAAGCCCAGAAGGGACTGTTGTGATCATCTAGTCTGACCTCCTGTGTAACAGGCCATAGATTTTTACCCAGTGATTTCTGCATCAAGCTCTACAACTTGTGGTTGAATTAGACTCAGTGTGCATCTGTTAGAAAGACTTGAGTTAAAATCTTTAAGTGATGCAAATCCACCAGAGCCCTTGGTAAATTGTTCCACTGGTTAATTACCCACCTTGCTAACCTGCATCTTCTTTCCAGTTTGTAAGGTAAATTTGCACGTGGGTATTGTCATTACTGGAAAATATAACTGGACGGGAACAATTACACAAGCTATCTTACATGGGCAGTCCTTGTCTTTGTCATGCTTAGGGGTTTTTTGAATTGTTGTTCTTGTATATATTGGGCCAGACCCTCAACTGTTGTAAATTATTGTAGTCCTGTTAATACCAGAGGCGATGTATATAATGGTTCTATTTACTAGTCATTGCAGCAACTGTTAGCTAAAGATTTTTGTGGTGCATTTCTTTAACTTATGATCATCAAAACCGCTCCTTGAATTCTGCCTAACATTAGCTATAAAAGTTGACTGAAATGACCCTGCACTGTGCCTGCCTTTTGTTTTGTTATGGAGTGGAAGGAACACTTCTTAGGTATGCTAAATCTTAGCATCTTAGGTATGTTAAATCATCCACTTAGGAAATAAACAAACTGTGTAAAATTTCCGGGCCAGTCTCCATATCATTATGGTGGCTCTTGCTTTATTATGAAGCACGCAGCAAGTTACCTTGGAGCAGACACAATTCAAAAACTAAAAAGAAAAGGAGTACTTGTGGCACCTTAGAGACTAACCAATTTATTTGAGCATGAGCTTTCGTGAGCTACAGCTCACTTCATCAGATGTTTACCGTGGAAACTGCAGCAGACTTTATATACACACAGAAATCATGAAACAATACCTCCTCCCACCCCACTGTCCTGCTGGTAATAGCTTATCTAAAGTGATCAACAGGTGGGCCATTTCCAGCACAAATCCAGGTTTTCTCACCCTCCACCCCCCCACACAAATTCACTCTCCTGCTGGTGCTAGCCCATCCAAAGTGACAACTCTTTACATAATCAAGTCGGGCTATTTCCTGCATAGATCAAGGTTTTCTCACATCCCCCCCACCCCCATACACACACAAACTCACTCTCCTGCTGGTAATAGCTCATCTAAACTGACCATTCTCCAGGTTTAAATCCAAGTTAAACCAGAACATCTGGGGGGGGGGGGTAGGAAAAAACAAGAGGAAACAGGCTACCTTGCATAATGACTTAGCCACTCCCAGTCTCTATTTAAGCCTAAATTAATAGTATCCAATTTGCAAATGAATTCCAATTCAGCAGTTTCTCGCTGGAGTCTGGATTTGAAGTTTTTTTGTTTTAAGATAGCGACCTTCATGTCTGTGATTGCGTGACCAGAGAGATTGAAGTGTTCTCCGACTGGTTTATGAATGTTATAATTCTTGACATCTGATTTGTGTCCATTTATTCTTTTACGTAGAGACTGTCCAGTTTGACCAATGTACATGGCAGAGGGGCATTGCTGGCACATGATGGCATAGATCACATTGGTGGATGTGCAGGTGAACGAGCCTCTGATAGTGTGGCTGATGTTATTAGGCCCTGTGATGGTGTCCCCGTTGCCAATTGTGCCCACATATCTATTCAGGGGACACCATGACAGGGCCTAATAACATCAGCCACACTATCAGAGGCTCGTTCACCTGCACATCCACCAATGTGATCTATGCCATCATGTGCCAGCAATGCCCCTCTGCCATGTACATTGGTCAAACTGGACAGTCTCTACGTAAAAGAATAAATGGACACAAATCAGATGTCAAGAATTATAACATTCATAAACCAGTCGGAGAACACTTCAATCTCTCTGGTCACGCAATCACAGACATGAAGGTCGCTATCTTAAAACAAAAAAACTTCAAATCCAGACTCCAGCGAGAAACTGCTGAATTGGAATTCATTTGCAAATTGGATACTATTAATTTAGGCTTAAATAGAGACTGGGAGTGGCTAAGTCATTATGCAAGGTAGCCTGTTTCCTCTTGTTTTTTCCTACCCCCCCCCCCAGATGTTCTGGTTTAACTTGGATTTAAACCTGGAGAATGGTCAGTTTAGATGAGCTATTACCAGCAGGAGAGTGAGTTTGTGTGTGTATGGGGGTGGGGGGGATGTGAGAAAACCTTGATCTATGCAGGAAATAGCCCGACTTGATTATGTAAAGAGTTGTCACTTTGGATGGGCTAGCACCAGCAGGAGAGTGAATTTGTGTGGGGGGGTGGAGGGTGAGAAAACCTGGATTTGTGCTGGAAATGGCCCACCTGTTGATCACTTTAGATAAGCTATTACCAGCAGGACAGTGGGGTGGGAGGAGGTATTGTTTCATGATTTCTGTGTGTATATAAAGTCTGCTGCAGTTTCCACGGTAAACATCTGATGAAGTGAGCTGTAGCTCACGAAAGCTCATGCTCAAATAAATTGGTTAGTCTCTAAGGTGCCACAAGTACTCCTTTTCTTTTTGCGAATACAGACTAACACGGCTGTTCCTCTGAAAATTCAAAAACTGTGAAGAATTTTTCCAACCCAAGAAAACCCTGTACAAAGTTTAGTTTCCCAGCTTGCCCAGTGCTCGGCTGAGATCAGCACGTGGCTGAATAGAAGGCGCTTAAAGGTGAACCCCAGCAAAGCAGAGGTGTTGCTGGTAGGAAGAGAAAGCTACGCTGCAGAACTTGCCTCCCTTATAACATCCTCCACTATCAAGGACATTGGCCCTCCGATCAAGGGCCCCAGAACCTTTATAGATGTGGGGGGACAAGGCCAAAGTACCCCCCCTCCCTGTCCATGGCTGGCTGCTTCAGTGGTGAGCCAGCTGCCCACTCTTCTGGTGCCAGAGCAGCCCCTGGTGGGCAAAAGGTGTAATTGTAGCACCTTCCCAGCAGAATCTATTATTCTGCGGGGAGAAAAAAAATCTGCAATGGACATGAATGCTGCGCTTATGTTTGTTTTGTTAAAAAGTTGGAGGCAGCTGCATTTGGCCTCCTCAGGGCTGCTGGAGGTTGAAGCAATAGAAAATTTTGACTTTTCAACCCCCCCCCCACCCCAAAAATCAAACCCTGAAATATTTTGATTCAGAAATGCTGAGGTGGTACCGCATGGGAGCAGTAGAGTGGGCACGTCATGGGCTCGTTCTCCAGGACAGGCTGGGTTCCCTGGAGTCAAAGGCCAGAAGGGACCATTAGATCAGCTAATCTGACCTCCTATATCTCACAGGCCACCACCGCCACGCAGCACCTGCTCACCCATCCCAACAACCAGAATTAGGGCTTGTCTACACTGTGCATTAGGCCGCACTAGCGGGGGTCAATTCTAGCATGCATGAGGGCGTCACATGCTCACTGGCCTACATGGACCATGCTGGTGCACACTGAAAGGTCCTTGTTCACCTTAATGTAGGACTGTTTGAAATGGGACTAATGCAGAGCTCAGACAAGCCTGATTGGACCAAGGTATTACAGCCCTCGGAGCAGGGGCAGCAGGACTGGGACAGGGGATGGGGCACGGCATCCCCATAAGGGAAATAGTGTGGGAATTGATCCATGTTTCCACCCCGATATTTGGTTCTTGGGTGACAATAGGACATGGAAGGGCTAGAGTGGCCATTCTTGACCCGGGAGCAGGCAGGAACTGGGGTGTGGGGAAATCAGGCTGGGACCAGGAGCCTCAGCGAGAGAGACATGAACCGCTGAGATCCCCCATCCCAACTCCCCCACTCCCCAGGCAAAGCACCCACCCCCTCTGCCTCCTATCCCTGACACCCTGACCTCCCCCAACTCCCCATGCAGAGCATCCAGCCCTCCCCCTCCTATCCCTGACACCCCAACACCTCCACTCCCCAGGCCGATCACCCGCCCCATCCCCTCCTATCCCTGACCCCCCGTCTCCCCTCCTGCCTCGCTGCCCTGATGCCCCCTGCTCCCCATGCAGAGACATGAAGAGGAAACAGCTGCTTCTTTGCTATCTCACATGTTTTTTAATAAACCAGAAGCAGCAAACGTTGCTCTTTCAGTCCCGCCACACCCCGGCCTTTCACAAGTTCACAGGGCTGCACTGATCATGGTTTCACCCACACAGCCCGTCACCCTCAGTGGCAGCAATGAACAGGGGGCGCAGGGCTGAGGAACGCACCGTCGGGTGTGGAATGCGCCGTGGGAATGCTGGGGCTCGAGGGGCATACCGCTGCCCCACCCTTGCAATTCAAGTGAGCTTCTTCCGCCCTTGCCTCAAAGGACAGAGATAGTCTGTGCCAAAGGCAGAGAACAGGCAGCACCAAGGTGCACATGCCAGAGGGCCCTGCAATGGCAGGGAACTGATTAAATGAAATAAACAAGTGACTCGCATAGGAAGGTGAAAACGTCCCCAAGGTCCCAGCCAATCTGACCCAGGGGAAAATTCCTTCCTGACCCTGAATACGATGATCAGTTAGATTGTGAGCACATGAGAGGGACCCATCAGCCAGACACCTGAGAAAGAGAATGCTTGGTGCCTCCTCAGAGCACCGGCCCACCATGTCCAGTGTCTCCTCTCCATCTCTGTTGGTTCAGAAGAAGAAAAATAAAAGTCCGAATACACTACAAGGAGAAAATTTTCTCCTCACAAAAGCCAGACCACATTGTGAGGAGAAAGTTCCTTTCCTGACTTCTACAGGTGCCTGGTTGAAGCCCTGAAGCATGAGGTTTTAGGAAAATAAGACATAAGGGCAAGCTGTAATGGGCTTAATCTGCAGCACGGATGATTTAGGTTCGATATTTGGAAAAACTTCCTAACTCTAAGGGTAGTTACGCTCTGGAACAGGCTTCCAAGGGAGGTTGTGGAATCCCCAACGTTGGAGGTTTTTACGAACAGGCTGGACAAGCACCTGTCAGGGGTGGCTAGGTTTATTTGGATCTGCCGCAGTGCAGGGGGCTGGACTTGATGACTTCTCAAGGTCCCTTCCAGCCTGACATTACTATGATTCTGAATCAGAAGCGACCCCCAGGGCTCCTGAACCCTGAACCATAACACAAGAACTAGGGGTCACCCAATGAAATTAATAGCCAGCAGGTTTAAAACAAACAAAAGGAAGTATTTCTTCACACAATGCACAGTCCACCTGTGGAACTCTTTGCCAGAGGATGTTGTGAAGGCCAAGACTATCACAGGGTTCAAAAAAGAACTAGATAAATTATTGGAGGATGGGCCCATCAATGTCTATTAGCCAGGATGGGCAGGGATGGTGTCCCTGGCCTCTGTTTGCCAGAAGCTGGGAATGAGCGACAGGGAATGGATCACTTGATGATTACCTGTTCTGTTCATTCCCTCTGGGGCACCTGGCACTGGCCATTGTTGGAAGACAGGACACTGGGCTAGATGGACCTTTGGTCTGACCCAGTCTGGCCATTCTTATGTTCTTTAACCACTGTCATACAATCCCATTCATAAATTTATCAAGCTTTGCCTTAAAACCTAGGAGGTTGGCTGGACTGCTTTTCCCATGGTGCACCTCAGTTTGCTCACTTGTTGAGTGGAGGCCGTTGCATCACTAGAGTCCTTGGCCATGGTGCATCATAGGAGATGTAGTCCAGCTGGGGTGCCTGGCCCGTAGTGGAGAATGGGGACATGAGGAATCCACACAAGAGCTCCCATGAGGCACCATGGCAGACTAACCCAATTGCTATACTTCATTTTTCAGGCATTTGGTTTTCTGGATGAAAAATCAAAACTTTCTGTGAAAAGTAGACACTCCATGCAAAGAAATGGCAAAACCCCATTTTCTGTCAAGAGCCAGTTTTGACAGGAAATGTTGACAGTTCCTGCCGGAGGTGCTCAGACACTAGGCATGGGACCATAGACCGGTATACCTAGACAGAGAATCTTTCCAAGTCGCAGAGGCGCTCCAGTCTCACTGTTGCACTGGTTCAACTACTGCCTTGATGGGGGCCGGATATAGAAGGCAGCCAGAGGCTCTTTTAGCGAACATGCTGAGGTGACCAATTTAGAGAGGGCTTTTTGGCCAAGAGGATCCCCAAGTGCTCCTCAGACTGTACACAGAGCTCACTCACCCACTACCCAAATGCAGCCAGCTCTGGGGTGGTACCAGCGGATCCCCAAGTGCTCCTCAGACTGTACACAGAGCTCACTCACCCACTACCCAAATGCAGCCAGCTCTGGGGTGGTACCAGCATTGGCAGCACACCCAGCACTACCTTGGCAGCTGTGATTTGGGGACACAGACACCAAAGCTGCATGTCGGACAGGGAACTGGGCAGAGTGGCTGGCAGTTTCCGTGCAGCCCACAAGCAGCTGCTGGCCCATCCACTGTGCAGGCAGCTCAATGCTCAACTGAACATGGCAGAGCCCCCTCGAGGGCCCAGTGCTCCCTACAGCTAGGCAGCAGCAGCCTCACCGGCCTCTACGGTGCAATGGGGGAGCTCCATGGACGACCCCCCTTCAGGGTGGGAAATGGGGGTGGAAGGGAGGCTGTTCCAGAGGGGTGTGGGGCAGGAGTGAGTGGGGGCAGGATTGTAGGGCAGGGGCCAAACCCTGCCTGTAAGGGGAGGACGACTTAGGAAGTGGGAGACTGAGGGGAGAGAGAGAGGAGGAAGAGCTGCAGGGGGCTGGTGAAAGGGACCAGCCAGCCTAGGCTGAATTTTCCTCCTGATCCCCCAACACACACACACACACGCACGCATATACACGCAGGCACTCACAGACACACATGCATACACTCGTACACATACACACACTCACTCACTCATATGCACACACACACACCCGTGCACACATTCCTATGCACACTCATGCACACACCCAGCTGCACGCACACACTCATCCACACACACGCACATGCATGCACACACTCATGCATGCGCACACATTCCTATGCACACTCATGCACACACACACCTGCATGCACACACTCATCCACACACATGCACACGCATGCACACACTCATGCACGCACACACACACATGTGCATGCACGCTCACCCACACACCTATGCATACACTAATCTGCGCACACACATACCCGCACACACATTCCTATGCACACTCATGCACACACACACCTGCATGCACACACTCATCCACACTCATGCATGCACACACACATACACACAGTGGCGAGCTGGAGCCGGTTCGCACCGCTTCGCTAGAACCGGTTCTTAAATTTAGAAGCCCTTTTGGAATCGGTTGTTCCGTGGGGGAGAACCGGTCCTAAAAGGGCGTCTAAATTTAACCGGCCAAAAGGGGTGCCTTAGGCGCCGACTCCACGGGTGCTCCAGCCCTGGATCACCCAAGGGGAAAATCTGGTGGATGCAGAGCACCCATCAGCAACTCCCCGCCCCACCCCCAGCCCACCTCCGCTCCGCCTCCTCCCCTGAACGCGCCGCCCCGCCCTGCTTCTCCACCCCGCAGGCTTCCCGCGAATCAGCTGTTCGCACGGGAAGCTGGGGCGGGCTGAGACGCAGGCTGCAGCTTCCCGCTCAGGCCCAGGGAGGCGGAGGGGAGCTGGGGCAAGGGGTGGGGGGCACGAGGAGGGCCGTCCGCGCCACAGCAGGTAACCTGGGGGGGGGAGCGCAGAGGAACCGCTCCCCGCCCCAGCTCACCTCCGCCACCCTCGGCCTGAGCACGAAGCCACCACCTGCTTCTCAGCCCACCCCAGCTTCCGGCCGAACAGCTGATTCATGGGGAGCCGGGGGGGGGGGGGGCGCGGAGAAGCAGGGCGGGGCAGCACGTTCAGGGGAGGAGGCGGTGGCGGAGCGGAGGTGATGTGAGCTGGGGCTGGGCGTGGGCGGGGAGCTGCCGGTGGGTGCTCTGCACCCACCAAATTTTCCCCTTGGGTGCTCCAGCCCCAGAGCACCCACGGAGTCGGCACCTAAGACGCCACTTTTGATGGGATCAGTGGGGGCAGCAGCCGCTCCCCCTCCCCCTAGCTATGCTCCCCCGCCCCTAGGAGCCAGAGGGACCTGCCGGATGCTTCCTGGGAGCTGCCCCAGGTAAGGACCGCCGGGACTCCCCACCTCCCCCCCCCCAGCAGGTCCCTCTGGTTCTTAGGGGTGGGCTGGGCACCCACTACGGTGGCCCATGAGACCCTCCTGCCCGGTTCTGGGGGCAGTCAGGGGATGGGGTGGATGGGACAGGGGTCCTGGGGGGGGAGGGGCATCAAGGAACACGGCGGGTTGGATGGGGCAGGAGTCCTGGGGGGCGGGGCTGGGCAACGACCCCCTCGTGGGGTGAGGAGACATGTACACACTCATCCATACACACACACACACACACACACACAGGCTTTTCTGCTAAGAGTTAAAACCGCAGAGCCCAAGCCCCCAAATCTCTTGTTTCAGGAGCTGTGTCTGTCTCTGCTTTGCTCAAGGGGTGGCCTTGGCACTAAGAGGGCCGGCAGCTGTACAATGCGCAGCACTTAGGGGAGTGGTCCCTCGTAACCTCGTGCCACGGGCTGCAGACTGTCTCTTTGTTCCGATAATAAAGCACCCGCAAGGGTCTAGGAAACAGGACACCGGGGCCTTTGAGAACCACACGTTTTTTCCACTGTGATGTCTACAAAACCTGGCAGCGGCTCTTAAAAACCACCTTTCCAGATGTCTATTTAATACAGCCTGGTCCAACCTCAGGGTCATAGTCAACCATCTCACCTCATACTGAGAAAAACTGACTCTCATGCATCGACCTCAATGGGACTCCCATGTAGTCAAGCCCCATTCGTTGTGAGCAGAGGTTGCTCCTAGGCAACTGTGTCCAAACTTCCCCGAAGTTTTGGGGAGCGTTTGAGTTCGGGAGTTTAGTTTAGACCCCGCTCTGTTACAGCGAGATACATTGAAAGCTCCAAGCCTAGCCAGCTGGGAGTAGCATTGTTACACATTTTCCTCCGGCTGTTTGCCCAGACTAACGTATGTCTCTCCGTGCACGCATTGCCTGAACGTGCAGATCATGAATTCACTTCTTTTCTACAGAAAAACACACCACACCTTCTTCTTCGGCCCTGACATCAGAGGATGTTTTATTACATACCTATCTCGACAACTTGAAAAGCTTCCTTCAACGGAGATTGCTCAGCCTGGAGCTAGGAAAGTTTGTCCAGGTCAGGTGGCCTTTTTTCTTCTTTATTTTGTATATTTGATTGAAACAAATCAGGTGCAAAGCGCAAACAGTTAAAAGCATCCGTGGAAGTGTTTCTGGTTTTAACCTGCCGAGGGAGAGGCCCAGTACACCCAGGTGTCCCACCCTCATGTTGGCTAGATACTGTCTGTCTCCATTCTCCAGCTTTCTTGACTCTGCATGATAATACCTAGCTCTTACGCAGTGCTTTTCTCCATAGATCTCAAAGCACTTTACAAAGAAATTCAGAATTATCCCCAATGGGATGCCACTGCAGTAACAAGGCATCATAACATCCTTCCTCAGCTGGGGAAACTGAGGCACAGAGCAGTAAAATAACCCAGCAAGCCAGTGGCAAAGGTGAAGATTTCCTCTCCTGCAGGATACAGTGCCAGAGTTGTACGAACATGTTTCAGTCGCAGTGGCCACTCTGTGTACACTGTGCTATTAATGAGCACCTCAAACAGAAGGGAAGCTTTAAAGACAAGTTGGAAGAGTGCTATGGGGTACTGCACAAATTGCTCACCTATGAACAGCCAGGACATTTCAGGAGCATGCATCACTGCTATCAAGCAGCTCCCAGCAACTCATATGAGGTGTATAACCCAGCCCAGTAAGGGTACAGCTACATTTCTTTTACCGGAAGACTGGTTTAAGGGGGTGAAGCAGCAAACGTCAGGACACACTCAGAAAGAAAAGCTTTGACAGCTGGATTGAGTTAAGGGCGAGCGCCGGAAAAATAAAAGCTCCTTGAGCCAAGGGGCCAATCCACAGGACAGACGGAGCCCTGGAACCAATTAGCCGAGGCTTTGGAAATGGCTGCTGAGTCGGTCCAGAGAGCTAGCATTTGTTAACGTGTGTTGATTCTGTTTGATTATCACTCGGTGACATGGGGCAGTGAGGGACGGGAGATTCCCCACGGACCAAGGCAACAAAATAATAACGCAGAGCCTGAGATGTGCCACACACAACTTACTGAACCCAGGCTGAGGGCTACACAGAGACCCCCTGCCAGAGAGACCGCGGCCATCGGCAAACTGCTGGGCTGGAAGTTACAACCCCCCCGCCCCAAATCCCACCGAGGAGGTGCTGCCACAGACCCAGCAAACACTCATTGCTTGTGTGCCTGGCAGGGGCCTACTGAGCAAGAGGCCCGTGAGGCCCAGAGCAGGGGCACAGGAAATTTGGGAAGCGGGGGGTGGGAGAGTTTTGGACAGGCTGGTGGGAGGAGGGGCAACGAGGGGAGTCTTGGCAATGTTCCTGCCCTGTGCAGCAAGGAGCTCTCAGACCATCTGGGGGGGCCGGGGGCGAGGAGGCGAAAAGAGGCGGGGGGGGAAGGAGGAGAGGCCGGGGAAAGGAAGCAGCGCTGCAGAGCCGAGCAAGCTCTGCCAGGGGAAAGGCAGCCTTGTAGTGGGAGCATTATGCTGCCTTGGTTACTGCAGGGGCATGCAAAGGGTTAAGAACATAAGGGCCTGCACACGTCTGATCCAAGCCCGGCACCCGCTGGGAATCATCTTTGCCCAGTAGGTCTGGCTGTGGGGCAGACTCGTTACTGCTTCGGAGCCTGTCTGACGGGGACATTTGGTGTAAGCTCCAGAACCAGGCCCTCGAGGAGGCACCGGACAGACGGGACAGGGTCGCGTGTTTCCCCTGGGAGTATGTGCCACAAATACCGGTGGGAGAGCGGAGCCTACACCCCAGCCCCTTGGGGGAGAGACGGCCAAACTCCACCGACAGGGGCGGGGATGGGGGGAGGCGTCAGGGGATCGCGGGAGGCGTCCCGCCTTGTTCCAAGACAATTCAGGCTACGGTGAAACCCACATGTAAAAGGCTGTGAGTTCAATTCTGCAACATGACGAGCACCCTCGATCCCCAGAATACCGAGCCCCGGGTAGGCTCAGCATCCTAGAGGGCTGGGAGGCAGGAAGGGTGGCCTAGCGGGCGGGCCACTAGACTGGGGCTCGAGTTCGATTCCTGCCTCAGCCACTCTGTGACCTTGGACGAGTCACGTGGGCCCTGCGCCTCAAAGGTACCCAGGCACCTAGCTCTCACTGACACTGAGGCAGGAGCCGAAATGCCTCTGAGGAGCTGAGCCTTAGTCTCATTGTGCCTCAGCTCCCCAGCTAAAATGGGGAGAATGCTTCCCAGGGGGGTCGCAAGGGCCGAGTCCATTCATGCTTTGAGACGCTGAGGGTTACCGAAGCAGCCCGCGAGAGGGGAAGGTTCCATTCTGCCATGGGTCCCCCCCGCTGTACGCGTCACGGAGGTTTTCCAAAGCCCACTGCAAGTGCCAGCAACACTCCCATTGACGCCAGCTGGCTTTGATCGGGCCCTGGCTTGTCTCTGTCAATACACACCCCCCTCGCTGAACGCTGAGCAGTGTGTTCCAGCAGGGCGGGTGCTCATACGCCTCTGCAGCAGGTTTGGGGCAGCGGGCCAAGCCCCCATGGTTCCTGTGGGTCTAAGAGCAAAGTATGCTCCAATCACATTCTCCCTGTCCTCCGGCAGCCACCTGGTCCTGCAGTGGTTAGCACTGCTGCGTCCCTTCAGGCTTATTTAAGGGCCCTATTCACTACAGCAGAGACCTGAAGAAGAGCTGCGTGTGGCTCGAATGCGTCTCTCTCTCACCCACAGAAATTGGTTCAATAGAAGATATTACACCCCACACACACCTTGGCTCGCTACCATAGAGAAGGAACGTGCAAACCACACTTCCCTAGCCACGAGGCTGTTCCTTCGGTTCCCCCCCCCCGCCCAACACCTTCCCCACCCCCCCTCGCCCAACACCATCCCCCATCATGCTCCCATGAGTAACTGTCCCTCCCTCAGAAAGGCTCCTCCATCTTTATCTTGCACTTCTAGGCAAGGGCAGATTTTAAGATCCAATGCTCACCCAAAGCCTGCAAGGGGACATGCTGGTTGAAGCTGGCTGTACACAGCAATCTGAATTCTAAGGTGTCAATTATTCTTGTTTGTATTTGACACCTCCTCTCCCACCCAAGCTCTCCGTGTCTTAATACAACTAGCAATGAGATTCAGGGATTGAGTCTCCTTCCCATGCAAGCCCGCAAGGCTGGAAAAACAACAGGGCTGGGCTACAAACAGTTAATCCCTCAGTCCTGCAAGGTTTTTACAGGCACAAAATTCTAGCAACACCTTGTTTTCATTGGATCAACTTGACATAGTTAGAATGAAGCTGCTGTGATCAAATGCCTGCCCTGCAAGCCAACGCAAATGCACTCTGCTGGCAGCAGCCAGCAACACAATCCTGAGGATTCTCGAGCGGTGCTAACTGTAAAAGAGACGAGACAGAGCCGAGCCACATCTGGAGCTGGACTTTCCCCAAACCGCAAGCTGTGGCTGGATTGGAGGGGTTTTCTTCAGGCCTCTCCCTGCGAAGACGGCTCTGCAAGGCAGTGTGGAGTGGAGGGGGGCATGGAAGTAGGGAGGAGGAGAAGTGGAAAGCCAAGCTGCATTTGCAGATTCATCTCTTCCTTCCCTGGCACGGGTTGAAAGGAACATATGGAGCACGAGCTGGTGTGTGTGTGGGGGGGGGGGGTTGATTTTATTTGCACTGGATGTGCGCTTTGATTACACATTCCTAATCACAAACAAAAGCAAAGGAAGGTAAATGATCAAACCCTGCATGAAGACAAAGCTACGGGTGTAACCTAAACAGACCCAGCCCAGGAGACTCGGAAAAGACTTAATATTGGAGATTTAGGTTGCGTCTTTTGCCCTAAAGCTCTTTACAAATCAGGAGTCACTTCACCCATTGTTGAAATGGGTAGAACATGCAGAAGAGCAAGTAGAATATGCAGAAGACTTGGGTTGTGTTCCTGGCACTGCCACTAGGCTGCTGGGTGATGTCGGGCAAGTCCCTTAACCCCTCTGTGCCTCAGTTTCCCCATCTGTAAAATGGGGATAATGCTAAAGCACTTTGAGACCTACTGCTGAAAAGTCCTATATAAAGAGCTAGGTACTATTATCGCAGGCTGCCATCACATGCAGGCAGCCAGGCTAGGTATCAGGCACTGAGCGAGAGCTTCCAAGCTCAGGGTGACCAGCTCAGACACCTGTCGGGTAGTCTCTATCTTGTTCTTTACGCCTGGTGCTGCCTCTGCTTAGACAGCTGACAAGCGTGCTCTTGCTAGCGGATAGTTAGCGAAGGGACCGGACTGTGACAGACGATGGAATACTGAGTCCACTTCCCCTTGTTTTAGGGCCATCTTGAGCGGGGGGAATAAAAAGACATCCTCTGCAACTTCTTGTTTACCTGGGATTGGGTCAATTAGCTTGCCCTACTGCCACTTGCTAACTGGAGGTAGATTTATAGATTCCAAGGCCAGAAGGAACCATTATTATGACCATCTCTAGTCTGACCTCTGCATACCCCAGGCCAGAGAATCTCGCCCAGCAATTCCTGAGTACAATCACCTTCCTCTTCAGGTCAATGCTATCTCAAACAGCTAGGTCATCACCGGTTATCGCCCTGAGCCCATCTTGCCTGACTCAGCCCCATTACAAACAGGTCAACAACTACAGATTGTCTCCTAGCTCCCTGGTTCTCAAAGCACTTCCAGACAGTCCAGGGAGCTGCTTTGCATCACAGTGCTGCAGCATGCACGGCTGGAACAAGCAGCAGTCCCGTCTTCCCCTAAGAAGTGTGTTTTGTGCACGCTTGGGAATCCCTGCCAGATCTCCTTTGGTGCCCTGTGCCCAGCTGGGTTTCTGCAAAGGAGCTTGGGTCTACTGATAAGTCTTTATTGGCTCCTTTTTGGCATACATTCAACTATGATCACATGGGATGAGAGAGGCCGAGGATAAATTCCCAGAAGCCCAGGGAGAGGAAATGAACAGCGCAGATAAAATGGAAGAGAGACATAACCAAACAGAGGCGCTCACACTGGAGGTGATCTGCAAAGGGGAAAATAAAGATGACATGAAAGGGATTTGTTTGTTTCTGCTTGATTTTTTTATATCGGAAACTCAGATCCTGTCGGAGCTGGAAGACCCTGTGGTGACTGGAGACCTAGTGAAATGGGACAAGATAGTGAAGACTGAGCTGCTGAGATGGGGAGGGATTCTGAGCCAGACTGATGAAAGCAGTTTGGTTCTCGTTTAGCGTTCTGGACACCTGTCCGATTCCAATGACTAATTCACATTTTGGATACAGGAAGCTTTTGTTAAAGATTCAACTGCCTTGTCCCTCCAGTTAAGGCAAAAGAGCCCACACTACACATCTCTAAGACCTCCCAGAGCTTCTCCAGCAAAACCCGGCAAACTTGATATTTCCCATGTAAAAATCCAAGCAGAATTTTATATAGCTATGAAAAACCCTTCAGGTTTTCTTTATATACCATGCAGCAGAAAAAAGAAAAGTGTGTGTAGGGGGAGGGGGGGCATGAAGCCAATGTTTAAAAAATCATTTGCAGGTCACCTTTAAATTGAAAATATTTTCATCTCATCTTCCTAATACTGCCCTCATACTATTTTCCCCATGTAGCATAGCACTGCAGTTGCAACAGGGAAAGTGTAAGATTAAGATTGATGGCTGGGGGGGAGGAGTAAGCTATAAGATTTTAAGTAGCAGTCCACCATGTGACAGCGTTTGAGAACCACTGGTCTAGTTAAAAGAACAGGAGTACTGTTCTTCTTGTGGATACAGACTAACACGGCTGCAACTCTGAAAACTGATCTAGTTTTATGCCATGTTAGACACCCTTAGAGGGTTCCACGAGCCCAGGATCATTAAGAGGATGGGTTTTATTCTCATCTCAATGTGCTAACACTTACCAGACATGCATCAAGAAGACTAGACCCTGCTAATGCGGTACTCACTAAAGTGGCCAGCTGCCTTCAGATTTCAGGTCAATGAAATCGCACATGTTAAGGGAGACTAAGACTTTTGCTCTGCTTCTAATCTAACCTCATCCAGAAGGATTAAATATCAAAAGGACGCTGTGACAGTTTGTAAAGAACAGAGGAAATCAACATTGACAATATGCAGCTATATGGCAGGGGACCAGACCCTGTGCCAGGGCAAACATCTAAAGGAGTAGCTGAAACAAGAGGCAACCTCAGAGTGAAAAATCTTAAAAGCCTAGTCAGAGCTCATCGGTACATCCCTGTCTCTGGCATAGGTGCCGACTCCGTGGGTGCTCCGGGGCTGGAGCACCCATGGAAAAAATTAATGGGTGCTCAGCACCCACTGGCAGCCACCTACCCCCCCTCCCCCCAGCACCTCCTGCCTGCCGGTGATCAGCTGTTCAGTGGCGTGCAGGGGGCGCTGGGGGGGGAAGGGGAGGAGCAGGGGTGGAGAAGGAGGAAAACAGGGTGGGAAGAGACAGGGTGGGGGTGGGGGCTTGGAGGAAGGGGTGGAGTGGGGGCAAGGCCTGGGGGTCAAGCACCCCCCAGGACCTCTCAAAGTCGGTGCCTCTGGTCACTGGTGCATGAATGGATTTGTTATCAGATTGTATAGCTGTGCTGCAAATCGTTCCTTGGAGGATAAAATCTGGCCTGTAGACGGGGTGCCCAAATATTGCCCAAGACCGTTGCTGCACTGGTCACCTGCCAGAATCGGTGAGCTGAGACTACTTTTACATCAAATTGAAATGGCTGCAGCTCCCATCAGGCTGGTCGCTCAGATCCAGATGGAGCACTGCATGCTGGGATTGGTTGTTATCTCAGTAGGCCGCACCTCCAAAACTATGAAGGCAGATACAATGAAGTCACTGGAAAGACACCCAGAGATGGTGATGGGCTCTGGATGAGGCCTGCCGAGAGTTGCATTGCATGACTTGGGAGGCCTGCTGACAGCCTCTGGCCTAAAAGTGGAATTTGTGTCTAATTAGGGCACCCAGATAATTATCCCCTACTACCTTTGTGATTAGCCATTACCCCTTCAGAAACAAAAGGCATTGTAGAGTAGACTCCAATGGGGGTAGCGGTCTGGCAGAATCTCTAGTGTAAAAAGATTACTAGTAGGGCTGTCGATTAATCGCAGTTAACTCACACGGTTAACTCAAAAAAATTAACTGTGATTAAAAAAATTAATCGTGATTAATCGCACTGTTAAAACAATAGAATACAAACTGAAGTTTATTAAATATTTTGGATGTTTTTCTACATTTTCAAATATATTGATTTCTACTACAACAGATTACAAAGTGTAGAGTGCTCACTTTATATTTATTTTTTATTACAAATATTTGCACTATAAAAAATAAATAGCATTTTTCAATTCACCCCATACAAGTACTATAGTGCAATCTCTATCATGAAAGTGTAATTTCCAAATGTAGATGTTTTTTGTTACATAACTGCACTCAAAAATAAAACAATGTAACACTTTAGAGCCTACAAGTCCACTCAGTCCTACTTCTTGTTCAATCAATTGCTAAGGCAAACAAGTTTGTTTACATTTACAGGAGATAATGCCGTCTGCTTTTTATTTACAATGTCACCTGAAAGTGAGAACAGGCATTTGCATGGCACTTTTGTAGCCGGCGTTGCAAGGTATTTACTTGCCAGATATGCTAAACATTCGTATGCCCCTTCATGCTTCGGCCACCATTCCAGAGGACATGCTTCCCTGCTGATGACACTCGTTAAAAAAAAGTGTTAATTAAATTTGTGACTGAACTCCTTGGGGGAAAATTGTATATCTCCTGCTCTGTTTTACTCGCATTCTGCTCTATGTTTCATGTCATAGCAGTCTCAGATGATGACCCAGCACATGTTTGTTTTAAGAACACTTTCGCTGCAGATCTGACAAAATGCAAAGAAGGTACCAATGTGAGATTTCTAAGGATAGGTACAGCACTCGACTTAAGGTTTAAGAATCTGAAGTACCGTCCAAAATCTGAGAGGGACAGGGTGTAGAGCATGCTTTCAAAAGTCTTAAAGAGCAACACTCCGATGCGGAAACTACAGAACAAGAACCACCAAAAAAGAAAATCAACCTTCTGCTGGTGGCATCTGACTCAGATGATGAAAATGAACATGCGTCAGACTGTTCTGCTTTGGATCGTTATCGAGCAGAACCCGTCATCAGCATGGACACGTCTTCTGGAATGGTGGTTGAAGCATTAAGGAACATACGAATCTTTAGCGTATCTGGCATATAAATATCTTGCGACGACGGCTACAACAGTGCCATGCGAATGCCTGTTCTCACTTTCAGGTGATCTTGTAAATAAGAAGAGGGCAGCATTATATCCTGCAAATTGGAACCAAAGTTGTTTGTCTGAGCGATTGGGTGAAGTAGGACTGAGTGGACTTGTAGGCTCTAAAGTTTGATGTTGTTTTATTTTTGAATGCAGAGGTTTTTTGTACATAATTCTACATTTGTAAGTTCAACTTTCATGATAAAGAGACTGCACCTACAGTACCTGTATGAGGTGAATTGAAAAAATACTATTTATTTTGTTTTTTACAGTGCAAATATTTGTAATCAAAAATAAATATAAAGTGAGCGCTGTACACTTTGTATTCTGTGTTGTAACTGAAATCAATATATTTGAAAATGTAGAAAACATCCAAAAATATTTAAATAAATAGTATTCTATTACTGTTTAACAGCGCGATTAATTAAAAAAAATAATCGCACGATTAATCGCAATTAATTTTTTTTAAACGCTTGACAGCCCTAATTACTAGCTAAAAGCCTGGATCTACACAAGATCTAAGTTATTGTCTTTGTCAAAACTCTCAGTCACATGATGGGATGCCGGGGGATGTGCTGCCTCAGAAACAGTATTTACATAAATTAACTTAAATTAAAGGGACTTCTTATGGGGAGGGGAAGGGAGGGAGACAGAGAGAGAGAGAGAAAGATTCAAGATACTTCATCTTGTGGGGTCTAACGATATCGTCCTGCAAGGTCACCTTCTTTCGGTCAGTTGTACGAGAGATATTTAATTAATGGCAGAGGAATATTTAACTTGGCAATCTTCGCCAGCCCTTGCTGGCCGGTGGCTTTCCGCAGGCTAACTCTGCAGAGCTGCGACAAACTCAGGGGCGTTTCTGAAACGATAAAAAAAGATCAGCAGCGTCACTGTGCCAGCTCGGCAGAAGGCTCTTAATTCTGCCAAGCGCAGAACTCTTCACAGACCGACAAAGGTGCGGATTGTGTGGGTGCTCTGGGGCTGGAGCACCCATGGGAAAAAAAATAGCAGACGCTCAGCATCCACCAGCCACAGCTGTTTGGCGGTGCTGCCGATCACCTGATAGGCTGCACTGCCAAATAGTTGTTTGGCGGCTCAGGGAGCGGCTTGCGGGAGAGTGGAAACCAGTGAGCAGCGGGTGGGAGGGGGTCTTGGGGGGAGGGGGGAGTGGGAAGTGGCGGAGTGAGGGTGGAGCATTGTGTGAGGGGGCAGGGTGAGGGCGGGGCCTGGGAGAAGGGGCGGGGTGAGGGCGGAGCCTCAGGGCACAGCACCCCCGGGGAAAAGTAAAAGTCGGTGCCTATGGATGGAGGCCAAACTCAGTCGGCACAGCTCCCATCAAAGTCACGAGGCTGTTTCCGCTTACACCAGGCCTCGACAGGATCCGCAGAGTTCACAGGATTCCAGATGGGCTTTGCAGTGCATGGAAAAGCGGTGGTAACAGCTCAATTTCAAATCTCACTCACTACCACGCCCACACTCCCAGCCAGCAGTTCCTGCTCACCGCACCCACAAACAATGCAACATCATTCCCTACTGCAGCACTCCGGGATCATTCAGCGGGCGGGTACCAGACCAGAGGCTCTTCTCTTCGTTGACTGCAAGACAGTACTGCGTGGGGCTGGCTCTCAGAGGCACAGCTCAGCCGGGAGAAGTGGGAGGAACCTTTACCCTGTTCTTTGAGACTGGATTCCAGGGAAAGAACCTTGAGGTGCTCGCTCCCTAGCAGGCCGTACCACTTCTTTGTAATCTTGTGGGAAGGTTGGGGATAATCAGCAAAATGCCGATTCCCTCTTGCTTAGGGTCACAAGCAAGAGAGAGAATAATATGAATGAGAGAGAGGCTAATCTGTTCCCTTTAAAGGTGGGCATGAGAGAATTGCATGTGGAGAGAGAATTCAAACAAACAAAGAATCAGATGCTGGATTTTAAATAAATCACAATTTTTCCATTTAGGTCTCTAATTTTTGATGTTAGAGGAGGTGCCTCCCAGGCCCCAATCCAGGTGTTTCAAACTGAAACAAACACAAACGCACACACTTCCTCTTCTTCCACCCTTCATGGTGCACACTCTTACACGCTTTAACCTATTCTTATGGGAAGCTCGGTGTGGGACAGCACCAGGTTCCCATGCAGAGATGAACAGTTTGAGACGGGTCACCAGACTCCTGGTCCAGAGGGGTCACGGAATTGACATGTGACGGCCACAGCAATGAAGAGGTGTGAACTCCCCCACTTAGTGTGAGCTGAGCACCAAAGGAACGCAGTAGGTTCACAGGCCAGAGGAAGAGCTAAGCAAAGCTCAAAAGTGTCTCCCTTCCACCAACAGAAATTGGTCCAATAAAAGATATTACCTCACCCACCTTGTCTCCCAGCTAGAGGAAAGACTATTACGCAGGAGAACAGAATAAGAACATAGGAACAGCCATACTGGGTCAGACCAAAGGTCCACCTAGCCCAGTATCCTGTCTTCCGACAGAGGCCAGTGCCAGGTGTCCCAGAGGGAATGAACAGAACAGATCATCATCAAGTGATCCATCCCCTGTCGCCCATTCCCAGCTTCTGGCAAACAGAGGCTAGGGACACCCTCCCTGCCCATCCTGGCTAATAGCCATTGATGGACCTATCCTCCATGAACTTATTTAGTTCTTTTTTTAACCCTGTTATAAGCTTCGCCTTCACAACATCCTCTGGCAAGGAGTTCCACAGGTTGACTGTGCACTGTGTGAAGAAATACTTCCTTTTGCTTGTTTTAAGCCTGCTGCCTATTCATTTCATTTGGTGACCCCTAGTTCTTGTGTTATGAGAAGGAGTCAATAACACTTCCTTATTTACTTTCTCCACAGCAGTCATGATTTTATAGACCTCAATCATATCCCCCCTTAGTCGTCTCTTTTCCAAGCTGAAAAGTCCCAGTCTTAGTAATCTCTCCTCATACGGAAACTGTTCCATACCCCTAGTCATTTTTGTTGCCCTTTTCTTAACCTTTTCCAGTTCCATGAGGAACAAGCAGATTATGAGATGGGGAGAAAATGGCAGCCCTAAGATGTATAGATTTTAAGGCAGGAAAGGACCATTATGATGACCCAGCCTGCGGAAGAGGGAATGAATTCTAGCACAGCTGTGGGAGATGGGACCGAGCCCCACTTACTTTCATAGTATTCCAAGCACTTAGCAGTCTGGCTGCTCCTACACGTGTAGTCGGATGGTTTCTTCCCTCGGTTGTCCTGGGCATAAATGTTTCCTCCAAATTCAACCAGCATCTGTACCAGATCCACATTTTTCACCTTGGCTGCATGGTGAAGGGCTGTCTCGTGAAGTTTAGCTGCATTCACATTTGCCCCTGGGAGCATAAACAAAATGAGTTTATTAAGGCCCCGATATAGCCACCTTTACTCTGGTTAAGTCGTCTCTTACCTGACCAAATTACCACTCAATTGGTGTAAAGCCTCTAAATGAGGTTCCACCAATCAGTTGAAAGACCAAGGGACTGTCTACACTATAGCGGCATAGCTACGGCGCCGAAGCTACAGTGGCATAACCCTGCAGTGTATGTCCTGTGGTGACAGAAGGGATTTTTCCATCGCTGTAGGAATTCCATTTCCCCAAGTGATGGTAGATCTGTCAACCTAGCTGGGGGTTAGGTCAGAGATAGCTACGGCACTCAGGGACATGGATTTTTCACACCTCTGAGCACCGTAGCTATTTTGACCTACGTTTAAGTATAGACCAGGCTTGAGCCAGTAGTTAGAGTTAGCACCTCATGTATTTTAGCAGGCGTATGTTTTCCTTACATCGAGATTGTTAGCTGATATAGCTATGAAAACAAGCTTCAGAATGTAACCTATGCAGTGCTGCTGTCCTGAGTCTACACAGTCTGAAACCAGCTAGGAACTGCCCAGTTCTTCTCAATGGGTTGTTCAATCTGAAACTTACTGATGTCAGCGTTGTTAACTATTTAAGTGCTGGTCATTTTAACAGAAACATCTCGTTACGCTGGGATTTTGAGATCTGGAGATCTAGATGCCCTTCAGCATGCATCAACCGTTTACCAAATCTTGTTCGTTCTCATTTCTGCTAAGAAAGTGTGAACAGGTAAACTCAAGCCAGAAGGGTATCCTCACTCCCCCATCTCTTCCTGCTACCCTTTCTGTTGAACTGATAGGTGGATACTGTGGGTCACATGAGTTCCTGACAAGGACGGACCCAAGACACAAAGTCCAAATCCATACCAAAACGTCAACAAAGTTCAGAGGTGCTTGGCTCTGGTGATTTGACTCAGAACTAGCTCTGGTTCCTATGGCCAGGGACCCTGGATGTGAAACTTGGAGCATGCAATGTTACTTGAATATCCCCTGGCCGAATCCATCTCTGGTGTAACTCCAATCAAATCACACCAGGGACCTAATGTTTTGTTGTACATCAAACCCCAATATGTCTCTCTTTCCAGCTCTCCTCTATCTTCAACCTTAACAAAAAAATTACCAATATTGATCCAACACCATTATTAAGAGTTGCGTTGAGACATTATTCTAGGATGCTGGAATGGTTTGGTTATTAACAAAATAGGAACAGCTAAATGCCACTGAACTAAACAGGAGAGCTTATGACACGGATATTAATCTGCCTAAGCTGGAAGCCTTCCAAAAATGGCTAAATAGGTGCATTGCTTTGCCCAGAAGAAAAGCCATTCTGTATATATTTATTTTGTCTGGCAGACACTCTGAGGACATAATCATGTCCATTTCAAGGGCTCCGTGAATTAATAAACTTCTTCTAAAATAACTTTTCTCTTCTGAGCCCAAGAACAGATACAAGAGGTGAGCATTGCACAAACATCGCCACTATAGAATCATAGAATCATAGAATATCAGGGTTGGAAGGGACCCCAGAAGGTCATCTAGTCCAACCCCCTGCTCGAAGCAGGACCAATTCCCAGTTAAATCATCCCAGCCAGGGCTTTGTCAAGCCTGACCTTAAAAACCTCTAAGGAAGGAGATTCTACCACCTCCCTAGGTAACGCATTCCAGTGTTTCACCACCCTCTTAGTGAAAAAGTTTTCCTAATATCCAATCTAAACCTCCCCCACTGCAACTTGAGACCATTACTCCTCGTTCTGTCATCTGCTACCATTGAGAACAGTCTAGAGCCATCCTCTTTGGAACCCCCTTTCAGGTAGTTGAAAGCAGCTATCAAATCCCCCCTCATTCTTCTCTTCTGCAGGCTAAACAATCCCAGCTCCCTCAGCCTCTCCTCATAAGTCATGTGTTCCAGACCCCTAATCATTTTTGTTGCCCTTCGCTGGACTCTCTCCAATTTATCCACATCCTTCTTGTAGTGTGGGGCCCAAAACTGGACACAGTACTCCAGATGAGGCCTCACCAATGTCGAATAGAGGGGAACGATCACGTCCCTCGATCTGCTCACTATGCCCCTACTTATACATCCCAAAATGCCATTGGCCTTCTTGGCAACAAGGGCACACTGCTGACTCATATCCAGCTTCTCGTCCACTGTCACCCCTAGGTCCTTTTCCGCAGAACTGCTGCCTAGCCATTCGGTCCCTAGTCTGTAGCGGTGCATTGGGTTCTTCCATCCTAAGTGCAGGACCCTGCACTTATCCTTATTGAACCTCATCAGATTTCTTTTGGCCCAATCCTCCAATTTGTCTAGGTCCTTCTGTATCCTATCCCTCCCCTCCAGCGTATCTACCACTCCTCCCAGTTTAGTATCATCCGCAAATTTGCTGAGAGTGCAATCCACACCGTCCTCCAGATCATTTATGAAGATATTGAACAAAACCGGCCCCAGGATCGACCCGTGGGGCACTCCACTTGATACCGGCTGCCAACTAGACATGGAGCCATTGATCACTACCCGTTGAGCCCGACAATCTAGCCAGCTTTCTACCCACCTTATAGTGCATTCATCCAGCCCATACTTCCTTAACTTGCTGACAAGATTACTGTGGGAGACCATGTCAAAAGCTTTGCTAAAGTCAAGAAACAATACATCCACTGCTTTCCCTTCATCCACAGAACCAATAATCTCATCATAAAAGGCGATTAGATTAGTCAGGCATGACCTTCCCTTGGTGAATCCATGCTGGCTGTTCCTGATCACTTTCCTCTCATGCAAGTGCTTCAGGATTGATTCTTTGAGGACCTGCTCCATGATTTTTCCAGGGACTAGGTACTGCGTACACTGAAACCAACACCTCTGGTGTGCCGTACCGGCATTGAGCAGTAACTTCACACAATCCAGATGCTCCCGGGCACAGGCTACATGCAGAGGGGTTCCGAAGTGGCAATCGTGGGCCTCCAGGTTCGCACCGACGTCTATCAGGAGCTGCACGCAGGCCGAACTCCCTTTGAAAAAAGAACTGATCAGTGGGAAACAGCCTGGCTTTGAGGGGAACTTCCACGTGCTTTGTATCAGCTTGGCCTAAGAGTATGTTGTATGCTGCAGAAGCGCGCTTGAATCCAGCTAGCACAGTAACAGCACTGAAGACCCCGCAGTGGATTGTAACCCAAGTATGTACCCAGGGTCTACACCAAGCTTGTACTACCGGTGCTGAAGCCCGCGTTGCGCTGTCTTCACTGGTACTGTTATCCATGCTGGCTGGATCTAAGCTAACCCGGGCAGGCTAGCCCATGCTGTGTAGACCTACCCTAAGAGTGCCATTAACATTTGGGACATTAAGCGCAAAGGCTTGGGTGTATTTTTCCCTGTTGGGCTAAATCTAACGGACAGTGACACGGTCATCCATAGGAAGAGGTAGAAGCCCTGTTGCTCGAGTCCTTTGAAGCTAGACTCAGCTAAACTTGGGCAGACTATGCTCCAAGGGGGATGGACTGAGTCATCTAACCGGGCTGAACCTTCATAAGAGTGCTCATGCCAAGGATTTCAAAAATTAGGAGCCTAACATTAGCTATTTAAGCACGTCAGACTTTCAAAAGTGCTAAGCACCTGACAGCTCCCAGTGACCTCACAGTGGGAGACAACCCCTGCCTCTAACATCATACAATCCAACGGGACAGGCAAAGGGTGGGTGAAGGAAGTGTTATCACACCCAATGTACAGAGGGGGAAAGTGAAGCACAGAGGAAATAAGAGACTTGGCCAAGGTCACACAGGGAGTCTATGCCAGATCTGGGAACTGATCGCTGGTCTTGAGTTCCAGTCCAGTACCTTCACTGGAAGATCAACCTTCCCTCGACTCAAATCTGATTTTGATGGGTGTGTAACAAACGGAGAGGTCATGGGGTGGGCCCAACGTAGGGACTTCTTCCAGGCTACATTAACAAATAATGGAAGTTGTTGTCCTACCTAGCTAGGATTTTCTATTGTGTCCATCACATGGTGTCCAACTGCCTTATACCTACAATTTCTTTATTTGCCCAGTCCCGCAGAGTTTTTCATTCCGACTTCAGCAGGATCTCTCCTGACACAATGGGCCTTAAAACCACACAACTAATCTTAACAAAAAGAGACGACAGGAGATACTTTCCAGCTGTTACAGTCTGATGAACAACAGAATCTTACGGTTATTTCAGGCCCTTTGCGGCTGCCATGGGTGTGAGTGTGGATCTTGCGGGCTCACCATTCATGCAGGCTTCATGGAGAGGGGACGCCGTGTAGAGCGGAGGATTCACCTTCGCTCCATGGGACAGGAGCACTTTCACACATTCAATACTGCCCGACGCACAAGCGTCACAGAGCGGAGTGCTGCCATCTATGTTCCTGGCATCTACCTAGAAGGCCGAAAGATAGTATTGACTCAGAGGCAGCTGTATGCCATTGCTCGCTTGCCTAGGTCTTTAACACACACTCTCTAACCCTGGAAAAGGCAGGAACCAGCCGGTGGATATTGTCACCAACCTAGCTTGAGTATGGTCCCATCACTCTAAAGTGAGCCAGATCTTTTGTTCCTAGAACAGAGCTAAGGGAAGTACTAAAAGGAACATAGCAATAAAATGCAAAACTTGCCAGAGAATCCACTCCAGTTGCTTTTCCTGCTGCTCCCTAGGTCACTTAGTGATCACTTTGGATAGCACGGCTGACGTGCACTGATCCAGAAGGGCAAGACTCAACTGTGACTCTATAAGAACCTCATGTCCCACTGATTTCAGCGAAGGCTTGGCCCATAGCAAGGACAGCACAGCTAAAAATTTTCCCCTTCAGGGGACATAATGTCACTTATTGAATTGGATTTGTAGAAGGGTAATCAAGAGCAAAAGGCCGGGGGGACAGGGAAGGAACCCTCGAATTTATTACAAACCTGGGCCCCTGCAGCAAGCAAGAGTTTCACACACTGCGTCTGACCACGCAGGCTCGCCTCATGCAAGGGGGTGATAGAGTCGTAAGTGACCAGGTTTACGCAGGCACCATTTGCTATCAGCTGCTGCAGCTGCAGGATCTCTCCCCTCCTGGCCGCTTCATGAACAGGTGTCCTATCAGCCCAGAAGCCTGGGGAGAAAGGAGAGAATGTGAATGATAGACTGTGGGCTGGAGACAACTCACTTTATTGGGAGGAGAATGAGCATGGGCCAGTGGCTTGAATAAGAAACTAAGCGTTTGGGGGTTCTAGTCCCACCTCTGCTAATGACTCAGTGCATAGCCCTGGGTAAGTCACTTTCACTTCTGTGTGCTACCAGGACCCCATGTATAAAAGCTGGAATACTGGGGGGTTTCATTACTATTTGTCAAATGTGTTGCAATCCTTGTGTGAATGTGCTCTCTGACTATTACGGTTATTAAAATGGTTGCTGTATGAAACAAAGGCAGCAGTGTCTCTGCCTAAGTGTATTTTGCTTATAGAGTTAGTGACAAACGCAGAACAGCCCTGGGCTCTTTCAATCTAGATGTGATGCCTTTTAACAGGATGCATTCTGCCTCTATTCGAATGGGGACGACACACCCCAAATCCTCGGAAAAGAAGCCAGTAGCATTAATTTGCATTTTGTCTTCAGTCAGCTGCTGCTGTGTTTTCATGCAATTCTTCCTCCTCTCCAAGCATCGCCACATATGGCCCCTCCACAGATTACTGGTGCTAAGGGCAGAAGTAACCTGCGTGGTGGAGCTGTGTGCATAAAAGCCACTACCAGGGCACCAAGAAGAACAACATGCCATAAGCCCCATGCTGAAATGCCCTTCCACACAGCCCCTGAGAAGCAAGCACTCCAAGGTGCCAGGGGTGGGCAGGCAGGGTGAAGAGATTTAAGGTGAGGTGGTGACAAGCCTGCCTCGCAGGGGGTTTTAATGAGCGTGTATCAGGGTGCTCCAACCTTTTCAGGGACATGGGCCTCGAGCACAGTTGCACGGCACCTCGGCCGGCCACAAAACGGCACCCACCGCGCAGCCTGACCTTGCACACCCCGTACACGTGAGGTCATGCCACACAGATGATGTCTGGTCTGCATGTTGCCCATGGAGGTGCCCACATCATGGAAAAGGCTGGACCCTCCCTATAAACTGTCCAGCTGTATCTGCTACTGGATTGAAGCTCCGCTGCTCAATGCAAAGCTGCAGAGTCATGAACGTTGCCGCAAAAAGCAGCAAATATGATGCATTTACACCGTGGGTGCATTGTTGCCCTAATCCTTAGTTCTTCTTTTCTGTTATTAAGGGTTTTGGTGTTTTCACAGCACACCTATACGCTGTAGTCTTTTGGGACCTCCATTTCCTCACCCCACTCGGAGGAAAGATATTTTGTGTTTAATGGCAATAATCCTGATTTACATTGCTGTAAGCGAGAGGGGAACCTGGCCCAGGAGAGGGCAGGCTGTTTGCTAAGGAGCAGCCCTCCCCGGCTAGCAGCAGGGCTGGAGGTGAGATGGGCCATTCCGGAGCCAAAGAAGAAAAGCACGCTGCCCGTGGCTGAAGGCCATTATTCTCGCGACACAGATAGGGCCGTTCAGCTCCCGGAAAACCGAGCCTGCTCATTGTAGCCTTGTGTGCACAACTACACGGCAGCGCGGACGCTCCGAATGGTGCGGTGCAGCCGCTCAAGGCATCTGGCACCAGCGGGACCCGACCTGTGGCTGCCAGCCCACCCGAGTCCCTGCAGATCGCTGCTCCTAACCCACCATGGCACCCCGGAGCAGGTGCATTGCGTCCGCTGCAGCGTGGGGACACGCCCCAGCACCCGGGCGTACAACGTCCCTCATTCTGCTCGGAATCGTCCTGCCCTGCAGGAGAGCGTGTCACGGGGGCAGGGGCTCTCCCCCCTACCCCCACAGGTCTTCTTGGGGCTCTGCAAATTCCTCCCGAGGCACCCCCGGCCCTCCCTAGGGAGCAGAGCCCCTGGCCCCCAATGGCTCCCCTCCCTCCTTCCCCAGGGAGCAGGGCCTCCCCACATCACTCCCCCCTTCCCCCCCAGAAGCTGGCACCCCCACTCCTAGGTAGCAGGGGCCACCCCGAATGGAAACAGGCGCTCCCACCATCCTCCTGGGGGACAAGCCCCCTGCCCCCCAAATCACCCTTTTCCCCTCCACTGGGAGAAGAGCCCCCCCAGAATCTCCCCCCTCGCAGGGTGCAGGACTCACTCACCGACCTCCCCCAGCCTGGAGCCGCTGGCTAGCGACCCTTCCATGGCCCGCGGCTGGCCTGGCCCCGAACTACAAGTCCCAGCAGCCCCTGCTCACTGAGGGGCGGGGGCTGATCCCTCCCCCCCCGGCTCGCGGACCCGGACCCCGACCCCGACCACCGCGCGTGTGGCTCCGGCGCTGGGTGACCACCGCTCAGCCGAGCTGCGTCAGAGCCGGGGGCGGGGCCAAAGGGCCGGCGCAAAGGCCTCTGGGACTTGTAGTTTTCTGGTGCTGCCCCCTGCCGCCGGCCGGGCGCTTTGCACGGGATGCGGTGCCGGCCCCGGGCCCAGCTGCAACCCTCCCTGCGGCGGCTTTCGGAGTAATGCACCATGCACGGGCGTGAGGGCATAGGTCCCTGCCGGGGAACCAATCCAAAACACTCACCGAGCCCTGCCTGCAGCACAGAGCCGGAAGCCAGGACTCCTGGGTTCTCTTTAATTATTATTATTATTTAAATCATTATTGTCCTTATCCCTGATTTGTGTCAGGGTGACAGCGGGAAGCCCCAGCTGCAGTCAGGGTCCCAGCATGGAAGGTGCTGCGGGCCCAGAGTTAGAGAGAGCCACAGGCCCTACTTCCCACTGAAACCAATGGGAGTTACATGCCTAAATCTCTTCGAAGAGCTCCCTGTTTGATACTCAATTTGCACTGGCATGATTGTTTCATGTTCTCTGTGTATATAAATCTCCCCACTGTATTTTCCACAGTATGCATCCGATGAAGTGAGCTGTAGCTCACGAAAGCTCATGCTCAAATAAATTGGTTAGTCTCTAAGGTGCCACAAGTCCCCCTTTTCTTTTTGCCAATACAGACTAACACGGCTGCTACTCTGAATACAGTACACTATGTGGCTGGCAGTGGCAAATCAGGCCCATGGTTGGTTGGTGTCTCTATAGGAACATGAAGAAAAGGAGGACTTGTGGCACCTTAGAGACTAACCAATTTATTTGAGCATAAGCTTTCGTGAGCTACAGCTCACTTCATCGGATGCATGCAGTGGAAACTGCAGAAGACATTATATACACAGAGACCATGAAACAATACCTCCTCCCACCCCACTCTCCTGCTGGTAATAGCTTATCTAAAGTGGTCACTCTCCTTACAATGTGTATGATAATCAAGTTGGGCCATTTCCAGCACAAATCCAGGTTTTCTCACCCTCCGCCCCCCCCCCCACACACACAAACTCACTCTCAATTTTCAGCAGGAGAGTGAGTGGCTCCAATAGAGACTAACCAATTTATTTGAGCATAAGCTTTCATGAGCTACAGCCCACTTCATCGGATGCATGCAGTGGAAAATACAGTGGGGAGATTTTATATACACAGAGAACATGAAACAATGGGTGGTTACCATACACACCATACCACGTAACGAGAGTGATCAGGTAAGGCTGTTACCAGCAGGAAAGAAAAAAAACCTTTTGTAGTGATAGTCAAGGTGGGCCATTTCCAGCAGTAGACAAGAACGTGTGAGGAACGGGGGAGGGAGGAGAGGGGGAATAAACATGGGGAAATAGTTTTACTTTGTGTAATGACACATCCACTCCCAGTCTTTATTCAAGCCTAGTTTGATTTAAGGATATTTACTTGGTATATTTTTGACCTGTGAAATTCACAGTTTATGGTTTCACAGTTATAAAACTTTAACTTTTTGGACATCAATATCTACTGTCATTAAATAGATAGTGTCTAAACCCCACCCCCTCTATTTTCTGGCCCTCCCATAAGTTCCCACAATTATGAAAATTTAAAGAAATAAAAATCTTTAAAAAAAACCCAATAACTTAAAAATAAACATCAGTATTATCCATCAAAATGGGTCAGACCAATGGTCCAAAGCCAGGGTACTGGACTAGATGGACCATTAGTCTGACCCCATGGGGGCCTCCTCAGTAAAATGAGGATATTACCTACTTATGGTACCTTCCTCATGGAGGTATTTGAAAATCAGTGGACGGGTTGGGTTCCTTCATGGCAACTGGGGACTAGATCCTCCAAGGTGCTGAGCAGCTTTGGATTGAGTCCTTCAAGCACAAGCATTTCTCATTGAAGGCTTCCATGTTGTGGGCCACAGTCGAAACTTTCATTTAAAAAAAATAATCTCTAGCCCAGTGGTTCTCAACCCATGGCCCGCAGGCCACCTGTGGCCCAATCAACCCATAGCTGCGGCCCATGTGACATCCTCAGGGCCATACAGGTACAGTAACTCCTCATTTAACGTGGTCGTTCTGTTCCTGAAAAATCAACTGTAAGTGAAACGATGTGAAGCGAATCCAATTTCCCCATAAGAATTAATGTAAATGGGTGGAGGGGGGAGAGTTTAGGTTCCAGGGAAAATTTTTTTTTTGCCAGACAAAAGGCATTAGGTACATTTTAAACAATTTTAAACAAGCAAGTTGATAAGGTATAAGTTTTAAACAATTTTAAAGAAACAATTTAACACTACAGTCATCAACGCTGACTATGAAGCTTGGCTGAGGTGGTGGAGTCAGAGAGTGGAAGAGGGTGTATTGTCCCCCTGCTCCTCTTGCTGTTCTTGCAAGCACAGGCACCGACTTTGCTGGGGGCGGAGGGGTCAACCCTCGGCCTGCCCACTCCACCCTTTCCCCCAAGCCCCCACCCTTAACCCACCTCTTCTCCCCCCCCCACTCCACCTCCTCCCCCGTGGCTCCACACACCTTGTCCTCGCTCCTCCCCCCTCCCTCCTGATCGCCGCAAGACAGCTGATTGCCACGGGGTCTGCTAGTGGGCGGGAGGCACTGGGGGGGGGGGGGGCGTAGGGGAGCTGATAGTGGGGCTGCCAGCCGTGGACAAAGCAGGCGGCCAAACAGCGTTGTAAGGGAGTGTTGCACAACTTTAAACAAGCATGTTCTGTAATGGAGCAGGGACGTAAAATCGAAACAACGTTAAGCGAGAGGAAGTTAAGTGGGGAGTTACTGTAGTATATATATTGTGTGGATGGGGCCCAGATAACGCATATGTGGCCCACAATGGTAAAGGTTGAGAACCACTGCTCTAGCCTTTCATAATAGACACTGGTGCAGCATTGTCTGCCTGAGTCTGCAGGCAGCCTGAATGAGCTCAGAGGGGAGTGTGAATTGCTCTCATTTACCTCAATTTTACATTAACACTGAAGCTTAATGATGGCAATTTAAATGTTAACTTTATTAACTATTTCACTGTTGATCAAAGTACACAAGAAAGAAGTGGGACAAGCAAATTAACATTTGAACAATCTAATTTGGGCAGCATTTCATTGTGGCTTCATCAGTGGATGGGGCTTGTGTTTTGGAAGGAATTTGAGTCACCTCTTATTCTGATCTCATGCCTGAGAAGGAGTGCTAAGTTAATGTTTAGAAAGTGTTAAGTAAACACTACATACTGTGTTGTTAGAGACGCTGGGTTTTGCTTCAAACTGAAAACAATTGGTTAACCAACCCAGATTGAAACTTTTCAAGAATCTACTTTTAAACAATAAGTACTGAAAAAAACACAGAAAACGGCAAAGCAGAATTCACATGCTGGCCACTGTAAAAGGCAACCTGTGTCACATCATATTCATGTCCTCTTTGGCTCACTTCTTGGTGGCAACAAGAAGTGGTGCGTGATTTTTGGCAGTGTGAGAACCCAGATAACAACACTGTTTTAAAAGAGCTCTTACGAGTTTTTTTTTAACTTTGGGGCTTATTTCTCTGCTGCTGAAACAAATGATTTCTGTTGAAATCTGTGTTTTCACAACAAACAAAAAGCTGATTTGCCAAGGAAGTGACCAAGCAGCCAGAAATAGACGCTAGAAATGAATAAGACTAGAAACTGAGAACTGGAAGTCTTAACTGTTATATAGCATTGGACACATATGTGGCACTTTGAGTGGAGCAAACGGCAAAATGGCAATCAAAGTACAATACTATTTACAGCAAACCCAAAGTGAGGTGTGTTCCAGGCAGCTGTAATGGATACTGCATGGAACAGGCAGGGCTTCAGGGCCTTTCTCAAGGAGCAGAGGAAAGAAGGAATCTTGACAAACAAGTATTTATGCATTTAAAATATGGTGTGCATAACTAGCTAGGCGCACAGTGAGCATGTGATAAGCAGGATGCTTGGGGGAGGAAGGAATAAACTATTCCTCAAGAAGGAATACTCATCTGGACTCCGTCCTTTGCAATAAATCTGTAGCTGATCTGGATACTCAGAAAACAGGTGGTAAACACTCAGCACAGGCTAAATCAGAGGTTCTCAAACTGCGGGTTGGGACCCCTGAGGGGGTCGTGAGGTTATTACATGGGGGGTCGCGAGCTGTCAGCCTCCACCCGAAACCCCGCTTGCCTCCAGCATTTATCTTGGTGTTAAATATGTAAAAAAGTGTTTTTAATTTATAAGGTGGGGGGGTCGCACTCAAAGGCTTGCTATGTGAAAGTGATCACCAGTGCAAAAGTTTGAGAACCACTGGTCTAAATGCCCTTGCTGGAGAAGATTCTTGAATGTTTTATTTACCAGCTTTATTTCAGAGGGGCTTGCTCTGAATAGGTAAAAACAAAACAGTACCCCCCGCCCCGCCCCAACCTCTCCCCACCCTCCCACACCAATAAACCTACAGGTCTTACTTGGGCCAAATTTAGATTGTAGTCTGGCAAAATTCCAAGTGAATTCTGAGGCCTGCAGGATCAGAATCGTACAGGGAAATTGGATGGCTTTATGGAGAAAGTGGGGAGAGGTAGCAGTGGCCAGTTGGTATTTCCTGTCCACGAGATAGATAGTGGATCTTTGGGGAAGGGGACATGCTAGACAAACTAAGTCCTCTGCTTTTCATTGTGTGTCTTGGGTAGAGGACTTGTTTCTTTCCCTATGCACATAACAATAAGCTAGAGGTGAGTGGGAATGTCACTCTTTATACACAGCTCTGTCTTGTACTAAACCAGAGGGTCTCAGTCCGTAGGTCGCTACCCACAAAGTGATCACCAGCAACTGTAGCATCAGTTCTGAGTTAGCTACCAGCTCCCGATCCTCGTCTGATGCCCAGAAGCTCCATACAAGCCACTTGTTGGTTCTCACAGTGACTCCTATAAAGAACCTCAGGAATCTACGCCTCATTTGAAACACTGGGGGAACAGTATCAAGGGATCCGTGCGCTGCATTAGAACAGGACCGGTTGTGAGTGGCTGAATGAGAAATGCAAATGAGCTCTATATTATTTTGCTTTTTTTTTTTTTAAATGAGTGATGGAGCCTGAACTAAAACCCCAGATCCAAACAGTCCTGACCTGGGGGCTTTGTAAATGCAATTCTGAACTTCCCCACCTGAGGAGGTGTTTTGGTTCATTCGGTGTTTGGATCTGAGATTATAGAGATAGGTTTAGCCTGGAAACCTAGATCTGGTGTTGGAAGGCTGGATCTGGGGATTTGATTGAGTCAGCCCATCTCTGCTCAAAACCTAGCACTATGCTGAACCAATAAGGAAGACCACACCCTGCATGAGAAGCATTTCTAGGCAGGGCTCACAAGCTTCAGTGATGGACGCTATAGAAATACGCTAGCTAGGGCTGGCCCGAGGTTTAATGGAGCCCTTTGTGAAATAAAATGTGATCGGTTCCCTCCAACTCTTTTCCAGCTATAACAGGGTCTCACAACTCCCATCTACCTTTCTCTCCTGGCTGCTGCCTCTTATCTGCAAATGCCTCTCCTCTTTTCCAATCCCCCCACTTCTTTGTGAGGCTCTGCAGCCTCTAAAGACCATCCCACCACTACCCCCCATGGACTAGGAAGCAGACAGGGCCAATCAGAGGGGGGGCCAGGAGGGCCATTTGGCCTGGGTCTCAAGCTCAAAGGGGGCCTCAGATTTAAACACTTGTTAATTTTTTGGCATTTGATAAGTTTTGCAACTTGTTTTTATGCTCATCCCTATCGGACCAAAATGTGACACACTCAGTTTAGAGCTGCAAATTTAAGCAAATAAGAGATGTGGTTTGGTAAAAGACATAATTTTTTTGTTAACTGATATAGATTTTGTCATATTAAAGAGTTTAAAATATTCATAAATATTAATAAAAATATATCGGTTCTGATGGCACAAGATTAGACCGTGATAAACGTGTCCTCTCAGATCAGCGGATTCTATAAACAAACCACTACTAGTGGCTGGTGCTGGATCAAGTGTGTGTTGAAAGGTAGAGAATTGTTACATTTTAGTGCCTTATTTTGTTTTCATGTGTCGTCATTTTTTATTTTTATTATGGCTAGGGGCCTCAAAAGCTGGAAGTGGCCCGGGTCTCTCTGGGCCTCTGAGGGGGCCTGGAAGCAGATGATCAAACTTCCAGGTGGGAAGGACAATTAGGTGTAACAGGTGTGCATAGCAGACCTGGGGCCACAATCCCATTGCTAGAGGCTCCTACAAACAAGTCCACAGCATTTCCAGGCACATGGGGTTTTCTTTCTAATAAACTCATATGCAGTCCAGATAACTTTGCCCACAAATGAGTACATGCTAGAGATACACAGTCAGTTGATTAGGGGAATGAAATGCCCTTTGTGTACATTCGTCAGCATCAAACCTGGGACCTCTAAAGCTCAGTGTTATGAGCCTCTACTGCATGAGCTAAAAGCCATGTGGCTCTTAGCTAAGGCTGTAGCAGATTCATCAATCTCTAGGTGGTCTAAAGGAAAAGGAGGACTTGTGGCACGTTAGAGACTAACAAATTTATTTGAGCATAAGCTTTCGTGAGCTACAGCTCACTTCATCGGAGGGGACGGAGCACCACACCCAACTGACGTGGGTTACACACACACACGATAAATTCCCCAGGCAGGTTGTGGAATCTCCATCATTGGAGATTTTTAAGAGCAGGTTAGACAGACACCTGTCAGGGATGGTCTAGGTAATATTTAGTCCTGCCATGAGTGCAGGGGACTGGACTAGATGACCTCTTGAGGTCCCTTCCCGTCCTACGATTCTATGATTCTATGCAAACAGGTGAATTTTTCACAGACATGACAGGTGTATTTTTCAAAGGCTGTTGGAAATGTGCATCTCAATTCCTCATGGTTCCCCATCTGCCAGTTGCTTTGATGGGTCTCTTTGTCATCTGGAGACTGTCAGATTACAATGACCCACCAATGAGGATTTTCTTTTGTGGCCATTGTCTTCAAGGATCATAGGCCAAACCCTGTCCACAGGGAAATCCTATCTGTTCTAAGCTGACAATGCTCCACAAAGGTGTCCAGCAGTGTATTTTAAAATACTAGGGCAGGGATTCTCAAATTTCATTGCATCGCCACCTTCTGACAACAAAAAGTACTATATGAGTCCAGGAGTGGGGGACTGAAGCCTGAGGCCCCCTGAGCCCTGCCGCCACGGGAGGGGATGGCCAAAGCCAAAGCCCTAGCCCCACCACCCCCAGTGGGGAGGCCAAAGCCAAAGCTCAAGGGTTTCATCCCTGGGCAGGGGGCCTATGACCTGAACCCAACTGCCCAGGGCTAAAGCTGAAGCCTGAGATCCAGGTGATGGGCTTCAGGATTTGGCTTTGGCTCTGGACCCTAGCCAGTCTAATGCCAGCCCTTTAAAACCATTAAAACCATTAAAACAGGGTCGCAACCTAAGTTCCCGCTAAGGTCTGGGCCTGCACGCTGTGCAGGACACCACCAAAGGCCACACACTTAACCCCCCCAGCCCCGGGGCTACGACAGGGAGAGACACCTCTCCCTCCCAGCTCTGGGGCTGCGACAGGGAGAGAGGAGAACTCTCCCAGTCCCATAACTGCTGTGGCTGGGAGAGGCGCCTCTCCCCCCAGCCCCGGCCTCACCCCAGAGCCCACACCCCAAACCCCTCATCCTCGGCTCCACCCCAGAGCCTGCACATGCAGCCGGAGCCCTCACCCCTGCACTCCAACCCTCTGCCCCAGCTTTGAGCCCCCTCCCACACTCCAAACCTCTTGACCCCAACCCTGCCACACATCACCTCCGTATTCATGCACATAACAAAATTCATTCTGCACAGGCATGGGAAAAAATTAGAGGGAACATTGGTCACGACCCACTTTGGGGTCCCAACCCACTATTTGAGAATGGCTGTACTAGGGCTTGTGATCTTTCTTGCGTCATTAGGATTGTGCAAAGTGGGCCTGAAAGAGATGTGATTTCCTCTGCTTGTTCTTGTAACTTGGAAAGATCTGGCTATCCCAGCTGTTGCAGAAGGATCTGTGGATGACTCAGAGGCTGCTCCTTTTTAGTTCTCTCACCTTAACTGAAAGGGGGCGGGGGTAAGACGAATGGTTATCAAAGGTTTCCTTTCTCCCCTTATTAAAGCTAAATATGAGTTAAACAAACAAAAGACAAAGTTTCAAACAGGCTGACTAAAAATTCCTTCCTCTCTAAATTGCTCAACTTTCACTCCTGGAATACTTACAGGTTATGTCTACACTGCGTCAACCGAGCTGTGGAAGTGTCTTCACTTAAATTTGAATCCTGCCGGCATAAGTGCCTCTCTGTGCTGACTTAATAACACTGTCTCCCTGTGCGGTGCAGAGTCACGGTCCACGTGGTGAGGTTGTCGCAGTGTCCGTGTAGACACTGCGTTACTTACATCGACTGTTACTGGATTTCAGGAGCCGTCCCACAATGCCCCACACTGACAATGCAACTGAGACAAGTGCTCCTGGCGAGGATATGCATCGCCGACATGAGGATCCAAGTGGGCACACAGAAAAGCGATTTCATAACTGCGGTGTCTGCATGGCGATGTAAACTAAGTCAATGCAGTTTTGTAGAGTAGACATGGCCCCAGCATGCGTAGAAAGGGTCACACTAAAGGGTCAATCCAGGAGGGTGGATGTTTCTGCAGCCTGTGCCACAACATCCAGACTGTGATTTTTAGCATGCTAACTAGCCCATCTGTCTACCCGGGCTGAGAATCACACCTCCCAGCTGCAGTGTAGACCTACCCACAGGCACTCCCAGGTGAGACAGAACCTGAATTTCTAATTTAAAAAAAGAGCAGAGAGAACCTTTTAAAAACACCCACAAAATCTTTCAGGCCATGTTCATACAGCACAAAGGAAAAGGGGAAGAGAGGTACAAACTTTATGCTCGCCCATCTGTCTGTATCATCTGGTGTTTTTTGTCTTAGGGGACTATACCAGCCTAGCGATGTCCCCGTAGGTACGCTGGCATAACCCGATAACATAGGCAAAGCCTACACCCGACAGAAGGGTTTTTCCATCTCTGGCCGTGTCTACACTACAAACATTGGTTGATTCAAGTTATGTCAGTGTGCAGCTGCCAAAGATTAGATCGCTCGTGCGCATGTATACTTAGCTGCTGGCGTTGGCTCTGCCCTGACTTTACCTGGACTGCGTGCATCAGTGCAAAGTGAGGTGCACCAGAAGTGCCACGTGCCACCGTCCGGCGCAAGGCCTTTTCGGAAATTTTCACAATGTGTTCTGAGGTAGAAATGAGTCACGCAGGGATCCCTGGGAGCTGGAGGGCCAAGTTCCCATTGTTGAATTTTCTCCATCCCATAATGCCATCCATATCCCATCATTTTCAAGCAGCGCAAATCCGCTTGGCACTCTTCGCTGTCTGCCATCTTGGACCGAAGCCTGGAGCTCACAGAGTTCTGCACTGTTCTCGTGAGCATTGTTAATACGGCAGGCATGCTCTCCTGGTATCCGTAGATCCACAGGAAGTACCCCAACAATGGAGGACATGTTGATTTCTTCATGGAGACAGACATCGTGAAAAACCATTCACAGTTATTGGTGGCATTCATGGAGCAGCTGCAGATGGTGATGAGCCACTTGTGGGCTGAAGAAACAAACGCTGACTGGCGAGATCACATTATGATGCAGGTTTTGGACGATGAGCAGTGGATGTATAACTTTTGGATGTGAAAGGGGACATTGCTGGATCTGTGTGCTGAGCTCACCCCAGCCCTCCAGCGCAGGGAGACCAGGATGAGAACTGCACTGACAGTTGAGAATCTAGTGGTGATTGCTCTCTGCAAGCTGGCAACGCTAAATGGCTACCAGTCAATGGGAATCATTCTGGAGTTGGAAAATCCACAGTGGGGGCCATGCAAGTGCGCAGGGCCATTAATTGTCTCCTGCTATGCCGTACATCAACAGAAAGGGCTGCTTTTCTAGGGTTACACAAACATTGGTGGATGACTGGGGACACTTCACTGATATGAGCATGGGCTGGTCAAGGAAAGTGCATTATGCTCATGTGTTTAAGAATACAGGACTGTTCTGAAAGCTGCAAGCAAGGACGTTGTGTCCTGACCAGTGGATTACCACTGGTGACATTGAAATGCCCATAGTGATTCTGGGACTCCTGGCTCATGAAGCCGTACACTGGCCACCTCGACAGCACCAAGGAAAGATTCAACAACCAACCCAGCAGGTGCAGAATGACAGTTGAATGTGCTTTTGGAAGATTGAAGGGTCACTGGCGATGTTTACTCACAAGACTGGATTGCAGTCAGAAAAATATCCCAATGGTTATAGCTGCTTGCTTTGTAATATCTGTGAGGCAAAGAGGGAAAAGTTGCTGCCAGAGTGGAGGTGGAGCAGCTGTCTGCTACGTTTGAGCAGCCAGGCACAGGAGCCGTTACAAGAGTTCATCGTGGAGCCATGCAGTTGCGGGAGTCTTTGACAGAGCTCTTTAACAGTCAGTCACATTAATGCGCTGTGTTGGACTGCGCACAGGCCTTGAAGGTGTTTGGGTTGTTAAGATGTGTAGTGCTCAGTATACATTCATAAATGTTACACTGTGTGTTGCACAGAACCTATGGATTCTGCAGTGTGGGCTGTACCTGTGCACATATGCCTGGGTGTTTTCTTGAACCCATGAGTTTGGTGGTGCTGGACACTTACAAGTACTGGGTGCTTTGAGTAACTGCTATGCATCCTGCGATATGTGTTGAGAACTAATAAAGAGGAATTTATTTAAAAAAAGAGAGAAATTTATTGAATGGCAAAAACAATGCAAAGAAACAGTGTGCAAATAAAAAAGATAAGACAATACAAACTTCTAACATAAGTTAACAGAACTTTAAAATTAAAAAGGAAGCAAATATTTCTGTCCATTTCAGTGCACAAATGCAGCCCATTTTGGCTGCACGTACATGAACCGTGGCTATCACGGCTCAGTGTATGTGAAGCCGTGGTTGTCCTCACTGTCCCCCGACACAGAGTGGTAGGGAAGGGACATGACCCATGATGCAATGTGGAATGTTGGCTACTACAGTGGAGTTCTTCAGAAACAGCATAGGGAAATGAGACCACTGATTGTTGGACTGACTTGCAAGATCTTGGTGAACATATCCTCCCTAGTTCTCGTCTTTCTCCGCCTTATCAGGGCCAGGCAATTCTAGGGCTGTGAAGGGGCTCTCAAGGCCACAACGGCAGCAGCTACAGATAAAACAGGAAGATGTATCATTGGATTTGCAGCCACAATGGAAAGGGAAAGATAAGTCCCTTCCCCTATTCCCGAAAATGTTTTAGTAAGACTTGCTTATTGACACTTCAGCATTGGAGTGCCTCCGCACAGCACCACTGTGTCCCAGCCAGGGTGAGAGTGGCCCACCAGGGGCAAGTGAGGGGGAAAGGAGGAAGACATTAAGATTCTCGTCTGCATGAAACAATAAGATTTCATCTTCTATTTCCAGGGGCACGAGTATAGGGCTATGGCACCAAATACTGGCGCTATTCTTGACTGGTGGGGGTGACTGTAGCGGATATCACACTTGTGAGGGTAACAAAGGCACAGACAGCACAGCTTCTGCTGGTGTCCCGAAGCTGCAAAGACCCATATGCCACTAGCCTGTTGACTGCAATGGCACCAGCCAAAGTCATTGTGGATTGGCATGGGAAAGTGTCCTTCCACAGAGGAAGAAATAAGGCAGCCATCCCTAGAAACCTTCAGGAGAGGATTGCAGAGTATCACCAAGAAAGTTTCATTGAGATCTCTCAGGATATAAGAGACATCCCTATGTACATAATATTACTCAAGGGGGAATTCTGCACCACTGCGCATGTGCAGAATTTATGTCCCCAGCAGATTTCTTTGCTTCCCCACAGAAAAATGACTTTCTGACGGGGAAGCAAAGGCAATCCACAAGTGCAGCCATGCAACCCACCCCGGAAGTATGTTTCGGGGGCCTAGGGCAGCTGGCAGAGAGGTAAATCACTGTGGGGCAGGAGGTGGGACTGAGGAAGACCCAGCTGGTGGCTTCTATCCTGTGCCAGGCTCAGCTGCTAGTCCCAGCTGGGCTGGGGAGGACAGGACTTCCTCTTCCCCTGCATGGCATCTGGGGCCAGATCAGACCCACCCTCAGCTTTCTCCCCTAGCTGAATGAAGCTCTGCAAACTCCCCTCTTCCCCCCCCCCACGCACACACACACACACTTCCTGCACCCATCACTCCTCAGCTGAAGGGGGAGGGATCCCTTTACAGGGAGCTTCTCCCCCATCCGCCCAACCCCTGGGCATCCAGACCCCCTCATACCCAGACCCTTCCACCAAGCATCACCCCCACACACTCTCAGAACCTCCCCCTCCGATGAGCCCCACTCCCCCTACACCTGAACCACTCCAGTGAGCCACCTGAACTTGGATCCCCACCCCACTGAGCCCCAACCAGCTGCATCTGGATCCCCCCACTGAGCCCCCACATCCATGCCCCCCTCCCAAGCTCTATCCCTTACACACCCAGACCCTCCCCCCGCTAAGCTCCAACCACCTTCACTTGGATCCCCCTGCAGAGTCCCATTACCGTTGCACCCAGAACCCCCCAACAAGCACCTGTGCATCCCCTCCACACCCGGATCCCCCACTGAGCCACTCACACCCAGATTGCCCCACAAAGAACCCTCTCAATCCACACCTGGATCCCCACACACTAAGCCCCTCCACACTTGGATCCTGCCTGCCTGAGCCTGCCTGCCCACACCTGGTGCACCTGGCAAGGAGGGGCAGGGCCCTGGGGTGTTTCTGGGGCAGGCCTGGTCCTTGCGCGGTGTCAGGGCTGGGACAGCCTCACTGCTGAGTCCATGTCCCGGGGGAGCTGCACAGTGATCTCCTACATCTGTGCAGCCAGGGGCCTGTGCTCCCCACTGCCATGCTGGAGCCTCCGCATTTATTTGACAAAGGTCACAGAATTTTGCAGAATTTTAAAATGTTGTGCTCAGCATTTGTATTTTTTTGGTGCAGAATGCCCTCAGGAGTGACCTAAACAAACTGTCCTGCATGCCCCCAACCCCCAGCCTGACCCTCAGAAAAATGAACAGCAGATGTCAACTCTACCACGGCTTGTTGTACCAATAGTACTTCTCATATGAGTAAAACAACTGAAAGTCGAGACCTGGGTCTTTTAACTTGGGGCTGGGCTGGGAACCATCTTTACATTTAAACATTGTAAGGAAAAATGCATGCATACTCTTACCTGAGGTCTCTTCCCCTTCTTCAGGCTCATCTGTACTCGCTGGCTACACTGTGGTGGAGTCTTAGAATCACAGAATCGAAGGACTGGAAGGGATCTCAAGAGGTCATCAAGTCCAGTCCCCTGCACTCATGGCAGGACTAGGTGTTGTCTAGACCATTCCTGAACAGGTGTTTCTCCAACCTGTTCTTAAAAACCTCCAATGACAGAGATTCCACAACCTCTCTAGGCAATTTATTCCAGTGCTTAACTACTCTGACAGGAAGTTTTTCATAATGTCCAACCTACACCTTTAGTGCTGCAATTTAAGCCCATGGCTTCTTGTCCTATCCTCAGAGATTAAGGAGAACAATTTTTCTCCCTCCTCCTTGTAACAACCTTTTATATACTTGAAAATTGTTATCATGTCCCCTCTCAGTCTTCCCTTCTCTGGACTGAACAAACTTTTTTTTTTTCAACCGTTCCTCATAGGTCATGTTTTCTAGATCTTTAATCATTTGTGTTGCTCTCCTCTAAACTTTCTCCAATTTGTCCACATTTTTTCTCAAATGTGGCACCCAGAACTGGACACAATACTCCAGCTGAGGCCTTATCAGTGCAGTATGAGCGGAAGAAGTACTTCTTGTGTCTTGCTTACAACAATCCTGCTAATACATTCCAGGATGATGTTTGCTTTTTTTGCAACAATGTTACACTGTTGACCCATATTTAGCTTATGATGCACTATGACCCCCAGATCCCTTTCCGCAGTACTCCTTCCTAGGCAGTCATTTCCCCTTTTGTATGCATGCAACTGATTGTTCCTTCCTTAATGGAGTACTTTTCATTTGTCCTTATTGAGTTTCATCTTATTTACTTCAGACCATTTCTCCAGCTTGTCCAGATCATTCTGAATTTTAATCCTATCCTTCAAAGCACTTGCAACCCCTCCCAGCTTGGTATCGCCTACCAACTTTATAAGTGTACTCTCCATGCCATTATCTAAATCATTTATTGAACAGATCCAAAATCATTTATTGAACAGGCTTGTGACATAGCTGGACCCCGCCACCCTGCCACATCTCCCCCCACCCCTTCTCTTCCTCGCCTCACTGTTCACAACAAAGTTCTGTGTCTCAGGCACCTCGAAGGTATCCATGATTGATTGTCGGCCTCCCTGGCCTTGTGGCTGCCTTCCAGAGTGCGGTCACTTTCACACAGCACTGGTGCTGGTCCCTGTCCTACCCCATTGCCTGCATCCCCTGTGCAAACTTTTCATGGACGTCCATGTTTCTGTGGCTGGTCCTTAGCTGTGCGTGTGCAGCCTCCTCATAGGCCCAGGAGATCCAAAACGTCCTGTCTTCTCCAGCCAGGAATAGCATGTAGTGCATGAAACCAGCATGGTCAGCTGGGCAGCTGCATGGAAGCAGGGAGAGCTGCCCGCGCTGCTTGCCAATGTGGGAAATCTGGAAAAAGCATGTCAAGAATACGTAGGGGGTATTAAGGAGGGGGACGTGGCTTCCAGTCTCCATGATCCCTGGGCAGTGGAGTTCACAACTGAGATCAGAGCAGTCACTGTCGCAGGGCGTGCGGCATTGTGGGACAGCCACCAGAGGACTGCTAGGGTTGGCACGGCTAAGTCACACAGTCTCTACATTAGCGCTGCGTCGACCTCAGGAGGTCAACCAGGGCCCAGTGTTGTTCAGAGAGGTGGTTTTACTGAGTCACCGGAACTGGGTGCTTACATCGGCCAGAGACAAATTTGAGCACAGACACATGCACAAACAGGTCGATCTAACTCTGTAGTGTAGACCAGGCCAGTCGAGGAACAACAGCTCCCTGAACGACAGTATCTCCATCAATGGAAGCATTCTTCCGTTGACCTAGCTGCTTCCAAACTAGGGGGTAGGTCAGTGTAGCTATGCCATTGAGGGAGGTGGATTTTTTACACTAACTAACTAACGTAGCTCTATTTGACCTAATTTTTAGGTCCAAGGACCAAGCCTGATATTAGAGAGTTCTTTGGGACAGGGACTGTATTTTTCTTCTGTGTTTGCACAGCACCTAGAGCAATGGGATGCTGGTCCATGACTGTACACTACCACAATACTATTGCCATCCCGATTTTTTTTATCCTTGTCACCTTTCAGCAAAGTCAGTTTCAGATTTCAAGATATCCCCTTTTCCCCCTCCAGTTCAGAACATTTTAACATAACCTTTTTTTTTTTCCAGAATGGCTGAAAGTGTCTGATTCTGTCATTCAGGTTTTCTGGCTAAACAAAAGAGGAACTAGGTCTACAAATGACGAAGTCTTTATTTTAGGTTTGCTCGCTGTACTTAACGCCAAAACCCAAGATGAGTCACGGCTTCAGGGAAGCCAAAAATATAGTACTGCCAGTAATAAGGACCTCGTCAAAGTTAGATGATAGCCACTTCTGTTATTTCAAGTCGCACAAATGCACCTACAAAAGGGCACGAACAAACCTATAGAAAAGCTACAGTCGCTCTAATCAGGGTGCCATCTCTACATAAAATTACAGAAAACAATAAGCTGGAGGAGTTGCTAATGCCCTTCCCACCGAGAGAAACTGTAACAGAGCACTGAGAACAGAAGCTGGCATTAGAAATCCACAATTGATTCTAATACGACCTGTGTTTTTAGCACACTCCCTGCTGTAATGCCTGAGTACTTTACAGCTTGCGAAAGAAACACATGGACTCGCAATTTCGTTCTCAAGTTCTAATGGTCTCAGGTTGCTGTGGGGGAGGTTTAGGTTGGATATTAGGAAAAACTTTTTCACTAGGAGGGTGGTGAAGCACTGGAATGTGTTACCTAGGGAGGTCATAGAATAGAATATCAGGGTTGGAAGGGACCTCAGGAGGTCATCTAGTCCAACCCCCTACTCAAAGCAGGACCAATCCCCAACTAAATCATCCCAGCCAGGGCTTTGTCAAGCCTGACCTTAAAAACTTCTAAGGAAGGAGATTCCACCACCTCCCTAGGTAATGCATTCCAGTGTTTCACCACTCGCCTAGTGAAAAAGTTTTTCCTAATATCCAACCTAAACCTAAAGGTGGTGGAATCTCCATCCTTAGAGGTGTTTAAGGTCAGGCTTGACAAAGCCCTGGCTCGGATGATTTAGTTAGGGATTGGTCCTGCTTTGAGCAGGGGGTTGGACTAGATGACCTCCTAAGGTCCCTTACAACCCTGATAGTCTATGATTCTACATTTTATAATAAAAGCAGTGAAGTTCCTGGCCCTTTTGATGTGTCCCAGTGGCAGGGTCCACAGACATGGACTTTACTTTATATGCCCTTGAAGGGGCAGGTTGGCACTCTGGCCTGGAGAAGGTTTTTTTTTAAATCATCTGACCCTAGAATGAGAACAATGGAACCTGGAAAACTATTTTTACTCCCAAGCAATCTAGGATGTGAAAAGATTTCTAGAATTAATCTTTCTTGGTGGATTTAAGGCCATGAATGCCAATGGGTAGATTTCTAGTAAAGCAATGGGATCTAGAAAGGCTGACAAGCCTGAGCTGTGTTGTTCAGTGGAGAAAGCAACATACTAGAAGTCACAACTCCTCTGTCATACTCCCAACTCTGCAACTGACTCATCAAGTGACCCTAGGCAAGTTACTTAGCCCCTATGTGCCTTCGTTTTGCTTTCTGTAATGATATGGGGATAATATAACACTTATCTACCTCTCAGAGGCCATGTGGTTTAATTAATTGTAAGCTGCTTTGAGATCCTTAGATGAAAGAATTATTTGTACTCTTGCGTCTTTGACTCTGCCATTGACCTGTGTGTGATCTCAGGCAAGTCATTTCATCTGTCCATGCCCGTGTTTCCTCTCCCACCCTTTGTATATCTTGTCTATTCTTGTTAGCTCTCTTACTATGACTGTATATAGCGCCAAGCACATTAGGGCCCTGCTCTCAGCTGGGGTCTCTACACACTGCTGTAATTCAAATCAATGAGATTGTGTTTACTACATGTTTGTATGGTGCCCAGCACAAAGAGGCCATGAATTTGAAGATTCCAGGCAATAATAATGTGGTGAATGATAATGAAGTCCATTACAGGTACAGCAAGTCCTATATCAGTACCATCTAGATTAGGCTATCTATTGCAACACCGTAAAGGGGCTGTGTTACCTCAGTCTTCAAATGTACTCCCCAGATAGATAGATAGCATTTCAGTAAGTAATAATGAACCCTACCCCAACTGCAGTCATTCACTGGAGCAAACACAAGGTAGGCATCCACAGGTACCATGAACGGCTCAGTCAAGCAAGACCTCCCGGCCCAGTGTATTTTGCCAGGCCCATTCCAGGCACAGAAAAGCAACGAAATCAGCTAATTAAATTTAAAGGGGTGGAGAAAGCAGGGGTCAGGCACAAAAGAATCGGTAACTGGTCCTACTTCACTCCACTCACTTTTCATAAGATAAGCAAGCTACAAAAGTAACCACTGGGCTACAACGTGGACTGATACAAGCCAGCTCTTTGGTGGTTGAGGGAAATACACGTATTATTTATTTACTGTTTTTTCATTTTCACTCAGCAGTTTTACTGGGATAGAATTTGGTTTGAGAGAGGTGAATGACATTATTTATCTATAGTTCTTCACTTAAATATACTTTCCTTGAAGAAGGGGAGCTGAAAGCCAGGGTGAGGGGTTGATAATAATTTTCTTTTGAACCAGGGGAAAAAATAATTGTGAGCCATTGTGTGCTTGATTTCAGTCTTCAATTCGGCCTAGATCTTCAAAGATCGTAACTTCCATTGATTTCAAGGGAGTTAGGCATCTATATACCTTTGAGGATCCGGGCCTTTGATCCTAACATTTAATAGCAGTATATGTAGGGTTGGCAGAATTTGATTTTTATTTTTTTATGATTTAGACTGATAATATCAATGTTTATTTGTACGTATTTTTTTTTAAATTTTTATCTATTTAAATGTTCACACTTGCAGGAAGTTGTGGGGGGTCGGACAATTATTTAACTACAGGAGACGCTGAGATTCAAACAAGATAAAGCTTTATAAACCGTTCAAGCACAACGTATCAACACCACAGGGCAAAATATACAAAGTAAATATGCTTAAATTAACAAATCAGACCTGGTTTTGGTATCCATTCACTAGACTATTTGTAACAAGCCTAATTCAAAAGTCTAGTAAGTTCTCCAACAGCGGTTTTCTTAGTTTGCCTATTTGTAATTTCAATGATTATCAGTGGAAATATATTTTGGTTGGTTGGTGGGCGTGCACTGAAATCCATGTTTACTGACATTTATACAAATCTAATCTGTCCATGCCTACATATATGCATGTTTTCAACAGGGACATGTAAAGTTAAGTGATTCCCTACTATACCTTGACCAAATCTACAGCACTGATTTTCAAAATACACCTTTTTAACAGGCATGTTTCCTGCCTTTCCCCTTTAAACTCTCCTGTTCTCTTTAAATGTTAATCCTGGCGCGCAGGCCGACAGGCTGTGACTTTCTTTTAGAGAGGGGACTCCTAGATTTCGGATTAATTTTACTGGATTAGATTCCCTGTGCTCACCCATGCCACGGGCTGTGTGGGTTTACAGAGCTGGATGCCCCATGTTTAAAGCCTCCCCCTCTAACGAGGAAGGCTTTTACGGAAACGTCTCACTGACACATGCAAGATCTCGCTCTTCCTTCCAAATCCCCTCCAGGCTGCCAAGCCGTGGTGGGAAGGAGAAGTGGGGATTCGAGTGTGTATTCGGAGCGTGCGCCACTGAAACCCCCGTTCACACGGTAACACCCCTTTCGGAGGATCAGCTTTTGTGGCGCAATTGTTTTTCAGCTCAGCCCTGCGGGGGGTGGGGGCAACAATCCCTCAGCATAGGCGATGGCCACGGGAATAAACTAAAAGCTTCGTGGCACTCAGGGGACTCAGCTCCCTCTCTGGCAGGGCAGTGGCTGGTTTGCAAACGCCGCTGCTGGGTTGACTGCACGGTGACCTTGCGGGAAGTACAACGCGTTAGCTTTCCGGTTCAGTTTTCACTTTCTTTCTCTCCTTCTTCCTCCCTCCTTTTCCTCCCCAGCTCCCTTTTTACTTCCTGGGGCTGGCGGATGGTGGGTGCAGCCTCCCCTGCGAAAGCGGAGCCCGCGTCGGACATGTTTCCCTTGGCTTAGCCATGTCGCTTTCCCTGGCCAGGGGAGCAGAGGGGAGAGAAGACCGGGCCGCCTTGCCAGAGAGGAGGGGGCGGAAAAAAACCCTCCCCGGCATCCCTGGCCATTTCTCCCCCCTTTGCTCCGGCCGCGGGTTGCCGTCCTAGAGCGAGCTTGAGAGAAGGGACGATCCCAAACGCCCCGCTGCCCCGCAGTTGAATGAGCGGTTGCCCGGCCCGCCCCCCCGCAGCATCGTCCTCTCTGCCCCCCTGGATCGGAGCCCCAGGGGCAGCAAAGGCCCCCCTGGGTCTGTGACTGGCGGGGGAGGCGCCGGGAAAGCCCCCCCCCCCAGGGAGGACGCGGAGGCCAGCCGCGGCCATGCGGGGCGGCGGGGACGGGCGGCGGGGTCCGGCGCTGCCCCGCTGAGGGAGCGGGTGGGGGGCGGCGGGGCAGAGAGGAGACGCCCGCCGCCATGGGGGAGCCGCAGGACGCCGCAGCCGCAGGTGAGCGGGGGCTGATGGCTCCGGGGTGGGGGGGCGGCTTCTGGGCAGCGTTTGCTCTTGGCAGGGCACGTCTCTGCAAAGGGGCTCAGACTGGGGGGGGGGGGCGATTTTGTGTTTTGTTTTTTAACTATCCGACGACACCGTCTCCCCCCCCCCCGTCCCCAGCTCGGCTTGAATGTTTAACCCTTATGGGGGCGCCCAGGAGGGGCAGTCGGGTGGGCACGTCGATGTGCGTTTCCCTCCGGAGGCGATTCTCCTGCTGCGGGGAGAGTTTGTGCGGGTCGCGGGCAGCCTCAGCCCTGGGGACGCGCCGTCCTCCTTGCAGTGGTGGTTTCAGCCTTCCTTGTGCGTGGGGGTATTGAGGAGCCTGCCCCAGGTGCAGAGTTGTGGCTTGTCCAGTGGTGGGCGAGGGAAGAGATGATTTTTATAGGTGTGTATCTATATAAAGCGAGGGCTGTGGGCGTTGATGCTGTACTAACCAGGCCAAGGGAGACATGGAGCCTGCTCCCAGGGGGGGGGGTTATCATTTAAACAGGCAAACAACGCGGTCACTGAAGAAAGAAAGAGTTTACCTGTTGATAATGCAATGCAAGAAAAGGGCAAATATAAACACCACAGAAAAATCTGTGCAAACCCTGCATGTCGGTGCGATCTCTTGAAAAATACACAGGCGAGAAAGAAACAGTGTCTCTTCGCTTTTTCCATGGATGAATTGCGACCGTACGTGAAATATTGTAATGTGTAGCATTTCCAAACAAACGTTTCTGCATCTGGAGATGAACAGCAAAATCTCTGTATCGCCTTGCTGCCTCAGGAAGGTTTTTGTGTGAAGAAAATTACCTGGTTGCGATAAGTGAGTGGGTTTTGGGGAGAGAGCTAGGAGGTCAGCTTATTTATGTATTGGACCCTTATTATTTAGGTCCCGGGTCTGCAATGTGCATTAGCTGACCCTCCTGCACTGATTCTCCGCCTGGAGAGGCCTGCTTGTGTGGATCATGTTGCAGGACAAAGGCCTGAGTTATTTATTAATTTTGCACAATGCTTCAGATTCTTTTATTATTGCCAGTGCAGTGAAAATCAGCAGAGGCAGTAAAAATCGGCCAGCATTTCATAAGAGGTGCTTATAAATTGACAGAAAAAATGGTAAAGGGTCCAATTTACACACAACTGAAGACTGAAAAATCCGTTCTTTATTTATCATTTGTCGCTTCCGTGTTCTGCTTAGCGATAGATTATTTGTTTAGTGCTGTAAAGGTACAGGACAGTCAAAGGCGACTGTTGCGGCCCTAAAGAGTGTGTAATTTGTTATACAGGGGTTAAGCGAGTTTGTACTCGGGGGGCTAGTCCTTGCCACCGTGGCCGCACTCCCTATTTTAGTGTGCTAGCTCAAACAGCCCTAACACCTTGTACACCTACCCAATTTGGGAAATGCACCGCCCAGCTCCTGGGTAGACGTATCTTTTTAGAGTCCACATTCTCTGACCCTGATCCTGCAATGTTATGTAATGTTTGGTCTGTTTTGCTCTTCAGTTAGGCATGAGATTCCCATTACCCTTAGGACTTCTCTCAATGCTCAGGCACATCTAATATATTCAATTGGAAAAAAAAAATTAAAGAGGAAACAGAGTTCCTCACACATCCAAAGGGTATGGTTTTCTGCAGGTAGGCACAACACATAAGGATTACTTCCGCTACCACCGGAATACCACATCTGGGTTGAAACACAGCAACTGATTAGTCAGCTAACAGCAGGTTTGGCGGGAAGGTGAAGAATATTTTATCCAATATACACTGTATGTGATCGGTGGAATAAATTACCTCCACTGCAATTTGGTCAGGACACTGCACTTAGGCAGGGTTTTCTGCTACTTCACAGCTTTGTTTTTCTGCCTACTTGAAGCTGTAAGCATGACTCAACGATAGCAACGTAATTTCCTCTGAGGACTTAAGCACATGATTATATCTTCACGGTTGAGTCAAGTAGGAGGAGACGCTGGGCTGTGTGGGAGAAACACTTGGCCTGGTCTATGCTTAAAAATTAGATCAAGCCAGCCGCGTCATCGCTCAGCCCTGTGAAAAATTTCACACCCTGAGCTCCATAGTTAGGTCAGCCTAATCCATGGTGCTCACAGTGGAACAGCTTCAAGAGGAGAGAGTGGGGGAGCCCACACACCAGAATATCCCACAGCTCGGTGATTAGAGCACTGTCCTGAGAAGTGGGAGATTTCTGTGCGAATCCTTTCCTCCACCCGCCCCTCAGGGGAACTGAACCTCGGTCTCTCACATCCCTGGTGAGTGCTCTAACCACTGAGATAAAAGCTATAAGGTGGGCACCTCCACTACAACCTCCCTCTGCCAGATTATAAACGGGACCCGTTCTAATAGGTGGCCCCTAGGCTGGATTGGGCCTCACAGGTGAGCTAGACCTCTCATCCCCTGGTTCGTGAATCACTAGGGTTTAGGAGGGAAATAGGTGTCCAGAAGGAGGCAGGAGTGCACATGCCCAGAGGCAGAAACCAGACACTGAGGCAACTGCTATTCTGAAAATTTAGGGAGCGAGTGCATTTAGGCGCCTACGGGGTTCGGCAGGAATTTTATGCGTCGCAGTGAGGCCTAAAACTGGGCTTAGGTGCCTAAACCGCAGACTGAGACACCTAAGGTTCTTTGTGAGCCTCACTCAACATGTTCAAATGTGGGTGCCTAAATCAGTGGACTGATCTTTGGGGGTGCTAAGCACCCTAGCTCCTATTTAAATTGATAGGGCAGCCTGGGTACTCGGAATGCCTGAGTATCCGCCCGTATGTCAATGCCTAACTTTAGGCATCCAAGTTTGAAAAATCTGGTGTAAAGACTTGCCTAAGGTCACAAAAGATGTCAGTTTCTGAGCCTGGACTAGAATCCAGGACTTTTGACTCCCTATCCTCTGCTCTTACCACAAGAAAATGCTGTTTTATGTTTAATTCAGGTATAAATATTGCATTTTTTCCATAGTATCGATGCCCCTCTTACATTAATAGGAAATATAGGCCCAAAATCCAAGTTTGGGTTTTGTTGTGTTGTTTTGTTTTTTTTTAATGCAAAACCTATTCAAAATATTTCTTTAAAATATCCTTCTAGTGGATTTAAACTTCCCCAGGCTTCCCTGGATACCCAAATTTGTCATCATTGTGCTTCTACCCGTGAATCAGAAAGTGAAACTGATTAGACACAAAAATGAAAGGGAATACAATAGAACCTCAGAGTTATGAACACTGGAGTTATGAACTGACCGGTTAACCGCACATCTCATTTGGAACCGGAAGTACGCAATCAGGCCGCAGCACAGACCAAAAAAAAAAAAAAAAAGCAAATACAGGATAGTGCTGTGTTTAAATATAAAACTACTAAAAAAAATAAAGGGGAAGTTACAAAAAATACTTGACAAGGTAAGGAACCTGTTTCTGTGCTTGTTTCATTTAAATTAAAATGGTTAAAAGCAGCATTTGTCTTCTGCATAGTAAAGTTTCAAAGCTGTGTTAAGTCAATGTTCAGTTGTCAACTTTTGAAAGAACCACCATCATGTTTTTGTTCAGTGTTACGAACGTTTCAGAGTTACGCACAACCTCCATTTCCTAGATGTTCGTAACTCTGAGGTTCTACTGCACTCTAACTTGTTTAACACTGTACACGCATGCTTTGGGGGACAGAAAACTGAAGGTTGTTAAAAGTGGTGAGTGGATTTTGGTGAGCCATAATCTTAGAAATGTAGGGCTAGTACATCCGCCTTCCCTGAGACAGGACCAAGTATACCTAGACCATCCCTGACAGATGTTTATCTAACCTGTTCTTAAAAACCTCCAACTTGTTCCAGTGCTTAACTATCCTTATATTTAGAAAGTTTTTCCTAATATCTAACCTAAATCTACATTGGTGTGATTCAGAAAAATCAGGAGAGCGATATGAATCAGTTTTGTTGGAGGAAGATCGTAGAGGAACCAGAAGGGAGAAAGCTAAATCATGCCCAAAGACATCCAATACAGAGAGCAAGGAACAGGGAAACATTTAAAGTGAATCAGGTGAACCAGAGCAAAAGAGAAAACCGAGGCCTGAAAAAAGATAGAAATAAGAAATGTGGCATGTTGTTTGAGGATCAGAAGATTGTGAGCATACTCTTCTAGGTGTGTAGGCTGCAAGGAAAAGTATCACTAATTTCCTAAGTGCTAAAAGGTCTTTAAGTCATAGTGAAAGTGTGGTAGGTTTGGGAATACTCAATCGGATAAGTATTTGCAGTTAAGTGAATCCACAACAGGATGGCAACCAATTACTGGACCATCAAAGGAGATGATCTCCCTATTCCAACTACAAAAGAATAAGTGAAGCCACCCAGGGAGGTATTTGAGAATAAGAAACTAAAATTTTCCAGGAATGTTTACTGATTTTGGGTGCCTAACTTGAAACACCTTTCTGTCTGATCTTCCCAAGTGGTAAAGACCTGCAGCTCCCCTCGATTTGGGCACTATGAGTGCTCATACATCTCGGTAAAAATAGCTTCCTGGGGTTATAAAGAAACTTCCCCTATGGACAGGTTAGTCTGTAATTGTCAGTTATAGGAAATCGCTAATGCTATCAGCTGTCGTCAGATGGGATACTGGACCAGTGGTCCGACTCGTTAAGGCTTTTTTCCATCGTAGCATAGGAGATGCCTTCATGCCACAATCACTCCAATGTGATAATTACATATTCTTTTAAAATTCGCCTCCCAGGGGCCTGACTCAGGGTACACTGAGGTAAATAGAAAGACTCCTGTTGCTTTAATGGAGGTTGGATCAGGCCACATAGGCCTAGGAAAATGTGAAATACAAAAAGATGTTGGAATCCTCTTCTTTTTCTTCAGAACATCCAGGTGGCTGCAACTAGCCTGGCTTTTTCCAGAAATTATTAATGCTGATCTCACGGGCAAAGGTGATTACTCAGGCACTCCCTTGCTCCGGGATCTGAACATACAGCCTTGCAAGTACTCCCATCCCCAGGATTCACCTCAAGCTGCATGACTGTCTCCTAGGCATACCCTTGATCTATTATGTCATGTTTATCCCCCTGGCCCTACAACTCGGATCACTAGAAGCACGTGGTACTTTAAACCCTTCTCAATGCTACCTGTGCCTCTGATACAATACTATAACTGTTGCCAGTGTCTCATAGTGGCGAGCTCATGGAGAGAAAGGGGGGGAAGGGGTAATGGCCAAGGGAGAGAGAATAGGTCAGGGAACAATGGAGGAGATGATGAAGGGGAACAGTAGAGAAAAGAAGAGAGACAGTGGGATTGTCCAATTTGTAGGAAGGAACAAGGTTGTAATAGTTTTGCTCGCAAAAATCTGTCTCGCTCTTGTAAGGGTCTCACTCTGTACTATTCAAGCAAATTTCTTGAAATGAATCCTGCCTGCCTAATCTGCTTCTGAGATAAGAACCATTTGTCTAACACTAATACTTAATTTAAGACAAAGACATGCATTTGTGTGGGTGTATTCCAAACCAATAATAGCCCACGACTTATTTGCATCTTCAATGTGGAAAAGATTTTAAGAACAAAAAACTCCCATATAAACTCACTTCTACTCCATAAAATTGACTTTTAAATGTAAAAAAGGAATTCCGAACACTTAACACATTCTGCTTCATTCCAGAAAGTAAATTTATGAATATGATATTTTGTGGTGATCTTTTAAATAAAAGAAAACATTAAGTAAAAAAAAAAAAGGGGGACTGAATATGGCATGGCAAGTCCCCTAACTATCAGAGATGCTTGCAGCTTTATCCATCTTGCTCTCTGAAACATTCTGGTGCCACCTAGCTGCATATAGAGATTTGTCAAAGAAAATTCTAATTGTCTTTCCTATACTATGATTTGCCGATTCCCTGGCAAGAATCTAACCGTGCAGAACTGTACTTAGAAGTAGACAGTCAATATTGATATGAATCTAGGCTGAAATCATTTGCCTTCCCTGTAATTATAGTGTTTTGTTCTACAGGTAAAGATTCTGACATACAGCAAAGGAATTAACTTCTAAGCATCTGTTCATTGCAATGCAGTATGTGTTTGTTCCGAAACACTGCACTATATGCTTTATATAGTCACTTGATCCATGAAATGATTGGTAGACTACGTCCTGGGTTGGCCTCTGGTGGCCAGTTTCCAAGTACCCATAATAATACTTAACCGTGGAACAGTCTGTTAATTCTATGTGTATTGTTACTCTTGGAGCAATGACCTAAATGAATTTTACATTATCTTACTAATTAGGAATAGTTTGTCGTAGTCAGATGATAAAAAAGTATATTTCATATTAACATGTCTCAATGCCTTACAGACTTAATATATTTATAAATGGAGGCGCTGGTCCTGCAAACTTTGATGCCTAAGAGTAACTTTACACATGTGAATAACCCCACAGATATCCAGAGGAGTAGGTGGGTGAGTAAAGTTACTCACCTGCATAGGTGTTTCCAGGATTGGCACTTAAATAGCAAAGAATGATTACAGAATATAGTTAAAGACTCAAAGTTAAAAAGATTTAATCAAGTATGTAAGACTACTCATTTTACGCTGCAGAATTCAAGGGACTCTCAGTACAACTTGTATAATAACTGAATGCCTGGGATTATTAAATCAGCATTACAAATCTAATTTCCTTTTCACCATTTAAGCTATTACTTTTCTTTCTCTTATGATACTCAGCTAAGATAGTGGGGGAAATAGGCAGTTTCACTTTTGTTTCTGTTCTTCTATGTTTCACTTTCAGCTTCTCGGTACAGTGCAGACACAACAGGAGAATGTTTAAAACGGAAACAGCTGTTTCCATTAAAATTAAAAAAGCTTTCAATTTTTTTAAGTTTTACAACTTTTTTTCAATGCAGAATCTAAATTTGGGCCTAAATATAGTTGAAAGGGCCCCTTTAGCCTTAAAGAGAACCTGAGAATTTTACTGAATTTCCAGATTTGTTGCATTTTCTGTAATTGTTTCCTCTGATACATATCTACATACTAACTTTTAAAATTTTCTCCAGTTTTTACTGAATAGCGTATGCCTTAGGTAGCACAACTCCTTGTTTCTAGTTAACTATAAATGTTCTGTTTCTGTCACATTTCAGAAAGCTTCTCAGGCTCTTGTGAGGTCGCCTTGTTGAACCTGATCCTGAAAGATACCAAGCACTTAAAATTCTCATTGATTTCAGTCCATCGGGCCCTTAAAATGCATTCTCCTGCTTGTACAGGTTTATGACCCTATATTCTCTTTCTTTAGGCTCAGTGTGGTGTTCACCTGCAGCTTAGCTAATATAGAAGGACAACCAGCTAGATGTGGTCTAAGGTTCTCAATGCTGCAAATACTAACACATACAAGTAACTTTACTAATGCAGCCAGTGTGTTCAAATTCAGTGGTGCTACTCTCAGTAGTAAGCACCATGCCTGGTAATATTTGCAGGACTGAGACTTATAAGAAGGACGCACAAGGCCCAGTGGCAAACTTGTAGCGTAGGGTTTTTAATAATGAAAATTATCATTCAAAATTCCTTAAACAATTATCAAAGCAATAGTGACTCAAGAGTAAATCCACCAACAGGCTTGTAGTGATGGCAGCATATCATTTAAACATTCTTGTGTTTAAGGACAAGATCTGCCATCCGTTTCACTCTGGTTTTTGTGGTTCATTAGGCCACATGAGGCATTTACCTGGGTGTTGCCACCTCCCTCTCAACCCATAAAAGCCTCTCACCTGAGTTTAGTGGTGCTTTCAGCCAGGGCTAGCTTGTTCAGAGAGGGGGTGGATTAGAGCCTGAATTCTGCTTTCACTTAGGCAGGTAACCCGCCCACTTTGCAGTATGGACACAAGTTAAACCACTTGAGTTCTCAGTCCTCCAGTGCCATCCCATAATTCCCCCCCGTGTGCCCAGAGGGACGGACGTGTTCTCCCACAATTCACTGGGAAACAGCAGCTCAGCGTACTGTTGCACAAAGAACCGTGGGATGTGCCCCCAGAAGGCTAGGGGAGCGCAGCACCAGTGCGGACACAGTCACTCGGGTAGGGCATTACAGGGCGGCTGCTCACACCAGGGCTAAGCTAACCTGGGTGCTGATCACCTGAGCTAACTCTGCAGCTCAAACAAGCCAGAGGAGTCTGAAATCAGAGTCTTCACTGTTCACTTGAGTTCTGCTGTCTGCCAAATTGTGTGTTCCAAGTCACAAATAGTCCACACTGGATGTGGCATTTGGCCACAAAAAGGAAAAGTAACTAAATGGCTAGAATTAGCTGCATGCTGCTGCCTTTCCCCCAGGCAGACTGTGGAGCTAGTTTTGGACACCAGGAAAAACGTACTACTGACGGAATATGTTAATAATTCTGCAAACCTGGGTGATGAGAGACAAAGGATGAGGCAGGGGTGGACAAACTACAGCCATCCAGATGTTTTAATCCGTCCCTTGAGCTCCCACCAGGGAGCAGGGTCCGGGGCTTGCCCAGCTCTGGTGCTCCAGCCAGGGGCTTGCCCCACTCTGCGCAGCTCCTGGAAGCAGCAGCATGTCCCCCTTGCCCCCGCCCCAAGCGCTGCCCCTGCAGCTCCCATTGGCCAGGAACTGCGGCCAGTGGGAGCTGCGGGGCGGTGCCTATGGACAGAGCTGTGTGCAGAGCCACCTGGCTGCACCTCCGTGTAGGAGCTGGAGGGGTGACATGCCAGTGCTTCGGCAAGCTGCTTGAGGTAAGCGCCGCCCTGAGCCTGCACCCCTGATCCCCCTCCCACACTCCAACCCCATGCCCCAGCCCTGATCCCCCTCCCATCCTCCAAACCCCTCAGTCCCAGCCCGGAGCCCCCTCCTGCACCTACAACCCCTCATCCCCAGCCGGAGCCCTCACCCCCTCTGTACCCCAACTCCCTGCCTCAGTCCGGAGCCCCCTCCTGCACCCTGAGCTCCTCATTTCTGGCCCCACCCCAGAGCCCTCACCCCCTCCCGCACCCCAACCCCCAATTTCGTGAACGTTCATGGGCCACCATACAATTTCCATACCCAGATGTGGCCCTCGGGCCAAAAAACTTGCCCACCCCTGGGCTGAAGTTCAGCATTCCTCTGGCTCTTATTTTACTTAAAAGACAGATCATGTTGCAGAGGAATGGTGGGAGGGTCCCAATAATTGTGTGGGGTTTTATTTGGAAGTAGGGCAAGAAAGAGGGGATTGAATCTTCAAGCCATGAAGGGGCCCATGATGTTTTTTAGCAGATTAACCCAATTACATTTCTGAAGTTAGCCGGGAAAAGTCATTCATGGCAGATGCTGTCATCAGTCGTGTAATGCGGCGAGGCCAGACATGGGTAAAGCCTGCAGTTCCATCCTCTTACCATCAGCCCCTTCTCCAACCGAAGACATGACCGTACACAAGGCCCAGTTGCTCTCTGGTGAACCTTCGGAGAAGATCTGTTATGCAAAGAAAAGCCAAAACATCAGGCTGTAGCCACTTGCAGGGCCCAATCCAGCCCCCTTTGAAAGAAGTAGAAAGACGGCCACTGATTTCAGTGGGAGTTGGCGCAGACCGTAGGGCACTGAAGGACTTGCTGGGCACGCTCAATAGTCTCCTGCTGTCATTGCTAGGAGTCTGAGGACTGCTTTTGTATCATTATCACTGTCAGTTAGCAGGGTGAATCTTGTTTGCTGGTACAGTTAAAGCAGTACAACCGCTCAGTGTGGCTGCAGTTATATATAAGTGGGTTTTACACTATTCGCTCTGGTCTTCGCTTAATATTTAGATTGACATAGGTACGTCGGTCAGGGGTGTGAGGGCTGTAACTGAGCTGACCTGACCCGCCCTCCAGTAGATGCAGCTACGTCAACAGAAGAACGGTACCGTCACTCAGGGAGAGGGTGTTCCTATAGCAACGGAAAACCTCTTCCATTGGTGTAGGTTGTGGGGTGATGCTGGCATGGCTCCCAGCCCCCCAGATCCCTTCCCTTTGAAAACTGCCTCCACCTCCTGAAAACTGCCCCCGAATCCTGCCCCCCTGTAAAATGTTCCCCCTTCCTCCCCAAACTGCTCCCCAGATCACCCTCCCCCCTGCAAGTGGCCCCACTCCCGCCAGTCTCTGTCACTAGGGGCATGCGCCGCTGGCCCCTCTCCCAGTGCTTAGCTTCGCCGGTGTCAGCTGCTCACCCGGGATTGCTGCCCACAGACAGGCCAGGCTACTTGGAGAGAGGTAACCACCCTCGGGTGGGCTTGAGTGGGAGGGGGAGCGGCCTCCGGGGAGTGAGCCAGGCCCGCAGTTGAGGGGAAGGGGAAGCCCCCCAATGCTGCCTCATCTCCTCCAGTCTCACCCTTCTCCTTCCTTCAGTGCTCTCACAACCAGCCTCCCTCAATGTCCCCTGCCCCCTCAGCCCTACCCCCAAATCCCAGGCTCCACCCACACTCTCAGTCCTGAGCCCCTCGGCCCTACTCCCAACCCCCCTGGCTCCCATCTCCCCCAAACTCAGCCCCCTTGTGCCCCCAACCCTACCTTATCCATCCTATCTTCCCTCACCCACACCTTTCAACCCTACCCCAACCCCCTTAGTCCCCATGCCTCCACACCCAAACCACTTAGCCCCCCCATGTGCCCCACTCCCAGTCTCCAGGCCCCCCGCAACCATAGCCTCCCCCGCCCAAGGACCCCATCTCCCCCCCCCACACCCCAACTACCTCTCACACCCTTCTTCTTTTGCCCACCCAGCCCCACATACCTATCTTCCCAACCCTCTTTCAGACCTCGTTCCCTCAATTTCTTTCCCCCGTCCCCACCTCGTCCAATGAACCCCTACGTCCAGTCCCCAGCCCCAAACAGATCCCAATTCATTGGCATTGGAAGCCATCTTCCCAGTCTTCTTTCACACACAGTCCCAATCCCGCCTCTGCCCCATTTTACAGATGGGAAACTGAGGCCCAGGTTGACTTTTGCTTGGCCAATGTCACTCCGGAAGGTTGTGGCAGAGCTGGGGACCTTCCTATCGGAAGGAAGAGCACAAATGTTCTCTGCAGCTAGAACTTTTATGGCTTTGTGGCATTTCTGTGCCTTGTTTAGTTTGAGAGAGCTGGACCTATGCAGGTGCTCAGAGAATAGAGCTAAACCTCCCCCACTTGCCCCCTTCTCCTCTTGCCATTTGCCCACCGCTCTTTCAGGATTCACACACGCACACATCAGAGAGAAAGTCCAGTCGGGAGTAGCAGAGAGTGCACACACACTCCTACCCCACAGATCCAACACGGGGAAGCACAGAGTCCCAGGGGAGTCTGGGGTTGAGCATTGTGGGAGACCATTTAGTAAGCTACATTCCTGGAGATTAACCCCTCAGTTGATTGTTGCCCCTCAGATTCTCTTCCACCGCCCCCCAAGCTCTTTATGGGGTCTCTGGGCCCAGTTGAGCCCCAGGACTTCTCACCCCAATGGGCTTATCTTCACTAGACTTGTGGTGAAATACAAATGGCTGCATTTCCCCCTGTGAATTTCAGTATTGAGTCCCGTAGGCTTATGCCAACAACCCCCTCTTTCATGCCCACCACCTCTGTTGATTAGGTTCTGAGAATTATAGGAGCTTCCTGTAAGTGGCTACCGCTGGTCCTGAAACCAGGTGTAAATCAGAAGTGTTTAAATGAGAATTAGAGAAAAAGCGAGAAATATAATTACAAATGTGGCATTCAAAAGTGATTGCTTTACAGGCAGACAGAGAAATGCCATCGAGTTGAGTGTAAGGCCTACCTTCCCTCAGCCAATAATACATGAGTATCTGACACTTTAATAGTGCTTTCTATTCCAAAGGATCCCAAGGCATTAGACAAACACAGGTCCCAATACTGTAATTGGATCCATGCAAGCAGACTCTTAGACGCGTGTGGAGTCTCACTGAAGCGCTCCAACACCCCAATCTTACTCACCTATGTGTTTGTAAGAATCGTAGGACTGGAAGGGACCTCGAGAGGTCATCTAGGCCAGTCCCCGCACTTGTGGCTGGACTAAATATTAACTGGACTATCCCTGACAGGTGTTTGTCTAACCTGCTCTTAAAAATCTCCAGTGACAGAGATTCCACAATCTCCCTGGGCAATTTATTCCAGTGCTTAACCACCCTGACAGTTAGGAAGCTTTCCCTAATGTCCAACCTGAACTGCCCTTGCTGCAAGTTAAGCCCACTGCTTCTTATCCTATCCTCAGAGGTTAAGGAGAACAATTTGTCTCCCTCCTCCTTGTAACAACTTTTTATGGACTTGAAAACTGTTATCATGTCCCCCCTCAGTCTTCTCTTCTCCAGACTGAAAAAACTGGGTTTGTTTAATCTTCCCTCATAGGCCATGTTCTCTAGAACTTGAATCATTTGCGTTGCTCTCCTCTGGACTTTCTCCAATTTGTCCACATCTTTCCTCAAATGTGGTGCCCAGAACTGGACACAATACTCCGGTTGAGGCTTAATCAGCGCGGAGTAGAGCAGAAGAATTACTTCTCATGTCTTGCTTACAATACTCCTGCTCATACATCCCAGAAAGATGTTTGCTTTTTTTTGCAACAGTGTTACACTATTGACGCATATTTAGCTTGTGATCTACTATGACCCCCCAATCCCTTTCCTCAGTTCTCCCTCTTAGGCAGTCATTTCCCATTTTGCGTGAGTAGAATTGATTGTTCTTTCCTAAGTGGAGTTCTTTGCATTTGTCCTAATTGAATTTCTTCCTGTTTACTTCAGACCATTTCTTCAGTTTGACCAGATCATTTTGAATTTTAATTCTGTTCTTCAAAGCGCTTGCAACCCCTCCCAGCATACTTTATAAGTGTACTTCCTATGCCATTATCTAAATCAGCGGTTGGCAACCTTTGGCACGCAGCCTGTCAGGGTAAAGCCACTGGTAGGCCGGGCCAGTTTGTTTATCTGGAGGGTCCAGAGGCATGGAGCCCCGCAGCTCCCACTGGCTGCAGTTCGCCATTCCTGGCCAATGGGAGCTGCGGGAAGAGGCACTGGCTGAAGGAAGTGCTAGCCACTGCTTTAGTCAGTGGCTTTATCTTGACTGTCTGGGTGCCAAAGGTTGCTGACCTCTGATCTAAATCATTGATGAAGATATTGAACAGAACCGGACCCAGAACTGATCCCTACAGGACCCCACTCATTATGCCTTTCCAGGTTGACTGTGAATCACTGATAACTATTCTCTGGGAATGGTTTTCCAACCAGTTACATACCCATCTTACAGTAGCTCCATCTAGGCTGTATTTCCCTAGTTTATGAGACAGTCATAAACTGTCAGACAGTATCAAAACCCTTACTAAAGTCAAGATATACCACATCTACCACTTCCCCTCGCCCCAGGCTTGTTACCCTGTCAAAGAAAGCTATTAGGTTGGTTTGACATGATTTGCTCTTGACAAATCCGTGCTAACTGTTACTTATCACATTATTATCTTCTAGGTTTCTTCACATTGATTGCTTAATTATTTGCTCCATTATCTTTCAGGCACTGAAGTTAAGATGACTGATCTGTAATTCCCCAGGTTGTCTTTATTCCCATTTTTATAGATAGGCACTATATTTGCCCTTTTCCCATCCTCTGGAATCTCACCTATCTTCCATGACTTTTTGAAGATAATCGCTAATGGCTCAGATGTCTCCTCAGTCACCTCCTTGAGTATTCTAGGATGTATTTCATCAGGCCCTGGTGATTTGAAAACATCTAACTTGTCTAAGTAATTTTTAACTTGTTCTTTCCATATTTTAGCCTCTGATCCTATCTTCTGTTCACTGGCATTCATTAAGCTAGATGTTCAATTGCTACTAAATTTGTTGGTGAAAATTGAAACAAAAACGTAATTTAGCACTTCTGCCATTTCTACATTTTCTGTTATTGTTTTCCCCCTCTCATTGAGTAATGGGCCTACCCTGTCCTTGGTCTTCCTCTTGCTTGTAATGTATTTGTAGAATGTTTTCTTGTTACTCTTTGTGTCTCTAGCTGGTTTAATCTTCTTTTGTGCCTTGGCCCCATTCAAATCACAGGGACTACCTGTGTGAGTAAAGTGATTTATGAGCTTACGTATCTGAAGAACCGGGCCTTTATTACTTCCTTCACCAATGAAATTCAGCCATCACTGAGGTGGAATGTAAAAGCGTACAGCAGCACTCTCATAAAATTTGTGACAGGAAGGGAAGAAAGCTAGTGTATTTCAATTGAAACCGTTGAGGTAATTTTATTCTACCTTTATAAAATTCCTCATCTGATTTACAGGAACAAGTCTGACCTCCCATGTTATCTTTTTAATATCTTCAAGATGTGAGCGGGAAAGTTATAGACAAAGAAAAACAAAAGAGGGGTCAGAAAAAAGCAAACTAATATATTCCGTTTAATCATCATTAGGTTCAATAAGAGAAAATAGATTAATATCTTTCAGATGTTTTTCTTTAAGCTGTTTATATTTTTCATCTTTGTGTGTTTAGGAAAAATAGTTCTGCTTCTTACTTTTTTACTTCTGCTTTTTAAATAATAATCCCAACAGAGTGATTAGTACAATACAGGATAGATAAAGGGCAAATGTGAACAGGGAAAAAAGAGGTAACTTTTCCACAGGAAGGTTAAAAGAGAAAAAGGCACTTTCGAATAATTAATTTCCATAATTATAACTTGATATCCATTCTTGTCTGTCCTCTAAATGCATTTATTACAACAATTATTTAAATCTGTTTTTCCACTGATATAATTGCCTTTCTTCATATGTTTCATTTGACCCATATAAAACTAGAATTTATCTCCCTTTATTGTTGCAAATCATATGCTGCAGAAATGCAAAATCAGATAACTCTGAGGTTATAGGCAACATTGCCTATGTTAAATAAATTAAAAGCTTGCAAGTTTGGGAGTGTTGGCCTATTATTTTCCTTATGTTAGATCTTTTTGGATCTGAGTAATTGACAGGGATAATGGGATTTGAGGACTAGGGACGTTTTTTATTGTAAAGAAGCAAAAAAGAAAAACCTTCAAACTCACTTTAAAAAAACCTGAGATCATAAAAGTGAAAAATGTGGTGTGAGAGAGATTAATGATCTCTTACTTAGTCATAGCTATGATGAAGATAATACTTTTGACGTGAGATCTAACCCCTTGCCTTTACAGGTCTCCTGGTATCTTTCTTAAAGCACCACTATCCACTGAAAAATTACTCTCTAAATGGCATTGTGAGCTTCCATATTTATTGTCTTTCAGTGACTTCAGGCTCATGTTCTATTTTAAGTTCACAAGTTACAAAAATGTCTTTTGTAATTTGTCTGTACTGAAAACTAAACCTGTGAACTGAAGCTTCCGGCTTGTGCACCCTCACCTGTAGTAAAGATTTGTGAAGTCTAAGAACCTTAATTCAGGATTTCCTGTATTTTAAGTGTTTGTGTTTTCTCTGAATGGATTTTAGCAACTATAGCTCTATAGTAACACACTGTTTGTTTTTCCCTAGTCAAATATATTTACATATAGTTTGGGATCTGTTATGGCATGAATCACCAGTTGCTACTGTTACACGGGGGTTTGCAAATGCCTTTTCTTAGCATGTGAGCAGTATGCGGTCTGAACACTGTATTGATGTCAGGTTTCAGAGTAGCAGCCGTGTTAGTCTGTATTTGTGTTAGTTTTGTGACTGACTGGCTGTTTACCACCGCTCTTTTGAGGGAGCTGTGGTAAACCATGAGTTTTTCTGCTTTAATCATTCTCTCTAACTATTCTTACTGCTGAAGAGTGGCTTCCTGGGAATGGGCATTGGTGTTTGGCCTGACATTTCTTAACAAGGGATTGGGATTGCCTGCATGTGGTTAGTGACCTTTGTTCAATGACTGGTGTATATAGTGTAAATAAACAAGTTACACAGAGAAAATACCTTGACTCCACATCATTGATTTCTCCTCCAAGACAAAGCCAACTCCCAAGGTCCCAACCTCTGCTACTGCTCAGCAGAGAGACAACAGATCTAAAATGATATTTGTAATATTATGATCAAATCTGGCATTATTAGGAATCACAAACATAATTTGCTGTAGGGTCTCATTTGTCCCTATTATTTAAATGTTATTCTCTTTGGTATTACATTTATATCATTTGCAAACAAACCAAAACAGGGCTGTGAAAAGGAATTTGAAGGTGTGCTTGCTCGGAATAAAATAAGGCTTCCTCAGCATCATGTCTCTTTAGAGGGGGTTGAGAGAAGGGGTCCTGTGAGAAAAGTGTGGGGACTGAACTCAGTAGTTGTTAGAGGTTATTAATGAAGCTAGAGGAGAACAGTGAACGCTTATTCTTCCTGTTTGATAGTAGTTTAAACTGCAGCTATAAAGTATTGTAGGTTACATGAATTTGAGGGTAGTTGCTACCAAGAGCCTTCCCAATTCAAACAGAGAGATTGATATACAAGTCCTACGTAGAACTGAGTTACAGGCACCAGGGAAATGAGGTGAGACCTCCCTTCCCTATGTCCTCAATTTTATTTTACATTTTTAATTGTAATTTAATGTCAGGGTTTGTTGAATTATCAATAAGTTTAGCAATTTTTGTTGTTGTTTTTGCTCAGCTGCTACCAAAATCAGAAGAGACCCTCGTGGTGATCTGTGTACACACACTGTCTTCTTGAATATTTTCACTTCTTTATTGTTTTACTTACAGCTTTTCACCAAATGCCAGTGGATTCAAGTTCCCTTTACCAGTCAGCAGTTTCGGTGCTGCATAACTCATATTTGGATTCCACATCTCGGAATGGCTTTCAGTACAGTCGAGTGACTTTGGTGAATAATGATGTATTTTTAAAGGAGGTATGTTTCGTGGGCGAGGGGTTTAGTTAAAGGTTTTGCAAAGGAGGGAATTTCTTCCGTGTCTTCCAGGGTTCTGTTATGTTCCATTGTTTTTTTTGCCTGCCATTTGTGGCAGATGTTTTGATTCTTTCGTTTCCAGAGTTCAGTTAATTTATACGTCCCATTGTGACCTTTGCCCAATTTACAATTCCTGAATGAGTCGAGCATTTTCTTTCTTTTTTCTTCTTGACCCTTCTGCTCCCTACCCCACTCCTTCCTTTGACTGTGGAATAAAGGCTGCAAAATCTGCAGCTGCAGGGCCTCCTCTTCAAGTCATGGGGGGCCCTCAGGCCCGGTTGAAATGCTAATGCGATGCTTATGCTCGAGGGCTTTTCGCGTGGAGCATGAGCTGCTTCATGCTGATTTGAGCCCCAAGTTAAATCAGGATGTCTCTCCTTTTATCGTGGCCCTGGCTGGGATATGTCAGGTCCTCCATCTACCTGTGACCAGGATAGCTCCCTATGCTCTTCCCTTAACTCCTCTTGCAAACATTCATGTGTAATGCCGACAGACCCCAGTTGTCAGCGGGCGGGATCAAACCAGGGGATCTCTGGAGCTTAGTGCATGAGCTTCTACCGCATGAGCTAAAAGCCAACTGACTTCTTAGCTAAGGCTGTAGAGCAAAAAGAAAAGGAGTACTTGTGGCACCTTAGAGACTAACCAATTTATTTGAGCATGAGCTTTCGTGAGCTACAGCTCACTTCATCGGATGCATGCCGTGGAAACTGCAGCAGACTTTATTTATACACAGAGAATATGAAAAAATACCTCCTCCCACCCCACTGTCCTGCTGGTAATAGCTTATCTAAAGTGGTCATCAGGTGGGCCATTTCCAGCACAAATCCAGGTTTTCTCACCCTCCACCCCCCCCACACACAAATTCACTCTCCTGCTGGTAATAGCCCATCCAAAGTGACAACTCTTTACACAATGTGCATGATAATAAAGTTGGGCCATTTCCTGCACAAATCCAGGTTCTCTCACCCCCTCACCCCCCTCCCAAAAACCGCACACACAAACTCACTATCCTGCTGGTAATAGCTCATCCAAAGTGACCATTCTCCCTACAATGTGCATAATTAAGGTGGGCCATTTCCAGCACAAATCCAGGTTTTCTCACATCCCCCCCACCCCCATACACACACAAACTCACTCTCCTGCTGGTAATAGCTCATAAATAAATAAAGTCTGCTGCAGTTTCCACGGCATGCATCCGATGAAGTGAGCTGTAGCTCACGAAAGCTCATGCTCAAATAAATTGGTTAGTCTCTAAGGTGCCACAAGTACTCCTTTTCTTTTTGCGAATACAGACTAACACGGCTGAAGGCTGTAGAGCAGACTCATTTAACTTTCTCTCTAAGTGGTCTTGGTGCCACTAGATGGGACAGAACACCACACCCAGGAGGTGTGTGGGTTACACATGCACAAGACTGAACCACATCATGCCCTTTCTACAGCAGGGGTGAAACCATTTTAAAAATATTTATTTAAAGAGGGCTTTCCAGTACCTTCTTCATTTGTATTGTGCTCGAGGCTGTATTCTTTGAAGATTGCAAATGACTCTTCAAGCCCCCAGGAACCAGTGCTTCTGCTGTCATTAACTAAAAATAGAGCTGAAATCGTAGTCAACATGTCACAGGGCAGGGTTCACCTCACCCTGGATTCCTCTCTGCAAGCAATCCTCATGTATGCCAGTGGCAAGTTCAACACCCAGTGCTTTATTTACAGTAGACAAGTCCTTGTCCCTCCAACACATAAAACTTTTACATTTCCTCTAGGCAGGGGGGTGGGAGGTGGAGGGAAGAGATCTCACCTCCCTGAGATCCTGGGCTTCACTGGCCCTTCCTTCCTGTGTATCCCTCCCTGCTCTTTCCTCTTCCTGTCTCTCTTTTAAGGGTCCTCAGCTGAGGAGCTGACTCGCCTTGTTAACTGGTTAAACATCCAGTCCTTAGCCAATTATCTCCTCAATTGGACTTGCATGGGGACGATTGCCAAATCAGCCTTAGGCCACTCTGACTCTTTCACACTGCATTACAGTGGCACAGTTACACTGTAGAGAAAAGGAGTACTTGTGGCACCTTAGAGACTAACCAATTTATTAGAGCATAAGCTTTCGTGAGCTACAGCTCACTTGCATCTGATGAAGTGAGCTGTAGCTCACGAAAGCTTATGCTCTAATAAATTGGTTAGTCTCTAAGGTGCCACAAGTACTCCTTTTCTTTTTGCGAATACAGACTAACACGGCTGTTACTCTGAAAACTGTAGAGTGTAGAGATTTCCTATATCTGTGGAAGGGGTTTTCCATTGATGTAGGTAATCCAAGGCTCTGAGAGGCCTGCTCTACACCTAAATCTTAGGTCAACCTGGCCACGTGGCTCAGGGTTGTGAAAAATTTCTGTTTGCCCGAAGCTGGGAATGAGCGACAGGGGATGGATCACTTGATGATTACCTGTTCTATTCTGGGGCACCTGGCATTGGCCACTGACGGAAGACAGGATACTGGGCTAGATGGACCTTTGGACTGACCCAGTAGGGCCATTCTTATGTTCTTATGCCCTCTGTGAGATAGTTAGATCAACCTAACCCCACTGTAGGCGCAGGTAGGTCGCCGGCAGAATTCTTTTGTCAACCTAATAACGGTTTATTTTTTTAGATTATATTATTGTAGCCCAGGAATCCCAGTCATGGACTCCTAAACTAGAAATCAGTTCATTTGCTATTTAACAATAGTTTAGCAAACATGTACGTTTGTTTTAAAATCCGATCAGACCGTCTTCAATGCTGCAGTCACACTTGGGCGTAAGTACAAAAAACGAAAGTGTGATATTCAGCCTACTGCTTTTCTAACTTGCAGTCTCATCTTAAATCTTTTCTGTCCTCCCACAATTTTTAAGGAGATTTCATAAATCAATTCCATGAGATAAGAAAAGCAATTTGAAAAAATTAGCTCCCTGCCTGCTCACTTAGGCTCTTGTTACATTTTCTGTAGCATGGAGCTCAGTTAAAAGCATCCCATGCTGGAGTTATACAAGTACTAAATCCCTGGAAAAAAGTTTTAAAAGAATCAAACTATAAACCCCCATAACTGCATTTGGCCGGCAGAATGGAATGCCGAGCAAGTCCCTTTGTGCATCTGGACCGAGGTTCTCGCAAGCCTTGACAAACACACTCCCCTGCTTTCTAGTGGGGGAGTCAAACTACGCTTTCAAATGAAGTTTTAGCTCATACACCAGTGAAGAAATCCTTCCAAATGTAAACAGATGAGACAGTGGTAAAAACAACTGTTCCTTTCCTCCTCCTACTGATACCATCAATGGTAGTGCACCCGCAGGAGATTGGGAGAAAATTGCTGAAGTAGGCACAGTCATGCTTGTCTGTCAAAGCCACTGTCTCATAGTTTCACCCTTTCAAAGCACTGTCAGCCTGGAACATCAGGGGCACTTCAACAATCCCCTGGATTTCCCTTCAAACCCTGTGCACACTTCGAGCACTAACAAGTGGGATAGATCAGCTGGCCTGCTGCATGATTCGTCAATGATTGCATGTCCAGGGAGCAAGTCATGAAAGAAATTTTAATACTGGATACAAAACCTTCACATCGTTTCTGTAAAGAGGGGCAAGAATGAAGAATTCTTTTTGTGTGTGGTTTGTTTAGACCCGGTGAATGTTTTAGTTTAAGCAGGTCAGTTTGAATTCTGTCACCATTTTAAATATATTTTATGCCCTAGAAAGGGAGTGTGTTTAGAGCAGAGGACTGGAACCAAAACTCCTAGGCTATACAGAATTCCAACTTCCCTGTGCATCGGTTTCCCCTTCCGTGAAATGGATATAACATATGCCGACATCACATGGAAGTTGCGAGGGTAAAAAGTGTACTGCTGCAATTCTTTTAATAATAATAAAAATGGCCTCAAGCAATTAACAGACTATGGTGAACAGATGAACAAATAATACAAATACACTGCTGCTGGTTCTTGCTCACATGCTCAGCGTCTAACTGATCATCATATTTGGGGTTGGGAAGGAATTTTCCCCTAGGTCAGATTGGCAGAAACCGAGGGGGCTTTTTGCCTTCCTCTGCAGCATGGGGCTCGGGTCACTTGCAGGTTTAAACTAGTGTAAATGGTGGATTCTCTTTAACTTTATGTCTTTAAATCATGATTTGATGACTTCAGTAACTCAGCCAGAGGTTATGGGTCTATTAAAGGGATGGTGGGAAAAGTTCTGTGGCCTTCAGTGTGCAAGAACAGGAGGTCAGACTAGATGATCATGATGGGCCCTTCCGGCTTTAAAGTCTATGATTCTATAAATACTTGTGTTGAAAGGCTTTTTAGGCATTCCATGATCCGTGTTTCTCCTGCACCAGCAGTTGTTTATCTTACTAGCATCTAAACAGTGCAGGTAGATGTTTCCTTAGGTTGCTTTGGGAGTTAGTAAGGTCACTGATATTTGTAGGGAAATCACAGACCCTGAACTTGGGTCTTGCCACATAAATAAAGGAGGAACTAATTATTAACTACCATATTTTGATTTATAAAATATAATTATTAATACATATTAAGTATGTATGTATTCAAGACCGTAAGACCTTAAATGCTTTTTGAAATGAAGAAAAAAGCATTTTAGTTACCTTTAGTTAATGTTTGTAGAGCACTTTAAGATCTTTAAATGAAGTGTGCTATATAACTGCATAATAATCCCTGTATCACAATATTAATGTGGGTCTAGTACTTGGAATATATAAAAGAAGCAGCCTTTTTGTGTCTTCTGCAGTACAAAACTTTTACCCAGGAAAAGGAAGCGAGTGGCTATACCAAGGAGGAACTTGATGAGACCTATGCATTTCTTCTGTTTGATAGTGAAAGCGAGGTAAAGTGGAAAAGTTGTTCAGCATAAGATATTGAGATGCTGCATCTTTGAATACTTTCATTTTCAATGAGGCTCCTCCCCAAGGAAGTCCATCAGAATTATTCTTAAATGGTTTAGTTTCTCTTTGTAATCTGCACTGCCTCTTCATTGTGATCATTGCTGTATAAATAAGCCAGAGGAGAATTTATCTGATAAAAAGGATCTGACAGTGACTCTGATCTTTTTTAAAAAGTCTATTGTTGTTGTCTGAGTGCTGACAGACTGTGCAAACAGAGGGAAAGGCATTTTCCCTCCCCTAGTGAATTTACAGTCCAGTGCAGACATGAGCAAAACAGCTCAGATATGTTTATAATGAAAAAGAACCTCTGTGACAGAAGACAGCAGTTTACAAGCATCCTTTTGAAGAAACTCTGTAGGTTGTGGAAGTAAAGTGCTAGAATATTAAGGAAGTGCAAGACATCAGCCTTCTGTCTGCCAAGACTTTTCTGAGGGGGTGGAATTTTCCAAAAACTTCCAAAGCACTGTGTGTTGAATGAATATAAAATGTTCATTCAATGTCATAGCCAGACCTGATAAATGGCTCTCAACATTTAGAGCCATCTTTCCACTGACTTCAATGAACATTGGATCTGTCCGTAATTATATTCAGATCATAAGTGTTTTGTGAATGTGAAAATAATTAACTTTTTGGCAATACTTAAATACATTTATTAACTGAAAGTATGTTTGCTAAGTGTTGTAATAGTGACAGGATAGCTAAACATCTTATCTTTAAAATAAATAAATGAGGCTATAACTTATTTTGAAGGCAAAAGCGGTGTGTCAGAGTGGACTTCGTATAAACACCCGATCCCTTACCACGCTAGGTGATCCAGCAAAAGGTAAGGTTTAAGTACAGAGGGGAAAAATCTGATTTGTTATAATAAACTGCAAGCAGTTTCTTGAAAAGAACATACAAATGAACTTTTATGACTTACTTTTTTAATCTTTCAAATAAATAAAATTAACAATCTGTTATTTCTTATTTTTTTAAAATTAGATTCAGTTGTTCAATGGATCAAGCAATCAGTGTTGTTTTCCTCCTGTAATGTAGTTAGCTATTGAAATGATGATGGTTTTACCACCTTTCTTCTCCATCTCAGTTTTTTCAGTCAGAGTCACAATTTAGCAAAGATGCCAAAATTTAAAACATCTTCCTCTACATTGACCATCATACTTGTCCAGAGCCTCTTGCTGATCCATTGCATTTTGCCAGTTCTTGTTATTACTACTTTTAATAATAATATCGTGCCAAAATAATACAGTGCTGCACACTTTACAAAACATAGAAAAGACCCGTTCCCTGACCCAAAAGTCTAAGGACCTGATCCTGTAAAAGATACTTGGTATAGGGTTAACCATCATGAGTAATCCCATTGATAATCAGTAGGACCACTCATGATAGTAAATGCTAGGCTCAGAGAAATGTTTGCAGGATTGAGCCCCAAATTTAGAAACAATTTAGACAATAACAGACAGGGGGAAGGTTAGAATTGCTTCATCTATGTCTGCATCTTAATCCCACTGGATTATGAAGAGTACTATGACAACAAGAACTTTTAAATAAATTACATAAAGTCGTATTCATTTCAGGAAGCTGATGAAAAGGCCCTGTGGATTTTCACTCTTTTAATTTAATGTTCTTGAGGGTGGATTTTCGTATTAAAAAAACAAACAGACGTTTGTTTGTCGTTTTTGTTTTAGATATTTAATTGAATGCCCCAAATGTTATAACCTGACACTTTGGCACATTTTGTTCAATATAAATTAAAATAGTACAAGCAAATCTAGATGATTAGGGCTACTGATATTCGTAACTTGATTTACACACCCAACGTATAGCTGATCAATGCATAATTCAGAGGTTTACATCAATTTTACATTTTAAAGTTCAAACAAACAAAAAAACCACCCTGTGAAGTTGACTTAAGATTTGAAACTAAGGCGACATGTTTGTCAGCATTATATCTTTTCTTTTAAACTATTTTATTATTGGTATCAGGAAGCTGAAATAGGTTTTTGGTTCCACTGAAAGTAATATTGTAACTACACCTCCTTGCTCAGGAATCGTACATTCTGGAATCAGTGGAATCAAACAGGAGTAAAACTGAAGTAGTGTGGCAGTGAATCACACACTACATTTCTGAGAATTTAGACATGCATTTGTGTTTTTTTGGGGAAGGGGGCTACATGAAAGCAATGCTAAAACAGAAAGTGTCTGAAATATTTTAATTTCTTAGGGTTTTTTCTCCTGCTTGACCTAATATTTTTGTACATAGCTCCTTCTTTTGAAAGTAATTCAAGATCTGTTGCGGTTTCATTTTTTCCTGATGTTTTGTACACTAGCAGCTGCCAAGAAATTGTTGCCTCTATGAATTCAAACACATAATCTCACTCCCTTCCCTTGCCACCCTTTTGTATATGGAAATCAAGGGATAAATGCAGCCAATGAACTGGAAGTTATTGTTTTTGACTGTTGCTGGTAGCTATCTGTATTTTTGGTTGTAAGCACTGTTGGATTTTCCCCACAGAGAAAGGGGATAGGAGATGCTGACTTTCACATAAAGCTCCCTTGTGTCATGAAATAGTTTAGAGTTATTTTATCTGGAAGTTGAGGGGCATGTAGAGGTTACAGAGAAGGAGTCGGAAGGCGTGGTTGTCATCTGGCCTGAACCACAGACTATCCATCTTTAATTAACCCAGGTGAAAGCTGAATAAAAACAAGCCCTCAGCAAACACCACAGTACTACATCTGGTCTGAGCTCTCCTACTTATGTAAATTCCAAATTGATAACCTCAGCATGTATTAACCCCCTCAATGCTAGGCCAACATACGCAGCTCTTTATGACCTTTCATCAGGTTTCACCATAGAGGGCCTTGATCCTGCAAACGCATACTGTAAGTACTCCTACTAAATCAGTAGGACTACTCACAGGAGTAGTCCCTAAGTTTGGCAGTGAATGAGATGTATTGTAGCCAGTCATATCTAAAATAAATCCATAGCCCTAGTTTTAACTTTGAAATGTATTTAAACACTTCTGACTGGGAAAATCTTATAACATACACATCTCCTGTGAGACTTGAGGGTCTCGGGAGGGGTGCAAAGTAATCGTGCGGTCTTACATGATATGCTTGGGTATCATACAAACAATATAATGCGGGGCCCACAATCTACAATAGCGAACAACACTGAGCTGTCACAGTTTCAGTTCTTTAAGAACCCTTTTCAGGGTACAAAGGGACACTTTCAGGTAGCTTGGGCTCAAAATTAAGGTTTTACTCAAAGAACAAATCATACAGTATAATAGCTAAAATATTTTTCATTGGGGTTTTCTTATTTAGTCATTATTTATAATCCAGAATTCCAAAAAGAGTATTAAATATATTTATATTTTATTTTTTTTTAAAGGGGCTTATGTTTCCAAGTACTCAGACTACCTTCATCCAAGGCCCTGGTATCATGGAAAATCTGGCTGTATTGTAATTTTTAAACTAATTAAGGTAAAACTCAATCTTTTTGTCCCCCCACAGACTGGTTAATGAAAGTTCCCATAGAGCAGCAGGCAAGACAAAAATGTTAATGTTGGTGTGTTGTCCTAATATTGATATGCTATAAAATCAATACTATATTGATACCTTTTTTGGAATCTGGGGTATTTAGTACATATTGATTAGGGGCACGGTGCACCGTGAAGTATGAGATCAAAGGGTGCCTTGGTATTACTCCAGAAGCGTGGATATCTCTGAGAGTTTCATCTGAGAAAGTCTTTCAGTATTTGTTCCACGATGCATTATTTACTACTAGGCTTGTCAACTTTCTGTTGGCACAAAATTGAACACCGTAGCCCTGCCCATTCCCCAAGGTCCCGCCCCCACTCACTACATTTCCCCCTCCCTTGGTGGCTTGCTTTCCCCCACCCTCACTCACTTTCACTGGGCTGGGGTAGGGGTTGAGGTGCGGGAGGGGATGAGGGCTCTAAATGCAGGTGTGGGCTTCGGGGTGGGGCCAGAAATGAGGGGTTCAGGGTGTGGGAGCGGGCTCCAGGCTGGGGCAGGTAGCTGGGGTGTGGGGGTGGTGAGGGCTTGGGCTGGGGATGAGGGATTTGGAGTGTAGGAGGGGGCTCCAGGCTGGGGTTTGGGGCCAAGGGATTTGGAATGTGGGAGGGGGCTGCAGGTTGAGGCAGGGAGTTGGGGTGCAGGAGGGGGTGAGGGCTCCAGCTGGGGGTGTGGGCTCTGGGATGCAGCCAGGGATTAGGGGTTTCGGTGCAGGAGGGGGCTCCAGGCTGGGGCTGAGGGATTCGGAGTGTGGGAGGAGGCTGCAGGTTGAGGCAGGGGGCTGGGATACAGGAGTGGGTGAGGGCTCTGAGGCGGGGCCAGGGATGAGGGGTTCAGGGTGTGGGAGGGGGCTCTGGGCTGGGGTAGGGGGTTGAGGTGAAGGGGGGTGAGGGCTCTGGGCTGGGGGTGCGGGCTCTGGGGTGGGCCCAGGGATGAGGGGTCTGGGGTGCAAGAGGAGGCTCCGGGTTTGGGGAGGAGCTCAGGGTGGGGGTGCAGTCTTTGGGATGGGGCCGGGGATGAGGGGTTTTGGATGCAGGAGGGGGCTTTGGGGGGGCTCAGGGCTGGGGCAGGGAGTTCGGGGTTGGGGTGCGAGCTTACCTCGGGCAGCTCCAGGTCAGCGGTGCAGCGGAACTAAGCCAGGCTGCCTGCCTGTCCTGGGGCACTGTGCTGCACCCCGGAAGCGGCCAGCAGGTCCTGCTCCTAGGTGGGGAGTGGGGGGCAGGAGGCTCCGTGGGGCGTGCTGCTCTCGCCCATAAGCACCGCCCCCGCCAATTCCCATTGGCTGGTTCCCAGCCAGTGGGAGTGTGGAGCCAATGCTCAGGGTGGGGGCAGCATGCAGAGCCCCGTGCCCCCCCCCCGCCTAGGAGCTGGACCTGCTGGCCACTTCCGGGGCACAGCACGGTGCCCCAGGACAGGAAGGGCCTAGCCTGCCTTGGCTCTGCATCACCGCCGACCGGACTTTTAATGGCCCTGGTCAGCAGTGCTGACTGGAGCCGCCAGGGTCCCTTTTCAACCGGGTGTTCTGGTCGAAAACCGGACACCTGGTCACCCTATTCACTACCCTGCTAGACTTAAATGAGAAACTCAGCTTTTGCGTGCAAAGATGGGGCTCCCATGGAAGCTGATTGGAGCGGCGCACATACTCCTATCCAAAGGCAGAATTACAGCACTTCCAAGTGTTACGTATCTGGCGTGACGCCGATCCATCCCACAGCCCTGTTACGGTGTCCCATATCCATCTGCAAGTTTGTCCTCCTGGCCCCTGGGCGCTGCTGTGGTGCTGGATTTCAGGCATCCTCTCTTGCCTCCCCTCTCTGTGGGTCTCCAGGTGGTGCTTGGCCAGCGTTCTCTGAGCCCTCCTGGCAGCAGGGAGGCGGGTGGTGGGGGCAGAGCGGTGAAGCGGGGGCGGAAATGGGAGAGCAGAGTGGGAAAGGCATCTCCACGTTCCTTGCCACTCCCCAGGCTCCCAGCAACCCACCCAAGCTTTGTGCCAGGCTCCCCCCCCCACCCCCCAGCCCCTCTTCACCCCTCACAGCCCCAGACACCCATCAGGGCTCTGGTTCTGGGTCTTCTCCCCTGCACTCCCCACAAGGAGTGTGCGGTGGGGGACATAGGCTCCCTGTCTCCCCGCCACCGGCTTCCCTTGCTCAGCAGGACCCCGATGGAGAGATCGATCTGTCTCCTTCCCTCTTTTAGGGAGTTGTGGAGGATGTGCGAGCAGCCCCTTTTATAGAGAGCTTTGAGATTCTGGGAGGGATGGCAAAGTTATCTTCAAATTCAAGGGTGGTTTGCTGCTGTTTAAAGCATTTTTACCAGCGTTGTTTTTTTGCAAATGTGTTTGTCACAGGGAAAGGTCAAGTTCGTGCCAGAGAATTACACGGCAAATTACACCAATCCGACTCCTGGCTATGACTGCCACATCTCTGTGAATATAAACAATATTTCCTTGGAGACTAGTCATTTTCGGGCCTTCGAATTGAGTCAGGTACAGTGGCTAGCAACAAACAGACGGCTTGAAGAAATATTTCTGAACTGAATGTGAGATGGGTGTGGGATGAAGGACTGCATTAAGGCACTGCTGAATGAAGTCATTCTCTTTCATCTGTTTTTCCTTTTTTTTTCTTTCCAGTATTACGTGTATGAATTTTCCAGTGACACTGTTGTTGAACGCCCTAGACAGATCTGTCCCTATGTAATAATAGCCTTTCAGTACACTGAACCTAAAATAATGTCAACATTAAATCATAAAAGAATGTAAGCAACTTTACATTATTATACAACATTCAGTCATGTGCCGCTTTTCCTTGACCATTTTTAAGCATTCTTCTTTTCTCCCTCCCTCCCCCGCCCTTTTTTCTCTAGAATTGAACTTGAAAATAAAGGTAAGAGAGCCTCTTGTTGGTTTGATATGTGGTATTTAAATGTAGCTTTATTGGCACTGTTTTCATTTACGCATAACAATTATTTTTCTAATTTTATTTTTAGTATATTATTGCCCGTGGAGAGGGCAGCTTTCTATCCAGGGGCACCTATTGTGTGATATAGCCCTTAGGTCCCCATATAGTGCTGTGATTCCAGCACTACTGTAAGTATAAGTATTTTTTCCCTTTTTCTGTATGCTTGGGTAGCCGCAGAGTGAAATGGAAAAAACCACAATTTGAGGCTTTATTGATACTGATGCTGGGAATCACAGATGTATCCTTTGGCACCTTAGCTAGAAAGGCAGTTTCCAGCTTCAAGCAGATCTAAAAGCTAAAGGCTCAGTCATAAGCTCAGCTGCACCCCTGATTAGTGGGGTAAGGAGCCCCCTTACTCCCTTACATCGGCTTAGGGTGACCAGACGTCCTGATATTATTGGAATCATCCCAATATTAGGGGCTTTGTTTTATTTTGGCAACTATAAACCCCCACCCCAAAAAAGTGTCCTGATTTTTCACACTTGCTATCCGGTCACCCTACATGGGCTACCCTTATCTCTTTGAACTTTCACAGGGGGTGTGTTAGGGGAGGCCAGCCACTAGCATTTCTGAGCTCCCGCTCCTCCTCCTTCCTTCCCAGGCACAGAGGTAGCAGTGGCTGCTCTTGCCCCTCCCTTCCCCTCCCCTGGCTCTTCTGCCCCCTCCCCCACCCCCATGCTGCCAGATGAGCTGGCACCGAGAGGAAAGTGAGCTGCACCAAGAAAGGGCATATTTTCCTTGTGCTACATGAGGTGTCTAGTGCTGAGTATTGAGTCTAATACATTATTCCCAGTTTTTCCTTTTCTTTTTTCTATGGCAAATAGACTTTGTTATTATACTAATAAAGTCAAACTGCTGAACTGTAGCTTGGGGAAATGGTGAATAAGATATTAAAGTAAGTGTTTAAAATATTTAGTCAGAATTAGATAACAGTGAAGAATTTAACAAGTTAAAGGGTTTGTAGTCTGTTTGGTGCTAGGGATTTGTTAGTCACTCATTTTCTTCTGATCATGCTTTCCTCCCAGGTTTGCTGTGGTTTTTATAAAATTTCACAGGGAGTGTGTGTTGGCATCGAAGCTAAAAACATATTTATAAAAAGTTTTAAAGTGGGAGAGAGTAGAATATATTGTCTTCTGCTTTACGTAGGTTCTTAGCAAGTAGTGTCAGACAGGAAGGATACTGGTTATAACTCTTCAGGTCAAAAGCTGTTTTCTTCAACATATGCCCCCTGACTTTCAGTAACATGCCACTGTTTAAGTAGAGACCACTTGATGCTGGGTCAGTAGAGACCACTTGATGCTGGTCTAGGCCAAAGTCTGGTACAGAATACACAATGCCACCTTTCTGTTGCTGCAGTAGGTATCCACGTGGCTTTGTATCCTAACCATTTCTACCTCATGCGGGACCATGCTTTTATTTTTGAGACATCTGATTGGACACTTCACTATTAGGTGGCATCACCTATATCTATGATTGATAATTCTTTCTGATGTCTGCTTTGGTCTGTGGTGACTATTACCCATTTGGCGTCATTGTGAAGCTAGTCAAAGAAGCCATAAATTGGTATTATTTTTAAGAAGTAATTTTTGGGAAGACTATTCTATTTTGTCAACTGAAACTAATTAAGTCTGTTAGGTCCACTTCAGAATCCTTTCTCTGGAAGCCTGTAATCAGTATGAGAGAGACAAAGTGGGTGATGTAATATTATTTTATTGGACCAGCTTCTGTTGGTGAAAGAGAGAGAAGTCGGTCCAGTAAACGATACTACCTCATCCACCTTGTCTCTCTCGAATCCTGGGACCAGTACAGCTACAACGCTGCAAACAATAAGCCACATGTCAGAGCTCTGCTCAGTGGAATGAGAAGTTGTCCGCTTTTCAATAGTATAATAACCTTAGATTCATCATTTGAGTTAGAACTATACCTTGACCACTTTTGCTCTTCTTTTGATAGGCCAGCCAAACTGGAAATGAAATACATCATAGGCGTGTCTGATTTGAAAAAAAAGCTGCCGGAAGCTGCATTTGGAAAAAGTAATTACACTGAAAATGAAGGTATGTGTGAAATCACTCACAGTATGAATGAGTATTTATTTCATAATTTTTCATATGTGGCTTGTTTGCTTTTAAAGCAGCCCTTTTTATAAGGTGACAGAGGGTAGCGCAAGATACTTTTGCTGTTGCCGATCCACACTCGGAGCCTGAATCTGCACGGTGTTGGGTATCCTCATCTATCATTGATCTCGGGGTACTTTACATCCTGCCTGATCAAACCCATAGTCACTCACTCCTAAGCCAGCAGGAGGCATTCAGCAGCCAATGTGTAGGCCTCATGGCGCTATCTAGCAACCTTTGATAAGCCCAAAGAACAGTCTGCAGGGAGCAGCATCCAGCTGTCTACTAGAGGGAGAGCTACTGTAACTTTGAGTGTCTGTGAGTGGGAGAAATTAAATGGGAAGATCCACAGGGCTCTGGGAGAGGCTCGGAAGATACCATTTGAAGTCAAGTGTGAGAAATTCTCATATCAGAGCAAATTTAGGGAGGGGAGAGAAAAGAGATTTACTAAGTTAGTAATTTTATACTGCCCTTGTCACTGTGGTATAAAGTATTCACATAGGGATTTCTTCTTTTCTCTCTCCCTCTGCCCTAGTCAATGGGGTGGGTGGAGGGAGAACAAATATGAAGAAGAAATGTGTTCCTGTTTTCAAGTTTGGGTCTGTCAGTTTATATTTCTTTTGGCATGGGATTTTGACCATTAGGATATGGTTTATGGACTCTTACAACCAATTTTTACCATGCCGAATGATGGATTTAAACATTAATTTGTAACGGAGAATTCTGCTATTGACCTCAGTAGCTGTTAGATAGGGCCCAGTGTCTGTGTTCCACTACACCGCCTGTAGAATCCAGGATATAAAATAGGTGGTGTGGATAGCATTCATGAGCATTTTATGACAACTTGTTGTATTTTATATTGCATGGTACATTCCTCTGGACAACGCCGCAAAGCTCTGCAAAATCAGTGAAAATACATTAAGTTGCTTTTGTCTGCTGCAGTGTTTCAGCTGTGAACTTCCTCTTAAACTGGTGATAGCAGTAGATCAGTGGTTCCCAAACTTGTTCTGCCACTTGTGCAGGGAAAGCCCCGGGCGGGCTGGGCCGGTTTGTTTACCTGCCACGTCCGCAGGTTCGGCCGATCGTGGCTCCCAGTGGCCGCGGTTCGCTGCTGCAGGCCCATGGGAGCTGCTGGAAGCGGCGGCCAGTACGTCCCTCGGCCCACACCGCTTCCAGCAGCTCCCATGGGCCTGGAGCAGCAAACCACAGCCACTGGGAGTCGCGATCGGCCGAACCTGCAGATGCAGCAGGTAAACAAACCGCCCGGCCTGCCAGGGGCTTTCCCTGCATAAGTGGCGGAACAAGTTTGGGAACCATTGCAGTAGATTGTTCCTGTGATGTGAATTCATGCAACTGTTTAGAAAATCTCTGCAGTATTTACTCTTTTAAAACCCAGGATTTTCATTCTCTGAAAACTAATCATGCTGGTCTAATCATGCTGGTCAAAAACATTTTTTTTTTTTTTTTCTGTTTTGTATGTCAGAGGTTCATTTAAGTCAGTTATTTAAATATAAAGTGCTCTTTGTTTTCTTCCCAGTCTGTTATCAAGATATTTACTTCAGTTTGTATGAAGTGGAAATTTCAAATAAAGACCAACATAAAATGGATCCATTATTAGAAAACCTAAAGGAAAAGGAGTTGGTAAGAATTATTTTAAGTGATTGTAGTCCAGGGAAAAATGGTCATATTTAATTTTTATGTGAAGATTCTTAGCCTTTAAAAGGGGTGTACAGGCCTTTTCCTAAATAATGCAAATTGGCATCTGAGTTACTTAACTTTGAAAAGTGGCATGTTGTATATTTTTAGGTGGGGGACTGTAATTTATGGAGTGTTGACAGAAGATCACAGGGTACAAGTTTGTGACCTGATTTCGAGCATGAATTAAACACAGCACTGAATACAATGCATTTTTCAAGGCCTTTGAGTCTTCCTTTATGTCTTGCCAAGATGGGTTGGTTTTTTTTACTATTGCACACTAAATCATATAGTTAAAGGGCTCTTAGTGCATTATATCTGTTAAGCTGGTGGAGACTGATTGCTGCAGTGCATGCAGAATGACCAGTTACTGAGCAAAGGATACCAGGTGCCCCACTCTCAGAGTTCTCCTTTATGGCTGATAAGGAGCCCCAATCCAACCAGATATTTGGCAGCTGTCCCCTAGAAGCTTCATAGGCTTCCTGAGTTCTGAAATTGTGGACGCTATGCTGTGATCTGAAAAAGAATTTCTCCTCCTGACTCAGAGCTAGGGGGCCAAACCCTCACCTGATGTAAACTGGCAAGGTTCTGTTGACTTCAGGTATGGTATGCTGATGTATACCAGCTGAGGACTGGCCCAAGGTCTGCAGCCTTCTACAGCTTCTCATTGTTCAGAAAGGCTGAAGAGGTTGATGGCTGGATTTCGATCTTGTGTGACATGGGCAGAATCAGTGCTTAATTTGTGCCAGGGCTTGCCTCAGGGCTGAGCCCTGGCACCTCTGGGCTTGCTGCGTGAGTTTTGAATGTAAAAAAATTGCTTGAGCCCCGGCACCTCTTTCATTATAAATTAAGCACTGGTGGAATGGAATCTCAGAGGAGCCTATGAAGTCAAGGTTTCACAGTGGTGGTGAATGGGAATTGGGAATTGAGTGCAAATAAGAACATTTCATAGTTGTATTTAAAGTATCAAAAAATAGTCAAATTAGGCTGAAAAGCCTCTTCTGTGTTTCAAGGAGGAGGCAGCAAGCATTGCCCCATTCTGTTTTGTGGCTTTTTATTATATTATTATTATTTACCATTTATTTATGTTAGTTAATTGCTGGTAATTTTACTTCATTGGCACCTAATTGAAAGTGAAACTAAAATTACTAGCATCATAGTTTCACTTTCAATTGTGTGTGCCTACATACATACTCTTCTTGCAGTCTAAAAATGAAAGTGATATTGGGGTAAGTTGTGCGGCTTGAAATCAAACTGCACCTATTTTGTTCAGGATAAATTTTTGAACTGTATTTTAAACTCTGATGTTTAATTAGCGTTTGGCTCTCCTCATCCTTCCTGCTTGCAGCCTTCATACTGATAAGAAATGTCATTGTTTTATTTATTTGGATGCGCATTGTAATAACTTTGTGATGAACTTGGCTTTTATTCTTTTCACGTACTGGTTCAAAACAACTATAAAATGTTTTAACATTTATTTGTTTAAATATTAAATAGTGAAAATATTTAATGTTTCTAAATTACTGTATTTTCACTGTGAATGTGTGTTTTGTTTTTTTTACTTTTCCCATTTTATATTGCTGATATTCATAAGTCAAACACATGTAACATTTTATTTTCACTTTAGTTTGGTGATGTGGGTGTAAATGTTTATTGTATGCTGGTAGGATACTGGAGTTTTATTTTGCTCGTACTCTTGGATTTATTTGGACAAATTTTCTTAGTTTTGCGTGTGTATCTGTATATAATTATTAAGAAATAAGGGGGGAGTGGATAATTTGCGGGATTGATAATAGACTATATGGAACATTTCATCTATGGGTCACTAGCTCAAATTGGTACAGGCTGGTACTGACTGAAACGTTTTTACCATCTGACTGTGGTTCATTGACCTCATATATAAGAAATGAGTGAGTTGATCATGCTGGTCTATTTCTTAGAGAACAGTTACATTAGAAAATCATCCCAGCTGGCACTCTTGTTGATGGTCTCAGCACAGGCCGAGAGGTCTAGAGGCTGAACTGCTGCCTTATCTCTAGAGGTTTCGCTGCTAAGATTTTGTTGAGACACATTGGTGAGAAAACCTGCAGTGCTGGTGACTATGCTGTGTGTCTTTAGTGAGTAATGAATTTGCTTTAAAGGAAAAGAAAAAACTCACTATAGTTTCATATGCACTTATTCTAGGCAATCATCAAATATTTACAAGATCAAGGATTTCTTATTTTACTTACATCCTCTGCGTTAACAGGTGACAAAGGTAAGAATTTACTAAGGTCTAAATAAATATTTCACATTGTATGCCTTTTTTTAAATTGTAGAACCCTCTCTTTTTTATAAATAAACTGCATTTTCTTTTTTTTTTTTTTTTACAGGTTTTGACCTAGATGAGCCCATTAGTCTCCAAGCGTTGTTTTTATTCACTTCCTCTAGATCAGTATGTTTGACAGGTAGGGTGTTCTGTTTGCATCTATTATGTGTGTGAAAATATTGAACTGGTATAAAACACAGCATTTGTATTTTGATTACATGATTCCCTTTAGGCCTCTTGGTCAGCAGATTTTAAAACTCTAATACTGATGGAATTATAAACAGTGGTTTACCTATTATAAATCTTTGAATGATATTTTCAGTAAGAACTAGAAGTTAAGTGTAGGAGCTTTGTTGAGTAAAGCACTACTTACGTTCACTGCTGTTTGTGGTCTCTAAGATTTGCCTCTGTTTTATGTAAAAAAAAATTGAATGAATGGAAAATGAAGGTTGCAAATTTAAACATACAAATCTCGAAATATAATACAATTTCAACTTCAGTGTTATAGTCACATAACATTTTATATCTGTATATTAATTTTATACCATGCCTTATAGAGGGTGATGGTATTAATGTGTAAAGTTTATTTATTTAATCATGTGAAAAAATGGTTATTCACTTTTTACTGCCCTGCCTGCAGACTTTTCACTAATTCACCTCAGCAGGGAATACTTCTAATATTGCAAACCTCTGAACAGTACAAGGCAAGCAGCAAATGGGGGGGCACATTACCCCACATCACTCACAGACACACGCACACACACCCCGTATCATCTCTGGTGGATCATAAGATACTGGACTATAGATCTGTGTAATCCCAGTGAACAGTAAAGCTATTTAAAGTCATGTGTTTAAACATGTATTATAACTTTTCTTTTCCTCCTGAGACCTGTAGAATTCATCGCATAGTAACGAAGGGTACGTCTACAGAGCAAAAAAAGACTCTGGCTCTCAGGACTCCTTCTGCGGGGCTAAAAATAGCCAGGTACATGCTTGGGCTAGATCCCAGGCTGCAAGACCCTCCCCTGTCCCTGGGTTCCAGAGCCCGGACTCCAGCCCAGGGCCAAGCATTTAAGCTGCTATTTTTAGCATTGCAGTGTGAGCCCAAGTCAGGTGACCCAGGCTCTCAGACTTGCTGCCATAGGCTTTTTTCTTGCTGTGAGGATGTACTGTAATGCAACTAACTAGACTGTACAGGTGGAAGGATACAAAAAATTGTAGCACTCAAAATGTTACAATTCTAAAATAGTTTCTGAAACAACTTTTCATTTTAAACATATGAAATATAATACGTGATGCTGGTAGAAAAGTTGTATTTGCTTCTCCTTTTAAATGACCTGTGTAACTTTTGGCTTTGTTTTTGGTGATTCATCCTAAACTCAAGCCAGTAAAACATTACATCAACACACACTATCATGTATTTTATTCTGTTCTTGTTTTAGTGATTACTGTGCTGACAATGTGCTTCGGTGCCGTACAGCACACAAATAAAAACAAACCAGGCCTTAAAGAGCTCACGATTTAGAAAGCAGACAGGATCCAATTGGAAATCCAGAGGTGGGGGGAGTTTAGCTTGTATTCATAATTTGAACTAAGCTATAAACTCTCTTCCTTCAGGCAGCTGTGGCAGAAATAGGCTTTTAAACGTAATTTGGATGAAAAGATGACCGTAGCTTGGCACACTGCTTTGGGAATGGCATTCCATGCTTGGGGTGGGAGGAGACATAAGGAGACTAATGTGAGAGAAGGAAATCACAGAAAATGGCAGAGCAAGAAGGGGAAAATGTGATAGCAGACAAGATCCAAGATGTAGGCTGGGATAGAGTTATGGATAGCTTTGAAGATGAATGTGAGAATTTTAAACTTGATGTGTCTCCAAAGGGAAGCTACTGGAGGGGATTCAGAACGCGGGGTGAGATGGTCAGTCTGTGAAGGAAGATAATTTTGATGGCCACATTTTGGACAGACTGGAATGGGTATGATGTGGGTGTCACTGAGGCCAGAGGGGAGGATTTTGCTGTAGTCAAGGCAGGAAATTATTGGAGCCCAGCGCTGCCCAGGTGAATGGGACAGAAAGGACAGAGCTTTGATGTGTTGTGGAGAATGAAGTGGCAGGTTTGAGCACAGTGTGGATGTGGGAAGGAGTTTGCCATTACTTCCTGGTTCCAAGCCAGGAAAAGAGGGAAGAGGAGAGGATAATGTATAGTAATTAGTACTTAGTAATTAGTGAAGATGGCAAGATGGAAAAGGGAGGGCAAAGGGAGAGGAGAAGAGAGGTGGCGCTGAATTTACTCAGTTGCTGTTTTTCACTTTAGAATTCTAAGAATTAATAGTCATGCCAACTCTGCACATACAGCGACGGGGGCTAAATTAGCTGTTACCCTTCAAGAAAGACATCTTGGAGTCATTGTGGATAATTCTCTGAAAACAGCCACTCTATGGGCAGCCACAGTCAAAACAGCGAACAGAATGTTGGGAATCATTAAGAAAGGGAGAGATAATAAGATGGAAAATATCATGTTGCCTCTCTATAAATCTATGGTACGCCCACCTCTTGAATACTGCATGCAGATGTGGTCGCCCCATGTCAAAAAAGATATATTGGAATTGGAAAAGGTGCAGAGAAGGGCAACAAAAATGGTTAGGGGTATCAAATGGTTTCCATATCAGGAGAGATTAATAAGACTAGGACATTTTCAGCTTGGAAAAGAGATGACTAAGGGGGGATATGATTGAGGTCTATAAAATCATGACTGGTGTGGAGAAAGTAAATAAGGAAGTGTTACTTACTCCTTCTCATAACACAAGAACTAGGAGTCACCCAATGAAATTAATAGGCAGCTGGTTTAAAACAAACAAAAGGAAGTATTTCTTCCCCCAATGCACAGTCAACCCATGGAATTCTTTGCCAGAGGATGTCGTGAAGGCCAAGACTATAACAGAGTTCAAAAAAGAACTAGATAAGTTCATGGAGGATAGGTCCATCAATGGCTGTTAGCCAGGATTGGCAGGGATGGTGTTTCTAGTCTCCCAGAAGCTGGGAATGGGTGACCGAGGATGGATCACTTGATGATTCCCTGTTCTGTTCATTCCTTTTGGGGAACCTGGTATTCACCACTGTCGGTAGACAGGATACTGGGCTAGATGGACCTTTGGTCTGACCCAGTATGGCCATTCTTATGCTGTTGGAGATTTGAAGCTTTGAAAATTAAGTGTCTGTTGTGAGCCTACCTTAGGGTATATCTCAGAGGTGGGCAAACTGTGGCCCGTGGGACCCTCCTGCCCGGCCCCTGAGCTCCTGGTCCGGGAGACTAGCCCCCAGCCCCTCCCCCTCAGCCTCAGCTCACTGTGCCGCCGGCACAATGCTCTGTCTGTCCTGGCGCTCTGGTGCCCCAGCACCGGTGCTCCAGGCAGCGCAGTAAAGGGGCAGGAGAGTTTGGGGAGGGTGGTCAGGGGCGGGGGTGTGGATGGGGGTCGGGGCGGTCAGAGGGCGGGGAACAGGGGTTCCCAGGGGGCAGTCTGGAAGGAGGGGGAGGTTGGATGGGGCGGCGGGGGGCAGGGGTTCCAGGGGCAGTCAGGGGACAGGGAGAAGGGGTGCTTGGATGGGGCAGGGGTCCCAGGGTGGCAGTCAGGAATGAGAGGAGGGGTTGGATGGAGTGGCGGGGGGCAGTCAGGGGACAGGGAGCAGGGGGGGTGGATGGGGCAGGAGTCCTGGGGGGACTGTCAGGGAACAGGGCGGGTTGGATGGGGCAGGAGTCCGGGGGAGGGGGTGAGAAGCAGGGGGGGTTGGATGGGGGGCGGGGGCCGGGCCACGCCTGGCTGTTTGGGGAAGCACAGCCTCCCCTAAGCAGCTCTCTGTACAATTTCGGAAACCCAGTGCAGCCCTCAGGCCAAAAAGTTTGCCCACCCGTGGTATATCTGCACAACATTTGGCAGCAAGCCTCCCACCCCTGGTCAACAGACTTGGGCTCGCAGGGCTGGTGCTCTAAAAATAGCTGTGTAAACAGCACTTTGAAGTTTCAGCTCAGGTTGGAGCCTGGGCTCTGAAGCCCACCCGATGTGAAGAGTGTAGGATACGTGTAATACGATGGGGGTTGCTCAACCCAGTGAACAGATGAGCTGCTGCATTCTTGAACAAGCAACGGGCAGCGGAGCAGCACTGCTGGGAGCCTTGCTAGGAGTGACATATGTCAATCAAGTCTTGGGCTCACCAGGGCTTGTGTTGCAATTGTGAGATTGCAGTAGGCTAAATAATGAAGCAGGTTGCACAAATTGGGCATCTGGCGAAACCCAGCAAGCCATGTCTCACATTGGTTATTCATGAAATGGGTGGTTGAAAAGCATCTGACTCTACCTTCAAAGAATTCCCTCAAACAGCAGGGACATCTAACAAATGGAGATCCGTACCTTCAGCAAGTCGGCTGTTTCCCTAATGTTCATAGAATCATAGAATATCAGGGTTGGAAGGGACCCCTGAAGGTCATCTAGTCCAACCCCCTGCTCGAAGCAGGACCAATTCCCAGTTAAATCATCCCAGCCAGGGCTTTGTCAAGCCTGACCTTAAAAACCTCTAAGGAAGGAGATTCTACCACCTCCCTAGGTAATGCATTCCAGTGTTTCACCACCCTCATAGTGAAAAAGTTTTTCCTAATATCCAATCTAAACCTCCCCCACTGCAACTTGAGACCATTACTCCTCGTTCTGTCATCTGCTACCATTGAGAACAGTCTAGAGCCATCCTCTTTGGAACCCCCTTTCAGGTAGTTGAAAGCAGCTATCAAATCCCCCCTCATTCTTCTCTTCTGCAGGCTAAACAATCCCAGCTCCCTCAGCCTCTCCTCATAACTCATGTGTTCCAGTCCCCTAATCATTTTTGTTGCCCTTCGCTGGACTCTCTCCAATTTATCCACATCCTTCTTGTAGTGTGGGGCCCAAAACTGGACACAGTACTCCAGATGAGGCCTCACCAATGTCGAATAGAGGGGAACGATCACGTCCCTCGATCTGCTCGCTATGCCCCTACTTATACATCCCAAAATGCCATTGGCCTTCTTGGCAACAAGGGCACACTGCTGACTCGTATCCAGCTTCTCGTCCACTGTCACCCCTAGGTCCTTTTCCGCAGAACTGCTGCCTAGCCATTCGGTCCCTAGTCTGTTGAAGACAATGGGTGGTAAAATTCTGGCCGCATTGAAGTCAATGGTAAAACTCCCAGTGGGTGAAATCCTGGCCCCATTAAAGGCAATGTGTCCAGCTGAGAGTAGCATTCTGGCATTATTTATTTGTATTACCTTAGCACCTCCTGTTTATACCCTCTTTTCCCTATTCTGCACAACGTACTATACGTCTTTTGTTTAGTAGAACTGTAGTTTCCAAGCCAATTACTTTCTCCAGCGGTCGGCATAGTAAAGATGCAAATACGATTGAAGGTAGCATCTAAACAGGGAGATAAACAGCACACGCCAACCCCAGTTACCTGAATTTTGAGGTATCTCAAATTTTAAATTGGTATGGAACCAAAAATTCATTTATTCAAAACTGTTTATCCCAGCATTTCAGATTTCCTTGGAAATTCAGATAGCTGAACTTGATCTGTGTACGATATGTAATGTTACACTTTTCTCTAAAGCCTCTGTAATAACTTGCACAACGGGGCAAGCTAATGAAAGAGAATTAGCTTAGAATTTCTTTCTTGACTCTGAGGGGTCTAGTCTATGTTTGTTATCCATGTGGAACTCTCCTTATCTTTAGCAGGAGTTAAAAGCATCCATGAAAGTGAGGAGACTGTTTTTGGGATAACTTTTTGTGGGTTTTTCAGACCTTTAACGTTACTTTAGCTTTGATATGTTTGTGTGTTTGCGTGATCATATTGTTATATTATTGAAGTACTATTTTTTTCCCCCCCCAGTAAAAAAACAGGAATTGAACTGTGAAAACAAACTCAACGAGATCTCTTTAAAAGTAACCTCTGTTTTGCCTGGCCTTCACTATGCCATACAGGAAGCGACAGCATGTCCACCTGAGGCGGGACTCCATTCCAGCATTTTGGTGAAGCGGTACTTCCAGAAATTTGCAAAACTTGCTAAAAATTCACTTGCAGCTTCTGGCACAAATGACAATTTGCCCCTTTCTTGTGATCCATCACCAAATAAGTCTGAAAGTGTTTGTCCTTCTGAAAAATGCCCGAAACAGTCATTTTCCCAATTGCAGTCTTACCTTTCTGACCCCGGCAGCTATTCTTTGGAAATGTCCGTGGCCTTAGACTGTTTGGCGGGCAATCCTCAGTCCCTGTGCGGCATTTCTTACAGAACCTGTGAGGCTGACTTGGCTTTCGTTTTGCCACCGGACTCTGTGCTTCCTGACATAGCAGCAGAGATCAGAGTTGAAACTGAAAAACCTAAGAATATTCCAGAATTGAACCAGTTCCAGGAAGATACCAAGGTGGAAATGAACCCAGCAGGTAATCTGAAGATGCAGCAGAATAAGAGGAAATCCAACAGAGCCATTGTGAGCAGCACAAAGAAGAAATGGGCCCCTTTGAAAATTCTTTCTGTGGTGGACAGCAACAGAAAAGGGACCAAAAAGAAAAGGATGAATGTTTCTTTTCCTTTTCCCAAAAAACAAGGACTCACAACAAATTCTAATGAACCCACACTTAAATTAGCAAATTTGCAGTTTCCACATAAAAGGAAAAGAGGTAAGCACCATATAAACCAACTCGCTCAAAAAAACTCATCGTATATATAATCCATGTCTGAAGTTTAAAACTCGATCACAATTGTCTTACCTTGTTTGTGTGTTGATATACTTAAGGAACACCACTCAATTCCTGCCTTGGGTGAGAATGTTAACAATAATAATAAACAGGTTTCCAATATCTCGGGCAGGTAGATCAGTTGCGGAGTCATCACTTGTTGCTAGTTGATTGAAAGACTTCCTTTCATGGTTTTCCTTCTGGCTTCCTTACAGGGGACTCTCCTCACTATGACCCAGATGACACTAGGTGAAAAAACATGGTGTTAAGCTTGCAGCTAAAATGCCTTGGGCATGCAAAGCTGTTGTCGTATATGTCCACACACAGCAGTCGTTCCAGACATTTTAGAAGTGTGTGTTTGTATCAGTAGCTGCAACATCAGGAGCTGGTCTTTAGTTCAGGTTAGGCTGAATTTGTGGAGTCTACAATGGTTTCTCCTCCATGTGGATTGGAAACTATGAGTATGGCTGCACCTGTTCAACCAACATGCCAAACTCCATCCTGCACTGCGCTGCCTTCCATTTGGAAATTACCCAAAAGCTTCTGCTCCTGGCTACAGTTCTGAGCAATATGAGACAAGGGCTCAGAAGCCACTTGGAATGCTAAATAAATACATCTAGGCTTTACATCTAGATGTGCCAAGCAAGAGGAGTACAGTAACTTGTCAAACGAGTTCACACTGATCAAGTGTTGATTCTTGGACAGTGAAAGTGTTGAGAAATAGTGCACTAATATAAGCTTGTGTGTTGAAGCTTAAATTTTAATAAGCACTTGCTGGTTACTTTCAGTCATATACCCCTCTTTCTAAAATCAAATATTTTAAACCAGTTGTCATCTGGACTGTGTTGTCACCAGTGCTTACTTGTCAGCAGTAACTCGTACATTCCTATGTCTATTGAAACTAGTGTTTCTTTTTAAAGTTTTTTTTTTAACTAACCCCCCTTTAAAAAGACCTTTTTTCATCCAAGGTGCTGAGGTACTATCTGCAGAATTTGTACACAGAACACAATCTGAGCCTACAACTAAAGGAACGTCTTCGCCTGAAGATACTAGCTTGGCTGCCAAGAAACCAAGGAAACTTAAGCAACCAGATGCAAAAAATGATCAGATTTCTGAGCAAGTTGCAAAGCAAACAAAAAGTAAGACCATAAAAACCATACCTAAAGGGAGCTGTAAGCCTAAAGCCATACAACAATTGGAACCTGGTAAGAATGTTGTTCTTTGTGTAACTTTTCATCTAAAATATTAGGGATATCATGAATATCCAATTTGATTTGTAAATTGTTCCAGCCTCTTTGAGACACTTCCTAATCACTCAGATAGTAAGCTTGGAAAATGTGCAGTTCTCTGATCATTCAAACTGCTCTTTTCACATCTGAGAATGGCTCATGCTTTTAAACTGCTTTAAGGCAAATTGTGTAACGTGTCTTATAAGCCCAATTTATATTTGGCATCTGACCAGGTTTTTAGCTTATTATACTGTAAATCCAGTGCTTTTAAAAATAGTGAAATTGCCACAACTCAAAAGAATAAACTAGAGAGAGTTTCAAAAGCAGTGTGGAAAGCCTGTTTATACAGTATGTGCAAATGTTGGCTTGCAAAGACTCTCTGTCTACAACTGAGAACTAGTATTAAAGTGCCAGAATAAACGATGGAACAGGAAAGCCCTTACATTTTTTAAACTCAGCATGTTTTACAACATCCTTCTCTAGATCTCTCTGTCTCCAGTCTTTCTTTCTCTCTGGCCCCTTTGCCAACTGGAGAGAAGGTTTTGGAGAGTAATCTCACTCCCTGGACTCAAATTATGAATCGTTATTCTTTTACTACAGACCATAAAAAATAAGCAGTGCTGTCTGTGGTGTATACTTCATTCAGCGTTTGTTAGATTAGCACTCGTCTCCCATCTGTGCACTGGCTGTGGCCGAGGTGAGGTGGAATCTCAAAGTTGAGCACCAAGCCCCTCCATTGTCTTGTTTATGCCCTCAGAGGGCACGTCCTGTTTTGGTTTGGTTACACACGTACGTAGATGTATAATATTTTAGGGAAAGAAACTGGGAGCAGAGTCCCAGCATGTGCCAAAAAAGGGAAAATTTTTAGGAAGAAGAAAAACACAACTTAAATGCCTTGCTACAGAGCCAGAGTTTAGCCCTCAGGACACTATACAGAGCGTATCTTTTCAGGGCTTTGCATGAAGAGTGGGAAGGGATATTTTTGTACTGTTTTTTATTATGAGTCTACTTTATGTAATGTTATATAATTTTTGTATTGTTTTTATATGCACATGCCCAGAGACATGGTGGTGGGTGCATTTTAAACATTGGATAAATAAATAAATATTCCTGACGCTCTGGAGTTTTGTGTCACTCGATGACTTCCAGGAGGCACCATAATCGTGCCTGGATCTGTATAAAGTGCACAGTCTTTGAGATGCATGTATCTGTATTATGCACTTGGAAGAACTGATTATGCACTACTTGGAAGCATGCATCAGTGGGGTTCATTTCCTCTTTTTAAAGACTTCAGAAACTATGTGGAGAACTAAAAGCAAACCACTGTTCATGCAACATGAAGATTGCAAATTAAAATGAAAAAAGAGAGGAAATGTAAAAGTAAGGTTAAAGAGCAGTTACACTGTATATATGTAGTATTTTTCCTTACTGGCTGTATTGTTTAAATGTATACTTGAATATATTCAGTATGTGCAGTGTGTTCAAGTTAAGATTCTATTACACCGTAAACTCTCAGCCTCTCTCTGTACAGCTCCTTGCACAACAAAGCGAATCCTAAAATGCTACTGTAACAACAATAGCAAAATTAACTTTTGTATTTCTTGAACTTTATTTTAAATTTGCAAATTTACCATCTTTTTACTTGCAAACTGGGTATATTTGAGGTGGAAATAATTGAGAAGTAATAAATGCCATGATGCCATTTGGACCGTCACTTTTAAGAGCAGAACTCTACTTTAAGTATTTCTCATGATAGAAATATGTGGTTCAGTATTTATTATCTGATTTTGTTTTTCTTATGCAGTAAAGAAAGAGACTTTGTCACTGTCATCAAATGAAGTTCCATCAGAAAGTCAAGGGACAGTCAGTGGCGTAAATGAGACTTACACACACAGTGTTACTGCTCAAGATGTCAACCTGACTCTGAAAGGAAGTAACTGTGAATCACATGGGTTGAATTTGTTGGCTGATCTAGCTCTGAGCTCTTGCATTCCTCCACTTGATCATAAAGATAGTAGAGCTGCCTCTCCTTATGACCTGTCAAAAGAGCGACGCTCTCTTCGGAAAAGGAAGCCTTCGCGAATTGCTTCAGATCATGAATACCACAGGGTGGATAAACATCTAAAGGGAGGATCCTCTTCTAGCCAAACAGAGAATCAGAAACTTTCTTCTCCTGCAAAATCTGATTTAAGAAAAGACTTAGCTGCTATCCCAAGAGATAAAAGCCCTGTAATTTCCAGCAAGAAGAACTGCACAAGCCCTAACTCTGCCAAAGCCCGGCCATTGCTTTCCAAGGAGGTGCTAGATACTTCAGATGTGAACAAGCATTCTTCTATTGCCTCTGAGCACTCTTATGCCTCACAGATATCAGAACATTCTAAAAAAAACGCCCTCCCAAAAGGAGCACAGGGCCCTGCTGCCTTCAGAAATGGAGCTAAAAGTGCTAAATCGGGTCCTCTAGTTGGGAAAGTTCTGCCTTTCCGGCATCAGCAGAACAATACTCATGCGCAGAAGCCATTTGACGACTTGGTGGTAAAACGCAGAAGAGGTGCCCTTTCTTCCAGGTTGAAGGAAGACTTCTCCAAGTCTCACACAGTGAAGAGCTGTGATGGATCTGTTAAGGTGACATGTCAATGGGAAGCTGAATACCTCTTCAATTTAGATAGCAAATACACCAACAATTCTTTAGAGAAAACTGTAATTCGTGCTCTGCATGGGTAAGTGGCTCAGTGGTGGGTAAATTATAGATATTTCTTGCCCTATCTTCTCTACAGTACTTCTGGAGCACTGTTGAAAAGGGGTTTCTTTGGCCTGGTCTACGCTACAGAGGTAGGTTGACAAAAGGCAGCTTATGTCGACCTAACTATGTCAGTGTCTACGCTACAGCCTTGCTCCTGCCAATGTAAGGGCCCTACTACACCAATATAATAACTAGGGCTGTCGATTAATTGCAGTTAACTCACGCGATTAACTCAATAATATTAATCGCGATTTAAAAAATTAATCGCAATTAATCGCAGTTTTAATTGCACTGTTAAACAATAGAATATCAATTGAAATTTATTAACTGGTTTTGGGTGTTTTTCTATATTTTCAAATATATTGATTTAAATTACAACACAGAATACAAATTGTACAGTGCTCACTTTATATTATTATTTTTATTATGAATATTTGCACTGTAAAAATGATAAACAAAAGAAATAGTATTTTCAGTTCATCTCATACACGTACCATAATGCAATCTCTTTATCGAGAAAGTGCAACTTACAAATGTAGATTTTTTTTTTTGCTACATAACTGCACTCAAAAACAAAACAATGTAAAACTTTAGAGCCTACAAGTCCACTCAGTCCTACTTCTTGTTCAGCCAATCGCTAAGACAAACAAGTTTGTTCACATTTTTGGGATATAATGCTGCCCGCTTCTTATTTACGATGTTACCTGAAAGTGAGAACAGGTGTTCGCATGGCACTTTTGTAGCTGGCATTGCAAAGTATTTAGGTGCCAGATATGCTAAACATTCGTATGCCCCTTCATGCTTCGGCTACCATTCCAGGGGACATGCTTCCATGCTGACGACGCTCGTTAAAAAAATGTGTTAATTAAATTTTGACAGAACTCCTTGTGGGAGAATAGTATGTCTCCTGCTCTGTTTTACGCGCTTTCTGACATGTATTTCTGCCTTGGATGATGACCCAGCACATGTTGTTCATTTTAAGAACACTTTCACTGCAGATTTCACAAAACGCAAAGAAGGTACCAATGTGAGATTTCAAAAGAGAGCTACAGCACTGAACCCAAGGTTTAAGAATATGACGTGCCTTCCAAAATCTGAGAGGGACAAGGTGTGGGGCATGCTTTCAGAAGTCTTAAAAGAGCAACACTTGGATGCAGAAACTACAGAACCTGAACCATCAAAAAAGAAAATCAACCTTCTGCTGGTGGCATCTGACTCAGATGATGAAAATGAACATGCATTTGTCTGCACTGCTTTGGACCGTTATTGAGCAGAACCCCTCATCAGCCTGGAAGCGTGTCCTCTGGAAAGGTAGTTGAAGATGAAGGGACATCTTTAGTGCATCTGGCATGTAAATATCTTGCAACGCCGGCTACAACAGTGCCATGAGAACACCTGTTCTCACTTTCAGGTGACAGTGTAAACAAGAAGCGGGCAGTATTATCTCCTGCAAATGTAAACAAATTTGTTTGTGTGAATGACTGGCTGAACAAGAAGTAGGACTGAGTGGACTTGTAGGCTCTAAAGTTTTACATTTTGTTTTATTTTTGAATGCAGTTTTTTGTGTACATAATTCTACATTTGTAAGTTCAACTTCCATGATAAAGAGATTGCACTACAGTACTTGTATGAGGTGAATTGAAAAATACTATTTCTTTTGTTTTTTACAGCACAAATATTGGTAATAAAAAATAAAGTGAGCACTGTACACTTTGTATTCTGTGTTATAATTGAAAACAATATATTTGAAAATGTAGAAAACATCCAAAATATTTAAATAAATGGTATTCTATTATTGTTGAACAGTGCGATTAATCATGATTAAGTTTTTTAATTGCTTGACAGCCCTAATAATAACTCCACCTCTACGAGAGGCTTTGGGCTTATGTCAGTGTACTTAGGGCGAGGCAGTGTCCTGTAGACACTGCATTCCTTACACTGGCTGCTGGCTATCTTGTAAATTTCATGGCTCTGATGGGGCTGTGAAATTGACAAGAAAGCCAGTTCCCCGAGGGGGGGCTGCTGGTAGGTCTCCGCTCCAAGCCAGGCTGCTACCCAGGCTCCTGGCCCGGGCTGCCACCCGGGCTCCCCACAGGGAGCACGGCAGCCAACCAGACTCTGGGCAGATTCCCCCCTGCTCCTGGCTGGTGTCCCCATCCAGTGAATTGCAAATCCAAAACTGTAGCCACTGATTTATGGCTACAAATTTCACCCTTTTTCAGACAAGGAAAAACAAAAACAAACAACCGCCTAGTTTATAATTTAGACCTCTGCTAAGAGCTCCCTGCATTTGAGACTTCTGAATCCATTAAGCTGATGTGAATTAGTTTTGCACAACTAGCTAGAGAAATTAAGTTTATTTGTTTTTCCCTCCAGGCCCTGGGACCCTGGTATGCCCGATGATGTGGAAGAAATGAAGCTTATACTTCACATGTGGGTAGCTCTGTTTTATAGCAAACCAAACAAATTCCTAAGCAGTACAAGGAAGGTGGTAGAACACAGTAACCCTGAAAAATATGTATCCATAAACAGTAGTCTGGATGCTTTTGAATTAAGTGATGACTGTGAAGGCGCTTTTAATCTAGAAAAGTGCCCTGCAGACTCTCAATCTGAGGCCAATCAGACTTCCAGCACTACTCTGGAATTAAGTGATGACTGTGAAGGAGCTTTCGGCTTGGAAAAATGTCCTGCAGATTCTCAGTCTGAGGTCAATCAAGTTTCCAGCACTGTCCATAGCACAGTATCCTATTCCTCTGAGCAATTGCTTTCTTGTGATGAACCATCATCCACGAGTTGTATAAAGACCTTTTCAAACAATGACTGCAGTGATCCTAGCAGCCCACCTTTGAAAGATGGACCACAAGAGGTGATTATTGATGGATGCGTAGATATTGTCCATGCATTCAATAAGGTAAGATCGTGGATTTCAGTTGCTATAGTTATGTAAGAAATACAACACAGGGAAGACATAGGGAGTATTTGTAACAAACACCTGCCTCAAAGACCCATACTAAGTAATGTAAAAAGGGGGCACAAGAGGGCCTTGTTTCCCACTCCAGTGACACTTGCTCCTTCTGCTGGGTTCATAACTACCAGTGTGCATGGGAGCTGGAAGGAGCTGTATCCATCCCTGTTAGGGGAATGTTGCCACAACAGTGACTCTCTTGATGGAGAAGAAGGTAACAGAATGGGGAGGAATGTGAGGAGTCCTGAAGGCTCTGACCATGCCCTGCAGGTGGGAGCTAATCATAGGGTAGATGCCACTGATTAGTAACCCCTCAGTTGCCAGCAAAAAGTTGCCATTGTCCAGCAGTTGCTAATAAGTGGCAGGCAGGTTTGTACAGCAGCAGGCAGGGAAGGAAGCATAGGGATGTGCCTTCCCTGGCTGCAGCCCTGCAAACCTGCTTACAGGCAGGGCAGCAGCAAGGAGGGGAGCTGCAGGCTGGATGCTGGGGCTTTCCTCGGAGAGCAGGGGTGATAGGAGCCTGTACCCTACCTATCCTGTATTCTTCAGCATTCAGGGCCCAGCCCTTCCCAGCGCTTCGTGCAGTCCCCCCAGCAGGATGCAGCCTGGAGAGTGCAAGGAGAGATACTCTGGTATCCAGGCTGCACCCTCCACTCTTCCCCTTACTACTGCCCTGCCCACTGTTTCCCCTCCCAGCCTGCAGCCCTGCCCAGGGCCCCTTACCTCCAGTGTGGTCCCTGCGTGCCAGCAGGTTTGCCGGGTTGCAGCCCACAAGGAAGTGCTGTGACAGGCTAAGCAGCAGCTGCAGGCAGGTTTGCTTGGGGGGGAGGGGCGACCAGGGCAGGCACGTTCCAGAACTTCCTTCCCTGGCTGCAGCTGCACAAGCCTGCCTGCAGTGGGGCCATTCTTAAGCTCCTTTTTTTTTTAAAAAAAAATATCCAATATCCAATATTTGCCAATATCCAAACTCCCTTATCATTGATGTTCATGGGATGGGCATGGTTCCCAGCAATATGTTGCCATTAAGCAGAAGTTGCTAATGCCAGGATTCGATTAAGTGGAATCCGCTGGACTTAGCACCTGACAGACAGTTGAGTCCCACGTTCAGGCTTCAGTGTCTCTTAGAGCGTCTCCTGACATCACAGACACCTAGGCAGAGGCTGGGAGCGTGTTCGCCCCTATTTTCATTGCTAAGACCCTAATAAAGTTGTTATTGCACACGAAGCACTGTGGACCCTGATGAACTCATGCTCTGGCTGACAAATGAGGAAGGAACTGATTGGCAGAAGGGGTGTTGGTGATGTTTTTGTACCCTTTTAAGTCTATAGATGCTGATTTCAGGATCATAAATCATCCTTTTAAAAAAAAATAAAATAAAAAGCTTTACAGTGCCTCTTTTAAGCTGACCAGCGTTTCAGTCATTCATTCATTCGTTGCTGAAACAAAATGGTGAGTGGCTTGAGACTTTCCTACTTGAGAGGCACCCTATCTCCCCATGGGATGCAGCCACATTCTGCTCAGCCAAGGGGTTTGAAATGGAGTCCCCTTCTGTTTATAAGTACTCTGGCCAGACATTCTCCATTCATGAAGGTCCTTTGTGTTTGGAATTCACTCACCCTCAGTCCAAAATAGCCAGAATTTGTTGGCCTTTATGGCCCACCACAAAGGCTGTCTGTTTGCAGGGGTATTTTGGGCTGGGGAGTGGGGGTGGGGAGGGTGGTTTAACTGTTGAGGTTGGGATAGCTTGTTATGTTTGGGGTTTTTTTTCTCTATAGGGTGTGTGTCATGGGGTATGGCTGCCCTATAATGTCCCCTACTGGCCGAGCATGGCACTCCCAGCCTCAGTTTCCTTCCCCAGGGTTGGTATCCTCGGCCTTCCAGACACCAGTCTGTGCTGGAGATGTGGCTTAGCCCTCTGGGCAAGTCACTAATAAACATAACCTGTTCTGTGGTAGCAAAAGTCCAAACTACAAAGGTCCAAACAAACCAAAGGATTCTTATGCCTTCCAGGGCTTCTCTTCAGCCCACCCTCTGGGCCCTGTTCCCAACCCGTTTCTGGGCCACCTTTTGATAGCCTTTTCGGCTTTGGGATAGAGCACTCAGCCCCTAGACTGGGTCTCCTGGAGCATCTTGAACAAATTGCAAGACTATAGAGTGGGATCCCGTTTTGCATTTTAAAGGATGTGCCAAAGGTTTTTAACATACGTTTAGTATTGTACTGTAAATTTAGAAGTACTTTGGGAGGAACCCAAGGGCTTGTCTACATGGTGGGATAATGTGTTCTATGGGGGTGTGATTTCTACAGCTCACGAACGTCTTGCACAGTAATTGGTCCATACATACCCTGCTGAGTCTACATAATACTACTTTTGTCCACTTGGGCTTGTTTACATGGTAAGGTAATAGGCTCTCCAGGGGAGTGATTTCTAAAGCACGAACATGTTGCATATTGACTGGTCCATGTAGACCCTGCTGGTGTGCTTTAACATAGTGCTGTTTGAAACAGTACTGCATTAAAGTGCACCAGCAGGGTCTACCCAGACCAATTAATGTACACACATTAGTGTGCTTTAGAAATCACTCCCCTGGAGAGCCCACTAGCCCACCAGGTGAACAAGCCCCATGTGGACAAAAGTCAGCTTTTACCGCCAAATTCAGCCCTCAGATTAGTGTGAACAGTGTCTGTTGATTTCACTATTTCTTGTACTACAGTAGCACCCAGCGGCCATAATTGGGATCATTGGGAAACCATTATGTTAGGTGTTGTACAAATGTAAGAGGCAGTTCCAGGCTCCAAAGAACTTACAATCTAATTCAAGACAAGACGCAATAAGCGAGAGTAAAGTTGGAAAGCGTGAGGTCTGATTAGCTCTGTTTCAGAGTAGCAGCCGTGTTAGTCTGTATTGGCAAAAAGAAAAGGAGTACTTGTGGCACCTTAGAGACGAACCAATTTATTTGAGCATGAGCTTTCGTGAGCTACAGCTCACTTCATCGGATGCATACCGTGGAAACTGCAGAAGACATTATATACACACAGAGACCATGAAACAATACCTCCTCCCACCCCACTGTCCTGCTGGTAATAGCTTATCTAAAGTGATCATCAAGTTGGGCCATTTCCAGCACAAATCCAGGTTTTCTCACCCTCCGCCCACCCCCCCCCCACACACAAACTCACTCTCCTGCTGGTAATAGCTTATCCAAAATGACCACTCTCCCTACAATGTGCATGATAATCAAGGTGGGCCATTTCCAGCACAAATCCAGGTTTTCTCACCCCCCCCCCACACACACAAACTCACTCTCCTGCTGGTAATAGCTTATCTAAAGTGATCATCAAGTTGGGCCATTTCCAGCACAAATCCAGGTTTTCTCACCCTCCGCCCACCCCCCCCACACACACACAAACTCACTCTCCTGCTGGTAATAGCCCATCCAAAGTGACCACTCTCTTTACAATGTGCATGGTAATCAAGGTGGGCCATTTCCTGCACAAATCCAGGTTCTCTCACCCCCATACACACACAAACTCACTCTCCTGCTGGTAATAGCTCATCCAAAGTGACCACTCTCCCTACAATGTGCATGGTAATCAAGGTGGGCCATTTCCAGCACAAATCCAGGCTTTCTCACCCCCACCCCCCACTCCGAAACACACACACACACAAACTCACTCTCCTGCTGGCAGTAGCTCATCCAAACTGACCACTCTCCAAGTTTAAATCCAAGTTTAACCAGAACGTCTGGATGGGGGGGGGGGGGGGAGGAAAAAACAAGGGGAAATAGGCTACCTTGCATAATGACTTAGCCACTCCCAGTCTCTATTTAAGCCTAAATTAATAGTATCCAATTTGCAAATGAATTCCAATTCAGCAGTTTCTCTCTGGAGTCTGGATTTGAAGTTTTTTTGTTGTAAGATAGCGACCTTCATGTCTGTGATTGCATGACCAGAGAGATTGAAGTGTTCTCCGACTGGTTTATGAATGTTATAATTCTTGACATCTGATTTGTGTCCATTTATTCTTTTACGTAGAGACTGTCCAGTTTGACCAATGTAAATGGCAGAGGGGCATTGCTGGCACATGATGGCATAGATCACATTGGTGGATGTGCAGGTACACGAGCCTCTGATAGTGTGGCTGATGTTATTAGGCCCTGTGATGGTGTCCCCTGAATAGATATGTGGGCACAGTTGGCAACGGGCTTTGTTGCAAGGATAGGTTCCTGGGTTAGTGGTTCTGTTGTGTGGTATGTGGTTGTTGGTGAGTATTTGCTTCAGATAAATTGGTTAGTCTCTAAGGTGCCACAAGTACTCCTTTTCTTTTTTTTGATTAGCTCTGTGCACTATGAGATGATTTCAAGGCAGTTTAAAAAAATAAATATTAAGATACAAATAAACAAAATAGCAAATCAGGAATTCCTACTTGCCATCTCCCTAGCTGTTGTTAGCTGCCAATACCCTATAAGTATCACAGAAGAAGAAGATCTTGAGGAGGAATTGGAAGGATAGGGGACATGAATGGGCTCACTTGTCCATTTTGAGTACAGAATTTGGCAGTAAAATATTTGGGATGTGAATTGAAATTAATTTCTCTAGGGTTTTTTAAAAAAGATTGTCTTATGAAAGCTTGAGGAGTTAAAAAGATACATTCTCCAGTTGCAGAGATCTTTCTCTTCCTACATTTGTCTTTCTCGGTAGTTAAATTTCAAACTTTGAAATTTCAGGTTGATGAAGAGAAGAATGAAAGAGAGGAATTGCTGGACCCTGTAATTTCTATCAGTAACTCTACCTGCAGCCCTTCTGGTAAACCCAGCAATATAAGCATAAGACCTGAAGAATTTTCCACTGATGACTCAGATGAAGCACATCAAGCCCTTGATTTAAGTAAAGTTTCACAGAGTGACTCTGCATTTTCGCAGACTGAATTTCCAGAGAAGCAGGAAAATAAACAGCCAGCGATTATTAGTGATGATACTGTCATTTCTGAGGAAAGACAGACACTGGACAACATCACTCTCTCTGCAGAGGACAATGACAATTGCCAGGCTGGTGGTGATGGATCACTACGTCTCTGTGAAGCAATAGAGTTAGAAGTGAATATGAAGAGCACAAAACATGATAGCCCATGTGGAAAAGGGAGAGAATCGTATGATCTATTAGAAAACCAGGGAGAAGAGGAGGAGGAGGAAGATTTTGACTATGAAAGTATAAATGTAGAACCAATTGATTTAGCACTTTCTGAAAGTAATGATGCTGATCTGGAACATGAAGATATGGACCAGGATCCAATCAATGTAGTACTTCCTAAAGAAATTTGCATACCTGAAGAGAGCAAAGCGATCAGTCCAGTTGACTTGGAAGAACCCTTTGATAGTGAATTAACTCTAACATTATCACCTGGTGCAAGTCCTGTCCAGGACGTACCTTCTGATGAAATAACACAATCTGAAGATGCACTTCCAGAGAACCAAGAGGTCACTGTCAAACCAGCTGAAGAAATTAATGATGCAGATATGGAACATGAAGATATGGACCAGGATCCAATCAATGTAGTACTTCCTAAAGAAATTTGCATACCTGAAGAGAGCAAAGCAATCAGTCCAGTTGACTTGGAAGAACCCTTTGATAGTGAATTAACTCTAACATTATCACCTGGTGCAAGTCCTGTCCAGGACGTACCTTCTGATGAAATAACACAATCTGAAGATGCACTTCCTGAGAACCAAGAGGTCACTGTCAAACCAGCTGAAGAAATTAATGATGCAGATATGGAACATGAAGATATGGACCAGGATCCAATCAATGTAGTACTTCCTAAAGAAATTTGCATACCTGAAGAGAGCAAAGCAATCAGTCCAGTTGACTTGGAAGAACCCTTTGATAGTGAATTAACTCTAACATTATCACCTGGTGCAAGTCCTGTCCAGGACGTACCTTCTGATGAAATAACACAATCTGAAGATGCACTTCCAGAGAACCAAGAGGTCACTGTCAAACCAGCTGAAGAAATTAATGATGCAGATATGGAACATGAAGATATGGACCAGGATCCAATCAATGTAGTACTTCCTAAAGAAATTTGCATACCTGAAGAGAGCAAAGCAATCAGTCCAGTTGACTTGGAAGAACCCTTTGATAGTGTATTAACTCTAACATTATCACCTGGTGCAAGTCCTGTCCAGGACGTACCTTCTGATGAAATAACACAATCTGCAGATGCACTTCCTGAGAACCAAGAAATCACTGTCCAACCAGCTGAAGAAATCAAGTCATCAGCACAAAGTGATTCAGTAGAGGACAGCTGCATTTCTCAGGAAGACAGCGGAACTGGTTCTGCCGATTACACTTCTCTGAGTATTAAAGAATCCAATCAAGTACAAAGCAATACAGCAACTCAAGGAGAGCAAAAGAGCCCTTCTACTGACACAACAGAACTGCTGAACAAATCTTCAGAAGCAAGTGAAAGCCCATGCTTAGTCTTTGAAAATACACACTTGGAAGCTGACTCTGAAGCCAAGAAAAGCTGTGACAAATTTAAGAATACTGAAGTCTGTTCTGTTACTAAAAAGTCACCATGTAATGATGAATTAAACCAGGTAACTATGGTTATTACACATGGAGAACATGAGACCTCTCTTTGCAAATTGGTAGAATCGGCTTGTATCTTATCAGTGGATAACGAAAAATCTTTTGCTAAAGAACATTTGGACTTGAAACAAATTAATTTTGTAAACCATCAGTATACGCACAGTCTTATTTTGAGTGAAGAAGAGACAAGTCCAACTGACAAGTCCACTCGCACTGACCCAGAATTGATGATTGGCACTCCTTTTCAGCAGCATAGCAGCCCTATTAGTAGAGAGACTGAACTGCACAAAAGTATATTAGAGCCAAGTGAGCATGATCCAGTGCTTTGCAAAAATATGAATTCTGACCACACTGATCAAATAGATGTTACGAAAATATGCTCCATCTCTGAGAGTCTAACACCCTTGTCTGCTGGGGATGACTCCTCAAGTTCTTGTTATACTGAACGACCAAAGAAAGACAAATTTCTAGAACATGAAACGCCTGTAGTTAAAATAGCAGACTTACTGAGGAGTGAGGAAGAGATTTCTCCAGCTGACAAGCCCACTTGTACTAACCCAGAATTGTTGACTGGTGTTGCTTTTCAGCAGCATAGTATCCCCATCAGCCGAGAGACAGATGTGCACACTAATTTATTAAAGCAAAGTGAGAAGAATCCAGTATTTTCCAAAAGTATGAATTCTGACCACACTGATCAAATAGATGTGATGGAGATGTCTTCTACAGCAGAAGAAGCTTTCTCAGGTTCCTGTTACACAGAATGGGCAAAAAAAGACATGTTTTTAGACCATAAAATCCCTGTCCGCAAAGTAGCAGACTTACTAGAGAATGATGACAAAGAAGAACCCACATCACATGAGGAATTTGATCTAGGAAGGACTAGCCGTGCTGCGAGCACTCCATCTATTTTAGAAGAGGAGGAGGAACAGTTCGCAGAAGCATGTGACCAGAGCTCTGTTTGTGAAATAACAGAACTGCAGAGTGATTGTATGATGGAAGAATCTAATATGTTTGCTGATTTACATCAAACCAACTTAGATGACACTAGGGAAGAAATCCCTGTTTCCTCTGTTCAAATGCCTACAACATTATATGCACACACAGACTCTAGAGAGACTCTAGAAGTTAGTGATACTGAGGATATTTTGGAGAAACATTTGGCCAACCAAGGTGCAAAATTCCCTAACAAAGGTAGAGGTGTGCATTTGACCTTTGAAAGTTTATCGTATGAGTCTTTTTCTGGAGACTCTGACCAGGAGGACTTTGGAGGTACTGTACACCCCACAGCTAAATTTAGGGGTTCTTGTGGCACAAGCCCCGTTGATACTATCCGCGCAACAACCGTTACAAGGACTAATTATGATTGTTCATGTATAAGGTCAGCGAATGAAAATTGGAAGAGGGATGACTGGGACTCCTTGGAAGCAGGCAAAAGATTTTCAGTGGTTGAGTCAGGCTGGCCCGTTGGGTTTAGGGAAGATGCTAGGTATGTGCCCCCTTTTGTCAATATTAAAGATGATCAGGGCACCGTGAGGGATTATACAAACTTTATTGTTACCAAAAAACACAAAGACAAAACTAGACCTGTACAGCCTTCAAAGAGACATGACCATTTTGTGGAACGATCTGACTTAATAAGCTCATTGACTAGGACCTGGAAGGTTATTGATGATCTTACCCAGAACACTTTAGATATGGAATGTCTGCGTTTCAGTTATAAGCTAAAACAAGTAATAAAGAGCCAGAAATCACGACTTTCTACCTCCAATTGTATCTTTCCAAAAGAGATTTCTGCCCAGGTAATGGCTGAGACTTTGCCCCTGAGAGAGGCTCCTGAAGCCCCTAGTCTAAATTCACCATGCAGGAGTAGGAGCCCCCTTCTGGTAACGGTTGTGCGTTCAGATACAAGGCAGCGTAGTTCAAGTTGGCACCCAAGAAACGATATATACACAGATTTTGCTGAACCACCTCTCTTTGTCCCATGGCAGGATAAATTTAGCAGTGAAAGAAATGCGGCAAAAGTCAAAAGCCAGGGCCGTGACTATGGTATTCCTTTACATCTCAGCAAGTTAAAATACGATGATAAACTAAAAGAATCCCGGGGGGATATTTCGGTCATTCTAAATGAATATGCTGAGTTCAACAGGGTGATCTTGAACAATATACATGCGGGTAACAAAGGAAGAGGTCAGAGCACTACCTCAGAAGAGTGTGCAGGCAAAAGGAAAAAATGCACACATTTCCCCAAAAGAACAGCCTCCTATGAGAACATGATTAGTGACTTATGCAACACTCTGCACTACAGACTGAAAAGTGTTGTTAAAGAGGCTTGCAAAAATGCGTGTATGTTCTACCTAGTTGAAACAGAAGATGACCCTTTCTTTGTGAGAATGAAGGTAATGTGGCAATTTCTAAATCTTCCTAGTTTGTTTAAAATTGTGAGTGAACTTAGTGCTGCTTATAAGGTTGAACTGGTACCAGTGGCTTGAGTCAGGTATGGCACTGGGGGGGGGGGGGTGTCTCTATGCAGGCTTCCTCACACGATTTGGCCAATGCTTCTTAATGCTGACCGGCAGTATCTTCCTGCTGTGTTGGTCCTAGGGGATTTCAGTCCTGATCAGTAACACCCTCTGCTACTTCACCTTGGCTCTCTGGAGCCATAATTCAAACCAAATTATGCCAAAGTGTGTGGTAGTTTAGTGATGCATAAACAGAGGGAACTAGGATTAGCGATCACTGATTAATTTTCACTGGTGAGCAAAGAAAAGAGGTGGACTGCAGGCATTAAAGGCTAATCCAGCACCTCAGATTTTTTTCTGCTCATAATAGCAAAGAAAATTGGCAAACCACACAAAACCACGTGCCAGATGACTACGATTTGCATTTGCCAGGCCTGTATCATGGCCGCAGTTTGTGTATGCTTCATAATTTTTTAAAAATGTTTATACTGGGAAGAATGTGAGGCAGCCTTTGTCATGGTTTTGCACAGTTTAGGAATAGTCCTGGCTCCTGGATTGTCCCGGAGTCCCAGGTGGCTTCTCTGGCTTGAAATGCCTTTTTTCATTTGCATTTGGCACAACTATGACTGTTTCTGATTTAGGTCTTGCCTACTTGCTCCGGTGACGTAGTTCATCCAAATGGGGCCACTCTTGGAGACCCCACACACATTTCAGGTGGTGTAAATTATGGTTGCCAACTATTTGGGGCAGTTAGCCATCGAGAGCACCTTGTACCAGTGTTCCATAGACTGTACTGGTGTCTTCTGTTTGCTTTTGATCACACTTCAAGACATTGATGATGGTGCTTTTTAAAAAAACCTTACAGTACATGGTTTGATTCCTGTTTAACCTGGGAAACCGGCCTCTCTCACCGTGCCTGATTGTGACAGCCGAGTTTAGCCGAGAGTCCCGAGTGTTTTGAACATCTGCATGCTACTGAAAGGTGGTTTTCAGCGGGGGTCTTTGACACTGGAATTTGTTTCCCCAATTAGGCTATATCTATACTAGAGTTTTTTGGGGAAATCTCTCAGTTTCAGCTGCATTGGAAGTAGCAGCGTTGGAGAGCTAGTATAGACAGTCACTGGCATCTTTACCACTGTTGTTGTCTATACCGGCTCTGAACTGGTCTAGAAAACAGGGTGGTAAAAACAATGGTGTGTGTCAATGCCTTCTCTGTGCTCCCAGTTGTGCCTTTTCTGACACACACACAAAAAAAGGGGGGGGGGGGGCAGAAAAACACAGTTTTCCACAAGAAAATTTCAGTTTTGCAGGGGAAAAAAGGAGACTTTTTTTCCCATTGGGAAGATCAAAATAAGGGCTCCCCAGCTGCCTGGCAGCAAGGCTCTGGTCAAGCGCACTTTCTGCCTGTGAAATCAACAAAAGCTTTCCTGGAGGGCTGCCAGGCTGTGTCACTTGGAGACTCTCTCCAGCTCCTGCAGGCAGGTTGGAAGGCTCTTGTGAATTTCAAAAGTGTAGTTGACAAGTGTCTTGCAAGCAGGCAGACAGGAAGCCAAACAGTGCTCCCGAAACAAAAGATTTCCTGAAAACCCTTCCCGTGAAAATTTTTGCATTTTTGGCCTTTTGTCCCAGTGTGGGACAAAAGAAAAATTTCAAACATGCAACATTTTATGCAGGAAGGTATATCTGTTTTCCGGCCAACTCTAGTAGACACAGCCTTAGTCTGACTGAACTCCAGCCTGACTTCCAGAGCGTGGTGGAAAGCCCATCTGCTTACTCATGCTTTTCTATGTAGCTGATTGACTGGGTGCATTTTTTTTTTTTTTTTAACCTCAGCAACTTAATTCTGCGGTAGAGTTTGTCTGTAAAGGGAACTTTAAAAAATGTAAAATTAAATGAGCTAGCATGCTGTCTCAGTACTGGGTCATCTACTCTCTGCATTTTGGCTGCAGCGGACTTTCCCGAGAGCACATGTAATACATAGATCGAGATGTTTATCTAACCAAGAGTATATTAGAGTACGAAAATAGATTTTGCTGTGCTGATGAGTTGAGATGAGAGAGGTGCTGGCCATTCTGAATCTCTCCTCACTGCAAACTGGTTGGCACGGGAGAGTCCATTTCAAAATGCTTGCCATTTTTTTTCTTCTTTCTTTTCCTGTGTGGTGGTTGAGTAAGTGGTCAATTTATTTTTAAAGTTTTGTGTTTGATATTTAGAGTAAGTTGAATTTTCAGATAATTAGATTATTTTAGAAACCAAATAATAACAGAAATACACCTTTGGCCAGTGGTTCTCAGACTTTTGTACTGGTGACCCCTTTCACATAGCAAGCCTCTGAGTGTGACACCCCCCCCTTATAAATTAAAAACACTTTTTTATATATTTAACACCACTATAAATGCTGAGTGCAAAGCGGGGTTCGGGGTGGAGGCAGACAGCTCGCGACACCCATATAATAACCTTGCAACCTCCTGAAGGGGTCCCAACCCCCAGTTTCAGAACCCCTGCCTTAGGCATATTGATAAAATAGCTTACTCTTTCCAGTCCTGAGTGGTACTCTCATCAAACAAGCCTGAACTATATAAGGTCAAACTTTATATAAATTTGTTTGCAGAATTGGGGAAAAAACCCATCTAAACACGACAAGATTTATTTTTCATGTTGGGCTTTAGCATAACCAGAGTCTGAATATCCAGGTTATTTGCAGATAAATCATAGCTTTCATACTCAACTGGAAATCATATTAAATGTTTTTGGTTATCTGTTTTTGGTAAGGTGTAAAAATGTTGGCCATACAAACATTCTTACTTTGTTGCGATGATTTATTTGTGTTTCAGAGCTTATTGAAGAAAGGTGGCCACGCTGAAATTGAACCTCTGAATTTCTGTAAAGCACAACACCTGGAGACAGACAGACTGATTGTCATTATTAGAAATGAGGACATATCTTTGCATATTCATAAAGTAGGTTCAGAAGTATCTTTCTTGTGTCAAAACTGGAAATGCCCTTTCTAAATACGACAGTCCATTTTTAAACAGGTTTCTAATTTTGCACCTATCCAGAGTTTTATCTTTAAGTGTTCACATCTGCATACCTATTGGTGAGGTCCTAAAGATGTCGCAGTTTAAAGCTAACCTAATACATACGCAGGGTCCATGGCTAAGGAGTTGTAAAAACCACAAGAACAGAGGGCCCATTTCTTTCACTGCTGTTGCTCCAGTTCAGATCACAAAATAGCTAGCGACCTCAGAAGTCCGTACAAACCAGGCAAGGCACCAGTCTGGGTTGTCTGGTTTAGCTTTTCCAAGTCTGCACAGTAAACTAGTTTGAGCCAGGGTTAGAACGCAGGAATTTCTGGCTCGTATGCCCCTGTTGAGATCCCCAGCAGCATTCCAGCAGCACCAATCACTGCAGTGTCTAAGTGCTGTCCACAAGGTATAAAACCCAGGCGAGGCTTTCATTGAACTCACTTGGCACTGAATAGACACAGGAATTGCCACTTTCTGAAATTATGCTATAATTACACTATGGCAGAGTGTCATTTAGAATAATTCTCTGGAGCCTGTGTGGTAATTGTAAATCCTGCATTTCTTCAGTTTTACCTGTGAGCCTATCCCAGTAGTTGCTAATTCTAAGATGTGACCAGAGACTATTTATCAAAGTACCCCTTTCTGTCCCCAGCTCCAGCTTTGTCTTTTTTTTAACTTGCGTGTTTTAAGACGTACTAGAGTTCACTGTACCCTGTGACCCAGTTTTGATTTCTCTACCTGGTCTCATGTCTACACTACACACTAAGCCCAGGTCTTTGGACTCACTGTTCTCAAGCCCATGCTTACGCCGCTACACTGCACTGTAAACCTGGGTTTAAAATGGCTGGACCCGGGTCTCATGGCCGAGCTAACGTGTCCGTACTGCACTATGCAGACTTTCTGACTCCGATCTGTGGCTTGGACTGTGTCCGCTCTGCAAGACAATACAACTTGGACCTGAGTCGCAGCAAGACTTGGGCTCTGACACATCCCCTAAGCAGGCTCTTTGGACCTCGGTTCTGAGTGCTTGCTGACCTGAGTCAGATGGCTTTGTGTCTTGTCTGTGGACAGAAGGAGGTCTCGGGCTCCAGTCAGACCCTGGGCTGAGCATGCAGTGTAGACGTACCCATAGTCCTTGAATTGCTGCCAGTGTGCTGGGAGCAGTGTGATGTGTTCAGCCCCGTGGCTCAGCGTGAGAGAGAAGTACCTCACAGCCTCACAGCGATCACCACTGGATTCATAAAAAGAGGGCTCAGAGGCTCCTGCAGAGTCCCACTGAGTCATCTACAGCTTGGCGGGGCTGTGCTGTGGAGACTTGAGGATGGAGTGCGTAAAACAGGAGGAAATGGGCAACATCCTCAGGACTCCAGCAGGGACGCCCGTCTACTGGAAGAAGAAAGAATGAGAGAGGTTCCTGGTTAGGTGTGTGAAGTCTGACCCATTAAAAGGTACATATTGTACATGAAGAATGTTTTTGCCTTTAACAGATCCCTTCCTTGCTGAGATTAAAGCATTGCCCAAATGTAACCTTTGCTGGAGTGGACAGCCCAGAGGACGTAACTGATCACACTTATCAGGAGCTGTTTCACATGGGGGGGTTTGTGGTCTCTGATGATGAAGTGTTAGAAACTGTAACTTTAGGTGAGTCTAATTACCCCCTCCCTCTTTATACCCATGAAAATCATTGGTCTTTGTTGCAAGAGGATGATATTGCAGTACTGTAATAACTGTGACTTAAATACAGCGCAGGTTTAGGATGGATCTAGGGAAACACGTGGCTCTAGAAGGCTGTGGCATTGTCAGGAGCCTCTCGAGAGATGTTGGTTGGTAGCAGATGCCAGTATTCCCAAAGCCATTCAGGAGGGAGCATTTCCCCCCAGAAGAGAGAACTTTTTTCTTTCTGTGTATTGAATATAATGCTTGTGAAAGGCATTGGATTGGCTTCCCTCTGTCCACAAAATGGGCACCATCACCAGCTTTCCTGAACCCTAACAATGCGAGATCATCTCTAGGGCTGAGAGCGTAGTTCAGTGTCCATGGCCCTTCATGGGCATTAAGAAAGGGATAGATAATAAAACAGAAAATATCATGTTGCCTCTATATAAATCCATGATACGCCCACCTCTTGAATACTGCGTGAAGATGTGGTCGCCCCATCTCAAAAAAGATATACTGGAATTGGAAAAGGTTCAGAAAAGGGCAACAAAAATGATTAGGGGTATGGAACAGCTTCCATATGAGGGGAGATTAATAAGACTGGGACTTTTCAGCTTGGATATGATAGAGGTCTTTAAAATCATGACTGCTGCGGAGAAAGTAAATAAGGAAACGTTATTTACTCCTTCTCATAATACAAGAACTAGGGGTCACCAAATGAAATTAATAGGCAGCGGGCTTAAAACAAAAGGAAGTGTTTCTTCACACAATGCTCAGTCAACCTGTGGAACTCTTTGCCAGAGGATGTTGTGAAGGCCAAGACTAGAACAGGGTTCAAAAAAGAACTAGATAAGTTCATGGAGGATAAGTCCATCAATGGCTATTTGCCAGGATGGACAGGGATGGTGTCCCTATCCTCTGTTTGCCAGAAGCTGGGAAAGGGCGACAGGAGATGAATCACTTGATGATGACCTGTTCTGTTCATTTCCTCTGGGGCACTCGGCACTGGCCACTGTCGGAAGACAGGATACTGGGCTAGGTGGACCTTTGGTCTGACCCAGTATGGCCGTTCTTATGACAGTTGTGGTGTCAGTTCATCCCAGTGAGAATGGGAGTGTTTTGTGGTATGAACATCTGTACACTAGAAACTAGGCAGAGATTCCCACTAATTGATTTTACATAGGCCAAAGGACAGTAGTTAGTGGGTAACATCTTTTGGCCAATATCAAACTTCTCTGGATCCACTGGCAAGTTGGAGATGAAAGATGCCTCTGTTCTAATAACCCCTTGAACTCTCACTGAAAATAATACAAAACTCTTTGACTTTTTGGCCTTCAGATTGCTCTTTAAGAACATGATGATGTGCTTTTTATATGTAGTAATGCCTGGACATCTGGTTTTCTGACACCACCTGATTCTCAGACTCGATACTGAAATATTTTATTCCCACAGGTCAGCTGAAGGAAATAGTTAAAACACTGGAAAAGCTGAATAGTCATGGAAAGTGGAAATGGCTGCTTCACTACAAAGAAAGTAAAAAACTAAAAGAAGACATTAGGTAACTGTCAGCACGGATCTGTCAAGAACAAATTGTGCCAAACCACCAGCTTTCTTTCACAGGGTAACAAAACCTTGTAGATGGGGGGAAGCGGTAGATGTGGTATATCTTGATTTTAGTAAGCGTTTTGATACTGTCTTACATGACCTTTTCATAAACAAACTAGGGAAATACAACCTAGATGGAGCTACTATAAGATGGGTGCAAAACTGGTTGGAAAACCATTCCCAGAGTGTGGTTCACAGTCAAGCTGGAAGGTCATAATGAGTGGGGTCCCGCAGCAAGGGATCAGTTCTGGGTCCAATTCTGTTCAGTATTTTTCATCAGTGATTTAGATAATGGCACAGAGAGTACACTTATAAAGTTGGCAGACAATACCAAGCTGGGAGGGGTTGCAAGTGCTTTGGAGGATAGGATTAAAATTCAGAATGATCTGGAGAAATGGTCTGAAGTAAATAAGATGAAATGCAATAAGGAGAAATGAACAGTACTCCATTAAGGAAGGAACAATCAGTTGCACACATACAAAATGGGCAATGACTGCCTAGGAAGGAGGACTGTGGAAAGGGATCTGGGGGTCATAGTGGATCACAAGCTAAATATGCGTCAACAGTGTAACACTGTTGCAAAAAAAGCAAACATAATTCTGGGCTGTATTAGCAAGAGTGTTGTAAGCAAGACACGAGAAGTAATTCTTCTGCTCTACACTGCACTGCTTAGGCCTCAGCTGGAGTATTGTGTCCGGTTCTGGGCACCACATTTCAGGAAAGATGTGGAGAAATTGGAGAGAGTCCAGAGAAGAGCGACACAAATGATTAAAGGTCTAGAAAACATGACATATGAGGGAAGATTGAAAAAACTGGGTTTGTTTAGTCTGGAGAAGAGAAGACTGTTACAAGAAGGAGGGAAGTAAATGGTTCTTGTTAACCTCTGCGAATAGAACAAGAAGCAATGGGCTTAAATTGCAGCAAGGGAGGTTTAGGTTGGACATTAGGAAAAACTTCCTGTCAGATTTCAGAGTGGTAGCCATGTTAGTCTGTATCAGCAAAAAAACCGAGGAGGACTTGTGGCACCTTAGAGACTAACAAATTTATTTGAGCATAAGCTTTCGTGGGCCCAAACCCACTTCATTGGATGCATGCAGTGGAAAATACAGTAGGAAGATATATATATATATATATACACACACACACACACAGAACGTGAAAAAATGGGTGTTGCCATACCAACTGTAAGGAGACCAATTAATTAAGGTGGGCTATTATCAGCAGGAGAAAAAAAGCCTTTTGTAGTGATAATCAGGATGGCCCATTTCCAACTGTTGACAAGAAGGTGTGAGTAACAGTAGGGGGGAAAAATTATCACGGAGAAATAGTTTTACTTTGCGTACTGACCCAGTCTTTCTTCAAGCCTAATTGAATGGTGTCCAGTTTGCAAATTAATTCCAATTCTGCAGTCTCTTGTTGGAGTCTGTTTTTGAAGTTTTTTTGCTGGAGAATTGCAACTTTTAGATCTGAAATTGAGTGACTGGGGAGGTTGAAGTGTTCTCCAACTGGTTTTTGAATGTTATAATTCTTGACGTCTGATTTGTGTTTATTCTTTTGCGTAGAGATTGTCCAATTTGGCCCATGTACATGGCAGAGAAGCATTGTTGGCAACCTTGGTACATTGGCCAAACTGGACAGTCTCTACACAAAAGAATAAAGAATAGCTCACCTTAATGAATTGGTACTCCTCGGTTTTCTAACTGTCAGGGTGGTTAAGCACTGGAACAAATTGCCCAGGGAGGTTGTGGAATCTCCATCATTGGAGATTTTTAAGAGCAGGTTAGACAAACACCTGCCAGGGATGGTCTAGATAATACTTAGTCCTGCCTTGCATTCAGGGGACTGGAGCTCTCGAGGTCCCTTCCAGTCCTGCGATTCTGTGATTCTAAAGTAATGACAGCATTGGCTGGCTGGTTTCCCAGGGCTTATCCACACAGTGCTGCAGTGTGGACTACAGAGGTGTGATTTCTAGAGCATTCTGCCCTATGTAGCCTCTGCTGGCACGAACTACAAGATCTCTCATTTGTGTTTCAAACAGGACTACATTAATGCACATTAAGTACCTTTAAGACCACGCCAGCAGGGTCTATGGAGAAGTCTGAGCACAATATGTTAGAGTGCTCCAGAAATCACACCCCCTTGTAGACCAGGCCCCATCAGATTCATTTAGCTTCCAGCCCTTCATCAGTTGCATGAGTAATACATCCTGACATCACAATCTTCAGAAAGTCCAGTATGGACTGATCGGGCTAGTTAAGCATCTGAAACTTTGTCTTGGTCCCTTATTGGACTGATTAGAGGGTTTTAAGTTCTGCTCATGTTACTTTTTGTTTACCTGAGCAATTTTTTGTTAGACAAGGACCAGTTCCAGCAAGGTTATAATTAAAATCTGAAATCCAGACGATCTATAAATCAAGTAAAAGTTACAAAAAATCATCTGATCCAGGTCAGCAAAAAAGCTTCTTTAATCTGTTAACCTTGGGGAGTGTGAAAAAAGGCCTCAATCAGTGAAACCACACACACAACGGTGGTGAAAGAGATTATGCTTGCCAAGTCAAGCCCTCTGGAGTTAGAAAATGCCAGAATTAAGGTTGTTTGTGCATATTCATGATAGTCTTTAATTAAATGATCACATACTATCTTTCCACCAGACACCTGCCTCATTCAGTGCATATACGAACTGTGCAGCTACACTGAAAACAAAGGTGTGTTGTATAGGCAATTAAAAAGCTACTCATGTTGTACTGGACTTGTTGGCATGGGGCCAGATCCTGAAGTCCTTACTGTGCAAAACTCCCATTGAAATCATTGGGAGTGGTATCTGTGTAAGGACTTTAACATTTGGTTTATTGAGGGCTGTTTGGAGTGGGTTGTGGGTTTTCCAATTGATATTAAAAAGGAAATTATTAATTTTACAAATTTCCATTAAGCAGTTTCAGGTAAAGTGGGTTTGGCTGTACTATTATTAAACTGTCAGATCAGATTAGGCTCAGTGTAAGCTTTGTAAAGGCAGAGCTTTGCGAAAGCTAAAGGGACATTGTCAACCTGAACTCTAGTCAATTTTCAAAGAAAAATAGTTCCAAGTATTTTGTGGTCCTACATCAGCCACTAAGTTTCCAGAATAATGTTTGTGGCTTTGTGTTTTTTGAAACATTTTCCCGCTGGTTGCTGTGTGAAAGACTCACACGAACAATGACCGTGCCAGGAAAACCGTGAAACCAACTATTAGGAAGTACTGTCAAATGGACAAAGTTATATATGCTGGAAAAAACATCTCTGTCAGTCAGTCATTTTAAGTGCTACTTGTAAGACCCCTAAGTTTAAAAAAAAGTGATTTTTTTTTTAAAGCTAACAATGTCCATTTAATAGTATTGTTTCCATGTTTTTTTTAAATGAAAACCATTTGTTTGAACATTCCCCAGCTAGCAAGTGAGACAGAAAGTGAAACTTACTAGAATCAAAGGTGAAAACTGAGCAGTCTGTTTTCACTGCCCGAGCAGAGAGAAGTACTGAAAGGAAAATTGGTGAAAAGTAAATATAGTTTTAAAATTCCTTCACCTTCAGCAACCTAACGCGTGGATGCAAGTCAGGAAATGCGATTTGTCATCGGACAGTACGTCCCTTTGAATGGCCTCTGGTGTCTCAGAAACTTTGGGCCTCTGACACCTGCACTGCAAAAAAACCAAACCAAAAGCCGGGGCAGCGAGTCCGGGTTTACGGACTCAAGCTTGCGCTCCAGTGCTAACCGTAGCCACGTAGACGTTCCCGCTCGGGCCCAGGTGGCTTTCAGAGCCTGGGCTCTTGCCCTAGTGGGAGCATCTGTGCTACTATTTTGAGTGCCGGAGCAGGAGACTCACTGTTGCAGCATTTTATTTGCACTGCGGACGTACCCTCGACGGCTCGCTCTTCAGAATCTACCAGACGAGTCTCCTGCAGTGCGTAACATCTGTTAGCGACATAGATGGAACCATTACTTCAGTTAGACTCAAGCAGCCCTTCTCAAGCCCTGTTCTGGTGCTGGTAACAAGCCACCCTGAGACCACCTAAGCAGTGGTCAGCGTTGGGAGCTCCCTTGGCAAACTTTCTTGCAAGGTGGTGGGGTGGGGGTGAGCCGTAGTGATAATTACTAATGTAATTGCATTGGCACAGGTTAAAAAGCAAACATGTAGGGAGGAAAGTCAAGGGGAAAGAAACAAGTGTGTAGAACAAAGGCTTTAAATATTATCCATGATTGTTCTGTCTGAACGTAAACCAGCCCCATGATTCACGGGGTAAAACTTGTTTCTGTTCCAACAGGGTGGATTCTACTGCGCACAAAAAGAACTGGATACTGAAATCATGCCAAGAAGCTAATACTGTTGAAGTTCTTCATTACCATCAGTGCGACTCCAAATCATGCACAAAATCCGAGCATCTGAAGTGCTTATTAAACTTGCAGGTTCAGCACATCAGTGCTAGGTTTGCTGTGTATCTCACAGGTGAGAACTGAGCTCAGGACACCACTAATGATTTGTCATACAGTAGCACCCTTTAGCCCTAGTCGGCATTGGGGCTTCATTGTGCTGGGTGCTTTACAATCGTAAAATAGACAGTGTCTGCCCCCAAATTGTCCTTCGTTAGAACATAAACAGACACGGTAGGTGGGTGTGAAACGCAGCATGAGGCCAGGGTAACAAAACAGGGACATCCGGTTGCACGTAGTTCTGGTGTCCCTAGCCTGTTTGCCAGAAGCTGGGAATGGGCAACAGGGGATGGATCACTTGATGAGTCCCTGTTCTGTTCATTCCCTTGGGGGCACCTGGCACTGGCCACTGTTGGAAGACAGGACACTGGGCTAGATGGACCTTTGGTCTGACCCAGTCTGGCCGTTCTTATGGATTCTATTAAACATTCCCTTTTGATGACAAACGGATTTTGACATGAATTATAATTGGTGAAAATAAAGAAAAGATTCCTTTGGGAGCTGAATGCTAATTAACTCAAAGCTGTGAGGCAAGCACCTGCAGTGTCCTCTGATCCTGATAAAGGGGTGGTGTCTATAGCATAGGGGATTAGAAGCACAGGCACCTTGTTGTCTTCCCAGCTTTGTTACTATCTGGCTTTTTCACTGGAAGGATGCACCTGAACTCTGGGCTTCCCTTCACCCTTCTTCAAAAGGAGCTGCTTGATGTGAAGATGCTTACCTGCCTTGCCGACATGCCCGCAGGCTCACTGTGTGCTCTGTGAGCTTTGCATAGATGAGAGTTTACTTGTCAGCACAGAGCATTGTGGTTCCATGGACCCATCAGTCTAGGAGGGTAGAAAACAGATGGGTCCATGGAACAGGCATAGCTAATAACTCGGTGTTGCATGCTCTAGAGTTCCTTCCCTCGGATAATCTCACAGTGCTTTACAAGCAGTTAAGGAATTAAAGCGTAGAATAGCCTTGTGAAGTGACTGTGTTAATTGCTCTTTAGAGCTGGGGGAGCTGATGCACAGACGAGTGTCACACAAGGAGAGCAGAAATATGATCCGGGTCTCCCATTCCAGTGCTATCCTCGGTACTATTGTACTGGATTGCAAACTTCCAGTTGCTCAGTGCAAGTAATATTTTTTTTATCAGGCAAATAAAAGATTGTTTCGTTATCATTCGCCACAGTAAAGGGCAAGAGAATTTTCTGCCTGCGTTAGTAAATTTTTTGTGCCAATTTTTCAAGGCTATTTAATGCACTCCTGTTTTTTTTATATTTGATCATTTTATTATTGGCTGCTCAATAGATATTTATAAGGCACTTTCCATTAATCTGCTGAAATTTGCAAAACAGCAAATAATAATTGGAATCAGTCATTTCACCCAGGGAGATGAACCCACTCCACTCTGACACGAGGAAGAGAATACATGCTGGTTAGATGTGTCAGTTTGACAGTTACTTTAGGGTTTCCATAAGCAAAAAGGACTGTTTCATTTCATCAAGGGTATTCTTCTTCTTGCTGCTTTTCCATTTGCAGATAAGCCCAGTGTCAGCAGAGAGGTCTTTGAAAGCAAAGGGATCCTAGTCACTGATGTAAATAACTTCACTGGAACTGTGCAAAACGTGGTTGTCCCATTTCAAAGCAGCTATTGGTAAGAGCAAACGAGGGCTTACGATGCGAATCCCTCTATCAGAAAGTGCACTAATGCCCATGCTGGGAATTGTAGAAATGCAGAAGCAGCAAATCTAGTAACAGACTTCTCAATAATAGAGGGAATTTATCAGTGCTCTGTGGGGAGAGAGTGGAGTCCTGGAGTTTAGAATTACTCAGATGAGGCTGATCTAGCCTGTTCCACAGGGGGGCTATATAACATTATAGCTTATCACTGTTCTTTTCCTCCCAGTCACTTCAGGAGCTTGACTACTCAATGGCTCCCTCTGGTGCTTTTGGGAGAGGGAGTTACCTTTGTAGCTAAATCCTGTGTGTGTTGTGTCTAAGACCCAGGAGCTGGGATTCCTGAGTGCTGCTGTCTTTTGCACTAGTGCTTTGCATCAAGGGCTAGGGACCCACAGCCACCAATACATTAAATTGACACCCGCCAGGTATTCCTAGAGTGGTAGCTGCCTTCCAGCAGCTGAAAAAGGGAACAGCAGGGTCCAGAACGCGAATAAAGGAATCCTAGCGCTCCGGAATAGAACTCTTTAGGACATGGAACACGCTCACGTACCTGCCTTGGCATGTGCTCCCTATTGAATCCATTGCAGTTTTTTAAAGCGTTGAGGTCAAGGCAGAAAGGCCGCGCCCCTCCTACCCAGCCTGCATGTTTCCAGTGGTCAGCAGCGCCCGGGTATCTGTGCCTTCCTTCTCTCAAACTACTTCCCTCCGTCAGACAGTTGAGCATGTCAAAGGGCCGTGCCGTCTCTTGGACGGCGCACAAGTAAAATGGGTACAGTGGAGCTGTGTCCGCACACACTTCTGCTACGCTCTTGTCGTCTTCCTGAGAATCCCAGCCTGCGCCCCTTGTTCTGCAACACTTTGCCACACCAGCCACCTGGCCTCCCACCTCTTCTGCACCCCGCTGCTCTCCTGCTCCTGCATCTGTTCCTCCCCTTGCCACCACTCCAGCTCCCTCCCCTCCCCCCCCAGCCCACCACCAGGGCATTCCCTGCCTAATTGTCTTGCGGCCGCTGTCTACCTGATTGCCCCCGACTCCTCCCCCAGTTTAAGAAAAGCTGTCAGAAGGGTTTCAGAGTAACAGCCGTGTTAGTCTGTATTCGCAAAAAGAAAAGGAGGACTTGTGGCACCTTAGAGACTAACCCATTTATTTGAGTATAAGCTTTCGTGAGCTACAGCTCACTTCATCGGATGCATACTGTGGAAACTGCAGCAGACTTTATATATACACAGAGAATATGAAACAATACCTCCTCCCACCCCTCCTGCTGGTAATAGCCCATCCAAAGTGACCACTCTCTTTACAATGTGTATGATAATCAAGGTGGGCCATTTCCAGCACAAATCCAGGTTTTCTCACCCCCCCCCAAAAACCACACACATAAACTCACTCTCCTGCTGGTAAAAAGAAAAGGAGGACTTGTGGCACCTTAAAGAGTAACCAATTTATTTGAGCATAAGCTTTCGTGAGCTACAGCTAACATTACAAAAAGAAGGATTCTAGGTGGACTCCTCCTTAAGGTCGAAACAGCAGACTGGACTTCTACATAGAGTACTTCTGCACGGGCTTAAATTGTGGAAAAGCAGCATCACTTGCCCCATAACCTCAGCCATGCGGAACACAATGCCATCCACAGCCTCAGAAACAACTCTGACATCATAATCAAAAAGGCTGACAAAGGAGGTGCTGTTGTCATCATGAATAGGTCAGAATATGAACAAGAGGCTGCTCGGCAGCTCTCCAACACCACTTTCTACAAGCCATTACCCTCTGATCCCACTGAGAGTTACCAAAAGCAACTCCAGCATTTGCTTAAGAAACACCCTGAAAAAGCACAAGATCAAATCCGCACAGACACACCCCTGGAACCCCGACCTGGGATATTCTATCTACTACCCAAGATCCATAAACCTGGACATCCTGGGCTCCCCATCATCTCAGGCATTGGCACCCTGACAGCAGGATTGTCTGGCTATGTAGACTCCCTCCTCAGGCCCTACGCTACCAGCACTCCCAGCTACCTTCGAGACACCACGGACTTCCTGAGGAAACTACAATCCATCGGTGATCTTCCTGAAAACACCATCCTGGCCACTATGGATGTAGAAGCCCTCTACACCAACATTCCACACAAAGATGGACTACAAGCCGTCAGGAACACTATCCCCGATAATGTCACGGCTAACCTGGTGGCTGAACTATGTGACTTTGTCCTTACCCATAACTATTTTACATTTGGGGACAATGTATACCTTCAGATCAGCGGCACTGCTATGGGTACCCGCATGGCCCCACAGTATGCCAACATTTTTATGGCTGATTTAGAACAACGCTTCCTCAGCTCTCGTCCCCTAACGCCCCTACTCTACTTGCGCTATATTGATGACATCTTCATCATCTGGACCCATGGAAAAGAAGCCCTTGAGGAATTCCACCATGATTTCAACAATTTCCATCCCACCATCAACCTCAGCCTGGTCCAGTCCACACAAGAGATCCACTTCCTGGACACTACAGTGCTAATAAACAATGGTCACATAAACACCACCCTATACCGGAAACCTACTGACCGCTATTCCTACCCACATGCCTCCAGCTTTCACCCTGACCACACCACACGATCCATCGTCTACAGCCAAGCTCTGCGATACAACCGCATTTGCTCCAACCCCTCAGACAGAGACAAACACCTACAAGATCTCTATCAAGCATTCTTACAACTACAATACCCACCTGCGGAAGTGAAGAAACAGATTGATAGAGCCAGAAGAGTTCCCAGAAGTCACCTATTACAGGACAGGCCTAACAAAGAAAATAACAGAACGCCACTAGCCGTCACCTTCAGCCCCCAACTAAAACCCCTCCAACGCATTATTAAGGATCTACAACCTATCCTGAAGGATGACCCAACACACTCACAAATCTTGCGAGACAGGCCAGTCCTTGCCTACAGACAGTCCCCCAACCTGAAGCAAATACTCACCAACAACCACATACCACACAACACAACCACTAACCCAGGAACCTATCCTTGCAACAAAGCCCATTGCCAACTGTGCCCACATATCTATTCAGGGGACACCATCACAGGGCCTAATCACATCAGCCACACTGTCAGAGGCTCGTTCACCTGCACATCCACCAATGCGATCTATGCCATCATGTGCCAGCAATGCCCCTCTGCCATGTACATTGGTCAGACTGGACAGTCTCTACATAAAAGAATAAGTGGACACAAATCAGATGTCAAGAATTATAACATTCATAAACCAGTCGGAGAACACTTCAATCTCTCTGGTCACGCAATTACAGACATGAAGGTTGCTATCTTACAACAAAAAAACTTCAAATCCAGACTCCAGCGAGAAACTGCTGAATTGGAATTCATTTGCAAATTGGATACTATTAATTTAGGCTTAAATAGAGACTGGGAGTGGCTAAGTCATTATGCAAGGTAGCCTATTTCCCCTTGTTTTTCCTCCCCTCCTCCTCCCCCCCCCCCCCCGACGTTCTGGTTAAACTTGGATTTATGCTGGAAATGGCCCACCTTGATTATCATACACATTGTAAGGAGAGTGGTCACTTTGGATGGGCTATTACCAGCAGGAGAGTGAGTTTGTGTGGGGGCGGAGGGTGAGAAAACCTGGATTTGTGCTGGAAATGGCCCAACTTGATTATAAGCTTATGCTCAAATAAACTGGTTAGTCTCTAAGGTGCTACAAGTACTCCTTTTCTTTTTGCGAATACAGACTAACACGGCTGCTACTCTGAAACCTGTCATTGTAAGGAGAGTGATCACTTTAGATAAGCTCTTACCAGCAGGAGAGTGGGGTGGGAGGAGGTATTGTTTCATGGTCTCTGTGTATATAATGTCTTCTGCAGTTTCCACAGTATGCATCTGATGAAATGAGCTGTAGCTTATGAAAGCTTATGCTCATATAAATTGGTTAGTCTCTAAGGTGCCCCAAGTCCTCCTTTTCTTTCTGTCAGAAGGGGTTAATGATGAAAGAAGTCTGAAAGACCATGCAGCCAAAAGGCAGGCACGTGTTAGCTTTCACCCTGCAGTTCCTGAGGATTTCGGTGTGCACGTAACTCCTCAGGGCTTAGCTTCCCTGCTGTGCTAGCAAATGAACTCCTGGAGTTCGTGTAGCTCTGCTGAGCCTGCTCCTTCTGCAGAGCAGCTGTCTTACTTGCTCCGGCAGGAGCAGCAGTCGAGCTTTAAACTAAGGCCCACTGCCCTTGGACAGACCAACCAGCTCCCGCATAAAGCACCGTTTAGCATGAGCTAGAGATTGGCGTGGACAGGAGGCAGATTAGGGGCAACAACTCAAGCTAACACTGCAGCATAGATAAGCCCTTACAGTCCACCTTGTGTTAACATGCAGGTTGCTCGTGCACAGAGCAGTGATTCTCAAGTTGTTTATCAGTGAGAACCATAGCTACAGTCCCCTATGCCCAGCCCCCAGAGAACCCTCCACAGAGGGGACCCGAAGGGGAGCCCTGAGAGGGGGGACTGGACAGCTGGAACCCTGCCGTGGGGAGCCAGATACCTGGACTGGGGCCCTGTAGTGCGAAGCCAGGCACCTGGCAGCTAGACCCCGCTGCGGGGAGCCAGGCAGCGGGACCGAGACCATGCCATGCAGGACCAGGCAGCTGGCAGCCAGACCCCGTTGCACTGAGGCAAGCAGCCAAACCCAGACCCCAGGACCCTGTGGTGTGGGGCCCAGGCAGCTAGACCCCAGGATCCCACCACATGGGGCCAGGCAGCTGGGACTCCTGCGCCAAGCCAGGAGGGCCAGAGGAGGGCCAGCAGCCAAGTCCCTAGGCACAGAGCCCCACCTAAAAGCTGGCACCCTGCAAACCTCTGGTTCCCAGCACCCTCTGCCCCCTCACAGCCCAAAGCCCCTGCCCCATAGACCAGTCACCAGCCCCCTGCTGGCAGGAGCCCTCCCCTTATCAGACCAGAGCAGCAAATTTTTGAATTTTTTTTAGCACACAGCTGGGCCCTATTTGGGCCACATGCAGTCTGTGGGTTGAGAACGGCTGGCACAGACTTTCCAGGGATGAAGGGTTGTTATGGTAATTATGCAGTGGGGGGGTCAGCAGCCTACTCCCCTCTAGCTCAGCTGGGACAGCATGTGTGGAATAGGAACAGCCTCTCCCTTGACAGCAGGCAGCAGCCTCTGCTGAGCCCAGGTCTCGTTTTGCTGGCTGTGATGTTCAGGTTGGCAGGAATTGAGTGAGAGGGGGCTGTGCTGCACTGAATGAAGACCTGCAATCCAGCTCACCCTCGCCCCCCTCCCCTGAGCAGTGGAAGGAGAGGGAGGGAGTGGGGGTTGATGAAGCCAGCTCTACGGTGGCCAAGCAGACACACAAGCTGCACTCTCCTTTCTCCTGCGCTCACAAGGGGAAGAAAGGATGGGCTCAGAGCCTGTTGTTGGAAAGGAGGGAGCCTTGGGCAGGGGGGAGAATTGAGCAGACTTCCTGAAAATGTTTCCCCTAGTGAGACTCTGCTGGAGGTAACACCAGCTGGTAGTCGGTCATTCGACCAGATACCTGGATGTTCTTCCAGTGACTCGGCCCCTATTTTGACAGCATGGCAATCCCCTGTGAATGTACAGAACATCCTGCCTGTCATACAGCATAGCATGGGTAGCCAGTGCCATTTAAACAGCTACTAAAAACAATCTGGGAAACTTCATGTGTTACAGGTGATGAAATTCAAGGACAGCAGCGGTGGTTCCAGTAACAAAGAATGAAGCTTTTGTTAAAATAGTTTAGATAAAAGGTAACTTGTTCGGGTTCTGCTGTTACAGCCTAAAGCTCTAGGCACAGAAGGCAGCGGTAGTAGATTTCCCTTTTTTAGTAGAATGTTAATTATTTAAGGATAGCCAATGAGTCTTAGAGGAACAGATGCACCCTACTCCAGCTGCATAGGAAGAGAACTATTTTAATGTATACAGTATTTTAAATTATTTGTTTTCTGAAGTTAGTACAGCTACATATGGAAACTAGGGGAAGTGCAGTTTACTTGAAGCTTAGGAGAGATGTTAGTCCATTTTAGGAAGTGCTTTTTATAAATGCGTGTTTATGTAAATAACATCCACACCATGCATGTGGTTTATGAGCAGCAGGAGTTTTGTACATTTTCAGCGTGTTCAAGATTACTCCAACTCACTAAGTCTGCAATTGGTTAATCAACACTACATTAAGTTCTCACTGGTTTTCTGATGGTACCATTTCCATTTGACTTGTGGGACTTCTGTTTTCCACTAGATGGAACTCTTGTAAATAGCAGAACGTCAGGCTTCTGGAACAAAAATCATATTTATGGTATTCTAAAAAAAAAAAAAAAATAGACTTTGAAAGGAAACTGCAGCAGTCACGTGACATTTGTAAGATACTTACAGTATCTAGTGGGAAGTGTTTTATAACTAATCATTTTTTTAAAATAAAGCAGACTAAAACAAAGCTGTCATGTACAAGATGACTTTGTATAATGTTTGACAAATAAAACAAGACAATTCAAAGTCTCGTGCATTGCTGTTGGTTTAGGACTTTACCAAAGCACTCAACCTTCCTCCCCTGTAAACTAGTGTAGCTTACCCCCGAATACAAATCCTTCTGGTGAACTGCATTGACAAACAGGGAGTTGGGCAGGAAAAGAGAAATTCCACATCCTTAGCAGGGCTGTAATGTTTATCTGCTGGCTTGTAGGTTGGCAGGATCAACGCTGGGGTGGGCTAAAGAACCTTGGCTGGGTCTAGAAGGGCCTTGGTGATAGGGAAGGTTCTGCGGTCGTAGAGGTATGCAGGATACGAAGCAGCTTGTGCTGTTGCTTTTACTTCCTTGAGAGGGAGTTTAAGTCTACAAAAACAGGACCCCCAGCCCTCTACCTAGAGCTGCCACTCACAGCACAAGTGAGGGAGAGCACATGTGCATCCAGCAGGCACTGGCTAAAGATCTCCGATCCCAGCTGCAGGGAGCACTACTGCACATATAGTGCCACAAGCATGGGGGAAACCACATCTTCAAGCTCAGTTACTGTACACCAGCAGTAACCTCTCTGGCATGTAGTCAGGGCCTGTGTTTCAAGGGGCTGCTGAAGAGATAACAGTAATAGGGCATTACTGGTTGCCACAAGCTAAAAGCCATGGCTGGTGGTTGGTTAAAGATTCCTCCACCACCCCACCCCTCAGTGGGCTTGTACGGAAATAGCAGTGCTTAAAGTTTGGCAATAATTCTAGGCAAGACTTGACTTTTCCCCCTACACTGGGCAATGGAGTGATCCTACCCTTCCTGGGGTATTTAGCATCTTCAATGCAAGTTCACTCCTCTAGTCCTTTGTCATGTCAGGGTGTGACTGCCTACATGGCTATGGTTTTGGACAGCTCAAATAGTTTGCAGAAGTCCATGAACCTCTCACATTTCATGATTAAAAAGGGTGCTAGAAGCAAGGGAGACTAAGTTCAGACAGAATCCAAAGCCTACATCTTTCTAGTAGTTGGCCAGGTAGGTACCCCACTTCATACCTTAAAAGATGAAGGATTTCATGAGGAAGATATTCATGGTATTGTAGGGTAGGGAGAAGAGAAAGCAAACACTACACTCGGATACTACTGATGTAGGCTTCCAGGGACATCCCCTACTCCTTCCCCATTTGGGGGGGGGGGGGGGAGAGGGAGGAAGAGGAGAGCGCTAACCAGATATAGTTTAAGAAATAAGCCTCTTCACTTAAAGCTTCCAAGGAGGAGCCTGCAGCCAGACAGCACTTATGAAATAGGTTTCATGCCAAAACCACTAGCTGACAGCATGAAGGAAACAAGCTTCTTAGGCATGAGCAGGGAGTTCAGGGTTCTAACAACTCTGAAAACAGACTACAGTTCACTGTTTGAAGCTGCAAACTCAATGGATGGATAGCAACAGCACAGGAAAGAGTTTACTACAGTAACATTCCTTTTCCACCACCTACACCATGAGCTTTGAGTGGAAGACAAGTTAGTTCTGTTAGCTTACCTTTACACACTCCTCTGCTATTGCATAGGTGGCCAAATTTAGGGAAAGGCAAGATTTACTCCTCCCATAGCTTGATTGTCACCCAAGAGTAAGACCTGGCTCCAAAAGTAGTTGAATCAGACAAGAGATGAGACACTGGCTGCTGAAAGGTGAAGAGCGTGGCCAGTACTGACAGCAATTAGCAGATGCATCCAAAAAGAAATCAGTCTACTGAGACTAAAACCAGCCTATTGGAGATAGCAACCACTAACTGACGGGAGAGTTATGAAAGGGATAGTAAGAACTAACCAGTCATGCAAGTTCTCAAGGTGCATTAGTTCAAGTTAGAGACACTTCCTGCGAGTGTACATCTGGACATGGCTCTTGCTCTACCAAGCACAACTCTTACTACCTATTAGGTACCAGAGGCTTCCAACTATACATAGATCTTCAGAGAAGCCCTGTCTTCAAAGAACAAGGCAAGTCATTCTATTCCTCGTTCACCTCCACCACATCAATGGAGTAACGCCCACTTTTAGCACATTACTGGAATACTTGGAAACAGATTGGGAATGGAACAGACAGCCTGGTCCCTTGGTTTACAACTGAACACAGTTTTATTGTGGTGGTGGTGTCAGGAACCATCATCATTTCTGCTTTTCCAAAAGCACTGCTGAGGCGTTTGAGGGGTACTGGTAAAACTGAGTATTTTATTCAAATTTAGCATGCAACAGTAGGGTAGCAAGGTAACATCCTTGTACTTCTGGTTCTGTTGTTCAGTTGGCCAGTCACTAATGCCATGTGTCACCCCCACAAGCATGTTGGCTCACATTTAGGGCTGATAGGAGGCTTTTCACTGAGACAGTGGTGCTAGCTATCACTTCCTAACTTACACATCCACTGAGTGTTATGGTTCAGAGGCAATTTACCAAACCTAGGTCAGCAATTGCTTTACTACCTCCCATACAGGTTGAGTAGCAGCATAGCTTTAGTCCAACACGTTGAGCTGTACCCTGCAAAGCTTGTTCTGGTAAATGCAGGATTACTTTGTGTGAACACTGAAATGAGAAGTACTAACAGATCTGGTTAAAGTCTGAAGTACCCCCATCAAAAAGGAGACACCCATGAATCTTTAAAACAGCCACAGTTAGACTTGTTAATGGGCATCAAGTTAGACAGGAGTTTGAGGTCCAGAACCAAGGTGATGCTGTGCTATTTTCAACCGCAACAGTGGCACTTGAGGGGCAAATGAAAGTAGCTCTGATGAGATTGAATAGAGTCTAGGAATTTGGCTGCACACCAAGCTGTCAAACTTCCTGCTGAGAGAGTGAGGATAGGGCCAAGTAATGCTAGAAGTAAGGGCTCAAGTGTTTAGCCCAGGTGCTGCAGTGCACTCCTTGTATAGTGATTCATCTGGGCTATGCCCTTACTGCTGGTTAGCGGGGACAGACTGAGTGTCCATGAGATGGGCTTACAGCTTACATGGTCATCAACTGCTCTGAAAGTAAGTGCACAGCTGCTTTGAAAGTCAAGCCAAGGATGTTTAAATCCATGGTTTTTCCTTGTATTTGGATGGTTGAATTCCAAGGCACAGAAGCTTCACTCTGGCAGGCACGCATCTTTTAAGATCTTAAGCAGACGCTATTTGTACTAAGTGGAGTGAATCAGACCAGAGCAAAGGACTGGTTTCCAGAATTTGGCTTTACTTTGCAGTACAGAAATCATTTGAGCCTTTTCAAGAGACATCAGAAGCAGAGGCTCTGTCATATCAATACTGCAGTGCAGTTTGGTCCATCCAAAAAGCCACATGGGGTACAGAAAATACTTTCACATCATGCCTGCTTTGTAATTTGTTCTCTCAATTTTATTAGATTGACACACAAAGGAACCTTAGGCACAGTTGTCCCAACTGATGTAAACAGTTTTAGAAGCTTAAGGGTGGGTTAGGTTCTGTGCCTAAAACTATGCCAACATTTGCTGCTACAATAGATGTGGGCTTTGTCCATAATACAACTTGCCACAAAGTTAAGATTGATGGGAAAGACTTTAGGGATGCTGTCCACAATAATGGAGTGCTCAGTTTAGCGTTTTCTTGGTATCAGGTCTGAATGGCATCTGTCAAATTCACGGATGCACCAGAAGCACATAATTGGGAAATGGGTTTACAAATGATTAAAAACACAAAGGTAACCGGTCAATGAGTTATTTCAGTTTGCACCAAAGTCTAGGTCTGCAAAAAAAAGTTCAGTAGTCTGCTGTTTGCTTATAAGGTTAGTGAACAGTTAAATCAGTGTCAGTAATTAGCCAGATTCTGGACAGCAGCCCTGCTAGAATGAAATTAACACATGATACCCAAAAGGGGAGCATTTACCAGTGCAGTACTCTTCAGTCTCTCAGAGATGTGATTACAAAAGCAGGCCGTACAATATTGAGTTTCATACAGTGTTCATTAAAGTTCCTTATATTCATATTAGCCGATTTAATTTCTCCTAATTAGACATTACTTCATTACTGCTGCTCCTGCTCCCCATAGATATCATTTTTCTTGCGTTTCATCTCTTCAAAATCGAACTCTGATCCCATCATCCTCTTATAAATATCTTTGATGTCATCACACGTCGTCTCAAAGTGAGTGGTAGCATCGTAGGTACGAGAAATAAAGATCTGGAAAATAAGTTTTCAGGCTTAGTGTTTGGAGATTCTCCCCTTACATGGGCACACCAGTTTGATTGTTTGCCATTTCATACTAACCTGGCTTTCGGTTCCCAAGTCAGTTGGTGCAAACAGATCGCTGATGCTAACAAACCTATGAGAGAAGACATTTTTCAGAATGCTTAAATGTTCCCCAGCGCCTCAATGAAAGGTGAACGAATACAGGAGCCAGGTAATTTGCAATATGATCAAATGCCAAAGCCCTAGGGCAAGAAGCACATGTGAGGAGGTTTTGGTGCTAGGACAGAGCATTGGAGCAGTTGTCTTGGGGGTGAAGGAGTAGGCCGAGTAGGTATTCCAATGACAGATGGAGTGGATGTATCTACGGGCCTTCCAGCCTCCCTCATCTGCCCCATGACCTCTCAAGATCAGAATACAACCAAAAGACACCCAGATCTGTCTCTGTGTGTGGCAAGTAATCGTTAACTAGTCCCCGGGCTAGTTTAGTAATCACGAATGCATATGAGCCGCTAGACTGCTGATGCAAGGTGGAAAGCTTACTTCTGTTCAATGGGCTCCAAGAGATCTAAGGCAGGTTTGATTTCTCTCTCTGGATCTCCTGTTTCCACAGTAGTGCTAACAATGGCTATGTACTTCCCTTGCGCTGCCACGTTGTGTGCAGAAGAGATCATGCAAACGTAGATATCTAGAAAAACATTACAGGAATGAGATTTCATCTACACCACATGCCAATTGAGAAGAGCTAGGGAGATGCTGGCAGTGACTTTGGATGTGAGCTGACTCACCCTTCCAGCTGCACACATAACTGGGCCATGGGGATGTGCATTCACATTTCTGTTTCCCTCTTTTTCCTCCTAGAACTTGTTGCATTTGAACCTTGTCTGAGATCTAGTTTTAGTTTGTTGGGACAAGGATTTACATGTAATTCAGACCTCTACGTACATCAAGCCCTTGGCCTCAGCATACAGTGGGATTTTATATGAAAACCCCTAATTTCAAGGAGTTTACACACCCAGTATTGAGATCTCTGGCCACACAAACCCCCATCAGCTGATTGCACTAGGAACAGAATTCAGCCCTCTGCCTCCACTGCTTGAGTAAAGACAGACAGTAACTGACAGCAGTAAGAGAAGAGGTGGCCCTTCTCATCAGGCCAATCAACGGAGTTGCAAACTGGGCAGATCCAACCACTTCCAGTACCGGGCAGCTATTTATAAGCCAGTACATCACAACCCTTCAAGAAAGTGTCAGGCATAAAAGAGCGTTTCCAGATCCAAGCTGAATTAGAAGCAGCAAGTTTCACATTCTGGCTCATGCCCGTGCCCAGTATTGGACTGCAACCACTTGGATGCTTTGGATTCAGACAAGGGATTTGAGTACGAAAGGCCCCCTAGGTTTGGGGCCTAAATCAGTCTGAAATACAAACTTCACCTAAACCTTTTAGTTTCTCATGTAGCTCTACTGGCACTTGGTGCTTCAGATACAGAGGTCCCTGCCTAGATTATGGGAGGGCAGCAAGCAGCTCAAACTTGGGTCCATAAAGCACTTCGACATCTTATGCATGCTGGGGAGAGTGATGGGCTTTGCATGCCTAAATGATACCATTACCTGCAGAAACAGCCAACAGCTGTTTTCTTCAGGAACCAATCCTGCTTCCACAATGGAAAGGACTAGAAACTAGTGTGTGGGAGAAGGAGTCCAGGAATTACTGCCACATGATGCTGAGACAACACGGAACAAGCGTGGAGAGTGCACATTGCCTCAGACAGCAAAGCAGTGCAAAATTAGAGAGTAAGCTGAACTGAACACGAGTTAGGGATCTCAACTGCATAATGTACCCACTTCATTAAAGCTGAACATGTGCAGCCATGTTAGTATTCTTTTCCCCCCAGTAAAAAATACCATATTTGACAAGTGTGGGATCAGGAAGGGAGCTATACCAAGACACTGAGGACCCCAAGAAGCAGCACATGTGCAAGCCATTAAAAAGGAAGGTGAGCATATTCTTTGGGAGGCTGGTTTCCTGAAGTGGTTTTTATTATGAATTGTTTAAATGTTTTCCTTGATGATTGATAAAGTTCTTTACTTCACAGAAGCCTAAGACTTTCATTTGGCCCAGTGGAGGCAAGTCCACTTAGTATGGATTTAATGAGCATGCCAACTTAAGTGCAGACAGTCTATAGCAACACCCACTTATGCACTGACATGCTAAGCATTTAACAGCCACTATTGCCCACACACCTGATTTCCGGTTGACCTGATTCTGTGGAATGATGATCTGGCAGGAATTGGCATCATTTGTGTTCTTGATTGGGTGGTTTAACATACAGATTACTCGAATCACTAGGCCAACTTTTGTTACACGATCTGGGACGTAACTGGGATCACAGATGAGTTGTTTGCAGCGAGCAACCTGCCAAGGATGGACAAAGTACAAACTTAAATTCCTCAACTGGAAGAAAAGTTTTCCCAGATGTTCTCAAGCACAGAGTAGCCTCTTAGCATCTCTAGTCAGAATTGATGAGATGCACTGCTGCTGACCAGCAACAAAAACAAAGCTATTTTAGATTTAGTTCCGTGAGGTGGTTGTTTCTAGTAGATTAGCCTGACAGTTTAGTGCAGTATCAGATTTTCACAGCAGAGAAGTAAATGCTTAGAGCAATGAAGCCTCCAGTATTATGAAACATTCCATTTAGGAGCTATTTTCCTTGTGTCATAGGTTTGTATTCCACCTTCAGCAGATCTGGATTTTCCACCATCAGCTCAAGACCATAGTTTTGTACATGTCGTCATCAATACAAGTCATTATCTGCAACTTTACAAGCAGACACTTATATTTTTCTACACTTTTGAGCTATATGCATGAACTATTGAAAGGTTAGACGTTAATACATGCTGCAAAGTTTGGTTTCCTTAATCCAGACGTTTATTAAGTGTAACTTTGCATTTATATTGTGCAATCTTATGGATGTAACAATAGTAAGAATGTAGGGACATTGAACAAGAATTGCCCCATCAGCATCAGAGGGATTAAGGTTATAAATGCATGTGTCCAGTCAGTGAGGCCATCTGGAGATTTGGAAACAGAATGTGAGCACAAGTTAGATATTTGCTATATACAGCATCCATCATTTGTAGAGTTTTATTTGGATTCATCCTGGTATGAACAACTGTGCCTTTTTTTCATGATTTGAAGATGAAGAGGCATCTGTATTATAGAGCTGGTTAGCAAGTGAGAAATTCAACTCGCCCTGTAAAACTGCAAGCAAACCGGCAGATGAGTAAAGTGTATTTAGAGCTTCCATCAGATATGGGCAAGTAGATTTTCTGCTTGGGCTGGCAAATTCTGATAGTTGTGCAAGGCTGATTTAATTGTGTATCTGGTGAAACAGTAAGAAAATTCAGTGCCAGAAATATACAAGCAACTAATGCATCTTAAGGACAAGTCAAGGACAGGCAGAGTCAATTGTATGTTTAGGTTAGATGCACTGACAGCTGCAAGGAAAGGTGTCTCGTTTTGATTGAACGGTCTCCTCAGCTTTCAAGGAAAACAACAATCCTGACATACATCCAGAGTTAAGGTTTAGGATAAAATCCCTCTGAAGTTATTTTCTAAGTCTACTTCAAGAAACATAGGCCATTCACCCGTTTAGATTTTCTTACTGTCTTTTTACCACATCACTCTGGTGGCACAGTTTTGGGAGCTTAAAAGCAATTTTAAGATTGAATCAAAAATCCCAATGAGTTTACAATCTGATGGCTCAACCTAGTTTGTGCATGTACCAAACCAAGCCTGAGTTACTCAGACTCTACACTTGCTTTTGTGTTAATGCCGATTGAGGAGGAGGTCTTGAACAGCAAATATCTGAGAAAATAATCCAAAGCATTACTGTACCTCTCCTTCAGATTTCACACCAATGACTTTGCCATTTTCTATCACAATCTCTTCAATTGGCTTGTTCAGCATGTAGGTGCCTCCGTAAATAGCACTTAGCCTACAAAGAGTAAGGACGCTTTAGCATAATGAAGCCTCATGTTTGCTACAGCCTTCTTATAGCACATTGTTCATTTACTCTGCCTTAGCAGGCAGCTGCATACACTGGAGGCGACTGAGCTTCTGGTAACAGTTTCCTGGTCTCCGGAAAGAGTCAGAGCCAGGAGGGTTTGAAGAAAAATCCCCTTCACCCCCACCCCACTTCGCCCAGTGAACACATGCCCTGCCCAAGTCTAGGTAACTTGGACTATTCCTCAGTAGGCCATTTAAATGGTCCGTGAACCTTTAGAGTCAGTTTGGAGTCAGAAGTGTCTTATTCCTGTAACTCAAGAATCTGGGGTCATAGTTTTACTGCCTAGGATACCACTAAGAATATAGTTCAGTAACTTAGATACTTGCTCCCAAATATCCATTTTACAATTAACTTTTAAGAGCAGTTGCAGTTCTAGCCAAGACAGGCATCTTATTGTAGCAACTGCTCATTTCAAATATTAAGAGGAGAGGCCAATATGTGGTAACTTAAGCAACAAGTTTTGAAATTGCATGGGAATTACTGAAAGCAGAGACTCAACACATCCAGTCACTACTTACTACTTTGATTAAGAGTCAAGGACTGTCAGCTTAAGGCCAAAGGAGGAGGCTGGAGTGAACTATCAAGACACCAGCCAATACTTGGGACTAGTCAAAGCCGTTATTTACATCTGCTGACTGGTGTAAATTAGTTACTTGATGGCCAAGTAACTCAAATAGGCTTCAAGCCACTAATAACTCCAAGATCTGCAGCATTCAGGCAACTGTTCTGTGGTGGAAAAGCCAAGTCTATTAAAAAAAGCTGGATACTGTTTCAGCTTTAAGATTTGGACTTTGAACAAATTCTACTCGGCTTATACAGATCTCCCTGTGTCAGAGAAAGGTTTAGTAATTCTGAAAACCAGCCAGCAGGCCTCAGTTATGAAGAAGCTGGAGTGTGATTCCACATAAAACACTGGCACATTTAAAGTAGAAATGCTAGTCACTGTATTTTACTGTAGTTTCCAGTTTGTTTTTTTTAAAAAAGAAAAAAAAAACAAGACCCACACCTCCCAAAGGCAGCTTAGTCAGTTTCTGTAGTATTTCAGATGCCCTGCTAACTGCTAAGTTAAGCCAATATCAACAACCTCTGCTTTAGCTCACCTCTGACACTAAACAATTAGCATAGACCATGGCTCAACTCTGCAGAAAAGTTTAGTTTGAAAGACCTTCCCCTTTCAAGTCAGTTTAGTTAACCTGGGGCCAGAGAACTAATATGTGACCCACTAGACACTTCACCCCCTGAGAAACACCTGGCCCCCATCCACACTGCTTATTCAAGTACCATCCTGCCCTCCTGCAGAAGCACTGCCCTTCCCAGCTCCTTCGCTGATGCTGCCCATCCCACACAGTGGGATTTACCTAGAGACAAGAGGGAAGCTAAAGAAAATGCTGTTTAATAGTTAAAAGGTTCTCAGCAGAGTCTGTGCATTAGATTTTAACAGAATCCTCAAATACACTTGACGCATTTGAGACAAGTTATTCACACCACCACAACCCAGTCCTCACCTTGCAAATCCCTGGGGCAGCTCTCCAAGGCCATAGAGGGGATAAAGATATGGGCTTTTACCATATCTAGCCAGAGACTCGCTGTAAAGTTTAATCCTGTTGATTGTTTCTTGGCATGGCTGATCTAGGTAGCTGCAAAAAGAGAATCAAGACTGTAAAATGCATGTGGTGAAATGAGTTGCGATTTACTCAGACCCAAGATGGCCTTGGATTAGGTTGTGCTTTAAGAATTCACATTCACCCCCCCATGAAGATATGCTCCCCATGCTTCCCCCGACTCCACTGCTTCCCCTTAAAGGCTTATCCTTCAGAAGAGCTCTCAGTCAGGCTGAAAGGGAAGAGAACACTTTATTCAGTGTACAATTGGAGAACTCATTTAGGCTCTAAGTACCTCTGGAGGATATTTCTGCTTGTGAAAGAAACCCAATCAGTACTGAAGACCCAGCGTTTAAAGGCTCCATTCCAACAAGCAGCACTCAAGGATGCTGCATGAGATTTACTTCAAGAAAGGTACATTTGTGGCTAATGGACATGGTCCATTACTCTGAAGGATTATCTCCCAACTCACTGGCCACTAGCTTACTTTGGGAAAAGCCAGTGAATAGCAAACACTTACTCATCAGTTCTGTAGAGTGCAAGGGCATGGCCTGTGAAGTCTATGACATCTTGGCCCAGGTCAAACTTTTTATACACCTCTCTCATGGTGGTCTTCTTGGGATCAACACCTTCAAAAGTCCGGGGGTCATTTTCATCAAAGTTGGCAACACACACTAAGAATTTCCTGAATCGGCGTTTCTCAAACAAGCCCATTAAACCTACAACACCAAAAGAATGGGTCAGATCAGAGGTTAGAAGTGAGGAATGAGTTACTTTGAAGGTCCTTTCAAAGTAAGCTTTCCTCCAGTTCCATGGCAAAGACCATGAAGTATTACAACAGAGATGAAAGGCTTTGTTTAACCCTAGACAGCAAAAGTTTACACTTTAATCTTTCCCTAAGATACCCCTAAGTTAACTGTGCCCGAGTATGAAGTAACCATTCAGGCTACAGAGGCCAAAAATCCAGCTAAGCATGGAAAACCAGTTTGCTTAATACTGGCAACTGCCATAGTAACTGACTATTAAGAGCTTGGAAGATGTGCCAGACACTACCCAGAGGCAGGTAGAATGACAGCCACACCCAGAGAGTTCAGAGACAACCTACATGTGGCCTGGCTTCCACTACTTCCAGTCACTGGAAGAGGGGAGGGAACTGACCCTGACCATGGTCAGTGAGCTTTTTTGGATCAGCCTCAGACTAGCAGAAGTCTGTGTTAAGCTCTATTACACTCTAGCTAAGGGAGAAGGAGCTCTCCCCCCTATCCAATTCATTGGGAACCAGGCACCCTCTTCCACAGCATTTGGCTCCTCCCCAAAAGGCTAGCAACTGCCTATGTCATTGCCAGCTTTCCTCAAATTGAAGACATGAAGCAGACATGATCATTCCACTGCTGTTCTAAGCAAAAGCAAAAGGTAATCACTGTCAACAGATAGCAATGCTGAACTAGACTGAGCAGCTGCAGATTTAGGCAGACATTTCATTGGTTGCTTTCAGTTCACGTTTGAGAATTCTTTACAACAACTTTAAGGAACTTAATGGCTTAGTTCCCCATACTTGCCAGAGTTGGCTATGTAATGCTGGTCCGTGTAAACAACTGTAGCAACTACATGGATAGGACAGCAAGTGGGAGAGTCTTGCCCCATGATATATTATTCAGGTATGTTCCACAACAGAAATGCACAAGGACCCTGTATATGATTACAAGTTACTAGACGGTCACTTTTTTTGCAATGGGTACAAAAGGAACTAAAAGGGCTACCTAAATAACTCTTCCTCAGTTTATGCATCTTGCCTGCTTAATGTCATTTAAGAGTCTGAGTGCAGGTCTACATTACAAAGTTAGGTCAACCCAGCTACCTCGCTTGGGGGTGAGAAAACACTCCTCAGAGATGAAGTTAAGCCACCTAAGCCCCAGTGTTCACTCTGTCAGGTCAACAGAAGAGTTCTTCCCTGGACCTAGCTACTGCCTCTTGGAGAGATGCATGTACTACAGCAGTGCAAGACCACTCCCAGTGTTGTAGTGTCTACACTAAAGTGCTCCAGCTATGCCATTTCTAGTGTACACACACCTAAAGACTCCAAAGTGCCGAGAGATGGCATTGCTATGAGCAAGAAGTCAAATACACCAATTTCCTGGAGTCTCAGGATTTTACATGTCAGTGAACCTGAAAAAGTTAAATAGGAACTTGAAGCAGGGGAATGCCACAGAAAACTTATAGAAGGCCAATTAATCAGAACAAGAGACTAGCCACAAAGGGCTGATTTGACAGGGTCACTAAGGGATACAGTTTTGCCTCTGGACCTGTTCTCTCTGGTTTCCCAACAGCCAGGTCTGCTACTGACAAAGAGGTCTCCCCTGTATCATGCATGATATGTGCATCTGGAGCGCACATGCAGCGTCCTCCGTGGCACATTCAGAGCCTCCCCCAGCTTGTCGTCAGGAAGGGTATTTCTGCACCTGTGAAAGATTCTGGGCTGTCTTGTTCCTCTGGAGAGGGTATTACTAGAGCCCTGCATGGATACAAAAATTTGTATCCACATCCGATCCACATAAATTGTCTACAGATATTGCAGATTTGCAGGGCTCTACTGACAGCTCCACAGGTCACCACACAACAGTGACACAGGGCTTTGCCAAACTCCCAACCACCGCCCACTTCTCCCTAGAGACCTCCCACAGCACACTCATGCTTCCTTCTCCGCTATTGGGGGGGGGGGGGGGAGCCTACATCCTGGGCCCTCACATGCAGCGCCACCCTCCCAATGAGGGGTTTGGACACCGCCATGCGGCAGCAGCAGCTCTAACACATAGTGTGCTTGACTCACTGCACAGGAGCGCATGGTCACACTCCCTTCTGGGAGTAGTATTTTATCACCTCCATCTGAACAAACTGGAGAGACTACAACTCCCAGAATGCCCAGCAGGCAATTGCTGCAGTGTGATTCAGAGAGTGAAGCTGCAGCCCCAGGGCTGGGTGACCGTCACTCTGTTCTGGTGAGTGTGCTGCAGAGCCCTGCGCGGATACAAAATTTGTATCTGCATTGGAGCTGTGGTCAGCAAAAATGGTCTGTGGATATCTTTGGATTTTCCAGGCTCTAGGTATTATCTAGTACCCCAATTTTAATATTTGGAGCAGTGTTGGGAGTGCCTGACTTTGTCTTAGGCCATCCTAAAAAGCTGCACTGGACTGTGAATAATCACCAGCATACTACTTGGAGACAAAACTGTGCAGTCATTAGCCTTAACTGTTGCTAGCGGATTCCTAGTTTGTAGTAAAGGAATGAGAAAGTTCAGGTTTGCCAGGTGAAAAGTTATTTAACACATTCATATGAGGAGGAGAATTTTAACAGTTTGCCTACAATACAAGATAAGCAAGCATCTTTGTTCACTGTGAAGAAACTTGGAGATGGAAAGATTACAGCTACAAGGTAATAAGTCTATGGCAGAGTTTGGTCTGCTAGTCTTGTACTACAGGAGACCTTCTAGAGAGACCATCCCTCAGAGACCCAATAGGGGGCAGACCCAGACTGAATATGTGGCATTATGACTTGGTGCATTACACCACCACTCAAATTTGTTCCAGAGAGTCTTCAGTCAGGATCAGGTGGGGAGAAGGGATCAGAACAAGATGAGCATGGGTCCTAGTTCCCCAGGAGGCTCACCTTGCTCGGGTTCTGTGCAAAGCATCGCCCCCTGCATTTAGCCCTACTGACACTGGCCTCACACTTCACCCCAGATGTATTTCTGCCTCTGTCAGAGGATGTGAGCCAGGCCTGCTGAGCAGCAGCAGCTCTTGTGCACCCTGAGGGCTGCCCCTTCTATAGCTACCCAGCTGTGCCAAGGGATAGGCTCAGTGAGGCCAGGTCTTGTGCTTTCTGCAGGGAGCAGGGCTAGGACAGTGATCCTGGCAGTGCCAGCCCCCCAGAGGGGCTTTGCCTCCCCCACCCCAGTTATGGCAGAATGGGGGTATGCAGCCCCTGATGGAGGGTAACAGGCCCTACTGCCAACTCAACAGTTAATGAGTTACAAAACTCAAATTTAGGTCCTGCACCTGCCTGCAGCCACCTCTGGCTGAAAGGCACTTCTACACACACCTGCATTTGCCTATCATGGAGGGGCTGTGGATCAAATCTGAATGGCACTGCAACCCCACATACTAGACAGCATCCTTATAGCTACTATAAGGGGGAGGAGCTCCAAGCAAAAAAAAAAAAAAAAAGAGTACTAAGGTGGGGTGCAATTCAAAGAAGGTTGAGAATCTGTCAGCCACACTGACCACATCTGGTGTTTCCAAATGAGAAATCTATTTCTTGCTGCAAAGTGAGCAGCTGAGGATGATTACTGTACTCAGGCATAGAATGCGCTACTGGAACAGATCACATTATAAACACCATTACTAACGCATATCATTACCTTGACACATTAATCAAATCTTGTTACCCTTTTCTATAGTGTGGTTGCAGATGAACACATCCAGGAACGAGTCCCAGTTCATCCGAGACCCACGATGACCTTGGTACAACTCAAGTCACAGGAAATGTCAAATAATTAAGCTTACAGCTATGACCTCTCAGAAGGACACAAGCAATAGTACAGCAAAGTATAACAGCTTACTGGATGCCAGGGCTTCTGACTCAGTGGAAGGAACTTTGTAGATTTTTCCTCCCCTGTAGACAAAGCTTCCTTCAGTCACTTTGAAGTCTAGGTAGCGAGTGACTTCTGTGTAAAGCAGCATCTTTACCAACTGACCTGCAATTAAGAAGTTTCAACAGAAAAGTCAGCCTGCAGTCTGCAGCCAGGTGATCATTTACTCTGTGTATGAAGGACAGATGACTGTGTCTTTTTGCAGGGCCCCCATTATGACTGAAGTGTGCTTTTGCAGTTTAGGATGAGCTCCTGCAATGCTAGGAGCACTGCTCTGCCATAGCATTCCCACAGATTAGCACACACAAGGTAGAGGTTGCACAAATTATAGAGATTTATGAAAATGTTGACATTCTATTAGTTTTAGCCAGCTTACAGCTGTTTAACAACTTCCTTGGATACAAATTACGCACACTAAAGCATTGGTAAGTATACAAGAATATTACAACCACTGTCCCCACTGTATTAGTATCCCTGTCATTTATCATGGAGCCTGCTACACGTAGCAACATTTAGACTTAAGTTTCAACTTTGTAAATAATGTTACATAGAATAGACTGTAGTAGCAGGGACAGGAGCTCTTGTCCATAAGAGCAGAGTATTAGTCAAGTATACAAACAAGTTAAACAAAGAAGCTGTTGTATGCAGTTGTAGGGTGGTCCCCTGCCCCTGTCCCTCCTGCTTCAGACCCCATGAATACATCCCTGGCAGGAAAGAACATACTACTATCTAGCTCAGTGGTAGGCAGCCTATGGCACGTGTGCCGAATGCGGAACACAAGCTGATTTTCAGTGGCACATCCTGGACCCCAGCCGGCTGGCATACCAGCCCCCGGCCCACTGGCCCCAGCCTGGGGCAGTGAGGGGGGCAGACAAGGGCACGAGGGGGCACAGCTCAGCACCCCCACCCTTAAAAATTGTTCTAGCACCATTGTACTGGGATATTTTTAAGTCCTGGTCTGTTGCTTTGACATCACTATCGTGCCACATGGAACAGCGCACTGTGTTTGATGTTGAGACTAGAATGTACATGCAAGAACTGGAATCAGAATTTTCTGACCGATTTCAAGATTTCCAGCAATTTGGCCCAATGCTTTCTTTTCTAATTAAACCTGAAAAGTTCAATTAAAGTGACTTGGATTTGTCTGTATTTCAGTGGATGGGTGTTGAAGATTCCGAAATGCAGCTCATTCAGTTAAAAAGGTCAGAATTGTGGGCATCAAAGTTTGGAGATCTGCGGAGTGCACTTGAAGCTACCAAGAGAGATCACAGGGCCTCTATTCTGACCTGCTGGACATCCCTGCCAGTGAAATTTAACAGTTTGAAGAAAATTGTGTTTGCAATGCTTTCAGCATTTGGATCCACGTGCCTGTGTGAACAGGTATTTTCACATATAAAATCTGTCCCTCTCAGAGCCAGTTAACAACTGATCACTCAGAAGCCTGTGCAGCTTAAAGTATCCAAACATATGCCAGACATTGGAAAACTCAACAAGGAAAAGCAAGGGCAAGGATCACACTAAACTGATATGATCTGCATTTTAATTTAATTTTAAAAGAAGCTTCTTAAACATTTTAAAAACCTTATATAAAACTAAACTATTGTTGTATTTAAAGAAAATATTATAGATCTCTAGAAAGATATCTTCCAAAAATGTTAAAATGTATTACTGGCACACGAAACCTTAAATTAGAGTGAATAAATAAAGACTCAGCACACCATTTCTGAAAGGTTGCCGACCCCTGACCTAGCCTACTGACAGAAAAAGTCACATCCCTAATTGTTTTCATGTGGGTTAGTTGAGTTTAGAGTTCTGCACACGAAGTAGTCTCAACATAATGAGCTGTTCCAGAGCTATTACATTCAAGCTTCAGCTAGTTTTATGTAGTTATTGTCACTATGCAAAGACAAGTTTTATGCTTAGTAGTGTCTTATCCCTTACATACATTTCAGTGACAAAGTCACCAGAAGTAATACACTGTCAGATTGAAAGTATAAGTTCTCAGGGACACACCACAGGACAAGTTGTTGACTAGTCAACAAGGCAACCGCACCCTAAAAATTCTGCAGCTGCCAATGAAAGAGAGGAAGCCATCCCAGAACACTTATCAGCACCAATAAGCACTGAGAAGCAGGAAACCTCAGTACTACTGAAGTTGCCAGTGGTTATAAAGAAATTAGTTTTTGGAAAAGTTAGGAAGGGATCACTGGAGTCGAGAAGTATGCAAGCCATAGACCAACAGCTTGTGTCAGTGAACTCAATTTTCCCACCCAACACAATTGCAGTCACTGTTTCTTCCTACATTTTTTGAGGAGTACTGCAGCCAAATGGCATCCACTCTAGCTAAAAATTCAGAAACCTTGCTTTAGTAAGCACAGGGGTTTTAGAGTGTGTTTTTCCATAAAGTCCTCACAAGTCATGGCTCAACTTTCCCTGATTAATTAGTGTGCAAAACAGGTGTTAATTTGTCATCTACAGACTTTCCTCTCTTACACAGTAGGACAAGAATTTTCCAGTTGTGTTTTTAGGCTTCCTTTAGAGTAGCCCAGCACGCTACAGTGCATCTACTATGAGACAGATCTTCATGTGCAAGATCTCATTTGGAAAGACAGCTAGAACTGTGCACCTGTGTGACTTGCCATCGGAGGGTAGATGTGTATTACAAGTAATGAGAGCATGCTCTTGTATCTGGCTGGTTTGGATGAGCAGTATTTCAAGCCTTGGAGTAGATACTGCAATAAACCAGTCCTTAATTGTAGCTGTTAGAGTGACTGATTCATAGAAAGTTTACTAGCTTGGGATCTTTGGTTTGATTTAAGTTAAGTTACTTACCATTAGCCATAAGGAATTTTGGAATTAGGTCCACATTCCAGTCTCTTCCTCGGCCCATTGATTCTGGTGGAGATCCTGGTATGTTAAACCTTTTGTAAAGCTTTAGAAAAGGATAAATACTCTTATACAGTGGAGAAAACATGCACTATTCATTACATTAATGAATCTGCACGGTTACAAATAATGTCATCACAATACATGCTTATGCTCCCACAACATGCCAAAACTTCTTGTGCATTAGTCTATAGCCCGCCCTCCCGCTGCAAGCCTGTGGCCAGCCAGAATTTAGTTTGGTGGAAACTGGACTAATTGATGACATGTGCAAATCACATCAAGCTATTGCTACTTTAGGTATAGCATCAGGTAGGCCTGCTTTCCTCAGTGTCTGATTTTCCTCTAATACAGAGCTCTTAAACTGGAGACAAGCTTGTCAGGTTTGTGACCTGCCGAACTGAAGTTGCAGTTGTATAATACTGCAAGAGTAATTTCACTCCACTGATCAAGTCTGTTGCCTCACTGAGCAGAAAAGCAAATATCCATATTTGTGAGACTGATTTTTAAAGCAAAAGTTTCCATGTGAATTAGTGTTTTGTCCATCTTGTATTGTAGGATTTATGCGTTGAGATTACTGAGATCGATTCCTACTAGAATATTAATAAGTGATTTGCAGCAACTGCAGCTTTGAGGCTAGGATGTTCAGAGAGCTTTGCAATCATCATGCGTAAGTGAGGTAAGCAATTAAGTCTATTCCAATCAGTGACTTTTGGATTAAAATGCATTAGCGCTTTTACTTTTGATCCTATTTGAGTGCTAGACGCCTTGACACATTGGCATAAAAATACAACAGTCATGTCACTCAGCGAGCAGGACAGCAATACAGAAGACAGCCATGTCATATCCACGACAGTCGAAACTAAGCTATTTTGGATCAACTTGTTTCTAGAGACATGTTTAAAAATACTAGCTATGAGCATGAACACAAAGATTACACGTGACATTGAATGAGCTGTCCTTATTGTTAAGCTCCCCAAGTGGTGTAGGAATAAGGACCAAAGGCTCTAAGACAGCATTTCTTTGTTTTAGGTGTTAGCTACATTTTTGGTCTCTTCCATGCTTGTACTAGCTGCACTCCTGGTAAGATGTGCAGTTAATCCTCCCTTTAGGAACAGGGGCAAGATTCAGTCTTCACTCAGGATGAGGATACTTAAAGAGTTAGAAGCAAGATCATGTAGGTACAGGAGTGAGTACAATACAGTGCATTATTCTAGGTACTTACATCCTCCAGTGGTGTTATGGACGCACTTTCACCTCCATAGTACGAGTTGCGATCCATGTGAAGGACCTTCTTTCCATTCACTGACATGATGCCAGAAAGGATGCATTCCTGTACAAATAAGAGGTTTTAAATGCAGGGAAAGAGTCCTTGGAGTATATAGCCACTACATGCCAGGAAGCTGTAGTTTTTGACAATGTGACCACCAGGCAGACATGAGGAATAGGCATCTTTTTAAGACGCTGTTACAAAGAGGATATGCTTGAAGTAGTTATTTTACTACTTTTTAATTGCAAGACAACTTATAAGCAGCAAAAATTGAATAGATGCAAGCAACTCAAAATCCAATGTTGATTTAACAAGTCAATACAAGCCTGCTAGTCTTTAGCAGTTTTGTTTGTGATAAAAGCCATTGATGTCAAGTGTTTCAAAACAGCAGTTCTAGATATTCTGTCTGAGGTATCACCCCACGTTGTGAACATTTCTTTTTCAGAGTGAAGCTCGTCAGCCTGTTATACACAAGTAACTTTTGGCAGACTAGGAGCATACACAGAAATGTAGCGCTGAAAGGGCGCTCAATAGATCTCGTCCTGTTCTCTGCACTGAGGCAGGATTAAGTAATGTTACTAGACCATCCCTGACAGATGTTAAACTGGCTCCTAAAAATCTGCAGTGAAGTCTATTCCAGAGTTTAGCTATCCTTATAGTTAGAAATCTTTTCCTAATATCTAACACAAATTTTCCCTGCTGCAGATTAGCATATCCACTGAAGGTAGAACAAGTAGTAGTCGTCTCCACTCTCCCCATCAAGTTAGAAGGAAAGCAGTGCCTGGCATCAGTGTTGGCATGGACTGTAGAAGACCCAAGCTGTGTTACCGTTTTGCTGAGCTTTGTTCAAAACGGAAGCTATGGTGGCTCTCACATTAAGCTTTGGGAAGTGCATGTGTGTCAAGACAGGAAAGCTGCCTGTTGTGGGGCTACAGGTTACAACCAGTTTAAAGATGCCCATCTTATGGGGAGATGCAGCTGCTGTTATATCAGCACTAGAAGTGCTAGCCAAGCCTTGAAGGACTCAAGGCCTTGATATTTCCTTAGTAAGCTTCAGTTAAAACTGGTTTCAGAGTAACAGCCGTGTTAGTCTATATTCGCAAAAAGAAAAGGAGTACTTGTGGCACCTTAGAGACTAACCAATTTATTTGAGCATAAGCTTTCGTGAACTACAGCTCACTTCATCGGATGCATACTGTGGAAAAGTTAAAACTGAAGGTTTATTTTGCCATGTTTCTGTTCAAGTGGAGTGATGTGCAGAAGAGCATATGAACACACACCACAGTTCTTCTGAATTTGACTTGACACAATTTTTATACTGCTGCTGCTGGCGCCCTTTAAGAATAGAGATGTTATTGAACATTAGACCTAGGAATCCACTAGTCATTTAACACTGACCCAGTCGTGGCCCTTTTTCCCCATTCACATGTTTGAAGTTAGAACACATTTACATTGGCCCTGTAGAGAAACAGCTGAAGTGATAGCCCGAGCACATAAATGAAACTGGATTCTTTTCCAAGCTGAAAAGTCCCAGTCTTCTTAAACTCTCCTCATATGGAAGCTGTTCCACACCCCTAATCATTTTTGTTGCCCTTTTCCATACCTTTTCTAATTCCAATATATCTTTGAGATGGGCGACGACATTTGCATGAAGTATTCAAGATGTGGGCGTACCATGGATTTATGCAGAGGCAATAGGATACTTTGTGTCTTATTATCTATCCCTTTCTTAATGAGGCCCAACATTGTTTTGCTTTTTTGACTGCCACTGCACATTGAGTGGATGTTTTCAAAAAACTATCCACAATGACTCCAAGATCTCATTCTTGAGTGGTAAGAGCTAATTTAGACCCCATTATTTTATATGTATAGTTGGGATTATGTTTTCCAACATGCACTACTTTGCATTTATCAACATTGAATTTCATCTGTTTCCCAGTCACCCAGTTTTAAGAGATCCTTTTGTAGCTCTTTGCAGCCTTGCTGCGTCTTAACTATCTAGTTTTGTACCATCTGCAAATTTTGCCACCTCACCATTTACCCATTTTTCCAGTTAATTTATGAATATGTTAAATAGGACTGGGCCCAGTACAGATCCCTGGGGGACACCACTATTTACCTCTCTCCGTTGTGAAGACTGACCATTTATTCCTACCCTTTGTTTCCTATCTTTTAACCAGTTACCAATCCATGAGAGGACCTTCCCTCTTATCCCAGGACAGCTTGCAGAGTGAGGTGGTAGTTCTCTACATTCAGTCCTTGACTTCTACATCCACTGTCAAAGGCATCAATAGTGATGGTAAGTCTTTTGGCCATGCCTAATAGCTACCAGCTGTTAGCGTTCCTCTGCCACCCTATCTGACCTGGAGCTGGATATGCTAACATCCATCCTTAAGACATTCAGATGTCAAAAGTTGCCCTCTAGAATGGCCAAGGGTTTAGTTTACTTCTTTAGTGAAACTAATGCTTCTTCTACCAACTTCCTGAAAATCTGCAGCATGCAGCTGTTGGCGAAAAGCCATCATATCTAGCCATGCTCTTTCACCAACATTCACCACATGTTGTGGTTAGTTTGCTATTCTCAGCATTGTCCACTGCTCTCTCTTTTTTCCCCACAGAGTCTGGTCTACCACAATGCTAAGTGAACCTGTTAACCAATATGGGTTAACAGTCCAAACATCTGCCCTTGTGGGTCTACATTTTAATGTATGGATCTCAAAAAAATAAGTTACAGAACTAGAATATTCTGCTACAGTCAACACTTGTTTGCTCTTAAACCTTTTAGACAGAACACTGATATGTTTAACAAGAATACATTAAGGGCTTGTCTTCACTGCATTTTTAGCTCAAGCTGTAACTGGAGTGTTGCCTCTAACCTGACTCCCACCCATACAGAGTCTCAAGATCAAGTTAAGTGGTGCTTGTGTTGGTTGGTTTGGGGCAGGGTTGGGTTCCCCCCCCCCCCCAGCCTTGGCAAAATGCACTAATTTTTGGCTAACCAAGTAAGCATATTCCTGACAGGAGAGGAAGGTACAAGAACACCCAGAGTTCTCAAGTACCTACATAAACATTCTTAAGAGATGGTACAGGAACACACCAATGCCTTATAAAATAGGGATGGGATGACAGGATACGGGATAAGGATGTTCTGTTCAAACTAGCAGGTACAAGGAGAAGGTGGTAACTAGCAATATCTGGAGTAAAAGTAATTTGTTTGTATTAGTGTATAAAAAGGAGAAGTCATAGAAGGGGCATCTCTGGCCAGCCAAGGGGGCAGCATCTTGGTACGCTCACTGAGCTGGTCCCATTGTTGTGGCCATACATGTTTCTGCATCTGTAACCATGGAGCCAGGGCACTAGTACCATGCTTTGTCAACAGTAAACCCAGCTGAGTGCCTTCGTCACCGAACCAAGCCTGTGGCCTCTCTTTATAGTAAGATCAAGGTCTGCTCAATTCATATGTCGCGCTATCCGCAAATGTGGCTAACATCAGAGCTCCAAGAGCAGGAACACTGCAGCAGCAGCAACATTCCTTACCATTGCCAGAATTCAGGAAGACGTGAATCTCTTTCGAGTAAAGTGAGGTTATTGCTTGTTGGTTACATACCGCCCAAATGGAATGCATAACTACATGTCTAGATTGCCTTTGTCCTGAACGAGGGTTAGCCTACCTACTGCTCAATCCAGAAAGAAAAAAGTCACACTGATCGAGAAGCAGAGCTGGCAAAGATTAGAGCGATCCCTACCTGAGAGAGGGTGCCACTAAGCTGTATTCTGACAGCGAACAACAGGATTTTTATCAAGTGCAATTAATGCTCTGGCTAATTTGAAACCCTGGACTCAGTTCACTAAATTAACCTGCAAAGTCTTCATTTGTAGTTTTGTGGATTTGGCTTGACAGGTCCTCATTAACTGAATGGCTTGTCTTTACAGCTGCTCTTCAACAGCCAAGTGCCTCCAGTGACTTATTTGAAAAATTAAAATCTGCCAAAACACTGGCTTGTCAGGTCTGGCAGATGGTGGTACAGCACTGATAACTTCTATGCCTGAGTTCAGCCATGAGAAAGCTGACTAGGATTGCAAAACAAAAGGAAAAAGTCAACTTAACATATCTGAGTTACTCTAATGCCTTCAATAACTAAATTCCTGAAGCCGGATGTCAGCGGACTTCCTCTCCCCAGTAGTGACACAAATAGACATTTTGGGTATCTTTTGCCTCATCTCTCTCTGTTCACAGGTGTATGCTACTTCCATCAGGACAATCTTAAGAGGAAGCAGCAAAAGATGAATTTGGAGCTTGGTAAAAGTCATAGGAAGTGTTCTAGTTGCCTCATTCCTTCAGTTCTTCTTATAGTTCAGGACTTAAGAACTAGTACAATTTTATCTAAGATCCATTTGTAATAGATTAAAATCCATCCAACTAATGGCCTGCTACTGAACTCCAAAAGCAGGTTCTAGCACACAGCACTGGAGTTCAACTTAAGCAGTTTGTACCCAAATACCACAAGCCTATGTCAGATGGAGAATGTGAAAGAGGCAGCAACAAACCGTATCAAGCCTTATGTCATGTCCTGTATCAGGCTGATGTGTCATCTTTTTCTCTGATGGAGTCTGTTGCATCCGATGAAGTGAGCTGTAGCTCACGAAAGCTTATGTTCAAATAAATTTGTTAGTCTCTAAGGTGCCACAAGTCCTCCTTTTCTTTTTGCGAATACAGACTAACACGACTGCTACTCTGAAATCTGATAAGATAGTTGCAGATATAGACTGTCCAAAGCCAAACTTGTTGGCTCATCAGGCTTTTGAGGTCACATCCAGGCCCCAGGTGCAGCAGTTCACACCTGGGACCCCACTGCTGAAACTTTATGCCCATATGTTAAATTGGGATGGGGAAGTTAGTCAGAGAACAGAATAAGAACAGCCTCTGGGGAGGGAGGAAGAGGTGGAGAAAGTGATAGTTTTTAATGCCAAACTTCCCTTTCAGTAGCAGTTTGTGGACCTCCACCCATTTTATTGGTGGAACCAAATCAGGCCCTTCAGCCTGCCACAAGTAGTTTTTAAAATAAGTTAGAGTGGCTGTTGGAACACAAAATATTGCTGAAAATGCATCAAAGCTTCTACAAGGGAAAGGGACCCAGATAACCCAGGGAATCTTAAAGTGTAAGAAAAGAATGAAGTAGTAATAAGAGGCTTAGCACGCTCATTTTGCATATAAATCATGATGAACACCCAGAGATTTTTCAAACTATCAGAAAAGTGAAAGTTCGTGTTAACCATACTCATGCAGCAATGTGCCATTGTAGCATATGCAGTCAGTCAGTGATAGGTCCTTTTAGACTACAAGCTCCTTGAGGGCATAGACTGTTTGTCCAGGGCACGGCTTCAAAACAGGTTGAGGGCCTTTCACTAGCTGTCAGGTAGCTGAAAGCAGATTCCCTTTTGGATGCATCCTTAAGGATGCATCCAAGAGTCCAGTTTGTGATTCAGCATAGTCTGATACAGTAACAGGTAAGGAAAGATATGAACCCATATCAACACAGGGACAGAAAAAGATAGCTCAGAGGCACTGGGGCTTAAGTTAAGCTTCCTAGTAACAGCTTTTCACAAGCAAGGACACCAAGTGACCTGCCCTGTTTACATGAACAGGATTTGCTTCTCTCTGCTGGTGCCAATATGGCAGAAGTCTCACTCTCAAACAGAAAACCTTCGAGGAAAAAAAAAGTCTCAGTTTGTATGGATTTTCTCCTAGAGCTCAATGCCAAGTATGACAAATTCAGAAACAGCCACAAACTGCCAGAATCCTAGAAACTCCCCCACAATGACACAATTGGCTGAAAAGATTCTGTATTCAAGTGATCTTGTGACACAGCCTCTAGTTTAGAAGATTAAGTATTGATTTTAAGGCCCTCTAAGCACACGTTGAGGCATAAGTGTTCTAACCTAACAAGTTGGAAGCCCAGGTGATAAAACAGTTACTCACCTCTCGTAACTGTTGTTCTTCCAGATCTGTTGCTCATGTCCATTCCAATAGAGGTGTGCGCACGCTCCATGCACGATCGCCGGAAGCTTTTCCCTAGCAGTACCCATCGGGTCGGCAGTGGAGACCTCTAGAATGGGGCCCTCATGGCAACATATATATGACCCTGCCGACCCACCTCCCGTTCAGTTCCTTCTTGCCGGAAGACTCCGACAGTGGGGAGGTGGGCGGGATTTGGAATGGACGCGAGCAACACATCTCAAAGAACAACAGTTACAAGAGGTGTGTAACTTTTTTCTTCTTCAAGCGATTGCTCATGTGCATTCCAATAGGTGACTTCCAAGCGGTTACCCCAGAGGAGGGGTTGGAGTTCACCTGACTGTCAACTGGAGGACTGCCAAACCAAAAGCAGCAGCATCTCTCGCCTGCTGGGTAATGGGAAGTGAAGGTGTGGACTGAAGACCACGTTGCTGCCTTGCAGATGTCCAGGATAGGGACCCGCGCCAGGAAAGCTGCGGACGTCATTTGCACTCTGGTGGAATGCACTGTAATAGGTGGAGCTAGAATTTTAGCCGGGTCATAGCACATCCTGATGCGGGACGTGATCCATGATGACATTCTCTGTGATGATAGGAACCCCCCCCATCCTTTCTGCAATTGCAATAAAAAGCTGTGGTAATTTACGGAACGGCTTTGTATGTAAAAGGCTAAGGCCCACCTAACATCTAAGGTGTGAAACATGCACTCCCTGCTGGTGACGTGGGGTTTAGGGAAGGACACAGGCAAGAATATATCCTGGTTCACATGAAACTGGGAGACCACTTTGGGAAAAAATGGAGGGTGGGGGCGTAGCTGCACCTCGTCTTTATAAAACACTGTGTACAGGGATTCAAAGGTCAGGGCTCTGAGCTCGGACACCCTCCTCGCAGATGTTATAGCTACAAGAAAGGCCACCTTCCAGGACAGATAGGAGAGAGGGCAGGTAGCCATAGGCTCAAATCGGGGGAGAGGGGCTAGGACCAGGTTTATGTCCCGGGGGGAACAGGCCAACTTACAGGTGGGTAAAGTCTGTCAAGGCCCTTAAGTAACCTGCCCACCACAGGGTTACTGAATGCTGATCCCTGCAGCGTTTCCGGGTGGAAGGCCGAAATGGCCGCTAGGTGTACCCTTAGGGAGGATATCACCAACCCTTGGCACTGAGGTCCAAGAGGTAGTCTAGGACAAGGGGAACTGGGGCCGATTGTGGTTCAGATCCTCTTTGTCGAGACCAAACGGAGAAACGCTTCCACTTGGCCAGGTACGTGGAATCTCTGCATCCCAACAGGACTTCCCTGACCGACTTTGAGCACTGAAGTTCCAAAGGGTTCAACCATGGAGTTTCCACGCTGTGAGGTGGAGGGACTCCAGGTTGGGGTGCTGCAGCCGGCCGTGGTCTTACGAAATTAAGGATGGGCAGTGCTATTGATGTGATCACTGAAAGGTTCAGCAATACGGTGAACAATGTGCCATTGTAGCATATGCAGTCAGTCAGTGATAGGTCCTTTTAGACTACAAGCTCCTTGAGGGCATAGACTGTTTGTCCAGGGCACGGCTTCAAAACAGGTTGAGGGCCTTTCACTAGCTGTCAGGTAGCTGAAAGCAGATTCCCTTTTGGATGCATCCTTAAGGATGCATCCAAGAGTCCAGTTTGTGATTCAGCATAGTCTGATACAGTAACAGGTAAGGAAAGATATGAACCCATATCAACACAGGGACAGAAAAAGATAGCTCAGAGGCACTGGGGCTTAAGTTAAGCTTCCTAGTAACAGCTTTTCACAAGCAAGGACACCAAGTGACCTGCCCTAAGTGAATCAGGTACTGGTGGGGACACACTGGTGCTATCAGGATCAACGAGGCCCTGTCCTGGCAAACCTTAAGGAGCACTCTGTGTATAAGGGGGAAACGGTGGGAATGCATACATCAGGTGCCCTGCCCAAGATAGGTGAAAGGCGTCCACAACAGCGCCCGGGCTGCAGTTCAGGAAGGAGCAGAACCTCTGGCACTTCCTGTTGCCCCGTGTGACAAACAGATCTGTGTGGGGAAAGCCCCACTTCTGGAAAATTGAGTGGGCGGTATCCAATCTGAGGGACCACTCGTGTCCCTGGAACAAGCGGCTGAGGCGGTCTGCCAGCTCATTCTGCACCCCAGGAAGCTAAGGACGCCTGCAGGTGTATGGAGTGCATGATGCAAAAATCCCACAGGGCAAGGGTTTCCCGACAGAGGGAAGAGGAGCGAGCACCACCCTGTTTGTTTATATAACACACTGCTGCAATGTCTGTGAGTACTGATACGCATCTATCTCAGAGACCACTCTGGAAGGTCTGGCATGCCAGGAGAACTGCTCTCAACTCTCGGACACTGATGTGCAGCGACAGCTCTGCCTGGGACCAGAGTCCTTGGGTTCTGACACTGCCCAGATGAGCTCCCCAACCAAGTGCCGAAGCGTCTGTAACCAGGACAATAGTCAGTTGGGGCTTTGCGAAAGGTACTCCCACACAGACCATCTGAGGTTAGAGCCACCAGTGGAGGAGCTGAGTATTCGTGGAGGGAGGGTCACTATTGAGTCCAGTGGATCCCTGCCCTGCTTGTGCACCTGTACTAGACACGCTTGTAGAGGTTGAAGGCGGAGCCTGGCGTGTTGCACCACGTATGTGCAGGCCGCCATGTCCCAGAAGCCCCATACAATTTCTGGCTGTGGCAGTTGGAAAACAAAGGAGGGTATGAATAATGTCCGAGATTGTTTTGAACGTAGGTCTGGGAGGAACACCCTCGCGACCGTAGAGTCCAGGAGGACTCCAATGAACTCTATCCTTTGAGTGGGGGTCAGGATAGACTTGGATTCATTCAATATAAGGCCCAGCCTGAGGAACGTGTCCCTGACCAGGGATACATGCTGCGCTACCCTTGTTTGAGATTCTGCCTTGAAGCCAGTCGTCCAGGTATGGGAAAACCTGGACCTGGCACCTGCGGAGGAACGCTGCCACTACTGCCATACACTTGGTGAATACCTGAGGGGCCGCAGAAAGGCTGAACGGAAGCACCCTGAACTGGTAGTGATGGCCACCGACTACGAACCTGAGAAAACGCCTGTGGGAAGGGATAATTGAAATATGGCAATACGCTTCCTTCAAGTTGAGGGCAGCATACCAGTCTCCCAGTTCCATTGAGGGAATGATGGTGGCCAGAGAGACCATGCAAAACGTCACTTTTTATGTATGAATTGAGGTCTCGCAGGTCCAGGATAGGCCAAAGGGCCCCCCCCCCCCGGCGATAAGGAAAGAACGGGAGTAGAACCCCTTGCCCCTGAATTCCTGAGGGACTTCCTCTATTGCCCCTAGCGCTAGGAACGACTGAACCTCCTGTAAAAGAAGTTGCTCATAAGAAGGGTCCCTGAAGAGGGGCGGGGAGGGAAAGAAGGTGGTAGGGAGCAGAATTGGATAGAATATCCTGCCCCTACTGTGCTGAGAACCCTGACATGATCTGAGCCCAAGCTCAGTAGAAGCTGCAGTCAGTTCATAAAGGGACGGGAAGGGTCCGGTAAGGCAACTGGTGCACCGTACTCGTGCGTAACTTCAAAACTTAGGCTTAGGGCCAGGGGGCTGTTTAGTCCAACCCTGGCCTTGGCCCGAAGAGGACTGTGGGTGCCTCCTATTGTTTCTGCCCCTCCTTCTAGGTGGGTCCCAGCTAGGGGGTCCTTGGTAGAAGCGAGATGGGGTCTGAGGCCTGAAAGGTCTTCTCTGAGGTGCAGGGGTGTGCAGCCCAAGAGATCTCAGCGTAGCCCATCAGTCCTTGAGGCTGTGTAAACATTAGTCCGTATTTTGGGCAAACAGGCCCTCACGGTCAAAGGGAAGGTCCTGTATTGTATTTTGGACCTCGGGAGAGATACCAGAGACCTGGAGCCATGCACTATGTCTCAGTGATGGCAGTGGCCACAGTTCTAGCTGCTGAATCCGTCACATCAAGGGCTGCTTGAAGAGCAGTTCTAGAGACCACCCAGCCTTCCTACAGGAGGACTCCGAACTCCCTAAGTGAATCAGTTGGGATAAACTCCTGAAACTTGGCCAATGCTGACCAGGAATTAAAGGCATATCAGCCTAGCACTGCCTGTTGATTGGCTATTAGAAGCTGGAGACCCCCAGTTGAACAGACTTTATGGCCGAAGAGGTCCAGCTTCTTTGCGTCACATGACTTAGGAGCGGAACCCAGTTGACCCTGCCACTCCTTATGATTTCCTTATGGTCTACAACCAACATACCCGGTTGGGGGTGTGCGAAAAGGTGCTTACAGCCCTTTTGTGGCACAAAGTAGCGTCTCTCCACACCCTTAGCCGTCGGTGGTATAGAAGCTGGAGTCTGCCAAAGCACATTGGTGGTGGTCTGTAAAGACTTTATGAGGGGCAATGCAACCCTGGAGGAACCCTCCAGGGCGAGGATATCTATTGTGGGGTGTAAATCCTCGGCAACTTCCTCCGCCTGGAGGTTAAGGTTAATTGCCACCCTCCTAAGTAGGTCCTGGTGGCCCTTGACATCCATTGGTGACAAAGCGGTGGATGTGCCCGCCAAAGCCTCATCAGGCAAAGAGGAGGAAGACATTCCCGGAACCTGCCCCTCCAGTTGTCTAGAGGCTGGACATGGTAACTCAGGAGGCCTGACAACGACCAGCTGAGTGGCCGCTACTGTCGGTGGAGCGGGAGCTGTGGCCGACTGCGGCTGATCAACAGTCACATCCTGTGTAGGGTCCTCCGGTGCCCTAGGGGAACGGACTGCCATCAATGACGCTGATGGAGTGGCACAGGGTCCCGATACCACCAACACAGGTCTACACCCTTGGCCTTATGCCTGATGGTAGGCCCGGGGGTCCAAAAGGGCCATTGTACTGGGTCCTGCCACTGGGGTGGCCAAGTGGTTATGGGTGCTGCTTGGTCCGCCGGCCATTGGTGCCGGGACCAATGTCAGGACCAAGATCGGTAATGACTGCATCGGGACCATGAACATTCGGCCTCCGACGCCGACCACGGTAGAGCAGAGCCCAACAGTGCCGGAGAACGGTAGTGCGTGGACGGAGACCAGCGCCGTAGCATCATGGGTTTAGCACGGTGCTGGATTAGTGGTGATGCTGTCATCGGTGCTGGCATTGCTGTCCCCAATGGTGCCGTAGCCATCAGAACCCCCCATCATTGGTGCTGAAGTTGTTGGTGGTATAGCGGCGCCCCTCGGTGCCAGGCAAGGTGCTACAGTCGGTACCTAAGCTGGTAGCTGAGACTGCAGGCCCGGATCTCGCACGTACGGAGCCGGGTACTGCGACATCATATCAATGAGGTGTCTGGAGTGGAGGGGAGGTTGAGCTCTTCCTCCAATTCCCTACAGGTAGGAGACTCCGTTCCCACCGGACTCAAGGGCTCTGCAGCCAGGGCCGAGGAAGATGATATTGACTCTTGAGGGCCTTGCCAGGGGTGTCCAACTGGAGGATGCGCCCCACTGTGATTGCCCTTCGGCTTCCTGACAGGGGAACGACCTCTGTCCAGCTTATTTTTCTTATGTGGCACCGGAGACTGGTATCGGTGTGGACACAAGGCACTGGCCTTGCGTGCCAGGGGCTCCTTGCCGGGTCCTTCCTCGGTGCCGGGACATCCCGTACCAAGACCGGCGCATGTTGTACAGAGGAGACCAGCGCTGGTTCCATCTGCGGCTGAAGGGCAGACTCCATCAAAAGGAATTTCGGACCTAGGTAGTCCTGCTCTTTCTTTGATCTGGGTTTAAAGCCCCTGCAAATAGGGCACTTATCTGTTTGATGGCCCCTGCAGAGACACTTGAGACAATCAGCATGCGGATCACTTGTGGGCATAGGCCTCCCACACCTCTTGCACGGTTTAAACCCCTGCGGCCAAGGCAATCCCCAACACTGGGGAAGAGTAGAACTAAGGGGGGGAACCCCCTGGGAGAACAATAACTACAACTATTAACAACTTGAATAACTATCTACACTAAAGACAAAGGAAACCACTAGGCTAAGTAACTTGCAAGCAAGCACTAAGCTGTTCCAACAAGGGCGCTAAGAAGGGACTGAACGGGCAGCAGGTCATATATACTTCGCCATGAGGGTGCCACTCTAGGGGTCGCCACTGCTGACCCGATGGGTACCACAAGGAAAAGCTTCCAGCGATCGTGCATGTGGCCCATACGTGCATACGGCTATTAGCATGTACATGAGCAATCACTCGAAGAAGAACCTGACAGGTAGTATGTCAGTAGGTGGAGATCCTTACTTACTAGAGGAAATACTCCTCATCTTTAAGTTTACATACAGTGTATGTTATTCAAAGCTCCCCCACTCTCCCCCCCCCCACAAAAAAAATCTCTAGGAGACTCACAGCACCATCATTAATATATTCCAACCAATGGGTATCAAGGTAGAAGAGAATTTAGTCAGCTAATTTTAAAGCTCCGATTAATGGGATATCCCATCTCCATAATCAGCTACCAGAAGAGATGATGTGCACAAAACAGCGTGCCATCCATTTTGGAAATTACATTCCCCCAGAGGTAGATTTAGGTTGGACAAGGAATCTAAACCAAAGTTGTTACCTATGGAGTGCAAATCAACCCCAAGTTGCATATCAGCTGACAGGCTGAAAAGTTGAATTACCTCAATTGTTTTGTATAGGACCAGTATCTACTGATGTGTTTGTATAGCAATTTAATCTGTGGATACAGTTTAGTTCTATAATTTTTGCCAAGGTGACAAAATCTAATTCAGTGTATTACTATTTGACAAAGTGAAGACTCCTACAGAGATACTGTTATGACTATTGCTTTGTTTGAATGTATACTGATTTGACAGGCAGTCAAACCAGACTCCTCCAGCCACAAGTACATGTCACTTTCTTAGGTGAGCTCAAGCCATTACTTTAATCAGTTTCATTTCTGATTAAACTAAGAAAATGAGAAAAACACATTAGTAACAAGAGATTTTGTTTAAAATAATATTTTCCAGATACTTGAAAGGTATTACTGACACATGTTTCTTTGCAGTGTTTAGAGTAAGCCTATCTAGGCCTTTTCAACCAAGCATGCTATGGAAATATTTTTGACAGTGATCCCTGGCCAGCAAAAACTCATTCTTTAGTCTCTCTTCTACTTCAACCAATGCTCTCACACACTGAAGATTTATCACCGAATCATTTCATGGAATGAATGACACTGCTATCTGTCCCTTTGATGCCAGCCAACACCAGGCTGTAACCAAGACATAGGTTCAACTGAAGATGCACCTTAAGCACATAACTTCTAACTACAATGAAGGTTAAGACTTCATTAGGAGTCTACTGAAATGCAACTTTGAAATGCCATTCACCCCCAGGATTTCTAGGACATAGTAAGAAAACTGCAGGGCCTGTGTTAGCTTTGGTGTTGTACTGCAATCATAGTTTGCAGCAGTCAGCTCTGAAAATACAAACTGTCCTTTGGTAGACATGTAAGCAGACAGGCACCACCTCTTAAGATGGATCAAAATTGCTCCCCCACCAGCCTCATACAGGTTTAATTTGATAGGTCACAAGTAGCATCAAAGTTTGAATTCCTACAGACAAAAGATTGTGAAACCTGTCATGAATGAGGAGTTCACGTGTTCAGCTGTACTTTTAACTCTAGGAAAACCAAGTTTCCTAGTAATTAAAGTTGCACAAACATCCCAACACCTCTTTAACAATTGATACCATGACTAATTAGCATTGCAATTGATCCATCTCCCACTAAAGGTACAAAGTAACAATAAAAGAACTACCAATTTGACTTACAAAAGTGTATAAGGGTTGGTTTACTTTTTGTAGGCTACCACATCCACCAGGCTCCTTGGGAAAGCAAACTCTAGAATTAGCTTGTTTTAATTCACTAGCAGATCTAATCTGTTTCTAAATGTTTCAGTTGTTCGTGATGTGATGCCTTTGGATATTCATGAGAGGGGCTTATTTAAATTTGTACTGCAAGTTTTCCCCCATTTGACATGAGACCTCAATTGAGTAAGTATCAAAACTAACTATTTGACAATACAGTAGGTTACTAATTCTCCACAACATTTATATAACAGTGAACCTATGGATCTAGAATGATCAATAGACAATGCATGTTTTTATGCCCCAGTACAAAGGCTTGGGAGATTTTAACACTGACAACTTATTGATTTTATTTCACATTTGATGGGAGTGACAAAAAGGGGGAAGCAACAGGTGCTTTTAGAACAATTTTTTATTTTAAATTAGTAAAAAGAAAAAAGAGGTGGTGGGATGTAATAAAGGAAGACATGCTAGCATGTAGCGTGATGGAGGATATGACATTGAACAGAGTACTTTGGAGGGAGGACTCATTACACAGATCCCATTTGATGGATTAACGCAAGGAAGAAGATTTCATATATTGTGTTTTATATAGACTGGAATTCCAAAGTTCTTGACATCACTGTGTTGAGAGTTCAGCAACATTTGGCATGTCCACCAAAAGTTGTGCTGATATGATGGTAATTCGAAGGACAGGTGCAGCATAGCAACACTGTACTGTACAGTCAGACATTTGAATGCTGACACTCTTCACTAGTGCCTAGGGATACAAGTTATTCTACAGTTTACTTCTGACAAGCAGGTTAAGGGTATTTCCATGTATAATATATTAAGGTTCCTCATCTCTAGGAGCTTGACATCTCTCCATTCCCCCTCAAAACACATACCAAATGTGAACCCCCAGAGACTCTTACAGAGCTTCACAACCATCCCATAAAGCACCCCCCTCAAGAAAGTTTAGAAAACATGCCTTACTCATCTTCCTACCTGGACCTCTGAAGGGAACCCTATCCAGCTTCTCTCAGATGAAGACTCCTTGAGGCTAAGGGGGTGTGGCCAGCCGACATGTGAAGTTTCAACAGGGGTTTGGGGATCAACAGGGCAAAGAGGTTATTCATGTCATTCTGCTGTAGCTTTACTCTCTAAGGGCTAGCCTGCCGTAGCAGTGCTTTAACCTGGCAGGTGTGGTCATGGCAGAGCTCTAAAAAAAACCCACCTCCACAAGGAGTGTGGCTCCCAGTGCTTGTGCACTGTCTACACTGGCGCTTTACAGCACAAACTTGCTGCACACAGGGGAGTATTTTTCACACCCCTGAGCAAGAAAGTTGCAGTGCTGTAAATTGCCAGGGTAGACAGGCCCTAAGCCTCTACCCATAGTCGTCACTGGACTCAAAGCATCTGTTATCAGAGATAATGCTGCCACATTGACCACAGCATAACAATTTCAAGCTTCTTGCATGTATAAAAAGATCTTTTTCATGCTTTGTGTGTATAAAAAGATCTTCTACACTTTCCACAGTATGTATTCAATGAAGTGAGCTGTAGCTCACGAAAGCTTATGCTCATATAAATTGGTTAGTCTCTAAGGTGCCACAAGTCCTCCTTTTCTTTTTGCGAATACAGACTAACACGGCTGTTACTCTGAAAGCTTCTTGTGTGTCACCTCATTTATTTGCGGGGGCAGAAATCCTGTAGTCAAGTTTGAATGAGATTCCAGGTTTGACGTTTATCCCCTACTTTTGGCTGGTAACCTATTTCCCTCTCAAAGTTGCAGTTTATGTTTATTGATTCCAATCCCTTAGCTATCCCATTCCTCCTCTTGTTCCCATGCATTCACTTCCCCACTATCCTTACAAAAAAACCTCAATTTTATCTCCTCATAGTATTCTTTTGAAGAGGAAAGTCTTTTAGAAGAACTTCCACAATTAAATCCAATGCCTATCGTGACTGGAGCTCCTAGGCACTACAGTACAAAGAAACAATAGTCAAATCCTACCTTTTACCACAAGCTATCTTTAAGTTTCACTGCAAGCACTTTATAACAATACAGCCATTTACTCAAGTATACCCATTCAAATAAAACTGTTGAGGACCTGTAGCTCTTAAACAGGTTACGATCAATGTGATCTTTTTAAGATTTGTGTTCATAAGATGACCACTAAAGGATGTTGCATCTGGACCACCAGAAGTATTACTAATGGTCAAATTTCAGCAGTGGAGAAAAGAGGGACAATTTGTGGGCAGAAGAAAATCCCTTGAAGGGACTGGCTGCCTGTTTACAACTCAGTCACGCAATTGCTTGTTCTTTTCCCCACCCCCTCCTACTGCAGTCAGGGATTGACAGAGCATGAACGCTGCATTGAGGAAGGGAGGGGGAGAAAGACGGCCTGCCTCCACCCTAAAGCTAGGCTTGTGCCTTTCCAGCTCCCACCCACGAAGATCGGAGTCCCAGTTGAAACTCCTTAAACCCCAGCGCGTGCATTTTTTCGGGGTGGGGGGGGAAGAGGAGAAGCCACCAGCAAACCAGGCAATAAAAGCCCTACTAGGGTTTTTATTGTTTTTCTAAGAACTGCATTTCCTGAGGCCTCCTAGAGGCAGCTTCAGGAAACAGGATTTTACAGCTAAATATTCCAGCCGCCTCAAGGAAGGGAGACACCACTACCGATCCCTAGCCCCGCAGTCACACGGGAGATCCCCCCCCCCGCACCAACAGGCCGGGCCGGGCTCCTCTTCCGCAAGCGGAGCCGGGAGAACAGCGAGCGGCTCAGGCCCCGTTGGGACCCAGCCGGCCTCGGAGACCGGGGGGGGGGGGGTGAGAGAGGCGACAGGAAGGGGGCAAAGTGGGGGAGCAGGGTCGGGAGCCAGGGGGCAGGAGGAGACGCCTGGGGTGGGAGAACGGGCGCAGGAGTGGGGGCAGGGCAGGGCTGTGGGGGGGGGGGCCGAGGGGCAGGGCTGTGGGGGGGGGGCCGAGGGGCAGGGCTGTGGGGGGGGGGGGGCCGAGGGGCAGGGCTGTGGGGGGGGGGGGCCGAGGGGCAGGGCTGTGGGGGGGGGGGCCGAGGGGCAGGGCTGTGGGGGGGGGGGCCGAGGGGCAGGGCTGTGGGGGGGGGGGCCGAGGGGCAGGGCTGTGGGGGGGGGGCCGAGGGGCAGGGCTGTGGGGGGGGGGGCCGAGGGGCAGGGCTGTGGGGGGGGGGGCAGGGCTGTGGGGGGGGGGGCCGAGGGGCAGGGCTGTGGGGGGGGGCCGAGGGGCAGGGCTGTGGGGGGGGGGCCCGAGGGGCAGGGCTGTGGGGGGGGGGGCCCGAGGGGCAGGGCTGTGGGGGGGGGGGCCCGAGGGGCAGGGCTGTGGGGGGGGGGCCCGAGGGGCAGGGGGAGGGGCAGAGACGGGAGAAGCAAGGGGCGGGGACAGCGGTGAGGGGGAGGGGGGGGGCAGGGGGAAACGGGGTGAGGGGCGGGGCTGCGGAGGTGAGAGGAGACGGGGCGGGAGCCCGGCCCTGCCCGCCCCGGGGGAAGCGGGGACGAGGCCCGGCCGGGCGCCCCCTCCTCACCGTGAGGCCGGTGCCCAGCACGATCACGTCGTACTCCTCGTTCATGGCGGCGGGGTCGCGGGCGGGTCCGGGGCGCGGGCGCGGGCGGGTCGGGCGCTGCAGGCCGCGGCGACAGAAGCAGGGCAAAATGGAGACGCCGCCGCCGCCGCCGCCGTGAAGAGACCGCGCCAGGGGGGTGGGCGGGGCCGCCGCAACGAACCGAGGGGGCGGGGCCGAGCACCAGCCCCTGTCAATCGCGCCCGATCGGCTCCCCCCCGTTGGGCCGCTCGGCTGTCAGTCGGGCGGCTCCGCCCCCGCCCGTCGCTAAGGGGCGGGGCGCCGGCCTTGCCAACGGGAATGCCACCGTGGTGCTGGGGCGGGGGCGCGCCTGCGCGGAGGGCGGCGGGGGCTGCGCTGAGCCCGGGGCGCCGCGAGTGCTGCCGCGCGAGCCGCCCTGGGCGCCGCTGGTGCAAGGAGGCGGTTGCACTGGCTGAGCCGCCGCCTGGCAGAGCCGCGCTCACCGGGGGCATGGTGGGGGTGGGGGTGGGGGGTGGGGGGGGCACAATGCATTTTCAGCGAGGCCTGGCGATGCATACGCACTGCACGGCGTGTCGCCCTCCCGAGGCCCCGCGGCAGCAATCTCCTGCCCGGCAAACGCCCTCCATGGGGGTGAAATACCGGCTGGGGCGCGGAGCTCGCGGCCCACGGAGGGGCTGGCATTGCCAGAGCCTGGGGCGGCGGGCTGGGAGGGACCGCAACCCGCAAGCAGCCATCCGGTCCAGCCGTCCGGTCCAGCCCCCTGCGCTGGGGCTCTCTCTGCCGACCTTGCAGCTGCGCCGCTACAGCCGTGCCGCTGGCCGGGCTCCCATGTGGCCGCTCTTTGCCGGCAGGAAAGCCTCTCCTGCCGACGTAGCTGTCCACACCAGCACTTTTGCTGGTGAAACTTACCTTGGTCACAGGGGCGGGCTTTTTCACACCCCTGACTGACAAAAGTTTGACCGACAAAAGCGATAGTGTAGACAAAGCCTAACCAAGCAAACTCAGACCTTCCCTGACCTGTTTGTCCAACCGGTTCTTAAAAACCTCAGGTGATGGAGATTCCACAGTCTCCCTTGGTAGCCTATTCCAGATCTTACCTATCCTTATAGTTCAAAAGTTTTATTTAATATTTAATCTAAATCTCCCTTGTTGCAGATTAAGCCCATTACCTCTGGTCCTACCTTCAGTGGACATGGAGAACAATCGATCACAGTCTTCTTTATAACAGCCCTTAACATATTTGAAGACTGTTATCCGGTCTTCCCTCAGGCTTCTTTTATCAAGACTAAAGATGGTGAAAAGAGCCATTTTAAAAAAGTCTCAAACAGATACAATTAAATTTAAAAAATGGGAAATGAAAGTGCAAGAGTCAATTCAGAGAATTTCATTTTAATTTTTTCTTTATATAATTTTTACTGGGCAACCTCTGGGGTTGGGTATTTGAAAGAACACAGGCTGGGTATTTGAAAGTCGAAAGGAGATGATGGAAGCTAAATCCTGAGACTTTTAAAATCAATATGAAATCAGGACTCAAAACGTGTATATTTCGAGTGTACAGTATAGGAACACTCATCACCTGGTGAAATTAAAGTGGAATAATAGACAATTCTTGACTGCAGCTCCCCATGCAGGCACTTGTTTGTGCGTATGGTCGGCGTTGGCTGTAGCGTAAAGGCTGATACTTAGAGTTGGTCAACATTTTTCAAAATTGCAAAGAAATTTTTTTGCAAAAACATATGTGTTTTTGACCAGCGGTTGAAATTTTCAGAAATTTTGGACCAGAAAAAAATGTCAACCAGTTCTGCAGATTATAGATTAAGTGCATACTGCAAAATATTTTCTGTAGCTTCAGAGATACCCCCAACCATCAGCTATTCTAAGAGAAAAAGATGGGACAATCCCTCTTGTTGAGATGGACAGGCACACAGATCTAAAAAGACAGACACATTTTCTATTTCACAAACGGACAGCTACACGGACAGATCTATTTAGCTAGATATTATTTATGATTTGTTAAGTGATTACAATGTGATTGACATCTTTGTTTTACTCGCACTTGTTCTACAGTTGGATAGACAGACAGAACTACGGTCCAAATCAACAAAACACTCGCACATACTTAACTTTAAGCATGTGCTTAAGTTCCATTGAACTGGATATGACTTTCGCATGCACTTAAAATTAAATGCATGCTTAAGTCCTTTGCTGATTCAGGGCCCAGATCTAGATCAAACCAGTCTATCTAGCCATTCACACATTTTTACATCACTGGTAACTGCAAGACTTGACTGATATCTGACTGTGTTCCTATCAGCCGGCATGGTTTTGCTGGGTCTGAACCCATCTGCTCAGGGTTTTGTTTTTTTGTCTGTTTTCTGCATACATAGATGTGCTGCGTGGAGTGGGGTTTTTTTCTACAGGAAGCAGCTGCAGGTGGACCAATGTCAGGGTATTTCTGCTGAGGACATGGCAAAAGTATAACCATATGGTGAATAGTCAGAGAGTTAGTTTTGCAAATTTGCCTATCCTTGTGTTAAGTTATAGTATGAGAAGGCAAAAAAAACAACCCCTTGTGCTTAGTTGAAGAGATCAGCACCTCAGAAAGTCTAGCCTGTATCACGGCATGAAAATCTCTGGCCGAGAACTTCCCTTATCATAAATCTTGCTTCCAGCTCCTGGCATGGTCAACAGCACAAACATTTATTTCCTGTGTGATTAATACTGAGTAGAACTGTTTAGAGCACACGACTGGGAATCCAGACCCCTGTTTGTATTACCTGCTTTCTGGGTGACTCTGGGGGAGTTACTTAGCCCCAATTTTTCAAAATGTTGGTGCCTCTGTTTCTGTGTCCAGTGAGGCACCTTGGGCCAGATAGTCATGGGTGCTGACCACTCACAACTCCAAATGACAATAACACAAGCTTTGGGTTTTCATTACTGCTAAAAAACAGGGTGTCTCCAGTTAACAATTTTAGAAAATGTTAGTCTTACCAATGGTGCCTCAGTATACTAATCTGTATAATGGTTACTATTTATCAGGCATGGCAGAGATACAGGGAGCTCTGAAATACAAAATACTCAGATCAAAAGAGTAGACAAAGTCCTGGTTGAAAACAGTGACACTTACCTCCCACACAGGAGTACTGTGGGGCTTAACTTATTAATTAGTGTTCGTAAAGCATGTTGGAGTCCTCAAAAGAAAGTATGTCGTGTACGTGTACACCACTAGTCACTGCTGGACGGAGTCATCTACTTAAGTGTGTGTTATAGACCCTCTACTACTAATACCTGCTAAAGGTATTCCTTTAGCGGCTCAAACCTTTGGTGCAAGAGGATCTGGGTTCAATCCCACGGTCACAATGCAGTTATGAGTGGCTGTGCTGTGCAGCATAAACAGAGGTAGCAGAGGTTTAGCTGTTGCAAAATTGATGATGCAAAAGTTAGTTTATTGTGCTTATAGTTCTGCCGACGGGCACGGGCTGAAATTATGGAAAAGCAGCATCACTTGCCCCATAACCTCCGCCGTGCGGAACACAATGCCATCCACAGCCTCAGAAACAACTCTGACATCATAATCAAAAAGGCTGACAAAGGAGGTGCTGTTGTCATCATGAATAGGTCAGAATATGAACAAGAGGCTGCTCGCCAGCTCTCCAGCACCACTTTCTACAAGCCATTACCCTCTGATCCCACTGAGAGTTACCAAAAGAAACTACACCATTTGCTCAAGAAACTCCCTGAAAAAGCACAAGAACAAATCCGCACAGACACGCCCCTGGAACCCCGACCTGGGGTATTCTTTGCTACCCAAGATCCATAAACCTGGAAATCCTGGACGCCCCATCATCTCAGGCATTGGCACCCTGACAGCACCCAGCACCCCCCCCCCCCCGCTCTCCTGCTGGTAATATCTACCTTAAGTGATCACTCTCGTTACAGTGTGTATGGTAACATCCATTGTTTCATGGTCTCTCTATCTATAAATCTCCCCACTGTATTTTCCACTGAATGCATCCGATGAAGTGAGCTGTAGCTTACAAAAGCTTATGCTCAAATAAATTTGTTAGTCTGTAAGGTCCACAAGTCCTTCTTTTCTTTTTGTTCTGCAAAAGTTAGCCAGTTGTGAGAAGCTGTTGCAACAGTTTCCTCTAAAGACTGACCTTAAATTAGAGAAATACTTTCTACTATCATGAGTCATCCCATGCAGATCCAGGAAAGTCTTATGTTTTTTTGTAATTTAAGACTCCCCGTTTTTTTAACTTTACAGTATAAACAGTGGCAAACCCGGACACTAGAAAATACAACAGAAAGGCAGCCCATATAAATTCAACAATCAATATCCTAGAAGAATGAAAAATGGCAGCAAGGCTCATCACTGCTTTATGTCTCACTGAGGCGGGGATAGTGGAGAAGCAAATTCTGGACCAAAGAAAATGAATGGGAATATTGGACCTGGATTTTGTTTGATGTATTAACTGATCTCTCCACAGAATAAGCCAAAGAGGATTTTCACTTCAAAGTGATATATGTTCTTAGGGAATCATTCTGAGAATGTTCTGATGATTGGTTGAGGTTGGCACTAAAATAAAAAGAAGGTTTCTGCTATAAGACATGCAACAGTAAGGTCTTGTGGTGAAAGGCACTTGACTGGCCCTCAGAAGATATAGGGTCGATCACACAGTGTGACTCTCAGTAAGTTATTCACTCTGAGTTCCCTGTCTGTTAAAGGGGGGTAATAAATGCTTCCTTTGTCTATTTAGCTGGTAAGCTTTTCAGGGCAGGGGCTGTCTCTTACTATGTGTGTACAGTGCCTAGCATGATGGAGTCCGATCTTGGTTAGAGCCTCTAGGTGTATTGTTACCTAATAATACTATAGTGCAATGTAAATTTCCCTCCCCCCTTGCTTTATTGAATGAGTTTAAACCTCTCTCTCTGTGGCCATTACAGCTCCTGACTGGCTAAGACTTGAGCACCTTCAATTATTTTTGTCCCTGCTCTCCTTCTCACGCCCTTGTTTGTCTCATCCACCTTGTCTTTGAGATTGTCAGCTCTTTGGGGCAGGGACTGTCATTTTCGATATTTTATACAACGCTGAGCATAATGGGGCCTAACCTAATTGGCCTTTAGGTGTTACCACAATAGAAGAAAAAGGAGGAGGAGGAGGATAAACTGCACACCCTGTAAGATTTGTATTTTCCTGGAGCCGTTTTGGATGAGAGGACCAGGAAACCCACGGGATAACTATTCAGTTGCATGATGGAAGCAAGATACCCCTCTCCAGGCTTCCTAGACAAGTTGTGGGGAGCCTACACCTCCAAGCCACATGAGTCACGGATGGGGTATAACAGGGTATGGCCCATAGATAAAGGGTACGTAGTGCATATATATGTGCATGGTAGCCCTGATCAGGAAATGGTCCCTATGCACATCCCAGTACACATTTTATTCCCACTTTTAGCAACTGCCTCAAATTCTTTTCCCCAGCAAGAGTCTTTCACATCCCTGTCAGACCTCTAAGAACCCTTCCCCTAGCCTGACTGGTCCCCCAAGTCATAGATGCTATTCTTCCAGCTGAGAGATTAGATCAGAGTCCCTCTGATACCCACAGTCATCCAAGGGAATGCGTGGTCTCCCCCGACATCCCTAGGGGTTAGGCATGTAGCCTCCATGGCAAGCCCAGCCTTTCCCCGCCATTAAAGAGGCTTGCGGACAGTTTTACCTTTATATAAAAGCACCAGAACCTTTCAGCTTTAGATGCAATGACAAAGTCCCATGCATAGAGTATAGGAGCATATGGCAGGAGACCTGACTTCTACTTCTGGCTCTGCAACAGGCTGGCTTTGTGTTATTAGTTTAATTCCTCCCAAGTGCCTCAATTTCTCATTCTGCTCAATGGGAGATAATGACACTTACCCGCTTTTGCAAACCACTTTGGAATCCTTTTTCAGAGTGGATGCAAAGCAATAAACAAGAGCCACGGGTGGGATTTTTCAAAAGTGCTCAGCTTTCGGCCTGACTCTCCTCCCCCCGAAGTCAACGGGCCTTACTGACTTCAACGGGAACAGAGTGAGGCCAAAGCTGAGTGTTTTTTAAAACCCCACTATTAGTGTTATTATGCTAATGAAACAACCTGAAGTATCTGCTAAGGCTATTTATGGAAAATACCCATGCCTGGAAACCAACAGATCTACAAGAAGCTTTGTTCCCAAAAGACTATTTCTGTGAGCCACTTGCTAGGATTCCTTGAGCACTGTGGCATGTGCTTAATTTTAAGCATGTGCGGAAGACCCACTGAATTAAAAGTTAAAGCTCAGCATGTGTGCCAGGGCTTTGTTGAATGGTGACTCTTATCTGCACAACGTCCCTGGTATTTAATAAGTGTTGTTATCCCCATTTGACCAATGGGGAACTCAGACGCGGAGAGGTTAATGGCCACATTTTCCAAAGTGCCCACTCCTTTTGGGTGTCCAATACGAGACAAGGCTTGATTTTTCACAACTGCCACATACCACCGACTCCTGTAGAAATCAACGGGAGATGCAGCTGCTCAGCAAAACTGACAATTAGACCCTAAACTCTAGAAAAATTGGTGCTAAGTGATTTGCCTAAAGTCACGTAGGGAGGCTGAGGCAAGCTGGAAATAGAATCCAGATCGCTTGATTTTCACCAACGTACTTTAACCACTAGGCTATACTCTCTCTCCCTCCAACCTCTTAGGGCTTTTCTGCACTTAACATGCTGCAGCGGCTCCGCTGTGCTACTGTATGCTTCAGCATAGACACTGCTGACATCAACGGGAGGGATTCTCCCATTGGCATAGGTAATCCACCTCCCCAAGAGACGGCAGCTAGGGTGATGGAAGAATTCTTCCATTGACCTAGCACAGTTTACACAGGGACTTAGGCCTGGTCTACACTAAAAAGTTAGGTCGAAGGAAGCCGCCTTAAGTCAACCTGTTAATGTACGTGTCTACGCTACCGGGTCCTTTACGCCAACCTAAGTCACCACTAATGTCGACTTCTGTAATCCACCTCTGCGAGAGGCATAGCGCTTAATTCGATTTTCATGGGTCGGCTGTGAGGAAGTGCAGGTGCAGTGTTGTGTAATTCAACTTCCCATGGTGCTATGGGGAAGGGCCATTGTTCAACTAGCTACCTCTGCTTCTGACATGGGCCATAAACTTCATTAGAAGTGTAGTCACCCGTGACCCGGAGGGGCCTACTCACTATGGCTGGAGCAACAAAATGGCACAGTGAACAGTTATGGATTCTGATGATGTTATGGCTGCACCTAGTGTAATAAGGGTTTTTTTTTTTAATGAAAATGGCCTTGCTATGGAAACATTTTATTCATGTAAAATGGCTCCTTTATTTTTTCCCATGACTGACAGCGGGAAATGTGTCCTTCGGTGGGTCATCAACACCTGAAAGCAGACTTTCGCTGATTAGAAGGAAGAGAAAGAGAATATGGGAGGACATGTTCACCGAGAGAATGAACGGCTCCAGGACAGCTGACACAGAGCGGAGAGTGTGGAGGATTTTACTGTCCAAGAAGTTAGACATGGACATGGAGAGCAGGAAAGCTTCCAATGAGCAAGAGCATGCAGTGCAGGATGAGATGCTTCAGATTATGAGGGACCAAACAGACATGTTGAGGCGTCTGGTTGAACTGCAGGAACAGAAGCAGGAGGGTAGAATCCCTATGCAAACCCTGGAGGACAGACATCTAGCATCGCTGGCACAGAATCACCCTCCCCCAAGCATTCCCTGAGGCATGGGTAAGAAGTCCATTATCCCTTTCACTTAACTTGGGGGGAGGGTATAAGGAACAGAAGGAGCCTATTCATGGACCTTTGATGGTCTGGAGTGCGGTATTATGTTACAGAGCTGAAAATGTTTCTCCTGTTCCAACTTTACAGCCCCTTTTCCCTAAGGTTACCTTTTTTTTCTGTTCTCCCTCTTTACTTATGTTTGTTAAATAAAGTAAATGGATTTGAGAAATAAATGTTCTTTATTGAGTAGAAGCAGTGGGCTTGGCTTTACAGGGACAGTGATACAGGGCAGGTGAAGGTTTGGGAAAACACAAAGTAGACAAGCAGCTCACATTACTGTGACTCAATATTGAAACAGCTTTTCAAAGCCTCACAGATAAGCAGCACCCCTGGCTGTGCTCTTCTTATTGCCCTGGTTCTGGCTGCTCAAAAATGGCTGCCATGTGATCTGTCTCAACTGCCCAGCCTTGCGGAAAATTTCCCCCCTTTTTTCACAGATATTATGGAGCACACAGCAGGCTGCTATAACCATGGGGATGTTCTCTTCACTAAGGTCCAACCTTGTTAGTAAACTTCTCCAGCGCCCTTTCAAACAGCCAAAGGCACATTCAACCACCATTCTGCACTTGCTGAGCCTATAGTTGAACTGTTCCATACTGCTATCCAGATGGTCGGTATATGGCTTCATGAGCTATGGGAGCAAGGGGTAGGCTGAGTCCCCCAGGATAACGATAGGCCTCTTAATGTCCTCAATGTTCATTCTGTGGTTTGGAAAGAAAGTCCTGTATTGCAGCTTTTTGAACAGACCTGAGTTCCTAAAGATGCGCGTGTCATGAACCTTTCCCAGCCATCCTACATTGATGTCGGTGAAACGCCCCCTGTGATCCACCAGCACTTGCAACACCATTGAAAAGTATCCCTTTTGGTTATGTACTCTTTGGCAAGGTGGTCTGGTGCCAAGATGGGGATATGCATGCCATCTATTGCCTTACTGCAATTAGGAACCCCTATTGCGGCAAAACCATCCACTATGTCCTGCACATTTCCCAGACTCACTTCCCTTCATAGCGGAAGTCGATTAATGGCCCTGCACACTCAGAGCACAGCAGCTCCAGCGGTTTATTTACCTACTCCAAATTGATTTCCCACTGACCGGTAACTGTCTGGCATTGCAAGCTTCCAAATAGCGATCGCCACTCGCTTCTCCGCTGTCAGAGCAGCTCTTCTTTTTGCGTTGCTGAACTGCAGTGCAGGGGAAAGCACTGCACAACGTTCCCGGAAGGTGGCTTCCGCATTCAAAGGTTCTGCAGCCACTGCTCGTCATCCCACACCTGCAAAACGATGCAGTCCCACCAGTCAGTGCTTGTTTCCCGGGACCAGAAACAGCGCTCAACAGAGTGCAGCTGCTCTGTGACTGCCAGCAGCAACTGTGAATTGTTTTTTTCAATGGCTTGCAGCCAGGCTGCTTGCAGGACATCACTGTGTTCCTCGCGGCGGGCCCTACTTCGGCTCTGGAAATACTGCAGGAGAAGACGCGAGGTGTTTGAGATGCTCACAGCAAGAGTGCACAACTGAGCAGGCTCCATGCTTCTGGGGTTATGTACACGCAGCAGTTTTAAGCAGAAAAACCACTGGGTTGTTTGCCGTTGAACACAGTGCATCATGGGATGCTGACGCAATGCTCCCATTCTCCCCTGCGACAATGTTTTGGTCCCATGAGGCATTGCACAAACTTCCCAAAACACACGGTGGCAAGCTTCACTTTGAGATAGCTACCCACGATGCACTGCTTTGTGCATCAATGCAGGCACTGCTAGTGAGGACGCACACCATCCAATGAGCATGGAGTGGCCACACACAATCGAATCAATTAATTTGGAGGCTCGAAGTCGAATGAGATAAAGTCAACTTAATTTTGTAGTGTAGACAAGCCCTTAGGTTGGCTTAACTATGCTGTTCCAGGCTGTGGATTTTTCACAGCCCCGTCCTATGTAGGTAAACTGACCTAATTTTCTAGTGTAGAGCAGGCCTTAACAAAAGACAGTCTCTGCCTCTAAGAATTTACAATCTAAATACCCAACCCAGATAAAGGGCTAGAAGAAAGGAAGCATTGTTATTTCTAACCACATTTGGCAGATGGGGAATTAAGGCACAAAGACATGAAGTGACATACCCAGCATCACATGGGAAGACCGTGACAGAGGTGGGAACTGGATCCAGACTCCCAGCCCAGTCTCATTGCCTTGTTGGCTTTTTTCCTGCATGTTCAGGTATCAGCCTGTTATGATCGGATGTTGCTGTACTGCCTCTTGTATTGTTTGGATAAACGAGTAAGAATAGTTAAAATTCAGTAACAGGTGAGAGACACTGAATCAAGAGATTAAGGAGGAAACATGAGGAAATGTATAGCAGCTGGAAGTGTGAGTCAGAGAAAGACTCATTCCTCTTTATTCTTCATTAACATCAAACATGGGGCTAATCCTGCTCACCCAGTTCGCAAGGTTATTTCTACGCAGTCAGTAACACTGGTCTCAGAGAAGGACACGCAAGGTTCAACGCACACTCTCCAAGCCAAGTTTTCAAAGATCTGCATTTCTGGGTATGGGCCGAAGTGCAAAACGAAGCAAGCCCATATGTAAAAAACAACAACTTCGTTTGTTTTCCATATTCTGTTCTCCTATGGGAATTTACACACCTATAAAATAATGGAACAGAACCTCATCAGTTGACACTGACCGCTGGGGGAACTCATTGCAGGTTACAGTGATTTGCAAATTAGTGTCAAGGATATGGCATCACAACATCTTTAGTTTACTTATATGTATTTCTACACTCACCCAACAAATGCATTGCAACAAAGTTAAAAAAAAAAGGGAACTCTTAGTAGTATATGATCTCATGGTGGCCAACATCCAGAAAGAAAAGGAGTACTTGTGGCACCTTAGAGACTAACCAATTTATTTGAGCATAAGCTTTCGTGAGCTACAGCTCACTTCATCGGATGCACACTTTCCACAGTATGCATCCGATGAAGTGAGCTGTAGCTCACGAAAGCTTATGCTCAAATAAATTGGTTAGTCTCTAAGGTGCCACAAGTCCTCCTTTTCTTTTTGTGAATACAGACTAACACGGCTGTTACTCTGAAACATCCAGAAAAGCACCTAAACGTGCTTAACTTTACGCATGTGTGAATAGCAGTTAAGTCAATGGGAGTACTTGCATGCTTATAGTTAAGGCTGCAAATCTTTCACGGACGTCACGTAAGTCACGGACTCCATGACTTTCCAGGCCTCCGTGACTTCCGCAACTGCAGCGGCTGGTGCAGCTGACCCCAGGGCTGCCCGCCTGAGCAGCTGGGGCGGCCTTGGGGCCGGCCGCACCGGCCGCTGCTCCAGCGGCCCCATGCAACTGGTCCCAGGCGCTGCCCCACAGCAGCAGTCTGGGAGAAGAAGCAGCACCACAGGCCGCCCCCACCCGGAGGAGCAGCAGGTGTAGTGGGGCCCCGGGCTGCCCTCCGCCCAGAGTAGTGGCGGCAGGGGGGTCCTGGGCTGCCCCCCCGGCTTGGAGTGGTGGCAGGGGGGCCACCCCCTGCCCGGAAGAGCAGCGGTGGTGGAGCCCCAGGCCACCCTTCCACCCCCGGAGCAGCAGTGGTGGGATCCCCAGGCTGCTCCCCCTCCCCCAAAGCAGCAGCGGCAGCAGGGCCCCAGGCCACCCCCCCACACACAGCGTCCCCTGGAGCACCGCTCCCCCACCGCCTCCCCCAGCAGGTAAGATTTAGTTACGGGTATTTTTAGTAAAAGTCACGGACAGGTCACTGGCCCTGATTTTTTGGTTATTGCCTGTGACCTGTCTGTGACTTTTACTAAAAATACCCGTGACTAAATCATGGCCTTACTTATAGTCGAGGTCACACAGCAGTTCTGTGCAGAGCTGCGAACAGAACCAAGGAGCCCCGTCTGCCTTCTGTTTGAAGTCCCTTAACCAGCACTTAAGAAAACAGAAGTCAGTCCTGCCCCTTCGAAGTCAGTGGAGGTTCCCCCATTGAATTGCGTGGGAGCAGGAGCAGACTTTTACTGGATCGAGCCAGTTGAATATATTTTTTGTTCAACCGATTTTGCTATGAAAAATGGCTTTTCTGGAAAGACAATTTTCATTGTGGTTGGATTTTTCAGGCTTTTCAATGAAAAAAGAAACGGAATTGGGGGCGGGGGGCGCAAAAATATTCAGTTTCTGGTTTCGTAAACTTTGTTTTTTAACCAAAAGCCAACTTTTCTTTGACCAAAAATGGCTTTCAGAAACTGAAAGTGTGTGTGTGTTTGGGGCGCGGGGGTGGCGAGGAGTTGTTGGTGGTGGTGGTGGTTGTTTTTCCCCCCACCCCCTTCTTCCAAAAAGCTGCCTGAAGCATTTTGGAAGGAAATTTTGAATAAAAAAGAAAAGTAATTGGCATGTTTTCCCAGTGCTAATACCACATTTTTGGCACAGGCACAATTCCCTTGCAGTCAGTGAGACCATTCACATGCTTAAAGGTTCCTGAGACCAGAGCGGAGATCTTGATTCCCACAGAATGTCAGGACACTTCAATATTCCATAAGTGTCTGAATTGTGTTTAACCTTATGTCCCATGGTGACTTCAGAATATCAAACAGCTTCCCCTCCTGTCTCTGCGGAAGCAACGTTAGGTTCCCTTTTTCCTTTCTGCTTACAAATGCAGCTGACTTCTCTATCTGGGCTTCAGCCATGGCAGACGGAGAACAGAAAAAGAAGCTGGGTCCCTGAGGAAGTTAAATTGCTGGTGTATGAAGCAGTTTTATTTCCGGGGGAAGTGACAGCACAGGACAGCAGCAGCCTTGTTATGATTTACCCAACAGCCAATGAGGGGATTCTCAGGATAGTGGAACAAGATATCAACTGTATGGTGATGTTGGTTACACTGGAGGATCAGTTATATAACAGTGTCAGTTATACTGGAAGATCAGCAATTGAATAGTGTCTTTTATATTGGGGGAGACATTTAAACCTTCAAACGATATTGAAATAGTTCTTAAAAACACCAATATCCAGACCTGTTTCCTATAACAACAATCCACAAATAAACCTTGTCTAGCAAGAACTGGATGGAAAAACACACATGATTTAAAAGTCACTTGTATTCAAAGGAGGTAAATATCACCCTGCCATGCAGTCTGTCTCTTTGTCTGTTAATCCTTGCATTTCACTGGCCATGTTTAAATCCAGTCAGGTGTTGAGTGAGGTATTGTCAGGTGACGCTGCTGTGAGATTTTTATTGTCTGAGGAATTAATCTGAAGAAGAAAAAATTAACTCTTTGGATCCTGTGACATGCATAAAAGATTAATCAGTTTTTCTCCAATACTAAAGGTCTGTTTGCATCCCAGACTACAGTATACTGAATGTGTGTGTATGCCCACTATGGAGTGGAACCTAACTGCTCCATTGTGTCATCTGCCCTATAGTGCTGGCATTTATCCCAAGAGAGGGTCCTGTGTATGGAGTAGGAGCATCTCCGTTAGCTCTCCACTGCTATCATGAAGTTCACGATGACCATAATGTGTGCAGAATAGTGACAACTTTGAAGTTTCTAGGTGTCCACAGATGGTTACCATATAAAATGAGAACAGAGAAAACTTTCGAACAAGTGTCTCAGCCTGGAAGTCATAACCACCCAGCCCTTCCCATATTGCTAAATTACCCTTCACAAACCTCCTGTGAAGTAGATAACATTTATACACATTTTAGAAATGGGAAAACTGAGGTAGATGGTTCATTGGTTTAGAACAGTAGCCTAAGACTTAGGAGATCTGGATTCAAATCCCTCCTCTGCCACAGCTTTCCTATGTAATCTTGGCTAGCTCACTTAGGCCCAGATCCTCAAAAGTTGTTAGGCACTTAACTCCCATGGAACTCAATAGAAGTTATTATGCAGCTCTGTGGATCTGGGCCTTTGTCTCCTTATGCCTCTGATCCCCATCTGTAAAATGCAGATAATAGCACTTCCTTAGTTCCCAGAGGAATTGTGAGGATAAATACATTAAAGACAGCGATCATATCCTATGGTGGTGGAGTCATATAAGTACCTTAGTTAGATGTGAGCCAATGGCAGAGCTAGAACTCGAATGAAGGAATCCAGACACCAAGACCCCTGCTCAAACCACAGGACAACACTCTCTTTTATGATAGATTGGCAGTAGAACACATATGCCAAACACATCTCTTGAGTATTAAGACGTGGACTAGCAGGTTGGCTCTGTTTGCACATGTGGCCCTCATCCCTGGAGTACCTGAGCGCCTCTCAGTCAACCATGGATTTTATCCTTACAACAGCCTTGAGAGATAGAGAAGTATTATCCCCATTTTACAGATGGGGAACACAGGCACAGGTAGAGTAAATGACTTGCGCAAGGTCACACTGTAAAACTGTGTCTGAATCCAGGACCTTATCCACTAAGTTGCCCTTCCTACCATATAAAAGATATAAAAATGTTAATTTCCTTTGTTTGCCCTTAAATAACGCCTCGAAAGATCAGCACACCAAATGACAGATTTATTCCTGGAGTGAGATTTTTTTTTTCCTGCCACATTTCAGCTCAGCTCAAACTCTGACGAGCTGGGTTTCCAAGCCTTGAAAAGAGAGATTTATAATGGAAACAGCACAGTAGTTCAGTCTTAATCAGAGCAATGCGGCTATTATAATAATAGATTATTTGTACTTCCCTTTTCAAGTGCCGCTTTCACTTCCCACTCACGTCTACTTTCTCGGTTGTCACCTCCACTCGTCTCCCGTTTACACTGAACCTTGTCAAACGCATCTAGAAAATATTTTTCAGTGTTGGGGTTTTTTTGTACAAAACATGTCTAATAGTTTGGAGCCAAATGCAGATCCCATTGTAGCCGATGGCAAAAATCCCCCTGATGCCAATAAAACCAAGATTTGGCCCTTGAGATAGAAGAGGGGGAGTTTTTTGGGTCAGGCAACGTATTTTTGTGTGGAGGAGTTTCCACCACCAATTCCTAGGATGAGGATGGCATTTCCAGTCCATTGGGGATAAACAGAGAATGCACTAAGATGGTGACTAACAGAAAAAGTGTATCACAATTATTGATTTCTACTAGGTTAGTGCCTAGGCCAGAGGTCCCCAAACTGTGGGGCATGCCCCTCTAGGGGGGCCTGGAGGAACATCCATGGGGGAGGTCGCGGCAGGGCACAGGAAAGCCCCCATGGGGGGCAGGGAGGGAGTGCTACCCAGCCCTGCCCCACCCCCAGCTCTGCTCTGGTCCCGCCCCCAGCCACGCCCCCAGCTCTCAGCCCCACGCCTGGCCCTGTCTCGAGCCCCGGAGTGGCTCCGCTCCCAGCTGCACACCAGCCCCCAGCCTCAGCTGTTGGCCACGGCTCTGTTCCTGGCCGAGGACCGAGGCTGGGGGCGAGGCCAGGAGCAGAGCCACACCTGGCCACAGGCCTGGCTGCTGGCCCCATGGCTGCCGGGTTGTGGCTCCGCTCCCTTCCCCTCCCCCAGCCTCGACCCTTGGCCGCTGCCCCGCTCCTGGCCCCAGATTCACCCCCAGTTGCAGCCCCAGCCTCGGCCCCCTTACCCTTGTCCACGTTCTCCCCGGAGCTGCGTCTCGACTCCCAGCTCCGGCTCTGGGGGGGTGACCCTCAAAAGTATGGGGACTGCTGCCCAAGGCACTCCAGTCAATTATCAGGGCTTCATGGTGCGACCAACAAGTCATAGAGAAGACAGTCCCTGGCCCAGAAAGGTCATAATCTAAGTAGTCTCAGAGAAGTGGTGGGTCTCTCATTACTCAGCCCCAGAATTACATTAATTCTGTGCCAAGAGCCTGATTGTTCTTTCTCGAAACATGAGTTTTCGGGAATATCTCTCGGAGATCTTATTGAATTAAGTTTAAATAGCTTTGGAGTCCGTTGTATTATAAATGCAAAGGTTATGCTTTATTGTGGGATTGTGTGTAACTTCTCGAGGGGAGAGACATGGTCTATGTAAACACTGGGAAGTGTTACAAGCTTCAGAGGATGATACGCCAGACAAGAAGGAACTTCTGGGAGAAACAAAGTTAAGAGGGTTTCCTAGTAAATACCTGGGGGGAGGTAAATGCAAATTCCCACCTCCAGACCCAACCTTTTGAAGCTATGCCCTGAGGAGAGAACCATTTTCTGCTGATTACCTGTTCACGGTCTCAGGAGATCAACGACCTAAGTTGTAGAAAGAGAAGGCTAACCTATGCACTGGGGTGCATGTTCTGAGCTAAAAGCTGTTATGAACTTGTAACCACATGAAAACCCTTTGTGGGTTTTGAAGGACTGGATCTTCTCAAAGCCCTTGTTGGAGTTGGGGGAGATTTCTGGTAAGCATCTTATCATCCAGGTAGGTTTTCTTATTGTTTTTAATATGTTTTCTCTGTAATGCTTTCACTTTAAGAATAAATGTGCTTGCTTAGAAAAGGCTCTGTGGCAGCTTGCAGCTGTGGGCATTACGTTGTTCATAGCTTTCGAAGAGTAAGCATCTGCACCAGTCTGGCTTGCTGGGAATAATATCATGTAGGCAGGGAACTGTGCAGCCTGGAAAGTCCCCAGTCAGAAAGGGAGAGATGTGGGGCTCTCCCCAAAAGGGGTGACAGCTGGGGAGCCGAAACCTAAGAGTGCGTGCCCTGGCTGGACCACAGAGGGGGAATACAGGTGCAGGTGCTCTGAACTGTGACCCTCTCTGCTTCTGGGAATATGGAGGGGGCCCAGCTTGGGCAGAGGCTGGTGGTGCCAAATAAGAGGGGTGGACTGGCTCCCCAGTATTTTTCTCCTCACTTCCTTGGACCTTGTGGAGGCCTCTCTGCAGGCGCTCCATGGAGTTGGGGCTCAGTGGCCCTGGGGTGCAAGAGTAGAGTGGGAGGAGTAAGGAGCATGCTATGCGGTGAGGCATGCTACCACATGTCCAAAAGGAGTCCCCAGGGGACATTCACCTGGAGGTTACTGCTGGTTGGACCAAGAGCAAAGCCCAGCAAATGCCTGCAGCTGATGCAGGAGACTTGAGGCTGCAGTCACTTTTCCATAGCCCTGTTCTGCCTCTTGGGGGAGTTGGGTGCACTGCTTTGAAGATGCCAAGCAGCCACACTGTCAGGGAGCTGAGGGAGGTTCAGGGGAGCCCAGAGCTTGTATGGAGGCACAGGACCTCCGCATGGAAGGTCTTTGCTACAAGTGGATCCCCTAGTACCTGCAGAGATCCTGAGGGGATGGAGATTCCACACCCCTAAACCCCATCCTGGGAGGCTCCACCCTCAGAGGAGGGGGTAATCGAGGCTTGCGTATTTGTGAAGTGCTTTGAGATCCTCAGCTGTATGTTCGATCATAAATGCAAGGGCCAGGAGAGCCAGGAAGGCTGTAGCAGTCACAGCTGAATGAATTGCACTTTCCAGTCCCAGGAGCAGCTTTCTCTGCCGACAGCAGAGAAACAATGAAGATAAATTGATCTGAATAAAACGTGACACCCCATCACCATGCCATCATAACCGTTGGGATTCTGATGTCGGGATTCTGATGTCAAGAGCAGGCTCCCATGGCCTGTCAGTGCTAAGACAAAAGACAAAGCAACGGAAAATGTGGCTCAGCTTATTTGATTATGTGTTATTGGTTTCAACAAGTTCGGGGATCGGGCACATCTGACTGGCAAGTGTGGTCAGAAATGCGTGCAGCTGTGTGCCTGAGCTGGGGAGAAAGGACTGTGGGGGCGTTTGCCCAGCAGGCACGGAGAGGCTGAGCCGAGGACAAATGCAAAGAGAAAAGGTCAGTGTAGTGTTTCCCTCCCCTTGGCCACAGCCGTCTGAAAGCTGAATAAAGGATTACGGGTCACACAGAAAAATTCTCAACGCCAAAAAACCCACCCATGCTTTCAGACACGGTTAAAGCCACCCAAACTTGAGCATCCCCTCGGTCCCTTTCTTGTAATGCTGAGGATTGTTTCCGCGTGGGCCTAAATGCATGTGCTGATATAGCCTTTGAGCTGCTTTTCAATTTGTTTTACTCCAGGGAACCTCTGATCCAATAAACCCCACATAAAAGCAGCAAACTGTGCTCTTCCGTTCAGCTCTGTGCATGACAGCCAGGATGTGGTTAGAAAGGCAACATCAGCATGAAGGAGCGAGCCATGATTTTCAAAAACAGAGGCCTAAAATGAGGTGCCTACGTCCATACTGAGATAGCTAAATATTTGGTCTGATTGAAGGTGCCGACTGCTTTTTTTGAAATGAGTGGAGAGGGAGGGTGGCCCAGTGGTTAGGGTACAAGTCTTGGACTTGGGAGACCTGGGTTCAGTGTCTTGCTCTCTGTGACCTGGGGCTAGTCTCTCTGGGTATGTCTACACTGCATTGTGGACCTGGGTCTGTGGGACCTGGGCGTGTGGACTCAGTGGATAGATCTACACTGCAATTAGACACCTGCAGCTGGCCTGTGGCAGCTAACTCGGGCTCGCGGGGCTCGGGCTAAGGGGCTGTTTAATTGCAGGGTCCTAGAGCCCGGGCTCCAGTCTGAGCCCGGAAGTATACACAGCAATGAAACAGCCCCTAAGCCCAAACCCTGCGAGCTTGAGGCAGCTGGCACAGGCCAGCTGCAGGTGTCTAATTGCAGTGCAGACATACCTAGTGTTTCCAAGCTCACCCTTGGGTGTCCACACTACATAATAAACTGGGCTTGCAGTTGCTGGCCCTGGGTCTCGCAGCTTGGCTAATGTCTCCATACTGCACTACACGGGCCTTCTGACTTGGGCCTGCGGCTTGTTCACATTGCAAAATGACAGGACTTGGGCTCTGACTCATGCCACTACCTAGGCCTTGCTTACCTGAGTCAGACTGATTTATGTCTGACAGAAGGCAGGGCGTGGCTCAGGCTCAAACCCGAGTCAGAGCCCAGGCTCAGTGTACAGTGAAGACACCCCCTTTGTGTCTCAGTTCCCGAATAGTACAATGGGGCTGACAGCAATGCCCTCCCTCCCACTGGGGTTATGAGGGTGAATATATTAAACATTGTGAAGCGCTCAGGTACAACAGTAAGTGGGGAGAGTTAAGTACTGTAGATGAAGATTTAGATATCTAACTATGGAGACAGGTGCTTAATTTCAGGCACTCCTCTTTGAAAGTCATGGCCCATGTGTGTGTGTTTAAGTGGTGGGCGTGTGTTACAAAGAAGCCACAGGGTGATTGAAAGTGAAAAGATATTTTAAAATTCAGCAACATTGTGTGATCTCTTGGAGAGAGCACTGGACTGGGACTGAGGACACCTGGGTTCTATTCCCAGCATTGCCACGAGCCTGCTGGGTGACCCTGGGCAAATCATGCCAGCCCTCTGTGCCTCAGTTTCCCCTCCCATCCTTTGTCTATTTGTACTGTAAGCTTTTGAGGCAGGGACTGTCTCTTTCTATGTGTCTGTTCGGTGGCTAGTACAATGGTGCTCTAATTTCAGTTGGGGCCACTGGGTGCTTCTTTAATATAAATAATAAATGTACTTTTTCAACATTCATCTGTTTCTTTACTTCCTGTATTTCACTCAGTTTGAATAGTGGAACCACTTTCACTTTCTGTTTTAGTCAATTTCACTTTCTCATGCACTACACCAGGGACCAGATCCCTAGCTGGTGGAAACTGGCAGCGTTTCACTGAGTAAGGAGCTAAGGAGTAGGCCCACCGGGTTTGGCTTTGCAGCCATGGAGAGGAATGCTTACATACAAAAATAAACATACAAGTCTGCAACGAACGTGAATCAAAATGTAAGGATGGCATTTCTGTTCCTGTTCATGCCGGAAGCTCCGTCCCTTCCTTTCAATGAGGCACAATCTATATTTTAGATATAAAATGAGTAAAAAAGTTATGGTCTGGTGATCACCTGGTAAACCTTCACTCCAGCTGCTTTGGTCCTGGCCCTGCTGGAGAAGGTAACTGTTACTGATGACCACTAATGTGGGTTAGATTCAAACAGGCAATGCAGACCCAAAAGGGCTAGTTAACCCAGGACCAAGGCCCTGAGCTATCCAGCCCACCTTTCATTTGCCCTGGTGATCACTCTCACGATTTTATCATGAGTCTCAACATATGACAGTCTCCTAAAGACTGAATTCCTGGAGTCATGTGATTATGGGAGAATCTCAGCATTTATTAAAGGAACTTTCTAGTGCTCATGGCTACTGAGAAAAGTTTGAAAACATGAACCTTAAAGGCTCAAAAAACAGAAGGCAGATAAAAAGTACCCCAAATTTATTATTATGGTTGGAAAGCTCATGATGGTAAAACCAATCTCATCATTTTGGGAGGCCTGACTGGGGATTTTTTTAAAACATGGGGTCAGTGATCTGTGTGCATACGACTACAAATATATCTTCCCATGGTGCCAATCACTTCAGTTTCAATGGTGTTTTAAGAGTTAATGTTTGCGCTGTGTTCATTTAGTCCTCACTTCTGCCACCCACATTTGCACTGAGCAGTACTTTGCTCTCAGCCGGTTTCTGATCCTGTTACTTGTGTCGAGAAGCACCTAACTGTCTCCAGGCAGTGTGGCCTAGTGAATAGAGCAGCAGACTGGGATTCGACAGACCTGCGTTCTGCTACTGGTTTGCTGGGTGACTAACTTTGAAGCCAGGAGGCCTGGGGCAGGTCAGCCCTGTTCAGTTTGCCTAGCCTGGCTAGCCTGCCTAGCCTGTGCAAAGTGTGGAAGTTACAAGGAGGGAAGAACCCCAGTCAAGTACTGGCTGGGGAGCAGAGTGGACAGGATGTTGGGTTTGAGTTGGGAGGTTGGGACATGAGAGCTGGGGATGCCTGGGTCAGGAGGAAGCTGGGGTGGTATGTAAAGACTGAGCCCAAGAAGAGCCAGAGGCTTGTGGACTGGACTAGCACTGGGGGACTGAGGAAGAAAGCCTGGCTATTAAGTACTAGCTGGGGTGAGAGCAGACAGGAGCTCTGATGTGAGGCAAGAAGTTGGGCTTGAGTGAGGAGCTGGCTGACTGCTACGGCTGGCCAGACACCCTTGGTAGGAGGGTAGATCTGACACGGATCGTTGGGCTGATTGGAGGCCAGGCGCTGCTGGTTAGAGTGTGAGCGAGCCGGGCTGCGAGAAGGGGACTGAAGGTTGAGCCCAGTGAGGTTGGAGATCTTCCTTGTGAGACTATTTTTGGGCTTGGACTACAGGACCCCTGTGCTCTAAAAGGGGCTGAATGTTGTAAAGTGGCTTGGCCAGAGGGCCAAGTCCCATCTATTGCAGGAAGAGGCTGAAGATCATTGTGAGCAGAGGTGCCCCCAACCCTGGAGCACCCACGGAAAAATAATAGTGGGTGCTCAGCACCCCCCAGCCACAACTGTTTGGCAGCACCTCCGATTAGCTGATTGGTGGCGTCGCCAAATAGCTGTTTGGCGACTGAAGGAGGGGGTTGGGGGAGGGCAGAGAGCAGCAAGCAGGCGGGGGCCCCAGGGTAGGGGGCAGAGTCGGGGCAGGGCCTCAGGGCAGAGCAGGGTGAAGCACCTCCCGGGGAAAAGAAAAACTCAGCACCTATGGTTGTGAGGAAGCTGAGGTGGAAGTGCTGCAGGGCTGAGTCTTTCTGTGAGAGGGCGCTCTAAGATGGCAAATCCTGTCACAGTGACCCTGGGTGTATCATGTCCCCTCACTGCCTCCATTTCTCCATCTGTAAAATGGGGATAATGATACTGCCTTCCCTTGGAAAGTGCTTTGAGAATGACAGATGAAAAGCCCTAGACGAGGGCTAGGTATTGTCTTCAGTGGGACCATTTGTGTAGTACGTTACTAATCAGAGTAAGAGTGACAGATTTGGACCCAGAGCAAATAAAAGAAGGTGTCCGTTGTTCTAGCTTCACAGCCTATGAATGTGAGCCAAACTGTATAATTCTCCAACCTTTGTTTTCTTGCCTGTGTCAGATTCCCCACAAGTCTCCCAACCACTGCTCTGACATATGTTCCAAGCTGTATGCGCGCAGCCATCAGAAAAGGTAACAAATTCTCTGGAAGATCTCACAGGGAAGGTCTTTTGGCAGACTCCAGCGTTCCATCCCTGAATACCCTGCAATGAGATTATCAGTTTGATAACTGCCCACACTATATTGTCTGCAAAGCGACGATCAGTATTTATGGGGATGAGCATTTCCAGACTGAACAGCCCCAAGATTCTCTATATCTTGACTTTTATTTGAGCCAAGAAAATAAAGACATGTAGCAGCAACAAGGGGAGAACCCTTGTCTTGTCCCTTCACATGCTTACATCTATCTGCAAGCATTATACCCTCAAGAGGAGTACTGGTTGATAGCTATTGAGTTATATGAGATGGGCCCCGTGGGATAAGAGACGTCACAAGAAGATGCAGAGTTCTGGATCCTGTGGTGGTGATCCACTGTTCTCTCTGAGTGTGTCCCAAACCAAAATCCAGTGAGGTGCTAACGGAGGTGCCATCTCTCTGATCAGATGCATAATTAAGATAACTGGCAAAGTGGGACCCAATTTGATCAGGGGCTCTAGGGGCTACTGTAATGATGATACATCACAATACATGATTTTCAAGAGCACGGATATAATCCCAAGTATCCTGGCTTCATTTTTATTTTACCTAAGGTCCCAGTTCAATAATGCTCTTAAGTACATGCTTAATTTTAAGCATGTGCTGAAATCTTATTTCTGTCCTTGGGATTTAAGTAGGTGCTTAGCTGTATGTATGGGCTTAAGTGTTTTCCTGAGTGAGCACCTGATCCAACCCATGTTAAAGTCAATGGAAAGATTCCCAGTGTCTTTAATGAGAGTCAGATTGGGTCTAAAATAGCCCATAGAAGTCATATGGTATCACTGGGTGCTGCTACCCAGAATTCAAATGGGCGGCGACTGCGGGAATTGTGGGATAGCTACCCACAGTGCCATGCTCCAGAAGTCGACAGTTGCCTCGGTCCTGTGGACACACTCCACCGACTACATGCACTTAGAGCATTTGTGTGGGGACACTCACAATCGACTGTATAAGAACGCTTTCTACAAAACCGACTTCTATAAATTCGACCTAATTTCGTAGTGTAGACAAAACCTAAGGGAAGGTTAAAGGGGTCTGGAGAAGTGCCTGCAAATACCCAGTGATAGGCCTTGACTAGATATCCTGAGCCAATTTCTACTGTCAATGTTTAAGACTTTCTAATCAGATTACAGGATGCATTTCCACCATTAGGAGGCTATGTCTCTGAGACTATAACAGGGTTCAAAAAAGAACTAGATAAGTTCATGGAGGATAGGTCCATTAACGGCTATTAGCCAGGATGGGCAGGGATGGTGTCCCTAGCCTCTGTTTGCTGGGAATGGGCCACAGGGGATGCATCACTTGATGACTACCTGTTCTGTTCATTCCCTTTGGGCCACGTGGCACTGGCCACTGAAGGAAGACAGGACACTGGGCTAGATGGACCTTTGGTCTGACCCAGTCTGGCCGTTCTTATGTGCACACTACAGCTTATGTCAGCATAATTTTTGCTGCTCAGGGGTGTGATAAAACCAGCCCCTGAGCGACGTAAGTTACACCGACATAAGCATCGGTGTGCACAGCGCTATGTCAGTGGGAGAGCTTCTCCCGCCGACAGCTTCTGCTGCTCACGGAGGTGATTTCATCATGCCGACGGGAGAGCTCTCTCCTGTCCGCATACAGCGTCTTCACCAGACTCGGCCCAGCTGCGCCACTGCAGTGCTGTACGTGTAGACATGCCCTGAGAGGCCACATGTTCCGCTGGGTAGGGCACCAGACTGTTACTTAGGAGGCCTGGGTTGGGTTTCCAGTTCTGCCACTGACTGGCTGTGTGTCCTTGAGCATTAGAGATGCAAGGTGGGTGAGGTAATATCTTTTATTGGACCAACTTCTGTTGATGAGCGAGACAAGCTTTAAGAGCTCCTCTTCAGGCCTGGGAAATGTACTCAGAGGGTCACAGCTAAATACTAGGTGGAACAGATTGGGCTAGGCACTAGTGTAATAAACATGATTAATAATACAGTTCTGTCTGTAATACTGGAAAATCCCTGCATTGCCAGGATTCTCTCTGGCACCTCACACTTCCATGAGTTTATCCTCACAACGACCCTGTGAGGTAAGAAAATATTATCCTTGTTTTACAGAGGAGGAAGCAGGCCCAGAGATGTACAGCAATTTGCCCAAGGTTTCGCAGGAAGTCAGCAGCAGAGCCAGGGTCTGAAGCCACCTTTCCACCATGCCATTGGCCAAACACCATAAATGAGACCATGCAAAAAGCAAAAGGGTTTCCAGGATTGACAAGCACAAGTGCTCAAAAATCATGAGTCAGGCTCACCAAAAATCCCGCGATTGGCTTTAAAATCATGAGATTATGTAAAAATAATAGATGTGGGGTTCTTTTGATTTGCCTTCTGCTTTTTGAGCCTTTAGGGTGCACCGGGGTCACATTTGGAAGCTTCCTCCACAGCCATGAGGGCTAGAAACTTATTTTTTCTTTAAGACCGAAGGCTGAAATCATCACAGATCCACATGACTCCAGGAGCTGGGGCTTTAAGGGAAACAATAATTATCATGAGACTTATGACAAAATCACGAGAGCTGGGAACGCTGGATTTCAGCGTGCAGCTGAGTCTCTATAAATAACAGGGACGAATCTGTCACAGTATGAAAGCTTATCATAAGTGTATGGTTCCCATAAAGCCAAGTGAATGCTCTAGATTTGTCCTTCAAGCTCTACGTATTTTAAGGAGCCATCAAACAATGGCAGGCCATGCTATACACAACAGCCTTGCCCAGGGCTTTATGTAAAGATGCACTGTGGCTCAAATCCTGATCACGCCGCCAGCAAAACCAGAGGAAAATTTTGCGGGGGGCAGAACTACGCAGGAGCTGTAGAAGAAGGGAGATGGAATCCTGACCCCTCTGACCTCAAGGCAGCAGCAAAGCAGAGCCATGGTCACGACTACAGCTGATTGATGCAATATAAAATGCAGCCTGCCATGTTCCCTGCCCGACCACGTGGTCATGTGCCAGCAGAACCACACCGTACATCAGCCCACTGGCCCTGCTCCTGTCTGCTTGTCATTGTCCTAAATAGTGATCCACAGACAGAAACCCAACACAGTGGTTTCTTCACAAAGCATCAATCTCCCTTCACCGGGTTGTCACTCCTTTAATCCCTGCTGAGCTGCAAATTCTTGGCCTTTAAACTCCTTTTGAGCCTACGGCCCCCACTTTGTGGGCCCAGGATTTGGGTCTTTCAAGACCATATTGGGTTGTAAAACAAAAATATACCTTAGATTGTAAACCCTTTGGGGCAGAGACCATCTTTTTGTTCTGGGTTTGTCCAGCCCTCCCATGCACAATGGAGTCCTGATCCATGAGTAGGGCTCCTACAAACTACAGCAATATAAGTAATACTAAAGCATCCCAGGTGGGTTTTCCCCTGTCTAATTTTCCAGGTGTGCAGCTGTACCTTGGTTACTTGCTTTCTATTGCATATATTGGACCCTGTACAAATTATGACAAGTTAGTTTGTGCATCTTTTTATTGAATGAAATATCAATACAAAGCGTCAAAAGAAGGATCAATGATAAATATTGCCTGAGACAAGTGATTCTATCTTTTCTTTATACAAGGAGTTTAACTCCTTAGACCCCGAACCTGTAAGCCATTCCAGAGGTGCAGAACCAGTATTACCAATGTCAAGTGTTCAAAAATCACAAGTCAGGCCCCAAAAGCACAAGATCAGCTCTAAAACATGAAACTTTTAAAATCATAGATGGGGGGGCTCTTTGCCTTCCAGTTTCTGAGCCTTCAGGATGCACTTACTTCACGTATCCAAGCTCTTCTCTGCAGCCAGGAGGGCTAGAAATGTCCTGGTTTAAATAAAAGCAGAGATTCTCAAGTAATTTCTTAACTCCAGCAGCCAGGGCTTAAATTCCCACCCGCCCCCCAACTACTGCAAGACTCATGATAAAATCGGGAGAGCTGGCAATTCTGCAGACCCTTCCACTCCCATGGAGCAGCTTGCAGGGTTCAGTACACAGGTATTTAGGTGCCAAAGGAGGCAACTTGGCATCTAGTATAGTGTAAACCGCCGTAGGCACCTACCTGCATTTTTGGGCACCTAAATATTGCTTATTTCATCTGGCCCCGGAAGTGTAAACCCTTAGTCACACAGCTGGAGTCGTTCCAGCTGAAATCAATGGGACTATGTGGAGTCAAGTGCTACCCAGCCCAAGTAAAGGTTGCGGAATCAGTGCCCACCTCCCCATTTGCATACACACGCATTCTTCTCGTACAGAGCCATGTCATTGGGCTGAAATGTTACAGAGCCACTTAGATTACAAAAGCCTTCACAGAAGAGAGATTTTAAAGTTTCTTCTTCATAATGCCTCTCTCCTGTTGCCAGGCAGATTATGGTAGAGCGTGCAGGTTGTATAATTAATTAATGGGAGGTAATGTGGGCAGTGGGACTTCCCCTTACTCTCTTTGGGGGCCCATCCCAGGTGTTTGCATTTTAAATAGGGTGACCAGATGTCCCGTTTTTAAAGGGACAGTCCCGTTTTTGGGGACTTTTTCTTATATAGATGCCTATTACCCCCCACCCCCTGTCCTGTTTTTTCACAGTTGCTATCTGGTAACCCTAATTTTAAATATGCTAAAAAAAAAAACCCTCAAGACACCTAGGAGCCATTATTTTGATGGAGCTTACAAAAGAGAAACCCAGAATGCATTGTGCTGTCTCCACTGACTTGGTAGCAGCTGCAGCAGCTAGTTTACAGAGGCTATTCCAGAACAGCAGTGGCATCATCCAAGGATTCTAGTCCACAAAGTTTGGGAATGATACGGTTCTATTGTCATAAAACAAATACAGACATGTCAATTTCATCTCTATTCCTAAGGAAGGAAATATATGTAAGGATATATAATGATAAAAGACAAAAACACCACACCACCTGCGGCAAACACTTTTCACAAACAATCCCTCCATATCTGATCTTTCGATACTTGTCCTCTAAGGAAACCCGCACAATACCTCCGAAAGGCAACCCTGGAGAACTTACATGTGTCAATCTGCTAGACACTAAAAGCCCTGGCCTTAACAAGGACACTGTTTTTTATGGCTCATTACAACAAGATTTGTAACAAACCACCCTGCCTGCTACCCTTAATGGCCCACTTCAAACCCTTTATGCATAACAATCTAACCCCTAATTGCTCACTTCATTTCAAGTGACCACCTCCAATATGTGTTACCCCTGCTGTTTAACAATCTGTCCCAACCTATATTTAGCTCAGACACTCTGCTTCCTTCCTCAGTCCTTAAGAAGAGCTCTGTGGAGCTAGTATCAGAGGGGTAGCCGTGTTAGTCTGTACCCACAAAAACATCAAGGAATCCGGTGGCACCCTAAAGACTAACAGATTTATTTGGGCATAAGCTTTCGTGGGTAAAAAACCCACTTCGTCAGATGCATGGAGTGAAAATCTGTAATTTTCACTCCATGCATCTGAAGAAGTGGGTTTTTTACCCATATAAAGCTTATGCCCAAATAAATCTGTTAGTCTTTAAGGTGCCACCGGATTCCTTGTTTCTGTGTAGCTGGAAAGCTCTTACCTTCCACCAACAGAAGTTGGTCCAGTAAAAGATACTACCTCACCCACCTTCTCTCTCTCATATATATAAGCACACTTTTCACTGTAAGAAATATTCCAAATTTATTATTACTGGGCTGGCACTGTGTGATCAGTAATCCATGATTTAATGAAGAATGAGATCCCACACTGAAGCTGCTGCTAATTTAGGACCTGACAACTTCTATTGAAGACAATCGGAGACTTTCCATTGACTTCAGTGGGAGTTCAATCAGGCTTTCTGGGCCAAGTTCTGCCAACAGGGACCGCGATGGCTCGTCTGAGAATTCCACACCTACATCCAAGCTCAGAATTCGACTCACACACTTTCTGTGGCACATACTGCAGGACAAACTGTGGCCCGATTAACTCCAACAGGTGCAGAGCTTTGGTGCTGAAAGTAAAGCAGAACAAACACATATGGCTACAGTTATGACTTTTAGCATCTGCTCTAAACAAGTTGCAGAATCCTGCTCTTTATGCCCTTACATGGGTAAGCAGGACCTGAATGAGATCGCCTCTGACAACTTCAGTGACTTCAGGAGCAGGCCATGTTTGCATAGACATGCCTACTCTGCCTCAGTGCGCAGCATGATGGAGCTGCTCTGCCAAAAATGATCAATTTTGGCTGGTTTGAGTTACAAATTATTGTCGGTAGCTACCGGTGTGGTGCTCTGCTCTTGTTCGATGATGATAACAGTCAGCTGCGTGCGTGTTCGCTCTGTGTGCTGCCCCAGCTCTGCACAGATCGTTAACACAGCAGACCCCGAGAGATCCCCCAAAAACCACAGACTCTAGTAAGGTACGAAGGAACCCGAGCCAGGTTTATTGTCAAACGAAACACAGGAATAGTTCCTTATAGACTCTACAGAGCATACTACGAATTTGTGCTCCCTGGCAATGGATACAGCTCAGTCAGTTGCAGGACATTCCACTGCCCCCTAGGCTGGACAAAGATGTGTGCTCCCGGACCTACTTTTATACAGTTGCAGGATAGATTACTCATCATAGTTCAAACGAATCTATCCATCATGTTGTCCTTTTGACCCTGTCTTTAAGATGCACCTGCCTGTTCCTTGTTATCTCTGTGGAGTTTTCTGACGCCTTCTTGGCACAAGTTCCTCTCATTAGCACTTATGTGTGTACGTGCTTCTAACAACCTTTTCTTGCCAACTTCTGTGAGTGGGACCTGCCTCTGGCTCACAGCCCAGCTTCACTTAACACTGCCTGGAAGTACTTTGGTTCAGGCTTTAGGCCTCAGACCAGGCCTCTGATACAAGGGTTTATGTTTCAGGGCCTCTTACTACACAAATCACTCTAGCATTCAAATACAGGGGTGATAGAAATATTGTTATTCTTATGTACTAGTAAAGGACAGCAGACCTGTGCTTAACATGCCCTGATTAACATGTCCTGAACCTCACTTGCTAAGTAGGGGGTAGGGATGCCAAAACTTAGCAAAGAGGAGATTGGGGGGGTGGTAGATATTTATACATGCTGTTGTGGACTCTACCCAAGGAAACCTAGATACCATTTGACCTGTTCCACTCCAGCATTTAATGACAGAGCTGATTAGGCTCAATTAAGAGTCCTTGTTGGTAATTCCTATATGAGTTTAGGAGCTTAGCGTTAGCTCATGTGGAAACAGTGAAAGGTTACATAGAAACTGCACTGACAGTGAGGTTCCCCACTACCTGGGTCTTTGTTAACTGTGAGGTACCTCAGAGGGACAGGGGAGTGGTGTGTTGAGTGTTGGACTTTCACGCTGCAAGGTGAGAAGCTGAGGCAAAGGACAGTGCCCAATGCTCTGTGGGGGTGGGTGTTTGCCTATGGTTGTGCTGTTTTGCCAAATTAACACTGGGGTCCTTTTTCCCTTGTAATAAAAGTTTTAGTTTGTTGCACAAAGACTCAGTGCTTCTTAGGGGTGCCCAAGGGTGGTGTTTGGTTTTCCCAGATTACTGGGTGGGGTTCAAGCCGGTTCTATTTTCTGTTAAGAGAATCCCTTAGACATTGAAATCGGCCCCTGTTGGCACCAACTCCTCCTGGCAGAAGGGTTACACATGAAACTGGGATGTGCATTTACAACCCCCTCGCCATGAAATTGAACAGCATCTGCTGTGATGCTTCCAATCTAATTCCAGAATGAGTGCGTTTTACTGTCTTTAAAAACAAAAAATATAAAACAAACAGTGACTGTAGCTCTAGCATTTATGACTATCCCAAACTGTCAGACGCTTACAAGCAGAGTGTTAAGCATACAGCTTATTTCCTGAATACTTCAAAGAGGAAGATTTTTTAATGATGGTGAGAAGTGTCAGATTGACTCCAAGGGTTGTGGTGGATTCTCCATTCCTGACAATTTTTACATCGGGATTGGATGTTTTTCTAAAACATTTGCTCTAGGAATTATTTTGCAAATGCTGTAGGGCCTGTGTTATACAGGAGGTCAGATCAGATGATCACAGTGGTCCCTTCTGGCCTTGGAATCGATGAATGCATGTCTTGGATAATACATTTCTCTCTTTGGGCCTGATGCAGAGGCCAGTGGAAGTCTTCAATGTTTCTGTTGACTTCAGTGGGTTTCGGCTCAGGTCCCTGCTCCACAGAAAGCATATCGCATGGGCAGAGGCTGTGCAAGCTTCCCCATGCTACCCACCAATATTCTTCAACCCTGAGCTAGATGGTTGAGGGGGAATCACTTCTTAGGGGAAAGGGTAATTGGTTCTCTGTCACCCTTGGCCTCTCTGTAACAGCTGCCAATTATGGCAGTGGTTTTGTGCTGTCCCACCAGAAATTGGCCTGGTCCCACCAGCTCATTTCATACAGGCCATCGAACAGCCATCCAATTGTAGCACTATTTTTATTAAACATTTATATTACAGTGATGACCAAAGGCCCCAATTAAGGCTTGAACTGCCCTGCACTTGATGCAGTACAGACACAGATAAAGAGATATGTAGGACTTGTCTACACTTAAAACACTGCAGTGGGGCCGCTGTAGCGCTTCCCTGAAGCTGCTACCAACACCAAAGGCACAGGTTCTTCTGTCAGTGCAGGTACTCCACCTCCCCGAGAGACAGTAGCTAGGTCAGTGGGAGCGCTGTCTACACCAGGGGTTAGGTCAGTTTAACAGCTTTGCTCAGGGATGCGGATTTTTCGACAGTTATCCTGACCTAATTTCCTAGTCTAGACCAGGCCTAAGTGTGTGCGAACCAACCCAGCAACCAAATAGCTGGGGCGGGAACTGGTAGAAATCCTAGGATGATGGGGCACTAGACAAGCGTCTGTAAGTCCCGTCCTATGGAGTGTATTAACCCCATTATACCCTTGGGTCAAAATCTATGTAATAGGAGACATTCTTATGTAGCTTTATTCCCAATATATTTCCAATGAGCAATTTTACTCAGTCCTTACTCAGCACAACTTCCATTGTCTTAAATAGGAGTTTGCCTGAGTCAGGCCCTCAGGATTTGGGCCTTTGTTAATAGTTCTATCAGGCACAACACAAAACAGTGATGCTGAAAACAAACTTTTATTCTCTCCTCTGTCAGTTTCATGCACTAACATTTATTCCCTTGAAAAGCTGTAGGACGTCCGGTTTCTTGGCAAGCTGCCGTGCAAATGTTCCAGTGTCGTCCAGAGAGTCCTGCAATCCAGCCTGCAGGAGAAGCCACACACAGGCTGCGTGCTGGCCTGCACAGGCCATGTGCAGGGCTGTAAGGAGACAGGACATTGACATGGAAATGAAATCCGCAAACAGGGATTTGTATTTCATATGCAACGCAAATGTCAGACTCCCAGCAAAGGGAATTAATCCAGGAAAAACTGGCCACGGATGAGTAATGACTTTAATTCTTTTTTCAATTATCACATGCAATCAGTGCCCTGCATTCTGCAGTCCTGGGCCTTGAAACTGCACTGCTGTGTCCATTATGGATGCAGACAACAGGAGTGGGAAATTAAATAAGAATGTTTCGGTTTGTTTTGCGCAGCAAGGAGCTGCCACATTCAAATAAAGCACTAGCCGCCTAATCCTGTACAATATCACTAGCAAGAATGACAATCCAAGATCCTTCAATCCATGGGTGCCACTTTCACAGGAGACCGGCCCCAGCAACCTACAGAATCTGGCCCTGAGAGTCTTCGTAAGGAAAGAAAAGATCTGTACTGTGTGTGTGGCTAAGCTGTGTAACGGCTGATTCCATCCACAGAATCCATGGAACACACAGGATCAGCTCTGGTGTACATTGATGGGTAGATGCTCCATTGATTTCAGTGGAGTTATGCAGAGGTAGGATCAGTTGCAGATCTGGCACACGGTCCCTAACCATACAATGTACCATGTGCAGGGACATCCCTGGGGAGTGGGGGGTGGAGGCCCAGGACAAATCAGCCTGCATGGCCCCCCGTTAACATTTGTTATACAGGTGAAATCTGGTGTGGGGAGGAAACACCAGTGTAGGGGGGTGGGGGACGATGGAGAGTCACAGGATGGCACCTGAGCTGGGGTGAGGGGGCCCCCTGTGCTGGGGGTCCCGGAGAAGGGAGGGGTCCGGGGTGGAAGGGCAATGGATGGGGTCAGCCTGGCGCTGGCGTGTTCTGGCGGCGCTGGGAAGCTGGCGGCCGGTGCAACAGTGGCCGAGCAAGAAAAATAAATACAACACACACTTCCTGCTGGTGAGTGTAGACCCAACCCCTGCTGCCAGCACCAGGCCCCCCGTTAACCCCCCCGGGCCGGCCTGGCCAACCAGGCACCCCAACACCCCCCGCCCCGGGCCAGCCTAGTGCCCCCCACACAACACACACACACTGAAGTGCGGGGCCCCCCAAAGCGCAGGGCCCAGAGCAGTCAACCCGATTCGCCATACTCGAGGGACGGCTCTGACCATGTGTCAGTCATGCAGAGTAGCAAGGCTGCAGCATGTTGACCAGGCTGTAAGTGGGTTCTAGCATGGCTGTTGTACTGGTAGGAAGTCCTGTCTGCACTTTGTCCTGATAGCTAGGTTAGCCAGTCCACCTGCCTTCTTTCTTGGTCTAATCCTGCTAGGCGCCAAGGGCCTTCTGCAGACCGCCGAGAGCCTTCCACTTGCTCTCAAATCAACTGGGAGCTGAGGATGTTTAGCATCTTGCAAGAGACAGCACCTCACAGCTCTCTGTACAGGAGGATACCCCAAAGTACATGACAGACACCCACAATCCCCTGTCACTAGCACGAACAGCTGAGGCAGTGTGGGATAGAGGGCCAGACTAAGCCAGAACACAGTAGGGCGTCAAGGAGTGAATAAGCAAGAGTGGCTGACTCAAGGTCATGGAGGAAAAAATGCAGCTGTACAGGTGACCTGAACCACTTGCACTGTAACCGGGGCAGGTGAGTGTAACAGAGCCTGAACACACCTGATCTATATGTAGACTGGGAGAGAGAGCGTCTGTGGGAGAGAGAAAGAGACTGACTGATTGACTGGCTGATGAGGGAACTGTTCATGATGATTCTGAAAACAAGTATTGAGACCAACCTGATCACTCTGGAGAAGCCATGAGTTGCCAGTTTTGGCTGCATTGAGAACCATTTCATTTTTAGAAACAATAATCCGAAGGGTGACTCATTTATTTTTGTGCACAGATGACATTGCCAATTCAATGCAATTACTATGGTGACAAGCTCTGCATCCAAATTCCACTTTCTATTCATTTACAAGTCATACACCTGGCACTGGCTGAAGATTAGGCACTGAACACACTGTGCTGTGATCTTTCTGGGGCAGGGATCCTGTCTTCTTACCTGTTTTTAAAGTGCCCTCTGCAGCACTGATGCTCTAGAAACAACAACCAACCAAAGGGCCTTACCAGATCGACTTTTCCCATCTTTAGCATGCAGATCAGCGCCGAGGGACAAGAGCATTTGGACGGTACTTGTATGCCCTTCCTGCAGTTTTAAGCACAAACACATATGCTGCATGATTGTTAAGCAGAACCAGCCCTTTAAATCTTTCATTTGTGAGCCTAATCTAACCTACAGGAGTGGGAATAGAAAAATTCCTCTGTAAAGCAATGTTTAGAAGAGCTCTCTATATGGCCAATGAGCAGCACCATAAGCAAACTGGCAAACCTTCGGAGAGCTATAGATAAAGGTGCAGATTCTTGTGTCCAGTCAAGGAGCAGAGAGGTGGGGGCTGCGGCTCCCTGACCCTGGGGCCAACCAGGGTCTGCCTCAGCCCCTGGCATATCTTAGTGCTGTACTTGGCTGCCAATATCCCCAAGGGGCTACTCCAGCAGCTGGAGATCACCAGAGCATACCTGTGTTCCTGCCACATCGCCTCTTCCCCAGGAACATCTCCCGCACAGAGACAGAGCTACTCGGACCGGTCTATGCCGCTCAGCAATTCTCCCTATGCAGAGGGAATTCTCCACTAGTAGATAAACTATATTCACTGTCCCTTTGTGCTGCCACAGCCATGCCGAGACACCAGAGCAGGGCTGAGACTCTGGCCATCGACCAGCACTTGTGAGTGACATTTGTGATGGCCTCGCATGCCTATTAGAGCTCTTTTGGCGTAACAGCGGTAAGCAGAATTGCACGGGTTCCCCTATGATTTAATTGCTTCTGTCAATCAAGATTATTGTCCTTAAAACCTGTAGAGCAGGCTCCTGCCGTAACCCACACTAAATTGCACAGCCATGTTTAGAAAGTGAGAGAGAGAGTGTAGGACCCAATCCGGTCAGGTGCTGAGCGCTCTCAGCTCCCACTTGGGAATGCTCATCACCTTACTATGAGTACCAGTGAAAGATCCCTTTTCAAATGCTGGAGACTGAAATCCTCAACCTATCCACTGAACAGATATAGTATGGGCAGTTTGTCCCACACACCCTGCTAGTTAACCTGAACTCTGAGTGGGAATCACCTCTAGGGGTGAAAGGATTATTTTTGATCCTTACCCGCTCAGCTGAAACTGCCAACAAAGAAGCCCATTATTGCTAACTGTGGTGGTGGGTTTTTTGATGTGGATCCCTGTCTCCTGTATCAAGGGTCCCACCAATTCACTTATTGGCCACCCCAGTCAGGTATGTAACAACAGAAAGCATGCAGGCCAGCCCAGGGGTCTAGTAGAACCAAGTTGTTGCTGCCACACAAGGAATTTAGAGTCAGCATATCCCTTCTTCACTAAGCCAGCAGAGGAAAAACATGCAGCCCCGTAAGGGAAGGGAATGGCGCTCTCCGGCCATCCTTTCTGCTCCATTCTGGGAATGCACCACTCTGAGCAGAGGGATGGTATGTCACTAAGATGCACAGCCTCTGAAACAGAGACAGGCCCAGGCTGCAAAGTTCAGATACGCAGCTGAATTAGGATCCAAGCTTGAGAGAGTTCAGCTTGGACCATGCTTTGCTTTTACAGCAATGCTGAATCCTGCAAGATCCTCCTGCAAAATACACCAGAATCCTGGAGCCTCTGAATGCCACGAGTCCTGTTATTCAGTAGAGTTCAACTGGCATGACAAGTGGAATTCAAAGGCCCCAGGACTCAAAGTCTGTGTCTGCTCGAGGATTTTAAAGAATTTTCCCACTGTTGCTTTATCACCAGTACAGCTCCACCCAGGCTAGCAAAGGCAGGAGAGCTCATGTAGAATGACCCCTAGTGACAAGGCCTAAAGACGCTTCTTGTTAGCATGTTAGTTAGTCCATTTAAGGCAGTGGCCCCCAACCTTTCTGTTGCTATAGCATATATATGTTTCCAGAAGAGTGTGGCGGGCGCCGGCTGACCAGCCGCCGAAATGCCGCCGAGAAGCCGTGTCATCGAGAAGCGTCGCCACCGAAATGCCGCCGAGAAGCTGCAGCATTTCAGCGGCGATGCTTCTTGGCGTTGCCGCTTCTGGGTGGCATTTCGGTGGCTGGTTGTCCGGCGGAAGCGCTCCCTTGTCAGTAGGCGGGCGCACATAAATGCCATGGCGCCCACGGGCACCACGTTGGGGACCACTGATTAAAGGTGTCAGCTGATCTTGCCTTTCCCCTCCAACCATCACTATGATCAAATGTCTAAGGCCATGTCTACACTACGGGGTCTACAGCAGCACAGCCCCATAGCACAGACAGCCTACAGTGAGAGAAGGGGCTTTTCCATCACTGCAGGAACACTACAGCCCTGAGCAATGGCAGCTAGCTATACGGTAGCATTCTTTCATCAGCCTAGCTGTGTTTACACTGGGGCTCAGGGAGGCATTGCTACAGTGCTCAGGTCTATGGAGCTTTCATACGCCTTAGTGCCATAGCTATGTCAACCTACATTTGAACTATAGACCAGGCCTGAATCCAATTGCTTTTATCCTCTGCTGGCCAGTCAGCCCTAGAATCCTTGATTTACTGTTAACAATACAAATACTGGCAGCTGATGATTTGTTAAAAGGATTAGGCTTCATTAGGAAACTGTGTTTTCTCCCATACTGGAAATCTGGTCTGATTACTACAGAAGTCTAGGATTGCCACTAGTGAGTGTGTGTTTTAGATGAGAGACCTTTGTCTTATTAATAGCTTCCAACTGAGCTGGATTTGCTATCTATTTGCATTAGCCCCGAGGGCACTGGCATTTTCCAAAGGATTTCTATGATATTTGTAGAATCTTAGAAGAACCCAGAGATTGCCTCAGTGACATGGACTAATGATCCATCGAGTCCTGGATCTTCTCCCTGGCTGTAGCCAATTTTGGATGCTTCAGAGGAAAATTTAACCCTCCTATTTCCCCTAAATAATGCATCTGATTTGGCTGTTTCTTCCTCATCTGCGCTAATTAGGCTTTGTTCTGCAGCATGAATGTGGATAGCCCTTATTTTTACCTCCCCTCCCCTTTACCGTAAAAGCTGCATATTCCTCTGTTCACAGCACCCAGTACACTACTGCACGCACACACCGACAGCAATAAAAATCGTGAGCTAGCAGATGGCTCAGCTAAAACAGCCTTAGCAGCAAATTGAGTTGAAAGCATAATTTGATTTTAATGTATTTATAAATGGACAAAAACCTCAAAACAAATTAGGCTGCACAGTGCAAGTGACACTGATTCTCAGAGAGGAACAAAAAACCATGAAACATTTTTGCAAATCAAACGGTGTAGTTATTTGCCATGGCAGAGCTGGGATCTTTTCCAAAGCACATTTACAGTCACACACCCTCCCCCCAAGCTATAAAATGCACCCCTGGCAACCAAGAGGACTTTCAACCAGTGCAGCCGAGGTAGCAGCTGAGGTAGGCCAGCTGGGGCTCCTCCAGCCACAGGGGGCAGGAGGAAAGAAAGGGAGGGCGCTTGGGGCTCCGGCGGGCAGACTCAGGTAGAAGGGGTGGGCTCAGGGGGCTAGCCTCCCCAAAGGGGGGGTTCACCCGCTGCCCATGGCAGAAGTTGTACCATTCTGCAAGGTGCTAATTGAGCCAGTCTTCAGATGGCACTCAGGGCAAAGACTATGCTGACATATCCCATCATCTCTCTTATGGCATGTCAGCTGACAGCTGCATTGCACAGGGAGCAATCAAAAGGAGGCAAACCTTGGCTGCATAATGTAGCGCCGTGAGTTGGATTGACGTTGCTCTCTCATTGACATCGGCACCGAGATCAGAGACAAGGAACCGGATGGCTTTGTCCTGGGCCGTGACTGCTGCCTGGTGCAAAGGCCGAGCACCTACAGCATCTGCAGCGGTATAACACACCTAGCGGGTGGGAAATAAGGACCCATGAACAGCTGTGCCAAATTGCCACGAATGATCGCCAACTTGTGTACCCACAATGGGTCCGGCCATTGCCATGACAATGACAATAATGAAAACACATGATATTTTACTCATCCATCAAAAAAATTATTCACCTTACTCCAGCAGGATTATGTAATGCTGGGATAAAACCTGTGTGTGTGTACATTTGCATCAGCTCATTTACCAAGCTTTGGAAATGATTAGCAAAGGCTTCTGGGCCCAGTTCTCCTTTCCTTTCCACTGGTGTAAATCAGGAGAAACTTTATTGACATCAGTGAAGCTACACCTTTATAAAACCATTGTCTTTCCAAATGCATGCAACACAGTAGTCTAGTTACAACAAGGTCATCATTTCACAGTATGCTAGATATTAACATCTAGTAAATCAAAGGAATCTAGTCCCAACATGTAAAGGGACGCTATCAGGTCAAATTTGGATTTGCAAATGTGTTTGTACAGCCCCAATTCTCATGAGGGCCTTCAGGCACTATCATAATGTGTGTTATACTTAATCATAATCATACAGTTCCATTATTTCTTTTAATTAAATTTCAGTTGAAAGAGTTTAAGACAAGCAAACATTCCCCTTTTAAGTGCTGCCAGGTCTCACAATTTTATAGTAAGTCTTGTGCCTATATTTAATATTTTTCTTAAAACCCCAGCTTCTGGAGTCATGTGAACAGCTTTCATTTAAAACACAAGTATGTTTTTAGCTTTGATGGCTAGCACAGAAAATTTTGAAGACCAGAAGGCAAATAAAAAGAATGTAAAATGCATTAATACTGTCACGGACCAGGACGTGTGTGGTTAGGCCTAGTGTTGCGAGCAGTGGCGGTCAAGAACCAGAAGTCAGAGTCAAGGACTAGAGCAGGGCTGGCAGAGGAGCGATCACAGCTTGCAGGCATACGTGCTGAGCAGCATTGGCCGAACGATGCTGCTGGGCTTAAGAGCACATCTGTTGGTTCCTCCAGCCAATTAGGCTGTCTGGCTAATCAAGTGATTCTGCTGCAAGCCACCTGTGCTTCGACTGAGAGTCCTCTGTTGCTCACTAGGGAGGCAGAGTCAGCTGGTCCCAGGCTCAGCCACAAACCCTAATTTCTGACAATTTTTTAAAAAAAAATCTGATGATTCTTAAGCCAATTTCGTGATTTTGAGGGGCTGATGCTTGATTTTTGAAAACCTGAAGTTGGCAGTACTGCCTGTTTAGCATTTGCCATCCAAACATTGCAACACCAAGCTAGTGCATGAGGACCAGAAATGAAACTGTCTAGGAAATGAACCGTCTCTTCCCATTGTCCATGCGGTGAGAAATGCAAATGTAAACCAACTTCACAAACAGTGAGAAATAAATTAGATTTTTTTAATACTTTGAGGGTTTCATAGTCCAAGTTGACAACAGTACATAAGTAATGAAGTGTTTGTTATTTTGAATATACAACTGGATCTAACAACAGCCCTTTGAGCCTTTTAGAAGGAAATCAGAGGTCACTAGGAAAAAATACTGGGAGCTACATCTGTTATAGACAGAGAAAGTTCACTTCCAACACAACCACAGCAGGAAATCTACTGGTCCTTGTAAATCTACTGCCAGAAGAAACTCTGCAAGTATGGTTTAAGCATAGGCTAGAGAGCCAGAAATGCCCGGGTTTTAATCTCAGCTTTGACACCAGCTCCTTCTGTAGCTGTGGGCAAGTAAGTCACTTTACCCACCCTGTGCCTCAGTTTCCCCATCTGTAAAATGGGGATGAGACTTGCATCCCTATGTCACAGGAGTGTTAGTGATGATCTGTTACCTAGCTAGTATTTATACAAATCATTATGGGGCAGGTGGATAGCTCAGTGGTTTGAGCATTAGCCTGCTAAACCCAGGGTTGTGAGTTCAATCCTTGAACAGGCCATTTAGGGATCTGGGGCAAAAATTGGGGATTGGCCCTGCTTTGAGCAGGGGGTTGGACTAGATGACCTCCTGAGGTCCCTTCCAACCCTGATATTCTATGATTCCGAAGAGGTAAAGCTCTAAGGCCCAGATTCACAAAGGTACTTAGGCACCTAGCTTCCATTGAAATCACTGGTCTTTAGGTGCTTACATACCTTGGGGAATCTGGGCCTAAGTATTGATCATTAGGGTCAGACTGTGAAGGCCTTCTTGCTGCTCATGAGTAGCCCCCTGAGCCAATGATAACTTGGTAACAGCTCATCAGTGGGAGTCATGGGCACACATTCTGGTCTCCAGTGGAATCACCACCATCAGCCACACCACTCACTTTTTACTCAGTCCTTCCATTAGCTTCAGGGGGAGTTTGCCTGAGTAAAGTCCTCCAGATATGGCCCCATTCAAGTACAAGAGCTAACATCGTTCTCTTTGGAGGGTGGCGTTTTGTAACCGGAACCTGTAGAAAAGGCAGCGTGGGTCTCTTGACACCATACCTTATGCTTTTCTAGAAGTAGCTGGGCTATGTCAATGTGACCATTCTGTATCGCGTCCATAAAGGGAGTCACTCCGCATTTGTCCCTGCTGTCAGGTTCATATGGGCACCTTGGAAAGATCATAAAACACATGCTTGAAACTGGTGCACTCAGGGCTGCTTTGTGTTGTTGGAGCAGGTCATAGTAGCTGGACTGTCTCATTGTATTTGTCCAGAAGGCTTTAGACATGTACGTGAGGCATTCCAGCTAAAATGATCACATGCCCCTCTCTCTTTGTCCTGTGTTGTATCGTATTGGGTGTTGGCATGTGCCTTTAGAGTGACCCTGATCTCTTTGGGGCAGAGAGCTGTGATTTGCTTGGCTCAATTCCTGCAGGGTGAATTTCTCCCCCATGCATAAGAGGGGCAGAAGGTCTATACGCCACTTACATCACACTTACAGTCTCCGAATAGAACTTGTGTGGGAGATAAGTGGCGCACAGGCCCTGGGTTGGCACAGCAATTAATTGCATCCTTATTGTACAGTGTACAAACACGGCACTACATACATTATTATTATTGTGAGCCAAATCCCAAGGACGGGACTCAGGCAGAAATCTCATTAGAACGAATGGGAATTCAACCTGAGTAAAGACTGAGTCAAAACTGAGAATCTGGCTCAGTGACAACACAGTGGATCAAATCCACCCCATGCCAATTGTAAACCAGAGTTTAGTGGGGCTGGGAGGGGTGTGAAGTCTGATATTGGGGAGGGTGTGGATGGAGATGGCTAGAGCCTCCCTTCTTCCAAGTGCAGCTTCAACACTGGTTAGGAAGGAAGTGTGGCCAGAATGATTCAATGCAGTTTCCCAGAAGACTCTCCAATGCCAGGACTCTGGAGCCTCAGGCAGAAAATACAGCTAGAAAGCAAGAAAGAAGGTGGTGCCCTCATCTCAGGGTGAACCCCTGTATCGTGGCACAGTGGGTCTCCCTGGTGCAGGCAAATGCAGTAGCTGGGCTCAGTCAAGCCCAGAGGAATTACAGCAGGGATAAACTAGGCCCAGATGGTTCTCTCCTTGTTGTAAGGACCCAGGCTGGTTATGTAATTCTATGTCACAGTGAATTCTGAGGCAATCCAGGGAGTAAATACATCTGAAATCACCATAATCAGCTGTGAAAAGTGAGAGGAAATTGATAGGTTCTCAGGCTCACAATTGTGCAGCTGGGATTTCTCAATGGCATCAATGTTCTCGGTGTCTGTTTAGTCAAGCAGGCCATGTGCTGTAAATGAAAGGGGGGAATGGGCTGGGAGGAGGGAAGGGAGAAAGAGTGGGTGTGTGTGGGTGGTTAAATTTCACAAAAAAATTGGGTCAGGAAGCCTACTTACCGCTCAAGAAGTGCTTTCACTACGTCAAAACAGCCGTGCATTGCTGCGAGAGAGAGGAAGTGGATGGTAATTTATGTTTTCATGTTTCCTGCCACCTACAAAGGAAAAATAAGTGGGTCTGTCCCCCTTTGGGCTTATTTGTGATGTATAAAGAAGCCCTGAAAGATTTTTAATTGAAACCTTTTGCTGCTTGTTATTTTTACACTAGACTTATCAGGAATATCCAACCGTCTCTATGTCCTCCAAGGACTCTCCACACAAAACAGGAGAGAGAAGTGAAGTGGAAGCTCTGTTTGCCCTGAACTGAAGAGAGAGAGAGAGAGAGAGCGCGCGAGTGTACAGAACAAAGAGTTTTAAAACAGTCTGAAAAATATTCCCTTCCACTCTCAATTGCTCAGGTTTTGCTTCCTTGATAATTCAGCTGGACATGTTTGGTGCATAGCACAGTACAACACACTGACCATTGGGAGCTGAGAACAGAGATGCTAAGAACATGCACTTAGCACATCTCCAGTCATCAAGTCTCCTGGGGGAAAATCCCAGGGTCAAAAGGATCTGAATTGCAAATGTAAAATCCTCTCTGGCCTTCTTAATCCATGATACTGCAGCAAAATGGAAAACGAACCCTATTTTCTTCCTTTGTAGGCCGCCTTCATATAATAAAACCAAACTCACAGCTGCTAATATCAGGTTATTTACTCATTTTGAATAAGGAGGACAACACAGTAAATGTTCTGGTCCCCACAGCCAACCACAGAACTGCAGCTGAAGAAGAGCTCTCAGCATATGTTGCACACAAGTGATAGTCTGAGCTTTAACAGCAGCATTGCCAACCTCAAGAGATCAAACAATCATGGGCAGACCCCCAAAAATCACAAAATTGAAAAAATCATGAGATTTTTAGTCTGTCTTTTAACTTTGTAACTCCCCTCAATTCCTTTGCCACCACGTGTGTGACAATTTTGGGCTGAAAAGTCAACCTCTAACGCTCCCAAAAATGCATGCCTCTCCCTGGCTGCTCAGATGGAGACTTCTGCCTCATCCCTAGGACAGGGGAACTGTCATCCCATTTCCTATTACTGTCTTCTGTCCAGGTACAGCAACAGCACTTCTCTGCCTCCCGCTAGCTTGGGACTTCTCCACCTGAGACCCAGCAGCGTTACTTCCCTGACTTCCCCTCTCCCAGCCTCCAGCTGCCCTAGGACTCTATCTCTGCTGTAGGGCCATATGTGAACGCAAGGCTCAGTGGCAGGGCACATCTGTGTCCTTAGCCCCAAGGCCTCTTCACAGAGCTCTGCCCCCGTGCCCAGCCCTGAAAATCATGAGATCGGTGGAGTTTCTCATGTCACTGCAACAGTCTCTCCTGCAGGCACCAAAATCCTGTGACATGATCAGTTTGTGAGAGGTGGCAACGCTGCCTTCCCCTGGCTGCTAGAACAGGACTCCCCTTCTCCATCTCCATCATCATCCCCAAGCTGGGGAGCTGCCACTAAATCCCCTCCATCTCCTGCCCCATCACTGTTCTCTCCACCCCCCTCAGCCTCCCTTCTGCCCCCCATACTCCTTTGCTCCTCCCACTCCTCTGCACTCCCTGCAGCCTTCCTCCTGCCCCTCACCACTTCTCTGCAACTCCCTTCTCAGCCTTCCCCTGCATCCCATTCATCTGCAACCCCTAAATCTGCCCCCTGCTACCCATCGTTCTCCTCGCCCACCCTTCACAGTGTCTCTGCTGCGCCTCACAGTCCCTGTGTTCTATCCAGCCCTCTGGGCCGTTCTGCCTGTGGACACGGCTTCTCTCTCATTGCAAACAGAGGGAGGTGGCAGCCATCTTTATTAAGGGTAGCCTCGTTCCACAGGCAGATAGACTGTAGGGAAATAGTGGCCGTCTTGCTGGCTTCAAAGCTCAGCCCCACTGACAATTATAGGAGATGGCGGACATTTTGAATAATTCACGAGTTGGTGCCTTTTGCCGTGTTTTCACCCCTAAAATCACTAGGGTCATGATAAAATTGTGGAAGTTGGCAACACTGTAATAGCAACAGTCGAACAATGTAGCTGGTGTGTTGTGGTCATGGTTTATAGCACTGATCAGTCACAATGAATTCCCCGTCTTTTGTTGTACCCACCCATTGTCTTGTCTTATACTCAGACTGCAAACTCTTTGGGGCAGTGACTATCTTTTTGTTACGTGTGTCTTGAGGGCCCAGCGTAATAGAGCCCTGATCGCTAATTTGGGTATCTAGGCATTACTCTTGTCCTTGCTGAGCAGGGTGGTGGAGGGGTAGGTAGGAGATGTCTCCCATTCACACCCACATCTCTCAGGGCGACAGCTGGGTGCCAAATGGGAATGCACCTCACACAAATGGGAGGGGGGCTTGGGGCAGCAGCAATCCCCCAGCCCCGGGGAGAGCTGGGCACCCCCATGTGTGAACCAGCATCTACAGGGCCCTGCTACTTTGGGGGGGGGGCAGGGGAGCACGGAGCCGCTCTCTCTGCCCCCCAATGTGAGCTGAGATCTAGAGGGGGCAGAGCATCCCGTTTCCCATGCTGCCTCCAGCAGCGGGGAAGGGGCTGGAGGCTCACCCTTCCCCCAGCACTGCTACTTCTAGGGGTAAAGGGAGGTCAGAGCAGTGCAGGGGAGTGTAGGGAGGAAAGGAGGAGGGGCCAGAGCTATACAATAGGGGATGTGGGGCCTTCAGCTCCACCCCCTCCCCAACTTCCCCACATCCACACACTCTGTTTCTGTCCTCCATTCAAAACAAGTCCCCACAGTGCTGAGACTGGGATGGGGAGCTGGGAACAAGCATGTTCGGTGCATGGAACAGGCACATAATGCAGAAACTGGCATGCAAAGCTGAGAACAGGTGTACTCTACATGGCACTACACACAGCACTAAGATTGTGGTTGGGAACTGAGAACAGGCGGGCTCAAAGCATGCCTCAAACACATTGCTGAGACTCGGGTAAGGAGCTATTGTAACAGGCTGAATTCATCTCCTATGGGGTGGTCTCATTCAGCTGACAACATCTCACTGAGATGAATGAGCCATTTCACACCTGAGTCTGTTATGCTGCAGAAGGACATGAGAGCTCATTCCCCATACACCAGGCCCAGATCTGCATTTCCATTCTCCTGCCCCGCTCTCCTGCCTGCAGCTGGTATGTGGACTTTTGACAGCCACACCATCTTCCCACCTCCCCATGCCCCCTCCAAGCTTACCAGGGGCATGGAGTGGCAAGGAGCAGAGTTATGGACACCCAGTGGTGCCTCATGGGCTTCAGGAATATTTAGTTCAGCTGCATTCAAACCTCTGAAAGCCAGGAAACCAAGAGTTAAAGTAAAGCAAATAAACTTCAGAAATCCGGGAAGTACAGAAGGTGGATGCCACCCCCGCAAAGCAACCTTAGCTCTCTCTGCCCTCTTTGAGTGATGATCCAGTACACCCAGAGTACACACCAGCATTCTGCAGAACACTCTGAGAACAGAGCACGTGAGCACTGTTGAACAAAGTCTAACACTTTCTCTTCGCTAAAGCAAAACTCAGGTTTAGATCAGGTGTCGCAAACTGGAGCTACCTACACTACACCTGGGCCTACACTCAAACATTGAGCCCACTCCCCACAAACCACTCTAGCCTTGATAAATGTTACCATCCCTTCACCCTTGCCTTGAGGATTCCTTCTGATACATGGCCTTCACGCGCCCCTCACTAAGCCCCAGAGACCACCACACTGCTGACAGTCCCCACGGCAAGAATACCCCTGCACTGCTACGGACACAGACGACAGAGCTCAGCACTGAAATAAGCTATGCTTGATACCGGAAGGTACACATTGCCTTTTCTCACATTGCAGTCACAGCTCTGCTGAGCTGTTCTAACTGGTCCCTCTACCATTCTGTACGCTTACACCCCACACAGTGAATGGAGCTCCAGCACTTACACATTAAATGCTGGAATTCAAATCTATGGAACACAACACAACAATGGCACATTCTCCTAATCCTTCCTCATATCTACTTATTCTAGACTCATACATTTTAAGGCCAGAGGGACTATTAACTAGTCTTATCTCCTATATAACATAGGTCAGAGAATTGGATACAGTTACTGGTTGTTGCACCTAATACCTTGTGTTTGATTCTAGCAGCTTCCAGAAAGGCTTGACTTGAAGACTCCAAGAGATGGAGAATCCACCATTTCCCTTCGCTGTTTGTTAAGTTTTGCATCATCCTTACTGACCCATTCCCAAGGGATATTGCCAGCTCCAGAGGGGCAGAATTAAGGTTTTGTTGTGGGGGTGACGTGAATCTTAAATGTTCATTTTTTGATTTTCAGAGGTTTGGGCGTAGCTGAACTCAACGTTCTGGAAGGGCACAAGACACAGCCAGGCAACCTTAACTCTGCATTAGTAAAATTTTGGGGCATTTAGTTAATCCATCCTGAAAGTACTCATGTGAGGCCTGGTAAGTATTATTCCCACTCACAGATTGTTAAACTGAGGCACCAAGCTGTTAAGGGACAGTGAGTGAGGGAATGAGGATCTGATCACTAGCCCCCACTCCCTACCATGCACATGATTAATGTTATTAGAATATAAGATACAATTTGCACAGGTGTAAAAGGACTATATAACATGCAAGGCAGTGGAGAATCAGGCCTGCATGCTAATCCAGGTATGCTCCCAGTCTAGTAACAGCTCCAACATCCAGCACTGATTATTCATACCCCTAGAAGGAATACATTATCACCCTTCACACAGGCACAGATCAAAACTTGCCGTTTTATCAACTGCAAGTGATAAAAATTATAGCCTTATGCTCTTCTAATCCCTGAATGACACAAACTCTTCTGAGGCCATTAGAAGTAGGGTCCATACCTGCCGTGTGCAGAGGAGTTCTCTTTATTTTGCTTTCTGTGTTCCAGCTGCTTGGAGATACAGTAAGCAAGTACTGGATGATTTGTGGATCACCCTCTCGACTTGCTATATGGAAGCAATTCCAGCCATCTTTGTTCTTTAACAATGGGTTTGCTCCATGCTCAATGAGATCTTTAATCACCTCCACGTTCTTCCTGGTGCAAGCCATCATGAGAGGAGTCCTTGAAAAGAGAAGGGAGAATAAAAACACAATGCATCCTCATTATACCACCAACTGCTCCACAGCCAGCCCATTAAGATCCAGACTCCACTGCTGTAACAACTGAGTCTGAACCAAGATTTAAGGTTGGTTGTGGCCAAAGAGGGTTCTAGCACAGTGTGTGGGTGCAGGTCACTTGCCAGGATTATCTGGGTATACCTCATTTAATCATTTCCCTGGCATTTGCAGGGACCTCCAGCAGGTCCCTCCTGTTCTCTGCCTATGGCACGAAACAGTCTAGTCTCTTGTGGGCTGCAATATTTTGGTTGTTGGGTTTAGTTTGAGGATGCTGGATGGTGTTGGTGGCCTGTGACATACAGCAGGTCAGACTGGCTGATCTAGTGTTTCCTTCTGGCCTGTGATTCTATGACAGTTTGGCCAGCCAGTGTGGACTAGGACTATGGACCTAGTGAACGCGGTGTTATCATCTTAACCTCTTGCAGCCGGCCTAACGACAGGATAGATGATCTACTAAAGCCACTACAATCTAGGGGAGATCTCCTTTAGTTCAAGTGATCAAGGTGCTTTTGAAATCAAAGTCCAAGATTCTATCCCCAATGCTACATGTGGATGGTCTGGCTGATCATCAGCATGCCTGGACAGGTGCAGCATATGAACTCATGACAGATTCTAGAGCACCATTTTCTCACAGTTAGTTTGTTCACTGAGCACCCTGTCTGGCTGTGCCACTTGGGCCCAAGGGAGTTTCAACCAGTTGAAACATTGCTACAGCAGAACAACTGGAGAAAGAGCCAAAGGGCTGACACTGGAAAATCTTCTCATCACAAGGAACCAATCAATTTTATGGGCACACTGGCATACCAACATGCTCTTGTTTCCCACTAAAATAAGAGAGAAAACAAAGGCAGTTTGAGATTTTCTGTTGTAGCTGCAGCTGGTCAGATCAGTACTTTTTACCCCCTACTGTCCCATTCCCTTCATCAGCATCAATAGGTGTGACTGTAGATAACAAATCACAAATTGGACAAACCCCTCTTCCAAGGCAATATGCACTAGCCTCACAGTGAGATACTCATGCGGGGCAATCAGCACAAGTGTGATTCTTCATACTTTTTTTTTTATCATTAAAGACTGTCCTCACTACATTGTGGTGTGAAAACTTGATAAGACTGTGGATTGCACTGGCATCTTCCTAAGGCCTTGAGGACCACCCCAATTGGTCTATATAATAAAAGTAATGAGTACCTGTACTTAATATAGTGACCCCTCCATCTGAGAATCTCAGTGTCTCTCATAAGCATTAACAACCACACTTATGTCCAGCAGAGAAGTAAAGAATTCTCATTCTCATTTTACAGATGGGGTAACTGTGATACAGTGTCACTTGCTGAAGCCCATAGCAAGTCAGTGGCAGAATCAAGAACAGAACCCACATAGCTTGACACCCAGTCTGACATCCTAACCGCAAGACCCTCCTTTTATATGTAGGTAAAATAAGCGCATACAAGTGTAATAATATTTGATTTGATGGTATTGCCCCCTTTTTAATTTAACTGCAATAAACTACATTTGATCAGCTGAGGCTTCACCCCAGTGCCACAGTCCACATTTGAGTATCAGGACACTGATTTGGGCACCACCTGACTCACATCTGATTCTTGCAGTCACTTATGCACATGCTTAACTTTACACATGTGAGTAATCCCATTGACTTCAATGGCACTATTCACATACAAGCGTGACTAGTGATTACAGGGTCAGGACCTACATTTACAGTCTCCTAGTATTTCTTTCACCCTTGCAGTCAGGGCCAGATTAATCTTTTGTGGGCCCAGCACCAAACATATTTGTGGGCCCCCACGGAGGCAATGCAGCATGGCGCAGGGAGGTCAGTCCCCAGAGCAAGGCCAGCCAGGGGCAATGGGGCATGGCATGGCAGCAGCGGCCCCACTCCGCCCAACCCAGTGCGAGGGCACTGTTTACAAACCGGCAGTTGCCAGATGCACAGTGGCCCACCTGGTCCTGTGCTGCCAGCATGCCCCTTCCCCTCAGGGGGCGGGCCTATGCTGCGCCACACAGCCCCCCCAACCAACACTCCCCAACTCCCTATGGCCAGAGCCCCCCTGGACCCACTATGTCCAGCACCCCTCCTGCCCGACCCCTCCACAAACGCACAGCGCCCTGCACAACACCACCCTGCCCAGTGCCCCCCTGCCCACAACCACCCAGCACCCCCTGTAGAACCCCCGTTCCCTAGTGCCCCAACACACACATCTTCCCTGCCCCCTCACAGCCCAGCACCCCCCCAGACCCCTAAGAGACCCGCTCCCCCACGCCCTGCCTCCTGGCCTCACCGGCCCTGCTGGGAGGCAACTGTCTGCCAGGCTGAGCTGGCAGCGCAGCCAGGGCTGGTCCCGGGGCAGCGAATCGCTCTAGCCCCTTGCGAGTGGAGCGATCAGCTGAGCCAGGGCCTGGAGAGGCCCAGCCAAACCCCCATTCCCCCCACTGTTGTTCCCCGCACCGGCTGAGACCAGGCTTCTGCACCAGTCCTAGGCGGCTCAGCTCTGGGGAGACAGGCAGGGCCCCAAAGGTAGTGGGAAGCAGAGACTGCCCGGAGCCAGAGATGCACTGGAGGCCAGCCAGGGGACAGAGAGAAGCAGGGGGGTGGGGACAGGGATGGAGAGGAGCCCTCGGCCGGCCAGCGGGCAGGCTGAGGGGAGCAAGTGGTGGGCGGCGGAGCCAGCGGGGTCTCGGGGCGCAGTGCAAGCGGAGCAGGCCCAGGCCCCTTCTGAGCATGGGCCTGGCCACAATGGTGCCAGGGGCACCATTGTAAACCCGGCAGTGCTTGCAGTGGGTACTTTCTGAGCATTCTCGTGTACTCCAAGCAGATCAGAAGAGACTGTCCCTGTCTCCAAGTAGTTTACAACCTAAACTAATCCTCTGCTGCACGAACGTGTCTCTAGACAAACAGCAGCAACAAAGGTGCCAAGCCTACCAGCCAGCACCACATTCAACGCAATGAGGTGTTAAATTCAGTCTAGCTGGCCCATAGAAACACTAACATAATGAAGAACTGACAAGTCTCAACAACACTCCACTAAATCCTCTCCCTTTTATTCCCAGGATGGGATTATAGCCTACTGATTCTTGGGAGATTTCTTCAATTCAATCTAGGGCAGAGACACCCCCGAGGTTGTCTCTCTCCCTTCGCCCTTAGAATGTTTCTCTTTCGTTTTACAATCTCACCTCCTCTTTGATGCCATGAGGGAGCGACACATAGTGTCTTTTTTTTAAAACAGCTGCTACAAGCAGTCTGGTATCTCAGAGGGCATGCTGCATACTCATATACGGTCTGTGCCTTAGTCCTGACAAGACCATTGCATTACCCAGCGCCTTCCACGGAAGGTTGGTTACTGCAGATTGCACGCAATTTGCAGCAGAAAACTGCCACTTGGCTGGCTGGGCTGCTGCCACACAGTCACCCTTAACTGCTCCTTCCCTGGCTTGATTTTGTCAGCCTACATGCCAGTTTAAGGGACGATAACGGGACATCGGCTTGATTGAAGTACGTAACTTTTGACTAAATACAGGCCAAGAATGGGTGCATAATAAATCATAATGTATTACAAAAGGGTGGGAGGGAAACAAATCCCTTAAAGTAAACTCTAGAAAGTTCTCCACTGATTTCCATACCCCATGCTGCATGTGGTGTCCAGTGATAGGTAAAGAACCACACAAGTTAGAGATGGAAAAGACATCACCTGCTCCATCTTCCTGGCAGTACTGTATTGTTCCTCACGATACAAACTGAAGAACTTGGTCTAGCCTTGTTTTCAATATCCCAAACAAAGAGGCCTCCACCATTTTCACAGCATAAAGAGTCTAAGCTCTTTTCTCAGGTTGTATCTACACTACAGAGCCTATGCTGGCATTGCCCCTGTTGCAGACGCAATGTACCCCGACCAAACCAGGAAATCTGCTGGTGTACGAACAGCCCCTCCCCAAATAACATTAACAATGCTGACAGAAGCACTCTTCTTTTGGCATAGCTGCGTCTACACTGACTGTTTGGTTTGCATAGCTATGTCACTAGGGGTGTGGTTTTTCCACACCCATGACCAACACAGCTACCCAGTATAAGTTTTAAGTGTAGACCAGGCCTCAGGTTTTAAACTGGGGCATGGGGTGAGTGGATGTATATTTCTATTTAAATCTTTTCCCTGTTGCCAAATTTTGTCATGCGTTGCATGAATAGTATCTGTGTGCCCAGAGAGTTTAGTAATTGGGTAAATAAGTAAAGTGAATACTAGATCTCACTTTCAGGAAGTTTTCCCATACTACTTCTTACATTTATCTTTTTACCGCACTAACCTGATATTAGTAATGATTTAACAATTCAACTGCTAGCATAGACGGGACAAAACTCTTTGACATTGACAGAAAGCACAATGTATTCTCAAGTAGGCAGAGATTTAATCTTCTCTTTGCTAAACTATGCATAGTATATGTAAGGCCACAGATTCGTATGCATCAATCCCAATGCAACTGGATTCCAGGGCCAGAAGCTGGGCAAACAAGTATGTATTGTTGCTTTTGGAATTTGTAGGAATGAAAGGTGCCATGGGAATATAAAGGTATCAACATATCTAGATTTGCTATGTGAGACAGGTATCTTCCCCTGCTCATGCTTATTATGTCAATGTCAGGAGTACTAAACAGACTACTGATTTGTAATGATAAGAATTAGGTCAGTGCCTCCTATTCATGCTCTAATTTCAACTTTAAATATTAACTGAGAATTCTTTGCTGCCTCACGTGATGGAAATCCTGTCCCACCACCACCTTGATGAATAATGCAGCTTCCTTCCCTTGCAGTAATACTTTACATTTATATAACAATTTTAATCTGATAATATTATTATTTGTATTCCCATATCGTTATTTGTGTTATCAGGTCCCCACTGTGCTAGCCATTTTAAGTGCTTTCCAAATATCAGTTTATTAAGGCTTACTATACCACTCAGAAGAAGGTATTATTATCTGCCCATGAATTTCTCATTCACTCATCCTTTCATCTGGGCACCCTAGATTTTAAAGGTGGAAAAACAAGCCAAAAAAGGGTTAGCAATTTGACTGGGGTCAATCAGTGAGTCAGTGGGAGATCTGGATTAGATTATGATTCCTGGACCTATGCGCCAACTATTAGACAATGCTCCCCCACATCCCCCAAACACATAACACTAGCCAGATCCTACAGTGAAACAAGCCTGTGACTTACCAGTCTGCCTTTTTCAAGCAGTCTATCCTTGCACCTTTATCCAGCAGATACAACACACAATCCCTATGACCCATGGAAGCTGCTTCGTGGAGGGGCCTTTTGTAGTCATTATTAAACATCTCAATGTCCATTTCCAAGGCTTCAACTAAATGGGTCAGAACATTCAGGTGACCGTGCCTGGCTGCATAGTGCAGTAGAGTATCCCCAGATTTCCCATAGTGTTTCCGCCGCACTTCCTTGCTCATTTCCTCATCTCTCTGCAACTCCTCTTTGAAAAGGTCTAGCCTGCCTTCTTGAATCAGCCTGAGAAGTTGTTTCTGATTTTCTGCTTCAGCCATAGAGAAACATGTGGCTCCTAAGACATTAAAACAAACAACAACAAGCAAGTAAGTTAGGGACTACAAAATAAGAGATTACAAAATAAAATTAGTGATGAGATTTTAAAGGCTAATTGGAAAATCTATTATCATAAAAACAGTCTTAATATAAATCCAAAGCAAAGGTGTCTCCCACCAAATGAATCAAAGGTGGCAAGTCTGTGATATCTGACATCACTGTGTTAAAATGTCCACAGGAAAATATAGAGAGACGGTGTATGTTTGTGAGCAAGTGGAGGTTCCTAAGTGGGCAGGGAAACTTAAGTGGATAAGAAATTCTTACAATCCGTGTCATAAAAATAGCTTTTATAAATAAAAATGCTCCCCCCACATACCTGAACTGAAGATGTAGTAAATAAGTCAGTAAATAAATCAGTTTTGGATCATATGCATAAAGACAGCAGTTATTATTTAATACTAGGCTTTTCAACAGTCAGCCATAAAATTATCATCTTAACAAAGCTAAAAAAGCTGGTGGGATCAGCTACACAAAATGAAAAAGACCCAAGCCACTTGCATGTGTCACATTAAAATGGTTAAAGGCTCACACCAGGCACACCAGAGTCCACTGACGGCTTCTATAGCTGCTGCTGCTGCTGGGCTGTGCTGCACTGAACTCCTTCCCCTTACACGAGCTGTCTTCTTCTTGTGGACAAATAGTGTTTGCCCTGACACTTTATTTTAGGAACACTATGATCGCTGCTTTGTAACAGAGCTATGGGAAGAGACCTGCATCCCTACCGCAGGGCTGGATGATTTAAATCTGCCTTAGCAAATGGATCAGATTAGGCTAGTGGGTAGAGCTGCAACTGGTAGGGGGACCATATGTCCCATTTTGGCCAGCACAGTCCCTTTTTTTAAGCCCTGTCCTGGTCCTCCCGACTTTTTTTTTTCAAATGGAGGCATTTGTCTCCTCTTGTTCTTGCCAGCTTGATCAGTTGGCAAGGGCAAAAGAGGACAAATCCAGTGCGGCGGGAAGTGCGGGGTGGGCGAGCAGAGATGCCAGCCCCCTGCCAGAAGAGGAGGCGGGGGGTGGGTGGGTGCAGAGAGTTCCAGCATATGGAGGAGGGGGCTGGCACGGTTTCAGCAACGGGCAACAGCCTCCTGAGGGGGGCCCTGCAGGGTTCCAGTGACAGACAACAACCGAGGGGGGGAGGCCGCAGGGTTCCAGTGACCAGCCAGAGCATCGCATGGGGGTTGGGTAGGCCCCTGGGCGAGCAGCTCAGAGTGTCCCGTTTTCTCTTTGGGAAATATGGTCACCCTAGCGAGTGGGGACTTTGGAGACCTTAGTTCAAGTCCCTGCGTGGCTGGTAGCCAGACGGGTGATGTTGGGCAAGTCACTTTACTAATCTGTCCCTCGGTTTCCGCATCTGTAAAATGGGGATACCAACCTCTTCTGTAAAGTGCTGGGAGATCTGCTGATGGGAGGCGCGGGACAAGAGCGCGGTATTATTATTACCGGCTGGACTAGTCTGGCACCGGGCTTCCCCCGACGGCCACCGCTGGCCGCTTCCGCTGAAAGCCTACCGCTCCCCAGCAAGGTACGGCGCTGGCGGGGGAGAGGGGCCATCTCTTCCCGGCGCCCGCACCGTCAGCCCATGGCCCTGCACGGCCCCTTCTGACCAGGCTGCCCCCGCATGCGGGGCAGCCAGCCCCTCGAGAGGCGTTGGGGCCCTGGCACGCGGTGTGACCCGGGCCCCCCCAGCCTGAGGGGCGTAATTTACACAGAGGTTTTGGGGCCACGATCGCCCCTCCTCCAGTCAGCCCCGCGGTGACGTAGAGCCCGGGGGGGCCTTGCCACTGCGACGCTCCCCACTCTGCTGCAGGGTGACGTCACCCCAGCGCGAGGTCGCCATGACGTCAGCATGACATCACAACTCCGGGTGACGCCAGCGCGACGTCGCGATGACATCACGGCGTGTGACCTGCGGGCGGGGCACCCGCCGCCCTAGGGTTACTGCCCCCGCGAAGGGCTGAACTGAATACGTGGCGGCGGCGGCGGCAGCGGGAGAAGTAAACAAACTCCGGGCACGTTTTCGCTCGTCCCTTGGCCGCGTCCCGCCCCTCCGTGAGCCAGGACGAGTCTCATTGGAGGGGGCTGAGACCGCGCGCTCTCTGATTGGCGCGCGGCGGAGTCAGTCAGGCGGAGGCGGGGAGCGGGATCCCGGGCGTCACGGGCGCAGGAGTTTGGACTCAGGAAGCCGAGCTGCTCCGGCAGGCTCCGAACGCCGGCGGGACCAGAGTGAGGCTGGTTCGGCTCGGGCGGGGCTCGGGCCTGGAAGGGTCCCCATTGTGGGCGGGGCTAGGGCCTGGGTTGAGGGTCTAGAGTGGGGGTGGGGCTAGGGCCTGGGGTCAGGTCTGCACTGGGGGGCAGGGATCGGGCCTGGAATGGGAGGGGTCTGCACTGGGGGGGGGCAGGGATCAGGCGGGGGGGCAGGGATCGGAGCTGGAATGGGAGGGGTCTGCACTGGGGGGGCAGGGACGGGGGGGCAGGGATAGGGCCTGGAATGGGAGGGGTATGCACTGGGGGGCAGGGATCGGGGGGGCAGGGATAGGAGCTGGAATGGGAGGGGTATGCACTGGGGGGCAGGGATCGGGGGGCAGGGATCGGAGCTGGAATGGGAGGGGTATGCACTGGGGGGCAGGGACGGGGGGGCAGGGATAGGATCTGGAATGGGAGGGGTCTGCACTGGGGGGCAGGGATCGGGCGGGGGGCAGGGATCGGAGCTGGAATGGGAGGGGTCTGCACTGGGGGGGCAGGGATCGGGGGGGGCAGGGATAGGATCTGGAATGGGAGGGGTATGCACTGGGGGGCAGGGATCGGGGGGCAGGGATCGGAGCTGGAATGGGAGGGGTCTGCACTGGGGGGGCAGGGATCGGAGCTGGAATGGGAGGAGTATGCACTGGGGGGGCAGGGATCGGGGGGGCAGGGATAGGATCTGGAATGGGAGGGGTATGCACTGGGGGCAGGGATCGGGGGGCAGGGATCGGAGCTGGAATGGGAGGGGTCTGCACTGGGGGGGCAGGGACGGGGGGGCAGGGATAGGATCTGGAATGGGAGGGGTCTGCACTGGGGGGCAGGGATCGGAGCTGGAATGGGAGGGGTCTGCACTGGGGGGGCAGGGATCGGGGGGGGCAGGGATAGGATCTGGAATGGGAGGGGTATGCACTGGGGGGCAGGGATCGGAGCTGGAATGGGAGGGGTCTGCACTGGGGGGGCAGGGATCGGGGGGGGGCAGGGATCGGAGCTGGAATGGGAGGGGTCTGCACTGGGGGGGCAGGGATCGGGGGGGGCAGGGATAGGATCTGGAATGGGAGGGGTATGCACTGGGGGGCAGGGATCGGGGGGCAGGGATCGGAGCTGGAATGGGAGGGGTCTGCACTGGGGGGGCAGGGACGGGGGGGCAGGGATAGGATCTGGAATGGGAGGGGTCTGCACTGGGGGGCAGGGATAGGGCCTGGAATGGGAGGGGTATGCACTGGGGGACAGGGATAGGAGCTGGAATGGGAGGAGTATGCACTGGGGGGGCAGGGATCGGGCGGGGGGCAGGGATAGGAGCTGGAATGGGAGGAGTATGCACTGGGGGGCAAGGGATTGAGGTGGAGGGGTCTGCATTGGGATTGGGCCTGGAATGGGAGGGGCTGCATTGGGGGCTGGGATCGGGTTGAGGGGGGTCTGCATTGAGGGCAGGGATAGGATCTGGTGGTGGGGTCTGCTTTGGGGACAGGTGTTGGGGGCAGTAGGCATGTAGAATAGATAATGCTTATAAGAGCCTTGGTGTTGCATTGGAGAATTAATGCCCGGGGTTTCTGAGGTCATGGCTGGGGAGGAGGTGGGGGGCTTTATTCATTGTTCATTGGGATTTTTAAGATTTTCAACCATTAAAGCAAAAATGCTATGATTTGATTAAAATAATAAAATAATTAAAATTAGTATTCCTGTCAATGAAGTATTTGCATTCCCCACTTTGACTTCTCTGTCCACTCTCCTTTTAAGAGAGAAACAATTTTTTTTAATTGGAATATTTTTCAAAAGCATCTGATCTTGAAGAGCAAATAATTTGTTCTTCCTTAGATATTTGCTTCTGGTATGTTTTGGGGCAGCGAAGTGTTGGTTGTATAAGGCATCAGAAACCACAGGGGTCTTTGCTAAAGCTCTTAGTGGTGTGTAATAGCTCTGAGGGGGAGGAAGAAGTGAAGGAAAATGACTTGACCTTTTGATGCTAATGTAAACCAAAAGCACTTACTGGCTTCATAGATATGCTGGGTATGGTTTATGGTATGGGATCTCATTCTCTACTGTGTGATATAAAAAAGAACTAAAAACTGAAGCCAAGTGAGCCGTGTGGCTTGGATGCTTTTACTGCAGCTGGAAGCACTATTGCACATGGTCATTTTAGATTTTAACTCATAATTCTGTGACTGGAAGTTAGGTCATCTATCCTTGCCAGTCACTGTTATCGAAATAGATGTGTTCTTGTGAATTTCTATTTACAGTCCAACATTTTAAAATTGCTCACAAGGTTTTCTAGTTTACTGCCAACGGTAAGGGTAAGAGCTACACTGCAAATATATCTGAGTGAGGGGCCCAGTTAACAGTTTGCAATTTTGAGTCTAGATAGAAGTTTAACAGGCCTAATGTCCTGGACATATCCAAAGCTTTAGCCCACTTGTGCAAAAGGCTTGAAGGCTCATCTGCATTACAGGTTTTTTTCTGTTGTAACCAGATCCCTAGACTTAGGCCTGGTCTACACTGTAAACTTAGGTTGACCTAGGTATGTTGCTCAGAGGTGTGGAAAATTCACAGCCCTGAGAAATGGAGTGAACCTAAGCCCAGATGTGGATGCCGCGAAGTCAATGGAAGAATTCTTCTGTTGATCCAGGGGGCAGATTTACTACAGCGTTGGCAAAACTCCTTCTGTCGCTATAGCAGTGGCGTAGCCATTTCATACCGGAGGATATCCCAAAGTCCTGTACAGTGATGAATGAGACACCAGGAGTGAAGTTATTGTGTAAACTTTATAATTACCACATAGCTTTGAACATTGCAAAGTGTCTTGATGATGATGTATTTTACTGTACAGTATATCTTCAAAGCTCTGTATAAATTTCTGCATAAGCTACTGAAAGAGAGTACATTGGCTAAGATGTGGGGATCATCCCATGGGGCTTTTATAAAATAACTGATCCCTAATGAACTGATTGTCGAAGTCTACCAAAGGCACAGCCTTTGTCACTTGAAAATAAACATAAACTTAATTAAATTAACAGCCATGCAATTTTCTTTTCGTGTTGGTGACAGTGAGACCATTTAAACGAAAGCACCTTACAGCCAGTGACTGTGAAGCCTTCAGCCAGAGCAGAGAAGGCTCGTCTTCCCTGACACAGCCTTTCAGTCAAAGACAGGCAAGCGGAGATCTAAACAGGGGCCTCTACCCTACATACAGGACCAAGAGACAACAAGAAGGTACAGTGTTTCCAAACAGGTTAAGAGCTGAGAGTGTACTGTTAATATTGACTCTGTGCAACAGTGGAATTTAACCCCAATTACTGTGAGCAGTTACTGATGGAAGAGCAGTGGAGGAGGTCTAATTGAGTGTCCACAATGAAAGAAGTTGATTGATCCATACTGTAATCACCCTTTGGTATAACTGTACTTAAGCAGCGGCCTAACTAAGCAATGGAGAGCAACTTAGGAGAGAGCTACCTTTAGAGTCATGAGTCCCTTCTCCTCCCAAGGAGGGCAAGTCCCACACCCGGGCTGGGTTAAGTCTTGGTTTACACCAACTCCAAATGTCTTCTGCCTTTCTCTTGCTTTGAAAAGCTGAGCTGCACTCACCAGCCTCATTAGACCAGCCTGCTTGCTGCAAATGGCAGCCCTAATTGAGATACAGTGCAGCATCTGCAGTTATGGAGATACTCTTGGATATTCATTATTTAATATGCATTCTCATTTAGTTAGTTCTCTAAGTGTTGGTTGTCTAATGTTCTATAGCACCTTCCATTCAGGGATCTCCGTGCACTTCACAGCATTAACTAACAAATCCTCACAACCTCTCTGTGAGGCAGGGAACTATTATGATACCCATTTTCCATACATGGGGTACAATTTTCAAAAGCGCCCAAGTCTCATTTTCAAAAGTTATTTAGGTGCTTGGGAGCCTGAGTAGTGGCTAAGTTGTGTTTGAAAGTGACACTTAGATTCCTAAGTCACTTAAACATTTTTGGAAATTTTCCTCGGGGGAACTGAGGTGAATTGACTTGCTCAGCGTCAAAGAGAGAGTCTGTGGCTGAGTCAGGACTAGAACTCAGGGCTCCTGATTCTCTGTTCTATGCCTTCACTGCTGGATCATGTTTCATTTCCATTGTAGACTCTGAATACGTGTCTTCCGCCAAGTCATTTTTGAAAATTAGTAATTTTTGGATGCTTTACTTTTTGGGTGCTCAGCTCAGGCCCTTTAAGGCATGCCAACTTGGGCTTTCAAAATCACTAATTGCTTTTGAAAATCTTGGCCCCACTTGTTTTTCCAGCACTGCCTCTTGGTTAAACATTAGGAAGCACAAAATAATGGCTGTGAGTTGCAGACTAGGAAGAGCATGAAACTTGTATGGACCAGTAATGATGTTTAATGTCGGCATAGGTACGCGTTAATATCCAAACCAATAATATGATTGCTTAGGTGAAGTGCATCTCCAGGGGTTTGGCTAGTGTGGGTTGCTGTATTAGTGAAAGGACAGGCTGCTGAGAGTAGAGTTCATCGTAGACTTTCAGTTTCACTTCTGTGCTACAATCTTTTTGCGGTCAAATCAATGGGTGGCTGGTAATAAATTAGCTTTATTACTTTAAAAAAATGTTGATCTCTTTTCTTAAAATTTCAATAAGTATTTAAGGCCTGTTCCATTTAGGGTCAGGGTTCTCGCAACAAGTTTTTTGGTGGCCTCAGAGTGTGGCTACCAACTCTTGCTGGTGGCTGCTCTGACAATTTTTCCAAGCCGGAGCCCTGCCGCCTCGGGCTGAAGCCTGAAGTGGGAGCCCCGGGGTTGAAGCCCGATCCCCGTCACCCCTGAGAAGGAAGGTCAGGAACTCATCAGCCGCTGGCGGAGCCCCAGGTTCCTCTGGTGCTGTGCACACCAGCGCCATGTGTCTCCAGAGGCGCTGCCTGGAGCCCCTAAGGAGGCTGCAGGGCACTGAACCCTGCTGGCGGTGCCAGCAAACGCCAAGGGAGCACATCCAGGAGCAAAAGCTGGGTGCTGCAGGGTGGGACTGCCGCTTTGTCCCCCCAGTCTCTGCCTAGTAGGCTGTTGTGGCTGCAAAAAAAATCCTCCGGTGGCTGCATTTGAGTAATGTTGATTTAGGGGTTTAAGCTGCGATTTTCACATTAAGCTTGAAACAGTTTGCGGCTTCACTGTTGTTTCAACTTGTTTTCATGTTTACTGGATTCTGAAAAGTAAACTGTAGCAGGAAGAGCTTTATGCTGATCTCAGAGGTTTTATTTATCCTCCTATCTCTCTGCTTCCTTCCTTTGTCACCGTGTTTGTCCGTTCAGAGGAAATAATTAATGTGAAGTAGAAATTACAGCTTTCTTTCTATGTATTTATTTGTGTGTAAAGATCATGAGGAGGGGAGCAGTGAGGTGTTAGCATTTTGCCCTTTTGTTTTAAAGTCTCCTAGAGGCTTTCAGGCATTGGACACACACAGAGAAACACATTTTGCTTGTGTTCTTTCTTCTTGTCTTGGCTATAGGACAGGATCATCAGAGGAGCATCACTGATTACTTCAAAGTCATTCAGACGCAAACTACCAGTAACAAAGTGGCAAAAAGCAATGAAGTTAAGGAAGAGTCGTTGGACTCCTTCATGGACGATGGGTTGGAGGATTACTGTGCCCTGCTTGGATATGATGGGGATGCTAAACCAGCTTCCGGGGGTCTTGCGGCCTCTAGAAAACGGCCTCTCTGCTCAGAAGGAGCTGGCAGTAATTATACAGAATACAGTAAATGTGGTGGGACTGATAAAAAGCCCACGATGGACAGTTCCCTCAAGTATTCTCCAGGACACACAGAAATCAGACAAGACCCTGATGTCATAGAAATTGATCCAATTCCTGATTCATATTTTGGGCTTCTAGGGACTTCATGCGGTAAAGAACCCCAAGGACACATTGACCAGCTGCCCAATGAAGTCCTGAGAATTATTTTTTCTTTCCTCCCTGTGACTGATCTCTATCTGAACCTGAGCTTGGTGTGTCATCGCTGGAGAGAGATTGTCAGTGATCCATTGGTGAGGGTGTTGTCTTACTGATTTAATTCAGATTCTTTTGCTGCCTATATCATGTCACATTCCTGCTTATGCACCAGGAACATTTGCCCTGGTCTGCTTAGCTAAGTGACCTCTCTCTTTCTTCCTTTGAATCCACTTCTTCCACTTATCTGTCCCATCAGTAATCACCATAACCTCCCTTACTTCGCTCTTTTGTGAAGTCTTGTCTGTGAGGTGCCGAGTGTCTGCTAGGAGGTGACACTCCTCCCCCACCTTCATCGGCCACCAGTTACATTTTTGAACCATTACCTTTGTGCTTTCTCTTATGTGGGTTCCACCTACTTTGGAGGAGCTGCCTGTAAATGTCTGCAAGGCCATCCCACTGCCCTCTGCAGTGATCCCTACAAAAAATTCTCTGTTGTTAGCTCATGCACTGTGACCACTGTCTATCTTGCTGAGCAGTATTGTCTCACTGTTACTAGGAACCACCCCATCTGCCTGCATCCACCTGTCCTCGCTTACAGGTCGGCCGTTTGTTTTTGGAGACAGGGGACCATCTTCTAGTTCTTTGTTTGTATAGCATCAAGCACACTGGTGCCCTGATCCATGACTGCGGCTCCTATGCACAGTACAAATAATAAATAATGATGAACTTGTTGGGAGTTGTTTTAGATTTGGAGACCGTAAAAGATGATGAGCCCTTAGCAGTGTCTACCAAGACAGTCCCAAAGGGGTAGGTGGGAGGGCTCGTGGGGACAGGCTCCAGAGAGCCACAGGATGTCAGAAGCACTATGTTTTCTAATCCTATTCAAAGTAGGTCTGAGTGACCGTGTTAAAAATGCTGATGGCCGATGGTACCTTGCCAGCATTGGGTGGTTAAGCCAGGGGTACCTATAGTGAGAAATTCTAGAGAAACAAGCCTTTTGTAGACAAGTCCTTAGACTACAAGGAGCAAGAATTTTCACTCTTTCCTCCTCCATCCCTCCTTTTTCTCCATCTTCTTTTTGCCCCATCATGAGCCACTTGCTTGTTTTTTATCGAGCTGTTGGGTTTTGCTATACTGAAATTACATGTCTCCCCCAGGAGCAATGCTGCTTCTTGGTGCTTGTCAGAAGAAGCCTATTTATAAAGTGTTTTGGGTTGAAAGGTGCTGTTCAGATAGGGACATTGATTTGCATTTTAGTTTATCCTGTGGAAAAAGCTGTACCGTCAGTACCTCATGAAGGAGGCCCAGGCTCTGCTCACAGTTGAATGGATTCTGGATCGTTACGGTATAACCCAAGAGCAGGATCAGTGCATGCTGGGGTTTATAAGGTGAGTCTGTTTCATCGTGTGATTTTACAGCTGTACGTCAGCAGATGGGGGAAGCAGCCCCGCAGTGCTTTGCCCTGTTTCCAGTCTGTTGCTGTAGGTTTGCCTCCATTTTATGCTGTGCTTTGCCAAGAAAGGTGATTAACTTCCTCTCACACATCTTGCTTCACATGATTGGGGTGTGCAGGGGAGAGGAGGAATTAGTTATGAGAAGTAAAACTGATCAATGGACCTTCTGGGCTAGGCAAAAAATGCCATCTTCGCTCTCCCCACTCCACCCAAAAATCTCCTGTTTCCATTTTCCCTTAATCAGATGCCTTAACCGCTCAAGTATTTATGCCATAAAAATATAACCTAGAGGTGATGCTCTAAATTTCCAAATCATTCCATTTTCTGGCTACTATTATTTATTATGTGTATTACAGTAGTGCATAGGAACCCTAGTCACGGCCCAGAACCCCATTGTGCTGGGCGCTATACAAACGCAGAACAAAAAGACAGTTCCTGCCCCAAAGAGCTTGCAATCTAAGTATGAGATAACAGATGGATACAGACAGACGGCGAAGCCAAGGAAACAATGAGACAGGGTAGCTCAGCATGGTAGGTAGTGGCCTCAGCACACCAGGGACCGAACCATTGTCAAGTGTTTTGTATGCAACGTGGCAAAGGAGAGTTTTAAGGAAGATAATGTGTTCGCTTTGCAGGTGTTTGCTGGGAGATCCTCCCAAGTGTGAGGAGCAACATGGGAAAATATTAACAAGTGGGCAATGGAGGCTGGCAACAAGGCCGATCGGAGGTGAAAGTCACATCTAGATAGCAAATGAGAGATGATACGTAGGGTGGGGGATAGGTCATGAGGGCCCTTGAAAGCGAAGACTGATTGCTTGTGCTTGATGCCATCGAGAAGGGGGAGCCTGTGAAGGACCGCAAAGAGCGGGACGATGTGGTCAAAGCAACTAACTAAGAAAATGATCTTTGCGGCACCATTCTGAATGGGTGTGAGCAGAGCAAGACGGCATTTGTCAAGGCCAGAGGGGAGGATGTTGCAGTAATTGAGACGTGAGATAAAGAGAGCCTGGCTGAGAATTTGAGCTGTGTGGATGTATAAGGCCGTGCGTAAGAGATGTTATCCCGAAAGAGTTTGTAAGAATTAAATACAGCCTGGGTCTGAGGATCTAGAGACAGGTCTGGGTGATAGGCACAATGGTGGTGTTGCACCAGCGAGGGCTGATTTTAAATCAGAACGATTTAAGTCCCCAGTTTTCATCATGATTTAAACCAGCAAGCAGCACACACTGATTTTTAAATCGATTTTAACCCTGTTTTGCATTTGTACTTTATTTTCCTTGGCTGATAATCATTAAACCACTAAATAGCCAACTGGACAGACATGCCAACCAATTGGATGTTACTATTTAGGGCTAGTCCAGAATCCTAAGAGTTAAAATTATTAAGCGCCCAATACTTAGTTAACAAATGGTAACCATTAAAACATGTTGATTGGCAACTAAATATAGCCTTCACACTAAATTTGGTGCTTTTTTTTGCTAGTCTTGATACACTATATCTTATACACATTTATTTAAACAATTACATAGCTTACCTTAATATATATTCATTCTTAATTTTAAATTTTTTATTATGTTAGTAAATGGTGAATGATGCATCTCTTATTTATTAGATTAATATTTTACTTTTGATTTGCATCTCTCGCTGGATGGAAACCCAAATTCAATTAAAACAGCAATTTAATTTTTTAACCTTTAAATGTTCTGGGTACATAAGAAAAAAGTCCATCAAAACATGTTTTGCATTTAAAACTAACTGATTTATTCAACAAAGGAAGTATGAACTGTAATTAGCTAATTGAATTGATTGTTTCTGGTCACCATGTCCTTCAAGATTTTGAAACTAGTAGATCTCATCCTCTCACACACACTTCTCATTAATAGGTTGGAAGAGGAAAACAAGCTTTCCTGCTTTTTTAACACCCACTGGTTTCTTAACTTTGAATCAACCAGTCAGTGAACTGCACTAGTTGAATAAACAGATACGAAGAAAATATTCTCTCTTTGCACCTGTAGAAGAGGCTACTGCTGGTTTAGCATTTCAACAAACTCTGGTTCCAGGTGCTTGGCTGATGACTTCCACCAGTTCAGTGGTTTGACTTTAACACTTGGCAGTGAACATTTTCTGCTTAATATTATATTTTGTATTTATTTTAAATGATTTTAATAGATTATAATAAATGTAGGCCTTAAATAGGTTGTCAATTTCAAATTTAATTTTACATTTTTTAATTTAAAAAACAAACCAACCAGTGTTTAATTTAAATAAATAAATCTGACTTTTTAAATTGTTTTTTAATAAATCATCAATTTTTATCCACTCTGTGTTGTCCCTAGTGATTGAGAAAAGAGGTACCAGGAAGGGAGTGGTAGGAAGAGTAAAAGCTCTGTTTTAGCTGTGCTGAGCTTTAGCTGATGTCTAGACATCCACAAGGAGATGTCAAAGAGAGAGGCCACGGTTTTAATGTGGACAAAAGGAGGCAGGACTGGAGTGGAGAGGTAGATCGGAGAGTCATCAGTATAGAGATGGTGTCTGAATTTGCATTTGTGGATGAGATTACCCAGAAATAAAGTGTAGGGAGAGACAGACTGCTGTGGAACATCCACAGGAAGTTGGAGATAAGATGAGGAGAATCCTCTGAAGGACACACTGAAGGAACAATTGGAGGAGAAGGAAGAGAACCAGGAGAGGACAGTCACGGAAGTCAAGGGAAGACATGATTGCAAGATGAAGAGCATGGTCAATGGTATCCAAAGCAGCTGACAAGCAGAGAGGCTGAGGCTGAAGTACTGGTTTTGAGGTTTGTCTAGGAAGAGGTCTTAAGAGACTTTGGCAAGTGGTTTCCGTGGAGCACCTGGGCCTGAAGCCAGATTGGAGAGGGTAGAGGAGACTCCAGACTGTGATTGCAAACTGTGTATTCAGTAAGGTTAGATATGAAAGGGAGAAGGAAGATGAGATGGAAGTTGGAGAGGCAAATGGGATCAAAAGTAGTCCGATTTTTTTTAAGATGTGAGAGATTGGAAAACCCAATGCGTAAAAAAAGTATATCTTTTCTCTGACCAGTGCACACTGGATTTCCACAGGCCTTCCTCATTACTAGCAGTAATAGCTGTGATCCTTGCAGTCCCCTCTCATCTCCTTGCCGTATGCATTATCATTTATACTCCTGTAGCACCCACAGTATGCTACGTGCTGTTTACACATGCACGAAGACATGATCCCTGCCTTGAAGAGTTTACAATCCAGGGCCCTCATCCAGCAAAGTACTTAAGCACGTGCTTCACTTAACTTTTAATCCCTGGAAGTCAGTGAGATTAGGAACTGGTCACATGCTTAGGTGCCTTTCTGGATCGGAGCCAGAGTGCTCAACGCCTGGCAGGATCAAGCCCATCTGGCTACATGCATACCGGAGGGCAGGCTTAATGGTACTGCAGATGACCTAACTTTCATTCCTTGACTTTGGGCACTTTCTGCACAGGTATATGGCCGCCTCCAACGCTGACCGGAGAATGGACCCTGATGCAGTTCTCAGGTGCTTGAAGCAGCACCATCTCTTTACCAAGGCAGAGATATGCATCATTCAGAGACTGCCTGATTTAGCGGGCACTGCGGGGGTAGGTTAAACATTCCTTGATGGGTTTTTTGGTCTTACATTTTACTTTGTGGGTCATATCTGGAGCAATGGGCATAAAGGGTTTTCCTAAAGAAAAGCATTTGCCTGTGATAAATTGTTAGTGTAAATAGGAAATGTTAAATAGTCGCAGGGAGGAAGGGGATTGGCTGAGGAAATTTGTTACTGATGCTATTAATACTCACAGGGATCTTTTCACAATGCCAGCCTCTCTCTCACTCTCGCCGACCCCAATGCCCTGAGTAGACAAACTCTGTAGTCCTCTTGGTTCTCTCCATTCTTCTTTTTGCCATCACCCTCTCTAGGCTGTGAACGTGTGGGCTGTGATAGCAGCTATTGTGCTCTTCTCTGATGGCGTTCGTGACATCCAGAAGCTGATGGCGTGTCTTAGGAGACCCAGCTCTACCCTTTCAGTTCTGGACATCACTGAGACATTGTACTGTATGGCCACACTGCTGAATGCAATGAGGGAGAAGGGCATCAATATAAGTAACAGGTGAGGAGGGGGAGATTCTCATATCTTAAAATAAAAATCTGCAGCTGGAATGCTTATTTATTGTGAGCACATCCTTGCTCCATTGAACTTAGTTCACAGCAGCTAAGAGTCCAGTATATTAATAGTTCAGGGTGGTTTTTAAGTGCTGTTATTTTCAGAAAAGTGACTGTATACAACAAATACTTCCATACACAGCAGATCAACCACCTATGTGTATTTGGAGTCTTCATTGCTTGTCCCAGTTGTGAAAGCAAGTTGTTGTTTCTACTCCTGTTAGCACAACAGAGTTAACCCAGCTATGAGAAGTAGTGAGTTTCTAAGGGAAGTTATGAGTTTCAATCAGCTATCATTGACTCACCGTGTAGCCTCGGGCAAGTCACTTCACATCTCTACCTGCATTTTCTAATGACAGGTTTCAGAGTAGCAGCCATGTTAGTCTGTATCCGCAAAAAGAACAGGAGTCCTTGTGGCACCTTAGAGACTAACAAATTTATTTGAGTATAAGCTTTCGTGGGCCAGAGCCCACTTCATTGGATGCATGCAGTGGAAAAAAAAGTAGGACGATTCTATATACACAGAGAACATGAAACAGTGGGTGTTACCATACACACTATAGCGAGAGTGATCAGGTAAGGTGAGCTATTACCAGCAGGAGAGAAAAAAAACCTTTTGTAGTGATAATCAAGATGGGCCATTTCCAGCAGTTGACAAGAACGTGTGAGGAACAATGGGGGGGGGGGGAGGGGAACCACGGGGAAATAGTTTTACTTTGTGTCATGACCCATCCACTCTCAATCTTTATTCAAGCCTAATTTAATGGTGTCCAGTTTGCAAATTAATTCCAGTTCAGCAGTCTCTCGTTAGACTCTGCTTTTGAAGGGTTTTTTTGTTGTAATATTGTGACTTTTAGGTCTGTAATCGAGTGACCAGAGAGATTGAAGTGTTCTCCGACTGGTTTTTGAATGTTATAATTCTTGACGTCTGATTTGTGTCCATTTATTCTTTTACGTAGAGACTGTCCAGTATGACCAACGTACATGGCAGAGGGGCATTGCTGGCACGTGATGGAATATATCACATTGGTAGATGTGCAGGTGAACGAGCCTCTGATAGTGTGACTGATGTGATTAGGTCCTATGATGGTGTCCCCTGAATAGATATGTGGACACAGTTGGCAATGGACTTTGTCGCAAGGATAGGTTCCTAGGTTAGTGTTTTTGTTGTGTGGTTGCTGGAGAGTATTTGCTTCAGGTTGGGGGGCTGTGGGTAAGCAAGGACTGGCCTGTCTCCCAAGATCTGTGAGAGTGATGGGTTGTCCTTCAGGATAGGTTGTAGATCCTTGATGATGCCCCCAACTAAAACCTCTCCAGCCTACTGTTCCTCACACGTTCTTGTCAACTGCTGGAAATGGCCCACCTTGATTATCACTACAAAAGGTTTTTTTTCTCTCCTGCTGGTAATAGCTCACCTTACCTGATCACTCTTGTTACAGTGTGTATTGTAACACCCATTGTTTCATGTTCTCTGTGTATATAAAATCCACCTACTGTATTTTCCGCTGCATGCATCCGATGAAGTGAGCTGTAGCTCATGAAAGCTTATACTCAAATAAATTTGTTAGTCTCTAAGGTGCCACAAGTATTCCTGTTCTTTTTGCATTTTCTAATGCACTTCTGCGGGTTTCACGAGGATTAATTTGTTAATCAAAGCACTGTGTAGACATAATGTAAAATGCTATCTGTGATTATTATTCCGAGTGATCTGGATTCTCTTATAAATCCGATATCAGCAACAGGGTGATTGATTAGGTTTCAGTTGCAAAATATTTATTACAGGTGTTGACGCATGAGAAGGAAAGGACCCAGCTTGATTCTCCGATCCTCGGTTATGTTTGTGGAGTGGATGGTTATAAAGATAATCTTTTTACAAGGTGGGCCAACTTGCTCTTGGGTCCATGAGAGGCAGTAAATAAGGAGCGCCTCCATGCCACTTTTACAGTCACTTTTCAGACTATAACAGCACTTTAAATGATGATGTTGTATCCCTGTTTAGACTCATTGAATGTTTGTGGCCTGTCTTGTTTTTCTATTTGTGTAAGCAATGGCTGTCTACACATCTGATGAAAATCTTGGGTACGCTAATATCCCAAATGCTGCCCACTTAGGACACTTCTATAGTGATGGGAAATCTCTGATCCGTCCACTGAAACAGGAAGGATCTTGATTGGCTGTTTTCCTCAGCACCTTCAGCTCTTTATTGCCGGGGGCACTATGTTATCTTTCCACATGCAGTTTTACTCATCTCAGAAACGAATTTGAAGTCCTTTGGTCCAGTCTGGCACCTTATTGGATAAGTCAGCTAGTGAGCTCTCCAAATATTGCTTTATGGGCAGCATAAACGGCTTCTGGGGTCTTTTGTGGGGGCAGAGGGAGGTAACTGACGTTTAGTTGAGCATTGTTAAAGATCCTCTTACATTAGATTTGTTATCTGTCTTTATGTTTTCTGTTAGGTTTCACTACAGTATTTTCTACTGCTTGTATTTGATGGAGAACTCTTGCCCTGTTACTAAGACAACAAAGCTGGAAACACCCAGTTCAGACTGTGGAAGAAGCGGTTGGCCCAGGTACTGCTCATGTATTTAATCTAAATGGGAGGGCCAAATACACAGATCCCTGTAAAGTCCTGGAGACTGAGCAAACACTTCTCAGAAAGGGCTAGTTTACAGAGTCTCATTCTCACTGGCATCCGTCCGAGTAGCTTCTTTGTCTCATTGGAGTGTCATTACTCTGCCACAGAGGGAAAGCAGAATCAGACCCATAAGCTATAAAAATTCAACGTATTTTATTTTCTTACTAAAATGAGGGGTTTTTACTCATTACAATGACCGCAGTTGGTAAGAAGCATCTGTTAAACACAGTTATCTGCCTATAACGTGACTACTGCTGGCTAAAATGACTGTTATCACTCCAAGTTCCTAGGGAAGACTCCTGCCCCCTCCCTGTCCATGGGGATGTTTTGGGGGATGAAGGGAGTGTGGCTGGTCAAATTTAAGCTTGATGGTCCCTTTTAGAAAAGCTTGTTTGTTTTGTGTGTGTGGCGCCTAGCACAATGGGGCCTTAACCCCCCATGTTGCTACCACAAAGGAAATAATTTTAATAAATGCATGCTTATTATCATTGCCTGCTTATTCAAGAGAGGCAGTGAGGCAAACCAGCCATCAGACGTTTGCTGGCATATCTCTTGTCCACACAAACTCCATCCTGTCATCTGTATTGATACAAGTTGCTGAAAGCTTGCTACTTGAAGGAGAGATTGTCCAGTGGTTAGAGCGCTAGCCTGGGCCTTTTGAAATTCAGATTCAATTCCTGTTCTGCCACAAACATCCTTTGTGACCCTGGGCAAGCCACTTAGCCTCTCTGTTCCTCAGTTCCTCATCTGTAAAATGGGGATAGTGGCACTGCCCTACCTCACAGGTGAGGTGATGGGAATTCCTTAGATACTTTGAACATGTGGGATTCGACCCTTTTGTTTCCCAGCCCTTAGTTCCAGTCCCTCACCCAGAAATCTTAATTTAACTATGGTTCTTTCACAGTTGTAGTCAGTAGAAAGGGAGTTTTCTGAGAATAGTCATTTGTTAACAAAGGGCTTTGGCAGAATCAGGAGGATATTCCTAGATGGAGGAATTTTCTCTTGGTATCTCACGCCAACTTTCTGGAAAAAGGTAGTTTGCTCTGTAGGTTTATTACAATTAATTATATTTTTATTTATAAAAACAACACTGAAATACTGAATTGCTTTATAAATGTTAATTAAACCTCACAGCTCCTCTGTGAGATAAAGGATAACGATCCCCCATGCTACAGCTGGGGAACTGAGATGAAGCACAGAGAGGTTAAAGGTAGGGTGACCAGATAGCAACTGTGAAAAAATGGGACAGGGAGTGGCGGGTAATAGGCGCCTATATAAGAAAAAATTCCAAAAAACGGACTGTCCCTTTAAAAACGGGACATCTGGTCACACTACTTAAAGGTCAAATGTTGAAAAGAGCCCAAGTTCTATTTTCAGACGCGACTCAGAAGACTAAGTCCCACTGAATTTTTTCAGTGAGATTTAGGAGCTGAAGTCATTTCTGGAAATGGGACTTAGCACCTGAATGACTTAGGTTTAAAGGCTCCCAAGTGACCTTATGCAAGGTCACACCCGTTCTTTCTCCCATCTGCAGTCATGTTGCTTTTTTTCTCTCCAATATCTTCCCATTCTACATGGTCCCCACTGCTACAACCCTCCTTCTGGCCCTTGTTATCTCTGGCTTTATATGGCTGTAGCCTTTTCCTGTCTGACTTGACTGCCCCTTGTCTCTCCCCAGTCCAGCCTCTCCAGTAGGAGGGTGTTGTAATTCCATGCTCAGGCATGTCGTTGCTATAAGTTCCTCGTCGGTTGTGTATTTTAACACAGAAAAATAATTGTTTTGTTCTTATTTTATTTCTTAGTAATAAACTTGACATAAAACTAACCCATGAACAGCAAAGGATCCTAAACCACACAATCTTGCCTGGTCAAGTAGTGAAAATTATGGCATTTGCAGGTAAGAAAGCTGACTGCGAAACAAGCTGCAGGGACGCTTTATCCAAAAAAAGAAATTGGCTTATTAGACAATTAAGCAAACTCCAGTTCTGATGTGTTTTTTCCTTTATTGGAGCTGAGGAGGTACACATGGCAAACACTGCTTACAGCTAACAAAAATGAATCAAGAGGTAGATTTTTGTGTAGAAATCAAATACCTATATAACCATGTAGGCAGGAAATAAGCAGCTTTTTAGAATACTCGTACACAACTCTCGCTCCTCATACAAGTGGAGTAAAAGAAGGTGTCTTGTAATAACACAAAAAAGAAATTAAGTGCAGTAAATTTTAAAAGGAAATAAATTTTTGACCTCACTCTTAGTAGCAGTATTGCGGTAGTGGCAGCTTTGGATTAGGGCTCCCTGGTGCTAGGCACTATAGAAACAGGTAAATAAGGCAGCCCCTGTCCTGGAGAGTACACAGACCAGGATAATATGGTGCAACAGGTAGAAATAATAGAAAAGGGCTGGGGGAGAGTGACGAACACATTACACATTGTGAAATGTTACGTCCTGAGGTCGCCCCCTTGGGGTGAGAGTGGGCACTTTGCTTGCATCATGCATAGTTCTCTAAGTAGCTGCGAACCTCTGATCTGGGTCTGGGGGACAGTCCTTCAGCTGTGCCTTTTAGCGAATCCATCCCCTTTTGGGGGATAGAAAGCAGTCCCAACAACAGGAAAATAGTTCCATAGCCCTTTTTCTTGAGCAAAGGAGAGGGAAGTAATCTGTCAGGCCCCACAGGCAGTCGAGGTTCCCGCTCTTCAGTGCAAGTAAAGGCTGGGGCTTAATCTCGGAGCAGGGCTTCAAAACAGAAAAACAGATTGGCCCGTCTTCTTCCTTTGAGGGCCAAGGCAGGCAGCGTTTGCAAGATACCGGATCCCAGTCTGGGGCCCTTGGCTCTACTTGCTTCTGAGTGTCGCCTCAACTGCATGAGGTCCTCCCTTTTGAGCACCTGCCTCCAAGCCTGACTTGCCATGTGAGTTTGGTCTGATAGTGACCACAGGAGTTCCTTAGCCCCTGACTGGCTGGTGGGGTATCATCTGTTCCACCATACCCACACAAGACAGTAAACTCAGCTTGCCACCTGTCTAGACAACTGGTGCAATTCATTTTCCCAGAATGTTCTCATGTCAGTTAGGTTGGCTGGAGTGTTTTAAAAGTATTGCGTGATTTTATAACTGTTCATAACACTTGTGGCTACAGGTTGAGATTTCCAAAGGGGACTTAGCCATGCACCTCCCATTAATTGCAGTGGAGGTTGGTTGGCTAAATGCTTTAGTTGACTTTGAAAATCTCAACCACATTGTGCAGACTAGGCTAATGATATAGGGGTGATGAAGAGTCTGATGGGCGAGAAGTGCTGGGAATACAAGTAGGATTCTGACACAAGGACACCTTTCCTTCTTTTGTTCTTCAGGTACGGGAAAGACCTCGACTTTGATCAAATATGCAGAGAAGTTTCCCCATCTCAGCTTTCTGTATGTGGCATTTAACAAGGCCATCGTGGAGAACGGAAAGAGTGTCTTCCCCCCTAACGTTATGTGCAAGACTTTCCATTCGTTAGCGTACGCGAGTGTCGGCAAAAAGTAAGTAGCGATCTTCTCATTTTCCTGTTCATAGAGCAGGGTGGGGCAAAGTGTGCTGTTCAGAATGTCAGTGTGTAGGCCCCAGCCAGCGCTTTACCTCTGTGGTCAGCAGAGAAACTAAGGATGCATCAGCCTCGGAGCTGTCGGATGGTTCTTCTACATCAGTAGAGGGCAGTGCGTGGGGGAAGTTTGCACTGCTGCCTCCTTGATAGTGCCACACTTCGAAGGGCACTTAATTGGCATAGAAACCTTTAAGGTATTTTAAAAGAGTGAATAAAAGAAATGGCCGTGGGCATCTTGCAGGGAATTTTGCAAAACATCCTATTTGAATTGCCTTTCTGTTTATGGGCATGACTTTTTTTATTTCTTTTTCATTGTTTTGTGGTGGTAAAAGGAAAAAAAAATGTCTCTTTCGTTGCTCCCTTATGAGATTTAAAGAAGACCTGTGAGAGATTTTTTGTTTTTTGTTTTTCCTTGTTTTTTTTACGCTAGAAATTTGTGTATAGTCTTTCCTGTCTCTTCTTGGATGAGCCTATGAATGACTGGATTGCTGGTAGGATTAAAACACTAGAGAAACCAATAATCAGACTTCCTTATGTCCCTTTGGCCACATCCTCAAAATTAAACATGTGCTTTCCTGAATTGGCTTTTGATGCCTTGTCTATATTAAAAGTCGCGCCAGTTTAAAATCACACCGCTATTTTAAACTGATTTAGTTAAACCAATGCAAAGTCCTGTGTGGACACACTCTTAATGCTGTTTAAACCTGGCATACATTGAGTTAGCTTTAGCCCACACAGTTTTGCACAGGTTTAACTAAATCAGTTTTAAACTGGTTTAAAGATAAACGAGGGCAACTTGGAATATAGACAAGGCGTGAGTGGGGAGAGGATTTTTTCTTTTGTTGAGACTGTTTAAAGTCTTTTTGCTGTTTGTTAAAACCTGTTTAACCCAAAGGCCTCAATAAACAATTGGAAAGAAAACCTCTTTTGATAAAAATTCAGTATCTTCCACTCCTTCGCTAAAGGGCTGTGTGGGTGCCAAATCAACATATCCAGGTCCTCCATAAAGACCTCCAGAAAAACATGGAAGACCAGAATTGACAGCCCTGGTATTTTTAAGGTAAAAGGTGTGGAAGAAAAAGAGCCCTTCTTTTGAAATAGCCTTTCAGGACTTCTTAGATATCAGGAAGAAGCAAACAAGGGCTGGCATGCAATTTTCAACCCCTTACATGTCACCTTTAAACCAGTTTGCAACCAGTAGTTTTTGAATTCATTCATATAGGATGGCCCAGTGGTGGTGATGCTAGGCTGGGATTCCGGAGACGTGAGCTAAATTCCCTATGTGACTGTGGGCAAGTCACTTAGCCTCTCTGTGCGCCTCAGTTTTCCCCATCTGTAAAATGCGGATAACAGAACTTCCCTATGTCATAGGGCTGTAGTGCGGGTAGATACATTAAGAATTGTGAGGTTCCCAGATCTGTGGTAGTGTGGGAGGGCCATATAAATACCTTAGGTAGCTCCTCTTTGCTCCTTTCAGTATTAGTAATAGAAGGAAAGGCTACGTCACTTCTCTGATAAGTTTTCTTGCAAACTAATAATATGTTGGGTTTTTTTGTCTGTGGCACAGCTATAAAGAAAAAGGCAAACTAAATTTTTCCAACCTGTCACCCTACACGATCAGCTTCATCCTCAAACACCGCGCGGGACAATCTGTCTTCGTAAGAGCAAAGACAGTAACTCAGACGCTTGGAAGTTTTTTTGCTTCTTCAGATGAATTCATATCGGTGGAGCACACCCCCATATGGTGCAAAAATACGCACGGAGCGAGGGTCCTAGTCTGTGAAGAAGAGAAGCAAGTGAGTATTGATGGAGAGGCAAGAGTCCAGCGGGGAAGGAGTAGAACATGTGCATCGAAGCAGATTCCAGTGATACAGTGGTCCTTATGATTCAACAGTCGGAAATTACCAATCAAATGCATTTTTCTTGTTTCCCGTGGGTTGGTCTATGGAAAAGGAATATGTCCTCCGTGTGTGATCCTCTAGAAGCAGATGACACAAGAAACTCATCGTAGCTCTGATCCAATGTCTTTTGAAGTCATTGGGACACTTTTCCAGTGGGTTTAGACCAGACTCAATATACGTATGAGGAACAGAGAGAGAAACTTGAGATCCCATGTATTTCTGCTAATATTTGGAAGGCATTCCAGTACTACAGTGTTGACAGTGGTATAAAAATAACTAGATAGATTTAAGAGGGCCAGTTCTGGCTTAAGAATACAGTTCATTTCCTCAAAAAGAAAAGGAGGACTTGTGGCACCTTAGAGACTAACAAATTTATTTGAGCATAAGCTTTCGTTGGCTACAGCTCACTTCATCGGATGCATGCAGTGGAAAATACAGTAGGGGGATTTTATATACACAAAGAACATGAAACAATGGGTGTTACCATACACACTGTAACAAGAGTGATCAGGTAAGGTGAGCTATTACCAGCAAGAGAGAAAAAAAAACTTTTGTAGTGATGATCAAGGTGAGCCATTTCCAGCAGTTGACAAGAACGTATGAGGAACAGGGGGGGAACACGGGGAAATAGTTCTACTTTGTGTAATGACACATACACTCCCAGTCTTTATTCAAGCCTAATTTAATGGTGTCCAGTTTGCAAATTAATTCCAATTCAGCAGTCTCTTGTTGGAGTCTGTTTCTGAAGTTTTTTTGTTGTAATATTGCCACTTTTAGGTCTGTAATAGAGTGACCAGAGGGATTGAAGTGTTCTCCGACTGGTTTTTGAATGTTATAATTCTTGACATCTGATTTGTGTCCATTTATTCTTTTACGTAGAGCCTGTCCAGTTTGGCCAATGTACATGGCAGAGGGGCATTGCTGGCACACGATGGCATATATCACATTGGTAGATGTGCAGGTGAACGAGCCTCTGATAGTGTGGCTGATGTGATTAGGCCCTATGATGGTGTCCCCTGAATAGATATGTGGACACAATTGGCAACGGGCTTTGTTGCAAGGATAGGTTCCTGGGTTAGTGTTTTTGTTGTGTGGTTGCTGGTGAGGATTTGTTTCAGGCTGGGGGCCTGTCTGTAAGCAAGGACTGGCCGGCCTGCCTCCCAAGATCTGTGAGAGTGATGGGTCGTCCTTCAGGATAGGTTGTAAATCCTTGATGATGCGCTGGAGAGGTTTTAGTTGGGGGCTGAAGGTGACTGGGAGTGGATGTGTCATTACACAAAGTAAAACTATTTCCCCGTAGTTTTCCCGCCCTTCCCCCCCCCATTGTTCCTCACACGTTCTTATCAACTGCTGGAAATGGCCCACCTTGATTATCACTACAAAAGGGTTTTTTTTCTCTCTTGCTGGTAATAGCTCACTTTACCTGATCACTCTTGTTACAGTGTGTATTGTAACACCCATTGTTTCATGTTCTCTGTGTATATAAAATCCCCCTACTGTATTTTCCACTACATGCATCCAATTGAAGTGAGCTGTAGCTCACGAAAGCTTATGCTCAAATAAATTGGTTAGTCTCTAAGGTGCCACAAGTACTCCTTTTCTTTTTGCGGATACAAACTAACACGGCTGCTACTCTGAAACAGTTCATTTCCTGTGTCTAACAAGTAGCTATATGGCTGAACAAAACTTTGGCAGTAGCTAGCAGTTTGGCTGGGATTTTTTATTTGAGTTTTGTGTCTTAACCCATCCATACATTGTTGTTAAAATCACGTCATGTTAACATTTTAGGAAGAGTCTAGAACAGGTTTATTTTTAACCAGGGTTTTGGTTTTTATTTTTGTTTTTTTAATATTTTGAATGCCTGTAATGATCACTTAACAGGTTAATTTCGTCAAATATGTAATTTTTGATTTAGTCATCCAAGTATCATAATGGAGATTCATTTCTAGAGGCCAAAACTCTGTCAGTTGATAAAATGAATTTTCACAAGGACTTAAGTTCTTCAAGTTGTTTCCTGCAAAGCACTATTTTTAACCCTCAAGAAATGGGGTCTGGAAATGAGATAATGAGTCTTCCAGTTCTAGATCACCATTTCAAATCCACCTCAGTTCAGAATTGGCTGACTGGAATTCATTTCACAGAGGCTACCATTCTCTCTCAGGCTTGGAGGGATGGGCTGTCTCATCTCATTGTGTTGGTGCCATGCGATACAATTGATTTCAGGATCAGATCAGGTGGAAAGCCAAGAGAGAGAGAACAAGAGGAAAAATAGTGGGGCAGAGAGGAACATACAAGGGAAGGAGAGGCAAAGCAGGATCTCGCGTATCTCTGCTGGTTCAGCAGTGAGGACCAGGTGTTCCTGTTGGTACATAAGGGTCTGGACATCACATTGATGTAGTGACCTTTGGGATCCACAGGTGAAGAACAATGTCCTTGGAGTGGAGTGGGACAGAGGCCTGAGGGCCTTCCCCCTCTTGCAGGAATTCCGCTAATTGATTTGCCAGTCCCTACCCCCAAAAATCTTTTATTAAGGGTCCTGAAAGAGGGGTGATGAGTGGAGTAGTCCATCTGCCCATTTTTCCCACCCTTTCCCATTTTGCTCACCCATGAGGCCTAACTTCTGACGTGCCAAGCATAGTCCATTGATTTTCAGTCCCACACCATTCTTGTTTACCAGGCACAATCTTAACACAGTCCTTGAGTTATATCAGTAGGCCTTTCTGTTTGGATTAATTTAGTGTCTCTCTCTTTTGTACCTTTTCTCATCAACATTTGTAATTGGTTATTGTGACCTTCTATGAACTTTCACTCACTTTTTACAATTGAGCTTACAATTAGGGTAAATTTGTGGGCCCAGTTATTCCAACGTTTCCTGCCCTATACCACACAACAAGCAAGGAAACCAACCAACCTGTTCAGCTGGGACTAATGGGCAAACTTACCAGAGAGACCAAGGGATGAATAGGCATGAAGTCTGAACTTCCCATTCATCCTTAGAAGCCAGTGGGACTATTCCCATCCACAAGGTTTTGAAGAATTGGGGCCTAAATTTTAGATATGATGGGTGACAAACAAGAGGATTGGGGTGAGGAAGAAACAGTGTTACAGCAAAATGGTCACATGGTTACTCTTGATTGACACATGCATCTCCTGAGTTTCTGCTCCATAGAACTGTTGTTTTGGGCTATTTAAAAAAAAATTCATTTTGTGGCATGGCAGACATGCGATTTTCAGGAGGGATTTCAGTTAGGAGTGGACAGATTTAACAAATAAGTTTTGGGGAGGGAGTTCCCCGTGCAGGGGGAGCTCAGTGTTATTGCCATGTGGAGGGTCCACACAGGAGGGAAATATATCAGGAGATGAGGTCAGAGATGAAAGCCAGGGGAAGAATGGCTATGATCTTTCAGGGCTATAAGAGAAACTGAAGCTTGATAGGTGAGTCATTGGGATACCAGAGGAGGGACAATGTGATTAGGCACGACATAGACCGTAGGTTTGTCATCTCAGTTATGCTGAAGTAGTTGAGGCAGCAGAAAATGAAGTTTTGTGCATGAAAATCTACCTGGATTCTTCTGATGTTGCTTTCCAGATCATTGTTGAAGAAGCAAGACGGATATGGGACAATATGAAAATTCTAAATGGAAATACAGAACTGAATTGCAAAATGACATCGGATGGTATGTTGTCATAAAGATGCAGACGTTAAAAGGGACATCCTCAGTTTAAACAGCAAAAATAGTAGCACCTGCGATGGCTTTTACTGACCGCAATCAGAGGGAGAAGAAACCACTCTTTTCCCAGTTTGCTTTGTGCAAACAGCTCTTGTGTGCCTTCAGCAGTTCCTGGAGTATGGTCAGAATCACAAAACCTGTGTAATTATTTTCCCCTTTGGTGGTTTTGTGTTCCACGAGCAGCTAGGGAGAAGGCATCGTACAGGAGCAAATAAATAATATGTATAAACCCACAAAATCGGTGGTCAGAAACTGCTTTTAAAACAGTCTTTAAAAACTGGCTGGGTTTCAGATTGATAGTGTCTCATTAATCTGACAGTAACTTGCCCTTAGTTGTGACTTTTCCATCTGAAATACCTGATCGTCCGATCCTTCTTCCAGGGTATTTGAAGCTTTGGCAACTTGAGAAGCCGCGGCTTTATACATATGATGCCATATTTGTGGATGAAGCACAAGACTGCACGCCAGGTGAGTAAGGCAGGAGACCATCTGAACAAATAATTACCTAATTAACCCCATTATTCCTGTGCCACCGATAGGAAATAAAGACACTGAGGGAATTGGTAACTGAGCTAGGAGGGGAACTTGGTTTCTATGCCTGTGCTCAGATCACTAACCCACACATACGGACCTGGTGGTTTGGGGGTAGGCGGGGAGCATTAGGAGGAGGGAGAGAGGGGTTTTATGTTTTTCACAAGTGCCTTCAATTTCTGTGCAGCAGCGTCATTATTATTATAAGTGGTGCCTTGAGGCCCCAACCAAGATTAGGGCTCTGTTGTGGTAGGCTCTGTAGAAACACGTAGTAAGGGGACAATCCTTGTTCTGAAGAGTTCGTGGTGTCCATAAACAAGACAGACAAAGTGCGGGGAAATGGAAGGATTGTTCTCCTGGGTTTACAGTTGGAGAACTAAAACACAGATTGTGATTTTTTGCCTAAGGTTGTCATACAGGGAGTCCATGGTGGAGAAGGGAATTGAACCCAGGCGTCCTATGTCCCAGTTCAGTTTATCCACAAAACCATCAATATGTTCTAATAATTTCTTGTCACTTATGTGGTTAAAGGGCTTGTTTATTTCCCAGTTGCTTGTTTGGGCTGGAGCCATTTTCTCAATCACATGAAGTTTGTTTTGGTTTGGCGAGCAGGTCCCTTTTGAGTTTCGTTCATGCTTCACTTTTTGCTGCAGCCATCATGGACATTGTGCTGTCCCAGACCTGTGGAATAATCTTTGTAGGAGACCCACACCAACAGATCTATACCTTCCGAGGTGCTGTCAATGCACTCTTTGCGGTGCCACACACCCACATCTTCTATCTCACACAGGTAAGACTGGGCAGTGTGTGCATGTGTATTCCAGTGCTGAAGACCCATCGTTCTCTTCAGTAGTACGCTTACTTCAGTTTAAAATTTAAAGAGGAATGACCTTGCCTCTTCCAAGAGCTAGCAGCGAGAAAACATGTCTGCTAATCAAAGTGGGTCATCTTTGTTTCATAAGCTGGTGTAATTTCCCGTGTACTATTGGTGTGGGATTTACCTTTTTGCCTGATCTCTGCTTCCTTTGCTCCGTCTTGTAGAGTTTCAGATTTGGCCCTGAAATAGCTTACGTTGGATCTACTATCTTGGATGTCTGCAAGAAAATCCGGAATAAGATGTTAGTGGGTGGAAATCAAGAGGGTAAGAAATTAAATTGTGTTTGTACAGCGCCTAGCACAGGTCCCGATCCAGGACTGGAGCTCCTAGGCACTACTGCAATACAAATAATAACAATACATGCTTTTTAAAAAAAGTCATTGTGACTTTGGATCACAGAAACCCCCTGGAAGCTGCCACACAATGTGCCAAGACTACTTCTGCTCCTGCTTTCCTGCCCTGTCACCTTAGGATTTCAGTGCCCTGCCTGGTTTGAGCCAGACCCGCTAGCCTGCTGCAAACCCAGACCCAGGTCTGAACCACGTCCCCTAACAGCTGTAGGCTTCACTGAAAACAGTTTACAGAAGTGTGCCTGTCTTTAACACTCAGATGCCCAACTCCCAATGGGGTCTAAACCCTAAATAAATCCGTTTTACCCTATATAAAGGTTATACAGGGTAAACTCATAAATTGTTCGCCCCCTATAATACTGATAGAGAGAGATACACAGCTGTTTGCCCCCCCCCCCCCCCAGTATTAATAAATACTCTGGGTTAATAAGTAAAAAGTGATTTTATTAAATACAGAAAGTAGGATTTAAATGGTTCCAAGTAATAACAGACAGAACAAAGTGAATTACCAAGCAAAATAAAATAAAACCCGCAAGTCTATGTCTAATAAAACTGAATACAGACAAAACCTCACCAGTTCCAGTAAGCTTCCTTTTACAGACTAATCTCCTTCTAGTCCGGGTCCAGCAATCACTCACACCCCCTGTAGTTACTGTCTTTTATTCCAGTTTCTTTCAGGGATCCTTGGGGATGGAGAGCCTATCTCCTTAGCCAGCTGAAGACAAAATGGAGGGGTCTCCCAACCCCCTCCTCTCTCCTATGCAAAGTCCAGCTCCAAGATGGAGTTCTAGAGTCACCTGGGCAAGTCACATGTCCATGCGTGATTCACAGTTTTTACAGGCAGAAGCCATTGCCCACATGGTATCTTGAATGTCTCCAGGAATACTTCTTATGTGGATTGGAGCATTCCAAGATGCATTGTTCCTTAAGTGCTTGTTGATTGGGTACTTAACTTCGCAAATTCCTTTCTCCAGAAACTGACCAAATGCTCTACTAAGGTTATTTAGAAATCAAGCCAGTACACGGCCAATATTCATAACTTCAAATACAAAAATGATACATGCATACAAATAGTATTAATAGATTCAGTAGGTCATAACCTTTAGATGGGTATGTTACATGGCATATGTAGCATAGAACATATTCCAGTGATGTCATATATATTCATAAGCATGTTTCCATAAAGCCTTATGGGGGCCACCGTCACAGTCATACTTGCTTTTCTTCATGCACTGGCTTACTGGGCCTTTTCTCCATCTCCCAGGTGATGTCAGAGGCAGCATGACTGGGAACACTGCTTTCTTATCACGGGGCAATTTGAATGTGTTTGAGAACGCAGTGACAATTACTGGAGGAGAGAGACCAACAAAAATACACTTGCTTGGGGTAGGGCAGATTTCTTATATTGTACGTGGAAGCTGTGAAAGCTTCTGGGGGAGGGGGCATTGAAATGACTCTAATTGGGGGTCCTCCTCTCTCTAAGCAGTTTCAGTCACAAGTATAAACGCTTGTCTTGAAGTAAGTGTCCTAGATCCTCAAGAGTCCGTAAGAACGGCCATATTGGGTCAGACCAAAGGTCCATCTAGCCCAGTATCCTGTCTTCCGACAGTGGCCAATACCAGGTGCCCCAGAGGGAATGAACAGAACAGGGAATCATCAAGTGATCCATCCCCTGTCGCCCATTCTCAGCTTCTGGCAAACAGAGGCTAGGGACACCGTCCCTGCCGATCCTGGGTAAGAGCCATTCATGCACCTATCCTCCATGAACATATCTAATTCTTTTTTGAACATAGCATATGATCTTGTTAAGTCACGAAGCAAAGTAATTCATGGTGAGAGCAGCTGCTCACTCGCTAATGGGAAAAGGGTATTATAGTGGATTAAGGTGAATCAGTGAATATTCCCTTCTGTAGTGACACCTAATTTTCAGTTATACTTCTGTGAAGGAGGTAGTATCAAATGTAATTCTTAATTCCCAAGCTTCTCTAGGTGTACGTTGGTCTTTAAAAGTTATTGGTGCATATCAGTGCACTCAGCATTGGCCTAACTCCGCTGCTATTGATGTCCGTGGTAAAGCTCCGATTGACTTCCGTGAAAGCAGAGTTAAGCCAGCACCAAATGCTTTGACTTAGTTCTTGTGGTTTCAGTTAACTTTCTTAATAGTCAAATTGTCGACACAGGAGCCTAGTGGCTTTCATCTGTTGAGCATTTTGTAAAACCTGGAAAAAATGTTCATCATCATAACCCAACTGAACAGGTGCTAGTAGTATCGACAAGGTGTTTGATTTTTGGCATTTTATCTCTCTCTAGAATTTTTTTCAGGTCTGCAGATAAAGAGGACTAGAAAGTTTTGGGAGTCATGGTTTCCAAATTCATACCAAATTGCATCTGCAAAAAATGGGTGTGCACTTCTAGTACAAGCATAAACATTTATTCATGTTTCTGCATGCTCAAATTTTGCAGATGCACTTTAAGAATAATACTTCACACTTGAATAGCACAATCCTTCTGAAGTGCTCAAAGTGTTTTACAAAGAGTTATGAATTAAGGCCCTCCAATCCCTGTGCAAAATGGGGGAGTTATTCGTGTTGTACCAGTGGGGAACTGGAGGCACAAAGAGGTTAAGTCACCTGCCCAGGTTACTCAACAAGTCTGTGGAAGAACCAGGAATAGGACTCTGATCTTTTGAATTTCAATCCTGTGCTGTAAGCACTAGACCATTTTGCCCTCCCTTTAGTCATGAAGCTGTAAACTAAAGCTGAAGAAAAATTGGAATCTCCAGGCTGTGGGAAATTCTGATGTGTCACTATTTTTGCATCCTGAGTTGCTGAAAAGTGACTGAAAAGCCCCAAAATTTCCTGAAATGAAAAACTAAAACAACTAAAATAAAATAATCTTGATTTGGAAATGAGGAAATGTTTTGTTTTGACACTTTTGAATTTTAAATGAAACGTTTCATCATTATCAAAACTAATGTTTCATTTTGGTTTGTTGAACCAAATTGCAACATCAAACTGCAGTTCCCTTTAGTGCCCCGCTGTCTCATGGGAATTGTAGTTCCAGTGTCTCATGGCCTCGTTCTTCCCTATTAGCTGGGCTCCCTGGCTAGACTACATCTCCCATGATGCCCCATGGTCCTGTGACTGTCATAGAATCATAGAATATCAGGGTTGGAACGGACCTCGGGAGGTCATCTAGTCCAACCCCCTGCTCAAAGCAGGACCGATCCCCGACTAAATCATCCCAGCCAGGGCTTTGTCAAGCCTGACCTTAAAAACTTCTAAGGAAGGAGATTCCACCACCTCCCTAGGTAACGCATTCCAGTGTTTCACCACCCTCATAGTGAAAAAGTTTTTTCCTAATATCCAACCTAAATCTCCCCCACTGCAACTGGAGACCATTACTCCTTGTTCTGTCATCTGCTACCACTGAGAACAGTCTAGATCCATCCTCTTTGGAACCCCCTTTCAGGTAGTTGAAAGCAGCTATCAAATCCCCCCTCATTCTTCTCTTCAGCAGACTAAACAATCCCAGTTCCCTCAGCCTCTCCTCATAAGTCATGTGTTCCAGTCCCCTAATCATTTTTGTTGCCCTCCGCTGGACTCTTTCCAATTTTTCCACATCCTTCTTGTAGTGTGGGGCCCAAAACTGGACACAGTACTCCAGATGAGGCCTCACCAATGTCGAATAGAGAGGAACGATCACGTCCCTCGATCTGCTGGCAATGCCCCTACATATACATCCCAAAATGCCATCAGCCTTCTTGGCAACAAGGGCACACTGTTGACTCATATCCAACTTCTCATCCACTGTAACCCCCTCGGTCCTTTTCTGCAGAACTGCTGCCTAGCCATTCGGTCCCTAGTCTGTAGCGGTGCATTGGATTCTTCCGTCCTAAGTGCAGGACTCTGCACTTGTCCTTGTTGAACCTCATCAGATTTCTTTTGGCCCAATCCTCCAATTTGTCTAGGTCCCTCTGTATCCTATCCCTTCCCTCCAGCGTATCTACCACTCCTCCCAGTTTAGTGTCATCTGCAAACTTGCTGAGGGTGCAATCCACCCCATCCTCCAGATCATTTATGAAGATATTGAACAAAACCGGCCCCAGGACCGACCCCTGGGGCACTCCACTTGATACCGGCTGCCAACTAGACATGGAGCCATTGATCACTACCCGTTGAGCCCGACAATCTAGCCAGCTTTCTATCCACCTTATAGTCCATTCATCCAGCCCATACTTCTTTAACTTGCTGGCAAGAATACTGTGGGAGACCGTGTCAAAAGCTTTGCTAAAGTCAAGGAACGACACGTCCACTGCTTTCCCTTCATCCACAGAGCCAGTTATCTCGTCATAGAAGGCAGTTAGATTAGTCAGGCATGACTTGCCCTTGGTGAATCCATGCTGACTGTTCCTGATCACTTTCCTCTCCTCTAAGTGCTTCAGAATTGATTCCTTGAGGACCTGCTCCATGATTTTTCCAAGGACTGAGGTGAGGCTGACTGGCCTGTAGTTCCCAGGATCCTACTTCTTCCCTTTTTTTAAAGATGGGCACTACGTTAGCCTTTTTCCAGTCATCTGGGACCTCTCCCGATTGCCATGAGTTTTCAAAGATAATGGCCAATGGCTCTGCAATCACATCCGCCAACTTCTTAAGCACTCTCGGATGCAGCGCATCCGGCCCCATGGACTTGTGCTCATCCAGCTTTTCTAAATAGCCCCGAACCACTTCTTTCTCCACAGAGGGCTGGTCACCTCCTCCCCATGCTGTGCTGCCCAGTGCAGTAGTCTGGGAGCTGACCTTGTTCGTGAAGACAGAGGCAGAAAAAGCATTTAGTACATTAGCTTTTTCCACTTCCTCTATCACTAGGTTGCCTCCCCCATTCAGTAAGGGGCCCACACTTTCCTTGACTTTCTTCTTGTTGCTAACATACCTGAAGAAACCCTTCTTGTTACTCTTAACATCTCTTGCTAGCTGCAACTCCAGGTGTGATTTGGCCTTCCTGATTTCACTCCTGCAAGCCCAAGCAATATTTTTATACTCATCCCTGGTCATTTGTCCAGTCTTCCGCTTCTTGTAAGCTTCTTTTTTGTATTTAGCATGAAAAAACTTGTACAGATACAGACAGACATCATCTTCCTTTCCAAATGCAAACAGATGGACATCGTACCAAAAGGACTGAAGGTAAAAAATCCATTACAATCTACATACCACACAGACTATGCTGACCGCTTGTGCCACACGCTCTCAAAGAAACTGCGGAATCACCTGATCAACATCCTCTACAGCAAACAGGGAAAGATTAAGAATGAGCTCTCAAAAATGGATACTCTCATAAAAAACCTTCCTTCCACACAAACTTCCTCGTGGCTGGACTTTACTAAAACTAGACAAGCCATTTACAACACACACTTTGCTTCTCTACAAAACAAAAAGGACACTAAACTTTCTAAACTACTACATGCCACAAGGGGCTACAGCAATGGTTCCCTCAACCCTCCCAGCAATATTGTTAACCTATCCAACTATACTCTCAGCCCAGCAGAAGCAGCTGTCCTATCTCGGGGCCTCTCCTTCTGCCCCTCCACCCCCACAAACATGATACAGTTCTGTGGTGACCTGGAATCCTATTTTCGACGTCTCCGACTCAAGGAACATTTCCAACATACCTCTGAACAACATACTAATCCACAGAGACCTCCCTACCAACACTACAAAAAGAAGGATTCTAGGTGGACTCCTCCTGAAGGTCGAAACAGCAGACTGGACTTCTACACAGAGTGCTTCCGCCGACGTGCACGGGCTGAAATTGTGGAAAAGCAGCATCACTTGCCCCATAACCTCAGCCGTGCGGAACACAATGCCATCCACAGCCTCAGAAACAACTCTGACATCATAATCAAAAAGGCTGACAAAGGAGGTGCTGTTGTCATCATGAACAGGTCAGAATATGAACAAGAGGCTGCTCAGCAGCTCTCCAACACCACTTTCTACAAGCCATTACCCTCTGATCCCACTGAGAGTTACCAAAAGAAACTACAGCATTTGCTCAAGAAACTCCCTGAAAAAGCACAAGATCAAATCCGCACAGACACACCCCTGGAACCCCGACCTGGGATATTCTATCTACTACCCAAGATCCATAAACCTGGAAATCCTGGGCGCCCCATCATCTCAGGCATTGGCACCCTGACAGCAGGATTGTCTGGCTATGTAGACTCCCTCCTCAGGCCCTACGCTACCAGCACTCCCAGCTACCTTCGAGACACCACGGACTTCCTGAGGAAACTACAATCCATCGGTGATCTTCCTGATAACACCATCCTGGCCACTATGGATGTAGAAGCCCTCTACACCAACATTCCACACAAAGATGGACTACAAGCCGTCAAGAACACTATCCCCGATAATGTCACGGCTAACCTGGTAGCTGAACTTTGTGACTTTGTCCTTACCCATAACTACTTCACATTTGGGGACAATGTATACCTTCAGATCAGCGGCACTGCTATGGGTACCCGCATGGCCCCACAGTATGCCAACATTTTTATGGCTGATTTAGAACAACGCTTCCTCAGCTCTCGTCCCCTAACACCCGTACTCTACTTGCGCTATATTGATGACATCTTCATCATCTGGACCCATGGAAAAGAAGCCCTTGAGGAATTCCACCATGATTTCAACAATTTCCATCCCACCATCAACCTCAGCCTGGTCCAGTCCACACAAGAGATCCACTTCCTGGACACTACTAATAAACGATGGTCACATAAACACCACCCTATACCGGAAAACTACTGACCGCTATTCCTACCTACATGCCTCCCAGCTTTCACCCTGACCCACCACACGATCCATCATCTACAGCCAAGCTCTGCGATACAATCGCATTTGCTCCAACCCCTCAGACAGAGACAGACACCTACAAGATCTCTATCAAGCATTCTTACAACTACAATACCCACCTGCGGAAGTGAAGAAACAGATAGATTGATAGAGCCAGAAGAGTTCCCAGAAGTCACCTACTACAGGACAGGCCTAACAAAGAAAATAACAGAACGCCACTAGCCGTCACCTTCAGCCCCCAACTAAAACCCCTCCAACGCAGTATTAAGGATCTACAACCTATCCTAAAGGATGACCCAACACACTCACAAATCTTGGGAGACAGGCCAGTCCTTGCCTACAGACAGCCCCCCAACCTGAAGCAAATACTCACTAGCAACCACATACCACACAACAGAACCACTAACCCAGGAACCTATTCTTCCAACAAAGCCCGTTGCCAACTGTGCCCACATATCTATTCAGGGGACACCATCACAGGGCCTGATAACATCAGCCACACTATCAGAGGCTCGTTCACCTGCACATCCACCAATGTGATATATGCCATCATGTGCCAGCAATGCCCCTCTGCCATGTACATTGGTCAAACTGGACAGTCTCTACGTAAAAGAGTAAATGGACACAAATCAGATGTCAAGAATTGTAACATTCATAAACCAGTCGGAGAACACTTCAATCTCTCTGGTCACGCGATTACAGACTTGAAAGTTGCTATTTTACAACAAAAAACTTCAAATCCAGACTCCAGCGAGAAACTGCTAAATTGGAATTCATTTGCAAATTGGATACAATTAACTTAGGCTACCTTGCATAATGACTAAGCCACTCCCAGTCTCTATTCAAGCCTATTTCCCCTTGTTTTTTCCTACCCCCCCTCCCAGATGTTCTTGTTAAACCCTGGATTTGTGTTGGATATGGCCCACCTTGATTATCATACACATTGTAAGGAGAGTGGTCACTTTAGATAAGCTATTACCAGCAGGAGAGTGGGGTGGGAGGAGGTATTGTTTCATGGTCTCTGTGTATATAATGTCTTCTGCAGTTTCCACATTATGCATCCGATGAAGTGAGCTGTAGCTCACGAAAGCTTATGCCCAAATAAATTGGTTAGTCTCTAAGGTGCCACAAGTACTCCTTCTCTTTAAGGATTTCACTGTTAAGCCAAGCTGGTTGCCTGCCATATTTACTATTCTTTTTACACATCGGGATGGTTTGTCCCTGTAACCTCAATAAGGATTCTTTAAAATACAGCCAGCTCTCCTGGACTCCTTTCCCCCTCATGTAATTCTCCCGGGGGATCTTGCCCATCAGTTCCCTGAGGGAGTCAAAGTCTGCTTTTCTGAAGTCCAGGGTCTGTATTTTGCTGCTTTCCTTTCTTCCTTGTGTCAGGATCCTGAACTCGACCATCTCATGGTCACTGCCTCCCAGGTTCCCATCCACTTTTGCTTCCCCTACTAATTCTTCCCGGTTTGTGAGCAGCAGGTCAAAAAGAGCTCTGCCCCTAGTTGGTTCCTCCAGCACTTGCACCACGAAATTGTCCCCTACATTTTCCAAAAACTTCCTGGATTGCCTGTGCACCGCTGTATTGCTCTCCCAGCAGATATCAAGATGATTGAAGTCTCCCATGAGAACCAGGGCCTGCGATCTTGTAACTTCTTAGAGTTGCCAGAAGAAAGCCTCGTCCACCTCATCCCCCTGGTCGTGTGGTCTATAGTAGACTCCCACCACGACATCACCCTTGTTGCTCACACTTCTAAACTTAATCCAGAGACTCTCAGGTTTTTCTGCAGTTTCATACTTAAGCTCTGAGCAGTCATACTGCTCTCTTACATACAGTGCAACTCCCCCACCTTTTCTGCCCTGCCTGTCCTTCCTGAACAGCTTATATCCATCCATGACAGTACTCCAGTCATGTGAGTTATCCCACCAAGTCTCTGTTATTCCAATCACATCATAATTCCTTGACTGTGCCAGGACTTCCAGTTCTCCCTGCTTGTTTCCCAGGCTTCGTGCATTTGTATATAGGCACTTGAGGTAACCTGCTGATCACCACTCTTTCTCAGTATGAGGCAGGAGCCCTCCCCCCTCACGCGCTCCTGCTCGTGCCTCCTCCTGGTATCCCACTTCCCCACTTACCTCAGGGCTTTGGTCTTCTTCCCCCGGTGAACCTAGTTTAAAGCCCTCCTCACTAGGTTAGCCAGCCTGCTTGCGAAGATGCTCTTCCCTCTCTTCGTTAGGTGGAGCCCGACTCTGCCTAGCACTCCTTCTTGGAACACCATCCCATGGTCAAAGAATCCAAAGCCTTCTCTCCGACACCACCTGCGTAGCCATTCGTTGACTTCCACGATTCGACGGTCTCTACCCAGGCCTTTTCCTTCCACGGGGAGGATAGACGAGAACACCACTTGCACCTCAAACTCCTTTATCCTTCTTTCCAGAGCCACGTATTCCGCAGTGATCCGCTCAAGGTCATTCTTGGCAGTATCATTGGTGCCCACGTGAAGAAGCGGGAAGGAGTAGCGATCCGAGGGCTTGATGAGTCTCGGCAGTCTCTGTCACATCGCGAATCTTAGCTCCTGGCAAGGAGCAGACATCTCGATTTTCCCAGTCAGGGCAGCAGATAGATGACTCAGTCCCCCTGAGGAGAGAGTCCCCGACCACCACCACCCGCCTCCTTCTCTTGGGAGCGGTGGTCGTGGAACCCCCAACCCTATGACAGTGCATCCCATGCCTTCCAATCGGCTGAGTCTCCTTCTGCTCCCTTCCCTCATGATGTCATGATGCATCCCACAGCTCAGAGGGGACAGCATGTGGTGCATCATGGGAGATGAAGTCCAGCCATGGAGCCAAGGCTATATGGGAGAATAGAGTCATGAAGCACCCAGAACTACAACTTCCATGGAGTAAAATAGGGGAAATGCAATATAATGTCAAACTGACTTGAAATGAAACATTTTGGTTCAGTTCAACAAACAGAAATATTTCTATTTGAACTGAAAATTGTTGGAAAATGAAAATTTTACTGCAAAATTGACATTTTCCCAAGGAAAGTTTTTTATTTTGTTTTTTTTAATTGAAATTGCATTTTCTTGAAAAATCATTTCGATTAAAAAATTCCCAGCCAGTTCTAATGCAGACTAATCCACAAAATACATTCCTGGCCACAAAACATGATGACCAGCTGGGATTTTGTTTTCCATTGCTCATTCTGTGTGTTTTTGGTTGGTTGCTATGTGTCATCTGGGATCATCCACTAGTTTTAGGCTAGATTATTTATTTCTAGCTTCATATTGATCATGCATACTATAGTGTGCATTTTAGGAATATAGCTTCACCTTTGAGTCTTTTGAGTTGTTTTTCCTATTTGCATGCTAGTGAATCTGATACATTTTGGCAGGAAACTAGCTCATTTGTAAACTTTAAGTATAACCTTCAATTAGGTCAATTTTAAGAAAATCTTTATCTGTTTAGGGGCCTAAAAATTTTGGACTAGACAAAATTCATGATATTTGGAAACTCCTTCAACCTGAAGAGGCTCGTGTGAGATGTGAGTATGTTCTCCTGTCTTCTTCCCCAGAAGTTATGTACCATGATGTTAACTTTTCTAGCTTCTACCATATCTCCAACTGCCCCAGTTGGTACATGTAAACCTCTTTCACTTCAGTGTGAGTGGGGATCATGTTGTTTGTTCATCTTCTGGGTGATTTGTGCCTTGCTGATTGTGTGACGGGAACGGCTATCGGTGATGGTTATTTCTGTGTTTCTACTGGTGCATTGGAAGTATGGACTCTGACGTCATAAGAACAGCTTACGCTTCCAGATCCTGTCCTCTGAGATTCTTGGTCTCATCTAGAAAAGTCCAGTAAACTATGTTTTATCTCTGTCCTTTCCATTTCTTTGACATAAAATGGAGGTAGGTATTAGACATTTTGCACGCTGGTGAACACCTTTTATTTAGTTTTAGGGTGTCATTTAGAGGAACATTGTCCAATTCACTTAAAAAAAAAAAAAAAAAGCACAACAAACTACCTGTACCTTGGACCTAAGCTACAGTGTTGAAGCTCTGTTTGTTGATGTTAGGTGGAGCCCGGGAGCAAATCCGGGGTTGTAATGGAAACTTAGTTGCAGCCTTCAACATGGGAGTGACTTTAGAATATGAGCCATTAGGAGAAGTGCCTTCGAGTAAGAACATAACCTCTATGTGATTGGGTTAAACTGCATGGATCTTGGCTGTCTGTCAGTTAAAAATGTGATTTGTCCCACTCTAAATTCATTCATAAATTCAGTCATTGAGTCCAAGGGCAGAAGGGACCATCGTGATCAGCTACTCTGACCTCCTGTGTAACGCAAGCCATAGAACTTCCCCAGAAGAGTTCCTACAGCAGATCTTGTGTAGAAGAACATCCAATATTGATTTTAAAAATTGGCAGTGTTGGAGAATCCACCATATCCCTTGGTAGATTGCTCCACTGGTTATTTACCCTCATTGTTAAAAATTCATGCCTTATTTCCAGTCTCAATTTGTGTAGCATCAACTTCCAGCCATTGGATCTTGTTATACCTTTCTCTGCTAGATTGAAGAGCCCATTATTAAATATTTGTTCCCCATGTAGATGCTTACACTGTAATCAAGTCACCCCTTACCCTTCTTTTTGTTAAGCTAAATAGACTCAAGGAGCTCAATCTGTCTCTATATAACACACATTTTCTATTCCTTTAATCATTCTCATGGCTCTTCTTTGAGCCCTCTCCAATTTATCAGCATCCTTCTAGAATTGTGGACACTGGAACTGGACACTGTATTCCAGCAGCAGTTGTATCAGTGCCAAATTCAGAGATAAAATAACCTCTCTACTCCTAGTTGAGATTCCCCTGTTTATGCATCTCAGGATTGCATTAGCTCTTTTGGACACAGCATCACACTGGGATCTCATGTTCAATGATTATCCACCACAACCCCCAAATCTTTTTTTGGAGTCATTGCTTCCCCAGATAGAATTCCCAATCCTGTAATTATGGCTGACATTTTTTGTTCCTAGATGAATACGTTTAGCCATATTAAAATGCATATTGTTAAAAGCGTAGGGCCAAAAACTGATCCCTCTGGGAACCCACTCTGGAAACACTGATGATTCCCCATTTAACATTACATTTTGAGACCTATCAGCTAGCCGGTTTTTAATCCATTTAATGTGTGTCATGTTAATTTTATATCCTTCTAATTTTTTAATCAAAAAGTCAAGTCAAAGTGTTACATCAACACTGTTACCTTTATCAACCAAACTTGTAGTCTCATAAAAATAAGATATCAAGTTACTTTGACAGGATCTGTTTTCTATAAACCCATGTTGAGTTGCGTTAATTACATTGCCCTCCTTTAATTCTTTATTAATGGAGTCCCAAATCAGCTGCTCCATATCTGGTTTGGGATAGATGTCAGGCTGACAGGCCTATAATTACCAGGGTCATCCTGTTTACATTTTTTAAAAATTGGCACAATATTCGCTTTCTACCAGCCTTCTAGAACTTCCCCAGTGCTCCAAGATTTATTGAAAATGAAGATTAGCAGTCTAATGAGCTCCTCAGCCAGCTCTTTTGAAACTCACAGATGCATGTTGCCTGGTCCTGCTGATATTAAAATATCTGACTTTAATAGTTGCTGTTTAACATCCTACTGAGATACTAATGGAATGGAAAGAGTGTTATCACCATATGATAAAACTATCTAATCTGTTTTATCCCCAAATACAGAACAGAAATATTTATTGAACCCTTCTGCCTTTCCTGCATTCTTATTGATAATTCTATCATTTCCATTTAGTAATAGACCAGGACTGTTGTTCTATTTTTTCATAATATAGTTAAGGACAGTAAGAAGACGGGTTTTTTTTAACTCTGCTGGCCATCGACTATTACTTATGTTCCTTTGCTTCCCTTATCAATTTTCTGCAATTCCTAACTTCTGATTTATGTTCATTAATATCAACTTTCTCTTTCTTCCTTTAAGTTATGTTATTTATTTATTTTTATAAACTGCTTTCCCCTCTAAACCAGGTTGTTGTTTTTTTTAAATGGCACAGCCTTGTGTCTTATTTGGCATCTAATAAGGTGTTCTTAAACGAGTCCCAATTATCATTCATATTTTTCTGATTGAATTCTTCCTTCCAGCTGATCTGGTTCAAAATAAGAAAAGGAGTACTTGTGGCACCTTAGAGACTAACAAATTTATTTGAGCATAAGCTTTCGTGAGCTACAGCTCACTTCATCGGATGCAAGTGAGCTGTAGCTCACGAAAGCTTATGCTCAAATAAATTTGTTAGTCTCTAAGGTGCCACAAGTACTCCTTTTCTTTTTGCGAATACAGACTAACACGGCTGCTACTCTGGTTCAAAATAGTTTGCACATTATAAATATGATCAACTCGTATCAGTTGTACCTATGCTACCATTAACTTTTAGTTCTGTGATTTATGTGTTAGGACAAGGTCTAAATAAAGATTTCCCTCGTGTTGGCAGTGCTTTTTGAGTTAGGAAATTGTCATCTATAATGTTTAGAAATTCCAAGAATGTTTTAGCACTGGCAGCATGAGACCTCCAGTATATGTCACTCAAATTTAAATCTCCCATGATCACTCAGCTTTTTTTCCTATTCTTTATAGATAGGTGCGCTAGGAGGTGGTCATCCTATTTCCTGGAGTGATCTGGTGGTCTGTAGCTGACACCAACTAATACCACATCTTGTGCTTTATCTGTTAGGACATTGATCCGTAAGCATTCAAGATCATTTCTTCTAGGTAATCAGTGAATTGGGAACAGTTAATGCCATTTTTGACATAGAGGACCACTCCTCTTCCCTTTTGCCCACTCAGTCCTTCCTAAGTAGGTTATAATCATTGTTTTAACATTCCAGTCCTGCGAATCATCCCACCAAGTTTCAGGAATACCAACTAGATAAAAATTTATGCTTCTAAATGAGCAATTCCAACTCCTCTTGTTTGTTACCCAGCCTCCCAGCATTGGTGGGCAGGGAATTCAGGAATTTCTTCGTTTCATGCCCTTTGGTTCATTGATTAATTTTGTTCTCAACATCTCGATTTTTGTGCTGAGCACTCAGATCTTCTGACCCTTTTGCTATTAGTTTAATCCTCTCCTGACTACCTGGGGACAGGCTGGTTAGAGAAAATTGGTCCCCCTTCTACTGAGATGGAGGCCTTCCGTACTATACATCCATACTATACAACCCCCGTTCTCCATAGAAGGTGTACTAGTGTTCCATGAAACCCAAACCCTCCACCCTCCATGGCTTACCTAGCCAGGGGTTCACTTCCAGAATCTTCTGCCTTTGGTCTTCCTTCGCATGTGGGACAGAGAGGATTTCACAGAAGATTGCGTGGACATTCTTCTTCTGCATGCTTTCAAGTTCCCTGACGTCATCTGCTATCTGCACGATATTCCACGACACAGTGTCATTAGTGCCTATATGGACTATCTCCAATAGATCCTTGCCTGTTGACTTCAGCACCTTATCCAGTTTTAGAGTGGGGTCTTGTGTCTCAGCTTTGAGAAGGCAGCCCACTATCCTGTTGTCATCCTGTCCCTGGCAGAATTTTCTTTCGATTCTTCTTAGTATTGAATCTACAGTAAGGATTGTCTGTTTTCCTTGGGTAGTTGGAGAACTCTTTGAGGGTTAGCTTGATTTTCTTACATGTTAGGCTGAGCTGCCATCCGCATCCTGTACATCTCTCTGTTTCCTTGGAGCTGCTGGATCTCGAGAGGTATTTTTCAAAGTTTCTACGTTGAGGACCTGGTATCGATTTAAAGCTACTAGCTGTGTGGAATTCATCCCAGTCCTTCTTTTCTCCTCTTTCTCCAGCCGTGTAGAATGCTGCCATGATCTCCTGTGTCCCATGGTTGTGAACCCCAGGCCTCCTCTCTGACTTCCTCTCTCTCGGATTCCTGGGTGGCAAGCGTCATGCTCCCTTGAACCTGTTGTTTCCCAAACCTGGCTGTCTAGGAATGCCTCATTTTCTCTGATTTTTCAGTAGCGTCTCTACTTGTCCCTTTAATCCAAGAATATTTTCCTCCAGTACAGCCACCAACTTGTACTTCGTGAGCAGGAAATCCCTTCTGTCAGGAAAGAGAACATGGCATATCCATTGCAGCTCATCGGGGGGGGGGAGAGATAGCTCAGTGGTTTGAGCAATGGCCTGCTAAACCCAGGGTTGTGAGGTCAATCCTTGAGGGGGCCATTTAGGGATATGGGACAAAAATTGGGGATTGGTCCTGCTTTGAGCAGGGGGTTGGACTAGATGACCTCTTGAGGTCCCTTCCAAACCTGATATTCTATGACCACTGTTCCATCGCTGGTCATCTTCATAGTTGTAAGAATATCTTGACTTCTTTAAGAATCCACCCCATAAACTGTTCTGCTAAACCAAAAGTATCCCAGTATCTCCAAAAGGGCATTTACCATTTAGAAAAATAATAAACTTAGGCTTTTTGGGACACTTGCTATTGCTAATCATACCTACCTCTTATATAGAGCTTTGCATCGGTACAACTCAAGTGCTTTACAAAGGAGGTCAGTATCATCATCCCCATTTTACAGATGGAGAAGCTGAGGCACAGAGAGGTGAAGTGACTTGCCCAAACTCACCTAGCAGGCCAGGGTTGGAGCTGGGAATAGAACCCAAGACTCCTGAGTCCTAGTCCAGTGCTCACCCCACTAGACCATGTTACCTCCGCTACTCTCTAGCTCCATTTCATTTGAAGTTAAAAATGTGACCATTGGTGCCTTTCTTGTGTATTGACATTATCCAATGCACTTCTCGCTAGTGAAACTTCAAATTGACGACCACTTTATCAAGAAGTGGGTTGAGAAGGATGGCTTCCAGGGTTTAAAGAACTATGCAGCCAAAACTGAAGACAGGGAGCTGGAGGTGAAGATCGCAATAGTGGAGAAATACAATGTCCGTATTCCCGAGCTGGTGGCGAGGATAAAGAACAGTCATGTATCAACTATAGCATTTGCAGGTAAAGCAAAACGCACCTCCTTTCGTTCTCCTTTTTCCATCCAACCTCACTTCCCCCTGCCCCTCAGAAATAGTGCACTTGGTCCAAGATGGTCTTGCGCCCAGGAAGGAATGAGACAACTCCTTCTGGGACATTCCTGGGGTTGTAGCAGAATGATTTTTCCACTGGAGCACTGATAAGTGAGGTTTTGCTGGAGCTGAATGAGGATTCAGTCAGTATTTCCTGGCATCTAGCCGTCTGACCCAATGCCTTATCTTATCCTGCCTATTAAAATTCACATTCAATACATCTCCTGGATACTGGCTTAAGTTTGCAGTGATTTCTGGCAGAATAATGGTGGACTATCAAAAAACAACAAGCCATTCTTGTTTAAGTTCATGTCTGTACTGGGGTGCGAGGTAACTGGGCATTTTCTTGGGGGGCCAGTCCTGGTTAATGGGCTAGTGGATTAGTGCAGGACAGGAGCTCTGGTCTGGGTGTTTCTTTCTCTCTCTGCTTTGCTTTGCTTCCAGTTTGCAGTGTTGTTGTAGCTGTCTTGGTCCCAGGATATTAGCAAGACAAGGTAAGTGAGGTAATATATTTTATTAGACTAACAGCAGTTGGTCCAGTAAGAGATATTACTTCCCCCACCCTGTCTGGCTTCCAGTTCACACTTAAAAGCAAGTGAAACTATAAATGCAGAACATTGTAAATTAATCTGTACATAGTGTTCAGTAAATAACAAGATATAAAAACAGCAATACAGATATATTGGCTGATATCTTCCCTCCCTCTCTCTCTTCCCCCCCTGCAATCTGGTGGTTCTAGATTACGTGATAGGCACCGTGCACAAAGCCAAAGGCCTGGAGTTTGATACTGTGCTGGTTGCAGATGATTTTGTGAAAGTCCCTTGTGCCAGGCATAATCTCCAGAGGCTGCCTCACTTTATCACCGGTAAGGGCGATCCTTTAGACTGGAACCATTCTTTTCCCTAAAGGGAAAGGTGATGCACAGGATGGGCCATTGGCACTACCCTATCAGTCAGCACTCTTTGGAGGTAGTTTGTCTCTGGCTGTACCTAGCAATGTCCTCTCTCAAGCTTGCTGTCATTTACTGACTTCTCACTTGGAATGCAGTTCCTTTGTGTAAGTCTGTGCCTGGGAGATGGGCATGGCACTTAAGGGCAGGTTCATCGCTCAAGGAACACGCGTTGTTCCTGCTTTGATCAGCAACGAATGTGTATGCTCCAAGGGGAGAGAATTTTGGTTCTGTTTGCTGTCTCTGATGTCTCACACAAGTCCTGTCGTGGTTGTGTAACAAACACACGGCAGGGTACCATAGAATCATAGAATATCAGGGTTGGAAGGGACCTCAGGAGGTCATCTAGTCCAACCCCCTGCTCAAAGCAGGACTAATCCCCAGTTTTTGTCCCAGATCCCTAAATGGCCCCCTCAAGGATTGACCTCACAACCTTGTGTTTAACAGGCCAATACTCAAACCACTGAGCTATCCCTCCCCCCTAACCGTTATCTCCTTCGTAACAGAGACACCAACCATGTTTCTGTGACATATCCAGCTCTTGTCTTAAATTTTCATCCTGATTCAGCAGTGAATTAGAACTAGCTGAAATACCAGAACAAATTCCAAAGTTTTATCAATCAGTTATCTTGTAGCACTTATTTTTTTTCTGACTTCTTCTCTCTAATCTCTGCCTAGACATGTCTTCTGAAGATGAATGGAACTTGCTGTATGTTGCAGTGACACGTGCCAAAAAGTATCTGTTAATGACAAAGTCCCTAGAATACCTTTTGACTTTGGCTGGGGTAAGTTAAAGATGCCATGACAAAGTGACCAGTGGGTACTGTAATTTGGATCTGTGAGCATGGGGAGTGGGATGTTACCATAGGCGCCGACTTTTCAAAGTGCCGGGGGGTGCCTGACCCCTGGCTCTACCCCAGGCCCTGCCCCCACTCCACCCCTTCCCCAAGGCCCCACTCCTGCCCCACCTCTTCCCACACCCACCCCCATCTCCCCCGAGTGCACCTCGTCCTTGCTCCTCCCCCCTCCCTCCCAGCTTCCCTGCACGCTGCGAAACAGCTGATTGCGGTGGGTGGGATGCACTGGGATGGAGGGGGAGGTGCTGATCTCTGGGGTCCACCGGCAGTCAGGAGGCACTGGGGGTGGGGTAGGGGAGCTGATAGGGAGGATGCCGGTGGGTGCTCAGCACTCACCATTTTCCCCCCACGGGTGCTCCAGGGCTGGAGCACCCACAGAGTCGGCGCCTATGGAAGTTACAATGGGTCGTTGGCAAGTTAACAAGAAAACGATGCATGTAACTTTTTGAGTGCTTGCTCCCCATAACATCTGTGCTAAAGTCTCTCGTGCTTGAGGGGTGTAGGAGGTCTGGTGATGGGATAGGAGCAGAGTAAAGGATGGTCCTTAAATCGTAAGGAGGGAAACTGAGATTCATATTGTTCCCTGAACAATGGGCTGAATTCTCCTCTGAGTGACACCAGTTTAGGTCCAGAGTATCTGAGGAGATATTTGGTTCTTACCCTTCCCATTTCCTGACCTTGTGGTTTTAAGTGCAGCCTCAGTGTTCAATGACGATTGCTTTTAGACTCGTATCTGACTGTAATACAGCATTGATTCTGCCTCTCTCCATTACCACAAGTGTGCGTGTTCCCTTTCCTGCACATCCAGCCCTCATAGTCTTGGTGCAGTTCCTTCCTTTGAAGTGTTTTTCTGTGGTTGGATTATTTTAAGCCCTAACGTTGCAGATCATCCCCACTGCTCACAACATAGAATCATAGAATATCAGGGTTGGAAGGGACCCCAGAAGGTCATCTAGTCCAACCCCCTGCTCGAAGCAGGACCAATTCCCAGTTAAATCATCCCAGCCAGGGCTTTGTCAAGCCTGACCTTAAAAACCTCTAAGGAAGGAGATTCTACCACCTCCCTAGGTAACGCATTCCAGTGTTTCACCACCCTCTTAGTGAAAAAGTTTTTCCTAATATCCAATCTAAACCTTCCCCACTGCAGCTTGAGACCATTACTCCTCGTTCTGTCATCTGCTACCATTGAGAACAGTCTAGAGCCAGTAGTATAAAGAGAGAATTATAGGGTATGTTCCAATATACATGTTCCAATGCCCTGAGTTCACAGCAAGCCTTGTTCTTTCTCTTGTCAGGAGTATTTCTTGCGGCCAGAGTTGACTAGTGAGGCCTTAAAGGAAGGGTCCATTCGTTGCTCCGTGTCACAGTGCCACAACGCTGTGCCTGCCGACTCGATTCTAACCATGAAGAAAGTGCCCCTCGCTTACGTGAGTCTCCTCTCCTCTCCTTTCTACTTGTCAGTTGTGTTTTGTGACCTTGGAGCCAATGAAATGTGCCAGGTTGATAGCCCTGGAGATGTCACTTACCAGCCTTTTAGCCATGGGTGGTGGGTGAACCCCTGGCTTGGGGAGGCTAGCCCCCCAGCCCCACCCCTTCTGCGCCCACTGGAGCCCAGCCCCCACTGTGGTCGCTGACCCCTGCCCCAGGCTAGTGCCCCCAGCCCTGGAGCACCGGAGAGCCAGGCAACCTAGCCCCTGCTCCCCGTCCCCGGAGAGCTGGACAGCTTGGCCCCAGCCTCTCTGGGTGGCACCACCCATTGCAACTCCCGGCCAGCTGGCCCCCCCATCTCTGAAGATGCCCCCCGGCCAAGCTGCCTGCCCTAGCTCTGAGCAGGCGGCATAGCCAGAGTGGACCCAGCCCCAGTGCTGGGCAGGTGGTGCGGCCCAGCGCCAGGAGGATGGGCAGCGTGGCGCGGCCTTGAGGATGCACCGCTGCCCACAGCCTGCCTGCTCCAGGGAACAGCAAGCAGGATGGGGACGGGGATGGAACATGGGCAGGGGGACATCAGGCTGTTTGGGAAGGCAACACCTTCCTGTGCCTACAATACCCGCCGCCCATGCTGTTAGCCATGATCATAGAAGTAGCAGATGAGATCTACCTGTGCAGCCCGATCCTGAATGTCTACACTGCAATTAAACAGCCCCTTAGCCTGAGCCCTGCGAACCCGAGTCAGCTGGCATGGGCCAGCTGCAGGTTTTAAACTGCAGCGTCGACATACCCTAAAATTAAAATGGGCTCAGTTTGTGCCAGTTGTAATTCTGGGGTGTTTTTCATTGTGTGTGATGTAGACACCTACCTTCTAGACTTGGACCCATGACTTCCTTTCACATAGACTATGGTTGATAAACAGAATAATCTTGACCCCTACCAAACAGGGCTGGGTTTGAACCTGGAGGAGACATTTGTTATCTCAGTAGCATGGCCTTGGAGTTAAGGTGCTCCAGAGATCTTGGCTCAGTTCCCAGCTCTGCCAAAGACTTAGTGCATGAAGTCACTGCGGGACAGATCCTTATGTTGACGTCCATAGAGCAGCGCCAACTTAACACCAGCTGAGGAACTGGCTTGTGACTTCTCTGTGCCTCAGCTCGCCTTCTGTAAAACAGATAATTTGACTTCCCTCCTCAGGAAGGTGAGGAAGGAAAAACATTCACTGACCATGTTTGAGAGGTGCATGATACTCCTGTGATCGGAGCCATATAAGTACATAGTTATTATATACCTGACCCTTGAGCCTTCCAGTCCTTACTCCACTGGATCAGGCCCCAGTATAATGAAATTGCATGTATAAATTTTATTGCAGGCTGCTTTATAAGGGGTTTCTTTAGTGAGAAATAGGTGACAGATACAAAATACACTGGGTCTGAATCAACAGCAATGTCCCCAACTCCTATTTCATCCTGTGTCTGAGTTCAATGTATACATTGGCCCAGTATGTCTGAGGGAGAGGAGGCAGAAACTCTGGATTTCCCAATCCTTCCCTTCTCCTTTTACAATTTCCTACTGGTCCTTTTCCCACAGAGCAATGGCACCAAAGACCAAGGTGGCTACCTGTGCCATGCTTGCGCGCAGCAGCGTCTCGGACCCTTGACACAGCTAACCATTTCCCCTGAGCTGGTCCTGACCATGGATGTCGTCGATGAAGTGTTAGAAATTCCAAGGCACCTTGCTGTCCTGCATGACCTGTTTTGAAAACAGGAAGGGGCTGTTTTTTATGTCCTAGATCTGGCTCTGAAGTGTTGGAAGTGAGGAGGTCTGTAGATAGCGTCTCTGATGTCCTTGGAGAAATGAGGTAGATGGTCCATGGACGAGCTCACCAAGAGAAGGACAGGACGAGAGCTGTTCATGAGGATGCTGTGAATAAGGCCTGGGGTTATCCCTCTATTACAAGAGGGTACCTTGGGCGATGTGTGTTCCAAGTGCCTGTCTGTTCCGTTTCACTGTACGAAACCCGGACTGCGTATCTTGTACAATACTGGATGCACTTGGACTTGACAGATTTTCTTTCTGAACATTTGCACACTTGTCCCACATGTTGCCCCTCAGGGTGGCTAGTTTCTACCAGTGGTGTGCATTCAGGTGGCTGGCTTTTATGATTGCCTCGCCTTTTTGCAATATTTAAGCCCCATCCCAATGCATTCTGGTCATTGGTCAAACTGAGACGAACATGCAAAACTAAAGGAGATGATATAAAATGCTTTTACACTAATGAAAGAACTCATTCTTGGAGTTAATTTTCATAGGGCTAATCTCATCTCCGGGGAAGAATAGCTGACTTCCCATGCATCACGTCAAGAACGTCTGTAATGTAATCTGTGGGTGTTCCCCAGTCTCTCCATCACTGCCTCTATCTCTCATCCTTGGTTCTCTCTTCCCTGTGCATCAATCTCTTCAACAAAACAAAATCAGCTCTTCAGTTAAACCTCAGGATGGTGATCGTAGAGAACCAGAGTGTCTTGTGCTATGATCAAGTATGTAATAAAAACAGAAGCCTTTTTGTATTAAACAGTGGGTTTTTTAATTGGAGAAAAAGCTGTTTTTGATTGTATTTATTTACTGAAGATCTCATTAGAGATGAAACCACAATATGCATTGCTTTAATGATGGTTGTAGCCCTGTATCTGGGGAAGCAAAACACAAGGTTATCCCTCCTAGGAACATACTTACTTCTGGGCTTTTACTCTACAATTGTTACAGCACCAAAGCATCTGACTTGACTGTTGAATATTTATGACAATGATCAAAGGAGAAACATACCTCAGAAGGAGCCTGATCTTGGGCACCCTGTCTTATTTGTTCATGTACCTTACAGGGTATATGCATTTCATGGGACACAGTTTCCGGTCAATTCAGTGTGAGCCAAAGCAATTTCTTATGCGAGCCCCGTGAAGTCATGTAGTTGCTCTCCACCTAACCAGGACAAACGTGGATGATTCTAGATTAACTTCTTGTTTTCATCTGGTCCTAACTTGAGCAGAGATTGTCTGAAACTTTTCCATGTCCGGTCTCTGAGAGCATTTGATCTGGTTCCAATTGATACCATTATAGCAGGTTTGCCTTTGTTTCTGGAATACAATGTTCCTTATGGCAACACACTGCTTTCCCCCCATTCTGACATCCCAGAGAGAAGCAGAGAAGTCATTTAAGTGCTAGAATGACAGACTGGAGGTAGCGGCAAAGAGTCCTGTGGCACCTTATAGACTAACAGACGTACTGGAGCGTGAGCTTTCGTGGGTGAATACCCACTTCTTCAGATGCAGCTGGAGGTAGAGAGGAGTGGAACAGGGGAGGGCATGCAAGGAACCACCGGACAACACACAGGTGCATTGTCATTGCCATTTTGCAACATACTTTCCCCACCCCCAGTTGCTTTTAGGAATTATCTGTAAAAATCCTTTGCCTTTCATAAGAGGGCAGATCTCTAATGGGGTGATTACATCCTGCCACCTTTAAATTCCCCCTGCAGCTTCAGTTTACAAAAAGTATCCCTTGCTCCCAGGTCTGTACGGCCGTGTAACAGTGCTGTGTATTGATCAAACAGCTGCTGCTTCCAGCAGCTCTGTCCCAGCAAGGGATGAAGTGATCTCTGGGCCAGTCTACACTACCATGCTACATCAGCACAGCTATAGCGCGTCTGGTGAAGACGTGCTATGCCAACGGGAGAGTGGTCTCCCACTGGCATAATTACTCCACTTCCGAGTTAGGTCCACAGGAGAGCGTCTCCCACTGACATAGTGGACAGCGCTTTTAAGACGATGTAACTTACGTCGCTTGGGGGGGGGGTCTTTTTCACACCCCTGAGTGACGTAAGTTACAGCAATTTAAGCAGTCGTGTTGACCAGCCCTGTATCTAGCTGGTATCTCGGTCAGCTACATTTGTAAAACACCAGGGGCCCCTTCAGAGTGAAAGGCCCTAGGGAAGCACAGGGTCATTAGCATGTATGTGACCACATCTGTCGTTTTCAACAAGGGAACGCCTGCCTGACCAACCTGGTTTCCAGCCCAGTTTTCTATGTGATGAGCTGTGAGGCCCCATCCAGTGGCATCTTGAAGTAATTTAAGTGCATGTTAATTTCTAGATGAGCTTATAAAGGAACTCTTGACTGCGGTGCATAGATAACCCATCACTAGATTTCAGAGTAGCAGCCGTGTTAGTCTGTATACGTAAAAAGAACAGGAGGACTTGTGGCACCTTAGAGACTAACCAATTTATTTGAGCATAAGCTTTCGTGAGCTACAGCTCACTTCATCGGATGCATTCAGTGGAAAATACAGTGGGGAGATTTTATATACACAGAGAACATGAAACAATGGGTGTTACCATACAGACTGTAACAAGAGTGATCAGGTAAGGTGAGCTATTACCAGCAGGAAAGAAAAAAACAACATAACCTTTTGTAGTGATAATCAAGGTGGGCCATTTCCAGCAGTTGACAAGAACGTCTGAGGAACAGTGGGGGGTGGAGGGGGGGAATAAACATGGGAAAATAGTTTTACTTTGTGTAATGACACATCCACTCCCAGTCTTTATTCAAGCCTAAGTTAATTGTATCCAGGTTGCAAATTAATTCCAATTCAGCAGTCTCTCGTTGGAGTCTGTTTTTGAAGGTTTGTTGTTGAAGAATTGCCACTTTTAGGTCTGTAATCGAGTGACCAAAGAGATTGAAGTGTTCTCCAACTGGTTTTTGAATGTTATAATTCTTGACGTCTGATTTGTGTCCATTTATTCTTTTAGGTAGAGACTGTCCGGTTTGGCCAATGTACATGGCAGGGGGCATTGCTGGCACATGATGGCATATATCACATTGGTAGATGTGCAGGTGAACAGGCCTCTGATAGTGTGGCTGATGTGATTAGGCCCTATGATGGTATCCCCTGAATAGATATGTGGACACAGAAAAAGGACACTAAACTATCTAAACTACTACATGCCACAAGAGGCCACAACAGTGGTTCCCTTAACCCACCCAGCAATATTGTTAATCTATCCAACTATACTCTTAGGACCGATTCTTCTGCTGGGCTATCTTGGGGCCTCTCCTTCTGCCCCTCCACCCCCACGAACATGATACAGTTCTGTGGTGACCTAGAATCCTATTTTCGACGTCTCCGACTCGAGGAATATTTCCAACACACCTCTGAACAACATACTAACCCACCGAGACCTTCCTACCAAGACTACAAAAAGAAGGACTCTGGGTGGACTCCTCCTGAAGGTCGAAACAACAGACTGGACTTCTACACAGAGTGCTTCCACCGACATGCATGGGATGAAATTGTGGAAACGCAGCATCACTTGCCCCATAAACTCAGTTGTGCGGAACACAATGCCATCCACAGCCTCAGAAACAACTCTGACATCATAATCAAAAAGGCTGACAAAGGAGGTGCTGTCACCATCATGAATAGGTCGGAATATGAACAAGAGGCTGCTAGGCAGTTCTCCAGCACCACTTTCTACAAGACATTACCCTCTGATCCCTCTGAGGGTTACCAAAAGAAACTACACCATTTGCTCAAGAAACTCCCTGAAAAAGCACAAGAACAAATCCACACAGACACACCCCTGGAACCCCGACCTGGGATATTCTATCTACTACCCAAGATCCATAAACCTGGAAATCCTGGGCGCCCCATCATCTCAGGCATTGGCACCCTGACAGCAGGATTGTCTGGCTATGTAGACTCCCTCCTCAGGCCCTACGCTACCAGCACTCCCAGCTACCTTCGAGACACCACTGACTTCCTGAGGAAACTACAATCCATCGGTGATCTTCCTGATAACACCATCCTGGCCACTATGGATGTAGAAGCCCTCTACACCAACATTCCACACAAAGATGGACTACAAGCCGTCAGGAACAGTATCCCCGATAATGTCACGGCAAACCTGGTGGCTGAACTTTGTGACTTTGTCCTCACCCATAACTATTTCACATTTGGGGACAATGTATACCTTCAAATCAGCGGCACTGCTATGAGTACCCGTATGGCTCCACAGTATGCCAACATTTTTATGGCTGACTTAGAACAACACTTCCTCAGCTCTCGTCCCCTAATGCCCCTACTCTACTTGCGCTATATTGATGACATCTTCATCATCTGGATCCATGGAAAAGAAGCCCTTGAGGAATTCCACCATGATTTCAACAATTTCCATCCCACCATCAACCTCAGCCTGGACCAGTCCACACAGGAGATCCACTTCCTGGACACTATGGTGCTAATAAGCGATGGTCACATAAACACCACCCTATGTCGGAAATCTACTGACCACTATTCCTACCTACATGCCTCCAGCTTTCATCCAGACCACACCACACGATCCATTGTCTACAGCCAAGCTCTACGATACAACTGCATTCACTCCAACCCCTCAGACAGAGACAAACACCTACAAGATCTCTATCAAGCATTCTTACAACTACAATACCCACCTGCTGAAGTGAAGAAACAGGTTGACAGAGCTAGAAGAGTACCCAGAAGTCACCTACTACAGGACAGGCCCAACAAAGAAAATAACAGAACGCCACTAGCCATCACCTTCAGCCCCCAACTAAAACCTCCCCAACGCATCATCAAGGATCTACAATCTATCCTGAAGGACGACCCATCACTCTCACAGATCTTGGGAGACAGGCCAGTCCTTGCTTACACACAGCCCCCTAGCCTGAAGCAAATACTCACCAGCAATCACACACCACACAACAGAACCACTAACCCAGGAACCTATCCTTGCAACACAGCCCGTTGCCAATTATGTCCACATATCTATTCAGGGGACACCATCATAGGGCCTAATCACATCAGCCACACTATCAGAGGCTCGTTCACCTGCACATCTACCAATGTGATATATGCCGTTATGTGCCAGCAATGCCCCTCTGCCATGTACATTGGCCAAACCGGACAGTCTCTACGTAAAAGAATAAATGGACACAAATCAGAGGTCAAGAATTATTCAAAAACCAGTCGGAGAAGACTTCAATCTCTTTGGTCACTTGATTACAGACCTAAAAGTTGCAGTTCTTCAACAAAAAAACCCTTCAAAAACAGACTCCAACGAGAGACTGCTGAATTGGAATTAATTTGCAACCTGGATACAATTAACTTAGGCTTGAATAGAGACTGGGAGTGGATGTGTCATTACACAAAGTAAAACTATTTCCCCATGTTTATTCCACCTCCCACAGTTCCTCAGACGTTCTTGTCAACTGCTGGAAATGGCCTTGATTATCACTTCAAAAGGTCCCCCCCCCCCCCCCGCTCTCCTGCTGGGAATATCTCACTTTAAGTGATCACTCGTTACAGTGTGTATGGTAACACCCATTGTTTCATGTTTTCTATGTATATAAATCTCCCCACTGTATTTTCCACGGCATGCATCCAATGAAGTGAGCTGTAGCTCACGAAAGCTTATGCTCAAATAAATTTGTTAGTCTCTAAGGTGCCACACGTCCTCCTTTTCTTTTTGCGAATACAAACTAACACGGCTGCTACTCTGAAACCTGTCATTTGTGTCTATAGAAAAGGAGTACTTGTGGCACCTTAGAGACTAACCAATTTATTTGAGCATGAGCTTTCGTGAGCTACAGCTCACTTCATCAGATGTTTACCGTGGAAACTGCAGCAGACTTTATATACACACAGAAATCATGAAACAATACCTCCTCCCACCCCACTGTCCTGCTGGTAATAGCTTATCTAAAGTGATCAACAGGTGGGCCATTTCCAGCACAAATCTGGAAATGGCCCACCTGTTGATCACTTTAGATAAGCTATTACCAGCAGGACAGTGGGGTGGGAGGAGGTATTGTTTCATGATTTCTGTGTGTATATAAAGTCTGCTGCAGTTTCCACGGTAAACATCTGATGAAGTGAGCTGTAGCTCACGAAAGCTCATGCTCAAATAAATTGGTTAGTCTCTAAGGTGCCACAAGTACTCCTTTTCTTTTTGCGAATACAGACTAACACGGCTGTTCCTCTGAAACCTGTCATTTGTGTCTATGTATCTCAGGAGAGCTCCTTCCTGCTTAGATAGAAAAGCTTCCTTTGCTTTCTTTGTTTTTCTGAATGCTGCCCCAGAGGGGCTGTCATAAATATAAAGGGAAGGGTAAACACCTTTAAATCCCTCCTGGCCAGAGGAAAAACCCTTTCACCTGTAAAGGGTTAAGAAGCTAAGATAACCTTGCTGGCACCTGACCAAAATGACCAATGAGGAGACAAGATACTTTCAAAGCTCGGGGGGGGGACGGGACAAAGGGTTCTCTCTGTCTGTGTGTTGCTTTTGCCGGGACCAGAGCAGGAATGCAGGTCAGAACTCCTGTAAAGAGCTAATAAGCAATCTAGTTAGATATGCGTTAGATTCATTTTTGTTTAAATGGCTGATAAAATAAGTTGTGCTGAATGGAATGTATATTCCTGTTTTTGTGTCTTTTTGTAACTTAAGGAGTGGCCTAGAGGGATTCTCTATGTTTTGAATCTGATTACCCTGTAAGGTATTTACCATCCTGATTTTACAGAGGTGATTCTTTTACTTTCATTAAAATTCTTCTTTTAAGAACCTGATTGTTTTTTCATTGTTCTTAAGATCCAAGGGTTTGGGTTTGTGTTCACCTATGCAAATTGGTGAGGATTTTTATCAAGCCTTCCCCAGGAAGGGGGGTGTAGGGCTTGGGGGGATTTTGGGGGAAAGATGTTTCCAAGTGGGCTCTTTCCCGGTTATATTTGTTAGATGCTTGGTGGTGGCAGTAATAAGGTCCAGGGACAAAAGGTAAAATAGTTCGTACCTTGGGGAAGTTTTAACCTAAGCTGGTAAAAATAAGCGTAGGGGGTTTTTCATGCAGGTCCCCACATCTGTACCCTAGAGTTCAGAGTGGGGAAGGAACCCTGACAGGGGCGTTTTCTTCTTTCACTCATGACTGCTGTTCTGTGCCAGCAATAGTGGCTCTCAACACACAGTTGAAGGCAGGACCAGCTCTAGGAACCAGCAAAGCAAGCATGTGCGTGGGGCAGCACGTTTCCAGGGGGCGGCGTTCCCACCATCCTTTTTTCCCCCCGGCCCCGCTCAGTCAACCAATGAGCCTGGGGCGGGGCGGAGGGCTCAGCATGGGGGTCCCGGCCCGGGGGTGGTCCCTGCCCTGGCCCCCCGCCGCCGGGGGAGCGGGGCGATGCAGCTCCTTCCCGCCCTGCCCGCCCCTGCTGCACGTGTCACAAGCAGCGGAGGAGCCAAGCGGAGCCTGGGATCAGGGCAGGACCTGTGGGCAATAAGGGACCCGCTGCCCCTGGCGGCTCGGTGCTGGACAGGCGCCCCTGATCCGCCCCCCTCCCCATGGCTGACTCACCCCCCAGCCGCTCTGTTGGTTAATGTCCCCTCTGCAGGGGTGGGGCCGGGTCTGAGATCGGGCTGGGGGCCCACAGGCGAGATGTACAGCCCCGAGCACCTCACTCCAAACACTGCTATAGCATTACACATTCTTTTAAAAAAGGAAAGGAGTACTTGTGGCACCTTAGAGACTAACACATTTATTTGAGCATAAGCTTTCGTGAGCTACAGCTCACTTTTGGTTAGTCTCTAAGGTGCCACAAGTACTCCTTTTCTTTTTGCGAATACAGACTAACACGGCTGTTACTCTGAAACACATTCTTTTAACGTTCCCAGTGTCCGTGGCTTCTGGTGAGCGCAGTTTCTCAAAACTGAAATTACTAAAAAATTATTTGAGGTCCACCGTGTCTCAAAATCTTTTGTCAGGACTTGCATTAATTTCAATTGAAAGTACCATTGCAAAAAATTTAGATTTCACTGAATTATTAAAAGACTACGCAAGTAGGAAAACCAGAAACATTCAGTTCATATAAATGCTTTTAATTTATGAGAAACTGGGTGCACCAAAAGACACTAGTGTTTCTCATTACAGTGTGTAGTTGAACCCAAATTGTTTGTAATTGTGATTTTGTTAAAATTAAATGAGTACACTAGTAGGAAATTGTTTTATTTCAGTAACTCCACATTCTCTGTTTTCATTTTCTTTAAATTTTAAACAGTCAAAAACAAAACAAAGGGCAAACGTGTGTAAAAGCCAAAAAAAAGTTGGGGGGGGGGGGTGTGACCAAAAATTTTTTTGCTTTGGGCGGGAAAAACCTAGAGCTGGCCCTGATTGAAGGGGACAAATAAGGAGGCTGGTAGCAGGACCTGGGAGAGGGAAGATATCAGCGTCTTAAGGGCCTATCTGGCTCCTACTATGTCAGTTGACAGCCTGTTCTCCTCAAGTGGGTTCAGGGAAGTAGCAGGAAACAGGAAGCTCCCTGAGAAGCCGGTGTTAATCAGTCCAGGCTCCCAGGGGTGCTAGAGAGGTCCATAAGAGCCTCCTCCTCCTCTATCTCCCTGCAGCTCCTGCTGCTTTCTGTTATTCCCTCTCACCTTTTCTCCTGCCTGCCTGTTATGTCTCTTGTGCCCTCCTTCCTCCAGCACAGCACTCCCCCGTCTCTGTGCGTCTAGAGCAGGGAGAATGCATATGCACCAGCAGCAGACACAATTTTCTACACTCTGGGTCCTAGCAGCGCCCCCCCCACAGTCTGGCACTGAGGTGGCTGCCTCAGTTCCCCTCATGGTAAGGCCAGCCCTGCTTGCTGTACAGGAATCTCAACCACATGATATGGTCCAGGCAGTGGGCTGGAGTCCACTGAATGCCCACCTGCTCCATGAAATTTCCTGGTGCAGATGAATGTTCCTTTCTCTTTGGGCAAAGTTGTGGAGGTCGGTACTCTTACCGCACACTGATCAGCACCCGAGTGTGCTTGGTGGGCCAACCAGCTGCTCGTGGAGCAGGATCCATTTTCACCTGTGTTGATTAGTCAAGACTGCACTGGAAAGTAGTTCTGATGCAATTTGAACATCACACTGCTACCGATGACAACGGGGGGACAGGGACCTCTATCGACTGGGTAAGGGTCAGGCAGAAAAGGGTGCAGTGCATTATAGGAATGGGGCTGGAAGAAACTTGAGACCTAGTACATGCTCCTTACTCCTATCTGCCTTGCACACTGGCGTGGGTACAGGGCCATGCCACAGCCAGAGGTATGTATTTACCCACACCCCTCAGACATGGTAGCTTACTCGCCCACTATTCACTTTCAGACACATGCTGCTGGGGTTTAGGTGTGGACAAGAGGGGGGTTATGATACAACACATATAAAGTCGTAAGTGTAGCCTGACCAATGAATAATTTATTTTTTTTTTAAATCAGGGGCCAGACTCTCAGCTTCATGACCTTGTGACGACAATGGAGTGTCAACAATTCACACCACCTGAGCAGCTGGCCCCTGGTATGTTAAAAGTACATAAATACTCAAATATCTATCCCACTGCTGCAGATGTAGAAGAAGGGGAATGACCAGCGGGCTCGTTCTTTGGCTTAAGCTGAAGCCACGTAGACATTCCGGGGTGCGGGGGCGAGGGGAGGAATCTGTAACAAGTAAAGGTGATTGCGAGTGTGTGGAGTGGGGGAGCAGACCTCATTCTGTGAGAGGAGCCTGGCTGGGGCCAGAAACTGCTTGAGGCATTGCGGCCTACCTGAGGGAAGGTAGGCCTGAGGTGGGCCGGCGGTTGTGCCGTGCTCTCAGTGCCTTGCTCGTTGGTGTTGATGGTGAACACTACTGCTGAACGTGGTGCTGTGCCTGAAGGGGGCGATAGCCAAATAAAACCCATTAGTCCTGCGTGCCTGACCAAGGAGTCAGCTGTGGTTGGCCACGAACCTAGACGCGATCCTGTCATTGGGCACAGTCAATTTCTCTGGGCCCTAAGTGAAGGTTTGAGTTAAGAAAGGGGGTTTGTGTAACTCCCTGTGAAGAGCAATTGTTCATTTTATTAGTTTAAATAACTCTTTTTTTGGGGGGTGGGAGGAAGGACATGAATTGAATCCCTCACTGTTGTATTGCTTCATAAACCCAACATCCTGGCGCGAGGGCCCACAGAAACTGAAAAGAATTCTTAAGTGGCAGAGACAAATCTGTCCAAATGGAACGCAAGTGGCAAAGTTAACATCTAAGAGAAACTGGAGAACAAGTAGTGTTTTCTCTGAATAGTCTTCCAGTGGGATCTCTAAGGTGAGATCTGAATCCGTATTTTGCCTCGCACAGTGAGTCCCAGGTCTGTGACTGGAGCTTCTAGGTCCAACCGCAAAATAAATAATAAAAGAATAAGCTGATTTTTAACTCGTTAGTGGGCGTGCAACATAGCAGCAATTTACGCAGGAACCTTTGATAAAGAGAAAAGAGGTAGTTATAGCAATTTGTGGACAACAAATCATGTTCCAGCTCGGCCCACCACTGCACCGTTTTATAAGGGACAGTCATGCATCTTATTTGTCTATAGGATTTCAGGTAGCACCTTGTATAATATATCCATTATTAACCCTATGGATTTAGGGGACTCAGAATTTAATGTGTCTAGGGTATCCCTCTTTTATCAGGGGTGAGTGACTTCATTTACCCTGGGGAAACGTAATGAACATAGTGAAGTAGCTGGATGTGTATTTAGATCAGGGGTTTTAACCATTTTTCGTTTGTGGACTCCTAACAAATTTTGAATGGAGGTCTGGACCCTTTTGGAAATGTTAGACATAGTCTGTGGACCCTAAGGGGTCTGTGGATCACAGATTGAAAACCACTGATCTAGATGAAGGGGAAGAAATCAAATTCAGATTTGATTCAGAGCTCAGAGCTCCGGTACGAAACTGCAGAAAAACCTGAGTGTCTCTGGATTAAGTTTAGAAGTGTGTGCAACAAGAGTGATGTAGTGGTGGGAGTCTGCTATAGACCACCGGACCAGGGGGATGAGGTGGATGAGGCTTTCTTCCGGCAGCTCACGGAAGCTACTAGATCGCATGCCCTGATTCTCATGGGTGACTTTAATTTTCCTGATATCTGCTGGGAGAGCAATACAGCGGTGCATAGACAATCCAGGAAGTTTTTGGAAAGCGTAGGGGACAATTTCCTGGCGCAAGTGCTAGAGGAGCCAACTAGGGGGGGTGCTTTTCTTGACCTGCTGCTCACAAACCGGGTAGAATTAGTGGGGGAAGCAAAAGTGGATGGGAATCTGGGAGGCAGTGACCATGAGTTGGTTGAGTTCAGGATCCTGACGCAGGGAACAAAGGTAAGCAGCAGGATACGGACCCTGGACTTCAGGAAAGCAGACTTCGACTCCCTCAGGGAACGGATGGCCAGGATCCCCTGGGGGACTAACTTGAAGGGGAAAGGAGTCCAGGAGAGCTGGCTGTATTTCAAGGAATCCCTGTTGAGGTTACAGGGACAAACCATCCCGATGAGTCGAAAGAATAGTAAATATGGCAGGCGACCAACTTGGCTTAATGGTGAAATCCTAGCGGATCTTAAACATAAAAAAGAAGCTTACAAGAAGTGGAAGGTTGGACATATGACCAGGGAAGAGTATAAAAATATTGCTCGGGCATGTAGGAATGTTATCAGGAGGGCCAAATCGCACCTGGAGCTGCAGCTAGCCAGAGATGTCAAGAGTAACAAGAAGGGTTTCTTCAGGTATGTTGGCAACAAGAAGAAAGCCAAGGAATGTGTGGGCCCCTTACTGAATGAGGGAGGCAACCTAGTGACAGAGGATGTGGAAAAAGCTAATGTACTCAATGCTTTTTTTGCCTCTGTTTTCACTAACAAGGTCAGCTCCCAGACTGCTGCGCTGGGCATCACAAAATGCGGAAGAGATGGCCAGCCCTCTGTGGAGATAGAGGCGGTTAGGGACTATTTAGAAAAGCTGGACGTGCACAAGTCCATGGGGCCGGACGAGTTGCATCCGAGAGTGCTGAAGGAATTGGCGGCTGTGATTGCAGAGCCACTGGCCATTATCTTTGAAAACTCGTGGCGAACCGGGGAAGTCCCGGATGACTGGAAAAAGGCTAATGTAGTGCCAATCTTTAAAAAAGGGAAGAAGGAAGATCCTGGGAACTACAGGCCAGTCAGCCTCACCTCAGTCCCTGGAAAAATCATGGAGCAGGTCCTCAAAGAATCAATCCTGAAGCACTTGCATGAGAGGAAAGTGATCAGGAACAGCCAGCATGGATTCACCAAGGGAAGGTCATGCCTGACTAATCTAATCGCCTTTTATGATGAGATTACTGGTTCTGTGGATGAAGGGAAAGCAGTGGATGTATTGTTTCTTGACTTTAGCAAAGCTTTTGACATGGTCTCCCATAGTATTCTTGTCAGCAAGTTAAGGAAGTATGGGCTGGATGAATGCACCATAAGGTGGGTAGAAAGCTGGCTAAATTGTCGGGCTCAACGGGTAGTGATCAATGGCTCCATGTCTAGTTGGCAGCCGGTATCAAGTGGAGTGCCCCAGGGGTCGGTCCTGGGGCCGGTTTTATTCAATATCTTCATAAATGATCTGGAGGATGGTGTGGATTGCACTCTCAGCAAATTTGCGGATGATACTAAACTGGGAGGAGTGGTAGATACGCTGGAGGGGAGGGATAGGATACAGAAGGACCTAGACCAATTGGAAGATTGGGCCAAAAGGAATCTGATGAGGTTCAATAAGGATAAGTGCAGGGTCCTGCACTTAGGACGGAAGAACCCAATGCACAGCTACAGACTAGGGACCGAATGGCTAGGCAGCAGTTCTGCGGAAAAGGACCTAGGGGTGACAGTGGACGAGAAGCTGGATATGAGTCAGCAGTGTGCCCTTGTTGCCAAGAAGGCCAATGGCATTTTGGGATGTATAAGTAGGGGCATAGCGAGCAGATCGAGGGACGTGATCGTTCCCCTCTATTCGACATTGGTGAGGCCTCATCTGGAGTACTGTGTCCAGTTTTGGGCCCCACACTTCAAGAAGGATGTGGATAAATTGGAGAGAGTCCAGCGAAGGGCAACAAAAATGATTAGGGGACTGGAACACATGAGTTATGAGGAGAGGCTGAGGGAGCTGGGATTGTTTAGCCTGCAGAAGAGAAGAATGAGGGGGGATTTGATAGCTGCTTTCAACTACCTGAAAGGGGGTTCCAAAGAGGATGGCTCTAGACTGTTCTCAATGGTAGCAGATGACAGAACGAGGAGTAATGGTCTCAAGTTGCAGTGGGGGAGGTTTAGATTGGATATTAGGAAAAACTTTTTCACTAAGAGGGTGGTGAAACACTGGAATGCGTTACCTAGGGAGGTGGTAGAATCTCCTTCCTTAGAGGTTTTTAAGGTCAGGCTTGACAAAGCCCTGGCTGGGATGATTTAACTGGGAATTGGTCCTGCTTTGAGCAGGGGGTTGGACTAGATGACCTTCTGGGGTCCCTTCCAACCCTGATATTCTATGATTCTATGATTCTATGAAATTCCAGTTCTGTGCACTGTCAACTCCCTGCAGGAGGTGTGCTGACTTGAGCAGAACCAGTTCCAAAATGTGCATTGCAAAGACAGTGAATATTTCAGGAGCTGTCTGTAGGGCAGGAAAAATTGGCATGTGTGCCGCTCTGCCTGCAACGTCTTCATATCTGCTGCCACACGTCCCAGGGCTTACACTTCTTGTCCTAGTACGTTTATTATCTTTTGCAGAATGCTCTTCATTCCTTGCATTGGGTGACTCATGCCCTCATGCTCTCAGCACGTGTAAATGTGTGCTGGGGTGTCGAGGGAGTTATGCCAGTCAAAGACCCACTCTCTTACATTTCTCCACCGCCGCCACCATATTCTCTAGAGCGCCCGGAAGACCGGCGGAGCTGCTGCCCAAAAGCTGCCGCAGCGGGAAGAGCGACGGAGCTGCCGCCGAATTGCCGGCGTGGGACATGGACTGCCCCCCCCCGCATTCTGAACGCCGCCCCAAACACCTGCTTGGAAAGCTGGGGTCCGGAGCCAGCCCTGCCTATAACCCATATCTTACAGCCGCCAACAATATGTAAAATAGCTTACAGCTAGCGGGAGGAAAGGTGGTGATTTTAAGGCCTGGGACCTGCCAGATCTCTAAGCAGATGCTGGGTCCCAAAATTTTCAAAGGTGGCAGCCTAACGTTAGTCACTTAAATCCATATTTACACGCCTAAATAAATAGCCCAATTTTCAGTAGGGCTGCCTGAGCTGACTGAACTTCCCATTGGCTTCAGCGGGACTTGTGAGTGACTGGGCCTCACCTCTAAAAATCAGGCCACATACGTGTGTAAACACAGCCAGCCACCCAGGCTTACACATGTTAGCCCCTAGCCCTGACTCTCGCAGATCAGCTGAGCCCCTGCTGCATATCCTGTTGTGGTCATTTCGGCTGATTCCCTGAAAACAGAGTTGTGAGCCCCTGTGAATTGACATGAAAGGTCTCACGACTCTCCCTGTATAAGAGATAAGGGTTTGCACTGATATCCTTGGCCAAAACTTCACTCTGCCTTGCCACATGGTGCGCCAGTTGCTCCCCAAACGTAGGTGTGTACACGGGGTGTGCCAGGTGTGCCCAGGCACACCCTAATCAGGGCCACCCCAAGCACCAAAAAAAAAGGGGGCCGCCGGACTGCTGGAGATGGGGGTGGGGGAGTCCAGGGTGGGAGGCGGGCCTGGCCCGGCCTCTCTTCTCCACCCCCGCTCTCCCCTGTGGGGGCAGAAGCTTGGTGGGGCTGCGCGCCCCGGGCTCGGTCCTGCTGCTCCGCGGCCGCTGGCAGCCAAGCTCCCGCCTCTTCCCACAGTGCACTGCAGACTCGCCCCGCCTCCGCTCCCTCTCCCCCTGTCCCCGGTCAGCGGTGTGCCGGGCAGAGAGAGGGGGACGTGAAGAAGAGGCGGGGGCAGGGCCTTGGGAAAGTGGGTGGAATTGGGGTATCCCCCTCCAGCCCCCTGCTGTGAACCACTCAGGGCAGGGGGCTGGGAGCACCTCCATGACCCCAGCCCTGAACCCTGCACCCCCCTCCCACACACCCACCCCTCTGCCCTGACTCCTGCACCTCCCAACCCTAGCCCTGACCCCTGCACCCCCACGACCCAGCCCTGACTCCTGCACCTCCCTCCCACACCCCAGCCCTCTGCCCTGACTCCTGCACCCCCCGCGACCCAGCCCTGACTCCTGCACCCCTCCCACACCCCAGCCCTCTGCCCTGACTCCTGCATCCCCTCCCACACCCCAGCCCTCTGCCCTGACCCCTGCACTTCCCAACCCCAGCCCTGACTCCTGCACCCCCCTCCCACACCCCAGCCTCCTGGCCTGACTCCTGCAACCCACACACACACCCTGCCCTGACTCCTGCACCTCCAGACATACTCAGCCCTCCACACAACATGTCCTGACTCCTGCACCCCCCCACATCCCCACCCCCATCCTGAGACCCAAACGGGGAGCTCTTGCGCCCTCCTGCCCACATATCCACCTGCACCCCTTGCACCAAATGGAAGCTGCCCCAGGTGAGCGCTCCACACCCCAACCTCCTGCCTGAACCCTGAGCCCCCTCCCTCACTCTTGCTCCTGGCCAGACCCTGCACCCCAACCCCCAGCCTGCTCCTGCACCCTAACTCCCTCCCAGACCCTGCATCCCCAGCCCTGTGCTCAGTGCACCCCCACCCTCAGCTCGGTGCAAAGAGAGACAAAGAGAATGGCTAGAACCAGGGAGAAGGTAGGTACCCACTCTATGTGGGCAGGAGTGGGAGGTATCCTGTTTACCCCCTCCCCAGCACTGCTGCACTTGCAGTTTACCCACAGCCCCCCCCTCGCTCCAGGGACCAACCCTAGCTCCCGCCCCACTGTGCTTTTGCCCCTGGCCCCTGCCTTGCTCCAGGCAGCAGGAACTAATCCTCCCCCCATGCCCCACTGTGCTCCTCTTGCCCTTGGCCCCTACCTCACTCCAGCTGGTGACCAATCCCCCCCATACCCCGCTGTGCTCTTGCCCCTGGTCCCTGCCTCACTCCAGCTGGGGACCAATCCTTCCGCCCCACCCCACCGTCCTCACCATGCCCAGCTGTTAGGGTGGATAAAAATCATATGACTTAAAAAAAAAATCAAAAATATTGGATTTTTTAAATTTAAATTGGATTTTGAGGAAAAAACATATCTGAAGATAGTTGTAATTAAGATACATTATATCTCATCATGGAATAGGGATGATAAATTCTAATTCTATAGTGGGAGACAATTTATTAATGTCATGTTTAAGAAAAGTTTTGTAAATGAGTTCTAATAGTTCATGGATTAGGGACCCAATGTTGTGGGGGTCCACGGGCTTCTGTATAGATTATTTAGGTTAATCTTTCTATCTTCCCAATGGGACTCAGTGCTCAGTCTAGAAGATACCATCAGAAATGCTTCGTTTTGCAGTTGTATTATGTTGTATTATGCAATAAGCGCCGAATTGCGTAATATAGATGATATAGAAGTGTATAGAAAGCCCACGTTCCCTCGCAGCATGCGTCCCCACTACTGCAGCGCCGCATTCCCATTGGTCCTCCCCTCCTGCTCCGACTACTATTCTAGAAGATTCTTTGACCTCTATAAGTGGCCGCATCAGGCGTGCCCAGCGCAGTGTCTACAGTGTTTGTAATCTTTGTCGTGTGTACTCTACTGAAATAGCATAACAAGCCCGTGGCTTTACGTTTCAATTCAATCGTACGATACCCCCTTTTAATTTTAAAATATGGATCGGTTCGTTGTTAATATAAGAAAAGGAGCAAACTGAATTATAACAAATACCTCAGACTCCTCGGTTAAGAACTTACATGAAGATAATGCCGCCACCAGTTCCAGTGCATGCAATAAACTGAGTAATGACCAACAGAAACAGACTTCGTCTCTTAGTTCAAGTCAGTAGTTCCTATTCAAAGCCATCAAACATTCCATCTGATGACCCGGTCTGTGATATTCCAAAAAATAGATTAGAACCCCAGTCTCGATTACCTAGAGGTCTTTATCGGCCTAGATTGAGTATGTTTCCTAGACGTAAAATAGGGAATAAACAAAGAAGTTTTCCGTCCGATTGGTATGAAAAGTCTAGGTGATTAGAATATAGCCCATCAAAGGACACAGCATTTTGCTTTTACTGCCGTTTCGTCTCCTCTAATGATGCAGCAAACAAAGGTCACACTGATCCAGCATTTATTGATAAGGGATTCAGAAACTGGCACAGGGCTAACGAATGTTTTAAAAACCACCAACTGTCAAAATCTCATGTGTTGAGCTGTTCTTCATGGTCAAGTTTTAATGAAGGGAAACCTTCATTGGATGAGGCCAAGCAGGCTTATCTGTCTAAACAAGAAGAAGAACGGTGCCATAACCGAAGTGTAATGGAGCGACTGATTGACATTGTTCTGTGTTTGGCGAAAGGTGGGAGACCATTCAGGGGTCACAATGAAAAAGCTGACAGTTTTGAGAAAGGTTTATTTCTAAATCTTGTCAATATGCTCCAAAAATATGATCCCGAAATGGAAAAGCACGTGCAACAATCTCCTCTAATCGCTACCTATCTGAGTAATCGCATCCCAAATGATTGAATTGTAGCCTTGCACAACGTTGTGCAACAAAAGATTGTGTCTTCACTAAATGGAAAAATGGTCTCAATAATTGCTGACGACGCTCCTGACTGTGGACACCATGAGCAGACGTCCATTGCAGTGCGGTATTTTGACAATGAAAAACATAGTCCAGTTGAACATTTTGTGTCTGTTCAGAGACTATTAACAGTTGATGCTCAGTCTATTTTTGACCAGTTAAATGACGTCCTTGGCATTCTTAAAATTGACGGGTCATCACTGATGTCTGTCTGTTTTGATGGTGCATCTACTATGTTTGGATGTACTCCATGAGTTCAAATGAAATGTAGAGAAAGAAACAGTGAAATACTCTATGTACACTGCTATGCACGTTGTTTGAACCCCATCCTAGAAGATGCATGCACTGCAAGTAAACAAAACAGAACTGTCTTTGATTTTTTTCATGTTATTCAGACTCTTTATGCCTTCATGGAGGGGAGTCCTGTGCGACATGCAGTAATGGAGAAGATTTCACAAGAAGTAGATCCTAGTTGAAGACTTTGAAGTCCCTGTCAAACACAAGATTGGCATGCAGAGCAGAAGCAGTGGCTGCTGTAAAACAAAACTACTCCATCATTTTACAAGCTTTACAAGAGATTATCGAAACAACTCGCCTTGCTGATGCTAAAATAAAAGCCAGGGGCCATGAACTAAATTCATTCAAGTTCAAGTTTGTTTGATGAATAAAAATAATGTCCTTTATGATTGGCTATTCAATAAATGTTCGCCTTTAAAAAAAAAATTCCCTGGGTGTACACCCTAATGAAACGTGCTGCACATGCCTATGCTGGTAGGTATGTAGTTCGTCAAGTACTCTCAGATGAGCCACAGTGGCAGCAGTAATGAGGAAAACCCTGAATCTTGGCAGGGGGTAGATGAGATGACCCTTTCGGGCCCTTCTAACTCCTTTTGGAGCGACAACAGAGTTAACTGCAAGACGAGGTGACTTTGCTTGAAGTCTGGCAAGGTGCTAGAAGGCTGGCAGGGAAGCGAGGCTGGGGGCATCTTCTGAGAAAAGGCTTCTTGTGGTTTAACAAGCTGGAGGATTGCACAAAGCTTTATCTATGGGAGGGGTGATGCATTCGAGATTAAAACCGAGATAGTTCTGATGTGGATCCCCTCGGGTGCCATACGGGGCAAAGAGTAATTAGTTTGGCAGCATGGAGTGTTTGCGTGAAAGGAAAGGTCTTGTTTTTCGGCATTGGCACTTGCTGTGACGCACCCTGTTGCCCATCAGAGTGAATCATGCTCTGTTTGCCATACCAATAGCCTCTGTCATTAAGTCTGTTTTTCACCAGAATCACTTTACCCAGCAGTTCACCCAGGGTAATATGCTTTCCCTGCCCTGGAAGCTTGTGAAGGAGGCATGTAGCACGCTAGCAGCCAACAAGAGAAGCAGCCATTGCACCATGGATAACCTCACAGAACTGAATCCTTAAACTGCTAGCATTCTCCCCTGTCATCCCCCCAAGCCCCTGAAAGCAATCCAAATAAATGCTTAGGAGGACGTTGCCATCAGCACACAGGAAGCTAATAATGTTCAGAGGACTAGGAAAGCCTGCTGGAGTAAAGGGATGTGTTTTATTTATACTGGCCGAGACAGTTTCTGTTGTGTAGCGGGACTTGCATCAGGTTGGGCTACCAAGGAAAGGCTAGCTGCAGCTGGAAACCTGGCTGGGTGAAAATGTCACCAACTTTCTCAAGGGATCAGCTTAGGTGTCAGCAGAGGACTTAGCGTTTCACCCCCAGCCACTCGCATTCCTGTGCAGTTTTGTTGCCTCGGAACTCATAGTGTGTGTGTGGGGGGGGGGGGCTTGTAACCCCACAAAATAAACCAGCCCTTTGAAACGGATAAACAGACAGGGCAGGCGCTGTCTCTGTGGCGCGATGTTAGATCTCCAGTAACTTGAGCAATTGAAACGCGTGCAAAAGCTCATTTTGACACGACTGCAGGCCGTTCCCAGGAACAATAGAATTTATTCTATCCTATTATTAATCACTAAACCCAACTTCTCCCTTTTCCTTAACTTTTAATGTGATTTCAGCATTTCATGCAGTTATCACTCCAAGAATGTTACTAAACCAGGGGGTGGCTTCTATTTTTTTTCTTTTAAGTAGCTCAGGCTACCAGGAAAGAGCTAAAGGCTTTTAATTTGAGAACTCTTAGACCATCAGGATTCACAGGGTTAATGCCATAAAAATGGATTAACAAGGCATTACGTGTAACAAGCTCTAGACAGCCTGGGACCTGCCTAGGTGGAAAATGTCTCTCTCCCTCTGTGCCATACTGCTGCAGCTGCCAACATCTGTTGCTCAGTTTGGACGTAACCCTTGGTTTGAAATAGCCAATAGACTTCTCAACCTTGGAGTTAACCTTTTCCACACACCTCCATACTGTAAGGGCCAGCATGAGACGCAGGGTGTCTGCTCGGTGAGTTTGTCATGTAGGGATTGCTTCTGGCAGGCTTTCCTATTTTTTACTGTCTTGTATAGTCATGTGTGTGCATGTTAATATAGGAAGACCATAGTGCTTTAGGTGAGGCATGTTGTGGCGAATCAAAAGAAAGACGGTAAGTAATTGCATGTGTCTAGCTCAGAGTTGGGCAAACTACAGCCCGTGAGCCACATCCGGCCTGCAGGACCGTCCTGCCCGGCCCTTGAGCTCCTGGCTGGGGGAGGCTAGCCCCCAGCCCCACCCCTGCTGTCCCCCTTCCCCTGCAGCCTCAGCTCGCTGGGCCGCCAGCACTCTGGGCGGCATGGCTGGCTCGGGCTGGGCCGTGTGGCTGCGAGCTCCGGCCACTCTGAGCGGCATGGTAAGGGGGCAGGGAGCAGGGGGGGTTGGATAAGGGGCAGGAGGTCCCAGGGAGCAGTTGGATGGGGAGGAAGTTCTGGGGGGGGACAGTCAGGGGATGGGGAACAGGGGGGGTTGGATAGGCATGGGAATCCCAGGGGGGGCCTGTCAGGGGGTGGGGGTGTGGATAGGGGGCGGGGCAGTCAGGGGACAGGGAGCAGGGAGGGTTTGATAGGGGGTGGGGTCCCGGGGGGAGGTGGTTAGGGGCAGGGGATCCCAGGAGGGGGCGGTCAGGGGACATGGAGCAGAGGGGTTGGATGGGTCGGGGGTTCTGAGGGGGGCAGTCAGGGGGCGGGAAATGGGAGGGGGCAGTTAGGGGGTGGGGGCCAGGCTGTTTGGGGAGGCACAGCCTTTGCTACCCGGCCCTCCATAGAGTTTCACAACGCCGATGTGGCCCTCGGGCTAAAAAGCTTGCCCACGCCTGGTCTAGCTGGTTTAGGTTCCGATCCCACCAGGGGCTCTGTCCTGCGAGGTGCTGAGTACCTACAGCTCTTCGTGAGGCTCTTGGCACATTGTAGGCTCAAACCTCTTAGGGCATGTCTACAGTGCAGCTTGGAGTGAACCTCCCAGCCCGGGTTCAAAGGCTGGTGCTAATGGGACTTGCGCTAGCATGCTAAAAAGAGCTGTGTGGGTGTTGTCCCTTGGTCTGGAGCTCAGGTTCTCAAGCCGGGGTGGGGAGGGATGGGAATTGAGAGTCCGAGCTTCAGCTTGAGCTGCAATGTCAAAGCAAATGTCCACACACTAGCATGAGCCATCCGTGAACCCAGGCTGGGTGGGGCTCACTCCCAAATGCAGTGTAGACATACCCCCCCCGTGTGTCTCTTTCCGTGTCTTCAGTTACAGATGGGCCCCAACCAAAACTGTGAACCCATCTCTGGTTAGAATAATTAATTCGATCTTAAAGCTAAGCCAAAATGGCAGCCTTGCTGTGGTTTATAGGCAATGCGCTCTAACCCCCTAGCGCTGGTGATTAATAACTGTGCCTAAAACAGTCCTATGGGACAGACATGGCTTGTGGCCGGTACCTTTGTGTGTTCGTATGGCACCTTGCACAATGGGACCCTGGTCCATGACTGGAGCTCCTAGGTACTACAGCAATACAAATTGATAATAATAATCTGTGTTATTGTATTCGTAAGGCATTTTTGGCCTTGGTACTGTATCGAAGCTCAAAAATATTCATACAGCAAAATCCTCTCAGAATTACAGAGTCCGTCCCTTCCCAACCCACTTTGGAATCTCTTCAGTTCAAAGCTCTTAGTTCTCAAGTCATTCCCACCTCAGCTACTGGATAAAGGGTTTAAAAAAAAAAACCCAGAAATTGTGCTTATTTTGCTACTTTGTGGTGTATAAAAGAGGCTGAAAATTTTCTTTTGTTCATTTCTCCTCGTCCCACCGAAAAATTGCCGTTTACGTAGGACAGCGGTTCTCAAACTGTGGGTCGTGACCCCATTTTAATGGGGTTGCCAAGGCCAGCGTTAGACTTGCTGGGGCCTGGGGCTGAAGCTGAAGCCTGAGGTCCGCTGCCTCAGGCTGGTCAGGTAGTAATTTTTGCTGTTAGAAGTGGGTTGCAGTGCAGTGACGTTCAAGACCCACCGACTCAATGCATTCAAGTCCTGTCTAGGCTGGAAGACTAGTGGAGCTCTAGTGAAATGGTGACAGCACAAGAACCAAGTGTGAAAACTGAGCTATTGAGAGGGGAGGGGATCGTTATTCAGAGTGTTTAACGTTCTTAGTGTTGTTCTGTAGTTCTACTTGACTGCAATGCAATGTTTGAGTAAGATTTGGGAGAAAAGTTGTCTATGTTAAAAACTCTTCAGTTGGCAGAGCTGTACCCTGAGACCCCCCCCATCCAGCAAAATCAGAAAACACCACCATAGGCATCTGTAAGTTTAAAGAAAGAAGCAAGGGGGGGAAAAAAAACCCCAAACCTTTCAGGGCCTCTTTATTCAACATGAAGACGTAAACAGGGGCACAGAGGCTCCTGTAGACAAGAGCTTCGCCTGCAGCTGCTCTCTGATGACATGGAGCCCGAGTCCTGACTCCCACTCTACATTTCCAGTGGGAGCCGCGATTGGCCAAACCTGCGGATGCGGCAGGTAAACACACTGGCCTGGCCCGGCAGGGGCTTTCCCTGGCAAGCGGCATCCCAAGTTTGGGAAACACTGCTCTCGAGAAATCAATGAGGGCTGGCATAGGTACAGCTGGAGTTACACCAATGCAAACCCCTAGTGAAGACAAGCTACACGCTGTGCCGTAGAGCTTACCACAGTAATGTGTTGGTCTAAATCCTGCTTTACACTGGTGCAGCACATCAGGGGCTTGTGCTAGTGTAACTACATTGATATGGTTACGCTGGTGCAAATGTCTCTGACACAGACAGAGCCAATGTGATGAGGGTGGATGGGGAGGAAGTTACAGCGGTGCAGATATAGGCTGGTGTATTGGAACTCTCTTGCTTTTAGCTGTTCCTGGAGACTGTCTTCCTTAGATACTCGTTGAGCTGGATTAATAATTTCTCTATCTGCGTGTGTGCATGGTATAAAGGGACCCAGGGACTCGGCTCTGTGCACTGATTAACCCCAAACATGTGCTTCTGAGCCAACTTGGGAGCCATTCCCTCTCTCCCATTTGACTATGCCACTATTTACCAACTTCCCAGCCCGTACGTCAGCTATTCTTACTAGAGACGCTGAAAAAGGTACAGAGTGGCAGAGACTGTCTATAAAAATATTTATTAGATTCAGTGGTGCAAAGCAATGTGTTAATGTATTGCACAGCATGAGGGAAAGGATTGGTGGATGAGGACGGGTCCAAGGTGGAGTAGGGGCCCATCTGAGAAGGAGCCCACAGAATATAGGTACTTGCCCTCCCTGGGAGGGAAAACAGCAATGTAAAATATTTCCATTGCATTGGCCATTGACTGGTAACATCTGTAAAAGAGCTATGCTGGTGGTGGTGTGGTCCAAAGGACATCTGTCTCTTGTCTTCTGGAAGCACCTGGAACTTACAAGCATCTGAAATCACATTCTAACATGTCTGAAAGATTCCTGAGCAAACTATCATGGCTGACCCTGAAATAGTTAGATGTGGTTCAGGGTAAGTTTTCTGAGTCTCAGACTTGCTCTTTACTCAGGATTTTGCTGGTAGCAGAAGGAAAATAAGTTGTGTTCTTCTTTTGATGGCTTCGTAGATAAATGCTGTCTGAAAGAGAGTGGATAACAGAGGTTATGGAACTGAGGGGATGAAAGATGGGAAAGACTGTAGGGTGTGTGTTCAGTCACTGCCGGACAAAGTTAAAATGTTGCTTTAATAAATGATTTAGGTCCATAGACACTGACACATGCAGGGAACAAAATGTCTTGTGTAATATTGTTGTGGGGCAGCTCCAGAGTCAGGTGGGGATTGCTGTGGGGTGAGATGCATAAAGGTTTGGGCAGCTGGAGGAGATAACATTGGACGTGCTTGTCAAAGGCATTTGGCAGGTCAGAGTAAAGATGGTGCATGGTTGTTTCATGGACAGAGCAGTGCTTACTCCACAGACTTCTTGTCTCCTCCCCTGACCATCTTACTCACCAGGCTGCAGGTCTCCAGGCCTTCTCTATCCATCTTTCCCAGCAGCACACCCCACCTCACTTGACCTGATAGTCTGGGACTCAGGGCTGAGCCTCGGTACGCTCCAAATTACTGTGCAAATCATGTTTCAGAATAAGAACTGCTCCAATACCTGGGGCTGCAAACTGGGGTCTGATTTTGATCAGTAGCCTCTAATTTTGCAGGCAAACTGGTTGCACTCAGCTACCTAACCAATTGACGGTACCCACAATAATAGAGGCTGGTTTGGGGGTCCCTCCTCAAAATGAGACTCGAATCCTGGAAAGGAAACGATTCACAGAGTCTCTGTATCTAGAAGACTCCAAGATTTTGTTATATGATAGGCATGTTCCCCAATATCAGTGGTACGAAGTAATCTGGGTCGGTGCCCTCAGTAATATTGGTTACAGAGGGTTACCAGTGTATTGCTCCTCTGCATTCATCATAGTGCTTTGGCAGGAGGTTACAGATAATATTTCTCAGCTACTTGATAGTTTCCTATTTGTTCCCCTGAATAATCCTGCCTGGGGATGGTGCAGCTCAGCTTTTTCCATACTCTGGAAGCTTTTGCCACCAGCTTTATTGTTTGCTGTAGGTGGGGGGGTGAAATACCTACTGAGTGAAAGATAAAGGAACATGAGTGCTGCTATGGTGCAACAGACCAAGGTCCATCAGATTTAGCCACTATCTGAGACAGGTACTAACTCCTGGCACTACAAAGGGAAAGTGTATACCAACCAATAAGGTACCTAACTCTGCACTACTATGCCATAGGGTAAGAGAGAAACTTCCTTCTGACTGCAATCAGTGATCCATTTATGGCCCTGAAGCATGAGGATGGTTATCCCATATCTGTCTAGAGCACCTGCAGGTGCTATGTATAAGGAGAGACAGCTTTAATTCTTTTTCCAGTTCTTACTACGCATTTTTCTTCACTATCCTGCAAGAGCAACACAAGAACTGAGAGGAAGGATGGTCTAGTGATTAGGGCACTCGTCTGGGACAGGAGAGCATCAGGGTCAATTCCTGGCTCTGCCACAGACTTCTCATGTGATCTTGAGTAAGTCACTTAGTCTCTTGGTGACTCCGTTCCCCTTCTGTAAGCTGGTGATCCCCACAGATGGTTTGGGAGAAATATATATTAAAGATTGTGAGGTGCTCAGATACTACAGATGGCGGGCAAATAAGTACTTAAGATACACCCAAATCATGTATGACAACAAAGGTTATATCCTTCCATCTGTTTTAAACTTGTGCCTTTTAATTTCATCAAGTTCCCTTTTGTTTTGGATTTATATGAAAGGGCCTAAGTGCTTGACAGACCTTCTCTGTTGTTTTAAATACCTCCATCATATCCCTTCTTATTCTGCCCCTTTCTAGACTACGGACTAGTCCTCATCTCTCTATGTAGGAAGGCAGCTTCCTCCCCTCTATGCCTCCATTCATTTTTTGTTTCTCTTCTCTGGGTCTTTCTTCTGTTCCATTTAGAGATAAGGTCACCTTGTTCATCTCTGTTTGGCAGGGCCAGATTTCTCCCAATGCCTTGTGCAGTCTAGTTTCAAATGACCGAACAGTGGGGATTCCAATACTTTCATTGGAACACTATTCCACAGATGAATGGACCTACCACTGCCAGGAAGCATCTGGACGAACTTCTAAGCTTGCTCGTCAAACTGATTTCAATTTATTTTAGGAGATGTTTTTTTAATCCTTATTTTAAACGTAAAAATGAAAATACTTCTTAAAAATCCAAGCAGATGCAGCACGTTCACTTAAATAAAATCCCATTAGGTCTGATTTTCAGAAGTTCTGACCACCCACAACTCCAAATGACATCAATGGAAGTTGCAGGAGTTCTGGGTGTCTGAAAATGAGACCTAATGTTTGTTTCTTTATGAATTAAATATATATAAAAGATGTTTTGCAGCTTACCTTTATGTTCTTTCTGTATGGGTCCTAGGTGGTCCTAAGCTGTATTCTTCACTATCAGATCACCAACTGCTTCTTCTCTGGCGTGGTCTTTACACTGCATATAAGAGGCCACCTGAAGTTTTTTCAGAACTTTCCACATGGACAGTTCTCCTTGGGCATTTAAACGCCCGTGTGACTTCTCTTTTGAAAGCAACCATTCATTAAAACAAGAATTAAGAGATATGTCCAAGTTATCTAGACACTCTCTTATGGGTACAGGATGTTCAATCTGTTCATACCTCAGCTCAAAGAACAGACCAAGTATGTAATAAGTTTTATGAGACCATTCCTATCCTCTCTTTGAAACGATGGTGGGACTGGAAATCAGATCCTCTGCATACCTGCCACATCTTAGAAATGAGGCTGTATTTCCAATCTCAAGTTGAGTAGCTGGCATGTGGTAATTGACAAGTCAGCGCCTAATGCAATTGGCCTGTTGGTCTTTGTAAGCAGTAAGGATCCCTTGGCCCCTTTCAAGTTTAATGGATGCACTGATTTCACTAAGTGTTATTATTCAACCAGTCGATATCACACAAGATGATGACATCACCTCTGTCCCTTCACTTGGTTGTTCTGGACCGTCTGAGCCATTGTCTTCTGGTGGTGTTCTGTCCCTTTGTTCTGACTCTTCTGTGGTCATGGAAATTGCTATCACAGGCATCGTGTATTGTCGCCTCATGTGGCTGCAAAAGGAAAAATTCATGCAATCAGAAAAGGTTGGCAACTGCAGGCTAAAGGAATCTGCTAGGCTGTCTGTGTACTAAAATGCTGACCAGGAATGTGAAATGTCAGTGGGGAAACACGTGAATCACAGACAGTCTCAGTCTTTGATTATTGACTAATTAGATACCAGGCCGTGCTTCTGGGCTTCTTTGTTACATTAGGGCTTTGTTACAGCTCCAGCAGCATAAAGACATCTTGAAGTGGGTGTAAGATCTGACGTTTGTGTGTTGTCAAGGAGCCCTAGTGTAAATGAGAATCAAGCCCTCAGACATTAGAGATGGAAAAGACGTACTTGAACAGTTTATTCAGGCCATCTACAGTCCCTTCAAGACAGCACGGATCTCGGTGTACTATATTTGTGAGTGCTCTACCTTGTCTAACTTTAAATGATTCATGTCGCAGGCCTTCTACCACATTCCTCTGGAGGCTATTTCACAATCTCAGTAGCTCAGTAACTTGTTGTGAGTTTCCTGATGCTATTCTGGCTAAATCTTCCCTTCTAGATATCATCATCTAGTTTCACCCCATGTACAACCCTAAACAATTCTCTTCCCTCTGTCATGTTTACACATTACAAATAAGTCAGTGATGGTTACCATGACCCCAGCTAAGCCAACGTTTGCAATAATTACCTTTTAATGTTTGCAAACCTTCTTGTCAACTGTCTGTAATGGGCCACTCTCTTACCACTTCAAAAGTTATTTTTCCTCCCTTGGTATCCTGCTGTTAATTGATTTATCTCATTAAACTCATATCACACTTGGTAAAGCAACCCCCATCCTTTCATGTATTTATACCTGCTCCTGTATTTTCACTCCATGCATCTGATGAAGTGGGTTCTAACCCATGAAAGCTTATGCCTAAATAAATTTGTTAGTCTCTAAGGTGCCACAAGGACCCCTCGTTATTTTTGCTGATACAGGCTAACACAGCTACCATTCTGAAACCTGTCTCCAGGTTTCTGTCTCTCTAGCAGATGTAGGGCTCAATTTTGAAAAGTGACCTGCATTTTTGGGAGCACAACATTTCACTTACATGTACCTCTGTTGACTTGCCTACATATGTGACTGGGTTCACAAACTGGGCACTTAGCTGTCTCAATGACAGTGTTTATTGCCACAGTTAATTATGGATGCAGCTATTTATAGACACAAAAATGGAGGCAGGTTAAAGTCCTCTTTAAAAATGGGATCTTTGGCCTTTCTTTTCTAATGAATCCTGACTGCCCCTTAAATAAATAATTATTGCTTTTTATTGCTCTTCTGAACTCTTTCCAAGTGTTATACTAAAAACCATGCCAATGCTGTGGAAGGTCTCTTTGTAAATAGGTTTTGTTTTAAAAATTTAAATAATAAAACATAAAAGACTGACGATAGAATAGGAGAATAGTTACAAATACAAGCGATGGCCCCAGTGTTCCAGGTATCTTGCCATTTGGAAACTGTCCTAGCATCAAGGTGACTTTCACCCATGTGTAAAGGGCAAGTACAGAGCCTGTTCCCCAGTTAAATTCCAGTTAAACCCTATTTTGAGGACGTAAGCAGAATTTAAGAGCTGCCCTCAGCACCGAGGGGAATTTCACTCATCAGTGCTCATCGGCAGCTTAACTGATGTGTCCCCAGTGAAAATTTAATGACAGTCTCAGTTAGTTGGAGAAAGAGATTATGATTGAGACTGTCAAAGCTGCCTAGGGGATTTAGATACACAGTTTCACAATTCTTATGAGCGTTAATGGGAGTTGTGCATCTAAATTCCCTGCATGGTTTTGAAAAATCTCAGGCTGCTTCTTTCCTGCAACTTCGCTATACTGCATCATTATGTAATTACATTATTGGAATACTTACACTCGCTGTCTCCAGACACAACATAATACAACAGCTACAGCGATCAGCAACATGGGAAACCCTGCCAGAGAAGAAAACAAAAACTAAACTCTTCTGTATTTAAAATAAAGACCAACGATGTGACATCTATATCTCGGAGCCCCGGTGTCCTGGCCAAATTTGAGTTCTAGTAAACGCCTCTGCTCTTGAGGGAGAAGCACCAAAGGGATCTTTATTTCATTAACCAGTGAGCTGGTACCTCAATTTACATCTGATCTGCAAGATGACTCTTCCAGTAGCATAGTGCCCCTCCCCCCTTGGTCCGACCTTGGCTCAGCCATGATGCCCGGAGCCTACCATGTCCTGGCTCCTCCCCCCACCCTGCACACCAGGGAACAGCTGATCAGGAAGTGTGGGAAGGGAGGGGGAGGCACTGATTGGCGGGGCTGCTGGTGGGCGGGAGGTGCTGGGAGCGGGGGAGCTGATGCGGGGCTGCTGACGAATTAGTGTGGCTCTTTGGCAACGTACATTGGTAAATTCTGGCTCCTTCTCAGGCTCAGGTTGGCCACCCCTGTCCTAGGGAGTCTCCCATCCAGTTACCATGCAGATCCGATGCTGCCTAGCTGGAGGGATTAGATGCAATCTCAGCCTGAGCTGGATTTGGTGGCTGACGTGTAACAAACAAAACAAACCACAAACCACATCCTCTCAGATTTATAGACTATAAACCTTAATGTAGCAGAATAGTTCTTACCCACAGAAGAAAACATAACTTGGGTGGAAACTGTAAAAGAATAGGGAAGAATGTATGTTTACAGCTGGATTACCACTCCACGGAAGCATTAAGCCATACCTCCCTCCTGCCCACATTGCCAGCCCCTCCAAAAGCTGCAGAGCAACACTGGAAGCAAAGCAAACCCAAATGCAGCACTACAGTGTGTGACTGCCGGCGGCGCGTGACTCACGTGGAGGGGGGCAGGGCGGTGAGAAGAGGAAGAAGGGGGCGGGGCCTTAAATTAGTGCCTGGTGTGTCACCGTTTCTGAGAGCCTTGAATTAATGGGTTAAAGGCCAAATTAGGCCTTGGTGCAACTCCAGTGACTCCAACAAAGTTCTGACCCCAACACTAAGGCTGGATTTCGCTTTCTGATTCTGCATTAAGGAACCAATTAAAGCCAATTATGCCTGGCCCCTACGTAGGTACTCAGAAGACAGAGATGCTGGCAAGAACATTTCCACCCCATTCTCCTGCAGTTCCCCTCCCCTGAGCACAGGAGTCACGTCCTCCTAGTGGCCTTGGGCTGCTAGCACCCCAAAGGAGGTTGGGAAGGGGGCAAAGAGGTGACAGGCCCTGGCTCCCCCACTGCCCCAGAAGGATACAGGACTGGAAGGGACTTCCTGGGTCATCAGATCCATCATATAAGCCTATTCATAATAGAGCTGGCTGGCCATGGAGGGAGAAGCATGCTGCACCTCTGGAGGGGGGGCAACAGAGAATGCACTCGCTCCAGAAGGCATGCAGCTCCTCGCTGGCCCCACTGCAGAGCTGAACGGGCACACTCTACACCTCTCTAAATGCATCCAAACTGCAGAGCACTGGGCACAGCACTTCACCTCCTTGCCCAGCATGCAGTGTGGCTCATGCGAATGACCTGGGATGAATTCTTCAGGGGCTGTTTCTCTGTTGGTTGTTTTCAAGTCCTGGTAAGGCTATGTAGGTAGAGCTCCCCAGAACATTAGAGATTTCCCTTCCCCCCACGCCCCTTTTAAGAATTTCTCAGTGAGTATTACAGCTGTTCAAAAGAATCTGTGAATTTCAAAATTGGGAAAAATTTCAATGATTTCTGTGATGTCCCCCCCCACCCCGCTGGTTTTCAATCAGTTTTGTACAGTGAGCTGAGATTTTTTGAAACTTTGACAAATGTTGAATTTTTTTGACCTTTTATTTAAAAAAGGGAAAATATGCAAATTTTTTCAATGACAAAAATGTTTCCCTTTCTTCCTCTACCAGACTGAGGTTGAGCGAATACTTAAACAGGACATTACTAAATTTTCATTTAAAACTATAGCCCAGTGCTGCCTATTTGTTTTATGTCACATTTCATTTATTTTATCATCATTTAGATTTCTAATTTCTTCAGCATTAAACTCCTGGTTTCAAACATGGGGACCTGAAGAAGAGCCTGGAACATACATACTGTGACAAAGTTCCTCCTCTGCCTTGGTGGGTCCTGCGCTTATTGGCGGATTTGCTCGCCTCAGAGATTCATGGCAGCCCTCAGTTTGGCCACTTTTGCCAGTGGCTCAAACCTGCCATTCACTCAGCTAACCTCATTACTGGCCAGCATGGGGAAAAGGAGGAGAACAATCCCCGCAGTCTCTGCTGACCCACCTAGTGTGTCAGGGGACAGGCCAGGGACCTTCCCCTCTGGTGGAACCCACAGTCCAGGTCAACTCCTCTTGTATCAAATAGGGAGTTGGGGGGGATGGGGGGAACCCGGACCCGCCCTCTACTCTGGGTTCCAGCCCAGGGCCCTGTGGATCATAGCTGTCTACAGTGTCTCTTGTAACAGCTGCATGACAGCTACAACTCCTTGGGCTATTTCCCCATGGCCTCCTCCCAACATCTTCTTTATCCTCACCGCAGGACCTTCCTCCTGATGACACCTGTACTCCTCAGTCCTCCAGCAGTACGCCTTCTCACTCTTAGCTCCTTGCACGTCTCTTGCTCCCAGCTCCTCGCATACACCTAACTGAAGTGAGGTCCTTTTTAAACCAGGTGCCCTGATTAGCTTGCCTGCCCTAATTGATTCTAGTAGCTTCTTAATTGGCTCCAGGTGTCCTAATTAGCCTGCCTGCCATAATTGGTTCCAGCAACTTCCTGATTGTTCTGGAACAGCCCATTATCTTACTCAGGGAAAAGGGACCTGCTTAATCTGGGGCTAATGTATCTACCATCAATCACTCTCTTGTAGCTGCCTGGCCTGACTACCCCCCAACTCAACACCACAGGGTTGGGCAACTTGGGATGTCAGGCAAGTGTACCAGCGACAAGCCATCTGCATTGCCATGGTGGCTTCCAGCCCGGTGTTGTATGGTGAAAGGTTGGAAAGGTTGTAGAGACAGGAACCATCTGGTCACTCTTGCGTACTTTTCTTTATTTCGCTGCTTCCACTGGGTGCATGATTGGTCACAAGGCTAAACTGTCATCCCAGTAGGTAATAACATAGTGTTTCCATGGCCCATTTCACAGCAAGGCACTCTCTCTCAACCACTACATACTTCTGCTCTCTCGGGAGGAGTTTCCTTCAGATGGCAAAGGATTGGGTGTTCTTTGTCTCCGATCATTTGCGATAGGACAGCTCCCAATCCTGCTTCAGATGTATCTGTTTGTAAAATGAACTCTTTGTTGAAGTCCAGTGCTATAAGCATAGGGTTATTGCAGAGGGCTGTCTGTAGATCTGTGAATGCTTTCTCTGCAGCATCTGTCCACTTCACCATGTCCGGACCCCGGGCTTTTATCAGGTCAGTCAGGGGACTCGCTCTGGTGGCAAAATGAGGAATAAATCACCGGTAGTACCCCACCACACCCAGGAATGCCCGGACTTGCTTTTTCTGATTCAGCTGGTGCCAATTTTGGATGGCCTCCAGTTTGTTCAGTTGGGGCTTGACCATGCCCCTTCCTACAATGTAGCCAAGGTATTTAGCCTTGGCTAGCCCTATAGCACACTTGGCTGGGTTGGCTTTGAGGTCAGCCAGTCTTAGCGTGTCCAGAACCGCTTCCACCTTTTCCAACTGGTCGGGGGTGTGAATAATCATGTCGTCCAGGTACACAGCTGTATAACTGGTATGGGGCCACAGGAGCTTGTCCATAAGACGCTGGAAGGTGGCAGGTGCCCCATGCAGTCCAAAAGGAAGAACAATATATTAAAACAGATCCTCTGGTGTAGAGAATGCCATTTTTTCTTTCGCATCTTTGGCAAGGGGGATCTGCTAGTATCCCTTTGTTAAATCAAGGGTGGTCAAAAGTTGGACATTGCCCAGGCAGTCAACTAACTCATCGATACGGGGTATGCATCGAATTTGGATATCTCATTCAGCCGGCGAAAGTCATTACAAAACCTAGTGGTGCCATCGGGTTTGGGCACCAATATAATCGGGCTCGACCATTGACTGTGGGTCAGACCATTGACCTAATCTGCCTGAGCTCTAGGGGGCCAGTCTCTGTTGCCTCTCCTGGTTCAGAGACATTAGGGTGGGGGGTCAGGCAGGGCAGCCTCCTTTTCAGCTACCTGGGCCGCCTGCCCACAAGGGTGACCTCTGTCCCTGGGTCAAGGCCTTAGCTGCCCTTCTTTCCCTTTTGGTCTTTCTACCCTGCCTGGGAGTGAAGAGCAAATCTGGGGATATTTCAGAGAAGATTGCGGGTTGAAGCTAGTGAAGCCAGTAGGTTTTCAAGGTTTCACTCTCCTGTAGCCATCTGGCCTGACCCTGTCACAATACATACAACCTTGGGGTGTGCAACACCTCCTGCAAACAGATGAAGTGTCCCACAGATGCCACACAGATAACGGATATTACCCAAACTCACCTCCTCACTGTGGCTTCTCTTTATTCTTAATTAAATTAACACATCCCCAAAGCAGGACTTCACTTACAAACATGAGCCTTAACCCAAAATGTTTTCCGTCCATAGCAGGGTAATTAAGGGTTTTCCCTGCAGAATCTCCCTCTAGTTCTCTTTTGCACCAGGGAAGATGCTGAATCCCTTATATTCCTGAGTGGAGCTAATGAGACCAGATAGGCGGGTTGTCAGGGTGAGTCAGCCAAATAGTTCTGCATCGTCATACTTGTTCTAAAGCCTGATCCCAGTCACACCATATGTATGCGCACAACACAATTCATTCCTAGCATGAATGGATTACTATGATTGAAAGAGAGGATGGGAAGTCTTGTGATGAAGCTACTGGACTGAGACTCAGGAGATCTGGTTTCAGTGGTGCTCAGATACTGTGGTGAGGGGGTCGATATCTGGATCTCCCACGTCTCAATTTTGTTTCAAAATAAAAACTAGATCCAGCCTCCCCTTGCAGAGCCATTTTCTCTGCCTTCTATTCTTCCCTTATAAGCTAGGAAAGCTGACAGTACTCAGACACATATCAAGAAGAAGTGCTGTTTCTGAGACTTACGATTTAGAGGGACTTAGCCCATTTTTCCTACTGGCTCTAACAAGAGACATACTTTAAAAAACAAGCAGGTGTAGAGATGGGGAGGCCCACAGTGCGGTGGGTCAGCACTATGGACAGGTTTCAGAGTAGCAGCTGTGTTAGCCTGTATCCGTAAAAAAGAAAAGGAGTATTTGTGGCACCTTAGAGACTAATGAATTTATTTGAGCATAAGCTTTTGTGAGCTACAGCTCGCTTCATTGGATGCATACAGTGGAAAATATGCATCCGATGAAGTGAGCTGTCGCTCACAAAAGCTTATGCTCTAGTAAATTTGTTAGTCTCTAAGGTGCCACAAAGTACTCCTTTTCTTTTCACTATGGACAGGTGTCATAGAATCATAGAATATCAGGGTTGGAAGGGACCCCAGAAGGTCATCTAGTCCAACCCCCTGCTCGAAGCAGGACATATTCTTTGAATATGTCTTTAGATCATAGCTGCTGGACTTGAGTTTAAATCTGATCCAAAGTAACAAATGGACAGGAGCTGTTCTGATGTTTCATCCTAGTCCCCGGGGTCTGTTTATGGACCACCTCGGAGTCTGGCAGGGTTGGCTGTGGCTGCCTGAGAGGGCCAGGGCTGGAATGGCTGCAAGTCAGGGCTGAGATGAACCGACAGAGTGCAGTGGAATAGCCGGGGACCTGTGGGTTGTGACTGAGGTGAACTGGCAGAGCTGGGGAGGTGAGGGGGCAGGACTAGAACAGTAGGGAGCACTGCAGATTAGCAAACAGATGTGAAGGCGAGTTTATCGCGCTAGGTTAGCTAGCTGGGTTGGGGCTGAGGTGCCTCCGCGGGCTTTTGTGAGGTAAGATTTAGTGTGCCTCACTCCGAATCAGCCGCGGTGGCTGGGTCAGTGTGCACTGCCTAGGCCCCTTGCCCAGTGATGTGAACACAGGGCTGGAGGAGTACCGCAGCCATGACTAGGGATGGCCAGTTCCCCTTCTTCCTCTTCCTCCTCCTTTCCAGGCCTGCCTCACAACTCCCCACCCCTGAGGCCAGTGCAGGAGGTATAGATGCTGTTGTCTTCATCTATGTGATGGATTGGGAGAGACAGTAAGGGGGGCCAGAGATACAGTGTGAATTGAGAGAGCTGGAGGAGGGTGAAAGAACCAGGGGTCTAAGCAACTCAGTGGGGCTGAAGAGGCTCCAAGACACACAAGGTGTGGGGGGGCTGGGACCCACAGAGTGGGGTGGGGTGGTGAAAGACCATGGGAGAGGAGTTGGGGAGACCCAGTAGGAGAGTCTGTGGGCAGATGGGTGGGTGGGGGCAGGGCTGTCCCTAGCCATCTGGGGGCCCTACGCAGTCCCCCCCACGGGGTGGGGTGTGTGTGGGGGTCCAGGTCTCCGCGGGAGGGGTGTGGGGCTGGCCCCAGGTCTCCGTAGGGGAGGGGGGGGGCTGGCTTCAAGGGCAGTGGGGAACCGCCCCCCAACACTCACCGGCGGCGTGGCTGGGGCCGGATCGCTGCACTTCCTGCCGCCGGTGAGTGCAGGCCAGGCCCTGCTGCAGTCCTCAGGGGAGCTGGGGCAGGGCTGGGGTGGAGCAGGGCTGGGGTGGAGCAGGGTGGGGGCCATGTGGAAGGGGCGGGGCCAAGGGCTTTGGGGAAGGGGTGGAGTGGGGGCAGGGCTGGGGTGGAGCAGGGGTGGGAAGAAGCAGGGCTGGGGCGGAGCAGGGGCCGGGGTCATGGGGAAGAGGCGGAGCAGGGGCTGAGCAGCATGCAGCTGCGTTGGGCACCAGGAAATGTGGTGCCCCAAATTTCCTGATGCCCTACGCAGCTGCATACTTTGCGTATGGGTAGGGACGCCCTGGGTGGGGAGAACAGAAAGTCAAGCGGGACGTGTCGTGCCTTGGAAAGAGGAGAGGGGAAAGATGGGAGGATGGGGAAAAACAAATAAAAGGAGAGAAAAAGAAGAAAAGAAAACATTAAATGGCTAGAAGAGGAGACAAGAAGAGAGGAATGAGAACATGGAGGAAAGAAATGGAGGGAAGAATGAAGCAGCAAGAAATAGTGCACACGTTTAAGGACAGATTAACTGTTCTTTTCTCCCATTCTCCAAGGCCTAGACTGGGCCAAATCATTGGGCCCTCCCCATTCTTTACCTACTGGGCTTTTTCCATTAAATCTACCCCTTCCGGTCACTGGAGTTAGGCCATACTGTTCACACTTGGGTGCCTCCAGGTAGGCATCTATATCAGGGGTGGGCAAACTACGGCCCGCAGGCCAGATCCGGCCTGTCAGGGCTTTGGATCTGGCCCATCAGGGCTTTGGATCCGGCCTGTCAGGGCTTTGGATCTGGCGCAGTGGGGCTAAGGCAGGCTTCCTGCCTGCCCTGACCCTGCGCCACTCCTGGAAACAGCCGGCACCATGTCTTTGTGGCCCCTGGGGAGGGGGGTGCAGAGGGCTCCGGAACGGGGAACCGCAGCCAATGAGAGCTTCGGGGGTGGTACCCACAGGTGAGGGCAGCGTGCAGCAGAGCCGCCTGCCCCTCCCCCCACCCCCTGGAGCCACTGCTGAACATGCTGGCCACTTCTGGGAAGAAGCGAGGCTAGGGCATGCAGGGAGCCTGCCTTAGCCCCACTGCCACCCTGGAGCCGCTCCAGGTAAGCGGCACTGGGCCGGAGCCCACACCCCAAACCGGTCCTGCACCCCAACCCCCTGCTCTCAGCCCCTTACCCCCTGCCTTGAGCCCCCTGCTGCACCCCTTCTGCAACCCAATCCCCTGCCCTGAGCCCCCAACCTCCTGCCTGAGCCCCTGCCACACCCCTCCTGCACCCCAACCCTCTCCCTGAGTCCCCCCCGCACTCTGCACCCCCTCCTAGACCCTACCCCCCTGCCCTGAGCCCCTTCCCACACTCTGCACTCCCTCCTGCACCCCAACCCCCTGCCCTGAGTCCCCAAACTCCTGCACCCCACAACCCCTTCCGCACACCACACCCCCTGCCCCAGCCGTACATTCATGACCCTGTATACAATGGAACAGAGCTGTCTGCATGGAGAAGTTGCATCAGTTTCGTTAACCCGGTGCAAATCCCAGTGATGATATTCTTATTGTGGACTACTGAGTGGCTTATTTCATTTTAGCATAATCCAATTTTCTTTTTAACTGATTAAACAAATTGAAATAAGACATTCTGAAATCGAAATAAGAGCCACGTAAACTTGCATTGGTTTGACAGTTATTATTTCTATTGTGGCAGAGCCAAGGAACACCAGTTATAGCTCACTGATAGACCTCATTGTGCTATAAAAACACAGACCCAAAAGACGGTTCCCTACCCAGCAAGTTTAAAATTTAAGTATAAGACGAGGGCAATAGGGAACAATGAGACAATACTGGTTAGCATGACAGGTAGGGCTTTTCTACCAATTTAGTTAAACTGGTACAACTTTGTGTGTGGACATGATTTTAAAATGGGCTTAATTTAGTTTAGACTGCACCTGTAAGGGTTTGTTTATATGCAAACTGCAACCAAAATAATGAAGTTGGTTTTAATTCACAGCTTTAGTTATTTCAGTGCAGATCTGTGTGTGGACACTTATTTCAAATGAAGAGTATATGATTTCAGTGTAATGTAAATTGGTATTTTTACTGAATTTAATTTATTGGAATAGGACACTTTTATTTACATCTTATGCTGATATAAACAACATTTAAACTGAGATTAGAGTGTCCACACTGGGGTTTGTATCAGTTTAACTAAATTGTTTTTTAAATCGATTTAAGTTAAACCAGTGCAACTTGTGTGTGTAGACAAAACCTGAGTTAAACTGGTGCCGTGTGTGTGTGTTTGGACAAGGCAGCAGGTACATGTAGTCCCTGTGAATATTCTGATGTACTAGGTGATACTGAAATGGTTAAGCAGGGTGCCTAGCAGGCAGCGTTGTTAGCAGGTTAGTTTGGCCCATGCAGTTAGAATACTAGGGATCGGTTGGTGACAAACCTTTAGTGCTATGGGTGACTGCTGTGAGAAGCTGTGTTGAGTCTCCTGTGGTCACATTGGCTGGCACTGCTGTTGACCAATCTCCTTCTGTTGTAACTGTTTCCAACAATGGCTCATCAGTCCAGAGCTGGGAGGTGTGTGTGTCCTGGCTGGCTGTGCTGCGCCGTTGTGTTGTGTCTTCCGTGGTCACGCCAGCAGGCCCCTTTGATGACCTGATCTCGGTTGTTGCTGTTGCAAGTGTTCCCCATGAAGGCTTGTCAGTCCTGAGCTGAGAGACGGGGCCGGCTAGTGATGAGGTGGTCTCCCTTTCATAGGATGGTGTGGAGGCCATGACTGGGACTGTGGTAATCTCTGCAGTTACTCTGGTTACTGGTGGTTTAGCTGGTGTAAAAGTCTTTGATTCTAGCAAGTGGTTAAATATATTCTTAGGCACATTTGAAAGACAAACGAACTGTTGCTTTTATTTTAGTTCTTTACGTCCCGATTCAGGCAGGTGTATAAGCAGATGCCTAACTTTGAAATTAATGGGATTGCTCACATGCTTAATGTTAAGCATATGCTTAAGGACTGTCCTGAAATGAGACCTTAAAAACTAAACACGTGAATGTTTCTTACCCAGATTCATTCTTCCCTGGGCAGATACCTGATTTGAGCACTCTTGTCTCTGGGTTACAAGGTGAAGAGGTGTAATGACAATAAAATAGTATTTTATAATACATTCAACTATATAGTTAACTTTTTAATAGATTATTTTGTATTCTTGTTGTCAGAGGTGTTAGTAGCGGAGCTCCCTGGCAGGGTCAAGCCCCATGGTACTAGGTGTTGTATGAACGCATAGTGCAAGACTGTCCCTGCCCTGAGAGCTGAGAATCTGACTTAAAATGAGGCACCACAAAGGAGTGTAGTAAACAGCAGAGAAGGGCGGAGGAGGAGGAGATAATAGACATCAGAGTCAGGCACTGCGACCAGATTTTTCAAACACGGGTGCTTAAATTAGCCACTGAAACCCATATTGAGGCACTGTGAAAAATGGCCTGGTTTTCGATTCAGCCCATGGGAGATGAAGTTGCTCAGGACCTTGGAAAATCAGGCCACTCTGATGAAGGATTTAGGTGCCTAACTTTAAACACCTGCCTTTGGCAACAACGGCTTAGGTATGTTTAAGTACCACTGCGGCCACAACCATCAAGGACAGGGGAGGAGGAGGAATAGTGAACCAGATTCTCAGCTGGCGTAAATCAGCATGGCGTGGCTGATTTCAGTGGAGCCACACTGATTTACAGCAGCTCAGGATCTGGTCCACTGTATCTAACTTAAAAATCAACACCTGAATTTCAGTCTCTCCCCCCACCACCCAAAAAATAAAATAAAATAAAATAAAAGCTTGGATTCTCTCTAGTAAAGGGAGCTTACCTTTGCTGACAGGACTGGTTGCCTCTGTCCTAGGTGCTGCTGATGTCTGTTTGGGGCTGGAAGTTAAAGGAGGTAGAGCAGGGTCCCCTGGTGAAAGAAGACACAATGGTATGCTTGTAAGGAGTGACAATACCTTGCCCTTCCATAGTGCCCCTTACCCATAGAGCTCAAAGCACTTTTACAAATAGTACTAAATGAAGCCTCAGGTAGGGAATTATTAGCTGCAACCAGGGAAAGTGAGACAGAGAGGAAGCAAGGGACTTGCCCAAGACAATTGTAAGCGTAGAACCCTGAAGTCCTGACTCCATTCCCTGCTTTATTCACTAGATCACACCGCTCCTCTACATAACAACTGGAATTATCTTTGCCCTAGCAAGGTAGAACTCATCCACCCTGTATCTCTACCTAAAAATCAAAGATAGCTAGCAGGCAGCTGGTAATGTTCTGCCAGTCAGTCTTGAGAGCAGCATGTATCACACAGACACCTTTCTTTGTAGTGTGGGGCTCCATTAAGTCAATGGAAAGACTCCAGTTATCTCCAGTAGGCTTTAGACGGGGCCCCACGTGAGTGTTAAGGAACTTGGGGGAATCAGGCGTGCAGCGACTGTGTGGAGAGGTGCAGAATAGGGATGCCACAACCTCTCAGATGGAGTCCGATTTTTCAGGTGCCTCACAAACCAGCAGTGGCTTCCCCACAGCACTGCGTAATTGGCTAGGTGCATTACTGGAGGGGTTTTTTGCCTTTCTGACATCCAGATGCAGGCCGCTGCCAGAGTCAGGACACCATACCAGACTGGCCAGTGCTTTGATTTCCATGGCAAATCCTCAACCTGCACTGGATCTCTCCTCGTGTCCCAAGCACAAACATCTGAGACCACTTCATACTGCTTAGGCATCCCTCTCACCTACTTACAGAGGGCCAGGTTCTGCAAATCCCGCTCAGGTTGAGTGCTTACTCCCCTGAGCATTGAGTTCAATGGGACTATTTGCATGAGTGGGTGCTACTCAGTGTCAATGTTGCAGAATTTGGCCCTTAGTCCATATTTTGCTGAACACAATAGGCCATACGCATCCTTGGTGTAAGTGGGCATAGCCACATCTAAATCCACACAGGGATCAACTGGACCCAGTATCATCCCAGTGCAGCACAATTATAGAATGATCATTGTCCTCTAGCTGAGGTTCACTTTTGTCTACCGTCCTGTAGATAATCTTCTGACATTGCATTCCTTACATTCAGTCATAGCATTAAGCACAGCGGCATCATACCACACTGACAGCAGTTACTTACTAATACAACGTAGATTTGGCTCTGTCCAACGGAGCGTTTTGGTGACTTTGTCCATTACACACACAATGAGGCTGGATGTCCCAGCTTTCCTTTTGTAACCGTCTCTGCACGTGTACCGCAGGCTGGCATTCAACAAATTATTATTGCCGACCTGAACATCTGCATTGTTGACCTCCTTTGGCACGCTGCATCTTTCTGAAATGAAAAAAATACAAGCTGAGAGAGAAAAATATATAACGCTAAAGATCACATCACAATATTTTAAATATTGCTGGTGAACTTGAAAAATGTCTCTGGCTAGCACTGTGTGCGTGTGTACTCCTTACTGCCTTCCACTGGGTGCAGTATATCTGAGCTGGCCTTTAGGTTTGCTCTGTTGCAGAGATGCCCAAACTTTACAATGCTAGAGGCTGACCTGAGAACTTGCTAGGAGCCTGAAGCGTGCTCTGGTGGTCAGAACATAAGTATGGAGCTCCTGAGTTCTCTTCCCAGCTCAGCCAGTTGCCATGACACCTTGGCCATGTCACTTAAAACCACTGCCTAAATCTCTCCATCTGTACAATAGGAATAATGATACTTCCCGCTTGCCCAGAGCTGCTGGGAGAAATAGTTAATTGCAAACTAATGCTTTGAAGATAATTAGGACTATGTCCACAGGTGCCAACTTTTCCCGGCACCAGTGGGCGCTGGAAAACAGCTGTTTCGCGGCGCAAGCGCAGGGAGCCAGGGGGAAAAGCGGAGAAGCGGCGCTCAGGGGGAGGCGGAGGTGAGCTGGGGCGAGGGGCAGGGCGGGGAGCTGCCGATGGGGTTGGCGCCTATGACTATGTCAACAACTCAGCTGCACAACACTATTCCGAAAAGGATTTAATTAAGCATGTGTTTCACCCATGCTTTTGTTCACTGCACTTAAGCATGTGTTTTGCTTCAAGCTGAGTACTCTGCCAAACAGGGATGGACACAAGTACGCACTTCTATACATTCCTGATGTGGGGGCCTACGTCAAATATTTATGAAATGGGCCTGTTCACCAGTAGAACGTTTGTTGTATTATTATTTGTTAAATGCCTACAACAGTGTTTCTCAATCCAGGGGTCACAACCCCCAATCAGGGCCAGAATAGGTAATTGTGGGGTGAGAGGGGGGAGTTAAGGTCATGACGTGTTGCAAATTTTATTTCTCTAAAGCAAAAGAAAATCTGACTTCCCTCATTCCCTGCAAACTCTTACCCTTCAAGGTCAAGTGTTCTCGGTCAACCTTTCGAATCACATTCACAAATAAGTTACACAGGCTAATGGTTAGCATGGATACATTTTTTTTTACTCTTGTTTTTACAGTAAACATAAGGAGGTCCAAAACCTGACTCAGAGTAAGGCATTGCCAACCTGAAAAGATTGAGAAACACTGCTCTGCAAGAGCCAGTAGAAGACATGGTCCCTGCTTTAAGTTCCTTATGGTCAAAACAGACAGACGACACAAATTGGACACAAAGCATACTGGGACCTAGACCTAGTGGAAGGTTTTGAGGATGTGTGGGTGTGGGTGCGAGTGAGAGAGGAGTGGGGTTCTTGTACCTTTCTCTGAAGCATTTGGTTTTAACAGCTGTGAAAATGCTACACTGGTGTGATGGTTCTGATTTCCTTTGATCATAGCCCAGTTTTCAAATTCTTTCCATCCTCTTGCTTAATTCTACTAACTATAGCAGAGGAACTTTGAATTGGTCTCAGACTGGAGCAGACTTGTTTCACTGCCTTGACTGTCACCACTGTTTCAATCGGCAGGTTCTGGGCCAGATTCTGATCTGGTGTAAATCAAGAGTAACTCTATAGAGGGCAATGGAGTTACATTGTTGTAATAACTGTGTGCGATCAGAACCAGGCCCTTAATGTGAGCAATAAAACACTAAAGATAGATGTAGCCATGCAGAGAGCCAATATACCCCAGCTTTGTGTGTGTATGTACTGCTAATGAACGCACATCCCAAAGTGCTATATAAGAGTTAGGTGATATTATAATTATTATATAGGTTTGCTTATAAAATGCTTAAATCTAAAAACCTAAATAATTACATTTTAGAATGAAAATATTTTAATATATCTGTGCTGCTCAAAACAGTCTTTGTTGAAAGCCCATGCTTTTAATCTGTTTGTATTTAATATAATTAATAAACAATATTTAAAAGGCTTAAATCCCTGTTTTTGCTATCTTGGACGTTCAGCAAGGATGCCTTATAGTCCAAAGGAATGAAAACAACTGAACCCAGTATTGAAAGTAAAAACAAAAGCGGGTACTTTTAACAAAAGTGGGTAGTATTTTAGGCCCTGGCTTCTTTACACATGTCCACAGGGGTGGATCTGATTGAAGTAACTGGAGCTCTGTGTGGGTACAGAGGCCCTTCTGCACGGATCCAACTGCACCATCAGGGCCTTTTACAATATCTTTTCAGACTGTACATATTTTATGCAGTGGCATAATGATCTGGTTGGTGAAGAAGCTTTGTATCCCTACTGTGTGTGTGCTCATTAGGGGATGATTTCTGGGTCGTAGAACCTCTTCCACCGCTAATATGAACAATGATACTTTGCTCATCTAGAGTGGCAGAGCTCCGAGTGATTTACAAACATGAATGAAGACTCAATGTCACTGGGTGGTAGTATTATTTACCCTATTTACAGACAGGGAAATTGACACAGAAAGACTGAGTTGCCCTAAGTCACACAGGGTGAAATTCACCCCTCTGAAGAGGACCAGCACAAGAGCTATGCACCACTTAAGTTTCATCCACATGGAGTCCATGGCAGAGCTGGGGAAAGTACTGACTCCTAGTTTGATGCCTTCACTAGAAGACCATCTTTCTTCCCCTGGAATTTTGCTTGTTATATGATATGTTTACACAAATAAAGAGATGCATCTGTTTCAAATCAGTTCAGTATTTTTGCTTTGTGACCAAAAGGAGAAGACATAGCCAAAATCACCTACTGCTATGGGGAGATCATAGAATCAGAATATCAGGGTTGGAAGGGTCCTCAGGAGGTCATCTAGTCCAACCCCCTGCTCAAAGCAGGACCAAGCCCCAACTAAATCATCCCAGCCAGGGCTTTGTCAAGCATGATCAGCATGATCAGCAGTGGTCTCTACACCAGCAGCTTAATTTTAAGGCGTCACAACAAAGGAAAGTTTTAAGGAGGGCTTTGAAGGAGGATAATGGGTTACTCTTGTGGAAAACCACACTGAGAGAGTAGTTATCAGTGGTTCAGTCAAGCTGACAGGGCATATCAAGAAGATGCCCACAGGGATGTCTCCTGAATCCAGTTCTATTCAATATCTTCATCAGTGATTTAGATAATGGCACAGAGAGTACACTTATAAAGTTTGTGGACGATGCCAAGCTGGGAAGCGTTGCAAGCACTTTGGAGCACAAGATTAGAATTCAAAATGATCTTGACAAACTAGAGGAATCGCCTCAAATAACAGGATGAAATTCAATAAGGACAAATGCAAAGAACTCCACTTAGGAAGGAACAATCAGTTGCACACATACAGAATGGGAAATGACTGCCTAGGAAGGAGGACTGCGGAAAAAGATCTCGGGGTCATAGTCGATCACAAACTAAATATGAGTCAACAATGTAATTCTGTTGCCAAAAAAAGCGAATGTCATTCTGGGATGTATAGCAGGAGTGCTGTAAGCAAGACACATGAAGTAATTCTTCTGCTCTCCTCAGCACGGATAAGGCCTCAGCTGCAGTACTCTGCCAGTTTAGGGAACCACACTTTGGGAAAGATGTGGACAAACTGAAGAAAATCCAGAGGGGAGCAACAAAAATTATTAAAGGTGTGGAAAACATGACATATGAGGAAAAATTGAAAACAACTGGGTTTGCCTATTCTGGAGAAGGGAAGACTGAGAGGGACATGTGGAGAGAATGCTTATTAGCTTTCTTCAAACCATTGTGAAGGTTTTATTCGTATTTCCATTGGCAGGCAAGATATTATTGCATGCAGTTTGTCAATCATGAACAAAGAACATGGTCAACTCTTCATTAAAGTAAATATGGAACTATATTCTAATTGTTGTATCATAGCGTTAAGCATGCTGTGTGAAATCTTGATATCCAGGGTCCTCCTTATGGGTAGCTGACACCGCTTTACACAAAGCAGTTGTGTAAGAGTTTGTCTACAGCAGTGATTTGCAACCTTTTTTCATCTGCGGACCCCTAAAAAAATTTCAAATGGAGGTGAGGTCCCCTTTGGAAATCTTAGACATGATCTGTGGATCCCCAGGGATCCGCGGGCCACAGGTTGAAAACCACTGTTCTATGGTGAGGACAACCTTTCGTGGATCCCCTTAGACATAGTCTGCAGACCTCCAGGAGTCTGCGAACCACAGGTTGAAAACCACTGGTCTACAGGACATCAGTGCATGGCGAGTAAGCGCACTGTAGAGACACCCTGGTTTCACATATGTTATAAAGAGGAGGGGGATAAATTGTTCTCATCCACTGAGGACAGAACAAGAAATAATGGGCTTAAATCGCAGCAAGAGAGGTTTAGGTTAGACATTACAAAAAACTACTCAACTGTCAGGGTAATTAAGTACTGGGACAAATTACCTAGAGAAGTTGTCAATGGAGGTTTTCAAGAGCAGGTTAGACAAACACCTGTCAGGGATAGTCTAGAAGAGGGGTAGGTAACCTACGGCATGCATGCCAAAGGCAGCATGTGAGCTGATTTTCAATGGCACTTGCACTGGCGGGGTCCTGGCCACTGGTCCAGGGGGCTCTGCTGCTGGCCTGGGGTACTGGCCGCCAGCCCCCTGCCAGCTGGGGTTCCATCTGCCGGCCCCACTCAGCATGCTGCTGGCCCTGGGTCCTGGCCACTGGCCTGGGGGGCTCTGCTGCTGGCCTGGGGCTCTGCAGCCGCCCCCAGCTGTGGCCCACTGGCCTCAACCTGGGGCAGTGAGGGGTGCAGACAGGGGCAAGAGGGGGCGCAGCTCAGCACCCCCACCTTAAAAATTGTTCCGGCGCCACTGTGCTGGGATATTTTTAAGTCCTGATTTGCTGCTTACATCACTGTCACGCCACGTGGAACAGCGCGCTGTTTGACGCTGAGATTAGAATGTACATGCAAGAACTGGAATCTGAATTTTCTGACAGATTTCAAGATTTCCAGCAATTTGGCCCAATGCTTTTCTCAGAAAAGTTCGGTGAAAGCGACTTGGATTTATCTGTATTTCAGTGGATGGATGTTGAAGATTTTGAAATGCAGCTCATCCATTATAAAGCTCAGAAATGTGGGCCTCAAAGTTTGGAGATCTGCGGAGTGCACTTGAAGCTACCGAGAGACATCATGGGGCCACTATTCTGACCTGCTGGACGTCCCTGCCAGTGAAATTTAACTATTTGAAGACAAATGCTTTCAGCATTTGGATCCACATACCTGTGTGAACAGGTATTTTCACACATGAAATCTGTCCTCTGTCCCTCTCGGAGGCGATTAACAACTGATCACTCAGAAGCCTGTTTGCAGCTTAAAGTATCCAGATATGTGGCAGACATTGGAAATCTCAGCGAGGAAAAGCAAAGGCAAGGATCACACTAAACTGATAAGATCTGCATTTTTATTTAATTTTAAATGAAGCTTCTTAAACATTTTAAAAACCTTATTTAAAATGGGATGATTTTAGTTGGGGATTCGTCCTGCTTTGAGCAGGGGTTTGGACTAGATGACCTCCTGAGGTCCCTTCCAACGTTGATATTCTAGGATTCACTTTACATACAATATTAGTTTAGTTATATATTATAGACTTATAGAAAGAAACCTTCTAAAAACGTTAAAATGTATTACTGGCACGTGAAACCTTAAATTAGAGTGAATAAATGAAGACTCGGCACACCACTTCTGAAAGGTTGCCGACCCCTGGTCTAGAAAATACTTAGACCTGCCTCAGTGCTGGGAACTGGACTAGATTCCCTATCAAGGTCCCTTCCAGTCCTATGTTTCTACGATCTCTATGTTTATGGGGAGCTCCTCCTAGGCATGAGGGGCAGTATGGGAAAAAGCATGAAGGTGTTGATTTGACAATGTAACAAGTGGGCAATGGAGGCTGGCATTATGGGCCTATCAGAGGCAGGAGTCAACATCTCCATAGTGAATGAAAGATAACAGGTAGGGTGGGGATATGCCATGAGGGGCCTGGAAAGTGAAGACCAGTAACCAGTTTGATGGAATAGACAAGGGGAAGCCAGTGGAGGGCACAAAGTGAGGGGTGACATGGTCAAAGCGACGGGTTAGGAAAATGTTCTTTGCAGCAGCATTCTGAATAGATAAGGGTGAGGCAAGATTTCATTTATCAAGGCCAGAGGGAAGGATGTTGCAGTAATCAAGACATGAGATGACAACTGAATGAGAGTTTGAACTGTGCGGATGGCTAGGAAAGAGCATATGTTAGAGATGTTAGGCAGAAAAAATTGGCCCTATAGGTTTATAGCTGGAGCTACAGTGCCAGGCCACATAAATTCTTGGCAGGTGTATGTATGTCCTATTGCAGGGATAATTGATGTGCCAGGAAGACTTTTCCTGTGCGTCAGGGGATCGCCCTGCTCGGCTCGTTCAGGTTCCCTGCGTAAGAGGGAGGTTTTAATTCTCTGTTTCTCTCAGCTTCGAGTCTGAGGAGCTCAGCTATGATCATATCATTCGGCCTACAGCAGTGCCAGAAGTGTGCCCAGTATATGGCAGAGAACCGAGGCCTGGCAGTCAAACTTGAGCAGGTGCTGGGGCATGACAGCAGGCAGTGCAGTGAGGAGCCTGACACGGAAAGAGGAGGAGCATTGAGGGGGCACGTGGCTCATGGAAACCGGAGAGCTGTCCCAAGCCCAGGAGCCTTTTCCTCTTTGCCCCTCTCCTGCTTCCTATTTCCTACTCTCATCTCCTTGCTTGGCTTTTGTCAATTCCCTCTTCTGCTCCCCCTGCTCTGTTTTGCTCGGTCCCGTGTTCACCCGTTGCCGGCCTCAAGAGATCGAAAATCAAGAGTCAGATTCCTCCAAAGTCACGAGCTTCGCCCCAGAAACCATGAGATTTTAAAAACCTCACCGAGCGATGTGTTTTTCAGTCTGTCTTTGGACTGTGAACGCCCCTCTTCTCCTCTGACTACTTGTGTGTCATAATTTCGGGTTGAAAAGTCAACCTCTACCACACCTAAAAAATGCATGTCTCCCCCTGGCTGCCCAGAGGAAGACTCTGCTTACCCTGGCCTCATCCCTAAGACAGGAAACGAGGGGCAGTTCCTCTCTCACTGTCTTGACTCCCCCACCTCTGACTTCCCCTGCCTCTGAGGCTGCTCCCCTTCCCTGGTCCAGCAGTACCACCTGCCCAACTCCCCCCACTTCTAGGCAGATCCCAGGTACAGGAGAAATCCCAAGGCAGTAGGAGGCAGAGAAGCGTTTCTGCTGGGTTTCCTCCCATCCACTGCCCCGGAACCCTCTCTCTGCTCTGGGGCCATACCCAAAGGCAGAGCTCAGTCTCAGGGCAGGTCTATGTCCTCAGCCCCAAAGCTCTCACAGAGAGCTCTGCCCTGCCTTGACAATCATGGGCTCAGAGGAACTTCTCACGTCATTGCAAGAGCTCCTCCTGAAGGCTCCAAAATCCCATGACTCATAATCAGTTCACAAAAGTTGGCAACACTACAATACAGCCTTTCCCTGGCTGCTGGGAAGGGGACTCCCCTTCCCCATCCCACCACCCCAAGGCTGGGGGAGCTACCATCTGATCCCTAAATCTCCCACCCCCTCAGTATCCTTCCCCACCCCCCTCAGCCTCCCTTCTGCCCCCCACGTTTCCCAGTAATGGGAGATGGTGGCCATTTTGAATAAGGGAAAATTCATGAGGTGGTGCCTTTCATCAGAGTTTCAGGAGACTGGAAAAAAATACCCCTAAGTCTCTTGAGTTGCAATAAAAACCACAAGACTCGGCAACACTGTAATAGTGGGGGTTCCTCCAGGCTCCTGTGTTTTCACCCTTCACCCACAGGCCACACATTGCAGCAACCCATTCATTGCCTGGGGTTGTCTGAGTCGCACTCCCTTGGGAGCCAGCAGAAGCCATTCCAGGCACAATTCCTTAGAATCAGATGTGGGCATTTTCCCGCTGCCGTGATCTGCACTAGCTTCTGTCTCTAGATGGTCCCAGTGCATGGCCCCGTGTAGAGTGCACCACACTGATCCAATCAAAAGGAGACAATGACTTGGATAATTGTAGCAACTTCCACATTTGAAAAGAGAAAAACATGCTCTTCTAGCCATGCACAGATGGGGAGATAACTATTTAGGACACAATTGCTAGCTAGACCTCTAGGTCAGCTCAGAATCTAATAATACATCCAGACTGTAAACCACTATTGGAAATAGAGAGACAAGGTGACTGAGGTAATCTCTTTTATTGGACTGGCTACTGTTGGTGAGAGAGACAAGCTTTTGCGCTTACCCAGAGCTCACTCCCACAGACCTGAAGAAGAGCTCTGTGTAAGCACAAAACTTGTCTCTCTCAACATCTGTGTTGAACTGATCCTCATCCAGCCCACAGGCTCATCTGTACGCTGAGTAAACCATGACACTGGACCAGCGTAGAACTGGGGGTCATCAGCCCATTTGAACATGACACCCCTGTCCCCACGCTAACTTCAGACTGAGCAGGTTTAGTGGGGACAGGAGGCATGCTTTGCCAGTCAGAGAGCTTTTATCATGTATTCAACGGATGCACTTATGCCCAGGAGCAGATAGTCATTGCTTTTATGTGTGTGACAATAGAGGACACAAAAAACACACTTTTATAAACTACAGAAATAAACCACTTCCTTAGCGTTTCCAAGGAATGAAATGCAGCCCCCATGAGGGTTGCAACATGCTGGACTTCCCCTTTCCTCTTCTAATTTCACAACATGTTATGGAAATTTTTAAAAATTCCCAAACAAAACGATGTCATTTCCAAGTTCACATTCCTGAGTGACAGCGCTGCAATTATGTGTCCCATTGTTTACAAAATCCTGGCACTTAACAGCCAGGGAACAAATAATTAAGGGCACCATAAAACTTCAGTGTGCCTGCATAACAACATTCACACAAACTTGATCCTCAGGTGGGTCAAGATCCTGCAGCTGGTGGAGGGGAAGTTAAAACACCACTTTGTCACCCCTGATTGAGGGAGGCTGGCTGGGGGATGAAGTGGCGGTCAGTAAAAGTTTGAGCATCCGTGGGGTAAAGGCCATGTTTGCCAGAGCAAAATGTTCTAGTCCTGCTCCATCACATGGTCATCTCAGCATTTTCGCTGCGCAGTGATTGAAGTGAATGGCTGGTTTTTACACTCTACGGGAGAATTCCCCTTCCTATGGGTAATCCCCAACTGCTTCTGATGAGACAGCTTTATGTTCCCTTTGTGCTTCTGGGCACTGACCCAAGGCTGAAGACCTAGCTCTGTTCCTCTCAAAGAAATACCTAGCTCATGGCAACAACCACCAGCTTAACTCTGACTATGGATTACTGAGACGGTTTTAAAAAGTGTTACCTTTTAAATTGTGTTCATCTGAAATATCTTTTTTCCTTTTGTTTTAATTCTTGTCAACTTGATTCCAGTATCCAAGAACTTTCTTTTAAAGACGACTGCTATCCTCGAATATATTTATCAAACAACAGTATTTTTTTAATGAGCTTATTGGTGAGAATAATGGGGTACAATTCTGTAGCCTTAAAATAACACCTGTTGTGTAGGAAGAGTGTGTCCTTATGGGGAAAAAAATGGTTATTAACTATTCTGTAACTGTTGTCCTTCGAGATGGGTTGGACCTGTCCATTCCAATGTAGGCGTGTGCAGGCCCTTAGCACAGCTCCCAACACTGTTTCCCCTTTGTTGTATCCATTGGGTCAGCTCCAGTGGCCTCTGGTGTCACACACCTATAATGCCAGTATAAAGGGCCCTGCTGACCGCACTCCCCTTCACTTTCTTCTTGCTGACCGGCTCCGAAAGAGGGGATGGAGGGTGGGTTTTGGAATGGACGTGTGCAACACATCTCGAAGAACGACAGTCACAGAAAGGTTAGTGACGATTTTTTCTTCTTCAAGGGCTTGCACGTGTCCATTGCAGCGTAGGTGATTCCCAAGCAGTTGCACAGGAGGTGGGTTCGGAGATCAGGGACAGGCAAGACTGCACGGCCGAAGCTGGCGTCATCTCTAGCCTGCTGTGTAGTGGCATAGTGTGTTGTGAACGCGTGAACGGACAACCAGGTTGCTGCCCTGCAGATCTCCTGACTCGGTACTTGCGCTAGAAAACACAAAGTGATCCACAAGGAGATTCTCTGTGCAGAAGTGGGGAGACCTTCCATTCTTTCCGCTATTGCTATGAGCAGCCTAGTGGATCTGTGGAGTTGTTTGGTCCTTTGTATGTGGAAAGTCAGGGCCGGCCAAACATCCAATGAGTGGAAGCACTGCTCCCCTCTGTTCGCAGGCAGTTTAGGGTAGAACACCGGCAGAAAGATTGCCTGACCTTTGGAAGGAACGACGCAGCGCCTTGTCAGGTGCCTGCAACTCCAATACCGCGGCCAGCCCCTCGAACGCCTGCACAGGAGTGGCCTCCAAGCAGAGAAAGCATCAGCCAGTTTGCGGTGCGGTCTGCCCCTGAGGCTTTCACAGCGGCCAGGCATGCAGGACTCATTGTGGGCGGGGAGGGGCACAGGGGCAAGTGTCCCCCCAGTAGCTGGCTGGGGCAGGGCCAGAACCAGAGAAGAAGGGGCAGGGCCAGAGCCTCTTCCAGCCACGCTGATTGAAAGAGGAAAACAAGCTTCCTGCTTTTCCATCTCCCAATCAGTTCCTCAACCTTGAATGAACTAGTCATTGAACTGAACTAATTTATACTGAAATGAAGAAACTGTTTTTCTGTATTTGCAGAAGAGGCTTATAATTATATTGTAATTTCCTTAGGGCAGGGACTGTTGTTTTTGTTCTGTGTTTGTGAAACGCCTAGCACAATAGGATCCTGGTCCGTGACTGGGGCTCCAACATGCTACAGGTTTCAGAGTAACAGCCATGTTAGTCTGTATTCGCAAAAAGAAAAGGAGTACTTGTGGCACCTTAGAGACTAACCAATTTATTTGAGCATAAGCTTTCGTGAGCTACAGCTCACTTCATCGGATGCATACCGTGGTGCATCCGATGAAGTGAGCTGTAGCTCACGAAAGCTTATGCTCAAATAAATTGGTTAGTCTCTAAGGTGACACAAGTACTCCTTTTCTTCTTTCAACATGCTACAGTAATACAAATAATTGCTGATCTAGGACTCCAACAAACTCTGGTTTCAGGTGCTTGGCTAATGACTTCCACCAGTTCACTAGCTTGACTTTCTTTAAAACTTCAGCAGAAAAAATGCAGCACTTAAATATTTTTAATTTAAATAATTTTAATAGATTATTGTAAATGTTTAGACCTTAATATAGGTTGTCATAATTTCACATTTAAAATAACTAGTTTTTTAAAGTACTCAAATATAACAATCTTATTGCTTTGGTCCTTTTTTTAATCCACCTTGCAGAGAGGGCAAGGACTGAGCGTGCCATCGTGTCTGAACTAACCTCATTTCTGACTGTGGTCACTGGAGAACGGTGATAAGGGTAGCGTGTAGCAAGCTTGTACTGCTGCTGTGTATGCTGTACCTATTATCCTGGACTTTGCTCGGCAGGATTATCAATCTGATATCTTCCACCAGCATTAACATCACTTCCTCTTATTATACAAAAAGGGCAGCACTGTACTACAAAGGATAGAAACTAGATCACACGTTTTGGAATTGGGATTCCTAGGTTCTGTTCCTGACTCTGCCACAGACTTCACAAACTCTGAATCAAATTGTGCTCTAGCAATGGTGTACGTTGTGACTTCATACTCAGATGCTGAGCTGTAAAGCACTGTGTGAAACAGGATGAATACAACAGGGGATAAAGCTTCTATTTGTACATGGCTATACTGTTGATAGAAAAAGGGAGGCAAAATTTTTTTGAGACACGATTTTAATGAGATTCTGATTTAAAAAATCTAAAACTTTAAAAAGTAAGAATCCAAAAGCAAGATTATCCTACTGTCATAAAACAGTATTAGAGATGTTACTGAAATGTTACAATACCAAGCTACTCTGGACCAAACCTAGAAAATATTCTTTCTACACTTGCAGAAGACTGTACTGTACTGTCAAAAGCTGAAGTGTTAACATCAATTTTTATAAGTGCTTGGCTTAATTTTTTTAACAATTAATTTGTTTTTATTTAAATCAGATTTTTAGCACTTCCCTGCCATCAAAGTTGGTCTAGCACATCGCTAGTTCATTTCAAGTTGAAAAATTGAAAAGTTTGTTTCCCTCTTTCAATCTATGAATAAAAACAAATTGGGGACAGGATGACATTTATTAGTTCTAAAATCTTGAAGTATATGGTAACTAGAAACAATGAGGTAAAATCACTTCCTACAGATTTTGATCTTTTCCTCCTTTCCCCCCAGCCCTATTAACCAGAACATTTAAGGCCGTTTTATTTTAAGTTTTAAAATGCTATTTTTGTGTATTTTAATTGAATTGCTGCTTTCCCTCCCACCAGTCTGGCACTTGTCCCCTCTGCACTTAAATTGGATGGCTTCCTCCTCCACATTCCCTTTGTGACAGCACCAGGGTCACTGAGAGCACAGGAGACAAGCTCCCTGCTCCCAGTTCTGGTACCTGGGCTGGAGTAGCTGGAGGCAGCCTTTATAGGGAAAAACTGGCTTTGACCCTGTAGCCTTGGGCTGGACCATGCTTGGTCACTCTGAAGGTGGCACAGAGAGTCTGGTCAGGGTGGGGAATTCAGTTTGTGAGGGGAATGCAGTATGCTCAGTCGATCTATGGATATGGTATATGTGTAGTCTGGACCCCACTAGGAGCTGTAAGGACTCTTTGGAGATCTTAGCAGTTGAAATCTTGATCTTTAATTCCCACCCCCGCCCTCCCTAGCTCATAAATTTGGGCAGATTTTCATGGTGATGGCAAAAAGCATATCTCTGACACAAAGGCCACTCTCTGCCACATTTCAAGTCCTTGCTCCAAAGCATGGGGGCACTAGAATTTTTCAAAGAAAAGGTCATCAGAGTTTGTTTGTTTTTTTACCATGGATACTTTTCTCTCTAGCCTTGTGCTTGGAAATAGTTGAGCCACTTTGGCTGAAATTTTCCATTCAGTTCAACTGGTTAAAAGCTGGCAAAATTATAGGTAACTGAAAATAGGGGAAATGTTGGGCAACTTTAATAATACCAGCCCTGTCTACTGCTCCTGATTATATTCCTTTTAGGAGTGGGCTTCATGAACTACCTGACCAAATATTTCCCAGTCCAAGTCAGTATTACTGATTCCCTTGCCAAGACATGGGATTGCTGAAAGCCTACAAAATGTGTAGCAGATCACATATCATGCTGTTCTTCAAACTCTTCATTACACACTATGAAAGCGACTACCTAGAGCTTACCCCAGCTCTCCACCAGAGTCTATCAGAGGCCCTCAAATTCAAATAAGAGAAAACACTGTTTACACAACTGTCCTCTGCCACTGCAGAACTTGAAATGAAGGCAGGGAAGAATTGTAACCGATGGGGTGGTGCTCACAGTAGTTTCCAGAATAAATCAGAGATAAAATAAGTTTATGCAGCATGAGCCAAATTGGGCATTCCACATTGTTTTTGTTAAGTTTTCCAAATAAATTCCAGTTGCTGATGTGTTATGGGAAACAGAAAATATACTGCAAAATGATTGCATGCTGGCAGAAGGGAGATGACTCATTACCAAGTGCTGATTCCACGCATGACCACTTCCCTACCCATCTTCCAACAGATGTTCAACCACCCCTAAGTCACAGGGAAAACTGCAAAAAAATATTTTTGATAACACAAAGAATTCATGAAGAAAGAAATAAGTGAAATGTGTTGGCCTGCATCAATTCTTGGTCGAGCTAAACAATGAGAAGCCAGAGCAGAATTCGTCTTTTTAAATTACAAGAAAACTGTGGCAAAAATCCAACATGGACAGCCAATCTCTGCAGTGACATGACTCATCAATGGGAATTGGAAGGGTCACCATGACCCACTCATCCTCGGTCTGTTGGCTGAGATTGCCAACAAAGATGCAAATTACTGACAACTGTGGTGATGGTTTTCATTATATGAGGCCTTGTCCACTACTAGAGTCCATCAAACCCATTCAACGTATGTCACTGAACAGCCTGTTTCAGTGATTGCTCTCCTATTGAAGTCACTTTGTGACCTCAAAGGTGAAACTGGTCATGTTTTGGAAATAGGACTTGCTAGTGACAATAGCAGTGCCAGTCCCAGAAGACAGCATGGAATAACTTGCACATCAGCTAGGTGTGGAAAATCTTGAGGCAGTAAAAGAATTAATATCCTAAAATGTCCATTTGAAATAAATGTCTGTAGCTAAAGTTGATTATGAGAGCCTTTTATTTCTAGTGATACTCACACAGCTTAAAGAAAGGGGGCAGTTTGCCACAGGAGGAGACGCCACTGCACCGACTATGCTGAAAGCAGTGCGTGTGACACAGTAGAAGACACAGAAAACAAATAAAATCATGATCGGTGTGCAGAAAATAAAGAAGGAAGTGTTATTTACTCCTTCTCATAACACAAAAATGAGGGGTCACCAAACGAAATTAATTGGCAGCAGGTTTAAAGCAAACAAAAAGAAGTATTTCTTCACACAATGCACAGTCAATCTGTGGAACTCCTTGCCAGAGGATGTTGTGAAGGCCAAGACTATAACAGCATTCAAAAAAGAACTAGATAAATTCATAGAGAATAGATTCATCTATGGCTATTAGCTAGGATGGGCAGGGATGGTGTCCCTAGCCTCTGTTTGCCTGAAGCTGAAAATGGGTGACAGGGAATGGATTACTTGATGATTAGCTGTTCTGTGCATAGAATCCTAGAATATCAGGGTTGGAAGGTGTGATGGTGCCCCCCATAAGGCTTTATGGAAATATGCTTCTGAATATAAACATATGACATAACTGGTATATGTTTTATGCTACATATGCCATATAACATATCTACGTAAAGGTTATGATCTACTGAATATATTCATCCTATTTGTATGCATGTGTCATCATTGTATTCGAAGTTATGAATATTGGCTGTATTCTTGTTCAATTTTAAATAACCTTAGTAAGGCATTTGGTCAGCCTCTTTAGAAAGGAATTTGCAAGTTAAGTACCCAATCAAGAAGCACTTAATGCACAATGGATCTTGGAAGGTTCCAATCCACATAAGAAGTCTACCTGAGGATGTTCAAGGTAGCATGTAAACAATGGCTTCTGTCTGTAAAAACTGAGTCTTGCATGAACATGTGACTTGCCCACGTGACTCCATCTTGGAGCTGGACTTTGCATAGTAGAGAGGAGAGGGTCTCCACCCACAAGAGAAAGTCTATTTAAGCAGGGGAGACCCCTCCATTTTGTCTTCAGCTGGCTAAAGAGATAGCCTCTCCACCCCCAAGGATACCTGAAAGAAACTGGAACAAAGGACAGTAACTACAGGGGGTGTGAGTGATTGCTGGACCCAGATTAGAAGGAGACTAGTCTGTAAAAGGAAGCTTACTGGAATTCCTCTAAGAGTGAGATTTTTATCTGTATTCAGTTTTCTTAGACATAGATTTGCATGTTCTATTTTATTTTGCTTGGTAATTCAATTTGTTCTGTCCGTTACTACTTGGAACCATTTAAATCCTACTTTCTGTATTTAATAAAATCACTTTTTACTTATTAATTAACCCAGAGTATGTATTAATACCTGGGGAGGGGAGGCGCAAACAGTTGTGCATCTCTCTCTATCAGTGTTATAGAGGGCAAACAATTTATGAGTTTACCCTGTATAAGCTTTAACATGTATAAGTTTGAACCCCATTGGGAGTTGGGCATCTGAGTGTTAAAGACAGGAACACTTCTTAAGTTGCTTTCAGTTAAGTCTGCAGCTTTGGGGCACGTGGTTCAGACCGTGCGTCTGTGTTGGAGCAGACGGGCATGTCTGGCTCAACAAGACAGGGTGCTGGAGTCTCAAGCTGGCAGGGAAAGCAGGGGCAGAAGTAGTCTTGGCACATCAGACCCGTCACAGAAGGGACCTCAGGAGGTCATCTAGTCCAAACCCCTGTTCATTCCCTCTGAAGCACCTGGCACTGGCCACTGTTGGAAGACAGAATACTGGACTAGATGGACCATTGGTCTGACCCAGTATGGCCGCCTTATGTTCTAATGTAAATCCAGATCTTGGAAAAACATTTTCAAGCAGCAAAGGCTCCAGATATGCTAACTGGCTCCAGAAGACTCCCTCAGGAGCTAGAACAACTGTATGGGAAGTCCTGACACCATAGAATATCAGGGTTGGAAGGGACCTCAGGAGGTCATCTAGTCCAACCCCCTGCTCAAAGCAGGGCCAATCCCCAATTTTTGCCCCAGATCCCTAAATGGCCCCCTCAAGGATTGAACTCACAACCCTGGGTTTAGCAGGCCAATGCTCAAATCACTGAGCTATCTCTCCCCCGCACCAGCGGTGTCAGACAGCTCATTCCACTTGGTATGCACCAGAAGTTTATTCCTGCCCTCGGATAATTCAGCTGGTGCTGTTTATTCATGTTTAAATCTATTCATTATTATTCACTTCACATCATTCATTTATTCTGTTTATCCACAGGAGAGGGGTAGCATAGGCAGTGGCAGCTGAGGGATCTGCTGGGGTTGAGAAAGACCCATTGACCATTCAGTCCTTGGTATCACTGCTGGAACTGCTAATTCTGGTGATGTTTTTCTGGGAACTGGTCTCGGCATGGGCTGAAGCCAGTGCACCATGATGATTCATTCTTACAGATTTTAGTCTGTGTTTCTCATTGGGAACTGACTGCTTTGAGTAGCAGTGGGAGATGTGGAATGCTGTCTTTGGCATTACTTCTTCCTGCTGAAATCCTCAGCCAGCTGGTTATTTCTTCCTGACTGTGTTATTTCTAGATACTCCTCTACCTCCTCCCCAAGCCCCAACTCTCCCAATTCCAGTCTGTGCAGCTTGGAAATTAATTTGCAAAGTGCTCTCCATGGAGCAAAGACAATATACTGTGCATAATCATACTTTGTTTTTCTATGGCCCCTTCCACCCAATGATCTTAAAGTCCTTAACAAAGATTGATAAATTAAGCTTCACAAATCAACGCTATGAAGTAGGTAAACATTTTTGTTCCCGTATTGCAGACTGGGAAAATGAGGCAGAGGTAGGTCATGTAACTTAAGCCTGTGGCAGAACGCAGGTTTCTGGATTCATTTTCTAAAAGCAAGTCATTGGGCCAGATTAATTCTAAACTGTAAGCCCCCATGGGCTGGAAAGGGAGCATGGCTTCTGGAGACATGAAGTCTGCCTAGATTCATAACGTCCACAGCCTCTCCTGGCTCAACTCCTATGTTAGAATTCAAAGCTGCCCTCCCGCAGGATGAGCACATCAGTTATCTGGAAATCACTAAGGGGCATGGAAATTTGCACAAATTAACCTTCCTGAACGAGGAGAGGCCTAAATCTATCTAACTTGTTCTTATTTTAATCTTAAACACACATTACTCAACATCAGTGTGCTGTTTGGACATTTAGCATCACTCACATCAAGGCAACCCAGCTGCTAACTTCAGGAAATACAAAAGCATCTGAATTTGTTTTTTTATGTCTATGAGTAACTGATACTTGAATTCCCAAAAGGAGGCTGGGACTCCCATTGTTTTTACAGTGCTCTTGTTTTCTTCCTCTTTAACCGGCAACTATTTGTAGGTTATGAAAAGCATTTTCAGAGCTCCCCTTGACTTCAAGTAGAGTTGTGGATGCTCAGCACCTCTGAAACTTGGAGCCTCAGGTAGAGATTACCAATGCCTACTGACAGTGGGGGGAGAAGGGGCAGAGTGAGCACAGCTGGCTTCAAAAGTGTTACTGAGCATGCTCATTTTGTGTGAGCATGCTCAGTACAAGCCAAGCCGCAAATCTGATGGGGGGAGGGGCATGTGACTCCATATACCTCTCCCCACATGTCAGTTCTGGCCCCAGGTGTCTATAATAAAATACCCAAAAATCCAGGCATCCAAAATTAGAGGCCACTTTGGAAAATCTGGGTCTTGACCATGCTAAGCACTCCCCATGTCGTCATCCCAGAGAAGCTCAGCTATCTCAGTGGGTCGTGAATGTAGAGCAGGTCTCCCAAAGGGAAAGACTTGCAGTTGTGTTTCTCCCCGGATGTAAACTCACAGTTCATACAGCAGGCAGCTCAGAATCCTGGGCACAGGGAGGCATTCTTTAAGGTGTGTAAGTAATATTCGACCAAACCCAAGATGCACATATGTAAGGATATGGACTTGAAAAATAGTTCCAAGGACTATTTCATAACAGTTCCACTGATATCTTATCAGTTCCAAAGGATTCCACATAATCTCAGTGTGCTGCGTCACTGAAGTGATGGCCACTTTTTAACAATTTTCCTTTCCTTCTTGGCAGACTAAGGGCCTGATCCAATGCCCATAAATTCCAGTGGGCCTTGTATTAGGCCCAAAGAGAGAAGGAGGAATGGGAAAGGAAAGAGGACTTAGGGTGGGTCAACTGGTTCAGCTTGAAAAGGAAAACCTCACAACTCATTCCCAACCCCTGATTTAATCCAGCCAAAGCCTTCAAGGTTTGATGCTAAAGCAGTGAGATGCACCAGGGCCATGGTGGATTCTGCAGGACTGCTAGATGCATATCTAATATGCAGTGCCTTTTTAGGGGTCCCTTAAGGAGAAGCCCATGACCCCACAAATAGGAATAGAGATGCATGGAGGCCGAGCAGAGTGTCTTCTCATGTGTCTGAAGCAGAGGTGAAAGTAAGCCCGTCCAGTCCGGTCCAGCGTACTCGTAAGAAAGTGGCCACCGGTACACAGCCAACTGTACCAGCAGGGCCGCTGAAGGGGGGTGGCGGGAGGAAAGGGGGCAGTTGCCCCGGAGCCCGGTGATTTAAAGGCCTACCGGGCCTACCCCCTGGCTCTTTAAATTGCCACTGGAGCCCCAGGGCTCCCGGCTGCCGCCGCTACCCCAGGACTCCAGCGGTGATTTAAAGGGCCTGGGACTCCTGGCCACCACTGCCGCTACCGAGACAGTGGCTGGAGCCCTGGGCCCTTAAATCGCCGCCGGAGTTCCGGGCAGCGCAGGCTGGGCAGCGGTGAAGGGCTGGCTGGGGTAGTCTGGCCCCAGCCCCACCCCTTCTGCCTGAGGCCCCGCCCCTTCCAGGGGCCCAGAGCGCCCCCCTCCCCCTTGCCCAGGACCCCGGCCGCCCTGCATACCGGTCAGTTACTTTCATCCCTGGTCTGAAGTCCTGTAGCTTTATTCGCAAACAGGGGGACACTGGGTGCATGTACACTGGGAAAATCCATAGGCGTTTTTCTGCACCTGTGCAGCTGTACTGATGGAGACAGGTGTTTTTACCATGCTCATCTAACCCTGCCACAACTAGCAGAGCTGCATTCATGCAGAAAAATGCTTGTCAATATTCCTAGTGTTAATAAGGCCTCTGAGGGGAAATTGTAGAGGGGGGAACTAAAGAGATAGAGCAGTGAGTGGATCTGGCCACAATTGGGAAGCAGTGCCAGGAGCTGCCAAGATCCTCATAGACTCATAGATATTTAGGTCAGAAGGGACCATTATGATCATCTAGTCTGACCTCCTGCACAAGGCAGGCCACAGAATCTCACCCACCACTCCTGCAAAAAACCTCTCACCTATGTCTGTGCTATTGAAGTCCTCAAATCGTGGTTTAAAGACTTCAAGGAGCAGAGAATCCTCCAGCAAGTGACCCGTGCTCCATGCTACAGAGGAAGGCGAAAAACCTCCAGGGCCTCTTCCAATCTGCCCTGGAGGAAAATTCCTTCCCGACCCCAAATATGGCGATCAGCTAAACCCTGAGCATATGGGCAAGATTCATCAGCCAGATACTACAGAAAATTCTTTCCTGGGTAACTCAGATACCACCCCATCTAATATCCCATCACAGGCCATTGGGCCTATTTACCATGAATATTTAATTATCAAAACCATGTTATCCCATCATACCATCTCCTCCATAAACTTATTGAGTTTAATCTTAAAGCCAGATAGATCTTTTGCCCCCACTGCTTCCCTTGGAAGGCTGTTCCAAAACTTCACTTCTCTGATGGTTAGAAACCTTCGTCTAATTTCTAGTCTAAATTTCCTGGCGGCCAGTTTATAACCATTTGTTCTTGTGTCCACATTGGTACTGAGCTAAATAATTCCTCTCCCTCTCCGGTATTTAGCCCTCTGATATATTTATAGAGAGCAATCATATCTCCCCTCAACCTTCTTTTAGTTAGACTAAACAAGACAAGCTCCTTGAGTCTCCTTTCATAAGACAAGTTTTCCATTCCTCGGATCATCCTAGTAGCCCTTCTCTGTACCTGTTCCAGTTTGAATTCATCCTTCTTAAACATGGGAGACCAGAACTGCACACAGTATTCCAGGTGAGGTCTCACCAGTGCCTTGTATTGTTGGATCATATTAAAGAAGTTCTGAATTAAAATCACAAATGAGTTTGATTCCCCATAGTTCAAATTCCAGGGTATTACTAATTAAGAGGTCTCTTGGTTTTTGGTACTCTTTCTCTCCCTCTATGTGTGAAACTTGCAAGCTGCTAACTGTGTTAGTACATTCTAAGACAGAGTCTGTTCTCAAAGCAGTTCACAGAGAGAGAGACCCAAAGCAATACTCTAACAACAGAAACAGCACCCAGAGACTTTCATGCCCTTTTGTTGTATTAACAATTGTGATTAAAATAGAGATAGAGGATGTATGTGGATGGATGCTTGGTGTGGATAATAACTGAATGATCAGGGAGGTGCCAGCCTAAGAATCCAGTGTCCATTGGCTGAAGAAGGCGTCAAGTGGAAATAACCAGAGGACCCCCACCCCCGGAGGGCAGACTGGAATCCACCCAACAGCCTCAAGAATGGGAGAACCAAAGAACAAGATAACATCTTGGAGCCGTCAGGAATGTGCTATCTGCTGATTGATTCAGCAACAGCATGATGAAGCAATTCCCATAGACTGGCATAGGAAGAAATTCCTATAAAAATAGACTCTAAAAAGTGAGAACTTTGGGGTCTGATTCTGAAAACCAACTTCCAGGAGCATCAGATGAGCATCTGACAAGGCCCTGCTCCCTCCTCATGTCCAGGCCACCTGGCCAGTGGCTTGGCATGAGCAACTCTAAGGCTGGTAACTATGATAACAACCTTGCAGAACCTGTGTGTGTGGGTGTGTATGTGTGTGTTTGTATGAATGAATGTGAGAATAAATATGAGATTGAATGGAATGTTATAGCTATAACTAACTGCTTACTATGATTCTTTCTGTATTCACAATAAATGTGGTATTTTGCCTTTTTCCCTTTAATAAGATCCTGCTGGTTTTTATTTTATTGGTACAACATTTTGGTGGAGAATTGCGAAAGGGGGAATATTGGTAAAAAACCTCAGTTATTGTAAATATTGGTGTGCACACCGCCAGCTCTAGTGAGCTAGGCATTTCTATTAGGTTAACCAGACCTGCTGGCCTCCGAGAAGGTAGCAGGCGACCTGCTGGCCTCCGAGAAGGTAGCAGGAAAAACAGATTAAACCAGACCTGCTGGCCTCCGAGAAGGTAGCAGGTGACCTGCTGGCCTCCAAGAAGGTAGTAGGGAAAACAGATTAAACCAGACCTGCTGGCCTCCGAGAAGGTAGCAGGGGACCTGCTGGCCTCCGAGAAGGTAGCAGGGAAGAACAGGTTAACCGGACCTGCTGGCCTCCGAGAAGGTAGCAGGGGACCTGCTGACCTCCGGGAAGGTAGCAGGGGAAAAACGCATAGATTAAGCTATGATTTCAGAATCTAGGCTGTGTCACTTGCTAAGTAATACCAGCAGTGACAAAGAGATTGAAATATCCATGTTAAGATGTTTAAAAGAAAACAGGGTAAGCCAGTACCAGAGGGAGGAATGGAGTCAGAAGGAACTCCAACCTCACCTTTTGTTAAAGAAATTACACCTTTTAAACAAATCCTTCAAAAATGTGGGCACAGTCCTTGGACTAAACAAGCCCTAGCTGATGTCTGCACTATTTCGGACCTAGAGGATAGATTGGCTCAGTATATCCTCATATACAAACCTTCTAGTGCTGCCAAAAGAGATGCAGCAGCAATTTGGTTGTTGTGGGAGGCATGTAAGGATTCTTCCCTCCGCTTGTCTTCATGTAAAGAGGAAAAGGCACAAACGGAAAAGGGAGCAGACAATTGGAAGGTGCTGGCTACAAATACCCAAAGCCAGATGAAAATAGTGAAAGAGGCACTCCAGGAATACAAAAAGAGTGAAAAATTTAACTCTGCAGAGGCTGGAGGGAGGCAGGTAAAGGGGGAGAAGGTCCTATGTATGGCACCCCCAGGCATAATTACAAAGAGAAAAGAGAGTAAAAAAAAAAAAAAAAGTTAACTCTGCAGAGGCTGGAGGGAATTAAGCAGTTAAACTTTGTATTTCACCCAAACAACTTTTAACCGAAAATGTTAAAAAGGAAAAGTGTTTGAGCATTCTTGTTTCAGAGGAACAGCCGTGTTAGTCTGTATTCGCAAAAAGAAAAGGAGTACTTGTGGCACCTTAGAGACTAACCAATTTATTTGAGCATGAGCTTTCGTGAGCTACAGCTCACTTCATCAGATGTTTACCGTGGAAACTGCAGCAGACTTTATATACACACAGAAATCATGAAACAATACCTCCTTGGTTTCTTTGCAGCCATTCTGAAAGAAAAATGGGCCCTTTTCCAAAGGAATGTCTGTAAATTAGCCAGGCAAAAATAAACTATCTGATTAAAATCATTTGACTGGACAATTTAGTCAAATTTGCTAAAAGAACATAAGAGGGTTCTATTGGAACTTAACTGCCTCAAATGTATAAAGGGAATGTAAGATGTAAAAAACAGAGCAGTGTGGAAGGGATGTTAAGGAAAAGAAAACGTGTATGTATCTGTCTGTGTGTGTGTAAATATGTAAAGTTCTAAGGACCAGTTAGTTTTGTTTTTGTTTTAAATAATGCCACTAAAAATCCATTTGACTCTTTAATTCAAAGTTGCAAAACTGACAGACCTTTTTGCTAGACACAGGTAATTAGTGTTGTTTGGCTTTGGGATTTGGCATTTAACCCTTAAAAGGTAACTCAATGCTTTACAAAATTTAAAATGTTTTTAAGTTGTGGCTGCAGCACGGCAGTCAAAATCAGGAGAATATAAAAAAAAAAATTGGGATTCTTTTTGTTTGTTTGTTTTTTGTTTGTTTGTTTTTGTAACAAAACAGCAGATGAGAGTTGTAGTAAAAAAAAAAATTAAAAAAAGACAGTGCCTCTCTGAAGCAACAGCAGGGGTGAGGTGCACAAAACAAAAAGAAGCAATGTTAGAAACACTGAGTCTTAAAATGGCTCTGAGTAATCAGACTGTCACTTTGATAAAGGGACATGAAAACTCTGTAAGCAAAAAAAAAAATAGTGACACCTTATGTAAAAATGGATCTGGATAATGTTATAGAAGTTAAACTATGGAAGGAATGTGCATTTGCCCCAGAACATGTGCAGGGTATATTGTAGAAGGGGCAAAAGAAATGCAAACATGCCATGCTACTTAATTAAAATGCTATTAGGGCTCCAAAGGGAGCCACAATAGGTTGGGTTTTCTTTTTCAGATTGCTGTGTGTTTTGGAAGCAGAAGTTAAAAGTAATCAAAACTCTGGTGAAAGTTGATTGTGTCCCTTTTAAGATAGAGTCTCTGAGCTGCTGATGGCTTTAAATCCAAAAGCAGGAAGTTTCTGTGAAAATGCAAATTACCTAAATGATAAAGGAAGGAAAGAACTAGCAGCACAAAGGAGCTGCAGATAAAGGACATACCTGGTCAGCAAACAAATTGTCTAAATAAAAGGCATGGGATAACAAGATAATTTTAATAAATTTAATGATAATAAGTATCCCTGTAACAACGTATAGTGTGTATGATTTTTGGAAAAATCCTTTAAGGTCGTATGGTAATGATGCTTCTCAGTTATTACCTGTAAATAAAACTTAAAGCTTAACACAGCAGGAAAAACATTATAAACTTGGTCTGCTGTATAAGAAGGAAAACTCAGGGATTTAATGACTAAACAGTGGGATAATTTCCCCATAACCCTTAAAAGATAAAAGCCATTGAAACCTGGCCTGCCTATAGAACAAAAACAGGAAAATATGGGGGCAATTTCTCTGTTTTGCCTGCAATCAGCAAGGGTATTTGTAAAAGAAATATTTTAAGCAATAATCTGCCACCCCAAAAGGGGTAGAAACATGTTCTTTTTGTCTTTCAGAAAATCAGGAAAAGCTGCCAGCTGAAAAGCAACCCAATACCATGAATCTACTGTCACAATAGAAATTGTGTTCTGTGTTCTATGTTTTGTCTTGTGTTTTGTGTTGTTGCTAGCACTGTTGTGTGTTTAAAAAAAAATACTGAAGACCTGCAGGAACTTAAAAATAAATTAAGCTTTCTGTCCCAGCTACAGGACAGCCTGATACAAAAACAAGTACATGCCAATGTAGACTTGGTCCAAATTGGTCTGGGTAACCTAAAAGGCCGATGGAATCTTTAGTAATGGCTTAATACTACCACATGGCTTATCCATAAAAAAAATATATATATATTAGAAATAGGAAACTACACAGCCATAGCTATGGGATGCACTGAAATGCAGATACTTGCACTAGCTACTTTGGAACACAAAATGTTCTGGGTCATATTGGGAAATATTAAGGGTTTGATGCATTTGTTAAAAAAGAAAGAGATCATTGTTTGACACTTATCAATATGAATGGATGCAATATGTTTCCACTATTGTAAACCAGACTTGTTAATGGGAGAAATTGTTGTCAAAATTGCACACCAACAGTCCCTGGAGGCAAAGGTATTGAAGGTTAACCCACTCCCCATATTACACATGGGATCCTTTTGGCTACCCTGGACCTTGAGCCAGTGGGCTGGGGAGGGAGGGAAGCTATTGGACACTAGAGGTTGTACCGAATGGACTCCTCAAAAGTGGGTGTGCCTCACCTTGCCTGTTGCCCCAGAACCTTATAGTAAAGATACATCACTAGGATCATGTATGTGGCATGAATTGGAATCACAAACTCAAATTGCCTCACAGTACTTTCTCTTGAATAGGCTACATAGAAAGTGACACTGACGATTATAAATCTTAGTGTCAAAAGGGGGATTATGTTGGATCATATTAAAGAAGTTCTGAATTAAAATCACAAATGAGTTTGATTCCCCATAGTTCAAATTCCAGGGTATTACTAATTAAGAGGTCTCTTGGTTTTTGGTACTCTTTCTCTCCCTCTATGTGTGAAACTTGCAAGCTGCTAACTGTGTTAGTACATTCTAAGACAGAGTCTGTTCTCAAAGCAGTTCACAGAGAGAGAGACTCAAAGCAATACCCTAACAACAGAAACAGCACCCAGAGACTTTCATGCCCTTTTGTTGTATTAACCATTGTGATTAAAATAGAGATAGAGGATGTATGTGGATGGATGCTTGGTGTGGATAATAACTGAATGATCAGGGAGGTGCCAGCCTAAGAATCCAGTGTCCATTGACTGAAGAAGGCGTCAAGTGGAAATAACCAGAGGACCCCCACCCCCGGAGGGCAGACTGGAATCCACCCAACAGCCTCAAGAATGGGAGAACCAAAGAACGAGATAACATCTTGGAGCCGTCAGGAATGTGCTATCTGCTGATTGATTCAGCAACAGCATGATGAAGCAATTCCCATAGACTGGCATAGGAAGAAATTCCTATAAAAATAGACTCTAAAAAGTGAGAACTTTGGGGTCTGATTCTGAAAGCCAACTTCCAGGAGCATCAGATGAGCATCTGACAAGGCCCTGCTCCCTCCTCATGTCCAGGCCACCTGGCCAGTGGCTTGGCATGAGCAACTCTAAGGCTGGTAACTATGATAACAACCTTGCAGAACCTGTGTGTGTGGGTGTGTATGTGTGTGTGTGTGTGTTTGTATGAATGAATGTGAGAATAAATATGAGATTGAATGGAATGTTATAGCTATAACTAACTGCTTACTATGATTCTTTCTGTATTCACAATAAATGTGGTATTTTGCCTTTTTCCCTTTAATAAGATCCTGCTGGTTTTTATTTTATTGGTACAACAGTATAACGGTACTAACACCTCCTTATCCCTACCGGCAATACCTCTCCTGATGCATCCCAAGACCGCATTAGCTTTTTTCACGGCCATATCACATTGGCGGCTCATAGTCATCCTATGATCAACCAGTACTCCAAGATCCTTCTCCTCCGTTACTTCTAATTGATGTGTCCCCAGCTTATAACTAAAATTCTTGTTATTAATCCCTAAATGCATGACCTTACACTTCTCACTATTAAATTTCATCCTATTACTATTACTTCAGTTTACAAGGTCATCCAGATCCTCCTGTAGGATATCCCTGTCCTTCTCTAAATTGGCAATACTTCCCAGCTTTATATCATCCACAAACTTTATTAGCACACTCCCACTTTTTGTGCCGAGGTCAGTAATAAAAAAATTAAATAAGATTGGTCCCAAAACCGATCCTTGAGGAACTCCACTGGTAACCTCCCTCCAGCCTGATAGTTCACCTTTCAGTAGGACCCGTCGTAGTCTCCCCTTTAACCAATTCCTTATCCACCTTTCAATTTTCCTATTGATCCCCATCTTATCCAATTTAACTAATAATTCCCCATGTGGCATGGTATCAAATGCCTTACTGAAAACTAGGTAAATTAGATCCACTGCGTTTCCTTTGTCTAAAAAATCTGTTACTTTCTCAAAGAAGGAGATCAGGTTGGTTTGGCACGATCTACCTTTTGTAAAACCATGTTGTATTCTGTCCCATTTACCATTGACTTCAACGTCCTTAACTACCTTCTCCTTCAAAATTTTTTCCAAGACCTTGCATACTACAGATGTCAAACTAACAGGCCTATAGTTACCCGGATCACTTTTTTTCCCTTTCTTAAAAATAGGAACTATGTTAGCAATTCTCGAATCATACGGTACAACCCCTGAGTTTACAGATTCATTACAAATTCTTGCTAATGGGCTTGCAATTTCATGTGCCAATTCCTTTAATATTCTTGGATGAAGATTATCTGGGCCCCCCGGTTTAGTCCCATTGAGCTGTTTGAGTTTCATTTCTACCTCAGATATGGTAATATCTACCTCCATATCCTCATTCCCATTTGTCATCCTACCATTATCCCTAAGATCCTCTTTAGTCTTATTAAAGACTGAGGCAAAGTATTTGTTTAGATATTGGGCCATGCTTAGATTATCCTTAACCTCCACTCCATCCTCAGTGTTTAGCAGTCCCACTTCTTCTTTCTTTGTTTTCTTCCTATTTATATGGCTATAGAACCTTTTACTATTGGTTTTAATTCCCTTTGCAAGGTCCAACTCTACTTGACTTTTAGCCTGTCTCACTTTATCCCTACATGTTCAGACCTCAATAAGGTAGCTTTCCTTGCTGATCCCCCCCCATCCCCCATCTTCCACTCCCTGTATGCTTCTGCTTTTTCTTAATCACCTCTCTGAGATGCTTGCTCATCCAGCTGGGTCTACAACTCCTGCCTATGAATTTTTTCCCCTTTCTTGGGATGCAGGCTTCTGATAGCTTCTGCAGCTTTGATTTAAAATAATCCCAGGCCTCCTCTGCCTTTAGATCCATACGTTCTTCAGTCCAATCCACTTCCCTAACTAATTTCCTTAATTTTTGAAAGTCAGCCCTTTTGAAATCAAAACCCCTAATTGCAGATTTATTTTTGTTAATCCTTCCGTTCAGTTTGAACTGAATTAGCTCATGATCACTTGAGCCAAGATTATCCCCTACAACCATTTCTTCTACGAGGTCCTCACTATTCACCAAAATCTCTCTCAAAAGTTTAAGACGTTAGTCCTAACACATATTTGTCACACATTTCTTGTGCAGGACAAGATCTTACTTGATCTTGGAGCTACAAACAAATAGTTTTAACTGCAGTAAAACAAATACTGCAGAAAAGCATAAAGGAAAAAAATCCCATTCTCCCTGTCCAAGTGTAATGAAAAAAAAAATCACAGTGTATAATATATACCATGCAAACGCCCACTTTGCCCTCAGGCAGCGCCTTTCACCCAAGGATCTCAAACCAATTTATAAAGGTTAATGAATTAAGCCTTAACAGTCCTACAGGATAATATTATTACTGCTATTTTACAAATATGTAAATTGAAGGACAGAGAGGGTAGAGCTCAAATTTTTAAGTGGCTTCTAATTTTGGGTCTTTGTGTTTCTGAATGCCCAACTTTAGACACTTCCCAGTGTCTGATTTTCAGAGGAGATAAACACCTATCACACCACTGGGAACTGCAGATGCAACTTTCTGAAACTCGGGCCACAGGGACTCAATTCTCCACTGCTGTGCACCTTGTGAATTTTTTTGTATCTGTGCAAAATAGGTTCAAAACACTCCCATTTGTATCAGTGAGGGGAGAATTCTGAATTGGTAGTGTTTTATATCCGCTTTGCATGGGTGTGAATGATTACATGAAGTGCCAGATGGGGCGAATCAGGTCTGAGGGCTGAGATACACAAAGGAGCCCTAGAGAGCTAGGTGACTTTGGGGGGGAGGGATAGCTCAGTGGTTTGAGCATTGGCGTGCTAAACCCAGGATTGTGAGTTCAATCCTTGAGGGGGCCATTTAGGGATCTGGGGCAAAAATTGGAGATTGGTCCTGCTTTGAGCAGGGGGTTGGACTAGATGACCTCCTGAGGTCCCTTCCAACCCTGATATTCTATGATTCTATGACTTTCCCTGGGAGTTAGGTGCCTAACTTCATTAGGTCCCTTTGAAAATCTAAACCTCAAAGTCTAAAGGTGGATACCCAAAATTACAAACCACTTTTGAAAAACTGACCCGTGGTGAGTTGCCCAAGGTTATTTTGTAAGTTACTGGGAGAGGAAGGACTAGAAAAAATGGTTACTTTGGTTCTTTGAGATGTTCTGTCCATGAGATCCCACTCATGGTGTGCAGGTGCCCTATGCACTGGAGATGGGGCAGGGATGGAGACTGAAGTGGCACATACATCCTTGGCTGGGTCCAAAATTTCTTCATTTATAGGCATGGCAATGCAACCTTGAGAGACTGGTTGTAAGACATCAAATTGTTTACATGCTTTCTAAAGAGGAATTTCAAGACTTCTGCCATCTTTTTGAGGTTGTCTTTAAATGCCCTACAGCCCTCAGTGACATCAGGGGCAGATGAAACCATTTCTTCATCCAGAGAGGAGGGTGAAAAATATAAAGGCATTGATGGATCCTCTTGTCAACCCATGTCCTCTCCTTCATTCTGAAGTTGCTGCTCCTCTGGAATGACATCCTCTCTGAGGCTCTTGAAGGAGGAAACTAGAAGTGGTCCAGATACTGAGTATGCCCATGAATGCTTGTGTGGCCGGGTCTAGAAGCCATAAGAATACATTATATTTGACCAATGAGGTGGGATCCAAGAATGGGAATTTCAAGTACATGACTTCTGTAGAATTGGATTGTGATGAGAATCACTTTTATAAAAGTCCCTGTCTCTAGAGCGACCAGGAGAAAAGGTTCCTGCTGGAAGAGGCCAAGGAAGAGGATGATGAAAATCCCTCAATCGGAAGATTCATTCATTCATAGATTCCAAGGCCAGAAGGGATCACTGTGATCATCTAGTTGGACCTCCTGTATAACACAGGCCATAGAACTTCCCCAAAATAATTCCTAGAGCAGATCTTTTAGAGAATCCAACCTTGATTTAAAAATTGTCAGTCATGGAGAATCCACCACAAGGCTTGGTAAATTGTTGCAATGGTTAATTACTCTCATTGTTGAAAAATCACACCTTATTCCCAGTCTGAATTTGTCTAGCTTCAACTTCCAGCCATTGGATCATGTTAGACCTTTCTCGGCTAGATTGAAGAGCCCATTCTTAAATCTCCGTTCCCCATGTAGGCACTTACAGCCTATAATGAAGTCACCCTTTAACCTTCTCTTTGTTAAGATAAATAGGAGGAGCTGAGATCTTGGAGATTCTGAGGTGGGCTCCCAGATTTTCTCAGAGTCTCAGGTGAAGAGAGATCTGCATTACCAGTACCCAAGGTGGATTTTGAGATTGTAAACAGTGGAGAGTAGACTCCACTTCAAGTGGTCTCTGAGTTCCGCTCGGGCAGTGCTGGACACCTCCATTGAAACGGTCAGTACCAGAAATCTGTGCACTGTGGAAAGTGGTACCGAGTGAATCGGCACCGGGTGAGTCAGTGCCAGTGTGCTGGCTGGTGCCACCGGATTTTTAAATTATCGATACCCCAGATGAGACTGAAACAAACAGCCTCATGATCCTCAGTGTCAATAGTTGCTCCAAGGGAACGATTTTTGCTTGGTGAGGATTGGTGCTGAGTTCGATGACATATCATATACCGACTTCCCCGATGCAGAACTAGTCGAGTCTATAGTGATCTATGGCTTTTTCTTACTCAGTACCAGAGGTGTGGACTGGCGCTGAGAAGCAGCTGTGCTTCTGTCTTCCACAAACAACAGGGGTGCCTCACTGCTCCGAGGGCTTCTGAGATACAGTCTTTGAGCTCTTGGATGAAGCATGAGCTCTCTTCAATCCCCAAGAGCCCAGAGCAATGTCTCTTGTAGATGGAGAACTAGAAGCATGAGGTTTTAAGGAAGGGGCAGGCACCTCTTCTCTCTGGATCACTCCCAAATCAGACACTTCCCTCACAGACTTTTCCATCCCAAAAAGTCTCAGATGGGCCTCCCTTGAGTTTTGGGTGTGTTTTGGGCATAACCGATTAGTTGCACACGTTGTGGGGATAGGGATCTCCCTGAAACAAAAGGAACACTGATTGTGTCTGTCAGTCAAGGGAATTGCCGGGTCTCATGTTGGGCGACCTAGGTTTGACCATGAGGCTGATAACCCCGATACCAGTAACTCTAATCTAACTCTAATAGAAAACTATAGATACTTTTTTCCACCAGCCTAAATGAGTAAACTATAACCAGCAACAATAAAATAAGTACAGTCACAATGGTAAACACTATGTAGCAAGCCTACCTTGAGCAACTGTGGGGACACTGAGGTTGTTCCAACTTGCTGCCAGTGGTGGAAAGAGGGAACTGAGGAGCATCTGGGATCGCTCCTCTCTTTACACCCTTGGGAAGGGGAGGAGGAGGGCAGGTGGGGAACGCACACAGCCCCTACAGATAATGCTGGTGAAAACATTATCAGCTCCTGCCTGTAGGATGCCTGTGCACTATGAGTGGGATCCACATGGACAAATACTTGAAGAAGAACCTAGGAGTCTGACTAGGGTTGCCAATTTATGTTGGCTGTACTCCTGGAGATTTCATCACATGACATACTCTTTAATTAAAGAGTAAACTTTAATTCCTGGAGGCTCCAAGCCAATCATGGAGGGTTGGCAACCCTAATCCAGACTTCCAGTCCCTGATTTAGACACTCAGTTCATAGACTTTAAAGCCAGAAGGGAGCTGTGATGAGGCATATGCCCTACGCTGGCAAATGAAAGGTTAACCTGGGGTGGGGGTAGCAGTGGTGGGGTTAGGCTCAATTCAGTATCAGGCCCAGTTGAGGAGGAGGATAGGGCTCCATGAAGACAGGCCTGAATCAATGCAGGGGAAGACTCTGGAGTCAGGAGGCTGTGGGAGAGGCTGTTAGGGGCTCTCCTTAGTAGTGGACTAGGGAAGAAGCTACACATGGAGACAGAACTCCAGAGTGGGAGTAATGGAGGCTGCAGCCCTATGAGAGACACTGATAACTAGGGGGGAATGCCTGCAATGCTGTGTCTTGGCTCAAGGGGGCACCCCAGCAATGAGTTCCCCCCCATTAGAGGACCATTATGATAATTTAGTCTGATCCTGCATAACACAAGACACACACCATTGACTTTCATCCAATTGGTCCTACACTGGGTCTCATCACTTGTGGTTGAATGTTCCCACACAGTATGCAATGTAAAACGTTGGCCACTTTGAACAAGTCTGAACATCCACGACAACAGCCGGAGTTGGCCCAAATGTTTTATTCGCAGCTAAGTTTCAGGCTGGAAAGTCATTTGCTTTGGCCCCCATCCCATCCCTCTCTGCCTACCTTGGGTTTCCAGCAGCTGCTACTGTATAATAAGTCCTTTCTGTTAACATATGCCAGCAATGCTCTCTCCAACCATTCGCTCCCACAGTGTGGCAGGAAACCTATTTGTGTCTAAAGTGTTTAGTCTTGTGCCTGCAGTAGATCCTAAACACCTTAGGGCAGAGACTGTCTCTAGATATTTGTGAAGTGCTGAGCGCTCTATTGATGTTCAATAAATTACACTAATTAAGCCCAAGTGTCTTTTCAAAGCCCAACCCCCCCCCCAAAAACAAACCACAGCCTAAGTGAGCATTAGGGCTCTGAGGGGTTTGTTTAATATTCGATAAGTTGAGTGAAACATGCACCCTGCCATGGCTAAAAGCTTGTGAACTCTGATTCCCTGGAATGCTTTCCACTATCTGACAAGGACAGGCATGAAGCTGGTGTCCCTAGTGCTCTTCTATTAGACACAACCTGGCATGCCAGGCAGTTAATGTTCTCCCAGGTGCATAGTGCAACGGAACTATTTTTGGCAGGTTAGCCCTACATCTCTACCTGTGTTTTAACTGCCAGATAAAAAGGAGGGTTGTTGTTCTTAGGAGATCATGCGTGTAAAACCATTGTGAAGACAAGGCACTGTGGTTTTACAATCAGGTCAACCCAGGGCAGGGGGCATAGTGCTGATGATGGCTGGTGACAGCATGGGAAACATTGTAAGTGCCTTGTCTCCCCTCAGGATTTAACAGCAAGATAACTAGAACACGTTTGCTATCTCCGTGTTAAAAATACCGCACTTTCTGTGTCATTGAGGACCAAGTCCCTCTCTCTCACTTTCCATGGATGCTGCTTAGCACAGGTGCCAAATCCGTGGGAGCTCTAGGGCTCAAACACCCATGGAAAAAAGACAGCGGGTACTTAGCACCCACCAGCCACAGCTGACCGCCAACCAGGTGTGCGGTGGCTGGTGGGAGGAGCCTGGGGGCGGGCTGAGAGGAAGGAGCAGTGGGGTCTCAGAAGAGGGGGCAGAACGGGAGTGGGAACAGGCGGAGTCAGGGCGGGGCTTCAAGAGCAGAGTAGCAGCAGGAGTAGGCGAAGCAAGGGCGGGGCCTCGGGGAAAGACGTGGAGTGGTGGTAGGGCCTTGGGCGGAGCACCCATGGGGGGGAAAACGTCAGTGCCTGTAATGCATAGGCACACACCAATGGGTACAAACAAGTTTAATCTGTAGAAAACTGTCAATTTTCAGGGACTTACAAGTCCGACTGCTGCTGAGACTAGTCTGAAGTTGGGATGGTTCCCAGCAGCTTTTCCGGAGCAAGTCTCACTAAGCCATTCCCCTCCGCTGCTGGAAACACTCTCTGGTCCCCTGCCTGTGCTCCCGCTTCCCTTTCCCCCCTACTAGTGCATTCCGATGCCCATGATAGATCCCAGGGATGGGCAGCGCAGGTCACACGGATGGGCTTATGGTAGCTTCTGCACAGTCACTTCATAGAGAGCAGTAGATCCATTTCGTTGTTGCCTTAAATCAATAATGCCACTGCCTCTCTGTAAGCCTAGGTTATACAGAAGTCCCTGGCGATGCTCTGAACATAAGCATTGTCCTAGCAGTGCAGGACAACTGGCCCAAACAGCAGTTCGGTGCCTATGGGCTTGTCTACACTCAAAATGCTACAGCGACATTACTTGAGCTGACCAGATGGGGTCTCCCGTTGGTGTAGGTAATCCACCTCCCTGAGAAGCAGTAGCTAGGTTAACAGAAGAATTCTTTCATTGACCTAGCGCGGTCTACTGTAGGGATTAGGTCAGTTTAACTATGTTGCTCTGGAGTGTGAATTTTTCATGACCTAAATTTTTAGTGTAGAGCAGGCCTCAGTTCCGTTTCTGCCTCTACCATCGATTCCTTTTGTTACTTAATCTCCCTGGCCTGATCAGGAATATACTTAACTTTAATGGGATTTAAGCATGGGTTTAAAATTAAGCCCATGCTTAACTGCTTTCCTGAAGAAGGGCCTTAATTCAGTCTGTAGAGAAGAGATAATAATTATGTCTTGTTTACTTTAGAGTAATAACTTCAGAACAGTGACTCACTCATATGTGCAACATGTGGCAGAATAGGGTCCTGATCTTGGTGTAGCTTCCAGTCTCTCCTGTAAACTCCAGAATCACAAAGACTGCAACCTATATGTTCATCTTCATTTAAATTGGAATTAATTGTCAAAGATGTATATGGGTGATCAACAGGCTGTACAAGCCTTTAACATTTCCAACAGAGTATGAAAGAGCCATGACTATGATGTCATAATCACAACCTCTCTTGTGTATTATTGTTGACAAAGCCCACTATATCTCAGTGCTTAAATAACAATGAGCTAAGAACACAGATGCCTCATTGGCAGTCACCTGAGATTTCCCATCAACCCACTGGTGCATTAACTCTTTCTCAGTGATATGGCGTTTCGATCAACTTGAAAATATTTATACACAACACCTCCAGATGTTTTCCTCACACACACTTAGATTCTTATGGTACAAATATACTTTGGTTTTAGTCCTTTCTCACAGTGATCTTTCAAGGGCATCGTAAGTTGGATATCAGGTTCAGGTGGGGAGAAAAAGGAGGCAGTAGCTGATCAAGACGTCTGCATTTTGTGTAGCAATTTCTTTGTATGCTGCACATAAACGATACAGTATACAGAGAAAGGAGTGTTGTTCAATAGATGTAGCACTTGGCTGGGGGGTCAGTTTTCAGTACTTTTCTCAGCAACCATGTAAGGATTCATAGGACTAGAACCCAGGTCCACAGAGCCTGGAACAACTGAGGTGCCTTTGTTGCCACCAGATCACATAGAATGCTAGCCAAGGAGCACTGAGGAATTAGGCGCCCCGGGCCATATCACTCAAACAGGCCAGAGCAACAGCACCCTGTGGCTTCTGATTGGCCAATGGTCAGTATTTAACCCTGAGGGTGGTGTAGGAAGTTGTCTGGGTAACATGCAGACTTCTGGCTAGCTGTGATGCCAGGCCGCACCTTGCTTTCTGATCTCCAGTCTCTGGCCCCAACCCGATTCCAGCCTGATAACTATCTCTGATTCTGACTCTTTCCTGTTGATCCCAGCTTGCTGACTACTGCCTTGTGGCCATCCTTGACTTGTGGCCATCAGCCCAGCTGCGGCTGCTAGGCCAGACTGCCTGTGCCCTAGTCTCTTACAAACCATGGGCAAGTTACGTTACCTTCTCTGTGCCTCAGTTTCCCCACATGTAAAATGGTGCTAATGATACTGGCCTTCCTCGGTCAAGCACATTGAAACCTATACATGAAAAGTGCTAAGTAGTATTATTTATTAATTGACACTAGAACATACCATTTGAACATCTGTGTTGGGAGAATTTATGATCAAAGTAGTTAAGGACTCCGGAAAGTTTTCTCTAGATCTCCTAGACCTCATGATGTGTCTGTCAGGCTGAAAGTACAGGACAACCTTACACCCACAATGCTATATAACACCTACGTGTGCTTCATACATATTGATTCATCCTGGACTGAAAGGAAAGCAATAACAACACCACCTAGCTCTTATCTAGTGCTTTTCATCAGTAGATCTCACAGCATTTTACAAAGGAGGTCAGTATCATTATCGCCAATTTACAGGTGGGGAAACTGAGGCACAGAGCAATGAAGTAATTTGCCTAAGGTCACCCAGCAGGCCAGTGGAAGAGTTAAGACTAGAACACAGGTCTCCTGAGTCCTAGAGGCTGATGCTCTAGCTAAATAACACAAGCTCAACTACTGTCAAAGGCATTTTGATAGAAATTACAGAAATTAACCAGACTCTGTTTAAATAACTGTGTTTACAGCTGTGAAATCCCTGGGGCCTGATTCTGATCTCACAGTAGTTTTGTGACCGGGGTCCCAGTGGGGAGCCAGCTGTGGTCACTCAGGGTGAACTGCAAAGAATGGGGCAGACAATGCCCATAAAGCTGGTGGATATTCCAATACTTAGATTCACCATGCCAGTATAAAACAGCTTCTTTATTACTTTACTGATTACTCAGAAGTCCAAACAACACAGTTCCCTTAAAGTGATCCAGCCTCAGGCCTCCATCTAGGTACCCACGTCAAATATGATGAAAATTTCTGAAAATCTTATCTCATCATATAAAAGAAAAGGTTCTACCAATCCCAAAGGATCGGACACGTTACCTCCCAGGTTAATGAATATTCCAGATCTTACCCAAATACACGCTACAGCCAATTCTTATTAACTACACTAAAATTTATTAAAAAACAAAAAAGAGAGAGTATGGTTAAAAGATCAATATACAGACAGAAAGGAGTTCAATTCACTGAAGTTCAGATTCACAGCATAGATGGTGAGCTTTGTAGTTGCAAAGAGTTCTTTCAGAAACAGTTCATAGGTTATAGTCCAATGTCCAAATATCACATTCAGGGCATACCAGCATAACTGGGACCTCAGTCTTTGCAACTCAAGTTTTTCCGATGAAGCGTAAGCTGATCAGAGATGACAGAATCCGGACCCAAGGATCTTTTATACAATTGCATGTCCTTTGACAAGATGGAGTTCAAAAGGTAATTAGGATGACTTTTAAAGAGGTCCATCACCGGTACTTAGCTATAGAATTAACATAAGGCCATTTGCTTGTTCCTCCACCATTCACACTACATTTCAAAGACAGATGAATACTGAGATATCCCTTGTTTACAATTCATTTAAATGCTAGGATCTTCTTTTGACCTCTGAATTATCAGAATACAGCATAGACAGGGCTTGTTGATTACATTGTCCACCCTACTCATACATATGTAAATACACAAAAACACAATATTATCTCCCCACATGTCTTTTGAAGGTTATTTATTTTGCAGGATGTTTAACCTCTTCTAGCCATGCTTCACAAGTGTAAAACCACTGAAGTCAATGCAGTTACACTGGTGTAACATGAGTGCAAGTTGAGATTTGAATCAGTTCCTAAATTCCACAAGGAATCCACAGTCTCACCACAACTCTGCATGCTCGTGAGCAATCTCAGCAGAATGGGACAGTGACTGAATATGCCTGAAGCCTGGACTATTCTCATGCCATACTTGGTCCACTGCAGTCAGGACAGAGGCATGTTGCTAGGGCAACATAGGGGAAGCCTGTACTGCTGCTAGCATTCTATTGCATTGTTCAGTCACAGAGACCGTCACCTGTCACTGGTTTCTCTCATACAGCTTGTATTTATACGTTTGGCAAACTGCCAATGATCTGCCGGTGGCAGCTAGACCTAACAGCACCCCCAGTTTAAAGATGACCAACAAAGGGGAAAAATCAAGGGGGTCTTTGATCCTTTTTGATATATAAATATGGTCTGAGCAACATGTGTGTGGCAGGAGAGAAGTGGGCAGTTAAGGGTTTTAGGTGGTGTTTTTCCCCTGTGGTTTTATATATATATATATACTAGAAATTCAGAGCTGGTCTACTCTGGACAACTGAAGAACTCATAGATTTCTGACAGCAGAGATACTGTCTGCTTAAGTTAAATCTGATTAATTGAGAGGGGGACAAGGTTTTTATTTACACTATGTAAAGCTCTTTGGTTATGTTAATACTTATTTCACTAAAACACTTGGGAGAAAAGCTGGTTTGTTAATGATGCAGAACCCTCGCCCCTTCCATTAAGGGCTGAAAAAGCATTCAATACATATCTTTGTGGCTCCCAACCAGTCCTCTGTCAAAACCAGGGATGACCAGACTTAATATTTCTGGTATTTTTAAGGTTAAAAAAGCAATAAGGGAGGAAAAAATACTTTACAGGCCATTTTTATACATAAGCAAAATAGCACAAACACAATTTTTAATCCCTTGCAAGTCACCTTTGAAGGAGACACTTGAGAACTTCTCCAGGAAAGTTCCTCAGCTATAGCATTTGCTTTTCTCTTTGGTCTGACATTTCCTAGTTATTCTGAGCTCCAGGACATGCTTGAAAGGTTGATCTTGTTTTCCCCAGGATTTTCTGGGCAAGGTGGATTAAGAACTTTTATGCAGCCTGCTAGAATCATAGATCCATAAGGTTAGAAGCGACCGCTAGGGCCATCTAGTCTAACCCCCGGCCAAGATTCAGGATTTGTTGTGGGACATTTGTTTGAGTGTCGAGGGCTGTTTATATGATTATTGTACAGAGGCTCTGGCAGTAAAGGCAGTCTATTCTGGATGTTTATCTTTGATCATTTTAAATTGTGGTTTAAGTGCCTAGAGTCCAAGCAGTTGTCTTTTATAAATGGAAAGAAATGAATGAATTTATGCCAATGGCCTTGCCCAGGTGTAAGTGAGTGCTGCATTTGAGGCCCTTAAGTTTCCAAAGTATGTTTTAATTACAAATGAGTAACAAAAGTGTTTAAAATCACTTCTGGGGGGTGGGGCGTGGTGGAGTATGGAGGAGGAATGTGCAAATATTTCCTTTTGGCAAGTGGGCCCAACTTGGTTTCAGCTTACTTATGCTTCCTCCATCCCCCATGATAACAGTTTGAAACATTTATTCACAGCCAGCTGTCTGTGTCTTTCAGCAAAACGCCCTATTTCCTCCACTCTTTGCTCCCTGAATTTTTCCCTCCTCTCCCCACTCCAGTAACTAAATATCAGCGTGAGAAAGCTGCACCCACTGTTCTCCTTGGATCTATTCTATTCGGATCTACAGAGGTTCATATACTGTCCTCATCACCTGAGCAGCTGACTATCCTTCTGGTAGCGCATCATACAAGGAGATTAACAAGGCTAAAGGAAATGAGCAGGAGTCACGTTGCAGCGACAGTCCTGCCACCCTTTTGCCCAACGCCATGTGAGCTCAGCTCTGCACCAGGATGGATGACACACACTTTCCCTCTCCCTCTGCTTGGAGGAGACTAGCTGCTCTAACTTCACCCAGTCCAGTGCTGCCCACTCATACTATGGTTGGCTCTGTGCAGGGGCACAAGGACATGGAGGGAAGTAAAGACTCCTTGCATCCCTCTCCCCTTTGCGCACTCACACAGGGCCAACCGCAGTCTGACACCCCTTATTCAAAGTTTCATCCAACTCATCTCCTTTTGGGTGGGAAATTGATTACAGGGGGCTCCTAAATGTATTCCAGAAAGAGGATTCTCTTCTCCCATCAAATCCTAGAAATTCTGCAATGTGTGCAGTGCCCGGTGGCTCTGATTTCAAGCCAGGTTTCATACAGTGAGAGGCAGTACTCACCTAATTACAGCAAACGCCCCTAATTTACAGTCCACCAAAAAGCTGGTTGCACATTTAACCATGGGAATCAGCTTCCAAGTGAAAGATCTTTGTTAGGTATAGTACAAAGGTTAAAACAGCTGATGGCATCAACAGAAGCTGGCAGAGTGTCACAAAGTCTGAAAGCGAAGGATATGCAGTTAAGACGTTGTAAAGTTGTATAACTGCATACTTGTATTAGATATCCTGTGAAATTATTTGAGGACTTCAATAAGCTCAGACAAAGGTGAGAGGTTTATTGCAAGAGTGGGTGGGTGAGATTCTGTGGCCTGCATTGTGCAGGAGGTCTGACTAGATGATCATAATGGTCCCTTCTGACCTTAATATCTATGTATCTATGTATAAATGTGCTATGTTGGGTAACATATTCAAGCAATACATAATTTACTTCTATGAATTTTGTTGTTGGTTTCTTTATGAAAATTAAGTTAAAAAAAAACACACCAATAAATAAAATGTCCCGACAGGTAGTCACACAGAACAGCTGAGGTAAGTTTGAGGGGTACAAGTAGAAGTCAACAGATTGAGATGTGGATGTGCACAAACACGGGTGCTAAATCTGATGTGGAACAGAGCTCCGTGGGCAACATCAGTTCTGCTGTGTCCAGGAGCACCAGCAGCTCCGGAACGTTGCTCTTGGCAAGCGCCATCAGACGTACATCTTTACAGTAACAGAGTCAACAACAGAAAAAGAAACTAGAATCTGATTCAGAGCAGCAAATACCCTAGCTGGCCATAGGGCTGCCTGAAGTCTGAACAGACCATAGCCCCAAGCCTGCAAGTTGCATATAGGGCATGCACGAGGTCATATCAGTATGTCACCTACAGCACAAATATATGTTACAATACACTGGTCACTGGTTCAACGTCAGGTACCCAGAATTCCCCAAGGCCCCCACATCAGCACCCATATCCGAATGCACGGCATGGGGAAAAATGCAAGATAAACCTGTGGATTTTCAGTCCTTTGGGAAGCACTTTCCTGGGTGATAGCCTCCTTAAAGGGGTGGAAAAGGGCTCCCACAGAATTCCTACGAAGGGCTCCTGCTGCCACCCCTGGTGGATCCCTTTTCCACCCCACTAAGGAGTCTTCCTAAACAGACAGCCCTATCCCAGTAGGCATTTTAGAGGACAATGCCTCAGCAGGGGACAACGGTTCCCAAAGCTCCCTGGTGCACAGGAGGAGTGTTCCCACTGTACCACCCTTTGGAACGGTGTAGCGTGGGCTCCCCTTGCAGACGACCCTGTTAGGCTGGCTGGGGGGTGGGGGGGAAGGCTGATGGCTCCATCTCCTCCCCTGCCTCACACACACACACTTTTGGGGTGATCCAATGCAAGGATGGGTTGGCAACTGAGGCTGGCCCAGGTAAGGGGCTACAAGGAGGGGAACAGTCCCAGTGCCCTGTTCCTTTTGTGCACAGGGTGCAGCCATGAGCTGGTCCTTTGGTTCCCATCCCGGTGCAGCTGCCCGGAGGACCGCACACGGGGCTAAAGCAGCGACGCCAACTCTGCAGGAAGGGCCTGGGCCTCCCCTCGTCCCCAGGCTCGGAGCTGGACCTTAACAGCAGCGCACGGGATCCCCCTCTTTCGGAGGCGCGCATAGGCTCGCTCAGGAGCGCACGGCTTGGCTCCAGGTGCCCCCGGGGCTCGCCGACTCCTCCTTCCCCCAGAGCGCACGTGGCCCGAGCGTACGGAGGTGGCTCCTTCCCAGTGCGCTCCCCTTCTAGGGCGCACCGCGCACCTGAGCCCCCCATCTGCAGCCAAGCTGGGCTGGCGGTGATGGTCTCCGCTCAGGACCGCGCGCTGGTGGGGCGGGCTCGTCCCCTGCCAGGAGCAGCCCCCGCCCCCTTTGCCGACCCCCAGCCCCTGCGCTCCGGGGGAAGAGGAGGAGGAGCGGCTGGCAGGCTGCGCTCTCTCGCTTACCTTGCAGCGCGGCCGAGCTGGTGCCGGAGGACAGGAGCCCGATGATGCCGCAGAGCAAGAGCAGCAGCCGGGCCATGGCATGGGAAGAGCTAGGGAAGGGCGCCAGCCTCTCCAGGACGGGGGCGCAAGGTCAGATCCCCGGCGGCGGCGGCTGGGGCCGGGACGGAGGCAGCTTCATTAGGGGATCAGGCTGGGCACGTTTCAGTCCCGAAAGGCACCTGAAAGGGGGGCATGTGAGTGAGGGCGCAAAGTTCCGGCTCGGTGGATCCGCCCCAGGCGCCTGGAAAAGTCTGCAGAAGAGTTTGGGGAAACTAATTCAAGTGGACTCGGCGCCTTTCGCTTTCGGTTTCAGCATTGAAGTCGCAGCAGCTGGGTCAGGGGCATTTGTCAGCGAGGGGGGAGGGGACACTTTGGCTCTCAGCAGCCCAAGGGATAGTGACCCCTGGTTCCAGTCCTCCGGCACCCCCCGGATAGGGCGACACGTGGTCCCAACCCTTCGGCACCTGGGTGAATCCAAGTTACCTTCCTTCCAGCACCTAGAGGGGAAGAAAAGGAAGACTTGTGGCGAAAGCTCATGCTCAAATAAATGGGTTAGTCTCTAAGGTGCCACAAGTCCTCCTTTTCTTTTTGCGAATACAGACTAACACGGCTGCTGCTCTGAAACCTAGAGGGGAAAGTGACACGTGGATCTAAGCATCTGGTGCGCAGAGGGAGGGCTCTGGCAACCCTAGCTCTCTTGCTAGCTTTTCCTAGGGTCACACTATTATTTTCTGGGTGTTGTTCTCTCACTCCCCCCCCCCCACCCATCAAATTACCCAGTTGAACCCTCCACCCACTGGGCAGACTCTATGGGGGAATAAAAAACCCCTCTGGGTGGATCAGCTGATTCAGGCTCAGGGGATTCAGGCTTCTGCCCTGAAAAATCACTGTGTGTAGATGTTCAGGCTAGGGCTGGAGCCCAAGCTCTGGGAGTTGAGACCCTGTGAAGAGGGAGGGGCCCAGAGCTCGGCCCCAAGCCCAAATGTCTATGGAGATTTTTAGCCCTGCAGCCTGTCGATGATGGTGCCCCCAATGTGGACATGATCTGTCAACAGAGCCTCTGGGATCCTGAGTCAGCTGACTTGAGCCAGACACCGGCTGATTCTTTGGTTCAGGTGTGATCCCTTAACTGTTTATTAAAAGCATTTTCAATGGGAGGAGTCCTTCATATGTGCAATAATTTGAACAAGGTTTTAACTCAGCCCCTAAAAAGGTTTCACCCAGCTCATAACAAAACTAAAAGTTAAAGCATATGTAACCCTTCTGCCAAGTGAAGCCTGCAGCAGCCAGGGCCGGGTTCAATATCTAGAGGTTTCTTTTCAACAGTACAACACAGAACCAGCTTCAGCCCCCACCCAGTAACCTGGGACAATTACACACCACCCCTTGGCACCTCTGAGAGGCAGTACTTCCCCACTCATAAGCACAGTCTGAGTGTAGCAAAGAAATTTTTAATGAAAGGAGAAAAGTCATCCAACGTTAATTAGGGAAAATGCAACAAGCAGGATTCATAATCATAACCCTGTGAGCATGACACCCACCCCAGAGTGCGTTGGGCAGTGTCTTCTGCTTCAAGTTCTCGAGTTCTACAACCAGAAGCTCCTTTACTGTGCCCCTCTGCTCCTTCACCATGTCCCAGTCCCAGTGGTTGTCCTTGGTCAGAGAGGACCCAGGGTTCAGAGATGCATCTGCGTGAGACAGCTCAGTGGTTTGAGCATTGGCCTGATAAACCCAGGGTTGTGAGTTCAATCCTTGAGGGGGCCATTTAGGGATCTTGGGCAAATATTGGGGATTGGCCCTGCTTTGAGCAGGGGATTAGACTAGATGGCCTCCTGAGGTCCCTTCCAACCCTGATATTCTATGGCTCTATGAGAGTTTCATACATATAAAACCTAAAAGTGATAATATTACAGTTCACCTCCCCCCCCCAGGAAAGAAGGCACCTTGTGTGATGCATGGCTAGAAAGGGTTAAACAGCTTGCAGGCTGAATGACCCAAAGCCCACCTTTAAAGTCATGTTAGAAAGGTATGCAAATAATAATTAGGGCCATTCATGCTAAATAGGCTAGAACTTTGAAATGCAAACCTATATTGTTAGAAGTAATACTCATTGTGTATATCTAATAAAGCCTTGTCTACACTACCAAGTTTTGTCGCCAAAAACTGCCTTTTGGCGACAAAAAAGCAAGAGCGTACACACTACAGTGGGACTTTTGTCACGAAAAATGCCCAGTTTTGGCGACAAAAAACTTCCACCCCTACGAGAGACTTTTGTCTTTTCCCTTCCCTTTATTGTCGACAAAGAGCCAGTGTAGACACTGCTGATTGTTTTGTCGACAGAACTGGCTTCCACCAGTATCCCACAATGCCTGCCCCCATTGCTCTGCTCACTCGTTTTGATCTCTGCTTCCCTGCAGGCATGCGCCCCTCCCCTTTCAAAGCTCCAGGAAGTATCTGTGTGCTGCTCCCTTTGGGGAACAAACAAAGAGCAAATCATTGGAATGCTCCTGTTCTGCCCTGCACTAGGAACACATAGGGCCGCCCAGAGGATTCAGGGGGCCTGGGGTCTTCGGCGGCGGGGGTCCTCCCACTCCGGGTCTTTGGGGCACTTCGCCGAAGACATGGAGTGGAAGGACCCCTGCCGCCAAATTGCTGCCAAAGACCCAGAGCGGAAGAAGCACCCCGAGTGTGTTCGGCGGCACTGAACGACCCCCCCCACTGCTGAATTGCCACCAAAAACTCTCGTGGGGGCCCCTGCAGGGCCCAGGGCAAATTGCCCCACTTGCCCCCAGGCAGCGCTGGGAACACAGCAGCAGACAGACCGCTGCTGGAGCCGGAGGGGGACAGACTGCTGGGCTGCTTTGCCATTCCTCAGCAGGGAGAGCTCACAAAGCTACTCATGATGCTGCTCTCGGCAACCGACGGGGCTGTGGAAGATTTCGGAGAGAATCCCAAGATGCGCAACGATCAGTTCTTCCTTCCCACAACACTGCACTGTGGGATACATACCCATGGTGCATTGCTCACACTGTCGATGATGGTGCCTCCAATGTGGACATGATCTGTCAACAGAGGGAGCAGGTGTGAACACCCTTTGGCGATTTTTGTTTTGTAGACTTTTGGGTGTCAACATAGCTTTGTCAACAAAACTTGGGTAGTATAGACAAGCCCTTAGATGCTACCCCTAAAAAGACAGTTCCTGTCTGTCACTATAACTATTGATTCAGAGCTCAAAAGGGAATATTAACATTTGGATGAATATTGGGTAAAATAATGTCATTGTCTTTATGTTTCTTTGAAGTTTGTGATAAATTGCCCTCTGTTAATTTGTGTAACTAATTACTGGTGGTGTTTAAAAAGTAAAAGGTTACATCAAAAGCCTATTGTTTAACCAGGACTGCATGGTCAAGTGGATGCTAGGACGTTGTATAAAAAGACCCTTGGGTCCTGATCCTGTTCATCTCAGATCTGCTTAAGCTTCATCAGGAGAAGTTTGAGTTGCAAGACTGAGGTCCCAGTTATGCTGGTACACCCTGAATATGAGATTTGGACATTGGACTATACCCTATGCACTGAATTCTAAAGGAACTCTTTGCAACTACAAAGCTCACCATCTCTGCTATGAATCTGAACCAAAATGGATTGAACTCATGTCTGCATATATATTGATCTTTTAACCATACTTTTTCATTTGTTTTTTAATAAATTTCAGTTTAGTTAATAAGAATTGGCTGTAGCATGTATTTGGGTAAGATCTGGAATATTCATTAACCTGGGAGGTAACGTGTCCAATCCTTTGGGATTGGTAGAACCTTTTCTTTTATATGATGAAATAAGATTTTCAGAAATTTTCATCATATTTGACGTGGGTACCTAGATGGAGGCCTGAGGCTGGATCACTTTAAGGGAACTGTGTTGTTTGGACTTCTGAGTAACTAGTAAGGTAATAAAGAAGCTGTTTTATGCTGGCTTGATAAATCTAAGTATTGGAATATCCACCAGCTTTTTGGGGTTTGTCTGCCCCATTCTTTGCAGTTCACCATAATTGAATGACCAAGGCCGGCCCCCACTGGAACCCCGGTCACACGTTGCTTGCTCCACCATCCGAGCACTTGCTTTGGCTCTCCCACCAGCTGCGGCACCTCATTGCCTCACCAGCCACTCTTTCCGCTCATCAGCCATTCATTCACCAGCCAACTGTCATCACCTCCTATAACCTCTGCACATCAGTCTCTTAGTACTGTAATTTTCAGGTCTTTGCAGGCTGAGTAGAAACCCTACCCCATCTCAAATTATTTTAATTCTCTGTGATTTTTAGCTCTTACTAGGTTGGGCAGAAACGCAGTCCCTCCACAACTGATTTCAGCTCTGATTGAGCATTTAAAATAACAAAGAGGCTCCTAGTGGCCACACCTTCTGCTTGGGACACCTATACACACCCCTCTTACTTTCACAGGGCTCTGCCATTCAAGCCCCTGGCTTAACGAGGTCCTTTCAGCTGAGCGTGATCCTCTCATTTGAGGCAGGTTAAGCACAGTTTTGCTCCCCTTTATTCATACAATAATGACAACAATATTGGAAACAGTCTTTCACTACCCTTGCATTCAGTACTAAAGTGATTTGTGACCCAACACCAGTCAAAGTTGATTACTTTGAGTAACACCGCTTTAGCTGCTGGATATCTAAGCAGAATAGTTGTGTTCATGTAAATACAGTTTGCTCCTGAAGTCTCCCGTCTCCCTCCCACCCAACTAGCTGTCAGGGGAGAATTCATTCAGATCCTGCTTACACATAAATAGAATAAAAGCACTGAGTTAATAGGAACACTGAGCAGTTTAACAGGAGTTTTTGTCACACTCTTTTAACAGCCCCACCCGTCCGGAAGACAGAGGGCTGGGAGCCTGGTATCACCCTACTCTCTAGGTGCTAGGAGGTTGGGTCTGTTACCTAAAGAGAGTTTGGGGCTGTAAGTTAAGAAACTGTTCCTTTTGCTCTAGGTTCCTTCTGCACTCAGAGACACAGGACTTTGTTCTTTCTTTTTAAATAAACACAACTACATCAAAGAAATATCTATCACCAGTTTAAACTCTCAACTGGAACAGCCCTAGGGACCAAAAATGTGACCAGTTGCACAGATCTAAAAAGGGTGACAGTATTGTGCCCTATATTCTTTCCTACCCACCAGCAAATATTTTAATTCGGGATGGACAAACTAGTTCAGCTACAGTAAACTAAAGATTAACCTGAACTTTTGCCTAGCACATGAATCAAAAGGATTGATAATTTTTGAGCAGTTTATGTTTAATGTGCATTTCCCTCTTAATTTCCTGTTCTCAAGAGCAGAAGTGAAGATAATGCTATATTGCAAGATAAACAGTTCTTTCCCATTTCTGACTCTGACAATCAAGAAGTGGTTAAAGCCCATGTTTCTTAGTTTACCATAGCTAGTTCATAGTGGTGTCCTTTGGATTTGAAAAGTGTGGTATGTGAAACCAAATGTTGAACAGTTACAAAACCAAGCTTATCATACCCTACATCAGCCTAGACCTAACAAGTAAACACAGAAGAGAAAATTCAGGAGTGAAACAAGAACCTGGAAGTTGACACATTAAATGCATCTGCGGTGTTTGTCTCACCAACACACATTTAAGATCACATAGCTACAATTACAAAAAGTCAGGAAATGCAAAAGATAAGTCGCAGACCAACTGCAATGCAGAAAAGACCTGCATGTTTTCCCTCCACTCACCTACCACAGAATGGGCAGTAGATTCAGTCTCCAAAACCCATGAATCTTGGTATGGCTCCTGGAAGTCCATGACCCATGCAGAGGCCCTGTCTCACAGTGCTTATGTGGTACCCTGCTCTCTCCTTGGTTCTTCTCTGAGAGTCATATTTCTAGGAACTTCTCAGTCCCTGCGTTTCCCCTCAAGGATGACTGTACAGCACAGGGAGAGTTCCTGGCAAAGCTGTGGATCCTTATGGATTTGGTGGATGGGGGGAATAATTCATATCTCTAAGATTTAGGGCTGGTCTTTTAAATTCCACCCTCTACAAATTATGACCTGATATTTGGTGATGGTGTTTAGATGGTTTTGTTTATTTTTCGCCATTTTGATTTGTAAAGAACAAGTAGGTCGCCATGTTGAACAGCCTTCTTGTTGTCTTCAGGAAAGAAAAGGCAGGAAATCTACTAGCTAGTTGCTAGGCAACAGAAGGATTGTATAGGCTGGAAACGAGCAGGAAGGCATTGCTTCTCCTTTTGCTCTTGCCTTGGAAGGAAGGGAAGTGGTCAGACACTAGTTATCATAGAATCATAGAATATCAGGGTTGGAAGGGACCCCAGAAGGTCATCTAGTCCAACCCCCTGCTCAAAGCAGGACCAATTCCCAGTTAAATCATCCCAGCCAGGGCTTTGTCAAGCCTGACCTTAAAAACCTCTAAGGAAGGAGATTCTACCACCTCCCTAAGTAACGCATTCCAGTGTTTCACCACCCTCTTAGTGAAAAAAAATATCCGCCTAGATAACAACTCACCTCGCAAGGGAAAAGATTTAGATTATTGTTTGGGTTTATTATTTGAAGGGAAGCATACATCTATCCATGGGGTTTTACCTCAAGTGGTTAGGGCTATCACCCGCAGACAGGACGTCGCAAAGGGGTTAGGGTGGGAAGTTAGTTAGGCGTCTCGGCTGAATCATCGTTGTTCGTTGCCATTCTCCACTGCAGTAGCTGTTCCAGTGGTGATCGTGGTCTGGAGAGTTGTCGTCATCTATCAAGTCCCAGTCTCAGCAGCAGCTTCTGGACAGGGTATAGAGAGCAGTTATCACTCGTCCCGTTGTAATTCCTGTGTGAAAGAGTGCATGGTTGTTAATCTGTTCAGTTATTATTAATCCTTCCTCTCATTCCTTTGTTCATCCCATTCCTTTTTCCCCTAGTTAATAAAAGTTCGGTTGTTTCAGTTGTGGTTTTCTGTAATCATTTTATATAAGCTCTGATAGATGGGCTATACTGAGGGAATCTTGGGAGACTTCTGTTGGCTCCCCGCAGTTTTCTGAAAGTAGGGTCCTGAAATAAATGACAAAAACTAACAGTCTACCCTGAAAACTTACATCAGCATAGCTACATCTCTATGGGGTAAATCCACACTCCTGAGAGATGCAGCTATGTCAACCTAATCCCTGTTGTAGACAACGCTAGGTCAACAAAGAGTTCTTCTGTCAACCTAGTTACTGCCTCCCTGGGAGATGGATTAAGTACAACAATGGGAGAACCCCTGCCATCGCTGTAGTGAGTGTCTACACTTAGAAACTCTACAGTGGCACAGCTGCCACTGTAGCACTTTAGTCTTACTCCCTGCTCACAGAAGGAAAGGATGCAGAGTGGAGGGAGGAATGCTGCACAGATGCCACGCATCCACACACACGTGGTCTATGAGCTGCGGGATTTTCATCCTTGGAGAATGATTCCAGCCTATGGTTCTGTCATAAATATAAAGGGAAAGGTAAACACCTTTAAAATTCCTCCTGGGCAGAGGAAAAACCCTTTCACCTGTAAAGGGTTAAGAAGCTAGGATAACCTCACTGGCACCTGACCAAAATGACCAATGAGGAGACAAGATACTTTCAAAAGCTGGGGGGAGGAAGAAACAAAGCCTCTCTCTCTGTCTGTGTGATACTTTTGCCGGGGACAGAACAGGAATGGAGTCTTAGAACTTAGTAAGTAATCTAGCTAGGTATGTGTTAGATTCTGATTTCTTTAAATGGCTGAGAAAAATAAGCTGTGCTGAATGGAATGGATATTCCTGCTTTTGTGTCTTTTTGTAACTTAAGGTTTTGCCTAGAGGGATTCTCTATGTTTTGAATCTAATTACTCTGTAAGGTATTTACCATCCTGATTTTACAGGGGTGATTCTTTTTACCTTTTCTTCTATTAAAATTCTTCTTTTAAGAAATTGAATGCTTTTTCATTGTTCTTAAGATCCAAGGGTTTGGGTCTGTGGTCACCTATGCAAATTGGTGAGGATTTTTATCAAGCCTTCCCCAGGAAAGGGGGGGTGTAGCATTTGGGAGGATTTGGGGGGGAAAGACGTTTCCAAACGGACTCTTTCCTAAGAATACCAGTTAGACGTTTGGTAGTGGCACGAAAGTGCAAGGGCAAAAGGTAAAATAGTTTGTTCCTTGGGGAAGTTTTAACCTAAGCTGGTAAAAGTAAGCTTAGGAGGTTTTCATGCAGGTCTCCACATCTGTACCCTAGAATTCAGAGTGGGGAAGGAACCTTGACAGGTTCCAACACTTTTATCAACTTTAAAGCCAAAATGCGGGTAATTTCTACGTCACTTATTTCTTAATCAAATAAACAAAACCTAATAAATTCAGTGAGAGTCTCATGAGGTATGACGTGCAGATTTCAGCCTGAAACAGAGGAGATCCTTTCCTAAAATTCTATGGCCCATGTGTTCCCTCTTTAAAATCAATGCATTCTTGTAGCTTTCAATACTAGTCTGTTTGCAGTGTTGTAGCTTTGTTGTTTCATGCAGGATAGGTCCATCAATCAATGGCTATTAGCCAAGATGGGCAGGAATGGTGTCCCTAGCCTCTGTTTGCCAGAAGCTGGGAATGGGCAACGGGATGGATCACTTGATGATTTACCTGTTCTGTTCATTTCGTCTGGGGCACCTGGCATTAGCCACTGTCGGTAGACAGGATACTGGGCTAGATGGACCTTTGGTGTGACCCAGTCTGGCCGTTCTTATGTTCCTGTGTTCTTATTCCCAGGGTATGAGAGAGTCAAGGTGGGTGAGGCAATATCTTTTATAGGACCAACTACTGTTGGTGAGAGAGACAAACTTTCGAGCTCCACCGAGCTCTTCTTCAGGACCTGTATGGAGCTCACAAGCTTGTCTCTCTCTCCAACAGAAGTTGGTCCAATAAAAGATATTACCTCACCCACCTTGTCTCTCTCAGTACTAGGCTGTAACATTCATGGAATATGAGCACCCTACAGTGGCCAACACATAGTATCTCCCTTAAAGTCCCACAGAGGTAAAGCAAAGTCGGATTAGCCTAATTCAGAGTGGGTATATGAAGGAGGAAGTGAATTTGACCTGTCTCCAGCATCCAGTACCTATTGGTCTTTTACAGAATGATTTATTGATAACTTTTTCATTTGATCATATGCTAGATTTGCTCATCCTATACCCAAGGTCCTTGGGTTCCATTCTCCCATACAAGTGGGTCTCTTGCACATCTGATATAATGGTACATCTCTCATGGAAATGTGTATCCAGTGTGGGTCAGACTCAGTCTCCACTCTCCAAGCCTTGAGTCTCCACTAAGCAGCCCCAAGACTAGAAACTTAAGTTTGCATAAACTTGAGCATAAACAGCGATTACCACAACTTTAGAACCAGAAAACCAGCTGCTCCCTCCATCTCTTAGAAATGACTTAGTCCTGTGGCCTATACAAGACAAAATGACAGAACAGTCATTCACCCCTGGATAACAAATTCCATGTACCACCTTTACGATAATCAACAGTCACCAGGGCAGCATTTTGTGATGATCCAGCCTCCTCTGAAGTATAGCACACACTGCTGCTCTGCATGGTACCAAGATGCACAACAGGGAAGTTGTCCATCAGAGGACTGCATTTGGCATGCCACTGAAATCAACAAGATTCACAGCAACATGCAATGAAGACCTCAGATTTGAACACCAGCATCTTGGTAGGGGGAGGGGGCATCCTGTTTGTGGCTATGAACCTTGAAGTCTCTTTCTCTGATGGGTTGATGGTATTTTTTTTTTGTTAAGATAAAATTAGAACAAAGATGTTAAATTTGACAACAAAGCCCATCAGTGTTATTAATGCTCCCTAAGTCTCCTTTATGTCTGGCTTCTAACTATCTCAGGCACTTATGTGGTCTTTACTATGTAAGCAGAGTTTGAATGAGCTCTCCCCTGATATCTACTGGTGAGCTGTGGAGAAGGACTTCAGGAGCTGATCTTGTTTGCATGGACACAACCACCCTGCCTAGGTGCTCAGCATGATGGGATTGCTTGCCTAAATGATCACTTGTGGCTGCTGTTGGATCCCCAGTCTCCTTGTTACTGGGGCAGGAGTAATAAAGCGTTGTTATCTTTGTTGTGTGAACCGAGGGCAGCAGAACTGTACCTGGCATACCCTCATGGAGGGACTCACCCTCAACTGTATGGTACTCGCTAGGCAGGGGACATGGATTCCAAAGCTCAATGAGTTGAGAGGCAGGCAGGGGTCTGGTTTAGGGGTTCTAGACATCATTTGACTCTTGCTTTTCATGGTATAATAAAAGGGCTAATTTAGGCTTAGTTGAGAGTTTTTGTTACTGCTGCAGAGTTGAAATCATTGATGTTCTGGGACAGTGTCTCTATTGCAAGAGATTGCCCAGTGTGCACCAGCGGTGAGGCTCCCCACCAACGAGCTGAAATCACTGGGAGCTGTGTTAAGTGGGAGGTCCAGAAGATGTCTTGGTGAGCGGTTGGCTAGTGGAGAGGTCTGGAGCAGAGCTCTGTGGAGAGGCACAACAGTTGGCCGTTGGGGTGATGAGTGAGTGCCTGAGCAGTGGAGTGTGTAAGGTGCCTCTCTGTGCTTGCGAGAGGGGAAGTATTGCCTCTTAGGCACGCAGGGAGTGGTGTGCAATTGTCGCAGGTCACTGAGTGGGGGCTTGAATTGGTTGTGTGTTGTATCATTGAAAAGGAACCCCATACTGAACCTGGCCCTTGTTGCTGCTTGTTCTACCTGGCAGAAGGGTTACATTTATTTAATCTTTACTACATCTATTCTCACAACACCCATATCAGGTAAGTGCTATTATTCTCATTGTACAGATGGGGAACAGAGGCACAGAGATACTAAGTGACTTGTCCAAGGTCACACAGGAAGTCTGTGGCAGAGCAGGAAATTGATGCCAAGGCTCCCAAGTCTCAAATCAGTTCCCCAACCCCTGGACTGTTCTTCCCCTCCACTTCAGCTTTGCAAAAAAATAGAGAGAGATTCCTGACTGCAATTATCTGTTATCTCTGTAACATAACCACTAACCCCATCCTCCTGGTATAACCTATCCTCATTCACTCAGTGAATATATATAATAGAGCAGGTCAAAAAAACTCTCCTCCCACCCCTGCAAAAATTTTTGAATTAAAACATTGTTTTTGAATCTTCTAATATTTTCCACATAAGCGGTTGCTGTAGCTGCGATAGGGTTGTTATATGATTGCAAATGGAAGAGAAGGAGGTTCACACATAAGTGGAGGGGCAGGGAGGTGTTTGCAAAACAAATTTGTTCTCAAGATGTGGTTTATGCTTCAAAGATTCTGGTTCTTAATGGCTGCAATGATCACCAAGAGCATGATTTTACAAAAGTGGAAGAGTAGGCTTATGCCCAGAACAGAGCAGTGGTATTCAGACCTGTCTGCGATACTAGTCCAAAGAAAGAATAACTTATCGCCGTAGAGAACAAGCATCTGAATTCAAAGACATTTGGACTCAGTTTCTAAATACAGTTGGATAAAAAAATGTTGATAGCTCAAATAATGCCAGACCTCCACTGCACCTAACTCCCCTTTCCCCTACCCCCAGTCCCCCCTTTCCCTCTTCTGTCTATTCACGTATGTATTCTCCTATTTTATTACTGTTTTCCCCACCCTAACATGTTATGTCTTTGTAGCGTTGTCTGGTTTTGTAGTCTAGGCATGCAGCTTTGACTAGTTGTAAAATTGCATAATTCTATTGGATAGTGAAACATGCAGTATTTGGAAATATACATATGCTGTACTTTTCATTGTCTGTTTCCTTATGAAAACATTAATCACAAAAAAAGATGAGGCTCATACCATGAAAACATCTGAGACCATCTGGCACTAACCAGGCTGATCTATAGCACCAAAACTTGATCTACTTTCTTTTCTTCTTACCCAGTGAATTTTAGATATAGATACTCTCACACAAAAACAAACACTCATGAGAGTTAAGGTTTCTCCTGTGATTAACACAACTCCTATACAAGCTACAAAACAAGAACAGTCGAATAAAAACAAAGTATTAAAAAGTAGGGAAATGACCAGATAAGTATTATACTAAAATAACCGCAACCAACTATGGTAAAAGAACACTAAGGTTGCAAAGTCAAGTACTCAAACATTAGTTAGTGCCAGAATTAAGACTGCTTGTGCAACCGTATAAATTTGGCCACTCTGTGCATATGCATTATGACAGTCTTGAATTACACGTTTTACTAATTTTTTAACAATGGCCAAAATATCTATTTTTCACTTACCCAGTTCTCAAAAACCGCCATACGGTTTCTGCTCAAATTTATAAAAAGCAAAACCAAACCTGAGCCAGGGACTAAACATGGAATATTTCAGCCTACACAGTTGGTGTTTGTCCAAGTTATAAACAACTGAAAACAGTTATAAACTGCGATGAACAGTTCTGGGGAACTTTAACTGTAGGCATCCTTACTCTTCCACAGCTAATTCTGTTACCATTACAGGACTCAATTCAGGGCTACAGTCAGAGAAACCCTCCCACCCCCCAAGTATCAGGATTGTCCCTATAAATCGGGACATCTGGTTACCCTACCCCCAGCAGAAGTTGGAGCAGCTCTGCGACAACTGAATAAATTTAGGCTGGAAATTAGAAGGTTTTTAACCATCAGAGGAGTGATTTTCTGGAACAGCTTCCCCCTAGGAATAGTGGGGGCAAACAACCTATCTAGTTTTCAGGTGGAGCTTGATAACTTTATGAGCAGGATTACATGATGGGGTTGCCTGCCATAGTAGGGGACTGGACTTGATGACCCAGAAGGTCCCTTCCAGTCCTATAGCCTATGTTCCTAAGTCTTGTACTGTAATTCATGGCAGCCTGCCGATGACTGGCTTTTGGCTGCTCTGTAGCTCAGAATAGCCAAAGAACTGAGCACTATAGCTTTTCCCCTTTCTGCCTCAGCACATCCCTGTCCACCCAGGCATATCCTCTCTCACTACCAGGGATACACCAGTATGCCAGGAGTTGCACACAGGCCAGTATATGGTGGGGTACATTGGATGGCTGTGGTTCCTTAATGGCCCCTATAATCAGCCAAAGTGGAATACAGCAGGGGCCAGAATCTGGCTCAGTATTCACAGGTGAAATTTCACCTGGTGGCTTGCACAAACTTGAATCTGACGCATATCTGTCAACTTATTCATCATTAATGTATGATCTCTTAGTCGAGGTTAGTCCCTGGGTCACCCGGCTGCCCCACCATCTCTCACTACCCCGTGAAGTAAGGGGAAGGGTGTTAGACACTCCATAAGGTAATGAAAGCTAAATCTATCTCATCTAGCCCTTAGTATTTGTAAAGTGTTTATCACAATAACGCTGTACCCGAATAGAGTACAGGGATTAAACAGCAGTGAGGCTGCCTGGGAGAAGTCAGTAAAATCAATTATGGTTGTTGTTATTTCTATTGCAGTGGTGCCTAGGGACCCTGGAAAAGGATTAGGGCCCCCTTATTCTAGACACTGCATGCACAAAGACAGTCCCTGCCCATGAGAGTTCCCAAGAGAGGATTTAGACAACATGGGTAAGATGTGAAACAGAAAAAAGAGGAGGCGGTGAGGGGGCAGATAAGGGTATATAGAATTAGGTGTGTTTTAATAAACTAGTCATAAGACTGGTCTCAGTAGACACAAGTGGTTAACAGCCTAAATAGGCAGTAGCGGTTTATAGGTATCCCAGCAAAAGCAGGTTTTAAGGGGAGATTTAAAGCAGGGTAAGGTGGCGGCTTTGCTAATTTTGACAGGGAGTTTTTCCCAAATATAAGGGGCATCATGGGAGAAAATGTTAAGGAGCTCATGGGAGCAGCAGGTCATCAAGGGTCGCTTCATTGGCAGGGATTGATTTGGAAGGGTAAGGGTGCGGCTATGCGCCACTTCTGATTTGACTGGTGTGATGTAATTTCACTGGGCTAACACAAGGATACAAATGAATGTTTTACACTTTGCTAACATTTCAAAATGGTGGCATTTTAAATTCTTTAGTAAAACTTAGATTTTTACGAATTATTTGTGCTTCAATTTCCATTTTCCCTGCCTGTGCGCTCAAGGTTTCCAAAAATTATCAAAAATTATTCAAAAATTTTCTCAGATTCATTGACCAACTCACTTAAAGTTAATCTCTTACACTTCAGAGACACTTAGGCGATCACCCACTGCTAGTTATGTCTCCTTAGTGATTCGAGGGTTCACTTACTTTTCTATAAGGAACCTCTGTGACCTACTAATGAAAAGTTATCCTCAAAATAGTGCTGTCTTTTCCCTCTTCCGCAGCTGTCATTAATCTACTTTCTAACATTCACCGTCAAGAAGGAATCACTCACTATAACTAGGTGTCTAGTTCGGCATATCCTTAAACTGTGTATATACATTGCAGAAACTTACGTAATGCAGAGGAGATACACTTGTGAAAATAAAAATAATTGTGTGACCCCGGCAAACTCTCTGTCTGGGCATGGATAGTTAATAGAGATGCATAAATCCAGGTGGTTATAATCAAGTAGGTTAATAAAACTCATTAGGTTACCTAAAAGATTGCTATACTTCAGATCCTGTAACAGTTATCTACTATTTACATTTTTGGATACACAAAACAGCCACCATGTGCACTAGATGCCTAAATTGAGTAATTGCAACCATCACCCTTCTTCTCCCGTGTCCTCCCTACTCTTTGTCACGGTCGCTTGTGTCTCATTTTTAGATGATGAACTCTGCAGGGTGGGTGCAGTGTCTCTCTTTGCCTTCTGTGAAATGGCTCATACATTTGGATACTGGATAGTACAATATCTGGATCCTACAATAGAATAATTCATACAATGATCAGTTCTTTCATATGAGCAGCAACATACCTCATATCAGGGCTGTCTCTGCACCGTACTGAGGGAGATGTAAATTCAATCACAACACTTTGAGCTCAGCTGCTAATCCCCTACTTCAAGAAGAGCTAGGTCAGGCAGGCATCAAGCTGCAGATGTGCATTGAACCCAACTGCAACTGCAGAGGGCCCCACACCCATGATCACCATGTTCAAAAACCTCAGATGTGATCCCTTGCTCAGCTTGCAGGAGGCTCCAGTTTCACAGAAAGCTCCCAGTCTACCCAGCACCAAAATCCTGGCAGTCCACTAGCTGTTGTTGATCTGCCCAGAAATAAGCCCCTGGCCTTATGTCGGTTAGCGAGCCCTATGCATATTTCACCTTTAAATATCACCTGCTCAGATGCCGGTTTCCACTGTGTAGCACACTCAGTGGTGGGACTGGAGAAATCACTGTAATAAACGTGTGGCATGCAACCGTGTTGGAAGAGGCATCTGAGCTTTATTTCCTGGGGCTTGTCCCATCAGCTGGGTCAGGAGCACAAAGCTTAATACCCCTGTTACTGTGGAGTGGGACTCTGCTCCCACCCAAAAGGGATCGGAGTGGCTCTCTGCTCCCCACGCCTGCAGCTGCTACTCTAACTGGGACTGCGGGGTAGTTAAGTGACTCTCCACAGACGCCCACTGTGGCTACTTCTCTCAATAGTCAGGGGGCTGTTGAGCAATTCTCTGCTCTCCCCCCAGCTGCTTTTCTCACTGGAGCCAGGGAATGATTCTCTCCTCTCTGCCAATTCCCCCACTGGGGGGGGGGGGGGGCGTTGCGGAGGGGATTGAGTGTGCCATTGAGTGGCTGTGGACTTCCTACCCCCCACCCTTGAAGCTGGTTCTCTTCCTGGTGGGGGGCCATTTACTGTTTTTCTGCTCTTCTCAACTACCCCTCATTTCAAGGGACAGCCCGCACTTTAGTTCCAATGTACCTGGGTTCTCTTGGGGTTCCCCCAAGCTCTTTTTTAGTTGGTTTTCCAAGAACTTAGTTTGACTTGAGTTTTGTCACTCTGGTTCCTTTATGGGGCTGAGTTGATCACACCCAAGCATAGGGCATGAGCCCAGGGTGTACCACACATCCAAAATTACACAGCAAACCTCTTGCTTTCTATACTTTTAGGCATGTTATTGCAGTCTATACATTATATTACATATTTTTGGCTTGGCTTTATTACTTTGTAAACCAAGCCAATCCCTGTTCAGCATGTTTGTTCCTGCTTGACCTACTTTTTAACCTTCTTTTTACATTTTTTATTTATTTTCTTTGTTGTTACGGTAAAAGCTGTTATCTGGCACTTTACCAACCAGAAAGCTCTAGAAACTGGCATTTCGGATATCTCCCAATTCAAATCTTCAAACTAGTAACCAGGACCGATGGCAAAGCTATTTGGGACCTGAGTATTTCCAAGAGCACACGGACTATGCTTGAGTTAGCCGAGAAGAGCCAAATGCTGTTTTCTGTTTGTGTCTGCCATTGTGATCAGTCAGTTTATTACTCGGTGTATTGTCCTGTGTTTATCATAAAATATCAAAGCCACCCTACCATTATGGCATCCAAAATACCAGCGTAATGCAAAGGAGAGAAGCGTAAGAGAGTTGTACAAATATCTATTATCTGTTTTAATGTCAACACATGTCTTGAAAAAGGCAAGAATAGGAATGTTTATTAATTTTATTGTATTCTAGTTCTTTGAAAATTGGTAATCCATTGGTAAGTATAACTCTTAATTAACTGGAATTTTTCACTAACTGGCTCCCGCCATTTCTCCAACCATGTCAGATAACAAAGCTTTTACTGTGTTTTGTTTGTAGTAAATGGTTTCCTGGGTGTTCTTCCTCTTATTTTGGCTAGCTTAGACATTTTGGTTTTTAGCTTACCAGGAGAGGGATAGCTCAGTGGTTTGCACATTGGCTGGCTAAACCCAGGGCTGTGAGTTCAATCCTTGAGGGAGCCATTTAGAGATCTGGGGCAAAAATTGGGGATGGGTCCTTCTTTGAGCAGGGGGTTGGACTAACTGACCTCCTGAGGTCCCTTCCAACCCTGATATTCTATGATCCATTTACTTATTTTAGGGAGCATAAATATTTTGTTTTTAGCCTGCTAATTAATTCTGGTTTGTTTGTTTTTTAATGGAGCCTTTCCTATGTTATGACCGGGGTCCTAGTGGGGAGCCAGCTGTGGTCACTCAATTAGGGTGAACTGCAAAGAATGGGGCAGACAGTCCCCATAAAGCTGGTGGATATTCCAATACCTAGATTCACCAAACCAGCATAAAACAGCTTCTTTATTACCTCACTGGTTACTCAGAAGTCCAAACAACACAGTTCCCTTGCGAGCCACCCTCAGGCCTCCATCCAGGTACCCACGTCAAATATGATGGACATTTCTATAAATCTTATTTCATCATATAAAAGAAAATTTTATACCAATCCCAAAGGATCGGACACATTACCTCCCAGGTTAATGAATGTTTCAGATCTTACCCAAATACACGCTACAGCAGGGGTGGACAAACTTTTTGGCCTGAGGGCCACATCAGGGTTCAGAAACTGTATGGAGGGCTGGGTAGGGAAGGCTGTGCCTCCCCAAATAGCCTGGCCTCCGCCCCCTATACGCCCCCTCCCACTTTCTGCCCCCTGACTGCCCTCCAACTGCCCCCCTCAGAACCCTCAACCCACCCAACCTCCCCTGCTCCTTGTCCCCTGACTGCCCCCTCCCGGGACCGCCCGCCCCTAACCACCCCCCCAGGACCCCACCCCCTATCCAACCCCCCAGCTCCCTGTCCCCGACTACTCCGACCCCTATCCACACCCACACCCCCGAAAGGCCCTCGGGGACTCCCACGCCCTATCCAACCACCCTCTGCTCCCTGACTGCCCCTGGAACCTCCTGCCCCTTATCCAACCCCCCCGCTCCCCACCCCCTTACCATGCCGCTTAGAGCAACAGGACGGGCAGCCACGCTGCCCAGCCAGAGCCAGCCACGCCGCCCAGAGCGCTGGTGGCCCGGCGAGCTGAAGCTGCAGGGGAGGGGGGACAGCAGGGAAGGGGCTGGGGGCTAGCCTCGCCAGCCGGGAGCTCAAGGGCCGGGCAGGACGGTCCCACGGGCCGGATGTGGCCCGCGGGCTGTAGTTTGCCCACCTCTGCCCTACAGCCAATTCTTATTAACTAAACTAAAATTTATTAAAAAACAAAAGAGAGAATATGGTTAAAAGATCAATATACATACAGCCATGAGTTCAATTCATTTAGGTGCAGATTCATAGCAGAGATGGTGAGCTTTATAGTTTATCTATAGCTTTATAGATTATGGGACATTTCCGGAGGCCAATCACAGAGCAGTAATGCAACATGCCGTCCACACTGACATCTGGGCATTTCAGCCAGGGCACAGCAAGCTCTATGCTTCTCGTGGAGGTGGATTACCAGGGCGCTCCAGCTGCAGAGTCCAGATGCTATATGTGCCTTGCCAGTCTGGACACCTCAGGAGCTAGGGTGCCCGGGGCTGATTTAATGCGCTCTAACTTGCAAGTGTAGCCAAGGCCTAAGTTCTTCAGGGCTGGGACTATCTCCGACTCTGTGTTTGTAGAGTACCTCACACAATGGGGCCCTATTCTTGGCTGGCCCTTAGGCACTACCATAAAAAATATGATATATAGGGCTGTCAAGCGATAAAAAAAAATTAATCACGATTAATCGCACTGTTAAACAATAATGGAATACCATTTATTTAAATATTTTTGGATGTTTTCTACATTTTCAAATAGATTGATTTCAACTACAACACAGAATACAAAATGTACAGCGCTCACTTTATATTTATTTGATTACGAATATTTGCACTGTAAAAAAACCAAAAGAAATAGTACTTTTTCAATTCACCTCATACAAGCACTGTAGTGCAATCTCTTTATCATGAAAGTTGAGCTTACAAATGTTGTACTATGTACAAAAAATAACTGCACTGAAAAATGAAACAACGTAAAACTTTAGAGCCTACAGGTCCAATCGCTCAGATAAACAAACTTGGTTACAATTTGCAGGAGATAATGCTGCCTGTTTCTTGTTTACAATGTCACCTGAAAGTGAAAACAGGTGTTTGTATGACACTGTTGTTGCCAGCATCGCAAGATATTTGTGTGCCAGATACGCTAAAGATTCATATGTCCCTTCATCTTCAACCACCATTCCACAGGACATGCATCAATGCTCGATAACAATCCAAAGCAGAGTGGGCTGTTGCATGTTCATTTTCATCATCGGAGTCAGATGCCACCAGCAGAAGGTTGATTTTCTTTTTTGGTGCTTCAGGTTCTGCAGTTTCCACATTGGAGCGTTGCTCTTTTAAGACTTCTGAAAGCATCCTCCACACCTCGTCCCTCTCAGATTTTGGAAGGCACTTCTGATTCTTAAATCTTGGGTCGAGTGCTGTAGCTATTTTTAGATCTCACATTGGTATCTTCTTTGCATTTTGTCAAAACGGCTGTGAAAGTGTTCTTAAAACAAACGTGCTGGGTCATCATCCGAGACTGCCATGAAATATATGGCAGAATGCGGGTAAAACAGAGCCGAAGACATACAATTCTCCCCCAAGGAGTTCAATTACAAATTTAACTAATGCATTCTTTTTTTAACAAGCATCATCAGCATGGAAGCATGTCCTCTGGAATGGTGGCTGAAGCATGAAGGGGCATACGAATGTTTAGCATATCTGGCACATAAATACCTTGCAACGCCAGCTACAAAAGGGCCATGTGAATGCCTGTTCCCATTTTCAGGTGACATTGTAAATAAGAAGCAGGAAGCAGCATCTCCTGTAAATGTAAACAAACTTGTTTGTTTTAGCAATTGGCTGAACAAGAAGTAGGACTTGTAGGCTCTAAAGTTTTACATGGTTTTGTTTCTGAAAGCAATTATGTAGCAAAAAAAATCTACATTTGTAAGTTGCATTTTCACAATAAAGAGATTGCACTACAGAACTTGTATGAGGTGAATTGAAAAATACTATTTCTTTTATCAATTTTACAGTGCAAATCAAATATAAATGTAATCAATCATACAAATGTAATCAAAATATAAAGTGAGCACTGTACACTTTGTATTCTGTGCTGTAATAGAAATCAATATATTTGAAAATGTAGAAAAACATCTGAAAATATTTAATACATTTCAATTGGTATTCTATTGTTTAACAGTGTGATTAATCACAATTAATTTTTTTAATGACGATTAATTTTTTGAGTTAATCACATGAGTTGACTGCGATTAATTGACAGCCCTAAGATATATAGTCAATTGTCCAGGGAAGAAACCTCCATCCCAAATTAGGCATAGCAAAATTATTGAAGAAATAAGGCTCTTATCACAACTTAAAGTTGCATGGATGCCACATGACAGAGACTAGTGTGAGAGCGGTCCGCCCATACTTAGAGCCTTATATCAGATGAGGTATCCTGGTTTCTCCATCTAGCCTGTAGGTGTCTCTAAACTCATAGCTGCCTAAGACTGCCACGAGCATCAAGCACATTACTTTTACTCCCTTCAGCAAAGCCCCATTGTACTATGGGGTGTCCACACAGCAAGCACTCAGGACTCCATTGCCCTGCCCCCCTCAAAAGATACTTAAAGCTTGTCACAGCCCCCCTGGCTCATCGGCACAGCAGTTGTAATACTGAGACCCCATTCATCAGCTGTTCCTCCATTGATAGGAAATAGAATCATAGAATATCAGGGTAGGAAGGGACCTCCGGAGATCATCTAGTCCAACCCCCTGTTCAATGCAGGACCAATCCCCAATTTTTGCCCCAGGTCCCTAAACAGCCCCCTCAAGATTTGAACTCAACCCTGGGTTTAGCAGGCCAATGCTCAAACCAAAATAATTAGTGTGATCTACGCATCTGACGAAGTGAGGTTTTTACCCACGAAAGCTTATGCTCAAATAAATCTGTTAGTCTTTAAGGTGCCACCGGACTCCTTGTTGTTGTTTTTGTGGATACAGACTAACACGGCTACCTCCTGATACTTGTGATTGTTAAGGCGATTAAAAATGAATGATTGCCTAAAATGAAATCCTTTTCAGCTACTGCTTCTGGCAGACAATTGTTTGGACTTGCTTTATTGCTGTTAGAACATTGCTAGCAGGACCCATTTATTAATTTGTTGAATTAATCAATAGTGTAATTACTTGCATTGACACCAGTCTTCATGCAGTACACACACTGTACTCGATCATCACTACTAGAGAGACAAGGTGGGTGAAGTCATATCATACCATGTCCCTCCTCAGCCTTCTCTTTTCCAGACTAAACAAACCCAGTTTTTTTCAAATCTTCCCTCACAGGTCATGTTTTCTAGACCTCAAATCATTTTTGTCACTCTTCTCTGGACTCTCTCCAATTTCTCCACATCCTTCCTGAAATGTGGTGCCCAGAACTGAACACAATATCCAACTGAGGCCTAATCAGCACAGAGTAGAGCGGAAGAATTACTTCTCGTGTCTTCCTTACAACAATCCTGCTAACACATCCCAGAATTATGTTCATTTTTTTTTTGCAACAGTGTTACACTGTTGACTCATTTAGCTTGTGATCCAGTAGGATCCCCCCCCCCCCCGATCCCTTTCTGCAGTACTCCTTCCTAGGCAGTCATTTCCCATTTTTATTTGTGCAACCGATTGTTCCTTCCTTAATGGAGTACTTTTCATTTGTCCTTATTGAATTTCATCCTATTTACTTCAGACCATTTCTCCAGTTTGTCCAGATAATTTTGAATTATAATCCTATCCTCCAAAGCACTTGCAACCCCTCCCAGCTTGGTATCGTCTGCCAACTTTATAAGTGTCCTCTCTATGCCATTATCTTAATCATTGATGAAGATATTAAACAGAACTGGACCCAGAACTGATCCCTGTGGGACCCCACTCGTTATGTCCTTCCAGCATGATTGAACCACTTGTAACTACTCTCTGGGAATGGTTTTCCAACCAGTTTTGCACCCACCTGATAGTAGCGCCATCTAAGTTGCATTTCCCTAGTTTGTTTATGAGAAGGTCACACGAGACAATATCAAAGGCTTTACTAAAGTCAAGATATACCATATCTATAGCTTCCCCTCTATCCACAAGGCGTGTTACCTGTCAAAGAAAGCTAACAGGTTGGTTTGACATGATTTGTTCTTGACAAATCCATGCTGTCTGTTACTTATTACCTTATTATCTTCTAGATGTTTGCAAATTGATTGCTTAATTATTTGCTCCATTATCTTTCCGGGTACAGAAGTTAAACTGGCTGGTCTGTAATTCCCTGGATTGTCCTTATTTCTCTTTTTATAGATTGGCACTATATCTGCCCTTTTCCAGTCTTCTGGAATCTCTCCTGTCTTACATGACTTTTCACAGATAATCACTAATGTCTCAGATATCTCCTCAGCCAGCTCCTTGAGAATTCTAGGATGCATTTCATCAGGCCTGTGACGTTGCACTCCATATGTTTATGGAAATATGTTTAATGTGAATATAATGTAACTGGAATATGCTTTATGCAAAAAGCGTCTGGTAAGGTATAGTCACAAAACTTATAATCTACTGAGTGTGTTCAATCTATTTGTATGAATGTATCATTCTTGCATCTGAAGCTAGAAATATGAAGTATTACTCTGAAGTCCTATTGGAATCATGCTAAGTGTGGGCCATTAATGGTGGCTTGGAATCTTGATGGCTCTCATTTACTAGGACAATTGGTTGTGAATGGCTCTGTTTACTTGCAAGCCTTTCTGTGTTCCTGTGAGTCAGGCCGAGAAGAATGGAGGCTTGGGGTCTCACAGGACATGTGACCATGTCACCTGGTACTGGAATCCATCTTAAACCTGGTGCTTTTCCATTTAGAAGGAGGGGTGGGGACCCAGAAAGACAAAATATTACCGCCTTATGCCAAAGATATAAAAGGGGATGGAACAGAACAAAAGAAGCTGCCTGTCATGAGAAATCTCCTAGTTACCTCCTGAGCTTGAACAAACCAGGACTATACCAGGAAAAGGATTGGGCTCAGACTACAAAGGAGTCTAGTCTGTGAAAGAAGCTTATTGGAACATCTGAGGGTGAGATTTACCTGTATTCAGTTTCTTAATGTATTAGGCCTCAGCTTGCGTGTTTTGTTTTATTTTGCTTGGTAACTTACTTTGTTCTGTCTGTTATTACTTGAAGCCACTTAAATCCTACTTTTTATACTTAATAAAATCACTTTTGTTTATTGATTAACCCAGAGTAAGTGATTAATGCCTGGGGGAGCAAACAGCTGTGCTTATCTCTCTATCAGTGTTATAGAGGGCGGACAATTTATGAGTTTACCCTGTATAAGTTTTATACAGAGTAAAATGGATTTATTTGGGGTTTGGATCCCATTGGGAGCTGGGTGTCTGGGTGCTGGAGACAGGAGTACTTGCTGAGCTGTTTTCTGTTATGTCTGCAGCTTTGGGGGCGTGGTTCAGGCCCTGGGTCTGTGTTGTAGCAGGCTAGCATGTCTGGCTCAACAAGGCAGGGTTCTTGAGTCCCAATCTGGCAGGGAAAATGGGCTCAGAGGTAGTTTCAGCACATCAAGTGACAGTCCCAAGGGGGTCTCTGATCGAACCCGTCACAAGGCCCTGGTGACTTGAAGACATCTAATTTGTCTAAGTAATTTTTAGCATGTTCTTTCCTATTTTAGCATCTTCTGAACCTACCTCATTTTCACTGATATTCACAACGTTAAACATTCAATCACTACCAACCTTCTTAGTGAAAACCAAAACGAAGTCATTAAGCACCTCTGCCATTTCCACATTTTCTGTTATTATTTTTCCCCCAGTATTGAGTAACAGGCCTACCCTGTCCTTGGTCTTCCTTTTGCTTCTAATCTATTTGTAGAATGTTTTCTTGTTACCCCTTATGTCTCTAGCTAATTTGATCTCATTTTGTGCCTTGGCCTTTCTAATTTTGTCCCTACATACTTGTGTTATTTGTTTATATTCATCCTTTGTAATTTGACCTAGTTTCCACTTTTTGTGGGACTCTTTTTTGATTTTTAGATCATTGAAGATCTCCTGGGTAAGCCAGGGTGGTCTCTGGCCAGACTTCCTGTCTTTCCTACGCAGTGGGATAGTTTGCTCTTGTGCCCTTAATAATGTCTCTTTGGATAACTGCCAACTGTCTTCTATTGTTTTTCCCTTAGACTTGCTTCCCACTGGATCTTACCTACCAACTCCTTGAGATTGCTAAAGTCTGCCTTCTTGAAATCCATTGTCTTTATATTGCTGTTCTCCCTCCTACCATTCCTTAGAATAATGAACTCTGTCATTTCATGATCACTTTCATCCAAGCTGCCTTCCACTTTCAAATTCTCAACCAGTTCCTCCCTATTTGTCAAAATCAAATCTAGAACAGCCTCTCCCCTATTAGCTTTCTCCACCTTCTGAAATAAAAAATTGTCTGCAATACGTTCCAAGAATTTATTGGATTATCTGTGCCCTGCTGTGTTATTTTCCCAACAGACGTCTGTATCCTGTATTTTGGATGATTTTCTTAGTTTTTTTAAAAAAAGCCTCATCCACCTCTTCTTCCTGGTTAGGTGGTCTGTAGTAGACCCCTACCATGACATCACCCTTGTTTTTTGCCTCTTTTATCCTTACCCAGAGACTTTCAACAAGTCTGTCTCCTATTTTCATCTCAATCTCAGTCCAAGTGCACACCTCCTCCCTTTTTCCCCTGCCTGTCCTTCCTGAGCAAGCTGTGCTCTTCTATACCAATATTCCAGTCGTGTGTTTTACCACCAGGTCTCTGTGATGCCAACCATGTCATAGTTGTGTTTATTTACTAGCATTTCAAGTTCTTCCTGCTTATTCCCCATACTTCTCACATTAGTATAAAGACATCTAAGATACTGATTTGATTTCTCCTCGCTCCCCTGTTCTGTCTTGTCTCTCCTTTTATCCCTGCTATAACAGCCCATGCTCCCCTGAAATTCTGAACCTTCTCCCAGGTCTCCATGTTCTTGACTTGCCTGTGGGCTTTGGTCACCTGCCCTCTTTGAACCTAGTTTAAAGCCCTCCTCACTAGGTTAGCCAATCTGTATCCAAATGTGCTCTTCCCCTTCCTCAATAAGTAGACCCCATCTCTGCTTAGCAGACCACCTTCCTGGAACAGCATCCTGTGGTCAAGGAAGCCGAAGCCCTCCTGGCGACACCATCTTTGCAGTCAGGCATTCACCACCATAAAACAGTCAGGCCCCAATATGCAACACCTTCCTCTTTGATCCAGTTCTCTCTCTCTCCCCTCTCTAATCTCATGATTTCATTATGAGTGCAGTATGTGTCCAGCTTCACTCCCTCATTTATCTATTCTGTGCCAGCTTCTCTTCAGTTACAGCCTTTACTATTGAAGTGAGCCACATAGCTCCTGCTGCTTCCTGGTTTGAAAAAAGTAATGGAATCAAGCAGAAGAGAGGAGTTGCTTGGCTAATGAATGCAGCAAGATTTCTGGCAGAGGAAAGGCAGGGCCAACTGCAAGTCACTTTAGAACATGAGTCCCAACTCAGTCCTTCCTCCCTGTGATCACAGAATCTGCTTTCTCCCAACCATAGCCCTCTCCTTCCCACAGGGGAAATCCTGGACATTAGTCATGTTCCACAGGAAATGGAACAGATTTCTAAGCATTAAAAGGATGCTGTTTGGGGATTTAAGCCTAGATTTAGAGTGCAGGAAAAAAGGATTTACAGAATGTAATATTAATAGAAATATTTTCATAGAATCATAGAAATGTAGGACTGGAAGGGACCTTGATAGGTCATCTAGTCCAGTCCCCTGCACTGAGGCAGGACTAAGTATTATCTAGATCATCCCTGACAGGTGTTTGTCCAACCTGCTCTTAAAAACCTCCATTGATGGAGATTCCACAACCTCTCTAGGTAATTTGTCCCAGTGCTTAACTACTCTGACAGTTTGGAAGCTTTTCCTAATGTCCAACTTAAATCTCCTTGCTGCAATTTAAGCCCATTACTTCTTGTCCTGTCCTCAGTGGATAAGGAGACTAATTTATCACCCTCCTCTTTGTAACAACTTTTTATGTACTTTGAAGACTGTTATCAGGTGTATCTCCCTCCCCCCATCAGTCTTCTTATCTCCAGACTAAAGAAGCCCAACTTTTTCAATCTGTCCTCGTAGGTCATGCTTTATAGACATTGTATCACTTTTGTTGCTCTCCTCTGGACTTTCTCTAGTTTGTCCATGTGATGGGATGTGCTCCCCACACTCACTCTGAAGGGGTTAACATAGGCCAGAGGCGCCAGTTAACCTGTTAGGCTTCAAACCAGGGAACATCTGAGCTAAGAGGAAAGTAAGGGAAGTTCCCTGTGCAGAAACAGGTGGGGCTTAATAAAACCAGAGAGCTGGTAGGAGAAAGGAGGTACTCTGTTTACAATGGCACCAGTGTCACCGTGGGGCTGGGCCCAGACTCAGAAGGGGCTCTGGCACCTGGACTGTGGTCTCACCCCTGCTCCGCTCATGTTCCGCCCTGAGACCTCCACCCCTGCTCAGCCTCTTCCCCCCCGTGAGGCCCTGCCCACCGCTCACTCCTCTCCACCCCATTTCCCCCTGCTTGCTCCTCTCTGCTTCCTCCCACCCCTTGTCAGTGCCGGGAAGGGCCTTGGGGAGAAGAGGCCAAGCATGGGTGGAGTAGGGTTGCCAGCTGTCTGGTTTTTGACCGGAATGCCCTGTCGAAAAGGGACCCTGGTGGCTCCGGTCAGCACCACTGACAGCTCCATTACAAGTCCAGTTGGCGGGGCTGGCAGGCTCCCTACCTGGCTCCGTGCAGCTCCCGGAAATGGCGACATGTCCCTCTGGCTCCCAGGTGGAGGGATGGCCAGAGGGGCTCTGCACATGCTGCCCCGGCCCCATGCACCAGTGCTGCAGCTCCCATTGGCTGGGAGCTGCGGGGTGGTGCCTGTAGGCAGAGGCAGTGCACACCATGCAGAGCTGCCTGGCCGCCCCTATGCCTAGGAGTCAAGGGACATGTTGCTGCTTCCAGGGAGCACCCTGAGGTAAGCGCCACCTGGAGCCTGCTCCCTGCATCCCCTCCCACACCCCAACCTCCTGTCCCAGCCCTGAGCCCCCTCCCACATCCAAACTCCCTCATGGAGCCCGCACCCCCTCCCACACACCATAAGAATGGACATACTAGGTTAGACCAAAGGTCCATCTAGCCCAGTATCCTGTCTAACAGTGGCTAATGCCAGGTGCCCTGGAGGGAAAGGACAGAACAGGTAATGCCCATTCCCAGCTCCTGGCAAACAGAAGCTAGGGACACTATCCCTGCCCATCCTGGCTAATAGCCATTGATGGACCTATCCTCCATGAATTTATCTAGTACCCCAATCCTCTGCCCCAGCCCTGAGCCCCCTCCCGCACACAAACTCCCTCCTGGAGCCCACACCCCCACCTCCTCCTGCACCCCAACCTCCTGCCCCAGCTTGGATCCCCCTTCTTAACCCTAATGCCGTCCCGGACCTTGCACTCCACACCCCCTCCTGCACGCCAACCCTCAGCCCTGAGCCCCCTCCAACACCCAAACTGCCTCCCATAGTCCATAAGAACACCGTAGTCTCTTTCTCTTCCTCTCCTAATCAAACATTCTTCAATACTGTCTATGAACCCCAATCAGGGCCCTACTGTGCTAGACACTGTACAAAAATACACATAAGACAGTTCATCAATACCTATTAGCCAGGATGGTCAGGGATGCAAACCCACGATTTGGTTGTCCCTAAACCTCTGACTGCCAGAAGGTGGGACTGTATGACAGGGATAGATCACTCAATTTCCCTGTTCTTTTTACTCCCTCTGAAGCATCTGGCACCGGCCACTGTCAGAAGACGGGATACTGGGCTAGAAGGACCACTGGTCTGACCCACTACAGACGTTCTTATCTTCTTATCTAAGCACTCCCAGGCCATAATCAATATCTACTATTTTTCCCCCATGAAAATGTGATGATGTAATGATCTGAAGCTGCTGGCTCCAGGACCTAGTCTCCTCCAAACTTCACAAGCTTTGTCCACAATTGCTATGGGTCAGTGTTATTTTGAATAGCAGGAAGCAACAAGTGTAGAGAATAAATACATAGGAATCCTTATGCCAGGATCAGGCAAAATTTTAATCCTAATCAGTGTCCCACACTGTTGTATCAAAGGCTGGAGCATCTGGGGAGATAGCAATTCATGAAGCCTAGGGTCCATTAGTGAGAAAATCTTGGCCTGGAAGCCAGCATGAAATAAACTGGTCACAACAATCTCTATATTCCGAGGTAAGGTTATTGGCATTTCACGCTAGGTCGGCCCAAGAGGAGCAAGCTTGGCTCAGAACCGCCCCCTGCAGGTGGGGCTTGAACTGTCACTTCCAACTGTCATAGAACCTTCTGGGCCCAACATTCGGCTTCTGAGTAAACAAGAGAGAGAGTCAAAACAAGCCCTCTCCCCCGCCCCCTCCGGGGCTCTGAGGTCTCTGCCTTGTGTAATAATATGATGCCCCAGGATGAGGTGCCAGAGGCAGGGATTGAACCTGGGACACCTGGATCAGAAAGGCTCTTTCCTCCCTCAGCTCACAGCCAGAATCAAATTCATAAACGTCCCTGTGCTCCAGACACTACTGGAAGTCAGAGAGGCACCAGTGACTTGTGTTACACCTGCATTACACACAAACAGGACAAATGCATGGGAGGATCTCAGTTCAATTGCCTCCAGCCACATGTCCACATCCCCAGCCCAATGGCAAATATCAGCAACACAACAGATGCTTTTTGGCCTCTTTAGTGGCTTTCCCAGCATAAAATCTGATGCCTAGTGTGAAATATTTCCTCCTCCCTAGAGGTTGGTTGGGGATAGTATGAAGAAGCTTGTACTGCTGTTTCCTGGGCCTGTCCATATTCCATGGACAAATATAGGACTTCAGAGCTGGCAGTCTGGTACTTTTCTTCAGTGTTTATTTCTACTTTAAAAATACAGGGATATGGAAGAGTTAAAAAAAAAAAGCAAAGTTTATTTAAATGTGCCAGGAAAAATGAGTAAATCCAAGTAAGTATAATCTAATTCTGCTACCTTCATGTAACTGTTAACTTATGTGGGGTCTAAATTGAAGATCAAATTTGGCCCTCAGACATTTTTCTTTTTTTGTGTTCCCTCTTTTCCCTTGGTCTCCCACTGTATTTTCAAATCTCTCTCTGGGCTCTGCACCTTTTGTCATCCAATTGGTTTCTCAGCAACTGAGTTCTCTCTTTTTCTTATTTCCCCTCTGAATTCTTTCCCCCCCATGAACCTGTTTTTCTCTCTGGATCTTTTGCTCCTCCCTCTGTTGTCTGACCTGCTCAGCTGCTATTTCAAACTGTCATGGAATGAACTTTCAGACCCCAACAGTCCAGCTGCTTCTTTTTAAAGGGGCAACACCTGAAATACACCCTTGTTCGATGCCCATTCAGTGTTGTTTGACCAGCAGGTGAGGAGGAACATGTTACCTATTGTTAGAGAGAGGTGTATGGCCCCACCTACCTTGGCAACTGTAAATTACATGAATTACATCCAGCAGCTGGATTCACCCTGCGGGAAAGCAGGTAGTCTTGCACCTGTCCTCCCCCACGATTTAGTTGTCATTTGTGGTCTGGGCTCCCTGGGTCTTGCTGGTGGATGCTGCTGAGGTGATGTCCTGAACCTGCATGTTCTATGCTCTCACCCTAGCCAGTGTCCTCACTTTCTGGGTATTTCTGGCCTACTATTTGTGAGGAAGGTGCAGCTTCTTTCCACCAGGGAAAACCTTCTCCCTTGTGTTCACACTGGCAGAATCTAGCCCATCGGCACACACTTTAAACTTGCTTGAGGCCAGACCAGGTAATACCAAGGACTAGCTGGCTGGTTTGGACAAGGTCAAAGGCTGTTAAAATAGCTGTATTGTCCTTTGGTTGGAGCACCTGTACGAGACCCTAATGTGGCTAAAATTCAGTAGTTTTTGCCATTGCATGGTGTGCTGGACACTTTGTAAATGCAAAGGGGCCAGTCCCTCCCCATCCTTATTCAGGCATTTCAGCGGGTATTTTATGAACAGCCACTGGCCCCTGCAGCCACTATGCTAGAGCTCAGCCGTGCACCATTTGGAGGAGAGACGATGTTCTCTGGTGGTGGGGGAGACAGAAGAAGGGAGTGGACGAGTGTGAGAAACAGCCACTCTACAAGTAGTGTTTCACCTCCCTGAGAGCAGTGTAAAATAGTGCTACTGCCATGAGCAAGAGTAAGTCCTTGTCTGTCCTCCTCATTGTAGATGGCTCCCATTACCGTAGCATCTGAGCACCTCACACTCTTCAATGTATTTACCCTGAAACCACCTGTAGGGCAGTCCTATTTTCCCCCATTTCACAGATGGGAATCTGAGGCACAGAGACTCTAAGAATCACACAGGACATCTGTGGGAAGCAGGGAATTTAATACAGGCTTGCCGAGCCCTAAACTAGTGCCCTAATCACTGCGCCATCCTTCCTCTTCCAGAGTTTTTAGACACTGTGGTGATATACTGATGAAGGAAATAGGATTTAAGGCCAGTCCACGTCTCTATCCTTCACTCTCTGCCTGCAGGTTCACGTGTTCCAACTAGTCCTGCCATCAGTGCTTTACCAGTCGTAACTAATTACGACATCTTGGTGAGGTAGGTATTATTGTCATTTTACAGATGGAGATACGGTGGCAGAGAGGAGTTTGGTGACTTTATCCAAACCACTAGCAAAGCTGGAATAAGAATTCAGGAGTTCTTGGTTCTCACCACTAGCATATGTTACCTCACCACTGGCCTCAAGGTCCAAAGAAAAGATGGTACAGGAATGTCATAATCCCTGATTTAGAAATGGTACATGAGGGTAACCAAATGTTCCAAGTAACCCCCTGGCATCCAATCTGGATCAGGTTTAGCCATAAATATTTTCTAAATGGAGAAGCCACCAGCCATAAGGTCTTCTCATTCTCCTGGAACTATGCCATTCCCTGGATGTCCTCATAGGTATGTTATGCCAATGTCTTTTGGCTTTCTCAAAGACAATCATGTTTTTGTTAGAATTCAGTTAATATATGGAGAATTGTTATATTGTGGGAGTTAAAAGAAGTTTAATAAAATCTGAGTGGACTGGATAGCTCAAGGGATTTGTGATGATTACAGAATCGTTCACCTATAGCAGTTGACCCATTTAAGTCAATGAAAGTTTGTAATTGACTTCAGTATGCATAGAATCTAGCCTATAGATCACAAGTTTGAATGCAGCATGGGTCAATAGTGACTGAAAATTGCTGTTAAGGGACCCTGGGTAAAAGTTTTAAATGCCTAAGTAATTTAGGGTCCTAAATCCTATTTACTTTCAGTTATTTGTATGGCTCCTTCTAGCTTGCCAAACCAACTATAAACTACATCAATTACACTAACTTTCAATGGGATTAAGGCTCCTAAAACAGAGGCACTTTTGAAAATTTTAACCCTTATATGACATGAGATAAGTGATTCTCAGCTATGTTTGTTTCATCGCACCCTAAAGTGTGGTATGTGCTTCACAGACTTACAATTAGACAGTTTCCTGTCCTGAAGATCTTTAAATTTAATCAGTCAAAAAGGCAAAGGATGGAAGAGGAGATAGAAATATACAAGCAAGTGACTGAGGTGATATTGGGCACAACTCTTGTTAGGTCTACAATATTTTTTCTCCCTCCAGAACTATCTGCTTCCAGTTTCTACATATAGGGATTAATTCATTCATCCACCAATACATACCTTCCATAGGTGGGGTAAAACATCGCAACTCTTTAAAAGTGCACAACAGTTGTGATATATATTTTGTAACTAATTATTTTATTTGGATTTAGTCTGTTGGCCTTTTTGCAAAAGCATATACCTTGAAGCTGGTGTCCTGGCCAAAATTTCCAATTTGGGTAGTTACCATTAGCCTTCAGATATTCCTACTGCATTCTTCTATACTTACTGTCCTAAACTGCTATGTGCAGTTAAACGGCTACCACCTTACACCAGAGGTGGCCATACCTCCATGGTGAGAGAAATGATTGTGACATATACAGTTTGTGTAGTGATTTGAAATCCTTTGAGTTGAAAGATGCTATATAAAAGGTAAGATGATAATGTAATAGGCAGCAGTAGATGAAATGCAAAGAAACAAATATTCATTTCTATATAAATATGGTTTGTAAAATATGATGGGGAAAATATTAACTTTAGACAAAAGGTTTGATCACTTTATATTAAGTTTCCATTTCTAATAGTGTGTAAAGGGTTAATAAATGATTAATGCATATTTTAAAGTTTTGTACCAACATGAGTAGTGTGTGGGTGTGCATTAGATGGTTTTATACATATCAGTCAAAGGTGTTATAGAGGATATCTCCAAAAGAGGTAGGGAAGAGCTTAGAAGAGTGAAATAATTTAAATACCTAGGATCAACGGTTGCTGACAATAATGCCTTCCTTAGAGATGCCCGGCCTTGTACTAAAGCTGCTTGGTGAAAATGACTTGAGCTGATTCCAGTTCTGTGTGACAAAAATATGCCAATAAAGTTAAAAAAAGATAGAACGTATAAAACTGTAATTCGACCCATCCTAATATATGGAACAGAGACTCGGCCAGCCACAAAAGCAATCAATATGTTCTCCTCAGTTGAAATGGTCAAATGGTTGGCCACTCCATGATAGAAAACAAAATGAGGTTTGTAAGAGGCCTAATGCAGGTTGCTCCAACTGAAGGCAAGTTGAGGGAAGATAGGCTATGTTGGTATGGTCACATCCAGCAGAAACCCAAGAGCCGTATTGGTTGGATGGCTTTTGCAACATTTGTGGATAGAAGACAACCAAGGGGGAGACCAATGACTTAGTAGATGGACCAGATATAAATCAACCTCAGAGAGACCAATCTGGATGACAGTCTGGCATACAATCATAAATTTTGTAAGAAGGCTATAAAAGTCGCCAACTCCAGATAGGGAAGCAGAAAGAGTCAAAGGGTGTAAGCTGTGATTATAAGCAATCTATTGACCTGCTGGTCTCTCCGTATCAATTTATAGCAATTGATTAATCATTTAAGACCCATGTATAACCTACTTATTAATTGAACCATAATATAAAGGGTAACCAAAGGTTTTCTTAAACAGAAGAAAAATGTATTGACCATTGACAGTAATTTAGGTGGACATATTTACATTGCTAGCCTGGTCTGCTGAACATGTAGCCACAGAGGCTAGCATAGCCTACTGGTGAGTGTGTTACAGATCTCCCGCTGTGCCTGATCCACAGAGGATATAAATCATTGCAACTAGCAGCTATAAAAAATATAGACTATAGCTCAAGCTGTAGTCGCTCATGTTTTCTGTATCGGAGTCAGTGGTAAAATCCACTATCTGTTGGCTAAGACAGTGGCTATCATACTAGCACTGCTGGGAAAAGAGCTTTTGGGATCCAGATAATAAATATTATTTAATTTCAGTTTGATTTAGAAGAACATGAGCAAGTTTTTTCTACAAAATGAGGAGCAGTATTGTTACCATCCCAAACTGGTAAGTGAACCACTTTGTAACCAACACTACGGTCTACTGGAGCATTAAAATTCAAGCACTACAAGCCTACTGCTGTGAGTCCTATTCCCCCTGTGCAAGCGTTATCATGAATATCATCATCACTGTTGGTACTAAGTGGCCTCTTTGTTGGCATTTTTAGCCTAGGCTCCAAGTCCTGAGGGCTTATTTCATTGCTACTTCAGAGGTGTTCCTTCAGCTGTAAGACAGGGTTTGGGCAATGGAGGTAGCTCACACTGCCACTGCCCATGATATTCCTCTTCTGTGGATATTTGTCTAACCTGCTCTTAAAAATCTCCAATTAGGGAATTCCACACCTCCCTCAGCAATTTGTTCCAATGCTTAACTGTAGTTCTGAGGTTCAAACCCTGCTGATCCCACCCCTGATGTGGATGTTATTGTGGGTCATTACACACCCATAAGGAGGCAGTTAGTAGTTTGTGTGTGATGTTTGTATGTATTGCTATGGGTTCATTCTGTCCAGCAGAGGGAAGTGGGGAGCAATTTTTTCTGAAATGCCGTTTTCAGTGAGTTTAATAGCAATTATATCCTGGAATAAAATGGAGGTGGCACTTCTAACCCAGACATCCCACTTTACCCCTGTACAGGCAAAGTACTTTGTGCCACTGACCGATGCTAAATTTCAGGACTATCTCAATGGCCGCAAGAGATGTGCCAAACTTATGTGCAGATCTTCAGAGTTCAATCAAGACAAGACAACACTGATAGTGACTAATAATCCCCTTCCTGACCTGAATTCCAGTCAAAGAAAGGACACCCCCATGAAGTTTTTCTGCAAAGAGCACTTAAGAAGGGTAAAAACATTTCACTGCTAATTTTTAAACTGGGAAAGGACATGGCCCTTGTAATGCTGAGATTTACAGAGGTCCAGGGTTGCACCTTTGAGTTATGAGGAAGTAATATCCAATGATTAGAGCAGAGGATGAGTAGTCAGGGCTCTTGGGATCTAGTCTTACCAATACCACTAATTCCTGATGTGACTTTGGGCAAGTCACTTAATCTAATGTGCCTCATTTTCTCCATCTGTAAAATAGAGATATTGATATGTAGCTAAACATATCTAGATACTTATATGGCTCCCATCACCACAGAATCTGAGTGCTTCCCAAAAGTTAAGTGGTATGACAATATCCCCCATAACTCTTTCCCTTCTCCACCTCTAGGAGTAAAAATGTATACTGTGTGTGTGTATTTGCAAACACTCAGGTTCCAAGCACTTTTTCTCTCCCACCATATCTATGCTTGTTTTTATTTGCTGTTCATGAATATTGGCATGACCAGGTTTTTGTTCATGTACAAGTCCTGCCTGTTTGCATATAGTCTTCCAATCAGGGAGCAGAACCACCACCAGGTGATGTAGGTGAGCAGTCAAATACCACAATAGCAAATAGTCTAAGTGACCAGTTTGTGAACAAGACACAGGTTCAAATGTTTGCATGAACTGGTCATGGAGAGCAAATGAGTAAAACTGGTCATTTGTTTGGAGAGCATTGAGGCCCAGATCCTCAAAAGATACTTAGGTGCCTAACTCCTTTTGATTTCAATAGACATTAAATGCCTAAATACCTTTGAGGACTGGGCCTGAGATCCTTGTGTGAAAGGCACAGCAAAGGTGCCAGAAATTATTAATTGAGCATGTGGTGTTAGACTGCAATGTGGACAAGGAGTTGGAAGGAAATATCCTCAGTTTTGTCACGAGGATCACAATATTTGATTTTTTCTTAATGCCCCAGCTCCTCAATTTGTACAATTACATGATAATCTCAACTTTCATATTTCAAAATATAAGTTTCAAGTCCTCATAGATGCAAATTAAAACCTTAGAAACATGCAGCAAGTGTATCCCATAGGCTCAGAAACCAGAAGTCAGATTAAAGAGAATTTGACATTTATTTTTAAATCATGATTTTTGGCAACCTGACTTATTTTTGAGGTTGGCGTTAGCAATACACTATCTTTGTCTTTATAAGAATTCAGCCTCTTTTGCTCTCCATTCACTGTATTTGCTTTTACTTCCTCTGAGAGATTCCTGCTTATCCAAGCCTTCTCTTCCCTGGGTCATGACTAAGTTCTCCTTGCTGACTGCAAAGTCTTTGCCTTTCCTCTTAGGGGCCAATTTTTATGACTCCCCTTGCAACAGATCTGATTTCTTTTCCATTTCTCCCAAAGGGGATCGATGCCAGGAGTCAGCTTCATTTACCCCCGCTGAAGAGACAACAGCTGACTGAAGCAGGCATAAATTTTGATGAGGGAAAAGTTGGGAAATCACTCCAGTTCAGGTGAAGTCAGTGCCCCATTTCTTTGCTCGCTGGTCCTTATCAGTCCAGTGACATGGTATCACATGTTGGAGTGCAATCCAGACTAGTGAGAGGTTGTCTCTCCACCAGCCCTGTTCCCCTATCTGCTTTAAAATGCTCTGCTGCTGTAGCTCACTAGTCTGGATGCTCCCCACCAGAATACAAGCATGTGCTAAGTGTCTGAGACAAGCAGCCACGGTTCATTAATTTGGATCCCATCAGCATGCTTATTACACTACAGCCACATGTGGTCTCTGCCTACTACTAGCCAAGTGAACCTGTGGCGTAGCCAGGTGGAAAAAACAGGGGGAGCGGAGATTAAAAAGGGCGCCACACCCTGATACTCACCCAGCGGCGCTCCGGGTCTTCAGCAGCACTTTGGCGTTGGGTCCTTCACTCGCTCTGGTCTTTGGCACTGAAGGACAGCCCCCCCTCTCCCCCCGCCACCGCAATGCTGCGGCAGTACTCTCCGGTCTTCAGAAGTACTGCTGAAGACCCGGAGCACTGCTGGGTGAGTACCAGGAGATGGGGCTTTTTTTTTTTTTTTTTTTAATCTCCACTCCCCCTGACCCACCACCGAAGACCCGGAGCGCCGCCGGGTGAGTAAAAATTTAAAAGGCGCCAAAGAATTAAAAAGGCACCAGTTCTCCTCAGTGGGGGAGCAGTCGCTGCCCCACTCCCCCCAGCTACGCTACTGAAGTGAACCCTACACCCACCCACCTCCAGTCCTGAATTTCCCCAAATCCATCTACCCTGAAGTGTCCACACCTCTCCTCAACTACTCAAAGAAATAATACCGTTTGTTTGCTCCTTTAAGGAGACTATACCCAGCAGCTTGCCACATTAACTGGAGTTAACAATCACTTCAATTCAAACACAGTACTGGGTGTGGGGGGGGTTAAATTTATTTTAATCTATTAATGACAGGACATAGGTTGAATGATGCCAAATAAAAGAACTAAAAGTGAAAACCTGCATCTAATACAATCTAGCAAGGTACGGTCTTTGTTTAAAATGGTTTTGCTCATCACTTACTCTTGGTCCACCGTGGCTGACTATCCTTCAGTCAGGACCTTCCACAGAAGTACGAGGTGCTGATTTCCCTTGTCGTCTTAAGTGAAAAAACTTAGAGGTTCACTGCCCCTCTCTTTATAGTCCAGTAAAGCTTTGAAAAGCATCTCCTAAAGTTCATGAGACCCTGTTTCAAGAACCAGGAAGGCTTCCTCGGGGTGTGGTCTCCATCCCCCAGTGATAGCTAAATCATTACGTCCTCCCTTTAGCTTGATGGCTTTGTTTACCTTGTATGTAAATGTGCCTTCAATGTGTCTGCCTGATGCCCAGGCTGGTTAGCCAAGCAAATACACAATTCTTTATTATCTAGACATACTGACTCCCAAACCACCTCATGAGCTTTAATGGTTCTATTTACTGCCTATGTAAATTGTAATTCTATTGTTACTGGTCACATGGCTTCATTTGTATTCAAGACCTGGACAGTCCTGTTTCTACTGTCTTCAAATACAGACTTTAAAAACACAAAATCAGAGAACATCCATAACTCCATATGTAGCATAGTCACACATATCCCACAATGATATTATTGACCAGTGTGGTGTTAGTTTTCAAATGATACCTCACAAGGCACAGGTTGTACCAATATCATTGCAGTAGTGTGTAGGGTGTGAATACAGAGGTGCTTAGGGTCAAACATGGATCTTCTTAGACTGAAGAGTTACTTTATCTTCTTTGTTCCAGTGACTCATAGGTTGGAGGTGAGCCTGGCACAAGTAGCAAGACTATGAGCTGCCATGGGGGAGGGAGAAAGTGTTTTGAAGATGAAATCTGTGTATTAAATTTACTCACCAGTAAAAAATTATTTGCATGACTCAAGGTAGCAAAAGAGAACAATTCTGCACATTCTGCTTTAGCCCTGTTTTGTATGGTTTGTCATTATATCCAAGCTCTGCATTTTCATATCAGAGGGGCCTATAGGGTAACATCCAGTCCTTCACACCCTGGGCTAGTGTAGTATTGTTTTCTACAGCACAAATTCTGGTACTTACAATTTCTGTAGCGCAAGGCCCTCCCCAAGATGGGTTGTTAACACGGATTCCAGTAGGGACCTTCAGCACCACAGGCCCTTGAGCTAAAGGAATAACTCCATTCATAGGTGCCAACTCCGTGGTGCTCCAGGGCTGGAGCACCCACAGGGAAAAATTAGTGGGTGCTCTGCACCCACTGGCAACCAAGCTTCCCCCACCCCACGCCCCACCTCCTCCCTGAGAGCGTGCGTCCCAGCTCCTCCGCCTATCTCTCAGCGCTTCCTGCCTTGCCGCTGCTGGGAGGTGTTTGGCGGCATGCTGGGAGGGAGGGGGAGAAGCAGGGATGTGGCATGCTCAGGGGAGGAGGCAGGGAGAGGTGGGGCCAGGGCAGGGATTTGGGGAAGGAGTCAGAATAGGGGCATGGAGCGGGTGGGGACTTTGGGGAAGGGGTTGGAATGGGGGCAGGGCAAGGGCGGGAGTGGGCGAGGCAGGGGTGGAGGGGTCGAGCACCCACCGGCTGGAGCAGAAGTTGGTGCCTATGATTCCATTGGCTGGCAGCAGTAGGCGGCTGCTACCCCTTAATGCATTAAAGGAATTTTGCTTTGGGTTATGCTTCATCTTAAAGCAGCAGTCCCCAAAATTTGAGGATTGGACCCCCTTTTACTCCTGTCCACGCCCCTCCCCAGAGCTGGCATTGGGGCCGTGGCTCAGGGGGGAGGACACAGTCAGGGTCATGGGGCCAAGGCTGGGGCTGCAGCTGGAGGTGGGTCTGGGACCAGGAGTGGGACAGAGGCTGAAGGTGGGGATGTGAGCAGAGCTGGGGAGGGAAGGGCTGGGTGGTGCTCCCTCCCTGCCACAGTGAGGGCTGGCCCAGGCCCTGCCATGCCCCCCTCAAAGGTTTCTCCCCACCCCCTTAGAGGGCCTTGCCCCACACTCAGTGGACCTCTGTCTTAAAGCAATATCATTTACTGAGCCATGCAGCGTTTGGGCTTGCTACAGAGATCTTCAAGCATAAATTGGTGCAGCCCTTCTGAGTAAGTTTTTCCATTCCAAACTGCAGGTTTTCCACAGACAATGATTTCAAGATTGAAGGACAGTTTTCCAAAAGCTATGCTGAGAGGCGATTGCTAAAGCTATATCCCCATCTCCACTTTCAAGCTTTCCCTAGACTAGGTAAGAAGTTACCACACGTGCCCCCACCCAGAATTGCTACTTGGCTAGTATTGAGCTTACTCACACAGACTGAGCATGCTCAGTAGCATCTGCTGAAGCCACTGTCCTCCCTCCCCCTATTTGTAGGTATGGGTCATGTCTGGGTGGGAGGAGAGGGAAGTATGATAGATGCCCCCACCACCCAACCCTCCTCTGTTAAAAAGGGGGAAGAGATTACTGAATCATTACAGCAGGGTGATGCACTTGGCTTCCACAGAAACACAACCAGAGCTGAGTACCTGTGTACAGGATTTGTTCTTGGTGTTTACATTTTTCACAGGAGAAATGTATGGAGCTGATGTATCTAAGAACTGCTCTTGTTCTGGGTTTGTCCACAGTCCAGAAAGTAAACTGCCATGAGAAGAGCAGCCCTTGTGCTATCTCGGCCCTCTAAATAGTTCCTCAGATATTTAAAAAGCCAGTACAAAATGTCAGCACCAATGCCTGTGCATATGCGAGCCCCCTAGTAAGCATGTTACACAGGCTCACTTTTCCCCTTCCTTCCCTTAAATATACAGGGTTTGATAAGCTGCATCGCTCTTCAGCCGTGTGAGAAGTAGTCCAGTATATTATGTATTGCAGTAATGTCAATTTATTTGCAACATCAAGCTGATATGGCTGATTCCTCCTGAAGATGCCACTTCCCTCCCAGATCAGTTGCCACTCCTCCAACCTTCAAATAGTACTGCTCCCCAGAGGTTTTCCTTCCTTACCTATATCAAATTACTGTCCAAGTCAGTGGATGGGGAAGTTTTGGGCCTTGTAGCCTCCCTTGGCAAGTAAGTAGGCCCCTTGTCTCCATCTCACACCCGCCCTCCTCTGATTCTCCCCTCCTCAAATCCCAAACCCCTTATCTCAAAGCTCCCACTAGGTACCATTTGATCTCCCAAGCTCAGATCCCAACCTAAGTTCCTCAGAAGCACAACCCCATGCACCTAATAACCAGAACTCTTACCAAGAAAGGCCCCAAGGCCTACAACTTCCCCATCAACTGAAATATTGTCTAGGTGAAACACCAGCAGGGCTGTCTTCTTGACAATCCTCCTTCTGAAGGCAGCTGACCAGCAGGAATCCCTCTGCTGACCAGGGGGTCCTCTAGGAATACAAGCTTAATGGGCTTCCCCTCTCCCATGCCGTGGTGGCAAGTTTTCAGAGGTCAGCAAATCAGTAGGATTCTCCTCTGTAGCAGTTGGTGTTTGGAGACTCACTAACAGGGTCCCATGCACTAGAGCAGTGTTTCCTCAACAACTAGTTTTTCGACCAGTGCTGGTCCCCGAGATCTCCCTGTTGCAGTTTAGGGGGGCAACAAGCCAGTCCCTGGTATCAAAAAGGTTGAGAAACACTGCCCTAGGGCACTTTGTGCCCTATTCCATCAGAGCAGGAGGGAGCAGTGGGCAGTTCTTTGGGATTCTGCCCTAGCCTGAGAGGAGAGGACAGTCACTAAAGGACTGAGTTACTCAAAGGGAGGAGATAGAGGGGTGTGATGATTTGCGGGTTCTGTCTGTACAACTTAGGACTTCCGTGATACAGCAATTTTCATAGTAACAACTTCATATCATCCAGAATACCTCTAGCTGAATGTGGAAGCCACCTGGCAGGGATGTGTCATATCTTTGTCAGACCAGGGACGATGGTGGAACTCAATGACTGTCCCACAGTGCTGCACCCTGACAAGGCAATGGGCTAGCTGGGGGTTTGGACAGTGGAAATAATAAAGAGAAGAATGAAGAAACACAGGTGCAGAGCAGTTTATAAAAAGAGTCTTTGGGGAGAAGACTCCTGGAGAGATACATAGGAAGTTCTGGGCAGGAAGAAGGAAGGTGCTGGAGTGGCCAAGGTCAGAGGTAGTGAGCTATGGGGAGAAGACATGTGCTGGAGCCGAGGGGGCCACCCAGGGTCCTGACAGCTCGGACTCCCATCCCAAAGAATGCTCTGTAGTGGTGAGGAAACTGAGGCAGGGCAGGGTTTATTATTTATGTATAGATCTCTGTATTTCTCATGCAATTAAAGAGCAATAGGGTTTTACAACCCCCTGCAAAGCAGCTGTGTGTGTTAAGCATTAAACCTATCCCATGCCTCCTTGAAGTAACCCAGAGAGCTCACATCTTTGACTGGAGGTTTTTAAGGGGGGGCCAGAAAGCAGATCTGTGCCCTGAGAGGGTCCCCAGAGCTCTGAGGCCCTGGCAGTGCCTGGGCCCCATTTAGACTATGGGCTTAAAACACCTGGGGATTCAACAACTAGATCCCCTCTCAGCAGTCTGGTTAGTGATCAAGAGGGAGTGCTCTACTGGAGCTGTGACAAGGAGCTGCACCCAGTGCCATGCTGCCAGGATCAACCCCTTCAGAGCCTTCACAGGGGACGAACTGCTACAAGAGGCCACAGCATGATGTGCCAAGATCCTAAACCGAGAGTTGGATCATCCTTCCTCTCTGACTAGTGCCCAGGCAACTGGGAGACCCAAGTTCAGGTCCCTAGCAAATTACTTAGTTGCTCTGTGCCTCAATTCCCCATAGGTTGTGAGGATAACTACACTGAAGACTGAGAGGCACTCATATTTTAATGGGGGTCATAAGTACCTAAGATAGATGGAATAGTAGAAAAGAGACTTGAACACTCACTGGTAGCATGGGAACATGGCCAAAAACAGTTGTATGCTACTTTGATGCTAGCTCTGTGTGTTACCTAGCCTTGCCAAGTTCAACTCACCCACTCTGAATTTGTCTCTTTGAACCAAGGAAAGAACACCTTTGTTCCCACTGCCTTCCCCAGACGGCACAGTAGAAGGTGGGAAGTAGAGTTTGAACTTGGGCTGGTAAATGCTGATTAGAATTTTGCGAGGCTCGTATAAATGTATGTTCCCAAACATTATTGGTTTGTATATTTAAGCAACTCCGGTTAGTCTGTTTACAGCAAGCTCTTGACTCCTGTTGTAACCTACTCCTTCTGAGGTTTATTTGAGGGGAGGAGGAGAGGGATTAAAAAGGTATTTACCTCTGAATAATTTGGAGAAGAGAGGAGCCACTCTGTATATCAGCCTTTCCTGTGCTCTGTCTCCCTCTGACACACCCTGTGCTTTGTTGTAGCTACAGAGGATGTGCAATCCCTTCCAAGAAAGGATAGCAAGCCCACAAGAGAAACAAGCTGCCAGTGGGAACCATTAACTCTTTCCTCCCTTTTTGAGGCAAAGCCCACTGTCAATGCACCAGGGAAAAACGGCTTCCGGTGTGGGAAAGTCTCGCAGTGGGTAGTAAGCAGTTCTTTTGTAGATAGTTCCAAATAAAGCTTTCCATTGAGTCACTGCTATTTGGATGAATGCAGCCATCAGACCACTAAACGTTCTGGAGCCCAAAAAGCTCAGCTGGCCCCTGCAAAGACACTTTTAACAGAGGTTGCATGATTTGGGGTTTACTGTGGAGAATGATGCTGCAGTGAACGTTTGGGGGACCAAGAACAAGGGTCGTTAACAAAATATTAGTTTTTGGGCTATGAACGTTGCCTTAGAAGGGGACACGGTCAGCTCCATCTTTAGCGTTATGGCAGCAGTCAGCCATTAGGATTACACTGAATTCTTTAGCCAAGTGAACTCCCATGCCTGGCAGAGCTCCCAATAGCATCTCACATTCTTTATAAGAAAGAGCACCTACCCCAGAGCACTTATTCTGGTTCCAGTTTCATAAACTAGCTCTAGTCCTCCAAGGCTTTGCTTGTGGCTGGGGAGAAGTACATCAAAAAGCAGCAACACTGGGAGTTAACACATTTCCCCCTTATTTACAGAGGAGATCTTAACATAAATACCTACATGGGGAACAAAAGTTTGAGCAGGGGGCAATCTAGCAGCCAAAGATAGAAAATCCAATGCATGTTTGATGTTGAAGCTAGTTAAATTCAGCCTAGGAAGACAATTTAAAATATAACCCTGATTGTTTAACCATTGAAACAATTTTCATGGGGGTGTTTTGGATTCTCCATTGGTGGAAACTTAAATCAAGACTGGCAGTTTTTCTAAATTATATGGTCTAGATCAATGGGAATTAGTTCAAGAACATCCTTTGGCATGTGTTACGCAGGAAGTTAGACTAGATCACAATGATCCCTTCTGGCCTTGGAATCTATGAATGTGAGAGTTTGAATAATACCCCTCACTTCTTCCCCCTGCCCTCCCACCCCCAAAACACAGTATGGAAATACTACATTTGATTCAAGAATTTTGAAAGCATTACATCTTTTCCAATGGTAAATTGCAAGAAGATACAAGGCTTAAGATGTCTTACAGACCGCATGCTTAACTTTAGTCATAACACAGGGAAGGCCTGCGGTAGATTAGAGGTTTGACAAGATCTTAGTGTCTTAACTGACTCCACCAAGAGCATGCTGTTGGGAAGGTGGGATGGGTTGTTGGGTTAAAGAGTGAACAACAAGAGGCCAAACAGTGAACTCCTCAGGAGAAGTAAGCTGTGTTAAGCAGACACTGTTAGTATGTCATTCTCCTGTGTATGCAGTGTAGCTGTAGCTGTGTCGGAACCAGGATATTTGAGAGACAAGGTGGGTGAGGTCATATCTTTTACTGGCCCAACATCTGTTGGTGAGAGAGACAAGCTCTCGAGTCACACAGAGCTCTTCTTCGGATCTGAGAAAGATACTCAGAGCATCTGTCCCATCTTGCATTTAGCTGTGATGCTTGGAGTACCTTTCCCAAACCTGAAAGAAGAGCTGAACTTTAGCCAGGTCTCCCACAACTACATCACTGGTAGTTGATAACAACCTTAAACTCATTTGGGCACCAGTCCACAAACTAGTTGGACCTCCTGGTTTTGATGGTTGATATATAGCTGCATTCACATCCTTGGGCACCTGGTACAGCAGGCAGAAAGCCATGTGTTTGCTTTGATGAGGGTCACATTGCACCATCTGGTTGGAGAACTCAAAGCAAGCGTTGGTGATTTCAGGCACTGAGAGCTGCTCATTCTAAGCTTTTTCTGCCAAAATTATGGGCACATAGGTAGTGATGGAGAAGTGCATCCAGGGATAAGGTACCAAGTTAATTTGGAATTCAGCAAGATCCACATTCAAAGGACCATCAAACCTCAGGGAAGCAGTGATAGACGACACTATCTGGGCTATTAGCCTGTTCAAGTTAGGGTAGGAGGGACACTCGATATTGAGGTTATGGTTGCAGATGGTGTAAATGACCCCATGAAAGAACAGTCAGAATGCTCCAGCATGATATGGTAGGTTAGAATGGAATTGTAAGTTCTCCCACTGCAGTGGAGACCTGTAGGCAGGATACACCAAGAACTCCATGTTGGATTTCTTACCAAAGTCTACTGAGAGTTGTTCCATCAGGAGGAATGTGAATCCAGAGCCGGTGCCACCTTCAAAGCTGTGGAAGACTAGGAACCCTTGAATGCCCCTAGATTTCCACGTGGCTTTATCCAAAGTACTGGCAAGAGAGAAGCACTCTTTTTGGGCAGCAACGAAAGGTCTTAGTCTGTCATTTAAGGCCTCTTCAATTCCTTTCTCATCCATAGTCACTAGATGCATAGGAAATGCCTAGAAGAATTTACTGCTTTCAAAGCACAGGCCTTGCAAGTGACAGTTCATGGGAGAATGCTCCTGGGTCTATGCCCTTTAAATAGAAGATTCATTGGGATTGTAAAATTCACTTTTTAGTTTTAAGATGTGTTCATGAATGTCACCCCCATTCACGCCAGCGTTTTCAATCAGCAAAAATTAAACATCAACCTCGAGTCAGCAATTGTTAGCTAATAACCGATATGGTGCCAACATGCAGCTATGTATAATCATTTGCAGGACTGGGGTCACAGTTAAGCGGAAGTCTTTAAGAATGCAGACTAGGAAAAGAAAAGGTGTATCAGCACCTTAGCTAACACCTCATAAAATCCTAGTGTTAACAACACAGTAGCATCTTAACACATAGCAAGTCAACATAAACATTAACTTGTTGGCCGGCCACTAGTGTTAACCTGAACCAGATAATACATGTTAGAACTAAAATTGTTTTGTCCATACTAGGTTTCCACCACAAGCTAATCATCAATCCATGTGATAGTCAACATGTGGTAAAACACCACACTTTTTCCCTAGTGAAGACAAAGCCCCAAATTAGTCAGACATCAAGTAGGTCTTATTAGTACACCATGCCAATACCTCCCTTAGTTGCACCAAATCCACAAAGTTATTTAGGCTTCTATAGCATGGCTGATGCACCTTTCCTCCTCCATGGGGTGATGGGGGTGTATCACAGCCCCACAGTCAAGTTGAAAGGGCTGCCCCACATGTTGGGCAGCACAGCTTTGTAGCCTTAGTCCTTAATATGATCCTTGCTCTCAGGGCAGTGCAACCCAATGGCCAGTCAGTACTATAGCCCTCATTCTCAGGGCAGTGCAACCTAGCGGCCAGAGTCCATAATACTGGTGAGTGGGGCCACTACCCTGGGGTGGATGGTGGCCAGAACAGGGGAGGACTCAGGCCCACCCTCTCCACTGGGTCCCAACCCAGGGACCTATCGGTGGCAGGGTTGCCCACCACCAGCTTGGTGGGGCTCCAACCAAAACACACTGAGCCTTGGTCTGGTTCTGTAACCATTTCCCCCCAATACTTCCCTGGGTTACTTCCTACCCAAGTCTCTGGGGTTCTCCATCTCTGGGATTCTCCAGCCTCTCCACGACATCCCATGCCGTGCGTCAGGGTCCATCTCCGACAGCCTAGCTTCAGCATCTTGGGGTGCAGGTACTCCTCCCTCAGGTACTAGCAACACACCTCCTTCCTCACAGGTAGTCAGCCCAGACTGAGCTGCTCTGCAGGCTTTTATATCCTGCTTCCAGCTTGTGGGGGGAGGCCTCCCAGGCTAAGAGAGAAGGGTTAACCCCTGCTGTACCAGTGTGGGGCTGATACACCCCATCACAGCTTCTAACTGCCATAGGAAACAATCTTAGTGGATTTGGACCCAAGTAACTAGCATGCTTAATGCCAAGAGATTATTTAATGATGCATTAGTAATTTGACAGGGATGATTTGCACAACTGGAATGGTTTATAACTTATTTAGGGAGGATCAAGCGGGCAAAAAGGAAGGAGAGTGGCACTCTATGTCAAAAATGGCATCACCTGTTTCTGAGTCAGCGAAAACCCAGAAGAGAATGATCTGGAATGCTTATGGATCAATGTCCTAACTGATAAAGCACAAGAAGGGGTTTTAGCTACTGTCTATTACCGACCACCAGATCACTCCAGAGAACAAGATTGACCGCCTCCTTAAGCACTTATTTATAATGTGTAGGGGAAATAAACTGTGTGATCTTGGGGGACTTCAATTTGAGTGACATACGCTGGAGGTCTCATGCTGCCAGTGCTAAAACATACTTCAAATTTCTAAACATTATATATGACCATTTCCTAACTCAAAAGGTATTGCAGCCAAGATGGGGAAATTCTATATTAGACCTTGTCCTAACAGATAAAGAGGAACTGATCACAGAACTAAAAGTTAATAATTTAGGTACAAGTGATCATGACTGACCACATTGATCATGTGCAAGCAGAATAAAGTCCAGACCAGCAATATATATACTTGGTTCTTTAATAGGAATAATTTCACAAAGCTGAAAACAATTATGAGCCAAATCAGCTAGGAGGAAGAATTTAATCAGAAAAATGTGAATGATAATTGAGAATAATTTAAGAACACCTTACTAGATGCTCAAAAAGCCACAGTCCTACAGTTGATCTAGTGGAGTGGGTGGGGCTCAGCAGAACGGTCTGACTGCAGGGAGCTCTGGATGCAGGGAGTGAGACTCAGCAGGGTGGGGGGACTCTGTGCAGGGTCTGGGTATGGGGGGGTCTGGATGCACAGGGGTTGGTAGACAGGGGAACAGCTTCCCCATAAAGTGCCCCCTCCCTCTGTGGCTGAGGAGCGATGGAGGCAGAAGCAGGGATGTGTGTTTGGAGCCTCCTACAGCCAGAGGAAGTTTCTGGGGATGGGTTTGACCCTGCCCTGGGCCCGGCCCTGGCAACTCCTTACAGGGGAAGAACAAGTCCCATCCTCCTCCACCCCCAGCCCAGCCAGGACTAGCAGCTGAACCTGGTGCAGGGTAGAAGCCACCAGTGGGGATGTCCCCAGCCCCCACAGTGATTTACCTGTCTGCTGACTACTTTGGGCACCTGAAATGATGCACCAGAGTATCTGGGGAGGGGCACATGATTGCTCTTCCAGCTTCCCTTTGCTTCCCCATCAGAAAGTCATTTTTCTGTGGGGAAGCAAAGAAATCTGAGGGGCACATGAATTCTGTGCACAGAATTCCCCAAGGAGTAACATCTAGGAACAAAGAATGTAGACCATACTTACAGGATAGGTAGCTCTATCCTGAGAAGAAGCAACTCTGGAAGAGATTTTGGGAGTCATGATGGATAATCAGCTGAACATGAACTCCCAGTATGACTCTGTGGCCAAAAGAGCTAATGCAATCCTAGAATGCATAAACAGGGGAATCTCAAGTAGGAGTAGAGAAGTTATTTCACTTGTGTATTTGGCACTGGAGTGACCGCTGCTGGACAACAGTGTCCCATTCTGGCACCCACAATTTAATAAGGATGTTGATAAATTTGAGAGGGTTGAAAGAAGAGCCAAGAAAATGATTAAGGATTAGAAAACTTGCCTTGTAGTGATAGATTCAAGGAGCTCAATCTATTTAGCTTAACAAAGAGAACGTTAAGGGGCGGCTTAATTACAGTCTATAAGTATTTTCGTGGGGAACAAATATTTAATAGTGGGCTCTGCAATCCAGCAGAGAAAGATATACCAGGATCCAATGGTTGAAAATTGAAGCTAGACAAATTCAGACGAGAAATAAGGTGTAATTTCTTAACAGGCAGAGTAATTAACCATTGGAACAACTTGCCAGCCTTCATGGTGGATTCTCTATCCTGACAATTTTTAGATGAAGACTGGATATTTTTCTAAAAGGCATGCTCTAGGAATTATTTTGGGGGAGTTCTATGGCCTGTGCTATATAGGAGATTAGACAAGAATCTTCTGTATTTTCCACAGTAGGCATCCGATGAAGTGAACTGTAGCTCATGAAAGCTTATGCTCAAATAAATTGGTTAGTCTCTAAGGTGCCACAAGTCCTCCTTTTCTTTTTGTGAATACAGACTAACAGGGCTGTTACTCAGAAACCTGTCCTAAATATGGGCTCTGTCCCTTTAAATGGGAACTCCCCCGCCCCCTCTTTCCTGAGACACCCGGAGAGCGAAGGGGGCGTGTCCCGGACATGGTTTGTTGCTGCCAGCCTGGGAGGGGGCGTGGCTCCATGGTGACTGGCCGCTCCGCGGGCCAGTCATGTGGCGCGTAGCCGGGTTTGGAGGCGGGCCTTCCGGCGGGCGCTCCTTCCCGGCTCCGGCGGCTGCTCACGGCTCTGAGGGAGGCGAGCGCGCGGGCCCGGTATGATTAAGAAGTTCGACAAGAAGGACGAGGAGACCGGTACGGGGGAGGGGCCGCGGCCTGGGCGGGCAGGGGGCGCGTGTCCAGCCGGCGGCGGCTGAGAGGCCCGCCCGGCTCCGCTCCCGCCGCCCCTTCCCCGCTCCCGGCGGCCCCGGCCGGGTCCTCCTGGAGCGCCCGCGGGGGGCGGCAAACCGGGACCCGGCGCCTCAGCTGCCCCCGTGGGCGGCCCGCACGGGGCCTAACTAGCTCTGCCGGGCTCCGTGGCGCGGCCACGGGGAGGGCGGGTCTTTCCCCCCGCCCCGGGCGCGCTGCCGGGGAGGCCACGGCGGTTAACGCTCCGTCCTGCGCCGGGCGGGGCCGCGGGGCCGCCGCGGGCTTGGCTCAGGCCGCTAATCCGGAGTGCGCCGGGCGGCTGCGTGGTGCCCGGTTTATCCCCGTCTCCCCGGGCTTCGCAGGACAGTGGTTTCGGAGGGCGTTTTTCCCAACCCGAGCCCCGCCCCCCGGGGCCGGAGCCCGCTGAGCGCGCACCGTGACCCCGGGTGTCTGCAGAGCCCCCCAGGGGGCTGCCTGGGGCAGGCTGCTGATCCCCGGGTAAGGCCGGCCTGTCGGCGGGCAGGGTCGCACCGGGGACTTCCGGGGCTTCGTGCAGGAGCCTCCACCGCATGAGCGAGAAGCCACCTGGCTGTTAGCAAAGGCTGTGGAGCGGACTCACTAATCTCTCTCTCTCTCTCTAAATGGTCTGGGTGCCACTAGATGGGGCAGAGCATCACATCCCTGCAGACACCAGGGCAGCCAGGAGCAGCAGCTGGGCACCGCTGGGATGGGCCGCTGCTGCTCCCCTGCCCTCCAGCCTCCACCCAGGAGGCTGTTGTGGCCCCGGAAAAATCCCCTGGTGTCCAGTGCAGCCACTGTGGCCGCATGCGAGAAACGCTACAATACCATGTGTGGAAGAGGCTGGTGGCAGCTGGGATGTTCTCCATAGCCAAAGAGAAATATGAACCAGTAGGGCTCATTTCTAGTGAGGTGTGCTGTCAAATTAATGCTGCTAAACAACCCAATGCTTTTGGAGTTCCTAAGCCTGGGACGACCGGATGCTGGGGACTGGAAATGGTGGGAAATAATTGCCCTGTTCTGTTCATTCCCTCTGAAGCATCTGGCGCTGGCCACTGATGGAAGACAGGATGCTGGGCTAGCTGTACCAATGGTCAGACCCAATATGGCCATTCTTACGTCCTAACCTATCAGTGTGTTGGGCTGGAGGAACTGTGCTGTTTAAACTGTTTCATAGTGAATTTAAAATACCGTTCATTGTTCCGAATAAAGCTGTTGTCACTTTCATGGTTTGGTCTCACTTCTACTGGGCAGGTATGCAGTGTAGTTGTAGCTGTGTCGGTCCCGAGATATTAGAGAGATAAGGTAAGAGACGCAAGCTTTTGAGCCACACACAGCTCTTCTTTAGGTCTGGGAAAGGTATTCAGTGTCACATCTGTTCCACCTTGTATTTAGCTGTGACACTGGGAGTATCTTTCCCAGACCTGAAGAAGAGCTCTATGTGGCTCAAAAACTTGTCTATCTCACCAGCAGAAAAGGATCCAATAAATGATATTCTTGTCCACTTTGTGTCTCTGCTGGGCAGGGGTCAACATCATAAAAATAAAACATAGCAAGAGTGGCAACTGCAGTCAGTCTTGGTGGCAGCCCCTCAGCGGTGAGGCCAAGAAGGAAATGAGTTTGGGGTCCAAATTACCTTGTCCATCTATTACCACACTCGCTGTAGTAATTAAAGTACACTGTCTATTCTGTGCTCATTACCATGGTAACTTGCATATGCTACACAGATCATTCAGTTGGTGGTGTAAAATTCTTTGTGGTCTAGTAGACATGTAGACAATTATGCTAGGGTTTGGAAAATAAATCTACTCACATGTGGGAAGCTTTCATGGGTGGCTAGGGGGAGCTAAGTCAGGAGTTTTTTCAGAATTTAAATTTAAATTTAGCAAATTCTTCTAGACCCTCTAGTTTTTAAGATAATCTTCCAACAGGGAATTGTCATTTCTTAAGTCTGCAGACACCGTTCCATTGCCACTTTTGTTCCTCTGAGCTTTGCTGAGAAACAGAAGAGTAGAATTAACAAGACTGCACAATTTTACTTCTGCTTTTCATAACCCTTTATACACCAATGAAACTGTTGAGAGTCTTATCAGTTGCCTGCTACTCTTGGTGTCAAGTATCATGTCTACACTGCAGTTAGACACCTGCAGCTGGCCCCTGCCAGCTGACTTGGGCTCACTGGGCTCAGGCTAAGGGGCTGTTTAATTGCTATGTAGCCATTTGGGCTCGGGCTGGAGCCCAGGCTCTAGGACCCTGGGAGGTGGGAGGGTCCCAGAGCTTAGGCTGCAGCCTAAGTCACAATGGGTATATCTATAGTGCACTTAAAAACCCACACCCGGCCAGCTGGCTCGGGCTTGGGTTTACTGGGGCTGCAGGGCTGTTTCATTGCAGTGTAGACTTCCAGGCTCAGGTCTGGGACCTTCCCACCTCACAGCCTGAGCCCAGAAGTCTACAGTGCAGTGAAACAGCTCTGCAACCTGAGCCCCACAAGCCCAAGTCAGCTGGCATGGGCCAGCTGCAGGTTTTTGATTGCAGTGTAGACATACCCAATGTCTACACCGCAGTTAAATAGCCCCTTAGCCCAAGTCCTGCAAGCCTGACTCAGCAGGCACAGGCCAACCATGGGTATCTAATTGCAGTGTAGACATACCCTTAGTAGCTGTAGAGCACAGTTAATCAATTATCTTTTGTCAAGGTCCAAATTTCTTGGTCAAGGTCCAGACTCCAGCGAAAATAATACAAAAATAACAATAATAATGATGATAAGTAGAAAAAAGATTTCGGAGTCCGTTCAAAAGCATCTGATGGTCTGGATTTGGCCCACGGTCCTCCTAGTGACTACCCCTGCTATGGAGGCAGGAACTGGGATTATTAGCTAGAGAAGATGATCTAAAAGTCAGAGGTTAAGAGTGCCTATAAGCAGTATTCAGGGACAAGCACCCATGGTAGAAATGCAAGCACCTTTACCCTTCCTAGAGCTGGAGGTGACACTAGGGCTGGATTTTTCAATCAGATCGTTGTCCTTTGATCTTGCTGCTGGAGTTCCTCTTCCAATTTTTCATACTTACCTGTGGCTGGTAGGTTTAGTCTTCTGGTCAGTAGGTATCTGGTAACTTTTCAAGGACTAGGCATGTGCTATGGAATGTAAGTTTTAATTTTCTAAGGGCAGGTTTTTTTTTTATCATGCCCTATATTAATGTTTTGCTAAAGCTGCCCAGTGTTAGTGATTATTCCAGGTGTGGCCAAACCGAGGCGCATGAGCTCTTTTACAGTTGAAGTGTGGCTTGCAGAGCCCCCCACTATTCTCCAACTACCAGACTTGGGGAGAGGGAACTTGGGGCTTCTGCCCTGTGGTGGGGCTAGAGGCTTCTGGGGTCTTGGGGCTTTAGCTCCGTGCCCCAGCAGGAGCCCCCCTGTAGGGCAGATTGTGCCTGTCTTTTGGCTCTCGAACTTCTGAAGATTTTCATATGTGGCTCAGAGGGTCAGTAAGTTTGGCCACCCCTGGATTATAGCGTTGTAGTGGCAGTGCTATTTTGGCAGGTTACAAGTTTGTGTGAGTGAGGGGTAATGTATCAACCAATATGTGAGTGTTTCCAATGGCAAGAAGCAGCCTTATCCTAAGGTATTCCCTCCTTGTTACATCTAAGGCACATAAAGCAGTTGGGGTGGGAAGAAAGGGAGCTAGCAGCCTCACTTGGCGCTGATGCTGTGATAACTTCACCAATTAGCTAGCTGGAGACACTGTATTGAAAAATTTCAGAGTAACAGCCATGTTAGTCTGTATTTGCAAAAAGAAGAGGAGTACTTGTGGCACCTTAGAGACTAACCAATTTATTTGAGCATAAGTTTTCGTGAGCTACAGCTCACTTCATCGGATGCTGTAGCTCATGAAAGCTTATGCTCAAATAAATTGGTTAGTCTCTAAGGTGCCACAAGTCCTCCTTTTCTTTTTGCGAATACAGACTAACATGGCTGTTATTCTGAAACAGTTCATAGTGAGATAGCTTATGGAAGTGTAAGAGTTGGCATTCTGTGCATTCAGTTCCATGGCGTCTAGCACGTGGGTAACCATCTATGATTTGTTTTATTATTTAGGTAGTGGCTCCAATCCTTTCCAGCATTTGGAGAAGAGTGCTGTCCTTCAAGAGGTATGAACAGAAAGTTTATTATGTAAGTTGCTATAGCTTTGGGCTGGATGCTCTAGTGACCTAAGCAACAGATTTGAAATACCTGGACTTTGTGCAGCCAGTGGTTAAAAGTGATGCACGGTCAATTAATCCTTCCAGGATAGATACAGTAAATTGAGTGCACATGCAGTTTACTGTGTGGGGATCTTTCAGGAAGACAGAGGACCTGTTTAATTTGCATGGACACTAAAGATCCAATGGCCCTTACTGAAGAGGCTTTTTTTCTGTGTCCCTATTGTCATGCCATGCAGCATGCTTTTCAGTAGTTCTTCGCCTGGCTACATCTGTGCGCCTGAGAGGTGGCTAGCTGTATGTCACTGCAGTTATATGTATAAGGTCTGTGAAGTGTTTGGGGCTCTTTTTGGATGCAAAGAGCTATAAATGTGAAAACAGATTTGTTAATTTCACTTTCAGGTTCCCTTGCACTAGTACAATGCTTCTGAGTTTGGTTGCAGATGCTGGAAAGGAAACTTTTAAAATCTAAACTAAACTGGCATACAGAAAACACAAAGACTTCCAGTATTGCCCAAGCTTTACCACTGATTGGCTATATGATTAGAACCTAGGAACCTGAGATCCAGTCCCTGGTTCAAATCACTTCAAAGCCATCTGTCTAAAACTGAGTCCATTTTTCAGCTAAGTGCTTTTACTAATTGGCATTCATGTTAAGGTGCAGTATACAGTAAGACTGTTTGGGTGAAATGAGTTATCCTGATCCCATGGGATGAGTGGGTAAATTGTTACCAATGAGTTATGCAATAATGCAATTTTTCTGCTGTGTCTGCAGGCTCGTATCTTTAATGAGACTCCCATAAATCCACGAAGATGTCTGCATATACTTACCAGGATCCTTTACTTACTGAACCAGGTAAGTGGATCTTCCTAACCCAAACGATCCTCTACAGCAAACAGGGAAAGATTAAGAATGAGCTCTCAAAAATGGATACTCTCATAAAGAACCAACCTTCCACACAAACTTCCTCGTGGCTGGATTTTACTAAAACTAGACAAGCCATTTACAACGCACACTTTGCTTCTCTACAAAAGAAAAAAGACACTAAACTTTCTAAACTACTACATGCTACAAGGGGCCACAGCAATGGTTCCCTCACCCCACCTAGCAATATTGTTAACCTATCCAACTATACTCTCAGCCCAGCAGAAGCAGCTGTTCTATCTCGGGGCCTCTCCTTCTGCCCCTCCACCCCCACGAACATGATACAGTTCTGTGGTGACCTAGAATCCTATTTTCGACGTCTCCGTCTCAAGGAATATTTCCAAAATACCTCTGAACAACATACTAATCCACAGAGGTCTCCCTGCCAACACTACAGAAAGAGGGATTCTAGATGGACTCCTCCTGAAGGTCGAAACAGCAGACTGGACTTCTACATAGAGTGCTTCCGCCGACGTGCACGGGCTGAAATTGTGGAAAAGCAGCATCACTTGCCCCATAACCTCAGCCATGCGGAACGCAATGCCATCCACAGCCTCAGAAACAACTCTGACATCATAATCAAAAAGGCTGACAAAGGAGGTGCTGTTGTCATCATGAATAGGTCGGAATATGAACAAGAGGCTGCTCGGCAGCTCTCCAACACGAGTTTCTACAAGCCATTACCCTATGATCCCACTGAGAGTTACCAAAAGCAACTACAGCATTTGCTCAAGAAACTTCCTGAAAAAGCACAAGATCAAATCCGCACAGACACACCCCTGGAACCCCGACCTGGGATATTCTATCTACTACCCAAGATCCATAAACCTGGAAATCCTGGGCGCCCCATCATCTCAGGCATTGGCACCCTGACAGCAGGATTGTCTGGCTATGTAGACTCCCTCCTCAGGCCCTACGCTACCAGCACTCCCAGCTACCTTCGAGACACCACTGACTTCCTGAGGAAACTTCAATCCATCGGTGATCTTCCTGATAACACCATCCTGGCTACTATGGATGTAGAAGCCCTCTACACCAACATTCCACACAAAGATGGACTACAAGCCGTCAAGAACACTATCCCCGATAATGTCACGGCTAACCTGGTGGCTGAACTTTGTGACTTTGTCCTTACCCATAACTATTTCACATTTGGGGACAATGTATACCTTCAGATCAGCGGCACTGCTATGGGTACCCGCATGGCCCCACAGTATGCCAACATTTTTATGGCTGATTTAGAACAACGCTTCCTCAGCTCTCGTCCCCTAAAGCCCCTACTCTACTTGCGCTATATTGATGACATCTTCATCATCTGGACCCATGGAAAAGAAGCCCTTGAGGAATTCCACCATGATTTCAACAATTTCCATCCCACCACCAACCTCAGCCTGGTCCAGTCCACACAAGAGATCCACTTCCTGGACACTACAGTGCTAATAAACAATGGCCACATAAACACCACCCTATACCGTAAACCTACTGACCGCTATTCCTACCTGCATGCCTCCAGCTTTCACCCTGACCACACCACACGATCCATCGTCTACAGCCAAGCTCTGCGATACAACCGCATTTGCTCCAACCCCTCAGACAGAGACAAACACCTACAAGATCTCTGTCAAGCTTTCTTACAACTACAATACCCACCTGCAGAAGTAAAGAAACAGATTGATAGAGCCAGAAGAGTTCCCAGAAGTTACCTACTACAGGACAGGCCTAACAAAGAAAATAACAGAACGCCACTAGCCGTCACCTTCAGCCCCCAACTAAAACCCCTCCAACGCATTATTAAGGATCTACAACCTATCCTAAAGGATGACCCAACACTCTCACAAGTCTTGGGAGACAGGCCAGTCCTTGCCTACAGACAGCCCCGCAACCTGAAGCAAATACTCACCAACAACCACATACCACACAACAGAACCACTAACCCAGGAACTTATCCTTGCAACAAAGCCCGTTGCCAATTGTGCCCACATATCTATTCAGGGGACACCATCACAGGGCCTAATCACATCAGCCACACTATCAGAGGCTCGTTCACCTGCACATCCACCAATGTGATCTATGCCATCATGTGCCAGCAATGCCCCTCTGCCATGTACATTGGTCAAACTGGACAGTCTCTACGTAAAAGAATAAATGGACACAAATCAGATGTCAAGAATTATAACATTCATAAACCAGTCGGAGAACACTTCAATCTCTCTGGTCACGCAATCACAGACATGAAGGTCGCTATCTTAAAACAAAAAAACTTCAAATCCAGACTCCAGCGAGAAACTGCTGAATTGGAATTCATTTGCAAATTGGATACTATTAATTTAGGCTTAAATAGAGACTGGGAGTGGCTAAGTCATTATGCAAGGTAGCCTGTTTCCTCTTGTTTTTTCCTACCCCCCCCCCCCAGATGTTCTGGTTTAACTTGGATTTAAACCTGGAGAATGGTCAGTTTAGATGAGCTATTACCAGCAGGAGAGTGAGTTTGTGTGTGTATGGGGGTGGGGGGGATGTGAGAAAACCTTGATCTATGCAGGAAATAGCCCGACTTGATTATGTAAAGAGTTGTCACTTTGGATGGGCTAGCACCAGCAGGAGAGTGAATTTGTGTGGGGGGGTGGAGGGTGAGAAAACCTGGATTTGTGCTGGAAATGGCCCACCTGTTGATCACTTTAGATAAGCTATTACCAGCAGGACAGTGGGGTGGGAGGAGGTATTGTTTCATGATTTCTGTGTGTATATAAAGTCTGCTGCAGTTTCCACGGTAAACATCTGATGAAGTGAGCTGTAGCTCACGAAAGCTCATGCTCAAATAAATTGGTTAGTCTCTAAGGTGCCACAAGTACTCCTTTTCTTTTTGCGAATACAGACTAACACGGCTGTTCCTCTGACACCTAGGATTAGTCTTTTCTGATAAAAAGTTTAGCATGAAAGAATTACTGTACTTAAGGATAGTAAAACAACTTGTACTTTATGCTGTCAGTCTAGAGGGCAGCTTATTAAGGGTAACAGAAATTGAACCCTATTATATAATGTTATGATCTTAGTTTTGATTTTCAGCTTTCCTTGGTGGAGATGAGACACAGCTCACTGAAGCTTTTAAGACTTTTTATGATAGACTTCTGGGAGCTGCATCCCATTTATTCCTGTTCTCAGTGATGCCGTATTAGCCAGAACCAGCCTTCTCTATATTGTAGAAATAGCCATGTTTAAACAAGAGTTTGAATGGTAAAATGGTTGGGTAATGATTGTCACATGGTTCTTTCTTTGCCTATGTAGAGAACAGGACTCCATGTTGAGGAACTATGTTTAGCTTAGATACCTAAATGTCTGTGAGTACATGAAATATGGCCTGACGGGGCAATATTTAATACTCGGGTGTGACCAGCAGGGATTACAAGGTCCAACACATTCTGCTGTATCTGAATCAGCACAGGTTTTGTGTTGGGGAAATCCTAGGAGACTCTTCTTCTCAGTTGACGAAAACTTAAAACAAAAACCATAACCCCTGCTGCTGTAAAGGCAGCAGAGGGAGCACAGGTTAATTAACAAACCCTGTTCCTGTTACTTTGCTGGTATCATGGATGATGCTCCTGTTGAAACAAGCTACGTAAAAAGTGTAATTAGATTGTCGTGTGCTCTATAAGAAACACAAGGTGAAGAAGGGAGTGTTTCTAAAAAAGATTTTAAAAAAGAAAAAGGTTTAGAGGCAGAGGATGGAGTCCAAGGATCTAAGTGGGCATTATAGACGAGAGAGAATTAAAAAGAGAAAGCTACTGGACTTTTGATTGGTCTCTAACGTCTGCTGCTTGCATGTTATCCTTAGGGTGAACATTTCGGAACTACTGAAGCCACAGAAGCCTTCTTTGCAATGACCAGATTATTTCAGTCTAATGACGTAAGTCTCTGTATTTAAGGAAAAATGTTTCACGTGCTGCATTGTACTCTCAGTGGGATCTTTGTGAACCCTCTGATAGTAGCAGAAATTGTGAAGTGTTCATATATGGTCCCATTGCTCTGATATAAGTAGCTTAGATAGAGGAATGTGCTCAATTTGAAAGCACCATATGGGCCTTAGTTTCTTGCCTCTCAAAATTAAGAAAGTGTTGTTTACAGACTAGAGCTCCAGCATTCCTTAGAAAGGCGTTTGACTCAACCTGCTAGAAGTAAAGGGATTAGAATGTTCTCAAAGCAATGGGTTAAGTCTTTGGCTAAGATGTATGTAGTATCCATTTAATATGTGATATGTTCTTCTTCGAGTGTTTCCTCATGACCATTCCAACATAGGCATGTGCTCACCCCGAGCACGGCCACAGGAAAATTTTTCCCTCGGTAGTATATGTCAGTTCAGCTCTGGTGCCCCTGGAGTCACATGCTCGTAGCGCCGGTATAAAGGGCCCTGCTGACTTGCCACCCCCTTAGTTCCTTCTTTCAGCCCATGACGGTTGCTGGAACTGTGTTTCGTTCTTGCTTCTGCAAGTACTCCCCAGTAGAATATCTCTACTCTTGGTGTATATAATTTGTTGTAGTTTAGCAGTAAGTTTCAGTTATTAGTTAGTTAACCCTGCTAAGTGGGGTTAACCACCCCTGAGCACCGGGGCATGCCTTGGTCTCTGGGCTTTAAGCCTTGTGATTCTTGTCATAAGCCTATACTTGTGAGTGACCCCCATTCCAGCTGTCTTAAGTGCCTAGGGGAAGCTTATGTGCGGGAGCAGTGCAAGATTTGTAGGGAATTTAAGCCTTGCACCAAGAAGGATAGGGACACTAGACTTCGCTCTGTCCTCCTGGAGACAGTGCTCCAACCTCCAGCACACTCGGACTCAGCACCTACTACCTCAGCCTAGGTGAGGAGCACCCTGGGTTCACTTCGAGACACCTGGTGTCATTCCTCATCTCTGGTTCCGAGGAGAGACACTCCGACTTCATCTAAGGAACCCCAGCACTGACAAGCATTTCCAGGGCCCAAGAAAGATGCGCCGGCAAGAGACACTAGGCGCTCTTCAACATCGCCAGTGCCTCAGTGTCAGGCCGATCACCAACACTGAGATCGGTGCCACAGAGGGATACTGTCAGGGTACGACCCAGGTCGGGCCACCCTGTGGCATTGGCATGGCATCCCATGCCATGCCATTGATTCCAGTCCTGGAACGGGAGCTGTTGAGTCCAGCACGGATAGACTCGCCATTGCGAGAGAGGCACCAGAGCCCCATGATCCTACCGGTGTGGTTGACAGTGCAGGCCTTCATGGCAGCAAGGGACTTACTGGTGCTACTGGTACAGTCGTCCCCAGCCATACGGGAACTGTTGAGGGCAGCACCGACAGGGCAGACCTCTGCAGTCTCGAGGCCAAGGATAGTTTTGAAGGGAAAACCAGCCATGATGGCTCAGTCCCTGTCCCCTTCCTCCTGGCACCGTTCACCGGCACCGGTCAGCACTGCTACAGCCTGGTCTTTGGAGGGATCAGTGATGGACTCGGACGTGGAGTCTTACGTCTTGTGAAGGAGCTGGCACTGCCAGTCTAGATACTATCTGGCTGTGGCCCCGAGTCAAGGGGTCCCACTGGTGGCATGGTCACCGGGGCAGTGGCAGTTCCCCATGCAGTGGTCTTTCTGGAACCCCTTGGCATTCCCAGTGCAACTGGGGTCCCATTCCAGGAGGTCATGTTCAGTGGCTTTCGAGCCCGGACAACCTCCAGCACCAGAACATGATCCAGGCTCCGTTACCAAGACCAGTGCCATGTATCATGAAATGGTACCACAGGATCTGGATGGTGCCGAGGGCAAAGAGTAGAGCCGGTCCAAGCATCCTCCTCTTCCCCCAATGAGGCTGTCACGTGAACTGATATTCTGTCCCTGCAGGAGGATTATAAGGCACATGAAGAGCTTCTAAGGAGGGTAGCTCAAAATCTGGGGATCCAGGTGGAGGAAATTAGGGAATCCTCCCACTCTCTTGTGGACATAGTGGCGGCAACGGGCCCTGCAAGAGATGCGCTGCCCCTGAACGATGGAGCCCATCAAGGTTATGTGGCAGACCCTGGCGTCCCTGAAGCTGATGGCAAAAAGGACTGAGAGGAAATATTTTTTCCCGGCAAAAGGGTTCGAGTTCCTGTACATGCACCCACCACTGGGTTCGTTGGTGGTGTTGGCTGCCAATGAGCGGGAAAGGAAGGGCCAACAGGAACCAACACTGAAGGCCAAGGATGCCAAAAAGTTAGACCTTTTGGGAGAAAGGTCTATTTGACAGGGGGTCTCTAGCTTAGGATTACCAGCCAGCAGGCACTCCTGAGCAGGTACCATTTCAACTCCTGGGACTCTGAGGAAAAGTTTATGAGAGTCGCGAACTCTTGCTTCCTGAGGTGGCAACTCCTTAAAGGAAGGCATGGCTGCGGCAAAGGCGTCCCTGCAGGCATTCCTGGGTGCAGCGGACTCAGCAGCCCACTCCAAGGCTTCGGCGGTCACAGTGCGCATTCGTGGCACAGGTTCCTATCCAGGACATCTGTAGAGCAACAATGTTGTCTTCAGTCCACACTTTTGCATCTCACTGTGCCATCACTCAGCAGGCCAGAGATGACACTGGATTTGGCAGAGCAGTGCTACAATCTGCTTGTCAATGAACTCCAAACCCACCTCCTACACATGCTTGGGAGTTAGCTGCGTTGGCATGGACATGAGCAAGCACTCAAAAAAGAAAAAAATGATTACTAACCTTCCATAACTGTAGTTCTTTGAGATATGTTGCTCATGTCCATTCCAAAACCCACCCTCCTACCCCTTTGTCGGAATTAGTCAGCAAGAAGGAACTGAGGAGGTGGCGGGTTGGCAGGGCCCTTTATGCTGGCGCTTGAGAGCACGACTCAAGGGGGCAACAGAGCCAACACAACAGGTACCACTGAGGGAAAAACTTTCCAGTGGCGGTGCTCAGGGCGAGCATACACCTACATTGGAATGGACATGAACAACATGTGTCGAAGAACAATGGTTATGGAAGGTTAGTAACCAAATTTTATCTGAGGAAGCATGGGAAAATCGTATCGTCTCAGAGAGTGGACTGAGTCTGATGGGTCTTTTTCATCCCTGCTAGAATTCTAACTTACTGGTTTTTTTAGTGTATTAATCATAGGGAACGTTTTATAAGCAACCTTATAAGAACATAAGAGTGGCCAAACTGGGTCACACCAATGGTCCATCTACCCCAGTATCTCGTCTTCTGATGGCCAGCGTCTGGTGCTTCAGAGTGCTTCGGCCCGGACGCAAAATACCACAAATGTCAGATTTTTGTGACCTTTCTTAAATCCAGATTCTGCAGTACCAATTTCTCTTGTACCATGAGCCTATTTGGCTTCATCAGTTGCCTTCAAATAGTTAAATTTAGAGTGTAAATCATTGATATTTTGTGCATATTTCTTCCATTTGAAAATTGGAAATGGGGAGACTTGCTGAAAAGTTTCTAATTTAATTATAATACACAGTACGAGCGACTATCTCAGTACTGAACAGTCTTAAAATGTGATTTCTGTCATGGCTAACCAGTGAAACCTATTGCTTAGCCAGTGAAATCTCTTGCGGTTCTCTATGATCTGCACAAAGTCCCATTTAAAGTAATATCGCATTGATTTAACTTAATGATAATGAAGGGTCAAAACTTGCTCTGTTAAAACTCTAGCTACTGTAGATTAAAATAACCAAAAAAATTTAACCTTGAAAAATGAATAACCACTTTAGCAAGTTTCACAAAAATTTTATGCTGGTATCAAAAGTATACAGGCTAAACTAACAGTAGTCTAGCCTAGTTTGCCTCACCAGTGTGAACAGGCATATTGTACAAGCCAAGTTATTCTATGGATTTGGGCAATAGCATGAAACATGGCGGGAACCCTGTGTAGCTTCCAAGTTTCTAGTCTCTGTATAAGCAGTTTTCTATGAAAGTTGCTACAGTGGTTAGTATTATTTTTAAGATCATATAATTGGAGGGAGGAGTATTTGTCTATAGTAACTAGAGTTAAATATTGTTTCTGAGTAGGCAAGTCTTAATGCTTTTTGTGATTAAACTCCCACAGCAAACCTTAAGAAGAATGTGCTACCTTACTATCAAAGAGATGGCCAACATTTCTGAGGATGTCATCATTGTCACCAGCAGGTATGAGAAAAATCGAGCTACAGGTTTCTGAAGCAAATAATTAAATGTTACTGTATTGTTACTTCAGCTGCAGCATTTTTCACAAGGTTGGCTCCCTGATCTGTATAAAGTGGACAGCCAGGGAAACTAAATATGTTCTGTGAAATCAGGTACATCATCAGATCTACAAAGTGAGCTATTAACTTCTTTAAGCTGTGGTTGTAAACAGAAGAGAGACTAAAGCATAAAATGATTATTTCATGCTAAGCATATCTTCTCCCTGTCATAACTGCTTAATGTTTCTGACAAAAACGAGCTTGTACCTTCCTGTTCACCCTGCAGAGACAATGCAGCTGTGGGAGATTGAACTGAGTTATAGTCTGACTGACTTCATCAACAGAACTGTCAGGTTCTGGCCACAGAATTTTTGTCACTGTATGTAACTAATGTAAGAGCCAGACTCCAGACAGATTTTCAGATCCTAGATAGAATGGGTAGCTTGGCAGTTGGAAAGAAGTAATATTTTTGACTAGTAAACCTAACAAATTAGCCATTAAACATGTTGTTTTTAGTGTCCACATCCATGGAACTAGAGGAAACAGGAATACAGGAGGACAGCCAATCTTGTCCAAAAAAATCAAGTCCTAGACTTATGGCAATTGAATCTTTTTAGTTTATGTTCTGTATTATGGATTTGTGTACTTCCGCTCTGTAGCGCCAAATGTTAATAATTTTCAAATGACTCTCAGGTGCTGTCTAGCCAACAGTGGGTCTTAGCAGTTGCATGGTAATAACTTGAATGATGGCTTATAAAAATAACAAGCTGTGTTTTTTTAGAAGGGATGTGGTACCGTAATATAAATATTTAATAATATAATAACAATGATATTAACAGTCTGTTTTAATTATTCTAGTTTGACCAAAGACATGACTGGGAAGGAAGATGTATACCGAGGCCCGGCCATTAGAGCTCTCTGCAGAATCACTGATGTAAGTATAGAACAATCCTATGAGTGAGGGAGAGAATCGGTTTGGGTGGGTTTGGAGAAGAGGAACATCTCTTTTGCAGAATGCCCTGTGGGAGTAATGAGCAGCCACCTTGGGCAGAACTGTTTTTAAAGAATCAGGTTTAGATCTAGTTTTACCACTCCAACAGATGTGCCAAAACGTCTCTCTAACTCCACAGAGAAGCATCTTGGCTAGCAGACTGAACATGGGATTAGGAGACAAGAATTTTGGAGTTTTAATTCCAGCTCCAACACTGCCTTGCTCTGTAGCTTTGGTCAACTTAACTTCCAGGGAGGAAGCACAGTCTGCTTGGCTACCTCACAGAGGTGCGTGTTGCAAGGATTGACTGTAATGTCATTAAAGCAGTCTGAAGGTGCCATCTTCAAGGTGCATGTTTTGTTCCTTTGTTGTATTTGTAAATATATGCAAATACTATGTATATTTTTGTGTCTCTTTGAAATTACATTGGTTAGTGCATTGGTCACCTCCTGCTTCTAGAAATGAACATCACGTGTTGCTTTTCTTTCCTTTCATAGGGTACAATGTTGCAGGCCATTGAGAGGTACATGAAGCAGGCCATTGTGGATAAAGTCCCCAGTGTATCGAGTTCTGCTCTAGTGTCTTCCTTAGTAAGTGCAGAAATAGCATTACATTAATCTGGTTTATTTAGTTGTGACAGGGGAAGGGTTGTGATAACCCTGTCCTGATAACCCTACAGTCTAAGACGAACATAGAGAGGACAAGATGCACTGGGAGCCCTGGAGGAAGGAATTAGCTTTATATTTGTATTGTAATCTCCCTCCCTCCTCCTCCTTAAGCAGTGTTGGGTGGGAGAAGGTGCTTGGCATGGTGCCAGGGGGAAATGACGGTGAGGGCCTGACTCGCTGTATTGTAGTTTGTATTTAACATGTTTATTATGGTAGTGCCTAAGGGTCACCAAAGCATAGGCCCCATTGTGTTAGGCACTGTATCAACACAGAGTGGGAGATGGTCCCTGCCCCAAAGAGCATACAGGCTGAATAGACAGACTCAGTGTGAGGAAAGTGGTAGAACACACCAGCAGAGTGAACAATGTGATGGCTGCAAATGTCAGGTTAGTTCCGCAATTTTTTGGTATGTGATTTTACTTAGGAGGGGATCAAGTAAATGGAAAGAAAGCAGAAGGGAAGGTGTATGAGGCGGGCAGGGCAAGGGAGAAGAGGGGCAGCTGTTGAATGAAGCTGAGGTGAAGACACTGGCTGTTTGCACCATCCTTCTTCCTCCCTCACAATCAGCGGAGGGCAAAGAAAGGCCAATTAAAACTCTATAGTTCTCTGAATGTGCAGAGGTCCAAAGGTCCCTGCTTTGGCTGGTTCTGCCCCTACCAGCTAGAGTCTCTGGCTGGTTCTTCTCAGCAACCCACATGGGTGGGAGGGGAGGTATCACTTGGGTCCTAGTGCCCCAGAGTTTGGAGGGTCTCACTGCACAGTTTCGTGTGCTGGCGGGAAGTGGTGGCCCCAGCTGGGTTCCATTGTACTCCATTAGCCCAGGGCAGCAGTCCCTGGGATTGGGAGATGCACATAAGGAAGGCATGGGGAGGAGGACATGTAGGGCAATAAGGCTGGCGTCATCATTAGAGCAAAGGGGAAGAGGAGGAGCATGGTACACAAGGCCCAATAGGTAGGCAGGAGTAGAGCTCTGCAGGGTCTTGAAAGTTGGAACAGAAAGTTGCATTTGTGGCCAGTATTAGAGCTTTCTATGGGGCTAAAGGGGTAGGGGTGATAGACAGTTTTAGTGCTTTCTCCTCTCTTGTTCCAACATTAATAAAAGCCCCCAACTCTTAGTTGCTTTTATGTACAGGTGTCAGCATTTAACAGAATGCAAAATACAAATTAGTTATTGCAGGGGATCTTATCTCTTTGTCTCAATGGCTTGGAGCAGAGTCCTAGATAGATAAATCATGTTTTTTATGCTAGTAATTTTTCTTAAAACTTCCCAGTAAATTATCATTATAAAAAAGGTGCTTGTAAACGTCCGTGTGGTTGATTAGTTTATAACGTTCTTTGTTTCTACTCCTAGCACATGATGAAGATAAGTTATGATGTCGTCAAACGGTGGATCAACGAAGCCCAAGAAGCTGCTTCTAGTGACAACATCATGGTGCAGGTATGTTTCAGAGCATAGGGTTGATGTATCATGAAGTGCGATAAACATGCCATACCATGCTTGTGGTTTTCTGTAATTTTTTTAATAAGTCCATGGAGTCTGTATTTCAGAGCTTAATTTAGCTGATAGAACAATGCTTAAATAATGGGAAGCACTGCCCTTAGACCCTGATCCTGCCATGTGATGTGGTGGGCAGATGTCCATTAACTTATGTGGGAGAGGGTGGGTGAAGGGGTCATACAACACATTACAGGATCAGGACCCTATTCATTTGTTCATTCAGTGTCACTAATCACTGTAAGTAGCAGAAAATGTTAAGTTATTGAAGTAATTATTGCAATTAGTAAAATTCATGACACCAGTCAATGGGATTACACTTAGAAAATTGCCTCTAACTTGCCATTCACACTAATGGAGAATTTTTAAAAACACATGGACTTTCAGCAAAAGTAGGCATCCTTTTCATTTTTAGGAAATCGTGAAAAATGAGTATAAAAAAACTATATGCAGTTTCTCCACAATTACAATGTTAGCTTCTTAATTATATGTGCAGTTTGGTATAGCCGTCTACCTTTCCCCCACTAATTTTCTCTGGTGGTTGGGATCCTATTTTGCTGAATTCGTGACCCTTCCAGATAGAAGGAGTTTTGTTTTGAATTTGAAATCTCTTCAGGGATTAATCTCAATGAATCAAGACAAAAAACAAGAGATGTAGAGATTTTTTTGGTAAGAAAACTTTGTTAGGATGACTGGAATGACCTTAAGTCTGGCCTTTTTAAAAGATCTGTTTGTGTGTTTGTATAGGGACAGTTTTTAAATAAGTCTCTCAGGGAGCGAGGGAATGTAAAAATAATCATTGAAGGTTTAGGGCATAATTGAGCTGACAACAGTTGGTATTTAGATCCTTACCTAAACACACAAACCTACAACTATGGATTTTTGACTTTCCAGATTCAGCTATTTATTAAACCTTGATATAAATTAGGGTTGTCGATTAATTGCAGTTAACTCATGTGATTTAACTAAAAAAATTAATCGCGATTAATCACCTTTTTTAATTGCACTGTTAAACAATAGAATACCAATTGAAATTTATTAAATATTTTGGATGTTTTTCCTACATTTTCATATATATATTGTATTCGCTGTTGTAATTGAAATCAAAGTGTGTATTATTTTTATTACAAATATTTGCCCTGTAAAATGATAAACAAAAGAAATAGTATTTTTTAATTCACCTCATACAAGTACTGTAGTGCAGTCTTTTTGTCGTGTAAGTGCAACTTACAAATGTAGATTTTTTTGTTGTTACATAATTGTAGTAAAAAAAAACTATATAAAACGTAAGAGCCTAAAAGTCCACTCAGTCCTACTTGTTCAGCCAGTCGTTAAGACAGATCCAATTTGTTTACATTATAGAAGATAACGCTGCCCTCTTCTTATTTACAGTGTCACCAGAAAGTGAGAACAGGCATTTGCATGGTACTTTTGTAGCTGGCATTGCAAGTTATTTACATGCCAGATATGCTAAACATTCGTATGCCCCTTCATTCTTTGGCCAGCATTCCAGAGGACATGCTTCCATGCTGATGACGCTTGTTAAAAAAACAATGTGTTAATTAAATTTGTGACTGAACTTCTTGGGAGAGAATTGTATGTCACCTACTCTGTTTTACCCACATTCTGCCATATATTACTTGTTATAACAGTCTCGGATGATGACCCAGCACATGTTGTTCATTTTAAGAACACTTTCACGGCAGATTTCACAAAACACAAAGAAGGTACCAATGTGAGATTTCTAAAGATAGCTGCAGCACTTGGCCCAAGGTTTAAGACTCTGAAGTACCTTCCAAAATCTGAGAGGGACGAGGTGTGGAATATGCTTTCAGAAGAGCAACACTCTGATGTGAAAACTACAGAATCCGGAGCACCAAAAAAGAAAATCAACCTTCTGCAGGTGGCATCTGACTCTGATGATGAAAATGAACATGCGTTAGTCCATGCTGCTTTCGATCGTTATTGAGCAGAATCCGTCATCAGCATGGACGCATGTCCCCTGGAATAGTGGTTGAAGCACGAAGGGACATATAAATCTTTAGCGCATCTGGCACATAAATATCTTGTAACCCGTCTACAACAGTGCCATGAGAACACCTGTTCTCACTTTCAGATGACCTTGTAAACAAGAAGCGGGCAGCATTATCTCCTTTATTGTAAACAAACTCGTTTGTCTGAGCAATTGGGTGAACAAGAAGTAGGACTGAGTGGACTTGCAAGCTCTAAAATTTTACATTGTTTTATTTTTGAATGCAGTTTTTTTTTATATAATTCTACATTTATAAGTTCAACTTTCATGCTAAAGAGATTGCACTACAGTACTTGTATTAGGTGAATTGAAAAATACTATTTATTTTGTTTGTTTAGAGTGTAAATATTTGTAATCAAAAATAAATATAATGTGAGAACTGTACACTTTGTATTCTGCGTTGTAATTGAAATCAATATATTTGAAAATGTAGAAAACATCCAAAAATATTTAAATAAATGGTATTCTATTATTGTTTAACATTGCGATTAATTTTTTTAATCCCTTGACAGCCCTAATATAAATTAATCTACTCAGGAGAAAAAGCTTGGGCAGTAATTAGAAGGCAAAATAAAGCAATCCCACTTTGGGATCACTCTATAAAATGGGGATAATACTTCGCTGCCTCAAGGGCGTTTGCTGAGTTATTTGATGTTTATAAAGCTGTTGGGAGCCCCTCAGATGGAAGGTGCATTGGAAATGCACATATCGTTTCTATGCAGCCTGGTTTTGTAAATGGGTACATTTGATGTTCCAGTGGCAAGCCCCATCAAGGTGGTGGACGGGTTGGTTTTATAGATCTTTCCCTCTCTAATATCTGGTTCTGACATCCTTACCCGTAAGGACCATGCGGGAACAGCTGGAACTGTAGTTCTAATCATTTGTGAGTAACTTGTTTTCATATAAATATGACAAGGTACTTTTAGGAAACAGGTGGTCTGGTTACTTGTGGCACTCAGAAAACGTGGCAATATCAAATCCTTCCTAAGGGAACATGTACTATAAGGTGGGTAGAAAGTTGGCTAGATTGTCGGGCTCAACGGGTAGTGAGCAATGGCTCCATGTCTAGTTGGCAGCCAGTGTCAAGTGGAGTGCCCCAGGGGTCGGTCCTGGGGCCGGTTTTGTTCAATATCTTCATAAATGATCTGCAGGATGGTGTGGATTGCACTCTCAGCAAATTTGCGGATGATACTAAACTAGGAGGAGTGGTAGATACGCTGGAGGGAAGGGATAGGATACAGAGGGACCTAGACAAATTGGAGGATTGGGCCAAAAGAACTCTGAGGTTCAATAAGGATAAGTGCAGGGTCCTGCACTTAGGACGGAAGAACCCAATGCACAGCTACAGACTAGGGACCGAATGGCTAGGCAGCAGTTCTGCGGAAAAGGACCTAGGGGTGACAGTGAACAAGAAGCTGGATATGAGTCAGCAGTGTGCCCTTGTTGCCAAGAAGGCCAATGACATTTATGGGATGTATAAGTAGGGGCATAGCGAGCAGATCGAGGGACGTGATCGTTCCCCTCTATTCGACATTGGTGAGGCCTCATCTGGAGTACTGTGTCCAGTTTTGGGCCCCACACTACAAGAAGGATGTGGATAAATTGGAGAGAGTCCAGCGAAGGGCAACAAAAATGATTAGGGGTCTGGAACACATGACTTACGAGGAGAGGCTGAGGGAACTGGGATTGTTTAGTCTGCAGAAGAGAAGAATGAGGGGGGATTTGATAGCTGCTTTCAACTACCTGAGAGGTGGTTCCAGAGAGGATGGTTCTAGACTATTCTCAGCGGTAGAAGAGGACAGGACAAGGAGTAATGGTCTCAAGTTGCAGTGGGGGAGGTTTAGGTTGGATATTAGGAAAAGCTTTTTCACTCGGAGGGTGGTGAAACACTGGAATGCGTTACCTAGGGAGGTGGTAGAATCTCCTTCCTTAGAAGTTTTTAAGGTCAGGCTTCACAAAGCGCTGGCTGGGATGATTTAATTGGGGATCGGTCCTGCTTTGAGCAGGGGGTTGGACTAGATGACCTCCTGAGGTCCCTTCCAACCCTGATATTCTATGATTCTATGTATTTAAGGTATTTAGTTTTGTTAGGGACTGTCCTTACGTGTCTTTTCCCTCTGATTTTGTAGTATCATGCATTGGGGCTGCTTTACCACCTCAGGAAGAATGATCGCCTTGCAGTTTCCAAGATGCTGAATAAATTCACCAAATCTGGACTGAAATCTCAATTTGCATACTGCATGCTGATCCGAATTGCTAGCCGGCTTCTGAAAGAGTCTGAAGAGGGGTAAGAGGAGAATCAACCATCTAAAAATACGGTGGTGTATAAACACTAAGAATAGAGAAATGAGTTGGGGTGATCCAACAGAGTGTAATTAGGAGCAAAGGGATAGATTAGACTGAATTTCAAAAAAGAGCTTCCTGACCGTGTGCTTTTTCATTGTGGCAGAGTCTCCCAAGGGAATTGGGGAGCCCCTGCTATTTGGGACACTTAAAACAAGACTGGACAGCAATAAAAAAATCCATTAAGAATCTATCTGTACTGGCAGAGAGATGGACTGGTTGATCAGAGGTCTCTTTCCATCTTTGATTTCTCATCCGAGTAGAATAAAGGTTGTGCTGCTTAGGACTTTAAACTCTGGATTGAGGGTCCTGTATCAGTGAAACCTGTTGCTTACTGGGTGTAACATACAATAAATATCAAGATGTTTCTCTTCTAAATGTATCCCTTCTGACTTGTTGAATATGGAATGAGTGTCTGGACATATTTAGAGATTAATATACTCTCTAATAGAACCATACTATAGTGTGCTATTGGGTATCCAAGCATTAGTCTTGTATTACAAGTGGGGAAACATGGTAATGTGAATTGTTTGAGCTATGTTCTAGCAGAGTCAATACTGTAACTTATGACTTTAGCTTAAAAAAAATCTGATTGCATGTCAGTCCCCAGATAAGAGATCCGTATAGTGTTGTAGCAGAACTTGTTAATAAATATTTCATCACGTTACTATGAAATAAAGAGTGCCTCTGTTTGAAATTGTATGCACTCCATTTCATTGGCAGGCACGAAAGTCCGTTGTTTGACTTCATTGAGAGCTGTCTGCGAAATAAACATGAGATGGTTATTTACGAAGCTGCCTCTGCAATCATCCATCTTCCAAACTGCACACCAAGGGAGCTGGCCCCTGCTGTGTCAGGTCAGTCAAGGAATGAACCCTTTGTGCCCTCTGCTGCTGGGATGTTCTGGAAATACTTTATTGCTGCACGATTTGTTGGCTAAGATATTTTAACAGTGAAGGAGATCAGGGTAGGTTTGGTTTGTCATACTGTAGGACTAAGGCTAGGCAAGGTGGCAGATCACACAACCAGGAAATTGAAGTGTAACATCTGCTATACTATACATTAAAATATTAACTACTAAAAAGAATACATTTTCTCTCTCATATTTGCAACCGTAATTTTTCCTGACTCTCTCCTAAATTAGAAACAATTGGATGGGAAATGACTTGGACTTTGGGTGAAAGAGAAGGGTCAAGAGCCTGGTCACCAAAAAGGGACAGAATACTTTATCCTCTCCCTAACTAAGGGAAGTCAGGGTGTGGGGAGGGGACAGAGGAAGATTTTGAGGAGGGTGGATTGGTAGATATGAACTCCAGGTGGTAGAAAAGCTCATGTCTTTGAAATAAGCTGAAAACTGGGAGGTGAAATTTAAATTGGATTGGGAGACTAGGAAACTGTTGATGGATGGTGAATGTAACAGTATGAGGAGATAGATAGCAATACATATTTGACTAGAACCTTTAAATGCCCCAACAGTAGAGCCAACCTATGTGTGCGGACTACTGGACATTCTTCTCTCTAGTTGCCCCTGCTTCTTCCAGGTGTATCTCTTTCTCAGCATCAGATGTGGGTGAAACTGACTGGAACTGTGCGATGCTTATGTGTTTCGCTCTGTGTACTAGAGTGTGGTCCAGTCTGCATCATTCAGAACCTGTTACCCCTTGTATGTCATCTGAAGTAGTTCTCTGCTGCACTCTTGAAGTGTATCCTGGTCACAAGGTTATTGGTCTTTTCTCCCAGGCATGTTAGTGTCTGGATTTGCAGCACTGGAAGCCAGTGACTGTTGAAACAGTCTACTCTGTAAACTCCTACATCATAAGTCACTTCTCTAAATGCTTTATTTTCAGTGTTGCAGCTCTTCTGTAGTTCTCCCAAACCTGTCTTGAGATATGCAGCTGTAAGGACCCTTAACAAGGTGAGTTTCTGAGATCTCTTAAGCAAGTGTTAAGGTATAAATCTTAGTGTGCAAAGCAAAGCATTAAAGGAAACCAAACTTCTGTGCTGAAAGGTGTTTCCTAAGGAAGTAGGACTGTTACTCATGTAATTACTTTATGAGCAGTCTCTCCATGCTGACAGATCAGCCTTCCACTACAACAAAAAACTATCCGATAGTAGTCAGGCTAGTGATGCTCAGTTGTGGATCAAGGGACTCATGACACCTTATAGTTGGATAACTTGTGATCTGCTATGGCTGTAAATCAGTGCTTTCTACCATAGGAAAGTAGGGATTCTGAAGTTTGGGGTACAAAGCATTAATCGCTAACTCTCGTGGTTTGGCTGCCTGTATTTAGTGTCTGAATTGGAAGTGTGTGGAGTGAGTAAAACAGTAATCTGACCTGATTACAAGCTGGCAAACTGCAAAGGTTAGGAACACATAAGTAGAGCAACACCAGTGCTTACACACCAACCAACCCTTCCAAGTGTCCAGCGCTGGTGTAGGGCATGTAACCATGTCTCCCTCTACTTCTGGTTCCGCTCATTATAACTACCTGCTATTTACAGCTAAAGGAGTTTTCTGCAGCTCAAGTGAGAGCCTGAGGCCTGTGTGTTTTGAAGATCAAGGGGTCTGGTGTGGTCCCTGCTGACAGCCATGGCCTATGTATATGTGGCCAGTTTATTCTGCAAGCAGTAGGCCCCGATAAATGAACAGAAAGCAAATGTTCTGATCCTTGCTCTAGTATATTATTGACAGATTTTTTTTCTTTCCAGGTGGCTATGAAGCACCCATCTGCAGTAACTGCCTGCAACCTGGACCTGGAAAACCTGATTACTGACTCAAACCGCAGCATCGCTACTCTGGCCATCACCACACTCCTGAAAACAGGGAGCGAGAGCAGTGTAGACAGGCTCATGAAACAGATCTCCTCCTTTGTGTCAGAAATATCAGATGAGTTTAAGGTGAGGCATGGGAGGCCTTTGACCTTTACTATTGCAGATTTTCCTCCTCCTGTTTTGTGAAGCTTTCCCAGTTGCAGAGAAGCCTTCAGTCATTTAGCCTTATACCAGGAAGCCAGCTGGCGTTTCTTGAGATACAGTCTGTTAAAAGCAGAGGGCCACCTTTCTGCTTCTCTTCCTTTTCCCCAAAGAGCCTATGGGATAAGAAACACTCTCTCCGTCTGCTGTTGACTGAACTACAATGCACTCTAAGCACCATTGTAGCAAGGAACTGTCGATTGTAACGGTCTTGTGGGAGGAAGGATGGTTTAAGTTTTGATAATGATCTTTATGTATATCCAGCACATCTGACCCAGGTGTACCCCAGCACACTTTAATGTCTGATAGTTCACACAGTCTCTAAACTATATCAAATTCCAGAAAAAACCTACTAAGGCAGGTCATTTGACAGGAAATACCAAAATGAAGGCTGCCTACACATTCTTACCTCTGCCCCCTGTGTACTTCCGATCAGTCTTTAATAGCAAATCACATCCTATTCCTCTGGACCCCAGAATGAGGCAGAGATCTGCAGGAGATGCTCCTCTTAAAATCATTGGTTAATTTGTCCCCCATGGGGTATGGGAGGGGACACACTATAACGATACAGGAATTGCTTCACCCGTCACACACACCCAGTGAAATGTAGTTGCTGAGATGTGGCAACTGTCTACCTGTGCACAACAAACCTATGTAATCATTGTTCATTGTAAGACAGGAGAGGGGATGAATGTTAGATGTACTTGAAACTGCAGAGGGAATGTTTATAACACAACACAATTACCCAAACTGAAATTGGGCCAGGCTCTTAGAAAATCATTCCTGCCCTTTCCAAAAGCATTATAGGATCTCCCATTACTAAGTGGAGAGGCCTATGACTTCCAACTCAAAACCGCTCCTCCAGCATCATGCTAGCACATTGGCTCAGTACCGAGCTGGAGGTAAGAGTGCCACCTTCTGAATCACTAGCACCTAGCTTTTCCTGTCTGAGTGCTGAGCTTATATCTGGCAAGATCGCAGCTTGAGGTGATGTGTCTGCAAGAAGCTTCTTACGTCTCATAGAGAATTTAATGCATGATACTAAAGTCCTGTGTCCTCTTCTGTCTTGCAGGTGGTGGTGGTGCAGGCCATCAGTGCTCTGTGCCAGAAATACCCACGGAAACACAGTGTAATGATGACCTTCCTCTCCAACATGCTCAGGGATGACGTAGGTTTAAAGCCTTTCTTATGTAGTTACTAGCATGTAGTTGTGGTGGTATAGGGGGAATCCGATGTTGCTAGTGTTTTCCTTTGGTGGTTGTACAGCATCAGTGGGGCTTGATTGATATTTCTGAACAAGACCTTGCTTATTTCGGTTCCTGAGCTATCTGATATGTGACTTTGCCACATTTCAGATCAGCCGACATAATCGCTTGGTACATCAAAAATTGGCCTGGATAAACATTTATAAAATGTATTATCAAGAACAACCCTGCGCTGGCCTCAGGGAGCTGGGAAGGACCTATGAGGACACCCAGCCCATCTCCTCCTCTTCCTCCTCCTCCTCCTCCGATTCTGTGTGTATATGAACACTTTTGTTTCCTTAATGGAGGGAAACTGTATTCATAGCATGAGGGCAAATGAGCACCTGTTATTGTACAATAAAGGACTGCCTTTGCATTCTGAGCAGCACCTGCAGGATGAGCATCCTTTCCTTTTCCGTCCTAGGGTGGCTTTGAGTACAAGCGAGCCATTGTGGACTGCATAATCAGCATTATAGAGGAGAATCCTGAGAGTAAGGAATCAGGCTTGGCTCACCTCTGTGAGTTCATTGAAGATTGTGAACACACTGTTCTAGCCACAAAGATACTTCACCTGTTGGGCAAAGAAGGGCCAAGGACCCCATCCCCATCCAAATACATTCGCTTCATCTTCAACAGGGTAGTTCTGGAGAACGAAGCAGTGAGAGCTGGTAAGCTACGCAATTAAATACTTGATTGGCTTCATGTGTGCAAATTTGGAGTCTGGAACAAGGTGCTGGGGTGGGAGGGAATGGGTGCTCTAAAGGAAAAGTCCATAGCTGTCTCTCACTGTGCCTGCTCTTGGCTGTTTGCATTAACTCTTCTCATGTCATGTTAGCATGAATGCTAAATATTGCTACTCTAGGTGGTGTGATCATCATCTGCTATGTATAGCTGTTACCTTCTGACTCTTCCCTTGTGAGCATCAATGTCAAAAGTAAAGTAGCGACAATGAGTAAGGAGGAGAAATGTTACCCACTCTTTTAAGTTGATGCATGAATCTGTACAGGTCAGACTTGGCATCATAAAAGCCACACTATTCAGGACTTGAAGTGTGTGTCTCTTGTTTCTGTGGAAAAGTGATTTTTCTTCTGAGAACTCTCCTCTTAAATCTGTTGCACTCCTTTCTCCCACAGAGAATCTTCAGACTGTTTTTAAAGGCAGTTGCCTTTCCCCCCTCCACCTTCAGATTAGAGTGGAATATACTCAAACCCCTTAGATCACTCCACTCTGAGCCAGTAGAGGAGTTAGTATGTTAGGAAGGGGAATTAAAATTGAGCTTACATTTCTGTTGTGAAACAGATTGTATTGTATTGAATCCTATTCTACCGAGTGCCATTGTTTTAGCACTGAGGCCTGGGGCCAGATACGCAGCATCCGATGGGAGCCATAAAGACCTTGTCATGGGGTGCGCCACTCATTGATAGGACGCCACCACTTCCTGGTCGACGCCCCTATCTGCAGTTGCATGCCGTCCTCTGCCTCTCTTTCTGCGTCTGCAGCCCCACTCTCACTCCAGGGGCGGCTGCTGCTGCTGCCTCTTCATGACTCAGCCCTCTGGCCAGGTCACGTCATGTGTTTTCCCTTTCCGGAATACCAAAGTCTTTCTCCAGCAATCCTGGGCAGTCTTCCCATTCACTGCCTCTTAGTGCCACTCCCTCAGTGGCTGGCAGGGGAACCTGGGCCTGCCCTCTATGCTGGGTTCCAGCTCAGGGGCTCTCTCAGCAGCAGCCAAGGTCGGCCCTAACCCATATCTTGCTGAGTTTCCCCTGAGCCTTTCCTACCTTTCTGGCTCTCCCCCTTCCCTGGGTTTGCCAACCCAAACTCCCTCCTCCCCAGGAGTGACTGTAGGCTACTCTCTATAGCCCCCAAAACACCTCCCTTCACTGTAGGAGTGACTGCAGACTACTCCCATACAGCCCCTTTCTGCTTTCAGCTCCTGAGCTTTATACAGGTTCCTCCACTTCCAGTCCAGCTGAGCCTCCTGTCTAATTCCCTGCTCCCAGGTTGCTCCTCCAAGTGCAGCATGGGCAGTTAATTGGGGGTGGACACCCCAACACAGACCTGTTGTACAGAAACTTCAGCATCGTAGCCACAGATCTTTCTATCAGAAGGATCTTCAAAAGTGAAATTTAATAAAGAGCTAAATTCTCTCCTTTGCATATATAAAGCTCCCTCAAAACCAGAGTTGAAGTCAAATTAAGTTGGGGTTTTTGTATTAGCTTGGACTGGCTGCTTTAGGGGATAGGTACTGGGATACAGAGCCTTTCATCTTGAAGTCATTGGTTCCAATCTGGTGTCCCAGGTCAGTAGCGAGGAAAGTGACTGCCACCTATGGAAAATGAGCTTGCTTCAGTGTACTTTCTAATGGGCACGTGTGTATGAGCAGCCAAGGATTGGAACGTGCTATGGAGACTGAACTACCCTCATTGCTAGATAATTCTTCCAGAACTGGTTTGAGGCAAAGTAGTGTGGTGGGGTATGATGCCGAGGAAGATTGTATTGGTGCTTCCCATCCTGACCCTCTTCTGTGACTGAAGGGCAGGCCCCAGGGTTGTTGGCCAGGTGCCTTTTAGTATTAAAGGATGTTTCTTCAAACCCTTGTGTGAGGGTCTACAATTGGTGAAGCACAGATTTTAAGAGAAACCTCCCTAATCGTAGCTTCAGGACAATCGCATACATGCTTGCTTTAAAAATCCTGTGTGCATGTTTTGGAATAGACTTCTGGCTACAGATTGAACACCTTTTCTATCCCTTTGTTTTCTCGTCTAGCTGCTGTGAGTGCGTTAGCGAAGTTTGGGGCCCAGAATGAGAGCCTTCTTCCAAGCATCCTGGTGCTTTTGCAGAGGTGAGCAGAGTAAATGCCAGTGCATGTGCTTTGTTCTTTAATACACTAAACAGGGTCAAGCCAAGTCAGTACTTGACTAGAAGTGAACCAATATGCTGAACAGGAGATAGAGTTGGAAGGTGGCATTATTCCCTTTGAGTCACTCCTGGTGTTGAACTTGTTCTTAAAACATGCCATTGTGGGTAATTCACCTAGGGGGTGACTTACAGATGTTTTTGCTTTCGTGCCCCAGGAAGCAATAGGTACTAACTCACTTTACTGTTATGTTAAGTAACATGCCCAAGGCCAAATAATGACTGCTAGGACTGGAACTCAGATGTTCCAGGCTCCCAGTCCTGTGCAATGTCCAGTAAAACCATCCAGCCTCCTTAATATTCTCTGTACAGTCAGTTGTACTTGTCACCTACACTTACGTAGCACTGCTGTGTATTTTAAAACAATTAGCACGTTTCACTTCAGTGGTGGGCAGCAATTCAATGGGTAATGAAATGTGCTTTGAGGTCTTTTAGGGTGAAAGGTACCCTGTGTATATAGTAGTAATATTCCTAAAAGATGACTGGATAGCCATGTTGATGTATGTGTCCCCGTTCTGTGGTTCATGTATCTGACAATAAAACTTTTTAAAACCCTGTTGGGATTCCCTCCATGACCTCTTTCCATTCGGCTTCCCAAGAACTTGTTTGACTCCAGCCTTCATCTCTCAGATATCATTGTTTGGCATACAGCAGTGCTATGCTGAGTTGACCAAACTCAAATGCAGGGGGGATGGATGCAGGATACATCACCGCTCCAAAGTTATACAGAAACCATCTCCCTTTTTATACATATTTTTGGATTGGCTTTATTACTTTGCAGGCACCAATCCCTGTGCACCATGTGTTGTCCACGTATTGACCGTGGTTTGACTTCCTCTTTACCTCATCTTTACAGACTAACTTCCCTTGTTATCTATTTCATATTAAATAATTCCCTGCGTGTTCTCCCTCTTATCTTAGCTGGCTCAGACATTCAGTCAACTTAGCCTACTGACCTATTTATTTATCTTATTTAGCATAAACATTCTGTTTTCAACCTGATGAGTCATTTATGTCCCTAATTCTATCTTCCAAAAAATGAGGCCTCCCTCCATGTGTTAATTATTCATGTCAGGCCAGGCCGCAGCTACAAACCGCTGTCAGAATCAGTAGCCCCAAAATATGGGCTGCAGGAGTGTTCTTTATGTAACCTGACCCAGGTTTACAGGGTAGCAACCCAATTGTTGGTCTCCTCAGTTCCTTTGATATGTTGCACTTGAGTATGAACTCTTTAAGTGACTGCCGTATACATAATAGAGAAGACTCTTGTGTGCACAAGGAAGCCAAGTGAATTACTGTGCTAAACAGACTTGGATTTTAATATTTTAGAGATGGGGGATGGCACAGAGTATTTACATAGATCACAGCTATAATATTGTGTGAGGTTTTTTCCCGTGTAATCTGTAAATCCATCAGAGGGGTTAGGCTAGCATTGCAGTATCAAGCGCAGACTTTCGTCCATGGTGCTGGATTTTGAACCATTTTGACCCCAACGCGCTCATTCCCCAAACAGGTGTATGATGGACAGCGATGACGAAGTTCGTGACAGAGCAACATTCTACCTAAACGTGCTGCAGCAGAGGCAGATTGCACTGAACGCTGCCTATATCTTTAATGGTTGGTAATAGAAGTGAATGCAGCACGTTTCGTATTGTACGTTGTTGTTGTTGTTGTTTCATCTTCTGGGTTGATTCCATTACAAATAGCAGTCATTTCCAATGCAACCCGGATAACTCCAGTCAGGATGCCTGGAATGAACAGAGCCAAACATATGTGGCATTAACACGTCTGAGTAAAGTATCTGAATACTACGTAATGTATAGTTGCAGAGGGAGTATTGTCTAGTGGCTAGAGCATAGGCACTGGTAGTCAGGATTCCTGGGTTCTGTTTCCAGCATTGCTGTGCTGTGTGACTTTGGACAAGGCCCCTATCCCCCATTTTACAGCTAGTAAGGTGAAAAGGCAATCTTGGTGAGGGGGCTGGTGGTTGGCTGTAAAGTGTTTTGGGGTCCCTGGATGAAATGTTGTACATGCAAAGGATTTATTATTAAGACACAATGTATTTGCAGAACAGTTTGCCATTCCTAGGACGATGTATTCATGCTGCATGTCAACCCTTTCCATCCTCAGGTGCCATCTATGTGCCAGTTTTCTGTCACTGCCTTGTTGAGAGCAGACTTTTTAAGCTCTTTAACATCTGAAGGCATTTGCAGTGCTCTGCTCACCATGGGGTAAAATGCTTTTTGCCCTCTTCTCTTAAACTAAACCTGGATTGTATTTATGCCAGGCTGTTCCATGCATCCAACTCACTGACACAAACCAACTGCAAGGATGTAGAGGAGTTTTAAGCCCTTTCTAACGTATTCCTTGTGTGGTTTCAGAAGAGAGGTAGTTGAGACACAGGCCTGATGATCAAATTCTGGGACTGTTCAACAGTTTCCAATTAAGTAGACAGCCCTAAATTCTTACCAGTGTAGTGAGCACTGTGTGTTCTGCTTCCTCCCTGCACCTTGTAGTTTCTAACGTGAAGCAGACACCCTTTGTATTAATCACCTGTATTTTGCAGGGTTGACCGTCTCTGTTCCTGGGTTGGAGAAGGCCCTGCACCAGTACACACTGGAGCCTTCTGACAAGCCTTTTGACATGAAGACAGTTCCATTAGCTACTGCACCAATCTTTGAACAGAAAGCAGGTAATATTCAGGCTTCCTTTAAGTAGCACCTACTAGAGAAGGGGCTGGCTTCATATAGACCAAGCATCAAGGTTATGATCCCAATACTTGGGGGACTTCTGAAGCTGCATGCTCCAATCACAGTGGGGTCAGCACAGCCATCACCCTTTGGAGATGGATACATTTAATACCACCTAGCTCCTGGTGTGTTTGGTCTGATGAGGTCCTGTTTGCGTCTCCTTGACACTGGAAAGCAGGGCATTTTCCATACGAAGAAGTGGTTTGCCTGCCCCAGTGTCTTTGGCCCAGAGTCTTCTCTCCTACTCTAGTGCAGTGTTTGCTGCTGCCTTCTACCCCAGAGGCGCATGCGTATCCGAGCTGCTGTGTGTGTAATTTATGAACAGCTTCTGGATCTTTAAAGGGTTGGAAGAGCTATGTAAACCAAAAATATTTAAAAGGGTTTTGCTAGTTTTCTGTTTCATGCTTAACACATTTCTGATCTCCCAGTGTTTTAGAAATAACTTTTATATAATTCTTTCGTGCTAGCCATTAGATCTTGGAGGCTGGGGGAAATTAATGATTTGGAATCAGATTAATGATACAGTCTCCTGAGAACAGAGTAACTAGTAAGCTGGTGCCTTATGAGAAGTGGTAGCCTGTCTTGTGCAATGCTGTGTTCATACAACAAAGCTCAGCTGCTGAATTATGCACAGTAGCTGGAGTGGGCGTGGAGTCGGAGTCAGACCTGCATTCCGAATATGTTTGGTGAAGGCAACAGCGTTTAATTCCTGGCCAAAGGTGGGGTTCTGTTACCGTGATTCACTAATCTCTCTTCTCTTGGGAGGCCACAGACTGCGAGGAGAAGAGGCGATGCTTTGATTAGTGCGTGCAAAAAAGTGGATGAGAAACAACATGCAGTACAATGTGTGGAACACATGACTGCTTAGTGAATCTGTAGGGGAAGATTTAATGGGGCCTGAAATGAGTTTCTGAGGAACTTTACCACACAGTATCTTTGCTTCTCTTCCTGCAGAAATTGCACTAGTGGCCAGCAAGCCTGAGAAAGTTGCTCCGTCCCTCCACGACATATTCCAAGGTATGGGAAGAGGGGATCAATAGTGTCTCCAAAGCAGTGGTCCCCAAACTGTGGGGCATGCCCACCTGGGGGGTACGGAGGGACGGTTCGGGGGGCACAGCAGGGCCCAGGTCAGCCCTCAGGAGGGAGGGGCGGGTGTGCATGGAGGGAGCCCCCCAGCTCCACTCCAGCCCTGCCCCCTGTCATAGCTGTGGCCCCAGCTGCAGCGCCGCTCCTGGCTGCAGCTCGGCCCCTGCCCTCTGCCCCTGGTTGTGGCTCCACTCTCAGCCTCCAGCCCAGCTGCAGCTCCACTTCTGGCCCATGCGGGTCTGGACACATGCCATTACTGGGGGGAGGGGAGACGTGAGAGGAAACGTGTGGGCACCGCTGCTCTAATGCTTGAAGACCAGTGGAGGGAGGTGTGGATAGGCCAAGTATTTTACCACTGGTAGGGAAGGAGGTGATTCTCAGACCCGTCACCGGAAGGTGTCTAACACTGTCCATCTGTTTCTGTGCAGAGCAACTGGCTGCCATTCCCGAGTTTAAGAGCTTGGGTCCCTTATTCAAGTCGTCTGAGCCAGTGCAGCTTACAGAGGCAGAAACAGAATACTTTGTTTGCTGTACTAAGCATGTGTTCACTAATCATATGGTTTTCCAGGTAAGACAAGTACATTTGCTGGAGTTCCAAAGGGACCCTTCAGAGACTGGGTATTTCATGAATGCTTGGTATTTAGTGTGTGCTGGAGAAGAACATCCTGTCCTAGTGGGAGCTATAGTGGTGACCAAGTTGAGTCTTTGTGACACCTGGAGACCTCCAGTCTTCTGCTTCTAGGCTAGTGAAGAGCAGTCTAGTCCTGAAAATGAAGAGTGTGGGAGACATGAGCCAGTCTGTACCGAGTTCTCCCTGCCATCAGGACCACAGAGAGCATGATTGGTAATGAGGTGGGATGTTCTCCATGTTTATGGCAATACGGTAGCTGATTTCAGAAAATGTTTAATGAGAAGTGTTTGCACTCAAGTCCCCTCCTCTTTATGCTTCACTTTTGCAGTTCGACTGCACAAACACTCTAAATGACCAGTTGTTAGAGAGGGTCACTGTGCAGATGGAACCATCGGATGCTTACGATGTGATTCGCTCTATCCCAGCAGCCAGCCTTTCTTACAACCAGCCGGGCATGTGTTACACTCTCGTCCGACTGCCCCAGGATGATCCCACTGCAGGTACCAAATGGAAGGATAATGTTTTGCATGTGTAGGCCACTTGAATGACTTCTCAAAGAAACGCTGGCGAGATGCTTAGGATTTGCATTTAATGTGTTAATTTTGTATGTCTTGATGTTAGATTCTACCATTGTTTTGTTTTTGTTTTCAAGTTTCACTATCACTAGTATAAAGAACAGGAGGACGTGTGGCACCTTAGAGACTAACCAAATTTATTTGAGCATAAGCTTTGGCGAGCTACAGCTCACTTCATCGGATTCCACTGAATGCATCAAATAGATGTTAGTCTCTAAGGTGCCACAAGTCCTCCTTTTCTTTTTGCGGATACAGCCTAACACGGCTGCTAGTCTGTAAACTATCACTAGTGTTCTGTGTAGGATCTACAGTTAGTCAAAATAATATATACACTTCGAAATACATACAGCTACACTGGATGATGGAAAGAAAAATATGTTAAAGGAGGAGGAGCAATGCAGTTAATAACAAGGGGACACTGAGTTTTCCTTGTTGTCTTGAGGTTATTAAAGCAGCAAACTGGAAAATATGGACACTGCCTGAAACGAAACACAGGAACAGAATCAGCCTAATGTTGCCCTTTTTCGACCCGAGCAGCTTTGGGGCCGTGGGGAATGTTGGGAGTAGAAATTGTGGCTAGGTGTTTCTTCAACACAGGTTTGTGTATTTACAAAGAACGATCAAAGCCCTGCGTCTCTGAGTGCAGAAGGAATCAAATAGCATGAAACAGCTTCTTTTGCTCACAGCACCAGGAATGCTCTTTTCAGCCTGCCCACATCCCCCTGACCCAAAAACCTCTACCCAGGTTTCTTCCGGGGTTGGACGCTATGCTTTCAGCTGTTCCTTCTGTATGGCTACATCCCTCTCCCCGTCTTAGCTCCACCCATTGTCCTGTTGGCGCCCAAAATGGTGGCGGCCCCCTATATGGCCCGTTCCAAACAGAAAGAAAACAAACAGTTTAACAAATTACAAATGATACAAGGTTAATTATTTACACGTGTGCTCTGTCTTTCTATCAAGATGTTCTCACATCACCAACCCAAATTGATTCCTTATTTCCACCCAACCCGCTGTGGGATATTTCGCTCTCTGCTGGACTTTCTTACCACCACCACCAGGGTGTGAGGGAGCAGGCCTCATTAAGCCAGCCCCTCTGGAATGTCATTTCTGTGTCATTTACTGGCTGTTCTATTTGAATGGGGGAATTCACCTCTGGAACTTTTCCAGACTCAACTTGCACAGCTACAGTCTCAGATTCAGGAGAGGTAGCCAAGCTGTCCCCCCAAACTGTAAGCAGTAGCATCTGTGTCCAGTATGAAGGGGGTTTTGAACCAAGGATAGGCCAAAACAGGAGCAGACCCAAGAGCCTTTTTCAGCTCTAAAAAATGCTAAATCCCGCCCTGCTGACCACTGAAATGGTTTCCCTTTTTCTTACTATTTTCTGCTTGTCAGAAAAATTCAGCAAACAAACAGGGATTAGTTCTTGTTTCAGAGCTGCAAGAGCTTTAGTAGCAAAGATTGCCCTTAAACCCTGCGTCTCAAAATGGGTTTTAACAAGCCTCTATCTTTCCCTTGCTATGAAATGCAAGCCAATTATTAGCTCATCCACTGTTTCAGCCACTCAGATGTCTTGTTCAAATTCAGTGGTCCAAGCTTCAAACCCAATTTTCGGATAGGTGCCCTTGTCCCAGTCACTGTCTCCATTTGAGACCAATTAGGTGGTTCAGTTTTGGATCCCCTGTTCCCTAGGCTTTTTAGTATGCCTGGTCTAATAACTTGTCAGTTATTCCTGTACACATCATGGATCCTGTTACTCACTCAATAGCTAAACTTTTGTTACTGTTGTTTAACTGCCCACATCTAAACAAAGACCGCGGTGACTGATCTTTGTACCTCCACCAAGCTTTGCCCCTTTAGCCTGGTGCTACCTCTTTTCCCGAACTGGGAGAGAGTCATTCCCTAGACGCTTGTGATACTGTCTTGGCCTGCCTTAAATTTGTAACCGTCCTCCTTTTTGTGGCCCATTTTGCCAGAGTATCAGCATTCAGCTGAACTGTTTCCTTTAATTTTTGCATTATTGCCAATTTCCCTTGGTTTATGAACTGAATGTATCAGTTTTTGTAATTGTTCGATAAGGTAATGAACCAGATCAGAATCCCCTCTTCCATCAGATGTATTAGACATAGAGCTGTAGTGACAGGGCTTGTAACACTAATTCAAACTGAAATGAAAAGATGGCCAGAAAGATGGGCCTCACAGTATCTCTAGGTGTAAAGGAGATTGAGATGTTTTACTGTTGCAGTTCTCTGTCCCATACACTGGGTTAAAATCATTGATGTATGGGATTGAATTTTCTTCCAGGGTAGAAGAGGCTGTTTTTTGCCTTTCATTCATAGTAAAAATCCCACTGGGCTTGAGGTTAGTTTAACTTGGTTAAATATTGTATTTGGGACTGGATTTTTTGTTACACTTTAATGTCATTAGGAAGTTTTAGAATTAGGCTGGACCACTGAAGTGTGGTTCAGGTTTCTAGATCATAGTCGGTATGGCAAGAGAACATTGCAGTGGTTTCTAATGGCTATGAACACCTATCTGATCTGACTCCAAAGTCTTAAAGGGCATTGGCTGGTCCCAGTGTGCTTTAATTTCTGCATATTACCTGTCTGGGAAACTTCCCTTACCCTAAATTTAGTGTAAAATTCCCCAATAAACTCTCTCTCTAAATTGTGGTGTTAATTCCCAGGCTACCTGGGGAACCTGCTACATCTCTATCTTGGGGAGGAGATCATTGGTATGGTGCTATTGCTATTCCCTTTATGGGAAAGGAGAGCTTCAGCACTCAGTTTAGACAAAAGAAACTACACGCTCCTGATTCTCTCCCCTTTTCCCAGTCGCTTGTACTTTCAGCTGCACAATGAAATTTACAGTCCGAGACTGCAACCCAAACACAGGGGTGCCAGAGGACGATGGCTATGATGATGAATATGTGGTAAGTTCAGTCTTGTTTGCCGCACCTAAAGTGTGTGCGTCTTCCTGTCCCTGTGGGATTCTGATCACTCTGCCATAGTCTCCTTTCGTGTCTTCCCTACCCCCCACTCTTTTCTGCTACCCTCCTGCCTGGAACACTGTCCCAAAATCATTCCAGCTGTTCACCCTTTGCCTTGTTCAGATCCTTCCTAAAACCTCGCTTCTGCCAAATCTTTGTGCGGTGACTCCATTTAGGTGTACTTTGTTCATCTTATTTGTGTGACCCTGTCCAACCCTACCCCCACCCTATTTTGTTTGCCTGCACTCTTGTGTCATGTCTGCATTCTAGATTAGAAGCTCCCTGTGGCTTGACTCTCTGTTCAGCGAGGTGCATGTGTTGGCATACAAAGTAACTCCTCAGGCTTTGGGGAGTTGAAGTCTTCCCTTGTGCTCTTGGCTTCTTGCAAGGTAACTTCTCCTAGTTTTATAATAGGATCTAGAACGTGTCCTCCAGTTGTAGTAATTGAGCATGCTTCTTGGATGGCACCTCTGCTAGGGAGCTCATTTCACTGACATTTGTTTAAAAGTCTTAAGTCTTGCTAATAAAGCCCACAAGCATTACTTTGCCTCTACTTTCTAGGGCCTTCATGCACATGTTAAACTGCAGCTATCCTCTGAAATGAGTCTAGAGTACTGGGCCTGTACCAGTCATAACTATATCCTATGCTGCTGTCTTCCTCCCCGCTCTGTAAGCCTATGTCTGCACTTCAAGCTGGAGGTGACATCTGCAGCTGCGGTAGACATGTGTGTGAACTCTTCCAAGCTAGTGAGGTAAAAATAACCTATTGCTGTGGTGGTGTGAGCAGCGGGATGGGCTAGCCGCCCTGAGTACAGTCCCCCTTGGGACCCTGGGGATGTACTCAGGCAGCTACTCTGTCCTGCCGCAGAGGCTGCAGGGCTATTTTTAGTGCAGTAGCTCAATCTGAGCTAGCGTGTGTACATCTGCCCAAGCTGCAAATTACACCTCCAGCTCCAAGTGTAGACGTACCATAAACTGAAGAGCCTTTTGTGTGTGATTCTGTGCAGCCCCAAATTCTCCCTTGTTTCTCTGCCAGCTGGAAGATCTGGAGGTAACAGTGTCAGATCATATTCAGAAGGTCCTAAAGCCCAACTTCGCAGCTGCCTGGGAGGAAGTAGGAGATGACTTTGAGAAAGAGGAAACCTTTGCTCTCAGTTCAATTAAAACCCTTGATGGTGAGATGATCCCTTCTCCCTAATTGTTTGGTAACCCAGGCGGGACACTGTCCAGCTGCGGAAACAATATGTGTGGTGTTCGGGGAGAGACTTTTTATGCTAGTTTAGAAAGATCCTTCTGGGGCCTGGTAAATTTGAGTACCCATAGTGTGGCTGCTGCATGGCTGTGTGCTGCAATGATGGGTTTGGAAACCACCCACCTCCCTTCTGAAAAGTAGTGGCTTGGGGGAAAAGTTGCACTTTTCAGTGACTATTTGTGATGGGGGAAGAGGTAATGAAAGGGTGGCAAGTCCCTGAGGCTTCACACCCCACTTAATGAGCTAGATTGGCTAAACCCTAAGTCATGCTCAGAACATGTTCTCTAACTGTGAATTAAAGTTGCACAGGAAACTTGACATCAGAATGTTAACAGACTATGTAAAAATAACCTTTTTTTCCTCTTTAAATCTCTCAATGCAGAAGCTGTCAGTAACATCATCAAGTTCCTGGGCATGCAGCCATGTGAGAGGTCCGATAAAGTGCCAGAGAACAAAAATTCCCACACGCTGTATCTAGCTGGTAAGCATCCACCACTGATGGGTTTGTTTCCATACTCCTCTGCAACACAAACTTATTACACTGAAATTTCCAGGGGGTCAAGAGATTGTTTTCAAATACTGAGAGAGAATGGATTACAGAGCTATGTACAACAGCATGTTGCCTTTACAGGGTGCTGTTAGGTGCACCTCAGCCTAGACCTTTCCATCTTTTTTTCCTTGCTGCTTTTTGTCAGCAGGAAGTGTATTAAACCCCTTTCTGAAAGGATCTAACCTGCAGTCAAATGCTTAATCTAAGCTCCTTACCCATCTCCAGGGGCAGGCCAGAACACCCCAGAGCACTTCTCAGTTTCCTGGTGCATCTTCTTGCTCACTAAAAACCTGCCCTAACACTCCAGGCACTTATTTGGTGACACACTCCCTGTTCCTCTCACATTTTGGGGATACATGAAATGGGAAAGACTCAACTTATTTCTACTCTCTTATTCTGCTATTAACAGTAAAATAGAAAATTGCATTTAAAACTATAGTATCCAGTTCTCAGGGCTCAGATTCTGTATCTGCTCCATGCACAGAATTCCTAGTGACTCCAGTGGGAGTTTGTATATACAGTGACTATTAAATAGGGTTTGGAACACAGTTCTGTGCATAGAGCCCTAATCCTTAGGAAAATGGCTAATTCTCCAGGGTTGCTTTAATGTCGCAAGGGGCACAGTGGTAGGAGGAAAGGCTCAAGTGAGTCCTGACAGGCTCTTCCTTTCTCAGCTGTGGCTCGGAACCCAGAGCAGCTCTGCTTATGGGCATGTAGCAGGAATGATCACTACCTCTTTGGAGGGGCCTGGGCTTCAGGTGCTAGCCCTGTGTTTAATCCACTGTGTCACACATTTTAAACCTGAATCTATTTGACATTAGCAGTCTTTAAGGAGGGTGTGTCTGAATCTTGTTACTTGGCTGAAAGCATTTGCTCCATTCTGTAGGTGGCTGCAGCTTTAACTAATTCTTCCATTATTTAGGCTGTGGCTGTACAGCTGTCAGGTTCACAGGCTGGGCTTTGAGTCACTGAAGGGTAACTACTGGAGCTATTTCATTAATCTACTCAAAATCCTGCTCTTTGTCCCCAGGTGTGTACAGAGGTGGCTATGATGTGCTGGTGAGATCCAGGCTGGCATTAGGTGATGGAGTGACCATGCAGGTGACTGTCAGGAGCAAGGATGAAACACCAGTAGATGTCATCTTGGCCTCTGTAGGCTAAGTCATGCTATTTTTAATACCTGCAGGGGGATTTCACCTCAAGGATCTTAAACAGCCTGGCTCTGTCCTGTCTGACCTTCTGCATGGAGTTTTTATTCTTTGTCATTTTGTATGAGGTTGCAGTAAGGGCAGCTCTGGCTGGTCTCTGTAACATAATACTGGATCTCACCCCTACCCTGGTCATCAGTTATATGTTCCTCTGACTGATTGCATCTGTGGACCTTACAAGACTTGATAGGGGATAAAAACAAACTGGAATTAGTCTTTTGTCAAAACAGATTTTTATTAACAGAAAATAAACATTGATCATTCCAGTTTCAAGTTGTTGAATTGTTGCTAATAAAATAGAATCGTTAAAAGTTTTGCCATAGCAATTGACAAACCTCAGTTCAGCACAAAGCAGCCCCTACTGGAAAACCTTTCCTCTTGATGGGATGCTAGTAACTAGAAATCTGTTCAGTTGCAAAAAGCAGTGGTTCTCAGTCCTCCTGCCAACGTGGCTTGACAATCAGTTTTGTAATGTTTCTGCCTCTGGTGCTGTGTGAAGGACATACAACTTCAGTGCTGGAACAACTAAGTAAAGTTTAGAAGTATGACATGACTTCAGTTCTGAACCTTCAGTCTAAAACTGAGTTAAACACTGTCCCTTTTAAGGGCAGGACTTGCAACTCTTTAGGAAAGATACTACTTTCCCCAGTAGGTGGTCACATAAAGCCTCTTTGTGCAGCAGAGCCCCTACTTGGGGTTTTTTAAAACTTGCTTTTAATACTTTATAAATTCCTGGGGTTTTAAGTAGTTATTGCTTTAATAGTGGCAATCAGTTTTAGGATTGTTAAGCTATGTGTATACTACACAATTTATCTAACACTTCAAGTAAAGAGCCCTCTGACTTTATGCTTCAGGCTGATTCTGGCACTGTAGAGGCTACAGTGCAATTTAATTTGCCCCTTATTACGTTATGGAGTTGACTACTACTAATAGTGGTTAAGGAAACTTGCCTTTTAGGACTGTTCCACACTTACATTTTACTGGCATAACTGGGCTAGTCAGGGGAGATGCTGTGCCAGTAAAAGCCCTTCTGTAGACAGTTCTACCAAGAGAAGTGCTCCTACCCCAGTATAACTATTCACACGAAGGGGATTTTGCTGCCCTAACTAGAGCAGTATAGTTAATGTGTAGACAAGCCCTTCCAATGAAGAATTAGGTAACCATGCCTGACAACTAATTATAATGTAGATATTTTCCCATTTTAAAACTTGTCTGTTCAGTAGCTCAGTTAAATGCACTTTCAGAGAAGAGAAAGATCTACTGTGCCCTTTACTGTTCTAGAAACAAGCTAATTGGCATGTGGCTTCCTGGAATAGGCCGGGCTTCTTCTGGCCACAAGGAGAGGGAAGGAGTCTTGGAATAGCATGATTAGCAGTGTTGTCTTTCCTCCCCCTGTGACCTACCACTAGTTCCCTTCTGGCCCAGGACCAGCACTACTATCAGTAACTTCCCTTGGATGTTCAGTGTCTTTCACAACTCCCTCGAGGTTAATCCTTCCCAGTGTCCAAAGGTTCAGTTCCTTACACATATGCAGCAGTCTAACATACCCAAAGATGACTCTGCACAGGAAAGGTAAGTGTCCGGTCTGGAAATAAAAGCAGGATCTTTCCCAAACACCTCTGAGCCAAAGCATGAGAGGGAAAGACCACGTAGCTGCTCAGAAGGAGTTGATGAAGTTCAAATATGCATTCAGGAAGCCCATAGGATCTTCAAGCTGTGGATAGTGGCTAATGTGGTCATCCAGAACAGAGACTGTAGACATGGGAAGCACCTTCCTGTTGAAAGAATGGAACAGCTAGTAACTGCAGGCACTGGAGTAGACAAGTAATCAGACTAGGCTTCAAGACTGCTCCAAGAGGTGGAGTGGTCCATACAACTGCAATAAGATCTTGTGATCCTGTGTGGCCATTCTTAACCCAAGGGGTACCTCTATTAGCATGGGCATTACATTATCACCCACTTAGTCTGCATGCTTTTATACCACCACTGTGTTTTTGCCAGGCACTGTGCCAAAGAAAAAAATCAATTGAAATATAAATATTGTACTGACATTCCAGTGAATATAGTAGAGCAGTATAAACAAGTCATTGTCTGCATTCAATTTGTTTGTACTAGAGCTGTCAAGTGATTAAAAAAATTAATCGCCCTGTTAAACAGAATACCATTTCTTTAAATATTTTTGGATGTTTTCTACATTTTCAAATATATTGATTTCAATTACAACACAGAATACAAAGTGTAGAGCACTCACTTTATTTATTACAAAAATTTGCACTGTAAAAAATAGTATTTTTCAATTCACCTAATACAAGTAGTGTAATGCAATCTCTCTATCATGAAAGTTGAACTTACATAGAATTATATACAAAAAAACCTGCATTCAAAAACAAAATGTAAAACTTTAGATCCTACAAGTCCACTCAGTCCTACTTCTTGTTCAGGCAGTCGCTCAAACAAATTTGTTTACATTTGCAGGAGATAATGCTGCCCACTTCTTTTTTAATATCACCTGAAAGTGAGAAAAGGCATTTGCATGGCACTGTTGTAGCCGGCATTGCAAGATATTTATGGCCAGATGTGCTAAAGATTCAAACGTCCCTTCAACCACTATTCCAGAGGACATGCTTCCATGCCAATGACAGGTTCTACTTGATAACTATTCAAAGCAGGCAGACTGACACATGTTCATTTTCATCATCAGAGTCAGATGCCACCTGCAGAAGGTTGATTTTCTTTTTTGGTGGTTCGGGTTCTGTAGTTTCCACATTGGAGTGTTGCTCTTTTAAGACTTTTGAAAGCATATTCCACACCTTGTCCCTCTCAGATTTTGGAAGGCGCTTCAGAGTCTTAAACCTTGGGTCAAGTGCTGTAGTTATCTGATAGAAAACTCACCTTGGTACCTTCTTTCCATTTTCTCAAATCTGTAGTGAAAATGTTCTTAAAACAAACGTGCTGGGTCATCATCCAAGACTGCTATACCATGAAATATATGGCAGAATGAGGGTAAAACAGAGCAGGAGACATAATTCTCCCCCAACCAGTTCAGTCACTAAATAATTAACGCATTATTTTAACAACGAGCATCATCAGCATGGAAGCATGTCCTCTGTAATGGTGGCCGAAGCATGAAGGGGCATACAAATGTTTAGCATACCTGGCACGTAAATACCTTGCAACACTGGCTACAAAGTACCAAGCAAATACCTGTTCTCGCTTTCAGGTGACATTGTAAATAAGAAGCAGGCAGCATTATATCCTGTAAATGTAAACAAATTTGTTTGTCTTAGCAATTGGCCGAACAAGGAGTAGGACTGAGTGGACTTGTTAGGCTCTAAAGTTTTACATTGTTTTGTTTTTGAGTTCAATTATGTACCAAAAAATCTACATTTGTAAGTTGCACTTTCACAATAAAGAGGATGCACTACAGTACTTGTAGGAGGTGAATTGAAAAATACTATTTCTTTTGATTTTTACAGTGCAAATATTTGTAATAAAAAAATATAAAGTGAGCACTGTACACTTTGTATTCTGTATTGTAACTGAAATCAAAATATTTAATACATTTCAATTGTATTCTACTGCGATTAATAGCCCTAGTTTGTACTCTGCTAGTGCTTTTTATGCAGCCTGTTGAGAACCACTGCCATAGAGTATGGGCTATACCGTGATGATACACCATGCGTGGTCAGACGTCCCTTAGACTGAGTGAGAGCCCAACTAAAGTGTCCACTGCCAGAAGCCACCCCAGGAAGAGAGCTGCTCCTTCAATTTATAGCAAAGGTCTCAAATTTTTCAGGCATGTTTTACTTAATCCTAGCCATTAGATCAATTACAAATTTAAGATCCTGCTCAGACGATAGTTTAGCCCAAACCTATTCCTTAACTGAATCCACACCAGACTGGAACTCTCATCTCCCCTTGACAGATTCTTCCAAATTCACATTCAGCAGTGGGAGATTTCCAGTTATTCCTGGTTATGTACTGAAACACTGAACAATTTAATGATCTCATACAGCGATGAAGAAAAGTCTAATGCTGTCATTTTCAAATGGATGATTAGTTCGGATCCTAAACTCAAGCCATCTAAAATGAGTGGTGTTTTGAGACGTGTTGAAACTACCACAGCAACCAGTGACTTCCCGTGCTTTCACCACAGCAGCCACTGCATCAAAAATCAGTCTCTAGCGGTGCCTAAAATGTGGCCATGAGACTTACCTGTAGAGCTGAAGAAACTCTGGATATGGATTTACAGGATCCAAGGGCCCATAGATTAGATGCACTGCAAACGGGAAGAACACAAACAGCTTCCATCCACCAAGTTGTCCACATGCACAGTACCTTTACCCACGCAAGAAATCCCTCATTAAAGCCAGCAGCCACTGGAGACGTGAGAAGCTTTCTGCCTTGGAAGTATATTCTCAAAAAGGCACAATGAGTGTTTACAACCAGTCTGAGTGGGGTATTTTTCACTAGCTTGTGTGGTAGCCAGGAACCATGGCTGGCATGCAGCTGTAGCATAGCATTTGAGGGGGGTGAGAGTTCAGTGCTCCGGAAAGTGACGGGATTGACCGACTATCTAGGGGGAAACTGTAAGGCACATGCTTGACACAATCAAAGTGTAACATGCAAGCCTGGGCTGAGCACAGAGACTGCACACAAGTGAAACCTCAAGAGTGAGACCCTTGCACGCTGAAGAGAAAAGTCAGGCCCTTAAAGGCTTGTCTGCTCACACAGATTGTAAACACTTCATACCAATATAGTTAAAGCAGCACAGCCCCCTTAGGGTGGGTGCAGTTATTGGTATAAAGGTGCCTTCTTGAGCTATAGGCTTCTTAATGAGAGCAAGTTCTACCATCGTAAGGCACCTTTACACCAATGCAGCTGTGGCCACTAGAGGTTTTACTGCTTTAACTGGAATCAGTTTAAAAAAAAGTCTCCTCTCAACCATGATAGTGCTGGTACCAAACCTATGCACAGCCCAGGCCTAACTTCATCAGCCCTAGTTAACGAGTTCATTTCCATGCCGCGAGCAGCGTCAGATGCCCACCCGGAGCCGTAAGTGAATCTCATTTTGCCTTGCCAAGGGCAGCTCCCTTATACTTTGCACTGCTCTAGCCCTTTTCCCCCTTGGATCTCAAATCCTCCGATGTAGATGTGGGGGTTCACAGAGGTTCTCCACCCTCCACTGAAATGCAGCCATCTCATGGGGCTGGGGGATGACATTGCAGCTGTTTAACAGAGCAGCTGAAGGCAGGGAATGACAATACACTAAGTTGGATTGTAACGTTCCTATTTCTTCAAGCTGCCCTTCCCCAAAGCACATTACACGCAGCTAAGCAACTGTCTCAGCAAGCTCCCTCCTCCCCCTCCCCATGTAACAAGGCTAATCAGATTAAACAAATGACCTATAATAAAGTCACAGTCTAGATGGGAAGTCATAGGAGATTGAAGATGCTTCTCTATCTTCAAGGCAGGTTCCTCTGAAATGAACATCCCCACCCCAAACGGCACCCAACCTTTCCCTGGGGGCCTGAAGAGTCTCCCGAGTTTGAGGAGTGCCTAGGCTTTTCAGGGGCAAACCTGACACCCCCAATAGGTGTTACAGATCTGCAATAGGATCCAAAGTGCCTCAAAGGAATTGGCTTAGACGAGAATTACACTGGTTACAATCCTGCCACTGGCTCCCCAATGCCTCAAGTTCAAGCTCCTTATCCTCATACTCCAGCCTCTATCACCCATTCCCCTCCCTGAACCACTGCTGCCAGCCTTTGTTCCCTTCTCCCACTCACATCTGTGCATTCGTCCACACTACTGGCCTCCCTAAACGATTTCACCAAATCGTCCCCATGGCTCATTCAAATCCCTTCCAAGAACTCACTTCTGCCATGGCATTTACAACTTGCTATAGACAGAAAGCAGGGCTGATACCCTGGCTGCTCCAAAACTTCAACGGCCCTTGGGTACCAGTCCCTGCATTTGGCAACTCCAACAAGGATGTGTAGAAAAAAATGCAAGCTGTAAGGCACAGTCCTGCAAGGGAGCAAAGATACGCTCCAGTGTCACATGGGACTAAAATCCTGGCTGGTCCCAGTGTGAAAGTGTAAAGGTCATACATCAAGTGCCGTGCTTGGAGGCTTGGACTCCGCAGGCTGGATAGACACCAGTCAAGGCATTTCCCCAAACTAATAACTCAGAGGAAACTATTTCCTACTTACATGGAACAGAGGTGGATGTCAGAGCCCCAATCCAACGGTCTCTGTGCTTCTCTCTTTGATTTATATACTGTAAAATACTAAAGAACAAGTGTCTCATTAGAGAGATGACAGGGCTTGATCAAACAAAGGGACATTTTAAACTTACACTTTCAGAATTGGTCGAACAAGGATTAGCAGTAAAGACCTGCCCATGGTCATGTCATCCAGCAGCAGCACAGAATCCGAGTGGAATCAGTGTCAGTTACCTGGACAGGCTGCTAAAGCTGCAACAGAAGTGCAGTGTTTCCCCCTCCTCACCTCTCCCCGTGACTCCGTAGTGCTGGTGAAAGCTGCTGGATTCAGAGGCCTGGAGACTGAATTCTTCTGTCCCCAGAATAGGTGCAAGCTTCCCCCTTACTGCTCAGAGAGCACGTCTCAACCCTGCCCCGGAGAAACCAGCTCTAAATGAGAGAGGGAACTTCCATCTCCAGGGCCACACAGGTCTTGGTCTCTCTGCTGAGATTGCCATGGGGATGCCAAGTGGTGTGGTGTGGTCATGGGTCCCCTAGGACTGGACTGAGACCAAAGCTTCCCTACACTGAATTCTACCGAGCTGCAGCATTAGTTCAAGCATTAGTTCTCCAGGCCAGGAAGATTCCTCTGCGTTTTCTGCCTGGAGAGACGTGCTGTAATAAGAAAGATACTTTCCAATTCCGTCTAAGGATCATGAAGCCCTTTACAACCAACCACACAACTCCCGTGTAAAGTAGGCATTAGCCCCTACATTTCACACAAAGCATGTAATAGTCTGATCTGCAGGGTTGCTGTGCTCCCCCGGCCCCCACTGACTTCAATGGGAAGCACAAGTGCTCAGCACCTCTGAAGCATCCAGTCACAAGTGACTTGCTCAAGGTCAAAAAATGATTCTTTGGCAGAGCCTGGGTCTCCTCACACCCAGTTCTGTATTTGAACCACAAGAGCATCTTTCTTCCCTGAGCCCAGCTCAGGCAGTTCTGGAGATTATTTTTAACTGAGCCCTTAAAAAGGGGCCCAACAATTTGATAGAAAAAATTAAGAATCCCAAACAGGCTGCACAGTCTCCCATTGTACAAAACGCAAGTGGGTGGTTCTGCCAAGTACGCAGCGTCTAATTAGTGTTAAAACATTTCAGAGACTTCACCAGGTCTGGGTAGGAAGTGTGTTTTCTCCTCTGTGTGTTAGAATTAGCCCCATCTGCTCCTGGCCTGCCTCAGTTTGGACTGGAAGTCACTGGCCTCTGATTCTCCCACAAGCCGTTCACAGCACAACTGGCTAGGAACATTATTTGACAGGTGGCTCAGGGATGAAGCAGCAGCTGAGGTGGGGAAATGTGCCTACATCCAAAGCAGGAAATAAGGATAATTGCTGGAGTCAGGATACCACATCAGAAGGCTCCATAGTGTGTTCCCGTATGGCAAATCCTGTGCTCCTAAAGCTCTAAGTGTCTTAGCCAAGACTGCTGCCCAGAGGCGAAGTATAATGTAGTAGCCAATTCCTTTTTGTGTAGAAGCAGGGAGTCAGCATATTCCAATGACTGAGGGCCTGTCTACACTGCAAACTTAAGGCAACCTATGTTAGGTTGACTTACAACCACCCTAGTAATTACTGCAGTGGTTCATGTCCTCACTACTCTCCTTCTGGCAGTGCTGCATGTCCTCACCAGGAGCGCTTCCACTGACCTAAGAGGGGCAGTATGGAGGGCTGAGCCTAGGCTTGCAGCTCCACACGCAACTCCCCGTCGGGAGTTCGGCTGCCCCGCAGGCTCCCTGCCCCCCTAGCCTCTTGGCTCCCTGCTGGAAGCACGGCAGCCACCCAGGCTCCCAGGAGGGAGCTCTATATCTGGAATCCTGGCAGGGAGCTCCATACCCGGAACCCAGGTGGCTGCCAGGTTCCCGGCAGGGAGCCAGGAGCCTCAGTGCAACCGGGCTCCCAGCGGGCAACAGAGAGCCTGGGCAGCTGCCCATCTCGGAGCCAGGAGTCCAGGCAGCAGCCCAGCGGGGAACAGGGAGACTGGGGAGCAGCCTGGTCAGGCGCAGGGAGCCCAACAGCAGCCAGGCTCTAAGTTGGAGGTCCCCACCTACCCCAGGGTGACAGCCCAAGCTGGGAACCTTGTTTTCCTATCAATTTCACAGCTCCAGCAGGGTGCCATGAAATTGACAAGAATGACAGCCAACAGCCAATGCAGGTAACCCACAGAGTCTACACAGATACTGTGTCGCCCTAATTACACCGACATAAGTCCTACGCCTCTCGTGGAGGTGTAATTATGATGTCGGTGTAGTTGGGCACTTACATAAGCAGGAGCAAGGCTGTAGCACGTACACCATCGTAATTAGGTCGACAGAAGCTGCCTTATATCGACCTAACTCTGTAGCATAGACCTGGCCCGAGTCATGGGACTGGACCTTGGGCCTCAGTTATACCAACAGTAAATGGGGATAATGGTACCAACCTACCCTGCTGAAGTACTTTAGCTCTACATTACAGAAGTACAAACCTGCTTTTAAACATACAAGACTCAACTATTATATCCACATATGCAGCTTGATTACCACTGTGAAGCACAAACTCCCTCCTCACACGCCCCCGGGCTGCAGACCAAGGGCAGTAACTGAGCTCCCAGCTATTGGTTACCACGAGGCTGCTTTAAAAACCCACAAAGTGCTCGATTCCAGCCATCAATGCAAAACTAGGAATCCAACATCTGAAATGAGATCTCTCTACTGTGCTGGCATTCTTGTACTGTCTGAATGGAGGAAACTGAATCGCAGACAGTCAGATCTGAAAACTCTGGGGTTCATATTACAGGCAATACACTGGGTTCTGTGTTGCCTTTTCACCTAGGTAGGAAGTGGTTTCAGTTTACTACAGAAGAGGACATGGTAGTAAGGCACCTTCACAGGGAAAGGGCATGTGAGAGAGGAAATATAATCACAATATTTGGCTCTCTCTATCTTACTGTTACAACTTTAACTCCAAATACTTCTAAGCCCCCCTCCTCTCAGTGACAACCAGCTCCTCAGATCCGTGGCTCTCGATCTGACAGCTACAATGCTGTTTTATGAGGGCCATACCATTTTCTTACAGGAACTAAAGCTTGCATTTAAAAAACAAGGTTTCCAGTTGTTCTGGTTGCAGAGACCCATCCAAGCATGGATATCCACATTAGTTAGGTTTACTGAACATACAGCGCCAGGGAGTGCAAATCCATATCACGATCAGCCAAAATCCACGGAAAGTCCTCAGTAGCCTAACACAGGGTAAGAGACATGAATGGAGTTTCTAGGCTATGGACCTGGCTTACAAAACCCGCTCTGATCCCATCCCTGCCTTGTCTTGGCTGCATTGGTCTTAACTAGCAGAGCTAGTTAATGCAGCCATCTGGGCCAATCCCAATAATCCTCTTTCACCCTCCTTGTTTGATCAGGGCTCAAATCCTACTAAAAGAAGCTAGATTTACTATAAACAGCCAATTGCCGTACAGCCAGTTCCTGTTTATTGAAGGCAATCTATCTGGGTCATAATTAAGAGAGTCAGTCTGGTTCTTCCATCCTCCAGCAATGGAGGCATGCAGTACACCGCAGCAGGGACGGGCAACGCAGACACCATGACAAAGCAACGTTCAGCTGGGAAAGGAAATGCACGATGAACTTTCAATCGTAGTGCTACAGGAGAGATTTCTGCACTGAATTTCTTGTTAAAATGTTGAATCAAGTTGCATGCCAAGGAGACACGACAGGAATACATTGCAATGCGTGTGCAACGTGTGCAGAACTCCAGCTACACACACACAAGCTAGTGCAGGTGCAAATTTGCTACTTGGGTTGTTTTTCCTCTACTCTCTTATCATCCTACTTAATATACCTTCAAAGTGCATTACAGACACTGGCTTATTCCCCATCACAGCCTCTCTACACAGGAGCGAAGTATGTATTAGCCCCATTCTTTAGATCTAGAAAATGAGGCAGTAGTTAAAGAGCAGCAGCAGAGGAAAAAGTCATTGGGTTTCTCCCCCGTTTTGTTTCCTCATTATATATACTGAAGGCCTGAAAGGTATTATTACTAACTTTATTAACAGAAAGGGTATTTTTCTTGGGGGGGGTTTGGGGAAGAGGTTACATTTTTCCTAGAAGACACTAGGCATGACTGGAGAACTAGAAGATTTATGCCAAAGATAAAGTGAAGTGAAGTGATAAGAAGTGAAATCCAATTAACCCACGAGGGAGGTGATTTTTATTCTGATTACAACTTTTGCTTGTTTCCATTTAACAACACTTCCATTTAACACTCTAACACCTGCTGAACAAACAGCTGGAAGAACAGCTCATCCATTGATGATTTAATACTTCCTTCCCTGTTACTGATTAAACTGAGAGCCAAAAGAGCTCCCAGCTCCCACTCCACATCTCTGTGTTGTCCAAGAAAAGCCTCCAACCAAATCAGAGAGGAACCCCCTAATTTATTCTGAAGAAAAATGAAGTCAAGCTACATCATACATAATCAAGAAAAAGAAAAAAAGCACAAGCCCGTTTCCCCCCTTGGGCTAGTTTAAATTGACTTGTCCAAAGCTACAGGAAAAGTCAGGGGCAGAGCTAGATCTCAGGCATTCCTGGCCCCCAGACCACACTTCGGTATTTTCCATCATCCACAGGAATGCTCATGCAGTTTTACCACTCCTATAGAGCAGAGCTGGTCAGACTCTTTCACAGTGTGGACCATGCCTCAGATCTTCTGTGGACCACCTCCTCCCTTCCCCATTCACAAGTGCATGGCCTATCTCCTCTCCAAATCTCAATCCCATTTACAGCTAAAAGAAAAGGAGGACTTGTGGCACCTTAGAGACTAACCAATTTATTTGAGCATAAGCTTTTGTGAGCTACAACTCACTTCATCAGATGCATACTGTGGAAAGTATAGAAGATCTTTTTATACACACAAAGCATGAAAAAATGGGTGTTTACCACTACAAAAGGTTTTCTCTTCCCCCACCCCACTCTCCTGCTGGTAACAGCTTATCTAAAGTGATCACTCTCCTTACAATGTGTATGATAATCAAGGTGGGCCATTTCCAGCACAAATCCAGGGTTTAACAAGAATGTCGGCGGGGGCGGGGGGGAGGAAAAAACAAGGAGAAATAGGTTACCTTGCATAATGACTTAGCCACTCCCAGTCTCTATTCAAGCCTAAGTTAATTGTATCCAATTTGCAAATGAATTCCAATTCAACAGTCTCTCGCTACAGTCTGGTTTTGAAGTTTTTTTGTTGTAATATCGCAACTTTCATGTCTGTAATCATGTGACCAGAGAGATTGAAGTGTTCTCCGACTGGTTTATAAATGTTATAATTCTTGACATCTGATTTGTGTTCATTTATTCTTTTACGTAGAAGACTGTCCAGTTTGACCAATGTACATGGCAGAGGGGCATTGCTGGCACATGATGGCATATATCACATTGGTGGATGTGCAGGTGAACGAGCCTCTGAGAGTGTGGCTGATGTTATTAGGCCCTGTGATGGTGTCCCCTGAATAGATATGTGGGCACAGTTGGCATTTACAGCTGTGCAACATCCGCATGCCAACAGCTACGTTGGCTAGTACAGATAGGCTGGCCTCTCCTCCTGGATTCCAGCTATTTCTACAGGCATTCATGCTCTTCCTTCACTGCCTGGAGGAGGGCTCAAGGAAGACAAAGCCTTTGTGGAGACACTAAATGAATTCTTTGCATCAGTCTTCATTCCAGAGAAAGTGAGGGAGATTCCCACACCTGAGCCATTCTTTTTAGGTGACAAATCTGAGGAACTGTCCCAGATTGAGGTGTCAATAGAGGTGGTTTTGGAACGAATTGATAAACAGTAATAAGTCTCCAGGACAAGAGGAGATTCAACCAAGAGTTCTGAAGGAACTCAAATGTGAAATTGCAGAACTACTAACTGTGGTATATAAATTTTCACTTAAATCAGCCTCTATACTAGATGACTAGAGGGTAACTAGTGTAAGGCCAATTTTTATAAAAGGCTCTAGAGGCCATCCTGGCAATTACAGGCTGGTAAACCTAACATCAGTACCAGGGCAAATTGGTTGAAACTATATTGAAGAACAGAATGATCAGACACAAGGACACGCTATGTTGGGGAAAAGTCAACACAGCTTCTGCAAAGGGAAATCATGCCTCACCGATCTATAGGAATACTTTGAGGATGTCAACAAGCATGGGGACAGGTGGATCCAGCTGACACAGTGTTCCTGGACTTTCAGAAAACCTTTGACAAAGTCTCACATCAAAGGCTCTTAAGCAAAGTAAGCAGTCATGGGATAAGAGGGAAGGTCCTCTCATGGATCAGTAACGGGTTAAAAGATAGAAAACAAAGGGCAGGAATAAATGGTCAGTTTACAAAATGGATAGAAGTAAATAGCAAGGCCCCCCAAGGATCTGTACTGTTCAACATCTTCATAAATGATCTGAAAAAGAGGGTAAACAGTGATGTGGCAAAGTTTCCAGACGATACTAAATTACTCAAGATAGTTAAGTCCAAAGCTGGTTGAGAAGTCTTATAAAGGGATCTCACAAAGCTGGGTGACTGGGCAACAAAATGGCAGATGACATTCACTGTTGATAAATGCGAAGTAATGCGCATTGGAAAACAATAATCCAAACTATACCTACAAAATGATGAGGGTCTAATTTAGCTGTTAGTACTCAAGAAAGATCTTGGATAGTTCTCTAAAAACATTTTCTCAATGTGCAGGGGCAGTCAAATAAAGCTAACAGAATGTTAGGAACAATTAGGGAAGGAATAGATAAGATGACAAAATATAATGCCATTGTATAAATCTATGGCATTCCCACACCTTGAACTGTGTGCGCAGTTCTGGTCGCCTCATCTCCAGAAAGGATATTAGAATTGGAAAAGGTACAAAGAAGGATAAAAAAAATGGTTAGGAGAATGGGACAGCTTCCATAGAAGGAAAGATTCAAATGCCTGGGACTGTTCATCTTAGAAAAGAGATGACGAAGGGGGGATATGAGAGAGGGCTATAAAATCATGACTGGTGTGGAGAAAGTAAGTAAAGAAGTGTTATTTACCCCTTCACATAACACAACCACCACCCAATAAAATTAACAGGCAGCAGGTTTAAAACTAATGTAAGGAAGTACTACTTTACACAATGCAGAGTCAACCTGTGGAATTCCTTGCCAGCGGATGTTGTGAAGGCCACAAGTATAACTGGGTTAAAAAAATTAGATAAGTTCATGGAGAATAGTTATTAGCCAAGATGATCAGTGACAAACCCCATGCCTCATGTGTCCCTAAGCCTCTGACTGCCAGAAGCTGTGACTGGACGACAGGTGATGGATCACTCAATAAATGACGTTTTGTTTATTCCCATGAAGCACCAGGCATTGGCCACCCTTGTGTTCTTATGTGACCAGGCAGCTCTCTGCAGACCACCAGTAAGTGCTCCATGGCTCTCAGTTTGGAAATACAGGGATGAGCTGGTGTGAGACATCAACAGACAAGGAAATTAGAGAGCAACATACCTGCCAACAACAAGATTTCCATCATTTGTCCGGATTGCTGTCCACATGTCCCAGTATTCCGCAGCTGAAGGCTGCGTATACGGACCAAAGACTGCTCCAAGTCTGAAAAAAAATTCAGAGAGGCATGAAGATCTTTACAGCATGTATCCCCTTCTGGAATAAACAGGATATAACACCACTTAATATCAGACACAAAAACTAGTTTCAGGGCAAAAGTGTCAAATGATTACAAGATTTGTTTGTAAAATACACACTCTTGGAGCACCCCAAATTATCCAACTTAAAAGAACAGTGTCAAATTTAGCAGTGATCCCAAAGTGGAGAAGGAAGGTGTTTCATAGCATCTAATATGAACAGAAATGTTTGTTCTAATTTCAATGAATTATTTGTGGGAGAAGACAGTAACTTTGTTGTTGTTGTTCCCCACGCAGTGCTGGAAAACCAAGTACAACAGCATTGTACTAGTGTGAAAACCAGCTGTGGCTCACTAATCTCCACGCAGTGTTGGGGATGAGGTGGCTCCATGAGCTACCCCTGGCCACAGCACCATCCCTACAGCTCCCATTGGCCGGAAACCGCTGCCCCCCTTCCGCCCCAGGGGCCGCAGAGGCTTGCCAGCAACCAGCCGCTTCTGGGAGCGGCATGCACCGCTGACCAGGAGCCGCCTGTGGTAAGCGCCTCCTGGCCAAAGCCTGCACCTCGCACCCCCACCCCAGCCTGGAGCCCCCTCCGGTACCAAACTCTCTCCCAGAGCCCACACTCCTCACCCTCTCCTGCACCCCAACACTCTGCACCAGCCCGGAGCCCCCTCCCACACTCCAAACCCCTCGGCCCCAGCCTGGTGAAAGTGAGTGAGGGTGGGGGAGAGTGAGCGACGGTGGGAGGAGGGAATGGAGTGAGCGGGGTGGGGCCTCGGGGAAGGGGGGTGCAGATCCTAGGTTGATCTGAAATTCAAAAAGCGATCTTGTGCGTAAAAAGGTTGAAGAGCACTGACCTAGGCATTCTGAACCTAGGGTGAAATCCTGGCTCTAATGAAGTCAATAGCAAAACTGCCACTGACTTCAGGAAGGTGAAGGTTTCACCCCTAATGCTTAAACTGCAACTCTGCGTGGCTACAGCTGAGGGAATCCTGGGACTCCCTCTCCACTTTTCCTGTTCCAAGTCCTGACTGATGTGTCTTTAAAGGAGTTATATTTGTTGTTTGCAGGCAGCACCTTTAAGAATCATAGAAATATAGGGCTGGAAGGGACACTGAAAAGTCATCTACTCCAGCCCCATACACTGAGGCAGGACCAAGTAAATCTAGAGCATTCCTAACAGATGCTTGTCCAACCTGTTCTTAAAAACCTCCAATGACAGGGATTCCACAACCTCTCTTAAAATTAGAAAGTATTTCCTAATATCTAACCTAAATCTCCCTGGCTGCACGACTTCTTGTCCTACCTTCAGTGGGCATGGAAAACAATTGATCACTGTCCTCTTTATAACAAAGCTTAACATATTTGACCACTGTTATCAGGCTCCCCCTCCCCGACATCCTTTCTCAAGACTAAACATGCTCAGGTTTTTATATTTTCCTCATAGATCAGGTTTTCTAAACCTTTAATCATTTTTGTTGCTCTCCTCTAGACTCTCCCATTTGTCCACACCTTTCCTAAAGTGTGGCGCCCAGAACTGGAAACAGCTCTTCAGATGAGGCCTCACCAATGCTGAGCAGTGCAGGACAATCACCTCCCATGTCTTACATACGACACTTCTGTTAACGGACCCCAGAATGATATTAGTCTTTTTTGCAACTGCATCATATTATTGGCTCATTCAGTCTGCGATGCGATATAACCCACAGCTATTTTTCAGCAGAACTACCACCTAACTAGTTATTCCCCATTTTGTAGTTGTGCATTTGATTGTTCCTTCCTGCTCTGCACTGGTCTTTACTGATTTTCATCTTGTTGATTTCAAACCAATTCTCCAATTTGTCAAGGTCGTTTTGAATTCTAATACTGTCCTCCAAAGTCCATGCAACACTTCCCAGTTTGGTGTCAGCTACAGATTTTATAAGCATTCTTTCCATTCCATTATCCAATTCATCAATGAAAATACTGAATAGTACTGGACCCCTATGGGACCCCAATAGATATATTTCCCCCCCCCAACCCCCATCTGAACTATTGATAATGACTCTGAATAGTCTTTCAACCAGTTTTGCATCCACTTTATAGTAATTTCATCTAAACCACATTTTTCTAGTTTTCTTAGGACAATGTTGCGGGACCAAGTGTAAGGCACAGGGTCAGAAAGGAAAATAAGTTGTTTAGACATTAACAGTGCTTCCAAGTGAAGTCTGTCTCAACTTCAGAATATCTTCAGCATAATATGGTACATCCACCTACCACCGAAGAACTGGATGAAACGATAGTGAGCTACTGTCCTCTACCAGATGAAACATGCTCAAGTGTGTGTGAACAAGCAGCCATCTAGTAACTACAGACTATAGAGGACGCATGACTTAATACTTTCATACAAGTGAGAGTGTTTCCTGGGTTATACTCCAACCTAATCTATACATTTGTCACAACAGGGTTGTCCTCTACAGTGTGTGTAGTGCTCAGAACACCAACTCACCCTCTTGAGAAGAGGCAGTAGTTCATTAGCCGGGTGATGATGGGGGACAGTAGGCCACCATCCTTGAGAATCTTTGGCAGAAGAAAGGAGAAAAATGCCATTAAATGCCATATAGACAGCAATGATTCCTTGCCTGTTCAGAGGGCCTTTCCTACAGAGCTACCAGGCCCCCATGAACCAGCCGTCTTACAGAACAACCCTTCCCCACAATCACTGAAGTAAATCCATTATTACCACTAGATTTTTCAAAGTTATTAATACACTGAACCAAAGCACCTTCAGCCACTGACCTCTTTAGGCCATCTGAACCTCAGATCAAAGACACTAAGACCAAGACTTGAGACAAAGACTAGGCTAGTAACCGGAAGGCAGTAAGTTTTTTTTTTGAGGAGCTGTCAGGGAAGGATAAGCAGCCTTGCTGGGATGAGCAGCTCACCCATCACTAATGAGAATGGGAAAGGTGATGGGATTCCTATAAGAAGCTCCATCTTTCACATCAGCACCTGGACAGTCGGTGTTTGATAAATCTGAATCCCTTCCCCCTTCCAAGTCCCACCTGCTTATTATTGTACAGAGATGGAGCATTTCCATTCTCTCTTTCCAGCCTCCCACCCCAGAACCTGCTAGTTACTGCAAAGAGTGAAGGTGTCCACTAGTCTACCTCTCCCTCTGCTGTCTGGCTGCTGCAATGGGGAGACATCTGTTTCTCTGACCCCTCCTCCAGTCTCCATTTCTGGGTCCTCCCCCAGTGAGTTCCAGCACCTGCCTCTGCTGCTGCTCACAGCTTTCCAAAAGCACCAGCAGCATGAAATTGACCTGCTTTTGGTCAATTTCCCACAGTGTGGTGCCCAGAGCTGGACACAATGGCTTCCCCAACAACAGCAGTGAAAGTTGGGGTGGCTCTGCTCAGTCTTCACGCTGAGCAGCAGCAGAAATTCAAGAACAGACTGCAACCAGGCTAGTGTGTCTTGGAGATGCCGAGCACATGTTTGGTGTCTAAGACTTTTTTTTTTTTTTTTTAAATGGAAGCTTAGTTTAAACTGCACCAGTGGGGGCCGTCAGTTTTTAGGACTCATCTGAAAGAACTGCTTGTCCAGCAGCATAGCAGCCACTACCACCAGATGAGACCACTGACTCCGGGCAGAGTCAGAGGGAATGACACCCCCAGCGCCTGCACAACCCTCGGTGTTTCCAATAGATATTCCACCCCAATAACCCTGACCTGACCCTGCAAGTTCTGGTAAGATCAAAGCAAAAGGTGGTACAATGAAACAGAATGTTTAACGACTCTTGTTCTCTGAGACTGTGTCTACACTACCATTTAGATCGCCAAAACTTATGTCACTCGGGGGTGTGAACAAAACCTCCCTCCTGAGTGATGTAAGTTTTGCTGACGTAAGTGGCAGTGTGCACAGCGCTATATTGGCAGGAGAGCTTCTCCCGCCATCCTAGCTGCTACTGCTGCTCGTGGAGGTGGTTTTACGACGTTGCCGGGAGAGCTATCTCCCATCAGCATAGAGCAGTTACACAAGTGATCTTACAGCGGTGCAGCTGTGCTGCTCTAAGTTTGCTAGTGTAGACGTGGCCTGAATAACTGCTCCCCCCTTAACTGCAGCTAAACATTTACATGCAGTCATTTAAAGTCAGCCAACAAATTACATTAGCTGGAAAAGGACACATTCTAGGACCAAAAAACGGCACACACTCAAACTCATGCCTAGAAGTTTTATTCTTGATACTTGAGTCCTGATTTCATAAAACTAGAGACCAAAGCAGCTCACCTTCTGAATGAATCTGGGGTAATGAGTTTCTGGGAAAATACCTGAAAGTGTTTCAGAAAACAGCCATTGCAGTTACTTAAGTTTGCTCTGACATTTTCCAGTCTCCCTCTTCTGCCCTCCCTCCGCACCTGCGCAGCCTCAGGGAATGCATTTGCTGACAGCCAGATACCAATATCTTAAATGGGGATTGCTGAGTCTTTTTTTATTTTAAACACCTCTCAATAGAATTTACTTTTGTGCATGGAAGAGAGGCGGCGATGCCACCATTATAGACTATAAATGCCATCAAGGCACCGAACCAGCCACATCAGGACAGGCACCTACTCTCACAAAGAGTGGCCAAAAAACATGTCCTAAAGAAGGGAAGAAATTCTTACTCCTCAGTCGCAGCACCATTCAGAAATGGGCCACAATAGAGACCATCTGCCCTTACAAGCTGCATTAACAGGATCAATCTGCTACTAATAAAACAAAGGAGGGAGACGTATCTGTTGTCCAGTTTAATCAGCCTTCCCATGTTCTATAACCAGCCATTCCCCCCGCCCCATCTTCCCCACTTAAGAGTGAATTTTGGTGTTGTGAAAGGTGCTGCACTGGCAGCACTAAAGCCTTCCACTAACCATAGAAAAGGGAGAGCAGTGAAAGCTTCCCCACACTGCTCCACCAGTGTGCTTCATCCCTGGCCTGGAGGGACCCCTCTGTGGGTCAGAGGGGAGTTCAGTCTCTATTGCCCATTCAGCCCCTGGCACCGTGATGAGACTGCCAACAAAGGGACCAGTTAGTCTCAGTGGTGATGTAGGCACCGATATCAGGGAAGCAGATGGAGAGCCACTAATTTATTTTGCACAGATCATGTTACTCTAAGCAAAACAGTTACCTCCATTGGATAAACAAAGGCTATTGATCAGGACACATCCAGTTTTATTGTGTTCATACCTGGAGAACAAGAGACAAGACTGAATTAAACTGGAGCAATTCTCAGGCAATTCCAAGAAGTGACTGACCAACAGACTGCAGTAATATTGCCATTTATTAAAACGTAATCCAGGATGTGAATTAACCCATGAGATGTGATTTCAAAAGTAGCATAGGAACAGCAGTATCAAAGTACTCCCTACAGCTCTCCTTCACTGTACAACTCATTCACATTGCAATAATCACTGTTAAGAGAGTAAACAAGACCTTCTCTAATGCATGCTTTATGAAACAGTCTCAGCAGCCTTGGGGAACGTCTTCTCTCCCAGGATCTCAAGAGGGATACAGAAAATAGGCACACTGGATTTGCACTACTGGATGTTCTATTTGCTGAATAATTTTCACTTTAGACTAATTAAAAAATCAGCAGTGCTTGCCACCCGCCCTCCCCCACTCATATCATTAACTGGTTAGATTGGGAACTCCACAGCATGCTAAGTTTTTTGTACTAAATAAGTAAAACATAATTTTAAAAAAACCTTCTTAAATGCTAATACAATACACACACATTTATACATCTGACATGTACTCATTAGCTAGAGATTCCACACCACACCATTGTAAGGAGTTCTGTGTGGAAGTTACACCTTGCAGCACTTCCCAGCCACAGGGAGCCTGATCTACTGATTAGAACAAGGGATTGCACATTAAGAAACCTCGGTTCTGACTCCTCCTCTGCCAGTGACTTGCCTTCGGACAAATCCCTCAGCCACTCTTTGGTTCATTTTCCCCATCTGTAAGAGGGGCATTCTATCTGGTCCCTTCCTCATAGGGGGGTGGCAAGGCCAAATCCTTAACATTTGCCACCGACTTTGAGGTGACAAGATAAAAGGCAAAGCCTCATCAGCTGCTGCTAAATTTCTGACGGGAAGAAAAATGTTAACTTAGGCAGAGTCCTTCCATCTGCGACTAGCCATCCCCTGTGGTTTCACACAGACCCTGGTCAATGGTGACAGAAGATGCTCTTGGCTTGTGAAGACTTGCCTTGTTCAATCCTCACATCCTTGACAAGCCTCCAGGTCTCAAAGACAAAGAGTATGTTGTGCATCTAGTTTTGGAGATGGCTAGACAAGACTCTTCCACTGTATCTGCGTACACAGCTTCCACTGAAGTCAATGGAGGCAGCATATCAGCTTCCCTCCATCTATCTACCTAGGCTCTTCTACTACTGCATCCTTCAGCGTGGTATCACACTGGTACCTCCTGCTGTCACCCTGAATCTCAGATGTGGGATGGGGAAAGAGGGGGCTCTCCACCATTTACTTTTACTTAGCTTCAGGGAATTAAACCCTAGGAGGATGACGAAGAGCGTTCAGAGCTTTAGTGCTTCCAGTGACCTGTGGAGCAGTTCCTGCGCAACTGTGTCTCCATAGTCATGAGACAGGAGGTTGATCCTCTGATTTCGGAGACCCAGGTGCCCCAGCAGCCCCTCGACGATGTTGGCCTGCTCAAAAATGGAATAGTGATGGGGCCTCTGTTTAAAAAGCAAAGCAAGAGAGCAGCTCCAGTGAGAGCAACATCATACACTTCTATCTTGTTAGTTACAGAGAGCTGGAATATCACTGTGCAGGTTCTTCTGAACAGTCCACCTGGCAGTTCCAGTCTGACTAAGTTCAGTGCCTGGACACAACTAAGCACCAGTGTTCGTGGACAACTGCAGAAGCGTGAGACAAGCCCAGGACTGACAGCCAACAACTCAGATTCTTGTCCAGGCTCCTGCTGATTTACTGAGATACCTTGGGCAAATCATTTTGCCACCATGTGCCTCAGTTTCCCCATGTATAAAATGGAGATAATGAAACTCAACTCACAGAAGGTCTGTGATGATTACCTAGCGTGTGTAAAGCTCTTTGAAGATGAAGAGCTAAGTACTATCAAACTCACTCCGTGATTTGTTTGCAAGGTTACAATTACACAAGCGTAACCACAAGCTAGTAACCCTTCACCAGCATTTTACTTGTGTCAGAGCTGCCTAATGTGACAAGTGAAGCAAACCTGTTCTACAGAGGTGAGCCAACACTCCAGTGGAGTGTGGTCACTTTAGAGACCATTGCATCACGTCCCATTTCTGATGTTTGATTTTGACACCAATCATATTCTACAATTGTATCTTTATTTCTGTTGCTGAAAAATATTAGACACACAAGGTGGGTGAGGTAATAGCTTTTACTGAACCAACTTCTGCTGGTGAGAGAGACAAGATTTCAAGCTCTGTGTAAGCTTGAAAACTTGTCTCTCTCATGAAAAGAAGTCGGCCCAATAAAAGCTATTACCTCACCCACCTTGTGTCTCTAATATCCTGGGAGTGACACAGCTACAACAACACTGCATCCTGGAAAAAATGTAAGTGGATAAAGACAGAAAGCAACCTGAGAAATGAACTGATTTCATCAAAATCCATAGTAAATAAAATCCATCTTCTCAGGCATGGCCTTGTGTGATGCCATTGGTCTGGATGTACTTTCATCATTAAATTCCTTTTCCAAAAGAAACTACATAATCGTCTGTCAGGATCACTTACAGGCTTGTCACTAAAACCAAATCCTACAAAATCCAGAGCGATCACCCTGTGAAATCGCTGGGTCAGCCCTTCCCAAATCTGTAAGAGAAAGACAGGAAATCATAAGAGCAGCTACACTCATATCTCTGAGGCCTACGCACCAAGATGGACAGTTCTACACCGTAATTTCTTAAAGCTCCTCCCAGACACCCATGCTGCAAACACAAATTGAACTGCAGTGGATTTGAGTTATCATAATAACCAGTATATTCATGACAGCAAAAGCCAACAGATCTTCTAAAAAGTTATTTCCCCCAAGCCCCGCGGTGGGGTTTCTCCCTGCAAAGGCCATATTGGCTAGATTCTGAGGTTCCCCTCCGGTTTGCATCTCCCTCCAACGTAAGACCCAGTTCTATAGCTATATCCTCTGGCCAGATGTACTATATGGGAATTTCCTTCAGAACCTGTCAAACTGACACCACAATCATTCAACAGGGAAGTCCACCTGCTCATCCATTACAAGGGTAGTGCCCTTGTTCCCCAAAAAATGTGAATATACCAAAGGACTCAGATTTTGAGACGACAGCTGCGCCTCCCCACAAGAGGCCTGTATGGAGTTATTTTTAAAAGAAAATACCAATATTCATATAGGCCAGTTGGGAGAAGCTGCCTCCATCACCTTGGAATCCGTGAGTAGCTAGAGATGATTTTTGCTCCCTTTGGATCTTACAAAATCCAGCATCTGGTCCCAGGAATGCCACACTGATTACCACCAAACATTTACACAGCACAGGAAATGGACATCGTTCTTCACACATACAAAAGAACCCTGTTTATCCGACCTTCCATTATCCAGCTCTCCATATTAACCAAACAACCAGCACACACAGGTCCAGAAGCAGGTGATCTCTCCTGTAGCCACTAGATGGCACTACAGCCTCGCACTTTCCCATTCTCTGAATTATATGAATTTTTGATTATCGGATCTGGCCCCAGTCCCAATTAGATCAGATAACAGGGTTCTGCTGTATAAAGACAAGTTTCCTGCCCCCAGGAACACACAAGCAAAATAAATCATAGGACAAAATCTTAGGAGCCGAAGTGCCAAGGGAGTAGAAGGAATGCTTGAAAGTGAGTCTTAAGGAGAGAACTGAAGTGGGGCAGGACACTTGGCAGATGAGAAAAGAGCGCTCCAGGCATGGGAAGCAGCATTAGAACAGGCATGAAAAGGGGTGTGAGATGAAGGAGGAAGTGGTGAGAGAGAACTGGGAAGAATTTAGGGAGAGGAAAGGACATCAGAGACATAGGTAGGTGGAAACAAGGTTACATAGGGTCTTGTAGGTGATGACTTTGCCACACTTTGAAAGCTATGACAAATTGTGCCAAGTTTCACCCCAGGGCAAAGTCTTAGCTATGAGGAAAAAAAAAGAGTGAAGTGGGCTGGGAGAGCCAAAACAAGAACTCTGCCATAAACTAGGGAAGCCCTGTCACTCATCGATCTCTCCTCCATGATTCACTAGTCAGACAGGCCCATTTATTCCTCCCTGAGGGATCCCCCTCTGGTTTCCAGGGGAAGTGAGAATCACCGATTTTACTCACACAGTCCACACTTTGTGCTTACATGGTCCCCTCACCTTGTACCAATCATAGCTGGAGGTTGGGAAGCCGTGTAACAGAACCACAATATCTGAACTGCCGAGTGCACCTGATGAATCTGAGGAGAGAACAGGACATCAGCAAGACGCGCTACACTCCAAGGATGCTTTAACTTTAAAGCAGCTGTACAGGAGACCGTATCAGGGACCCAACAGTATAGAATCATAGAATATCAGGGTTGGAAGGGACCTCAGGAGGTCATCTAGTCCAACCCCCTGCTCAATGCAGGACCAAACCCCAATTTTTGCCCCAGATCCCTAAATGGCCCCCTCGAGGATTGAACTCACAACCCGGGGTTTAGCAGGCCAATGCTCAAACCACTGAGCTATCCCTCCCCCCCTAAAATTCCAAGGGAGCACCAGTAACATCAACCAAGTTGTGTTCCAGGCTCCCAATAAGAGTTTTGTTGATTTTTTAACACTAAAAAATCAGATCTCTCCAGCCACAAAGGCTCCCTCACAGTAAACATTCTTAGAACCTAACACACAGACAAAACCCCCGAGACTTTGCCATTCAGAGACTTCTCAGCTTGCACAAAAACCTGTTACTAGGGCTATTGTTCCTTAAGAGCTGGACAGAGGCACCTCGAAGAGGAGAGAGTTTATACTGTTGATGTAATGGCACCAGGTGGAGGCTCACCACATTAGGCTATCAATCAGTCTATGTACACAAACAACTTGGGAGCAATGAGTGAGCTTACATTTGCATAACACCTTTCATTTTGAATGATCCCAAAGCACTATGCAAATTTTAAACTGATAGGGAAACCAGGAATCAGACACTCAAATGCAGCCATCCCTTGGGTAAAACATGACAGCTGTTTCACAGCACATAGCAGCAGGTTAAGGACAGGAAGTGGAGAAAAATACTGCTCCCAACTGAAACTGCGACATGGGGAAGACTTGGGAAGTAAGTATATTGTGAGCATCTGTACTTAAAACTGGAATTTGGCCACAATTTGGAGCAAACACCATTGCTCTCAAGAAGAGATTTGTGGGATCTTCAATGACAAGCAGCTAGGACATCATTTTTACATCTCATCCAAAACAACAGCACCTCCAACTACACGGTGCTGCTTAACACCAAGTGCCCACAAACGCAAGTGTGCCATTTGAATAAACCTACCACTTCCAGTTCCTGCGGGACCTAACTGTTCCTGAGAGGAGTCTAATGCAAGCTACTCCTGGGGGAATTTTGCACCACGGCACGTGCACAGAATTCACATCCCATGCAGATTTCTTTACTTCTCCACAGAAAAATTACTTTCTGATGGGGAAGCAAAGGGAAGCCGCAAGAGCGGTCACATGCTCCTCCCCAGCAGTGCAGGCACATTGTTTCAGGTGCCCGGAGCAGCCAGTGGAGAGGTAAATCACCACAGGGGGAAGGTATGGGGGGCTGGGGGCACCCAGGATGGTCCTGGGTCAGACACACCCCCTAGGGCCAGGTCAAACCCACCCCGTCCACCCAACCCTCATGCATCCGAACCCCTCCATACCCAGACCCCTGCCGCTGAGCCTCACTCCCAGAACACCCCCACCAAGCTCCCCGCACCCAACCCCGCTGAGCCTCACCCCCTGCATCCAGATCCCCCCTGCACACAGGCTGGGACACGGACCTCTGGGGCAGGTCTGGCTCTTGTGCTGTCTCAGGGTCGGGTGCAGCTTCACCATGTCCTGGGGTGGGGTGGGGAACAGCAGGGTGATCTCCCACCTCTATGCAGCCAGTGGCCTGTGCTCCCCACTGCCATGCTGGAGCCTCCACATTTATTTATTGGCAAATAAAATTTGCAGACTTTTAAAATGTTTTGCACAGAATTTTTAGTTTGTTGGCGCAGAATTCCCTCAGGAGTAGTAAGTACGGTCCCAGTTTAGCTTATTAAACACAAGGGGATAAAAACACAAGTTTGTACAGCTACAGACACAAGTTGCATATTTTGAACCAGGTTTTTCTCCAACAGAGCTTAATCATGGCTCCAAAAATTCTCTCTGAGCACAAAAAGTGCAGGCAAAATGCCATCACTGACTAAATACCCCAGCAACCGGGGTTCACAACTTTTTTCTTACTATTATCCTGCACTCAGCTACCCATAACCAGGCTATCAGAGGCACCCAGAACCTTAGCATCTGCTCCCACAGTGCCTAGAGGGGGGTACTCCCACAGTGCCTAGAGGGGGGTACTTCACAATGTGGCCCAACCTGCTTGTGGCCTTTACGTACTACCACAATACAAATGTTTCATAGTAATGATACTGACCCTGGTCCTAGACCCATGGTCCATTCCCCCAGAAGTGAATTAACTGACCTACATTTGCCACTTAATTTAAGGAGGCCAGACGGCTCCATTTCAGTGTAGTGTGGAGAGAAAACACTTCAAGAGCTAAGGAGCAAGGACTCCCCGTATCTTCTACTCAATCATTACCATAGTTTCAACACAGTTTTAGCTCCCCTCTCACAATGGACTGGAATCTGCATGCCCCTTCAGGCCACATCCCAGTACAAATGCTCCCATCTCACCCGTTTCTGTCCAGTCTGTCTCTAGTCAGTCTGTCTCTCTCCACACCCCAGTTTTATTTCTCTATGTGTTTGTTTTAAAACTTTTTGCTCTTCTCTCTCTCTCTCTTCTTTGTTTTGGGCTCCTTATCTCCCCTCAGTGTCTATGTTTTCCTTGATTCTCCAGTGCTTTTCTAGCATGCCTTTGTCTTTACTTTCCCTTAAGTTCTTCCGTGTCTCCCTCCCTCACCATTCTTCCCCATGCGAGTCTTGCAGGGGATCTCCACTCTGTGCCAGGCAACCAGCTTCTGTATGTTCCTCCCCATCCTTCTCTCCCAGTGCTTTCAAAGCTTCTCTCTAGTATTGCCTGGTGGCACAGACCAGCAGCACTGGAGAGAGAAGCAGTCCGTAGCACCACCCTGGTGGAGGACAGCGAAGGTCCAGCAGCTCTCAGTCACAGTGCAAAGGTCTGTCTGCTAGTCTGGCACCCCCAGCCTGAGGAACACAGGATCTCCTCAGTGCTGCAGAAAGCTCCCTGAAGCTATGGATACACCACTCCCGTCAGGCCTCACCTCTGTAAAAGATGTTCTGGGTCTTGTATGTGAAGTACCTTCCTGACGCCCTCCATGAGTGAAGGGCTGGGGACAGCTTAGGCGGAGGGATGTGCAGGTAGACAGCAAGGAGGGGTACGCTCAGCAGCCCCACCTGAATCCACCACTCTTTCATCCTGCAGGAGAAAACAAACACAGAATGAGCAAACACAGCACAATCTGCCCATCTGAACAACTGCACAGTTGCATCAAGCCTCCTGTGTCTGCCTCATTGTGACACACACCACTGGTTTAGTATGAAAGCTCTGATTACCCAACATTCACCGGGAAATTCACCTTCAAACCACATCTTTCCACCAGTGTCTGTTTTTCACCTTCTCAAGATACCAAGATATATTAGTCTTGAAAGCTTTCTTTCTGCAGCTGTTAAAATTGAAAGCCTTCCACAAAACTACTAGTAAGGGAATCACAACTCAGACCAAAATTAAGCAGTTTTGTAGCAACCACAAGACCAGATTGACTGCTCCCAGGGTTATACAGTCCTTTTCCGATCAGTAGTGCAGTCCTGTACTTCATCGGATTTTCAGCCCAGGTTGGCAACAATCAAAGGTTTGCCTATTTGGTATTCTTCTAGGCATTAACATGATTTTCATCTCTGTGCCTTCAGCCTGTGTGAAATGAGTTTGGTGTGTCAGTCAAGTTCCTAATGCTCAAGTGTCTACATAACATCACCACCTTACAACTTCCGCCAACCAGAGAAGTGCCAATCTTAGCCTAGAGACCAAGGACTCAATGGGCCATGGAGATTAAACTGTCCCCTAACCCCTGGTGCCTCCAAGTTTGCACCACAACTGTATTTATTCTGGGATTAGAGAGAGGACTTCAAATTCCAGGACTCTCAAGCCATCAACTTCCACAAGCATTAAATTCACACATGGATTGTGAATCATTCAATTTTTTCAGTTACTCAAATCTCTGCATTTTTGATTGTTCTCAAGTCAATGGGAATTTTACCTCAATCAGAGCAGGATTGCGCTCTTTGTACTATTATCTATATTGTGTGACCGTTCTGTATAATTGTAGAAATTCTGTAAATATCACTTGAAATTATTTATCTACTTTGGGATCTTAACAAATAGAAAGTGACATTAATGCATTTCATCACTATGTCAACCTCCAGCCACCACGATCAGCTCCCTCACTGGCATGAAAATTTAATTCACACATACACAGCACTTAGTGACATTATTAAGAGGATTTTCTTTCTTACGAAGGTGCTGGGCTCCACCTCCAGTTTTGGATTTCACACAGACACCACACTGAAACACAGAAAAGAAATGCACCAAGATCACACTGTTGTTCTGACTAGCAAAACCCTGGGCTATTCCAGTTTTGCCGAGTACTAGTCCACCCATACTGTCAATGCACCTGAGCCCTGACATGCACCAGCCACTGCTTTTCCAGTCCTGAATCCACACTCACGCATCTCAATCTAATCTGCAGCACTTGATGTTATTCCAAATCCTGACCCCCACAGGGCTTTGTCAACACATCTAAATGCAGAGTGATTTGCAGCATCTCCGGCTAGTCCAGTCCAGCTTCACACACAGCTCTACCAGTGCACTTCCAGACTGACCGGGCAGCAGCCCACACTATTCATACCTGGGATTTCCCATACGCAGTTCTTCCAAAGCATCTCAGTGTTGATCTGCAATATCCCATGCTACAGGGTCGGTCTTAGGGAAAACAGCACCCTGGACAAACTTGTATTTTGGCGCCCCTAGCCCCAGCTGCCTTCCCAGGCTCCCCACCTGACCCCCATCGCCCCAGCCACTGCTGCCTCTCCCCCGCCAACCCATTGCCCCAAACTCCCATCCATGAACTCGCACTCCAGCCCCACTCTGCTTCTTGCCTCTGAACCACAGCACCCCCCTGTCATAAATATAAAGGAAAGGGTAAACACCTTTAAAATCCCTCCTGGCCAGAGGAAAAACCCTTTCACCTGTAAAGGGTTAAGAAGCTAGGATAACCTCACTGGCACCTGACCAAAATGACAAATGAGGAGACAAGATACTTTCAAAAGCTGGGGGGATGGAGAAACAAAGCCTTTCTCTCTGTCTGTGTGATGCTTTTGCCGGGGACAGAACAGGAATGGAGTCTTAGAACTTAGTAAGTAATCTAGCTAGATATGTGTTAGATTCTGTTTTCTTTAAATGGCTGAGAAAATAAGCTGTGCTGAATGGAATGGATATTCCTGTTTTTGTGTTTTTTTGTAACTTAAGGTTTTGCCTAGAGGGGTTCTCTATGTTTTGAATCTAATTACCCTGTAAGGTATTTACCATCCTGATTTTACAGAGGTGATTCTTTTACTTTTTCTTCTATTAAAATTCTCCTTTTAAGAATCTGATTGCTTTTTCATTGTTCTTAAGATCCAAGGGTTTGGGTCTGTGTTCACCTATGCAAATTGGTGAGGATTTTTATCAATCCTTCCCCAGGAAAGGGGGTGTAGGGTTTGGGAGGATTTTTGGGGGAAAGACATTTCCAAATGGGCTCTTTCCCGGTTATATATCTCTTAGACGTTTGGTCGTGGCAGCGATAAAGTGCAAGGGCAAAAGGTAAAATAGTTTGTACCTTGGGGAAGTTTTAACCTAAGCTGGTAAAGATAAGCTTAGGAGGTTTTTCATGCAGGTCCCCACATCTGTACCCTAGAGTTCAGAGTGGGGAAGGAACCTTGACACGCCCTGACCACATCACCCACCCGCAGGGCCGGTCTTGCCCTGCAGTGTGTCACAGCTGGATGCTATGGTGACAGGAAACCCCAAAGCAGTCACTTTGTCGCCCCCAGCCAGTGCTACAGGGAACCCTCACCTGGTTGTTGGGCAGGACAGCCAAGATAACGTAGCAGCGGTCTGCCGCACTCTGACAGGGTGTGCAGGCACTGGGGCACAGTCATACCCCTCCCACTCAGCACAGCATCCAGCTTCTCTGACAGGGCCCCAGCGGGTTGGCAGCCCAAGGCGAGGCAGTGACAGGAGGGCACCAGAGGGCTGTGGTGGCAAGGACGCACGGTGACCTGAGAGACCCAGAAAGAGGGGAGGGAACCAGAGGTGTATAGATAGAATCACACTGGTGTGGGGATAATGGGGGGAAAGGGAGGGTGGTGACAGGGGGGCTCCAGAAGGGCAGATCTCCCCCCACCTCAATACTGAGCATCCCCAATATTCAAGTGCCCCTCCCCAGTCCCAGGTAAGGGGGTTATTAGGGGAGGTGGAGGCTAAAATGCTCCAGCGCACTGAAGGTAGCTAAGACGGGTGGTGATGGTGGAAGGTTCGCCCCCGAAATATCCCCAACCTTAGGGTGGGGAGAGCCGACTTGCAGAGTGCGGAGGCAGGACTAGGAACCTGGTTGAGAGTGACACCATGTCGGGCGGTGAGCAGGGGGCCTCTGCTCAGGAGTAGGGAAGCGGGCATTCCTGTCACACCGGGTTGCACCCTGCAGGCAGTGAGAGGAAGCCTGAGCCCCTTGCTTCTGCACCAGGAGGCTGGCTACAGTGCCCTGGGCGATGGCCCAAATTGCCCAGCCCTGCATGCTGTTTCATTTGTATTACTGCATAGGGTGACCAGATGTCCCGATTTTATAGGGACAGTCCCGATATTTGGAGCTTTGTCTTATATAGGTGTCTATTACCCCACACCCCGTCCTGATTTTTCACACTTGCTGTCTGGTCACACTATTACTGCACACCCTTGCAATTGCCATTGTGAAATAAAGCAAGCAAACAACTGCAAGCAGAGGGCTTGCAACAGAGAATCAGTTTTAACCAACCTTTCCCTGCAGGCTTTTCAGGACTATGGAGGTTTTGTTGAAGCTTCCTTTGTACCATCCATGTGCACTTAGTGTAAAGCAAAAAGTGCCATTCTCTTTCCCTTAAGGCTGCCCAAAGTGCAGCACATAAATAAGCAATGGTCACATAAACACCACCCTATACCGGAAACCTACTGACCGCTATGCTTACCTACATGCCTCCAGCTTTCATCCAGATCACACCACACGATTCACTGTCTACAGCCAAGCTCCACGATACAAGCACATTTGCTCCAACCCCTCAGACAGAGACAAACACCTACAAGATCTCCATCAAGCATTCTTACAACTACAGTACTCACCTGCTGAAGTGAAGAAACAGATTGACAGAGCTAGAAGAGTCCCCAGAAGTCACCTACTACAGGACAGGCCCAACAAAGAAAATAACAGAACACCACTAGCCATCACCTTCAGCCCCCAACTCAAACCTCTCCAACGCATCATCAAGGATCTACAACCTATCCTGAAGGATGACCCAACACTCTCACAGATCTTGGGAGACACGCCAGTCCTTGCTTACACACAGCCCCCCCCTCCCCCCAACCTGAAGCAAATACTCTCCAGCACTAACCCAGGAACCTATCCTTGCAACAAAGCCCGTTGCCAACTGTGTCCACAGATCTATTCAGGGGACACCATCATAGGGCCTAATCACATCAGCCACACTATCAGAGGCTCATTCACCTGCACATCTACCAATGTGATCTATGCCATCAAGTGCCAGCAATGCCCCTCTGCCATGTACATTGGCCAAACCGGACAGTCTCTACATAAAAGAATAAATGGACACAAATCAGACATGAAGAATGGTAGCATTCAAAAACCAGTCGGAGAACACTTCAATCTCTTTGGTCACTCGATTACAGACCTAAAAGTGGCAATATTATAACAAAAAAACTTCAAAAACAGACTCCAACAAGAGACTGCTGAATTGGAATTAATTTGCAAACTGGATATAATTAACTTAGGCTTGAATAAAGACTGGGAGTGGCTGTGTCATTACACAAAGTAAAACTATTTCCGCATGTTTATTCTCCCCCTTCCCCCCCCCCACCCACCCTGTTCCTCATACATTCATATGGGCTGGAAATGGCCCACCTTGATTATCACTACAAAAGGTCCCCCACCCCCGCTCTCCTGCTGGTAATAGCTCACCTTATCTGATCACTCTTGTTACAGTCTGTGTGGTAACACCCATTGTTTCATGTTCTCTGTGTATATAAAATCTCCCCACTCTATTTTCCACTACATGCATCCGATGAAGTGAGCTGTAGCTCACAAAAGCTTATGCTCAAATAAATGTGTTAGTCTCTAAGGTGCCACAAGTACTCCTTTTCTTTTTAAAGGGAAATGTAATTGTGATCTTTTTATTTAAGCCATCAACAGAATCCTAGAACTGATCAGTACTGTTATGTTGTTGGTCTGCTGGGGGGGAAGGGGGGGAAATCCGCCTCGTGTAAGGCTATATCACAAAACCAAACAATAAATTGCTTACATCAATTTAAAAATCCAATGAATTATTTTAAAGCGAACAGTACAATGTCAAATTATTTAAGCTGCCAAAGGCTATAGTCACAATATTTAAGCTTGGTTCTCCCCACACATTCTTGTATACTGTCAGACAAAGCACCCTCTCAGCCTCCAGAGCGAGTCTTAGCCTTTCATTATTACATTATTCAATGTTACATGCATTCAGCAGAATCTACAGAAGCGTCTTAAAAATGCAAACAAAAGCATAAATAATTAACTTTACGCAGACCCCAAACCAGACCCACACCGAGTTAGAGAGGCCCCTAGAGAGAGCCCCATGCTGCGGGAGTCTCTCAGAGAACGCTAGTGTAACGATGCAATTATAGAATTAACGATCGATAGGTCACCAGTCCCAAGCCCATCCTGCACAGAGCTGCGTGATATGCCCCCGCAGACAACTCTTTACAAGACCAAGTGCTTAGTATTTAGCAAGAGAGAAAAACAAAATGCTGTCAGAACAGTTTGGGACAGGGCAAAGCCTCACCTCCCACTCCAGGGGCTACAGCCCTCCTCCACCCCACCATCACCTCTGGGGGCAGGAGCACATCCCCCCATGTACCCCCTTCAGGGGGCACAGTCCCTCCAGGGGCCACAACCTCCCCCCAACTCCACCCTCACCTCAGGGAGGGGCAGAGCCCCCCATGCACCCTCTCCATGGGGCACAGCCACCCCCTGACCCCACCCTCACTTATGGGGTCAGGGGCACAGCCCCCCCATGTAACCCCTTCAGAGGAAACAGCTCCCCCACATCACCTCTAGGGGGGCAGAGCACTTCCACCAGCCCCCCCCCAAGATATTAAGCCCCTCCCCCATACTCCTCCCCCTCTGGGAGGCAGAGCGTCCCCCCACCTTCCACGCCCCCTTTCCAGGGGCACAGACCCCTCCCCCCCATTCGCCCCTCCCCAGGACACAGCCCCCCCCAGGGGCAGCCCAGGTTCCTGGGGCTGCGGGGGGGGGGAGCAAGGCCCCGCCCCCCGGGACAGAGGAGCCGCGCCTCGTCCCCGCTGAGGGGCTCCTGGGCGCGCGCGCTTCGCACCCCCGTTACCTGGGCTCAGGGCGGAAGGCGGGTTCCCTGCTGCTGGCGGGGCGGCCCCCCCACCCCCGCGGGCGTCGGAGTGCGCATGCGCGGCCCACCCGGCAGCCCATCCCTCCCATAGAGCCTCCCCAGCGTGGCTAGAAAGTCCCGCAACGAAGGTCGGGCGCCATCGACACCTGCTGGGGCGCGGTGGTACTGCCGCAGGCTTCTGCGGCTCTGATTACAAGGGGGGTGCCTCCTGGATGCCGGTAGCAGCATTTTGCACTGGAAAATGCATGCCATCGCTGCGGGTACAGCTCCTTGCCTTATTGGGATCCAGGAAATGGGCGGGCAAGATACAGCTCCTTGTGCTAGTCATGCAGGCCTTTTCCTGCATCCCTCTGCTGCTGCAGTTCTTTGCACTAGGCCTGTAGGAATTTGCATGCACACCTCTCCTGCTGCAGGTCTTTGCACTAGGCATGCAGGTCTTTGCATGCATCCGTTAGCAGCTGCAGTTTTTTGCTCGAGGTGTGCAGACATCCCTCCAAGTTGCGGGTCTTTGTACTAGGTGTGCGGGTTTTAACATGCAGCTGCTGCAACTCTTTGCCTCGGGCAAACCAGTCTGCGCAGGAACTATCTGCTACTGCAGTTTGTGCACCAGGAATGGAGTTAATTTCCATTGTACAGGTACCACGAAGAAACTTCAGCACTGACCTAAGAGGTCAATCAAGCTGTTGCCGGCACCCAGTGCCCAGAGGCTGAACAACAGCTTGAGTTGGTTCGTTACCCGGTGTGCTGGACCCAATAATCACAACGGGGTGGAGAAGCAGAAAAGTTTATTTGCAGCTGCACAAAGGTACAGGGAGAATAAAATCTCAAATCCTGCACACAGACCAGGAAGTTACACAGGCTTTTATACATCCTTTTTCCTAGCATACTTATCCAATAGCAAGCTGCCCCAAGTATCCATATAGCCAGCCAATCCAGTTCCCAGCTAGTTCCCTGATTCTCTGTATCATTTGTTAAACTATACATAAAGCTGCTTTATTCAGCATTGTTCTTCCATATCTGCCCTGTTTGGCCTTGCTTAGTTTCAGGCAGTCTGACTCCGCAGCATATTGTTGCAGATCCTCAGCATAACTGCTGTGTGTGCCTCCAGGCGGGGGGGCCAAGGACACTTGGGACTAGTACGCAGAGCTGCTGCGAGTGCCTCCAGGCGGGAGGGGGGACCAAGGACACCTGGGCCTAGTGCGAGGGGGCTTCATCGACACTAGTGGTCTTCCATCCCCTCGAGTTACCTAGTGGCCATGCCCCAGTGTCCCCAACAAAGCAATTCAACAGTATTCCAAACAAGGACTATATTGAAGTCATAGCAAATCTTGTTGCTGGCTTTAGTGGGGGCAACGTCATCAGGCCTTAAGGATATATTTTCCAATATTTACTTTCTAAAATAGTCTGGTACCCAATGGAATGTGGTCTGATCACATTGTCTAAAAACATGCGTGCACCCTGCTGCTAGCAACAGTACTTGGGATGCAGACTGCGGTTGCAGCTCTTCATTCTAGGCATAGAATCATAGGAATGTAGGACAGGAAGGGACCTCAATAGCCTCTCTAATCCAGTCCCCTGCACTCAGGCAGGACTAAGTATTAGAGACAGTCCCTGACAAGTGTTTGCCTAAACTGTTCTTATAAACCCACAGTGGCAGAGATTCCACACACGCCCTAGATAATTTGTCCTAGTGCTTGACTACCCTTATTGTTAGGAAGGTTTTCTTAATGTCTAACCTAAATCTCCCTTGCTGCAATTTAAGCCCATTACTTCTTGTCCTATCATCTTCCTCTTTATAACAATCGTTTGCATACTTTAAGACTGTTATCAGATCTCCCCTCAGTCTTCTCTAGACTAAATAAACTCATTTTTTCAATCTTTTCTCATAGCTCACATTTGCTAGACCTTTAATCATTTTTGTTGCTCTCTTCTGGACTTTTTCCAGTTTGTCCACATCTTTCCTGGAGTGTGGTGACCAGAACTGGAAATTGTACTCCAGATGCAGGCTCTGTGTGGTGCTTACCTCAAGCAGCTCCCAGAAGCAGTGGCATGTCCCTTCTCCAGCTCCTATGCAGCGGCGCAGCCAAGCAGCTCTGCACGCTGCCCTGTCCGCAGGCACTGCCCCTGCAGCTCCCATTGGAGCACCAGAGGGGGCCACTGGAGCGCGTAGGAGCTGGAGTGGGGCCATGCCGCGTCTTTTGGGAGCCGTGTGGTGCACACCCCGACCTCACTCCCCTGTGGGAGCTCACGGGCCGGCTTAAAACGGCTCGCAGGCCAGATCCAGCCTGCGCGCCATAGTTTGCCCACCCCGATCTAGCTTTTCTTTCTCTAGTGTCTTTAGAGATGGTCATGTGAGACAGTATCAAAAGCCTTACTAAAGTCAAGCTATATCATCTCTACTACTTCCCCCATCCACAAGGCTTATTACCCTGTCAAACAAGGCTACTATGTTGGTTAGATATGATTTATTCTTGACAAATCCATGTTGACTGTTACTTATCACCCTATTTACTTCTAGGTGCTTACAGACTGATTGTTTGGTTATTTGCTCCATATTCTTCCCGGGTACCAAAGTTAAGCAGACTGGTCTATAATTCTCTGGGTTGTCCTTATTCCCTCTTTATAGATATGTACTCTGTATGCCCTTTCCCATCCTTTGGGATCTCTCCTATCCTCCTTAAGTTCTCAAAGATAATTGCTAATGGTACAAAGATCTCTTCAGCCAGTTCCTCAAGTATTCTAAGAGGTCAGGCCCTGCTGATTTGAATACAACTAACTTGTATGCATCCGATGAAGTGAGCTGTAGCTCACGAAAGCTCATGCTCAAATAAATTGGTTAGTCTCTAAGGTGCCACAAGTCCTCCTTTTCTTTTTGCGAATACAGACTAACACGGCTGTTACTCTGAAACTTGTCTACAGTTGAAAACCTACAGTGACACAGCTGCAACACTGCAGCTGCGCTACTGTGTCACTTCAATGTAGACACTGCTGATGCCAACAAGAAGGGTTTTTCCATCACCATAGGTAATCCACCTCCCTGAGAGGGAATGGTTGATGGAAGAATTCTTCTGTCAACCTAGCACTGTCTACACCAGGCTTTAGGTCATCATAACTACACCAGTCAGGGGTGTGGATTTTTCATACCCCGGAGCAATGTAGTTAAGCTGATCTAATTTTCTAATGGGAAAACAACTCCCATTGGTGTAGTTAATCCACTTCTGTGAGAGGCAGTAGCTATGTTGACAGGAGAAGTGCTCCCATCGCCATAGCACTGGGAGTTAGGTCAGTATAACTGGGTTACTCAGGGGTATGAGCGATGTAGTTGCACCAATATACATTTTATAATGTAGACTTGGCCTAATAATTAGAGGACACACCCTTTGTAGTTTATGTAGGCTGAGCCGTACATCTAATGAGAGAAACCCTGAGGGCATTCTGCGCCAAAAAAATAAAACTTCTGTGCACAATATTTTTAAATTCTGCACATTCTATTTGTCAGATAAATGTGGAGGCTCCAGTATGGCATTGGGGAATACAGGCCACTGGCGGCACAGAGGTAGGAGATCACTCTGCAGCTTTTTTGTTCTATGTTCTATGCTCCTGCACTGCAACTTGAGACCGTTGCCCCTTGTTCTGTCATCTGCCACCACTGAGAACAGCCTAGCTCAGGTAGTTGAAGGATGCTATTACATCCCCCCTCACTCTTCTCTTCTGCAGACTAAATAAGCCCAATTGCCTCAGCCTCTCCTTGTTAGTCATGTGCCCCATTCCCCTGATCATTTTTGTTGCCCTCCGCTGGACTCTCTCCAATTTGTCCACATCCTTTCTGTACTGGTGGGCCCAAAACTGGACGCAATACTCCAGATGTGGCCTCACCAGTGCCAAATAGAGGGAAATAATCACCTCCCTTGATCTGCTGGCAGTGCTCCTGCTAATGTAGCCTAATATGCCATTAGCCTTCTTGGCAACAAGGCCACACTGCTGACTCATATCCAGCCTCTCATCCACTGTAATCCCCAGGTCCTTTTCTGCAGAACTGCTGCCGAGCCAGTTGGTCCCCGGCCTGTAGCGGTGCATGGACTGCTTCCACCCTAAGTGCAGGACTCTGCACTTGTCCTTGTTGAACCTCATCAGATTTCTTTTGGCCCAATCCTCCAATTTGTCTAGGTCACTCTGGATCCTATCCTCCAACATCTCTACCTCCCACCCAGCTTAGTGTCATCTGCGAACTTGCTGAGGGTGCAATCCATCCCATCCTCCAGATCATTAATGAAGATGTTGAACAAAACCACCCCAGGACCAACCCCTGGGGCACTCCGCTTGACACCGGCTGCCAACTAGACATCGAGCCGTTGATCACTACCCGTTGAGGCCGACGATCTAGCCAGCTTTCTATCCAGTTTATAGTCCATTCATCCAATCCATACTTCTTTAACTTTCTTGCAAGAATACTGTGGGAGACCGTATCAAAAGCTTTGCTAAAGTCAAGATCTATCACGTCCACTGCTTTCTCCATATCCATAGAGCCAGTTATCTCATCATAGAAGGCAACTGGATTGGTCAGGCATGAATTGCCCTTAGTGACTCCATCATGGACTGTTCCTGATCACCTTCCTCTCCTCCAAGTGCTTCAAAATGGATTCCTTGAGGACCTGCTCCATGATTTTGCTGGGGACTGAAGTGAGGCTGACTGGTCTGTCGTTTCCCGGATTCTCCTTCTTCCCTTTTTTAAAGATGGGCACTATATTTGCCTTTTTCTAATCGTCTGGGACCTCCCCCAATCGCCACGAGTTTTCAAAGATAATGGCCAATGGCTCTTCAATCACATCAGCCAACTCCCTCAGCACCCTCGGATGCATTGCATCTGGCCTCATGGACTTGTGCATGTCCAGCTTTTCTAAATAGTCTTTAACCTGTTCTTTCACCAAGGAGGGCTGCTCACCTCCTCCCCATGCTGTGCTGCCCAGTGCAGCAGTCTGGGAGCTGACCTTGCCTGTGAAGACCAAGGCAAAAAAAAGCACTGAGTACTTCAGCTTTTTCCACATCATCTGTCACTAGGTTGCCTCCCCCATTCAGTAAGGGTCCCACACTTTCCCTGACCTTCTTCTTGTTACTAACATACCTATAGAAACCCTTCTTGGTACCCTTCACAGCCCTTGCTAGCTGCAACTCCAGTTGTGCTTTGGCCTTCCTGCGTACACCCCTGCATGCTCGAGCAATATTTTTATACTCCTTCCTAGTCATCTGTCCAAGTTTCCACTTCTTGTAAGCTTCCTTTTTGTGTTTAAGCTCACAGAAGATTTCTCTGTTAAGCCAAGCTGGTCGCCTGCCATATTTGCTATTCTTTCTGCACATTGGGATGGTTTGTTCCTGCACCCTCAATAAGACTTCTTTAAAATGCAGCCAGTTCTCCTGGACTCCTTTCCCCCTCATATTAGCCTCCCAGGGGATCCTGCCCATCAGTTCCCTGAGGGAGTCAAAGTCTGCTTTTCTGAAGTCCAGGGTCCGTATTCTGCTGCTCTCCTTTCTTCCTTGTGTCAGGATCCTGAACTCGACCATCTCATGATCACTGCTGCCCAGGTTGCCACCCACTTCTACTTCCTCTACCAATTCTTCCCTGTTTGTGAGCAGCAGGTCAAGAGGAGCATGGCCCCTAGTTGGTTCCTACAGCACTTGCAACAGGAAGTTGCTCCAACACTCTCCAAAAACTTCCTGGATTGTCTGTGTACCGCTGTATTGCTCTCCCAGCAAATGTCAGGGTGATTGAAGTCCCCCATGAGAAGCAGGGCCTGTGATCTGAAGACTTCTCTTAGTTGTCCCAAGAAAGCCTCGTCTACCTCATTCTCCTGATCTGGTGGTCTAGAGCAGACGCCCACCACAACATCACCCTTGTTGCTCTCACCTCTAAACTTAACCCAAAGACTCTCAACAGGTTTTTCTCTGGTTTCAGACTGGAGCTCTGAGCAATCACAGTGCTCTCTTACACACAGTGCAACTCCTCCACCTTTTCTCCCCCACCTGTCCTTCCTGAACAGTTTATACCCCTCCATGACAGTGCTCCAGTCATGTGAGTTACCCCACCAAGTCTCTGTTATTCCAATCACATCAGAGTTCCTTGACTGTGCCAGGACTTCCAGTTCTCCCTGCTTATTTCCCAGGCTTCTTGCGTTTGTGTACAGGCACCTAAGATAACTAGCCGATTGCCCTGCTTTCTCACTATGAATCAGGAGGCCACCTCCTTGTGCTTTCTCCCAGTATCCCACTTCCCTACTTACCTCTGAGCTTAGGTCTCCACCCCCGGGCGAACCTAATTTAAAGCCCTCCTCACTAGGTTAGCAAGCCTGCCTGCGAAGGTGCTCTTCCCTCTCTTCGTTAGGTGGATTCCCTCTCTTCCTAGCAATCATTCTTCCTGGAACCACATCCCATGGTCGAAGAATCCAAAGTCCTCTCTCCGACAGCACCTGCGTAACCATGCATTCACCTCCACAAATCAATGGTCCCATCCTGGCCTTTTCCTTTAACAGGGAGGATGGACGAGAATATGACTTGCACCTCAAACTCCTTTATCCTTCTTCCCAGAGCCACGTAGTCTGCAGTGACCCGCTCAAGGTCATTCTTGGCAGTATCACTGGTGCCCACATGGAGAAGTAGGAAGGGGTAGTGATCCCAAGGGCTTGATCAGTCTCGGCAGACATTCTGTCACATCCTGAATTCTAGCTCCAGGCAAGCGGCACACTTCTCGAGTTTCCTGGTCTGGAGGGCAGATGAATGACTCCGTCCCCCTTTGGAGGGAATCCCTGACCACCATCACCCGTCTCCTCCTCTTTGGAGTGGTGGTCATGGAACCCCCCATCCCTAGGACAATGCATCCCGTGCCTTCCAGTCAATGGGGTCTCCTTCTGATCCCTTTTCTCAGATGACTCTTCCAAACCATTCTCCACTATAGTACCTGTGCAGAGAACCTGAAAATGGTTTCTTACCTCTATCTATATTGGGGGTACATGGGTTCTCCTCTTTCTTCTTCTGGAGGGCACATGCTGCCAGTTTTCTTCCCTATTCTGTACTGCCCTCTCTGATTCTTCAGCATGCTGTGCCTGCATACCAATGTTGGATCATATTAAAGAAGTTCTGTATTAAAATCACAAATGAGTTTGATTCCCCAGAGTTTAAATTCCAGGGTATTACTAATTGAGAGGTCTCTTGGTTTTTGGTGCTGTTTCTCTCCCTCTATGTGTGAAACTTGCAAGCTGCTAATTGCCTTAGTACATTCTAAGACAGAGTCTGTTCTCAAAGTAATTCACAGAGAGAGAGACCCAAAGCAATACTCTAACAACAGAAACAGCACCCAGAGACTCCCCGCCCTTTTGTTGTATTAACCATTGTGATTAAAATAGAGATAGAGGATGTATGTGGATGGATGCTTGGTGTGGATAATAACTGAATGATCAGGGAGGTGCCAGCCTAAGAATCCAGTGTCCATCAGCTGAAGAAGGCGTCAAGTGGAAATAACCAGAGGACCCCCAGAGGGCAGACTGGAATCCACCCAACAGCCTCAAGAATGGGAGAACCAAAGAACAAGATAACATCTAGCAGCACGGAGCTGTCAGGAATGTGCTAGCTGCTGATTGATTCAGCAACAGCATGATGAAGCAATTCCCATAGACTGGCATAGGAAGAAATTCCTATAAAAATAGACTCTAAAAAGTGAGAACTTTGGGGTCTGATTCTGCAAACCAACTTCCAGGAGCATCAGATGAGCATCTGACAAGGCCCTGCTCCCTCCTCATGTCCAGGCCACCTGGCCAGTGGCTTGGCATGAGCAACTCTAAGGCTGGTAACTATGATAACAACCTTGCAGAACCTGTGTGTGTGTGTGTATGAATGAATGTGTGAATAAATATGAGATTGAATGGAATGTTGTAGCTATAACTAACTGTATGCATCCGATGAAGTGAGCTGTAGCTCACGAAAGCTTATGCTCAGATAAATTGGTTAGTCTCTAAGGTGCCACAAGTACTCCTTTTCTTTCTTCTAACTGCTTACTATGATTCTTTCTGTATTCACAATAAATGTGGTATTTTGCCTTTTTCCCTTTAATAAGATCCTGCTGGTTTTTATTTTGTTGGTATAACACCAAACGCTGACTTCTACCCAGAAAGTCTTCATTTTCTCTGTTGCAATGCAGGGTTGATACTTGGGTCTCTAGTCCTTTAACCTTCTCTTCGAATATGGAGACCAGCTTGTACTTTGTACAGACAAAGTCGCTTCTATCCTCTGGGAGAAAGACAAACATGGCACATCCTGTTCCGGTCACAACAGCTGATCGCTCACTATCCATAGCGTCTTCCTTCTAATAGCCTCTTCAGACATTGTATTTACTGCTCACAGAAGACTGAAAGGCAAAAAAACAAACAAACAAAAAAAAACTCTGTGGAAACTCCCCCTAAGCGAACTCCCAGGCAAACTCCCTCTGTTTATAAATTAAGTTAGGGCCAGCTATCCCCAAATGTCAATCAAATGGTCATTAATTGGCTGATTTCTTTGACGTTGTGGCAGAAGGGTATCTTGAAGGACTAGCAAGAGGAGAAGGCAGAGGCCTTCAGATCAATTCAGGGAGCATATCCCTTGCGTGAGTTATTACCAAATGAGGACTTATTTCTTGCAACTAAGATCTGATGACCCAGCATCCCCACATGGTGTGATGCGAGCACTGCTGTCATCTGACGGATTGGACAGAAAACAGCAGTCCTGACATTTGTGGCTATTATAGACCTCCAGCACTTTTCTCAAGAGTTGATGGGTTGTCAGCATTTGAAAAGTTTCTTTATGCAGCTTTCTTCTAAACATCTGCTAGACCTCTAGCCACCAGAGACTTGTTTATTCATTTTGATGAATTTTAAGTCATTATCCTTCTATCGAGCTCTAACGTGCTTCCCCCGGTTCACCTTCCAGTCTCCTCCTGCCCACTTCACCTTCTTCCTTGAGGTGTGCTAGTTGTCTGTTTCAGTATTGGCCTTCCACCCCAGAACTGGCTGCATTTCAGTAGCAGGTGACGTGATCCCTATATGTATGAACCAATTCTGTAGCAGCTCCATTGGAAGATATTTACATGGATGTCAAGAACATCCAGAGCTATCATAATTAATGACAATAACAATTTTGGAAGGGATATTTAAACTTTATGCTTCAGGGCTTATGCCAGTCTCTAACTATTGGAGATCAGAATGAGAACCTATGTATGGGATAGATTATCCCACATCTGCTCCTGCAAGTTTTTTGCACCATACTCTGAAGCAACTGGTGCTGGCCACTGTCAGAGACAGGATACTGGGCTAGATGGACCTTGGGTCTGATGCAATCTGACAATTCCTACTGTGATGCAAGCTGATCAGGTGCGAACTTATGCCAAGGCCCGAGGCCTCATTGAACACTGACAAATGCATAACTGGACACCAGTCTTGCTTATCTTTGTGTTACCCATATCAAAATAGATTTTAGATGTTAAATTGATGTGTTTAGACTTTATAAAATGCTTGTAGGATGCTGCATGTATTGATCTCACTTATAACCTCTATAGCTCATGCGTAAAGTTATACTGAGTGTTTGCATTGTAAACCTCTGTAATTGTGTAACTCACCAAATGGGAAAAGAAACATTAATTAAGGTAAAGGGCTTGTCCAGCGTACAAGATGAAGGGAAAGGAGGTACAGGAGAATCCTGTTTATCTGATCTAACTGGGACCAGGGCCAGATCGGATAATCAAAAATTCGGATAATCCGGAGAATGGGAAAGTGCGAAGCTGCAGCGCCAGCTAGTGGCCACAGGAGAGATCACCCACTTCTGGACCTATGTGCGCTGATTGTTCGGTTATGGAGAGCCGGCTAATGGAGGGTCAGATAAACCGGGTTCTACTGTATTGTGTAGCATCAAAGGAGAGAGGCCCTGTTGATTGTATTCCTAACTTCTTGCAGGGAGGAGAGACCTACACATGAGTTTATCCCATCAATTTGGACTCTGGAATGGAAGGGATAAAATCCCTGACAAGGAGAAACTCAATCTCTTTTATGCTGGCTGGAGCCTGAGGGGCAAAGATTCCTAAACATAAGTAGGGCTGCCAACTATCTAATCACACAAAGCCAAACACTCTTGCCCCACCCCTTCCCTGAGGCCATGCCCCTGCCCCTCCCCTTCTCCCCACCCCCGCTCACTCCATCCCCTATCCCTCTGTCGCTGGCTCTTCCCCACCCTCACTCACTTTCACCAGGCTGGGGTAGGGGGTTGAGGTGCGGGCTGGGGGGGTGGGGCCAAGGGGTTTGGAGTCAGGAAGGGGGCTCTGGGCTGAGCCTGGGGCATAGGGTTGGGGTGCAGGAGAGAGTTTGGGCTCTGGGAGAGAGTTTGGGTGTGAGAGGGAGCTCAGGGCTGGGGCAGGGGGTTGAGGAGTGGGAGGGAGTTTGGGGTTTAGGCTCAGAGGGAGTTTGGGTGCGGGTGGGGGGTCAGGGCTGGGGCAAGTGGTTGCTGTATGGGAGAGGGTTTGGGGTGTGGGCTCCGGAGAGAGTTTGGGTGCAGGAGGGGGCTTAGGGCTGGGTTGTGGTGCGGGAGGGACTTACCTCAGGCAGCTCCTGGAAGCGGCGGCATGTCCCCATGGCTCCTAGGCTCGGGGCAGCCAGGCGGCTCCGTGCGCTGTCCCTGCCTGCAGGCACCACCACCACAGCTCCTATTGGCTGTGGTCCCTGGCCAATGCAAGCTGCAGAGATCCCCGGCTTCCCCTACATCTAGGAGCCAGAGATGCCAATCCCTTCCGAGAGCTGCACGGGGCCAGGGCAGGTAGGGAGCCTGCCTTAGCCCTGCTGCACCACTGACCAGACTTTTCACCTATTAAAATCTCCCGGGTTGCTTTCAATAGCAACTGGGAGATTGAGGCCGATTCCGGGAGACTCCTGGCCAATCCAGGAGGGTTGGCAACCCTAAACATAAGCAAAGAGATCCCCATGCTGCTTGGCCTGGGTTAGCCCTAAAAGACATTCAGTGGACAGATTACAGCATCTGTATCACTTTTTGGAACCACAGACTAACTCATTTGTGCATGTATGTTGCCTGCTTTAACCTGTAAATAGGTCTCTCATCTCTTCTTGGTTAATAAATCCTTAGTTAGTTTACTATAGGATTGGCTATGAGCATTGTGTTTGGTGTGAGATCTAAGGTACAAGTTGATCTGGGGTAAGTGACTGATTTCTTGGGACTCGGAGCAACCTGAATATTTTGGGATTTTTGGTGTATAGCAACCAGCTATCACTAAGTCACGCTTGCCTGGATGGCAAGGCAGACTGGAGAGCACCAAGGGGACAGTCTGTGACTCCATGGTAAAACTGCTACAGTGATCCAGGAATTCACATTTGTTACTGGGTCGGTGAAACCTAATTATAGAACATGCCACCGGCGTGGGGTATGTGCCCTGCTCTTCGATAGTCTGCTGTGAAGTTGGCTCTCACGGGCATGAACCATGCCAGACCATGACACACCTATGACAAAAACTGACTGTGCCAATGGGTGTTCCACAGGCAGAGCTGCGGCAGAATGAAGTTCTTAGTTTTTAAAGCTCTTTGCAGTGAAAGGTGCTGCATAGATGTAGGGATTTTTATTCTTAAAGCATAGTATCCTCTGACTCGACAGCACAGGGGAGACTGTGAGAAGCCAGTATGGTGAAGCAGTGCAGTCTAGTGGTTGGTACAGAGGCTAGGGACTCCTGGGTTCCAGTCTCATTCACTCACTGACTCACTCTGTGCCCCCAGGCAAAACATGCCACCACTTCATGCCTCAGTTTCCCCATATGTAAAACGGCATCTAGACATGATGATACGATGGTGCTGAGCACTAAAGAAAACCCTTAAGATAGATAGATACTTCACAAAGGGTTTGGGTGGCTGAATGAAACTTTGTAAGGCAGTTTGAAATCCTCACATAATGAGTGCTATATCAGTGCAAAGTATTGTTAGCTGGGATTTTTAGGAAGAAACTCCAGTCAAAGATAAATAATTTGGTAAGAAAAGGAAATCAGTGAAGGGGAAACAGTCTGTTTGGCCTGGCAGTGCTGAATGGAAAATCAAGAACTGAAAACTTTCCAGCATTCCAATCTGCCAAGTTGCACTTATTTTGCATTCATTTCAATGAAGGGCCAGAAGCAAGTGTGGGGTCCTTCAAGTCTGGAATGGTTTGATGGCCATCGTGCCAAATCTGTCCTCTATATTTTAAAGCTTTTTAATGTGTTTTTTAAGTTAAATCTTTACTAAGATCTTTGTGCAAGTGGAGAATCTGCAGGGGACCTGAATTTTTAAACCGTCTCCCTAGAGTAGTATAATATGTTGCCCTTACTGTATAGAATGCCTTTCGTCTGAGGATCTCAAAGCACTTTTCAAACATCAGAGTCTGGTCCAAAGCCCATGAAGTCAGGGGGAGTGTTTCCCGTTTGAATTAGGCCCACAGTGAATTCATGCTTACAGATTCCTTCTGAAGTGTGTAAGTATCATTAGCCTCAGTTTGCAGCTGACACAGACCGGCCAACATACTGAAAAGCGACCACTGATTTTGGGTGCCAAATTTGAGACAGGTGGGCCCTGATTTTCACAGGTGCTGAGCTCTCCTACTTTGCATTGACTTCATTTGGAGTTGTGGGTGCTGAGCACCTCTGAGAGTCAGGCCCAGATTGGACACCTACAAACAAGAATTATACTCCGGCCGTGACAGAGCCAGGGAGGAAACTAGACTCCTGATTTCCAGTCTTTTCTTCTGCCAGGAAGAAGGATTTTGCTATGTGCTGCCAATGAGATATTTAACATCTCAGTCAGACTTTCAAATCTCTGCCCACCTCCTTTTCCAATGAATAATCCAGGGGAACAGGCATGAAATTACACTGCATCAAGGACTTGGTTGGAATTGCCAGGACCCAACAGAGGTGAATGATTCTTAGGGGAAGTCAGCAAAGCGAGCTCGTTTGCACAACTTTTTGTTCCCCGTTGTTTCTCCCAGGGAGGTTCAGTTGGGTTTCTAGATAAGGGGAAGCCTGTGCAATGTTATATCAATAGAATTACCCTTCCCAAGAACTGGACTGGCTCAAATATATGGCTCTGTAGGTGATATATGAAGTGTGTTTACTTCCTCAGTAGAATTTTTCTTTCCCACTTTCTCATTTTTAACAGCCTGTTTTTCTTTAATTTTCTAACCCCCCCATTTTCTATATATATTTCCACTGGATTTGTTTTCTCTCCCTTCCCCTCTTTCTTCAGTCTCTCCTAGGCAGAATGTGAACACAAAAGTGCTCACGCAGCCCTTCCTGCCCTGCCATGTCCCGGGGGACTGGAATTGGGGCAAACAGATTTGTCCCTCCCAGTAGATTATACACAGGCTTGGGTTGTCTGGGCTGGACCTGTGGGGGAGAGTGCGGATGGAGGGTATGCCAGTGCAGGATGTAGCCTTAGTAGTTTAATTGATGGGTGCAGAGTTGGTTTCTAGTGGGTGATCTGCAGGCAGCTAAATTTTGACTGCAGGAGATTATGGGGTGCAAGTAGGGGTGTTGGAGGGAGCACCCATTTGAGTTGGGTGTGCCTGGGTTTGCAATGGGTGGAACTGCCAGGAGCAGTTGAAGGAAAGGAAGGGAGAGTTGAGTTTACAAGTATCAGGGAAATGCAGGAGATGGGGCCAGCTGGGCCTGCAATGGGATGAATCTGCAGGGAGCAGTCACAAGGGATCACTTGGATGAGTTAGCTTTGAAAGGGAAAGAGATGGAGGTGCTGCAGGGAGAAGCCAAAGGAGATGGAGGGAGGCTTGCCGTTGAAATGAGGGGTAGCTGCTGGGCGCAGCCGTATAGTATTAGTGGGCGATGTAGATTTGCAAATGTGGGGGACACAGGGAGCAGCTCCCACAGTGTTAACGGGGGGGGGTTGCAATGGGGGGAGCGGCAGGGGCAGCCCTCAGGAGGGGAGTTTTCAATGGGGGGAGCAGCAGGGGATGGTCCCGAGCGAGGAGGGGTGTTTGCAGTGGGGGGAGCGGCAGGGGACAGCCCCGGAGAAGGGGGTTGCCATGCGGGGAACAGCAGAGGGCAGCCCAGGGGAGAGGGGTTTGCAATGAGGGGAGCAACCCCAGGGAAAGGGGGGCTTGCTATGGGGGGAGCGGCAAGGGGCAGCTCCAGGGAGGCGGGTTTGCAATTGGGGGAGCAGCAGGGAGGGAGGGTTGCAGTGGAGGGAGAGACAGGGAACAGCCCTGGGAAGGGGGTTTGGCAGTGGGGGGGAGTGGCAGGGGGCAGTGCCAAGGAGGGGGGAGCAGTGAGGGGAGCGGCAGGGAGCAGCCGTGGGGGGAGTTGGAATGGGGGGAGCAGCAGGGGACAGCCCCGAGGAAGGGGGTTTGCAATGGAGGGGGCAGCCCTGGGGAGGGCGGGTTGCGGGGGGGGGGCGCAGCAGAGGACGGCCCCGGAGGGGGGGGTCTACTGTGGGGGGAACGGCAAGGGGCAGCCCTGGGGAGGCAGGTTTGCAATCAGGACAGCAGAACCGGGGAAGGGGGTTTGCATGTGGGGAGTGGCAGTGGACAGCTCCCGAGAGGGGGGGATGCAGTCCCATGGAAGGGGGTTTGTAGTGTGGGGAGTGGCAGGGGCCAGTGCCGATGGGGGAGGGTTGCAGTGGGGGGAGCAGCAGGGAGAGGACAGTCCCGGGAAAGGGGGGTTGCAATGGAGGGAGAGGCAGGGGGCAGCCCCAGGGCGGGGCGGGGTTGCAATGGAGGGAGCGGAAGGGGGCGGCCCCGGGGCTGGGGGGGGGTTGCAATGGAGGGAGCGGCAGGGGGCAGCCCCAGGGCGGGGCGGGGGGGGTTGCAATGGAGGGGGCGGCAGGGGGCGGCCCCGGGGCGTGTTGCAATGGAGGGGGCGGCAGGGGGCGGCCCCGGGCCTGGGGGGGGTTGCAATGGAGGGAGCGGCAGGGGGCGGCCCCGGGGCTGGGGGGGGGTTGCAATGGAGGGAGCGGCAGGGGGCGGCCCCGGGGCTGGGGGGGGGGGTTGCAATGGAGGGAGCGGCAGGGGGCGGCCCCGGGGAAGGGGGGGGGTTTGCAATGGAGGGAGCGGCAGGGGGCGGCCCCGGGGCTGGGGGGGGGGTTGCAATGGAGGGAGCGGCAGGGGGCGGCCCCGGGGCTGGGGGGAGGGTTGCAATGGAGGGAGCGGCAGGGGGCGGCCCCGGGGCTGGGGGGGGTTGCAATGGAGGGAGCGGCAGGGGGCGGCCCCGGGGCTGGGGGGGGTTGCAATGGAGGGAGCGGCAGGGGGCAGCCCCGGGGAAGAGGGGGGGGGTTTGCAATGGAGGGAGCGGCAGGGGGCAGCCCCGGGGAAGAGGGGGGGGGGTTTGCAATGGAGGGAGCGGCAGGGGGCAGCCCCAGGGCGGGGGGGGGGGTTGCAATGGAGGGAGCGGCAGGGGGCGGCCCCGGGGAAGAGGGGGGGGGGTTTGCAATGGAGGGAGCGGCAGGGGGCAGCCCCGGGGCTGGGGGGGGGGTTGCAATGGAGGGAGCGGCAGGGGGCGGCCCCGGGGCTGGGGGGGGGGGTTTGCAATGGAGGGAGCGGAAGGGGGCAGCCCCAGGGCGGGGGGGGTTGCAATGGAGGGAGCGGCAGGCGGCGGCCCCGGGGAAGAATGGGGGGGGGTTTGCAATGGAGGGAGCGGCAGGGGGCGGCCCCGGGGCTGGGGGGGGTTGCAATGGAGGGAGCGGCAGGGGGCAGCCCTGGGGGAGGGGTTGCGGGGGGGCCGCAGGGAGGACGAGCCGGGGGCCGGGGCCAGCCACACGAGCTGGGCGCGAGCCGCTGGTGGAGGGGGCGGGGTCCCCAGAGCGCAGGGCGCCCTCGGCGGTTCTGCTGCGGCGCGAGACAGCCGCCAGCCCCGGGCGCGCGCCGGCCCCGCCGCACAATCTGCCGGCGGCGGCGGCGTCCCGCGTTGCCAGGTTACCATTGATCGCTGGCCGCGCGTGCCGGGCCCCACCTCCCGCTCCGCGAGCAAGGGAACGCGTGATTGGTTCGCGGCCCGGCGGCCGGCCAATGGGCGGGCGGGTTGTTGGAGGGGGGGGCTCGCTCCAGGCGGAGGGGGCGGTGCTGGGGGGGGGCTGGTGTCACCGCTCAGCTGCCAGTTTGAAAAAATGTCGGGAAGGAGGCGCATCGGGGACCCGGAGGTGAGAGAGCGGAGCGCGGGGGCCGCGTCTGCGACCGGACCGGACCGGACCGGGGATCCCTGGGAGGGGGCTGGGCTGGCCCCGATCCTGAGGGGAGTGAGAACCGAATCCCATGGGGCGGGGGCCGCGCTGGATGACCCCGGGGGGGGTGAGAAATAAATTCGTGGGAGGCCGGGAACAAACCCTGAGACCTGGGGGCTGGTCCTGGGATTGGTGCTGGATGATCCTGGGGCGGGGGGGGGGGGGTGAGAAATGAAGCCCCTGGGAGGGGGAGCTCAGGGCAAGGGGGCTGAGGCTGGGTGATCCCGGGAGAGGGGCTAGAGGTGGAAGCAGATTCAGGCGGGAATCCCACGGGTCCCTGGAGGAGCTGGGAGAGGTTTCTGGGGGGAGGAAGGTGAACATTGCCAGCAGACGGCTGTCGGGGGGGGGGGAGCGTTGGAGGGAGAATCCCCTGGGGGGCCCTGTGCTGCGGCCTCTTTGTATGGGTGAGGGGGAGAAATTATTACTGTGGGGGGATCATGAAATGGAAGTTGAGAGCTAAAAGGGTTTTCCTTCTTTTACCCCAGAGCAAGGGGCCTTGAGGTGTTTCACCATCAAACAAGCTTGCTGACTGAGGTACTGAGGCTATTTAAAATGAGTTCAGGCTTTCTCTGGCTATAGTTATCTGTAAGGGATGTGGTGGCCCAGCTCTGTGTCCCCCCTGTACACATTTTTTTTCTACAGCTGTTTAGGGCCCTTCCAGAGAGACTGGTTGAAGCAGTCTCACTAAAGGGCTGCAGCACCTGCAGCCAATACATGGCAACATAGTCAAGGCCTGTCTTTTTTCCACCCCTAAACAGTGTTTGACCAAAAGAATTCCACAGAATCCTAAATATCAACACATAAAATCTCGCCTTGACACAGGTAAGTGAAAATATCACCTTGTGTAAGAATCAGCTAATCGGATGTCATATTATACCCAAGTACGTTATGTTACACCTCTAACTGCCTGTGTTCAGCCAGCTATTTAAAATTTGCACTGAAATAACTTCAAATTTCTGGTCATAATTGGAGCCTTTCAACTGACTGTTGATGTCAGACCCTTGATGTAACAGTGCTCGGTAAAATTCATGGCCCTGACTTTTCTAGTGTATCCTTTTTATAGATGCTATTGTTTTACCCATGATTTGAAATTACAGCTAGTATTTTAATGGCCCCTGTTAGATTTCCCCCTTCCATTTCCCCATCCTTTTCCTTGCTAACACAGAATTATATTTTGTGCATTTCATGTGACTTGTCTGATGATTTTTTAAATGTCTTAAGTAATGATGCTTCCACCACTTTCCCTTGTAAATTATGCCACCAGTTAATAGGTGCCTGTTAACTTTTTTCCTGATTATACAACCTAAACTTTTGCTCCTTCATTTTCATTCCACTACAGCTAGTTATGCCCCGTTGGACCATCCTAAGTTATTTTCTTGCCTTGTTTTTTCACGATTTGAATATTTGTAGATATGTTACCCTCTCCACTATCTTAGCTGTCATTTAATAGCCAGGGTCTACCTATTGTGTGATGGGTTCTTTACAACTCTTGAGTTGTAGTCTTAATGCTAGTGTACATATGTGGTCTAGTTCAAACAGGCTTTATTTTGGGGAAGTTCTGTGTATGGCATGTGTTAGCAGTTGCAGGTCAGACTAGATGACAGTCGTCCCTTCTAAAGTAAATGCACAACTGGGGGAGCGGGAGAAGGTGGGATGAGTTCCCATGTGACTGACTATAGAAGTTATGATCATATATAATCTTTAGCTGTCATGAAGTGATCCATCCCCTGTCATCCAGTCCCAGCAACTGGCATTCAGAGGCCTAGGGACACCCAGAACATGGGGTTGCATCCTTGACCATCTTGGCTAATAGCCATTGATGGAACTATCCTCCTTCTCTGGATTCTTAAGAATCTAATCTTGGTCCTTTTATCTTTTCCCATTATGAAATGTCATTGGATGCTGATTCTAGGGCAGATACTCCCGAATGCATCTCCCTCAAATGAGTATAATATGCTAGAAATTATTAAAGCATCACAATGTAAGAAACAAAACAAAAGGCAGGTAAAGAATTAACTAAATGCTAGGCTAAGGGGATGGGTCTTCAATATCTCCAGATTCTCCTCTGTTAAAAGGACCCAGATTTCACACAGTCATTTCTTGACCACACAATATTTTCAGTTAACAAATGTGTCAAAGACTGAACTCTTTGACTTGTATGAGTGCCCTTTTTATCTACCTTTTCAGCCCATCTCAGACCTTGTCTTGGGAGCAAATCTAAAAATCTAACCTCATTTCCCAATTCTTTTCCTCCACCACCTCATCTCTGTTGTCTCAAATCCCACATCAGAACTTTCAGGATACTTCCAGAATTAGTTTTCTTCTTGAGCCTGTTTTTACCTAAATCCCTATTTGTATCTTAATTGTTTTCTTATCTTAACTGTTGCAAATGCTCTGTTAATAGTCTTCCTTTCACTCCTCTAAGGGATCTAGAATGCAGAAGCCAAGTTAACACTGGAAACAGGACTATATTGCTTAACCTTCAGTGTCTCCCTGTCCATCTCAGGATATGTCTACACTAGAAATGCTAAGCGCTGCTGTAGCACTGTAGTATAGATGCTCTCTACAGCAAAGGAAGGAGTTCTTCTGTCACTGTAGTAAATCCACCTCTCTGAGAGGCAGTTGCTAGGTTGATGGAAGAATTCTTCCATTGACCTAGCAATTCCTCCTCCATGGCTTTGGTTGGCTTAATTACATTGCACAAGGCATGAAATTTTTCACAGGCCTGAGCAATGTAGTTAAGTCAACCTAACTTTGTAGTGTAGACCAGTCCCCGGGTTATGGCTCTGTCTAAGCTATAGATGCTACCGTGGCACAGCTATGGCACTGCAGCTGTGCTGCCGTAGCACTGTAGTGTAGACACTTTTGCTATGGCGACAGCAATGGTTTTCCGTTGCTGTAGTTAATCCACCCCCGCAAGAGGCAGTTGCTGTCTTCCATTGACCAGGTGGTGTCTACGCTCAGGCTTAGGTCAACTTAACTATGTCTCTTGGGGGGGTGTGGTGTGTGAATTTTTCACACCCCAAGCAATGTACATCGTTCGACCTACTTTTCAGGTGGAGACCAGACCTTTGAATGAAATTAAAAAATATTCTCCTGGTAGAGATCAGACTTGCTCCATCTGACATAGTATAAACTGTGACTGTATCCGAGGGGCTCCAGACACTTAAGATATTTATTATAAATTATGTAGGTTATGGTAGTGCTTAACACACCTTGAATACTGAACAAACACATAGAAAGACAGAGTTCCTGCCATAGGCGCTGACTTCAGCTCCTGCCAGTGGGTGCTCGACCCCCTTCTGCCCCCGGCCCTGCCCCGACCCCACCCCTTCCATGAGGCCCTGCCCCACTCCCATTCTAACCCCTTCCCCAAAGTCCCCACCCCAACTCCACTCCCTCCCTGCCCCATTCCAACTCCTTCCCCAAATCCCGGCCCCGCCTCTTCCCTGCCTCCTCCCTGAACGCGCCACGTTCCCGCTCCTTCCTCCCCACCAGAGAGGCCAAACAGCGGCCAAATGGAGGCGGGGGAGGAGGTGGGGTGGGAAGGGAAGGGAGCTTGGCTACCGGTGGGTGTAGAGCACCCACTAATTTTTCTCTGTGGGTGCTCCAGACCCAGAACACCCATGGCGTCAGCACCTATGGTTCTTGCCCAAGAAACCATAGAATCTAAATTGAGACATGAAACATCTAAACTTCAGTCCCTCTGTGAGGTAGGGGTAAGTAGCGCTGGGGAAAATTCTGATTCATTAATTGGTGTAAATGAAGAGTAACTCTGGAAGTCAAGGAAGTTACTTTGCATTTACACTGGGGTAACGGAGCAGAATCTTTCACAGTAATACTTACCCCTATGTCACAGAGTAATGAGAAAGAAAACGACTTAGAAGTAGTGGTCAGAGCCAGGAGTAGAACCCCAAAGTTGTGACTCCCAGTCCCCTCCTCGAATCACATTGTAGATGTCCCAGATAACATCCTTTGTAACGATCACGTCTCCATTCTGCAAAGCATTGCCAAAACCACGTGTGCTTTTAATTGGCTGGGGAATTCTGGGTGGAACCAGTAGTCTGCACACAAGCCCTCTCGGCACTTATAAGCGTGCTGCTGTTTTGGTTGGCAGACTGTGGATGCCTTTGTATCACTTTACTGCAAATTCTTCTAATAAATTAAGTGGAATGCTCACTGGCTTACTACATAGCAATTAAACACATCCTTTAAAAATAAGGTTGTGCGAAACAATTTGAGTTCCTGTGAGCCACTAAGCCTCCCAAAGACCACCTCCTCCCAAGTATTTACAGGCTTGGACCTACTGAGCACTGCCCATTCCGTGGATGCTTGCCTGCGTCAGTTCAGCCTGTTTTCTGTCTGACCTGGCTGTTCAGCTAGACCCCTCACCATGAGAGATCTTTATTAAGAGGAGAAACTCCTTCCTGTTCCTTTTTGGTATTGGGTGGACTCATCATGGTAAGGGGGGAGCTGGTGCAAGCATTGCTTCTCCCAGAGTTGCTAGGCTGCTAGAATCCAGTCTTCTCCCTTTATAAGCGTTTAAGCATTCATGTTATGAAAACTCTTATTATAAAAACAATCTGTTACAAAGTGCTTGTTTTCTGTTGTAGGAAACAGCCTGACCAAATACATTGAGAAATTGGAAGAGATCAAGAGAAGTGAGTAACGTATGCGGAGTGGAGGTTAACTCAAGGGATTTGTTGAAAGGTGCACAGTGAATCCTGACCCCTTCATTGTGAGTGGTGTAATCTGCTCTTGGGACCTGTGCCCAAATCCCATTAACTACAAATAGGTGCTGTAAGCATTCAGAGGGTGTGGTGCAGAGATAGTGTACCAAAATCTCTTTTGGATATCTACCCTGTTTCTGCATCTAGCACCTTTAATTTCCCAATGTGATTACCAAAAGCCTTTACAGTTAGGCTTTTAAATAAAGCACCAGAGCAGAGAGTTCTGGGAGCTAATCCAGAAACAGTCAGATGCCTGGTGCACATTGCATTACGGAGGACAAATGCGGATAGATTGTGGGAGGGAGGGACCAAGTACAAAGAATTCTGCAGATGGAAAAGACAAGTTCAGGATTGGCTTGGTGATGAGGGACCTTAGTCGTCTAGTACTGTTCCTGTGGTGCTGTAGACAACGATCTACGTTTATTCCTAAAGCCACCCTGGCCAGGCTTAGAAGGACATGTGTTATTTATGCCCAAACTCCTGTTTTTAGGTTGTATGTTGGCTTGTGCTCGCTTCTCCCAAAACCTTGGAAATTGTCTTTTCTTCTTCTTCCTCAAACCATAATAATTCCTTCTCTCTTCTTCCTCTCCTGCCCTTGCTCTTCTGGATTATCTGTACACCACGGCCACTAGAAGGTGACCTTACGCACACTTGGACAGGTCTGCCAACCTGCGGCTCCGGAGCCACATGCGGCTCTTCAGAGGTTAATGTGCGGCTCCTTACCTAGGCACTGATTCCAGGGCTGGAGCTATAGATGCTAACTTTCCAATGTGCTGGGGGCTCACTGCTCAACCCCCTGCTCTGCCCCAAGCCCTGCCCCCACTCCACCCCTTCCTCCAAGGTCTCTGCTCCTTTCCCTGAGCCTGCCATGCCCTTGCTCCTCCCCCACATAGCCTCCTGTGCACGTGAAACAGCTGATTGCAGTGGCCGGGGGTGGGGGAGGGCGCTGATTGTTGGGGGCTGCTGGCAGCCAGGAGGCGCTGGGGGCTGGGGAGCTGATGAGGGGCTGCTGACGTATTACTGTGGCTCTTTGGCAATGTACATTGGTAAATTCTGGCTCCTTCTCAGGCTGGCCACCCCTGTTCTATCCAGTAAAGGCAATTTTAGGTTTGATAGACAAACTGTTCCACAGGAGTGGTAGGAGGTAATTGTATTAACCATAGTGAACCTAAGCCGATTGTAAATGGCATAACTAAAATACCTCCCTCTACAGGAGCTATCTGTAATCTCTTTAGAGTTAAATGGCTTTTGTTTCTACTTCAGCTGGTTGTGTGCTTGAACTTGAGGCCTTGATTTTGATATAGTTAGACTTTTAACAGGACACCTTGTTAAAAAGTAAATGAGCCGTGTTCATCCCTGTGTAAACCCACTGAAGTCAGTGGCGTTATTATGAGGTGAATTTGCCCCAGCATATCTTAACTCTGTAGATTTTGAAGCTGATGAAACCCTAACTACTCCTCACCACTTAGTGTCTTTCTGTTGCATTTCACTTAGTTTGGCCAGTGAAACTAGGCTAGTTACTCTCAATTTCTATTTCTAGTCAGTTTTGCTTTCTTGTTCTCAATCTCCAGCACTGCTATAAATGCATGAGAAGGCAGGAAAATTATTTAAATCCAAATAACCCTGCTTTTATTGAGAAGTGAAGAAAAAAGTCACAAAACACTAAGGTCATTAGGATTTTGTATGCCCATTTTCAGGGTTTTTTAAAACTATTTTATGCTGTCCCTTTAACATTATAAAGTTCAAATTACAAGGGAGATCACATATCTGAAATACAAAAGTGTTGGTTGCTGATTTGGTAAAAAAATGTTCTTTCACTTTTTGCTCCCTCTTCTTTGTTTTTAGTTGTGAGTCTCTTGGTAAAACGAAAAGGAAAATTATCTTGTTTCACGCTATCCTTTGTTGATCAATTGGCTAAGATTTCAGTATGTACAAAGCAGTGGCAGTCCAATGGTATCTGTACCACAAATCTTGTTGTGTTGCTGTCTTCAGTTTTAACTCTGCTGTGAATCTAATTTCCTTTTGTGCTGAAGGCGTCTTGTTTAAATCCCAGTTCTAGAGTACAGTAGAGGTTTTCTCATCACATTTCTGCTGAATGGGCACCTTGTGTTCCTGGGAAATTTAGAAACTTTTTCCCCCTTGATTTCTCATGGATAGATGACACCAGTTGGACACAACATCAGATGCCTAGAACAGTCAATTCTCTGTCTCTTGTGTAACTTGAGAGAGTCAGACTCAATACTGTCAACCTGCTGGAAAATCAAAACTGATAAGATAGCTGAAACTCTGATTTTAGTCCTTTGAAGCAGAGACTTGAGAGAAGCTGCTGCAAGATCTGATCCGTTCTTAAATATATATTGCTTCGCTCATTGCTGAAGCCCAGGGAAACAAGGCTTTGTAAATATTCAGCAGGACAGTTACAGTTTAATACCAGATCCTTGATTCATAATGTCAGAAAATCGAAATGGATCTTCCGAGTCAGAGCCAGGTAAGTAATGTTGATATTGCAATCAGAAGCAGCATTTTCCTGCGCTTTCTGCTGTTCAGTGCAAATCCCCAACAAAATATTTGTTATGATTTGCTCCATTTCAGATACAGATTTGGTAAAAGTGATAGTCCTCTGAGCTCATATGAACTGCTAGGGGATAGAACGAAGTCGTAAAGATTTGTGACAGCTTCTTTTTTTGTAAATAAACTTGGTTTGAAGAAGATTAAACACCATCCAGTAGTTGCAATATGTAATTACTGTATTAGTCATTACGATACAAAAAATAGGATCCGTTGACTTTTATACATAAGTCTTCAAAACCTTTTTCTTAAACTATAATTGGGCTTTATCTTCACTTCTTTCATCCAGACAACTGAAATGAGGGAGGGATCATCTCTGAGCCATGGCTGGGGATCTCAGCCTTGGGATACAAATTACATTGACTTCAGGGGTTTTGAGTTTTGTTGCATCAGGCAAGAGAAGCAAAAGCTGTTCAGAAGAAAGATGTTTCCATTAGTTATGAGTCATGTTGGTGTTCAGGACACTGGCTAATAAGAATGGAGGTGTAGGAGGTGGCTTAATGGTCTAAGCATAAGGCTTGAAACATCTAGTCTTGCTGGAACCACAAGGGTCACCCCAGTCTTTCATATGTCCAAGGTAGCTCATTTCACAGGATTTATCTTATGTGAAGATTTTTCATATGAAACTTTATAACCAAGGTTTTGAAGGCATGTTAATGGATCCTATGGTCACCTTTGTAAGAGGGTTTCAAGGTTTTACACCTGTATTTTTTTTTCTGCTCTACTTTGGCACAGACCAGTATGGGGCACTTAGGACCTAGTAATTACTCTCCATGTTTCAACAGATCTCGTGTAGGGCAGGATGCTGAATTTGTGGATTCTTCCTGCTCTAGGGTAGTGGAAATGGCTCTGCCAAATCTCCCCCAGGAAGTGTGTGTTTGAGAGTAAGCAAATAGCGAGGATGGAGAATGTTTCAAATTGTGTATGCAAAAGCTGGTGGGGATGCTCTTGGGGTCTGTTTTATGTGACTGTCAGGCTGAAAGGTGCCCTGGAGATTGAAGGGCAATTGTAGACACTGACAATGCAAGACTTCTCCCCACTCCCACTCCATATGTAGTCAGGACCTATGGATTGTGAGGGGAGTTCAGTCTCCCTGGCCCACAGTCTCCATAGTCTTCTCAACCGAGAGGATGTCAGCAAGAGAGCTGACTAGTACTAATTCTGTTGGTGATCTTGTGGTGTCTGCTGGGATCTGGATTGAGACTCAGCAAATTCCTTTACATAAACCATGGAATAGTCAACAGATGGTAGCAATTTCAAGTCCCTAGCAGCCTGGATTTGATAAAGGGTCTGCATTCCATTATCAGTCCCCAGCTGGAGTGAGATTTCTGGGACATGTTCTTAAAATTATTAACTTCCTTCTGACGGTGATTCCCTGACCTGTGACTTCAGTGGGGAAGAAGTAAAGGAATGGAGGAATGATTGGCCCTATTTTGGTTTTCTTAAAGGGCTACAGCCCATAGAGTGTGGATGAGGGAAAGAAACATGGGTTTTGAGTGTTTAAAAAGTTGTGTGCATAATAATCTTTTGTAACAGTTGCAGACCCTAGAGACGGTAAAGCCTTATTAGGACATCTGGTGCATCCCCCCTGCCAGTGCACGGTTGTTCCTTACTGGACAGTCTCCAGTGTTCTGACCTGTCTAGTTTTAAATGCCCCAAGGAAGGAGGCTTCTACAGCTTCGCTTGGGAGACTTTCACATCCTAACAGATTCACATCAAGAAGTTCTTCCTGATATTCATCTTACATTTTCCTTTCTTACCTTTTACCCCATTACTCCTCTCGTATCACACTAAAGAATTTCTCTCCTCCTTTCTATGGAGGCTTCTCTGTTCACTGTTATATTGCCCCTCTTAGTCATCTCTTAGGCAGATGATCTATATTTAGCTCTGTTAATCTTTCTTCATAAGTCAATCCTTCTGATCACTTTTGTGGCTATTAGAGAGCTTGCCTAGTCCTTACATACAATTAGTCCGATATCCTTCTGGTAACAAGGGTTCCAACCCTGAATGCGGTGTCCCCATCAGAACTGTGTAATGTTCACTTGTCTGTACTCTAGTGTCTTGTGAGAATCGCACTCTTCTGTAGATTGTCATACTGTCATAACCAGTGGGGTCCCAGATTTGACTTTTATTGAAAATAAAGTAGGAAAACCTGAAGGATTTTCACCAATCAATTATAGTATGCAAATTATGACTTGTACACAGCAATTTCTTAAACTTAGACCCATCCCCTATCTCAGAATACTTGTCATCTAACTCTGCTATAAACAAAGCATGGGATAAAAATTTAGGTCGTAGGGACATTGTCTGTGGCTCAAGAGGCTTTGCAGCAGCAATGAGTTTGAACCGAACAGCAGGGGAGATTAGCTCACCGAAGGTAAGGGGGGCTTGTGGGGAAGGAGTCTGACTGGTGCAGTGTCCTTTCTTCTCAGACCTGCCATAAGAATGCTGAATTTGTGAACTCCTGCGCTGGAGTAGTGGAAATAGCTCAACCAAACGTCCCTCAATAAATGTGTATTTAGAGTAAGTAGGACAGGATCTGTCCGAGGTGTAAATTCTTTTGGACCTTCAGGTTTGTTCTGACCTTCCCATCAGTTACAGCAGCCTGTATCACCCAGAAATTCTAGCCTCTTTATAGGTTCGGTTGTGTGCTAATGGCTCTCGCTCATTCTCATCATTTTGATGCTGTGAATGGATGTGGGAAAATACATACTCTTTCTTTCTGTTAAAGATTACAGATACAAAAAAGATGAGCTATTCAAGAGGCTGAAAGTGACTACTTTTGCCCAACTGGTACGTATGGCTATTTCCCAGCTGGCTTCTGAACATTGCCTGCTTGTGATGAGGTTCTTGTTAGCCCCACTCTTATATTGTGACTAATGTTATTTTTGTTGCACTTGAAGCTTTTTCTGGAGGACAGGCTGTTGCCATTGTTCCCCTGTACACACTTGTTTTTTATATCAAGTAAATCACTTAGGCCATAACTTTTAGAGGTGCTGAGCACCCTTCGCTGCAACTGAAGTCAATGGAAACTCTGAGCTGTCAGCACTTATATGGAGCTTCCGAATTAGTGAATGCTTTAGAACACTCAGTTCTGTCCATCTGTAAAATGAGTTTGTAATAATAATGCACCCTTTGTAAGGTGCTTAGAGATTGCCTAATGAATGGGGCTGTAAGTGGTTTAAATAAAGTAAATGTAGTGCCCAGTTGAAATCATAACTCTAAAAGACTGGAGGGTTGTTATGTTTAGAGGTTTTTGTGTGTTTCTTTGTGGAAAAATGCAACATACCAATGAAGTAAAATATTAAAAAATGAAACAAAGCATGATCAGAAAGTACAGAAGCCAGAGAACATGGGTCAAGGTAACTAGTAAAAACCTGAAAGGGAAGACTCCTTCCCCTCCCCTTCCTAAAGTAGAACATGAATTTGCTTTGGTAGAGGCCCCCTCCTTCAATCCTTATATAGGATTAGTTCCACTACCTTCAATAGGATTACATGTATGAGTGAGGCGTGTAGGGTTGGCCCCTAATTTATGAATGCATTATATTATATTAAATAAGGCTTCTTGCACGATTACAGATTAATGCTACAAGTCTTTTTCGCTGAGTTAGTGAAGGCTCTGCAATGTGTAGATCACAACTTAGAGGTAATGTTCTATAAATGTCAGAACCCGCTATGATTTTCAAGGGATACGTCAATGGACTATCTGGGGTACCTTCATTCTGAAGCTGAGTGGCTTTTTGTTTTAATTAAGATGTGAGACCTCCGTGTGACGTGGGGGCATGGACTCACATTCGCAACCTTGGCCCAACAGAGAGGATGTCCTCACTCTCTGTGTTCTGATGCGCAGAATGCTCTGATTATTTGAAAAGCCAGTGCTGCTGCCCCTGCTCCAACAAGACACTTGTACCAGGTTTATTATTGTTTCCTACAGGTCATCCAAGTTGCTTCTCTATCTGATGAAACATTAGAAGTGTCAGCTGAGGAGATCCAAAAGCTGGAAGGTAATGATATTTATTGTAGGAATGAGGAGACGCGCTGAATTGCAGTATTTGAACTTGAGCTGTGTCCTCTGATTCTGGAGTTCAGTGTCTTAGAAAACATCATGCTTGCAAACTCACTTGACAACTTGCTGAATTTTGTCTAATTGGAGAGAAAAACAGTTTTAGTCTGCAGCTGTTTTGCCGTGTGCTATGAGCTAATTAAGCTAAGCAGGTTTGGATCTGGTCAGTTCTTGTATAGGAAACTTCCCACTATGGCACTCTTGGGAGTAGTGTTGCTGGCCCAGTACATGGCCCTTTTATTACTGAAGCAGGTATTGCTTTTTGGATAATAATTAGAACTGAGGTCCTGAGCCATTAATGATCATCTGGCCACTTTTAGAAAGATTGGGGTGCTGGCCCTACTATTGTGATCATAATTCTCTGGTACAGAATGTGTTTGGCTGATTTTCCTGGTAGTTTCTATTGGATATGTGCTTCTTTACACACTTCCTTTCAAGCTTCTTTTAAAAAAAAAACAACAAAAAAAACCCCAGAGCATCCCCCTAACTCCCTGTTCTCCTGTCTAGTGTTGCAGGTTGCCATAGGGGGCAGCATTTCAGTAGTGGGAGAAGGATCCTTATATCTAGTAGGAATGGGCCTGACTTACAAAATCAAGGTCTAGATGCAAAATTCTCCCAGTGTTCTGAGATGTCTGGCTCCTGGTTTTGATTTGGCCCATTACAGAGATGAAGTACTAATGGTGAAATTTAGATACATGTCCAAATTTCCCCCAAGTTAAGCCATGATGAGATCTGGGGTTTGGTTCAGGACCAGTGCTTAGACTTTTTTTTTTTTTTTTAATGACTCTTTGGGATCCTTTGAGAGAGCATGGTGTCTTAAATGTAAGAGATTAATAACAAACACCAAATCCTGCTACACACATGCTTCCAAGAATGGAATTTGGTCTTTGAGTTCACAAATATGTGACAGGTTTCAGAGTAACAGCCGTGTTAGTCTGTATTCGCAAAAAGAGAAGGAGGACTTGTGGCACCTTAGAGACTAACCAATTTATTAGAGCATAAGCTTTCGTGAGCTACAGCTCACTTCCTCAGATGCATATCGTGGAAACTGCAGCCGGCTTTATATATACACAGAGAATATGAAACAATACCTATTCCCACCCCACTGTCCTGCTGGTAATAGCTTATCTAGTTTGTGTGTGTATGGGGGTGGGGGGGATGTGAGAGAACCTGGATTTGTGCAGGAAATAGCCCAACTTGATTGTCATGCACATTGTGTAAAGAGTTGTCACTTTGGATGGGCTATCACCAGCAGGAGAGTGAATTTGTGTGGGGGGGTGGAGGGTGAGAAAACCTGGATTTGTGCTGGAAATGGCCCACCTGATGATCACTTTAGATAAGCTATTACCAGCAGGACAGTGGGGTGGGAGGAGGTATTGTTTCATATTCTCTGTGTATATATAAAGCCTGCTGCAGTTTCCACGATATGCATCTGAGGAAGTGAGCTGTAGCTCACGAAAGCTTATGCTCTAATAAATTGGTTAGTCTCTAAGGTGCCACAAGTACTCCTTTTCTTTTTACAAATATGTGAGTCATTCATGCACAAGCAACTTACTTTTCCATTACCTTTTTGCACTTTTAGATGGTGATACTGTTATTTCAGAGACTGATGCTGAGCTCACAGCTGGGACTAACGGGAAAGGAAGCCCCACAGAGAAGCCAGCCAGTCCAGTCCTGTTCATAAACAACACGGGAGCAGGGGAATCGTATCGGTCTACTCTGCAAAGGTACCTTATAGCAATGCACAAAGAACGGCTTTCCTCTCCCACCTACTATATTCCTCCTATTTCCCCACCAGCTGTGGTACACTCCACCTGTCCCTTCCAAATGTCTCGTATAAGAAGTCTCAGTTTTTCTGGTACTGTAGATGGCTGCTTTCATGGACTTGTCATCAATTAACAGCTAATCCCAGTGAGATCTCAAGTGACTCAGACACCATCTTTTGTCAGAATCATTTGTTTGCAAATAATTCATTGTTGCACTTCTAGTCATTGCAAAACATCCCCAGTAGCAGGTTAGGTTTGGAGTTAGAAATCCTAATGCCACAGACTTGGGGTTGCAGTGGGAGGCAGAGCTTTTCAGGTTTGAATCCTGGCCTGAATGTTAGGGACTGGAAGCTGTTACCATCTGGCAGCTGTCCAGTGACCGACCTGAAATGAGATTCAGTCCAAATCCTGCTGTTCAAGAATCTGCATTACGAACTGCCACCACCAAACTAAAACTAATGTGTCCTTGTTGATGGTCTTAATGGAAGTGCTAGTGATTGGATCATGGAAATTAAGCTCTCGTCTTTTCTAGATGTGGTCACTTCCAGGTCTGAGGCATATTAGAAAGAAGTAGGGGGGAATCTTGTACCACCACTACGCATAGTCTGTCTGGGTTAATGGAGGATTTGATCTCCAAGGCTGTCAGGCTGGTACCTTGTGTATCTTGGCTATCAATCAGCCTATCTTGAATAGGACCCAGTGGTATGATCACCATGTAGATCTTCACTCTTGAGCATCTCGCCTCCAGCTTGGTGATGGCATGTACAATCTGTGCAGCATGCTGCTTGCAGAGAATAGGCAAATAATTTACTGTGAATGAACTACCAAAAAATCTCCATTTTGGTAACCTATTGAAGTACTAGAGCTTTTAACCACTCTCCCCTTAGCAAATGATGCAGCACACTCTTTCAGAAAACCTTCTCTGAAAGGGGCCTTGCTGTGTTTCAGAGGTACTGAGTACTCCCAGACCAGCCGCTGAGACTGTGGGAGTGCAGAACCGCTGAAAATAAATATCCTAGATTTTTAAGAAGTAATCGTAAGGAAAAATCTTAAAATCTGATCTCTAGCTGTTCACTTGACTCCTTAAGTTTATTAATGAATTTTGAAGAAAGGTGGCAATAGCCTTTTCAATAGTCTTGTGTGATAACTTGTTGTGTTAGGTTGTGAATGGATCAGAAAGAAACTGAAAAGTATCCTGATCTTAATACAGAGGAACAGAAGTGCTTACAGAAGGAGAACTTGCATCAAAATCTGCTCTCTTTCCTTTTGTAGTGTGATCAGTGGTGTAGGTGAACTAGACATAGGCAAAAACCTGCAGAAGAAACCTGATGCTAATGCTAAAGACACTAACGCTAAAGATCAGCCTTACCCTGACTGCCCGTTCCTGCTGCTTGACGTACGAGATCGAGATGCGTATGACCAATGTCATATTGTTGGAGGTAAGGGAGGGAATCACTGCAGGATTCTCTGAACCTTGATCAGTGTCAGCTGCTTGCATAATATGTTCAACACTTCTTGCCCCAAAGATGGGCCTCAATGAATGCAGCAGGATGACCCTGCAAAATGAAAATCGAGACAGCCTCACTGTCTGTGATTAGAAAGCAAAATAAACCAACATAAGCAGAAAAGGAAACTGGCGGGGTGGGGTGTGAGGCGGGATGAGGGATGGACTCCTTAGTTTGAGAGATCCCAAAGACATTGTCTCCACTATTTCTCCCAAGCAGCCACTCTTATAGCCTCTCCTCCTCCCTTCCCAAAGCACCTGGGCAGAAGAAGGGAGTAGCTGAGTTGAAATTAACCCTATCTTCACTGCAAACCAGGCCTCTGTACTCTGACAGGTCCTAATCAGGTCACTCTAGGCTGTTTGGTAGGTGTTCATTCCCTAACCCCTTTTTCTCCTGTATCTGCAGCTTATTCCTACCCTATTGCAACGCTGTCTAGAACCATGAATCCTTATACGAATAGCATTCTGGAATACGTATCCTTTTTAAAGCGCGGGTGCGCTAGAGAGTCAATGTTTTGGCAGAGAAACTCCATGACTCCTGCATTGACTGAACACAGAGCCAACTCCTGCTCCCATTACATTCAGTGGGAGTTTATCTGGGACTTCAAGAGGGGGCATGACAGGGTCATCCCACGCTGACGGTGATTTACCTGATGTTAGGATTCTGTGTTACAGCTGTAAAATGCAGGTATTAAGCACCTGTCGTTTGCAAAGCCCATTGACTATAGTGGGAGCTGTGTGCATGCTGCAGCTCTCAGGATTAGACCATTTTGTGCTGATGTGTGAGCCAAGACTTGAACAGCTTGGATGGCTACCCACTGCTGATGCTGAGGTGCCACACTCTTTGGCTGAGGCACTAAACGGTGCTCCATTTGCTTCCCCACAGCAGGGGTTAGCCTTTCTCTGGAGAGTTTAGGATTAAGTGGGCAATATCTCAAACTATTGACTTCCATGCCCACAGGGGGAAGAATGGCTGTGTGTAGACCTCACTTCTTACTGCCAACTTCTGTGTTTCTACATTAACCAGCAGAAGGGTGGTGGCACAGGTCAGACTAGCAGAGGATTTTCCCTTTCCTCTGCAGGATGGGGTACGGGTCAGTTGCTAGGATCATCTGGGTATCTCTCACTAAATCAGTTCCCTGCCATTGCAGGGGCCTTGGGCACTGGTGCACCTCTGTCCCTCCTGTTTGCTGCCTGTGGCACACAATGGGTTAGTCTCCTGAAGGGTGTTATACTTTGGTCTAACTCTGGTGGTTGGTCTGAGTGTGGCAGAGGCTGGATAGCATCAATGGCTGTGATATACAGGAGGTCAGACTGGGTGATCTGGTGGTCCCTTCTGGCCTTAAATTCTATGGGCTTGTTTACACTTGAAATGCCACAGTGTAGACATTACCTATGCCAACAGGAGGGGTTCTCCCATTGGCACAGGTAATACTGCCTCTTGGGGAGCTGGATCTGGGCTTCTGACAACCTAGCACTGTTTACACCAGGGGTTAGGTTGGATTAACTATGTTGCCCAGGGGTGTGGATTTTTCGTACCCCCTGAGTGGCATAACTTTTTAGTGTAGACCAGGCCTATGACTCTAGGATTACTCTCAGGGCTTGAGTCCCAGCATGAGAAAGTGATTTTTGCCTTTCCTTGACTAAGAGTCCCATCCACTTGCAAAACTAGAATCAGTAGGGGTGGGGGAAGCTTTTGAGCTTGGTAACAGACAGGAGGTTGGGAGTTCAAGCCCAAACCTTTTGGCTGCTTTCAAATCATAGAAGATTAGGGTTGGAAGAGACCTCAATAGGTCATCTAGTCCCAATCCCCTGCTCAAAGCAGAACCAACCCCAACTAAATCATCCCACCCAGGGCTTTGTCAGGCCGGGCCTTAAAAACCTCTAAGGATGGAGATTCCACCACCTCCCTAGGTAACCCATTCCAGTGCTTCACCACCCTCCTAATGAAATAGTGTTTCCTAAGATCCAGCCTGGACCTCCCCCACTACAACCTGAGACCATTACTCCTTGTTCTGTCATCTGCTACCACTAAGAACAGCCGAGCTCCGCCCTTTTTGGAACCCGCGCACCCCCCCTTCAGGTAGTTGAAGGCTGCTATCAAAACCCCCCTCATTCTTCTCTTCTGCAGACTAAATAAGCCTAGTTCCCTCAGCCTCTCCTTGTAAGTCATGTGCCCCAACCCCCTAATAATTTTTGTTGCCCTCCGTTGACTCTCTCCAATTTGTCCACATCCTTTCTGTAGTGGGGGCCCCAAATTGGACGCAATACTCCAGATGTGACTCACCAGTGCCGAATAGAGGGGAATAGTCACTTCCCTCGATCTGCTGGCAACGCTCCTACTAATGCAGCCCAATATGCCATTAGCCTTCTTGGCAACAAGGGCACACTGCTGACTCATATCCAACCTCTCGTCCACTGTAATCCCCAGGCTAATCATGTCAATTTGTCTCCGCCACTTATGTAGCATCAAGAAGATGACATCAGACATCCAATTCATGTTAAGTTTAATAAAAAATATACAGGATCTTTAACATCTCTGCCTATCAGAAAAATGCACATGGGAAGATTATCATCCTGTATGATGATGATGAGAGACTCGCCAGTCAGGCTGCCACTACCATGTGTGAGAGAGGCTTTGAGAACGTATTCATGTTATCTGGAGGTGAGTGTGATTTCCTTTTGCAACAGAAATGTGGGGACTTGGCTTAAAATTGAGAGCTGGGGGCGAGGCTTGCCCGAATTAAATGATGAGATATGGACTAGAGCGAAGTACACGGCTCTGCCTGTGTGTTCCAGTCCTGGCCAACAAAGCCATGGCTGTTCCAGTCTTGGGCCTCTCTTAGCCAGAGACTGCCATCAATTTGGCTTGGCTTTGGCAAGTGTCTCCTAGGCTTTGTCTACATTGAGGATTTTAAGGAATTCTTTCACCCGCTGGGAGTTCTAGACTGCCATGTTCGTACCCCTGTGACATCCAACTCTGCTCAGACCAGGTCAAGAGGATGTGGGAACTTTTCTTTCTTTTTTTTTTTAAAGCTGATATCTGGTCTATACCAAATGCTTTTCTAGGGCTGGTGGAAGAATGCCCTGCACATACTGCTGCTCCTGCCATTGCTAGTACCACTGGAGAGGCACTTGTGCTAAAGTAACAGTGGGAATAATCTCTGATAATCCTGGGTGTAAACAAGGGTTGGGGGGGATAATATATAGTCATGCAACTTGTTTTCACTTGCCCTAAAATAGGTCATTCTTTAACCCAAGTCACCAGTGGTGAAAGGCTGGTGTCAAATCCATCCCACCGCTGAGGGCCCACTTTGATTCCACGATTTATAGTGTCAGCACCATGTAAATAGCTTTTACCAAGAACAGCCTGAGACAGCTAGCCTCTGTGTGTTCTAAGCAAATTGAAAAAGCCCATCACTTCAGGACCTAGGAATCCTGGCAGAGGTTGGCTCTCCTAGCTTCATTAACATCCCTTATATCAGTACCCTCCTGAAGAGCGTGTATGATAAGATGGGGGGGGGGGCACTTAGACTTTTATTTTCCTTTTCATGCTTTGCATCATACATATTTATTCCCTAAATATGCTGCAGTCTCCAAAGCCCTTTTGAAAACCTGCATCTTGTAGCTGCTTCATGAGACTTGCTGCTCCCAAGAGCAAACTCTAGGAGCTAATCCTGGAATGTGCTGAACCTCCAACTTCCACTGAAACCTGTGGCAGTCGAGGGAGCTCAGTACCTCTTGGAATATGACTTGAAATGCTCCAGCAGTTCAGAAGAGTGACCTCTATATAGGTGTCTCCTGAGCCTCACCTCATAGTTCCAGAGTAGTACTATCAGTAGCTCTCCTCCTGCCACTTCTGATCCGGAGATGAAAGTTAAGTTGAGTCTGACCAATCACGGCAAATAACTGGCCATCACTAACCATATGATCTGTATTGTCTCCAGGCCTGAAGGTCCTTGCACAGAAGGTCCCTGAAGGACTGGTCACTGGCTCATTCCCAACGTCTTGCCAGTTGGCAACCTACACTGGATCTGCCCGGAAAAGGGCCACCCCAAGGGGGACACCCGCACGTGCTGAGAATAAATGGAGATTTGCCTCAGAAGATCTACAAAAGATAGAATACTACCTGGAAGAGGAGCAGATCCCCTCAGATACTGCCAGTAAGACTCCTTGACAAACAGTGGGACTGCCCTGGAGTCCTTATGCCTGCAAAACTCCCATAGACTTCCCCTGAGCTGGCTACAGCACCATTTTATACCAGCTCTCTGGGGAAAGGAAGTGCTTTTTCATACTGACCACGGATTGTAGGCTGGAACTTGTGCCATGCTGATCCAATTGTGGACAGGGGCTTTTCTTGTGTGTATTTATAGAGCACTAAAACACCCACTGAAGACAATGGAAGCTTTGCCTGAGTAAGGACTTCAGGATTTGTCCCATAGACTATTAAAAATAATCCAGGGGCCAGGGGATTGGCCGGCACGTGCCACACCGCATAGTACCTGTGAGCCCTTATGACAATTTCCTGGTTTTCCCAGTTCATCCAGCCTTTCACTAAAACAGTGCTGTATCACTCCTCCAGCTAGTTGCTGCACTAGCCAAAGGTCTGTGTGGGTGTAGGTCCGTCACAGGGATGCTGGGGGCAGCAGATCAGCAGGGTGTATATCTTTCAGATTGCTGTCTGTGCTCTGCAAGGAGCATCCCCAGCCTGCTCTGGAGTGTCAGAGAGGATTAAACCTTCCGAACGGCAGACTGAGAGCAGTGATGAGGGGACACCGTGCAGGTTTTAGGGGCCCCAGAATGATGTGGGAGGGTTTTCTGGGGAAAGGTGATGAGCCGGGAACAGACTGTGTGGGTGGTAACAAGCATAGCCATGGCAGTCGTGCCCCACCATCCGCCAGGTCCACCTCAGACCCTCTGTGCAGAACTGTTTTCATCCCTTCCCCCTCCCAAGTGCAGGTGTAACATTGACAGACTCTGGTCGGTGGTAGGCGGGATTGAACCTTGGACCTCTGGAGCCTAGTGCATGAGCCTCTACCACGAGCTAAAAGTGAACTGGCTGTTAGCTAAGGCTGTAGAGCAGACTCCTTAATCTCTCTCTAAGTGGTCTCTGTGCCACTAGATGGGACAGAAGACCACACCCAGAAGGTGTGTGGGTTACACAGGCAGGCTGCCTCGCCTTAATGCTGGCATTGGGCAGTCTTGGGGCTGTAACGTGGTGTGATAGGTCCAGCTCTCTCAGTGCTGGGCCTGCATATTCCACACAGCCTGCCTCTCAGGGTATGTCTACACGGCAATTAAAAACCCGCAGCTGTCCTGTGCCAGCTGACTTGGGCTCTGGCTCGCAGGGCTGCTTAACTGCAGTGTAGAGGTTTGGGCTAGGAGCTCTCCCTCCCACTTCTCAAGGTCCTAGAGTCTGGGCTGTAGCTGAGCCTGAACATCTCCACTGCAGTTAAACAGCCCCGCGAGCCCAAGTCAGCTGGCGTTTAATTGCAGTGTAGACGTTCCCTCTGTGGCAAGTCACTGGATCTAGAGCGAAGTACACGGCTCTGCCTGTGTGTTCCAGTCCTGGCCAACAAAGCCATGGCTATTCCAGTCTTGGGCCTCTCTTAGCCAGAGACTGCCATCAATTTGGCTTGGCTTTCGCAAGTGTCTCCTAGGCTTTGTCTGCATTGAGGAAGCGTGAAAGGTGTGTTTGGTACCTGGGCTGTATCTCTGCCTGTCTGGACACAGTTAAAAATGACAGGCAGGTTGTATCTGTACCCCAGTCTCTCACATCAGCCCTGACCCGGCTATCGGCAAAGGAAAATAAAACCTTTCTGTCTGATTGTCTGTTCAGCACAAAATCACATGGGTTTCTGTTCTTCTTCCCCAGGCCGTCTTAGCCGTGCTTCCTCAGGCCGAGAGTCCAAGGCAACGGCTGTACGGAGCAGCCAGAACCTCCCCACCGCCAGTCCAGCTGGCTCCCTCGCCACCCGCTCCTTCAGCAGTAGCAGCCTCCAGAACAAGCCCTGGAAGTAAAGACTGTCTCTTTCTGTTGAATAAACGAATGTCCCGGTTCTGGGAACCCCTGATCAGTACATCCTGTTTGTCATTTTAGGAAGCTGCAAAGAGGAAAATTAAATCAATGATCTAACAACGGCAAGAGGGGTGGGGTGTGGCAGGCTGACATTTAGTAAAAGAAGTAAAGGTATCCCTTTCTAAGACTGATCTAAAGGGATAACGTTGTTTTGTGAAAATGAACTTTTCCCCGAAGTCTCTGACCCACAGAAGTGGGTCCATGAAATTTCTAATTTTAAAAAATGCCAGTGGAATCTGTGTTCTTAGAAAATATTCCCCCTGGGGTCTGGGATCTTAGTAATGCAGCGTTGTGCTAGCACGTGAGAACCCGAAAGGTGGATAGACTAGCCACTGTCTGTAAACAAAAGTCTTGGTGTCGAGCTGAAATACAGAAATGGAGCTAACGAATAGCACAACTAGTGACAAGTGAGCAAGATACCAAAAACACCTTTTTTAACCATCCAAAGTGTTTGTAATAAGGGCATTCTTGTAAAGAATGTACAGAATGATGTTTCACCTGACAGTGGCCCTTTATCCACAGTATGTTTACAAAATATATTTGCATTTAAAATCTTTCCCCCCTCGTGTCCTGAGTACTCGGTCTCTGTTCTGTGTTCCATGCGGTGGGGTAGTGCTCTGGGTCCGAGCGAAGTGATGTAATGATGCGTATCTTGTTTTGTGAATGATTTTAGAAGGTAACTTTGGGCATGGTGCTGAGATGGGCTGAGCAAAACTCCGACTGACTTTGCTCACAGCAGGTGCCGACTCATCTGGCTTCAGTCTCTCCTAGTGAATTTCTGCTTGCAGAGCCGGGTTGCTGGTGACTGGAGTAGTGAAGAGAACCCCAGAGTGACTCTGGAGGAATGTCCTGGTCCTTTGTGGTGATATTTGCCTCATGACATTGCAGTGCTGAGTGAACTGATCACACAGTGATCTGTCGTAAGGTCTCTGTCACAGCCCTGCAATGTCAAGCCTTCTTGTCATTGTCTGGTGACTCCCAGCAGTTCTTCATAACAGTGTTTTCTGCTCCCATCTTGGTGGCTGGGTGTGAGGGAGAAGAGGGTGTTCCTGGATGCTTGGAAGGATCCTGGCTTCTCCAGCCCATTTGGTCAGTGAGTTGCTTTCTGCTGAGTTGTGTGTCGGAGTGGTATGGGGTGCACTAGATGAACAAGGCTCATTCGCTCTACCTGAGACCAGACTCCCACCTGGCATGTGGGTCTCAGTAATGCACGCAGCTATTCTGAGCTGCAAGCTGAAGATCGCTGGTCTAGACAGTCTGAAGGGCAGATATTAATGAGCCTGCTTTCCACGATGCATATGGATCACCTTAAAATAAGGTTAAGGGGCAGAACTCAAACTTGCTCTGCTGAGCTCCTTTGATGGAGTTTGTGGCAGCAGGGCTTGGTCACTAGAGTAGTGAGGGGCTCTGCTTCACTGCGTCTTAACTGCGTCTTAACTGACTAGTGGAGGCGTGAAACTATTGCTGTCTATTGCATGACTGTCTCTCTGCAGCTGCTGTCATAATAACTTCTTGGCGTTAGCGGGGCTAGAAAAAACTGTCCCCCAGTTGTCACAATGATATTCCAGCAAGGCTCCCTGGTGGTGGGGGCTGCCCAGAATTTATGAGGCCATGAATCTGGTGACTTTCTGGGAGCCTGAGGATTTGAATGTAATGTGTATCAAAGCTTAAAACTCCTCTTAATCAAACACAAAGGGTCCCAAGCCAGCAGTATTGGCTTATGCTTGCAATGTCCTTGGTGACTGGCTAGAAGTTGTTTGGAGCCCACTAGCAGTAGAAACCTAGTTGATGTGTTGTCTTCACTCTACATAGGCTGTGTTTTGGGGACTCAGGGGACAGCCACTTGTGGACCCTGCTTTCTAGTTTTTACCTAGTGTGTTGGTTGAATTTAGTCCAACTATTTTATTTTGTCCTTTAAAGCTTGCTGTCCTCTGGCTTCATCTACACCAGAAAAATCAGACCCATAATTCACCACGGATAGTGCTCAGCTGGAAGTAGCAATAGCAGAAGTGCAAGTTTACACAGAGTGCTGGCATATTACCGCAGTGCTGCCTCACTCTACTCTGAGCCGGGTGAGTGATCAACGCTCTTGTACCCTGTCTACACTTCTGCTTCCATCACTGGAAAATTATGGGGCCTGAGATGTGATTTTGCTGGTAGGTTTAGATGGAGGGGAGAGGGTGTTAGTGGAGTGGGGTCAGCACTCATCTAACAGGGTGGTATTGGCCCTTGACTATGTCAAATATAGGCAGCAGTTAAAGCCATGGAAGTAATTCTTTCAAGGCTCTTAATCTGAATCCTCACAGAAAGAGCACTTGCTTGTTTAGGTGACTTTCCAGTGGCCAGGGATTGGTGCTCTAATGCTGATCCTGCTTAGTGCTGTCAGGGCCTGACTCTGCAATGTGCTGAGTGCTCTCAATTCCCATCAACTTCAGTGGGAACTGTGGATGCTCAGAAGCTGCTAGTGACCTTCAAAAACCAAGCTGAAGAACACACCGCTCTGGCATTGTGCAGAATAAGCCCTACCTTGATCTTATTCCTCCTCTGTAGCAATCTGCCAATGTATGTGTATTGCCAACAGCAGCATGTCTTTAAGTGGTGTAAAGATTGTAAATAGATTCACTTCTCTTTCCTTCCTTAGAGAACTAGTTGGTGGCACTGGGACAGGGCATGTATGGAAAGGCGGCTCCCTGCAAACGGGCATCGTCTCACCTTTCTGAGAGAGGCTTTGTTGTCCTGTAGCATGCCAAAAATTCCCTGCTTTCGTTTCTGCTTTATAGCACTGACAGACCAATTTTTATTTAGTACGTGCAATCTGGGTGCTGCATATAGGCAAGTGCCACAAAAACTGCTGACACCCCCGGGGATGCAGGATTTAAGCTGGCCACCTGGACCTGGCTTCCTACAGAGAAGGATGTGATGACTCAGGGAGGTGGGCTGTGTGTGTACATTTTGTAGTCCTGAGCAGGAAAGCAGCCTTCTACACACAGCTCCCATGAATATAAACTATTCCCACACTCTGCTGGGATCAAATGTGCAAGGGCTCTGGACAGAGCCTGCTGAGTGGGGCATTAAAAGTGGGTTTCAGATGCCAGCCAACACCTAACCCAGTACATCTTGCTCCAAGCACTTCTGAGACCCTATGCCACATTTGGCATTATTATACATTTTTAAATATATATATTTTTATATGTAACAAACCCTGATCCCAATTCATAAATTACAGCTCCCCACTTCCCAAGGAAATCCAGGAAGTTCCATTTTATTTAGTCAGAAAGAAAAGGCTTTTTGTACAAATCCTTGACTGTCCAAGGATAGCCTAATACACTGGATTTCTACAGAGTTGACTTCTGTGTGTATCGGACAGTTGGGTTAATCAGATGTGCAGGATTTCAAGACTAGTTGAATTGGGACTTTGAATGTGAGGTACTATCTCTCTCTCTCTCTCTCTCTCTCTCGCTCTCCTTTCTGTCTAGCCATAGGAAGCAATCTGCTCAGTAAGTCTTACAATCGTATTAACTGGTCTTACGAGAAACCTGATAACATAAGTCAGGCTATGTGAGAGGTAAGTAAGGTTTTGTTGGTCTCTTTCTGCACTTATTTATGTTTAACGAACCAGCTAGGCGATGGCGTTTGCCAACTCTGATAGTCTTGTCTTTTATTTACTGATCGGTGATACTGTGAGTCAACTGGAAAGCAAAGTGTGGTTTAGTGGTCTGATCCCAGAACTGGGAGCCAGGGACTCCCAAGTACTCCTTGGGCAAGTCACTTAACTGCTTTCTGCCTCTGTTTTCCTATCTGTAAAAGGGGACTGATAATCCTTCCTTACTGCTATAAGGCTTTGTTATTTGATGTCTGTTGCAGGCTTTGAAAAGATTTTACTTGATATTAGGAAAGTGTCATAAAAATGTGAAGTATTTTACTAATTTTGAACATCAAGGCTAAAACTGACTCGTGCTGGTTTGCATGTTAGCTTGATGGGCTGCATTCATCATTCCCCTCCAGGCGGTAAGAGTCTGACTTTTTCAGTCTATCATGAAATAAAAGCTTGAGCTAAATGGCATCTCATACAGAATCCAATCAGCTTTTTGCTTAAGACAATTGACAATAATGTTGTGCCCCTAAAAATTGCTGCATCTGGTCAATGTTGTTGAATGTTTAAAATAAAAGTGGGGGAGGGAATAAAGAGAATGTTTGTTAGTTACATGCTTAAAACACTGGGACCAATGCAACTTAAAAAGAACACATTTTATGTCTGAATACAAGGTATCTAAAGTGTGCAAGCATTCAAAAGGATTGTTACACAAAACACACGCACAGAGTAAAATTGGAGGGGAGGGGAAGGATAGAGTGTCTCAGTTGAAATCAAATAGTGATATTGAGGCAAAGGATTTTTATTATCCAGCTACAGTACTAGGGTCTGAAATCCCCTGTTGCCCTGGGCTACTAGGAAACTCTTCTCTGCATCAGAGGAAGAGTCTGAGCCAGTCAGGGTGGTTTAAGATCCTCTTAATCCTGTGCATCGAAGGAGGAGCTGATGAACGTATCTTCTTATCCTCTTATTGTCTTTGAGGGTTCATATGTTTTGCATCTTAGCTTAACTGTGTCATATGATTAGGCTGGTGCTTTTGTTTTGTTTTCGGGGGGAGGAGGATGGCACAGATTTCTACAGAGTCTTCTGGTTTTTAAATTGTTTGATTCAATAAAAAGCAAATGATGCAGGATGGCTGAGTATCGTTTTAATTGACTCTCTTTCTTTTTCTTTTTTTTTCTTAAGCTAACAGAAAAATCAGTGTGGGGCACTAACTGCAGAGCCAGGGTGCCAAAAAGGGCCTTGGCTGGGGCTATGCTCCAGCCCCACAGTGTGGCAGGGGAATTGATAGTGGGTGTGGGGAGAGGATCGTGCCGGAGACTGTTCTCTGTTTAGCATTTAAAAAAAATACAGCATAGGCAAGCTTTGCCCACCCGCGTGCCTCAGCCCTAAACTCTAGCAATCTCTTTTTATGGGTGAGAGGAGTTAATTCTCTGCTCAATATTTGTGAGATGTGGGCTTATCCATTAAGAACTGAGCCCATCCGGCTTGCACTTAATGACTCTCGGCCTTTGCCAGCCTGTCCTGGCTTTGAACCAGCAGAGCAGAGGATCTAGCCAGCTCTCTGGTCTGTTACAAAGCAGAGCTCCAGTCTTGCTCCCTTGAGGTCCAATGGGACCAAGCTCAGTTCTTTACGTATGTTTAGATGAGTGGCTCATTGTAGATCAAAAACTAGCACCATTCTTTTAAGACTCCCGGTCAGTCCATTGTTAGCCCCTGGATTGTCTCCCAGGACACGGTGTGGACATCGCTCTTCCTTGACACAACAGAGGATACTGATAAGTGATTGGATCCCAACATAAGTTTCCAGCTGTCATAAAGTTACTTGGAAAGCTGGACTCAAAAGAATTGTATCTTGGCATAATCAAGCTCATGTGCGTTGTGCGGAATGAACAGTGGGCCTGGAACTCACTGTAGCTTGGTTTCTCTTTGCCAGCAGTGCTTAAGAGTCCTAACGTTACATGCCCAGTCACTAGAGACAGAAACGGCACAGCAAGGAGTGGAATTATTTTCCTTTCCCCCTGTGACGTTGCACCCCATAATGCTTTATAGAAATATGCTTATGAGTGTAAATATGACATAACTGGAATATATTTTATGCTAGATATGCCATGTAACAGATCTTTGAAAAGGTTATGATCTACTGAATATATTCATCTTATTCGTATGCATGTATCATTTTTATATCTGAAAGTATGAGCGTTGGCTCTATGCTTGAATTTAAAGTGTTTGCTGTAGGAATCCCATAAGGCAGATTTGGACAACATAGTGTGAAGGGGTTATTCAAGTAATTGGGAGTACTTAACTAGCAATGGACTTTGGGAGACGCCAGTCCACATCTGAGCTTTCCTGGGAATGTTCAAACTAACATGTAAACAATGGCGTCAGCCTGCAAAAAGCTGAATCATTCATAGACCTGTGACTTGCCCAGGTGGCTACAGATTCAATCTTGTTGCAGTGATTTTGCACAGGAGAACAAAGGGGTTTCCGCCCACAAGAGAGAGAATATAAAAGGCCCTGGAGACTCCTCCATTTTGTCTTCAGCTGGCTCAGAAAATAGCCTCTCCACCCCAAAGAGATGCCTGAAAGAAACTGGAACAAAGGAGTAACTACGGAGGGGTGAGTGATTGCTGGACCCAGACTAGGAAGGAGTCTAATCTGTGAAAGAAGCTTATTGGAACATCTCTGAGGTGAGATTTACCTGCATTTAGTTTCCTACTGTATTAGGCTTAGACTTGCATGCTTTTGTTTTATTTTGCTTGGTATTTTACTTTGTTCCGTCTGTTATTACTTGGAAGCACTTAAATCCTACTTTTTATATTTAATAAAATCACTTATTAATACAGGGGGAGCAAACAGCTGTGCATATCTCTCTATCAGTGTTATAGAGGGTGAACAATTTATGAGTTTACCCTGTATAAGCTTTATACAGAGTAAAATGGATTTATGTGGGGTTTAAACCCTGTTGGGAACTGGGTGTCTGGGTGCTAGAGACTGGAGCACTTCTTAAGCTGTTTTCAGTTAAGTCTGTAGCTTGTGGGCGACATGGTTCAGACCTGGGTCTGTGTTTGCAGCAGGCTAGCACGTCTGGCTCAACAAGACAGGGTACTGAACACCCAAGCTGCCAAGAAAAACAGGCTCAGCACATCAGGTGGCAGTCCCAAGGGGGTTTCTGTGACCCAATCCATCACATCCCCTCCATAGAATAAGTCTTCATAGAATAAGGCTTCATAGAATAAGTTGTCCCCATTGTAGTTAAGGATGCAGCATTCGGCAGGATACAGATGTGTTCAGTCTAAGGTATCAAACGAAGGGGAGATTTCTTGAGGAGGTGCAGGTAAAGGATGGGAGAGACGATAGTGAGGCTGTTCTAGAGGGACACCAAAGAGCCTTCTTATCCGTGGAGACAACAGAAGATCTGCAGGGCAATTCCTATGCTCTTAGGGGAAACGTGCCACCGGCTTTCTTGCCGTGGGTCTAAAACTAGTGGCAGGGACGTCAGCCTTATGAACTGTACTTCTGCAGGCCACTGCATAAGGAAAAGAAGGTGTTTGCTTTGCTTTGGAGAGATTTTGGGATGGACTTGAAGTGAATCCGTTAAAGTTATCTAAACCAGGATGCAAAAATAACATACTCTTCGTTCATTCAATTTTTTTATTTAGTTGTTTGGTTTTGGCTAGTTGAATCACTCACTGGATTCCTCCAGAGAAGTAAACTGAGCTCACAGTCTGTCCTGTTTTAATAGGGATGGTCACGTGTGTACTCCATGATGGTCATCAGTGCCAGCCATGTCTCCTCGGCAGTAGGGATGATCTGGCTGGCAGGCAGTAAGAACCCATAGCGCCCTCTGTCCCGCAGTTCAAAAGTGAAGGAGTATTTAATGCCCTGGTTATAAGTCCAGTCAATGGTTCCACCGCTAGCTTGATCTAGATTCAGGAAACCCATCCAAAAGGGAAAAATGATGGCGAGCATTAGTAATGGGTGCAGAGAGAAGGGGCCAGTTATAAGGTCATTTAAATGTCACTGCCGAAAAATACAACCAGCAAATTGTTGCATAGGTCCTTGCAACAAAGGGCGAGTGTTTGGCCCTCAGTTACTTACACCAAATGAATAAAACAAGAGCTAGGGGCCTACATCACCCTCTGGCTACCAAATTTTGGGGAAGGGGGTTTAAACTTTGCTGCTGGTCCTTAGATAATGAGCTGATCTAAAAACCCAATGCAAGTTTTGTGAACAGCAGGATGTTTTCGATCTGAGCCTTGTGGCACAGGCACATCGCTCAAAGAATAAATTACAGAGGCTACAAAGAGTGGGGAAAGCCCAAGTTCCACTCTCCTCACTGATGAAGCATGTGGGTTTCTCCAGCCCACATCCCTGGCTAGAACGTGACATTTAAAGTGGAGAAATCAGACTTCAAACTTACCTAGGGATGTGGTGGATTTGATTTAGCGATGGAAATAATGGAGAGATTGGATGTGTCCTTTTTTTTTTTTTTTTCAAAGATGTGTTCTAGCTCAACCGAAAGATATAGGCTGGATGCAGAAGTCACTCAGGGCTTAGCTACACTACTGCTTACCCCCCTGAGCAACACAAGTTACATCGACTTAAAGTGGTGTCTGCACTGCACAATGTTGTTGGGAGAACATCTCCTGCCGAAAAGCTTCCGCCTTTCGTTGAGGTGGAGTAATTACGTTAACAGGAGAGCGCTCTCCCATCAACATGGTGTGTCTTCACCATGTAGCTGCACCGATGTAGCTTGGTAGTAAAGACAGGTCCTAAGTGAAATTCTAGCAGCGATCTGTTGATGCAGAGGTCAGACTAGATGACTACAATGGATGGTCCCTTTTGGCCTTCATCTATGAATCCTTCAAGGCTTTTTAAATCTCTTACTGCAGTGGTCAAACAGGGGCGCTCTCACACACACTGCACCATTGGCCAGACGCCTTATGAAGATCAGGTTGCCCTACTTTGAAGTACCACTTATTGCCCTCTGTTGAAGGCAAGATGCCGCCTCTGTGGGGTGGCTGTACCAAAGTACAAACACTGCCTGAGTGGTGACACCCATCATACTGCCAGTACATTACCATGTTCACACAGCATTGATTGAGCCCGCAAAATCCTAACCCAGCATGCACTGGCCTTAGTATGAAAACTAGGATGGATTCACTAGGGCAGCATTTTTTAAAGTTGTTCTGAGGTCCTGGTCAGGTATTTGATGGGGATGTCCTTGGACTTTACAGGGGCTTGAGAGACCAATGGTCTGATATGTGAGTGGCAATGTTCCTAGCAGCTGGACAGTGGGGACTGGCTTCCTGGCATGTCTGGCCTAGGAAAAGGTTCTCACGGTGGTTGTACTTTCCAGTAGAGTGACTAAGCTGTCTGGTTCCTCCCGCACCCACCATGGCTAAAGGGACCAGGTCATCCCCAGTAACTTACAGATGGTTGTGATGATGCTGCCGTATCTGTATTGAGTGTCATAGAGGGAAGACAGGGCAGCGACTGCAGCTTTCGCAATATTATCCTGGAGAAAAATGCAAAGGGGAGAAAAATGAGTTAGATGATGGATGTGAGCGGTGTCTGTGCTCAGAGGGAGCTGGGGTAAGATGCCAGACTGGAGCGGGGTGGGGGGGAAGTTGGGAGCTTGTTGCATCTTTCCAGGGGGAAGAGATGCAAAGGCTGGAAAAATAAAGCAGAGCATTGTTGGGAATATACAACTGACTGGGGCTGAGTGGATCTGCCCTGCAGAACTTGCTCCTGCTTGCCCATCACCCCAGTATTATGGCATTGCAGGAGCTCCCTTTCTTTCCTCTCCCTATGTTTCCCTCCCTCCTTGGGATACTGGGCACTCTTCCTTCTGCCCAATAGAGACGGCAGATTATGACGCTGTTTGAACACTGAGTTCCGGTTTGGCTGACGTTTCAGTGCTTGTATCAGGCAGACAATGTCACCTAGTGCCCCACCTGAGAGAGAAGGTCAACTAAATCATACGTGTGCCACTTCAGTGGGGCCTACAACCTTTGGCTCCAAAGCAGAACAGAGGCACCTGCTACTTGAGCTAAAGGAGGATCTTGGTTTGCTTGCAACAGTAGCCAGGCTCTTACCCTCCCTGGGCTTCAGCCACTAGAGGGCGCTATTGATGGCACATGCTGAGCCAGTGCATTACAGGTGTCTTCTGCCTTATGGGAAAATGGGATTTGTTGCCTGTCCTCCATCGTTCCCTAGGCTCTTCCTTCAACTCACCCCTTTGGATGCCCCCCTCTCACCAGCCTAGCTGGGTCGTTGCAGGCACCAGCCAGGTGCCCTAAATTCTGCTGAGTCAGCCATGTGATTTAGTTGGGGATTGGTCCTGCTTTGAGCAGGGGGTTGGACGAGATGACCTCCTGAGGTCCCTTCCAACCCTGATATTCTATGATTTGCAACTGGCTCCTCTGAGCCCCAAAACCCATTTATGCTGGTTGCAACGCAGCCACGGAGGGAGAGCAAAGAGGCCTTTGGACCAAAAATGTGCGAGAGCAGAAAAGGGGATGTGGTTGCAGAGGAGAAACCCATGCGGGGAGAAAATCCGCAGCTGGGTTGCAGGGGTTCAGGCCGGCCCTGCGGCTGAGTGACCACACAGTCTTCATATCGTTCTGGCCCCACTTTGAAAGATGATACCCCCGGCAGCCACCTCACCCTGAGGGTGTGAGGAAGACCCTACCAGTTCCTGGTAATCAGGGGCCCGGGTTTTGGTGTAGCCATAGGGATACAAGAGGAGCTGGCTGTAGCTATGGATAGAGATGAAGGTTTTGATGTTCCCATGGCTCTTCACAAAGTCCACGATGGCTTTCACCTCACGCTCCGAGTTGGCATAAGGGCCACGGTAAGTCTCAGAACAGGGGTTGCTGCTAGCCCCGGACCCTGCAGAGGGAGGAGTGTAGGCATATTCTTAATATTTGTGATTCTGTTTATAATAATTGTAAATCTGCAGTATTGATTTATAATATTTGTAAATCTGCAATATTGATTTGCAACTCCAGTTTATAACATTTGTAATTCTCCTATTTGACATAATTGTAAATCTGCGATATTGATTTACAATTCCCCATAACTGCTGCCGGTGTCTGGATTAAAGCTTGCAAACCGTCAGTTAACTCTAAGAACCTTGCAAGCCGTTAATTGACTCTACTTTCTCTGAATTGATACTTTTTCTCACTTGTTATTGAGATTGACGCTTATAAACGTAAACCACTCAATTAACGTTACTTTCTCAAATGGTTATGCGCAATTGACTCTCTATTCTGTAAACTGATACGTTGTAATGGAGATTGACATGCTTTTTAACTAACTTTACTTTCTCCAATGGTTATGTTCAATTGGCTCTACTTTGCAAACGGATATTTGTGATGGAGATTGACAAGTTTTTTTTGTAACACCCATGAAGAGCCGCTAATTGGAGCGGCGCTCATAGAAATGTCACATAGAGACTCCCACCCTCTATAGTTTGTATCAGGAATGTTAAAAAACGGGGAGTCTCAAATAAATAACACCTTTGTATGTTAAAAGAAAGTTAATACCGAAGGAATGTTAAGAGACAGGGAGTCTCAAATAAATAACAATACTCGGTGAAATAAGAAATGTGTTCTTATTAAAGTAAAGAATGTATGTGAATGAATGGTGGGTTTTGAATAATCGGTGGCAGCCTAGGAATTTGATATCAATTGACCGAAGAAGACGCCAGGTAGAAACAACCAGAGAACTCCCCGGAGGGCAAACTGGGATCCACCCGACCAATTCAAAGGATGAAGAAAGCTGATGAGCACCTGACAGCCGTCCTGGAGCCGTCATGACTAACAATATGACAAAGCAAATACCATGGACTGGCATAGGAAGAAATTCCCATGAAAAATAGACACTAAGGACTGAGAACTTTGAGTCTCCAGTTCTTCCACTACCCTTCAGGAGCATCGGATGCGCATCTGACACGGACTCAGCTCCACTCTCGTGTACAGGATACCTGGCCAGTATTCTGTCACGAGCAACTTCTAGGCTGGTAACTATAACCCCTATGCAGAACTGGTATGAATGAATTAATATATATATATATATATATATATATATATATATATATATATATATATATAAATAAAATAGCTAAGTAAGGAATATGTAACAATACAACAGTGTGAGTTTTATATATATTTCTTCTTTTTATTATTATATTTACAATAAATGTGGCATTTTGCCTTGTCCCTTTAATAAGATCCTGATAGTTTTTATTTTATTGGCATAACAGGAGGGTATCTTTGCTTCAGAAACATGGTGGCTCAGAGGGTCAGTAATGGGGGGTAGGGAGTTTTCCAGCTCTAGCTAGCACAAATTAAAGCTCTTTGCAGCTACTGGCTGTTTGGTAGCCTAGGTGGAATGAAGTTGGGGGTCTCCTCCCAGTCTCTAGCAGCCAGGTTTTCACATCACTATTGTCACTAGTTCCTCTCCATCCCCATTGGCAAACCAGAGGCCAAGGACTGAATGGGCCATGCAGTCTGAACTAGGGTTGCCAGGTGTCCAGTTTTTGACCAGAATGCCTGGTCGAAAAGGGACCCTGGCAGCTCCCGTCGACACCGCTATCCAGGCTGCTAAAAGTCTGGTTGGTGGCACAGCAGGGCTAAGGCAGGCTCCCTGCCTGCCCTGGCTCTGCACGGCTCCCGGAAGCATCCGGTGCATCTGGCTCCTAGGCACAGAGGTGGCCACAGGGGCGCTGCGTGCTGCCCCCACCCTGAGCGCTGGCTCCACAGCTCCCATTGTCTGGGAACTACGGCCAACGGGAGCTGTGGGGGCTGTGCCTGTGGGCGTGGGCAGCATGCAGAGCCCCCAGGTCCCTCCGCCTCAGAGCTGGACATGCCGGCCGCTTCTGGGAGCTGCCTGAATTAAGTGCCACCCAGAGTCCGCAACCCTTCCTGCACCCCAACCCCGTGCCCCAGCCCTGAGCCCCCTCCTGCACCCCAAACTCTCTCCTGGAGTCCTTACCCTGCACCTCCTCCCACACCCCAACTCCCTGTCCCAGCCCTGAGCTCCCTCCAGCCCTCCAAACCCTTCATCCCCAGCCCCACCCCATAGCCCCTACTCCCAGCCAGAGCCCCCAGCCCCTCCTACACCCCAAACCCCTGCCCCATCCCTGAGCCCCCTCCTGCACCCCAAACCCCTCATATCCTGCCCCATTCCTTCCTGCATCCCAGCCCCCTGCCCCAGCCCAGTGAAAGTGTGTGAGGGTGGGGGAGAGTGAGTGATGGGGGCTGGATGGAGTGAGTAGGGGTGGGACCTTGGAGAAGGGGCGGAGAAAGACTGTTCAGTTTTGTGCGATTAGTTGGCAACCCTAGTCTGAACTCCCCTTTCCCACTTCGAGGTGGGCTAAAGCACGCCAGGTGAGATTGACAGAGGGAGACATGGATTAGGCCACATGCTCAGTTCCCTTCAGGTTCTTCCTGGCTCTCCCCTGGGAACAAGATTCTGTGGCAATGCCCCCAACGACCCCCACTTTTCTGTTGATCACCCTCCCCCTGTGCTTGCCCCTTAAGGCCCAGGCTCCCCCTGCCTCTCCTTGCCGTGGAGGAGAGTGGATACACACGGGTGGGCTGGTGCTGGAGTCACTCCAAAGCAATAGAAGATGCTGCTTTGCTGTAGGGGGCAGCACAGGATAAAACCCAGCTCTTCCCATTAACCGGCTGTGAATAGCACTGCCAGGCCCTTCGCTCGCTCCCTCTCTGGGCCCAGGGGAGTCCACGTAAATTCCCCCAAGGAGAGGTTAAAGGAAAACCGTACCTCCAAAACCCGCATCCCAGTTCCTGTTGGGATCCACGCCGATGCAGGCCGACCCAGAGTTGATGGACCGGGTCTTACGCCACATGCGGTTCTGGGACAGAGGGGAGAATCATTTATCAGGGTGCCAGCCAGGGCCGCATCACTAACAGCCTGGTGTGTGGCCTTTCCACAGGGCGGAGTGAGACTAGCGTCTCCTAGGGCTGATGGGTCATGCGGTGCTGGTGGGGAGAAAGTCTGTTCTCTAGGGGCCCGAGTCTCCTCTTGCGTACACTGGAGTGAATCCACTGAAGTCAATGCAGTTACACCAATATAAAGGTGTGAGGAGAGCAGTGAGGCCTAGGAGATAGGGTGTTAGACAGGGACTCAGGAATCTTGGATTCTATTCTAGATTCTGCTATTGATTTGCTGGTTCACCTTGGGCAAATAATTCTCCCTCTCTCTCCACTCCCACCCTTTGCCTGTCTTGGCCAACTCTTTGGTGCAGGCTCCATCTCTCACTATGTGGATGTACAGCACCTACCACGTTGGTATCCTGATCTTGGTTGGTATCTCTGCTGTAATACAGATATCAAACAGTAATGCTATGGAGACTCAGGTGCCTACAATCTGGATAGATCAGGCCTCCCTTAACTTCTCTTGGGTGTACTTGCCTTCTTATAGCTCAGGGCAAATATAGGTCAATTTCCTGACCCAGCAAGGTCTGATGGAGCCTCTAACCCACATAGCAAGTTCTTCCCTGTTAAGACTGAAGCAAGTGCTAAGGCCTCCAGTGATTCTCCGTGGCCTTTCACCGTTGTGTGGGCATTGCCCAATGTGCCGGGTGGGTAGAAATGGCTCCCATTACATAGCACTGAAGCCGTAGAGTATCAGGACCCAATACACAGCTCACCAAGCTGCAGAGACACCTCCTTCCACTCCCCATCCAGCCCCCCCATCCCCCCGCTCAAGAGTTTGTTGCCTGGAAGTCCTGAGCCAGAGATCTGATCGCTGTCATAAAGGCTGGCTAAGGAGGCCAAGGAGAAATACCTTGGTGTGGGTGAAAGCAAAGCCATCGGGGTTGGTAACGATTTCCAGGAAGATGTCCAGGTTGTCCAGGATGGAGGTGAGAGAAGGGTCTTTGCCGTAACTATCAACAATCTGAACAGGGAGGCACAAGTGAGGAAAAGCCGCCCTGAGACCCAGACACATTAGTCATTCTGCTTCGTTATGCGCATAGGGCCAGAGCCACAGCCTGTGTCAATTAGCTGTCACTTGACACCAGCTGAGAACGTGGCCCATTATCCCTCGCCAGCGGCAAGGCTTGAAACCCGCAATTTTGGGGGCCTGTTTCAAGGAAGCAGGGAGCTTATTTCTGGCCTCTGTGCACAATTCCTGCCTTCATCAGGGCCCAACCCACTCACAGAAGTAACGCCACCGACTTCACCAGCTCCTAGCTGTCGTGACTATGTCAGGTGAGCTTGGTGCTGCTTCTAGGTCAAGCACATCCCAGCTAGTGGGGTCCCGGGTCTCTCTTCACCCCTCATCCTGGAATGTGCCATTCTCTGCTGAAACTGCAGGCAGTACCTTCTTCGCAAACCAGACTCCGCTGGCCTGAGTGACCCACTCCCGAGAGTGGATGCCGGTGTCGATCCAAATAGCTGGGCGCTTGGTTCCTCCAGTGCTGAACTGCATGGAAAAGCAGAGATGCAGGGGGGGTTGATTTTCTGCAGTGCAGCTCATCCATCCTTTAGTACCACGGATCGGAATGCTGCTCAGGTGACCCCTCAGGGAGTCAGTGCCATGCCAGATGTCTCTGAGCTTCAGAGATCTCCCTCCCCCTTTTTAAATGACATCATGCTTAGGAACAGGGAGCTCATATAGTCCCAGAGGAGCCATCATCCACAATGACCAGACCTTATGGCACTTGATAGATACATTGTATTGTATATTTCTTCACTCATCCCTGAAATGCAGCTACCTCTGGGGTGGAACATGGCTAAAGCACTAGACTGTGGTTTATGAAAGGAAGCAAACAATTTTGGGGGAATTTAAGTCAGCAGAATGTACTAATTACCCAGGTTGGAATTTAGCCACAGCACTAGGGTTACTAACTGTACCGCTGTAAAACGCGTTGCGGGAATCTTTAATGACCATAGGGGGTCAGGACCACAGCTTTACATCTCATCCAAAAGATGGCATCTCCAGCAGCACAGCGCACTCTATGTCATGCCAGGACATTGGCTTAACACTGTTTCAGGCGGAAGAACTGAGTCACACACCTGGCAGAAAAATTTCTATCAAAATTTTTCAACAGAAAATGGGTTTTCTGACAAAAAGGAAATTTTAACAAAAAGCATCCAGTTTTGGCCTAAATTTTTAGGTTTTTTTGACCAAAACTCAAATATTTCCAAAGTAATATGTCTAAATTTTTTGCAGGAAAAATCTCATATCTAGGGAATCACCTATACCATTCCCTGAGTTCTCCTGGAAGGCCACTAGCCAAAGCTTGACTTGGCCCCACGGAAGATAATAGAAGAGTCCATCATGGGGCGAACTCTGTCCACCGGAACTCAGATAGGGTGTTGAAAGCAATTAAAATATTCCCCAGGAAAGACTAGCTGGCAAGGGACCGAGCAAGAGAGGGGTAAATATGCTCTGCTGAATCTCTGTGGTGGTATTTAGGAAGTAAATGCCTCTTTGCTAACTAGCAATGGCAGAGGTTTATTAAGAGGAAGCTTGATTATCCTAGAGCTTGCACCAGGTTTTCACCAGGGTAACTCCACTGACATTACTGCCGATTTATACTAGTGCAACAGAAAGTAGGGTTTGCACTTGTGCATTTACACAGAGTATGTGGGCTGATTCTTTTCTTCCCTGATATAAATCAGGAGTTACTCCACTGAGAGTAATGGAGGTACATCAACGAGAAGTCGGTGTGAGAGCCGAATCAGGCCCCGTGGCCATCCCCTGTGACTTTACCTTCAGGACGTAGAGAGGGCGGCCCTCGTAACTGTTCCCGATCTGAATTTTGCTGACCAGGTTTGGATTTGCAGCGACCAATAAGTCCATGAAGTTGTAGATCTGGCGTATAAAGAGGATGCTGGAATTAGGTCTAAACAGCAGATTGGCATACACCTGTGTGGTCCCCACACTCCCTTTGCTTCAGATAACTCCTGGGACTATTTTCTAGTTTGGCGCGAGTGCTTTCTGATCCATGACATGGTGGAGGGCTTGGGGAGGGGATAACCAATCCTTATCTTCCCTTTACCAAACTTTAAACACAAACATTTGCTATTTGTATACAGCGGCCTAGGAGAAGACCTTTCTAACTAAACTGCTTGCTGAAATCTTTGAATGGGGACTTTCATTTGCTCCTCCTTGTGTTGTCCACTGCTGTTGTGTATCCGACTGCCTTACTCGCTTGAAAGTCTCAGATGATATGGGCCAGAGCATAGCTTTTCTTTTTGTTTTTGCATAGAAAATGCAATGAAGTGTGGGTGAAAAATTAGAGGTCGGTGTGACACTGCACCCTGTATTCTTCAAAGTGATATTATTATGATATGATTATGGCATAATTATGATGCATTTTATGCAAGACGGGTCATGTGATATGTCATTGAAAAAGATATAATTTGCTGATTATGATTATCCTATTTGTATGCATGTATCATTTTTGTATCTGAAGTTATGAATATTGACTATGTTTCTGTATTTCAGATATAGTTACACCTGGGTAATGCTCACTAGATAAGATGCTTTCAGTCTAGATAGCTGGTTGGGAAGGGCCTATTCAGGGCAATGAACTATTCGGGAAAACAGTAAGCCTCAGGAAAAGCTTATCCCATCTGGTGAGCCTTCCTGAGAAAGCTACAGACAGCCTGTAAGTAATGGCTACTATGACTCTACAGGGACATGTAACCAGGCCACATGATGCTGGACTCCATCTTGGGATGTCAGTAGTTTTCCACAGACTGGTCTGGGAACCAGCTTTGAAACAAAGGGTTCCCGCAATATGCAAAAGCTATATAAGGCAGGGAGTGACATCATCTGTTGTTCTTCATTCCCCACCCAAGAAGACTCATGGAAACACCTGAGGAACAAAGGCTGAACTGGGGGAAGTGCTGGACCCAGGCTAAAAGGATTTCTAGCCTATGCATGAAAGACCTGGGAATTCCAAGCTGTAAAGCAAGTGCAGCTTGCCCCTTAAGGGTCTGCAGCCTGCTTGTATCATCTCTTAGGGTGAGAATCTGCTAATTCATATCCAGTCTATCTAGTCTATTAAGCGTAGTTTGCTTTTTTGTTTATTTGCTAGGTAATCTGCTGTTTGCTACCCCTTATAATCACTTTAAACCTATCTTTTGTAGTTAATAAACTTGTTTTTGTTTTAATCTAAATCAGTGAGCTTTGACTGGAGTGCTTGGGGAAAATCTCTGCTTGGTTACCACAAGTGTGCATTGTCCTCTTCACATTGAGGGGGAGGCGGACTGGGTATTAAACCCATATACTGGCCAAATTTGACCAGGGCAGGACAGTACTGCTCTGGGGTCCCAGGCTGAGAAGCTGGTGATTAGAGAGCCTGCGTGTAACTCCAGCTGGCCGTGTTCCTACCTGTGTGAATGCTGATGAAAGTGCAAGTTTGGACGGCTTTGCAGCTTGTCACAGCAGTACAGTGTGAGAGGGAGCCCAGGCTGGTGGGTCAGGGGGCTCAGTGGTACCCCAGTTCCAGGTGGCACCCTGGGGGAACCCATCACAGCCAGTTTGGAGCCTTTAAAATCAGCCTCCAAAGTGTCCCAGCACCACAACACAGCAGAGAGAGCAATTCCAAAATGCCTCTTTGCCACAATGCAAATTGTGTGCCCACCCATGGTCTTTGCTTTGTGTGGAGCCCTAAGTGGAGAGAGTGCATGTGGTCTATTCAATGGTGAAAGCCTGTCTCATATTCTCCTAACTTGGCCTTCCACAAACGCTCCTCTCAGACCCTGGTGGGTCACACGTCAATGGGTGAGCACCGGCTGTTACCTCATCCAGAGTGTGGTAAGAGGCATAGTTAAAAGTCTCCACAGATTGGGGCATGAAATGCTGACGGATCATCTGAGTCTGTTCCTCATCCACCAGCGTCTGGAAGAGGCAGGGAGAAGCATCTGTTAGGAAAGACTAGACATGCGAAGGCATCACCAAGAGCAGAAGAAGACAGAGCACTGATTATACCGAGGAGAATGTGCCTTTCATTTCCTTGCACCTGCTTCCCCCTGTAAATGGCTGAGCTTTGACTATGAGATACAACTATTGGGCCAAACCCTTTCTCAGTTTCTATTCAGTCCAATTCTTTGCTCTCAGGATCAGATCATCCAATGAGGGTTTATCCTGCGAGCAGAGTTTCAACGGAATGAGCTCTCCAGTTTGCCTGGAAAATTTCAATTAGGCTCAGCTGAATTTAGCTCTTGATCAAATTCACTTGTTATTTTCCTGATTCACCACCAGGCCCTTAAAAACGATGGGCCAAAACCTTCTCTCACTTACATGCCCATGCAACGCTATTGCCTTCTGTGGAATTGAAAGTATGGATCCAACAGAGGGCAGAACTTGGCTTTGCATTCTCAAACACAAAGGAGCCGAGCTGGTGTAACTTAGGAGGAGACTTTGGCCCGTCAGTTATCCAGATAGATAACTCATAGAGTCACAGTGAGTTTCATGCAATATCTCTGGTTTCCTGATCCAGCCCCCTCTGCAGAGCATCTAGTCCTCTGCACATCCAGCACTCACCTGTAGATCATCTATCAGGATGGAATAGCGAATTCCACTGGACTCTAGGAAGATTTTGACGGCTTGAAGGCTGGCAAAGGGAACTCGTACATCTGTAGGAACGTCTTGGCCTCCAGGTCCCCGCCAGAAATCCAGCTGTCAAAGAACATAAGAATGGCCATACTGGGTCAGACCAAAGGTCCATCAAGCCCAGTATCCTGTCTTCCGACAATAGCCAATGCCAGGTGCAGAACAGGGAATCATCAAGTGATCCATTCCCTGTCGCCCATTCCCAGCTTCTGGCAAACAGAGGCTAGGGACACCCTCCCTGCCCATCCTGACTAATAGCCATTGCGGGACCTGTCCTCCATGAACTTATCGAGTTCTTTTTTGAACAAAGACAAAACAAATAACCCTCAACAGTGTTAGAAATATTTGGACCCATCAGCCAGCCAGGGGCTTCAGGAATTGCCCCTTGTTGAATTACACTGGGGAAACTTCTCCGGATTCCATGCAGCCAAATACCCCTGCAGTGCACTGAAAGCACCCCTGGCTGGCTGACGGGTCCAAATATTTCTAATAGTTGTGTAAGGGTTTTAGCTCTGGAAAGGTAGGGGAAGGAATTGGTTCACTCTTGAGGTGAGATGGAGTTATCATAAGGGCTGAGCAAGCTTAATAGGTGCCTCCAGAGATGAAGAGAGGTATTAAGAGGTGAATGGCAAATATTATCCCTAAGTGAGAGACATTTTAGTTGCAAACTTTTGTCTCAGTTTTGATTAGGATTGGGATCTTGTGGCACTCTGTACCTCAAAGCAGCACCCTGGAACCCCCATCTCCACCCCAGCCATATCACTGTGACATATTTTATTCGAAGCACATCATGGAAGATATCGTATGAAGTCATGATCTGCTGAAACCCACCGTTCTGCATATGTCTAGCGGTTAGTGTGTATCCGGGTATGAGATTTTGCTGTATGGTTGCTACTGAAATATGTTGTCAGTTGGCTAGTGACATACAAGGGAGGCAAATCCCTTCCCGGAGCGTACTCAGGCACCAGTAGTCAGCAGGGGAGTTGTAATCAAGGGATTTACAATGCAATGACTGTTGTACAATGGGGACTGCTCAACTCTCTTACTCAGTTGCACAAGACCACACCAGGGAGATTGCTGTGACTCAGGGAAGTTTCCTGAGTGGCTCTGGGAGCATTCCCACAATCTCCAGGAGCTGGGTGTGAGGCTCCATATGCTGGTGTGCAGAGTGATAACAGCACCTGGAGGGGTTTGCTGCTTGGCACTAGCAAAGCATCCTGAGAGGCAGCCCAGGCTGGAGAGTTAAGGGGGCAGAGCAGTACCCCAGTTTCAAGTTGTACACCGGGGGTCCCGTCACAGATCTCAAACCTTTTTGGGGGGGCGTGTTTGAAATCTGAACCTAGTGATGGATTCCAATTTCTAACATGCCCCTCCCTTTATAATGGGCCACACCGGAGCCCCAGCTCCAAAAACCTCCACTCTATGGTTGCACGTGAGACATTTTTCTGGCTCTGATCCCATCTCTAGATTAAATCCATGTGGGGGTTGCACACCCTGAGGTTCACCCAGAAATTCAAAGCAGAGCTCAGCTGGAATGGACTAGTTTCCCTTTGCTTTGCACTGAAACCATCAACTGCCTCCAAGTTCACTCAAAGGCTTTTAAGTCTCAGCAACCCTTCCTATGAACCCAAGGGTCTGACGCTCCTCTCCCACCATGCAAACCACTGCAGTTAATGGACTTACATTGGTCTAAGTGAGCGCTGACTCAGGCCTGGGGCATTCTAGGCTAGCTAGTCATTAAGAGTTACTTGTATTGTGTCTTTAAGACCTAGGGCCCAGCTTGCCATGAGACCAGGTTTGGGTTTCTTAGCAAATGTGTGGCACAGATTTTATGTGCTGATTGGCCCGGCACCCCCACTCACCCCTCTGCCCACCCCCGATCTGTTTTCTTCTTCATCTCACCTCCCCTGAGAGTCATCCGCTGGCCCCGAATGCATCATGGTGGGATGTCAAATCTAGCATTAAGAGCCATGCTGGACCCTGAAGCGAGCTGAAGGGAGCTTGGCCCCACTGACAGTCCCTTCCTAACGGTTTAGCTTAGGCCAAGCCTCAAGGAGACCCTGTGTGGTGGCACGAGGCAGTGCGGGCTGGGTGAGTCAGGCTTGGGGCTAGAGACAGCCATCACGTCCAGCAGCATCAGGAAAGCATCCCCTTACTACTGGTGGTAACAGACTCCTGCTGCCTCTTGACCGTGAGGGACAGGGGGCAGAGGATGTTTTCCTACCTAGCACAGGCTCATGGAGTGTTTTTTAACTTTATCCTCTCTGCTCCGGCCTGGGAATCCTGGGGTTTCCCTCACCGCTGCAGCCCCCTCATAATGGAGAGGTGGAAGGGAGTGTGGGGAGGCAAAGGAGGAGCTGGGGGAATATGGGATCAGCCCCCAGTGGTGCATGAAAAGCAAACTAAACTCCTCTCTCTGCTTGGCACACAGCACAGGAGAGCCGGAGAGGCATAGCAGCATCTGTTGGGTTATGCCTGATACAGAGATCTCTCCAGGGCTGAACTGTAATGTTCCAAACTCTGGGCAGCTCCCAAGCAGGGGAAGCTGCTGAGGGCCATGGGGAGGCAGCTTTTAAGCCTTTTGGGAGGCAATTGTTCCATTTGGAAGTTAAAGGAACAAATAGTGATGGTCAGAGAGAGAAATACAGACACCTAAAGCACCCGAGTGCCTAAGCACCCAGTGAGCAGAACGGACCTACCATCTCATGGGCTTGCTGTTCACAGACAGATGGGGAGACAGGACAGGAGAGACAAGTGGAAGGAAAGAAACCTGACACCCATACAGGGTAAATCCCTACAAAGAGATGGAGGAGGTCTGTTCCCATGGTACAATTAACATCTTCAGTGTTGTTGGTGCACCCGTTGAAGAGTTAATGAAGCCGTATGGTACCAAAGCACCATCGCACGAGGCACAAATTGTTCCCCTTTCTTGGCAGTCTCAGCAGAGGTCAAGAGCTGGATGGCCCTGGAGATTGAAATCCTCTAGAGATGGTCCCACCTGGCCAGGGTTGAGCCATATTACTATGGGCCCATGTGGGACCAGTTCTAGGGATCATTAGCACCCTCCTGGCCTCAGGGCTGTTAATCTGGTGCCCTTATCAACAGAGGTCTTAGACACGGCTGATCTGTGCCTTCCCGTTACCTGCAGCTCCTGCAGCTCCTCCAGCTCCTTCACCTTCTCCACATCTGCTTCATTGGCAACGAAGATACGGAGCACCTGGTTCCTGGGCAGAAGGAGAGAAGTTACTGGGGATCGTGGAGGAGAGTCTGAAGGAAGTGAGGCTGGACAAAGCGATTGAACGCCGAGGGATTCACACACCCATTCGGTTGGGATGTTAGAATACGGTCAATGCAACGGACATCATTAGGTATCGTACTATTCGGCTCTCGTGTGTGACTTCCCATCCTCAGATCACAAAGCACTTTACAAAGGCAGGTAAGTGCCATGACTCCCATTTTACAGATGGGGACGCTGGACAGGAGAGGACTTGCCCAGGGTCAGAAAGGAATTCAGTGGCCAAGCCAGGACTAGCACCCAGGTATCTTGAATCTCAGCCCTATGCCTTATCATATGGACCATGCAGTAGCATTAGTCATTCATTGAGTGCCATGGGTGTGCTTGGTATTGGCCAAGCTATAGAAGGAAATAGAGTCACGCCCAAGCAGGAACAAGCTTTAGCAGTAAGACCCTACTGCCGGTAACTCCAGAGACAATAGAGTCATAGAGTTAAAGGCGAGGCGGGACCAGATCCTCTAGTTTGGGCTCTTAATACACCACCAGCAGCAAACTAAATGACACTGGGACGTTACACGGGAGTAGTCTCACAGGTAACCCATTGATGTCTGGTTGGCTACAAAGGGAGAGGCTCCCCTTGACTGCACCAGCAAGAGTTACACCCTCGCATAACAAACCCACATTCCTACGGATACCAAGAACACCCAGAGTTATAATTAATGACAACACAAGCTATTTAAGCATAAGCTTTCATGAGCTACAGCTCACTTCACTGGATGCATTTATGCATCCGATGAAGTGAGCTGTAGCTCACGAAAGCTTATGCTCAAATAAGAAAAGTCCTCCTTTTCTTTTTGCGAATACAGACTAACACAGCTGCTACTCTGAAACACAAGCTATGAACGGTTGGGACACCTCAAGCTTCATGGCTTAAGCCAACCCTTAATTATTAAGGTATGTCTACACAGCCCACAGCAGCAAGCTTCCTGGCCTGGGTCACCAGACTAGGGCTCGCATGATCACTCTAAAAACACAGCTGCTGTGCAAACAATGCTTTTTAGTTGTGACTCTGGTCGGAGCTCGGGCTCAAAAGCCCTCCCCCTTTCTAGGCGTCAGAGCCCAGGCTCCAGCCCAAGCTGCAACATCTCCACAGCTGTTTGTAGAGCAGACATGCGAGCCCCACAAGTCTGTCTCCTCAGCTGCCACGGGCTGTGTAGACACAGCTTTAGAGACCAGGATGAAACCTGGGGTGCAAGGGGCAGATTATCCCACGTCTGCAATTGTGGGGGTGCCTACACCTTCCTCTGAAGCATCTGCCACTGCCAGGGATGGGATTCTGGATTGGATGGACCTTGGGTCAGATCCGGACTGGTCCGTCCTCTGGTCCTGTAGCTATTGCTCACATCCCGGGATTAAAACGCACACCTGACAACAGGACATTCAGCCAGCCATGTGAAACCCAGTGAATGGGGACCGCGTCCCAGTGGGGAGTCCAGAGACCCCTTCTGAACGATATAGGGGCCTGACGCAGCAGCAGTGTGCCTTCTAATTTTCCCCCACACGTGTGCAGAATGTAACTCAGATCCCATCGCATCTAACATCCCATCACAGGCCACTGGGCATATTTACTGCTAATAGTAAAAGTTCAATTCATTGCCAAAATTAGGCTATCCCATCATACCATCCCCTCCATAAACTTATCAAGCTTAGTCTTGAAGCCAGATATGTCTTTTGCCCCTACTGCTTCCCTTAGAAGGCTGTTCCCGAACTTCACTCCTCTGTTGGTTAGAAACGTTCATCTAATTTCAAGTCTAAACTTCCTGATGGCCAGTTTATATCCATTTGTTCTTGTGTCCACATTGGTACTGAGCTTAAATAATTCCTCTCCCTCCCTGATATTTATCCCTCTGATATATTTATAGAAGAGCAATCCTATCACCCCTCAGCCTTCTCTTGGTTAGGCTAAACAAGCCAAGCTCCTTGAGTCTCCTTTCATAAGACAGGTTTTCCATTTCTCGGATCATCCTAGCAGCCCTTCTCTGCACCTGTTCCAGTTTGAATTCATCCTTCTTAAACATGGGAGACCAGAACTGCGCACAGTATTCCAGGTGAGGTCTAATCACTGTCTTGTATAACGGTACTAACACCTCTTTATCCCTACTGGAAATACCTCTCCTGATGCATCCCAAGACCGCATTGGCTTTTTTCACGGCCATATCACATTGACGGCTCATAGTCATCCTGTCATCAACCAATGCTCCAGGGTCCTTCTCCTCCTCTGTTATTCCAACTGATGAGTCCCCAGCTTTTAACAAAAATTCTTGTTACTAATTCCTAAATGCATGACCTTGCACTTGTCACTATTAAATTTTATCCTATTACTAGTACTCCAGTTTACAAGGTCAACCAGATCTTCCTGTATGATAGCCCGGTCCTTCTCTGTTCTTGCAATACCTCCCAGCTTTGCGTCATCCGCAGACTTTATTAGCACCCTCCTGCTTTTTGTGCCAAGGTCAGTAATAAGCCAAGTTTACATTCAGAAAAGAGGGAGCCCAAACCCAGGAAAGGGCTAGCAGCGGTGTAGAGACGTTCCCACTCTACCTGTGGTACGGATGTGGCCCCATCACCATAGTTTTCAGAGTAACAGCCGAGTTAGTCTGTATTCGCAAAAAGAAAAGGAGGACTTGTGGCACCTTAGAGACTAACCAATTTATCTGAGCATGAGCTTTCGTGTTTGAGCTGCCTCACAATGTCTAATCTGTTTCTCCTCCCAGCCCCTCTGAGGTAGAGCAGGGCTGTTATCCCCATTGTAAAGATGGGGCACTGAGGCACAGAGAGACTAACAGCCAGATTTTCAAAGGTATTTAGACACCTAGTGGGATTTTCAAAAGCGCCTAGAGGTTAGGTGCTTTGTAAACCCCACTAGATGCCTAGCTGCCCCTTTGGGTGCCTACAAATCTTTGAAACTCTGTCCCTAAGGCACTGGACCAGGGCCAGCCTTAGGGAAACTGGCACCCTGGGCAAACTTGTATTTGTAACCTGGCCCCCCTGGACTCCCCACCCTCCATCACCTCTGGGCCCTGCTGCCTCCCTCCAGTGCTTAATTTATATTGAAAGAGGTGCCAGAGCTCAGTCCCGCACAAATGAAGCCCTGGCAGGGTGCTCTTATGGTGGGGGGCTGTTGGCCGGGCGCCCAGCTCTGAAGGACTTGCCACCGCCAGCAGCAGTGTGGGTGGCCTGGAACATGGTGTATTGGCACCCTTCGTTCTGCGCTGCTGCTGTGGCTCATGGGGCTGGGTGCTCGGCACGTGGCTCAAGGAGGGCTTTGCGCTGTCACACGGGGGCTGCAGCTTGCCAGAGCCCACGGCCCTCTGGCCGCTGCCGGCTCATCAGGGGCGCCACTTCAGATTTGGACGGGGGGCAACTTCAACCGTGATTCCAGGGGCTACTGAGGCACCTGAAAACTCTAGGTTTGGGGTGGGGAATTGTTTGGTTTTTTGCAGATAATTAAGGATTTAGCTGACATGAGCACTCTATCTAATTCCCATGTAAAGAAAGAAATTATATATACAAACACCAATTAAAGCCATATTTTAAGTTTATATGTAAATTTAGAAGAATCAGGAGATAATACAGCCAGATATTCCCAATCCCAAACCTTGAGGCATCCGTTCTGGAGCTTTAGCACAGATCTCAGAAACACACGTTTGATACTTTGTACACTCTCTTTAGGAGAGAGAAATAAAAATAAATGAAATCTGCTTAAAATCTGCTTACTTTCTCTACCAGACACACTCTGTGTTACTGCCATTGTCTACAATACTTTAGTCTGTTGTTTTCCACTCCACCAGAAATGTATTGACTTAATTTTAATATACATGATTAAGGGTTTTTTCTCTTTTATAAGAATGGGAATTTCATTTTCTAATTATTTTGGCATTTATGTTTACCGATCATAGTCATGTACGTCAGCAGACAGGGCTCCTGGGAGCAGCTTGGCCAGGAGCAGCTCCAAGGTGGGGGACCAGCGCAGCGGTGGCTGCAAAGAAAAGCAGTGAGGGGAGGAGGTGCACCCCCTTAGAACAGTGCCCTGGGTAGTCACCCAGCCTGCTCACCGCTAAGGCTGGGCCTGCACTGGCCTGAGGTCATACAGGAAGTCCATGGCAGGAGTAGAACCTAGGTCTTGAAGGACTAGCTCCCTATCCACTGGATCAGCCTCTCTCTCTGCTACATGCTGCAAACAAAGAGGACTCTGACAGATGGGAGCAACACTAAGGAGGGCAGTTCTCTGAGACTCCAGCAATCAGTCCTTGGTGACTGGGAAGGATGTCAGGAAGGATGAAGAAAGAAAGAGAATGAGAGTCAGCTGAAAGGAGATCACTTAGCCCCCAAGGAGGCCAGGTTTTGCCCCAGACTGGGTTGTAGAGCAATATACCTGCTGTGCAATTTTAACTGAAAACCATTTTGTTTTGTCATTTTTTGTTCTGAGTCCAAGAAAAGGAAGGAATGAGGAAGTCTCACATGAGTCTCAGATGTGTCTATGTCTCAAACTCTTAGGGTTTCAGCTGTATCCAGGCCAGTTCCAGAACAAAGAACAGAAATTGCATCCACAGAGTCCATAAAGTCGACAAGTATTGTCATTATTTGTATTATTCACCAACTGTTCAGAATACACCCTAAAACGTAGTCCCTGAGCCAACGCATCTAAGATGTGTAGTTCTGGGTAAGATGGCTCAGATATCTAAATTTGAAGTGTATAGTTATTGAGAACATGTTAATATCTATGGGTGGAGGTGCTGATGGCAATTTGCTTAATTAACGACTACAAGATTTGACCCTCCAGCTTTTCTTCACGAGGAAGAGCTGCCCAGAGCTCCTGTGCCTGTTTATTTTCCTTTCTTGCCTGCAGTGGGCCTGATATACCTCAGAAGTCTCCACTTTTTTTTTCTCCACTTTGAAATGTGGAACTTTCTTGGTGTTTTGGTTTTAAATAGTCTCTTGTGAGAACTGCAACCCAATCACTGCAGTGTTGCGTTTAAGACGGTTCAGGGGAGTAATTAGCCTTTGCACAGAAGTGAAAGCAGTGCTGCCAATTCTCATGATTTTGTCATGGGGCTCATGATAATTATTGTTTTCCTTAAAGTTCCAGCTCCTGGAGTCACGTGAATATGTGGTGATTTCAGCCTTCAGTCTTAAAAAGAATTAAGTTTCTACCCCTCGTGGCTGTGGAGAAAGAGCTCCCAAATATGACCCCAGTGCCCCTACAGGCTCAAAGAGCAGAAGTCAAATAAAAATCTATTATTTTTACATAATGTCATGATTTTTAAAGCCAATCTAATGAATTTTGGTGAGCCTGATTCATGATTTTTGAATATTTGGGGTTGGCAATCTTGTGAAAGTGACCTGAAAATGTCAGTTTCACTCCTGTTTAAGATCAGTTTCTGGTCTATTATTTGTAGTGAGGTACCACCCCCTAGCGCCCCAGGCAGCTGCAGTATAAACTCCCGGGGCCTTGCCCTAGCACGATGTTTCCAGCAGTTAAATGATCTGTTCCAAGCTTGGTGAACTGCGAAAAGGTGATAGAAAGTCATCTAGAATTTTCTACAGTTGTTTCAATGGTTGTATTCAAGGGTTAGTAGCAAAGTAAGAATATACATTAACATTTTAAACCTAACCAGTGTCTCTTAAGTCAGTAGTTTTCAAACTTTTTTTCCTGGGGACCCAGTTGAAGGAAATTATTGATGCCCGTGACACAACGGAGCTGGGGATGAGGGGTTTGGAGTGTGGGAGGGGCTCATGGATGGGGCCGAGGGTTGGGGTGCAGGGGTGAGGGCTGTGGGGTGGGGTTGGGAATGAAGGTTCAGGGTGTGGGAGGGGGTTCTGGGCTGGGGAGGGTTGGAGTGTGGGAGGGGGTCAGGGATCTGGGCTGGGGGTGCAGGCTCTGGGGTGGGGCCAGGGATGAAGGGCTAGGGGTGCCGGGGGGGCTCCAGGTTGGGGGGAGCTCGGGGCAGGGGTTTGGGGTGCAGGAGGGGGTCAGGGCTCTTGGCTGGGGCTGGGAATGAGGGGGTTGGGGTGCAGGAGGGGCTCTGGGTTGGGGAGGCTCAGGGCTGGGGCAAGGGGTTGGGGTGAGGAAGAGGGTCAGGGCTCTGGGCTGGGGGTGCAGGCTCTGGGGTGGGGCCGGGGATGAGGGGTCTGGGGTACAGGAAGGGGCTCTGGGTTTGGTGGGGCTCAGGGCTGGGGCAGGGGGTTGGGGTGCGGGAGGAGGTCAGGGCTCTGTGCTGGGGCTGGGGATGAGGGGTCTGGGGTGCAGGAAGGGGCTCTGGGTTTGGTGGGGTTCAGGGCTGGGGCAGTGGGTTGGGGTGTGGGAGGAGGTCAGGGCTCTGTGCTGGGGCTTGGGATGAGGGGTTTGGGGTACAGGAAGGGGTTCCAGGTTTGGGGGGGCTCAGGGCTGGGGCAGGGTTTGGGGTGAAGGAGGGGGTCAGGGGCTCTGGGGTGGGGCTGGGGATGAGGGGTTTGGGGTGCAGGAGGGGCTCTGGCTTGGAGGGGACTCAGGGCTCTTGGCTGGGGGCTGGGAATGAGGGAGTTGGGGTGCAGGAAGGGGCTCTGGGTTTGGTGGGGCTCAGGGCTGGAGCATGGGGTTGGGGTGCGGGAGGGGGTCAGGGCTCTGGGCTGGGGGGTGCAGGCTCTGGGGTGGGGCTGGGGATGAGGGGTTGGGGTGCAGGAAGGGGTTCCACGTTTGGGGGGGGCTCAGGGCTGGGGCAGGGGATTGGGGCACGGACACGGATTTACCACCGGTGGCTCCCGGTCAGCGGCACAGCCGGGGTGCACCACAGATCGTGCTGCGCCCCGGAAGCAGCCAGCAGCAGGTCTGGCTCCTAGGCAGACACCGCTCCCCTCCACCCCCCCCCAGTTCCCATTGTCTGGGAGTTCAGAGCCGGTGCTTGGGGCAAGGGCAGCGCCCGGAGCCCCATGGCCCCCTGCCTAGAAGCTGGGCCCGCGGCTGGCCGCTTCCAGGGCACAGCGCGGTGTCGGAACAGGTAGACACTAGCCTGCATTAGCCGGGCAGCACCGCCGACGGGACGATTAACGTTCCAGTCAACGGGGCTGACCAGAGCAAGGCGACCCAGCGCCTTACGTGCCACGACCCAGTAGTGGGTCGCGCCCCACGGATTGAAAAGCACCGCCTTAAGTGACTTGACACAAGCTGTCAGAACATTTTAGTAATAGAGCTGAGTGGGTCTAATATTTATTTAATTTTCTTTCTTTATATAGGAATTAGATACAGTGTTCCAGTCAGCTAATTTCTAGCTGCAAAAAAACTAAAGTTTTCAGATGCCCATAGCCTCTGGAATCATGGTTGAAGTTGCCCCTCTCCACCAAAATCTGAAATGGTGCCTCTGCCCTTCAGACAAGCTCCCTCTCTCCTGCGCTCTGGGCTACATGGCATCATCAGGCCTGCCCTTGGAGGAGCTGAGCGTCCACAGCTCCTATTCCCTTCAGACCCCCCGCCTGCCTGGGATGCAGGGGTGGAGACTTTGACCCTACGGCACCAACCCCAGCTCCCTCATCCCTGTTGGCCTCCCTCCTCTGGGGCTCCATGTGGAGGGGGTTTCCATCAGGGGTTGAGGGAAGGGCACCATGCTCTACGGCACCAGGCCCTCCTTAGCCAGCAGGAGTTAGTGCTGCTTGAAAGAGAGTTAGCCCCAGCACCAGAAGGGTAACTTTCCTCTGCAGGGAAGCAAAGAAATCTGCAGGGAACATGGATTCTGTGCGTCCGCAGTGGCACAGAATTCCCCCAGGAGTAGGCCCAGTCAATGCCAGCCTGGTTCTCACTGCATTCCCGTTGCCAGGGAGGAGGAAGATTAGGGTTGGAAGAGACCTCAGGAGGTCATCTAGTCCACCCCCCTGCTCAAAGCAGGGCCAACCCAACTAAATCATCCCAGCCAGGGCTTTGTCAAGCCGGGACTTAAAAATCTCTAAGGATGGAAATTCCACCACCTCCCTAGGGAAACCATTCCAGTGCTTCACCACCCTCCTAGTCATAGAATCATAGAATCATAGAATATCAGGGTTGGAAGGGACCTCAGGAGGTCATCTAGTCCAACCCCCTGCTCAAAGCAGGACCAAGCCCCAACTAAATCATCCCAGCCAGGGCTTTGTCAAGCCTGACCTTAAAAACTTCTAAGGAAGGAGATTCCACCACCTCCCTAGGTAACGCATTCCAGTGTTTCACCAGCCTCCTAGTGAAAAAGTTTTTCCTAATATCCAACCTAAACCTCCCCCACTGCAACTTGAGACCATTACTCCTCGTTCTGTCATCTGCTACCACTGAGAACAGTCTAGAGCCATCCTCTTTGGAACCCCCTTTCAGGTAGTTGAAAGCAGCTATCAAATCCCCCCTCATTCTTCTCTTCTGCAGGCTAAACAATCCCAGTTCCCTCAGCCTCTCCTCATAAGTCATGTGTTCCAGTCCCCTAATCATTTTTGTTGCCCTCTGCTGGACTCTCTCCAATTTTCCTACATCCTTCTTGTAGTGGGGGGCCCAAAACTGGACACAGTACTCCAGATGAGGCCTCACCAATGTCTAATAGAGGGGAACGATCACGTCCCTCGATCTGCTGGCAATGCCCCTACTTATGCATCCCAAAATGCCATTGGCCTTCTTGGCAACAACGGCACACTGCTGACTCATATCCAACTTCTCGTCCACTGTAACCCCTAGGTCCTTTTCTGCAGAACTGCTGCCTAGCCATTCGGTCCCTAGTCTGTCGCGGTGCATGGGATTCTTCCGTCCTAAGTGCAGGACCCTGCACTTGTCCTTGTTGAACCTCATCAGATTTCTTTTTGCCCAATCCTCCAATTTGTCTAGGGCCCTCTGTATCCTATCCCTACCCTCCAGCATATCTACCTCTCCTCCCAGTTTAGTGTCATCTGCAAACTTGCTGAGGGTGCAATCCACACCATCCTCCAGATCATTTATGAAGATATTGAACAAAACCGGCCCCAGGACCGACCCTTGGGGCACTCCACTTGATACCGGCTGCCAACTAGACATGGAGCCATTGATCACTACCCGTTGAGCCCGAGAATCTAGCCAGCTTTCTATCTACCTTATAGTCCATTCATCCAGCCCATACTTCTTTAACTTGCTGGCAAGAATACTGTGGGAGACCATGTCAAAAGCTTTGCTAAATTCAAGGAACAACCTGTCCACTGCTTTACCCTCATCCACAGAGCCAGTGAAATAGTGTTTCCTAATATCCAACCTAGACCTCCCCGACTGCAACTTGAGACCATTGCTCCTTGTTCTGTCATCTGCCACCACTCCATCCTCCATCCTGGAGGAGCTGAGCTCCATCCTCTTTGGAACCCCCCTTCAGGTAGCTGAAGGCTGCTATCAAATCCCCCCTCACTCTTCTCAGACTAAACAAGCCCATGCACACTAAACAAGCCCATGTCTATGTCTATAGACACCAAGTCGGTGTCTATGGTGTAAGCAGAGTCAGGATGAGCTCCACCCTGACATCTGGTGGTGAGGTGTGGCAAGTTGTGGAAAAGAACTTCAGGGGCTGATCTCATTTGCATAGGCACACCCACCCCGCCTAGAATGAGGCCATAGCTGCCCAAATGCTCACTTTGGCTGCTGTGGGATCCCCAGTGTCTCTGTTATTGGGGCAGGAAGAATAAATTGTTATTACCCTGATTATGGGAATCAAGGACAGTGGAACTGCACTTGGCCTTTTGTTATGATGGAGGGACTCGCCATCAACTAAGTAGCACTCGCTAGGCAAGGGACATGGGTTCCAAAACTCTGTGAATGGAGAGAGGCTGGGGACAAGTATTAATACTTGGTGGCATGGGCCCCCTGGGGAGGGCCTTACATGCTAATTGCACTTCCTCCTCTCTCCACTGTGGAATATCAGAGCTAATTTTGATTCCATTAGGAGTCTAGTTACAGGCTGCTGAGCGGAATTCACTTTGGGCTAATGGTGCCCCAGCACTGAGGCTCCCCTACTGCAAGCTGAATTCACCAAAGAGCTGAACTGACTAAGAGCTGAAATCACTGAGCGTTGTGTTAAGTGGTGGGGGAGCCTGCAGATCTATGGTGGAGCAGTTTGCGGGACGGCGAGCGGAGTGGCCGGTGGAGCAGAGCAGTTTGCGGGACGGCGAGCAGAACAGAGCGGCTGGTGGAGCAGAGTAATTTGTTGGAGGCCTAGAGCAGCCCATGGGGCAGCTGGCGGAGCGGAGCCCCATGGAGAGGTGGGGCCATCAGCTTTGGACCACGTAAGGTGCCCCTTAAAGCCCCCGCCCCAATCTCCACCCAGGTTGGGAGGTAAAACTCTGCAGATAAACTTTTGAACTCTGGAGCTGCCCTGACCAGGGACAGAGACTTTTGGGTCGTTGGACTTTTGGGACTTTGGGTGATTTTGGGTTGCTGGACTCAAGAACTAAAGGGAAAGGACATGGGTTGTGTTATGACTCCTGTCGGTGGTGTTTCCCCAACATAATGCCACATTGTTTCTCTCTGTTATTAAAAGGCTTTTTGTTACACTCAAACTATGTTGCTTGCCAGAGGGGAAGTATTGCCTCTTGGAGGCGCCCAGCGGGGGTGGTATATATTTGTCCCAGGTCACTGGGTGGGGGCTCGAGCCGGTTTTGCATTGTGTTATTGGAATGGAACCCCTAGGTACTGAACCCGGCCCTTGTTGCTGCCAACTCTGACAGGCAGAAGGGTTGCATGGGCATTTATCATAGTGGCATGTAGCCTCGTGGATAAAGTGGTGAACTGAGACTCAGGAGACTTGGTCTCTAGTCCTGGCTCTGGGCTGCTGTTTAACCTGGGGCAACTCCCTGTGCTTCACTTGCCCAATCACTAACATGGGGATAATGCTGCTGACTTCCTCTGTAGAGCCCTGTGATGATGAAAGGTGCTGCGTAAGAGCTAGGTAGGGCTGTTATTTGATGTTTCTATACTTGTAACGTCTTCCATTCCAAACATTTCTTGGGACAGAATGCTCGTCTCCTTTCATTCATATGTCGCCAGCCATTCCCTGAGATGAGGATCTACTGAAAGTATCAGTTGCCCTCAGTATAATCTAGTTCATTCATTAGTATCTGTATTAAAGGGTCTGTCCCAGGCATTTACAAGACACCCCTCACCCCAATATCTGGGCATACGGTGGTGCTTGGACTGAAGCTAGCAGGCACCCGCCTGCAATATCCCTCCACAGCACTACTCAATACATCTGATGAAGTGAGCTGTAGCTCACGAAAGCTCATGCTCAAATAAATTGGTTAGTCTCTAAGGTGCCACAAGTCCTCCTTTTCTTTTTGCGAATACAGACTAACACGGCTGTTCCTCTGAAACCTGTCAATACAGCTGTAGTTCATAAAATTACAGCAAAGTGGGGCAGGAAGGGCGCTCATGAGGACGCCTAGTCCAGCCCCCTGAGCTGAGGCAGGACCAGATACCCCTAGACCATCCCGCAGTGGCAGGAGCACTGTGAGTTGCTTCTTCATAACAGCTACTGACGAGGTTAAACGGGATTCCCTCTTAAAGCAAAAACTTGATTTTTCTCCTCACCTACTGTCCCTTCTTCTCCAGCTGCCTCCTGCGCTCCCTCTAGGGAGCTCACATGCACATTGCAGATGCTCACCCCTACTCTCTTCCATTAGCATCTGATCCATCTTTCACTTTCCACAGCTCAGGTTACAAGCAGCACAGTCTCTGCTAAAAGAAGCAAATCTCCTTCCAGCTGCAGCTCACCGAACAGGTGGGGTGGGGTTTGAAACCTCCAAGACCTGACACTACCCCTTTAACTAACTTCTCTGTCACATCAACTTGCAAGGCCGCATGTTAACTTCAAACCCATCCAAGGAGGAAGATCCCTGCAGGTTAAATGTCCATCTACCTACCCGACAAAGGTCTCCTTGCTGAAGGCAGCAGCCAGGAGAGCAGCAAACAACAACAGCCCCTTCATTTTCAGCAGAGTAGGATGCACCCTGGGAGATGGAGGCATTTTAAATACTGCTCCTGTAACCTTGTGCCGCAGCTCGGCTCTCAGGATGTGTCAACAGAGCCCTGCCTCCCCAGCCGGCCTCTTTCCCATGGCTCAGCGCCCTGCCCTGTCAGGAAAGCGCCGACACCTTCTGTTCCTGCCTAATTGATGCCTAGGGAATGTGCCACCTGGAAAAGTGGCAATATTTGTCAAAGCTGTGGTGGACCTCAGGGTGATAGGATGGAATGACAGATCCACTCCTCCCCCTCCACGCACCCCCCCTGCCCCTCGCTTTGCAACCCCAGCACTTGCTTGCAGCAGGCAGACAGGAGGAAACACGGCTGCCCCCCATTCCTGCACCATGCCGGCTCGGAGGCACAGGGTGTTCAGACAATTGGGCGGGCAGAGGGGGCCGTGTGTGGAAGGGGTTAGTCGGAGTAGCGGATGGAGGTTCCCTGTTAAACTGGAGGAGGGGAAGAACCTGTGATCTGCCCCGACCATGAAGGGGTAAAGGGGGAGTCAACACGATCCCCCTGGGGAAGAGGCGGCCTTACCATGTAATGTTCTGGCTTTGTGTATGTTGTGTTGTTTTACTCTTTACTTGAGGGCTTCACAGTGGGGCTCAGAGACTTACTACTGCTACCAGCTAAAGGAGCACTCCATTAGTCCGAGTAGCTGACTTACTAGGGACTCAACAAAGCCCAGCAGTGTGTCATTGGCCCCATACTGTTCGGGTTATAGGAGATCTGCTTTTTGCTCTTTGCTGTACAGTGACGAGGGTGAAGTCCTGGGTGGCCAGAGATCTGTCGCACACGTATGGGCCAGGCCTGGCCCTGCTCAGCTTAGTGACATGGATCTCGGGTGCTGAAGTTGCATTTTATTTGCAGCATGTGCCATGATGGTGCAAGCGCAGCTTCATATGGGATCCAGCCACTGTCACCGAGGCTGGCCCCAGGTGTTTTGTCCCCCAAACATTTTTGGCATCGCCCAAAATCCCACCCCAGTTTGGTGCTCCCCATCCCCCACACCCCAGAAAGTGATTTGGCACCCCCAGAAACTGATGGCGTAACTTCCCTGATTGCCCTCCCCTGAGGCCGGCCCTGACTTTCAATCCACGGCCACATACAGACAGGCCCTATGGGCAGCAGCTAAATTGCCTCTGCGTGGCATTCAGTAACACAAATCGCAGCCTTCAGCTTCAAACCCTGGACTAGTTCTGCCAGCTCCTTGAAAAGCCCTGGTCAGCTCTGATACTGTGTTTCTCCCAGTAGAGGGCAGCAGCTCTCGGACACAAACACACATACAGTACACACCCAGCCCATTGCAAGTTGCATGTGTACACACACACACACACACACGTCCCGTTGCAACTTGCATGTCCACACACACACACACGCACACACACACAGAGGCTTGGGGGGCCCTGTAGGGAAGTGTGTGGTCTGGGTCTGGCTCTTCAGAAGAGCCAGACTGGAGCAAAGTGGGTTGAGCTGTGACTCGCAGCCTTGGGAAGCAGCCTGCTTTGTCTCTCTCTGCATTTGGTTGTTGTGTGTTAGAGTGCTAGCCTCTTAGAAATAGTGTCACATTGCAACCTTTTGGGGAAAGTATGTATGGTTTGTTTCTAGCTTTCTATGTGGGTGCTGCAATCATAACACAGGGGTTTTTTGCACTTTCCCTTGAAGCGTCTGGTACTGGTCACTGTTTGAGACAGGGTCTGGGCTAAATGGCCCTTGGGTCTGATCAAGTCTGGCAGGTCCTGAGTTCTGTGGCTGTGATCAATGGCTTGATGTCTAGTTGGCAGCCAGTATCAAGCAGAGTGCCCCAGGGGTCGGTCCTGGGGCCGGTTTTGTTCAACGTCTTTATTAATGATCTGGAGGATGGGGTGGATTGCACCCTCAGCAAGTTCGCACATGACACTAAGCTGTGGGGGAGAGGCAGATACACTGGAAGATAGGGACAGGGTCCAGAGTGACCTAGACGGATTGGGCCAAAGAAATCTGATGAGGTTCAACAAGGACAAGTGCAGAGTCCTACACTTAGGACGGAAGAATCCCATGCACTGCTACAGGCTGGGGACCAACTGGCTAAGCGGCAGTTCTGCAGGAAAGGACCTGGGGATTACAGTGGATGAAAAGTTGGATATGAGTCAGCAGTGTGCCCTTGTTGCCAAGAAGGCTAACGGCATATTGGGCTGCATTAGTAGGAGCACTGCCAGCAGATCGAGGGAAGTGATTATTCCCCTCTATTCAGCACTGGTGAGCCACATCTGGAGTATTGTGTCCAGTTTGGGGCTCCCCACTACAGAAAGGCTGTGGACAAATTGGAGAGAGTCCAGCGGAGGGCAACAAAAATGATTAGGGGACTGGAACACATGACTTATGAGGAGAGGCTGAGGGAACTGGGATTGTTTAGTCTGCAGAAGAGACGAGTGAGGGGGGATTTGATTGCGGCCTTCAACTACCTGAAGGGGGGGTTCCAAAGAGGATGGAGCTTGGCTGTTCTCAGTGGTAGCAGACGATAGAACAAGGAGCAATGGTCTCAAGCTGCAGTGGGGGTGGTCTAGGTTAGATCTTAGGAAACACTATTTCACTAGGAGGGTGGTGAAACACTGGAATGGGTTCCCTAGGGAGGTGGTGGAATTTCCATCCTTAGAGGTTTTTAAGGCCCAGCTTGACAAAGCCCTGGCTGGGATGATTTAGTTGGGGTTGGTCCTGCTTTGAGCAGGAGGTTGGACCAGATGACCTCCTGAGGTCTCTTCCAACCCTAATCTTCTATGATTCTATGATTCTTCTGATGACGGTCAGCTCCAGAAGGCCTTACTAGATTCAGTTAACAAAGACTTCCTGGTGCTTATTCAGTGATCACCCTGAGATCAGGGGAACACAACAGAATCTTTTGTGTCCAGACATATCCTATAGCAGAGCCCAAGTGGAAGGTGAGTGCCCAGTAGCAGATGTGTTTTGGAGTGATTCGTCTCCTCCCCTGTGAGAGGCCCACATTAGGGGAACCCCTGAGCTCTAGCCACCTACCTCCTGCATGCTTACCAGAGTTCCGGCGGGGTTGCTTCCATGGCATTACTCCATATTTACATCAGTGTAAATGAAATTAGATGCTGGTGGACACACACAGACCTTAGGGCTCCCTTTGGCTCTCTAGCTCCCAGATTTAATAGCAGCCTGTGCTTCCTACTGTCACCACATGAGGTCTCCCTAAGTCCTGACCTGGTCTCAGCCATTATGGAAGTAGGGTCGCCAACTGTCCAGTCGCACAAACCCAAACACCCTTGCCCCACTCCCTGCTGCCCCATCCCTTCCCTGAGGCCCCGCCCCTTCTCCAAGGCCCCACCCTATGCATCCCCCCTCCCTCCGTCGCTCGCTGTCCCCCACCCTCACTCACTTTCGCCAGGCTGGGCCAGGGGGTTGGGGTACAGGCTCTGGGCTGGGGCTGAGGGGTTCGGAGTGTGGCAGGAAGCTCTGGGCTCTGCGCTGGGGTTGGGGTGCAGGAGGGGGTTCAGGGTGCAGGCTCCAGCCAGCAGGTGCTTACCTCAGGTGGCTCCTGGTTGGCGGTGCAGTGGGGCTGAGGCAGGCTCTCTGCCTGCCCTGGCCCCACACTGCTCCCGGAAGCGGCTGCCATGTCCGACCCCTTGGGGAGGGGCGGGGGCTCCTCATGCTGGCCACGCCTGCAAGCGCCACGCCCACAGCTCCCTTTAGCCACAGTTCCCAGCCAATGGGAGCTGCGGAGTCGGTGCTTGGGGCGCAAGGAGCCTGTCTTAGCCCCGCTTCACCACCAGAGTTTTAGTGCCTAAAATCTCCTGGTTTGGCTTCAGTAGCCTTTGGGAGATAGAGCCTGATTCTGGGAGACTCCCAGCTTCCTAATGGAAAAAAAGGTGTGTAAATATCTAATGCAAGGCCGAATCCTTTATTTAATGTGACACTGACCCCCATCCATTGGCTTAACCACCTGCCCCGGGCCGCTGTTGTTCATGATGTGTTAGATTAATAGGGATTGTCCCAGACGTGCTCCATGATCTTCATTAGAGCCAGCCATGTTTCTTCAGCGGTGGGGATGATCTGGCTGGCTGGCAGGAGGAAGCCGTAGCGGCCGGTGTCTCGCAGCTCAAAGGTGTAGGAGTACTTGATCCCGTTGTCGTAGCTCCAGTCGACAGTGATGCCATCAGCACGGTCTGGAAAAAACAGAACCCAGGACATAGCGTTGGAACCAAGATTGCCATGTGAACAAAGCGGGAAAATTTCAGGCTCTGCTTACACAAGGTGTAAAGGGATTGCAAGAAATCATTGCTCTGAGCCTTCAGTGCTGTGTGCAATGCTTTGCATTCATCTGCTCACAACAGACATCACAGGCCTGGCACAAATATCCACGGTACTTGCGGGTTGCAGGTCTTGGTCTTCATCTCGGGTCCCCCTGAATATGTGCAATCTACAAACATTCAGTCCCCGTGTGAACAGAAAGCCACATGCCTTGGAACTGCCCTGGTTCATCCCCGCAATGCGGGGCTTTGCAATTGGAAGTCACCCAGATGCACATGGTCCCAGCACAAATTCTGAGCCCTGGTGCTTCACGGGTACAACTATAGTGAAGGCATGTGTGGTGGGCAGACAGTTCACAATAGTGCCGTCTGAGATAATATTGCTGGGAACCGTGCATCATTAGTTATTTGGAGAGGGAAAGTGAAGAAGAACATGGGTCTTCTTCAGCCCATCCCTGCCTGAAAGACAAACCACTTACAGATGGTGTCGATCGTGCTCCCATAGGTGTATTTAGTCCCATGTAATCCAGCTAAGGCAGCCACTGCCTCTCTGGCTAGATCATTCTGCAAACAAGAGAGTAAGAGGTGAATGGCTGAGAGGTTCTTGAATTCTTCCCTCCCTTCATGGAATAGCAGCATTCACACACATTTAGTGAATGGGAATAGTCTATTTAAATCCTGGGATGGGGGGGCGGAGCTCATCAAAGCAATGAAAGGCCCCACCCCCAAGATGCGGGCGGGGCCACAGAACCCAAAATTGAACAGAATATGGGGACAAAACATGAACACACAGGGATGAACAAGCAGAGAACCCTGGACGATGCCCACTGCTCCCAGAGGCAGTCCAAGGAGTCAGTGGATTCCCCCCAGAGGAAATCTAGCCCTGAAGACCAAAGTTCTCTATCTGTCCTTAGAAGAGGTGCATCATAGACAGCTTCTCCCACCCTGCCCTGTCCAAGTGGCTCAGACCCAGCTCCACAAAGGTATTTAGGCTCCTAATTTCCATTAAATTAGGAGCCTAAAAACCTTTGTGGATCTGGGCCTGAGCGCTGAGCTGGAGCGGGGAGGGCACCCCTCTGGCAGAGAGGTAAGCTCAGCCTCCAGACCCGTTTGTTCTGTTGCCAGGCTGATGAGAGTGCAACCAGGCTGGTGCTTTTGACGACAGGGATTCCTGTCCATTAGGAAGAGGCTGAAAGTGCCAACCCGTTTCAGAATCAGTTCCCAGATGGCCATGAGTTTCACTCACCCCCAGGGTCCAGCTTTGAAGCTAGGCTCGATGGGTATGTCTGCACTGCAGCTGGGAGGTGCAATTCCCAGCTTGGGTAGACATACGAGTTCTAGCTCCGCTGAGGCCTCGCACCCTAAAAATAGCACCCCTGAGTAGATACCTAGGATCTCAGACAGGGCTGTGCTTGGGCGGTCACCACCCGGGCCACTGTGGCCACACCGCTATTTTAACATGCTAGCTTAATCAAAGTTCACACCTACACCTCCCAACTGCAGCGTAGCTGTACCTTGTATCCAGCTAATCCCCAGAACCACCAGTCCCTAGCACACAGCTGGTTTAGCCCTCTCACTATTTGCTCATGAGAGCTGTTCTCACCAGTTCCTGATGGTCAGGAGCAGGCTCTGTCTTGTAGCCATAGGGGAACAACAGCATCTGGGAATAGCTGTGGATGGAGAGCAAGGCTTTCACATTGCCATGGCTCAGGACAAAGTCCACAATGGATTTCACTTCACTCTCAGAGTGAGGGTAAGGTCCGTGGTACGTTTCTACACAGGGATTGCTACTGGAACCAGGGCCTGTGATGAAATACATGTGGTGGCAAATGAAAAGACAGCAGATTTGTGAAAAGCGTGCATTTGCATGGGTGAGTAAAACATTTGTTTTTCTAAGGGGAAAAAAGCCCAAAGTAACTGAAGATTATTTCCTCAGTAATAAATGGGACAAGTCTCAGGTTTCTAATTGATATTTGCAAACACTCCGGAATCTGAGTCACTTCATCAGACAATGTTCCAGCATTTTAACAAGACTGTGCAGTGATGATTCACCTCTAATGTAACTCCACTAAACTCCCTTCATTAAACAGTAATTAATAAGATTATGTGAGTCCTGCAAAATAAAGCAATATTGCATTAGTCACCAACAGTGGCAGAATTGTGTGTTATTGTAGTACTAAGGTAGTGATCTAGGTCAGTGGTTCTCAAAGCCGGTCCGCCGCTTGTTCAGGGAAAGCCCCTGGCCCGCCGGGCCGCTTTGTTTACCTGCCGCGTCCGCAGGTTCAGCCGATCGCGGCTCCCACTGGCCGCAGTTCGCTGCTCCAGGCCAATGGGGGCTGCGGGAAGGGCGGCCAGCACGTCCCTTGGCCTGCTCCGCTTCCTGCAGCCCCCATTGGCCAGCAGCGGTGAACCGCGGCCAGTGGCAGCCGCGATCGGCCGAACCAGCGGACGCGGCAGGTAAACAAACTGGTCCGGCGTGCCAGGGGCTTTCCCTGAATAAGTGGCGGACCGGCTTTGAGAACCACTGATCTAGGTAACTCATATGTAGCATATACTAGTACGTGGTTTTAAGAACAAATTGAGTAGAGAATCCATATTCTAGGGTTGCCAGGTGTCTGGGTTTCTACCAGAAAGTTCGGTTGAAAGGGGACCTGTGCAGTGTCCGGTCAGTACTGCTGACTGGACACCAAAAATCCGGTTACCGCAGTAACCTGCCTCCACCGCCAGGAGGGCAGGAAGAGTACCTGCAGCTGGAGGAGCTCAGCTAATGGAGAGAAGCTTAATCTGAGGAACTGGCTCCCAGCTCCGGCAGAGGGATAGGTACAGGTGCTGCCAAGGGGAGAGATCCTGACAGCGCACAGTGTTTGAGGAGCAGGACTGGCAGCCAGGCTCGCTGCCCATAATGGCGCAGTGGGGCTTCTCAGCCTCCCAGAGCCCCAGCTCTTTCCGGCCCCTTGCTCTGGGGACTGACACCCCCCTCCACTCCTCTGTACCCCAATTAGGCGGGCAGGCTCCTTGTCAGCTCCTCCCAGCCAGGTCTGCAGGTGGCAGGTGAGTCCCGGAGAAGTGGAGAGAAAGAGAGTGACGGGGGAGTGACCGGAGGGGCCTGCAGTGTCCAGTTTTGAAAAATTGGAAAGTTGGCAACACTAATGATCAGAGGTGCCATCTTTCTGAGTTGCTGGGGGGCAGAGGAGCTGATCGGGGGGGCTGCCGGTGGGAGCTGAGCACCCACTATTATTTTTCCATGGGTGCGTCAGCCCCCCAGCACCCACAGAGTCGGTGCCTATGTAATAATGACTTCCTGTCAGACAGACAGCTGAGCAGATGATTCCATTTCCTGGACACAGCAGAACTTGCTACTCCAGTGTAACAGAGAATAATAAATACATATTTCATGTCTCTAATATAAGGAGCCTTGTGAGCTCTACTGATAATCCCAAAGCACGTCCTGTACCGAGTGCAGGGGACTGGACTGCAGGACCTCTCGAGGTCCCTTCCAGTCCTATGATTCTCTGACTCTATGTTTTCACAGTAAAAAGACAGACATTAGGAATGAATAACTATCTGACATGTCCATGGCCATTCTGTACCTCCGAAGCCAGCATCCCAGTTCCTGTTGGGGTCCACGCCACGGCAGGAAGATCCTGCATTGATGGACCGGGTCTTCCGCCACATGCGGTTCTAAGAGCAAGCACAAGGGGGAACCATGTGGTTTGATTAATGGAAAGATGCTAACAGTTGGGTCTCAAGTCATTTGCATCATTGCTCAGTTATTACACCACAGAGGCAGAAGGGTGTAAAGTTTGCAGTTGAACCAATGTGATGCGGTTTGGACTGTAAAAGTCGTTACCGCACTTGGGGACTCTAGCCAGTATGCCTCAGAGAGGCTGCAGCCAGAGCTTTTTCTGGAGCAGCCCCAAATATTTTGGTCCTGACATCCCAAATGAACCTGGGATCACCCCTTGTTTAAAGCAGGGGTGGGCAAAACATAGCCCACAGACCTAATTCGGCTCAGTTGCTCTTCTGCACAGCTTTCACCTCAACAGGCAGAAACCAAAGAGAAGGCTTGATGCGGTGGGAAGGAGATACACAGGGCTTGCAGATGGGTCATTGGCTCAGCGCAGTACCACAAAGATGCCCACCCCGCCCAAAAAAACCACGATGCCCCAAGAAGGGCCTGAGATGGCTGGTCCCTGAAGGCAGCCCTGCGTGTACTCATCATGCAGCCAAGCAGTGAGAACTCCTCTTCTCTCCGCTCTTTCCTCCTTCCCCCAGAGGCACTTACTGTGCTGTGTGTATAGGCAAACCCATCGGGATTGGTGACTATCTCAAAGAAGATGTCTACGGTGTCCAGGATGGCAGTCAGTGAGGCATCCTTGCCATATTCAGTGGCTATCTACATGGAGAGAAGGTCTGAATTACCCTGAATTCTCATTTTTCACAGGGTGAGGTCCTAACAACTAACTGGAGCTGATCTATTAAGGGTAACAGTGCAAAACAGAGTGATTATATGAGATTAGGCATAACATTAGGAGAATGGCAGAATCGTTGTCTGGAACTGTTGTCTGGAAGCTGAAGCCAGACATAAGAACATAAGAATGGCCCTACTGAGTCAGACAAAAGGTCCATCTAACCCAATACCCTTCCAACAGGTGCCCCAGAGGGAATGAACAGAACAGGTAATCGCCAAGTGATCCATCCCCTGTCGCTCATTCCCAGCTTCTGACAAATTCACATTAGAAATTAGTCCCACATTTTTAACAGTGATGGGGACTAACCATTGGGACTAGCTACCAAGGGAAGTGGTGGATTCTCCATCTCTTGATATCTTCAGATCAAGACTGGTTGCCTTTGTGGAAGAGATGATTTATCTAAACGCAAGTTATGCTTTAGTCCAGCACAAGCTTTTGGACTCAATACAGGGGCAACTTGGTGCAATTTAACAGCCTGTGATATACAGAAGGCCAGATGAGCTGATCTAATGGTCTCTTCTGGCATTATTCTCTATTAATCTATGAATCAGCTGGTGGGTCTCAGTCCAGTTTCTAGTGGACAAAGGTCCACATCGCCAAATCACCAGCAGGTGCTAATTTACCCATTTGTCTGCCATCTCTGCAAAGAGATCAAGTGGGATATGGAGAGTGAACGAGATTGCAGGTCAGTTATGTCCTCTCACCGCTAGAGATTGGTCCCATCCAGCGCTGTAATTGTGAAAAGTTTATTAATCTGCCCTGTTCTCAGTGACCCTCAGACTGAACCTGCCATATCTCAGCTCATTGGGCATTAAATATATTTAGTATTACTAAATCCCACCGGGTATAAATAATCCTGCCACAGTGCCAGAGGGCTGTTCTACATGACCTCTTGAGGTCCCTTTCAGCCCTACATGTCTATGGTTCTATGATTACCTTGTTGGCAGTCCACACTCCGGTCGCCTGGGTGATCCACTCTCGAGAGTGAATGCCAGTATCAATCCAGATTGCAGGACGGTTAACTCCTCCTGTGCTGAACTGCAGGAGAAGTCAGCAAACAGAACATGCCTATATTAACTGCAGTCTAGGCATCGGCTGGTACGTGCACTTATGCACATGTTTTACTGACAGAGTCAGGTGTTTGCTCTGATAGTGTAAATGCCTATAATTTAATATCTGGCTGGCAAGATTTTATGGAACCAGGTATCAGATAATCCCTCCCTCTCTGGATCGCTGGTGCAGTTTCTTCTGAGCTCGACTGAATTAATTTCTCAGTAAAAGTCAGCTGTAATTTTAGTAACTCTTCCCTAGTCTCTTGATGATTATAAAACCCAGAGATTCTTTTATCAATTCAGGGTCTTAAATCACATCTGACACATATCTGACATATCCGCCAAAGTGATTTTAAGAAAAAGGGCTTCAGCAGCCTGTTATGTCTCTCCATTGCTCCTCATTACATACCATCCATTGCTGCTCCCCCTCCCCCTAGTAAAGCTTTAGCCTGTGGACAGACTGCTCCAGAATCTATGTAATGTTAACTCTCTGCCTTTGCTAGAAATTCTTAAATTGTGCTAGTGAGCTATCTGAGTGAGGGAAAGGATGGATGTACCATCCACTGTGTGGTATGAATACATTTCCCTGCAGCTGTTGGTGCCAATGCCGCAGAGCACTAAAGTTCATGCTTAACTTGAAGCATGTGTGTAGGTTCTGTTGATTCCCATGGGATTACTCGTTCTGAGGCGCTTTGTTGTCATACTGAATGATTAACATTACGTGCACTACCTACCTTTAGCACATAAAGAGGTCGCTTTTCATAGCTCTGCCCGATCTGAATTTTGCTAACCAGGTCTGGATTTTCAGCCACAAGATTGTCCATCCAGCTGTAGATCTAAAAGGAAGAGTTGTCAGCGCATGCACGTTAAACTGGCCTTGTGGGTTTCTGTGACAGAATACATCCCTGCATTCACACCTTACACACCCTTGTAATCATCTTTGTATACGGTATGCCTTGTAAGATATAGTTGGAAAACTCGTAATTTGCTGGCCAGTATCGTCCTGATAAAATACATGTGGCAACATTGTGTGTGAAGTTATAAGATTTCCCTGTATGATGTTCAAAACTCACAGAGCATCAAACTGGTCAAACAGGCCTATCTTGACCAAATGAGTGTATGTTTGCCTTAATTTGCATTTAAACAGTAAACAGAATCATCACGTAGGAAGGAAAAACAAAGGAAGCTCAAACAAGTGGGAAAAAACAGCAGGGAACATCCTTCCACACAGACTTATTGTTTCCTAGTGCCAGCTGAAAATGTTTTTCAAGTGGGGGACTGAAACTATAAAAGGAGAGACAAACACCCTAACACACACACCCTCTCTGCCCGTCGCATTCTCTGCCCTTGAGAAGACAAAAGGAAACAGCCTTTGGACTTTGGGGTGGGGACCCTGACCTGATGAGTTTGGACACTAACCTTGCTGGAAGCATGTGGCGAGAATTTTTGCTTGAATCTAATATAATTTGTTAAGTTAGGCACTAGCTAGCATTTTATCTTTATTTTTCTTGTAACCATTTCTGCCTGTTACACCTCATTACTTGTACTCACTTAAAATCTATCTCTTTGTAGTTAATAAATCTTTGTAGTTTTACTGTTTTATCTAATGCAATATGTTTAAGATGAAGTGTCTGGGTAACTCCATTTAAGACAATACACTGGCATACTATGCCTTTAAAGGAATAATGGGCTTAAAATTTTCTACTGTCCAGGAGCGGGCTGGGACACACAGGACATACATTTATGGGCAAAAATCTGGGACTGGGGGTATGTCGGGGTCATCCTGCAGTATAACCCAGGCTGGTGAGGGCCAGAGTATGGCTGGCAAGCTGCAGTTACACATAGACACTCAGGGGTTGACTTGCATGTTGGAAGGCTGTTTGTGAGCAGCCCAGGTGAGAGCTACTTCAGCAAGGCATTGTAAGGCATGCAAGGCTGCAGGGCAGGGGTGACACAGCCCCACACTGCATTGAATTGTACCCCAGTATGTCACAGTTTTCATCCTTTGTTCTCAGGTAACACGGGGTTCTCAGCCCCTGTGTGGTGAGCAGCAGTTGCCTACAGACATTGAGCCCCTGGTATTTTACACATCAAGGGTCTTCCACTAGACTAGATTTGCTTTGCCTCTTATTCCTGGATGCCAGAAGGCCCCCTACACCATGGAATTAATTCCCCTGGGTCCTCCCACACAACAACAATGGGAGCCAGTTTGAAGGATTCCAGGAGGCCTCTGTGGACCACTGTATGACAATTGTTGAGAACACCTGATATCACACAAAGTTCCATCATCCACCATGAAGCCGGTGCTCTGATTACATCTGAACTTTGGATCCACAAATGAGGTGAAATGGGTCTCTCAGCAGAGAAGGTAACTGCTGGGAGAATAATTAGCTAGCTACAAAGGCAGAAAGGAATGATTGTTGGGTCTCCTGGCTGGAAGTTTTGCTTCCAGTCTGGGGAGAAGGGACCTAGAAGAAAAAGATCTCTTCAGCATAACCCTCTCTGAGAGGATCTCCCAACCACATTCTCCACTAAATGCCTACAGCATGATTCCGTATTTAGAGCCACAGAACCGGCCACAATATGGCCTTACCATCCGAGCACATTCCCCAAAGGAAACGAAGAGAACACACTGCAAAGGAAAGTACCTCTTCAATGGTGTGGTAGGAAGAGAAGTTGAAGCTGTTGCTGCTTCTCTCGAACTTCCTGGACACCATCATGGCCTCTTTTTCCTCATCCAGTAATTCCTTTGGAAAAAAAAACCACACAACCATATACAGGGAAGAGGGGAGCATTTGTATATTTTTTCACATGGAACGTATTATGGCCCCACATATACAAACACCAGAGGGAACTGAACCTGAGCCCTTTAGTATTAGAGGCACAAGCCCCTAGCAGTTAAGCTCAGGGATCACCTCCTTCAGGCCTATCTAGTAAGCTGTTATAGTCAGTGAGGTCAACCACTAGTGGGCGTTATCACATTCACTAAACTAGTACATGTATATACAAAGAACATCTTTAAACATTCAGTTTAAAACTCAGTGTTCAATTGCCCCTCAGATCAAATCTCCTCTCTACAAAAAGGTGTTAAAGAATTTAATGCTCATGAAAAGTGCTGGAGAATGAAGGCCTTCACATATCAACAGAGCAAGAACAGCAAGGGCAGCAGCTTCCCTCCCAATATCCTGGGGATGTACTCTAGACCCTGGACCTGGAGGGGCTAGTTTCAGGGATGAGATGGTAGTTCCATCTCATTCACTCCCTTGTCCTCTTTGCTGAACCTCCCCCAAAAACTCATCATCCAACTCATCATTTTTCTTATTCTGTCTGTCTTTCCTCACCTAACTCACATCCAGTTCAGACCACATCCAGGGTGGTGATGTTCCTTTCTTGCACATGGCCATATACGCTGCAGGAGTCCTTACCTGCACATCATCTACTGTGATTGTATACGGAATGGTGTTAGACTCCAGCAAGACTTTGACTGCTTGGAGGCTATGGAAGGGGACTCTCACATCCACTGGGAGACTAGGCTTGGTGGGGCTAAGCCAATAGTCAATCTGATTTAGAAAAGAGAAGTAAGGTTAGCATCATCCAAGGCTCTGTATTGCTCTACCTAGAGCTCTCCAGACACTGCAGAACAAGTGAATTTGGTTAACACAATCAGTGATGTTAGTTAATAATATTATAATAATATCTTGTATTTATATAGTGCCTTTTATCCTTAAGGATCCCAAAGTGGGGTGTATGTGTGTGTCTGTGTGTGTGTGTGTATACCACTTTGGGATCCTTAAGGATAAAAGGCACTATATAAATATATATATACACACACAAATATATATATATACACAAGAATGACTTCAGCTGCCACTGAAATGCAGCCACCTCTAAGGTGGAACATGGCAGCTGTTTAACAGAACACAGCAACACTACCAGAGCTGGGTGAATTATTCATTGCAAATAATTTATTCATTTACTTTAGCCCTTTTTTTCCAATTGCAAATTGCTCATGAACAGATCAAGATTTTTACAAATTTGTTCCTCATTCACTATTATTCGATGGATGTTTTATATAAGCATATCTTGGCCTATGAGTCACTTCTCAGTCATTTGCTGTGAAGGTTGCTTTGAATAGTCACTATTTGTGACTTGAGTTGTTTTAAATGGACATACAGGCCACTCGGTGTTGTTTCTGTTCCCCGATTGGATTAATTTAACTCTTCAAATCAGGTTTTCAGTGCAAATGCTCATAATTCCAAATTTAAAATCTGCTTTGTATGAATATTCTGCAATATTTGCTCACACATTGCTGCTCCAGCCCGTAAACTTGTCTGCTAGAATAGTCTGAGGAAGTCAACATGAAAAAGGGTCAACACAGAAGAAGCAAATTGATTCTGAGATTCAAAATCATTTGGGCAGCATTAGTCCAGCTCTAAACACTGCGCAACTGAGATTTTAAAGTGCTGAAGAATAAATAATACCTCAGTTAGGAGGGGGAATTCGAGACTGCGGAATTGAATTACCTGGTAAAATGCTGGTATGTGTTCCCCAGCTCTTGAGAAAAGTGACAACAGGTCTTTAGTAACCACAAGTGGCCAGGATCTCCTCTTTAAATCTGTTAAGACAGCACTTGCTACATCATGTTGCCCTTAAGTGCATGCTCAGGCATTGGATCGGGACATTGATAGAGGGGGCAAGGCTGCTGTCGACAGAATCACCAACTTCCTGCAGTGCTCTGGCTTTTCTAGGGATGCCTCTTAGTCAAGCATGAGCAAGTTCTGACCCTCCTACCACCTGACAGTAGAGGAGATCACAGCCCAAGGCGCTGTGGCTTTAGCTCAGTTACAGAGAGTGTCTACCTCAGTTCTTACCTGAAGGTCTTCCAGCTCTTCTAGGTCCCTGAGTAATACAATCTGCTCTTCATTGCTGGCCCTGATGCGGAGAACCTGATCTCTGGAGAAGACAAAGCCACAAGAACAGACAGAAGGTATTTGCGACTGATGACAACAAGCCAGCAACAGATCAGATGGGCTAATAGCCAGGATATCAGAGTGGTGTGCTGAAGTTTACAGTGGAATTTGATGTGAGGAGGTCTGGAGGTTTAGGAGTTAAGGCATGTACAGAAGTTTTAAAATGTTACAAGCCGATTAGAGGTCTGGCATGGGGACCAAGAGGGCTGTGATGAGAGAGAAAACAGTTGCTGGGGACACCTGCTGTATTAATGTAGATGGAATAAATGGGCCAAAGGTGTTAAGATAACCTCGTCACTGTCCAACATTAACAGTGTTAAACAAAGTTTGGAGTTTGGTATACAGAGACAGCAATTCTGGGCCCCAGGGCCGTTCCTGGAGGGGCTGGGCCCGGGTGGAAGTGACGAATCCATCACTTCTGGGACCGACCGTGCTGGCCAATCGCGCTGGCCCAGAAGGCCCCACAAAGCGCAGGGCCCAGAGCAGTCCCATGCACCTAGGAGCCTTGCGGCCTGCCTGGGCCCTTTTAAATTGGCCGGGCCCCTGGGCAATTGCCCCCTTTCTTCCCCTCCCCCCTGTCTGTGGGCCTGTTACTGGGCAATAGGGGTGAAAGTAACTTACAGGGTGTAGGGTGGCCGGGCTCCTGGACAAGGGGGTGGGGCGGCTCTGGGCCCACCAAAGAGGCGTGGCCTCTGTCAGAAGGGGTGGGGCTGCGGGCAGACCCCCCCAGCCAGTCCTTCAGCACTGCCTGGCCCGTGCCATCCGGGGCTCCGGCCTCTACCGTGCCAGCGGCCGGAGCCTTAGGCCCTTTAAATCGCTGCCAGAGCCACAGGCCCTTTAAATCACCAGGCCCCGGGGCAGCTGCCCCTTTTGCACCCCTGTCAGAGGCCCTGTTGGTTTAAGGTCAGCTGTGTACCGGCCCGTACCAGTGGCCACTTTCTTACTGGTACGCCATACCAGCCTGTACCAGCTTACTTTCACCTCTGCAGTGGGCAAACACATAATTAAAAATCCTTTTCACTGTAATAAAGATACAGAATAAATATAATAAAGATACAGAAAAGATAAAGATACAGAAAAGAAGGAAAAAGAGTTAAAGCCTTCGACATGTAAAGTATTAAGTAAGGCTTTCATTTTAACAACATCCCTTGTTCCCTTTCCAGTTAGCTGGAGAGCATTTTTAGAAAGAAAAGTCCCCTTGTTTGACCGTCTCTCAGATGGTATCAAAGATGGTGATAACTGTCCTTTTGGGGAAAGAAGAAGTTAGTGGAGATGGGCTGCAGTTGAGATATTGTTGCTCTTGTTAAAGTCCAGTCCCGTTTCATCCCAGGTGGTGTTTGGAATTCAACTAGTAGAGGTGGTGATGTCATCTGGGTCCTCTCTCTGGCCCCGGCCGGTCAGGACGTCCCTCAGGATTAGGATGACGAAGGCCCAGGGTCCCAGAGGTGGAAGCCATGATGGTGAAGCTCGCTCCAATAGCCAATTCTTCTCTCTAAGTCTTTCTTTAAGGCCCCACAAAGGGTGTGGTGTCCATCCCCTTCATTTTGTCCACCAACGAGGCCTAGTTTCCAACACAACAATTTTGGTCCGTTGGGATCTGGTTCTACACTTTTCTTGTTTACCAAGCAAGATCTTCACACAGTCCTTGAGTTATATCAGGAGTCCTGTTGGTTTGGACTAATTCAGTCTGTCTCCCTTCTATACCTTTTCCCATCAACATTCTTTGTTACCCGTTATTGTGACATCTTATGAACTTACATTCAGTTTTTACAGTCGAACTCACAGTTTGGCTAAATTTCTAAGAAAAGTGATCACAACATACCCTCATGGCCCAGGACTGATACAGTTCAAATGGACATTGAAATCCTTGCTTTTGTCATGAGACCTTCCCAGAAAGCTAGAAAGTATCTATCAGGAGGCTGACATCTACTAGGACTTGGACAACAAGGTTAATCACAAATCAGCCATCGTAACTTTGCTTGCCTAGAATATTTTGGGAGTTATTTCAGATTAATTTTAAAGGGCACGTAGAAAAAACCAGGCTGATTCAAAACAGCCAATGAGATCTCATGACACACAGATGTCATGATAAATTAAATCATGTCTTCTTAATAATCTCCCAGGGGAAAGTGGTGGAAACCTCATTGTTCCAGATATTTAAAACTGGACTTTGTGAAACACTGGAGATTACACTGAAGGGAATAATTATGCTTCTGCCAGGAGATGGACTAGATTATCTAAGGGTGTTTTCCATACATCTTTTTCATTTCTAATTTCTATTATCCTAAAAGAAGATATTAGTTCCAAATCGTTCTTAGAGGATCTCAGTTCCAAATTAAATCTGAATGACATGGCCAGGAAAAAGGTATTTTAGAAAATACCTTGCCCACTCCAGCATTGCATGTGCAAAACACATAAGAAGAGCCTTTGAGTATATAAACTTTTATTTACCTGAAAAAGCAAACCTAGGTATTGCCATCAGAAGAACCATTAGAAGGGTCCTTCAGGCTTCAGAGGCCATGTGGACAGATCTTTGTTTCTTCAGTTTCCCAGAAGTCTCTATTCAGTCCTTACTCAGAGAATGCTCCCACTGAAGTCCTGAGGTAGGTCTGCCATACTAGGCCAGAAAAATTAGAGGTGGAAAAAACCTAATGGGTCATCTAATCTATTGGCTATTCCATCTGTAGCAAGTACAAAATTGTTCCCTACATTCAGAGTCAGAAACATTGTTTGATAATCCTCCACCCAAAGCCTTTTACTAGCTCAAAACCATCAGAGGGAGGTGTGGGGGAAGCTCATGTCATTGTCCTTTTTTAGTGCTGGGGCAAGCTGACCAATATATATCCCTGGAGATTTCAATTGTCTGTTTACCTCAAGGAAAAATACAGCACAGGCCAGGGGAGTGCAAACATCCATACATCGTTCTGCCAGTGTGCTTCAGACAGGATCTGGAGGTTCCACTTCTATGGGGAGAGGATAGTGGGTTCTCCATGGTGCCTTCAGATCTTGGCTTTTTTGATGAGACCGACAGGGCAGTGTGGACACCTGCCCACTAGGAAATGGAGTGAGACCACAAAGACCACCAAGTAGTGATCAGGAAATAAACACTTCCTACACAGGCTGGTTCAGGCATATGGGTAAATGCTTCCAAGCTCATAACCAGTCCCCTGAGTCCCTCTGTACTCACCCCACAAAGAGCTTTTGGCTGAAGGCAGCAGCCAAAAGAACACCAAAAACCAGAAGCCCCTTCATGATCAGCAATGAGAGATTGTCACTCAGCCCCACTTCCTATATATTGTGGTTTTCCAGCTATACTTTCTCAAGGACCCTTCCTTTCAGGGGCTGTTATTCATGTCCATTCTGAGCACAGAGGCAGAGATAATGCTGCAAATAAATTAATCAAAACCATTTCCCAGGGACAGATATGTTTGTTTGTTTGTTTGGAGAAGAAAATAAAGCGTGTGATTTGCACACCTGAGCCAACAAACATTTTCCTTAGACTTTGTGACAAGCTCTCCTAAAACGAGCTTTGCATGATGTCACTGTTGCATGTTCTCTAACCAATAATCGCCAGGGGTATTTGCAATGATATTTTTGAGATAGCACCTCAGGGAATGGGCTGACCTTGCACTCTTTCCCCTAATTCCCATCAGTAGGGGCAGGGCTGCAGGCTGATTGCCACAGACAGTGCTTCATCCTCAAGAACAGAAGTCTGGTGACTTGAAATTGATGTGATAACAAATCCCTCGTCACCTGAGACTTCACGGCTGGCATTGTGCTGCGCGCACCCACCTAGAAGTTCATCATTGTCACTGTGGCCACTTGGACCTCCATGGCCAGGGCAGGGATAGAACTCACTTCAAGACTATCCTGCTCCAAAAAGCTTGGGTTGCTCCTACCCAAGCTACGGAAGGCCCATTGTTGACAGTAGAAGGTTTGTGACGCACAGCTGGACAGTGCTGATTACGTTCTCAGAGCAGTGTTTCTCAACAACCGGTCTGTGGACGGGCGCCAGTCCCCGAGATCTCCCCGAAGGCAGCAAGCCGGGCCTTGGTCAGCGCTTAATTTGTAATGAAAGAGATGCTGGGGCTCCAGCACTTTGTTTACATTCAGAACTGACACAGCAGGCCCAGAAGTGCCAGGCCTAGTGATGTCAGCGCTCAGCCCTGGCACAAATTAAGCACTGTCCCTGGTATCAAAAAGGCTGCGAAACACTTCCCACGAGGGCGGTGGCCCACTCACGCTCACCAGCCCTTTACACTACTTGTTCGCAAGAGTTCGTTGGAAGGTTTAAAAGTGAAGCTCTGTTGTGACAAGTGACAGTGTAAAAACGGCACCTTCTTATCACTTGTAGTGCTGCAGCACCTGGGCGCCCTAGACTTGGACAAGACCCTCACTGCGCTAGGTGCTGTACAAGCACAGAATACACAAGTGGGAGAGGGACAGGTACACCTTAAGAACGCAACCAGGCTTGGAGATTGCAGTACTAGCCAAGCAGAGAGATGAGCCTAATGTAGCCACGGCTCGATGGGCAAAAAATCCTTTACCAATCCAGTAGTGAATCCCTTTATCTAGCTATGTGTCTAGCGATCTGTCTATCTAATGTGCCACCTGATTAATGTCCAGGCACTGGTCTTATGTCCCTTAAGTCTGAATAAATATTACATTCTTCCACAAAATATGAATTTGTCTTCCAGTCCAACATGGGAAGGGAGTGAGTAACCCACCAGCTGCTGGGAATGCAAGAGGACACACAGATAAGCCTGTTACATGTTGATTGACAAATTGTTACCCCAGAGGAAGAAAACACTAATCTCTGGTCCTTATGTGGCTTGGATCCATGACCATGAGCTGCCCTCAGATTGTTCTCAAGCTAGGATAAATCGGCTTGCTGAGTAATTAAACAGGGCCACCACCAAGCAGCTGCTCCAAATGAGTCTGAGGTGGGAGCAGAGCGATCAGTGTGTCAGTCATATGGCTTAGTTATACAACTGGTGTCCAGCACAAATTCAGCTCTTGTGAAAAGGGTTGCAACTCCACTGAAGTCAATGTGGTTGCATGAGCCAAGATTTGGCCCTACATTTTCAGTCCTCCCATTCAGGTTGAAGGGGACGCTGTCATAGAATAAACACATTTCCTTACCTGCACTACTAATAACACCTGAGACCAATAAAACTGAACAAATGTTTAAAAGCTAACTTACTTTTTATCGTTTATGCGCTTTGTTTAGTTGTTACATTTCACTCAAAAACCGATGGCTAGGTCTCCCTCTCAGACTCTCATGCACTAGCATGATGCTCCCATGTAGATAGACACTTACAGTGCCACTAAGGCGATCAGCAAGTGGAAGACACTGGAACCTCAACACAAAATGCCACCTGAGTTGAAGGAGAAACTCCATCAGTGGTGAAGTAGGAAGCTCTTATTCTTGACGTGTGTTAGCCACTCATGCGTCTCACACCCCCCCCCCCCAGTTCAGTGTATTGCACAGGAGTATATATTTATTTTAAAAGAAAACTACTTCAGCTGGGTTTTATTTTAAATTTCATTGAAACATCGCTACTGGCCTTAGGTTTTGTAAAAGCTTGATTTAATATAATCTAAATGCTAAGTCGCATTCGGGGAATGTGGCATTTTATACCCAGTTCTCACCAGAGAGGATAAATTTAGGGCATAAGGCCATAAACTGAAGATTTCTCATTTGTCTTTCTGATAGGACATAAATCCACCCTCCAACCACATGAAATAGTTAAAGGGCCTTTTGTGTGTTCCATAAGAGAACAAATGTTAGCAGCAGTGTCTCGTCGTATCCCTCTAGAGGATATTTACATTCCGGCCTCTTGCAATTTCAGCTGGAGAAGAGTTTGTTTTCCCACCTCAGCTGTTCTGCAGTGTCATTGGAGCTGAGAAATGTGTCTGTTGCTTCAACCCCCAAACAGCCGTATTTCTTCTTTATATGCACTCTGTAAAGTCTCTTGGGGCCCATGTCTTCTAGGTAAGGGGTTATAGAAATATAAGGGATGGTTATGCAAAAAGGTTTGGTTTAACTCTAAATGTCTGTAATCACATGGAGGGATCCACAAGTCTGGGAGCTTGTATAAGTGTTTATTTTTTCAGTAGTGAGTACGGTGGTTTCTGTGTACAGATCTGGGCTGCATTCTGGCCCTTTTAAAATTCTGTAGAGATTTGGGGATTTTTGTTTTCTTTGCTGCGTTTATGATCACAGAAGGCTGGGAGAGCTAGCGCCATATTCCTGTCATGATTATAGATGCGAAGGGCTAGATTCTAGGCTGTGCTTCTCGAAAGGTGTTGCTCATGGAGAGGGTGTATATATACCACCTTTGTGCCCTCCGGATTCTGAGCTGCTGACGAGACTAGATTGTAAGTGAAAGCAAACGTCTCTGCTTCTGTACAGCAGCTTCCCCAGGGCTGCCTATGGTCTGCACAGCAATCCGGAATCCCCAGTAGCACTCCCCCTCTCATCCCTGACACCATCCCCTTGTGCCCCTAACCTGCCCCTGCCCTGGGGTTTATGAGGGGGAGTAGCATTGGGCAATGTAGGTCAGGCATACACTGAGCCCTCTACACATGCTTCTGTGCCCAGGGAATTCTTCCCCAGACCCTTGTGCCTTTGTATGGCCCCTAGACACTGCCAGACTGTCTGTCATGCTCCACCTTAGATGCAGCTGCATTTCACCGATGGATAAGTGATATTACCCAGACCACATTTTCAAACCTGGGTGCCTAAAGTTAGGCCCCTAAATTTAAATGTAGGCCCCTGAATAAGTTGAAGTCAATTGTAAGTGCACATCAGCACTGAAAATCAAGCTGTGTTTATAATTGGGACCCCAAATATAGAAGATACTTTTGAAAATGTGGCCTTTAATCTTTCCGAGCCTCAATTTCCCAAGTGTAACAAGGGTGTTGTGAGCATTGATTAGCTGGTTGCAAAGAATAAGTGCTAATCACTGCTGTCATTCAGTTCAAATATAAGGCCCTTGTCAGACCCGTCTGGGATACGAGCCGCGGTGCTTGTCGCTGTCCCATAGACAGGATACCAGCAGGAGAGATGGTGCCAGGTCTGTGGAATCGCAGTTCTGAACGCAGGTGAAGGAAGTTTGTTTTATTTTCATTGCAAAAGAAGAAACTTTGAGGAAACCTAAGAAGGGTCAGGTGAAAAGTAAAAACCGGATTGTTAACACGGATAGGGAGGCAGTTTAATACTGGTGCTGGGGACTGAGCAATTGGGGGACATGAGCTAAAAATTCAGCTGCTGGGAGTAACTGATAGAGGCTTGGATTGAAGTTGTTTCATGCAGAGACAGATTTGCTGGAACCCGGACCAGGATGCTGTGTCACATGTACAGCCCATAGGACTTATGTTTCCTCCACTCCAAGGCAAATAATTCCCGTCTTCTCTGAACCCACAAGCAGCCTCCTCCTGCCACATTGTAATTGTTCCACCACATTCCTATCGCCACCCCAGTGCAGGTCCCCCCACTGGCCTCTTCGCCTATCTGGTAAGTGGCCTGTATTTTTGCCTGACTGGGCACAATTACCAATAATAATGGCAGTCAAATTTTCCACCCTAGTCTGATGGAACCCTGGGGTAGATTTCACCTTCCTCCACAGCATGGGGCATGGGTCACTTGCAGGGTTAAACTAGTGTAAATGGTGGATTCTCTGTAACTTTAAGTCTTTAAACCATGATTTGAGGACTTCAGTAACTCAGCCAGAGGTTAGGGGTCTGTTACAAGAGTGGGTGGGTGAGGTTCTGTGGCCTGTGATGTGCAGGAGGTCAGAAAAGATGATCCTGATGGTCCCTTCTGACCTTGAAGTCTACAAGTCTACTCTTGCTTTACTCACAGGCTGCTACCTGTGTTTCTTTCTGAAGACCCACAAAAGGGTCTGTTACAGAATATTGGCCTGGTCCTAACATTTTGACGCTGTGTAAGAATTCCACAGATGGAAAAGCAAAGGCAGGGACAAGAGATGTACAGCAAGGAATCTTTACAGACAGACGCATCACTAAGTAGTTTGAACATACACAGGGCTTTTCATCGGCTGAATATACTACTACATTAGTACAAAGGAATCAGATTTGGGGTTTGTTTTCTAAATGACTGTTGGCTTCGTCCTTTTTATACTGTTGATTTGCCTCCCCACTTCTGTTAGTGATTGTCTCGCACATGCTCCATGATCTTCAGCAGACCGAGCCAGGTCTCTTCTGCAGTAGGGATGATTTGACTGGCTGGCAGAAGGAAGCCGTAGCGACCTGTGTCTCGCAACTCAAAGGCAAAGGAGTATTTGATGCCATAATCATAGGACCAGTCAATGCTTCCTCCACTGGCTTGGTCTGAAAGAGAGAGAAAGAGAAACCACACTGGGTGAGATGGAGACTGTACTGAGCTGGCTTGTGTCCAGGTGCACCAGTGCTGGCTAGTGGATGGAGTCCACTGGAGATGAGCATGCTTGGTACCTTTCAGGGTCAGGTCCTATATGAGGAAGTAAAGGGGCTTATTAGGGCTGGGTGTGCACTACTCAGACTGCACTGAATTTCTGGGAGTGGGCTCTATAAAGGTAACACTGGTGTGGGTCAGACATTAGGTCAGCCTGTGGGGGATCAGTTGGCAATTAGTGAGGGATCCCATTGACCCATCATTGACCCCTTCTAGTGGGATGAAGTCCCCACCTTGAGGAGGGAGGAGTGGACCCTTCCCCCACTACAACCGATCAAACTCAGAACTGCTCAATACTTACAGATAGTTGAGCAAATGGGCCCCACTTTATATGTCGTGTCATACAGTGAAGCCAGAGCACTGGCAGCAGCTTTCCCCACGGCGTTCTAGAGGGATCATGGAAGAACCAGGAAGAAGTCAGATTAGGAAGATTAAACATTCAAACTAAAACAGGGGAGAGTTTCTACCCCAAACCTCATTTAAAAAAATATCCAAATTGGTTTAGAGCCAAACCTCACCCACCAAAAATTAGTTGTACTGAATCTATTAATGTCTGAATTGCTGTATAGCTAGACACTAGCTACAGCATCCACCAAGTGTACAATATTTTGGGAGGTATCCTGGCTGGCAGTGGCCCATACTATGTGCTTTAGAGGAAAGTGCAAGAAAGTCCCATGGATAATTATAGTATAATCTCCCCATTGGGAAAGTTTCTTCCAAATTCCCATGAGTTAGTGGTTGGTGTATGGTTTGATGCATATGTGGTGTGTAGTTCTTAAAAATATTAATATTCGTATTATGTTATCCTATCCAATGTAACTGTGGATGTTCTCATACTTAAAGAGAACCAGGAAGTTGGGACTAGATCCAATGTGTGTGAGTATACTGTGTTGGGAACAGGGTGGTGAGACACCACCTGTTTACACAAGTAGGGATTTCTACTTTAAAGATACTGTCTTCTTCTTTTTTGCATTAATCCCATCAAATGGAGTCCACTCTATGAGTCCTCTCCCTCCAAAATGATCAATTCAATGTCTTATCTTTGTCACAGCACCTGCTAACAAGTCTTCATTTATAACATCCCATCACTTCTTTGGTTTCCCTCTCTGTCTTTCTTCTTCAGTCTTGATCTTGATCTTTCTTACCCAGATTGCTGTCAGGACTGTGTGCTTTACATAGAATCATAGAATATCAGGGTTGGAAGGGACCTCAGGAGGTCATCTAGTCCAACCCCCTGCTCAAAGCAGGACCGATCCCCAATTAAATCATCCCAGCCAGGGCTTTGTCAAGCCTGACCTTAAAAACTTCTAAGGAAGGAGATTCCACTACCTCCCTAGGTAACGCAATCCAGTGTGTCACCACCCTCCTAGTGAAAAAGTTTTTCCTAATATTCAACCTAAATCTCCCCCACTGCAACTTGAGACCATTACTCCTTGTCCTGTCATCCGCTACCACTGAGAATAGTCTAGATCCATCCTCTTTGGAACCCCCTTTCAGGTAGTTGAAAGCAGCTATCAAATCTCCCCTCATTCTTCTCTTCTGTAGACTAAACAATCCCAGTTCCCTCAGCCTCTCCTCATAAGTCATGTGTTCCAGTCCCCTAATCATTTTTGTTGCCCTTCTCTGGACTCTCTCCAATTTTTCCACATCCTTCTTGTAGTGTGGAGCCCAAAACTGGACACAGTACTCCAGATGAGGCCTCACCAATGTCAAATAGAGGGGAATGATCACGTCCCTTGATCTGCTGGCAATGCCCCTACTTATACATCCCAAAATGCCATTGGCCTTCTTGGCTACAAGGGCACACTGTTGACTCATATCCAGCTTCTCGTCCACGGTAACCCCTAGGTCCTTTTCTGCAGAACTGCTGCTGAGCCATTCGGTCCCTAGTCCGTAGCGGTGCATTGGATTCTTCCGTCCTAAGTGTAGGACTCTGCACTTGTCCTTGTTGAACCTCATCAGATTTCTTTTGGCCCAATCCTCCAATTTGTCTAGGTCCCTCTGTATACTATCCCTACCCTCCAGCGTATCTACCTCTCCTCCCAGTTTAGTGTCGTCTGCAAACTTGCTGAGGGTGCAATCCACACCATCTTCCAGATCATTAATGAAGATATTGAACAATACCGACCCCAGGGCCGATGACCAAATCATCTGAGCCCTCACTCCCTCATAGCAAGGCATGGGCTCAAAATAAGCAGAGGAAAACCAGAGTATATGGCACTGAATTTCAATCAGGTGAACACTGTAGAATTATCCTTGAAACTAGATGGTCAGACAATATCAACAATACAAAGTTTCAAGTATCTCGGTTCCAGTCCATCCAGTTTTAACATATGGCACAGAGTGTTGGGCAACAAAGATGAAACATGAGCAAATGATCTGTTCCACAGAACTACTAATGTTGAGATGGACGAGTGGTGTAAGCAAGAAAAACCACCTGAAGAATATGTAGGTTAGAGACATGTTCAAAGTAACAACCATAAGCAAAACAATGAGGGAGGGAAGATAGTGTATGGGGCAGATTCTCATTTCAGTCACACTTGAGGAGCCAAATTGATTTTAATGAAGTTGCTCCAGTACATGTGAGGGGAGAATTTAGCCCATGGTTATTGTCTTAAAAATGTCATTTTAATACGTGGCTAACACTCAAAATATGAAACGCAACTCAGTCAGGACAGAGAAAGGCTTAGGGTTAAGAAGCTGCTGTATCTCACCAGCTCTTTGTAGTCAGCAGGCTTGGTGCACTTATACCCAAAGGGGAACAACAGAAGCTGAGAGTAGCTGTGAAGGGTGAGGAATGCCTTGATCTTCCCATGGCTCTTGATAAAGTTTACAACATTTTTTACTTCCACTTCTGAGTTGGCGCTGGGTCCATGGTAAGAATCAGAGCAGGGGTTGGTACTGGCTCCAGGGCCTGTTGGTGCAAGTGAGGATCAAAGGCAAATCTGTAAAACTATAACTCAAGGGAATTCAAGATTGACACAAAGATGAAGTTGCCTAATACTGTACAGTGAAAAGTCTAGCAAGAGGTCTTTTCTCAGGGACAAGGCCTGACATACTGATAGATGATAGAAAAGTATTTAGAGAGAGTGAAAATTAGACAAAGGCATATTGCTACTACTGATAGATAACTCATGCCTTCTTTTGCTCCCTGGCAATCTATCAAGAAATTACTCTGATGAAATACGATTACTATCAGCTTTTACCATTTTATTTCTGAATCTCTTATGATATGGGCTTCTGCATCCATTGGGCCAGATTCTGATCTCAGTAACACCATTGTAAACCTGGAGTACTTCCACTGGCTTCAGTAGAGTTACCCTGGATTTACACTAGTATAATAGAGATCAAATCTGATCCATTAACTTTTGAATATACAACAGGTGAGCTGATAGACATTTTTCTTCTAAGCTGATGCAGAAATGTAAGTCAATAATAACAGGGGGAAGCTGAAAATAGTTGATCTCATCCATCTTATTTTATAAAAAAACCCAAAACCACATAGAAATCCTTCCAGGCCTCCAGGTAAATAATGTATTTACCTGACAGTCTAGAGGCCAATAGTAGAGAGAGTGATATGACAGCCTCAGCAGAGTGCATGCTGGGAGGGATGTCACATTGATGAAGGAGACATTGACCCAAGCAGAGCTAGACCATAATGAAACCTAAGCAAAAAATCCTTTGAATGAGTAAATGTGTTAGATGCCCTGTTTAGCCTGACATACTCTAGGCATTCAGCTCTATAATGGTAGAGATGCCTATATTTTGCATGTCACTTTTAAAAACTCCTAGATTGTCCCCCTGTGACTAGGTACATGGAAGGGAAACAGCTTTGGTAGTGACAACTGTAGCTGAAAACTCTTCTTCTACCTCCAAAGCCTGCATCCCAGTTCCTGTTTGGATCAACTCCAAAGCACAGGCTCCCAGAATTCTTAGAACGTGTCTTCCGCCACATACGATTCTGAAATAAAGAACCATAATGGGCTCAAAAGGAGCAAAGCTTGGTGATTTCATTAAAGCATCCAGTCAGAAATAGCTACCATTCATCTATAAGGGAAGCTCAGCCTAGATTATCACAATTGTCCTTTCTGACCGTGGAATCTATGAATCTATAAGTGCAAGAGAGAAGCCTAACATGACTTCTGCTAGACTGGCAAGGGGGATGGACAAAGGGAAGCTGTGGAAGCACTGGTGAATACCCAGAAGGGAACAATGATGGATTAGATGGCTCAGTAGGTCTCTGTGGTGACCCTACCCTACTGTGATTTACCTTTACAAGGCTAAATATGGATCTGCTGAACATGTTTTTCTAAAACAAAACTTTCAATTTTTTGATGGCATGGCAGATCACTGCCCAGCTTCCAGAAGTGCCTGATTCGGTTTGGAAATGGGGGTGTAATCACACCATGGTTACTCACTTTGGTATGAGTGAATGCATATCCATCAGGGTTTGTAACAACCAGCAGGAAAATGTCCATTCTGTTTAACAGGGAGGTGACAGATGTATTGTTCCCATACTCAGACGCAATCTAAGCAGAGACAAAATACATTCTAACATGCTTATCACAGTCGCTTCTTCCCGAAATGTTCATACTGTAATCGTTATGTAGTGGGATTGGGTTAAGCAGGGTTGGAGTGTACAGTACAGCTGCATTTCTCTGGTGGCTTAGTCATTTTCAGCAGAATTTATGCTCACATTTTAAAATAATTTAATTTTTTGGCCCTTCTGTTGGCAAAGATAATCTTCCCAGTGCAACTCTTTCTCTCTGAGACCGCAGACTGAAACAATTGCTCTGAGGGGTGTGAACCACCCTTATTCATTTCAGTGGAACGTGAGCCCTGAAACTTGATGACAAATAAGAGACACTTTAAAAGTTACTGTCTTGTTGGTACGTCATCTGTGGTATTGGTGTGACTGTCTCTAAACAATATGTAATTGTACAGATGTAGGGTAGTGGTGAAAGTGCAGCATTGGGAGTCATGACTCCTGGACACTCTTCTCAGCTCTGTCAGTGATTCACTGTGAGACCTTGGGCAAGTCATTTAACCTCTCTGTGCCTCAGTTTTCCATTAGTTATGAGGCTAGTAAGACTGACATACCGCAAAGAGGAGCTATGAGACTGAAATAAATGGCTGTAAAGCCATCTGAGATCTTTAGATAAAAAGTGCTACAGACAAGTAAAGCATTATTTACTGCATAAAAATCAATACAGTTGATTCTGGGTTATGTTAGATCATTATAGAATACTTGCCATGCTAATACTGCACCAAATTCTGGTTGGGTACAGTACAAGTTCAAAGTAGAAAGGAAATAAAAATGTATCTACAAAAGAACATCTAGGGCCTGACTCTCTTCTGCCTTGCATGCTGTGTAACCATTTATTCCTCTGCAAAATGAGAGCAAAATGGGTGTAAAACACTAAGTCAGAATGGAGAATCAAGCCCTTGATCTGTGTAAAACATACTACAGATTTATGAATAAGCTGTTTTCTCACAGTAGGTGTTGTTTTTTCTCTCAGAGGCAATAATGAATTAATGTCTCCATGTAGTGATAGGAGTCAGTGTGTTGCTGGAAGTGCAGATGAGACATAAAACTGAATTACTGACATTTGCTGTTGAAGATCCCATGTGACTTTTCGCAAGAGTAGGGCTATTAAATTTGATGTCCTGACCAAATTGCTTTTTTCTGACCTAAAATTCCCCTTACAGTTTCAATTGTATACAGCATTTTTCACTACCTGTTTTAAATTTCTGTGCAGTGTTAAGCAACTGCCATGTTCCACCCCAGAAGCAGGTGTATTTCATGGGTGGGTGAAGCAATCCCTATAAACCTTGGTTGGTAAAGGATATGCAGCAGACCATTCTGGTATCTTTTCATGAAAGGTGCTGTATATGGGCAATGTATTCTTTTAAATGTTTTATCAATCAATAATAGTCAGTAGCCATCCCAGGAGAAAAGAAAGTCAATCCACTAACCTTTTTAGCTGTCCACAGTGCAGTTGCCTGGGTGATCCATTCTCGGGAGTGGATACCGGCATCGAGCCAAATGGCAGGACGGTTGGTTCCTCCAGTGCTGAACTGCAAAATGAAACATAAACTTTAAAAACCCTCACTAGCGCGAGTCCTCTCATTTCCTATCCCACTCGTTTTTCCATCTGAAATATCGAAAATGATTGAAAAGCAACGGAGTTGCATGGCATAAAACTGGTGTAATAGAGTGGAGAATCAGACCCTGTGATGGGATATTTGCCTTAATGCTGCTGGTAATCTTGCCAGATTTACCAGTTCATTGACTTAATATTGTCATTTGCAGTTTTTGCCACAGCTTCACCAAGGGCAAGTCATGCCGGACTAATCTAATTGCCTTCTGTGATGAGATAACTGGCTCTCTGGATAAGGGGAAAGCAGTGGATGTGGTGTTCCTTGACTTTAGCAAAGCTTTTGACACAGTCTCCCACAGTATTCTTGCCAGCAAGTTAAAGAGGTATGGGCTGGATGAATGGACTATAAGGTGGATAGAAAGCTGGCTAGATTGTCAGGCTCAGCGGGTAGTGATCAATGGCTCCATGTCTAGTTGGCAGCCAGTATCAAGTGGAGTGCCCCAAGGGTCGGTCCTGGGGCCGGTTTTGTTCAATATCTTCATAAATGATCTGGAGGATGGTGTGGATTGCACCCTCAGCAAGTTTGCAGACGACACTAAACTGGGAGGAGAGGTAGATATGCTGGAGGGTAGGGATAGGATACAGAGGGCCCTAGACAAATTAGAGGATTGGGCCAAAGGAAATCTGATGAGGTTCAACAAGGACAAGTGCAGAGACCTGCACTTAGGACGGAAGAATCCAGTGCACTGCTACAGATTAGGGATCGAATGGCTCAGCAGCAGTTCTGCAGAAAAGGACCTAGGGGTTACAGTGGACGAGAAGTTGGATATGAGTCAACAGTGTGCCATTGTTGCCAAGAAGGCTAATGGCATTTTGGGATGTATATGTAGGGGCATTGCCAGCAGATCGAGGGACGTGATTGTTCCCCTCTATTTGACATTGGTGAGGCTTCATCTGGAGTACTGTGTCCAGTTTTGGGCCCCACACTACAGGAAGGATGTAGAAAAATTGGAAAACGTCCAGCAGAGGGCAACAAAAATGATTAGGGGACTGGAACACATGACTTATGAGGAGAGGCTGAGGGAACTGGGATTGTTTAGTCTGCGGAAGAGAAGAATGAGGGGAGATTTGATAGCTGCTTTCAACTACCTGAAAGGGGGTGCCAAAGAGGATTGATCTAGACTGTTCTCCGTGGTACCAGATGACAGAACAAGGAGTAATGGTCTCAAGTTGCAGTGGGGGAGGTTTAGGTTGGATATTAGGAAAAACTTTTTCACTAGGGTGGTGGAACCTCCTTCCTTAGAAGTTTTTAAGGTCAGGCTTGACAAAGCCCTGGCTGGAATGATTTAGTTGGGGATTGGTCCTGCTTTGAGCAGGGGGTTGGACTAGATGACCTCCTGAGGTCCCTTCCAACCCTGATAGTCTATGATTCTAGGATTCTGCTCCCTGTTCTCCTCTATTTCTGATGAGGAAGCCGCTGTGTACACACATAATATCTTCACCAGCCCCATATGGGCCCCTTATTCATATCTGTTGTTAAGGCAGCCAGGATCCAACAAAAATTAAGGGTATGTATCATTATTCTAAATGAGCATCTTTGGCACAGTGTCACCTAAGAGCTAAGTAAGCGACTCAATCTCACGCATGACAATGGCTTTCCTATTTGGACCAACATAAATTGAACAAAGCCAATATTTGGAATGAGTTGGGTTTTTTCCTATTTTTGCAAACCAAGGTTCCAGTTTTTCAAGGATACTGAAGACCCTGAGGCATAAACACAAAGTTCTGATTATTTGCAGTGATTAAAGATCCCATAATACTTTTTTGCAAGAGTCAGGGTGTTGGCCCAGGGTCCTGGCCAAATTCACATGTGGATAATTCCATAAAGCTGCCTTCTGCAGTATCTTCTTGGCAAAGTTATTTTTAAAAAGTGTTACTCGGTTCTGCTGAACAGCTGTTGCATTAATGACTAGCGGTGGCTGCAGTTTAGTGGTGGGTGGACTGATTTCTCTCTCTAGATGCTTTGGGATGTTTTGGATGGACAGGTGTTAGAGAAATGTAAAGTTGTTGTTATATGCACAGGAACAATACCTTGAGAATGTACATGGGCCGCTTTTCATAAGACTCTCCAATCTTTTGCTTGCTCACAAGGCTGGGGTAGTCAGCTGCAAGATCATCCAGTGCTGCATAAATCTAAAATTTAAAATAATGACAGAGTTTATATTCTATCAAATATTTTTATGCTAATCCTTGCGTTGATGTGAGAGCTTTCTCCTTTGTAGTGCTTGCTACCTGCAGCCTGCCTGTATTTCTCCGCTTCACTTTCCATTTACTTTCCACCCTCACAAAACACCTCTCTTCTCTCTTGCCTGTACAGCTTCATTTTTCTCTCTTTCAGCTATTATCTAGTAGCTCTGATGTGGAATTATCTAATTCTGAAAAGCATTTTGGGGTGCAGTTTATAAAAAAGATCCTACACAAAAGCAATTTGGACCACATATTTCTGAGAAGGGGATCCCCTCATTCTTTACCCCCTTACTTCCCAATTGTTGCCCTCAAAAGCTCTGCATCACAGCAGACCTTTCTTGGCTGAGAAGGGCTAGAATTGGCTTCCTCTAAAGCCCCCCAACATTGCTCTGTGTGTAGGCCAGAGAAGGGGGTTCCCTGGAGGGTATTGTTTGATGCCATTCTCCCAAAGGAGGGACCTGAGCTCTCTCTCCTTGGTATGGGCTAACACTCTATCTCCAGACTGATCATTAGAGCAACATGGAAGGTGGTCTGTCGTCTCTGACACTGAACTCACACACTGCCAGTCACAACCAATGTCACATGGAAGAAAGTTGTATAAAATCAGTTTTCTGGTGCACTTAGTAGGCCTGTCTCTGATCTCAGTCATTCCAAGGTAAATCTGCAGTTACTCCACAGAAGTCAATAGAGTTACACTGGTAAAAAAAACAAACCCAGCATGAGATCCAAATCAGACACATTTTATTTTGATGAGACAATACACCTAGCATTTTTATTATCTAAAATAAGTGTGACATTCAATAGCTGTTCATCAAGACACAGGAGGCCACATAATGCAGCAAGATAGGACCTGCAACACATGAATAAATCATTGCTCCATCTAGTTTGGTACCCTGGTTCCTGTAGCAACAAAAGAGACCATGCATGCAACTAAACCTAGCCTAACAATATGGGAGCCCAGCACTGGGATGGAGATGCTGCAGGCCTGGATTAAAGTGAATTGATAGAGCTATGTTTGGGCCCCAGACTGGAATAACAGGGAAATGAGAAATATTGGCAGAGCTGTATGGAGAGGTTTGTTGAGCACTTGCTTGTAATATTCCTACCTTTTAGCAACTGAGAGTAATCCCTCAATGTGATGAGTCCAAAATAAGCTCATTATAAAACACAGCAGACCTACTTGTAATGGTGTGAGATATTAAAACCACTGTGGAGAATGCAGAAAGGAAGACAAGAAGGAATTCAACATACTTACAAAGAATGTTTGAGTGGCGGTGACATGCAAAAGCAGGACAGAATTAAATAATCTCTCCCCCAAAGAGCTGAACTTGAAATACTTACAGATTCTAAGGGGTGATAAGCTCCATAGTTGAAATTACTGGTGCCACGTTCCCTTTGTTGATTGTTAACCATCTCTTGCTTTTCTTCCTCTATTATGACCTAAACCAAGCAATTCAAATCTGTGAGGAAGGCCAACTTCTTCGGCAGGATTTTAATCAAGTGTCAGAATTGGGAAATGAAGTTGCAGCACTCCCCACAAGCTCTGCCCTGGTGTCAGACTCCAGACACAACTGCAGAACAGCTGGATGTTTCACTAAACTCATAGGCAGTGAAATAGGTAACACTGTTGGCATTTAAATGGTCAACATTAAGTTTCATTAAGCTGAATGGGGATAGTGTCAGAATTCCTGAAAAAGGAGCAAGGTTGGTACTGCAAAGAGTTAACCGTGATTTAGCTGGTGTGTTGGAAATACTGCTTTTCAAGAGTCTTGCAGTTCAGTGCCAAACAGAGATGTTTTTCTCACACTGTGATGTAGGGTTCTAGTAACTTGAGGGAAGCCAACATCATTCTTGGAAAATGTTGTCAGACTCTTAATAGCTAAATACATGGTCTACAAAGAATAGTAGAAGGATGCCTATCCATGTGGAAAGAGGAACTTAAAACAGACCCTGCATCACTGATCTGGTACCCTGTTGTGAGATCTGTAGTTGGTTTTCACAAGATTTAGGGAAATCTGCATTGGTACAGGTAGGCTTATGAGACGCAAGAATCTTTAGCACTGTGTATTGCTTCTACTACAAATAACATCAATGAGCATAAATGCAGGGATTAGGGAAATAAATCACGCATCAGTGAAGTACTTTTGTCTACCTGCAGGTCTTTCAGCAGAATAGAGTACTCGATGTGGTGGGACTCCAGGAAGACTTTGACTGCTTGGAGACTGGGAAAGGGGACTCGAATATCCACAGGAAGTGCTGGATTTGAGGGGCGTAGCCAGAAATCAAGCTGAAGAGAAGACAAACAATACAGATCAAGGAATCATTTCAGAAAAATGGACTTTAGGGAACATCTCTCAAGAAGCCCCGAAAATGTCTGACTCCCCCAAGTTGGGATAACGCCTTTGGTTTTGCACCACTTCACACTTTAGCATATTCCATTATCTGAGACTCTCGAATCACTATATAAACAATCATTACTGGGCTTCACAACACCCTTGCAACATATCAGTATGACTGTCCTCACTTCCCAAATAGGGAAATGAGGCCCTGGGAAAGACAAAAGCTGGCATTTTCATTGACTTCAATAGCACTTCAGCAGCATAAGTGAAAGGAGATTTTGTACCATATCTATTATGACTCTTGTATTTTCCCCTCACCAGCTATAGTTCCAAGAAATGCTCAATATGTAGATGATTATCTGATACTATATACGTTGCTTTTGCTTCTTTTATAGTGTTGCACATTTTATCTTGCATGTATATAAATACAAATAAATAAAATAGATTAATTTTAAGAGAAGTTCTCATCAGTGGTCATAAAATCTATACTGCCTAGTGTTTTACATCATGCTTATCTTCCTCATAACACAATACATACATTAATTAATTACCATACTGTCAATAGAAGACCAGTATATACATATGATCATCCCTGTTTTAAAAGGAGGAAACTGAAACACAGAGGTTTAAAGTAGGGTGACCAGATAGCAAGTGTGAAAAATCAGGACTGGGGATGGGGGGTAATAGGCGCCTATATAAGAAAAAGCCCCAAATATCAGGACTGTCCCTATAAAATCAGGACATCTGGTCACCCTAGTTTAAAGTGACTTTGTCAAGGTTCCTTCCCCACTCTGAACTCTAGGGTACAGATGGGGGGACCTGCATGAAAGATCCCCTAAGCTTATTCTTACTAGCTTAGGTTAAAAACTTCCCCAAGGTACAAACTTTGCCTTGTCCTTGAACCCTATGCTGCCACCACCAAGTGTTTTAAACAAAGAACAGGGAAAGAGACCACTTGGAGACGTCTTTCCCCAAAATATCCCCCCAAGCCCTACACCTCCTTTCCTGGGGAAGGCTTGATAATAATCCTCACCAATTGGTACAGGTGAACACAGACCCAAACCCTTGGTTTTAAGAACAATGAAAAATCTATCAGGTTCTTAAAAGAATAATTTTATTTAAAGAAAAGGTAAAAGAATCGCCTCTGTAAAATCAGGATGGTAAATACTTTACAGGGTAATCAGATTCAAAACATAGAGACTCCATCTAGTCAAAACCTTAAGTTACAAAAAGACACAAAAACAGGAATATACATTGGTAAGAATAAGCTTAGGGGGGTCTTTCATGTGGGTCCCCACATCTGTACCCTAGAGTGCAGGAGTTGTAAGGCTTGCATTCCTGATCTGTTCCCAGCAAAAGCATCACACAGACAGGCCAAACCCTTTGTTCCCCCCCCCCCCCCCCCCGCCTCCAGATTTGAAAGAATCTTGTCCCCTCATTCGCCATTTTGGGTCAGGTGCCAGCGGGGTTATCTTAGCTTCTTAACCCTTTACAAGTGAAAGGATTTTGCCTCTGGCCAGGAGGGATTTTATAGCACTGTATACAGAAAGGTAGTTACCCTTCCCTTTATATTTATGACAGACTTTCGTTAGGTCAGGCGCAATTAGGTACAGGATTCAAACTCAGGAGTTCCTGTTTCCAGGATGGGGCTAAGACTACTAGATCATGCCTCTTATATTGAGCATGAACCAGCAACGTGACACCGTTGTGAAAAAAACTAAATATCATGCTGGGATAAATTAACAGAAGTATCATATGTAACAATTGGAGGTTATTGTTCCACTCTGCTTGGCATTGGTGAGGTCTCAGCTAGAGTACTGTGTTCAGTTTTGGGCCCCACACTTTAAGAAAGATGTGGACAAATTGAAGAGAGTCCAGAGGGGAGTGACAAAAAAACAATAAAACCTCACCTATGAAGAAAGGTAAAAAAACCCTGGGCTTTTATTTAGTCTGGAGAAAAGAAGACCCGGGGGGGGGGGGGCTGATAACAGTCTTTAAATATGTTAAGAGCTGTTGCAAAGAGGACGGTGATTAATTATTCTCCATGTCCATGGAAGGTAGGATAGGAAGTAATCAGATTAATTTGCGGGAAGGGAGATTTAGGTTAGATATTAGGAAAAACTTTCTAACTATAAGAGTAATTAACACTGGACCAAGGACAGTTGTGAAATCCTGATCATTGGAACTTTTGAAGAATAAGTTAGACAAACATTTGTCAGGGATGTTGGTCCTGCCTCAGTGCAGAGAGCAGGACTAGACCTCCCAAGGTCCTCTCCAGCCCTACATTTTTATTATTCTATACTATTATTATTTATTTATGGCAGCTCCCACGTTGTGATAAGCAATTTCCAAACAAAAAAAGGGAGGCACAATCCCTGCCCTGAAGAACTCACAGTCTGAAAGATTAACAAATGCCTGTAGAAAGTGTAATGACACACCTGAAGATGCTCCAGTGTTTCTAACAGCTGTAGTTTGTTAATCTCTTCTTCACTGTTTGCCTTCACCCTAAGAACCTGGTCACTACAAAAAATGAAATAAATCTTATAAAATGGGCTTATGGAAAATAGATCTTGTCAGATTAACTTGCTATTATTTTTTGATGAGATTACAAACGTGGCTGATAATGGTAATATTGTGTTGATGTTAGATTTCTGTAAGGCATTTGACTTGGCACTGCATGATATTTTGATTAAAAAACTAGCATGATACAAAATCACCATGGCACATATTAAATGGATTAAAAACTGGCTAGCTAATAGGTTTCAAAGTGTAAATGTAAATGGGAAATCAACATTGAGTTGGTGTGTTTCTAATGGGGTCCAGCAGGGATCAGTTCTTGGCTCTATGTTGACCTGGAAGAAAATATTTGTTACTGATAAAGTTTGCAGATGACACAAAGATGTGGGGAGTGGTAAGGTATGAAAAGTATAGGTCACTGATACAAAGCAATCTGTTATGCTTGGTGAGCTGAGGGCAATCAAACAATATATGTTGTGTTACAACCAAATGTAGGTCAGATGACTAAGAACAAAAGAATGCAGGCCATACTTACAGGATGTGGGACTCTATCCTGGGAAGCAGTGACTCCATAATTGATTTGGGGGCCATGATCAGCTAAACATGAGCTCTCAGTGTGATGCTAAAAGGGCTGTGGGTCTTGAATATATAAACAGGGAAATACTGAGTGGGAATAGGGAGGTTATATTACCTCTGTGTTTGGCACTGGAACGACCACTACTGGATACTGTGTCCAATTCTGGCGTTCACAATTCAAGAAGGAGTTTGAAAAATTGGAGAGGCTTCAGAGACGAATCATGAGAATGATTAAGGAGTTGGAAAACATACCTTATAGTGAGAGACTCAAGGAGCTTAATCTACTTATCTTATCAAATAAAAGATCAAGGGGGATTTGATCACAGTTTATAAGAACCGACGTGGAGAAGAGACAGTTGATAACAGAGGGCTCTTCAGTCTAGTATACAAGTCTAGTTTAGTATACAAAGGTATAACAAGATTGTATTGCTGGAAGTTGAAGCTAGACAAATTCAGACTAGAAACAAGGTGTAATTGTTTCACAGTGAGAGTAATTAACCATTGGAGCAATTTACTAAGGGTTGTGGTAGATTCTTCATCAATGGACATTTTTGAATCAAGACTGGACCTTTTCCTAAAATATATGCTGTACTACAATCACAGCTATTGGATTTGAAGCATGAATTAATTCAGGGAAGTCCAATGGCCTGTGTTATGCAGGAGGAGAGACTAGATTATCACAGTGGTCCCTTCTGGCCTTGGAATCCATGAATCTATTAAATCAGCTCTACAGTTTGATGTTATATATAATGCACTTCTCCATTCTTGTCTCCAGCTTCAAAAGACAGGCATCCCAAAGGCCAATAAACTCATGAAAACTCAGTGCTGACAAGGTTCCAGGATGGACCAAAAGAGAGTCATTTTGCATTTATTTTATTCTATCTATCTTTTATTCTATCTTGAAAACTCATGGCGATTGGGGGAAGTCCCGGACGACTGGAAAAAGGCTAATGTAGTGCCCATCTTTAAAAAAGGGAAGAAGGAGGATCCTGGGAACTACAGGCCAGTCAGCCTCACCTCAGTCCCTGGAAAAATCATGGAGCAGGTCCTCAAGGAATCAATTCTGAAGCACTTCGAGGAGAGGCAAGTGATCGGGAACAGTCAGCATGGATTCACCAAGGGCAAGTCATGCCTGACTAATCTAATTGCCTTCTGTGACGAGATAACGGGCTCTGTGGATGAAGGGAAAGCAGTGGATGTGTTGTTCCTTGACTATAGCAAAGCTTTTGATGCGGTCTCCCACAGTATTCTTGCCAGCAAGTTAAAGAAGTATGGGCTGGATGAATGGACTATAAGGTGGATAGAAAGCTGGCTAGATTGTCGGGCTCAACGGGTAGTGATCAATGGCTCCATGTCTAGTTGGCAGCCGGTATCAAGTGGAGTGCCCCAAGGGTCAGTCCTGGGGCTGCTTTTGTTCAATATCATAGAATCATAGAATCATAGAATATCAGGGTTGGAAGGGACCCCAGAAGGTCATCTAGTCCAACCCCCTGCTCGAAGCAGGACCAATTCCCAGTTAAATCATCCCAGCCAGGGCTTTGTCAAGTCTGACCTTAAAAACCTCTAAGGAATTGAGATTCTACCACCTCCCTAGGTAACACATTCCAGTGTTTCACCACCCTCTTAGTGAAAAAGTTTTTCCTAATATCCAATCTAAACCTCCCCCACTGCAACTTGAGACCATTACTCCTCGTTCTGTCATCTGCTACCATTGAGAACAGTCTAGAGCCATCCTCTTTGGAACCCCCTTTCAGGTAGTTGAAAGCAGCTATCAAATCCCCCCTCATATCTTCGTAAATGATCTGAAGGATGGTGTGGATTGCACCCTCAGCAAGTTTGCAGACGACACTAAACTGGGAGGAGAGGTAGATATGCTGGAGGGTAGGGATAGGATACAGAGGGCCCTAGACAAATTGGAGGATTGGGCCAAAAGAAACCTGATGAGGTTCAACAAGGACAAGTGCAGAGTCCTGCACTTAGGACGGAAGAATCCAATGCACCGCTACAGACGAGGGACTGAATGGCTCGGCAGCAGTTCTGCAGAAAAGGTCCTAGGGGTTACAGTGGACGAGAAGCTGGATATGAGTCAACAGTGTGCCCTTGTTGCCAAGAAGGCCAATGGCATTTTGGGATGTATATGTAGGGGCATTGCCAGCAGATCGAGGGACGTGATCGTTCCCCTCTATTCGACATTGGTGAGGCCTCATCTGGAGTACTGTGTCCAGTTTTGGGCCCCACACTACAAGAAGGATGTGGAAAAATTGGAAAGAGTCCAGCGGAGGGCAACAAAAATGATTAGGGGACTGGAACACATGACTTATGAGGAGAGGCTGAGGAAACTGGGATTGTTTAGTCTGCTGAAGAGAAGAATGAGGGGGGATTTGATAGCTGCTTTCAACTACCTGAAAGGGGGTTCCAAAGAGGATGGATCTAGACTATTCTCAGTGGTAGCAGATGACAGAACAAGGAGTAATGGTCTCAAGTTGCAGTGGGGGAGGTTTAGGTTGGATATTAGGAAAAACTTTTTCACTAGGAGGGTGGTGAAACACTGGAATGTGTTACCTAGGGAGGTGGTAGAATCTCCTTCCTTAGAGGTTTTTAAGGTCAGGCTTGACAAAGCCCTGGCTGGGATGATTTAATTGGGGATCGGTCCTGCTTTGAGCAGGGGGTTGGACTAGATGACCTTCTGAGGTCCCTTCCAACCCTGATATTCTATGATTCTATGATCTTTCTTTCTCACCCTTCTCCTGTTTGTATGTAATCTGCCTTCTTAGATTGTAAGCTTTTCTGGGGCAGGGACTGAATCTTTGAATGTGTTTTGTAACACCTAGAACAATGGAGCTCTGACTGGAGCCACTAGAAGCTACTGTAATATAAATATTAAATCATAATAATAATCATAGAGCCCAGAACATGTCCCTGTGTAGCTCTGCTGTTACACCTTGGAGCTCTGCATCTCTGGGGGTGCAAACCTGCCAGCTGACTTGTGCTCTTATTTTAGCTAGTAATTACTTTTTTTCTATTGTCCATTGGCTTCCACTCACACAGTAGAAACTTACACAGAACAGATACAGCAGGGAAAACAGCAGTGCAAGTTTCCCTTGCTAATATACTTCATTTTAAATCTGGTGGGACCACCCTTAACGTGAGAGAGAAGTATCCAGGCTCCTAGCAATCCTTGGCCACTCCACTTAGACTGTCAAGAAAGTTGCAAATTAAGTGCTAAGTAAACAGGCTTTTGTGATGTATGGATGTTTGTTCACTGGGATCTGGTGTCTATTTCCCACATTCTAGCAGACATCCATCAGATTTTGTATTATATTTTAGTCAAGTTCTTATACACTTAATGAGATTAAAAGGCTTAAAGCACATATTTTAATGCAATGTGTGAATAAACCTGTGTAACCTCATGCTGTAAGATATTATAATACAAATTACTTAGTAAGGTTCTGAAAGAGATTAGACATTTATACCCAAAGAGAGAGAGAGAGAGAGGAATCTGCAGGGACACTACCTCGGATAAAAATGAACAGAGGCTATCAATCTTTATGCTTGAGGAACACAGTTGAAGCTGAGCTGTGCAAAACTTTGGGACTGAAAGGAACAACTCTTGCCCAGGATTGCGGTTAAACTCAGATTATTTTGCAAGATTCATGAACGTTTTGAGCTACTCTTGGTCCACTTTTGAGTGAACTTGGGGCCAGATAATGGTTCTGAATCAAAACCGTGTGAAACTGGGCAGTTTCAACTCAGTTTCATTTTTCATTTTTGGGCTTCCTTAAAATTCAAAGCAAACCTCAAGGGACTGTAAACAAGAAATCAGAACCCTGAATCTCAGCACCCCTGTGCTCTGGGCAAGTTTGGATCTGGAACCTGATTCTAATTTTCCTTATGGGACCCTATTTCTATAATGAGCCAAACCAAATTCGTGGGTCCAAACATTCTCAAACTTTGTGGTGAGATTCAGATCCACTTCCAGATCCGTACCTTTGAGGCTGATCCCTAGCTCTATAATAAGCTGAAGCAAAATCCCAGGTAAACCTGAACTTTGGGGAAATTTAAATCAATCCCTACCCCAGACTCTGTAGCATGAACCCAACTCTCTTGTGAACTCAGATCAATCAAAAGAAATTGTTTCCTCAGACCCCTGAGAACCAAACTGCTGTGCCTTCTACAGCTCTAGATGTACTACATAATTAAGTGCATTATACGGACTTTAGTCCTTCCTCTGGATCACTGACTGTCAAAACAGCATCATGATCCCTCTCAATAAAAGATCTGAGATGCACAGAAAAAGCCAAGATGATATTTTGTGAAAACTAATTAGCTAATGAAAAGCAAAGTATGTGCACCCAACCTTTTCAATTAAGGTACTCAAAGATGAAAAAGTTTTAGAATAACATGGCCTTTGAATCAGAGATCTTCTGTTAAAATATAACTCACCCAGCAAATGTTTCTAGGCACCAGGCAGCCCCAGTGAGGGTGCTGAAGAACAAAATCAGCCTCATGTTTGAAGGGTTAGCCAGAGACAGAAGACCAATGATCTAGCAAGCAAGGCCATATTTATATAAAGGGCCTGATATGTCCTCCCTCTTCAACTAAAGTGGTATCTGAATCCCATATGATTGAATTCCCACATATGTCAAAACTTTCAAGGTAGCTGGGCAGACAAGGATGTAATTTCTCCTCTCAGGGTACTTTCCACTCTGATGTTGTGATAATTGGCAGCTGGCTGGGCCAAATTCAGCAAAGCTGGCACAGGAAGGTGTCAAGTTCAAAGCTTTGCCGGCAAAGCTCTATATGCTCCAGAGGAGCTTCAGCCCTCAAGGAGACGGTGTTTCCCCCAGTGGAGTTGGAGGCAGCTTTAATGCCTTTTGGAAATACACAGGAGCTCCACTGCCAGATGCTCTGCCCAGCGTGGCCATACCCCGTTTCCGGGGTGAAAGTAACGTAAAGAACTTACCGGTACACCGGAGTCCTGAGCAGGGCCAGGGCCTCGACTAGAAGGGGTGGGGCCTAAACCAGAAGAGGTGGAGCCTTTAGAGCCCCAGGCCCTTTAAATCAAGATTTAAAGGGCCCGGGGCTCCGGCTACTGTAGAGGCAGCTGGGAGCCCCAGGCCCTTTAAATCACCACCGGAGCTACCAGCTACGGAGGCGGCTGGGAGCCTGTGGCTTGGGGACCATTTAAAGGGCCTGGGGCTCCCAGACGCCACTACCCGCAGTGGTGCCCCAGGCCCTTTAATTCGCCAACGGAGCCCCAGGGCTCCCTGCTGCCTCCGCTATCCAGAAGCTCCGGCAGCGGGGCTCCGGAAGCAATTTAAAGGGCCCAGGGCTCCAGCTGCTGCTGGGAGCCCCAGCCCCTTTAAATTGCTGCTGGGGGAAGCCGGTCCGGTATGGCGCACCGGCTCTTGCCGGTACGCCATATTGGACCGGCTTACTTTCACCTCTGCCCCTTTCACAAGCATGGCTCACTTCTGGCATTGCAGTGGCTCTGTCCCTGTTACTACGGTTGTTGCCATTTTGCCCTGTCGCACGCTGGTACTCAGCAGAAGTTCAGCTTAATTCCTCAATGAATTTGTCCCACTATACGTAAAATGGAGGAACTCCTGTGGTACACCTGCTGTGGAAAGAGATGTCTTCACTAGGCCCTGCCAAGGCAATGATATTTATATTTTTAAATAAACACACTCTTATGCATACATTAACCAGCACATTGTGCTGGGTACATTTATTGTCTGTAGCCAAGTTTTATTGAAATGAGTCATTTCCTTGAACCTTCCCATGCTGTGTTTTTACACAGGTTCTGTCTACCTAGTGCAATGGCTTCAAGCAAACAAAAACCCAGGTATAGCTCAAATGGAGGCAAGTCACGTGGTGATACCCCTGGAGGAATTGTCTTCTAATGAACAGTTCTTCCCATGAGGAGGTGGCATGGGATTAAAGAAATGCTGGGACAGCCATTTTCTTGTCCTCTTGGCTTTGCAGCGAAGACAGGGCTGTTCCCTGATCCACTGGCTCCCCATATTCCTTTGCTTCAGTAGTTCTATCTTTCGCTGTCTAAGGCTAGCTGAGGTGGGGATATATTCTGTTTCACTTTCCTTCCCCAAGGATGCCCCCAAATCCAAGTCCTCGCTACTTATGTCTGAGGAGTCGCTATCACAGACAGTCTGCTGGCTGAGCTTTGAGACGAACCTTGCTTTCTTCATTTCTAAGTAGGCCCAGGCTGTGGCCACCTCTGAATAGAGGGTGGGGTCAGTGGACCGGCAGGTGTGCTTTTTGTTTTTCCCATTGAAAAACTTGCTGAGGAAATCCCAGACGTTGAAGCCGCTGTGACGAATGCAGACAGGGTCCCTGGGAACTAACAGAAGAAAAACAGCTTAGCAGCACTGTAATCCATAGTGACCCTTACTCCATGGTGGTTGTGCCTTCAGGTTCTCCTTCCTCTGAAAGGCTAGGAAGGCGGATAGAGAGTAGGCAAACCTGGCATAAAAATATATCCTCACAGACAGGAGTGGGTAAAGCTTACATCAGTGGATAAAGACCACATCCATATATCTAAAAAAACCCAAACATGGTAGGCCATGCCTCCCTTGAGGAACCTCCCTTATGTCTAATCCTAACCTGCCCTGCTTCAGTTTAAGGCCACTGCTTCTTATAATATGTCCTTAGTCGACTTAGAAAGTAGGTCTCCCCTTCATGAGGCTCCCCTTCACTTTCTGAGACAAAGGGGAGCCTAAGGCAGAGATCCTGTCTGTATTCATGTACACTAGCTGCTCCAGATGCTATACAATCACCTCTACACCTACAAACAGAAGCTTGTAGGACAGCAGCAGTCAAGGACACATAGCAGCATGGCAAGGAGGCATTGTGCAAACACGTGGCCAAAACATGGACACGTGGCCTTGGCTTCCAATGGATCATGGGTTTTTGGGGCTGAACCCAGTCTGTTCCAGGAGGAGCAAACCCTCCTTCTCTCCCTCCAAAGGATAGGTAAGCAGCATGCTCTTCCACTAGAGCCTGGAACTCACCAATAGTGAATTTCCTGTTTCCAAAAGGAGAATAACCTGGGTAGGAGGTAATTTGACCCTTAGGTCATATCCTTTAAGTATTTGTACAGAATTAATAGATTTCAGAGTAGCAGCTGTGTTAGTCTGTATCTGCAAAAAGAACAGGAGGACTTGTGGCATCTTAGAGACTAACAAATTTATTAGAGCATAAGCTTTCGTGGGCTACAGCCCACTTCATCAGATGCACAGAATGGAATGATCCTACCTCCTCTTCTCACTTTATTCCTTTAAAACAGAGCAAGAGAACCTGTGGCTCCTTAGAGCAATACTACAGCTCCCTTCATTGTCCATGTTATACACCGCATGGATTCAGAGCCTGCTAATCTGTGCTGCCAGACATTAACTAGTCTCACACTGGTGGCAGGCCAGCAACCACTCTCATTTTGTAGTAATGAATATGCTGTGCATGAACTGAGGAGAAGGCAGGATGTTGGATCATATTAAAGAAGTTCTGTATTAAAATCTCAAATGAGTTTGATTCCCCATCGTTTAAATTCCAGGGTATTACTAATTAAGAGGTCTCTTGGGTTTTGGTCTCTTGGTTTTACTGTTTCTCTCCCTCTCTGTGTGAAACTTGCAAGCTGCTAATTGTGTTAGTACATCCTAAGACAGAGTCTGTTCTCAAAGCAATACTTTGTAACAACAACTACTCACAGAGAGAGAGAGAGAGAGAGAGAGAGAGAGAGACTCAAAGCGATACTTTGTAACAACAGAAACAGCACACAGAGACGCCCCGCCCTTTTGTTGTATTTATCTCGCTTTTTTAACAATTGTGATTAAAATAGAGATAGAGCATGTGTGTGGATGGATGCTTGGTGTGGATAATAACTGAATGACCAGGGAGGTGCCAGCCTAAGAATCCAGTGTCGATTGGCCGAAGAAGGCATCAAGTGGAAAGAACCAGAGGACCCCCGGAGGGCAGACTGGAATCCACCCAACAGCCTCAAGGATGGGAGAACCGAAGAACAAGATAACATCTAGCAGCACGGAGCCGTCAGGAATGTGCCATCTGCTGATTGATTCAGCAACAGCATGATGAAGCAATTCCCATCGACTGGCATAGGAAGAAATTCCTATAAAAATGGACTCTAGAAACTGAGAACTTTGGGGTCTGATTCTGCAAACCAACTTCCAGGAGCATCAGATGTGCATCTGACAAGGCCCTGCTCCCTCCTCGTGTCCAGGCCACCTGGCCAGTGGCTTGGCACGAGCAACTCTAAGGCTGGTAACTATGATAACAACCTTGCAGAACCTGTGTGTGTGTGTGTATGAATGAATGTGTGAATAAATATGAAATTGAATGGAATGTTATAGCTATAACTCACTGCTTACTAGGATTCTTTCAGTATTCACAATAAATGTGGCATTTTGCCTTATGCCCTTTAATAAGATCCTGCTGGTTTTTCTTTTATTGGTATAACAAGGATACCTAATCATTGCATAACACTGGCAGTGGCAAAGCAGAGATACAGGGGGGATCTTGAAGAGGATCAGGGATAGGAGAAAGTAAAGGCTTAGATGCATCTTGTATACCAAATTTGATTAGATTTGTCTCATTCCTCATTTCTTACTTGCACGCAGCCTGGCTGCATGTACTCAGGTGGCGCAGACTGTGGTAGCTGGCTACATGTAAACTTGGCACTTCCTGCATCAGGGAATCATTGTTTAGCGTGGAGGGTGCTGTATCATGTAAGTTGAGCAACAGCCTGTCTGTAATAAAACAATGAATCCTGCCTCCCTTTTTCCCAGGAGTTAGACTGCCACATTCACACTATCCCTGAGTTACAATTACTTAAGTCCTTTAACCATGATTCCTTTTACATCAGACCTTCCAAATCTGTTGATCATCATTTTTGCATTTATTTGTATTCTTTCTATTGTATCACTATCCTTTTAACGGTGAGATACCCAAATCTGTACTCACTGGATCAAATTCAGCTCTGTTCATGCTGGAGTTCATGTGAAGTTCATACTGCTTAGTGGAGATATTCTGGATTTACACGTATATAAATGAGAGAATTTTTCCCATTATTCTATGTGGGGCCTCACTGATACTTCATACAGAAGAATTATGACCCCCCCCCTTACAATTCAAAACACTTCTCTTTAGAGATCACATTTCCTTTTTAATCATCAGTCCACTCTCTCTCTTTTTAAAACCCTTTTGACAGCCTAATAGAACTCAAATTTACCTTCTGAACTGCTAGTCCCTTTGCCAGAAGGTAGTCCTTTATCTCGGCATTTCCGGAGAATCTGTGTTTCAGGAAAACATGAATAAATGGTATAGAGTTTGCTATTTAGAAGGATTTTTAATAATTTCTAGTCAGTGGATACTGCCCAATGTACAACACTGTTTCTTAAGTGGGCTAGTGAAAGGTGTCATCCTGACTGTCCTGAAGAATAGAGTTGATAATTCATATAGAACACAGATAGCAATGATGAAGTGAGCTGTAGCTCACAAAAGCTTATGCTCAAATAAATTGGTTAGTCTCTAAGGTGCCACAAGTACTCCTTTTCTTTTTGTGAATACAGACTAACACGGCTGCTACTCTGAAACAGATAGCAATGGCAGCCGCAAAGCAAGCTTCTCCACATTGCCCTGCTGCTGAGCCTCAGCACTGGCCTGGAGGAAACCTTCCCGTGATGGGAGCAATGTCTTTGGCTTTTGTGCCGAGCCTGCCAATCAGGGCAAGGGACAATAAGTGATCATGAGCTTTGTGGTGAGAACATTTGTCCACTGGAAACTGGACTGAGACCCCACATTTATTTCACTTGGGCTGCCAGATAGTCTTTGGGTGGCAACACCTTTCAGTACAAACTTGAGTTGGACTTGTACCATTGATGTGGAGGTGAAGGACTCTATCTATTACCACTCCTCTGAGCCATCCAGTTCAGCCCCTCATAGCACAATTTATTATTAATAACTGATGATTAACAATTAATTATTATAAATAACACACTGGTTTTAAAAAAGATAGGGCATTCCACTGTCCCCAATGCAGCTTTTATTCACATGCATCTTCTTCGCACAACCTCTTTGAAAAGTCCTGAGTAAGAAATGAGTAGGAACTTCAGGATTTGGCCCATTATATGTAAAGAGTCATCAGCAGCACTGGGAGAATCCTCATTCTGATCTCATTTGCACCATTTGCTGGGTGCTCATTTTACACCATTGTAACAACACTGACTTCCAAGGAGATACTTTTGATTTTTACACAGGGGTAAGCAAAATTAGCATCAGGATCTTCAACTTCCTAGTGGTCCCCCAATTTATTGTGTGTCTGAACTGTGCTGTCAGTTTATAATAGATTATAAGCTCCTTGGAGCAAAGACCATGACTTCTCTTTGCATTGTAGGATTCCAAGCGCACTGATGGAGCATAGTAATTAATAATAATAAAATATCTTTTTACATTGTAAACTCTATGGACAGGGATAGTTTTTTTTGTTATTTATGCATACAGAGCCTAGCATAATAGGGTCCTGATCCCTGACTGGGGCTTCAAAACACTGCCACAGTAAAATCAATTAAAAAAATAATACTCTTACCCAAGTATAAGCATGGTTGATGAGAGTTATAGCCAAAATGCCAATACAGTATGAAAGCAGGATTTGCCCCACAACCCCACAAAAGTCTTCATCATCCCCGTCACACTCTCTGTAATCTGGTTCTTGGCTGGCAATGGCCGCTACAGGGCCATTATGTAAATAAAGCCACCAAAAATAGAGAAAAGGGAATCCCATTGAGTTTAGTTGATTAAGACACAGCATAATGTTGTTTCTCTCTTAGGAAATGGGATAAAAGAGGACAGAGTGGATTCTAATGCACCATGTGGTACCTTGGTAACCTATTGTTGACATTTATTTGTCTTAAGAGCTATCACAAGAAGTGGTCAGAACATGCTGATGACATCATTCTTGGAACCATAGTAACATGGAGGTGTAATCTAAGCACAAGGAAGACCTATTGTATTATGTTGTGAAGTTGCATTTGCTCCAAACTTTATGTGTTTAGGTTTTTAGACCTGTTCCTGTGAAGTGCTGGGTGCCTTCAACTCCATCTGAAGTCCATGGGAGCTCAGGAAAATCAGTGCCTCCTAGGATTGGGCCCTTAATGCTGCATGAAAATTCTGTTTCTATTTTATGTTTCTGTTGCTTTTGTTCTGATGTTTGGAAAATGGATCAAAGATTGAAGGGCTTCCAGAACAACTGAAACCCTTTGATCACACAGTGGCCCAATGGGCTGGCTCTATATAGTTCCATCCTTCACCCCCTTCTTCTTCTCTTTCCTCCCTTCCCCAGGGCAACAGTCTCTTCTTACTTTGTGCCTATGGTAGGGAGCCACTGCTCCTGTCTTTGGATGTGTTTGATGGCCGGCTGCAGTTCTGGGTCTCCCCTACACTGTTCCCCTCTGTTGCTGATCCCCTTATTGTCCCAGTCTTCCACTCCCACCCAGTCTTCTCACCTCAGAATGTTGTTGTGACAGGATCTCCAGAGTGCAACCTGGGACTGTGGGACCGCTGTGGCCCCTTAACTCACTAATCTGGGTTGTCTCTCACAACACCTTACTGGTGACAAGCAGCAAACCCCTCCACATGCTGTTACACTCAGTACTACCACATATGCAGCCCCATGCCTAGCCAAATTGTATGAATGCTCCTAGAGCCACTCACGAATCACACAGAGAAAGACACCAGCCAAATCCCCCCCACCTCCCAGCCTTGTACCACTGGAATATATTGTCTTGCACTGCTCAAGACCCTTTCTTGAGCAATGCAAGTTTATGAATTCATTCAACACTTCATCAATGGAAAGTGGGCATGCACCAGTCTTTGTAACCTGAGCAGATTTACCAAGCACTTCAGTCAAACCCACTGGTAAGGATAAACACTAGAATAAGTTTATTGATTACAGAAGATGGATTTAAGTGATTATGAGTGATAGACAAAAGTCAGAGTAGTTACCAAATGAAAATAAAAGACAAGCACACAGTCTAAATTCTCAACCTTATTAGACTAGGCAATATCTGGACTAAGCAGGTTTTCTCACTCCACTAGATACTGCAAGTTGGTTACAGTCTTTCATAAGCAGGCTCTCTCTGTTAGCCTGGAGACCAGTCTCCTCAGCTCCAGCATTCTCGTTACCTTCAGCATAGGTGGGAGAGGAGAAGGGATAAACCAAGCGGCCTCTGTCCCCTATTTTATATCCTCATTCCATGTGCTTGGAGAACATAAATCCAAGGATATCTGGGCATTCCTGAGCCACCAGGCAAGGTTGGGCAATTCATCTGTTGTGGCCTTGCACAAGTAAGTCATTGAATTGTAACTCCCTTGCTGGTCAATGGCTGTTGATGGTTGTTTGACACATGCCCAGGTGTTGGTTACTTCCTTGCTGTTGTCTCTGAGGAGCTAATATCTGGGCAATTTCGCAACTCACAGCATATTTTAGTGACGACTATACAACACAATCTCATAACTTCATATACATTAATGATATACATATTTAGATAGAACAATGGCTTTCAGCAGATCATAACCTTTCCCATGATACCTTACATGGCATACTTTATATGAAATATCACAATTATATACAAATGATGAATATGGGGGTTCATACTCCATCATGTTGTGTCAACATATTATGTTGCTGCAAAATAGTACAGGTTTCAGAGTAACAGCCGTGTTAGTCTGTATTCGCAAAAAGAAAAGAAGTACTTGTGGCACCTTAGAGACTAACCAATTTATTTGAGCATAAGCTTTCGTGAGCTACAGCTCACTTCATCGGATGCATCCGATGATTAGTCTCTAAGGTGCCACAAGTACTCCTTTTCTTTTTGCAAAATATTACAGTTTGTGTCAATATATCATCAGTTCCCATTAGTGCATTACTGTGTTGAGGTGATAGTCATGTTGCAATAATATCATCATGCTGTATATCATCAACACATCACCCAACTCATCATCCCATCATATGGAAACATCCTTACTTAGTGAGGAAATATCTTTAGGATGCACTAGTTCAACCTTGTGTTAACACTTCAAATCAAAACACAAAGTTGCACCAATGCATAAAAGCATCACATTGAAACTCTGTGGTGCTGTAACTTTGTGGAGTTGCACTAACGTACAGTAACTCCTCACTTAACGCTGTAGTTATGTTCCTGAAAAATGCGACTTTAAGTGAAACAACGTTAAGCGAATCCAATTTCCCCATAGGAACAAATGTAAATGGGGGGGAGTTAGGTTCCAGGGACATTTTTTTGGGCATACAGTACAGTACTATAGTTGGGAGGCGTCCCCGCCTTACCCCACACAGGCACAGCCCACTGGCACTGGAGACAATGAGGCAGGAAAGGCATCTGAAGGTGTTTGTAGGCTAAGAGAAGCACATTGTGCAGCGGCAGCTTCCCCTACTCTGCAGCACTGGGAGCGGAGGGCTCAACTCTTGGCCCGCCCACTCCACCCCTTCCCCCAAGCCCCCACCCTTAACCCGCCTCTTCTTCCCCTCCTCCCCCTTTACTCGGCACGCCCTGTCCTCACTCCTCCCCCGTCCCTCCCTGTAGCAAGGCAGTCTGGCTCCCCGCCGCCCTGGAGACGGACGAGCCTCTCTGGACACCAAAGTGGGCAGAGCCGGTGAACCCTGCGCCCACCCCTCCGAGGTCAAGGCACAGGACAGGAAGTATAAAAGCCCGACCCCAGAGCTGACTTGAAACACAGCCACCAGAGAGGCCAGATGCCTGTGGAGGAGCTTCTAGCTGGGAGACCACGGCAATGGGCAGCCGACCCGGGGACTGGCCAGACCAGCCAATGCCTGAGGCTAGCCCGAGCCCAGAGACGCTGCCAAGCCAACCGTGCACCAGTTACCCCGAGGAGCCCATGGCATGTGACCCCTGGGAGGACGTTGTCCGGACCCAGGTACCTCTAGATGGGGAGGTAGCCTGGGGGCAGCCGACCCTAGTCAGGCTGCAACACCGCCAGAGCCTACGTCAGTGTGTTGCGGCCAGGATCCCCACTGACACAGCAGCGGGTCTTCTGCCGCTGCTAGGGCCCCGGGCTGGGATGCAGTGGAGTGGGTGGGCCTGCGTCCCCCCTGCCACCCAACTCGCGGGTGGCAGTCTCCCCCTCTCCCAGGCCGCTCTGATCCAGGGCCTGGGCCTTGTTAATAGTGAACCCCTGCCTGAGGGCCTGCGCCACCGACTGGTTGTTGCCCCGCCCTGATCCAGGGCCGGGGCCTGGCCAATAGTGAACTGTTTGCTCAGCCGCTGCCTGAGGGCCTGAGCCACCGACTGTTTGTTGCCCTGCCCTGATCCAGGGCCTGAGCTGGCTAATACTGACGGCTTGAGCTACTGACTGTTGGCCCCGCAGGCAGGCTAGTTCCCCGACACACCTGACAGAAGTAGCGAGGCGGTCTGGCTCCCCGCCACCCCAGAGAGGGACGGGCCGGCCGAACCCCCCTACGCGTGGTGGAGAATGTGGGCATTGATCCCCCGATGCTTGTGAGAAGGGATGTGCGGAGGAGTGTGCCCAAGCAACCACGGATATGGATAAGCTTATTAAGTTCTTAGCCGAAAGCCAACAACAGCAGCAGACGGCCCAGCTCCAGCTCCAGCAGCAGCAACAGGCAGCCACCCAGCTCCAGCAGCAGGTGGTCCAACAGCTGATTTTGGAGCTGGGATGCCAGCACTGGGACCACCAGCAGCAATGCCTACAGCAGTTGGTGACCTTGTAGCCCCATCCTGCTGGACCACCCAGCCTAGCCCCTCCCATCCGGTGGACAAAGATGGGACCCAACGATGACCCAGAAGCCTTTCTTGTGACTTTTGAAAGGGTGGCATTGGTCGCAGGCTGGGCCCAAGACCAGTGGGCAACCATCTTGGCCCCGTACCTGACCGGGACCGCCCAAACCGTATATCGGGGCCTGTCCATGGACGCGGCATGGGACTACACCTGGGTAAAGGCGGCAATCTTAGATGCCTTGGACGTTAGTCCAGAGACCTTCTGACAACAGTCCTGGAGCTTGGTCTATCCTACAGGGGCCCGACCCTGGATGGTAACCCAAGACTTGAGGGAAGCGTGCAAGCGGTGGCTACAGCCCGAAAGGCAGACCCTGGATGAGCTCGTTGAACAAATTATTCTGGAGCAATTCGTCCATATGCTCCCATCGCGGGGGGGGCCTGGGTCCTCCGCCACCAGCCTACGACGTTAACGGCTGCCTAATGGAGGACTTCCTTGCTGCCGAAGCACCGGTGGGGCCAATCATTAGAGCTGCCCCGCCGGGACCAGAGCGCCCTAACCCAGAGAAAAGGGGGGGCCACCCGGATCGAACCACGAAACCCGTCATGGGGCCCGGAGCCCCGACCCCGGCCTGCCGAGTCCCCAGTTCGACAAGCCCTGGCACCTCGACCAGATACCCGAGGGACCAACCAAAGCCCTCCCAGGGGCCAGGCGGGAACACTGTCCCAGCCGGGATGCGCAGACCTCGGACCCTGTTTTTCCTGTGGGAAATATGGCCATTTACAGTGCGACTGCACTGGAATGGATTGCAGTTTCGGCCAGGTCTGCACGGGAGAAACCCATGCCTGACGTCCACAGGCCACCAAGATTACAGTGCCAGTGGTTGTTGGGGATTGCCCAACCTTAGCCCTAATTGATTCAGGCTGCGGTCAGACGCTTGTTCGTCAAAGCCTAGGCCTCCAGGCTGATCCACGCCTGGGGACGATCCCTCTACAGTGCATTCATGGTGACGTACGACCCTACCCCAGTGCCCAAGTCCGGCTGACCGTGGATGGGGTCATGTGATCAATGGTGATTGGCCTGGCTTCTCAGCTCACCTACCCGGTAATCCTGGGGTGGGACTGGCCAGACTTCCTGGAAGTCCTCCACTTAAATGCCGACGAAAGTCCCGCAGTTACGCCAGCACCGGAAGGGGGCCTTCCTGAGACCCAGTCGGAGGGGGAGGAGGCACCAGACCCCAACGGACTGGAAGAAGAACCCGCGGATGCCCCGCCAGACACTGCTGCTGAACCCCTGCTTCACACTGACTTTTGTCGTGACCAAAGGGCAGATACCACCCTCAGTCACGCTTACGAACAACTAGTCATGGTTGATGGAGCCGTAATTGACCCACACTGGGCGAAGCAGTGGCCACACTTCAAACTGCATCAGGATTGGCTCTATCAAGTAGAATGGGACCCGCGCATGGGAGAACCCCAGAGCCAACTACTCGTGCCTCAATGTCACCCGCAGGCTCTAATGAAACTCACCCACGACATCCCTGCTGCTGGGCACTTGGGCCATGAGAAGACTCTAGCCTGGATACTGACATGCTTCTTCTGGCCCGGCATGCATCAGGAAGTAAGGAACTATTGTAGCTCCTGTCCCGAGTGCCAGAGCCTATGTCAGTGTGTTACGGCCAGGAACCCCATTGACACAGCAGCGGGTCTTCTGCCACTGCTAGGGCCCCGGGCTGGGATGCAGTGGAGTGGATGGGCCTGTGTACCCCCTGCCACCCAACTCGCGGGTGGCAGTCTCCCCCTCTCCCAGGCCACTCTGATACAGGGCCTGGGCTTTGTTAATAGTGAACTGTTTGCCCAGCCCCTGCCTGAGGGCCTGAGCTACTGACTGTTTGTTGCCCTGCCCTGATCCAGGGCCTGGGCCTGCTAATAGTGAACAGTTTACTCAGCCTTGCCTGAGGGCCTGCACCACTGTTTGTTGCCCACCCCGATCCAGGGCCTAGGCTGGCTAATACTGAGCTGTGTGCTCAGCCCCACCTGACAGCCTGAGCTACTGACTGTTGGCCCCGCAGCCAGGCTAGTTCTCCGACACACCTGACAGAAGTAGCGAGGCGGTCTGGCTCCTCGCCGCCCCAGAGAGGGATGAGCCGGCTGAACCACCCTACACTCCCTTGCCTCCTGCCCGTGGCAATCAGCTGGCTTGCAGCGTTCAGGAGGCAGGGGAGGGAGGGGGAGCCTGCCAGCTGGCTTGCGGCGTTCAGGAGGCAGAAGGGAGTGGGGAGGAGTGAGGACATGGCGCGCAGGCTCCCCCTCCCTCCCGAACGCCACAAGTCAGCTGATTGCCGCGGGCAGGAAGCAGGGGAGGAAGGGGTGAGGCACGCCATGTCCTCGCTCCTCCTCCCTCCCTCCTGCCTATGTCACTGGTTTGCGGCGTTCAGGAGGCAGGGGAGGGACGGGGAGCCTGCGCGCTGAGTTCTTGCTCCTCCCCCCTCCCTTCTGAACTCCGCAAACCAGCTGATTGTCGTGGGCAGAAGGAAGGGGGAGGAAGTAGAAGGCACTGATCTGCGGGGTCTGCTGGCGGGCGGGAGGCGCTGTGGCAGAGGGGGCTGTAGGGGAGCTGATGGGGGGCTGCCAGCTGTGGAAAAAGCAGGCAGCCAAATGACGTTATAGCAAAGCATTGCACAACTTTAAATGGAGCATGTTCTGTAATTGAGCAGGGAAGTCAGATCGAAACAACGTTAAGCGAGAGGACGTTAAGTGGGGAGTTACTGTATCACTGTGAGGTGGCAAAATTTAAAGACAACACAAAACTACTCAAGATAATTAAGCCCAAAGCTAATTGCAAATCACAAAACTGGGTGACTGGGCGACAAAATGGCAGATGAAATTCAATGTTGATAAATGCAAAGTAATGCACATTAGAAAACATAATCCCAATTATACATATCAAACGATGGGATCTAAATTAGCTGTTACTACTCAAGAAAGAGATCTTGGAGTTTTGTAGTGGTAATGAGGCCAATGCAAACAGGATGGCCCATTTCAAACAACTGACAAGAAGGTCAATCACTCGATAACTACCCTGTTCTATTCATTCCCTCTGAAGCATCTGGCATTGGCCACTGATGGAAGACAGGATGCTGGGCTAGATCGACCATTGCTAGATGACCCAGCATGGCCACTCTTATGTTGTGTTCTTATGCCACTGCTTCACTAATGTCATGTGGACGTGTCACCAGGCACCAACGCATCACTAACATGCTGACATGTCACCATATGCCATTGAACCGTGACGGCCAGGTGCCAACGCGCCTCGGTCGCGCTGACGTGTCACCGCGTGGGGCCGAACCGTGAGGGCCGGCTGCCGACGCGCCTCGGTCGCGCTGACGTGTCACCGCGTGGGGCCGAACCGTGAGGGCCGGCTGCCGACGCGCCTCGGTCGCGCTGACGTGTCACCGCGTGGGGCCGAACCGGGAGGGCCGGCTGCCGACGCGCCTCGGTCGCGCTGACGTGTCACCGCGTGGGGCCGAACCGTGAGGGCCGGCTGCCGACGCGCCTCGGTCGCGCTGACGTGTCACCGCGTGGGGCCGAACCGTGAGGGCCGGCTGCCGACGCGCCTCGGTCGCGCTGACGTGTCACCGCGTGGGGCCGAACCGTGACGGCCGGCTGCCGACGCGCCTCGGTCGCGCTGACGTGTCACCGCGTGGGGCCGAACCGTGAGGGCCGGCTGCCGACGCGCCTCGGTCGCGCTGACGTGTCACCGCGTGGGGCCGAACCGTGAGGGCCGGCTGCCGACGCGCCTCGGTCGCGCTGACGTGTCACCGCGTGGGGCCGAACCGTGAGGGCCGGCTGCCGACGCGCCTCGGTCGCGCTGACGTGTCACCGCGTGGGGCCGAACCGTGAGGGCCGGCTGCCGACGCGCCTCGGTCGCGCTGACGTGTCACCGCGTGGGGCCGAACCGTGAGGGCCGGCTGCCGACGCGCCTCGGTCGCGCTGACGTGTCACCGCGTGGGGCCGAACCGTGACGGCCGGCTGCCGACGCGCCTCGGTCGCGCTGACGTGTCACCGCGTGGGGCCGAACCGGGAGGGCCGGCTGCCGACGCGCCTCGGTCGCGCTGACGTGTCACCGCGTGGGGCCGAACCGGGAGGGCCGGCTGCCGACGCGCCTCGGTCGCGCTGACGTGTCACCGCGTGGGGCCGAACCGTGAGGGCCGGCTGCCGACGCGCCTCGGTCGCGCTGACGTGTCACCGCGTGGGGCCGAACCGGGAGGGCCGGCTGCCGACGCGCCTCGGTCGCGCTGACGTGTCACCGCGTGGGGCCGAACCGTGAGGGCCGGCTGCCGACGCGCCTCGGTCGCGCTGACGTGTCACCGCGTGGGGCCGAACCGTGAGGGCCGGCTGCCGACGCGCCTCGGTCGCGCTGACGTGTCACCGTGAGGGTTGCCAACTCTGACTGAAGCTGTACCGGGAGATTCCCCCCTCCCCAGCCAACATGCCATAATGTCATTTTCTTAAAATATCCCATTAAAATCCCCCGGGCTGCATTCAACAGCCACCGGGGGATCGACGCCGGCTCGGGGAGACTCGCTCCAGGCCAGTCCCGCCCCTCACCCCTGTCACAGGAGCGCGGGCGGGAGCGCCGCGCGCCGGCCCCTCCCCCCGCCTCCATCGCGCCTCACACCCGCTCCCGCCGAAACGGGACAGCGGAGAAGCGAGGGGGAGGGGGAGGGGGAGGGGGAGGGGCAACGGCTGGCGGCGCGCTCCCGTCCCCATGGCAACAAGCCCCTCCCTCCCCGGTGGGAAGGCTTCCCTTCCGGCCGGCGGCCGCGCGCGTGGTCGGCGCAAGCGCAGTGGGGACCGGTGCGGGGGAGCGTGGTGAGTGTTGGAAGACGGGGGCTGCCGGCCCCCTTCGCGCCATGGGGCGGCCGGGGGGAGGGGGGAGTGCGACCCCCTCCCGCCTCCTCCGAGCCGGCTGCTCGCTGGAGGGGGAGGGGCTGGGGGAGAGGCTCTGCCCCTCCCCCCCCCCGCGTTCCCCATTGCCTGGCCGCAGCCGCTGCCCGCCCAGCGGGTGCCGCCCCACCGGGCAGGGCTGGGCCCCGCCGGCGGTGTCGTGCCCGGCGCCGCCGGCAGCAGCCGTTAACCTCCCTGGTGCGGGCCCAGCCGCCGCGCTGGGCGCCCCCAGCGAAGTGGGGGCTGGTCTGTTGCCGGCGCTCCTTCGTCGTGGCGACTAATGTCCCTGGTGTCGATGCCGCCTCTGGCCTACCCTCCCGCTCAGGAACGTGGGGCTGATCCACTGCCCCCTGGCAGCGGTGGCTAATGGTCCCTAGTGTAGATACAGCTGTGCAGTACAGAGGGGCCCAGCTGATCTGCACATCCCAGCGGTGTCCTGCAGCTTGGCCAACTCTGGGACACCGGAAGCACTGTCTTACAGTTACGTGTATTACTGTAGATTGTGCTCAAGAGTCCCAGTCGGGGACCACGGCTCCATTATGTCAGGTGCTGTATAAACAGAACAAAAGGACAGTCTCTGTCCCAAAGAATTTACAGTCTAAGGCCTGGTCTACACCTAAAACTTAGCAAAAAGAAAAGGAGTATTTGTGGCACCTTAGAGACTAACCAATTTATTTGAGCATGAGCTTTCGTGAGCTACAGCTCACCTAAAACTTAGATTGACCTAGCTGTATTGCTCAAGGGTGTGCAAAACTCCCCTAGGAGATGTAGGTAAACTGACTAAGTCCCACGGTAGATGCTGCTAGGTTGGCAGAAGTGTTATTCTGTCAACCTAGTTACTGCGTCTCAGAGAGGTGGGTTTACTACAGTGACGGCAAAACCCCTTATGTGGCTGTAGCAAGTGTCTGAGACAAGAGATAATACATAGATACAGACAGAGCAGGGAGTACCAGGAAACAGGGAGCTACGGCAACACTGAAAAGTTAAGTCAACTGAGCAGCGTCGCTCAGAGGTGAAAAATCCACACCACTGAGCAAAGTAGGCAAGCAGACCTAACCACCAGTGTAGGCAGTGCTAGGTCAACCTAGCTACTGCCTTTCAGGAAGGGGATTAACTATGGTCATGGGAAAACCCATCCTGTCACTCTACTGAATGGCTACCCTGAAGCTTGTCGTTGTGCTGCTGTAGTGTTTCAAGTGTAGACCAACCCTGAGACAAAATTGGTCAGTGTGATATGCAGTGGCCTCAGCATGCCAGCAGCCTATCTTGTCAAGTGTTTGGTAGGCATCATGGTAAAGGAAAGTTTGAAGGAGAACAGTGAAATAGCTTTGAGGATGTTCATGCAGAGTACCTCCCAAGCATTAGGGGCAGCATGGGAGAAAGTGTGAAGCCGCTTGTCTGAAGCGTTCAATGATGTTACTATTAAGCTGCAACTAATGTGATTCATTAGAATGTAACAACAGTTTAGTGAACACATTTGTCCCAATTTCTGCATGTTATATACTCCATCTTTGAATGGGAACATAACAGATATTTAAGCAGGCAATTGTAGGTGGGAAGGTTAATTTTAGTGGAGGATTATGTGTTAATGCTTGGTCAGATTTTTAAAAGTGTGGTAGTATTATCATGCGCAAACATAGTGAGGAACGGAGGCGGTCAGGGTGGATTTGATTTAGATCATGGAAGACTCGATTTAATAATGGTTTTCTACGTAAAAGTGCATTCCTGATGGTTGTTATAACCTTAATATATATTATTCACAACTCAGAGATAAAAAGAACAGGAGGGCTTGTGGCACCTTAGAGACTAACCAATTTATTTGAGCATAAGCTTTCGTGAGCTACAGCATCCGATGAAGTGAGCTGTAGCTCACAAAAGCTTATGCTCAAATAAACTTGTTAGTCGCTAAGGTGCCACAAGTCCTCCTTTTCTTTTTGCGGGTACAGACTAACACGGCTGCTACTCTGAAACTCGGAGATAGATGTAGGTTTCATTTTTAGAAGGTAAACGCTCTACATTTTTAAACAGTGATTTATTTTGAAAACATTTCAGATTAGTTTTACAGCTATATCAGAAAATTGAATGATTGTTTGGTTATTTAATTTACCAAAGGTAATTGAAGCAGATATTTATGAAGTCACTGGGAGGTGAACTATCTCCAGTTCAACAGGTTAATCATTAATATTTGGAGGATTTTCTTGCTATGCTGTATTAGGAGGAGAACATCACCAGACAGACATTTAAATTGTTTTATTTAACTAAAACAACAACGTTAAGTATTCTGGATTTTTTTTCTTCAACAGCAAACATATAATATTTTAACAAAGCAAGCATATCTGCAGATCTCTTCTCCTTGTCCAGATCTATTCCGCCCCCAACAATCTTGTATTCATTGAACTTTTTGAAACTTTGCGCTTTTAGAGAGAGGTAAGGGATTGACTCTGTGTACACAAATTTGCAGAGGAACAATAGAGTTGAGGTCTGTTATTTCTCACCTCTATATATTTATTTATTTAAAAACATTTTTTGCTGTTAACAAGCATGTTACCACTGAGGAGACAAATCCACAGTTTGAGAACTGCAAAACTAAGCATCTCTGATGGTATCTTCTAGACTGAGCACTGAGTCCCATTGGGAAGATAGAAAGATTAACGTAAATAATCTATACAGAAGCCTGTGGAACCCCATAATATTGGGTCCCTAATCCATGAACTATTGGAAATCATTTACAAAACTTTTCTTAAACATGACATGAATATATTGTCTCATACTATAGAATTAGAATTTATAATCCCTATTCCATGATGAGATATCTTTGAGCTATAATGTATCTTAATTAAAACTATCTCTAGATAGGTTTTTTTCCCTCAAAAAGCATTTTATCAAAAAAATCCAATTTAAATTAAAAAAAATCATTGATTTTTATCCACCCTGGGGGCAGTATTTTAGTGCAATAGCCAGTTCTCAATCTAACAATGTATGTAGTGCCCATTAAAGTGAAAGGGAAGCGTCTGTACAAAAGGACTGCAGGATCTTACAAGGTGTCTCGTCCCTATGACTCCCCACAGACCAGAAGAGAAAAAAATCTTGCATATCACTTACTAAAGGACAGTAGCTTTCAAAAATGTACTGAATGGTTACTTAATCCATGTGACTTCCCCCTGCCCCCCATGTTTTATCCACAAAAACTGGGGGTAAAAGTGTTTTTCAAGCATGTCTGTAAAGTGAAAAATATGAACTTCCAGGAGTTTGATAGTCTGGGCTTGATTCTGCTTTGTTTCCCAATATATATTGGGACTAACTCTATTATAAAACTGGAGTGAGTTGAGAATCTGGCACTCCGTCCTGTGTGGGTAGGTTTTCCTTCCCAACACCCAAATGGTAAAAGTAGCTCAGCGTTCGTTATGGTCCTGATGAGTAGAGAATGCTCACAGAAGGAGCTGTGTGAAAAAAGTATTTTTTAGCTCAAGGAAAAAAAAGGACTTAACACTGTTTACTATTAAATATTAATCTGTAACTAGAAATGAACTCCCTAAATGCAATTTCCTAGGGACTGTTTAACATTTCTTTAGTCTGGTGCTAAAGGAGAGTGACACTATATAAATATCTCAATTCTTGTCTTTCCCTATGCTTCTCTCTTTACAGATGATGCAGGGGGAACAGAGTCCAGCTACTTCCCTCATTGACAGAACCATCAAGATGAGGAAGGAGACTGAGGCCAGAAAAGTGGTTTTGGCTTGGGGACTCCTTAATGTGTCAGTTGCAGGCATGATTTATACTGAAATGTAAGTTCCCTAACAGTTTTAAAACTTAATAAAAGGATGTCATTATGTTCCTACATATTTCCATGTATTGAGAGAGATGCCATCTCAATTTTTTTTCTCTTTCAGGACTGGAAAACTGATAAGTTCATATTATAACATTACATACTGGCCACTGTGGTATATTGGTAAGTGTTTGTACTTGGTGATGGTTTACTTATGTGAGGAAACAGCATCTAAATTCAACCCTTTTGTTTTCTTTATGTCAGTATTTGAAAATTTTTAACCCGCTTTTTGACCATAGAGAAATCGGACTTCACTTTCCATGTCCAGTTTGGATCTGTCTGGGTTTATCTCCTGTGACAAACTTGCAGCAAAAAAGGCTTATCTGTTATCTTAGAACAAGTTTCATGTGTGTTGAGGCTTTCAGAAAGTAGAAGACAGAACTTTACTACTGACGTGGTGCGATAGGTGTGCTTTACATTTCATGTAGGAGTTAGACAAAGCTCTTTTTTTCAAGATATCTACAAGCTAAATGAGAGAGATGAAACTAACAAAGGATGAAAATGAAGAGTGGAATAGACATGTAAGAGATCAATGATAGAAAACTTTCGAAAAGGCTGGATTTGAGGAGAGGGAGTTGTAGGTTGTTCCGAACCTGGGGATGATGTGAAAATGAAAGCATGTCGCAGCTTTAGGGGAAATTGCTTCAGATTCCTTAAACACAGTGATGTGTTATCATGGCATCCATGTTGATATGTAAATATAACACCATATTAACTAAATATAAACAAAGCTAAGTTGGGTATTGTCTTCCAGCTCTTTAGGCATCACTTGTTTTTTCAAATGGTGGAGTTACACTTGTAACCTGTAGAGATGTCAGCTGGTCTAGATTCCAAAACTTACTTTCTCTAAAGAATGCGAAGCTTATAAAGCAGCCCTTTGTTTATGTATGTGATTTTTTTTTAATTAACTTGTATGATTAAAATATAGAAAACCTGTTTCCAGAGTTCTTGCATAAAATATGTCACTGACCATCTTGGCTAATAGCTGTTGATCCTCCATGAATTTATCTAATTTTTTTTTTAATCCTGTTACACTTTTGGCCTTCACAACATCCTATGGAAATGAGTTCCACAGGTTGACTGTGCATTGTATGAAGAAGTACTTCCTTATATTTGTTTTGAACTTGCTGCCTATTAATTTAATTGGGTGACCCTTTATTCTTGCATTATGTGAATGGGTAAATCACACTTCCCTGTTCACCTTCTCCATAACCTTCATGATTTTACAGACCTCTATCACAGGGTTCTCCAAACTTTTTGAATCGCGCACCCCCAGGGCCAGCTCTGGGGAAGCAAAAAAAAAAAAAAAGAGCTGCTGGCAGCATGCCACCAAAGACTGAGCAGGGAGAGCCGAGCTGCTGGTGGCGCTCCTCCTGCCATGCATCCCACTTTGGAGATCACTGCTATATCATATCCCCGTCCCTGTAGTTGTCTTTTCTAAACTGAACAGTCCTAGTCTTTTTATCTCTCCTCATATGGAAGCTGTTCCATACCCCCTACTCATTTCTGTTGTCTTTCTCTGTACCTTTGCCAATTCTAATATACCTTTTTTGAGATCAGGCAACCAGAACTGCAGGTAGCATTTAAGGAGTGTGTGTACCATGGATTAATATAGTGGCATTATGATGTTTTCTGTTTTATTATCTGTCCCTTTGCTAATGGTTCCTAACATTCTGTTAGTATTTTTGGCTGCCGTTGCACATTGAATGGATGTTTTCAGAGAACTATCCATGATGACTCCAAGATCTCTTTCTTGAGCGGTAACAGTTTATTTAGACCTCATCACTTTGGAAAACATGACCTCAACTATATATACAATGTTCATTACTTTGAACTTACTGACAGTTAATTTCATCCGCTGTTTTGTCGCCTTGTCACCCAGTTTAGTGAGATCCCTTTGTAACTCTTTGCAGTTAGCTTTGGACTAGGGATGTAAATATAGTTTTTAAAAAGTACCTGTTTAAACTATTAAAATTATATTGGTTAACTGTTTTAATCGTTAAGTTTACAATCTACATTTTACATCCATACTTTGGACTTAACTATCTGGAATAGTTTTGTATTGTCTGCAAGTTTTGCCACCTCACAGGTCACCCATTTTTCCAGATCATTTATGAATATATTGAACAGCACAGGATTCTTGGGGGACCCTGCTATTTACCTCTCTCCATTGTGAAAACTGATCACTTATTCCTACCATTTGTTTCCATCTTTTAACCAGTTACTGATCTTTGAGAGGACCCCCCCCCCTTATCCCATGATTGCTTATTTTGCCTAAGAGTTTTTGGTGAGGGACCTTGTCAGGCTTTATGAAAGTCCCAGGACACTATATCCACTGGATCACCCTTGTCCACATGCTTGTTGACCTCCTGAAAGAATTTTAAATAGATTGGTGAGGTATGATTTCCTGGTATAAAAGCCGTATTGACTCTTCCCTAGCATATAGTGTCCATCTATGTGTTTGATCATTTTGTTCTTTACTATAGTTTCAACCTTCAAGCTTGCTTGGCACAGAAGTTAGGCTTACAGGTCTGTAATTGCCAGTCTTGCCTATGGATCCTTTTTTTAAAAATCCGCATTACATGAGCTATCCTCCAATTATCTGGTACTGAGGCTGATTTGAGTGATAGGTTACATACCACGGTAGTAGTTCTGCAATTTCTTATTTGAGTTCCTTCAGAACTCTTGGGTGATTACCATTGGGTCCTGGTGACTTATTACTGTTTAATTTATAAATTTGTTCCAAACCTCCTCTACTGACATCTCAGTCTGGGACAGTTCTTCAGTATTGTCACTTAACTAGAATGACTTGGATGTGGGGATCTCCCCCATATCCTCTGCAGTTAGGACTGATGCAAAGAATTAATTTAGCTTCTCTGCAATGGCCTTGTCTTCTGTAAGTGCTCCTTTAGCACCTTGATTGTCCAGAGGCCCCACTCACTGTTTGGCAAGCTTCCTGTTTCTGATGTACTTAAAAAAAAAAGTTTGCTATTTAGTTTTGGTGGATAATGCATCTTTCCAAAATGGTACAAAGAATATACAGTAACTTTTACCATGATAGTGCTCATATCAGTAGAGTGGGAAAACAACATGAGATGTCAAAGAGACAAGGTGGACCAACGGAAGTTGGTCCAATAAAAGATATTACCTTACTTACCTTGTTTCTTTAATATCCTGTGACCAACATGGCTACAACAACACTGCATACAGCATAAGATGTTAACAGTTACTGATTTTGTAAATGGTGAGCAATTTAAGAACACTCTAAAATATAAAGAACTAACTTGTTAAAGTAATGGTTTTTGTTTTTTGTTCTAGAACTTGCACTTGCATCTTTGTTCAGTCTGAATGCCTTATTTGATTTCTGGAGGTATTTCAAATACACTGTGGCACCAACTAGCTTAGTTATGAGTCCTGGACAGCAGACCCTTCTTGGGCTTCAGAATGCATGTAAGTGTGACAATTATCTCTGGCAGTAGTCTTTAAAATGGTGTCTACATGTGAGTTTGTAAATGTTTAACCTTCTGAACAGACTGCCATAGGTCTCAATCTAGCATGGGCCTCCAAACACAGATGACTAGAAAAACAAGAGAGATGCAGTCAATACCTTCTGAACGGTAGGAGAGTTGATTCAGGGAGCATTTTGATTGACTTCACCTTACTGCTCCCTGCAGATGGGGTAACTAGGTGAAGTGGAATGAAAATTCAGAAGATCAAGAAGTTACTTGATTACCATGTACCAGTAGCTTCATGAAAGAAAGTATTGAGTGATAAAGGGCTCTTTACTTTAGCAGAGAAAGGCATAACAAGAACCCATGGCTGGAAGCTGAAGCCTGACAGAGTTAACTTAGAACACATTTTTAACAGTGAGGGTGACTGACTTTTGGAACAAACAGCTGAAGGAAGTGGTGGATTATCGCTCTCTTGATATCTTCAAATCAAGACGGAATGCCTTTGTGGAAGATATTCTTCAGTCAAACACAAGTTATTGGGGTCAGTATAGGGCAGGGGTTCTCAAACTCAGGGTTGTGACCCCTCAGGGTGTCATGAGGTTATTACATTGGGAGCCACGAGTGTCGGCCTCCACCCCAAACCCTGTTTCACCTCCAGCATTTATAATACTGTTTAACACTTTTTTTAAAAAATATATATTTATTTGTAAGGGGGGGTCGCACTCAGAGGCTTGCTGTGTGAAAGGGGTCACCAGTACAAAAGTTTGAGAACCACTAGTGTAAGGATAATTGGGTTAAATTATATGGCCTGTGTTAGGAGGTTGAACTAGATGATCACATGGACCCTTCTGTCCCTAATCTATGAATGTGTATCACTGTTTCCAACATCTGCAAACAAATGCATATATCTAAATGCTTCATAATGTCTCTTCCATCTTTGACCTCTGATCTAGAGCAGTAGCGAGTGGGGGAGCCAGGGGAATTAGCAAAAAGTTACTTGAGGGGAGATAATTGGAACAGGAGAAGAAGCAATAATGATAAAGAACAAACAAAACAAAAAAAGACAGGAGAAAAGGGTGACTGGTGGAGTGTAGGAGACAAAAACAATGAGAGAAATTCAAACTCTATGGTGAATGGGCTGAGGTGTAGTTCCCTGTGTGTGGGACTGGGGAGGAGGCACAGATGGAGGGCTTACGTTTAAATAAGACATCATAGTAATCTACACACTGGGTAAAAATAGCCATGTTAGAAACCTTAAGGTAAAATATAAAAATGACAAACTAAACATCAGTCCCTTCATAAAATGTTTTGAGTTTCTAAACAAATTACTAAGAAACAGAAGAACATGACAAAGCAGATGTACCAATGTGGAATGCCAGCACACGACTACCACACTCGACTAGTCTGACCTCTGACTGCAGAAAGATGCCACCAGGTTGGAGGGACTTCTAGGAAATCATCAATAAAGATCAGGGGCATAGAAGAACATGAGTAAGGATTGTGGTGTAGTGTGATTGATCTACGTGCAAAGATTAAAACAAGTATGTGTAACTTGACTAAACTATGAAGGGAACATATCAGTCCCTGGGTATTGAAACTCTTTGGAGATGGTGTGTATAGGTAGGGTTAAGAAAATGAAGTTAAAAATGGAAACTTTCCCAAAGAACCTGACTGAAGCTCCTTACTAGAGAAATTTTAAATTAGATATGCCTATAATAGTGCTCTGTGCAAAGCACTTGCTTGCTATTGTAGCTAGGCACAGTACAAGAGCTTTAAAATAGTAGGGTCCATCCATAAGGAACAACCTTGTAAAGAATAGGAAATGTTCCTGCATTGACCATAGGGAAGGACTGGATGTGACGTAATAGGTCTCTCATTATGTGTGTTACTATTATTTGTGTATACTGCTATGTTTGTAATAGCAAAGTGCCAAGAGGGCCCTGCTGAGCTAGACCAGGGGCGGGCAAACTTTTTGGCCTGAGGGCCACCTTGGGTTTCCAAAATTGTATGGAGGGCCGGTTAGGGGAGGCTGTGTCTCCCCAAACAGCCAGGCATGGCCTGGCCCCTGCCTCTAATCTGACCCCCCCCCGCCACCTTGTGACTGCTCCCCCAGGACTCTTACCCTATCCATCACCCCCTGTCCCCGGACCCCCCACCCTTGACTGCCCCCTGCCGCTCCATCCAATCACTCTTCTCATTCCTGATTGCCCCCCGGGACCCCTGCCCCATCCAACCACCCCTTCTCCCTGTGCCCTGACAGCCCCTGGAACCCCTGCCCCTGACTGCCCCCCGCCACCCCATCCAACCCCCCCCCCCCAACCACCCCCTTCCTGACTGCCCCACCCGGGACCCCTGCACCTACTCAACCTCCCTGTTCCCCGCCCCCTGACCACCACCTCCAACTCCCCTGCCCTCTGTCCAACCCCTCTCTGCCCCCTTACCATGCTGCTTGGGGCACCGGTGGCTGGCTACAGCTATGCCGCTCAGAGCACCGGGTCAGGCCGCGGCTCTGCAACTGCGCTGCCCGGCGGCCCAGAACATTGCGCCGGCAGTGCGGTGGCGCTGAGGCTGCGGGGGAGGGGAGACAGCAGTTGAGGGGCTGGGAGCAAGCCTCCCAGGCCAGGATCTCAAGGGCCGGGCAGGAGGGTCCTGCGGGCCAGCTATGGTTTGCTCACCTCTGAGCTAGACTGTATACAAACACATAGCAAGATAATCCCTGCCCTGAAGTGGTTTCAGTCTAAATAGGTAAGATAAAGGGTGGAAGAAAGGAAGTATTTTATTCCCACTTTGCAGATGGAGAACTGAGGCACAGAGGTGTAGTGACTTACCCAAGGTCACACAGTGTGTCTGTAGCAGAATTTAACCCAAGTCTTTTGAGTTTCAGTGGAGTTTTCAAACCACAAGACCATCCTTTTACTTTTTCACAGCTCTAGTTTCTGTGCTTGTGACTTGGCTGCTGAATTTTATAGGTCTGAGATTTTTCAACTCTCCTTTTCTGGTCTCAGTGTAGGATTTTCTTAAGATAGTAAAGAAGTAAAACAACCATTAAGAAAAATGATCCAGACTTCTGCTCCTTCAGCCCTAATTCTGCTTTTTTTTATTACAGCAGTACAAACAACTCCGCCCCGTGAGCTAGTGACCAAGAAAGTCCCTTCTTCAACACCTTCTCCTCCAATCCAGGGTCAGAGTGTGCTGAGTTACAGCCCATCCCGCTCACCTAATACCAGCCCAAAGTTTGCCACTGGTTGCATGACTGGGTACAGCCCTCAGCTACAGACTTTGTCAGGCAGCAGCAGTTCTTATAGCACTGCTGTGACCTACTCACCAAACAGCAACTACAGTAAGGTAATAGCCTTGATAACCCAATGTAACAAGTTGGAATTTGCTTATTAGATTGCTTGTATTGTGCTCTACACTGCAGAACCTGATTCTCCAGTAGCATGCACCTTGTGTATTTATTTACACCCTTTGCACAGCAGATGTAAAATTTTACCCGACAGGAATTCTCCAGTCTCCCACTGGTGATAGCATTTTATTCACTTTGCACCACCTGGCAGTCATGCAGTAAGAATTTAAATAAACCAACCAGCAGCTGAAACATACTAAAGCCAAAGTGGTGTCTAGTTTAACAGTAACTAGCAATGCAGTAACAACTTGGATAAATGGGGATAAATAACATTAATTTTGTTTACAGATTGTTTTATTTGTAAAGCTGGAATTCTACTTATTAGTTTCAATCATTCACTGTATTTCCCACAGGTATCCAGCTTCAGTCCCTCCCCTGGTGCCTCACCATACCCCACCAGCATTGGACCAGTGGAAAGCAGTGGGCTGAGGTCTCGGTACCGTTCTTCGCCAACTGTGTATAACTCGCCTATTGGCAAAGAAGATTATATGACAGACCTAAAGTCCCTGGACAGCTTCCTTCAAAGTGAAGAAGAGAAGCAACATCGAGTTCAGCTGGGTAAGTAAGTAGCTCTGTTTGGTCTAGAAGTTGTTTTTTTAGTGCATTTGTAGGATGGTATTCCAGTTCTTCTGGTGTACGGTAGACACAGATGTGCCAATCTTAATGAAATGGACTTAAGTCATTTGCACAGTAGCCACCTCTTAACAAATCCTTGTAGAAGGCACAGTCTGAAGACTGATGCAGAACAAATTAAGTCTTTTACTGAATAGTCTAAGTGAGATGTGAAGCAGAGCTCCAAGACTGCTACAGCCCTTTTGTAACACAGAAGCCTTGGGGAAACTTTCCAGAGAATAAAGTCTTGTCTTATAGATAGAAATGTACAGCTGTTTGACACTCTGGAGACAACCCATGGATGTCTATAAATGACAAACTATATCTGTATAGGACTCATTGGCCTACAGTAAAGGCTCAGGGCCTTCATCTTGACAAGAGGTATGGCCTGTGGAGAAGGCATCTCAGAACAAGGTGCCAAGTAATCTGCAGGTGACCTGTGTCCTGAAAAGGCACTTTTTATTATTGAGATGACAATGTATTTTACATAGACTACATAGGCCAATGGCATTTTGGGATGTATAAGTAGGGGCATAGCGAGCAGATCGAGGGACGTGATCGTTCCCCTCTATTCGACATTGGTGAGGCCTCATCTGGAGTACTGTGTCCAGTTTTGGGCCCCACACTTCAAGAAGGATGTGGATAAATTGGAGAGAGTCCAGCGAAGGGCAACAAAAATGATTAGGGGACTGGAACACATGAGTTATGAGGAGAGGCTGAGGGAGCTGGGATTGTTTAGCCTGCAGAAGAGAAGAATGAGGGGGGATTTGATAGCTGCTTTCAACTACCTGAAAGGGGGTTCCAAAGAGGATGGCTCTAGACTGTTCTCAATGGTAGCAGATGACAGAACGAGGAGTAATGGTCTCAAGTTGCAGTGGGGGAGGTTTAGGTTGGATATTAGGAAAAACTTTTTCACTAGGAGGGTGGTGAAACACTGGAATGCGTTACCTAGGGAGGTGGTAGAATCTCCTTCCTTAGAGGTTTTTAAGGTCAGGCTTGACAAAGCCCTGGCTGGGATGATTTAACTGGGAATTGGTCCTGCTTCGAGCAGGGGGTTGGACTAGATGACCTTCTGGGGTCCCTTCCAACCTTGATATTCTATGATTCTACGTTTGGCATTTGGGTTCGTAGCAACTTGTGGATGCGTCCTTCCTGTCAAAGCCTAAATGCTCTGACCTGTTACCTGTACAGGAACCTCCCACTGTTTAAAAATTGTTTGGCAATCAACATGGAGTAATTATTTGTTTACTGAATGGATAATTTCAGGGAGTTCAGATTCCAGCTCTCCTTCCAGCAGTCCGACTCTTTGGAACTACAGCCGTTCCGTGGGAGACTGCGCACAAATGCTGAGGAAGTTCCAGTACCAACTGGCCTGCAGGTCCCAAGCCCCATCAGCACACAAGGACGAAGCTGATCTGAGCTCCAAGCAGGCTGCAGAAGAGGTAAATAGAAAACTCAAGGGAATCATGAGGGAAAAAAATACAGTTGCGAATTTTGCAATCTTCTGCAAGGATTTGGATGGGTCTCCCATTCACATTACTGGAAAGAGGGGGTAAATCCCATAGCATTGAATTGCCTTCATATAATTTAGAAAAATGTCTTCTTACTACAAAATTCAATCTGAACTAGTTTGTTGGAAACGGCATTATCTTCACCAGTAGAGGGCAATTATAAATTTCTTTGGGGTAAAAAAGTGACTTCTGACCAAACACTTCTGGATATACCTGCTGTATAGAATTTTATAGTTTTTAGTAGTCATTTTGTGGGCAGTGGTGGGAAACAGTAAACATAGATTTAACCTTTTCCTGTTTTAATCAATTTTTCACAAACACCTTAATTATGTAGTAATATATAACAACTCTAGATATAGTAGTTCAGTATGGAGTTCAAAAACTAGTAGTTTAACTGTATTCTTGGACTTAGTGATGTTGAGAAATCTTCACTTCTTCCATTTTATACTATGGGTAAAAGTGTTTGTAACCGTAATAATTAACTGCATTTAGTGCATGTCAAGCAGCTGAATGTATATTGAACATCCTCCATTGCACCTGTACGTGCTCAGTGGATTTTGTAAGACACCTGGAGAAGTGTACCGCACATCTGAGTTTAGTGTGGCCAATAGGAATATCTCTTAACTTGCCTGTCTTTTAATTAAATTATCCCTTTTCTCTACCTTGCACGTTGATTTAGTTAGTGTAACTTTCCATTAAATTAAACCTTTTCTAGAAATCTTACTAGCTTAGTCCAGTTTTATCCTAATACAAATAGCTATGGGTACTGAAATAGTGCGTCTAGACTTGGTGTGTTATATACCAGCTGGTTTAGTCCTCATGAACTGTCCTGTGAGATATGACAGGTTTCAGAGTGTGAGATATGAACATTCTAAAACCTAGCTGAGGCTTATGATGGACATGCTGTAATTAGTATCAATAAGATGGCTTGGCCTCTAAAAGCCACATTGTGTTCAGCTGGGTTCCTATCTTTGCAGTAAGTCTCTTAAACTACTTAACTTTGTGCCTAGGTTTGGTTGAGGGTGATAATGAATCGACAACTACTCAATCATGTGGACTCATGGACAGCTAAGTTCAGAAATGTAAGTCCTATCATTGCTCTTTAGAGTCTAATATTTCAGTGTCCTGTCCTTATTTCTGCAGAACTCAGCTAGAAAGTACATGAGTACTTCATCATTTGCCTCAGCCTTAATGGAACTGAGCTATGGTATAAACTTGGTAGGGTGTAATACTTCCTTAATGATCTTTGATTCATAACAGAACTTTGCTTTTTGATTTAATTGTATTATATTAGAATGTTGGGGGGGAAATCGAGTTGCCACATGTGTACCGAAGGTTGTAGAAAGAACTACAGAGTGTATTTGAGGATTAGCAAATGGCTGTGTAACTAGCAAGTAACACAAAGCATGCTCACAAGGGGGCGATATTAAGGTTACACGTTCAACCTTAACTCCTGCACTTGCTGACTTTTGTGCTATGACATCCTGGAAACTTCAAATTGTAAAGTTCATACCAATGAAAATGAGTAGACTTGTTTTTCCCTTTTCCACAACTCAACCTGCTGACTCTGTTTTCCTCAAACATTTCAAAATAACTCACCTGGGCTGAACTGAAGCATGGAAAATCCCATCCCCAAGGTTAAAATTTTCCAAAAGGTCTGAGCAGCTGAAAAGTTAGAATGAAAATCCTGACATAATCTGACTTTTAAGAACAGTTATTTCTGCTATTGCAGACCTAACTACACTTCAAGGTAAAAGTATTAGTTAACCAAATAGCAAATTACTCCAACACACCACTTGTTGGAGTTCATGACACCCTCCAGGCATGTTTGTTTAAGACAATAATATCCATGAAAAGCTCAAGTGTTCACAAATAATATATTTCTGTCAGCACCCTTCTTCCTTAAAACAGACTGTGGGAATTATGGACACATGCAAGCATAAATTAACAGTGTGTGGATGACTTGCAGCTTTCATACCATTATTCCCCTCACCATCCAAAAAGTCTGTATCATGGTCTAGAAATGTTGTCTACAACTCACTCATTGAACTTCTAAATAGTCATTCAAACCCTACCATAAGCTGATAGTCTGTTTACTTAATAACTTTGTATATCTCTTCTGCTCCCTTAAATGTTTGTTGTTCACCTTTTTACTTTGCAGTCATAACAGTAATTCAGATACTGATTAGGGTATAGTAACACTTCACACAGACTTCCTATTGCTTCTTATCTTTTTAATTGTCTGTCTGTCTTTCTCTCCTCTTCTAGTGGATTAACGAGACTATTTTAGTGCCACTTGTGCAAGAGATTGATTCTGTGAGCACTCAGCTGAGAAGAATGGGGTGTCCAGAGTTGCAGATTGGAGGTATGGAGATACTGTAATAGATTTGGTTCAGTTCTCATTAGTACCTGTGCTCAGGATGAAAACTTCCAGGCAGAAAAGGGTGTTCTTTGCAACCTTAAGAACTAGAAACAGGTTTTTTTTTATGAGAGAGAGCTTGGATTATACAGCAGCTTCCACAGATGCAGATAACACAGGAACCTTGTTACAGCTGCATCAGTGAGGAGACTATGTTCATTCCAATTGAGCCTCCTGAGGCAAATCCCTTAAGACAATAACCTGGTATTTGATGTCTAACTGTTAGAATTCAGGCTAGCAGCTATAAGAGCATCTATCTTCAATTAAACTGGTGTTTAATCTGAAGTAATTCCACTTATTTGCATTGTTACATCAAACTTGCACCAATTTAACTGAGAGCATAATTTGGCCTTCTATTTTGTAGGCTACTTAAACTTTAATCTCTCCTTAAAACCCACTTCTGCTGTGACACATATGAGAAATTAACCGACTAATAATGGCTAGATGGAGAGGCAGTTAGGAATCTGCTATATATTTAGTCAAATGGAACACTAGAAAGTTTGTTGTATCCCCTTTTCCCACCATTATAAGTTTATTTTGTCTCATAGGATGCAAGGTCTTCAGGACAGGGACTGTCTTCCCTTGTGTGTGGTGCCTAGCATGTTTTGTATGCCATGATGATGTAAATAACACAGACTCAACCTTTCTCCCAGTGAAGTAAACGTAGGAGTAAACTACTTCTCTAGGATCAGAATTTGGTATTTTGCAACATCAGTGGTGATGTAGTGTGCCAACTATTCCTAGGACCCAGCTTCTCAGAGTGCAACAGGAAAGCAAGCTGAACAGAATGTGTCAACTCTTTGTAATAGTCTGTTAATGAGCTTCTGAGTAAGTGAGGATGTTCAGTGTTCTGCGATGGCCATAGATCATATATGCTGGTGCTTTTTTGTATTGCAGAAGCCAGTATTAGCAGTCTGAAACAAGCTGCTCTTGTTAAAGCTCCACTCATCCCGACACTGAACACTATAGTGCAGTACCTGGACCTTACACCAAACCAGGAATATTTGGTTGAAAGAATCAAAGGTAAATGGTTGTCATGCACACTTAAAATGTGCTTCATTACAGTTTTCCTGTGTCAAGTGTTAGTGAAGTTGAACACTGTCAACAAGACCTTTGAACTTGGGTTTCAGCAGTATGAAGGAGGGGCTGCTTTTCAAGTAGTGGAAATACACAAGTATTTGTAATTTTCTACTATTGTTTAAAGTGACTTAATGATTTGGGATCTTAATATCATTTACAATATTCTTAAAACAAAAGCTTTGTCATTTTTGAATGTGTGTTCTGGAAACTTATTGTTGGATTTAATCAATCTCTTCTCTTACTACTTTATGCCTCCCTGATTTAATTCCAAATAAAACTGAGTTTTAGGATTTAAATCTTTTTAAAAATCCTGATGGTGGTTTTTAAAATTTGCTTCGCAGGTGTTTTTCTTGCGTGCATTTCTCATGTATACAGCACCATAAATATGCATGATGTCTGAAACAGACATAATAGATTGCCTTCTTCCATTTCCATCTCCAACCTTGCCCCAAAATAACTTCATATAAACTCTGTTGCCTTTAGAGCTTTCTCAGGGAGGATGCATGAGTTCATTCCGATGGAACAGAGGAGGGGACTTCAAGGGCCGTAAATGGGATACTGATTTGCCCACTGATTCTGCTGTAAGTTTGCATAGTTGTGTTTTGATGAAACTTAAAATGCATTATTTTTCAGTGCTAGTAGTAGGAATATGAAGTAGAGAGAGAGCTTGTGAATCTTTTGAGGAACATGATCCAAATCCTGCACACCTCATTTGCCAAAGTAATCCCATTGCGCTCAATGAGATTACTTGGTAGAATTATGCAAACCAGATCTAGCCCCATACAGATCACAAAAATAATATTGTTGTGTACCTTAATCTTGCGTCACTCTTACTTAGACATAATTGAAATAAATGCCTGTTTAATAGCTGTGGTGGGTGTAGCCTGACTTGCTCCGACCGTGATACTGCAATTGTTTTCTACATTCAGACACAATTTAACTAATCATCTGCATTCAAATGAATCTTCTATAAAATAATTCCTAATACAGGAACAAATTATTAAATGACTTCACCTTGATTATATGTCTAATTTCAGTTCTCCAAAGCAGATTGCAAAGTAAACACATGAAAGAATAATAAACATGGATTGAGTGGTCTTGTGCCCATTTAATTGAATATTGTTTGCTGTGAAATCCTAAATGACTAACTCAAAGGAGTAAATAATCTAGTTGGAGAGAGACTCTCCATGTGGCTGAGCTGAGTGACCTGAAAGGCCAGAGGATAAGTGTGTTTTAGCAGAAACAGTAACATGTACTTGAAAACAGGGAATTAAAATATTACTTCAGTTGTCAGAAAACTAACACGACATAGAGACAAAGAGTAATGACACATGAGTGACACAATTCTGAGGATTTTTTTTTCTTGCTGTCTCTGCAAAAGATAGCTGACGTTCTGCCTTGAGTCAAGTGGGAACCTACCAGTTCTTAAGGGAAAGCACTCATAGTCATGAGAGAGAATATTACATCTGGGAATGGAGCCATTTTTTTTCCCCCTCCCACAACCAACCAGATGAGATGCCATTGGAGACTATATTGAATATCTAAATACTAATAAGCGAAGACTAGTTCTGACAAATCATCCTAAACTTCTGTAAACCCCTGAATGAGTTACTAGTCTAAAATATATTAAATGTACGTTGAGGAAATGTTAAAATTGAAAATTTCAAGTCAACAAATGCAAAATTGCAGTACATGCAATATGAATAATGTTGCTGTAAGAACCTTAACATACATTTAACACTAACAGTAGGTACAGTTTAGTTTTATCTGCTTTCCACTGTGTACTGGTTCTAGCATTCTTCCCCGTATATAGAGCGTACTTAGGGTGACCAGATAGCAAGTGTGAAAAATCGGGACGGGGTGGGGGGTAATAGGAGCCTATATAAGAAAAAGCTCTGAATATCGGGACTGTCCCTATAAAATCAGGACATCTGGTCACCCTAGGGGTATTTGTTCAGACTGAGAGAGTTGGTCTTAAGTTTTACAAAAAACTTAATGTGTGAGTATACAGTTTGCCAAACCATGGTTGGTTTGAATCTGTTGATCTCAATCAGACCTTTAAAGATAATGGGGCAGGAGGGAAGGAGTTAAAATAAATATTCTGGTTTGGGGCCCATGTTGGCTTCTAAATTTTGGAACTTTGCTTTGAGGTGCAGAGATAAAAACACTATGTCAGAGCCTCGGTGTAGCCGCTGACATACAGCCATCTCTGGAAGGGAATGAATATGCCACATTGTGGCTGACGTCTTGTTGTTCAGCTGACAGATGTACCTTGACTTGTCAACATCTTACATAAATATTCTGGCCAATGTCAAGTGTTGGGCCACTGAGGACAGTGGTTAAAGCACTCCACTGCTTTGTCCCTTTTTAAATTTGCTGAGGTTCAGTCAAAGCTGTAATAGGATCTGAGATTGTTAAAGATTAACCACTTTATTGTAGCAGTTGTTTCTACAATCTGTCTGATAGGCACTAAATTCTGATTTAATTTTTTCTTAAGATCATTATGCACGTGTTCTGCACTTATCTTGACTCCAGGCTGCCTCCTCACCCAAAATATCCTGATGGCAAAACATTTACCTCACAACACTTCATTCAAACACCAGATAAGCCAGGTATTGGCATCCTTTGTCCCTTTGTTTGCTGGGATTGACTGGTTGGATCACGTCCTTCATGTCCATATTATCTCTTAAATTTCTATTCATAGATGTTTCAAATGAGAATGTTATTTGCATCCACCAGAGCACCATCAACCCTCCCCACTATGAACTTATCTACCAGTGCCAAGTTTACAACTTACCCAAGGTATGAACATGGTCCTTTTCTTCTGATACCTCAAGAAAGCTACATACATTCTGAAAACTCTAGCTGATGTTGATTGGTTATCTTTTTTGAGCAGTCAGGTTTATTGACAGGGGAATTGTCTTTGAATGTAGCAAAGCTCAGTGCAATGTACAAGGCAACATGCTACCTTGATCTAGTGATAGCCCTTGGCATATAAGTTGCTACTAAATAACACCATTAAAATAAAGAGCCTCAGTAGAGTAGGGAAGGCAGTATCTTCCCCTTGTTGCATGTTCTTTTGATAAGTTGCTAGTGTTTAAAATAAGTAATTTAGACCCCAGAGGTCTGTGTTAATTCTTCAGCACCAGCAGATCTTGTGTCTCTTACCAGCAAAAGTCTGCGTTGGAAAAATTTCCATTCCCAGAATCAAAAGGTTATATTGATGCTGTTGGATCCCTGGTCAAAACTTGAGCCCTAGTTTCAGAAATGATTGTCAATTCCTCTAGTCCTTAAAAGAGTGGAAGGTCATAATCCAGCCTAACAAATTTTCTCTTTTTGCATTTGCCCAGCTGGAGGATATAAGCAGTGTCGCAAAACTAACTTAAATCCTGGAGGTTCATTATGGTGAAGAAGCCCATAATATTATTCCTTTGGTAATGGTTTCCCTCCTATAGCAGTTTTTCATCTCAAAATACTTTGCAGGTCAGCATACTAATGCCATAATGATATCTACCCAGTGAAGTGCAGCCGCCTCTCGTGTGGAGTGTGACAGCTGTTTAACAATGGAAAGCATCATTACACAAAAGCTTAGGACAGGAAGTGAAGGGTATTTTCTTTTAAGTAAGAAATTGTGCAGAACTTTCAGACTGAATATTGTATGTATTACTTAATCTTCACCTTCTTCTCTTCCTGTGAGTTCAGGGCAGAAACAACATGTTCCATACCTTGCTTATGTTCCTGTGCATCATAAAGACAAAAGAATCTGGGATGCTCGGGTAGGTATAGAGTGCCATGAATCCCTGCATTTAATACAGGCTGAGAACTGTAACATTCCTTGTTGTAAATAAGCAGTTTAGCTGCATGTAGACTGATCTTAAGTTCCTGTAGAAACCATCTGTGGTGTTCACTGTATGGCAATTTCTTGCTGGTCTGTAAACACCCTATTTCTTTCACTCTCCCCCAACACGCTCTTTTGGCTGCCTCCTACACTCTTATGATAAATAATTTAAAACTTGCAATTTGCATTTCTAACGGAAATACAGAACATTATTCTTTCTCCTCAAGCTTGAGACAGGGAGGTAAGGGCCCTTTTCTCTTTTTTGAACAAGGATATAAATCTACCTTAAAAACCTGACTCCACTTTCCAGGGACAGCTAAAAGTTTGCATTTCAGGCTGAGCTCTTCAAACACAAGAGCTTTACTCTGAGCTTCCATGGGGAAAGTCGAGCTCCTCAGTTCCTGAAAAGACTAATTCTGGGCAGCAAATGAGGACTGACAATTAAATGCACTAAAAAAAGTACTATGGGGAATTGTGCACTCTTATGTCCTACTGAAATCTGGGATAGGAGCACTTAAATTTTGCAAGTTCTAAGGAGTATCAGATTGATTAAGCAAGGAAAATTAGTACACTGAAATGAAATAAAATAATTTTAAAAGCTTCTTATACTTATTTGAGCCTCTAGGTGCATAAAAAGAGTTGCATTTTATTTGCAGGCTGACAGTCTAGTGGAGCACAAACTGAAATATTGGCCTCTTTAGTCACTGCCTGGCTAGATGCTGGCCTGAAATCCACTGCCATTGAGAAATATAGGTATAATTAGATGCCATCATTAGCCACTAATCTTTGCTTTTTGAGCTGTATAAGAAATTTTGAATATGTGTACTGGGCAACTCTGCCTACGTTGACATAAAAGTGAAGTCCAGACTTTCCCATTTAATTCCTGTGGGGTTGTACTCTGTTCATAGTGAAGCACAACTCTTAAACAGAAGGAACATTTGGCAGGGATTGAAAGAACGGCTGGAGTCAGGAGCTTACAACCTGTCTTGGCAACTTTGCTTTAAATGTACGTTTGGGGTTATTGTTATTTTATTATGGCGACTTTGTCTTTGCAGGCGAGTAAATCTTGGCTTATCAGGAGTGAATGTTCTGTGGATCTTGGGAGACTAGTACATCATTGTTCACTGTGGATGGCCTCCCCCTTCACAAAGTGAGAAACAATCTCTGAGATAACTAAACAGCTTATTACACTTGTGCCTTGAACATAAACCTACAACGATGTACTCGTGTGAGATCCTTGTGAACATAGGATATGTTTGCATTCAATACACTGTTTGCATGAGAACATACTTCCAGCACTGAAATACTCCTACCAGCTCTTTTGTGCAAAGACGTCTCTTTACAACTTCCCACCTTTACAAGCCCTACTTTAAAAGCCTTCACCATTCTTCTGGCTGAGTTGTCCTCCAGAGGCCACCACTGCTGATACTGGAATTAGAAGCAACTCAGCGGTACCCCTGCCAGCTTGGGGAATGAATTGTGAGCCCTCATCTGCGTGACAGGGTAGAATACTACAGTGCAACTTGGACTGCCCTACTAAGGTTGTACACTGCTGCTTGGTACTTGTTACTTCAGTGCTGCCACTTGACAAATCAGTCACTGCAAGTGTGGCCAAGAGCAAGATCCACATGCACCGGGAAATGCCACATAATCAGGATTCTCTTTGGCTTATGCAGAAAGGCTTGTGGCTATCCATCATTGGAGTACCAGTGTAGTGGGATTTTGTGGCACCATCACACTTTTAAAGTGACTGCACTGTAGGTGTAAGTGAAAGAAAACTTCAGACCCTACACACCAGTTAGACTATATTCTTATGGATTTTTTTTTTTAAACAAAATAACCCGAAATCTTTTAAACTGGAGTGTGTTTGGGGCAACAAAACGTTGCCGATGTCTTGACTGCAGTTGAAGTCTTGCCCTAACTTCATTTATTTTTTAAAAAGTTCTCGCATTAGTATTTCTGGTATTAATCCCCTATTTTTAGAGGTGTTTGAGCTGTAAAAATTTACTCTAAAATGGAATGTAGCTTCAGTGTGTCTGCATAAGAACAAAATATTTACACTTAAATCAGGATGTCCTAGGAGTCCAAAGGGGCATCCTCTCTTCCACGCCCCCATAGCCCCACGTTGCTGGGAATTTCATCATAACCAAGGACAAACAGATGCAACTTGACATTGTTAGTCACTGGAGGGACTTGAGGCTCTGCTGGTGTTTCCTGCCCGGGGCAGATAGCAATGACCCAGAAGCAAGAATCAAATTTATGACTTGAACTCCTGTCTTGTATGGGTGGCATGTCACTTTAGATCCTCAGGCCAGCCAACACCTTACTTTGAGAAAAAAGACCTGTTCTGCTCTTTATGACAAGTATTTACAATGGTGGGATGTCCCTGGATAACCCAGCATGGTTTTTTTACAGTTATATAAGCAATTGCTCTGCAATGTAGACTAGTTGCTCCCTGGAAAAATTTGAGTTAAACTTGTTTTAAACAAAATGGATTCCTACATGTATGCCAAGGTTTTTTCCTATAGGGATAAAGGATACATTGCAAATCCTGGTAACCAGGGAATTTTAAAAATGTGTGCTATAGGGTTCTTTTTAAAAATATATATATTGTGGGGACCATTTCAGAAGCCCTCTGGTAAGGGTAATGTTAAGGGTCCTCCTGTTTCTTTCAGTCTCTTGTCATCAGGTATGACGTTAAGGCAGGGTGGCCTACTTAATTTTACCCTTTCAACCCACAATAACCGGAAAATTGAGACCACAATGTCACTGTGTTAAACTGCCAACGATGCTGCTCTGTAGAACCCTGCTTGAAGTATTCCTCCAGGATTCAGTAAAAGAGCTGGCTGGTTAGACTTGTGAAGAATACACAAGGTTTGTATTGGTTTTACAATGACTACACTCTTTTGTACTGTGTTCAGTTTTTACTGAACTGTGGATTGCCTACCTAGATGAGCAGGTGGGGACAAGTTTGGAAATGTCATTTTTAGTATGCTCAGCACAATTACCATTCATGATCTCAGTTGGACTGTTTGGTATTTTTAATGCATGAGCCTAACTTATTGCCATTGTCTGTCAGAACTGCATCTTACTCTACAACTTCCCCCAGGAGGTATGAATTTTTCCTGGAGATCAGACTGTTAACAATGGTTAATTTGGTGCCTGTATTAAATGGGTTCATTTGGTTAAACGTGTGTGTGTGGTTTTGTGCAATAACAAATGGCATATTTTGTCTCCCAAATATCTGTTTACACACCCCATATCATCTAGTTTGAGACTTATTTCCGCATTATACAATTCACTGTCAGGTTTGCATGACAGTTCATCTGTAGCAATGAGTAACTAAACTTTACTGTAATGTGGCATGTTTTGCTTAGAAAAGGTGGCAAAGAACTGACAGATATACTATTTGAGTGGCATTTAAGGCAGGAAGGAAATTGGTTTGGTCTGGTAACAATCATGTTAGTGCATGCCGTTCTAATTGAAGCTGCTCAAGGGTATCTGAAAGCAGACAGTAGTTCTAATGTCTTCCATCTTGAACACTGCACATATCTTGTGGGTGAGACAGCCCAGCAGCAGGAAACACAACCATTATGGTTCTAACACCTCTAGTGCTAAAATATATCACATAGGTTCCAACAGATACTTGCTTCTTCCTTTATGAACTTTCAGATTGTTTGTTTGGAGACAGAAGAGAGAAATAGACATAGCTGTTGAAGCTTGGGCTTTTGGTCTGAAATCTGAACAAAGTTAGCTAATGAGTTCTTTGCATAAGTTTTTCAGGAGTAATATCTTATCCAAGAGCTACTTTTTTCTTGAAACCACATAATATCTAGTATTTTAAAAAAAAACTATGCAAAGGCAATATTAGTCATCAAACTATAGAAGAAAGCTCATCCAAATTTTGTTTAACTGTTTGGAGCCTGCCACTGTTTCACTGAAAGTGGCTACTGTCCTGAGTGCAAATATTATGCAGGCTCTCAACCCTTCCAGACTACTGTACTCCTTTCAGGAGTCTAATTTGTCTTGTGTACCCCAAGCTTCACTTCACTTAAAAACTCATTGCTTACAAAATCGTACATAAAAATATAAGTGTCACAGCACACTTACTGAAAAATTGCTTACTTTCTCATTTTTACCATATAATTATAAAAGAAATCAATTGGAATATAAATATACTTAGTGTATAGCCTATAGAGCAGTGTAAACAAGTCATTGTATGAAATTTTAGTTTGTATTGACTTTGCTAGTGCTTTTATGTAGCCTGTTTATAAAACTAGGCAAATATCAAGATGAGTTGATGTACCCCCAGAAGACCTCTGTGTACCCCCAAGGGTACGCATACCCCTGGTTGAGAATCACTGATCTAGCCAATGGAGGGTTTCTATTAAAAGGTGAAGTATGATGGTAAAAAGCTGAGATTGCTAATAAAATTTGGGTAGCCTTAATTACAAACATGGCCTCAGTCTAGTTCTTAGAGGATGGGTGTTCATATCTCAAAAAAGTAAATTCTAATTGACCACTTGTTGGCAACCTCAGAAGAGAGGTCAACAAATGAATTGCTATGGAGAGTGAAATCCTCTTACCCCTAAATGAGGTCCCTCTAAAGCAGGATTCAGGCATGCTGGTGGGGCAGTATGAGGGAAGCTCACTGCTTATTTTGCCTACTGTGTAACTAAAGGGGAGGGCTCAGGCCCCAGTTATCTCAAGCCAACACCCTTCAATAGCACTAACTTTCCACTGTTGCTTTTAAATTAAAAGAAAGCTCATTTTTTTGCAAAATCTAACTAGACCATAGGCTTTTCTCCTTCAGTAGCTGAAGAGCTTTTCTCTTGTGCTACATGGATGATTCCAGTGTCAACTGCCTGTTTTGCCTGCTTCTACAGCTCTCCTTTGTGCATTCTTCCCACTGTCCTATATAGGTGAGACCATTACCAGGTCTCTTACTTCAAGTCACTTCTCAAGACCCACAACTGTAATGCCAACAGCCAACTACTAATAATGGCTGGTTTGAGACACGAGATGGTTATTACACATTTCAAGTGCCTTCCTAGAATGTGAGCTCTTTAGAGAACCGGCACTGTTTCTTGTACATTTTGAAAACCCACCTAGCTTTTGCGAGCTCCTATACATCAAATAAGACATCTCTATTGCCTGCAGTGATGCAGGGTTTTACATTAAACGTTAGTGATGCCTTCTACTCCTGGAGGAGATGACTGAGTTTCAACTAACGTATTTCAAAATGTATTTACTTTGTGTTCCCATTGTCTGTCAATGATTGTCTTACATTTAAAAAGCATTTTGTTCATTTCTTCCTAAACCTCTTCATCGCCTTTGTTATTGACTTAAGAACATAAGAATGGCCATAATGGGTCAGACCAATGGTCCGTCTGTCCCAGCATCCTGTCTTCTGACAGGGGTCAATGCCAGATGCTTCAGAGGTAATGAATAGCACAGGGCAGTTGTCAAGTGATTCGTCCCATCGTCCAGTTCCAGCATCTGGCATTCAGAGGCTTAGGAACGCCCAGAGCATGGGGTTGTATCCCTGATCATGTTGGCTAATACCCATGGATGGACCTGTCCTCCATTAACTTCTCATCCTTTTTTGAACTCCGTTATACTTTTGGTCTTCGCAACATCCCTGGCAATGAATTCTGTGACTGTGTTATGTGAAGAAGAACTTTGTTTGTTTTAAACCTGGTCCCTGTTAATTTCATTGGGTGACCCCTGGTTCTTGTGTTATGTGAACAGGTAAATAACACTTTTTTCCCACCCCAGTCATGATTTCATAGACCGCTGTCATATTCCCCCTCAGTTGTCTCTTTTCCAAGCTGAACAGTCCCAGTCGTCTTAATCTCTCCTCATATGGAATCTGTTCCGTACCCCTAATTATTTTTATTTCCCTTCTCTGTACCTTTTCCAATTCTAGTACATCTTTTTGGAGATTGGTTGACCAGAACTGCACACACTATTCAAGGTGTGAGCATACTATGGATTTATATAGTGGCATTATATTTACTGTCTTCTCCATCCCTTACCTAATGGTTCCAAACATTTGCTTTTTTGAATGCAGCTACCCATTCAGCAGATGTTTTCAAAGAAGTATCCACAGTGACCCCAGTATTTTTCTTGAGTGATAGCAGCTAATTTAGACCCCATCATTTTGTATTTATAGTTGGGATTATGTTTTCCAATGTGTATTACTTTGTATTTATCAATATTGAATTTCATCTGCCATTTCGTTGTCCAGTCACCCAGTTTTGTGAGACCCCTTCATAACTCTTCGCAGTCAACTTTAGATTTAACTATCTTGAGTAATTTTGTATCGTCTGCAAACTTTGCCACCTGTTTACCTCTTTTTCCAGATCATTTATGAATATGTTGAACAGCACTGGTCCTAGTACAGATCTTTGGAAGACCCTGCTATTTACCTGTCTCTATCGTGAAAACTGACCATTTATTCCTACCCTTTGTTTCCTGTTTTTTAACCAGTTACTGCTCCATGAAGAGGACCTTCCCTCTTATCCCATGATTGCTTAGTTTGCTTAAGAGTTTTTCGTGAGGACCCTGTCAAAGCTTTTTAAAAGTCCAAGTACACTATATAGAATCATAGAATATCAGGGTTGGAAGGGACCTCAGGAGGTCATCTAGTCCAACCCCCTACTCGAAGCAGGACCAATCCCCAACTAAATCATTCCAGCCAGGGCTTTGTCAAGCCTGACCTTAAAAACTTCTAAGGAAGGAGATTCCACCACCTCCCTAGGGAACCCATTCCAGTGCTTCACCACCCTGCTTGTGAAAAAGTTTTTCCTAATATCCAACCTAAACCTCCCCCACTGCAACTTGAGACCATTACTCCTCGTTCTGTCATCTGCTACCACGGAGAACAGTCTAGATCCATCCTCTTTGGAACCCCCTTTCAGGTAGTTGAAAGCAGCTATTCAATCCCGCCTCATTCTTCTCTTCTGCAGACTAAACATTCCCAGTTTCCTCAGCCTCTCCTCATAAGTCATGTGTTCAAGTCCCCTAATCATTTTGTTGCCCTCCGCTTGACGCTTTCCAATTTTTTCACATCCTTCTTGTAGTGTAGGGCCCAAAACTGGACACAATACTCCAGATGGGGCCTCACCAATGTTGAATAGAGGGGAACCATCACATCCCTCGATCTGCTGGCAATGCCCCTATTTATACAGCCCAAAATGCCATTGACCTTCTTGGCAACAAGGGCACACTGACTCATATCCAGCTTCTCATCCACTGTAAACCCTCGGTCCTTTTCTGCAGAACTGCTGCCTAGCCATTCGGTCCCTAGTCTGTAGCGGTGCATGGGATTCTTCCATCCTAAGTGCAGGACTCTGCACTTGTCCTTGTTGAACCTCATCAGATTTCTTTTGGCCCAATCCTCTAATTTGTCTCGGTCCCTCTGTATCCTATCCTTACCCTCCAGTGTATCTACCACTCCTCCCAGTTTAGTGTCATCTGCAAACTTGCTGAGGGTGCAATCCACGCCATCCTCAGATCATTTATGAAGATATTGAACAAAACCGGCCCTAGGACCGACCTTAGGGCATTCCCTTTGATACCGGTTGCCAACTAGACATGGAGCCATTGATCACTACCCGTTAAGCCTGACAATCTAGCCAGCTTTCTATCCACCTTATAGTCCAGTCATCCAGCCCATACTCCTTTAATTTGCTGGCAAGAATACTGTGGGAGACCGTGTCAAAAGTATTGCTAAAGTCAAGGAATAACACGTCCACTGCTTTCCCCTTTCCACAGAGCCAGTTATCTCGTCATAGAAGGCAATTAGATTAGTCAGGCATGATTTGCCCTTGGTGAATCCATGCTGACTCTTCCTGATCACTTTCCTCTCCTCTAATTGCTTTAGAATTGATTCCTTGAGGACCTGCTCCATGATTTTTCCAGGGACTGAGGTGAGGCTGACTGGTCTGTAGGTCCCCGGATCCTCCTACTTCCCTTTTTTTAAAGATGGGCACTACATTAGCCTTTTTCCAGTCCTCCGGGACCTCCTCTGATCACCATGAGTTTTCAAAGATAATGGCCAATGGCTCTGCAATCACATCCGCCAACTCCTTTAGCACTCTCGGATGCAGCGCATCCAGCCCCATGGACTTGTGCTCGTCCAGCTTTTCTAAATGGTCCCGAACCACTTCTTTCTCCACAGAGGGCTGGTCACCTTCTCCCCATGCTGTGCTGCCCAGTGCAGAAGTCTGGGAGCTGACCCTGTTTGTGAAGACAGGCAAAAAAAACCATTGAGTACATTAGCTTTTTCCACATTGAGTGGAAATTAGCTATATTTACAGAAATTTCCACATTGAGTACATTAGCTATATCCACTGGATCAGCCTTGTCGACATATTTGTTGACCCCCTCAAATAATTCTAATAGACTGGTGAAGTATGATTTTCCTTTACGAAAGCAGTGTTGACTCTTTTTCCAACATATTGTGTTCATCTCTGTGTCTGATAATTCTGTTCTTGACTATGATGTCAACCAGTTGCCTGGTACTGAAATTTTGCTTACCAGCCTGAAATCGCCAGGGTCGCCTCTGGAGCCTTTTTAAAAAATTGGTGTTACATTAGCTGTCCTCCATTCATGTGGATGCTGATTTAAGCAATAATTTACATACCACAGTTAAGCCTTGTCTACGCTGCAGTTTTGTCGACAAAACAGTGGAGGTGCGTACACACTACAATGTTTCTTCTGCCAACAAAACTCATGCTTTGCTGACAAAATAAAACCACTTCTATGAGAGGTGTAGAGCTTTTTGCACAAAGTTATATTGACAGTGTCAGGGTAGACACTGTGCTTGGTTATGTCACAGTAAAGGGCCCAAGGAGATGTCCCACAGTGCCCATCCTGACTGCTCTGGTCAACAGTTCAAACTCTGCTACCCTGTACCCAGATATACAGGCATCCGCACCTTCCCCTTTAAAGGCACAGGGCTTTTTGAAATTCCACTTCCTGTTTACTCAGCGTGGTGCGCTCATATGGCAACTCTCCATCTGACCAGGGCAGTTTCACGCTCCAAACACTCTTCTGCTTGGAGCACACCGGAGCTGTTGAATCTGCTGAGTATATGGGGAGAGGAAGCTGTGCAGTCCCAGCTCCACTCCAGCTGGAGGAACTTCAATAGCAACAGTCAGATTTCCCATGGCATGTTGGAGAAGGGCTATGAATGGGACATGCAGCAGTGCCATGCAAAGATCAAGGAGTGGAGGTACCTGGACCTGGCAGGTGTACCAGAAGGCAAGGGAGTCAAACCCTCATTCCGGTATTGCGCTGAAGACCTGCCAATTCTATAAGGAGCTGGACACCATTCTTGGTGGTCGAGGTGGGGCTGCCACCAAAAGGCCCGTGGATACTTCAGTGGGACTGGAGACAGTGGACAGCAGAATCAGCCTCAAGGATGAAGTCGTGGACAAGGAGGTCGAGTTGGAGGAGAAAATGGAACAGGTGACAGGGTCGTCCAGGACCATGGGGAGCCAGGAGCTCTTTTCAACCCCGGAGGGTTCAAGCCATTCCCAGCACTCCGTCTCTGGCGTGCATGATGCAGGAGAGGGGAGCTCTGGTAATTGATCTTTTTGAGTTAATGCTGCTGGGTCATATGAGGTGGAGCTGTCCTTTGCTTTGTTATATTCTAGAAGTGGGTGAAGGGATAGAAATGTACAAGGCTAGCTGTGTTTGCATGTGCTTCATGTTGCCCCGTACAGCTAAGCAGTTCGGTGGAACAGCGTGTTAATGTACACCGAGATTTCACAGAAATCCTCCAGAGAGATCTCTAGGAAACTTTCCTGGAGGTACTTGCTAATCCTCTGCTGAAGGTTCCTTGGCGCAGAGCTGCTTTTGTTCCTTCCCCCAATGTAGGAAACTTTCCCATGTCAATTAGCAATCATGTGTGCTGGGACCAAAGTGGCACACAGGCGAGCAGCGAAGGGACCCGGTCTGAAGCCGCACCCACTTAGGAGATACACCCTTTCATCTTGCTCACCCTCAGGAGTGAGATATTGGCTATAATGACCCCCACCTGTTGAAAATGGTGGCAGAATTTACAATTTTGTCCTTAGTTGCCTGCAGTGATCCCCTTAAAAAACCACCTCAACCCTTTGCCCCATCTTGAGGTCTCCCCGGGGCTGAGCTCACCATGTTTAGGGTGCTGGTCAAGCTCTGTGCTTGCCAAGTGCCAGTGAGAAACTGATTCATAAAAAGAGAGGTGTATTTTACTATGCTGTGAGTGCACTAACAATTGTGTTTGTTTATTCTTTCTTGTGCTTCTGTAGATGTGGCCTTCAGGGGAACCCCTTACACATCGGCGGAGCACCTCCACCAGATAAGGAAGTGACTGAGGAGGAGCAAAGAGGACATGTTTTGATAGGTGCTCCAATCTTCGGAGGACAATAAACAAGAACTCAGGGCATGGAAAGAGACTTTAAAAAGACAAATATAAAACAGGCAGGACAGAAAGGAGAGCCAGGAGTGAATTTTAATGGGCCAGGAGTGGATGATAAAAGTGATGGAGGACTGAAGTCTCAAATTACAATGCAGGCTGAATTCATGCATGCTCGCCTCCTCCCCCCTCACAGCAATACCGAACTGCTTGCCTTCTGCCCCTTGAAGCCAATACCGAACTGCTTGCCATGCTCCTCCTAAACTCCTCCCACACCTTCCTTCCAACCTCCCGACCTGTCTTGTTACTCCATTCACTCTATCCCTTTGGACAGTTTCCAAAATGACAGCTGGACTTACACATAGCTATGAGAGCCTACCCTGCCCTTCACTGTTATCTCCCTTCCCCCCCAAGCATTTAGTGCGTGTGGTTGTTTTGTATTTAATAAAAACATACTCTCTGAAAGATAATCTTTATTTGTCTCCTACATGTGCTGGTTGCTGCTTAAATTAATACGCAGCGGCAACTAGATCATTTACAGACTACAAATCACTGTTGGGAATAATTAAAATTGTCGTGCAAGGCTGCAAGTTAACAAACCATGGCAGAGAGCTGTATTACTGGTGTTCACTGTCAAAATAGAGCCACAAGGCCTCCCTGATTCAAATAGCCCCCCCACCCCCTTGTGCCCCTCTAAGAGCGCTAGTAGCTGGCTGCTCAAAATCAGCTGCCAGGCGATCCACCTCTGCATTCCAGGATGGGGGAAACTTTTCACCCTTAGCCACACAAATATTACAGAGTGCATGTTTAGGTCTAACCTGCCATAAGGGCAGCACCAGCATGCTTTTAATCTGCCGCATACACGTTCTATGGTCATTTTGCATCTGCTCAGCCTATTGTTGAAGTGTTACTTGCTGCTGTCCAGGTTTCCCAGATAAGGTTTCAGGAGCCATGGGAGGAAGGGGTAGGCTGGGTCTCCCAGGATCGCTATGTGCATATCAACATCCCCCCATTGGCATTTTCTGATCTAGAAAGAAAGTCCCTGGCTTGCAGCTTTCTGTACTGGCCAGTGTTCCTGAAGATGCGTGTGTCATGCACCTTCCCTGACCACCTCACGTTGATGTCAATGAAATGCCCATGGTGATCCACAAGCACCTGCAGTACCATAGAGAAGTACCCCTTTCTTTTTAGGTACTCCGTTGCAGCAAGGTCCAGGGCCAAAATAGGGATATGCATACCATTTTTGCCCAACTGCAGTTAGGGAATCCCGTAGCTGCAAAACCATCCACTGTTTCATGGACATTTCCAAGAGTCACAGTCCTTCATGGCAGGATGCGATTAGTGGCCCTGCACACTTCTGTTAATGTAGCCCCAGTAGTGGACTTCCATGATTTCAAACTGATTTGCGACTGACCTATAACAGTCTGGAATTGGCAGCTTCCACATAGCAATCACCATGTGCTTCTCCACCAAGAGGGCAGCTCTCATTTTGGTGTCCTTCCACCACTGTGCTGGGGAAAGTGCCTCACACCGTCCCAGGAAGGTGGCTTTCCACATCTGAAAATTCTGCAGCCGCTGATCATCATCCCAGGACTGCATAACAATGCAATCCCACCACTCAGTGCTTGTTTCCCAAGCCCCAAAGTGACAGTTCACTGTCTGCAGCTGCTCTGTGAATACCCAAAGTAATCTGGTGGTGTTTCTTTCTGTGGCATGCCGCAGGTCAGGCAACTCTGATTCCTGTTCATCTTGGGTGCTCACGATATACTGCATGACCAGCTGCAATGTGTTTGTAACAGTGACCACCACAGTAGAGAGCCAATGCAGGAGCCATCCTTTCAGACGTGGAATGATGGGACAGAAAAACCATCATCATGGGATACTGCGCCTGCACCCAGGATGCACTGCGATACACTCCACCTTCTCACAACTTCTAGCTGCAGAAGGTGGCGAGCAGCACAGTGGGACAGAGCACCAGCTGTGGATATGCTCCGCTGATAGAAGGAACGTGGTGTGAACGTGCACAAGTGATGTCACCGCTCTTTGATCGTCGGCGTAGCTTGCATTGACAGAACTTGATAGTGTAGACAGGGCCCTAATTGCTTTTTCAAATTCTTTTCTGCCTGCCTAATTATACTTTTACACTTGACTGGCCAAAGTTTATGCTCCTTTCTATTTTCCTCAGCAGGATTTGACTTCCAGTTTGTAAAGGATGCCTTTTTGCCTCTAACCGCCTCTTTTACTCTGTTGTTTAGCCAACGTGGCATTTTGTGGTCCTATTTTTTTATGTGGGGTATACGTTTAATTTGAGCCTCTATTACAGTGCTTTTAAACTTCCCCTTACATTACAAAGTAACAGGTGAGGGTCCTAGCAGAGCCCTGTCACATGCAGTTGCAAATGAGTCCCTCATAAACAAATGCCCAGTGTTTTGTACACAGGTGTGACTCAGTCCTTCGCAAGATGAGAGTTGAGCGGTTGCTAATAATCCATCTGTTTCTACTCTAAATATATGCTTCCTTTTAAGGATGCCGGGCTGGCTGTATTTTCCACCAGCCAGTTTCTTGTACTACAATGAGAACGACTTGAAAGTACTCCAACACCTGTGTTCATATTGCATTTCAACCACTAACTTTTTCCAAACAGCTTTCTACCGCTCACCTGACCATCTCTTTAGCAGTGGTTTTCAGACATAGTCTCATTTTAGGATTACAACTGGAGAGCAGTCTTTATGGAACTTTAAAGTCCTTGAATGGGACTTGACTCTTCCCTCTTTAATGTCATATGCTGAGGATCAGTCTTTCTCCCCCACGTGAAGTAACTGATTTCCTTACCTTAGTCTTGCAATAGTCTCATGAAAATTTAGGCCATGTCTGCACTAGCAAGCTTACAGCAGCACAGCTGTATGGAGTGGCTCTGCCGCTGTAAGATCGCTCGTGTAGCCGCTCTGTGCTGACTGGGGAGCTCTCTTATTGACATCATAAAACCACCTCGATGAGCGACGGGAGCTATGTTGGCGGGAGAAGCTGTTTTGGTGGGAGTGCGCATAGCGGCTTTTTTTCACACCTCTGAGAGACGTAAGTTTTGCCGACGAAAGTGCTGGTGTAGATCTGGAGTTTTAGGCCATGTCTATCAACTTCCCTAATCATCATGCTGGAAAAACTAATAACTTGTTCCTCCCAAGCAAGTGGAAGTGTAGGGTTTTGCAGGACTGACTTTTCATTTATTGACTTGATGTGCGACAATCTTAAATACATCTGCTGCGTCCATGTGTATTTCCTGGGTACACCTGGAACTGTCTCATAAACAAAACACACAATGTCCCCTATAGTGGTGGCAGTAGAAGCTATGGGGAGCACCTGTCATCGAATTTGAATGAACTCACATGTACTAACTGTGGGCACGAGTAGCATACATCATTTGATGGCTGGCTTAGTGGCAATCAGAACGTTGCCAGTAGGATGGAATAGCTACCCTAGTCTTCCCTCTCTCAACATCTGATTCCATGCTCCATCTTGTCCTGTTTAAGAATAAAAATAAGGTAGGCACTAGTTAAAATGCGGTTTGTATAGAGAGCCATTTTTGTTAGCCAAGGGTATGTATTATTCTAGGCTTCTTAGAGCATTGTTAGTGATATGTGTAACACGGTCACCAAGAGTGCCTGCCATTAGGCACAAGCCTCTTAGCAGATTGTATGAGCCACCTTTTGGAATCAGTTCTGCTTTCTTAACAAAGAAGCTTGTGAATTTGGCTGCTCTAAAGTCTTACTAGCTCAGAGAGATTCAGCTGGGGCTGCAGAGCCGCCTGTGGCTCTCAATGAGTCCACAGGCCAAGTTTATCCATTGACTTTAGTGGCATTATACCAGCAAATTTGGCCCCATCAGTTTGAGCAGAACTCTGATCACAGAGAGGGCTGCCAGCAGAGAGGATCCTTCAATGCAGAGGCCTTCCTAGCAGTGCAGGTGAGCGCCTACCTGGTGTTGCAGAGAGCCACAAAATAACTGTGCAGTGTCTTAGGCCCGCTACTGCTAACAACTAATGGAGTCTAGCTCAAGTGATAGGCACTTGTGTGTTTGGAACAGGAGCATCTGAGTCCTCTCCTTGCGGTCACTGTGACATTCCAGGTGGCCTAATGTGCAAACCAGAGAACCAGTCCTGTTCTTGATGGCCACATGTTCATTAAAGTCCTGATGCCCCTTACTAAAACCAATTGAGATAAGAACTTCCACTAAATAGACAAGACAACTTTGCCTCCATCGCATTGATTGCTCTGCTGTCATGTTCTGTCCCTTTCTGTTACCCTTTATCTTGTCTGTTCAGATTGTAAACTCTTCTGACTGTCTCATTGTGACTGGGGTCTCAGGGGGGCCACACTGAGATTGCTCAATTAGGGCAAACTGCGAAGAATAGGGCAGACAATCCCCAAAACTCGTGGTTATTCTTATCCTTAGATTCACCAAGCCAGCAACAAAACAGCCTCTACAAAACCTTACTTGTTACCCAGATGCCAAAACACAGTTCCCTTCAAGCAACCCGGCCTCGGGCTTCCACCCAGACAACCAAGACAAATACAATGAGGATTACTGAAAATCTTGTTCGTCATACAAAAAGTTCTACCAGCCCCAAAGGACTGAACATATTACCCACCAAGGTAATGAATATTTCAAATTTTACTCAAATACATGCTTCCCGGGGGTGGTGGGGGTGCGAGGTGGGCATTAGCCCCTGCTCTTTCTCTTCCTGCCAGGCCAGAAACTGGAGCTGGACAGGAGTAAGAGGCGCCCATGGAGCCGAGGCCGCTGTGGGGACCCCCCACCTGCCCTGGGGGGCAGAGACACGGGCCGGCGGCTGCCCTTGGGCCCAGGGCAGGTGGAGGGTCCGGGGCTTCCCCCCCTCAGCGTCTTTGGCAGCTCTGGCTTTCTGGCCTAGCCAGGGGGCAGGGCCTCAGGCAGTCCATGAGGAGTAGGGGGCATGGCCACAGGGAGGGGTGGGGCCCATGGGCAGTGGGTGAGCCACGGGCTCGGGGAGGCAAGCCCCCGGTCCAGCCTGCCCCTTCTGCCCAAGGCCCTGCCCCTCCCGGGCTGCCTGAGCACCTCCAGCCCCAGAGCCCGGGGCAGACAGTGCGGCCCCCTGCCCCAGAGCGCCGCAGCCCCACCAACACCCCCCCTCCACCCCGAGCACAGGGCAGGCAGCCCCAGTGCCATCAGCTTGGCCCCAGGGCCCCCAGCGCTGTGCGGCCCCAGCCACCCCAAGTCCCGGCCATAGGTCAGCCACCCTAGCCCCAGCCCCCTTCCCAGAAGAGTAGCCGCCTGCCTGGGGCCAGGGGGAAGTGGGCAAGCAGGAGGGTCCTCCGGGCAGCGCCTGGGCAGGCCAGGCGGGGCTGTTTGGAGAGGCACAGCATTCCCCAGCCTATAGGAGGTGCCACCCATGCCTGGGGCTCCTCCGTGTGTCCCGCCTTGCATGTTGAAAAGGGGTCACCCCATTTCCAAGTAAAATTAAGCCTTGAGTCATGAGCGTGAGTCGGGCTTCTCAACCTCACTTAGAAACCGCTGTCAGCGCTGGCGGCGGGGCTGCTGCCAGGGGGAGCCCCAGCTGCCTGGGGAGGATAGGGGCGCCCCTCCTTGCGGCCCCCTCCCCGCAGGAGAGGCTCCTGCTGTCAGCCAGATGTGTGCCCCGAGAGCACCCTACAGGCTCAGAAACTGGAAGGCAAATAAAGAGAACCCGGGTTTCATTTAAAAAAAATCCCTCGATTTTTAAGCCAATCTCATGATCTGAGGAGGGGGGGGGGGGTCTGACACATGATTTTCCGAGGCCCCGGGACTGGCAACAGCCCTGGGCTCTTCAAGGGACGCGCTCCGGTGGGAGGTGCAAGATGCACGCACAACTGGGCCCCCGTGACTGCACCCCGGCGCGGGGGGCAGGGTCCGGGCACCCCTGGCAGCTCCGCGCACCCCGGCGCGGGGGGCAGGGTCCGGGCACCCCTGGCAGCTCCGCGCACCCCGGCGCGGGGGGCAGGGTCCGGGCACCCCTGGCAGCTCCGCGCACCCCGGCGCGGGGGGCAGGGTCCGGGCACCCCTGGCAGCTCCGCGCACCCCGGCGCGGGGGGCAGGGTCCGGGCACCCCTGGCAGCTCCGCGCACCCCGGCGCGGGGGGCAGGGTCCGGGCACCCCTGGCAGCTCCGCGCACCCCGGCGCGGGGGGCAGGGTCCGGGCACCCCTGGCAGCTCCGCGCACCCCGGCGCGGGGGGCAGGGTCCGGGCACCCCTGGCAGATCCGCGCACCCCGGCGCGGGGGGCAGGGTCCGGGCACCCCTGGCAGCTCCGCGCACCCCTGGCAGCTCCGCGCACCCCGGCGCGGGGGGCAGGGTCCGGGCACCCCTGGCAGCTCCGCGCACCCCGGCGCGGGGGGCAGGGTCCGGGCACCCCTGGCAGCTCCGCGCACCCCGGCGCGGGGGGCAGGGTCCGGGCACCCCTGGCAGCTCCGCGCACCCGGCGCGGGGGGCAGGGTCCGGGCACCCCTAGGACACCCCGGCGGGCCGTGCTGGGCGCACACGTTCCCCTCCTCGCCCCGGAGACGGAGGAGGAGGCGGGTGGGGGACGGTGCCAGGCGCATGCTCCGCGCCGTCCTTTAAATCCCCCGGCTGCAGGCCCGGCTGCTGCCGCCGCACGTGCTGATCCCCGGGGGAGCTGCCATGTCCCACGAGTCGGACCCCGGCCGCCGCCGCCACACGCACGACACCTTCGGTGAGCGGCCGGGGGGCGCCTGCAAGGGGGCCGGGGGTTGGTTTGCAAGCCGCGGGGGAGCTCCCGTCCCCGCTGCACCGGGAGCTCGCTGGGCCCCGAGAGGGGCCGTGGCTGCGGCTGGGGGCGCGGCGGGGCGAGCCGCCGTCTGGTGCCGCGCGTCAGGCTGCCCTGGAGGGGGAAGAGTCCCGCTAGCCGGCCACGGGCCGCGCCTGCTCCCTCGGCTCGTGCCGAGAGGCCGGGGAGCAGCCTCCCGTTCCCGGCCCCAGCCCTCGCCGGCGTGCACGAAAACCGGGGGGCTGCTGCAGCCCCGGCCCAAGCCGGACTAAGTCTTGGCTCCCGCGATGCCGCCCAGACCCTCTCCTGGGCAGAGCAAGGCGGACACCTGCTGGCTCGAGCTCGCCAAATAATTCTCTGGCTCGTTTCTGTTGATGTATAAATAGAGCCCTGCCCCACAGAAAGGTTAGGGATCTTGGATTAACTCGGGTCCCCAATTTACTGAGCATCTGAGGCTTTATAAACCTTGGCACCGAATAACAACCTCTGAAACCCAGTGGAAAACCTCTATGAGGTGCGGATGCCCCTGCGGGTGCTAATGCAGCATCTTGCTGGTGTGGGAGACCCTGAACCCAGGCTGTGTTTGTGCATGGGGTGCATAACCCTTCCTGGGATATAAAACGTGGGCTAACCAAGCGAGTGTATCTTGCTGTGTGTTCTGAGTGAAACATGTTTGCTTCTGGTAGCACCCACCCCGTGTGCTAGATGCAAGGGCCAGGCCTAGGCCGGGAAGCTCAGTCTATGGGCAGTCTGCGGCGTGCCACGCTTGGGGAAACAACAACCAACTTGGGTGTGCTGCTTGCTGTGAATCTAGTCTAAGCAGAACGGAGTCTGTAAGGCCAATTTAAATCTCCTCCAGGTAGGAGACTTGAGGATGAGCGCAGAAGCATTGTCAACCCCAGACTGCCAACAATCATGGCATTGGCTTAAGAATCGTGAGATTTTAAAACTATTTTGTAGTTATTCAATTACCTTCTGGTTCTTCCCCCCCTCCCCCCGGTCTCTAGGGTGCACAAGCTCTAAATTTACAAGCTTTTCTCTGCAACCATAAGGACTAGAAACTTACATGAAAGCTGATATTTTCGTGCAATAGCATGATTCCAGAAGCTGGGTCTTTAAGGAAAAAAATATAAAAATGGTGAGACCGGCAATAATGTGGTGAGAGTTGGGAACACTGGTGAAAAATAAACTAGACTCCTCAAATTCTTTCAGTTCCATTATCTAAACCATGCACAAGTAACCTTTAAATGTATGGCTTTATCTTGAAAGTGCCCCTTCTTTGTCTGTCTAAGCTGCCCTATTGTATTAGTGCTTGAAAGAACTGGTTATAAAGCATGAATAGCTGTGACTCAAGACCAGATGTGTAGCCAGATTTTATTCTCCTGGCGCCTCTGCCTTCAGCCTGTCTTAGCAGGGTGGATCAGCATTGTACAATATAGTGCTAGGCACTGCAAAGGGCAGTCGGACAATATTTCTGTGTGTAGGGGTGTTCTGGGGACCCATGGCAGGTTTAGACAATACCAACTTTGAAGTCCCATTTTTTGTACCTAGAGGTAGGTAGATGGGGTACATGCTGGAAACTAGCTTGATCATCTGCCCTTTGACACCCCTAGAAACTGACCTTACCTAGCATCTTTTGTCAACAAATAGGGTGGAGGAAGGGGGAGGAGGATTGATCCCCTAAACATAAAGGGGAAACTGAAATGCTTTGAAAGCCGTATGCTGTTGGAGGTGACCAATGGGTTAAACCAGCTCCAGGCTCTGTTTCTGAAGCCCCAGGGACCTTGTCAGTCAGTCAAACTGGTGTAACCGTGACAGTATAATTGGTTAGTTTGGTGACGATCATGTGAAGCCACTTCCAAACCAGCCCTGTGAGCTGTGTTTTGTTATCCTAGCTGTCATCTGATTCACAGTGGACCTCTGTTGGGTGAGCGTGTAACTTGGCTGGAATTTTTGGGTTGCTTGATCTGTCCTCTGCTCTGGTGGTAGCAAGAGTAGAGTTTTTCCAGCCCCACCCTGAAATGGATCTATCTAGGCCAAACCTGCCAACGTCAGAAGGAAAACAAGGGGGCTTTATAACGTCTGCAGGGAGGGGTGGAACCTGGGCCCCCTTTCCTTGCCCAAAGGTAACCTTCAGATTACCCCGTCTAGAGACCGCCAACCCACCATTGCCTCTAACCCAGCAGGAAGCAAACATTCCATGTAACAAAAATACTGCCTCCCACTTGAGTTTTCCTCCTTGATGCATCTACTGGCTGCTGTGTAAGTCCACAGAGCTGTAAAAATGGGGTGCCTTCCCCAAGGATGACCTAAGCGAGAAGGGGGGGAGGGATAGCTCAGTGGTTTGGGCACTGGCCTGCTAAACCCAGGGTTGTGAGTTCAATCCTTGAGGGGGCCATTTGGGATCTGGGGCAAAAATGGGGGATGGGCCCTGCTTTGAGCAGGGGGCTTGGACAGGATAACCTCCTGCGGTCCCTTCCAACCCTGATAGTCTATGAGCTCGACAGAATACAGCAAGTGACGCTCACTGGAAAAAGTCCTCCAGTGTTTGTTGCCGTGGAGGAGTTTCTCTATTGTCTCTTCTGATTTGGCCTTTCTTCCCCTCCATCCGTGCTTTCTCACCTTCAGCATTTCTCTCCCCCATCCTGCCTGTTCCTAATAATGACAGTCTGGGATCCATAACGGCTCCCGGTTAGAAGCACTGCACCCCGATGGCGACTGGCTACTTTGCTCACTCTCCCTTTACCGTATGCGTTTCAGATTTCCACAAGGAATTTGAGCATCGGGTCGACCCCCATCGGCGAGGGTCGCTGTGTGACCGGCACTGTGCTGCCATTAACAACACCCATGGAGACCTTGGGGACATGCATTCGGGATCCCATCAGCATAGCATAATGACGCCCAGGATACTGCCGGGTAAGCAGAGCTGAAAGGGTTGCCTGGAATGGTGCTGGGCTTACTGCACAGAGTTGGCCCTGGGGCAATGGGAAAGGGTTATAGAGGGCGCCTTTCTCATTCAGTCCCTCTTGAGAGGAGAGGATGAGGTGGCTGATGCTCCGTAGCTAAGAAATGCACTGCAGCAGAAACTGTGCAGACAGCCCGGGGAATGCAAGGGGGGCTCCAAGTGCAAAGGGGTCGGTCTCTGACCACCTTCTCCAGCTCTGGGGTGTCACACCAGAACCCTGTGGCACTCACCTAGCACCTTTGGTTGAAGGATCTAAATGCTTGGCAAATACAAGTGATGCCTGCCTCTCATGGTGTGAGGAGAGGCAATCTGCCTTCTCTTAGAGGAGCAGATCTGGGACATAGAGTGACTTTAAGTGGATGGGAGAGCTGGGAACAGAACCCAGGAGTCCTGGGCTCTAACTAATAAATGCTTGTTATATGGGTGGATTCCCTGAAATCCTATTGTGGTAAATGGTATTCTATTAGCATGGCGAGTATAGCTTATTTGTAATAGCAAGCACTTCAGGTTTTCTAGCATCAAAGATCTTGAAATAAAACTTCTTGTAACGTATTCCTCTACTGGCAGGCTAACCTAGCACCTACCCAGGGGAGGAGACTGATCTCTGGTTGCAAAAATACCCAATGCTTAAAAAGTGATTATGAAGAGAGCAAGGAAGTGATGCTGGGCCAGAGCAGACTTCAGACAAGGAGTGCTCTCATGACCTGCATCTAGCTAGATAGGAGGAATAATGCTCTTGCCAAGGGACTGCTTGCGAATGCTGTAGGTAGAATACGGTGGCGTTCCCTTGACTTCCGTGAACAGCAACAGGGGGAGCAGCAATGAAAGGGTTAAACAGTTCTACGTCAAAAGCCGCTATTCGAGGCACAGTCTGTGCCAAGAACGCTGGGCCATGGCTGCTTTACCTCTCTCCCACCATTCCTGTGCCCATACAGTGGGAATGCTGACCGTAGGGGGGTGGGGGCAGTGTTTAGGGTATGCAATTAGCTAATAATCATACACCTTGGGTGCAACCCCCGCAGTTCTCTCATGGTAACTTCCCCTGTGTGGCGTACTGAATTTGACAAATGCGTAATCAGCTCTTTGTTATTTCTCATGTCTGCATGGTTTAGTCCTTTTCCTTCTCTCTGGTCACAGCAACATCCTCGCAAAATCCACAGAGAACGACGGGGCTGTCTTGTCCCTTCTCATGTGCTCCTGAGACTGGCTGGAAGGACTGGTTATGAATCATTTCTATTGCGTGTTTTCCAAAGCACTTGTGACTTTTGGGAATGTGGCTGTGTTGAACTGTTTGCCATGGGGGTCCTCAAACGTCCCCATAGCAGGGAACCGCCTGTCCAATGAGAGATGGGGCTCGGGGACCTCCTCTCCTGTTAGTTGCAGTGGAAAAATCTAGAAATTCACAAGAAAAGTAATGCAGGGAAAGTGCTTTATGGGACCAAATTGGGGGAGGGGAGGGGGCGCGCCTGGAAAATCTCCATCCAAGAATATTAAAGGAACTGGCACATTAAATCCCAAGGTTATGGGCCTACCACAGGAGAGGGTGGGTGAGTTTCTGTGGCCTGTACTCAGCAGGTGAGACTAGATGATCATGATTGCTCCTTGCTGGCCTTAAAGTCTATGAGGAATGGATCTTTTAGCATGTCTTCTCCAATTTCGCTCCTGGAGCCAGCACCGTGTGAGCAGCCAGCTCTCCACGCACCCCCAGCAAGCGCTCCGGATTTTGTGATGTGCAGCAGGCCCTAGCTTAGGGAACCACTGGTTTGGAGGAACAGTGGTGGGTGGCTTGAGTGTCTCCCATTCATGGGGTCTGGCTGGTCATATGGCACTGCTTCTACTCCCTGATTGCGACGTGTGGATTAGAACCACTCACCCAAATATCCATCAGCTGTCTGCCCGGGGTGAATAACTAATAATTTGACCTTACAAATAGCAGCGAACTGATGCTGGGACATTCTTCTTGCTGAGACTTGCAAATGTATTTTGTCTCAGTGTTTTGTGTTTGTTCAGCATCTAGTAGAATGGGATCCTGGCCATGGCTCCAAAGGGGCTATGGTAATACAAATAAATAATATTGTACTAGCTCTCGTCCATCCTCCCCGTGGAAGGAAAAGGCCGGGGTAGAGACCGTCGAATCGTGGAAGTCAACGAATGGCTACGCAGGTGGTGTCGGAGAGAAGGCTTTGGATTCTTTGACTGTGGGATGGTGTTCCAAGAAGGAGGAGTGCTAGGCAGAGACGAGCTCCACCTAACGAAGAGAGGGAAGAGCATCTTCGCAAGCAGGCTGGCTAACCTAATAAGGAGGGCTTTAAACTAGGTTCACCAGGGGAAGGAGACCAAAGCCCTGAGGTAAGTGGGATACCGGGAGGAAGCAGGAGCGCGTGAGAGGGAAGGGCTCCTGCCTCATACTGAGAAAGAGGGGCGATCTGTAGGTTACCTCAAGTGCCTATACACAAATGCACGAAGCCTGGGAAACAAGCAGGGAGAACTGGAAGTCCTGGCAAAGTCAAGGAATTATGATGTGATTGGAAGAACAGAGACTTGGTGGGATAACTCACATGACTGGAGTACTGCCATGGATGGATATAAGCTGTTCAGGAAGGACAGGCAGGGCAGAAAAGGTGGGGGAGTTGCACTGTATGTAAGAGAGCAGTATACTGCTCAGAGCACAAGTATGAAACTGCAGAAAAACCTGAGTCTCTGGATTAAGTTTAGAAGCGTGAGCAACAAGGGTGATGCCATGGTGGGAGTCTGCTATAGACCACCGGACCGGGGGATGAGGTGGACGAGGCTTTCTTCCAGCAACTCGCAGAAGTTACTAGATCGCATGCCCTGGTTCTCATGGGAGACTTCAATCACCCGGATACCTGCTGGGAGAGCAATACAGCGGTGCACAGACAATCCAAGAAGTTTTTGGAAAATGTGGGGGACAATTTCCTGGTGCAAGTGCTGGAGGAACCAACTAGGGGCAGAGCTCTTCTTGACCTGCTGCTCACAAACCAGGAAGAATTAGTAGGGGAAGCAAAAGTGGATGGGAACCTGGGAGGCAGTGACCATGAGATGGTTGAGTTCAGGATACTGACACAAGGAAGAAAGGAAAGCAGCAGAATACGGACCCTGGACTTCAGAAAAGCAGACTTTGACTCCCTCAGGGAACTGATGGGCAAGATCCCCTGGGAGAATAACATGAGGGGGAAAGGAGTCCAGGAGAGCTGGCTGTATTTTAAAGAATTCTTATTGAGGTTACAGGGACAAACCATCCCGATGTGTAGAAAGAATAGTAAATATGGCAGGCGACCAGCTTGGCTTCACAGTGAAATCCTTGCTGATCTTAGATACAAAAAAGAGGCTTACAAGAAGTGGAAGTTTGGACAAATGACCAGAGACGAGTATAAAAATATTGCTCGGGCATGCAGGAGTGAAATCAGGAAGGCCAGATCACACCTGGAGTTGCAGCTAGCAAGAGATGTTAAGAGTAACAAGAAGGGTTTCTTCAGGTATGTTAGCCAAGAAGAAAGCCAAGAAAAGTGTGGGCCCCTTACTGAATGAGGGAGGCAACCTAGTAAGAGAGGATGTGGAAAAAGCTAATGTACTCAGTGCTTTTTTTGCCTCTGTCTTCACGAACAAGGTCAGCTCCCAGACTGCTGCACTGGGCAGCACAGCATGGGGAGGAGGTGACCAGCCCTCTGTGGAGAAAGAAGTGGTGCTGGACGTGCACAAGTCAATGGGGCCGGATTCATTGCATCCAAGAGTGCTAAAGGAGTTGGCGGATGTGATTGCAGAGCCATTGGCCATTATCTTTGAAAACTCATGGTGATCGGGGGAAGTCCCAGACAACTGGAAAAAGGCTAATGTAGTGCCCATCTTTAAAAAAGGGAAGAAGGAGGATCCTGGGAACTACAGGCCAGTCAGCCTCACCTCAGTCCCTGGAAAAATCATGGAGCAGGTCCTCAAGGAATCAATTCTGAAGGACTTTGAGGAGAGGAAAGTGATCAAGAACAGTCAGCATGGATTCACCAAGGGCAAGTCATACCTGACTAATCTAATTGCCTTCTGTGACGAGATAACGGGCTCTGTGGATGAAGGGAAAGCAGTGGACGTGTTGTTCCTTGACTTTAGCAAAGCTTTTGACATGGTCTCCCACAGTATTCTTGCCAGCAAGTTAAAGAAGTATGGGCTGGATGAATGGACTATAAGGTGGATAGAAAGCTGGCTAGATTGTCAGGCTCAACGGGTAGTGATCAATGACTCCATGTCTAGTTGGCAGCCGGTATCAAGTGGAGTGCCCCAAGGGTCGGTCCTGGGGCCGGTTTTGTTCAATATCTTCATAAATGATCTGAGGATGGTGTGGATTGCACCCTCAGGAAGTTCGCAGATGACACTAAACTGGGAGGAGTGGTAGATACGCTGGAGGGTAGGGATAGGATACAGAGGGACCTAGACAAATTGGAGGATTGGGCCAAAAGAAATCTGAGGTTCAACAAGGATAAGTGCAGGACTCTGCACTTAGGACGGAAGAATCCCATGCACCGCTACAGACTAGGGACCGAATGGCTAGGCAGCAGTTCTGCAGAAAAGGACCGAGGGGTTACAGTGGACGAGAAGCTGGATATGAATCAGTGTGCCCTTGTTGCCAAGAAGGCCAATGGCATTTTGGGCTGTATAAGTAGGGGCATTGCCAGCAGATTGAGGGACGTGATCGTTCCTCTCTATTCGACACTGGTGAGGCCTCATCTGGAGACTGTGTCCAGTTTTGAGCCCCACACTACAAGAAGAATGTGGAAAAATTGGAAAACGTCCAGCGGAGGGCAACAAAAATGATTCGGGGACTGGAACACATGACTTATGAGGAGAGGCTGAGGGAACTGGGGATGTTTAGTCTACAGAAGAGAAGACTGAGGGGGGATTTGATAGCTGCTTTCAACTACCTGAAAGGGGGTTCCAAAGAGGATGGCTCTAGACTATTCTCAATGGTAGCAGATGACAGAACGAGGAGTAATGATCTCAAGTTGCAGTGGAGGAGAATTAGGTTGGATATTAGGAAAAACTTTTTCACTAGGAGGGTGGTGAAACACTGGAATGCGTAACCTAGGGAGGTGGTGGAATCTCCTTCCTTAGAAGTTTTTAAGGTCAGGCTTGACAAAGCCCTGGCTGAGATGATTTAATTGGGGATCGGTCCTGCTTTGAGCAGGGGGTTGGACTAGATGACCTCCTGAGGTCCCTTCCATCCCTGATATTCTATGATTCTCTGAGCAGCCCTACAGGCCAGACATGCAGGATCCTTACAGGGCAGCCCTATAGCTGGCTGTGGGGCTCTGGCTGGGGGTGATGTGTGTCTAAATCTTGGGTTTCTCCTCGCTGGTCTCTTGCGCAGTGATCTCAACACCTGCCTGCTGCCAGCACCTCTCCGACGAGGTGCAAATTTGTGACGGCTGCCTGGTGAAAACCACCATCACTGCGGAAAACGAGGTGGAAGCCAACAAACTCTCCAACAACTATAAGGTTTGTTCTGTGTTCTCCTCCTCACCCGCACCCTTCTCTCTTTGGGGTCATGCATCAGTGGCTGAAAGCCCAGAATCTCCATGAGGGCTGCAACCTCTCTGCTGGCACATATGCTCTCAAGCTAGGGTGCTTCAGAAAGTGCTTCTCTGTTCTCCGCTGTGGCTACTAGGCTCTTTCCTTCGCTCAGGGCAGTTGTTCGGATTCCCTACAGAAGTGTGGGCACTGCACAGTCCGGGGCACTGTGTCAGCTGTTTCTGTGAGGAGCCTAGTCTGTAAAAACCCACTCCTGCAACGGGGGTCTAGCACTGGGGTGATGGGGTCGGTTGTCTTACTCCAGTGTCTGAGACGAAGGGTGGCTCAGTGGTTAGAGTACTAACCTAGGCCTTGAGACCTGGTATCCATTCCCTGCTCTGTTACAGACTTCTTGTGACATTGGGCAAGTCACTTAACCTTTGTGCCTTAATTTCCCGTCTGCTGGAATTATTATTTGAAATTAATATGGGAAATCACCAAACACAATTTAACCATAAATGCCTTTATTAAATCCAAAGGTCAAATGGTTGTTTTAAACCTGCTACCTATTAATTTCCTTTTGATGGCCCCTTGTTCTTGTATTATGAGAAGGAGTAAATAACACTTCCTTATTTACTTTCTCTACACCACTCATGATTTTATAGACCTCGATCATATCCCCCCTTAGTCGCCTCTTTTCCAAGCTGAAAAGTCCCAGTCTTATTAATCTCTCCTCATACGGAAGCCATTCTATACCCCTAATAATGTTTGTTGCCCTTTTCTGAACCTTTTCCAATTCCAATATCTATCTTTTGAGAAAGGGCGACCACATCTGCATGCAATATTCAAGATGTGGGCGTACCATGGGTTTATATAGAGGCAACATGATTTCTGTCGTCTTATCTATCCCTTTCTTGATTCCCAGCATTCTGTTTGCTTTTTTGACTGCCGCTGCACATAGGGTGACTTGCCCAATGTCACTCAAACTATTATTAAAAGCCTAATTATTAAGCAGCTTACTACATCCAGATAGTAACAAAACATATTTATAAGCACTTGATCATGATATTTACAAATGGGCTAAACCCAGGGGTGTTCCGCCCCATACTGGTCGGCTCCAGCGTGGTCAGGCAGGTATTAGCAATGAACCCTTTGAGTTTACTTTTTGTATATCCTTTAACAAACAAGTGATGTCATTGCCAATGACTGACTTCAGCTAAAGACCAACCTGAGACGTTCACCCTGGTTTCCAGTCTTAATCCAGATAAGATTTACAACCTCCTCTCCTCCCAAGGTCTTTCCTCCCCTCCTTCTTGCTGTACACCAGTTTTCCCGTTGCACCTGGATTCACATCGGCTTTAACACTGGTGTGTGGGTTGGGGGAGGGCCAAGTTGGTTCATTTTAAGACTATCTTCTTGGTTTGATTTAAAATCATTTGCAGTTAAACCTGTTGCTCAGAGGCCGCCTTTGTAGAAACGTCCCCTTATCTTATTAGTTGTTGTTTGAACCAGACATCCACCCTACCTCATTCCTTCTGGCTTTATAACTATTTCCAAAGCCTTCCTGCTACTTGCTAGTCAGGGCCTTTCTTTACAACACGCACATTTCCTTAACCAAACTCAAGTTAACTTTAATTCTCTAATTTTAAACTTCTCATACACATCTGTAAAACGGGGTTAACAGCACTGCCTGATCGGGGTGTTCTGATGGTTCTAAAATTCCGCTCCTCTTACACCCAGGCTGCCAATCTGAGCGTAACTCCTAGAGGCCCCGTCTGGCCAATCTGAGGCTGAAAACTGGCCTCCTGCTTAAGTCTCTCTTCTAAATGTTTCTTATACTGTTAGTGGCAGTGACCTGCATGTTAGGCCTGCTGCTTTGCTAAATACCTTTTCTGACTCGCATCAGCTGTGCCTCTTCCATAGATCATGTGTTGTAATTATTATTTACGCAGGGTATCACGGCAACACTGATTTAACCATATTTTCTTTAGAGCAATTGTACCTTTCGATTTAACAAACATGCCTAACTAATAAGCAATTCGCTACATCCAAACAGCAACAGAAGCATTTGCCCAAGATACTTACAAATGGGCTAAACCCAGGGGTGCTTAGACACCGTTGACTCCCACTTGGTTCATTGCTAATATCTGCCTGACCCTTTTAAAGAGTTTACTTTCCTGTACCTGTTAACAAGTGATGTCCTTGCCAAGTAATGGGCCTTCGTTAAAGCAAGATGAAGGCATTTCTCATTTAGCCAATTGACTGAACCAGGTACCCAATTAACCATGTCTTAGGTTCGGCCTAAGGTAACAGAACTTAAATAAGAGAACTGGTTTTTCTAAGGGTCACTACAAGTGTGTCACACCTCTTCTGTCTCATGACCTCATCCATTTTGGTGACATGCTTTGGGCCTGTTGCTTATGCCAATATCCCACCTCCAATTTAAAACCATAGTTCACCCACATCTAACATGGGCCTATATTCCTAGATTGTGGCTGGCACATAGAGCCTCTCAAAAGCCACATGCGGCACAAGTCACCTTGTACGTGGCATGTTCTCCTCTTCAGCCATGGGTCGGACAAGTCAGTCAGCCCAGGTGCTGTACACAACACTAGCTTCTCCAGATAGTCAGTAACTAAATTCACTTGTCTAGATCAAGGTTTTAGCTGCCCCAGGCTAATGGACAGGAGGAGCCTGCTACCTGAGAGAAGACCTTGGGGAGCAGATGCACCTAACCCCACAAAGGGCTTGCTTCCAAGGGAGCACTCTCATCTAACGAGGCTGGTGCCTGGCGGTGAAGGGGAAACCCTCATACCCTGTGGGAAGCCAAAGGGGTGAGGCAGAGGCCAACCGGCCAAAGGAAGAGTTTATTGTCCTGCTCTGACCTCCACCATGTAGTCCTCTTTCTTTATAGACTAAGAACAAAGAAGGCCACTAGGTGAGCAAGAATCAAGGTGAGCAAAAGCAAGGACCTCTGATGCAGGGACTTGTATGACAGTCACCACTCTGTCTGAGCATCCTGGAGAGTGTGGACTCTGGGAGGAACTTTGGGGGCTTGAGATGCATGCAAAGGCGATCTCCGTCACAGTGGTGGGTTTGGGGGCCACTCTCTTCTTCCCAGGCTCAACAGCAATGGTGCTTTACCTTCCTGGGTGCAGAGAAAAAGCTGCCCCATTGACCAATAAAATACAAAAAACACCCTGTATCTGAATCTGGGAATGGCTCAACTCCTCCCGGCCCTGCACTGATCACACAGTTTTCCCTCTGGGGGAAGTTTAGGTTGGATATTAGGAAAAACTTTTTCACTAGGAGGGTGGTGAAACACTGGAATGCGTTACCTAGGGAGGTGGTAGAATCTCCTTCCTTAGAAGTTTTTAAGGTCAGGCTTGACAAAGCCCTGGCTGGGATGATTTAATTGGGGCTTGGTCCTGCTTTGAGCAGGGGGTTGGACTAGATGACCTCCTGAGGTCCCTTCCAACCCTGATATTCTATGAATGAACCACACGGGACACACTAGTCATGTTCGGTGCCCTGATGGTAGCTGCGTGGATGCTGTGTGGGGTTGTACGAACCAATGTAGAATAGAACAGAAAGGTAGATGCCCTAGGTGTGGCAAAAGTGGGAACTGTCCTTTCCCCTTCCATCCCCCACATCATTGATGAATGACGTAGCTCTGATCAGAGCCTTTAACTTTGTGCAAATTGATTGCCCTTCCATTGGGGAAGCCCTGATCTCATAATAGCACCTTCTGACTTACGTGAAATTGCAAAACTGGCGAGTCATGCATCTGAAAACCAACCATTGTTTGTCCTGTAAAATCGTAATTTTCTCACTCCCTTTCGCTCGTTAATCTGGATTAATTTCAGTTGAACGTAATCTGGAGGACCTCAGCAAAGTAGCCCTAACTGCTGAGCCCTGCATGGGTCTGGGGCTGCTGATGCTGCCTCCGCACGGAATGGGTCTGGTTCATCTGGGGCAGTAGCTAGCTGGGAATGACAAACCGGCTTTTCATCAAAACCACTCTGCGGCATGCTCCACAGCAACCAGCCACCAGCTCCAGACGGGATGAGAACAGATCAGCACAAGGGCACTCTGAGGGCTTGTTCTGGGCAGTCTGAACTTCAGACAGGTGACAAGGTGCTCTCCTCAGTCCTGTGACGCTGGTGGTGCCAAAGTGCTACAGAAATGAGCTGGCTTCTGAGACCCCGTCCCCACACACAGTTGTCTCGCTTCGTACAGAAGCTTTGTTCATAAAGCAATCAATGGGGCGTGCTTAGGGCAGGACTGCAGTTGCTACAAGGCAGCATTTTATATCCGTGAAGATGTTACTACACCAATGGGAGAACCTCTCCCGTTGACATAGGTCCTCCACCCCTTCTTCCCCCCCCCCCCCCCGAGAGCTGGTAGCTTTGTCAATGGGAGACGCTCTCCCATCGCCACAACGCTGTCTACACCAAGTGGTAGGCCGGTATAACTGTGTCGCTCCAGGGTGTGGATTTTTCACACTCCTGAATGATGGAGTTATACCTATGTACGATGATCATGTAGACCCAGCCTTACACCATCCATTACTCCCCCATCAGCATATGTTGGCTACAAGCACGTTATTAGATGGCCGTGAGCAATGCAACGCAGTGCCCAGTTTCCATTGGGTTTATAAAGTCTGACCCAAAGCTAAGGACCTGGAGGCAACTGAATGTCCCTTGTAGTCCGTTGGTTACCGGGGAGCAAAAACTACTGAAGATCCCAGGTGATCTAACTTGCCTTCGTCCCCCTTTTAGCTGAGGGGGTCATGGTCTTGTGTCCAGATTACTTCCACAGTCTTGTGTCTAGTTACTTCCACATCTACAGCTGGAAGGGGGTTGGGGTGCATGAAGTTTAGGAGTGGGAAATGCATGTAACCTGTGTCTAATACCAGAGGCTGGGGGAGAGCACCAATGTTACCTGTGTGAGGTTCTTTTCTCACCCCATTACCTTAGTGCCTGAGCACCTCACTGCATAGCTTATCCTCACAGTGCCCCAGGAGGTAGGGCAGGGCTCTTGTCCCCCCCACTCACATGAGAACTCGGGTACAGAGTAAAGGTCATGCCCAAGGTCACACAGGGAGTCTGTGGCGAAGCAGGGAATTAAACCCAGGTCTCAAGTCCTAGGCTTGTTCTCTAGCCGCTAGGCCATCCTTCCGCTGTGCTGTGGGGAACTTCGAAATTCCCTCCAATTCTCGCTGCCTTCGCTTACCGAAACACAGTACAGGTAACTCGGGCCATGGAGTCCAAATTGGAACTGATCGAACATTCTGTGGGGGAAAGTCCTTCACACCTGCCATGCCCTTCTCCAGGGAATTCTGGGATTTGAGGATGGATTTTTACCACCCCTCCCTCATGTCACAGGAAGGCAAAATGCCTTTTGGTACATCTACACTGCAAAGAAAACCCCGGCACCGAGTCTGAGCCTGGCTCAATTGACTTGGGCTCTGAGACCCTCGCCTGGAACATCTGCACTGTTTGCTGTCCCACAGCCCCACAAGTCTGAGTCAGCTGACCCAGGCTCATGAGACACGGTGCTGCTGGTTTGTCTTACCTACCCTGTCTGTCCTCGTTAGCGAGGATTAACTGGCTCTGGTATTCACTGTTGATGATGTTGTGTGTTAACCACACACAGGATCTTCCACTGCTTTTCTCATCCGGGCTGGGCAGTGAAGAAGTTGACTGAGGTTTCTGGGGTGCAATCAGGGGTGTGGGCAGAGGGGAGTTGTCACTACTATGTTGGTGGCTAGTCTCAGTCGGCTAGTCCCAGACAACTGTATCCTGATGTTTGGTTGCCCTGGCTGGGGTCTTATTTCTACAAGAAGTCCCTCACCAGCTCTGTCTCCTGGTCTCTGGAGTTAGCCTGGCATGCTGGCTCCCTGATTAGTCTGAGGAGCACCAGCTCTGCCTTCTCCCCCCACCCCTCCCCACATGCTCCTGTGCGATCGAACTACTGTCTCCGGTCTCTCTCAACGTCCTGTGAATTAGGAACCGCAATCCTAATGTGGGGCAGCCACTGCCTCCTGCCCTCCGTCCCCCTCCGTATATCTGCCCATAGCCCGCAGCACTTCTGACTAGCTGGAAGGAGTGGAACATGCTCTCTGGAACAGCAGCACCGGCCAGGTGCAGTCGCTTGGGGTCTGACTTGTTTCTCTCTGCTTCCCAGTTTGGCTTTAAGAAATGGAAGAGCCACGTGACAGCCAGGCCCTGGGAAGACCGGTCGGAAATCGTGAAAGAGCTCTACTCAGATCTGAACGTTGTGAAAAGCCCCACAGGTAGGAAATGATGCCCTGCCCAAACTCCCCCTTTCTGGTAAGGGCATCTCTAAATCCCCCTCTCCCCTGGGCAGCTAGCAGTCCTGAGAGTTCTGTTTTGATCATATTTATCTGCAAGGCCAGTGAGGGGCACCTGGAATCCATCAACCCTCTAACTTGTCAGCACGTCTGGAAGGTGATTGTCACAAACTCCTATGGACTGACCCAGCCCTCGTGTTTAAAGTGCCACCGAGTGAGGGCCACCGCTTCCAAATCCAGGCCTCTGTGCATACCCTCCTTAAGACCACCTCCCGCCAAAGGGAAGCACTCTATTGCCCTCAGCAGAAGGCAATGGTGGCCATGCGTTGGCATTCATAATGTAACATACACCAGGCCTGCCCACAAGACCAGCAGCAGGGTGACTGCGGCAGCCACTGCCCTGTAACTGTGACCAACTCTCCCTCTCTGTTGAAGGAGGGTGGTGTCCTGGGCCCCCAAAGGAAATGGTGCATGTCTGTGACTCTTGTAGCAAGTAGAAATGGCACCTCCAAGGACCTGTGGACAGCAGCAGAATGTTTGTACTCAACACGGTGGGATTTCTTCCCCCCACGTTCTTCTCTGGCTCATACAATGCATTAGTTAGCTGATTAATGTGCTGCATTCCCATTGCTTACGTGACTGCTTCCCTGAATGGGCAGTGTAACTTTAGGGGAATGTTTGTCCACATCTTGGAAATAGAGGGCATGCTGCCCATTCGGCTTGGAGCGTCCCTTTAAAGGCTGGGAGCTAGGGCTTGAGCTGTCTGGTCTGTCTCTGAGCTGAGCAGTGCAGGTCAGATCCTGGGTCATATGTATCCCACCGCTTGGAGTAACAGAGTAAGAGCTTTTTCACTTCAGTTAACAGTGGGGTGTATGTGAGCGATCGATCGATTGATTGATTGATCATTGGCTCACGTCCGTGACCTAAGTCCCTCCTGGTGGTTAAGAACATAAGAACGGCCACACTGGGTCAGACCAGTGGTGCATCGAGCCCAGTATCCTGTCTTCCGACAGTGGCCAGTGCCAGATGCTTCAGAGGGAATGAACAGAATTGATCTATCCCCTGTCATCCAGTCCCAGAATCTGGCAGAGAGAGGCTTAGGGACACCCAGAGCAAGGGGTTGTATCCCTAACCATCTTGCTAAAAGCCATTGATGGATCTATTCTCCAGGAACTTATCTCGCTCTTTTTTTTTAAACCCAGTTATACTTTTGGCCTTCACAACGGCCTCTGGCAACAAGTTCCACAGGTTAACTGTGCATTGTGTGGAGAAGTACTTCCTTGTGTTTGGTTTTTAAAGATGCTGCCTATTAATTTCATTGGGTGACCCCTAGTTCTTGTGTTAAAGGGGTAAATAACAACATGTCCTCATTCGCGTTCTCCACCTCATTCATGATTTTATAGACCTCCGTCATCTTCAGCTTGAAAGAAAGATGACTAAGGGAACAGTCCCAGGCTCTTTAATCTCTCCTCATATGGAAGCTGTTCCACACCCCAGTCATTTTTTGTTGCCCTTTTCTGTACCTTTTCCATTTCTAATACAGCTTTTTTTGAGATGGGGAACTGCACACAATCTTCAAGGTGTGGGCAAAAGCATGGATTTATACAGAGGCATTCTGATATTTTCTGTCTTATTATCTATCCCTTTCCTAGTGGTTTCTAACATGGTTAGCTTTTTTTGACTGCCACTGCACATTGAGCGAGTGTTTTCGGAGAACTATCCACAAGGACTCTAAAATCTTTCTTGAGTAGTAACAGCTAATTTAGACCCCTTTTCATATGTATAGTTGGGATTGTTTTCCAGTGTGCATTACTTTTGCCTTTATCAACAGTGAATTTCATCTGCCATGTTGTTGCCCAGTTGCCCGGGTTCGTGAGATCCCTTTGTAACTCTTTGCAGTCTGCTTTGAACATTACTATCCTGAGTAACTTTGTATCATCTGCAAACTTTGCCACCTCACTGTTTATCCCTTTTTCTAGACCACTTATGGATGTCGAACGACACTGGTCCCAGTAGATCCCTGGGGGACCCTACTATTTACACCTCTCCATTCTGAAAACTGACCATTTATTCTTACCCTTTGTTTCCTGTCTTTTTAATTCATGAAAGCTCATGCTCAAATAAATTGGTTAGTCTCTAAGGTGCCACAAGTACTCCTTTTCTTTTTGCGAATACAGACTAACACGGCTGTTACTCTGAAACCTCTTTTTAACCAGTTATTGATCCATGAGAGGACCTTCCCTCTTATCCCATGACAGCTTACTTTGCTTAAGAGCTTCTGGTGAGGGACCTCGTGAAAGGCTTTCAGAAAGTCCAAGTACACTATATCCACTGGATCACACTTGTGCACATGTTTGGAACCCCGCCCCCCACCCCGCCCAAGAATTCTAATAGATTGGTGAGGCACAATTTCCCTTTACAAAAGCCGTGTTGACTCTTCCACAATAAATTGTGTTCATCGATGTGTCTGATTAATTCTGTTCTTTACAATAGTTTCAGCCAGTTTGCCTGGTACTGAAGTGAGACTCACTGACCTGTAACTGCCTGGATCGCCTCTGGAGCCTTTTTAAAAATTGGCATTACATTAGCTGTCCTCAGTCTTCTGATATGGAGGCCGATTTAAGTGATAGGTTTCATACCACAGTTGTTAGTTCTGCAATTTCATATTGGAGTTCCTTCTGAACTCTTGGGTGAATCCCGTCTGGTCCTGGTGACTTATTATTGTTTAATTTTATCAATTTGTTCCAAGACCACTCTGAGGAACTGTCCCAGATTGAAGTGATCAATATTTTTTTCACCTAAAAATCATGGCTAAGGCGTGGGAGTCTCCCTCCTGTCCTCTGCAGTGAAGACTGATGCAGAGAATTAATTTAGCTTCTCCACAATAACCTGGTCTTCCTTGAGTGCTCCTTTAACAGTTCCGTTGTCCGGTGGCCCCGTGATTGTCTGGCAGGCTTCCTGCTTCTGGGGTAACTTTTTTTTTTTTTTTTTTTTTTTTGCTGTTAGTTTGAGTCTTTTGTGAGTTGCTCTTCAATTTGTTTGGTTTTTTTTACCTGCCTAATTATACTTGACTTGCTAGAATTTGTGGCCCTTTCTATTTTCCACAGTAGGGTTTGACTTCCAATTTTTTAAAGGATGTCTTTTTGCCTCTAACTGCTTCTTTTACTCTGAGCCCTGGTGGCATTTCTTGGTCCTCTTACTTTTTTTTTTTTTTTTTTTTAAATTGGAGTATACATTTCATTTGATCCTTTCTCATGGTGTTTTTAAAAGGCATCCATGTAGCTTTCAGGCATTTCCTGCTGGTGACTGTCTCTTCTTTTTAACTTCCGTCTAACCAGCTTCGTCACTCATGTGGTTCCCGTTTCTGAAGTCAAACAGTGAGCTGGGAATGACCCTGGTCTCAGTCCCCCTCCTGGTGAATAAGAGTCCCCCAAACTGGTGCTACTTGGCAGTCTCCGCAGAGAAGCCAAGAACGGAATGGGCAGATGGCCACCTCTCCTGTCCTAGCAGAGTTTCCTCTGGGCCAGGGTTGAATACAGTGCCAGGGATTTTGGGGGAGTTGGTGTTGCTACCCATGCTGTACCTTGGGGCTCAGAAGAACTCCCTGGGTGCTTACTAGCCTGGGGCTCAGCTCCTTAGCCAGAGGAGAATACAAAAATGGTAAGAGGGCAGCAGAGATCTGCAGAAATAGAAGTCACCGCCCAGGAGAAACCCCTCTTTCTTCCCCACAAAAGGCCCCCAGCTACAGAGAAAGAGGGGTGCTATTGGTGCATCCTAATCGGGGGCTTTTCCCCCTCATTGCCTGTGGCTATCAGGAGCCTGCAGTACAAAGCCTGCCTGCTTTCAACCTGTGGAACTCATTGTCAGGAGATGTTGTGAAGGCCAAAACTGTAACAGGGTTCAAAAAATTTGATAAGTTCCTGGAGGATAGGTCCAGCAATGGCTATTAGCCAAGATGGTCAGGGTTGGAACCCCATGCTCTGAGTGTCCTTAGCCTCTGTTTGCCAGAAGCTGGGAGTGGATGACAGAGGACGGATCGCTCGATTGCCTGTTCTGTTCATTCCCTCTGAAGCACTATCAGAAGACGGGATACTGGGCTAGATGCACCATTGGTCTGATCCAGTATAGTAGCTCTTATGCTGGAAGAGAGCTCTTCCTCTCATCCCAGCTACTCTAACTTCCCCTCTCAGCCTTGGGGTGGGGGGGAAGTCCTCGTTACTCATGAACAGCTCCAGCCACTGTCTGTCTCCCACCTCTTCTCGGTAGCAGAGTGAAATCAACACAACCCTTCCACTGCTCCTTTAAGGGTTCTGGAATAGCAGCAGTCCAGTTAGTGTCCTTCTGCTCTTTGGGCAAAGCTGAGCAGCAGCAGAGGTACCAGAGAAGTCTGTCCGCAGAATCAGGAAAACTGCACTGCATCCCATCACAGTTGCAGGCTTTTAGCTTTGCAGATATAAGGGCTGAAACATCTAAAAGGGAGTGCTTAAATTCTGCAGAGTAGGGGCTTAGTCACCTCATCCACCAGGCAGTGTTCCTCATTTGCTTGTGGGCAGTGAGCGATTGGATTCCCAAGCCCAGCTGTACACATTTAGCGGATAAGCAGGACTTCAGTCTCTAGGGCTACTAATTCAGCTCCTTTCACCAGGACAAAATTCTGGGTATGAGACTTGACTCCCAGACCAACTGGGCCGCCCTCAGATGGGCTCCTCAGAGCTTATATCTTAGTTTCTCCACAGGTCGCTCCCTCAATCCTTATATCTTCTCTTTACCAGGTTCCACAGTCACCTGTGGGAACATCCTCTACCTGCTGCTGTTTGGATGGTGGCTGTCCCTCCTCTATCTCCTGGTTTCTGCCCTGATGTTCCTCACAGTACTGGGAGCTCCATACGGTGCGTTCTGCAGAGACTCTTGAACTGCGATGTGTATTGTCATAGGCCTAGTAGCCAGGGCCCATTGTGCACTGGATACACACAATGCGATCCCTGCCAGTGATCTGTGCTAGCTGTTTTATTTCTTAGACCCAACTCGGTTCTCATGGAACAGTGGGTTACAATAAACCTCGTGTTACATTAATAACGTCTTGCCGTAGTGCTTAGGAGCCCTGGTCATGGACCCTGTTGTCCTAGCTGCTGTAGAAACACAACAAAAATTGAATTCTTCCCACCCCTTAGAACATTAGACCACATCTGTGGGAGGAAAACAGGAGCAATATAAAGTGTAGGGAGGCAATATAAGACATCCAATAACTTAGATTCCAGGTGATTGAGAACTTGCAGCCCTTTAGTAATTAACCATGGGGACAGATTTATTGGGGATGTGGTAAATTCTCCATCACTGAGCCTTTAACTCATTACTGAGTGTCTTGCTAAAAGAGACACTCTAATTCAACCACAAGTTCCTGGGTTTGATGCAAGAATTATTGGATAAAATCTGCAGCAGGTCAGGCTAGTTGATCTAATGGCCTGCCAGCTGGCCTGAACCTTGTATTGGTGAAAGATTTCCTAAGTTAAGGTATGCAGCTGCCTCTGATTCTTCAGGCAGCGTGCACAACTTCCAAGAGTCATCCCCCTCAAATGGATAAGTAGGCAGCAAAAGAACTTGCTGTGAAACTCTTACATAAAACATCCAGGGGACAAATCTCACTACCCTGCTGCAGTGAGACCACTGTCCCCAAAAGCCGGCTTCCCAAACCTGCCTGCAGACCCCTATAAACCGTTCATGGAAGTGTGAGAAGTTGTATGCCACCGCTTGAATGCAAGGACTCCTGGGCTCTACTCCCAGAGCTGTGATCACACTCCCCTTGGGGCATGAAGTCAAATCACTAAACCCTGCTCATCTTCCCCCTCTGTAAAATGGTATTTCCTCTCTTCCAGGGTGGCTAGATTTAATCGGGCGTTATGTGGATGAAAAGGCCAAGGGCCACCATCCACTGGGACTTCACTTCCTGTTCTCCAGGGCCCCAGAAAGAATTAGGCAGCCTAGTGCAACAAGGGAGGGTGGTAGACAGGATGGGATGGCCTTAGTGGGTAATCCTTTGTTTCCGTTGGATACATGGTCTCCTCTTCCCTTCCTGGTAGGTAGTAGGACCTCCGACCAAAAGGCTGTTGGTGGCCCTGGGTCAGAAGCCCCAGGGTGAACTGTTGGGGGAAGGAGTCAGCGTCTCCTTACCAATGACCAGAGAACTGAAGGATGCTCTGCCTCCATTCTAGCTCTGCGGCTACTGCAGGCAGTTTGCTTCTGGTGCAAGAGTCCTGTCTCCTGGACCCTGTCGGTCTTGCCTCGCCTCTCCCCAGAAACAGCTAGGCTAAACTGCAAGAGCGCTTCATAGGAGCCGTGAGCTTCCTTCCACCCAGCACTCCTCATGGTGGTGAGGGCAGGTCACCTTCCCTGCCACCTAGGCAAGGCCCATCCCCCAGGACAGCCTTGGTAATCCTCCTCTGGCTCAGAGGGAGCGCCTTGCCGGCCAAGGGGAAATATCCCAGGGAGCCTTGTCCCAGCTGACTGCCATCTCCTTTCTCCCCACAGGGAAGCTGTGCTGGGAACTCGCTGGGTATTTTCTCTGGCCATTTGGCAAAGTGATTCAGAAGGTAGAGGGGAGCGGTGGGGTGGAAAATGAACGACCTGCTTCCTCGCTGTGCCAGGATTCGTGCCCAGTTCTGAACTGGGGATCCCTAGCCAACTGGCTGACAAAACTGCACGAGCATAGACTCTTCCCCGCCCCCTCCCTCCCTCTCCAGGGGGAAGCTGGCTTGCTTGCCTTCTACATCCTGGCCAGAAAAGGAGCCATGTTGGGAACGATTCCCTGCATAGGTACCCAATGCAGCTCGGGGCCTCTGTTACCGTGGTAGCAATGATCGCGTGCTCCGTGGCAGAAGGTGCAGTTCTCTGCCTCTAACGCAGGGCCCTGACCCAGCATGGAGCAGCAATCACATGACCTGCAGAGAACAAATGTAAAATTGGCAAAGGGAGCTGGAGCAGGCCCTGAGCCTCGGCCTCCAGTACCAGCCTCTGTGGGAGAGGAAAGCTGCTTTACTCATGGCTGAATCCTCTCTGCCTCTTGGTTTCCTTTGATGTCCCCTCCAGTACTCTCCCCCACCCCCAAATCTCTGCCCCTCTCTGAAGACCTGCTCTCCCGTCTCCTAGACCAGAACGTACTCTCGAAAGTGCAGCATCAAGTTCAACAAATGTGAAGTCATCTCGGAGGCGAACGAGGCGAAAGAGAGCACCCCCCTCCTCATCCGCCATGACCTGGCGCCCGGCACTCCACAGGAGTCTGGCAGCCGTGCTGATGCCACGCACTGGGTAAGGCCCTTTGCCCGGGGCGGAGGGAGGAGTCGGAGATGCTCCATCCCGAGCTGCTCCCTGTGCTTTTGGCATGGACAGCTCAGGGGATGGCTGCTACAAACTGGCACGCACCAGCTCAGCTGTGACTTCAAGTTGTAAGGCCTCTCCCCAGCTATCAGCCCAGTAGGTGCCTGCATCTGACTCCCGCAGCAGAGAGGCCAGAAGGAGCTGGGTTCCCCTTCCTCGTCTAAATGCCCCCCACCCCACCCCTGGATGGGAGTTAGACATGGCCCTTCCTACTCTGGATCAGCTGTGGCTTGGCTCACGCTGCTGGGTCTGTATCAGTGCAGTCCTGTGGCACTCTGAATACCCTCTCGGAATGGGAAAGAACCAGCAGGGAAACTTCTCTGGCTTCTGAATCCCTGCCCCCGATACTCCCTGGGCCAAGAGATGGAGAAACAGGATCCGAGTAGGTCTCCTCCAGTTGTACGGTCCCTATAACCAAAGCATGGGCGTAATGGTCTGCGCTGATGTCCCAGCAGATCCGAGTAACAGCTGGGGAGCCCCGATGGCTCCTGATTGGAAGTGCATTGCCCGTGGCCACTCACGCAGCCCTTGCTTCGCTCTTCCCACCAGCGGCGTGTGAACACGTATATCTGGCTCTTGCTGGGCTACCCAGTCCTCGCACTTGCCCATGGCCTGGTCTGTTTCATCGCCTGGCTCTTTGTGTTCATCATCCCCGTTGCCAAGATGAACGCTCGGACCGTCACCAAAGTCCTGCTCCTGCCCCCGGAGCACGTGCACGTCCAGAGGATGAGGAAGGTTGGTTCCGCAGTGACTGGAACGTGTTTCCAGCTCGCCCCTTGGGAGGGCAGGGGGGTGCCTGGCATCTAGAGAGTGGCCCGTTACTTGCTAACCTCTCCCATCCCTGTATGGGGGGGATGGTGTTTGGACTGGGAAGACTTTGGAGAGACTGCTCTCCTCATCCCAGCACCATCTGCATGGGAGGAGAGTTCATCTTGGCTCAGTGCCATGCTTCCCAATCTCCTGGACATAGGAGCAGGCCGAGCAGCTGCAGAAGGGCTGGGCGGGTTGGCTGCTTCTCATGCAGAGCTAGGCTGGCCAGGGGGGGAAGCAGCCAGCAGGGCGACCTGGAGGATGGCTGGGTTCAAGCCACCCCCAATATCCCTTTCCTGACACCAGTGCAGGTGAGCGCAGGGCTAAGCCGGTCGACATGACTAGCACAGGGCTCCAGACCAGCCTGCTCCAGAGCTCTGGCTGGCACAGTAGAGCGGCTCTGATAAGACCCTCGTTAAAGGTGCCTCCATCCCACAAAGGAGGGCAGGGGAGAGCCTCCTGAGCCCAGGGAATCCTTGGCCATTTCCCCTTGTCCAAACAATCCTCCCCTCCTTGGGGGACACCAGGAAATGGGAAGTTTTAGGCAACCTCAGCTGGAGACGTCTCTCCCAGCGCTGCCGAGAACAGTGAGGTTTGCTGCGAATTAGAAGCCACCTAACGCCTGGGCTCTCTGACCCCGCAGACAGAGGTGCCGCTGGAAGCCGAAGTGGTTCTGTGCTGCTACCGGGCCGTTAATGCCTATTACTACAAATACGCCGTGGACGGGATCAACGTCTTCGCCGTCAGTATCCTTCAGACGGACGCCTGGCTCCGGGGCCAGCACTGGGGAAACGCCGGTGTTTCTGGGTAGTGCGTGTCAGGCAGCCCAGGGCTCCCCTGGGGCGGAGAAGGGATATGGAGACACTGAACATACAGGAACCTCCTACAGAGGTGTGGGTGCAGCCTCTCGGCTGCCTGGTGTTCTCTGCAGATCCCTGATCCGCTCAAGGCAATCCTTCAGCTGGCTCAGAGCAGCTGGCATGGCTAGTACAGGGTAGGGGGAGAAGGACCCTGCCTCGGATGGAGGCTGGCAGAGGTGCGAGCGGCGTACCATGTGCTCAGCAGACTCTTGGGCTCTCTGACCATGAGGCATGGCCAGGTAGTAGGGGAAAAGTGAGTGTTGGCTTTGTGGCTGAGGACCAAGCCTGGGAGTTGGGAGATCTGGGTTCAGTCCATATACATGGACTCCCCTGTTCAGGTTATTTAACCTCTGCAAAACCTCCCTCCTGGGGCGTGGAGGCTACGCACATCCCCAGGCGAGGCGCTCTGGTACTCGTGACGGGAGCCACAACATTGCCTGGAAGTGCCCCTTGACTGGCCGCAACGCAGACCTGCTGCCGCTCGTGATCGTGACGCTGGTTCTGGGCTACGTCGACAGCCACAACTATTTCACCAGCTCTGCTGTGAAGTTCACCCTCTCGCTGCTCTCCATCATGCCCCTCTCGTACTACATCGGCATGGCCATTGCCAGGTGAGGCCGTGCCTTCTCCAGGCAGGGGGCAATCCCTTGTGTTAATTTCCAGTCCCGTTCCGAAGCTGCATCATGACGTCTCGCCAGTGAGCGGCGTAACAGGGCACAACGGGACTCTCGTCCCCTCCCATCTCACCCCTCCTTGCTGGGAGGAGTCCTGGCTGCTGCTTGGGCAGATCAGTCCTGCAATAGGCGCTGTGCAATCCAGCTGAAGGCATGAACTTCCAGTGGGATTCTTGGACTCCTGGTGGAGTGTCCCTGTGCGTAGCTGGCTCATCGCTCTGTATCCAGGCACCGCCCCTGCTGTCTCTGGGGTGGAATATGCAGCCCCCCAATGCAATGGCAGATTGGCCACTGGGCCAATGGGGCCCAGGCCTGGGGGCTCTGGAAAAATGGGCACCCTCTGCCCAGACCCTCTCCAGTTGGGGTGTGGGGGCTTGTCACGCTCCACCCCACTGCCTAGCACTCCAGCTAAGCGGAGCGGGGCAAGCCCCGGCTGGAGCACTGGGCAGAGCAGGGGGACTGCAGGAGGGGAGGGGCCCCTAACACCCTAATCTGCCCCTGCTCCTACACTAACCCTGCAGGCCGCCCTAGAAAGGGAGGCCACGGGCAGTACCCCCGATGGGAAGGCCTGCCGAGATGATGCTAAGCTGTCCAGCCCCCTAGCACTGGACTGAGGCATTGACTCCAAGCGCTGCCTGCAGAAGGGACCCCACTTCCAGCAGCTCTTGGCTGATCCTCGGGTTTCCACTTCAGTGCTGCTCCGTTTAGCTTGAGTGCAGCACAAAGGGGCGTAACTGCAGCCCTGCTGGTGGACAGATTTGGTGGACAGAGGAGGACGGCACCCTCCCTAAAACAAGCAATCTTGCCCTAAAAAAAGACCCTTTGTGAGGGTTGGGAGCCATGTGGCTCCAACATAGAAGGTTGCACCAGTAGCCAGAATTCTGCTGTTCATGTTGAATGATCCATCCGACTGTTTCCACCCAGGGTCTGTCTCGAGCCTCCCTCTGCTAGCTAACCCCCCTGCCTTCGTGTGACTTAGTATTTCAGCTCAGAGTAACTTCGCGGTGGGGGCTGTGGTGAACGCCTCCTTTGGCTCCATCATAGAGCTGACCTTCTACATCACGGCGCTGATCAAGGGCTCCCGGGAAGGGAACAAGTGTTACGAGGAGATTGTGAAGTCGGCCCTGACGGGGACCCTGCTGGGCTGTGTCCTCCTTGTGCCGGTGAGTCTGGCCTGAGGCTCGTGGTCTGGAGCTGTGCTCCAGGCTCCGCTGTCGATCCGGGCCCTGGGAGCGGGCAGCTTTCTTCTCAAGCTCTCCGTTCAGACTCGCCCCGGCCGACCTCTTTCCTCTTCGAAGCCGCTTCTCGTGCAAGTGATTGTGGGACACACAACTGAGTGGGGGGAAGGGTTACCTTGCTAGCTGGGCTGCAATGAAATGCACTCCAGGTGAGGTGGCCCAATGGCTCGGGATGATAACAGAATGTCCTCTGTTCCTTTCAAGGGCTTGTGCATGGTGATTGGAGGCATCCGCCACCAGGAGCAGAGGTTTAACAGCAGATCGGCAGGCGTCAGCTCTGCCCTGCTCTTCCTCTCCGTGGGAGGTAAGCAAGAAATTGACCAAGTGCTGAAGCCCTGGGTCCAGGAATGAGACCGCAATGCACTGTCTCCTAACCTGAATGTATTGGCCGCATCCACTGACCATGCTGTTGTGCAGGGCTTGGCTGTTACGGCCTGTCCCCATCTTCCGATCTCGAGGCCTCTCCAGTGAAGCCTAGCTCTGCTGCAGGGCTTCAGCCTTGGGGGATAAATGTACCCTGTGCACATCCCCTGGGGGTTATGACCTTGTTTCAGGCGGGTTTTTTGCGGAGATCCATCTCCGCTCTATCCCTTCAATTGGCAGCGCCTATGGCAAATCTGGGACAGTGTCTGGAGTTACACACTGCTCACAAAATGCTGCGGCCCATCATTGCAGGGAGGTTCGCACAGTTCCAGGGAGCTGGGTGGGACAACCTTCTGTGCATAACGCAGCTCCTAGAGCTAGAGGTGGGGTGCCCTGAGCAGAATGTATTGCCCCTCTTACCTCCCCTGGGTACTGGACACCTGGACTCCTAGGGCTGTTACTTCCATCAGGCTGGCTGACCTAAAATGGGTTTGGCTCTGCCTAAGTCCTGGGAGCGGGCAGGTGTCCACATCAGAGTGGCCATGCAGTCAGAATGTGTTGCTTTTTATCAAAAAGCCAGGGATTGAATAGACACAAACTCTACTCCTGTGCAGAGAGTGGGGCCGTAGGTATTGGTCAGAGCACACTGGCAGGGCAGTGTGGGGAAAGTGTGTACTGTTCCTTGGACAGAGGATGTGTGTTCTTGGGCTCCCTGGTGGGTTGGGAACAGCCTATTAAAGGGACTTTTATTCCCTAATGGCCCATCTCCTAGGTATGGCCCAGATGAAGGGAGATAGATGGGAATTCCTCTTAGCCAGCTGCTGGAGAGGAGAATCAGCACTTATTTGGCCCACAGCAGAGTGGGATTCTGCTCTGCAGCTCGTTCAGTCTCTGTGGCCAAAGTCTTGATCAGCTTCCCAGTGGAAGCGTGATGTCTCTCTTGGACCCTTTTCCTCTTGCCCTGGGCCTTGTTGCCAGCGTTAGCCGAAGGTGTCATGTGACCCCACCCCCTCTCCCGGATCCATTCCAATCCCCTTTTCTTTCCCCTGACAGGCGTGTTTGCTCCAACGCTGTTCTCCAAAGTCTATGGGAGGCTGGTCTGTGGTGAATGCCAGAACATTACCCAGAGTCCAGCGGGACACTACCTCTGCCAGAATTGCCACTTTGACTTGGTAGGTGGAAACCTGGGCACCTAAGTCAGTGTATTAGCTCTTGTACAGGGCCTGTTGACCTGCAGATACCTCTGCCCAGCCATGCAGGGGATTTGCTGCCTGATCACTGGCCTCTTCAAGCTTGCAGTGCCCATGGCTGCCTAGCAGCGTCTGCCCCCTTGATGGGGGCAGGGTGTATCTAGCAGAGAAGTCTGGCCCTTGTTGATCTGTGAATCCTCCAGGTGAGATTGGTGGCTGCTGCAAAATGGGTGTTCCTGCATTACAGGGGCTTCCAGATTGGGTTGGGAACAGGAAAGACCCAGTCAGGGGTAAGGTGTCCCTTGCTAGACTGGGACATTCTGTGATGCCTGGTGTACAGGATGTTCTGAATTCAAGTAACTAGCAAAACTTGCACTCATGATCAGCAGGCAGCTGCTCAAGAAGAAGAGAAGGGCCTTGCTTTTCTGGACAGCACAAATGCTGTACAAAACTACTGGTCCTGTACACTGAAATGCAGCCACCTCTGGGGTGGAGGCATCCCTGAGATCTGCATCTTTACAGGCCAACTCCTTGGGGTGCATTGGTGGTCACCCCGACAGACTTTCCTGTGCTTGGTGGTAACTAACCACTGAGGACTGAGCTGCGTGCGGAGGGTTTTCTGTGTGCGCCTTCAGGACTCAAACACTCTGGTGTGCCAGCCAGAGTTACAGAGCAGGTTGGTCCAATTCTTAGCTTCTGGGAGTTGGCGTTCCTAATTCCTCGCTTGCATCCTGCACCGGGCCTGGGGTGAGGCTGCTGAGGAGAGAATAGACTGAGATCACATGGAATGGGGAGGTCTCTTATTAATCTGATCACTTTTCTCTCCACTGCACGCACCCAGACTCCTTGCTTCCTCTTCCACTAGGCATATGGGGAGCTAAAAGTCTTCTGTAAGACTCTAAAGTCACTGTGAGGTTCCAGATCAGTCTCTCCAGCCTACCCTGCTAACTTAGGGGAGAACAGTCCTTTTGGTAACTGCAAACTCAACCCAGCTTGACTCTCTGCTCGCATGCTATTGCCATCTTGTGCCCAGTCTCCAGAAAGAGGGTCTGAGGATCACAAGAGTTCCTCAGATTCCTGTGCAGCCCCATTGTCTTCAGCAGGGTTGTACAGGTAAAACTGACCGGAAGAGAACTAAACTCTGCTGCACGAGGAGCAGACTCCAGTTTGCTGTCCCTTAGCTGCACTAGTGCTATGGGCCTTCCAGGGGTTCATGTCTGAGCAGGGGTGACTGGATACCCACTGGGCACAGCTCTGAGCAGGAGGCGGTGTTCAAGTGGCAAGGCACGTTCCCACTTACAGGTACTGCGCGTCTTGCAGCAGAACCCTCGTCCAGCCGTGGCAGCTAGAGCTCTCATGCCCGCCTCTCCCCTCAGCATCCCCGATGTACTGAGGACAATATAGGGGGTGCCTGCCAGGATGGAGATTCATCTGCAACTCCCTGCTTCAGGAAGCCCTCAACACTAGCCCCTCTGCATCCGTTCAGACTCCGGCTCCAAGGTCTAAACGTTCAGCCTCTATCCTGGTGGCCGCCTCTGCTTCCAGTCAGCTGAAGGGTTCCAAGAAGCCACAGCCCCTGTCTGGGCCGGACTCAGTTCCGGCAGCCCTCAGTCAAGCCCCAAGGCATCGTGTGGCTTAACTGAGGGCTGGGTGGTTGGTTCCCACTGGTCCGGTTCCGGAAGACAGGTTGAGGACCAGTTCAGCTGCCCTGGCTGGTGCTGTACCTCATGCCTCACGGCAGTCCAACCCCGACGCAGCCCCTGCGGCTGGAAGAGCCCCTGGTCCTGCAGTTGCCTGGAAGACACATGTAAGCAGTGCCTCTGAATTAGGGCCTTCAGCACCGTCGCTGCAGCATCAGCTGAGACCGAGGAAAAAGCAGCGTAGACGTAAGACCGCCAGCACGAGTTCTGATTCGTGGGAACCAGAAATGCTAGCAGATCCATCCGATTTTTTTTTCTTTCTTTAAGGCCACAACAGTTCCGAAGCAGGAACTTGTTCCACTTCCAGCTTCAGTAACTAAAGAGAGGAGCTCACACGGGTCATCGGATCCAATGGTGGCCAAACTTTGGGATTTGCGGTCGTTTCCAGTTCCGGCCACTTCTGTCTCTCTCTGCTCGGGTGCATGCCTTGGATCCTGGTGCAAGGCGCACAGCTCCTAAAAGGAGGCATGTTTCCTTGGTTCCAGGATTGTCCTCTTCATCACTTCCTAGGAAGAAGAGACCAGATCCCGCTGGCTCTTCCCAGGACCTTTCTCATCCCTCCTCTTAGGCTTCCTACAGGGCCTCAGCAAAGAGCAGAATCCCCATTCCTCCCTCTGCATCGGTTACTATCCTTGGTATACTTTCTCGGGTCCAGGTCTGGACCCTCTCCAGGAGGAGTATAGAGGAAGAACTGACCTGCAGTGAGATTCTGACCACCCTTTTGGTCTGCCCCCTATTGGCATGTTCCTGACACCCAGTAGTAGGGGAGACCTGGCAGTCCTGGGGCCTTAGTGAGGGACCACCTCAGGTCCTCTCCAATTTATCCTCCGCATGGATGGAGAGGGAACACTTCATCTGCAAAGAAATCTTTAAGCCCAGGGATCCTCCGATCCTGCTCCCCCAGTTCCATTGACACTACAGAGAGACCAGGGACTCTCTGTCTGAGGAGGATGAAGAAAGAGCTGCTCTCTTTGGACAGGAGCTTTTAGGACCTGATGGTGAAGCTGTACCTATCACTTGACCAATGCAGGGGTGGCATCAGGCTTTTCTCCTTCTGGGGATACTGTGCATTTCTATGAGTTAGGGAATCCCATGGTGTCCATTCAAATCTCCCTGCAGTACTGGAGGAAGAGACTTCTCAGTATCTTACGTCCTCAGTGCCACTGCGAAGAGTAGGATATCTCTTCCTGTCCTGGATGAGTTGTGAGGGCCAGCCACCTCTGCGGGGCCCACTGACAACCCATCTCTAATGAACTATACCAGATTCCTTCTGAAGGGAATCTTCCTTCCATACCTGCTTTGTGCCGAATTCATTGATGCTGGCTGCTGCCAGCAACAGGGGGTCTGGACAGTTACACTCCACTCCAGTGGGGGAAGGGGAGAAAGATGCCCTCCTCCTTTTCCCTCCGTGTTAGGGTGGCAAATTATCTGGCAGTCCTGGCCCATTACCCATCCCATCAATGGGGGGCAGAGCGGGGGAGTGTTGCTTTTTCTCCAGGTCTTGCCTGATGACCAGACACAGCCAGTAGATGCCATCTTATTGAAGGGTCAGAAAGTAGCTAGACACTCCCTCAGGGCTTCCTTCAGTGCTTTGGACTCTGATGTCAGAGCGTTGGCATCAGGTGTGACCATCAGGAACGTGCGTTGCTTTGATCCTCCATCCTAGCTATGGATGCTCGAAGTCAGCTGGGAGAGCGTCGTCTTGGAGTGGAGAGTCTCTTCCGTGAAAAGACCATTGGTAAAACTAAAAGAGATAAGATCAACAACTCAATCTTTGGGGTCGATGCCATCTACTCAAAGGAGGCCCTCCAGTCCTCTTGCCAGTATCGGAGGCGGCAGCATTACCCCAACCTTCGGTCATCCAGTCACACGTCAACAAGGTGCAGCCTCACAGAGCCATTCTGGAAAGAGGCCTTTCAAACAAGGTTCCAAATCTAAACTGCCTGCATCCTCATCCCAGACAAGTCCACCCTCTGTTTTGGTGAGACCTTTGAGAGTCAAGAACCAACCAACCAGTACTCTTCTACCCTTTCCTTTGGAGGCAGGCTAGCCCACTTCATCAACACATGGAAGCAGGTTATATCAGATCAACAGGTCTTGGAGATCATGGAAAAGGGCTATGCCATACAACTGGAAAGACTGCCTCCTCCCAACTCCCCCTCCCCATCCCTCTCCAGGGAACTCTTTCACTAGGCAATCCTTCTCGCAAGTGTGGAGATGTTGCTTCTAGTAGGAGTTGTCAAGGAGGCTCTCACTTACTAGAGAGGGGTCAAGGTTTTACTCCGGCTTATCTTTCTGGTGCAAAAGGAAGAGATTTGGTGATTTGGGCCGATTCCCAATTTTAAGAGCATCTGGAAGCTTTTGGTTCCGTATGCTGACTGGACTCCATAATCCCTTCACTGCTGGTCCCGGATTGGCTTGTGACTCTGTCTAAAGGATGCATATTTCCAATCATGATTTGACAAAGCTATTGGAAGTGTGTTCCATTTTGTGGTGTCTGGGCACCATTTCCAGTACAGGGTGCTCTCATTTGGCCTTTCCACAGCACCTAGGGGAATTGGCAAAATGCCTGTCTGTGGTGATAGCACATCTGAGGAATCAGGGTATTTTTTGTTTACTTTTACCTGGACAGTTGACTATCGATTTGGCTGCTGTGCGCCCATTGAGCCACATAATCACCACAAGCAGTTCTTGTTCTTTAGACCTAAGATTTTTCCTCAACCTCCCAAAGACTATCCTCTGTCTTACACACAGGATTTCTTTTATGGGTGCCGTACTCGACTCCGTAGAAGGGAGAGCTTTTCTGAGGACCGACTGTTTCATTCTGAAAAATGTCTATCAAAGATTCAAAGTTGCCCTACACGGAGCATAAAGTTCTTCCTGGGTCTCATGGGGGTTTAGGGTAGCCACTACCCACAGGACTCCATTTGACTACCTGAGAATGAGACCTATTCAGCACTTGATGTCCCCGACCTCAGTTCAAGTCAGAACAGTCTTCAGTGGATCACCATGCCTTGGAATGTCGTGGTCTTGCTAGACTGGTGGCCGACCATAGAATATCCGGGTTGGAAGGGACCCCAGAAGGTCATCTAGTCCAACCCCCTGCTCGAAGCAGGACCAATTCCCAGTTAAATCATCCCAGCCAGGGCTTTGTCAAGCCTGACCTTAAAAACCTCTAAGGAAGGAGATTCTACCACCTCCCTAGGTAACGCATTCCAGTGTTTCACCACCCTCATAGTGAAAAAACAGGACAAACACACTCAAGGGTGTGCAGTTCCGTTCTCTGGGTCCACCCCAGACGTTGACTATTGATGCAGCTGGAGTCGGGGGGTGGGGGGACACTTAACAATTTGGGGGTCCTGGTCGTCTTGAAAGAACGTTGCATATCGGCGTACCGGAACTAAGAGCGGTTCATCTGGCTCAGTGTTCTTCATCTACAAGGGAAGGCTGTGCAGGCAGTAATGGGTGTTACATTGGCAGTGTACTATCTCAGCAAGCAGGGGGTGCTCATTCCACCCCCTTGTGCGCAGAGGTGTTTCTGCCTCAACATTTGTCCTTCAGCCCTACATCTGGCTGGGGAGAACAAATGCAGATTGCCTCAGAGACCTTATCTTCCAGGTGTTTGTGGACCTGTTCACAGCAAGGTTCAACAGTGTCGTCATTTGTTCCAGACCAGGCAGGGACATCTCTCTGTCAGATGCTCTCCTGCTGCACTGGAAGAGGTGTCTGATGTATGCCTTTCCTCTGCTTCCCTTGATGCAGAAGATAAGTCAGGACACGGCCAGGATGATCCTCCTTGCACTGGCTTGGCCTCCTTGGCAGTAGTTTACCAATCTCCTTCAGCTATCTGGCAGTCGTGCTGCACCTCCCTCGGTCTCCTGTCCCAAGAGGGGAGCAGGATTTTTCACCTGGCCCTGCAATCTGCACTGGTGTTCATCTGTGCAGGACATACTAGTTAACTCTAAAAAATGGTCCACCAGAAATTGCTGCCATCTACAGTGGTCCAGGTTTCAGGCCTGGGTGCAGAGGAAGTCTGATTCTCCTAGATCTGTCTTCATTTCTTGTGTTCTGGAATGCTGAATGTCTTTTGAAAAGAAAAAAAATCGGGGTTGCATATCTCATAATTTAAAGGTCCATTTGGCAGCTAACTCCATGTATCCTACTTAGTTGACTGTAGACAGCTGTTTGTTCATGTTTTGGTTAAAAAGTTTGAGATTTATATCAAATGTGTATTGTTCTGTTAGAGACCCTGCCCTCTTGAGACTTCAGTTTGGTTTTGACCACATTGATAAAATCTCTGATCAAACCATTGGCTGAGTGGTTTTTCATCATTTTTAACTATCTCAAGGCACCAGGAGAATGAGTGAACTGCACGCACGCATAGCTGATCCACCTTTCACAAGGACAAAGCAATCCTTAGACCTGATCCTGTTCTTAGCAAAGGTGACATCAGATTTCTTCCCCCTCCGATTAAATCAGTCCGTTTTATTTCACTTCCACTGCCCACAACCAAGCCCCATTGTAAGGAGAATCTGTCCTCCATACATTGGATGCTAAAAGGGCTCTCGCCTGTTATTCGGACAGAACTAAGTCTTCATAAAACCTCAAGATTGTTTTTGTTTTTCATATGCTAAGAACAACATAGGGCGTACACTTTCTTCCCAGGGGACTGCTGAGTATTACACACCAGCAAAAGTTCCTGTCCCTGCTTCAATTGCACAGATTCCACTCGCACTGAGGCTGCTTCCTTCACTCAGCTGAGACAAGCACTAGTTGCTGAGATCTGCAGTCTGGATTTCGGTGCATGCTTCCAGCCAGCACTAGGCTCTGGATTTGGCTGCTAATGGATGCAGGGTTTGGCGAGGCACTGCTTCAGTCTTTGTTCAGCTAGGACTCTGTTCCCGTCTCCAAGTTAGTTTCAGCAGTACCGGAGTCTTTCCCGTTAGTGGGGAATATGCAGAGTCAGTTGAATTCCAGTTACAGGTAGGTTACCTTCATTTCTCCTGGTCACTGCGTGGGGCTCTGCTCCAGTCTGACGAACAAACTGCTGTTCGCTAGCATCTGTGGGGAGGGAGACGGGGGTGAGTGTGGAGATCATGGCTTCAGTGTATCATCTCACCATTCATAAACGATCCTACGCTGAGCACGTGAGAGGAGAACCAACCAAACTATCCTGTGGTTCTTGTTTTTCAGATGGAGAACAATGGCACCTTGTACTACAAACATGTCCAGTAAGTGCCTCACGGTCTGTCCTGTTGCTTGGACGTAATGGGTCAGCCCTGGCCCCACTAAAGAAGCACATGAGAGCTGTGATGATCCCTAATGGGCTGCCCAAGCACCTTCCAAGCTGCCTTGCTTTCATGCTTTTCTCGGTGCCTTGCCTGGAGGGCCAAGCCAGCTTGCTCTATGGGAGCAGGGGCTGATCTGGGCTCTGCCACTGGCTTAGCCATGTGGCCTCAGTCTCATCACCTGTAAAATGGGCCTAATACCTGTCTCCGGGGGGTGGGTGGGTTGGGATGACTGTCTCCAGTGTCTGGGGAACACGTGCTGCTCTCTTCTTAGCTGACCCCCCCCCCCCCCCCCAAAGTCCCATCAGCCATGGACACAACAGGGCCCGTTTATCTCTGCAGCTCCTTTGATGCTAGAGCAGGATGACCCAGTGTAGCATGGAGATGTTAATGTAATGGCCACATCTGATTCCCATCGGCTAGTACTCGCGGGGGAGGGGGGGTGCTCTGTTCTAGGGCACTCAAATCCCATGTGGGTGAGGAAGGGTTAATCCTTCCTAGGTCTCCCTCCTCACTGGCCACTGCTTGCTCTGCCAGCTCCTTTGTGTAGCGCACTTGCCACTCTGACCCTGGCTTTCTCCAGCAAGTTGCTTCAGAGAGCAGGGCTCCTGGCCAGGGAGGGTGGGCTTAGCTCCCCTGGGGCCACTTGTGTGAGATGAGCTATATCTCTCCCCCCGGCCCCTCCCCCCCCCCAAGCTGCTGCATCCCCTCGGATGCCTGCGAAAGCAAGACCGGGCACCCAGAGGGTTAGCGGAGAGAAGCGGGGAGGGGGATCTAGCAGCCAGCTGGCTTTGGATGCTGCCAGAGCCCTGAGGATTGAGCACCTTGAGCCCGGGGAGGGGGGACAGACAGTAGCACCCGTCTCACCCCCGCCCCCAGTCATTGTAGAGTGACCGAAACCAGTCTGACCAAAGGCAGCAAACCCCTCCTCCCTGCCCCCCCCCCCGGAAGAGCCAGAGGTGAATTCCCAGGAGTTGGTGGGAGAGGGGGAATGGGGGGGGGTTCTCCTTCCAGCTCCCTGCAGCTCTGGTGTGTTGCAGGCCCCTGGTGTACACGGTGTCCCTCGTGCTTCCTGCCGCCTACCTCATCGGCCTCTTCTTCACCCTGAAGACTCACTCCCACATCTACGACATTCACATCAGCGACTGCCACAGTAAGTCCCCACCGCGGCCGGCCCAGAGCGCTGGGCTGACCTTTCCTCTGGCCCACTTCAGAAAAGACGGGAGAACGGTAGATGGATTCTGTGCTCTCTGCTGTCCAGAGCAGGGGACTGGGAGCCAGGACTCCTGGGTCCTATTCCTGGCCTTGCCGCTGGCTCTGTGCACAAGGCGGGGATGGGACCTGGTATCTGGAACCTGCCCTGCAGTGCCATGGAAGTGCCTGAGTAGCACAGTGGGTAGATGCAGGGGCTCTAACCCCCAGACCTGGGTGGCAGACTGGAGACCACTGGGGAGCAACACTGTGTCGACCCAAAGCTTGGGCAGTAATGTCTCCCCCTTCCCTGGAAGGACTAACCCAGGGGAATAATTGGACAGCTAATAGTGTCGATCGGCTGCACCAGTTGAGTGGGGATGGGTAGATGGGGGGGGCCTGTCCCAATCGCTGAGCCCAAGTCTGTGCCTAGGGGATCTGTCTCTGCTCACATGCCTCCTTGCTTTCCTCAGTGCCCGGTCACCATCACAGCGCCGTGGTCCACTGGTCCCGCTGCAGGGCCCTGATCATTCTCCTGCTCTCCACCCTGTGCATGTCCGCCTGCGCAGACCTAGCCACGGAGCACATCAGCCCCATCCTCACCAACTCCACCGTGTCTCAGGTAAGGAGCCTTCGGCCTGCCCAGATCCACGGACCGGTGGTGCTGCAGCCACCCTGCCGGGAACCACAGTGGAGTGGATGAGTAGCCCCGTAAAGCCTGGATTGGAATGCATGAGATAAGCCTAGAACCCAGAGCCACCCCCACACAGAGCAGGCTGTAGGGCCGGATGCCGATGTCACTATGAATGATGTTACTTTGGAATCCAGCCCGATGGCCCCAGGTAAAGGACTTGTCTGGTGCTCAGCTGATGGGCCATGTAACCTTGTTGATGTGGTAGGTGTGGAGTTGGGGCCGCTTAGTGACTAGCAGGAAGAGCCTGGCCTAACACAGTCCTTAACCAGCAAGTTCTCTCTCCGCTGAGAGCGGGACTGTGTTGTTTTCAAGCTCCCTTTCCTGAGGCCCCCATGAGGTTCAGTCTCTGCTCACCTGCATTGGCCCCTTGCCTGACAGGCAGGCAATCCTGGGTTGCTGACACCCAAACTTCTGAAGGGGAAGCCTCACTCAGTCACGGGAGAGTTGACCCCGTTTAGCCACGTGACTGGGTTTGAATGCAGCTAGTGCACCTAATGCTCTGTGTCAGACTAGGGAGGCTAGTTCATCATAAGAATGGCCAGACTGGGTCAGACCAATGGTCCCTGTAGCCCAGTGTCCTGTCTTCCGACAGTGGCCAGTGCCAGGTGCCCCAGAGGGAATGAACAGAACCGTGATCCATCTTCTGGCAGTCAGGGGCTTAGGACAGTGGCTCTCAACCTGGTGGTACAGCAACTCCTCTAGATCAGTGTTTCTCAATCTGGGAGGTCGCAACCCCGAGGCGAGTCAAGGGACAGGTTTGGGGGAGGGGGTTGCAGGGGCAGGGCCAGCCTTAGGGGGTGGCAAGCAGGGCAGTTGCCTGGGGCCCCACACCACAGAGGGCCCCCATGCTAAGTTACATGCTTCAGCCCCGGGCGGTGGGGCTCTAGGTTCTGCCATGGGTGGTGGGGCAACAGTCGTCTGGAAAGGTGGAGAACCACTGGCTTAGGACACCCAGAGCCTGGGCTTGCATCCCTGCCCATCTTGGCTAGTAGCCATGGAAGATGGGTCCATCAATGGATTATCTAATTCTCTTCAGCCCTGGCGTGGCTGTGGAGGAAGCAGAGCAGTTCGCAAGCTCTGTGATGGCTCTCTCTCTTGCTCTCTTTGGCAGTATTTTATTGGGGTGACCGTGCTGGCTATGGTGCCCGAGCTCCCTGAGATAGTCAATGGAATCCAGTTTGCCCTGCAGAACAACCTAAGCTTGAGGTGAGTGAGTCCCCGGAATCCCGCAGGGCTTCTGCAAGAGCTGGCATGAGTTGCCAGAGGCTAGTCCTAGCCCGTGGCTTCAAATAGAGCAAATGGATAGATGCTAATCTCGTCACCATGTTCCCTAGTAGGAAACTCCCTTTAATGCTCTGAGAGGCTGGGACATGTGCCTAATGCTCTAGTTCACCGAGGGGGATGCTCCAAGAGGAGCTGCCCCTGGCTGGAGTTGACCATGGGGACCAATTAATCTGACGCACCAAGCCACTCTCCAGTGTTCAAGCCAGCAGTGGATTTCCATGTGGAGGTGTTGGTAGCTCTCCACTTCTCACTGTAATAAAGGACTTGGCTTCCAAGGATGGTATCTAGGGGGAAGAGCCATCTGCTCCTTGTCTCAGATTATTTAAGCAGAGAGAGTCCAGTCTTCCTAGAGCCTTAAATGTCTAAAACGGCCCATTACAAACTCCAGGGTGAAGTATCTCCGATCTCCCCCTCCCTGCTTTTGGAGATGCACTGAGAAGGGCCAGGCTGAGGTATGTTCCAGACCCCAGGGGTGTGTGTCGGTGCACTGCATCTCATACCGGTCCCTTGGTGGGAAGGTTCATAGATACTAAGCTCAGAAGAGACCATTATGATCATCTAGTCTGACCTCCTGCACAACGCAGGCCACAGAATTTCACCCACCCACTCCTGTGAAAAGCCTCTCACCTATGTCTGAGCTATTGAAGTCCTCAAATCGTGGTTTAAAGACTTCAAGGAGCAGAGAATCCTCCAGCAAGTGACCCGTGCCCCATGCTACAGAGAGAGGCAAAAAACCTCCAGGGCCTCTTCCAATCTGCCCTAGAGGAAAATTCCTTCCTGACCCCAGATATGGCGATCAGCTAAACCCTGAGCATATGGGCAAGATTCACCTGCCGGATACTACAGAAAATTCTTTCCCGGGTAACTCTGATCCCACCCCATCTAACATCCCATCACACGCCATTAGGCCTATTTACCATGACTATTTAATTACCAAAACCATGTTATCCCATCATACCATCTCCTCCATAAACTTACCAAGTTTAATCTTAAAGCTAGATAGATCTTTTCCCCCCACTGCTTCCCTTGGAAGGCTATTCCAAAACTTCACTCCTCTGATGGTTAGAAACCTTCATCTAATTTCAAGTCTAAACTTCCTGGTGGCCAGTTTATATCCATTTGTTCTTGTGTCCACATTGGTACTGAGCTTAAATAATTCCTCTCCTTCTCCGGTATTTATCCCTCTGATGTATTTATAGAGAGCAATCCTATCTCTACCTTCTTTTAGTTAGGCTAAGCAAGTCAAGCTCCTTGAGTCTCCTTTCATAAGACAGGTTTTCCATTTCTCGGATCATCCTAGTAGCCCTTCTCTGCACCTGTTCCAGTTTGAATTCATCCTTCTTAACCATGGGAGACCAGAACTGCACACAGTATTCCAGGTGTGAGGTCTCACCAGTGCCTTGTATAACGGTACTAACACCTCCTTATCCCTACCGGCAATACTTCTCCTGATGCATCCCAAGACCGCATTAGCTTTTTTCACAGCCATATCACATTGGCGGCTCATAGTCCTCCTATGATCAACCAATACTCCAAGGTCCTCCTCCTCCTCCGTTACTTCTAATTGATGCATCCCCAGCTTATAACTAAAATTCTTGTTGTTAATGCCTAAATGCATATCATTACACTTCTCACTATTAAATTTCATCCTATTACTATTACTCCAGTTTACACGGTCATCCAGATCCTCCTGTAGGGTATCCCTGTCCTTCTCTAAATTGGCAATACCTCCCAGCTTTGTATCATCTGCAAACTTTATTAGCACTCTCCCACTTTTTGTGCCGAGATCAGTAATAAAAAGATTAAATAAGATTGGTCCCAAAACTGATCCTTGAGGAACTCCACTGGTAACCTCCCTCCAGCCTGACAGTTCACCTTTCAGTAGGAGCGTTGTAGTCTCTCCTTTAACCAATTCCTTATCCACCTTTCAATTTTCATATTGATCCCCATCTTTTCCAATTAAACTAATAATTCCCCATGTGGCATGGTATCAAACACCTTACTGAAAGCTAGGTAAATTAGATCCACTGTGTTTCCTTTGTCTAAAAAAATCTGTTACTTTCTCAAAGAAGGAGATCGGATTGGTTTGGCACGATCTACCTTTTGTAAAACCATGTTGTATTTTGTCCCATTTACCATTGACTTCAATGCCCTTAACTACTTTCTCCTTCAAAATTTTTTCCAAGACCTTGCACACTACAGATGTCAAACCAACAGGCCTATAGTTACCCGGATCACTTTTTTTCCCTTTCTTAAAAATTGGAGAATTGCTAACATAGTTCCTATCAGATGGTACAACCCCTGAGTTTAGATTCATTAAAAATTCTTGCTAATGGCTTGCAATTTTGGGTGCCAATTACTTTAATATTCTTGGATGAAGATTATCTGGGCCCCCTGGTTTAGTCCCATTGAGCTGTTTGAGTTTCATTTCTACCTCAGATATGGTAATATCTACCTCCATATCCTCATTCCCATTTGTCATGCTACCATTATCCCTAAGATCCTCTTTAGCCTTATTAAAGACTGAGGCAAAGTATTTGTTTAGATATTGGGCCATGCCTAGATTATCCTTGACCTCCACTCCATCCTCAGTGTTTAGCGGTCCCACTTCTTCTTTCTTTGTTTTCTTCTTATTTATATGGCTATAGGACCTTTTACTATTGGTTTTAATTCCCTTTGCAAGGTCCAACTCTACTTGACTTTTAGCATCTCTCACTTTATCCCTACATGTTCTGACCTCAATAAGGTAGCTTTCCTTGCTGATCCCTCCCTTCTTCCACTCCCTGTATGCTTTCTGCTTTTTCTTAATCACCTCTCTGAGATGCTTGCTCATCCAGCTGGCTCTACAACTCCTGCCGACAAATTTTTTCCCCTTTCTTGGGATGCAGGCTTCCGATAGCTTCTGCAGCTTTGGTTTAAAGTAATCCCAGGCCTCCTCTACCGTTAGATCCATAAATTCTTCAGTCCAATCCACTTCCCTAACTAATTTCCTTAATTTTTGAAAGTCAGCCCTTTTGAAATAAAAAACCCTAGTTGCAGATTTATTTTTGTTAATCCTTCCGTTCAGTTTGAACTGAATTAGCTCATGATCACTTGAGCCAAGATTATCCCCTACAACCATTTCTTCTATGAGGTCCTCACTACTCCCCAAAACCAAATCTAAAATGGCATCCCCTCTAGTCGGTTCAGCAACTACTTGCTGAAGGAATCCATCAGCTATCTCATCTAGGAACATCTGAGCCCTATTATTATTACTAGCACTCGTCCTCCAGTCTATATCTGGGAAGTTAAAGTCTCCATGATCACACAGGTTCCATTAGTATTTACTTCATTAAAAACATTAAAAAGGGCTCTATCCATACCCAAATTAGATCCTGGCGGTCTGTTGCACACCCCAAGCACTATCCCAGGGGAGGCTCTAATAGTTTTCTTCCCCAATGTAATTTTTGCCCAGACGGACTCAGTCATATCCATTTCATTGCTTCTTATTTCTTTACATTCTACCTCCTCATTGATCTACAATGCTACTCCACCACCTTTACCTTTATTTCGGTCTTTCCTAAACAGCACATACCCTTCAATACCTGTGGTCCAGTAATGACTACTATTCCACCATGTTTCTGTTACCCCTATAATATCTGACTTCACTTCCTGCACCAGGAGCTCTAGTTCCTCCATTTTGTTACCTAGGCTCCTCGCATTGGTGTACAAACATCTTAATTTTTGCTGTTTTGGCCTCGCTCACACTCTGTACCCTATTAGGCATGGTCATTCTACAGCCAGTATAACCTATTAGACTGGTATCCACGCTGCCCTTCCTCCTTATAGCCATTCTCCTACCCACAGCTGTATCCTTTCTTACTTTGTTTTCTTCCCTCTCAATGCTAAAATCCGGCGTGGAGATTACCTGGACATCTCCCAACCATCTCCCCCTAATTCCTAGTTTAAAGCTCTCTTAATCTGTTGTGTCAGCCTCCATCCTAGATGTCTATTTCCTTCCCTACTCAGATGAAGTCCATCCCAAGAGAACTGTCCTCTGTCCATGAATGCCTCCCAGTGGCCATACATCCCAAAACCCTGTAGCACCACTGCCTAAGTCATCTGTTGATAGTCATAATCTTGTCGCACCTTTGTTGCCCTTCTCTAGGAACAGGCAGAATCCCACTAAAGATCACCTGAGCCTCGATTTCCTTAAGCGTCTTCCCCAGCCTAGCATAGTCTCCCTTAATACTTTCCAGCGAGAATCTAGCCGTATCATTTGTTCCCACGTGAAGGATAATTAGGGGATTCTTTCCTGCTCCCTTTAGGATCCTTTTCAACCTCCAGGTCTACATCCCATATCTTAGCACCTGGAAGACAGCACACCCTTCTATTCTCTGGATCAGCTCTGGTTACAGGCCTGTCTATTCTTCTCCGTAAAGAGTTCCCGATCACATAGACCTGCCTTTTCCTGGTGATGGTGCTATTCTCCAGTCTATCCCCTGTTCCCTCTGGCTGCAAGTTCTTTCCATTCCTATTCTCCCTTGTAATCCTCTTCAACCCATCCTGTATCCTCCTGGGGCTCATATTTGGTGTAGTCTCCATTGACTCTTCCCCTTTTCTTATAGGACTAGCTGCTCTTCTCTTCTTCCGTGCCCTTCCACCTTCAGCAACTACCAGCTGAGCCCCTTCTTCATTTTCCAACTCTGCAAACCTGTTCTTGAGCTCTGTTTCTTCTTCACTAGCCTGTCTTTTCCTCTGCCTGGTGGTGCTGAGCATACCAGAGTCCGCAGGGCAGGATTGACCTGGCCTGCAGCCCATGTTGGAAACTGATCCCAAAAAATCCTTTTTCCTAATGAAATCGAACATGGCCCTCCTGCACAGCTGAGCGGTACACAGCGCTGCCCCTTCCTGAAAGCCGGGTCCCCTCAAACGTGTGACCGGTGCTACTGCGTGCAGGAAAAGAGTGCAGTATAATGAAGTGGGGCTCCGTATTCCCCGCTGGAGCTCTAGATGCTGTGTTAGAAGCCTCGAATACAGGTTAATTTATGGTGTGTCTGCTCCTCCTCCCTAGTATTGAGATTGGGAGCTGTATTGCTGTCCAGGTCTGCATGCTTCAGATTCCCATCCTGGTGCTCTTCACAATCTTCTACGTAAGTAATGGAGCTGGAGCCAGACTTCATGGTTACTATGGTTTTCTCCACTTGGCTTGTGGACACTGGGGCTTTGGGGAAAGAGGAAGCGCCCATGGTTGCAGGGGTTTGACGGTTGCACGCCTAAGAATGTCACTCAAATAGGAACATCATGCTGGTGTTGGCGAAAGGTACTGGAGAAATGGTGCCACTGAGCTACGCTATCCTTAGAGTAGGAATGGTGGAGGCAGTTGCAAGGCAGGATTCCCTGCACCAGCATCTCTGATTTTTGGAGAGCCAGTCTCTATTCCCCAGGTTCCCAAGCAGTGGGCTGACTGCACAGTCAAATTAACAATTCCCTCACTGTCTCAAACATGCTCATTAGATTTTTAAGGGGGAGCAGATGGGACAGGTGAGATTATTGCTAATGTGTGTGAACCAGAGTGACTAAAACCAGTCCTCCCGCTGTCCCACAGGGACTGGGAACGTGGCAGGTTAATACATTTTTATCCTGATCATGGACTTGAAAATACTAAGCTTCTTGTGACTGTTTTTTGCACTATGTGCATAGCTTGTTTGTCCACACTGCTGCAGGTAGAGTATATTGCAGTGGGTGGAAAACAGTCTTTCAAGAGTCTCTGGGTAAGGAATTGGGACTGTCTAAATGGGCAGAACAAACTTTCTGAATTTACTTTGACTGTCCATGCAGGGCATAACCATGGCTGACTTACCAAGGGTTTGAAAACTGCTCTCTACCTTTCCACAGCCGACAGGTTTCATACTTGTCTTCAGTGACCTCCATGTCTATTCCAGCATGTTCAGCGTGGTCCTCATGAACTACATCTTCATGGATGGCAAGTGTGACTACTTCCAAGGTAACCGTCCATGTGGGCCAGTCTTCTTCTCCCATGAGAATTTTAATCCTATCCAACTCCTCCCATAGCCGCTTACAAACATTCCCACGCTTCCTGAGCAATCTCATTCAGGAACCGGGATTGACCGTGTAAAAGGGGCATCCCTGTGTCCAATGTCTGTCTCTGACTCCAGATCTGATTGCTCTAAGGTTAAAAAGTCTTAACTGCAATCCCACTCTTGGAGCAGAGAGGCCCTTTCCTTTGTACTAATCTCCCCAGTAGGAGCTTCAGACCATCTGATCATTCATGATGTGGTGTTGGGTTTCCACAGTTAACTGGCTCAGTAACTGGAACTTAAATCTGCTGCCCCAGGAGTGGATTCTTCTAACTGGTAGATGACTCAATTCCCACAGGAAGCAGCTCCAAAGAAGGTTTTTGTCATAACGTGCTGTTACCTGGCACTCAAATGTTGGCTTAAACTGTCCCTTAACTTGGAGATACAGTGTAGTTTCACATCCTGGAGCACTTGTCCCAGTGTGAACTTCCAGATTCTGTCCGGAGCAGACTGGCAGCTGTTCCATCTAGTACAAAATCCACCTTCCTACATCTTGTTCACTGAGTGTGTGATTCCAGTCCTCTAGTTCCTAACCATGGTGGTTCTCACTCCCCCAGGTACAGTGCTGGTGATGGTCTACTTCATCCTCCTAGCTGTGTATTTCTTTGCTCCTTCCCCTGCTGGCTGCTGAGGCCTGACTCCATGGACCTTGTGTTCTTCTCTTGGGAGAAGACTTCCCCCTCCCACCCCCCAGGGCAGCTTCTGTTAACAAATGTTGAGTGTTTCTCAGGGACTCGGCTGGTCTGGTTTTACTCTAAAACCATTAGTTGCATGAAGCTAAAGAACCTGCCACCAGAGTTTGTTTTTCCTTCACCAGCTGTTTTAAAAGATGGGATGGAATTGGGGAATTGCTAACCACTGGAAAAGGGTGGTGGTGGTGGTGGTGGTAGTCTGGTCACGCCTTCTTAACCGAAGAAGAAGCCTTAATGCCAGAGTGCTTCCTTGTGTACCAAAGTACAGCTCAGTCTGGGATTGTGGCTAGAGGGAAATCTGTTGTTGGCAAAGGCTTTTGAGGAACAGAAGAGTCCTCTTTAGACTCTGAAGGATGTGCTGTTCTCTTGCTGCTGGGAAAGTGGTGCCCTCTCCAAGGTGCTGTCTTGAAACAGACCTATCCTGGGAGGACAGGAGAGGACTCTTTTCAGAATGCTACCTGCTTGTCATGCACATGGCAGCCTCTAACACTGGCCTGTAGAAATAACACAGGTGGGTTTTGCTGTAACTTGAAATGAATCCTGTTTTTTTCCCCCCCCAACTGTTCTGATTAAAGCAGTTTTTGTACAAGCTGGATCTGGTCCTGTATCTAAAGGGGCAAACAAGGGTCTCTGCAGGCAGCCACATGCAGGGATATGGGGGATTGTAGTTGACTGACCTATCTGGTTTCTTCACACCACTAACTTAGGGACAATATAGGTTTTTAGGCCTGATGATCAGTCTCCATGTAGCACAACCCATGTGAGGTGGGAGAAGCCAACTGTTAAGAGACCCTTTCCTTGGAGTAAACATCCCGCCATCACTCAAGGCCTCTGTCCTCTGCTCGGAGTCTATCTTCTGCCTCTGTTAGTACAGACCAGAAGGCAGAATGGTCTAAAGAGATGCTTCTGTCAGGTGAGTTCTTGTTAAACTTTGCTGCTGCTCCCTAGTCTGGGCTTCTCGGTGAGAAGCCATTTCTTAAATCTCCCTCCCCGCTCTAGAGCAGTGGTTATAGCCTGTGTCCCACTGCAGCGCTACTGGTAGGGCAGAGCGGTCTTGCATTAGCCCTAGATCTGTGCGCTAGGGGTGTCAATAAGCCAGCCGCGGGCACAGGGCTCAGCCTTTGGTATCTCTTCTTAGGTTTTAAGAGCATGGTTGATAGGAGTTGCTCCCTTTGTATTTCAAAACCATGTGTGCCGCAACTTAAAGCCTGGGTTGCTTTAAATCAGACAAACCCTGACTTCCACTGTGCCTGAAGACCTTGATGGGGAGACTCTATCCCTACCTCTGCCCCCATGTTCCTAGAGGATGCTAGACTGACACTGAACAGGAGCAGCTGGGGCTAGACTGCCACGTACCCTGAGCGTTCAGGGCAAGTGGAGCTGGGCTTTGGCCATACTGCACTAAATGTGCTGCAATGTCTGGCTCTAGGTGTCTCCAGGGGGGTGCCTGTAGTTAATGGACCCTTGACAATTTTGGCCTTCATGTGTCTGGGTCTTATTTCGCTAGCTTTCACAGGTGCCTAATACCAGCTCCCTGGGCTAAGGCGGAGCTAATGTTGGAAGCATGGACAGTGGTGTGAGAATGCTCTAGCAATGTCAGTAAGGAAATTAGTCAGTGCAGTAAATAAGTCCTGCAACCACTCACTGAATGAGGACAAAAAAGTACTCCAGAGGGTAAGGCCCCAGAACAATCCATGCCTGGGCACCTGGGGGCTGAGCTAAGCACAAGTACCCAAAGCTTCCTTCTCTGGGGTACCTGACTTTACATCCCAAACTGTGCCTTAAAAGGATTTATTTCCCAACTGGGTTCCCCTGGAGTACCTGAAAAATTCAGATTGCCCTTCTCTCTCTCTCTCTCTCTCTCTCCCCCACCCGATCATCAGCACGGTTTGTACAGGGCTTTACCTGTGCAACACACACTTACTAACCCTTACTAGTAGTGGAAGGGTTAGTAACAGGAGCAGGCTCACTTCCTACGGATCAGCCACAAGAAGGGGATGATGGTTTGACAGTAAGGTGGAGACTTTTGATGCTCTATAAAGAGTGATTTAATTACTACAGGAGGCTTGTGCCTCTAGCTCTCTTCCTTCCCCTACTGCCCACAGGCTACTGCCTCCATGTTGTGGGGCCCCTTTAAGGAGAGAATTGGAAGTACAGACCAGCACAGAAGAACCACTCCACCTCCTCTCAACTGTTGCCTTAAAAAAACAACCAAGGGTGTGGATTTAGCATTTCACTTAACGTGAGTTCTGGGCTTGACTGAGAATGAGCAAGGTAACGCTTGGGGCAAATATCTCCTACCCACAAACCAACAGAGGCTTTGCCTTCCCTCTTCCAAAGCTGTTAGCAAGTCTCCTGTTCTCTTAGAAAACAGGAATCTAAGAAATTGCATCTCCATCCTAAGGCCTCCTTTCTTCCCAGGCCAAGGACTTTTGTTAAAGACCCTATAGAGAGAGCACTAGGGGATCATTCAGTGGCAGCCAGCAGTTTCCTAGTACAACCTCCAGAACTAAGTTTGGTTGCAATAAAGCAGATTCCCTACTTCTGCAGTGATAGATCCATAAAGTTCATGTCAAATGGTGTCTTTTCCATTACTGCTCTGGGCAGGGGGGTTAAAGACCCAAGGCACCCCTGCAGCTGTCAGGCTTGCAGGCATTCTGCTTGACAGGTGATCATTGGTGGTACTGCAGCTTGGGTAGCAGTATTGGGGGCATGCTCTGGAGGGCTCCCTGCATGAGTGGAACTGGACTTGCAGCAATTTCATTCCAAGTTGGACTGGTGCAGTGGCCCAGCCCAGGCTCCAAGCATGGAGTAAGTGCATGCACAGAAATGCTGGCATGGCTTGTGGACTAATGCACCAGTACATGCCTGGAAATCTAGGGTCAGCTAGTTTAATGGTGATAACTGCATTGGCTACTCAAGCAAATGCTTCAGTGACACCATCGCTATTATAAGACTGGAAGGGACCTCGAGAGGTCATCTAGTCCAGTCCCCTGCACTCATGGTAGGACTATTCTCTCAGCCTGCCCTGACAGGTGTTTGTCTAACCTGCTCTTAAAAATCTCCAGTGATGGAAATTCCACAACCACTGTAGGCAATTTATCCCAGTACTTAACCACTCTGACAGGAAGTTTTTCCTAATGTCCAACCTAAACCTCACTTGCTGGAATTTAAGCCCACTGCTGCTTGTCCTATCCTCAGAGGTTAAGAATAATTTTTCTTCCTCCTCCTTGTAACAACCTTATGTCTTCTCTGTCTTCTCTTCTGCTGACTAAACAAACCAAATTTTTCAATCTTCCCTCATAGGTCATGTTTTCTAGACCTTTAATCATTTTTGTTGCTCTTCCCTGAACTTCCTCCAATTTGTCCACATCTTTCCTGAAATGTGGCACCTAGAAATGGACACGATACTCCAGTTGAGGCCTAATCAGCAGAGTAGAGTGGAAAAAATACTTCTCATCTTACAACTCTCCTGCTAATATATCTTAATGTTTGCTTTTTTTTTTTTGCAAGTGTTACACTCTCATTTAGCTTGTGATCCACTATGATCACATCCCTTCCTGCAGTACTCCTTCCTAAGCAGTCATTTCCCATTTTGTATGTGTGCAATTGGTTGTTCTTTCCTAAATAGAGTACTTTGCATTTGTCCTTATTGAATTTCATCCTATTTACTTCAGACTGTTTCTCCAGTTTGCCCAGATCACTTTGAATTTTAAGCCGATCCTCCAAATCACTTGCAACCACTTCCCGCTTGATATTGTCTACAGACTTTATACATGTACTCTCTATGCCATTTTCTAATCATTGATAAAGATATTGAACAGAACCAGACCCAGAACTGATCCCTGTAGGACCCCATTCATTATGCCTTTCCATCATGACTGCATACCACTAATAACTACTCTCTGGGAACAAGAGTTTGGCCCTAGTAGCTTCTAGATCTCAGCAAGGGTGAGGCATAGGCTCAGGCCTAAGATTTAAAGACAAAAACTCCGCTCCCAATTCTGCTTTGACACATATAGGGACAATACCTACTTCACAGGAGCATTCAGAGGGTTGGTTGCAAGGGACAGTGAAAGTAGAAAAGCTATTAATGCAATCGCCCTGAAAGATTTTTTTTTAAAGGATATTAGCAGCTGCAGATACTAGCATGGAAGACAATGGGAGGGAACAAGAATGCATCAGGACTGATTGCTGAGGTTCAAAGTAGAAGCAACTTTCAACAATGCAGAATTATTTATAATCTTGCAACACTAGCTTCAGTGCTAAATCCACGCTGGATGCTAGTAGCATACTTAATAAAAGGATGATACCAGGAGGGCTGGGGCCACTATGGACAGGCAGTGGAGTCTCATGCCAAGCTTTCAACCACCATGGGAAGCCAAACTTTGGGGTATAGGAAGCAGCTTTCAGAGCTACCTTTGAGTAACACACTTTAGCTCTACTCCTAAGAGCTGTCTGCTTAGATCCTGAGATAATAAAGTGCTATAAAGCACAAAGTCCCTCAGTAAGAAATGGGTTTAGAATCTACCCCTTCTCCCTCAACACCGCAACGACATGTCCACTGCTGTGAAATGATTGAGTTGAATGCTGCACACTTTGCCGTTTGTGTTGGCTCTGTCTCTACCCTGGCCAACAGAAGAGAAAAAGGAGAGGTAAAGGGACACAGCATGTGATTTGGACAGAGGTTTTTTTTATTGGATTTAAAAAAAAAACTGCAAAAACACTGACAAGGTCCATAAATACAGGCAAGTACATCTCTTGGTCAGCCCTTCGCCCTCCCACAAACTCAGCACAGCTTCACACCTCAGGATGTTGGCATGGCGACAGAAGGGATGACCACCCATTGCTGCATGCATATCAGACTCCCACACTAAACACACGAACAGGACTAGGGGGCACCGACTGAATGTCAGGCAAACACAGAGGCTGGCCAAACGCTCCCCAGCTGGAAAGAGGGCACAAGTTCATTCCTCAACACCAAAGAAAGAAACTACACTTACACAGCTGACTTGTCCCCAGTTCATCCCCTACAGCTAAGGTAACTTCACATGGGACTCTGCATCCATACCGAATAGCATGAGAACATTGCCCTTGGGTCTACTAGTGTCTAGAACTGGCCGCCGATGGCTTTTGATCAAAGGGGGAGGATAAAAAAATAAAAAAATCACAGCAACAGTTCCATCATCACCCATGAGGCTCAGGCACCAGGTTAAAGTGGCAATAAATGGAGAAAAGCCAGAGCAAGGGAAGCATGCAATTGAGTTAGTGTCATGGGATGAAAACTCAAGACATTTTATAGCAACAGATCTATGGCCAGCACACACTGTAAACATGGGAGGAGCAGCATGATTCCTGCATCCTCCATTGTTCTAGGCGTGGACTAACTGACACAGCAACGAAGAGTGTTTGGTTTTGTGTGGCAATCCCCTCACAGCTGAATACATGTTGGTCCAGTGCTCTGTTACTAGACTGTTTCTGCTCAGAGAAGCAAGTAGAGGCAGAGCCTGCTTGGAGCAGGGCAATAACTGCTAGTCAGCCTGGCACCAAGGGAACCACTTACAGGATTTGAAACCGCACACTTGGAATCTAAAAAGACGCTGTCAGGTCATGTCAGCATCTCTCGTTAGTTCCCCAGGAGACCTCCATTCAGAGTAGCTGGAACACAGGGTCACAGCAGTGCTCTGGGAAAGTCTTTGGCATAGGGTCGTGTGATTAGGACTTAGAAGGGTTATTTTAGTCAAACACTGCAGTCATCACTCATTCCTTTTTGTCAGAGGAAAAGCCAAGTAAGGACTTCAACACGGGACCTGTTTTACACAACAGGGGCTTGCTTCAGAGGTGCTGAGCCCCCACTCCCACTCAAGCCATTAGCTGGGGGAACTCTGCATCACAGGGGGGGAGGGAGAGAGAGAAGAGAGTAACAGGCTGCAACACTTACAACCCTGTTTCTCTAAACAATGGCAAAGCCCAGGAGTTAGTGGGTTATTCACTCCTAACATGTAGGAACAGCACCAACCAAGTGAAGGTTACCGGAGACTGAATTCGCTAGTCCATCTGCCCCAGCTGGCCTACCAGCCCTACTTAGCTCCTGAAACTGGCCCACCTCCCTGGGAAGGAAAAGCAAGAGCAGTGCTTGGAAGCTGTTCTTTACGGAGATGTGGCAGGAACGTATCCTCCCTTTGTAGAGTGCCACTACCCCTTTATCAGGCCTCGGAGAACTCCCCCACAACAGGCCCTGCTCCGGCTGTTCACAGGGTTTGGTACCAGGCTGTTTTCTAATGTGACAAAGTTCATATTGCTTAGAGACAATGATGGCTTTTATTACTCAAATCCTCCAGCTGCACCAGAAAAGCTGCAAACAAGCATGAGCTCAGAGGAGAACTGCACGTCTTTAATGAGGCACAACTGAAAAAGCAAAACGGGGGGGGGGGGGGGAAGAGTTCGAGTCTGTGCGTGTCCCAGAACAGGGACACCTGTTTCAGGCAGCACAGTGAAGCTGTCAGTTAGCACAGGGGAACCGAAGCCTGGCATTTTCACTGTCCAGGGAAGAACTACTGACCTGTGATTATAAAATACCAGACTTCTATTTAAGCCTGTGCAGACACGCTTCAGAGGCTTGGTTGGTTGGTAAAGCGTTGCTTGCTGTTCGCTTTTAAACGCTTAAGCCACTACACAAAACTGCTCCAAACATCTCACCCATCAGGGCTGCAAATGAGGCGTGGAAGTTGGGAAGAGATCCTGTTTTATTGACCGTTGTAGGGAAAGGAGGTTCTCTCCTGACAATCAGGAGGACCAAGCAAAGGAAGTTAGCAGCAACAGGAGGGAGGGGAAAATGTAGCTGAAGCTGTTTGATGTAAAATAATGTTTCAACCACACTTATTTTACTATGCAGGAACACGGTTTCTCTGCAGGATGCAGCTCGGTTTGCAGTACTTCAAGTCTTTTTTTTTTAACCCACAAAAAATAAAGAATATATTTTTCCTCCAAAGATCAAAATAACTAGCCTAAAGACATTCATATGGGACAGAAGTGCAGTGTCCAAAAGGATTTTTTGTAATATGAAAATCAGATACTGCCGTATTTTTCTGCCCAAGAATCCCCTTTGCTCAAACTGCAGAATTTATTAAGCAGGTTAAAGGGCTCATCTTAACCCTTTCTCCTCACATACAAGTACTATTTTTATGGTTGGAAACCCCCCCAGCAATACTGAGTATTTCTAGTCACATTTCAAGCTCACTGGAAAGTACAGTGCTAATAGAGAATACAAGTCTCCGATTTCAGCAACTCAGCTGAGACTACTGTTATCAAGTGGAGAATCATTGTTGCTCCACTTTATTTTGAGGAATCAGAAGGAGATGCAGGGAGGCCATCAAAGTATTAACAGATCAGACTATTGGTCTACAATGGAGAGGATGAAATGGGCTCATTACTCAGGGCTTGGTCCTTGATGTTCTTAGCATGATCCAACTCCCACGGAAGTCACTGGGAGAGAGGGATGTGCAGCTGTAGCCCCAGGTGCTGGTGTAGAAGAGGTAAGTGAACATGCTGCCAAGTTTCAAGGTGCTGTAGGGACCTATATTCTAGCTTCACCAAAACGCTACATACCACACGCAGTCTAGTCGCATTGACCATATTGCGCTGAGAGATCTGCAGTAAAAGTAAGAATCTGCAGTAGTGAAAGTAGATTACAAAGACTGCCAGAGGCAGGGGTGGACTTGGGTTGTCTTCAGTGCTGCTTTAAGTCAGGAACGGCATCAGCAAGGCAAATCACATCACAGACAGGCTTAGGAAGGCCAGTGTAAAGCAGAGCCCATGAGGCCATGCGAGCTGACAAGAACATCTAGAGCAGGAGCGTGCGTGTATATAAATCCACTACATTCCTCTTAATGCTGCCTTTGGAATTGCTGGAGGAGTGGAAGAGCGCTCAGCCTAAGAAGCGCCGGGGACTCGGGAAGAAAGAGCCAGAACTTGTGCTGTGTTGCCATTCGAACATGATGCTCTTGGCCAAAAACGGGAGACCCTAAGGCTTGGTGTAGATGTGAGATCTTTGCAAGAGAAGATGGGAGCCGCCAGAATTAGGCCAAAGGGAAAGTCTCAGGTGGATGGAAGCTGAATGGAAGCATCAAGTTGGGCCTCCAGAGAGCGTTCTGGAAGTGGGGTTAGGAGAAGAGCTTCAGACATCTTGGTGAGCTCTCACACACCGCAGCCTTGGTCACTGAAAAGGGACTGGAAGCCCGGGAACTGAGCGCTCACCAGCTCGACATCTTAGGCACTATTACTACGAACAGCCACCTGCACACAGAACCTGCATAGCTAGATACTGATGGGCTTATCTGGCTATTGGTCCCTGACATCCAGCTCCATTGGGAGCTCTTAGTTCAGACAGCAGCATACAGCTATGCCAGTGGATGGAAGCGTCAGCTCTGTCGCTCAGACTAGTACCCGGAGAGAGGACAGAAAGTGAAATGAAATGTTGATCCGTGCCCTCCACACACAAACCCACACTTTCTGCCCATGGGGATCGTCCTCCGAAGACTGACAAGACTAGAACAAATCTGGGAGACTGAGAGGCCAACATGCTGGCCATCAAGTGACGCGAGCACCATCCCACCTGGGTATAAGGAGAAACCACATAGGAGGTCTTAAGCAGGTCTCTGCATGAATATCATCAGCCATCCTGCAGGCTCAGAAGACATCTAGCTTCTCCTTGCAGCCGAGAGCATCCTGCTAAACTGCACTGAAGGGGGCCTGAGACAGCATGGTTATCAGCGTTAAAAGCACAGAGCAAACAAACAGGGTTTGAATTACAAGGCACTGAAAGATGTTTACATTTGAAAAGCTGCCACATCCCTTATTTCGCTGAGGCCATGAAAGGAAGAAGCTAAATTACGGTGAAATACTGACCCAAAATGATAGGGCAGGGGAATCTGCAAAAGAAACTTAGGGAACCTTACAACACAACATATATTAGGTAGTTACTGAGCAGTGGAGCTGGGAGCACAAAGTAGCCGCAGAGACTCATCAGCCTTCAGATCCATCTTGTGGGGTTTGCTATTGGGATTTATTGAACACTACTGCAACCTCTTAAAAGAAAAGCAAACCTCTAAAATTGGCTTTAGACATTGGAGGGGGAGAGTCATTTGGAAAAACTACTAAAAAAGGCACTTAACAAAAATGGTCTTCAAAATACAATTGTTTTGTTCAAACCCAATGTCTCAGCCTAGTTCAGCTGCTCCACATTTGATGACCAGTTCTGTACATTCTCTCGAGCTGGTTTCACAGTGACATGGAGCACGAAGAGAAAGACACCCAGGAAATCGACATTTCTTCCTTTCCCGCTTTTGTAGAAAGGCGAACAGTATTCACAGCAAGGCAAGAGACAACACTGTGAAAAAATGAGCAGTTAATTTTGCAGCTCCCCAGAAGCAACTGTCCACAGAAGTTAAAAAAAAAAGCCACACACAAAAGGAATAAAACAAAGCATTGGACAGGCAATTCAGAAAAAATTCCAATGCCTGAGAGAACAAACAAACAGGCTACCAAGTTATGCTTAGGTAACTAATGTTGAGTTGGCACAGATGGACTAGACCCTGAATACAGAGGGCATGACATACTTAAGGTTAAAGACAGCTTTAAAATCGCTATAGTAAGTTTCCTCAGTTCGCTTTTTCAGAGTGCAACATGGGCAGAAAGGGGAAGGTGCAGCATAACACACTGCCCCTTCCCACCACCTGTTTAGAGAAAACTACACAGTAGTCCATAAGCGGCGATTTTTAACCACCCTTCCAGGCAGACGTTTCAATATGAAAAAGGTGAGGAACAATTACACTGTTGCTTAAAACCACACCACCCTGCACCGAGATTTTAAACTGCGCTGGCGATCTTCGTTTGCTGCTCCCCCGTGCCAGCCATCTCCCAGAACTCAAAGACGATGATCACATGCCCACAACACACATGCAAATCTTCAGGCAGCGAATGCTATACAGAGGCAGAGCCAATTCGGGCATTCAGAGGATGGATGCTGCTGTGAGCAAAGGGGAATTGGACTGTTCATTCCGCATGTGGTTGAATTGGTGCAGTTAGCGTCTCCTACTCCGTTAAATGCATCTTTAGAAACAATAAGTTAAACACCATGTGAAAGCAGGAGCTGCCATAATTTCTAAGCCCCTTCCCTGCATTTATTAGGCCACAGGCATGTGCTAACAGCAGGTTGGTGGCTGTATGCTATGAACGAGATCTGAACAGCATCTTCGTTCCTGAAGTATTTAGAGAGATCCATAAATAAAAAGCTGATTTCCATAAACACCAAATAAACATTCACCGAAAGGCATCCGACGTATTTGCTGAGTAAGGCGCTGAGAGCAGGGTCCTCCCATCTCCTTAGCAGCGGCATCCATAAAGGGCGGGGGGGTCTCTTTAGTGTTTCTAGGGCAGAGTGAGAACAGCGAGGAGTTCTCATTTCAGTCGCTCAATGAGTCCCTGTGTGAGGCCAAGGTGCAAAAGCTGCGATCTGGAGAGAGTTGCTAGATGAGGGAAAAATCCCAACAGCTTCTCCCATGACAGTTCCAGAAGGCTGGGGACTACTAGCCACATCTTAAATAAGGAGCCAGTCCGTTTGTTTTCGTGGATGTTGACCACCCCTCCATGGACGTACATGCAGCCAGCCTGGGTGGAAACAGGACAAGAGGGAAGTTACTCATGTTCACGCACAGAGCTAAGCTCACTACTCACTGCGTGTGGGGCTACGCTTCTGAAGCTCATGTGCTTCTCAGAAGAACCCTGCCATCCACATCTGGAGAAAACCAAGAATTTGGACAAGCAGCAATGGGCTTACTCTGCCGCAAGGGAGATTTAGGAAAAACATGTCGACTATCAGGGTAGTTAAGCACTGGAGGTTGTGGGATTCCCATCGTTGGAGGTTTTTAAGAACAGGTTGGACAAAAACTTGTCAGGGATGGTCTAGGCATAGTTGGTCCTGCCTCAGTGTGAGAGGATGGACTAGCTGACTTCTTGCGAGCTGCTCCAGCCCTACATTTCTATTTGATCTTTAGAACCAAGGAGTCATTCTGATTTCAAGAAAAGGTCTGTGCTGTGCTACTGATGAGCCAGCAGAGGGAGCACAACTTACGTTCTAGGGATGGTATGGACACCAATGTTGCTGATCTCAAAAGGCGATGTAATTTTGAGGGCCATTAGAAGAAAGAGCTTGTCAGACTATGACTAGGGGAACCTATTCCTGCAACCATTATTCCCAAATGTCCCACTAAAGTCATGCAGATTTATGTCTAAGGGATAATGACCAGGCCTACAGAGCATAGGACAAAGGTAAGCTTAGAGAGACAAGGTGGGTGAGGTAATATCTTTGATTGGACCAACCTCTATTGGTGAGAGAGACAAGCTAGAAAGGTAACGCCTGTAAGAGAATCTTACAAATACGATAACATATTAATATCACCAGAAGTCCTGAGAGTGTCCCTTTAAGACTGTGTCACAGTGAGTCATTTAAAGGATACCAAATCATCCTTATGCAATAGCTAGTTAAAAACGGATCCTACAGCTGATCCATGATTTCTAATTCCTGGATTGTCCAGCAGGTTTGGAGGTTGCTTTCCGATGCTCGCTCACTTAACACAGCGAAAGTCTTCTCAAGGCACTTATACACCTGCTTACCTTCAACTCCCTGCAGTCCCTCAGGGGACCAAAGGCCACAGCAGTAGGTTGGTTTTTATAGACTGGGCAACTGATGTTCAGAGAAGAATCATTACTTTGGGCTAACACAGTTTGAAGACTAGAACAGCATCGCTGCTTTCTGGAAGCACAGCATGCAGTGTGCCGTGGCAGCCAGAGAGCACCCCGCTGGGTACACCGTCAGAATGACAGGGAATTCCTGTTCTAAAGGCAGGAACTCATCTCTGGCCTTAGTCTCCCCTGTATGCTGGATTTTGTTTAAGCCCACTGAATATGTTCCTCTTTACTGATGCCAGTGGCTCCATGCCATATATTGTAAAGCTAGGTTTCAGAGTAACAGCCGTGTTAGTCTGTATTCGCAAAAAGAAAAGGAGTACTTGTGGCACCTTAGAGACTAACCAATTTATTTGAGCATGAGCTTTGTTGCAAGGATAAGTTCCTGGGTTAGTGGTTCTGTTGTGTGGTATGTGATACTCACCAACAACAGAACGCCACTAGCCGTCACCTTCAGCCCCCAACTAAAACCCCTCCAACGCATTATTAAGGATCTACAACCTATCCTAAAGGATGACCCAGCACTCTCACAAATCTTGGGAGACAGGCCAGTCCTTGCCTACAGACAGCCCCGCAACCTGAAGCAAATACTCACCAACAACCACATACCACACAGCAGAACCACTAACCCAGGAACTTATCCTTGCAACAAAGCCCGTTGCCAACTGTGTCCACATATCTATTCAGGGGACATCATCACAGGGCCTAATAACATCAGCCACACTATCAGAGGCTCATTCACCTGCACATCTACCAATGTGATATATGCCTTCATGTGCCAGCAATGCCCCTCTGCCATGTACATTGGTCAAACTGGACAGTCTCTACGTAAAAGAATAAATGGACACAAATCAGATGTCAAGAATTATAACATTCATAAACCAGTCGGAGAACACTTCAATCTCTCTGGTCACGCAATCACAGACATGAAGGTCGCTATCTTAAAACAAAAAAACTTCAAATCCAGACTCCAGCGAGAAACTGCTGAATTGGAATTCATTTGCAAATTGGATACTATTAATTTAGGCTTAAATAGAGACTGGGAGTGGCTAAGTCATTATGCAAGGTAGCCTGTTGCCTCTTGTTTTTTCCTACCCCCCCCCCAGATGTTCTGGTTTAACTTGGATTTAAACTTGGAGAGTGGTCAGTTTGGATGAGCTATTACCAGCAGGAGAGTGAGTTTGTGTGTGTATGGGGGGGGGGGGGATGTGAGAAAACCTGGATTTGTGCAGGAAATAGCCCAAGTTGATTATCATGCACATTGTGTAAAGAGTTGTCACTTTGGATGGGCTATCACCAGCAGGAGAGTGAATTTGTGTGGGGGGGTGGAGGGTGAGAAAACCTGGATTTGTGCTGGAAATGGCCCACCTGATGATCACTTTAGATAAGCTATTACCAGCAGGACAGTGGGGTGGGAGGGGGTATTGTTTCATATTCTCTGTGTATATATAAAGTCTGCTGCAGTTTCCACGGTATGCATCCAATGAAGTGAGCTGTAGCTCACGAAAGCTCATGCTCAAATAAATTGGTTAGTCTCTAAGGTGCCACAAGTACTCCTTTTCTTATTGTAAAGCTAGACTCCTGTCAAGGCTAGAGCCTGGCTGCGGACTGACTTGACTGCAGTCTAGAAGTACCTACGTGGGAAATGCATATTGGATAGCGGGCACTTCAATCGAGCGGAGAAAGGCCTAACATGAGCCAATGGCTGAAAGATGAAGCTAGACCAATTCAGAGTGGAAATAAAGGTGTACATTTTTAACAGTGAGGATAACTAACCACTGGAACAATTTACCAGGCATCGTGGTGGATTCTCTATCACTGGCTATTTTTAAATCAAGACGGGATATTTTTCTAAAAGCTCTGCTCTAGGAGTTTTATTGGGAACGTTCTCTGGCCTGCGTTATACAGGAAGTCAGACTAGATGATCACAATGGTCCGTTCTGGCCTTGGTATCTATATTCCAGACCCACACACGTGTCTGAACAGGTAAGTGAATGAATTAAGCTGTATCTAACAAGGCACATAGGGGAAAGACAGACTACAGCCACTTACTGGTGTGACAGCAGCACAGTGAAAATAAACTGGTTCAGGCATGACAGCTGGGAGTTTCACCCACTGGAAAGTTTGAAGATTTAGCTTCCAGATGTCTCCCAATATCACTTCTCCGTTATATCCCCCACAGACAAACACATCTATAGAAAAGGGACAACAACCACACAATGCTTAGAGACCAATCTCGCATGATGATCAGCCACGGCCAATTCATTTAAGAGTTACAGCACACACACTAACTGAAACCAGCAACTGGTCCTCTAGAACAGCTCCAGAAAGAATGTCCACTTTACAATCAATGTGAGCTCTGAAGACCTTCTCAGAACTATCACGGTAGGGACCAGAGCTAACAGATTGTGTGGACACCTCCCCTGCCATTCACTTATGCACATATCACCTCCCAGCTCATTTGCGCCCACAACAGCCAGATGGCAATTACAGCAGTTGCTTACGCGGTGAGGTACAAGATAGAATCGCCCCTGCCTGAGAAGCGAGTGCAGCGCCCATGCTCAAGGGTTGCTGCTTTAAAAAAAAAAGTCTTAAAATCAACCTGAGACTAGGTTAATTGTGGTGTGGTTTGATTAGGCTCCCATTTCTTTTAACATGTAAGCCTCAGTTGAAAGACCTGGACGTCGAGAGTCACTATTTTGACTTTAATTTCTTCAGAAGTTGCACGTGAGCAATTACTTAACCAGCTTGCATGGCTGCTGCTGCTGAACTAGAAGGGCAGAAGCGTCACATGGACTGCTGGGGCTACAGAGAGGATCTCAGCTTTGTCAGAGGCAATTCACAAGGCGGTTCATGGCTTTAGGCCAACGCTCATCATGGAGCGAGTATGAATCTCATATGCTTGCCCTCCCCCCTCTCCAAGGCTACATTGCAAACTCTGCAATGGAGCAAAGTAAGATTTCTAGTGAGATCACCTGGAGGGGGTGGAGAGAAGAGAGCAGAAACCTCCACCACCACAGGCCAAGAAAGCTCAATGCATTTTCTTTGCAAGCTTATATAATGGCCTCTCATTTGTTACTGCATGAGCGGTTCCAGGCTCAACTCTGATACTGTCTTTTAATCTAATCTGCACACAGCTTTATAGGCCATCACGAAAAGGCCCCTGTGCCTGATAAACCCTCTAAGAACTCCATTTCAAAGTTCTGACTCTGCCTCTTTTCTTGGGGCAGCCAGGTTAATGGCAGATCGGAGGAAGGGCTCTCATTGGTAAGTGTGGATCATGTTATCAGCTATGTTGTAAAGTGCTGTATATGTTGAGGCTGTAATACACTCAAAGACAAATCACCACCTAAAATGGTAGTTTATATGCTGCATATAATTACAGCTCTGGACTCTTCAGAATCATATTTGTAATAAATAAAGTATGTTATATTCCAGAAATTAAAGTGACTGGGAGTAGTAAGAGACACTCCTTAAGCTCCATCCAGCTGGCTCCACTGAGCACAAGGAGGAACTAAATTCTCTTGTGAACATCTATGTGTATTATCGCCTCCTGCTGGTGGCACTTCACTGACACTGAAAGTTAAGGTTTTTGATAAACTGTAGAGTCTCTGGTGCTGGTCCCACGAGGTGCTGTGTCCTCAGTCCCACAGAAGATGGCAAGTATTTTGCTGGATTGGACCCTTTATTACACCCCCCCCCGAATGTTGCTTTTCTTTGGGTCTCCTGTAGGATCTGAGACAGCATTTCCCATATTACAGAGACCAGGCCATCCCATTTCTTACCACTGCTGGGACAAGTTCTCTTTAAGTGTACATGAGGCATTGAAACAGATCAATTGCTATTCTTACCATTTTTTATTTGTACACAACTGTGGCATCTTCTGGCTGCCGGGAAACCTGCAAAAAGAGCATGGTCATGAATATCAAACTGAGAAATCTAAATGCCACTGAACAGCTCAGTGCTGGGTCATACAGCTATAAGCCAGTTCCTTTATTTGGGGGAGAAAAAAAAAAAATCTGATTTTTTAAGATCTTCACCACATGGCTGCCACGTTCATGATCTCCAAATTCTCCACTTTTCAGGTTTCAGCAATAGGCCACAAGGGCCAACGTGGTTAATGTGACTCTAATCCACTTTCCGGGGCAGGGGAGAACATCTCACAGCCCCCCACCTTGAGCTCTGATCTCTGGATCGCTATAAGAGGACAGGAGTCAGAGCTCTGTAAGCTAGGATGATCCCTATTGCTAAAGGGGCAGGAGACTCTGGAAGTGGGGGGGGTGACTTTTCTGGGAGGAGCGGGAAAATGACAAGCCAGTCTGGCTCTGTCTCCGGGGAGGGGTTGACCATTACAACTCTACCAGTTTGCGACAAGGTTAAAACTGCTAAAAAGACTTCAGACCACTTTGTTCCAACTGCTGGAGTAACAAAGTGAGTGGAGTTAGGTACAGCAGACCCGTTTGTACACAGCCGCGTTACAAAAGGCTTTGAATTTCTGAGTGCCATCTGCTACTAGGAGGCAATCTTCCCTGCCATCCATTTTACATAAAAGAGTAAGAGGTCTGCAATCCCAGACTTACCTATTTTCTCATGAGGTCTCGTTGCAATTTCTTCCCATGTGTTTGTTTCAAGGTTGTATGCATGGATCTTAAGGAGGACAAAGGTGACACATTAGCTCATATGGTGCTGTCAGGATAAAATTAATAGGGAGAGGCAGCTACTGGCACAAGACCCAATCCTGGTCTGGTGCTGAGCATCCTTCAGTCCCACTGAACACGGACAGAAACAACTGAGGATATGCAACACATTAAAGCATCAGGAAACTATCTTCAGCTGCCATACGCAGTGCCAAGAGAAAAGGAGTACTTGTGGCACTTTAGAGACTAACCAATTTATTTGAGCATAAGCTTTCGTGAGCTACAGCTCACTTCATCGGATGCATAAAAGTGGAAAATGCAGTGAGGATGTTTTTATACACATAGACCATGAAAAAATGTGTGTTTATCGCTTCAAAAGGTTTTCTCCCCCCACCCCACTCTCCTGCTGGTAATCGCTTATGTAAAGTGATCACTCTCCTTACAATGTGTATGGTAATCAAGGTGGGCCATTTCCAGGTCAGAAATGCTGGAAATGGCCCACCTTGATTACCATACACATTGTAAGGAGAGTGATCACTTTACATAAGCGATTACCAGCAGGAGAGTGGGGTTGGGGGAGAAAACCTTTTGTAGCGATAAACACCCATTTTTTCATGGTTTGTGTGTATAAAAACATCTTCTGTATTTTCCACAGTAGGCATCCGATGAAGTGAGCTGTAGCTCACGAAAGCTTATGCTCAAATAAATTGGTTAGTCTCTAAGGTGCCACAAGTACTCCTTTTCTTTTTGCGAATACAGACTAACACGGCTGTTACTCTGAAAGCAGTGCCAAGAATGGTTTACCTTTGCCAGCCACTCTAAATCATTTTCACCCTGGTTTTGACACAAAAAGATATCACAAAACAGTGCCCACAATAAAACCCAGGCAGAAAAGTATCTGTCAAACTTGTGTGTTGTGACTGTCTGTAATAGTTAAATCTAGTCTGGAGGGGGGCAGGGGAGGAAATCCCACAGTTGAAGGCAAGAAGCGCAGAGTTTAACATCATTTCCCCCTCTCCCCCCCTCCCAGCAGTAGTTAGTTGCATCAAGATATACTTATCTAGGAAGAAAGATACGAAGCACAAAGAACAGGGAGATGAGGACAAATCATTTGAACTGTGACAAAGAAAAAGTTTTTGAAAATGTAGCATCATTTAGAGTCCTCTCCCTATCCATCAAGTGTCTTGGCATCTAAACCTATTTGCTCCACAAAACGAGGAAGTGAAGACAAAGTATTTACCATTAGAAACGGAGCACAAGTCGGGGGTGGTGGAGTATAGGAGAGAGTCAGACACACACCTGAATCCCAGTATCATTCCGTTCCTTTTAATGAATCAATGCCTCCTTATTTTGGCACAGATGGTACGTCTGGAAAGATGCTCGAGCAGAACATCATTTCCCTTTAACCACATTAAGTTGATCCTTCTCAACAGAACTACAAGTTACTTTGGGAAATTGCTGTGGTTGTTGAGAATCTACCAAATGACTTCTTAATTTGGGATTCAACACAACAAATTGGTAGTACACTCATTCCTTCACAAGTCAACATTTTAATCACGCCGCCATTTATATTCCCGAGGGAATTCGCCACCAAAAAAAGAAAAATTCTGCAAATTTTATTGGTCAATAAATAAATGGGGAGGCTCCAACATGGCAGTGGGGAGCACAGGCGACCGGCTGCACAGAGGTGGGAGATCACCCTGCAGTCCCTCCGCCCCCCAGGACATGGACTTGGCAGTGAGGGTGCACCTGACCCTGACACAGCGCAAGTGCTGGGCCTGTTCTTGGGGCTTCCCCCGCAGTGATTTACGTCTCTGCTGGCTGCCTGAAACAATGCGCTTATGCTGCTGGGGAGGGGCGCATGACTGCTCTGGTGGCCTCCCTTTGCTTCCTCATCAAAAAGTCATATATCCGGAGGGAAGCAAAGAAATCTGCACGGGACATGAATTCTGCGCATGCATAGCTGCACCGAATTTCCCTAGGAGTACACTTATAACAGGCTCTTCTCCCTTCTTCTGGTTATCCCAGTTCTTATCACCTTCCCTAGTGTCAAACTAGGATGACATGCTGGGGATGAAGAGAGAGAGTGCTGATTGTGCCCTGCTCTGTCTCAAACCCTCCACTGCCAAATGCCTAGGTCTTTCCATTTATTTATTTTGATCTCTTTACCTTATCCAAGGAATAAGCGGTCCAGGAAGTTCCACCTCCCAAGATATAAATCCTCTGCCCATCATGTGCAATTTCATGTCTGTACCTGAGGGTGCAAAGCCAGGTCCATTTAGCATCACAAGAAGTTGATAACTCCCTTGCAGTCCGGCACTAAAAGCTATTCTAAACACGACTAGCTTGAGTGGCTCAGGCTGATACAGCCTACCTGCTGTCCTAAAGCAGTCTGCAGTGGCAGGAGTTTTACTTGGGTGCTTTGGGATCTTTCACAAGCAACCCAGACAGCAAACCCAAGTCCTGAGAGAAGTACGGTATCGTTGCAACTGTCCTGCATAAACCTAGCTCCATCTTCTTCTGATCTCGGACATCACATTACAGGATCAGCTGAGAGATGGGTCACATACAGCTTCCTTCCCTCCCCCACACTTCACCCACCAGCCAGCCCAGAGCACTGCAACTGTTCTTGTGTTGCACAGTCTAGTTTTAGGGTCAAGACTGAGGCGTTTGCCACTTCCTTCCTGGGATCCGTATACCAGAAGTGCAAGTCTTCAGACACACACCACTATTGCTAATAAACGTGCCCATTAGCTCTTTCCGTTTCTCCCACTTCAGACAAGTTACAGTGTGTTCCCTAGTCAAAGCCCTCTTGAGATAATGCATCTGCCATTAGAGCAGAGTAGTTTTTCGTATCAAGTCTACCATAAATTTCCTTTCAAAATACGCATCTTGGAACAAACGAAAGCTCGCAGGGCATATAAAACCGTCAGCGTCTCACCTCTCCTCTGGCATGTCACAGTGCATGTTGTTTGGTTTCAGTTGTATCCATTCCCTAGTGTTAAGGTCTAATTTATGTAGATCTGTGCTATAAATGTAACCAGTTGTTCCTCCAAAAACATATAGGGATCCATTAATGATAGCCATAGCCTGGAAGATAAGGAAAGAAAGAAGGCAGGCCTATTAGAAGTGACGTGTTAGTTCAGTGAGTGAAGGAAGGGGAGATTTCCCGTTCTTCATGACCCATGTATACGCTAGAAAACTGGCCCTTTATCACTTACAAAACCACATTTCCAGAAGTAATGCAGCAGAGGAGGGGAAGAGGCAGCCAGGAGCTGCTCAACAGGGCCTAATGGAGTCAGTGTAGAGGTGGCCAGGTAGCTACTTCCCAGAAAATGGGGACAGGAGAAAAGCAGGTGGGGGTGGCTTCCACACAGGGAAATGAGTGCACCTTCATGGAGAAAGAGCCATATCAAAGCCCATAAACCAGCATGTCGTTTGCTCAGTACTGGTCAGTCAATGACGACATTTGCATGAACAGACCCAACAAAGGGAAGGCGAGAAGTTGGTTTAGAACAAGGCTTTTCATTTTAGCGTAACGCTGAGGCCCTCCAGACTGGTCCCTCAGCAGCAGTTAATCACCAACATACTGAGTCCTACCCAGAGGGGCTTCTTACATTTTAAATAGGCAACCCCCTACTGCACTGGTTCTATCTTGAAGCGCACTGTAGGGTGAGGTTATCGTATGCAGGCTTTATAGCAGGAGGGAGTTTGAAGGGGACTTGAAAGGAGAGGGGCACCTGGAGCATGGGGCTAAAGGAGTTCTGAGCCTATGGAGCCGCCTGGGAGAAGGCAAAGATGAGCGATGGGGAGCATGAGACAGGATTCCTGGCAGAGTGGTAAGAAAGGAGAGTAGCCAAGTAACATGGAGCAGTGCCCTGAAGGGGAAGAAGAGTGTCACAGATCCACAAGATTGGCGCTACGGCCCCAGCTTTGGAACAGTCTCTAGGCAGAACCCCTTCAGTGTGCTAGACCTCTAGGGGTCCCACGCTTGCTCCAGAGCTTCACCGCCTCCTCAGCCTGGACAGCAGGGCCATCAGCAGCCCTGCTGCACCGTGGGAGCTCCGTTTAGCGAGTCCAACTGAGGCAGACCCCTAAGGGAGACCTGCACAGTCGTAGGGAGCAAAGAACCTCCTCCATCGGCATCTGCAGTGACACCAAGCTGGCACCGTAACACCGACGAGTTTACTAGTCCATGGGAACACGGGGAGCACAGAGAAAAGCGAGTACAGCACAGTCCATCTGACCTCTTTGTCCCAGCTCAGGTGCGTGTCCCCAGAAGCCCTCAGCACCCAACCCTTAACCACCCCCTAGCGCCCTCCCAGTCCTTTGATCTCCACCAGGGCAAACACTGCCTGGCTTCCTGCAGAGAGGTGGGCCATCTAAGGTCGTTGATTGCTAGGTATCGAAGTCCTGACGATTGATTTGCCAGTCTTCTCAGATACTCCACTGATATGGGACCTAAGCTCTAGACAGCTAGAAGCCATTCCAACCTGTGTCTCTGAGCCTCTGCAGAGAGCAAACCACCCTTTCCACCCCCAGGCAACCCTGCAGCGCATTGGGGAAACTGAGGCACACACCAGCTTCAGAAAAAATATTACAGAACATTCCCAGTGTCACATCGAGAAGCTTAAATTTGATAGGAGAGGCAAAATGAAGTAAGTGGAAGGATTTAAAGAGGGAAAGTGACAGTCTGAATAGCAAGCAAGGCATTGAGAACTGCTGAATTCTGAATGCACTAAAAAAAAAAAAGACGGATCAGTGCACTAGGGGCTGTTTGAATGTTCAAGTCCAACCACAGTTAACCTTGTGAGTCCATACAGGGCTGACCAACGACCAGAATGGTTAGCTTTTTATCACATACATATAGTTAGCATGTATCAGTGACAAGGATGAAAACCCTGGGCATTGAAAACAACACATGCAAGATAGCAGATGAGGCAGCCTTTACAATTCAAGAGAGTATTTTAAATGTCCATCCATTTACAGCGTTGGGCAAAGGTGTGGTCAGAAGGAGGTGGCAGAAATGATCCCAGGCCATAGCAGAGATGTGGACGCTTCTCTGGCACACAGGCAGTATCTTGCAGCTCAGTGAGTGCCGAACTGGGGATGGTGAATATGCTTTATACATCCCGCACTTGGGGACAGTACCTAGATGCAAGTGGAGATGATATCTGCTATGTGTGCGCATATGGGGATCGGTTGTGCTCATCCATACCAGGCTATTTAATCCAAGATTTATCACGAGTGGTACCAAAAGAGTGGTTTACAAATAAGAATATTAGATGCATGAGAGAGAGACTTTTCTATCTGACATTGTGGTTTGTGAGCATAAAATCTTCTGAAGTTCCCACACCACAGAAACAGACAAAAAACAGCCACAGAAGCTCCCTTCCATTGGTCGACTTTGATGCACTAACACTGCATTGGCCAATCCACTTCCATTCAAAACTTCCTTTAAAACTTCCAAGCGTCAATTCCTATTGCTCTACCACCGACAAGCCTCTGACCTTATACTTTTGATCTTTGACAAAGTCCAAGGGCTGGTCAGCGCTGGGAACTTACACTGGCCTAGCTTTGTCTCCCGGGGGGGTGGGGGGTGTGGATTTTTTACACCTGAGAGACGTAACTATGCCATCCTAACCCCTGGTGTAGACAGCAGGGTCGACAAAAGAATTCTTCTGTCCACCTCACACCGTCTCCTCTTGGGGAGGAGAATTACTATTGCAACGGGAGAACCCCTCCTGTCGCTGTAGAGAGCGTCTACCCTGAAGCGCTGCAACTGTGCTGCTGTAGGGCTTTAAGTGTAGACACACCCTTCGAAGGACAACAGGCCTGGCCACAAGCAGAGGGGAGGGGGAAGGCACTAGACAAAGAACCACTGAACGTCCAATGAACAGGCAGCTTCGCACATGCGTATCTTCTAAGCGAAGTGGGGCAGAGTTGCACCCCATCCACTTGGGGCATTAGAAGGCTATTTAATAAGGGTTGCCTTTGCACCCTAGGTTTCACTTGGTACCTGTCCATATATTCGATTGGGTTTCTTCCCTCGGCAGCTGAGTAGGGCCCATCGCTTGTACTTCACGTTGCAGACGTGGACGTCGTTCCCATTGCTCTCCCCAAATGGGATCCCGGTGCCGCCAAATACCAACAGGTTGTTCCCATGCAACACAACTAGAAAAAAGGAGCACAGGTTTGGGTCATACGCCGCTCTGGGAGAATGGAAAGGGACTGCGCTATTATTGTCTCTGTTGAGAGGACGAAGAGCTAATGTTTCTTGGAGTTCTGCACAGGAGAAAGGTAAGGAGGCCCAAGCTAAGTGCCTGCTTGCTATGGTGACGGGGCCTACATTTTCAAGGGCAGCTAGTGATTTGGGAGGTCAATTTTTGGATGCCTTAAGAGAGGGCTGATTTTCAGCAAGCGCTGGGCACTTGTCCTCTGAAAGTCAGGCCCTGTCAAGTTGTCTCAAGTGGGCACTCAGAATCACTACTCGTTTTAGATTTATGGCAGGTATTTTAAAAACGCTCATTAGGAAGCAGGTGGGTGAGGTGAAAGAGGACAACAGTAACAGTGACCTGCCCACAGACACACAGCATGTCCATGGGAGAGTCAAAACAGAGCACAGCTCTCTCACTTCTCTCTTGTGCTCTAGTTACACCACACTGTCTTTACACAGTTGGATCTGCACAGCACTAGGGCATTCCACTAGAATAGATTTCACATGCAGCAACTGGATTCTTGTACTCACGTGACATGGATGCTAGTTCTCTAGGCATATAGCCTTCGGTGCCCATTTGATGCCATGCGCCTGTTGCAAAATTATATCGCCAAAGTTCCCTGAAGAGAGGGTAGTCTTCATTCTCTGGCCCGCCAGACTCATCGTAGTCCGGGTTATACCCTCCGAACACGTACAGGTTGGCGTTATCTGCTACACAACGATGGCCGCTCCTTGCTGGTGGGGCTCGGTGGCCTGGAGCAGGAAGAAGTTATTTTTACTAAGCATATACAGAAGGGAGAAAGCAAGGTTTGGGGAGCCAAGGAAGGAAGGAGCTAGGTTTGCATATTTTGGGGGATCAAAGGCGGACGCTGCAGTGGATGAAATTTCAGCTTCCAACTGTAACAGCTAGAGTTAAATGGCAATTATTATTTTTTGCTTGCGTGCGTGCACGTGCTAAGGAGTTGATATTTCCATTATGAGAAGATCCACCTCTCTGAAAAGGTCTTCTCTCAACACCTTGTCTTCAAGGGCCTGCATGTTACATCTCATCCTAGACTACTCTACTCGTCCAATCGGACCTTGCCTATTCAGATGCTCTGTTATACACAGGACATCCTCCATGATCTTTCAAACCCTTCCTCAGAGCTCCCTTTCTCGGATTTCATTCCAGACACTGTCCCAAAGGTTTATAGTAAAATGTTGGGAGGGAACAGTGAACACATCATGATTTAGCCTCACTTCTTCCTTAACTCCTACACTACGCTTTATCATTCGCTCCTGTGGGGCTGTGTTTCAGGCAGGGACTTGTCGCTTGTGTGTGTCTTTCGCACCTTGCACATCTATGGGACGGAGTTAAACAGTTAACTAAATTAAGCTTCAGAACAGCACAGTAACAATCCCCTGGAAGACCAACACAAAGGCCTTAATAATACTGCCTGGAGCACAGTCGGGAACCCAAGAGAGAACACAGGCTACAGGAAAGGGTAGGCAATGGACACGTACCTCCCCAAATGGAAGACCTTCGCATGCCTGCTCCTTCCCTAGAGCAGAAGGTAAAAAGGGCAGGGCGCGGGCAAATCCAAGGCGACACCACATACTGAAGATCATGCTGGTGCCAAATAAAATTTGGATCTCCATGCTCTGCGTAGGCCTCATTCCTACTACTAGGCAGCAACAACTTTGCCACCATGCAACAGAGCTGTCATTAACGCAGGTTCAGATTCACTCTCCTGTACGCCCCCCTTTGCCCTTGTGCCCCACTCCACACTCACACGGAAGGGAACCCCAGCACAGGCCAACACATGAATCCCCCTCAGATTAGTGGCTAAAATGTTGGGGTGAGGAAGGAGAGTGCTAAACAAAATAAGCTCGGTAGCAGAGGCAATTTTACATCTTCCTGACAGATTAAAGACCACAGGCTAAGACTTGGGACAGCCACTTTCTTCCTGGAGAGTGATACTAGAAATCTTCACTGCCCATGGACAAGCGATCCAAAAACAATGCTCAGCTTGTTTTAGTTCAATACACACGGCGAATCAGGCCTAGCCTTGCAGCTATGACCACACAGCGTGCTTCCTCCTCATGACCTGGAGCCACAGACGACGTGGCTAAAATAGCCGGTTGTGTTTCTCTAACTCCACCATTTTGCTGAAATGCCCACTGGTAACCATCACTTTCTGCGGCTTTCAAAACATCCCCAGAGCCGCCTGTTGCAAGGAAAGCTAACTGCAGGAAGTCTCTCCCTAGGAGCCCCTCTTCCAACAACATTCTGGATAAGCAAAGGTAGAAAGAGTTCAGAGTAAAGGGCTGTTACCCAAGGAAAGGCCTTTTAACTGCATTTCTAACTCAGTGGGCCAATTTATTCCAGCAGTCAGATGCTCTGGAGCTGAACATACAAGAGCTACACCCATATAAGAGCGAAGTCCCAGCTTGCTGACACTAGGATAGGCAGTGAAGATAGTATCACCTATAACTCACATTGCCTGACACTTTCCTTTATAAATAACCAAAACCAGGGTCTGATAATTTTAGCCCTTCGAGTTGAAATTTCCCATGCCAGGTGTTTGCCTCTGGCTTTTCTATATATAAATTTCAGCTAGAACAGTTCAGCTGTTTCCAAGAAAGAGAGCAGGGGAAAAATACAGTGTTTGGGCCTTTAAAAAAAAAAAAAAAAATTCTTCCAGCCATCACTGAGAAGCTGGAGCCCCACCATGCTTTTGGCACAGGGAGATGACATTTGGCAGGAAGGTCACCCTGGGTCAAGGATGTGCCTTTTTCCGTGCCTGTGAGAATTTGCCCAAATCTGACCAAGTTAAACTGAAAAAAACTCCAGTTCACATATGCTCAGAGAGTCAGAGTTTAGCAGCTACATTCGCCAAACATTCTTTATTGAGGATGCTCCATCTCTGGGCTTCCTAGCAGCTCCTAGGAGATTTGGCAATTTTGGCCTTAATCTCTCAGTTTCCCACATGCAAAATGGGAATGCCACCACGTAATCTCACAAGAGTGTCATGAAGATAACTTCATCAGTGTTTATGAAACACAAATCCTAAGGGGAGACTGCCACAGAGATGCCCAAGAGGAAATGATTAATTTTGTATTCAGTGCAGGTTTTGGATAGTGTACAGTAAATGAGAGCAGGGGCCTGATACTGAATGTGGAGAGTAAAGAGAAACATTGAACAACTGCCCATTTGCTGAATGAAGCCGAGGTCCTAAGGCACATGTAGCAGGTCTCATGACGACTGGATCTAGTGCATTTCAATTATCAGTTTTCTACACAGGATAGAGGTCACATACAAAGTGATTTGGCAAGAGTACAAAAGTGCTCGTTTCGAAGATGCAATTCACAAAACTCCCCATTTTAGAAAGTCAGATCAGCAAGCAACATACTGATATGAACCAAGCACACCTTTAAACACCCGTGCTTATACACACCCAAACCACAAGCACTCCTTAAGCAGCATTTGGAAAGCGCAGAATTTAGAAGAGGTTCCCATCACCCACACAGTGATCGGTGATCAGCGCCACCCACCTGCTCTGAAAGACCTCTTACGGACCTTTAGGATGGGACGAGATCGAGGGAAGCGTCTAATTAGGACCAATCGTATTTTCTTCTTAGAGCCTGTTACCACAATTACCAGCAATGAGTCAGATACACACACTCAGCAATAACAGCAGCAAGTTAAGAATCATGAAAAATATAAAGCATCATCACTAACATGATGTAAACTACCGGTCCAGAAAGGTTAACAGCTTTTACCACCCAGAAGAAGCAGATGTGCTTAAACTGGTTCCAGGTCTGCCAGATGAAGGTACCACTATTGTGCAGCGTACACTTGTTCGGACAGGTTTCAGAGTAGCAGCCGTGTTAGTCTGTATCCGCAAAAAGAAAAGGAGGACTTGTGGCACCTTAGAGACTAACCCATTTATTTGAGCCTAAGCTTTCGTGAGCATCCGATGAAGTGAGGTGTAGTTCACGAAAGCTTAGGCTCAAATAAATGGGTTAGTCTCTAAGGTGCCACAAGTCCTCCTGTTCTTTTTACTTGTTCTGATCAAATTCAGTAATCTGTAGTGGAGTGCTGCCACCTTGTGGCTAAAACTCATCAGCTGTTTTATGTTGTTTCTAGGATTCAAACTGCTTTTCATAGCACTCATCACTCACAAAGCCAATGAGCAGCAAGTAGGAGATAAAACCCAATGAACTGGTGACAACTCTTGTCATTAGCTCCATCTGTGGCACACGTGTGCATTACACTGATGAGAGGGATCCCGAGGATACTATTCTGAATCAAAAAGAAAAGGCATACTTGCGGCACGAAAGCTCATGCTCAAATAAATTGGTTAGTCTCTAAGGTGCCACAAGTCCTCCTTTTCTTTTTGTGAATACAGACTAACACGGCTGCTACTCTGTATTCTGAATCATGTTTTTCAGTTATCTGCATTAATCAATCTCTTCACCACAGGGAGAAATCACCAGATATGGACTAGATTAGTGGAAAGTAGTATAATCCTGACACATTCAATATCTACAGTTATTGGAACATATCTCAAGTTCACCAGCCCCAGGTGTCTTTCCAATGTGTTCATGAATTTGGCAGCATTACGGAAATTAACAAGATGTGACAGTCTGTTAAAAGTTCCATTTGTATCCCTACAGCAAATCATTGGAATGGTTTGATGCAGTTATGTATTTTTAACACACCCTATGTTACAGGGCCAACAGGATTAATGTGTGACACTAATCCAAGCCAACTGGTTAAATTTGGATTAGTCAACAAATAGGTTTAGCGATGTGATCTCAGCACTGGGGTGAGAATTACTCAAAGAAAAAGTGGGTTTGATCCACGCTTATTATCAGATGATACCAGTCAAGCCAAATAAACATCAAGCCAAATTCATTCAAATTCTGTTGATACAGACATAGCTCCCATTTTAACCATCTGTCAAATCTCTTCCAGGTATTGAGACCCAAGCTTGAGTATAACAGAACAAATGTGACCAACTTCCCTTTTCAATTCCCCCTCACACTTAACATTTTACTCTGCATTGCTGACAAGGTTTCATGCTTCTGGAACTGCAAAGGAAGCATTTACAGTAACTGAAATGCTTTGCAGAGCTGAGTAACATACACTAACATGTGTGTTGAACAAAGTAAGAGGTTTTTGCATGCGACAGTGGTAAGCTGAAAATTGCATACAGGCTACATTTTGGCCATTATTACCATGAAAGACAATTGCCTACCAGGACTGGTCTCCTATACAATACTGCTATCCTTGTTCAATAAAATTTTATTAGCCAATGAAGAAACTATACCAAATGTTAGTGCACAAACAAGAGTCACTTGATACATGTATTAAATCAGTAACCAAAAGGCTATTGGCCTCAAATCTACATTACTTTATTGAATTAAGATTATCTGATACTTTAAAGGTGATCTGCAAAGGAAAAACTGAAACATCGATCCTTTTTGGTTTGCTTATAATGAAGACAGTCTAACAGGAGTTTTTTGATTCATTTGTTTAAAGTCAGAAGCATCTTCTCTTCCTTGTTCATTTTTTTGCTGGAGGTTTCTTTAGAGAACAAAGAACTGGAAGGTCCAGGGCATGGAATCTTTTCAACAAAAAAACCTTGTCTTTCAACTGCTTGTCAGGCATTGAATTAAATTGGTTTTAGAGCTTGAATAAATATCACTTCCCCTTTACTTCCTTGGTATTTTTGATAACATAATTCTACCATCTCTCCATTTGTCCATAGAGTCTTCCAGGGAAAAGAAGACGATAAACCACCTGTATTTGTATGTAAAAGACAAGCAGAAAAGAAAATTTTTTAAAAATCTCAAACTTTTGAATATCAAAGCAAACACAAAAAAAAGCAAACATTTTTTCCAGTTCACCTTTAAAGTTAGTAAAATAAAACTCACTAACCCATAATAAAGCTCCAGATTAACTACAGATCAATCAGGAAGTTGTCAAAGGAGTGCTTAGATACAAATAGATTGGAGTCCAAATTCCATCCTTGGTTAGGCATACGCAGAACCCAATGGAGTTAATGGGTATTCTGCATAAATAAGCAACAGCAGGATTGGATCCACATATCTGTATGAGTCATTCCAAGATCTCTCTCATAAAGAGATTAAAAACAGAGAGAGGTTTATTTGCCAAGATAAACAGAAAAAGACATCAGAAGCCAACATTACCATCCAAATAGGTTCTTGCCAGTTTAGAACCAACAGTTCAATTTCAGACTATACAGCTACTCCTTAAACTTTTCATTTGCATCTTTAAAACACCCTGACACCTATCCCTCATACACACTGCTCATCTGGGTACCAATGCATTCCCATTCTTATTACCCCTCACCCATACCCTCTCCATTGTGGACAGCATCTACCTGGTTGCTTTGTCTTTTGAAGGAGTTAGAAAGCTCTTTAGGGCAGAGCGCTGCCTTTTACTATGTTGACGGAGTCCACTGCCATGGGGACCTCAATTCAGACTGGTTCCTCCGCGTACTCTAGTAATATAACTATCACCCCACCAGCTGACAATAACTGAATCTTAGACTAGCGCCACTTCACCACTATCTCCTTTACTCCTTTTAGCAAATCTTGTTAGAGCAGTAGTCTGGAAGCTAAAGTACAGGATTGCCACTCTATGCAAACAGGTAATGCTTGGGGAACCCAGAGCCCCTCTTTACTTTGCTTAGAAGTATGCTTCAAGTATATGTGAAGCCAAAGGCTTTGGAGAGAAGAATGTTCCCTGCCTGGGCTCCTTAGGCAACCAATCCTTCATAATGTACTAGCCCTTTCTACTCTCAGATGTCTGGGAAAAGATGGCATGATATTACAATACAATGGGGTATAAAAGACAGGGCACAGCCATGCTATGCAGAACAAACTGACTCATACCCTCTGATAAACACCATTTCTGCTAAGCCTTAGATCAATTTGCACCCAAGTACGAGAGAGACGAAAACTCCAGTACTAGACATCGGATATAAAGTTTCCAATTTTTACCCTGTCACCTGCATTATGCAAGTATAATATGAAGCATATTCATTGCATGGTTCATTGCAATGAATATCAGAAAAGGAAGTGATTGAAATTTATGCACCAAAGGGGGAAAAAAAATGATTTACACAAAATAGCTTCAAAGTACAAAGTTCTGAACAGCAGAGCGGACTGTCAGTTCTGCTTTCCCAGTTTCAAGGCTCCAAAGCTAATTTGGTTGACATAAAACCAAGCAAGGCATCAGGAACTTTCAGAGGAGGAGAAGAATTCAGGCAAACAGCGTGACATTGAAATACTGCCACATAGCCATACCTCAAAAGGGTTCTAAGTTAGGACTAATCAAGTCACTTTTCCATGACGTGACTGCATTCTAAAGTCAACTGGATTTTTTCCCACCCATATTTCAACCACTCTGTATAATTTTTTTCATATATAATTGAACTGCAAGGCACAACGAAAAGCAACTCAACCACTGAATACAGGCAGCAAAAATGTACAGTAAGAGGGACCTCAGGCAGAGCAGCAAGACGACAAGTTTAGTGGACAAAGCAATTTGCTTTCCATTTTATTATCTTTTTTTAATCTCAGGAAAAGAAACGTTGGCATCCTGCCACTGGCCAGACATATACAATAGAGTAGTAACTGCCCCATAAGCTAACAATCTCTCCCCTAGTTAGGATTTATGAAGAGGTACTATATGGTGTTTGCGCAGTATCCCTTAACTCTTCCATTAGGATTTTCATTTTCAAAAGGGAGGCCACTTTAATCTTGTTTTTGAGACCAAGTGCCGGAAATCCAGTCAGTGTCCCTTTAACAGGACTGAGTTGTTAAAGCAGAGCTTAACTGAAAAACAATAATTAATCGACTCAGATTAAACTTTTCCTAGTGAGTGAAAGGGGCCTAAACCATCAATTTCTGCAGAATTTAAGTTTTGTTGTTCTTAAACTGAATTACTAAGCCTAGTGCCCTGGTAGTTATCGTCACAGAGGGAACTGATGCAGTGCTGTCTTCCTAAATCTGTGGAGACAACACTCCAGCTTGCTACTGTGCTTTAGCTGTCCCAAGAAGCAGACAAGAACCTGGTCAGTTTCACGGTTGCTATTGGGAACCCTGTGGACAGAAGTGAAACTGATCAGAATCACATCTGTTTCATCCCCTTGTTGGGAAGAGCTGAGGTGCAAGTGGCTGGAGCTATTTACAGGGGAAGAGGATACACCCCCTTCTCCCCAAAGAGGCATGATGTTGCCAACCCCACATCTAGGATGTGAGGCTTGGGATGTGGGGGAAGGAATAAAGCTCTTTCTGGCAAGCTCTGTCCAGTCCAGAAACGTGACTTCTCCATCCCCAGCCAGCTACTAGCTGCAGACAGATACAGAAGATGGAGACCCTGAGCAGAGTCCAGGGAACAGCACCTTGATAGGAGCCTCAACACACACTGTCTTCCCAGCAGCCAGAGGGAGGAGCTTCTCAGCAAGATATTACCCAAGCTTCACAGATGGACGCCCTACTTGCATCTTACTGCCCTGTAGCTATCAGGTGTCTGTAAACAGAGAATGAAAAATACTCCTGATCAAGAGTCCAGGGGATAAGAAATTAGTCAACAAGCAAACTCGAATGCAGTGTGGTGGAGTTTAATCCCAGGATAGGAATGAAAAATAGCCCTAAGAGCCACACAAAGGCAGCCATATTATTGCTCTAAATCATCAGGTTTTACTGGAAGCTGACGTAGAACTTCCACAGGTGTCCAATTTTAAAGGAAAGCTGCACTCTCTCTGCTCAGCCGAACAGGATCGGTGTTCACACGGTAAGAACTCCTTGTCACGGCAAATAAAACACATTTCAAGGCTTTTCAATACAGTTCTTTCTGAGCCTAGAGCTGCAGGCAGGCAGGCGAGGCTAAATCAGTTTTTAACTCACTTTAACAACGGTTAACAACGTTTAAGCAATCGGAACTCACTGTTGAAGCAGGATGGAGACTGGGTTAGTGTCTCTTTCATAGGGCCCTCAGAATGCCAGTCACAGGTGATAATCTTTTCAGCAAGATGGCTGCCTGCAGCTCTAGGCTTAGAAATGCTAACTGCATTTTAAGCACACCTGGTTAAAAAAATGCCACGCCACCGTAAAGAGTGCTGCTTGTGGGAGCACTCTTACCAGAGGGGTGATCAAAGTGAGGGAAGTTTTCCTCTGACCATGGAAGCAAAAGCGGAGGGTTTAGATTATTTTTGTTCTGTTTTATTTTCACAGGCTTAAACAAAGACGTTTCCCCTGCAAATAAATCACATCAGTTTAGTTTCCAACCCCTCCCATGGGCATTTTAGAATTTTACCTCACTCACCTTCTCTAGTTGGAGACTCAGTTACTGGCCTAGAAAGGATTGTGTTACAGAAGCAACTCCTGAAATTGGAATTCTAGTTCTCAAGTTTCAACATCCCCTCCCCACAATCCACTGAGTTTATCCAGATCTGTGTGTACAGGACACAAAATGCTTATGGTTTGCTTTGATCTATTGCATAGACAGTAGGTTTCAGACAATTCACTTGACAGTTTGTTCATTACGCCTTTGAAAGAAACTACAGTATGTAAAAAGGAAAGAATAGGAGCAAGATAAGAGTCAGTAGCAGCCTGTAAGGTCTACTTGTTACAGTTAGGGTGACCAGACAACCCAATATTAGGGGCTTTGTCTTATATAGGTATCAATTCCACCCCCGCCTGGAAAAAAAGTGTCGCAATTTTTCATACTTGCTATCTGGTCACCCTAGTTGCAGTCCCAGAAAGATAGAGGGAGATTTTCAAAGTCAGAAGCACTTAGGCTTCTAGCTGCCATTTGCGCATTTGAAGAACGTCTTCTTCCCCGTTAAGTTGCATCAAGTTTGGCCACAAGAATTCTCATTCTCTACACATGCAAGACACTCCCTCTTAGGGCATGTCTTCACTGCTGTTAACTCAAGCTATCTACACTCCACTTACTCCTCTCGAGTTTATCTAGCTTGAGTCAGAGCAACCACACTGGTTGCTACAGCACTCAAATTGCTGCATCTCCACCAGTGTTGCACTCATTTGTTTGCGACACTAAGACTTCTGGGGACACATCCCAGGGCTGTGTGTGTTGCAATAATCAAAACTGCTCAATTAATTCTCTCTCAGCAAATCATGAGATAACCGCTCTGTCTTTTCTGAGCACATGGGGCAAAGTGTGTGAAGGAACTGGGAGGATGAGCAGCACTTGGGTAGCACTAGCCTACATCTACACTACAGAGTGGTTATGTTATCAGCTGACAAGTTGTGCTCACTAATGGTTTTAGCCTATCCTCCCTCTTGGGCCAGCCAAATTAAGTTAAAAGCACCACCAGGCCTGAGTTAAGGGCTTGTGTGTGTGTAGACAAGACTCTAGTTTGAGGCAACACTAAAGTTAACTTTGCAGCAAAGACAAGCCCTAAAAGAGCATCCAACGCAAGCTGTCACGGTCTTTAATTCTCAAGGATGAGCTATGGCCTCATTATATCTGAACAAGGTAAGCATTTGAAAGGCATGTTGCACACATGCAGCATGCTTATTTTCAATTAACTTTTCAAGGCTTGAGCAGGCAGAAGTGGGTGCTCTATATATCACAACTCTTCGAAAGGTAGCACAAAACAGTGCCTTGGTGCAGTATGTGACTTGCAAATGCTTATGGATTCGTTATAGGTAGATAACAAAACTTCTTCAGACACGTTAAAAGACAATCCAGGATTATGACCATGGCAGCTTAACTAAATTCACGAAAGGCACCTGAACCGTTTATTACTGGTGAAATACACCATTTTCCAGATGAGTTGTTTAAACCACTGTAATCTGTCCCACCAAGCATTGTAAACGGCTTGTTGAAATTGAGCAATACTTAGGCAAGAAAAACAATACTGCAACACTTCATGCAATCTTATCCCAGTGATTGCTATCTACAGTCCCAACACACAAACAGCTGGAGGTTGATTTCTACCGTACGTGTTGCCTGCTTGTGATGAAGACACTAGCATAAAATGGACCCAAGGTGCCATCATTCTTGTTCCAACTAACATAAAATGAAAGTGCTGCATTATAATGTTCAGTTAGACCAGGTCTAGCTGACTCCTCCACTATTAGGAGACGGTGGACTGTTTGATAACTTGCCCCAAAAGTGAAAGTTTGGTATAGCCAAAGATTCATAGATTCATAGATATTTAGGCCAGAAGGGACCATTATGATCATCTAGTCTGACCTCCTGCACAATGCAGGCCACAGAATTTCACCCACCACTCCTAAAAAAGACCTCACACCTATATCTGTGCTATTGAAGTCCTCAAATTGTAGTTTGAAGACCTCAAGGAGCAGAGAATCCTCCAGCAAGTGACCCGTGCCCCATGCTACAGAGGAAGGCGAAAAACCTCCAGGGCCTTCCAATCTGCCCTGGAGGAAAATTCCTTCCCGACCCCAAATATGGCGATCAGCTAAACCCTGAGCATATGGGCAAGATTCATCAGCCAGATACTACAGAAAATTCTTTCCCGGGTAACTTGGATCTTACCCCATCTAAAAACCCATCACAGGCCATTGGGCCTATTTACCATGAATATTTAATTACCAAAACCATGTTATCCCATCATACCATCTCCTCCATAAACTTATCGAGTTTAATCTTAAAGCAAGATAGATCTTTTGCCCCCACTACTTCCCTCGGAAGGCTATTCCAAAACTTCACTCCTTTGATGGTTAGAAACCTTCGTCTAATTTCTAATCTAAATTTCCTAGTGGCCAGTTTATATCCATTTGTTCTTGTGTCCACATTGGTACTGAGTTTAAATAATTCCTCTCCCTCTCTGGTATTTATCCCTCTGATATATTTATAGAAGAGCAATCCTATCACCCCTCAGCCTTCTCTTGGTTAGGCTAAACAAGCCAAGCTCCCTGAGTCTCCTTTCATAAGACAAGTTTTCCATTCCTCGGATCATCCTAGTAGCCCTTCTCTGTACCTGTTCCAGTTTGAATTCATCCTTCTTAACCATGGGAGACCAGAACTGCACACAGTATTCCAGGTGAGGTCTCACCAGTGCCTTATATAACGGTACTAAAACCTCCTTATCCCTACTGGAAATACCTCTCCTGATGCATCCCAAGACGACATTAGCTTTTTTCACAGCCATATCACATTGGCAGCTCATAGTCATCCTATGATGACTGAAGACTGAACTATCGGGAAATGGAGAGTTTCTTAGAGCAACTCCATGATTAAATAGAAGCATGGAAGGGCAGCCACCCAAAAGCTGTAAGAGAGGCAATCCAGATTCAGGCTCACAGTATTGTATAAACTAGTAAAATTTGTGATCAGTTTTAGTTGCTTTAAACAAAGCTACAAATGTTTCCTCACTTTGACGGAATACAAGAGTCTCATGCATTTGAGCTGAAATGGATCAACATCCAGGATTTATTCCAGTCGAAGCATTTAGAGTGGTCAGTGAAATAAAAAGTAAGTTTCACACTTTTCCAGCCTAGAATGGGAAGGCTGCCAAAACTGAGAGCACGAGAATTCAAAAAGAGGCTGCTGGACTCCAATTAAAGACAGCATGCACTGATAAAGAGCATTAAACCCTCACTTTCAGCCCTGGTAAGGGTCACATGATGCAAATGTTTTCAGTATTCACATTCCACTTCATTCCCATTTCCCTAAAGTTGTATCCAGCAAACAACTGGATACAGATGAGGAATATTGACATTTAACTGGAGAGTTAAGCTCTATCTGAAACACCTGAAGACTTTCTTGTGAGGGACCAGTGTCCAAATATATTTTAAGACAATTCGCATATGGATCCCCATGGTTTCCAAGGACAACCATGAATCCTTTATACTTTACAAGCAAGTATCAGATTCATCTGGGCTGGAATGAGCCTCTAAGAGATCATTTAGATCAACCCCCCTCCAGCATAGCTGGATTTAATTATTCCTAGAGCATGACAGACAGTTGTCTGGATCTTGCCTCATATAGCTCCAAGGATGGCAATTCCAACATCTCCCTTCACAACTTGCATCACTGCTCAACCTACTCTTCCAGGTGTAGTATCCTCTAGAAGATTAATTGTAAAGTAAAAATTGTTTGTGCTTTTTATTGCTTCTTTACATTGCATAAACATGCCCTCAATACTCTTTTCCCCACCCACATTTTCAAAATTTGGAATGTCAAGTTCCAACTTTCTTCTTTGTTGCTGGAGGACATCAGCAAGGTCTGTGGAGCATGACCCCTACAGAAGACAAAACCAAAGTTTTAGCCCTCGCAAAACCACCAATTAAAGGGCAAATTGATACCGACTTTTAGGTCCCACCTTCACCTTTTAAGGCAGTTTCAGCTTTTCAACAGTGGCCAGACAAACCAAGTTTGAAGCTGTTTTAGTTAAAACCCATTCAAGAGAATGCAAACACGTTCAAAAGTCCCATGCAGACAAGGCCTAAGACTCAACTTCCTCTCCTTCCTGCTTCAATACCTCAACCTTTTTAGAAATTGTAACTGTCTCTTCTGTTTATGTTATTTCTAAGATGTCTATCCCCACTGAATCTGATCAGGCTACAGAAGCAGCACTTCAAGACTTGGTGAACATGCTTATTTCTCCATTCTGTTCCTCAAACTTATCTTCCAAACCTTCCATCACAGCTGGACACCTTGGCAATTTTTAAGTTGTGCAGTTGATCACGGAGTACCTTCCAGGATTAGTGAGATAGTTACAGGACTATAGTGGACACAATATCCCAGCATTAAGAGTAAAGGAAACCTCTGAAAACAATGTTGACTGACTGATCAGCTTGGCCATAAGCCTCACACACAAGAATCTCATAGGATATTTAGATTAGAATTATCATTATGTATGAATTGTGTTTTTTCAGAATACCAGTGCATGAAGGAGAAAAACTTTTCACCCAAAGCTTGTGTTTGTGTTACTTAAAAAATGCAACATTGCACAGAATATTTTAAGTTGCTTTCCACAAATTTTATATAATCCCATTCCACTGGCAAAATCCCAAATATGGGAAACAAAAAAGAAACAAGAAACTTTAGATCATACAGGATACTGCTTGCATCCCGTCATAAAGCAGGTCAGGCAGTATTTGTAATGCTTAGTTACAAAAAGAATGACCAAGTAAATACAGTAATAAACAGGAGTAAGTTAGGGTCTAAAAAGAGGGACAGGGAAGAATTTGTATTGTGAATGTTAAACCGGACCTGCAAACAAGGTGGTCTCTATTTTCCTCCTTCCTTATGACATATACAGAAAGTCTGAAGGGCTTGACATTCTTTCTTTTTTTAAGACACATTAGATATTCAGATTTTGTCTGCCACAGAAGACTATGTTGACTACTGAATTAGTGACGTGTCATCACAAGAAAGTGAAAGCCAAGTAAGACTGAGGAAGGGAAGACATTTTCATCAGACCATTTAAAACTCTTTGTTAATATCTCAATCTTCCATGCCTAGCAAATACCTGAATCTTTAACACAGACAATTTTTCTCCACATGCCAAACATTCAATTAAGATACAAGAACTCATATTCCCAACCCGCAGCCAAGAAATCCTCCAAGAAAACAAACACACACACATACATACACACACCCCAAACCCCCCCCCCCCCCACCTTCTAAGACCTCAGGCCTTCTTTATATGTAAGAGAAGCAAAAAGGATTAATTTTTCAAGTCAGCTTTAACTGTTAAGCTACGAGTACAGCTTTTGGCAGTTGCTGTATGGACAAATATCTGCTCTCTTAATACAGGTCTATCAGCATGACTTTTGCATCAGATTCTAGATACAGTATGACTCTTTTTATAATCCTTTTACAATGGATTTTAAAGAATTTTTACTTTATTACTTCAAAGAGTTTTTCCCTTGTTGAACAAGTTACTTTTATAAGTACAATTTTAATCTTCCTCCCCCAAGTCTTTTCCTGAAAGGATCTCAAAAGAGAAAAGTATTCCCATTTTATAGATGCAGACACTGGCATAAAGGTTAAGACTTTCCATAGGTCACAATGAATCAGCAGCTGAGCCAGGAATAGAAAATATCCCAGAGCACTTTCACTTTTGTAATGTTAGTTCTACTTTCTGCAATTTAGCTCCTTCCCCCAGCAAAACAAAAACAAAAGAAAAAAAAACACACAACTGTATGAAATAATACAGAATACAGGGCTTACTGAAGGTGAAGAAAGATTTGCAAAGCCTTAGCAAATGTGCCACCTTCCACAGTGTGCTAAGAGCCTTTGGCATAAATTCATGTCAATGACCTCTACTCAAAAAAGGATCCCACCTTACTTTATGGAAATCTAGGGCAGTTAAATCAGGGCAGATGATGTCATGGTAGAGAGAAGATGCAAATTGGCTGGATGTACAAACACCTCAAAGCAAATAGTTACATACCAGCCAACATTTGAGATCTGTGAATGGAAACATTTGGTAGGTATCAGACTGAGTAGGTTATCACAACTTTCCCCCAAACCATATCCACAATCACTGGATGTTTCTGCAAGAGCGATCAGCCAAGATAAGTTTGACATTTTTTACCAATCACGTTCAGAGCAAATACTACATTGAGATAAACAGGGATAGTTCACGCTTCTCCATAATGATTGCTTGTCTTTCTACAGATTCAGGAAGACAGCCCTCCAACAGTTCACATTCAGTTTTTTCCCCCAAAACTATAAAAGCTTAAATTCAGCAGAAATCAACAGGACCATCGGAAGAGTGCATTGCCAAGACAGCTCAACCTGATCTCTGACATTTGCAAAGAACAGATAGTACTGTAGAAAATAATAAGTCTTGTTTTTAAAAGACAAGGAATGCCTTTACAAACAGATTAACTCTTTTGAAGCCACCTATGCCCAGATCCACAAAGGTATTTAGGCTCCTGACATCCACTGAAAACAATGGAAGTTAGTGACTTCACATTATTAGGCAAAATTGGTTTCAACTGAAAGAAACAGGGATACTATCTCTTCTTTTTCCTAAAGGGAACCAAACGTATATGATTGTCTTATAAGACAAATTTAGTAGAGCTGATTTTAAAGTTTAATAAAATATTTATGAAAAGTGCTGGCCTTTTAAACAGTAGTATGTATGAAGGTAATTTGTAGCTGCTTTACTCATTCTTTGGTAGATGCAACATTCTTTACACCTAAATTTGCAGCTCACACTGGTACTGTCAGTGTTACTACTGTATGTTGCTGGCATCAGAAAGAGATAATTTGAATTGGTGTCAGTTACATTAATGACAAATACAATGAAAGAATGATCTTGTAGCCAAAGACAGAGCAGTCTTAAAGTCAGAGCATATAGATTCTGCTTCCAGCTGCGCAGATTCAGTGTCTGGTTTTCTAACCAGGCACTTTCCCTTGGTCCATCGCTGTAGTAGCAAAGCACCTTTGAGATCAAACACAGTCTGTTCACAGCTCATGCAATTAAAGGGCTTGACTCAGTCCTTAGGGTTTGTTTTTAGGATTCTGTGAGAGACCCTGGGCAAGTGACTGGACCTCTCAGTACTTCCCTGGACCCGGCTGTGAAACCAGGACCCCAGCAGCACCCTAGGGATTGGATGGGAGGCCTGTGTCCGCTGAAAGATGGAGGGACCCATGAGTGCAGCACGGACAGCCCCACCCCATTTCAAGCCGATCGCGCCCCAGCGTGTCCCCGTTTTCGGGGCAGCACAGACAGCCCCCACCCCCCCAGGTGGGGCAGTGCCATGGCGGTGGGGCGCCCCCCCCCGCATTATCAGGGACCCCCAGATGGGGTCACACCCCCCCCCGCTTGGAGGCTGCTCGGGGGCGGAGCTGCCCCACGGGCGCGGGGGGCGGAGCTGCCTCACGGAGGGGGGACGGAGCTGCCCCAGGCGCTGTGGGGGAGGCCGGAGCGGACTCACCTGCCAGGTGGGGCCTGGCCGGCAGCTGGACGAAGCGGTTGAGGAGCCCCCCGGCCGGCGCCGCCCCGGGCCCGTCCCCGCTGCACCCTCCGCCCGAGCCGCTGCCTCCAGCGCCCCCCCGCCGCCGATTCCCGTCCCAGCCGCCCTCCGCCGCCGACATGGCCCGACCGACTCCGCTCCCCGCACCGCTCGGGCTCCGCCCCCCGCCCGCTCCCTCCCTCCTCCGCTGGGGGGAGGATGGAAGGGCTTCGCTCGCTTGCGCCCACGGGAAGGCCAATCAGCAGCGGCCTTCAATAGCCGGAGCCAATAGGAGACCGGCGTCTTGGCAGGTGGACGGGAAAGAGAGGAACGTCACCAAAGAGAGGGGTAGAGACAGTCCTGAGCAATTGATAACCGAGGTCCTCGAACCGCCCCCCTCGACTCTTTCTTGTCCTCTGGGCGCCACTACGGAATCAGGCAGGAGCAATCAGCAGCCGACTCCTAAATGCTCACCAACCATAGAACCTTGTCTTCAGCTGTAGGGCTGGTATCTATCTAGGAGAGCCAGGGTGCTGAGGCAGGGGGGCATGTCCCACACCAAGCACTGTTAGCAGCATTCACTGGGTTCCCTCCTGCCTTGTGGCAGTTGTTGAATATATATTCGTATATAATGCCACACTCTGTGTAGGCCTAGTATAGGTCTGATCATAGCAGCAGCCTGATCAATCTTTGTGTTCTGAGTTTGTACAGTGCCTAGCACAATGGGGCCCTCATCCATGACTGTGGCTCCTAGGGGCTACGACAATGCAAATAATAAAAAATAAAATAATTATTAATTGTAGTTGCCATATTAGAGCTGATCGAATGATGGAAAAAATTATTCACTAATAATTATTCCATGGGAGAGGGAAGAGAAAAATATTGCAAATACCTGCAATACATTAGTCACACAGCTGTATCTGGTCTCCTGTCTCCCATAGCAGCCAGTATCAGATGCTCTAGAGGGAAGTGTAAAACCCCTATAATTGACCTTTAAGCAATTGTTGGGAACACTGGGGCATGGCCACTAGGTAACTCGAGGGGATGGAAGACCACGAGTGTCGATGCAGCCCCCTCGTACTAGGCCCCGGTGTCCTTGGCCCCCCCCCCTCCTGCCTGGAGGCACTCGCAGCAGCTCTGTGTGCTAGGCCCAAGTGTCCTTGGCCCCCCCCGCCTGGAGGCACACACAGCAGTTATGCTGAGAATCTGCAACTGTATGTTGCAGAGTCAGACTGCCTGAAACTAAGCAAGGCCAAACAGGGGAGATATGGAAGAACAATGCTGAATAAAGCAGCTTTATGTATAGTTTAACAAATGATACAGAGAATCAGGGAACTAGCTGGGAACTGGATTGGCTGGCTATATGGATACTTGGAGCAGCTTGCTATTGGATAAGTATGCTGGAAAAAAGGATGTATAAAAGCCTGTGTAACTTCCTGCTCTGTTGTGCAGGATTTGAGATTTTATTCTCCCTGTACCTTTTTGCAGCTGCAAATAAACTTTTCTGCTTCTCCACCCCGTTGTGATTATTGGGTGTAGCACACCGGGTAACGAACCAACTCAAGCTGTTGTTCAGCCTCTCGGCACTGGGTGCCGGCAACAGCTTTTGGCGTCCCTGGGTGGGCGACGAGGCTGCAATTTAGCCTTGCCCGGACCCCTCCTGGAGGTCAAGGATTGCGGCGAGAACCGACGCCCAGCGCGCACCGGTGAGTTCATCGGGGGCCTCGGAGGAGACGCGATTTGATCGACCCCAGAGGGCACAACGGTGCAACGCACTCATATAGTGGAGAAGCTGTTGTGGATGGCGGTGAAGAACCGGTCTCTTAGACGTGGGGGAGGAGCAGCTGCAGGGCCACGGTGAAGAACCGGTCCCTTGGATAAGGTAGGATCCTTTTAAAATCCGGATTATATGCTCTGTTGGAACCTGGGGACGCCCAGAGTTACCCTGTAGGTATGGGACAGGGACAGAGCTCAGAGGTTAGGGCATGGTGTACGCCCCTAGAGTGCATTCTAGCAAACTGGAAGGTATTTGGTGCGGATCCGATGACTAAGAGCCAATTAAAACGATTCTATACAGTTGACTGGCCTCAATATCAACTAGAGGACCAGGAGTGGTGGCCACCAGGAGGGTCAATTAATTACAACACGATCCTTCAGTTACTCCTGTTCTGTCAGAGAACAAGGAAATGGAATGAACATATATATGCGCATTTGTTTCTGACTTTATGTACTCGACCAGATATTTTACAGCGCTGTAATCTGACTCCAACTGGTTTGGTAGCAGCTAATGTTAGTCCCCAGACCCCCACCCCCACTGTAATGGCAGAGCCGGTGTCCCCTTCGGCCTCCACACCCCCACCGTATAAGGGTAGGATGCCTCGGGTTACAGAGATTGCCCCCTCAGTGGGACTCTATCCTTTGCTTACCGAGACGGTTGTGGCTTGCCCAGGGGCAGACGGACGTCAGGCTACCACTATGCAAGTTTACACCCATGTGCCATTCAATCCAATAGACCTAGCAGCTTTTAAAACACAGGCTGGGGAATTCTCAACAAACGCAAGCAGGTTTATTTCAGTCTTTAAGGGGTGCCTCAGTAGTCACAAGCCGATTGAGACGACTGTAATATCCTCCTGAGAACCCTGTTGTCTGAGGTGGAGAGGGATCAGGTTACAGCTAAGGCAAGGGGAGCGTCAGCGTTCAAGCGGAAAAAAAGAAAGGAATCTATCTGTCAAGTTCCTACCCCAAGTAACCGTAAGCGGCTCAGGGCATTTCTGGGTATGGCAGACTTTTGCAGGATATGGATCCCAGAGTTTGGACTGTGGGCTAAACCCCTGTACGACTGTGTAAAAGGAGCAGATCATGACCCCTTCTATTGGACCCCAGAGGCTGACAGGGCATTTAAAATCCTAAAAAGAAAATTGATGGAAGCCCCAGCTCTGGGCCTGCCGGATCTCTCTAAGCCGTTTCAGTTGTATGCACATGAACGAAGGGGGGTGGCCCTAGGAGTGCTTACACAGCTGTTAGGAGCATGGAAGCGTCCTGTGGCTTATTTTTCTAAGCAATTGGATCAGGTTGTAAAGGGTTGGCCGGCATGTTTACGGGCGGTCGCAGCTACTGCCCTATTGCTTGAGGAAGCCGAGAAGCTAACATTGGGAGGGGTTATGCAAATCTATACTCCCCATATGGTCCGAGCCTTATTGGATGCAAAGGGAGGGCTTTGGCTCACCCAGGCTCGGATTGCTCGGTACCAGGCTAAGCTGTTAGAGAACTCTGAAGTCACCCTACAGCCTTGCCCCTCCCTTAACCCAGCCACTCTCTTGCCAGAAACAGAGGAACAGAAACATGATTGTTTAGAGATCATAGATGTCCAGTACTCCAGCCGTCCGGATTTAAAGGATGTACCTCTCCCAAATGCAGATTATGAGTGGTACACTGATGGTAGCAGTACTGTAATAGATGGGCAAAGGAGGGCGGGTTATGCTGTTGTGACCCTCCATGACACTGTGGAAGCTGAAGGTTTGCCTGCGGGGACCTCTGCCCAGCTTGCCGAACTAATAGCCCTGACCCGTGCACTTGAACTGTCAAAAGGAAAGCGGGTCAACATTTTTACTGATTCAAAGTATGCTTTTGGTGTGCTGCATGCTCATGCTGGCCTATGGAAGCAAAGGGGAATGCTGACAGCCCAGGGCTCCCCAGTCAAGTACGGGCCCCAAATCCTCCGGCTCCTAGAAGCTGTACAACTCCCCTCGGAAGTGGCGGTGGTACACTGTAAAGCCCATCAAAGGGAGGATCAAGATGTGGCCAGAGGTAACGCCCGGGCAGATAGAGAGGCTAAGCATGCTGCCACCCTGCCATCCCCTCAGACTGAGAACGCCCATATGCATGCCCTTATCCCATCAGTAGGGGAGCTTCCAACCCCTCAGTACTCTGGGGAGGAGAGACAGCTAACTGACAAACTCGGTCTCCGGGAAAAGGAGGGATGGCTCCATTCCCCAGAAGGGAAGGTCCTCTTACCAAAGGGCCCAATCCGGCCAGTGCTGCAGAAACTACATCAAACCACTCATGCTGGCAGGGAAGCACTTATCCAGCTAATGGGAAAATACTTTATCACTTCCGGACTCCGACCCCTGGCTGCCCAGGTACAAGCGGACTGCTTAGTCTGCCAAAAGAATAACCCCCGACCGGGACATCCTGTGCCACCAGCTGCCCTAGAACCCACTCCGGGCCCTGGACAAGTGTGGCAAATAGACTTTACTGAGTTTCCCCGGACCCAAGGGTTCAAATATCTCCTTGTTATAGTGGATCGGTTCAGCGGATGGCCAGAAGCCTTCCCCTGCCGTAATTGCACTGCCAGGACAGTGGCCCTCAAGTTTGTTAAGGAGATCGTTCCTCGCTTTGGACTCCCGGGGTGGATGGAATCTGACAACGGGACACACTTCACGTCAAAAATCATTCAAAGCATCTCACATGCCTTACAGATCCCCTGGAAACTCCATACGCCCTGGAGACCGCAAGCCAGTGGGGTAGTGGAGCGTACCAATCAGACCCTTAAACGGCATCTCTCAAAAGTGTGCCAAGAAGCCTCACTGCGATGGCCTGATGCTTTGCCCCTCGTCCTACTCCGTATCCGCGTTCTCCCAAAGGGTAGATTAGGGCTCAGTCCCTTTGAAATTATGTTTGGAAGGGCATGGCCCATGAATGGCACCCCGGTTCTGTCAGGGGAATGGGAGTTGGGTAATGTTTTTTTGTCACAGTATATGAGTTCCCTGTCTGCTGTTCTCTTGTCTCTTCACAGGTATACCAAGGATTCCCAGCCTCTCCCCTTGGACTCTCCCGTTCACTCCTTACAGCCCGGTGACTCTGTGCTTGTTCGCACCTGGAAAGACGAGCCTCTCCAGGAAAAGTGGAAAGGACCCTATACCGTCCTGCTGATCTCCCATACAGCGGCAAAGATCGAGGGACACAAGAACTGGATCCATCACTCTCGTCTGAAGGCAGTACCTGCCCCCTCGTCAGCAGAACAGTGGACCATCCAACCTGCTAACTCCTCATCTAGTGACGATCTCAGGCTAAAGCTACTGTTTAAAAGACACAAATAGCGGGCACCTTAATGCTAAAATGGGCCCACCCAGGTACTGGAGACCCTGGGTTGGAAAGACTCTGGTAATAATTAATTGGGTAACATTGTTATTCTTTGTATTGGTATTTCCAAATTGTGCATATCGGGAGCATAACTCCTTTGTTTTGCTTGCGCACCATGTTGCTAATTTAACAAACCAGACTGATTGCTGGGTATGTGCTCCAACTCCACTGTCCCCCAAAACGGGAATGCCCCTTGACATGCTGCCCTTGACCCTAGCAGAATTAGCCACCACCAAAGAGCAGGAAAGAACGGACTCACCGTTCTGGAACAAGACCTCTTTACAGCAAGCCACCTATCAGGACCAGGAGTATTCAGTTGCAGTACTCACTAAGGGAGTGTTATGTTTTACCCGAAACCAATCTAATCACTATGGGCATCCTGTGGGAAAGAGCTCCTGTGTTATTACACAGTGGGCTGATGGGTATTGGATAAAGACCAACAGGGGAGGCCAACGGTGTGGGTGTAATGGTTCCTCCCCTTTTAGGGAAACACAAATAATCTTACCACAAAAAAGGGGTTTGGAAATGTAACTTGCCGTCCAGTTAATATCTCCAATGTAGCAAGCCAATGGTGGGTTTGTAGTGGTCCCTATGGCGAGTGTAATTTAAACGGCACAATTAGAAATGCCCCCACTTGTACCCAGTCAGGAGGATGGGATGCCCCCCTAGGGGCATATGAATTGTTTAAAAAAGCAGCCAAAGCAGCCTTAAATATCCCAGGAATCCCCTTAAGAAACAGTCCTTATTGGGCCCTACAGGGTCACTATTTTGTATGTGGCCGAAAGGCTTACAAGGTGCTGCCAGCCAACTGGACAGGTAGCTGTTATATAGCTCATGGAGTTCCTCATCTTTCCATAACTGCCACACTGCCCAAAGGAAAGATTAGAAATGCCCGAGACACCTCTGTTGAGTCACGAGAAAAGACCCTGCGGCGACTGACTAAGGCATTGGCGGGCAATATGAAAAATCCCCTCACGACCGAGAAGCTGGTAGGGTGCTCTGTACTGGGAATAGCACCACTGTTTACTGGGCCAGCCATGGCATGCATAGGCCGCTATACTGTAAGGCTGCAGATGGTACTTGAGAAAGTGGCCTTAGAGTTAGAGGACTCGGTTAGTAATTTAGGGTCAGCAGTAAAAACTTTAAATAAAGAGGTACAGCAGCTCAGGACGTTTTCCCTCCAGAACAGGCTGGCTTTAGACTATCTCTTGGCATCCCAAGGAGGGGTTTGTGCCCTCATCGGGCCCCGATGTTGTGTATATGTAAATGATAGCAGTTATAAGATCTATAAAAAGGTGGTACAGGCTGAGGCCCATGCCCGAGCCGGAGCACAGGTTGCCTATACTGCCCCAGAAAACAATTGGTTGCAAACCTTGTTTTCAGGCTGGGGTTTGTCGTCTTGGCTTGGTGGTTTATTTAGCCTGCTATTGAAATTTCTCTTTCCTGTACTGCTTGTATTACTGGTATTATGCTGTGCGGTATCATGTGTCAGGGCCCTTTTGCAAAAGTTAATAAGTCATTCTCTTCAGGGCTATCACAAAGTGCTTATGCAAAGTCATATTGTAAAGAAATAAGTAGCCCAAGTGAGAAAACTCAGAGCCAAGGCTGTTGAGTGTTCTCAAAGGGGGGAGTTGTTGGGAACACTGGGGCATGGCCACTAGGTAACTCGAGGGGATGGAAGACCACGAGTGTCGATGAAGCCCCCTCGCACTAGGCCCCGGTGTCCTTGGCCCCCCCCCCCCCTCCTGCCTAGAGGCACTCGCAGCAGCTCTGTGTGCTAGGCCCAAGTGTCCTTGGCCCCCCCCACCTGGAGGCACACACAGCAGTTATGCTGAGAATCTGCAACAGTATGTTGCAGAGTCAGACTGCCTGAAACTAAGCAAGGCCAAACAGGGGAGATATGGAAGAACAATGCTGAATAAAGCAGCTTTATGTATAGTTTAACAAATGATACAGAGAATCAGGGAACTAGCTGGGAACTGGATTGGCTGGCTATATGGATACTTGGAGCAGCTTGCTATTGGATAAGTATGCTGGAAAAAAGGATGTATAAAAGCCTGTGTAACTTCCTGCTCTGTTGTGCAGGATTTGAGATTTTATTCTCCCTGTACCTTTTTGCAGCTGCAAATAAACTTTTCTGCTTCTCCACCCCGTTGTGATTATTGGGTGTAGCAAACCGGGTAACGAACCAACTCAAGCTGTTGTTCAGCCTCTCGGCACTGGGTGCCGGCAACACAATCAAATGCCCGTACGGGAAGCTTCTTCCTAATCTTTTCATTAGTGGTTGACTTATGCCATGAAGATTCAGTGTTTACATCCTTTATATACTGTTATCCTTTCTTACACAACTGTGATGTTATTCATATAAATGTCTAATGCTTTTCTGAATCCAACTAGTTTCCTGGCCTCAATGATATCCCAGGATAGCGAGTTACTGCAGATACAAGACTCTGTTCCTACTGCCGGTCTTTTCCTAGAAACTGAATCCCTGGGGCAGTAATGGCTGTGATGCTAGCAGTGAACAGCCCTTGCCAAGCACTGAATGCTCTCAACTTCCTGGGATTTGAAAGCATCAGCATCTGGCAACATCTCTCCTCCTTCCTTGCCTGCCTAGTTAATCTAATTTAGCAATGCGTTTGTGCAGCAGACATTGACATAGAAACTCAACACCTCTATCCTTCAGTTGCCTCTATTTGATGCCCACATTGCTGTATTATCTATCTTTATAGGCCCTGACCCTGTGAGGATCTCCATGCTGGTAGACCCATACCCCTCCACAAAGCCGCACTGAAGTCAAAGGGGTTCCATGTGCGTCTCAGAAGTCCAACCTTTCTGAGGTCATTGTAAAATCTGGGCCTTAGATTGTCTGCTCTTCAGGTCAGGGACAGTATCTTCTAACAAGTCCATAAGGCACAACAACACACCGGTGCTGCTACATCAGCAGTAAAATATCACAATGAATGGATCAAGCTCTGAAAGAATTTATTTATTTATTTAAGAGAGTTTTCAACATTCTTTCTTTCTGTTGGGGAAGGATCTTTGTCATGTATTTCACTGAATGACATTTAAAATCTCCCTAGTTCTATCCATCTCAGTCTGCATGGAGCTCAGCTCCCACACAAAGTTGACTCTGGTCACACTGTATTCCAGGGATACTCTATCTAGACCATTTGAATGGAGGAAGGCTAAAACTGATGAGCAGATATTTGCAAATTCCTTTCACTGACAGCAGAAATGGGTTTAAAAGGCTAAACAAACAAACAAATAATTTAGCTGTGCGTCCAGGATTCCAATTCCCCAAAGTCAGTGACATTTTGATCTAGTTTTGGTTCAGGAAATTGGGGTTGTGCAAAATTAGAATCCAGGTTTGGATTTTGAATGCCCCAAAGTTCCAAAGTGTCACAAACTCCTCTGATTGTATTGGGAGTCTCATGATAGTTGCTGTTTGTCTTAAACACCCAGCTCCTGGAGACATGCAACTATCCAAGACTCTTTTTAAAATTTTAAGTTTTTAGCCTTTGTGATTGCAGGGAAAAGCTTGAAAATGTGATGCCTAAAAGCTTGGAAACCAGAAGGCAAATAAAACAAATCCAACATGTATTATCATTTTTAAAACTCATGAGTTTTTGGGGCCTGAGTCATGATTTGGGGTCAGCAATACTGGGATCGAGGGGATCTGGGGATTTCTGCCTTAATCACAAGTAAGGGGAGCGATCTTCCCACAAAAAGAGAGGGCCAGGAAGCAGGAGGAGATTTTAGGGGCTTCAGCTCAAATCCACAAAGGTATTTAGGCTCCTTAGTACCACCGATTTCAATGAGAGAGACAAGGTAGGTGAGGTAATATCTTTTATTGGACCAACCCAGACCTGAAGAAGAGCTACGGACTGATCTCAATGGAACTTAGGAACCAGAACGCCTTTGTGGGTCTAGAATGTTGGGAATTCATTAGAGAGATTGTGTAATTAATGTGGAAGTGTTGTGCAGAGCAGGTCAGCAGACTGTGGAATCAGTAATTAGACAGAGATGGCTACAGTGGTGTGGGTCTGTCATCAGGTTACCCTGGGGCGAAAGCACCAGGTGCATCTTAGATTGGATCCCATCTGGAGGGAAGAGAAGGCATGGAGGACATGGGATGACCTATTAAAAAGGATGCTGCTGTCATGGAGACAATTTATTATGGAGTCAGACATCTCGCTCCGGACAGACAGCAGTGGGAGAAACAGGTTGCCTCCTGTCCCTAGAGGCACAGGTGACTCTAAGGCCTGGTCTACACCTAAAACTTAATTTGACTTAGCTACATTGCTCAGGGCTGTAAAACATCTCAGTGCGGCATAGTTAGGTTGACCTAATACAACTGTAGACGCAACTAGGTTAATGGAAGAATTCTTCCATTGATTTAACTACTGCTTCTCAGGGGGGATGAACTACGGCAATGGAAAAACTCCTTTTCCATCGCCATAGTGTCTACGCTACAGCAGTGCAGCTGTACCTCTGCATTGCCGGTAACCCTCGCTCCCCTCTCTAGAACCGGCAGTGTAGACGCACCCTCAGTAGCCCTCGCTCCCCGCTATAGAGCCGGCAGTGTAGACGCACCCTCAGTAACCCTCGCTCCCTGCTATAGAGCCGGCAGTGTAGACGCACCCTCAGTAACCCTCGCTCCCCTCTATAGAGCCGGCAGTATAGACGCACCCTCAGTAACCCTCGCTCCCCGCTATAGAGCCGGCAGTGTAGCCGCACCCTCAGTAGCCCTCGCTCCCCTCTATAGAGCCGGCAGTGTAGACGCACCCTCAGTAGCCCTCGCTCCCCGCTATAGAGCCGGCAGTGTAGACGCACCCTCAGTAACCCTCGCTCCCCGCTGTAGCCCTCGCTCCCCGCTATAGAGCCGGCAGTGTAGACACACCCTCCTCTTTACTCCCCTTATGCTCCTCCCAAGCCCTGTCTCCTTTTCAGGGAGGCTCCCTGTAGTGGGGATGGATCTGGAGGCTTCCCCCTATGGCAAGGGTAGGGTGACCAGACAGCAAGTGTGAAAAATCGGGACGGGGGTGGGGGGTAATAGGTGCCTATATCAGACAAAGCCCCAAATATCAGGACAGTCCCTATAAAATCGGGACATCTGGTCACCCTAGGCAAGGGGGGCGGGAGGATCTGGCTCAGTGGCTGCCCTGGGAGGCGACTCCCCTTACTCCGGGGGTGGGGGTGGAGATGAGAGGGCCCTGGAGCGCCCGCCGTGTGGGCCCGGAACGGGAGTTCCCCGGCTCCTTGTTTCCCTCCTCCGCGGGGGAGGATTACACAGTGCGGGACCAAGATGGCGGCGCCCAGCGCTGCGGCCCCGGAGGGCGAGGAGGGGCCGGGGGGCAAACCGAAGTCCCCAGCCGTCACCCCCCAGAAGATCCGGGAGCTGATAGACGGGGGGATCGCCCCGGAGGAGGCCGGCCCGGAGGGGTGAGCGGGGATCTGGGGGGGACACATAACAGCTGCCCCTGGTTCATCTCCCCGGTTACCCCCCGTGGCTCCTGCGTTGGGCCCAGTGGCGGGGGGCAGCAGCCCCACACCGGGTCAGCCGGGCCGCCAGCGCGGGCACCGTTCGGGCCACATGGGCCCAGACAGGCGAGGTGTCCCCTTCGAGCCGGGCTGGAGCGAGGGCCCCCGGGTGGTCCCGTCCCTCACGGTCCGGGGAGTGGAGGGGGGGCGATGAACCTGGCAGGGGCTTTAGGAGCATTGTAGTCTGGGCCTCTTATTTGCCTGGCCAAAGGCAGGCGTCTGCCCGTTCGTCCCTGGCATCTCGGAGGAGGCCGGTGTTTGCCTTGCGATGGGCCCAATTGTAGCTGGCACGTTGTCAGCGCAGCCCCATGGTTGGGTCCAGTTTGCACTAGCCTCTGTGTTTACAGTGGCTGGCTCTCAAGTGGATTTCTTTTCCTATTGTGAATCAAAATTGACTCCCTGCGTGGCTAGTCTTAAGCACGGCCCTGGTTATGAGTGGTGAGGAAGTGTAGGAGCTGAAGATGGGCCCCCAAGTTTTTGGCTGGGGTGACATGGAGGGTTGTGGTATTTTTTTAAAGGTGACCAAGAATGGGTGGAGTGGGGAAGGTTTCCGAGAGGATATTAAAAGTTCAGGTTTGGCCAACGGTTAATTTAGAATTGGCAGCAACATATTAAGGAGGTGAATTCTATGCATCAGGCTCTGATGTGGAATTGGATGGAGGCTCACAAATGAAGACAAAGATTTGTAATTCATCAGTGAAAAGATCGTGGTTGAAACCATCTAGCAAGAAGATATAAAGGGAGAAGAGGACAAGATAAGGGGGTCTCTCACATGGAGAAGGAGGAGGAAGACCTACTAAAGGAGGTGTCGAAAGGAAAAGTTAGAGAAATAGGAGGAGAACCAGGAGAGGACAGAATTACAGAAACCAAGGGAGCACAAGATTTTAAGAAGGAGGGCGTTATTGATGGTGTCAAAAGCAGCCCAGGCTCAGTCAAGGCCTCTGGATGCTACCAAAAGAAAATATTAAATACAAAATTCACACTTTTTCTCTCAGTCTTCTGTTCACCCCAGAAGCTAATGTAGCCTTGAGATGGGAAGAGAACAATGTGATCTTGCTCCCAGTCTTGTGCCCTGTCATAGAATCATAGAACTGTAGGACTGGAAGGGACCTTCAGAGGTCATCAAGTCCAGGCCCTTGCACTCAACGCATGACTACGTAGTAGCTAGACCAGGGGTTCTCAGGCTGGGGGTCTGGACCCCTCATGGGGTCATGAAGTTATTACATGGGGGGGTCACGAGCTGTCAGCCACGACCCCAAACCCCACTTTTCCTCCCGCTTTTATAATGGTGTTAAATTAAAAACACTTTTTTATATATTTATAAGGGGGGGATCACACTCAGAGGCTTGCTATGTGAAAGGGGTCACCAGTACAAAAGTTTGAGAACCACTGAGTTAGACCATTCCTGACAGGTGTTTGGAGATTTTTAAGAACAGGTTAGACAATGATGGAGATTCCCCACTCTCCCTAGGCAATTTGTTCCTGTGCTTAACTATCCTGATAGAAAGATTTTCCTGGTGTCCAACCTAAACCTCCCTTGCTGCAATTTAAGCCACAGACTCATGCTGCTTCATCACAAAGTTCTCAGATTTAGTATCAGTTTTCCATATTACTTCACCAGATTTGGAAAAGAGGTGTGGGAACCCTCATGGAAAATGCATGTCACCAGCTGTTACTGATCAGTGTCAGGAGATTGAGCGCTGATGTTTAGTGTACATCTTTGTTCCACTTAATTGACCTTTGTTTTGTTAACACTTCTTAGAATCTAGGGTTTGTAGGACTTTTGGAAGAAATTTGTTTTGAGGTTAAACTTGAAGGGTGAGATTGGTAGAGGTGTTCTGGACTCATTGCTGTAATATGCATTTTTCTAGAACATTAATTAAATCTTTACGCAGAAGACAAAGGGACTTTGCTTGCTGACCTGTTGCTTTATTTTAGAAAGGACACATCTGCCTTGTCAGAATCAACTAATGGATCTTCACAAACAGATGCTCTTCCTTTGGAGACAACTAGTAAAGAAGCCTTCTTCAGCAGAGTAGAAACGTTTACTATATCCTTTTTGGTGCTGAGCTTTCTGTGTCAAAAGCTGACCTATCCATACACTCCCCCCAAAAACCAACCCTGAATTTCTCATGTCAGTCAACCTCCATGCATTTCTCTTCACCCAGCCACTCCATTTCTTAAAAAGTGGAAAAGGTGTCCTTCAATAAAAACCCAGGTGAATTGTTTGGTTGGCCCAAATATTTAGTTGAATACAGTTGTGATATCTCTGTATTGTTGTCCTTAACATGAGCACTCTTTGAAGTGGGCAGGCAAACCTCATGACCTGTCCCCTCTGATATGTGCCAAATATGGATGGACCAATATAGAGAGTGACATGCTGAAGTGCTCCAGCTGCCAGGCCTTCCTTTGTGCAAGTTTGCAGCTGGCATTTGACTTAAACAAGTGTACGTACAACAGTCTCTCCATACAGATGATTGCTTAGTTCCTAATCTGGAAATAAAATTAAAGATTTCACATCAAAGTACCTAGAGCAGGCCCCTAAATTCATACTTGGGCATATACATTTGGTATTTTCAATAGAAGCTGGGGCTATTCGGTAGCTCTGAAAATGGAGCCACTTATTTAGCAGGTTTAAGTTCATGCACCCAAGTTTAAAAACACCCTTGGGTTTTAAAGATCATAAAACCTCCTGCTTTAGGGCATCAACTGAGCTCTACTACTAGGGGCTGGGAAGAGATTTCCCTGGGGGCAGGTTATTCCATAAGTGCCTACTGCAGGGTTTCTTGCACCATGTCCTGAAGCAGCTGGTACTGCCCACTGCAGGGACTATCTTTTTGTTCTATGCTTGGACAGCGCCTAACACAAAGATATCCTGGTCCATGCCTTGGGTTCTTAGATGCTATGGCAATACAAATAATAATGGGCCACTGCTCTGAGCCAGTCTGGCATTTCCTTTGTAACAAAGAATTTATGGGGAGTTGTTAGCAGTTAAACTCTCTCTACCTGTTATGTTCACTTTATGTTGTTTTTTTCTAGTCTAGCAACCAATCTCAAGTTTTTCCCTTAGCTTTGGAGTACGATGGATTCACTGCCCTTTAACTTGCTCTCCTTCCCTGTACATTCCTTTGCCTTGAGACCATATTAACCTACACCCGCAGTTAAAACTGGAGCTTTCTGCTTCTTTTGGTCAAGTTCTTGATTTCCAAGTCCCCATCACCTGGACACTGGCAAACTCCTACTGTTTCATGATGAGCACTGGGGGCAATGTGCTAAGGGAGAGGGAGGGTTTGTGGCTGCAGGGAGGTGGAATAGGTTTTGCCTGGCTGAGAATTTCCCCTTCTTTCTCTCGTAACCTGCCCTGCTCCCCACTGCTGCTGGTTCCTGACTGCTCCCTCAGAGAATGAACCAGTGTGGGAAGAGAGAGCAAGTCCGAAGGTAAGACAGGGCAGGGAGAAATGAGTGTGGGGCCCAGTAGAGTTATCTGCAGGGAAGAAGAGCTGGTGGGTCAGAGAGTATGAGGCAGTCTGCCCCCAACGGGATGCGGTCCTGCTATAGGACAAGGGGAAGGGAACAGGAGATGGTTTAAGATGAGATGTTAACATCTGCAGTAAGTAACTTTTCAGGGTTTCTGCAGGCCAGATTTGTATGCAGCCATCCATGCAAATATCAATCAAAATGACAGCACCCTAGACATTAGAGCTACAGCTGTTAGCTGTCATCCAGCCATCCCTCTTCTCCTGAGCTTTGTCCAACTAGATTGAAACATTCAACATGCTTCCTGTGGAAGATTATTCCGTAGCTACGTAAATTTTAGTGCTGTTTGCCTTTCAGACAAGGAGAGGTGTGCGGAACTGAAGAAAGCTTTGTGTACGGCCCATGAGAAGTTCTGTTTCTGGCCCGACAGCCCCTGCCCAGGTAGGTGTCACTAAGTCTAACCTGGCCAACAGTCCAAGAATGTGCTCTCTTTCTTTCTTTCTAGTGTTACTCCCCTCTCCTTTTGTACTGGCCTTCTCATAGCATTGCCTTCAATAGCATCATCCGGGAGTCTTGACTCTCACTAGCCACTGGACCATGTCCCTCACTTTAGGGGGTTACTGTGTATGCTGAGTGGCTGCCTCACCCCAGCACCCACAAGGTCCCTTGATGCCATGACCTGGCCTGGCACAGATCTGGTTTGGGATGGGAGGTGTCTCTAAGAGCTTGTCTACACAAGGGGAAATTGTTGCAGAGTAAGGCTGGCTGTGAATTTAAAGCACAGTAGCTCTCCAGGTGGACGCTCTCATTCCAGCAGGAGGGTGCCTTTTTCTGGCATAGCTTAATCCACTTCCAATGAGAAGTGGGCTGCTTCGTATTCCAAATGAGCATGCCCACATGAGGTTAAAGCAGGTTAAATTCACACCTTTTGTTAATTCGGATAAACTTTCCTGGGTGTCTCCCTGTAGGAAAGGCCTTATTCTGGAACAAGAATGTCCACCTGGGGGACTATTCTGGTCAACTACCCCATGTAAATAAGCTCTAACTCCTTGTGTGAGCACTCTTATTCTGGAGGCAGGATTGCCTAGTGGATAGAACACTGCACTGGGCTTCAGGAGATCTGGCTTTGCCACCACCCTGCTGGGTGACCCTGAGCAAGTAATTTCCCTGCCCTCTGTCTCAGTTTCCCCACCTGTAAAATGGAGACCATGATACTGACCTCCTTTTTAAAGTGCTTTGAGATCTACTGATGAAGAGTGCCTCAGAAGAGCTAGGGATTGCTATTTATTATTTTTATTCTGGAACAAGAGTGGCACTTCGCAGTTCAGTTTAAACCCCGTCCAAAGCAGCAAAAACTAAACTGCAAAAGGTGCTCAAATTCCAGAATACTCATACGGGGATTATACCACTATCATTAGAGCTGTTTAAATTCACATCTGAACGTAGGGGGTTGGACTAGATGACCTCCTGAGGTCCCTTCCAATCCTGATATTCTATGATTCTAAGTACCTTCAAGGTTATTACAGTCCCTTTTTACAGAGAGAGATGACTGTTAAAAACTGTAATTGGGACGTGGAGGGGATTGCGGGACTCAGGGCATTTGTAAAGGGGTTAGAGAATTTATCTTTTTTTAAAGCCCTCGCTTCACTAGGAAGTTGGGCCACGTTTCAGCAATGGATCAGGCTTAAAGGTGACCTGAAAAAGAACAAAATAGTAGGTCCGTGCTCCTTTTTGTGCTTGGCCTTCTAATGGCAGGAAGACCCTTATTTTTAATTTGGCATCACTGATTCCTCTTCTGTCTGAAATGACGAGCGTGCAGGGATCTGTATCGAAACTGAAGCCTCCTGCTTCTTGCTTCCCAATAGATCGCTTTGCCATTTTACTGGTTGGTGAGCCCATAGCCCTTATCAGTGACTTCCTGGATCGCTTTCAAAGCCTGTGTCAGCTAGAACTTCAGCTGCCCTCTCTGAAACCGGAGGATCTGAAAAATATGGTGAGTTTGCGTTCACCATTGGGAGAAAGGTGGGGCGGGGGTTAGATGAAAGTGCCTGGCATGCTGGCATTATATAAATCCATATAAAAAATATCATTAAGGTTGAGACCTCAGAAGCCAAGAAAGGCTAAAGTTGAGAGTTGCCTGGGTAACCTTAGCTCTGCCCCTTGCACATGCATCATCCTACAGTTTTAATAGTCTGCATGGGTAACCCGAGGTGTTCGCTGATGTTTGAGTGCTTAATTTTGCAACCGCAGCATTCTCCTAACAAAGGTTTTGGTGTGGAATTTCCTCAGGTTTTTTCAAGATGGTTTTAAAAATTGTGTCCACTAATTGCACAGTTTGGGGAGGCAGCCCCCGAAAGTGGGTTTTTGTGTCACAATGTTGCAAATGTGCATAAAGATGTCATCTGCCTCAGGTTCCCACTGCTCCATGTGGAAACGCTTCATGGGAAGGAGGCCGTGGACTCCTTTTTGTACAGCATGCTCTGAGCTGCAGAGGGAAGGAGGCCAGGCCTACCAGCAGACCCTCACCTCGATAACAGTAACTTGCATGAATCAGTGAGGTGTCCTGAGCAGGAAGTAGCCACCAGCCTTGTCTCGTTAGCTGCACAGGGATTGTAAGGTAGAGCAACCAGAAAGTAGCAGCCTATAAACGCTCATCTTCTAATGGTTGCCCAGAGCACTGGGTCTAGTGCCCATCAGCCATGTGCTAAGGCCCATTGCTATATTCGGGTGTTTGGTTGTCTCTCAGTATGACACCAGGGTGGAACTTATTTGCTGGAACCAAGGGTTCATCAGTTGGGTGGAAAGGAATAACAGTGGAAATGGTTGACTTCACTACCTCCATGGATAGTATATATATTGGCTTAGGCTTAAAATCCATAAGGGACATAGGCAGTGGGCAATGAACACATTTCTGTATCCCACCTGTCTCCTTTCTAAATCTCTGTTCTGAAAAGGGCCTCCCTGACAATGGGACCCTGGGGCTCCTTCCTTATTGCGTCTCAGCAATTCCCCATCAATGTACTCAGTTTACACACACACACACGCACTGTCCCTACCCTTTGGGATCTGAGAGTCAAGCTGGGTTCATTCTGGCTCCTGCATCATCGCCAGTAACGAAGATTCTGCAGGCCACATTCCATTTTCCATTTTACCTGTGCAGCCTTCTGGGGGGTGGAGGTTAGTCCAGCGCTCAGAACTTTGTTGATGATTCTGTTGATCGTGCATGAGGCAGGATAGACTCCATCCCCCTCTCTGTGTTGGTTCTGAAGAGCTAACAGGAGTAGAAACTTACAATGGTCGCTAATGTCAGCCGCTCTGATTCTGGAAACACCCAGGAAACTCATCTGAGGAGTAAGAAGATGCCATTTTTTCCATAGCCATTTTCCTGATTGCAACATTATAATCATTTATTTATAGTACAGTAGTACTGAGATCAGAGCCCCACTGTGCTAGGTACTGTACAAATAGAGACAGTCTTTGCTCCAAGTGTGTCCCGTGTATTGGAACTCTGTCTGAGGGAGCACAAGCATGGCTTGTGACCCGCCCAGACCGTGACTGAGTTGTGTGTCCTCTGCAGTCCTTGACAGAAGATAAAATCAGCCTTCTCCTGCATCTGATCGAGGAGGAACTTGAATGCAAAACCGAAGGGGAGAAAACATCAATGAAATTGGGCTCTGACATCTTTCAAGTACACGTCCCTGCCTGCATCCTGGCCCTCTGTGGCTGGGCTTACAGGTCAGTAGGTGACTAATATCTGATGGTGAAAGCTAAAATGCTGTTTGTAAATGTCATACACGTGCTTCAAACTGTAGGTAGCATGTTGCTGTAATTTGCTATGAAACCTATCAGAAACTGAGGGGTCTGGAACACAAAGGACTGTCCTCTCCAATATTGCCTCTCCAGGGCCTGAGCTTCCAATGTTTAACGAGTGTCATCCTCTAGCTGCTATGGTTGCACAGAAAACCCCCCAAACAATGAAGTGAGGTAATTGCTGCAGAGATAGACATCTGCCTGAGTTGACAGAGAGCCTGAAACTATAGCTCTGAGCTGTCAACTGCCCCGTTAACTTAGATGCCAATGATGGTATTTCAAAAAGATGTCAACACTGCTGATTATTTCACTGATCATCAAAGCATGGAAGAAAGGAAAGGAAGGACCATGCGAAGAGCTAACTGAGGTGTGTGTGCAAGTTGGTATATAGATTTAAAATGTGCAGGCTTTAACAACGCCTGACGGGGGTGTGCAATGGTTTCCCGGAAGTGGGAGCTCAGCTTTCAGACGTTTGGGGACCACTGGACTAAATGTTTAGTCGATCAAATATAGCTGCTTGTTCTAAAAATCGGTATCCATTTTGAGGGAGTGCCTAGATTTGTTCCTGACTTTCTCTCCTCACCCCGCTCTACCCTGCCTCCAACCCACAGCCCTTCGTCAGGGTCCATGCACCTCCCGGTGATCACGTGTTCCCGCTGCATGAGGAAGGTGGGGCTGTGGGGTTTCCATCAGATTGAGTCTTCCATGCCCGAGTTGGACTCTTCCTTTGGACTCGGCAGCACTCCCACCACGCCCACAGAGGTGCGCACGGACCGAGCCCCACTGGTGCCCACATCTCCCCGCAGGATGATCACGAGGAGCCAGGATACGACGTTTCCTCCGGGCTCAGAGCAGGTAAGCTTCACCTCTCTCGGTCGGAGAGGTCCCTCCAGGATTCTCTGGGAAGGAGGTTTGGAGAGAGATTGAGACAACTAGCAAATCTGTGTGCGCTCAAGCCCTGTGGCCCTGTGAAAAGACCTGTGATTGCAATGTGTATCGAAGACCTTCATGGCAGTGTATTTACTATCCCAGCTTCAGACGTGCTGTTTGTATAGAGTGAGATGTACGTCCTAGGGAAGGAGAAAAATGTCTGGGCCAGCATGATGGTCTAGTGCAGAGCTGGGCAAACTACAGCCCACGGGCCACATCCGGCCCGCGGGACCCTCCTGCCCGGCCCCTGAGCTCCTGGCCTGGGAGGCTCCCCCGGCCCCTCCCCCGCTGTTCCCCCTCCCCCGTAGCCTCAGCTCAATGCTCTGGGCGGCGGGGCTGCGAGCTCTTGCCGGGCAGCGTAGGTACAAAGCCGCCAGCCACTGGTGCTCCAGGCAGCGCAGTAAGGGGGCAGGAAGCATGGGGGGTTGGATAGAGGGCAGGGGAGTTTGAGGTGGTGGTTGGGGGAGGGGCTGTGGATAGGGGTCAGAGGGCAGGGAATAGGGGGATTGAATGGGGGCAGAGGTCCTGGGGGGGCAGTCATGGGGGGGTTGGATGGGGCGGTGGGGGGGGCAGGGGTTCTGGAGGCAGTCAGGGAGAAGGGGTGGTTGGATGGGGCAGAGGTCATGGGGGGGCAGTCAGGAATGGGAGGAGGGGTTAGATGGGGCAGTGGGGGGGAGTTAGGGGCAGGGGCTCCGGGGGCGGTTAGGGGACAGGGAGTGTGGATGGGGTTGGAGTCCCGACGGGGTGAGAAGCAGGAGACATTGGATAGGGGTCAGGCCACACCTGGCTGTTTGGGGACACAGCCTCCCCAACCAACCCTCCATACAATTTTGGAAACCCGATGTGGTCCTCAGGCCAAAAAGTTCACCCGCCCCTGGTCTAGTGACAGCCCCATGTGTTGCCACTCATGGGATCTTGGTTTGGGTCCTGCTCATGGCCGCTGAGCCAGGTGGGTTGGGACGTGCAGCCAGGTGGGTTGGGTTCTGCAGCAGAAAAGACGAGTGGGCTTCTCACACTCTAGTGACCCCCCTCTGCTTTGGCCAACTGAAGCCAGGTCCCTGCCTGCAAAGAGCTCAGGCAGCCCTCCACCAGCGAGTTGGTTTGCTGGGGTGGAGCTCCCTGCATAGATCTGAAATTAGAACATCCCTCTTGGGAATGTTAAAGCGACATGATCAGGTAGTTTAAGGCCAGGTAGGGACTTCCCTTAGCACTGCTGTAATCGTGCTGGAAAGCAGCCTCCAAGTGCCACCTGGTGGGGATGGCTGATGGGGGGGAGGCTGTGGGAATCACGCATTCTGCTGAGAGGATAAATCCCCCCAAATGGCCACTGTCCTGGCCCTTGTGCTAGACAAGAGGCTGGGCTCAGTTGTGATGAACGTGCCGGGGACTCTTTAAAGAGGCCACTGAATGTGGACAAAACCCAGTAGTTTTCTCTGGCTCCCAACTCCAGAAACTAAACCTAGCCCATGCTGCTTAATCACAGGGGGGTCTCCCTAAATTTTGGCCTGGACTCTGCAGGTAGAGAAGTGTCTGACTATATTACAGCACCGTGCTCTGCGGCTACTCCAGATTTGCACCATTTTAACTGGGGTCAGGATCTGGTCCCAGGTGGGTACTTGTGGTGGATTTCTGATTTACAACACAGTTGCTGGCAGCCTCCTTTTGCCATTGCCCCCCAGTGAAGATGGCGCCTTGTTTGAGCCAGATCTGCAGACATGAGCATTCTTTCCAGTGGAATCTGGTTCCGATGCCCAAGCTCCAGGCATCTCTTTAAGCTGGTTATTGATACCCTGGCGCTTTTGCGCTCAGGGTCGGATTAGTCTCCTCAAGGCTCCAAGGCAGCTCTCCCCCAGCCTGGGCTCTGTCGCGCTGCCATGTTTCCAGTCTCGCCGCTTTTCTGGGGCGACCCCCTGCAGGCCTGTGGGACCTGCATCCTTTCATCCCTCTCTTGTGTGATGGCATGAAAGAGAGCTTTGGTGCCGTTATCAAGACCAAGTTCACAGAGCAGCCCCAGCTTTGCTGCAGAGTGACGGGAGATGAAGCTGCGAAAACAGCAGGACTGAAGGATTTCATTATAAATCAGGGAGCATCGTGTGCTGTGAGCACCGGTCCCTCTCACCCGTGCAGATTGAAGCCAGGTCCCTGGGAGAGACCACTGGGGAAGAGGAGGAAGGGGTTACTTCTGTCTCTTTTTAAAGTGCCGGTGGGAGGTGCCTGACTGTGGGCCCCACAGGCTGGAATTTTCTCTACGGCCCAAACTTTCCAAAGTGGCCATTGATTGCCTGCATCTTAGGCCAGGTTTGCCAAAGTGTTGAGCACCCTCAGCTCTCAGTGACCTACTCAGAGCTGTAGGTGCTCAGCGCCAATGGGAATCCGCCCCCATGGGTCTCTGAAATCCAGGCACCTCCAATGCGGCTTTTGAAAATGTTGGTCTCTGACTGTTTTTATTTATAGACCTCTCTGGGGCGGTCAAAATCTCGCAATGAGTCAGGGAAAACGCCTCCAACGTGCGCTCTGTCCGTCATCCCAGAGCTACCCCTGAAAATTCAGCTAGCAGGCTCGTTCTGGGAGTGTCTAGTTGCATCTGCCCGCTTTGGGAATAGCACTAAAGTTGTATCCAGGCCATTGGTGAGCTAGCTGGGGCAAAGCCTAGAGGGTGGGGAGAATCCCCTTTGTTCGAGAGCCCCAGCGGGTTTTTTTGCGGAGTGGGGATGCGAATGCTGTCGTTTGCTCAGGGAGTCCGAAGGCTAGCCGCGTTCAGATGCCTGGGGATGAGCGCGGAATAAATCCCTGGGCGTTCTGTAGCGCCCGTGTAAACGCTCATTTCCTGGCTGGGTGGTGGTTGCATTTTGATGCATTTTTACAGTTGCACGCCCTAGGATCCGTCACTCACGTCGCTGCAAACTAATTGGGCGTGGACTCTGCCGAAAGTGCTAAAACCCTTACGCCGGGCACAGCGCCACCTCCTGTGCAGGAGGAAGTATGACAGCTAGGCTCAGTGCAGCACGTCCACCTCTCCTGCAATGGTGCTGGCGTCAGAGGTCAGGAAGCCTCAGCAGGGCCTTGCAGGTGGAAGGCGAGGGGCAGCAAGCCGTGTTTGTTGTGGGCAGTGGCCTGTGCCGTCTTTCGTCCCGCACACAGGGGTCTTTTCAGGCTGGTTGTCTGGGGCCAGCCCTGGAAACGCGCTCTCCGAACAAAGGTCTCCCCGAAAGCGTCAAGCTGCGTTTGGGTAAGGCTGGCTGTGTATGGATCAGTCGGACTGGGGAAGAGAGGTAAGTGATGTGCCAGCCACTCGGATCTGCTCCCTACAGCACCTAACCAGGCTCTAGAGCTGGGCTGAGCAGTACTAGGCACGAGGATCTCCTGTGCTTCGAGTGCAGGTCCCTTCCTCCAGGAGCTGAGGAAGTGCTGACGGCCGTGGGAACTCTGCTGTCCATCAGGAGCTAACTTTCCCCTCCCTCCTTCCCACTGGTAGCACGAGAAGAGCCCGTCCCCCGTGACAGCCCGTATGCGGAGCTGGGATAGCTCGAGCCCCGTGGACCGGGCCGAGCCAGAGGCATCAAGCCCGTCAACGAGGAGCCGCCCAGTAACCCGCAGCATGGGGCAGGGGGACAGCGTGGAGGTGCCATCCAGCCCCCATAGGAGAGCCAAGCGGGCACGCCTCTGCTCTTCCAGTAGTTCGGTGAGTGCCTGGCCACGCGCCCGAGAGGATTTGCCACTCTCTCAAGAACCCAGGTCAGGTTTTCCCTGCTGCTGGCAATGTCTTTGCAACTGGCTTCCTCTTCCATGTGTTACTCTGTCCTGGCTACATCCCCTGAAGCAGAGAGAACATCACCACCACCCCTTCCAGTTAGTTTCCATCTTTCTATCCAGCTTGGGGAAAGTAGACCTTCTGCCTCTTCTCAAATCTGGCAAAGTCAGATCCTTTTGCAGGCCCAGGCGGGATTGGAAGAAAGATACCTCTAGGTTGTGGATTTGAATCCAGATAGGCCTGGTTGTGATGGGAAGTCGCTTCCCTCTGGTGGCTACTTGGTGGCCTTTGTGTAACGAATCAGGGTCATGGAGTGGTATCCTTGCTGGTGGGACAGGTGTCACCTTGTCAAAGCACCATCATTGCGGTGAATTTGCTCCCTTAAACCTCAACAGAGGGGCCATGGAAATACTCTTAAAGACGACCCCTCCAGCTCAGTGCTCAGGTGCACGAATGGGAGACTTGAGAGGGCTGCTGCAGGGTCCACTGAATGTGCTTCTTTCCCTGGCAGTTATCAAATACTTTCCACCCAGGCTGTGGGGTGGAACCTACTATCCTTCCCCAGACATCCCTGGAGCTGAATGACACCCGTGTCCTAGGTGATGGTGCTCTGCTGTTCTCTGCTGCCCTGGAGAGGGCTCCCCAGCATGGCTGTGGAGGCTGGAGTTGGGGGTGATTTTAAATCAGTGTCTGACTGTATTATTGTTAATAACGTCTCTTTAAAACAAGTCGTCACTCCTCTCCCTGCAGGACACTCCCACTAGAAGCTTCTTTGATCCCAGCTCTCAGCACCGCGACTGGTGCCCTTGGGTCAACCCAGTCCAGGAGAAGGCTATCTCAGGGGACATCAGCGACCAATTGGAGCTGACGTCTGTGAAGGCGGAGCCTGGCTGGCGGGTGGTGCTGAATGTTCTCCTGGCGGCCAGGAAATCAAACAGAGCAGCTGACGCAGAGCTTGTGGTGAGAGCTCTAGCAAAGCCCTTGCTGGGATGATTTAGTTGGGGTTGGTCCTGCTTTGAGCAGAGGATTGTACTAGATGACCTCCTGAGGTCTCTTCCAACCCTAATCTTCTATGATTTTATGAATTGAGATCCCAAAACTGAAACCCACCTCAACTTTTGAACACCCCCCCCCCCCCCCCCCGATCTCCCAAAGGCCTACTCCAGTTTGCTCCAAACTTGGCATTAAAGTTCTACTTTGGGCTGAGATCCTACATACAAAATTTGGGGCAGCTTGGTTCTGATCCGCCAGAAAGGGTTTTGATTCTAGTAGCCCTGACTGACGCATGCTGGCTGGCGTCTGCATGTCCATTCAGAAGCAGCTGGAGCGTCATCCACTTTCCAGCTCCACAAACCCACTGACTCAAACTGCTCCAGCTCTCTAAGGGAAGAATTAGCAGGAGCCTGAAGCTGCTAGTAACTTACACAGATGGAGTCAGATGAGTCTGTCTATCCAGGAGGAAAGTGAAGGTGAAACCAGAGCCCGGACAGTGTAGAAGGTGCTGAAGATATTTACAGCAACCCCGTATGCAGCACACATGCGTATATAAATCCACCATGTCAGAGAGGGACTGTCGGCATAGCTATGGAGAGATGATAGTCTCTGTAGAGAAGGTTGAATCTAGCTTCCCATTATAAGCCTGGTTTTTGACATCGCTACCTCTATCTTAGCCAAAACTGGCCCGAGCTACCCCAAAAGGCAGGCGTCGGGGGGAGTAAAATGACAAACCGCTTGTGCTGGAGAATGGCCTTTGTTCTAGCTTGGGGCAGGGCCATGGGGGTTGGGGTTTTAGCATTTGTCTTTGAAGATTCAAGCGATTTGTGTCATGGGCAGAATTGCTGGGTGTCTGTCCAGCTGTCATCTGGGCAAGCCGCTGAAAGCTCCTAGAGTTGGACAGATACTTTATCAGGCTGGTGGAACAAGCATAGGCTGGAGGTTAGTGCCCAGGCCTGGGAATCAGGAGGTCTCAGTTCTATTCCTGGCACCGACTCTATCACTGCCCCATGCCATGCCTCAGTTTCCCCTTCAGTAAAATGGGTTATCTAATAAGGGCTCATGTCTGTACAGCAAGTGTGACCCTTGGATGAAAGGACCGGTGGTTCTGTCCGGTACCACTTTCTCAGTGTGTCCTCTCTCCTGTGGCTTTAGAGGGAACCCCCCACAACTGGGACATTGGGGTGCGACTCCCTGCTGGAGTGACTTGACCTTTGATTGTCCCCTTGTTTCCTTCTTGTTGCAGAGCCTCTCGGTAAAATCCTGCAAGGTGTTCCGGATATTCCGGCAGTGGGAAGCCGCGTGCTCCTCCTGAAGACGCTTGGCCCTGGCCAGGGAATGCCTGCCAGACGGGCAGCATGGGACATTGGGTTGGGTTAGAGAGAGAGCTGCTTGGCAGTTGCTTGCCAGGCAGCTCCTGGAGATGCTCCTCCAGGCCCGGCGAGCAGCAGGAGCCCTTTCCTTGGGGATGCAGGTAATTTGTGGGTGGCCAAAGCACAGTGTGAAGGCCACGCTCGGCCCTGGCTGTAAACCGCAGCCGACAGCAGTTTGATTTGAAATCCCGGGTGAGCATACGGGCGCGTTTGCCGAAGCCTACACCCTTCTTGCAAGCTGCCACTGCAGCTCTTGGAGCCACCGGCTTTGGATAGCCCCCCACCGGGTCTGCATTTCCCCCACCTCCAACCAGAGCAGGCTCCATGCGGGGAGGATCTCTTCTGCCAAGGAACTACGTCCATTTCATTGGTGAGTGCAACGGGGGCCGAGGCCTGTCCCTCACTGCACACCATACAGGGGCCTATGCGCCAGGGCCCTGCTGGCTTGGGGATGTGATGACAGGTAGTAATAAAATCTTTCACTTTTTTTTTTCTTTTCCCCTTCAGCTGTCTGGCACTCCTTCCTTTCAGGGGTGGGGCTGACCAGTGACACGCAGCCTTAGGCCTGGGCAGTGTTACACAGTTCTGTTCTGCTGGGGTCCCTGTTCCCCGCACATGGGCACAACACCTCCCCCGATTCCCTGCCAGCAGACCCACAGTACCTTTCCTGCTCCACCACCAGGCGCAGGGTGTCGCACCAGAAGCTCTGGCACCTCGGAAAGAGCCAGGCTGGCTTTGTCCACAGGTCGGGGGGCTCCAGGCAGGCATGAGGGAGCTTAGAGGAGGGGGAGGATCCAATCATGGCTGCATAGGTCATTTTCTGCAAGGCCCCATGGAACCTGTGATGCCTTGGCCACACTTCTGCTGGGACTGGGAGGCCCAGGCCGTGCTCACGGTGACCCGGGAATCGTACCATGAGCATCCAGCCCAGTTTGGCCAACCCAAGAAGTTTGAAGAAGTGTCTAAACGTGCAGGAGCTTGCCCAAGCCCTGCTGGGTTAACCCCTCTCCAGCAGGTCAATGCAGAGAAAGAGGAGCCAGAACTGGTTCCTTAAATCTACCCCCGTTAGTGTCTCTTCTTCCACCCACTCCTTTCCCTCTGGCAAGTGGTAATAATTCTGAATTCATATGGTGCCACTCATCCCATAGATCCAGAATGCTTCACTTGTTATACCCCCTGGTGTTACTAAAATGCAGCTACCTCTGGTGTGGCGCAAGGCAGCTAGCCAGTGCAATGCACAGCGCTGGCAGAGGCTGTTCAAGGACACTGAGCAAACCTTCTTGAGAAGGAAGTTATAAGGCTCTCTAATAGCCACACCGCACAGCTGGGGCCTCTGCATTTCACATCTGCCCCGCATGGAACTCTGCCTTGGAAGACGACAAACTAAGCTGCCCCTGCTGGGATCTGAACTCCTGCTTCTAGGGAATCTGGACATGTCCAGCTGTCTTGAAAGACTTTTATAGACTAGTTCATTGACAAGCCTCTTTTGGCCAAGGGTCCATGTGCCCTTGATGTATCTCCTGCCTGCCCCAGGTGCTCACTGCATCTGTTGTCACTGCTCTTTGCTCCACCCAGCTCTGGATCAATCAGAATATGGCTCGGTGCCAAGGTGATATGCGGTCAAATGGTGGCACGAGAGCCCCCAGGCCCCCCAAAATACACGATGGAAACTACCTGTGTTCGAGCCCCTGAATGCAGCCAACCACGAATCCTAAGAGCCAGCCGAGTAAACACCGCCCTCCCCCGGAAACCTCTTCCACAAGAAGGGGCGTGGTCATGGACAGACCTGGCTCCGGCTGATTCATGATCAAACAGCCGGCTCGCTGGCCACGTGACATCTCCCTCGGTGCTGCCACCCCAGCAGAGGCCTCGCAATCCGTGCAGGATTGGTGCCCGCTGGCACCACTTACTGTCGCTGTCCCACCATGCGTGTCCCTTCTAGGGGATCCCCCGCAACTCGCCCCACCCGTGCCGTGCTCCCTTTCGTTTCTATCCGGGATTCCTCTCCTCTCACCCCAATGGGACGCTGTCGCCTACATTTTTTCTCAGTTAGCTACAAGCTGAGGTTGACTATTCCTATGTCCACCTCTAGCCTCTTTACCAACGTGGATTAAAACCCATAATGCCCCTCTCAGGTAGGTCATGTTATATTATCCCCATTTTACAGTTGTGGAAACTGAGCCAGAGAAGTTAAGGTTAGCCCAGGGACCGAAAACAAACCCCCACGAGCTGTGAATAAAATCAGGCCCCAGCAACCCCCTGCCCAGAGCCGGGCCTGGAACCCGGGAGTCCTGATTCCCAGCTACCTGATCCAGCCACTCCGTGGGACGGGTTCAGACTAATATTGTTCTTCCCTCTGCATTTGAGGTCACCTACTTTTTTATAAAAGCTTGTTGTGAGGGTAAAGTTACAATAAAACGCTTTACAAATTCCATCAGGCGTGACTTACTTGGGGTCAGAAGTTTGGACTGAGTGGAAACGGGGAGTTGAACTTTAACCTCCTGTCTCGCCGGAGACTGGCTTTGTTAATGTCAGACCTTTGCACTGGGCAGCATCTCCTCTCGCACCTTGCTGGGGTCTAAGGCTCGAGCTTCACTTGGGTGATCCAAATTCAGCTCCCTTTCCTGGGGCTGGGCTCGCCCAGCACCCTCCTGGCTTCGAAAGCTGAGCAGGTTCACGCTACGGTGAGTGGGTGTGTCTGACCTTTCAAAGCCTGATGTCTTATCTGTAAGGGCTCTGCCTTCCAGTGATAAATCAGCAGGGGGAAGGGAGCTCAGCTTGGGATTTTGCCAAAACCACAAACACCAAGCAAACCAGCTGTTTTATTCAAAAAACCTCCAGCAAATTCATAGGCCGTGGGCTCTGTCAGCAACAAGCTCTTGCTCCGATACTTGGCATGTAACTGTTCCCCCGACACTTCTCCATAGGGGACGCTTCCTTCCATTCGTGATCCTCTGAGCCGAGGAGATGGGAGCAGGACCATAATGTGTAATTAACGGTTGTTAATAGCGAACTCCCCAGCCACGCCTCTGCTGTGTCCCTCGGGGAGGGAGGTGAACCTTTCAAGCTCCGTGTTAAATCACTCGCAGCTTCTTTCCATGGTGCGATGGGTATGGCCCAGGCCCCACCGGGGTGCTCACTAGCAAAGCCAACAGCAGGATCAGGGCCTAGAGCTGGTAGACAAGTAGCCAGGTATTGCTGTCACCATCTGTGTCCTTCCACGCTGCCTCCGGTGCTAGATTGGAGCACCTGCCCCTGATCGGTCCGCTGAGCCTCCAGCCCCTCTAAAGGCTGGCTCTGCCCCCGAAGCAAGTCCGAGTCCATGTTTGTCTCCAGTAGTCACTTGATAAGTCAAAAGATTCTTTTCCTAACATGCCCTGCCCCTGAAGCTGAGAGCCAAGCTGGGCTCTTTCCTTCTCACATCATCCCAAGGAATCAAGTTGCCTTCCCAGACTGGAATGTAGCAAGCGCGTGGGCTGCTGATGTGCAAGGAGAAAGAGAATCCACCTGGCTCTCCTGTAGCCGGGGTGGCTTGAGGGGAGCGAAATGCTGGGACGTCCGTCTCCCTGCGTTGTCTATTCAGACTGTTTGAGTCTGTGCCCGATACCCTTGCTCGCCTTGAGTCGTGCCTTACTCCTGGAGTAGTCCTGTTGATTTCTGATCCGAAGCTCCTTGAGACCCTGCCCAAGCTCAGAGCCCCCTTGTGCTGTGCAGCCCTGCTCCGAAGAGCTCCCCAGCTAAACAGAGGACAGACACGGGGTGGGAGTGGAGACAGGCACTGGGGGTAGGAGGGGGAAGTGTCTTCCCCAGGGTCATACAGCAGCTGTCTGCCTATGCGGGGAACAGAGCCCAGGTCTCTGCTGGGTCCCAATCCTGAGCCCTGCTTACCCAGTTGTCTGTGACGTGCCAGCACGCTCGTGGTCCTATATAAACACGAGCTCCTTATTTGTGTCTGTGCTGAAAGCCGTGGAAAGGCGCAGCACAGGCCAGAGGGACAATGAGCCGGAAAATACCCATTCAAATGATTTATTGACCCTGCTGCTTGTCACCCGTTCGTTTTCATTGCCATGCTGCCAGGGCTGCAGGTAGCCCATTGTCCTTCGAGGCCCTGCCCAACAAGAATCAGAGTTAGAGCAGGGTTTGAGTAACACGCCCTAGCCTAGGCTCCTCTGGGGGCTGGGCCATTGGTGGGTGATCACCCAGAGCCTATGCGTGTGGTTCCATGGATGGGTGATCTCTCCTGGGCCAGGGAGAGGAGTGATCCATGCAGGCAGAGTGGCCTAGTAGCTGGAGACCTGGGTTCTAGTCTCGGATCTGTCACTGCCCTGCTGGGTGATCTTGGGCAAGTCACCTTGCAGCTCTGTGCCTCAGTTTCACCTTCTGTAAAATGGGGATGATGAGCCTGACATCCTTTGTAAAGCGCTTTCTGATCTGTCTGTCTTTTATGGGAGTCCTCTGCTGCGGAGGCCCTGAAGGTCCGTCTGGTCTCCCATTCAGCATCTAAGGGAGGCCACTAGGAGTGAGTGCATTGGTAGAGCGAGGGAGGGCGCCCCAGGCCAGGACGGTCTGTTTGGTAACCTGAGATAGAATTTGGGGTTTCATTTCTGATATTCTTATATCCTTACTAACATGTGAACAAAGACGCTGGGTGTTGCTTCTGCCCAGCCAGATGGGTTTGTTCATATAATGAGAAAAAAATAAGAAACAGAACAAAAGTATCACTGGGATGGTGGAAGTGTAATCTACAAGCGTACACTGGAAGGCTGCCTGGCGCCTCTCTCAAGCCAAGGTCAAGCAACCAGTTAGGAGGGGCCAGGGGGATGTGGGGGAGGTATAAGAAACACTAAAAGCCAAAGAAATGCCTGTCCCTGATCAAAACACAGCCTGCTTCCTCACCCCTCCCATGGGATCCAAAAGAGGTGGCTCCCAGACTCGCAACCCCTCAAGACGGAACGTAACCGTAAACAGTAAGGGGTGGGACCTAGGGCGGGACCCAGGGCGGGCACTTCAGGTATAATTATGCCTGCTAAGAAGCTGGGGACTGGGACCCGGGAAACAAGGCTCTGCGGGGTCAGAGCTATGGAGACGCTTGCTTAAAACTAACCCCAATCAACGTGGCATTGCCTGCACTTCGGACGTCCGATCTTCTGCTTTCTGGCTGCATGACAAGAACCAGGGGAGGGGGTGAAAGGAAAGGGAAAGGGTCACAGGGCACAAGTGAAGTGAACTAGCGGAGCTGGGCAGGGGAATGTGGCCCAGCACCTGCCCTCCTTGGAAGACGGCTGGTGATCTCGAGATGGAGCCACATGACGGCGCAGCTCCTCTTCTCTTTGGAGCACGGCTGGCCGCCCCTTGGTTCAGTGGCGTGGGGAAGAGAAAGGGCAGGCTGGGGAGCCAAATCCCCATGCAACCCCCCTCCCAGGCTGTGCAGGGATATGTGTAACTGGGAGCCACCTGCCTCGGTGGCAGCTGAGCCCCCGCGCTGGACTGGGCTCTGGGTAATGGCATGTCCTGTCCGGGAGAGGGCCAGATGAGCGTGAGCAACGGGCAAACCTACAGGGAAGTTTTCTTCGTGCTTCATTGTGGCGGCAGATCCAGCCTGGGCAGCAACACCGCGGGGTTTGGAGCGTGTGTGGCAGTTGAACCCAGGACCTTTGGATCTAACAGCGAAAGATCCCGGGCCATCAGTGGGCTCACAGACCTCTACATCAGTGCTTTTTTTCCCCACGGACCACTTGAAAATTGCTGTGGGTCTTGGCAGGCCGCTTAATGATCTTTCCCAATGTTATTTGTACCATTGGCTAACTGTTGTAAAGTACTTTGCGTAAAAGGGCTATAAAAAAACCCTTAATAAGAATTAACGCTTTTTTGTTCTACAAATAAAAGCAGACAACTCATATTTTAATATCAATAGTCTCCCCTTTCTAATGCAATGGATGTACCCTCTCTCCCCCTCCACGGCAGCCCCCGAGCTGGGGTTTGGAAGGAGGGGGGGTCTCTCCCTCTCTCCCCCACCGCGGCAGCCTCCGAGCTGGGGTTTGGAAGGAGGGGGGTCTATCTCTCTCTCTCCCACACCGCAGCAGCCCCGGTGCTGGGGTTTGGAAGGGGGGGTGTCTCTCCCTCTCTCCCCCACCGCGGCAGCCCCCGAGCTGGGGTTTGGAAGGAGGGGGGGTCTCTCCCTCTCTCCCCCGCCGTGGCAGCCCCCGAGCTGGGGTTTGGAAGGAGGGGGGGTCTCTCCCTCTCTCCCCCGCCGTGGCAGCCCCCGAGCTGGGGCTGGGAAGGAGGGCAGCCCTGGAGCTGGGGAAAGTCGCCTCTTTCTCTGGCTGCCACAGCCCTGCACATCCCAAATTCCCCCACCCCTCTTCTCACCCCACTGCTCCCTCCCACCTACCCCCATTCCCTCCGAGGCCACCACCTCACCTCACATGTGCATTTTCTCCAGGGTCCAGGCACCTAATTAGTGGAGCCAAGCCTGCATGGCTTCACTAATTAGGTGGGTGGCCCTTCATTCTCTCGTGTGCGGCCACCCCAAGCGGGCACCTTAGAGGGGACTATCTGTGGACCACCTCCGCTCTATATGTTGTCTAGCCACTCGAGCGGGACAGGGGGATGCCCCTGCATGACAGAGAGAACAGTCTGTACTAAGCAGGACCAGAGCAGCCTGCCATACAGTTGAAATCCTGGTCCCACTTCCTGTCTGCCTGGCTTCTCTTTAGCACTAGGCAGCATGGTAGGGCTGGGGGTGTGGATGGGGAATAAATCCCAGGAGGGAGAAACTATTTTACCAATTCCTCCAGGAGAGGGAATGGGGGCTGGTGGTTAGAGCCTGGGCATAGCAGTCAGGACTCCTGGGTTCTTTTTCTGGCTCTGGGGATGGAGTGGGGTCTAGTGGTTAGAGCTAGGAGAAGTCACAACTCCTGTTCCTTGTTCTGCCGTTCACTCACTGTATCATCTTGGGCAAGTTCCTTCAAATCTCCCAGCGTGTTGCCTACCTCCCACGGTGGGCAGAGAGACTTAATTAATGCCTCTGAACGCTCTGCGACACCCCCAGGGTGATAGGCAGCTGAGAGAGGGCACTCCTGGGATGAAAGGAGCTGGCGCCCCCAGTCCCCCTAGAGCCCAGCTCAGACCCACTGAATCCAGCTCTGCAGCAGAGACAGACTGCATGGGGCTGGCCGCAGCCTGGACTGGGCCAGCTCCGATTTGTTTTGTAGCAAAGTGATAGATGGCTCTCCCCCACCCCCGTGCACCCCGCTCTTCCCCACACAAAGCACCCAGCCTTCCCCCAAGTTCCTGCACTGACATCCAGGCCACCGGTGAGGCCCTTTCAGCTACTTTCCTGGCATGTAAACAAAGAGTCCGTGCCAGGCCCATGCATCCGAATGGCACCCCCGGCTACCTCTGCCACTGTTCCCTTTCCTGGCACGCGCTCCCATGCAACGTTTCTCAAATGCGGCCGCACGCTGCCACCCAACGGGGTTTTCGTGCCATACCGACAGCCTTCGGGGCGATGATGGAGGGGCGCGAAGCATCGGCCCCTCCTCCCATCCTTGTTGCTCCTGGATGTGCCCCCGGCACCGCCTCTGGGGAGAGGTGGGGCACAGCACTGCAGGAGCAAGGTGAGTTCTTGACCCAGCTTGTGGGGAGGGGGTTTGGGCAGCAGGCCCCAGCAGCGGGACGTCAGGAGCCGGGCCGTGCGGGTACTGACCCCCTGCCCCGGCTCTGGCCACACAGCCCTGGCCTCCAGCTGCGAGGCTTCAGCCTCCGGCCCCTGGTTCCAGCTGCGGGGCAGCAGGCTCTGGCTCCGGTCCCGAGCTCCGGCCGTGCAGTGGCAGTCACTGGCCCCCGGCGGCGACCCACAGCCGCACGGCATCCAGCTCCAACCACGGGACTTTGGGCACCCACCCCTTGGCTCTGGTCGCAGGGCAGCAGGTGCTGACCCCTGGCTCTGGCCCCCAGTTCTGGCCGTGCGGCCCCTGGCGCTGATCCCCTGCCTCAGCTGCATGGCAGCAGCTCTCCCACAGCTCTGTTCCTAGGCTCCGACCACGCGGATGGGCCTGGCCTTTAACAGCCGAGCTTCACCCATAGGCTCTTGCCAGGGTGCTGTGAAGCTCTTGTTACGTGCAGCCAGTTGGAAGCAGCCACAAAATAAAGCAGATCCCTGGCAAGCTCCTTAAGCACTGAGGGTCTGTTTATAATGCAATAAAAAAACCCGAGTCTTGGAGCTCGGATCAGCTGACGTGGACTCACGGGGCTTGGGCTGCAGGGTTAAAAATAGCAGTGTAGACATTCGGGCTTCAGCCCAAGCATTTGCACGGCCATTTTACGGCCCTGCAGCCCCAGCCCTGCGAGCCATGTCAGCTGACCCGGGCCAGCCTCTAGTCTTTTATTGCAGCACAGACACACCCTGGAATTAGTTAGCAGGGTGTGGTGTGAAGGCCAAAAGTATAACAGGGTTCAAAAAAGAAAGAGATAAGTTCCTGGAGGACAGGTCCGTCAATGGTTATTAGCCAAGATGCTCAGGGATGCAACCCCATGCTCTGGGCGTCCCTGAACCTCTGACTGCCAGAAGCTGGGAGTGGACAACAGGGGATGGATCACTCAATAATTGCCCTGATCTGTTCATTCCCGCTGAAGCACCTGGGATTGGCTGCTGTTGGAGACAGGATGCTGGGCTAGATGGACCATTGGTCTGACCCAGTGTGGCCGTTCTTATGTTCACTGAACATCAAAGCTCCATAGTAATCTCACTGCCCCCTGGTCATACCTCATTTGTCTATCTTAGGTCTGACCTTTATCACCATCGTCTCTGAGGGCCTCTCCCTCTTTAGTGTATTTATTCTCGCAGCACCCCTGTGAGTCAGGGCAGTGCTGTTATTCTTATTGTACAGATGGCAACCTGAGACAAGGCAGCCTCAGTGGCTTGTCCACGGTCACACCAGGCATCTGTGGTGGAGCAGACCCTTGGGCCCATGTCTCCCAAGCACCCTAATCATTAGATCAGCCTTGCTCTCCACCCTGAGCACAGGAGAATGTTCCCTCTTTAAGTGTCTCAACCTTTCTGAGGCACCCAGATAGGAGCTGGACTTGGCCACATCCACATCATGCTGTCCCACCAGCCGCTTGTTAATCATTCTCCACTGGATTTCCCTTTTTTAACGGGGTTACTCTTTTTTTTTTCTTTTTGCAGTCAGAGGTAGGGATCGGCCGCTCTGACCTGTCAGTACTGGTTGCACTGAACTCAGGAGAATGCCTGCAGTCATGTGCATTGAGCTAAGTTAGCCCTGCTGAACCTTTGAAACAAGGGGATACTAACCCATGCCCAGATCCGAGACTCTCTCCAGACTAGGACATTGATGTGTCCTTCGCAAACATGTTGGTTAAGCATGTTAATTAACACAAGGGCTGGCATTTCAAAATAAACCAAAAAGATCATCTCATTTGACTTTTTCCCCTGAATTCCTTGTGGTTTTTTTCTTCAATAAAATGACAAATTTCCAGTTTTTTATCACTGGAAGGGACCTCTAGAGGTCATCTGGTCCATCCTCCCATGCTAAGGCCAGATCGAGTCCACCAAGACCACCCCTGATGTGGGTTTGTCTAATCTAATCTTAAAAACCTCCAGTGATGGGGATTCCACAACGTTTCTTTCCCCTCCTTTCATTTTCTTGTTCCCCCCCCCCCCCGGAAAAGGTGGGGAAATCCCCCAAACTCCAAAACCTTTGGCTGCCCGACCCTGTTTTTTTAAAAAAAACAAAAAGTTTTGATCAAAATGAAAATTGTCACTGAAAATATTTGGTTTGGGTTAAAAAGCCTTTTTTTTTTTTTGGTCAGACCAAAATGGTCTGGCCCAGGCAGACACAGCAGCGGGGCTCCAAACCCTGTTTGCTGGTCCTGGTGAGCCTGAGGAGAGAGTGCTTGGAAACCATCACCGGTGCAAACCCTCTCTGCTGAGCCGGGGGAGTTCTTGCTAACGTGCAGCTTCTCTCCCCATGGTTTTATCTGTTTCTGTTGTGGTAGCACCTGGGCGCCCCAGTCATGGATTAGAGGGGCCCATCCTGCTGGGTGCTGCCAAACTCAGAACAAAGTGACATAGCCCCTGTCCCAGAGAGTTTCCATGGTTTGTCGTCTCTGCAGAATTAGCGCTTACCTGGGGGGATGCCCTCCCACCCCTACCTAAGACCCTCTTGCCTGAGTTTAGTGGTGCTTTCAAACCGCGCTAGCTGGCCCAGGTGGGGCTGGGTGAGAGCGTGGGCGTGGCTTCCACTCGGATGGGTAACCCGCCCACTTTGCAATGAGGGCAAAGGTAAACCACTCCAGTGCTGAGGTCCTCCAGCGCCTTCCCACCATGCCCCCTGCATGCCCAGCAGGACGAACAAGTTGTCCCACAATTCACGGGGGGAAAGAACCATAGAGCAGCTCAGCTCACAGTGGCGTGAAGAGCCAGGGCATGTGCCCGCAGAAGACTCAGCCACGCCCGTGGGAGAGCACAGCACCAGTGAGGGCGCAGTCGGGCGCAAAGTGTCTTGGTGCCTTCGGAAGGGGCGAGACTCCGCGCTCTCGTGGAAAGGTGGAACGTCACCTAGGGACTGGCTTCCTGATGATGCTGCGGTTCATGAGCCGATTCACCAGAGCAAGAACTGGACTATGGTTTATCCACTGCTGTTCTCTCCTGGGCTTTCTGGGGGACAGGCTAGAATGAGAAGGTGGGATTTGCACACCGGCAGGTTTGAGCCGAGTCCGATCTCTGCTGGCAAGGAATTCCTCCCTTGCTTCCACCTTTGGCAAGGTGACCAGCTGCTGAGCACCCCTGTTCCCCGTATCTAGGGCTCTATCTGCATTGGTCCTGCCCCATGGAGGATGAGCTGCGCCCTGAGGTAGCCAGGTTTTGATCCATTAGGGCCTTTCATAGACTCATAGAATATCAAGGTTGGAAGTGACCTCAGGAGGTCATCTAGTCCAACCCCCTGCTCAAAGCAGGACCAATCCCCAACTAAATCATCCCAGCCAGGGCTTTGTCAAGCCTGACCTTAAAAACTTCTAAGGAAGGAGATTCCACCACCTCCCTAGGTAACGCATTCCAGTGTTTCACCACCCTCCTAGTGAAAAAGTTTTTCCTAATATCCAACCTAAACCTCCCCCACTGCAACCTGAGACCATTACTCCTTGTTCTGTCATCTGCTACCACTGAGAATAGTCTAGATCCATCCTCTTTGGAACCCCCTTTCAGGTAGCTGAAAGCAGCTATCAAATCCCCCCTCATTCTTCTCTTCCGCAGATTAAACAATCCCAGTTCCCTCAGCCTCTCCTCATAAGTCATGTGTTCCAGTCCCCTAATCATTTTTGTTGCCCTCCGCTGGATGTTTTCCAATTTTTCCACATCCTTTGAACCCAGAGCGCTGAATTCAGCGTGCCGTGGAGCTGGCATGGGAAACAGTGACGTCGGCCTTTGGTTCTTCTGAGGCCCAGTGCTGAGGTTCTGCAGCCGTGTCACCTGGAGCAGGTGCATTCAGCCTCAGGCAGGGGGAGTTGTCTTGCCGAACCCTGGAGGTGGTAGAAATGTGGGTCCAAGTTGCTGCGTGTTTGTCCTAGAGAAAAGGCCCTGGTCTTCTGGGCAGGTACATACAGAAGGTGTTCCTCAAGCCTAGGGCGAAGTGGGCACCCAGATGCAGCAAGGAACCCAGCAGGACTCTGGAGCTTTGCATTATTGTGACTCATCTGAGTCTGAGGCCTGCAATCCTGGCTGAGGTTTGAGTATAGGTGACTTTCTCTTTCTCCTAGGTGCTCTTGGGAGGCTTGGGGGGGGGGCCCTCATGCACTGAAGAGAGGAGGGCTTAAGAAGAATCCTGCATTAATGTCGCGGCCTGTGTACTCTCTCTGTGTCCAGCAGGGAGCTTTCTACCTGCTGCAGTTACTTTCAGAATCCAGCGCCACTGCTAATGGGAGAAGCAAACAGCTAATTCATTAGCTGAACACTGCTAATTAAAAAATGCTGCAGCCCTTGACTCTCCCCGAGATCCCTTGAATTGCCTGGCTTGTGAGTCACACACAGGTTTCCCCTGGGTTTCTTTTAAAGCCCTTGATATGACATTCTGGGGTGCAATCCAGACCAGTGAAGGGCTGTGTCACCCCTGCCCTGCCACCTGGGGTGTCCCACAATGCTTTGCTGCTATAGCTACCAACCTGGGCTCCACACAAGCAGCCAAACAGCATGCAGGTCACACCCTGAGTGTCTGTGTCTAGCCACAGCCCTGGTCCAGCAACTATGACCCCAGCTGCCTGTCAGCAAACACCAGACACACTCTGTCTTCCACCAGCCTTGGTTACTACCAGCAGGGTGGCCCCAACACACTCCTAGTCCTGGATTTCCCCCCAAAAGTGTGTTCTGCACTGATCAGCCCTCTCCTGGACAGTCCAGATATAGTAGGTCCGTTGCTCTCTACGGAGATCAAGATACAACAGTCTGCCACCCTAAATGGAGCTAACCACACAGTTCACCATATTGGATTAGTTTTGATGAAAGAATAAAACACGTTGATTCAACTACCGAGAGAGAGGTTTTAAGGGAGCGCCCGTATTAAGACATGAAAGTCAGAAATGGTCACAAGAAAAATAAAGATAAAAGGCTTCCTAGTACTAAGCTTAACAAACTAAACTTGGTTCAAGGTGAAATCCCTACCACGGGTTCCCAGGAACATTGCTGACTACGTTTTAGGCCAGGATCTGCTCCCAAAGTGTATAGGCTGTTCCTTTTGTCCTGAATGAGAGCAAGATGGACAGGGAGAGATCCCTTCAGGGGGGTTGCCCCTCCCTTTTATAGTTCATTCCCCCTTTGAAATGCATTTTCCTGAGGGTTACTCCTAGATAAAGTTCATTCCTGCTGTGAGGATGGAGGCAAAAAGTCTGGTGGTGATAAAGGTTCCCTGCTCTTGTTTGCTAAGATGCAGACCTGTTTGTTTCTGCACCCGTTCCTTGCCAAAGAATCATAGAATATCAGGGTTGGAAGGGACCTCAGGAGGTCATCTAGTCCAACCCCCTGCTCAAAACAGGACCAATCCCCAATTTTTGCCCCAGATCCATAAATGGCCCCCTCAAGGATTGAACTCACAATCCTGGGTTTAGCAGGCCAATGCTCAAACCACTGAGCTATCCCTCCCCCAAAACTTAAGAACTGATGGTTTGATTTTCCTTCTCCCCCAGCAACCACTTTCATACACCCTTTTCCTTTCCGTGTTTTTCCAATTGCTTTATTATAGTAGGTATATCTCCTGATTATTATTATCTCACAGAGTTGGAAGGGACATTGAAAGGTCATCGAGTCCAGTCCCCTGCCTTCACAGCAGGACTAAGTACCATCCCTTATTTTTGCCCCAGACCTCTAAATGGCCCCCTCAAGGATTGAGCTCACAACCGTGGGTTTAGCAGGCAAATTCTCAAACCACTGAGCTATCCCTTTGCCACTTGATAGGTGATGGCCACTTGATAGGTGATGGCCTTTGATGACACCTGGCTAGAGGCATCAGCGTGTCATTTGTCTTTGAGAAACAGGTTCACCCCTCTCCCCAGACTTATCTGGTAAACACACTTCAGTCGTGATTTCAGCTTATGTTCATAGCTTTACATACAATGCTGCTAAACACATTACACCATGATATTATTGCCCAGCAAGTTATTAGTTTTCCAATGATACCTCCCGAGGCATATTTTGCACAAAGATTATTTGCAGCTGCATGTAGGGTATGAATACAGAGGTACATTCACTCACGCTGGGCTAAGTGGGTTGTGTCTGGGCGGGGTGTTGATGCCAGGGCCACACTTGTGAGAACATCAGACTCCTATGCCAGATGCGAGGCAGGGCTCTAACCCGCGGTTCTCAGACTATGGCGCAGGAAGGTGTCAAAGGAGATGCGAGCTGTGTGCTTCTTTTTGTGTGTGTAGAGCTCAGGCCGTCAGCCCTGGGTGGTTGGAGCTCATGCAGAAGGGCCATGCACACATGGAAGGGCCATGCACACATGCACCCCGCCACCCGGGCTCTCCTTCCTCCCCAAGTCCCTCATCAGGAGATAGCCCAGGCTCAGGCTCTCCTCCCTGCACCCCAACCTCTCACCTGGAGGTTGCAAGGCTTGGCTGTCAGCCCCAGGGGTGGCAACAGCAGTGTAGAAGTAAGGGTGATTAGTAAGCTAAGTCTGCTGTGAAAAGAGTACTGTGTCCAGTTTTGGTCCCCCCACTACAGATAGGATGTGGGCAAATTGGAGAGAGTCCAGCGGAGGGCAACAAAAATGATGAGGGGGCTGGGGCACATGACTTATGAGGAGAGGCTGAGGGAACTGGGCTTATTTAGCCTGCAGAAGAGAAGAGTGAGGGGGGATTTAATAGCAGCCTTCAACTACCTGAAGTGGGGTTCCAAAGAGGATGGAGCTCGGCTGTTCTCAGTGGTGGCAGATGACAGAACAAGGAGTAATGGTCTCAAGTTGCAGTGGGGGAGATCTAGGCTGGACATTAGGAAACACTATTTCACTAGGAGGGTGTTGAAGCACTGGAATGGGTTACCTAGGGGGGTGGTGGAATCTCCTTCCTTAGAGGTTTTTAAGGCCCGGGTTGACAAAGCCCTGGCTGGGATGATTTAGTTGGGGTTGGTCCTGCTTTGAGCAGGGGGTTGGACTAGATACCTCCTGAGGTCTCTTCCAGCCCTGATCTTCTAGGATTCTATATTGACAAATATCACTTTTCTCATTGCCACCCTTACTTCTGTGCTGCTGCAGATGGCAGAGCTGCTGGCAGAGCTGAGCGCCCAGCCAGCAGCTGCTGCTTTCCACTCTGCCTTCAGAGCTGGGTGGTGGTATATGAATTTGGGGGACGGGGGGGGCCGTAAACAATGACAGATGCAAAGAAAGGGGGTCCGATCAAATAGGTTTGAGAATCCCTGCTATAACCTGATAAAAATCTACAGCCACCTAGCAGTGCACAGCTGTCATAAATATAAAGGGAAGGGTAAACACCTTTAAAATCCCTCCTGGCCAGAGGAAAAACCCTTTCATCTGTAAAGGGTTAAGAAGCTAGGATAACCTCACTGGCACCTGACCACAATGACCAATGAGGAGACAAGATACTTTCAAACCTGGAGGTGGGGAGAAACAAAGGTTCTGGGTCTGTCTGTGTGATGCTTTTGCTGGGGACAGAACAGGAATGGAGTCTTAGAACTTAGTAAGTAATCTAGCTAGAGATGTGTTAGATTCTGATTTCTTTAAATGGCTGAGAAAATAAGCTGTGCTGAATGGAATGGATATTCCTGCTTTTGTGTCTTTTTGTAACTTAAGGTTTTGCCTAGAGGGATTCTCTATGTTTTGAATCTAATTACCCTGTAAGGTATTTACCATCCTGATTTTACAGAGGTGATTCTTTTACTTTTTCTTCTATTAAAATTCTTCTTTTAATAATCTGATTGCTTTTTCATTGTTCTTAAGATCCAAGGGTTTGGGTCTGTGTTCACCTATGCAAATTGGTGAGGATTTTTATCAAACCTTCCCCAGGAAGGAGGGTGCAAGGTTTTGGGGAGGATTTTGGGGGAAAAGAGGCTTCCAAACGAACTCTTTCTCAGTAACTGGTGTTAGACGTTTGGTGGTGGCAGCGAAAGTCCAAGGGCAAAAGGTAAAATAGTTTGTACTGGAAAGCGAATGTCCTCTGGTTCTCCCAGTATAGGGCCTATGATGCCCTGTTGAGTTCTGGGTCTGTTCAGTAGAGGGCAGCGGAACACATATAATCTGACCTCGATGTTGCCGAACAGGTGGTTTGTAGGGAAGTATAGTATCATAGATCATGAAGCTATTGTTTCCTTCTACCGTAAAGTGAACCAGCCCAGAGACCATCCTTAACTGAAGTCTGGGAATGGATTATTTCAGCTACAGATGCCTGTCTAAAGGACAGGGAATGGGATATCCCAGTGGCCACCCTTAAATAAAGGATGGGAATGCTAGTCCTTCCCCATGGAAACATGGTCTGGGCAGATCAGAATAAAAGGATGGGGGGTCAGGACACCTGGGTTCTGTTCCTACTTGTGCAAGCTTGGATGAGTCACGTTGCCTTTCTGTGCCTCAGTTTCCGCACTTGTGAAATGGGCTGGTACCGAACCATGTAAATTGCTTTGAGACCAACACTAAATATGTGCTAAGACGTCTTACTAAAGGCCTTGGTGCACCCCAGCTGGGAGGTGCTGTAGGTGTGATTAGACCCAGGCGGCTGGAGTCACAGACCGTAACAGGCTATAGAGCTTTTTAAACTCCAGATGGCCCGTTCAAACCCAGCCCAGGGTGCTCATTTACCGAGAGTTGTTCCCAGCTAGTGGGAGGCAGGAGGGGTTTTGTGGTGACCGCAGTGGTGAATGGAGGGACGGTCTAGTAGGCAGATGCCTGGGTTCAATTCCCTGCTCTGTGCCAGGCGTCCTATGTGATCTCTGCCAAGTTACTTCACCTACCCTGCTGCTCTGTTCCTATAGCTGGGGATGGTTCCTCCTGGGGGAGGGGCTGTGGGATACAATCCAGGAGTGCACATGAGTTGCCCAGACGCTGTGTGATGGGGGCCAGCTGGCCCAAAGAGGAGTTTCCTTTCTAGAAGACCTGTAGGGTTAACCTCAGTGTCCTGGCCAAGTTCCCATGAGGCTAAGTATATTCTACTTCCCTAAAAGTCTCCATATGTTTCAGTTGCATCCAGGGGTGAGGGGTTCTCCACATCCTGTCCTAAACTTCAGTGCAGTGTTGCTGTGCGCTGGTTCCCCCGCTGCTGCGTTCCACCCTAGAGGTGGCCGCATTTTGGAGACGGGTGAAGAGGTAGCTTGGAAAGGTCTTGGGGATCCTTAGGAAAGGGGTTATCTGTGATGGCCAATGATGTGATTATTCGAAGGGAGGGTTGGTCTGTGGCCCATGATGCGCTGGTCAAGTCTATGGGGTGAGACGAATGTACAAGCCCTGGCCCGTGTGGCCACCGCACAGCTCTGGTCAGGAAGCTGTTACGCAGCAGCTCCCCTGGGCATTTACTGGGCAGCAGATAGGAATTACAGCCCCAAAACAAATTACATTAAAAGAACGTTAAGGTTGCAAAATCAAGCACTCAAAAGCTAGGATACGCCTGTATTAAGGGTGCCCAGGCCTCCCTGTGTGTATGCATTATGCTATAGCCTTTAATTACATGATCATGGGGTATTTTTTCCACAGGACCCCTGCCTCCTTCAGTGCTCAGAATGGACAGTGCTGACTGAATGACCCTTCATTCAGTCTTTCTTTATATCCTCCTCATTCAGCGTGTGGCCCAATCCATTATTTTCTGCTCACTGTCCAAACCCTGCTCTGAATAAAGAATTATTAATTCCCCCATGGGCTTCTTTGTGATGCTCACAGCGTACTGTCTGCGCTCTTTGCAGACACTAATGAATGCATCTGTTGAGGCAAGGGGGTGTTACCCCCGTTTCACACAAAGGGAACCGAGGCGCAGGGATTATTCCCCAAATGGTCAAAAATGTCCACTCATTTTGGGTGCCTGGGAGGAGCAAAGGCAAGGGGGAGAGAGGGTGTGAAGGAGCTGCCTGGAAGGAAGCCTGGAGTTGGCTTGCTAAATAAGCCAACCAGAAACACCTGGTGCGGGGAGGACACCTCAGGCAGCTGGTCATGGGTGGCAGGTATCATAGGCCAGGGCAGGCTAAACCTCCACTGACCTAGGCCGTCGCCCCACCCACGTTGCAACCTGAGGCCCCACCCTCCCTCTCTACCTGAAGCCAGAGGGGCACCAGGGACTCAGCTCCAGCCAGCCACCTTGAGCTTGGGCCCGCCAATGGCCGGGGCAGTGCTGGGGCCAGTGTGGGGCCAACAGCTGGGGCCGGCCCAGCGCTCGGGGGGCGGGGGCTGGCTGGGGCGGGTGGATGGGCCGTGGCTCCTCTGGCTGAGGGTGGGGGCACTCGGGTCTCTGGCATCCCCCATGCAGCTGATTCCTTAGAAGATAGCTGAAGCAGTGCTTGGAGGCAGCTGACTCTGGGAAACTATAAGCCAAATCCCAGAACAGGACACCTCCTAGGAGCTGATAAAGGGCGCTGTCAAGGAACCCTTGCGCTCACCCAGGCTCGGAGGTAAGAGCCATGCTCTGGGACAGGCTTTTGGGACTTTGTGGTTTAAGTCTGAATTCATCTTGAAGGAGGCAGGGAAGCTGTGGAAAAAAATGTGATTGTGTAATTAAAGATGGTCATAAGGGATACACGCAAAAGGGCAGAGTTAAGGTTGAACAGGCAACCTTAATTTTGGCACTTCCTAACTTCAGAGGGCTTGACTTTGCAACCTTAATGTTCCTTTAAACATACTTTTTTACATGTAATGTCCTAATGTTTAAAAAAACATACAAATTTTAAAAACAGAAATTTTATCATGTAGAGCTATAGTGACCCCACATGGGGCATCAGCAGGGTTGGGACCTTCAGACCTATAGCACAGTCCTCCACCACTTGAACTAAACTGTATAGTCAATTGCTCGACTGCACTTTGGTTCGTTATGACATATGTGCAACAGCCCAAACAGCCAATATCAGTCAGGTTTATTGCTACAGTTCAATGACAATATGGTGTGACAGAGTGCAATGAGTGAGTAGGTGAGTCTGCACTCTGATCACTTAGAACAGGGGTTCTCAAAATGGGGGTCATGACCCCTCAAGGGGTCATGAGGTTATTACATGGGGGGTTGCGAGCTCTCGGCATCCACCCCCAAGCCCCGTTTCTCCTCCAGCATTTATAATAGCGTTAAATTTAAAAAAAAAAGTGTTTTTAATTTATAAGGTGGGCTGCACACAGAGGCTTGCTGTGTGAAAGGGGTCACCAGTACAAAAGTTTGAGAACCACTGCCATAGAGGCTGATTAGGGCTCTGGAAGAACCTGATTGGGAGTAATTATCTGATCGGGCTGGGTGGGGTAAACATTCATTTGGCCCCATCATACCAGTCTCCAAGAAGCCATCTCGTGCCGTGTTGTTACATCCACCTTATGCAGAAGGTGGGCGCCCAAAGTTAGACCCCTAAAATCAACTTTTTGTACTTTACCTGTTCACAAGTAAAAGTTACAGTATATATCATCTGAAACTAGATTCAGCCAACCAGCTTTCTCCCTTGTTTTTCTGAGATCTTGGTGTACCCTCTTATCTCTTTGTTCTGAACACATGCATTCCAGGTCCCAAGGGGCGTGAAGGCACCTCCTAGGTCTGTACGGGGGTAGAACAATCATAGTCTGATCCTTTTCCTGCGGGACATTCCAGCACTGACCTGTGAGAATAAACTCCCTTTCTGTTGCTATGGTAAAGCATTCATCTGTTCTGATCCTGACAGCTTTGCTCTAGCCAAAACTTACCTCAGTGAGTGCAAAGGATTATGGGATACTTAGCAGAAGTGAGCAGGATTATTTTAAAAGCACTGCTATTCTATTATTATTACGTGTTTACATACATACATGTATGGTGCGGATAATATGTGTTGGTAACATGTCATAAGAACATAAGAACGGCCATCCTGGGTCAGACCAAAAGTCCATCCAGCCCAGTGTCCTGTCTTCTGACAGTGGCCAATGCCAGGTGCCCCAGAGGGAATGAACAGAACAGGTAATCCTCAAGTGATCCATCCCCTGTCGCCCATTCCCAGCTTCTGGCAAACAGAGCCTAGGGAAACCATCCCTGCCCATCCTGGCTAATAGGATAATCCAGCCCTGCAGAGGGCCCCTCAGGTTCAGGGCTGGCAGGAGAGGGAACTGGGCGCATCAGCAGTTGCCTGGCTTTTGTTTCGTGTGTGGCTGGGAAGGGCTGGGACAGCAAAGGGCGGGGAGTGGGAGCTCAGACAGGCGTCTGTGTGGGCGAGAGCTGGGGCTGATTTTGTCAGCACAAGCTGACACCAGGCCTCGTTCACCCCTCCCCTGGTGACAGCTTAATACGGGGGCCTAGCATCAGGGTAATTACAGGCGGCACTGCCATGCGCTGCTCTCCATTAGAAGGGTGTGGACACTTGGTATGCGTACATAGGCAGCAGCCTCACACCCACACACACGTACATACATAGGTGACCACCACCCAGACCCACTCCCACACAGCAACCGCACCCCCACCCGCGCCTGTCGGCAGTGGTCTCGCTCTCTCACACGCCCGTCGGCGGTGGGCTCTCCTTCTCACTCGCCCGTCGGCAGTAGTCTCTCTCTCTTACACCCTGTTCGGCAGGGGTCTCTCACTCTCTCACGCCCATTCGCGGTGGTTTCTGTCTCTTACACACTGTTCGGCGATGGTCTCTCACTCTCACATGCCCATCGGCAGTAGTCTCTCTCTCTTACACCCTGGTCGGCAGTGATCTCTCACTCTCACACACGTGTATGAAGGCAATAGTCTTTCTCTCACACACACTTATGTTGGCGGTTATCTCTCACCCTCGCGCGCACACACGTATATTGGTGGTGCTCGCTCTTTCTCTCACATGCACATATGTATGTCAGTTGTGGTCTCACACACGCATATGTGAGCAGTGTTCTTTCTCCTGCACACATGTATGTCAGTGGTGCGCTCTCTCGCTCTCTCTCTCAGACACACACGTATGTCGGTGGTGATTGCTCCCTCTCACACACACGTATGTCAGTGGTGCGCTCTCTCGCTCTCTCTCTCAGACACACACGTATGTCGGTGGTGATTGCTCCCTCTCACACACACGTATGTCGGTGGTGCGCTCTCTCGCTCTCTCTCTCAGACACACACGTATGTCGGTGGTGATTGCTCCCTCTCACACACACGTATGTCGGTGGTGCGCTCTCTCGCTCTCTCTCTCAGACACACACGTATGTCGGTGGTGATTGCTCCCTCTCACACACACGTATGTCGGTGGTGCGCTCTCTCGCTCTCTCTCTCAGACACACACGTATGTCAGTGGTGATTGCTCCCTCTCACACACACGTATGTCGGTGGTGCGCTCTCTCGCTCTCTCTCTCAGACACACATGTATGTTGGTGGTGATTGCTCCCTCTCACACACACGTATGTCGGTGGTGCGCTCTCTCGCTCTCTCGCTCAGACACACACGTATGTCGGTGGTACTCTCTCTCTCTCTCTCTCTGACACACATATTTGTCGGTGGTGGTCTCACACACACACGGCACAGTGGTTTCTCTCTCTCACTCCCCCCACACGTGTAGGCAGGGCCGTTCCTAGGGGGGTGAAGGGCCCAGGAAAAAACAGTCTGTATTGGCCCCCCCTTAACATTTTTTATACAGCTGAAATCTGGTGTGGGGAGGGGACACCAGTGCTGAGGGGTGAGGGATGATGGAGGGTCACAGGGTGGCAGCTATGCTAGGGGCAAGGGGGCCCCCTGTGCTGGGGGGTCCCGGAGAAGGGAGGGATCTGGGGCAGAGGGGCAATGGATGGGGTCAGCCTGGCACTGGGGGGTTTCGGCGGCACTAGGACACTGGCAGCCAGTACGGCGGTGGGTGAGCAAGAAAAAGAAATACAACGCGCACTTCCCGCCGGTGAGTGCGGGCCCCCTCCCTGCTGCTGGCGCCAGGCCCCCCAGTAACCCCCCCGGGCCAGCCTCACCCCCCCATAGCCGGCCTAGCACCCCCACATGACACGTGCACATTGAAGCGTGGGGGCCCCCCAAAGCGCGGGGCCCAGAGCGGTTGCCCCGATTCGCCATACCCAAGGGATGGCTCTGCATATAGATATGGGTCTTTCTCTCTCACACACACCCGCATGTGTTGGGGTGTCCCAGCCTCATGCTGGGGAACAGAGGGTTATGGAGCAGCTCTGGGCTCGGGAGGCCCTGCCTGGCCGTGCTCGCAATGGAGGGGGAGCTGGGAAGGGCATGGCACAGCTCAGTTAGGGTGCGCCGTGCCAGGGACCAGAGCTGTGCTGGTAGCTCCTGCAGGGACCCCCTCACCACCTGGAGCAGACCCCAAGAGGGAGCTGGGGAGAGATGGTGCAGAGCAGCCAGACCCTCACTGGGCCTCTGGAGAGGCAAAGGTGTGTGTGGTAGGAAGTGACCCAGGGAGCAGGCCGGGGGAACCATTGCCCCTGGAGATACATCTGAACTGCCAGCCCCAGGGCCCTAAGCTGGAACCCGGAGCAGTGGAAGGATCTGGGTTCCCCTACTACTCACCCACAAGCGTGGGCCACTAGACACTACTGCCAGACCACAGAGTGCGGCTACCAGAGGGAGAGTGAGCTAGTGCTCTGACCTCTAGGAGCCACTCCCCTCGCACACATGTGCAGGTGGTGGTCTCTCGCACACACACGCAATCAGTGGCTTAACAATACTCCAGTTCCTGGTGCACACTGGCCCAGAATAGCAACACGGTTAGAGGAGAGGATCTTTGCCCTCTGGCAGGGGCCCTGGCAGATTTCACCAGCTGGGCAGTGCTGAGCCTGAGAGGCCTGGAAGGAGAAGCCAGGGGGTAGGGGGAGGAGAGGGTTGTGCGTTTTCCCGAAATCAGCTTTGCCCTGCTCTCGCACCTTCTGCCCAAGGATCCCAAAGCACTTCATGGCCAGAGGCTCATTTGATGAATCCCACAACCCCCAGCAGGTACATCAGCATTATGATTCTCATATTACAGACAGAGAAACTGAGCTTCTCCCACAGCCCCCCTCCCTGCTCCCCAGTTATTCCCGTTCTGGGCTTTCCCCACACACAGCTCTGCTGATGCCCCTTAATCCCAACCTGCATCCCCCCTGCTATTCTAGTCCTGGGCTTCCCCCCCACGCCCCAGCTCTGTCGATGCCAGGCTGAGTGAAATGCAGATAGCAGTGATTTGACTCAACTAGTTGGAGATGCAGCACGAATAATCTTCTCAGAGGGACCCTGACTTGTGCTGCCCTTTCAGGCCAGGAGTTGGGGTTTGAAAGAGGAAAAGACCAGTGCTGAGGAATGAAGACGCTGACAGCTTTTCCACTCAAAACCCTCCCACCTGTGCCCACCAGGGAATATGGGGCAGGTGACATCCCCATCACCAGAGCCAACCGAACCTCCCTCATCTCTCCATCCTCTTGGTGTCCCCAGCCCAGCCACGTGGCAGGATGTGACATGCCTGCCTGGCCTGCTTTGCAGCCTGTGCTAGCTGGGTGGAGTTTCCAGCCCGGTTGGTGACTCATTTGGGTCTGAGACTGTGAAAGTTACCTGCTGCGGGGACAAGGAGAAATACAGGAATTACAGGAGCTTAGACAGGAAACTGGCTGCAACCAAACCCGGGCTCAAACCGCCTTGGACTTTGGGGAGTTTGGAGCCAGAGCTGGTCCCAATCCAAACTTTGAGGCATGGACCCATTGGTGGGTTAGAGTGAGCTCCCAGAGGAGAGAACGCAATATGAACAAACAGCCAGTATGGGAGGAAGTGTGGTCTAGTGATTAGAGCAGGTGAGTGGCTGTCAGGACTCCTATGATCCACTCCCAGCTCTTCCACTGACTCACTGTGTAACCTTGGGAAAGAAACTTCACCGTCCCTGCCTCGGTTTCCCCATCTGTAAAGGAGGGGTGATGATACCGATCTAGCTCCCAGGGGAGTTTTGAAACTTGGTGAATGTTTGCCAAGTTCTGGGGCACCCTCAGCTGTCTGGTGGTGAGCACTAGGCCACAAAGAAGGCAAAGGCTTGTGCAGGCCAAAGCGGACACTCAGAACAGGGCCAGCCATTCTCCTATAGCACACTCCAAGGAGGAGTAGCTCAGGGGATTGGGTGTTGCATCTAAAGCCACCACAGTCCCTTAAATCATAGGTCTGATCCCTAGCAAGTCTCCCTCATTGCTATGGAGATATACTGGCTTCCATCCAGCTTAACATATTTATTATGTGAGGCTTTAAAAACACAGCCATGTCCACTCTGTATGAATGTTAAGGATCCCTGGGCTTCTCTTTATAAGAGATTTGCTCCACTGTTCTTGGCTAAAATTCTCCTTCCTTCCCCCAACTGTTGTGCTCTGCACAGGCTACAGCACTCCACCCCAGAAGTGGCTGCATTTCAAGGGTGTTCAGCAACTGCCGTGATTGAGGCAATGTAAGTACCTACATAAATAGGTCAAAATCCAACCAGGCCATGATTCTGCATGGTGCTAAATGCTCCTCACACTCCAGCCCTTTGCTTGTGAGACGCCCAAGAGCCCAAACGAGATAAACGTGAGCTTATGTGGAGCAGCTTTTGCTGTCACACCTTACTACTAGTAAGATTGCTGCTCAAAGGACTCTTTCGGTGGGGCTCTCCCAGCAGACAGTCACTGTGTAACTAGAATGACACCAGCACCACCCAATAGTTACTGCTTGGGACATGTGGGGGTCTGGTATGCAGAGCAGTGGGGAACTGGGCGCCAACATAGCAGGGTTTTCGCGCTGGCGCGGGGGTAGGAATGTGTATCCAGTAGTTGGAGCAGGGGGCTGGGAGCCTGGGCTCCTGAGTTCTGTTTCAGACTCTGCCACCGGCCTGTTGGGGGACCTGGAGCAAGTTGCTTCCCTGCTCTGCATCTCAGTTTCCCCACCTGTAAAATAGGGGTAGGGTGACCAGATGTCCCGATTTTATAGGGACAGTCCCGATATTTGGGGCTTTTGTTTATATGGGCTCCTATTACCCCCCACCCCCTGTCCTGATTTTTCACACTTGCTATCTGGTTACCCGAAACAAGGGGATGGTTTTACATCTCCCAAATTGCCAGAGTGCTTTGAGATCCTTTGAGAAGGGACCTCGAGAAGAGCAAAACACTGATCTAGCCCATCCGCCCAATCTGTCCAGGCCGAGACCCCACTCCATGTGATCTGCCTTCTTTTATTGTGCTCCGCATGGAGGCTAAGGTGTCCCTTTCCCACAGACTGGGTCTCTCAAAGCTCCTTAGAGATTTGCCTAGTTTCCCACCTTGGGACCTCATGTGTGAGCACCCCTCGCTGAACTGTGCTTGGAGGAGCACCCTGTACGGCCAGTGCCTGGCCCCTTCCCCGTGCCCGCTGCCTGGGATCTCAAAGCTGGGCAGAATATTCCAAATAACTCAGCTCCTGCATCCAGGGCCAGATGTTTCCCCAGAGCTCAGGACCCTAGCTCTGGACCCTAGCTCTGAGCTTCCCCATGGGTAGCCAAGGGACAGTTGGCATGTCTGTGGGTTGCAGCTTTCTCTGGAAAGTTTCCAGGCTCTGCAGCAGATCGCTGCCCAGGGGTGACTCATTTCCCCTTCTCCCCACCCCTCCCCCAGGAAGGGGAAGGAGAAGATGAGCAAATGCTGGAGCTGTGTCCATGACTCATCCCATTCTTGCCTCTCTCGGGATGGGGGTGTCCCTGCCTGGGACAGCGCATCTTGCCACGGGGATGACCTGCCAGGTAGCGAGTCCTGATGTTCGTGGTGCAGCAAGGCTTCTCCATGTGAGGGCACTGCACTGGCTCAGGACACAGTGCCAGGCTCTGGAGGGGCAGGTGGCTGGGTTTGCTGATGGCTGGAGGACGCCTTCTCCCAGCAGAGATTCCTATGGGCGTTGTGTCTCAGACAGGCCCCAGGTCCAGAGGCCCCTGCTACACTCTATTAAGAGTAGAGTCTGCATTTCCCATCACTGCTGGCTGATGTCTCCTCACTTGTGGGGGGCTGGAGGCCTTCCCCTCTTCCCTCCCTAGCACCATTGCCAGCTTCAAACTGGAGCAGACCTGGTGCTCCAAGAGCAGGGTGATTGGCCCTTGTTCAGAGACCCAAGGGGGAGTGGAAGCTGCCTGTTCCTCTGTCAGCTACACGGCTTCTCCGAGGGGCACCACAGAGCACGCGGGGGTCAGGTGTGCTGCTCCCAACCATTCCCATTCACTCTGCAGGGCAGGGAGAGGACACGCTTTTTCAAAAGCGGTCCCTCCCCTCCCACTCTTTTCCTGCCCAGGGGACAGAGATGACTCCCTGGAGGTGGGAATCGTCTGTCTCTAGGGCCCATCAGCACAGTGTCTATGCACTGCCCTTGGATCTCAGCTGCCTTTCCCCATGGCTTTTCCTGCTCTCATCTGCCCTCCACAATGTCTGCGGGAGGGGGTATTGCAACAAAGGGGCTATCCATACCAAACGCAGTGCAATTTCTAGAGCACCGCCATCAGGGACATCCCTTACTCTCTGCTGACAACTGAGAGACTAGACAACTGATGGACTAGAACCACTCCGAAACCAGGAGCCCTTCAGCCCTTCCCCCTTACAAGGGCGTGGGGTGATACGTGGCCTCAGAACCCATCACTCCAGTGCTCAGTTCCTTCCATTAGTTCCCAGCCTGCTTCTCTAGTCAGTCCCAGGTTCTACTCTGCGAAGCCTTCGGTACGGCAGAACCAAGGTACCGCAGCATTTCCACCAGAGTGAAGCATACAGGAGCTGGAAATGAAGTGCAGCCCACAGGTCAGGGTATGTTAGGAGTCCTCCTCTGAGCCTGAGCCATCAAGGATATGAGTCTGGTACTGCCCCAGCTGCAGAGGCTGTCTCTTTAGCTCAAGCTCGGGTGCTGGTTCTGCAAAGCCTGGTGCTTTTAGCTCTGGAACTCCCTGGTTCTATCCCCAGCATCAGCCAAGCTGGTGGCCACAACTGCTGCCGGGTTGGGGAATTCAGCTGAGCAATAAGTTTCCAGAGGAGGTTAGTCCAGGGTCAGAATCCCTTTAGAATCCCACGGCCAAGACCTTCCTCTTTGCCAAAGTCTTTTCCCCCCTTGCAGGAATAATTTATAATTACCCTGATATTTATACACACTCCAAGCAGAGCTGCTTCTCAGCAGGGAAGGAGAAGAGTTGAGACTTCAGCGGGTCCACCAGGGACCTAATTACAGGCCAGTCTGGTAGCACCACCTATCATTAAGATGCCTAACACGTCTCATTATCAGACTCTGTTTTCATGTATGTATAACTTCATCAAACTTTAACCCACTGGACTGAAATTTGCCACCCCAGGTGTCTGCCTCAGGCTGAATTTTGTGGAAAGTTTCAGCCACAATGGTTCAGCCATTTCTGAGAACGGGGCTAGGGAAAAAACACAGTTTATGGCCTATGTTAAAAAATTCTGGTGACCTTTTCTTTGAAAAGCTCTCGTGCCCCCATGCTTTGGAGCAGGGCATTGACATTTGGTAGGAGAGGGGCCTTTGGGTGAGGGATGTGCCTTGTGCCAATCTCATGAAAATCTGGCCAAGTTAAAGGCCTTTGAAAAACTGCAGTTTGCACGTGCTCAGTAGAGATTACTTAGACCAATTAAACAGTAGTAAGTCATCAGGACCGGATGCTATCCACCCAAGAGTTCTGAAGAAACTAGGGTGACCAGATGTCCCAATTGTATAGGGACAGTCCTGATATTTGGGGCTTTATCTTATATAGGTGCCTGTTACCCCCACCCCAGTCCCGATTTTTCACACTTGCTATTTGGTCACCCTAGAAGGATCTCAAATATGAAATTGCAGACTAACTGTGGTATGTAACCTATCACTCAAATCAATTTCTGAACCCGGTGACTGGAGGTTAGCTACTGTACTGCCTATTTTTTAAAAAAGACTCCAGAGGTGATCCTGGCAATTACAGGCCGGTGAGCCTAACTTCAGTGCCAGGCAAACTGGTTGAAACTCTAGTAAAGAACAGAATTATCAGACACATCGATGAACACAGTATGTTGGGGAAGAGTCAACATGGTTTTGTAAAGGGAAATCATGGCTCACCAATCTAGTAGAATTCTTTGAGGGGGTCAACAAGCATGTGGACAAGGGTGATCCAGTGGATATAGTGTACTTGGGTGTAAGCCTTGCATGAACAATGAAAGGAAACAGAGGTTAACAATGGACAAAGCACGAATTCACAAGTGGCCTTGTAAATAATATGTCGTCAGTAGACAAAGAAATAATAAGCAGAGTAGTGTGTGATAAACTTACAGCAGCAGCTTTGTTTACTGACACACTTTGTAACACGTTGACAGCTCATGATCTATACAGGGATTTTTTATAAACTTAGTAAACCAATCATAAAGCGTGTCATACAATGTAGAATGAAATGCACATGTGTTAGTCTGTTTTAGAATATGTATATCATCTGATTTATTATGTACTGTGGTGTTGTGGTGCATCCTAGCCTTCTCCCCCCCCGCCCCCCTTACCTGCGCCTGATCACTCACGTGTAGCTTTATGAAATGCCAAAAAAGAAACCCTCAGTGACGCATCCAGATTCAAAGTGAGTTTTTGCCTTCCAGAGAACTGGATAAAGTGTTCTCCCAGAACTAAACAAGGTGTTCTGGATAAACTGAGTGGAAAAGGTCTTGTAGGGAATCCCAACAAAGCAAAGATCCTCTCATGGATCAATAACCGGTTAAAAGATAGGAAGCAAGAATAGGAATAGATGGTCAGTTTTCACAATGGAGAGAGGTAAATAGTGGGGTCCACCAGGGATCTGTACTGGGACCAGTGCTGTTCAACCTATTCATAAATGACCTGGAAATGGGGTAAACAGTGAGGTGACAAAGTTTTCAGACAATATAAAATTACTTAAGATAGGTAAGTCCAAAGCAGACTGTGAAGAGTTACAAAGGGATCTCACAAACCTGCGTGACTGGGCAACAAATTCCCTGTTGAAATTCACTGTTGATAAATGCAAAGTAATGCACATTGGAAAACATAATCTCAACTATACATATAAAATGAGGGGGTCTAAATTAGCTGTTACCACTCAAGAAAAAGATCTTGGAGTCATTGTGGATAGTTCTCTGAAAACATCCACTCAGTGTGCAGCTGCAGTCAAAAAAGCGAACAAAATGTTAGGAACCATTAGGAAAGGGATAGATAATAAGACTGAAAATATCATAGTGCCATGACATAGATCAATGGTACGTCCATACCTTGATTATTGTGTGCATTTCTGGTCACCCCATCTCAAAAAAAGATATATTGGAATTGGAAAAAGTGCAGCGAAGGGCAACAAAAACTATTAGGGGTATGGAACGGCTTCCATATGAGGAGAGATTAAGAAGACTGGGCCTGTTCATTCTTAGAAAAGAGACAACTAAGGGAGGGGATATGATAGAAATTTATAAAATCATGAATGGTGTGAAGAAAATGAATAAAGAAGTGTTATTTACCTCTTCATATAACACAAGAACCAGGGGTCATCCAATGAAATTAATAAGCAGTAGCTTTAAAACAAACGTAAGGAAGTGTTTCTTCATACAAACAACGCACAGTCAACCTGTGGAACTTGTTGCCAGGGGATGTTGTGAAGACCAGAAGTATAACAGGGTTCAAAAAAGAATTAGATAAGTTCCTGGAGGATGGGGCCATCAATGGCTATTAGCCAAGAGGGTCAGGGATGTAACCCTGTGCTCATTGTATCCCTAAACTTCTGACTGCCAGAAACTGGGACTGAACGACAGGGGATGGTTCACTCAGACTGCCCTGTCCTGTTCATTCCCTCTGAAGCACCTGGCACTGGCCACTGCCAGAAGACAGGATACTGGGCTAGATGGTCCATTGGTCTGACCCAATATAGCAGTTCTTATGTTCTCATGTTCTAGATTTTAACAGATAAATACTCCAAAGACTGTGTCCACAGTGAGCAGACTCCACACTGGAGCTGAGCAGGAATTTCCTGAAATTGCAGTTCTCGGCTGCTGTAGGCTTTGCCAGCATGTGGTCCAGACACCTAAACTGACGGCAAGGAGCCCATCTCTCCTGTGCTCTCGGTGGACCTCCCTGCTGGGCACAGTCAGTGTGAAGGAGGAAGCTTCCTAGTCTGCATACACCCAGGACAAGAGTTGGACCTGCGGGGGGGTGGTGGGGAGAGTAGACAGGGAGAAGGAGCCTGTGGAAAGACAGGGACTGAAGGCTAATGGAGGGTTGAAACTGGGACTGGAAGTTGTGAGGAGACTGGGACTGGGAACCAGTGGGAGAGACGTGATGCGGGAGAGGAGATTGATCTGACAAGTAGCCGGGGTGCAGGGCAGGACTGAGCCTGGCTGGGCAACGAGACGAGGCAACAGAGCTGTGAGGGGGTCTGAGACTGGATGAGGAGCCCAGGAAGGGAGACTGGGACCGGGAACCAGTGGCAGGAGCAGCAGAAGGTCCTGAAAAGTGGGGAGGCCCCGCCCCCTGCACCATCCCTTCTCCCTGAGGCCCCACCCTCATGCTGCCCCTTCCCCCAAGGCCCCGCTCACGTCACCTCTTCCCCCCAAGACTATGACTCAGGCCCCGCTCGCTCCTTTCCACACACCCCTGCCCCACCCCTTCCCCCGGTCGCTTGCCCTTACGGATGGTAAAAAGTGGAAGGGCCATGGCCCCTTGCCCCTCCACCCCGTTCCGGTGCCTCTGACCAGTGGGGAGTGGAAATGTGGGCTAGGGAGGTGGGCAACTAGACGCCGGAGTGGGGGAGACAGACAGATAGGGTGAGGAACTGGGACGGGGGGATTGGGACTTGCTGGGCAAAGAGACTGGGGGTGGTAATGGAGGGGTTGGAACAGAGTCTCTGGAGGGGTGAGACTCGGAGTTGCTTGGCAAGGAGACTGGAACTGGGACGAGACGCCTGAGGAGCGGAGAATGGGTCTGGGACAAGGATGGCCCGGGTGGGGGGGGCGTGGGGGAGAACTGAGACATGGAGAGGCTGGAGGAGATGGGGCAGAAAGCATCACACACGGGGGAATGGGCAAAAGAAGCTGTGCCCATTAGACAATACTGCCCTCCAGAGCCTGGAGGGGAACCCAAGATTCCTGAGTCTCCACATTCCTCTGTCAGCAAATATCCATGAACGCCACTGGCAAAGTGTGTGGGGGAGACGCTTTAAAACTAAAAAGGGCTTTAGATCCCTTCTGAAATGTAGGCAAACAGGAGACCTCTCTGGGAACATGGGAATGGCCAGACTGGATGCACCCCATGGGACATCTAGTCCAGTGTCTGACAGAGGCCAGCATAAGACCCACTCTAGTTATGATCCAGAAGCCTGGGACTGCAGGGGGTGAGATATCTGCTGTCTGTTTTAGGTATTTTTATGAGGCCTATTACCATAGGATATGAGAGCTGTACAGTACACAAGTGATTTAGCCACACAACACCCTTGTGATAGGCAGTGTTGTTAGAGCTGTGTCAGAACCAGGATATTAGAGGCCATGGGGGGGGTGATATATCTTCTATTGGTGAGAGAGACAAGCTTTCAAGCTTACACAAAGCTCTTCGGCAGGCAGGACTGTCATCCCCATTGTACAGATGGGGAACGGAGGCACAGAGACCAAGTGATTTTGCCCAAGGTCACCCTAGGGGTCTGTGATGGGATTGAACCCAGGTCTCCTAACTCCTTACCTAGTGCCCTAACCACTGAACAATGCTGCCTCTCCACATAGGCCCCTGATCCTTCTATAAACCCTCCAGACCAAAAGCCCTGCTCACACTGGTCCCAGGAGAGGTCAAGACAGTTCTGGGGCTGGTTGAGGGCCCAAAGCTCAGAGAGGTGCAGCACTTAGGAGCCAGACGATTCAGAATTCAGACAAACAAAAGCACAGGGGCTTGGCTGGCTCAGGGAGCGACACAGGCCATTCTGCCTTGAGCCTAGGCTGGCAGTGACTGGGCGTGGTACCCGTTGATGGCTCTGCGGTGGCCCATGAGAAACTGCGTGGTGAGTCTCAGTCCAGAGCCCAGGGGGACCTGAGTCCACCTCACAGAAAGCACCAGCACAATTGGCTCCCTTTGTCGGCTGTCTCAGCAGAGAAGCCAAGGGCTGCATGGGCCTAGAGAGAGCTCCTGTGTCGTGGATGGCCGGGGTGGGGGCTGCCCAAGGGCGGCTTGCTTTGCTGCTATCAGCGCCGCGTCTGGAAGAAGACCTGCCTTCCCACATGGACCACTGCTCTGACTCAGGACAGCAATGACTCCAGACCAGTGGTTCTCAACCTGTGGCCTGTGGGCCACTTGCAGCCCAATCAGCACACAGCTGCGGCCCACGTGACACCCTCAGGGCCACACAGGCAGTACAGGATGTGGCCCACAACGGTAACTAGGTTGAGAACCACTGCTCCAGACTGATCAGGCCCAGCCCAGCGCCTTCTGTGGATCCACTGCTGTCAGCCGGGACAGACTTTCCTTTGTGGTGAGGTGGGGAGCGGCGACTGACAACCTGCTTTTATCCTGCCCCGCACCAGATGAAAGAAACAGCTGGAGGCCGCGCTCCGGATTCTGCTGCTCCATCTCTCCGGAAGGCTCTGGCTCCCTTCATTAGAGGAAGGGCTTCATTAGCGGGTGTTTGTACAGATGAGCTTCGGTGGTGATTATTCCTCCCTTCCGCAGAGTTACTGACTCACTTCTCCTGCTCCCTTTCTTCACAGCTCACCTCGAAACCTGCCTTTGCTCCGCAGCTTGAGTCGTCCCCTTCTTCCTCCTCCGCTCTCTGTGAGGCTTAGCAGCTCGGAGGGCGGAGACTAGAAAGGGCCTGTTAGCTCATTCCAGCCGTCCTCCTCCTCTCAGGGGGGAAGAGGACCCCGGCCCCCACCCTGACGGCTCATTAGGATTAGCTCCCTGCAGATCAGACGGATTCTTTGTGCTCAGGTGAAGGGGGGAGAGAAGAGAGAAAGCACGAAACATGAGTGAGAGGCCCTGAGATCGCCCCAGACTGAAGCAACTGTGGGTAATCGTTAGTGGTATAGGGGGCTGGGCAGTGGATGGGGGACTAGGACACCAGGGTTTTAGCCCCAGCTTTGCCACGGATGGGCTGCGCGACTTTGGGCAAGTCACTTCACCTCTGTGTGCTGCTGCTTTCCTGCTCGCTCTGTGTCAGTCTTGTCTCTGAGGCCTTTGGGGCAGGCACTACTGTCCTTGCTCTGTGTTTGTACTGCGCCTAGCACGGTGGGGCCCTGAACTCAGCTGGGCCCTTTAGAGTCGTGGTGGGCCACCTGTGGCCCGTCAGGGTAATCCGCTGGCGGGCCGCGAGACACTTTGTTTGCATGGGCCGTCTGCAGGCATGACCACCCGCAGCTCCCGCGGTTTGCGTTCCTGGCCAATGGGAGCTGCGGGCGGCCGGGCCTGCGGGCGGTCCATGTAAACAAAGTGTCTGGCTGCCCGCCAGCGGATTACCCTGACGGGCCACAGGTGGCCCACCACGACTCTAGGGGCTACAACTGTGATACAAGTAAATAATGACAGTGGGGGGTCAGGGGATCTCATGTAGGAGGCAGGGAATGTCAGAGGCCACAGGGGGAGCAGAGAGTGGGATCATACCATAGAGCCAGAGATGGCAAAGGCCCACTAGGTAGTTTCCAGCCTCTCTCTATTACAGTGCTCCCAACTGGTGGGTCAGTAGCTGGGCATTCCCATGCCCCAGCACAGCTGCTCCCATCTCTCTCTCTCCCCCTCACCTCCATCTGCTCTCTCTCCGAAATAGGACAAGGGGCAAATCCAGAGCCCAAGGCTCTGGCACTGGGCACTGGCAAGTCCATGGAGTAGCTGTTGGGTTACAACAGCTGGAGGTAGCCCCATACGGCCCTAACCCAACCCCATTGTTGGAGGGGATCAGGACTGGAGGATCCATGCCATGGTAGATGCTTTGGCCCCAGGCCACCTATGCACTGCACCCTGTGCAGTGCTGTACAGGGACCCCTCCCTGGAGCTGCAGAATATCCAGTTCTGGTGTTTTGGGGTCAGTGAGATGGGGGGGGGTGGGACTAATCCTGCAGTTTTCACACACGAAAACTCCACAGAAGTCAGTGGGCTGCAGGTTCAGGTGCCAGGACAATTAGCACAATTAATGGTCTGAGGTGATGATTAGCAGATCCATCAGCAGCCTGAGGCAGAATGAAGTTCTTGGGACCACAACCCCAACATTTATACCCTACTGTGGCCTCTTCATAGCCCTGCCTCGCAGAAAATCATCAGTGGTCTGGGAATAGATTTTCAGAAAGCCTTTGACAAGGGCCCTCGCCAGAGGCTCTTAAGCAAAGTAAGCTGTCATGGGATAAGAGAGAAGGTCCTCTCATGGATTGGTAACTGGTTAAAAGACAGAAAACAAAGGGCAGGAATAAATGGTCAGTTTTCAGAATGGCAAGAGGTAAATAGTGGTGTCCACCAGGGATCTGTACTAGGACTAGTGCTGTTCAACGTATTCATAAATGATCTGGAAAAAGGAGTAAACAGTGAACATTAAACAGTGTTAAAATGTGCAGACAATACAAAATTACTCAAGATAGGTAAGTCCAAAGCTGATTGTGAAGAGTTACAAAGGGATCTCACAAACCTGGGTGACTGGGCAACAAATTCCCTGTTGAAATTCACTGTTGATAAATGCAAAGTAATGCACATTGGAAAACATAATCCCAACTGTACATATAAAATGAGGGGGTCTAAATTAGTTGTTACCACTCAAGAAAGAGATTTTGGAGTCATTGTGGATAGTTCTCTGAAAACATCCACTCAGTGTGCAGCAGCAGTCAAAAAAGCGAACAGAATGTTAGGAACCACTAGGAAAGGCTTAGATAATAAGAGAGAAAATATCATAATGCCTCTGTATAAATCAATGGTACATCCCCATCTTGACTACTGGTGCAGTTCTGGTCTCCCCATCTCAAAAAGATATATTGGAATTGGAAAAGGTCCAGAGAAGGGCAACAAAAAAGATGAGGGATATGGAACTTCTTCTGTATGAGGAGAGGTTAAAAAGACCGGGACTTTTCAGTTTGGAACAGAGATGACTAAGAAGGCATATGATAGAGGTCTATAAAGTCTTGACTGGTGTGGAAAAAGTGAATAATCGTCTTAAAGAGCGTCCTTTAGTGTAATTACTGGTTTAGGGCATAAAGGGAATGCTAGGGGTGACATCTGGATTTCCATCCGGCAGCCCATACAGAGCCAAAGTGGACTTGGAGGAATACTGAGATGAATGGCAGAGCACAGATGAGAATTTAGGGCCTGACTCTCCTCTCACTTCCACTGGTGAAAATCAGCAGTAACGCCTCTGAAATCAGTGGGGCCTTGCCAGCATCATGCTGGGGGGAATGAGAGCAGATCCGACCTAGCAGAATAATTATTCACGGCACGCTGGCCACATGAGGAGCAGTATAGAGCAGGACGATGCAGGGGTTAATAACGGGATCCACATTGTTTAGGGGCACGATCCAAAGCCCACCGAAGCCAATGTCAAGCCTCTAATTGACCTCCAGGGCCTCTGGATTCAACTCTAAGCGGGGAGGAAGTGATGTGATTAGCATATCCAGTTCACCTGACTCCGCCCCGGCTCCGTCACTGATGCTCTGCGATGTTGGGTCCAATCCTGCACGGTGCCCCTGCACACCTTCAACGCCCACTGACATCCATGGACGTGGGGGGCGCTCAGTACCTCACAGGCAGCCTAGGGCCACCATCTCTCTGTGCCTTGGTTTATTCATGTGGAAAATGGGGATAATGTGACTGGCTACACCTCTGGAGGCGGACGGTGAGTGGAACTGAATGAATATTTGTGCCTGGGGCCCACAGGTGAAGGTACCAGGACGAGTGCCGATGTTTTGTACTGAGTTGCTGCTAATGGAACCTACGGCTTTTCCTGGGCTGTCTAGAGCATGGCCGGTCCAATTTGCTGGTGCCTCCAACATTGGAGGAGGAAGAGATGCAAAGGTGCGGGGCAGGCATAAACCACAGAGGGATGTGGGGGGATGAGACCAGCAGATGCCATCTGGGACAGGAGGAGAGTGGACATGACATGGCACAGGAGATCCTGCAATCACCAAGAGGGGGCTTTGGTGGCATGGGCACATGGAGCTGTGGGGGTGGGGGAAGTAACCTGAGGGCAGGGAGTGACTCCCAGAAACACATGGGCTGGTAGCAACCAGGCTGTGAACTAAGGCTCCCTCTCCTGCCTTTACCTCTACCCTGAAGGTCCCTGGGGTTCCACCTCCTGAGAGTTGTGGGGGGGCTGGAATTCCTCCCTAGATCTTGAGGGTGTCTTGACTTGCCTGCCCCCTCTACACTGTGGAGCCCCTCCCTTCTTTTGGGGGGGCAGATCTGTGGTAAGGGGAGCACCTGGAAGCATGGCTGTGCTGACCGGGGGGGGGGGGGGGGATGGCAGCACGAGTGGATCCAGGTGGCAGAGCAGAGGGCATCTGACCACATCCTCCGCTCTGCGTCCTGAAATCTGGGTGGATCAACAGATGAAGGGGGCACAGCCCCCAGCTTCTTGGGCAGGGAGATCAAATCCTGGGCCCCCATGGATGAACTGGAAGGCAACTCCATGCGCTCTGCTCTCCTGCCCAGGCTTCTCCCGCAGAGGGGCCTGTGAGTGTGACTGGCAGGAGAGGCAGACAGGGAGAATCTGTCTAGGAACCCACAGGGTGACTCTGTCGGTAAGAAGCCAGGGCTGCTCTCTGGGAGAAATCGTCTGGAACAAACACAAGGCCGGTAATAGCCCTAGTGCAGCCACGCCTGGCATTTCCCACATGCAGACCAGGTCCCTGTCACCTCCGGGGCAGATCAGGACCATGCAAAGAAAGGCAGCCGAATCGATTAGTGGAGGGGAGGGGAGTGGAGCCACAAAGGCAGCTAAAAATATAGTCATGTCTCTGCAGGGGAGGTCAAGAGAGTCTATAAATACCAAGAAGGTAACAATATCAATAACGAGAGAAGGGAATAAGATGCGGTCTCAGAGGATGAAAAGCAAAGGAGAGGAAAGCTTAGCCAATACACCAGAAGGTAGGTTTCCGTAGGAGGAAGTGTTCTCTAATGGTTAGTGCAGATGACTGTGCCCCAGGACTCCTGGGTTCTATTCCTGGCTGTGCTGCTGATTCACTGGTGACTTGGGCCAAGTTACTTCACTTCCCTGTGCCTTAATTGTTCCATCTGCAATCTTCACTGCACCTGGGGTAGGGAGGGAGGATAGAAGGGGTGAATTCATATTTGTAAAGCAGCCTAGCCAAATCTTCATGAACATCCTTACAGTACTGAAGATGATCATGAAAAAAAATTGCATCATATTCTGCTTGTTTGTTGGGTAAACATAATCATCTGACCACCCTCAGGTTAATGGGACTTTATAGGGCCGCTGTAGAGCCTTTTCCAAGCAGCACTAGTAATGTTTTATTGTTAACATTATTTTATTATATACAGAAATCTATATTAAGGTTGCATAGTTAAATACACAAAAGTTAGGACATGCCAAGATAAGGTGGCCCACATAACCTTAACTCTGCCCACTTGTATGTCTGCATTACACTACAGTCTATAATTATGTGATCACAAACTGGACCAGATCTTCATTCCACCTACTTTGTCCTTCTCCTGTGGCACAAAGCTACCAGAAAACCAGTGGAGTTCGCCAGCTCAGGATTCCCACCTGCCTCCAGGTAGCATAGAGCCATTATAGCCAGCTTGATATCCCCACCTCCCTGCCTCCAGCACAGGAGATGTGGCTAGGTGGATGGGGAGTGGCCAGCATGAGGGTTTTCTCTGGTATAATTGCATCAATGCAGTACAACTGGTGAGAATTTTCCCAGTGTAGACAGGCCCCATAACTGCTTCCTCCTAGTACAAAAGTGAGTGAGTGGGTAAATGCCAAGCGGATCAGAGAATGAGAAATATGGCAGAGACAATGGAAAAAAGGAAGGTAGAGGGAGAAGTGAAATTAAGCAGAGAGCAAAAGCTATTGGCTGGGGGAATGAAGTCCTTGTGGTTAAGGAATTAGACAATGGGGATTCTATTCCAGGTTCTGCCATAGACTCACTGCGTGACTTTCTGCAAGTTATTTGGAGTGCAGAATCACTCTGAAAAGTGACTCTCTCACAAGGATGTTGGGGCTCCTGTGTTTATTGTGTCTCCAGAACAAATGCACTGTTTTGGTTAGTTTATTGTTCTTAGCTGCCAGCTCAGCAAACCCCACATGGGATCTGAGACTCAAGCTGGGTTTTAGCTTCTGCATGCATTATCATTGCAGTGCTCAGATACTACAGGAAGGCACAACCGGAAGGACCGTGGCAAGATGTGCTAGATGCTGTGACCCCGTCCCATGCCCACACCAATGCAGAGACTGGCGCAGAGATGGAGGTGGATGGACAGGGCTTGTCCATCCAGATGCTTGGATGGCCAGGGGACAGTTTGGGGAACTTAAGAGATGCATAGGCCTTCTGCTGGCCCTCTGCATGGGGTGGATTCCCACAGTGACTGGTGTGCAAGTGTCTGGAGGCTGGGAGGCCTGAATGTTAACAGCAGCTGGCCCTGAGTGCTAGGAGCAGTTACAGAAATGTTGGGTGGGATTTTCCAAAGTGCTTAGTCTTGGCCTAATTCTGCTCCCAAGGGAGTTAATGGCAAAACTGTGGAGTATGTCCACACTGCAGCTAGGAGCAAGTCCCCCAGCCCCGGTTAACGGACTTGTCCTTGCAGGGCTCATGCTAGTGTGCTACAAACAGCTGTGTGGATATTGCAGCCCTGGTGGAGGCTGGGGCTAGCCACCCAAACTCAGACCCAAAGGGCGGGGCAGCGAGTTGTATGGGCCTGTGGTGCCCAGGCTCCAGCAATATTCAGGGCCTGGGGGCCCAGCTCCACCAATGTTTGGGGCCGGGTCTCTTCCCCGGCCCCACCGGCCGTCCCTGCGCACCTCCCCCGAGTGTCCCCCGGCCGGCCCCCCCTTGCTACCCCGGCGCACCTCCCTGGAGCAGTGTCTGGACCCTGTCTCTCCCCTGCAGCTCCATGCTGCCTCCCTGCATCAACTGCCACCGCAGGATCCTAGTGCCCCCCATCCACTACTGCCAGGGCAGCCTGACCCTGAGCCTGCCCTTGCCCCTCAGACCCTTTCATTTTCCAGCGGGACCCTCCACCAGCACAGGGGGCCCCCCACCCGCAGTCACCACTCCTACCCCACGCTGGACAAGGGGAAGCCCCACCCCCAGTGAAGCTACAGTGAGGGGCAGCAGCAGGGGAGGAGGCCACACGTGATGGCAGCCCCCCTGGCACCCACCACAGGGGAGGTGAGGGGGCTTCCTGTACCTGAGAGGGGCCCTAGGAGCACGTGCAGTGACAGTGGTGCGAAGTGAGTGTGGAGCAGGGGGGAAGTGGGGGGGCCCTCCCCCGGAGCTCACTGCTGCCTGCGTGGAGAGGGCTGGGGGGAATCCTCCTCTCTGGCCCTTGCCCCGGGGCAGCCTGTCTGCACCCCAAACTCCTCATCCCCAGCCCCGTCCCACCCCAGAGCCCACACCCCCGGCCAGAGCCCTCACCCCCTGCACCCCAACCTTCTGCCCCAGCCCTGACCCCCTCCTACACCCCAAACCCCTCATCCCCAGCCCCACCCCAGAGCTCGCACATTTTTACATTATTTTAAAAAATATCCCGTAACGCCTCGCTTAACGTGGTCGTTCTGTTCCTGAAAAATGCTACTTTAAGTGAAACGATGTAAAGCTAATCCAATTTCCCCATAAGAATGAATGTAAATAGGGGGGTTAGGTTCCAGGGAATTTTTTTTTTTTGCGGGCCAAAAGACTATATTTTATATGTACACACAGTATCAGTTTTAAACAAACAATTGAATACTGTACACAGCCATGATGATTGGGAAGCTTGGTTGAGGGGGTGGAGTCAGAGGGGGAGATGGTTCCCAGGGAATGCCTTACTGCTAAATGATGAACTAGCACTCGGCTGAGCCCTCAAGGGTTAACACATTGTTAATGTAGCCACACACTCTATAAGGCAGCAGGAATGGGCAGAGGCCCGAGGGGGAAGACAGCATGGCAGAGAGAGACAGAGACACACACCCTGTGCGTGAGAGAGAGACTTTGAGACAGGTTTCAGAGTAGCAGCCGTGTGAGTCTGTATTCGCAAAAAGAACAGGAGGACTTGGGGCACCTTAGAGACTAACAAATTCATTTGAGCATGAGCTTTCGTGAGCTACAGCTGGGAGTGCTGGTAGCATAGGGCCTGAGGAGGAAGTCTACACAGCCAGACAATCCTGCTGTCAGGGTGCCAATGCCTGAGATGATGGGGCATCCAGGATTTCCAGGTTTATGGATCTTGGGTAGCAGATAGAATACCCCAGGTCGGGGTTCCACACAGACACCCCCCCCCTGCTCTCCTGCTGGTAATAGCTCACCTTAAGTGATCACTCAGTTGTTACCGTGTGTATGGTAACACCCATTGTTTCATGTTCTCTATGTATATAAATCTCCCCACTGTATTTTCCACTGAATGCATCCGGTACTTTGAGACAGCAGCTGCTGCCAGCAAGCTCCCTCCATTCTGAGCCCTGTCGTGTCCCCCCCTCAGCTCTGTGGAGATGGGGGAGGGCAGGAACGGGGGAGGGGGACACCCTGACATCAGCACCCCTCTTCCCCTCCTCCCCCGCACAGCAAGCAGGAGGCTCGGGGAGCAGCTCCAAGGCAGAGGGCAGGAGCAGCACATGGCAGTGGGGGGAGGGACAGCTGAACTGCCAGCAATTGATAGCCTGCTGGACGGCTGCTGCACAGGGAACTTAGGGGAGCTGATAGGGGGGCTGCCAGCCCACCCTGGTTCCAAGCCCCCACCACTAGTGCCCCAAGGGGCTGCTCCTTCTGCAAGCAGTGGGCAAAGCAGGTGGCTGCCAAACAACACTATACGGAGCATCGCACAACTTTAAACGAGCCTGTTCCCTAATTCAGAGGTTCTCAAACTGTGGTTTGTGGACCTCCAGTGGTCTGCGGGCTCCATTCAGGTGGTCCATGGATAGTTCCCTCTAAGGTGCACTCCTGGGCGGCCGCACACGAGAGAATGAAGGGCCACCCACCTAATTAGTGGAGCCGCACAGGTGCCTAGGTGCCTAGACCCTGAAGTCTAGGTCCACTAACTAGGTGCCTAGACCCTGAAGAAGATGCACATGTAAGGTGAGGTGGTGGCCTTGGGGGGAATAGGGGGTAGCTGGGAAGGGGCAGTGGGGTGAGAAGAGGGGTGGGGGGAATTTGGGACATGCAGGGCTACAGCAGCCAGAGAAAGAGGCTCCAGGGTTGCGGCTGCTGGGGAGAGATCCCCTTTGCTCCCAGCTTCAGCTCTGTGGCTGCTGTGGCAGGGGAGAGCCCCCCCTCGTTTCCAGCCCGAGCTCAGGGGCTCCTGCAGTGGGGGAGAGAGGGAGAGAACCCCACTTCTTCCCAGTCCCAGCTTGGGGGCTGCTACGGTGGGGGAGAGGGCACATCCATCGCATTAGAAAAGTTAAGACTACTGAAATTAAAATATGAGTTGTCTGCTTTTATGTGTAGAACAAAAAAAGTTTCTTATTATTAAGGGGGTTTTTTTATATAGCACTTTTATCCAAAGCGCTTTACAATAGTTAGCTAATGGTACAAACAACATTTGGGAAGATCATTAAGTGGTCCGCCAAGACCCTCAGCAATTTTCAAGTGGTCTGCGGAAAAAAAAGTTTGAGAGCCACTGCTCTAATCGATCAGCAACATAACATCAAAACAATGTTAACCGGGACGACTTTAAGTGAGGAGTTACTTTATATTGGCTTACAGGGCAGGTGCGGGGACGGACGGAGACTTGGACCTCTTCTGGGCACCACCAAAAATGATACAAACCTGCCGCCCCTGCCAAAGGATGGGGTGGGCTTGAGCTTAGATGGCTAGCCCAAGCCTCTTGCTGGTGCTACAATGTCCACACATGCTAACACAAGCCCTGCTAGCACAAGTCTGTCTACCCAGGCTCACTCTAGCTGCCATGTAGACTTACCCATTATGACTTCAATGGGAAGATCAGCATCTGAAGATGCTGGATGCTGTAGACTTCTCCCAGCTGTTGAAGGGTATATGGGAATCTTCCCAAGATGTCTTCGATTTGACACATACCAAGCCATGGAGGCTCGGCAACCACTGCACAGCAAAACCAAGCTCCTTGGAGTAGGCAGTAAGTGTTTCGTGGTGACCACTTTACGGCCGCAACATCACAAGGTATTTTAACAAATCTGTGGTCACTTTGTGGACCTTCACACTTGTCACTGTGTGCTGCACACCGGGCCCCCTCAGAAGTCCAGAGAGGCCCAGGCCACTTCCAGCTTTTGAGGCCCCTAGTCATAATAAAAATAAAAAATGACGATACATGAAAACAAAATAAGGCACCGAAAAAAGGGTGAGACATAATTTGAATATTTTTTTATTTAACAAATGCTTTTCTAGCCTTTTTCTGTGCAAATGCACTAATTATTGAGGGAAAATCTAGCTTTTGTGCAATGTCACAGTTGATATTAAACATGGCGAGCCCTTTCAAACACTCTTGTCCCAGAGTTGAACGGTGATAGTTCTTTACCTGCTTCAACGCATTGAAGGTGTGATCACCTGAAGCCACTGATGCAGGCAAACTGACAAAAATACACAATGCAATTGTGATATTAGGAAACACCCCAGGGAGTCCAAGTTTGAGTATTTCTTGAAGCAATTCCTTTGGCTTGCAATCCAATTTAAAGTTTGTGGAATATATTTGTTTGAGGAAGATGACCTCATCACTGAGATCTTTTGAGATTTCTTTGTTGTACTGTTGCTGAAATTGTTCAGCTGCAGAAAGTAGATCTTCAATACTCTGTCTGTTGAACTGCCAAAGAAACCCCAAAAGTGTACAAATTAGTCGCAGTGACTCAAATTGACGTGTAAGACCTGATTGAATAGAGTCAATGATGACAAGGAAGACATTGTCCCTATAGTGCTGCTTGGCATCGGATTCAGTAGGTAACTCAGATGAAATGCCAATATTCTGTGTTACTAATTTGGACTCAGTCAGGATCGCATCCCGTTGTTCACGAATCTGTTGAATGTCAGTGATAGGACTTTCAATGTTATCCCTCTCAACATCAAGTGTAGCATTGCATGCTTCCATTACCAGATTAGTTTGGTGGATCATTGTAAGTAGCTTCATCCACAAAGATGACATCACAATGCATTCAAATTTGGACATGTGCTTCTGAATAGACTGAAGTTCTGTTCGAGCCTGTGCAGTGAGATTGAGAGATTCAAGCTCATTTAAAGCCTTTCTCACAGAATTCAAATGCCACGCAACTGGCTGAACACCATCAATCCACGCAGACCATCTAGGTCTGGACATCCCATGCAGTGAAACAGGAAGATATTGCTTCAGAATTTCCCACCTTTGTGGACTGCTACTGAAGAGACTGTACATTTGCTGAACAGTTCCAAAGTAAGTAATTGCCTCCTTGCATGATTCAGCACAGTCAACACCTACAAGGTTTAGTGTGTGCTTTCCACAGCTGGAGAAAATACAGTTTGAATTATGCTCAAGCAGAACTGCTTGTACACCTATGTACTTCCCGGCCATATTAGATCCATTGTCATAGGCTTGACTAATGCAGACTTGAAAATCTAACTTAAAACCTTCTAGAATTGCTAGTACTCGAGCAGCAATTTCTTTTCCAGTTTTTCTTGTGAAATTATTAAACAAAATAAACCTTTCTTCAATTGAAAATTTTGAGCTTCCTACAATCTTAACATATCAAATAACCACAGTAGTCTGTTCTTTGTGAGAACAATCTGGAGTGGCGTCAACAATGATTGAAAAATACTTGGCATTTCGACTCTCATCAAGAATTGTTTGTATGAATGACCCACATAGCTCAATAAACTCGTTTTGTATGCACGTGGAGAGATAATGGACTTGCATGCGCTTTTGACTCTCTTGCGATTCTCAAACACATTTAACATGCTCTGATAAAAGTGGGTCATATTTGCTGAGGAGTTCAACTATGCCTAGAAAGTTGCCATTTGCATGATCACCAATACATTGACTGGAACCAAAGAAAGCCAATCCCCGCTCAGAAAGAAAAAGGATGACATTCAGGATGCGCTTAAGACGTTTTTTCCAGTTATTAGTTTCTGTAGAGAGTTCAGTCAAGAGTAAATTCTCAACTGACCTTTCAGCTGATGCTGCCCTACTGGCTGATTTCCATGCAATATAGTTTTCTCTGTGTGACGTTGAACTCTCATGGGATAGTATTCCGTCTTTCAACTCCCTCCAACCTCTGTTGATGCTCCATCCTGATTGATCAGAGAGAACTGATGCATTTGCAGCACTTTTGTTCAAAAAGCAGGGTGCAAAGTACAGAGATTGTTTTTCCGTAGTCCAGCATCACCAATCTCTTGTGTAGGTCTCACCATTTGGAAGAGTCTTTGTCAGCAAACGAGTAGGGAAAGCATGATTATCAGCATCTCATGGAATGTTACTTGGAATTTCAAAACAACTAGTTTGAAGAAAAGATTGCATTTAGGCAGCATTGCTCTTGTCAATAATTCCAATGTCAGCCACAGTCAAATCTGTAGTAGTCATGAATTGCTCTTGCTACGCAAGATCTACATCTTCCTGTTGCTGTTGAGTTTCTTGGTCATACATAGGATCTTCTGCTGCAACTGTTACTGTTGGCACATCTCCTTCTTGACTAGTGTCCTCATGTTCAGGTATTGGCATTAAAATATTACCTGTGGCAGTTGTGGAGTTTTCATTATCTGTAGCGTTGTTTGTTGGGTAAGGTGTGTTTTCCAGTGGTTTGAGAAATGAAGTTATTGGCTTTGAGCTCTTAGCTGCTGCTTCACTCAATTGTTTTCGCCGTCTCTTGCTTGCACCACTTTCTAATCTCCTCTTCAGAGTGATCTATCTGGTCAATATGTAGCCTATCCACACTTGAAATAGTCTGCTGTAAATAAGTAGCTTATCTACACTTGAAATCTTCTACTGTAAACATGTACACAAATGCTGAAAAGACTTAAAGCAAAGGAATACTAATTAAGAACACAAAATTAAACAGTCAGACAGGTTATTATCCTTATCACTGAATCAAAACTCAAGTACGCAAGGTATAATATAACAGGCTGAGCTGAATACAAAGGGATGACATATATATAGTAAACACAGACACGGATATAGTCGGAGGGATAATGTCCAAAAATTTCAAACTTGTGTTCTCACGAAACTCACTGTACAAGATTGTCCTCACAAATTTTCCCTTGAATCTGGGCCTACAGCCTACAAAAGCCTATGATGATGGCCAAGCTACCAAGCTAGGGCTCAACCAACCAACCAGTCACCTCTCTTAGCTACCATATAAGATAAAAATGAGGAATTCTCACACATAATTCCTTAGTCAACTAGACGTAAAACTATAAAGACACTAAAATGTAACAATTCTCTCTCTTTCAACACGCACTTGATCCAGCACCAGCCACTAGTAGTGGTTTGTTTATAGAATCCGCTGATCTGAGAGGACAGGTTCATCATGGTCTAATCTTGCGCCATCAGAACCGATATATTTTTATTAATATTTATGAACATTTTTAACTCTTTAACATGACAAAATCTATATCAGTTAACAAAAAAAAATTATGTTTTTTACCAAATCAAATCTCTTATTTGCTTAAATCTGCAGCTCAAAGCTGAGAGTGTGTGTCACATTTTGGTCCAATAGGGATGCACAAAAAAACAAGTTGCGAAACTTAACAAATGCCAAAAAATTAACAAGTGTCTAAATTTGAGGCCCACTTTGAGCTTGAGGCCCAGGCCAAATGGCTCTCCTGGCCCCCCTGTGATTGGCCTTGCTGCACACTACAGACACTCATGCTATGTCCACACTTAAAAAGCAACAGCTGCAGTGCTGTAGCATGTCAGTGTAATCACTTACTACAGCGATGGAGGGGTTCTCCCGTCGCTGTTATTAATCCAGGTGGTACCTGGGTCGATGGAAGGTTAGGTCAGGGGGTTTGGTCCTCTTAACTATGTCCCTTGAGGGTGTGGATTTTTCACATCCCTGAGAGATGTAGCTATGCCCATGTAAGATCAGTGTAGATCAGCCCTCAAAGCTTCACAGCGATGACTGGAACAGAGCTCTGATCCACCTGCTCTAAAAGTACCAACCCCCGCCACTTGAGCTTGAGGAGAATCTCACTTAGCGATCTAGGGCCTCTGAGTGCATAGGACCAATTCCATTCAGTAGAAGGTGCCTACACACGCTCTGCAGTCTTCACACAGTGTTTAGATTTCTGTAGTAACTTTTATCCAACAATTTCCACATGCTTTACAAACTTTCATTAACTTAGTCACACAATCCCCTGTTCCAAGAGGCAGGTAAGTATTATTCGCTGTATTTTTCAGGTGGGTAAACTGAGGCACAGTTAAATGATCGGCCCAAAGTCCATCACAGAGGTGGGAGTAGAACTTAGGTGTTCCAGCCCCCATGTCTTAACTACACAGCCTTTCTTTCCACTTTGGCATATTAATCAGAATGTTATTAATTTTGCAGTAGAGTCAATTGGAGAAGCTCATTCATTGGTAACATTCGACTCTGCTCTGTGTCCCTGTTCCTGCTCCGCTAACAGCCTGTATATAAAGGGTTGGACAGGCATAAGAATACATTTCCCAGATCGCAACACTCTAAGGTCACACAAGGTCGAACAGCTGTTCATTCCCATATGCTGCTCAGTTGTACCGGATTATGAGAGATATCACTCATTCCAGCCTCTCGCTCCGATCGGTGTCCCTTGCACATGGACCCTGCATTACTTCTCTGTAAATTATTGACAGTCGGAAAAGCAGAAACCAGAAACTGAGCTGGTGGAAAATGTGATAAACCTCCATGGAACAAGTCACACGTTAATAAATGCTGAAACCCACCTACTGGGGCTGCGAGACTCTTCCCCATGTCAGGATATGTATGGAGTCAATCGTGAATTTCTTGTGTGGTGTGAATACAGTGTGTATTGACAGTCCAATAATACCCCGCTTGCAACAAGATATTGCTATATTTATTATGCCTCACAAAACCTGTGTGAGGAAGGTGTGGGTAAAAGTTGATTTTCACAGAAGACTTAGAGACACACTAAATGTTCACAAACCAGGGGTTCCAAAAATATGGACGGCATCAGGGTGAGGGACGTAAACGAATATGGGAGTAAAGAGAGTTTGGAAAATTGAAGTTTACAAAAATGGGATCTCCCTGCAGTAGCCTCACTTTGCAGATGGGGCATAGAGTGGCTAAGTGACTTGCCCAGCAGCGGAGTCAGTCATGACACTGGGCATAGAAGCCGGGAATCTAACTGCCAGACTATCCCACCCTCCGAATGGAATCCAGGGGGCCATGGCTTGTCTCTCACCAAACCCTAGCGCTACCAGCTAAGCAGAACACAAACAAGGGTGGAAACCATGACTGCACACAGATGAAATCTGGGCCAGCAGCAGGCTGTCATTGTGCAGACACAAGATAACATCTTTTATGGGAGCCACTTGTCAGTGGGTGAAAGAGACAAACTTCCAGAAAACTCCTCTGCAGGTGTCAGAAATAACAAATTTATTAAAGCATAAGCTTTTGTGAACTACAGCTCACTTAGCTCACACTCTAATAAATTGGTTAGTTTCTAAGGTGCCACAAGTCCTCCTGTTCTTTCTGTGGATACAGACTAATACGGCTGCTACTCTGAAAGGTGTCAGAATGTATATGCACCTAGGTACCAGGTTGCTTTGGGAAAACCTGGGTCTCACCCTACAATTTTAGGCAGGGGGGAAACAGGGGCTTTAACACCTGCAAGAAAAGTATTCAGGCTCTATTATAGAGGAGGCATCGAACCCGCAGCTTTAACGTACTTAAAGTGCGTCTAACTCACTGCTCCCCCAGGCTGGGCCACACACTTCTTATGCCTACAGCGCCTTGCTCAAGCACATCCTTCTCCCGGGGGAGGCGGAGACTACAGCTCCCAGCAGTCAGCGGGGGCGGCGCGCTCTACGCGCTTGCGTCACGCGCCGCCCCGCCAATCGGGGCGGGCCTGGGCGGTGAGGTCACTGTGTGTGACGTCAGGGGCCCAGAGAGAGGCTCTCCGGCAGAGGCGAGCGGAGCTGGGCTCGGGGCTGAGGGGAGAGCGAGTCGGAGCTGGGGGAGGCAGGAGCGGCCAGGCCCCGCCAGCCGCCGCCGCAGCAGCAGCCGCCAGCGGGTCGGTGCCCGGCGCCCCCCCCCCCCCGCGGGGAGCCGCCCCTGCCGGGTCTCCCCCCCCGCCCCCCCGCAGCCCGGAGGAGCCGGGGCTCTGACAGCCCGCGAGGAGGAGCCGGGCAGCCGGGGGCACCATGTCCTCCCCCAGCCCGGGCAAGAGGCGGATGGACACCGACGTGGTCAAGCTGTATCCTTCCCGCGCGGGGGGCGGCCCCTGTGGAGGGGAGGGGGAGAGACCCCCATGTCCCTCTGTGGGGGGGTGACTCCCCCCCCCCGTGTTACCCTGTGCGTGGGGGGGGGGAAAGAAACCCTCCCCCATTTCATGAGTGTGAGGGGGGAGAAAGAGAAAGAGAGAGAGACCCTCCCCCATCTCATGGGGGGGGGAGAGAGAGAGATCCCCCATCCCCCTGTGTGTGGGGGGAGACCTCACAGGGAGGAGGGGGAGAAAGGCCTCCCCCCTTGGACAGTGGGGGGAGGGGAAAGAGAGAGTCCCCATCCCCCTGGGTGGAGGAGAGAAACCCCTGTGAGGAAAATACTGGGGGCGAGAGACCCTCCTCTTCCCCCCCCCCGCCCCCGCCATGGTGTACAATTGCTGGGGTCAGTCCCTCTGATCTCCCATGGTGAAGGGGAGAGAGAGCACCCCTGTGAAACCAGCTCCCTCTGTGGAGGGAGAGGGTGAAACTTCCCTAGACCAGCCCTGCTTCTGGGGGACCCCCTTGCAAACACCTCCCCAACGCCAGCCATTCGCTCTCTGCTGAGGAGAGGCCTGCTACAAACACAGACCCCTCTCCCCCAGTCCTGGGGACTCCAGATCTCTCTCTCTCCCAGCCTGAGCTTCCCCCCAAACAGCAGATCCCTCAGCCTAAGGCCTGAAGAGACTCAGCCTGGGGGATAGAGGGTACCCCAACCACCTATCCTGGGGGGAAATTAGTACCTTTAAGGAGTGGGGCAGTGGGGCAGGATCCTTCAGTCCAGCCTAGGGCAACTCCTTTTCCTCCCCCTGGGATTGTGACTTCCCCCAGGGTAAGGGAAAGACCCCCCCCCCCCGACTCCCCATCAGATATTATGACAGCTGGTGGTCGGCCTTGGAAGGAGTATTTCAAAGGAATATTTCCCCCCCTTTCCAGATGGCACCTTCACCCGTGGCTCCCCTCTTTCTCCCAGCCCCCTTCCCTGGAATGTAGTTCAACAGCTTAGGGTTGTGAGGAGTGGGGCTGAGAGAATGGGGTGGTCTTGTCTAATAGCCACAGCCTAGAAAAAACCTTTTGTGATGTTTATTATTATTTACTCCATGGTTTCAGCCTGCAGTTCCCAAAGCTTCTGGTGCCAGCCTAGGGATTTGTGGCGATTTTATTTTATTTTAATTTTTGGGGGGGGCGGGGGAGCCTAGTTTGCTACAAACCAGAAATAAGGTGCCACGGAGTGGGAAGAAGGGGTTTCAGTGCAATTGAAAAGTCTCTCTCTCTTCCCCTCCTCCCCCCCTTCCCTTCTTGCTAAAGGTTTTGTTTATGTAACACTCCAGTTTAGGGTAGGTTTTTTTCTTTCCTAATGGATCTATTTTTATTTTTCTCAGTATTTTTATTCTCACCCCTCATAGGATGGTGTATCCCTCTCTTTTGCTGTCTGGAGTGTGGGTGGCTTTTGAAATATCATTGGGAATTCGATTATAGAATTATTTTATTAATAGTTTTGTTTACGTGGTGGTGGTGGGGAGAACTGACATAACCAACTGAAATGCTTTCAGGAATATTTACTCCCCCAGGAGAATTTAGGAGTGCGGGATCTGTTTTTTGATTGTGGTAGGAAGGTTGGGGGTTGATAAACAGACCTGATTTAGTTGCTAGAGGCAGAGATAAACAAACTTATTTGGATTTTGTGCTTTAAAAGAAGGGGTGAAATCAACAGCACTAATGTTTATAGCATGAGGACAATTTACCCAAAGAAAATTTGTTAATGTTTTGTGTGCATGTTTTAATACAAAGCTTCTGTTTATTTTTAATGTTGTTTTTAGCAAATAGGAAATGACTACCCTTCATGGTAGAATCTGAGCTATTTTTATTCTGGAGTTTAGAATTACAACATGTCATACCCTCCCAAATGCAAATTTCAATTGATAGTTAATTTCACCAGGGGGAGGGTTGAGAACTCCAGCTGTTTAGTGGAAATAATCCTCATTGTGTATAATTTTTGAAGAGGACTGTGCTGGAGTGGGGATGAGGCCCATTATGACCTGATGCATTTTCTCCCCTACTTTTTTTTTCTGCTTGGTAGCTGACATCTAGAATGACTAAAGCATTTTAGGAGACAAAGCAGTTTTTTGGTATATTTATGGCTTGGTGGTAGATGAAGAGAAGTAAATAGGTTGACATTCCTCCCAATCCAAATTAGTTTCCGATCTCCTGCTCTCTTTTCCTGTGACAAAAGAATCCAGAGGCTTTTTAAAACTGTAGCTCTTATTATTGTTACCCCCGTGTTCTTGGTATTTGAGACAGGGGTAGATCGGTTTGTTTCTTGTGGACAGCAAAGTTAGGAAGTTTTGTATGTCAGATGACTCTCTTCTCTACCTTCCTCCTTCCCCAGTCTTTTTGTTTGTCTGGCTTTCCTTCATATCTCTGGGCCTACACTCTGAATTCATCCTAAACAACTGAGCCACTTCATTTTTCTGTGTAGTCCTCCTATCTGTAAACAGATCTACACATTATCTGAAGTAAGTGTGTGTTTGAGGGGTGCGGGCGGGTTGGGGATTGAAGCTGTTTTCTAGTGGTGAATAAATGAGAGAGAACTGGACTGAAGGAATGTACTTGAATGTGGCTTGAATTTTTTTTGTTTGCTGCCATTTTCATTACAATCTCCCATTTCAGCTTCTCTTTAATGTCTCTAGTATATAATCATGGCATAGATTTACAGCCTGCCAAGAGTTACCTTGTCTAGGAAGGGGCTAGAGAGCAAGTTACAAGTCTGCTGCTTTTTACTGCTCTGACAGGTTTAGGAGAGGAGTGGAGTCCTTCTTTATTATTCCTATTTTCAATCCCAACACGTCCATGTCCTTTTGTAGATGTTTCTTTGTGACCAGGGAACGGGAGAGGTTGGTTGCTCGTGCTCTCTCTCTAAATTGCAAGGGGGAGTGTGTTTTTTAACTGATGTTTAATAATCAACTGGATGATTATGTTCTGACACTGAGTCATTCATTGTTTCTCTTCTGATCCCTTCTCTAAATACTGGAAAGAGCCTAGAAGCAGGGATTTGCATTGCATTTTGACTCTGTTGGATTGATTGTCTCCTTCCCCACACCCCTCTCTTGATTTTCCTCACTGCCTAAATACCAGGCCCAGTGGAGTAGTTCTATTACATGCAGTGCCGTGCACAAAAGATCAGATGCTTCCTGTGCCCCACTGTGGAATGACTTTCAAGGAAGTTTTATATCCAGAATATAGGGAATTACTCAGATTACCTGCGATCTGATACTGGTGACTGTAAAAATAAATAAAAATATTATGATCAGGCTAGGCATGTGCGTAAGTTTCCTCCTCTTTTCCATCCCCATGCTTCCCCTGGTAAGATGTGTGTGGGGGGGGAGCTCGTGCAGCTCAGTATGTCCTTGAGGCTTGTGGGACTTGCTCCCTTCCCTGTTGCATGGCAGTTGCAATCCCCTCTCGCCCTGGATGAGCCAGTGCCCCCTGTGAAATGACGAGCTGCTTGTTTTGGAAAAGTGTTTGCAGGCAAAAGGCCTCAGGAAGAGCTTGCAACTCAGCCGATTGGTTGCTCTGTTACTACCCGGAAACTGAGGCCTGGGCGGAGCAACACGAACAGCTGATAGAGTGTGTGACAAGAGTGTGTTTATATGCTGGAGAGTGGGGGCTGGGGAAAGAGAAGGAGGCCCAATGAAAGCCTTTGAAAACAAGCTCAGGGCAATCTTTGGAGGAATGGGTTTTTTTGGTGTGTGTGGAAAATTTCTTATAGGCAAATGAGTACAATGGGTATTGGGTATCCCTGAAATGTTAATGTGTGTGATTCTTGGAGCCCTGCAATTACATCTCTTGGAGGTGATTCTGGTAGGATTTACAATAGTATTGAGGTTGGGAGTTTATTCTGCACCAGAATAGCAGTGTGCTTATGAATGCAGTTTATTTGCAGACTCTGAACTCAATTTTACTTTATTTCCCTTTTATATAGAGAGTCTTATGACTTGATTACACTGCCTAAACTTTTAAGTATCCGAGCTGAAGTTAGAAAAGAATGTCTCACACTGTGCATGAAAAGAATTATAAATACAGCCACATTTAGTTGGCTGAATCTCCATTTTTTTTCAGCCATTGGGACACAAATGGCTGCTGTTGCAGCAAAAATTTTAAAGTGCTGAAACTTTTTGAAGAACAGATATATTACACCAGTTGACAGAGGGATGACTTTGTTAGAATTAGGTCATTTTAAAACTATTCCAAATTATCTGAGGCTAAAAATGAAAAATGCTAAGATGTTTCTCCATTTACTTGTGTATTGATGGATGATTTGTAATTGCAAAAGACAGTAGTATTGGGTTATATCAGTTGTGTTAGATTAGCTGAATCAGAGGACAGAAAACATCTTATGTTCAGGATAAATTTCATTTTAAGCTAAAACTTCCACAAGGTAGAATGTAAATCCTGAAAATGTCATGGGAAAGTTTTTATACCTTTTGGTCTCCATTTTAATTGACTCTGAAGGGGTGGGAAAAGTCAGGATACTTTTTCAAACAGATGAAGACTTGGAAACAAAATGCTTAGAATGCTTGGGAGTATGTGGGGGTTTTTTGGCATTAGTAGCTTAGGCTGTGATAGCAAACAAGATATTGTTACTAACCTCAGTTGAACAGTGACCAGTATGCCTCATATTCACTGTCTGAGTGCGTGTTCTCCTACCTGCCATTTTAAGAACTTAACCCCATGTATCATTTTGCTAAAACATAAAAGCAACTTTCAGTTAAAATTCTCACAGCCTCAATGGCAACCTTCAAGAGTATCATCTTGTTCGCTTCAGAGCTGAATTTACCTCTACTAGCTGATGAATTCCCCCCCACCCACTCTTTCTGTAAGTACCATTGTTGCCTTGTCAGTCTGATTGCGGAGTTCAGTGAAGTTAGACTTGCAGTACAAACCTGAAAGGGTGCTGCACCTGCTTAATAATATAGTTTTATGTCAATAACCATGAATTTGGTTAAAACATTAGATTGTAAAGCTAGAGCAGACATTTTAATCTGACCCGGTTTAAAACAAAGACTTTGTGGATTTTTCGGCATTTGAGTTAACAACTTGTGCGTACCATACTACTTGGTTTCAGAGCAATGATTTTAGTGAACTGTATGCCATTGCAGTCTTTTTGGAGATTACATTTATGGTTCTCAGAAGCAATTCTTCGTAAAACTAAACTGGAATTAGATTGCTGAGAATTGAGTAAAGTATGCTTTACTAAACACTTACTGATTAAAGGTTTCAGAGTAGCAGCCGTGTTAGTCTGTATCAGTAAAAAGAAAAGGAGTTCTTGTGGCACCTTAGAGACTAACCAATTTATTTGAGCATAAGCTTTCGTGAGCTGCAGCTCACTTCATCGGATACATGCATGAAAGCTTATGCTCAGATAAATTTGTTAGTCTCTAAGGTGCCACAAGTCCTCCTTTTTTCTTTTTACTGATTAAGCAAATCTTGGAAGCTGTTACTACCAAGTAAAATATGCATGTATGCTTTTTAGAAAAGCTAAGTGGCTTGCTTTGTAAAATTGTCTCTTTATTCTTATTCCTCATATTGCCGTGTTTAGAAAGGCCTACTTGTAGCACCAGTTATAATGCTTTTGTGTAATGTGAGGGCATTCTGATGTAAATTGGTAAAGATTCAAAGTCAGTTGCGGATGATTTTGTAGTATAGTTACTAACCCTTAAAAGGGAAGCTCTTGCTATGGTGAGAACCCCAAAATGTGTTAAAAACAATTTCTTGGCAGAAAGCAAATAACCTTCTTACATCTGTCATGGCTGTGAATCATTCACACACTAGTAAAATTTCAACATGTAAGAGTAGCCATAAGATGCCCCCTGTTGAATATTTGCCGTTTCCTCTCTGGGTTCTTTGGGTTATGTTTCCATTTGCCTCTGAAACCTTAGATGTAATGTCCTAAGTAAAAGAATGGACTGCAAAACACTGTTTCCTGTTATCGGCGCTACAGTAGCATAAAAAAAAAAGCTGTGCTCCCTAAAAATCTTCTGAAAGGGCGTACTCGTAAAACTCACGCCTTGACTCTTCTGTGTTCCTGCACTGTTGCTATTGAAGTGCCCAGCAGAATGGTGTTGGAGTGGTGTAGTTAATGCTCTTGCTATAGAGTGCTGTTGGTACATTACCTTGCCAAACTTAGTCTAAATCGGTTAGTAGTAACCTGGGTTTCTGCTCGACAACACAGTATGAGGCCTTGTGATTCATTTCCATCCAATAGAGGGCAAAAGTCAGTTCATTATAGTAGGTGTAGATCAGCATACAACTTCAGCTTTGTAAAAGCTGTAGGATAACATCCTCAAGCATTACAATTTTGGGGTTTTTTAAAGCAATTTAAAGGAGCAGGAGTAGGCAACTGCAGACAGTTAAGAGGTGAGAAGCAAAGCAGGAAGGGAACACCTGAGCACTGCAGTGGTATAGAATGATCATTCACTGTTGCTACATAACTTGTCATTCTTAGCACCTGTTGCTGTTTTGTGCACTTTTAAAACAATGTAATTGACTGCCATATAGACAACAGATTACTATTAAAAGTAGAAAAGTGCCCACAATTAAAGGGGCAGGGGACAGTATGGAACTTCCTACGAGCCAAACAGCTATCCTGAATTATGCCAATATAACCATTATTAAGGTGTAAGTTTGAAGATGGTAAGAGACATTTCCGAGTACTCAGTCATTTTTTCCTTTCCTGGAGTACTGCCCATGCTCTTGGCAAGAAAGATGAAAGGTAACTGCTGAATAACACGTTTTTGAATGTCAAATGCAGCTATATATGTGGGTGTATATGCAGGTATTTAGCAATTCATTATTTGCCTTCTCTTATTGTGTGTGGTCAACTCCCCTGCTTTCATCACATTTTTCAGTGGCCTCTGTCCATATATTTCTGGAATAGCCCACATACACAGAGGATTGCCGTTTGCTTCTCCCCACCAAATAGTGCAGGCATGACAAAAGAATCTTACAATCTTAGTGTCTCTAGTTCTAATAGGTCATCCAGTGTGTCTGTATGCCAGCAACCTATTGATACCTACAGAATACTTGAAATTTAATTGCAGAAAACACTAGAAAATGCCCCAAGTGATGGCTCTTCCTTAACATCACTTGGATGACTATTCTATAGTTTAATAGATCTTGCTGTCAGAAAGTGTCTCTATTTTTGACTGACATTTTCAGTTCTTTAATTTAATCCAGTTTCTCCTTGTTCTACCCTCTTATAGCACCCAAAATTCCTCTGTCCTTGATGCTGACACACTTCAAATACTACTAGAATGTAATTTTCCCCGCCCCCAGGTTATTCATCACTAAGCCTAACTGTCCATAGAGATTCCCCACAAATCAATCTCTGTAGCATTCTGATCACTTTTATTTATATACCTAAGTGTTATATTCTTCAGCTTCTTTCTCCCTCCAATTTAGCAATATTTTTCTGGTAATGAGGTACCTGGAACTGAAGAGGGGATTGCATGCAGTATCTGGAAGGAGAGATCTGTGATTGCATGGCCTTCAGGCCCTGTGTTCTCATTCGTATTTGCAGCTGAGACTGATGCCAGCTTCAAAACTAGTGTGGTTTTAACTGATGCTGCATTCCTGGCACTATTTCTCATGGTGATCTTGACATTCTAATGACCTTAAATCACTTGCCTTATTTTCCATAGCAATATGAATGCCTGGAATAACGAGTTGACTTAGTCTCCAAAAAGAGGCCAGGTTAATCATGCCCTTCGCACACTGCTGTTTTTGGTTTGGGATGCCGTATCTCACCCGTTGTTGAATGGAAGCATCTTTGTCAGCAGTATCATTATAATTGCCATGTTGACTGACAGATCTACTATAACTATAGATTACAGGGCACGTTTTACACACAACGTGAAAGGTATGTAGTGAAATACAGAAAGTAACATCTCTGACTTCACTTTCTATTTAGTCACTTTGAAGGGACTTCTAGTGTAACTGTTTAAATTATATTCTTTATTCTTTAATGATGAGTGCTGCTCTACCATTCCAGAAGTGGCTGCATTTCAGTGGCATGTGCTCTCTCTAATTAAAGTGCAGTGAGATCCTTTAGAATAAGAGGAAGAGTATGGGTGTAAGAATAACTTCCATTATAGTATTAATACAAATTGTTAGTTACTATATTGGTCATTCTAAAACGTTCTGTAATACCTATGAAAATTTGAGTCTGCAAATTTGGGCTCTTTCTGTGACGTCAGCAACTAAATTTTGGTATCAAATTTTGCTAAGACCTTGTTAGTAAAATTAAGTAAAATTCATTGATAGTAACTGCTTTTTAGAGGTTTTCCATCCTCTGGGAAAGTCTGAGGTGTGAGGCTCTAGTTTAGTTATTAGTCTAGAAGCTACCAAGCCAGCCTCTGCAAGTATTTCAAGGCCCTGTCTATGTTGGTGCTAGATCCGTGAGCTCTATTTTGTTTAAGCACTTTCCTTGCTAATGACAATTCATTGCAAAAGTTACTTAACATTATTCCTAAATTCCAGTGTGTTTTATATGTGGCCTTGAACATTCATGATACGTGTTGAGGGTGAGACCTGGAATGTAAGTTACACGTTTGCAAACCATTGCTGCTTTCTTGAATGCAAGATAACGTTGGTATAACACCTGGTTGTTTCTAGTCAATTATTTGTGGAGCTCTGATGGGCTGGTTATATTAGAGAGAACGTATACATAATAATGAGTGGTGTTGGGGAGCAGATGGGACACTGCTATTCATCCCTTCTCATAATACAATAAGGGAACAGTCAAATGGAAATACGTTAAATTTAAAACTAAAAAAACCACAACTTTTTCACACAACACACCTGTAGAACTTGCTGCCACAAGATACCATTGAGGCTAAGAATTTAGCAAGGTTTAAAATAGGATTGGGCGTTTATATGAGTAACAAGAATATCCAGAGTTGTTATAGAAAAGGTGGAAAAAACCCAAAGGGTATGTCTACACAACCCAGGTCAGCAAGCCTCCTATACCGGGTTGGCAGATTTGGGCTAGCAGGGCACATGCTGTGTAGACAGCACTTTGAAGTTGCTGTTCAGGCTCTGAAGCACACTCTGCTCCCTAGGCTTCAGAGACTGAGCTCCAGCCTGAACTGCAAGTTCAGAGCGCTGTCTACAGAGCTATTTTTAGAGCACTAGCATGTGCCCTGCTAGCTCACTTCTGTCAACCCAGGCTGGTAGTCTCATTACCACAGGCTGTGGGCTAAATTCCCGCTAAGGGCGGCTGCCTATTAAGTGCTGCGGCAGGGAGAGATGCCTCTCCCCAAGCACTGAACCTGCCACAGCGCCCTCCCCAGCCCTGGACCTGCTGGGGGACAGGCGCCCCTCCCTCTGGCTCAGCCCCGGATCTTCTGCACCCGCGGCTGGGGGACAGGCGCCCCTCCCTTTGGCTCAGCCCCAGACCTTCCCCGCCCGTGGCTGGGGGACAGGCACCCCTTGCCCTGGTCCTGACCCAGGCCCGGACCTGTCGTGGCTGGGGGAGAGGTGCCTCTCCCCCCACCCCCACCCAGGTGCTGCTGCAGGGACAGAGAGCTGGGGGGGAGTCCTCTCTCTCCACTGTAGCCTCACTGAGCCCCATTGCACCCAAATGCCTCAGCCCCCTCCCACATTCCAAATCCCTCAGCCCCACCCCACCACATGAATTTTATGTGCACCAATATGGAGGTCATGTGTCACACACCACCGCCATATTGGTGCACATAACAAAATTCAATCTGCACATGAGTGGGAAAAACTAGAGGGAACGCTAGCTGTGGGATATACCTTAAGCGTTCTGGAAGGGAGAACCATCCCTATTCAGGGCATGAGCTGACTTCTAATGGGGGGTAGGAGGAAAGCTTTCCAGGGGCATATTTTCTCATACCTGCCTACTGACAGGTTTCTTGCACTTTCCTCTGAAACAGCTGGTACTCCCCAGTGTTTGAGGACAGGATATTTCATCCACTGGAGCCGATCTGATCCAGTATGGTAGCTCCTATGATGGTTCTTGGCTGCTCCAGTCCAGAATAGGATACTAGAAGAGAATTCTAGACTTTTCTGTATAAAAGAGCAGCTAAAAGTTGCAAAGTATCTGAAATATTAATTCTGGATGTTCTTGATTTACCTTCTGTGCAGTGGATTAATACAGGCAAAATTGAAATGATTTATAAAATATTAACATAACCACTTTGGCGTCTTAGCAGACTAGGTGTTGCTTCATCTGTCCTCACAGTGGCAGAATCATATGCCCTAAAACAGTTAAGGGAAAAGCCTGGAAACATGGGAGAATGTTGTCAGCAAATCCACTGGTTTGCAGTGGAATAACTATGGATAATGAACCTAGATCAACTGCAATGTATTGTCTGCAGAGACTTGACTGAGCTTTAGAACATTTCTGATCTTAAACAAGGCTCTCTGCAGAGCTGAGAAGTTCTATTTTTAAACTGTGCAGTGAATAAAGACTGAAACTATGAGGCTCTAGTTTAGTTATTAGTCTAAAAGCTACAAGGCCTGCTTTTGCAAGGGTTTCAAGGCTCTGTCTACACTCTTCTGAATCTATTATCTCGCTTCTGTTCAAGTATGTTCCTTGCTAATGGGGTTTCCTTGCTCAGTGATGCTGAGCCACAAATGGCTTGAGTAACTTTGACTTCTACTGTGTGAACAACTTAAATTGAAAGGTTTCTTTAAAAAATAAGGTGTTTTTTTTGTTTAAAATGTGCTATTTTGTTGTCTGGATTCAAAAATGGAGACAAGCCTTTGGGGTCTGCAATAGTGGGACCCTGTTGGTGTTGGCTACTCTTTTAAATAGTCTCTAGTCCTCTTTGCTGTAGAGAGCATAACATAAGCAGATTGCTGATATCTTTTATAAATTTCATTCATTATTTACAGTCACCTAGAACTAGCTAGCTTTGGAGCTCATAGCTGTTGGTTCCTGGTTTTGATGGGGAGCTTGCCAGTTCTTGGCTGCTTGGGTTTCTTGTGACAGCACTAAGACCACTCTAGCTCCCTCCTAACAGGCTGCTGCAACTGAGGTGGCTCCTTTGAGCCTCCCACTCTGGCCTCCCTCAATGGGGTAGGGGCAGTTCCATGTAGGAGCTGGTTCAGCTAATAGCATCTTACGTGGCAGAAGTGTGGACCTATCTCTCCATCCTTCGAAGCCACAGTGCTTGGATACCATTGTGACGGGCACAGTGTAAGAACCTAGATGGATAGTAATAGCACCCCTTTGGGAGCAGGGAAGGAGAAAGGAGGCAAGATCGGGAGGATCTCAAGATGGGGCATAGCAAGGACCACTGATAGTGTGACAGGGGAGGGGGAAAGGTGGGAAGTGTAAGAATGGGACAGAAGAGCAAAGGGGAAGAAAAACATGAGTGAGCAAGGAAGCGAATGATGGAGAACAGAGACAACCACAAGCAAATGGGATTCTAGGTTTTCAAAGAGAACAAGAAGACAGAAATAGGGATGGTAGGGAGGGGGTGTGATGGGGTGCCCATCCCACACAAGGCCTGGCGGAGTTAAAGTGGCTAGGCAGGCCAACTAACTGCCCAAGCTGCACATGAAGGAGATGGGAAGCCGGCCACTAATTAGAAATGGGCCCAGCTGGGCACAAACAGGAGGGGCCTGTATAAAGCCCAGGAACTGTGGGCAGCAAAAGACTGCAAGGAAGTTGTCTACAGTCACTCCCTGGAGGAGGGAGCTTGGGCTGGCAAACCCAGAAAGAGGGGGAAGCTAGATAAGTAGGAAGAAATGCAGGGAAACAGCACCAAGGGGTAGGGCTGTACAGACCCTGGCTGCTTGTGGTCCCTGGGCTGTTGGGCGGAAGGCTGAGGTTGGTAAGTTTGAGGCACCCACTGAATCTTGAGTAACCAGCATTAATTAACTGTTGCAAGGCTAATTTAAAACTGCCCAGAATGTCCTAGGTGCTTCCCGCTTGTTTGGGAAACACTTCTGGGATGTTTGTATGGAATCACAAGTATTGGCAACTATGCCTGGGACAACTTGTGCTTCTGTATCTGAGGAGGCTGGCGGTGGCCCAAATGTTCCCCTCCCCCTTTTTAAATTAAGTGTGGGGGGACTAAGGTCAAATGAAACCGGTTAAGTTTGAGACACAAGGGCAGAGAAGAGAAATAATGTTGCTGACATTCCCTAAATCTTTAAAGCTGGCCCTACCAAAAACCAACATGTGCTGCTGGGTATTGGTTACATATAGCAGTAATGCAAGTATTAAATCTTACAATAACTTGGCAGCTTCCACGCTGTGCTACTGCCCTGGGAGAGTGATACATCCATATCAGTGGTACCTAGAATAGTCTTGCATGGATTTTGCTACTATTCTTAGTCAATTTGCATAAAGTTATTTTGTGTTTGGCTTACAGTAGTTGCACATTTGAAAAGGAAGGACAATGTACTGCAGGTGAGCTCTTACCAAGGTCTGAGTGGAATATTCATCCTTCATAATCCCTTAAATCAAATGCCAGTATTGTAAATTAGATAAAGGAAGAATAAAAACTCCAAAAAATTAATTTCTCTGCACCTCGGAAAATGTCAAATCCACACTGATGTGACTCAGCATAGAGTTGTATTGACTTAGTCCTGAACTCTGTTTAAAACGTATCACACTTGTCTTTTAGGCTATCGTTTTCAACATGCCAATGTTTCACCTCTGAAATAAGGGATGCTGTGAAAACAAAAGGAAACTAGAAATGGTGTGGCATTAATAAATTTAACATACCTGACGACATAGACAACTTAAGTTAGTCCTTCTGATTTCAATAACTACCACAGTTAGTTACAGAAAGCCCACGTGTGACAGCGGTGAGATGAACTTGTATCCAAAATGAAGAACGTGGCATTCAGATTTGGTGGTCTCTTCAGTTGAAAAGTTAGGACAGGGGAGATCAGATCCTTGTAACTTAGCACCAGTGTCTAAGTACTTTCCTTGTGCTCCTTGAAAGAAAAGGTATTTGAGGAGGGAGGAGTACTAGCTCAGTCTCTGTTGTAGTTGCGACTGTCTCAAACAAGTAAAGTCGGTCTTTCATCACTGCTCAAGATAGAAGTTTCAAAGCAGTGGCCAAAATAATATAAGGTAGTGTCTTCTGGAAACCAAACTGGTAGTCTAGTAAGTGTTTTTCTGTAGAAGTGCTGTCTTTTTACGAAGAATAATTCATTTAAAACTAAACTTTTGACAGTGGTACCATTCTTGGGTTGCTTCATTCACAAAGCAGGCACATGGCTCAAAATAAGAATCAGATGCTTAAATTTCTTATTACTAATTTTTTGTTGAACAGAATTGAGTTCAATTTTTTAATCACTAAAGGGATGTCAGATTTCTTATTGACAGGTTTCAGAGTAGCAGCCGTGTTAGTCTGTATTTGCAAAAAGAAAAGGGAGTAGTTGTGGTACCTTAGAGACTAACCAATGTATTTGAGCATAAGCTTTCGTGAGCTACAGCTCACTTCATCAGATGCATTCCAATGAAGTGAGCTGTAGCTCACGAAAGCTTATGCTCAAATAAATTTTAGTCTCTAGGGTGCCACAAGTACTAGATTTCTATTAAATCTGACTTTATATATAATGTTAAATTCATGTTTATGGCTTAGTTTTGCCAGCCATTATGATTTTATTATGGTTGCCACAATATTTCGTGGTTTGTTTTCTTAAAGCCGCAGCTCTTGGAGTCATGTGAGTCTGTGAGAATCTCAGCTTTCATTTAAAAATAACTTTGGAGGGCCTGACTTGTGATTCTGTATTGCCTGGAGTCGGCAATATTGATATCTTCATACCTAAATCTTCTGATTATGAGTTTAAACATTGCTGTGTTTGGTGGGGTAAGCAGCGAGAGACTTAATGGTAAATATTTAAGCCCTGCTATACATAGAGTAAGTGCAGTGCTCTGGGCATAAATTGAGAGCAGCAGCACTGGTAATAGCTGGAAAAATGACCACAAACTAGGGTTGTGGTTAAATGTGAGACTGAAATGTGAGGGTGTATTTCTTAAAGTAGTCACTTAAACTAGAAGCCCTATTTACATTACTAATTTGTTGATATTTAATTTTTTCTCAACAGGGACATTGAGAATTTTTGTTTTTATTGACAAGATGTAAAATTGCAATGATTAGTTATAGGAGAGGATATCAATGTTAGTGGTCCTCGCATTCAAAAAAGAGGAACCATCTGTCCCCATTTAAAAATCTTCATCAAATAAATGCACACATCTCCTTTCGAGGAAATAAGAAGATACTTTAACTAAATTTAAGCATTTTATGTTCAGTCTCCTAGATTTCAAGGCTAGAAGGAACAATTAAGTAATCTAGTTTGACCATCTTTCTCATTTAGCTCATGCTACTTTTTAGAGTGTAAAAGTTTTGAGGAGACAAGTATTGGTGGCCTAACTCATGTCAACATTGAAAACAGACCATTATAGATTATAACAATAACCCATAAATGAGTCAATTTGTATTTAACATCTGGGCTACTTTCTCAGATTTGTCCAGATAAGGTTTCGTAGAAAACAGATGAAGACTTGAAGCCAAATCCTCAGCTGTTGAAAATCAGCACAGTTCCTTTGACTTCATTGGAGCTACACTGATTTATATTGCCTGAAAATCTGCCCCTTAAACTGCATTGTCAGTTCTTCAAATGTCAGTTGATCTGCATGGGCGGGAAAGAGTATTTTTGTCAGTTTACCCTAACACTTTGGAGGAAATCAAAGAGGAAAATTCACAGTTAAGCAAGACATATTGGATCTTATTAATATTCACTCATGGCACTAAATAGACAGCAGCCACCACACTTCTTTAGGCTACATTGTGGAGATGCCATGGAAGACCAGACAATTTGAGACTGGGCTCTTCAGATGACTTCACAAGTAACATAATTGAATACAAAATTTATCAGTGTTCCTCTCGAAAATCTCGAATGTGGGGGGGGAGGTGGGCGGAGTGGTGTCTTTCTAGAAACTCAATTGAGGCCTTACTCCTGTCACCTTTTCCTGTCAGTTGGGGTTACTCACTTGAGTAATGGTCATTTGAGGACAGTCTGGTTGGGTCAGACCTTTAAGCTGTCCTTATTTGCCTCTCTACATTGTTACTCCCCAACAGTTAAAGATACAGGCAGTAACTCTCCATAAGCTGCTTAAACAAGACCTAAGCCTTCACCGGAAGGTTGAAATTTCCTTTCACAAGTCTAAATTTCCTATATGTGCAAGGATTCTTCCCAGTATATTTAGGGAATAGTCAGGGTTCTCAGGCTTTTGTTCTTGTATTCATAAACATTTTGTCAAAATAAACATATTCTAAGTGTTTTAACAGCAGTTGTGGTTCCAAATTCTCCTATGTAACTCTACAGGCTTCCCAAGACATTGACTTCTCAGCTGTTACTAGTAGAGGTGCAGTTCATTAGTTCTGCAAAGAAGACACTTAGAAAATGGACAATCTTGCATCCTCTACAGTTCAGCATAAAGTTTGTGATCTGTAGAAGCCTCAGCATAGTCACCAGTAGATAATGTGTTCTGTTTCAAAATGCTGTTATACCAAGCACCTGCAGCCATGGTAGTAATTGTTGGGAGTCTGTTGTGGCCAGGCAGTTGCACGTAAAATGGTCACCAGTCCAGGGCTTTGATGCCGGCATATTAAAGGTTTTTCTTCTTGCTGCTTGGAACTTCTTATAGAGATTATCTCCTCCAAGGAGGAAGGTAACCAGGTGGTGTGGTGCCAGAGCATAGTCTGACCCAGGCAGTACAGTAACAGGCCTGCATATTTTGGCCATTATGGTTTTGTAGCTTTTAGCCAGCTTCCCACCTATACACGCACTTAATCTGGTGTTCACATAAGGTGCCATGGAGAATAAAGTCATCTGTATCATAATTTCCATCCTATACCTAGCCTGTGGATAAAGAAGTTTGCTTTGCTGACTCAGAGGGGTGCTATCTAGGCATGCGCTGGTAACCAGAATCCATGCTCTCTCCAGTTCTTGCTGCCTTCTGAGACTATTGACAGGTTCACCAACTGGTGTGGTAAATATGGAATGTAGACTCTTGCCACTAAAAACTGAATGAGATCCATCAATTTCTTCCATGTAATCCACAGAATTATCAGTTAGTAGAGAGCTCACTATCGATATGGGCTAAAGTCAAATAGACAAGCTACAAGTGTGATGCTCCATATCCCAGTCCCTCAGGCCCGCAGTCCCACATTTCTAATTTATTTGCCAGGGCTGGTCTAATATTTGCATATGTAAGACAGCAGTTTGCATATGCATTGGACTCCCTAAGATGTATGAGTTTGCAAGTTCTTCTTGATTTCCACAAGTATGTTGCATATTAATATACCCTAGACAGTTTGTAAAAGAACTAAAATAACATTTTGTACAAAATGGGAGGGGGCTGAATGGTTCAGTGAATTAGTAATAGAATATGACCTTTTCCACCTCTAATTACTGGCTTGAATCCAGCCCAGGTTAGTAGTGACTGAAAGGAGCCTGGTGTCTTATGAAATGAGTTGGTCTGTCCAGTTTCTAAATCACAGGATACTTGTTGGCAATCTCTGCAGAGGCCAAAAAGGGAACTCTTTGCACTCTAGAGGTGGCCCTCTATGTTAGTGTTGAAGTCTGCTGGTTATTTGTGGAAACATTTCTTTTTCACTTCAGGGAAATTGGGGAAAACCATTATTTTCTCATTAATATGTGAAATAATTTTAAGGGAGAAAAGCATTTCTTGCTCCCTGCTTTCTAATTCTTTCTTTCTTTTTCCTCACCTAATTGCCATCCTGATGGCTTTAATGGAGAGATGTGTAGGTAGGGAAATTTAATGAAAAATTTCAGTAAATGCAAATGTGCTTCTGGATCAAGTGGCATGGAATGTTTGATCAACTCTATTCCTTAACTATTTTATGATTAGGAAATTGAAACAACTTAGAATGGGAGGTGCAGTGGCTTAATAGCTACTTCCTGTTTAAACTTAGTTGAATATTGGAGGGATTCTGTTTATTTGCAGCAGCACAACGGTTAAGTTTCTGTACTTAAAATGAAGGCAACTGTGCTGTAGAACAGTGGTTCTCAAACTTCATTGTACTGTGATCCTTCTTCTGACAACAAAAATTACTACATAACTCAAGGAGGGGGGACCGAAGCCAGAACCCCCCTCAGCCCTGGATGGCAGTGGGGACCAAGGCTGAAGCCCAAGGGCTTATGCCCTGGCAGAGGGCATGTAGCTTTAGCCCTCCTTCCCCTTGGGCTTCAGCCCCGGGCAGTGGGGCTTGGGCTTTGGCCTCTGCCCTAGGCCCCAGCAAGTCTAACACCAGCCTTGGTGTTATGACCCATTTTGGGGTCCCGACCCACAGTTTGAGAACCCCTTCTGTCGAAGATTTAAGTTCACTCTAATTAGATTTCAGAGCTATTACAATTGTGTGATTTGTCCCTGGTCTAGTATTGATGCAAAGAAAAAATGTCAAGGAATACTCTTTCTGTTGTTTGTCAACTAATTGTAATTAAGCCGTATTTCTTTCTCTCATCCTCCAAAAGAGTTAATGGAGTACAAAGCTCAAACAGAGTAGCTGGGGGTCCAAGCAATGAAATTCCTTTACATTGTCATTACAGTTGATAGTGCAGATTAAATTACCTTGATGTATGCAAAATTTAGTTACAAAGAGAAGTTATTAAACTGAGGCTGTTCTTTTGATGTGTAGAACAGAAATGTAGAGTATTGTTGCCCTTCGGGAAACCTTAGGGTGAAGGTTTCTTTCTCTCTGGCTATTGGAAATGTGTGGACATACATTTAAATTGTTAATTTATAAAAATGCCTAGAACTCTATCTTCAGACAATTATATGCATCTCGCAAGGGAGTGGAAGAGAGGAGAAGGAGGAAAAGTAAATCCTGATCTGATATACCAGGAACAAGGTCTGGTAGCTGAAGCATAGGATTGGGAGTCAAGAAGGCCTGACTTCTGTCCTGCTTCTGCACAGATTTATGTGACTTTGGGCAAGTCACTTAAATCCTTTGTCCCAGTTTCCCCACCTTTGAAATGTGGACAGTGATACTTCCTGCTTAATAGAGTTGAAGCTTAATTAATCAATATTTGTAAGGCACTTTAGGATCCTTAGTTGGAAGGTATCATTATTATTCCAATAACTTGTCCAGCTACAGTGAACTCCTGAAACTTTCTCCATGGCAGTCTCGAGACAGTCATCAATTTCTCCCCCCTCAGTTCATTCACAAGGCCCAGTGTGATGTCTTTCAGATGGAACAGCAGCAAACAACCAAATGAGGTTATGGGATTCCCTTTCAGAACTCTCTGTACTGCTTCACTAATGGTTGAGGATCATATTGAATGATGTGATATACTACATATCTATTGCTTTCCTCATCCACTGCCCACGTGGCAGCTTGCTCCCTCCAGCATTGCCAAGTTTAGTTTTTAAACGGAGCCTCTGCCTTGCTGTGAGATACATAGTCAGGTCTCAAACTTAGTATCATTTGTGCAGGCTTAGTGTCAAGGCTAAAGGGAAAGCTGCAGTGTTTGTGCCATACACCGAACATCTTGCTAACTTTGTTCTGGATGCAGCTGTTTAATTATTGGCTTGTGATGATCTACTCTGCAAGTAAAATGCCATTGTATGAATTAGAGGTTGAATACTCTCAATACTGCTTTCATTCTGGTGCTAGGACACACTACACGCTGAAAAGCATTGGACAATGCTGTGAGCGTTGTTTAGATTTGACTAGGCACTGTTAATGATTTGTGAAATTTCTGCACTGGCATATTAACTTGTAAAAACAAAGTCCAAAATACTTTTTAGCTTTCTTCTTTGGCAACATTATTTTAATCTCTGAAGGTTGTCCTTCTGTTGCAGTAGTGAGCTAATGTAGGGACCATTGTTACTGAAGGAATCCCACTTCTAGACTTTGAGACTGAGTCAGCATTTGTTTAAAATCACTACCTCTTAAACACTGCAGTGGACCTTTTGTCATAATGAAAACTTTTTTAGGAAAAGCCTTGTAGTGTTCAATCCCTGTGGATTTGTTTTATTTTTCCAAAAGGCTGGTTAGGTGTTTTTTAAATACTTGCCTTTAGTAGGTATCCTGATATTTAACTCTTTGCTACTAAATCTGTCAACATGGATTGGATAAAAGATGAATAGCTAATGGAAAAAATAGTCAGAGCACCAGACTGAGTTACTAAAATCTCATGGGAGAATAAACAAGTGAACTCTTTTCTTGCAGGTGGTTTGACTATTAGCTGAAAACATGGCATAGCTTTCTTGGGCACATATTTAGCTCAGTGGATAGGAAATGTGTCACTACCATGTGTGTGACCCTGAAAACTTGCATCTATTAGTGTTTGCTCAGGAGTATATGTAAAACAGAAGCCATTCTGACTTTTGGCCTAAGTTTTCAAACCAGATGTTGGTGTAACAAACCAGAAATCTGAATGAGAGAAGCATCCTTATAAATTAAACCCTTAAATACTGATGGTTGAGTTGATTGAGAAAATGAGGCAAGGGCAAAAGCTCTCATCTTGTGAATCTTGTCTGTCTGCAGCTAGCAGCAGCTGAGACTTCCCATCTCGAAAGCTATTTAAGAATGTCTATTGGAAAGGTATTGAATATGTTGCAGTGGTGGGTGTAGTTACTGTGTAGAATGATAACAGGCAAGAGCACTTTGTAATAAGTGTCTGCATTTGCTTGGTTTTAAAAACTGAATGCCTGTCTGCAAAGGGTACCAAGCAAATTTATGTATACTTTTTTTAAGGCAAAATACAGTGGGATTATAAAATCATATACCATATATACTCCATCATAAGCTGGTTTGTTTATAAGTCGACCCCCCCAAGATGGCTAAGTAAAAATGATGTATGACCCTTTCGTAAGCCAACCCGATATTTCAGAGATTGGCAAACTTCGGCTCCTGGCCTGTCAGGGTAAGCCGCTGGCGGGTCGGGACGTTTTGTTTACCTGGAGCATCTGCAGTGGCCCTTCCTGCAGCTCCTGTTGGCTGGGAACGGCAAACCGTGGCCACTGTGAGCTGAGAGGCTCCATGCTTGCAGTCGCTCCAGGTAAACAAAGCGACAGTGTATTAGATGTTCAATTCAATGATTTCACAGAGTTTAAAATCAAATTTTGGTGTAGACCGGTTTATAAGCCAGCCCCCGCTCTTTGATGCATCATTTTTTACCAAAAAGTACTCTGCTTATGAACGAGTATATACGGTAGTTCTTCAGAACTCTTATCGGGTTTTGGGTTAAAGGTGACGAAAAAGAAGAAAAATTGGGCTTGTGCCCTCTTGCATCTCTGATGTATAAAAAAGGCCTGATACCTGTTTATCCCCAAATCTGTTTTTTCTTGTTCTGTTTCTGTATTAGAAATGTCTACTGAGGAATTCTCTGGTGACTGGAGAGAGCTTACAACATTGTGACATAAGAGGCTGTAAGATGAGTAATTAAATGTGTTGGGGACATTATTTGAAGTTTTGTGGGACACCTGTTTAGCTTTGATGCCAAATGAATGCTTTGAAGAAAGGACATCTTTGTTAAAGACTGGAAAACTCCAGGTGAGATTTGTGAGTTTCCAATAAACATCTGACATCCCAAGATGTCCTTCAACAGTACCAAGGGAAAGACCATACTTTTCATTTCTGGCATTTTTAAGCTAAAGAGCAAGCAGGAAAATTTCTTAAGTCTTTCAGGCTTTATACACCATAAAGAAGCAAAAAAGGTTCTAAATTAATATCTAAAAATCTTTTTGCACGACACTGTATCTATTAGGGGAGGGATGTAGTCTTTTCTTAAATCCTGAACATAAAGTTCAAAAATGCTTAGTTACTGTGTAGTTGCTATATCAAATTACTTAGTCATCTGTATAAGCTATGGGTGTTGGCAGTGGGGAGAAGGGAGACAGACATCCCCAAACCAGTATTTGTTATAATTTTCTTTATTACCAGTCAGTGAACCAGTTAAACTGGGGTGCAGTTTTGCTCAACTTTAGACAAAAGCTTATCTGAGTATGGTCTTTGAAATTCAAGGAGAAGCAGAAACAAATTTGCTTTGAAAGAATGTAGTTCAACCAAAGTGGCTTGAAAGGAACTGAAATTAGCAGGTGCCTGGAATATGATCCACCCTGAAGCTAACATCCGTATTTCTTGTAGTACGTAATGCATTACTTCGAATCTGGCATTAATGGCCACAATGGGAAAAGCTAATTTAAACCAAGCACTGACTTTTCAACAGGTTACTTAAGGTCAATGGAACTTTTTTTAATCGCTGACTTAATTCTTTGTAATGCAATTTGTTGTCGTCCATCTCTTATAATCATGCTATAGAAAAATCTAATAGGTTCTTAAAGATTTTTGTTATAAAGTTGCTTCCGAGTGATGATGATAAACCAGGGTCTGGGCTTTGGCTAGCATGTCCAGGAATTCTGAATCAAGCAGCGAAGCATTTTGTTGCAGCACAAACGCATGCAGACCATATCCTATCCTCACACCGAGATGGGCCAGAGACTTCAAAAAGTCTGCTTGACAATAGCAAGGTCTCTGTTTTATATGGAAAGTACCCAGATACTTTGAGCAGTAATACAAAACCATAAGTTACGTCTTACATAGAGCAGTGAGGCATTTCTGAAGCAGAGCTTCATTGTCTCTCTCGTGATGCACCGCAACAAGTTGTGAAGAGGGCAGGTTGTGATGCGTCTTGGGAGACAGTGTAGCCAGGGAGCCTGGTTCATAGGGAAGAATGGGAGCATGAGGCATCTGAATTGCAACTCCCGTGAGGCAACATAGGTGAATACAGTTTAATGCCACGCTGCCCTGAAATTCAAGGTTTTTATTTGGTTCAACAAACTGACTCTGCTTGAAACAAAGTATTTTTTCAACTTGGCTGACAAACTTTCAGTTTTCAGCCAAAATTTTTGACTTTGTTGAAATCCCAAAACTTTCTATGGAGAAATACTAGTCAAAATGACTTTTTTGGGATGGGGTTTTCCACTGGGGGAAATCTGCATTATTCCCTGACTTCTGGTCATAGCTCAACTGTTAGTTGTTTATGTAGCGCGATAGATTAGTTGTGGACACAGAATATGTTGCCCCAAAGAGTTGACAATCCAAGAACAAATGTAAGCTAAAATGTATTAATCTCAGCTCTTGTTCAGCTGTTGTCATAGTTGAGGTTGTTAGGCTTGATCACAATTCTTAAATGGGTGTGTAGGTTACATAGGGCAGAGAACACATTAATCGACTGTCATAGAATTTGAAAAACCTCCCGGCAGAAAGAGGCCACATTTTAGAAATATATGTGTCTTAGGCAGTCTAAAACTTGTTTCCAGGCTGTTCCTTAGAGAGATGCTTTTGTTCTAAAACAAAAAAACCCACACACCTGTCTGACCAAAAAAACTGAACTGGTGACCTTTTTTGCGAACTTTGACTAGATTTCAAATTGGCAATGACCTATAACAATTTAAAAAATTGTCTCAGGTACCACATCTTTTCCTGGGTTGTCTGGCTACATTTTGCAGTTTTACAATCACACTTTCATCTCTCCTTCTCTAATGTCTGTCTTCTGGGTTGCTGTGGGTGTGGGAAGGGGCCCATGAACAGAGGCAATGGCAAAAATAAAATTGAAAGACCATTTTTTCATAATCTTTCAGTTAGTTTCAGTTCAGTTACTTATCTAAAAAGTTTGACCTACTGTTTTACAAATGTGAATTTTAAGTTGACTATCACGTTATTGGAAAGATTGAAATGTGTAAAATCACTTTGGTAAAGATGTTGTGTTTAACTTGTTAAATGCTTTAACACTGCAAATTGAGTTTAATGATCCAGTTTGGAGACAGTTTATATGGCCCTTTAAACTCAGTTTACTGGTGGGCTAGTCTGTAATAATTTCAGATTCTCCTTTGGTTTCTTCTAGGTGTAAATTGTGTTTCCATCAAATTAACTTTCAACATTATATGTAACAAACTCAAGTACATTGTATGGTGTGACTTTGTGGTTCCTGTGGCTGCTATGGGTCGGTCTGGCAGTCCAGTCTGACCAAGGTGAAAGGACTAAGATGGCCTGTATGAACAGCATATCAAAACTGTAGCTCTGGTATGTCCCATAATAGTTCAAATGTTTTTGCCTATTGATATGAGAGAGCAAACTTTTACTGATGATAACTTCTCCTGGATTCCCCAATGTCAGCTCAATAATACAAAAACATCTTATACTTCCTTCCAAAATGATCTCTTTTCAATAACTGCAGATGACTCCACTGTCCCAAATCCCTTTTTGCCCACTTGAAAGGATGCTTTTGCATAACCATCTAGGCCAGTGGTCTCCAACATTTTCTGCACAAGATCACTTTTTGAATTTAAATGCGACCCAGGATCTGCCCCATCTCTTCTCTGAAGCCCTGCCCTGCTCACTCTATGCCCCCCTCCCTCCATCGCTCACTCTTCCCCCACCCTCACTCACTCTTACAGGGTTGGGGCAGGAGGTTGCGGTGCAGGAGGGGGTGCAGGCTCTGGGAGGGAGTTTGGGTGCAGAAGGGGGCTCTGGTCTGGGGAAAAGTGTTGGGGTGCTGGCTGGGGGAGGGGGTCCTGGGTGCAGGCGGGGGTATGGGGTGCTGGCTGGGGGAGGGGGTCCTGGGTGCAGGCGGGGGTATGGGGTGCTGGCTGGGGGAGGGGGTCCTGGGTGCAGGCGGGGGTATGGGGTGCTGGCTGGGGGAGGGGGTCCTGGGTGCAGGCGGGGGTATGGGGTGCTGGCTGGGGGAGGGGGTCCTGGGTGCAGGCGGGGGTATGGGGTGCTGGCTGGGGGAGGGGGTCCTGGGTGCAGGCGGGGGTATGGGGTGCTGGCTGGGGGAGGGGGTCCTGGGTGCAGGCGGGGGTATGGGGTGCTGGCTGGGGGAGGGGGTCCTGGGTGCGGGATGGGGCCGTTTCTGGAAGTGGCGTGGGGCCAGGGCAGGAAGGGAGCCTGCCTTAGCCCCACTGCACCGCTGAACTTTTAGCAGCTGGAGATCACGATCGACTGGCAGAGGCTTCAGGATCGACCAGCTGATTGCAATATACAGGTTGGTGGCCACTGATCTAGGCCCTGTTTCTACTATGGTTATAAGCAAGCTGGGATCTGGCTACGAAGTGAGACCATAACCACGTTCCCCCGCTTGGCTACCCTTTGACATCCCAGCTGCTCTACCAGTTCTAACCATGGCAGGGAAGCTAGTTGGGACTCAGGATGAACTAATTAAACTTCTGTTTGCTTTCTGGGAGCTGAAAAATGTCTTCCCTCTGGCAAATACTGACACATTTATTTCAACTCTTCCTGTTTCTAATGGAGCTGCAATTCTAGTTGCTCTTTGTTGTGTGCCAGTGTTACCTTGGATATGGCACACTTTTGGGAATAGTGCTTAGTTAAGAGGTGTATCGGTACCAGCAGGGGGTCATGGGAAACTTGCTTGTGCTGGTTTTATGTGGTGTGACCTTCTTTCCCCTCTCCCTTGGTGCGGGAGGGTTTTGGGGAGGTCCTGAAAGACTATAAAAGTCTTTGCTATTAAAAACATCTAGTGCTGATGATTTAGATTCCATCTAAATGTTAGTTATTAGATGCCATACAAAATGTTAGCTGTGAAAGCTATGTGTTACTGTTTGGCTTTGCCCTCCAATTTCTAGTTGTAAAGCTGTAACTCAGTGGTCACCAACCGGTCGATCCTAGAGGATCTCCCAGTCGATAGCAATCTCCGGTGGCCCAGTGGGGCAGCCTGCCCCGGCCCCACGCTGCTGTCAGAAGTGGCCCCTGGGGGCAGGAGTCTCCCTCCGCATGCTGCTTCTGCCTGCAGCCACCACCCCCGCAGCTCCCATTGGCCGGGGACATGGAGCTGAGGCCAATGGGAGCTGCTGGGGCAGCGCTTGCAGAGAGGAGCAGCGTGTGGAGCCACGTGCCCTCTGCCACTCCCCCTGCAGGGGCCGCAAGGGCACGTTGGCCCCTTCCGGGAGCGGCGTGGGGTCAGGGCAGGCAGGGAGCCTGCCTTAGCGGCAGCCACGCTGCACCACCAACCTGGAGCCACCGGAGGTAAGTGTTGCCTGGCAAGAGGTTGCACCCCAGCGCTGAGTCCCCTCTTGCACCCCAGCCCTGAGCCTCTTCCCAGAGCCTGCACCCTGCATCCCCTCCTGCACCCCAACACTCTCCCCCAGCCCAGTGAAAGTGAGTGAGGGTGCGGGAGAGCGAGCAACGGAGAGAGGGGGGGAATGGAGTGAGCGAGGCCTGGTCTCGGGAAGGGGTGGGGCCTCAAGGAAAAGGTGGGGTAGATCCTGGGTTGCCCTTAAATTCAAAAAGTGATCTTGGGCGTAAAAAGGTTGGAGACCACTGCTGTAACACACATGGATCAAATGAAAATCAGTTACAGCTCCCAGACCAGCTCGTCAAAGAATGCCAGATGGGGGAGAGTTTGAGAAGAGATCTCTTCCTTTTGAAGACCCTGGCCACACCAACAGGGTCATGTTTGATACCTGTTCACTTCCATAGTGTAATCATACTTCTCTGTTTGGTTGGTAACCCTGTGACAGGGCTTCTGGTGCTCTGTGCTTCGCTCTTGGGATGATATTTCCCATTTTAAGGTTGCCGTTCAAAAGGGGCATATGGAAGGATTATTCTGTAGTTCAGAATGAGCTGTAGTCTCAATAAAACAATCCTTGCCTGATTTCCAAACTAATCAGGCTGAAGTCTGGCATAGAAGTTTTCAATGCAGGGACCTTGTCCAATGGAAAGAGGGACAATTTATGATTAAACTTCACCCTTCACTCCTGATCTCGGTGACCCCCTTTCCTGGCTTGGCAATAGAATATAGGAATGTTTGCTAGATCTCTGTTGCTCTGTTCATATATTATTTAATGGACCTGCCCAGTTCTGTTCAGTTGTCTCTAACACCCCCCACCCCGAAACTTTAACCTTCCATGAAACAGATACCATATGGAAGGAAGTGTACATATGGAAAAGATTCTACCTTGAAACTGAAACACAATTCTTTATATAAATAGTGGAACTTATCCTTTCATGGCTGATACCTTGTTATAGTAGATATGAGTTGTGTCCTCACTGGCAATTGTTATGCTTTTTAAAAAAATCTGTCCTTGTTCAAACAGGAATTTTGGGGAAGTTCTATGGCCTGTGTTATACAGAAGGTCAGACTAGATCAGGGGTTCTCAAACTGGGGGTTAGGACCCCTCAGGGGGTCACATGGGGGGTCGTGAGCTGTCAACCTCCACCTCAAACCCCACTTTGCTTTCAGCATTTATAATGGTGTTAAATATATAAAAGTGTTCTTAATTTGTAAAGGGGGTCGCACTCAGAAGCTTGCTATGTGAAAGGGGTCACCAGTACAAAAGTTTGAGAGCCATTGGACTAGATGATCACAGTGGTCCCTTGTGGCCTTGGAATCTATGAATATAAGTGGTGTGTGAATCTTTTTAGAGTGAACTATCACCTTAGCAATGTTCTGGTAGATCCTTTCACCACCTCTATGGGTTGGTACAGAGCAGATGACTAAGTGGATAGGTCAGGAGTTGTGCTAGTTAGGGCTCAGAGTACTTGGCAAATGTTTGGCATATTTGTAGTATCAAAGTTCTTTGATTTGGTTTCAAGAAACAAAATGCTGAAAACTGGAGGCTGGGAGTCATTAGATGCAGGGAAAAACCTGTCAATCTTAATTTTTTACCCTAGATCTTGGGGAATTTGTCTAGAATGGAAATTTAAAGATGACTTACAAAGGAAACAAAATGTGTTGTCCCTTGCTGCTATGTGAAATGGTAAAAAGCATAAGGGAAAAAAACTTTAAAGTTAGAAGCTCAAATTCTGACTATCTTGGTTTTTGTTTATTTGTTTTTTTGTTTTGGGGTGGTTTTTCCTTGAACACTAGTAGGATTGTAACATCACAAGCATAAAGGAAGTGAAATATGATTGATTAAAGGGAAATATTTTAGTAAAAGTGGGTAAGACTTCATATTCTTGATATTTAGGGTTTAAAAACAAACTTTTTTAGACAAAACCTTTCAGCATGTATCCCTCAGAGCAAAACTCATTGGTTTTTCTTTGTTGGTCACTTTAAAAAAAATTCACTTTTTTTGAAGTGAGAACAGTAATCATGTGGCAAAATTTTGTGTGCATACTCCTAATGGCATCAAAAGAGGTGTGAATTCCTGTTTTGCTGAGCACTGGTTCCTGCACCAGAAACAGCCAGTGTGGCTGGCCTTTCTTGAGGTGGCTGGCCTTTCACAGTGCTTATCACTTGTAATGCTTTTTGCAAATGAAAAGTACCATATAAACACTAATCTCATCTGAAAGTATCCTCCATTGTTAAATATGGAGACTTATGCCTTAAATAGCTGAGGGGTCCTACTGATCTCTTTAAAAAGTAAGCTGAGTGGTATGTTCATTGTAGTCCTCCCAAATGTAAACACCTGTCATCCGTCCAGCTGTCTTCCACTGGGACAACAGCAGTTGCACAAAGGTTCTTGAAAATATATGTAAAGAATGGCGGGGCGGGGGTGATCCTTAAAGTTCCAACAGTAATGAGGTGGACTGCCAGGGAGAGACTGGAGCTCCAAAACTGAATTCAGACTTTTGCCAGTTTGAGATGTTTCAGCATTCCAAATGTATTGTCTCTTCAGGCCAGGAACTGTCTTTGACTGTACAGCACCCTGAACAATAGAACCTTGATCTTGATTCGAAGTCTGTGTTACTGTAATGCTATCACACACCTCTCTCTCTGTATAATTAAAAAAACCAAAAACAAAAAAACCCTCAGTTGGCCCTGGCACTTATGTCGTGCTCTGGCTCACTGTACAGGAGTTTGTAACCAGTTGCAACAAAAATCCCCTCTCTGTTTCCCTCTTTAGCAATCTCTTCATAGCTGATATTTCTAAATGAGGTTTATTTTCCAGATTGTCAATTAAACTTTTTCAACACTTCAAATTGTTAAAATTCTCAAGTATCTCAGACAAGGATAATTATCTTCAGGACTTAGTCTCCTCTTCACTTTTCTCAGTCTTGAACTAAAACTTTTGAGCCTCTTATCCATTACAAACAAACCTGAACTGCATCTAGGCTTTTGGTACTTTCTGCTGGGCATGGCTACACTGGAAACTTCAAAGTGCTGTCGCGGGAACGCTCCTGCAGCAGCGCTGCGAATGTGGTCACAAGCGAGCACTGGGGGAGAGCTCTCCCAGCACTCCTGGTAATCCACCTCCACAAGGGGATTAGCTCCGAGTGCGTGGCTCCCAGCTCTTGGAGCTTGTCTACACTAGCACTTTAAAGCGCTCAGACTTGCTGTGCTCAGGGGGGTTATTCTTCACACCCCTGAGCTAGCAAGTTAGAGTGCTATAAAATGTAAGTGTAGATAAGCCTGCTGACTTTTTACTAACTGAATATGACAAAGTAAAATTCTTATCTTTAGATAAAGACCCTGAAACCAGCAAGGGCAAAAAGATCTCTGCGGCTAGTGGAAACAAAATAAACCCAGGTCTCTTGAACAGTGTTCATTTTTAAGCCTTGTAGGATGTCTGATGTGTTACAAGTTAGGTACTTAGTGAAATAGGAGACTCATGATGCTTCCTTTACAGATTCCCATTGTAGGAGTTGTGTGCCCCGCTATGCAGGCCACGAAAACACTTCAAAGTAGTATAACCCTTAGTCAATATTCTGGAACAAAGAATGTAAAAAGCCTCTAATCATTTCTTATTTCTCTTTCTGGTGCTCTGAGCCCTCTCCGTGGGTCTGACTATTGTTAGGATTTGGCAAGTTTTAGCTATATAGAGACTAAATCAGTGTTGGTTCTTTTTTCAGAGTAGCAGCTGTGTTTAGTCTGTATCCGCAAAAAGAACAGGAGTACTTGTGGCACCTTAGAGACTAACAAATTTATTAGAGCATAAGCTTTCATGGGCTACAGCCCACTTCATCGGATGCATAGAATGGAACATGTATATATACACATGCATACAGATAAGTTGGAAGTTACCATACAAACTGTGAGAGGCTAACTTGTCTGTACAAATGGACATGGAGCAGGAAATTAGGTCTAAGAGTTGGTGGGTTTGCCCCATAAACTGTCCACTTTCAGACAAGAGTCCTCCATGGTCAATGGTGTGGAGAATATGAATAAGAAAGTGTTATTTATCCTCCTCATAACACAACCACCAGGGGTCACCCAATGAAATTAATAAGCAGCAGGTTTAAAACAAACAAAAGGAAGTACTTCTTCACACAGTGCACAGCAACCTGTGGAACTCATTGCCAGGGGATGTTGTAAAGGTCAAAACTATAATGGGGCTCAAAAAAGAATGAGACACGTTCATGGAGAATAGGTCCGTCAGTGGCTATTAGCCAAGATGATCAGGGACGCAACCCCATGCTCTGGGTATCCATAGCCTCTGACTGTCAGAAGCTGGGAGTGGACAACAGGGGTTGGATCACTCAGTAATTGTCTGTTCTGATTGTTCCCTCTGAAGCACCTGGGATTGGCCACTGTGAGAGAAGACAGGATACTGGGCTGTCGAGACCAGTGGTCTGACACAGTATGGCTATTTTTATGTTCTTATGTGCTTGAAAAATTCGCACTCAACAGGATTGCTTTCTGTGCAGATTTTATACCCAGTGTCTGATGAAAATGTAGTTGGACTCAAGGTCTGTTTACAGAGTAAGCCTTGAGTACTCCTGGGCGCTCTGCTGAAAGAGATGTCACAGGTTTGATTCAAAGTATATGGCATCACAAGACTCTTAAGAAATCCTTGAATTAATGTCTTAGATCCTTCACTGACAGATATGAGGACATATTTAGATTTGTCTTGAGATGGATCCAAAGTCATAGGATCCTATTTCTGCAGGTTGAACTGTTCAGTCTTTGAGAGGCTCAAAACATTCCTTCAGTGGCTCTGAAAATGAGGCAACATAGGCAGGCATGCTGAGGATCCGGCAGCAGGAACTACTCCCCAGCAGGTTGATTCTGATTGTGCCTTGGCACAGATGGACTCCTTGGGATCCTACAGGTCCCAAAAGTGGCAGGATGTTCTTGAATCTGAGGCAACCATTCACTTGTTGGAGCCTTTGGAACTGTCTTCTCATTTAAGATTTGGTTTTAAGGCCATGGAAAGATGTCTGAAAGCAAATAATTAGGTCAGTCTGAATCCTTCACTCATCAGATCTGGTGTTTTAGCTATAGTTGAATTTTCTCTGGAACGATTGATCACCCCTTAGGGACACAGTCCTGTCTGGTACAGTACCTTCTGGTCCTTCTCAACATGATTTATGTTTTGTTCTGTATCTGAATAGATTTCTCCTTAGTGATGCTACAGTTGAGGGGATTTTGAGTTATGGCTCCACTTTGACAGTGTAGTAAGATCGACAGTTGTCCCTTAATATGAATTCTTGTTAGTTTGCTATCAGAACTTTTCATGCCAGCCTTTCTGAGCTGGTGAGATAGCAATATTAGCTATCCAAAGTGATAATCTTCCTGCTACTTTATCACAGGAGCCATTACAGGACTCGGCCTATGTTTGCCACTCTGACTTTTCAGGTGCCATCTGAAAACAATGTTTCCCTCCTGTCCTAACAGTCCTTTAAAGATTTTGACTTAACACTTCCGGTTACAAGATCAACTCTTAATAGAATATTTTTGATGCTGAGGGTGATGCTGTTCCGAAGTAAATAGACTTCACAGCGTGTGGTCTGGTGGATAGAGCAGTGAGCTGGGAGCTTGGAAAGTCCCTGGTTCTAGTTCTCTTTGTCACTCAGTAGCTGTTGGTAAGTTTTCTAACTTGATTTGAACCAATCAATAAAATGGGTTTACTTATGTCACCGGGATGTATGGAGGATTTTTTGCACAGTGCCTTGAAGATGAAAAGGTGCCAGCATAAATATTTATGTTTTAGCATACTGTTGAGTAGAGACGTTTCCTGTGTATTGGTGGTGCTGGGAGCTCTAGGAGGACAGCCTGAAGCATCTCACTTGTGAAAATTGAAATTCTCTCTGTCATGCATTCCTTTTAGTCTGAAGGAATGTTTTGACCCTTATAGTGCTTAGCTCCTCTCATCAGAGGCTTTCAAAGAGCTTTGCAATGGTGGTTCCCCATTTGTAAAATAGGGGATATACTTAAGGTACGTAAGTAACTAACTGAAGTTCATATGGGAGTAGAAGTTGGGTTCCCTTACTGTTAATTCTCCTGATGCCTCCCTCATAACTCATGTATTAAAATTAGTGTTAAAAGCAATTGCTGTTGGGTCATATTCATAATCCATTAACACTGCTTTACATTGGAATACTTCAGCAAACTAGGAGACTGAAACATCACTGTTAATTGTTTTAACTTGTTACTGAATCCAAATCTTTTTGCCTTTCAGTGCTGTATTCCCTTCTCCACAAAGCACTGGTTGCTTTGATTTTTTGTAAGTTAATGTAACTTAATGTTTAAAAATAGTTCTTTTTTAGTGTTGTACCAGCACATCATAATTGGCCCCTCTACCATCTCTCTAGAGACCTCTAGGTTTTTTTGGCATTGCAAATCAAATTAACATTAGATTGCCATAATTTGCATTCTTTCAGTGGGAGGCCATCTGACAGAATTAAAGGCAGCCAAATAGAATTGAACACACCAGGACTTGCCATTGTCATGGAAGAGACATGGGAAAAATTCTGCTTAAAAGTATAAACAGTTAATGCCAACTTAGAAACTAAAATGTGATTGGCAAGAAAAGTTGCACTCTTCCTGTTTAGTGGATGTTGCCCCAATGCATTTGAGGGGAAGAGGGTTGTCTTTAAAACAGGCCCTCACCCCATCAAGGATGGTGCTCCTATGGTTCAGTGTCTTCAGTGTGGGCAAGTGCAATCAAGGTTTCAGCTACCATTGTTTCTAAATTTTAATTCCCCTGCTCAGCTGCATACCAGTCACTAAGGTGGTGCTAACAAAGAGTTCAGTTTTTAATGAAAGTATAGATTCTTGAGGAAACAGATAGCAATGGTCCGTCCCTCTCCTCCCCAACTCAGAGAGAGCTTCCTGGAGTTTTCAAGTTCTGAACACTGTTCCCACCGCAATGTTAGAGAAAAGTTAAAGGAAGGCTACTTTGTTCTACTTAACATGGGGTGAGGGGTGGAGGCAGGGAACTCCCTTTAACACTTGTGGAACTAATGTCCATTAATAATTGGATTGTTCAAATATATTTCAAGGATATTAAATTTCATGTCTGTAAAGATCAGTGGTTCTCAACCTACTTACCATTGTGGGCTGCATCCCATACTACCTGCATGGCCCTGAGGATGTCACCTGGGCCGCAGCTGTGTGCTGACTGGGCCATGAGTTGAGAACCACTGGTAAAGATATTCTGAATATTAAGTTTTAGACTGTTCAGTGTGCCAGGTTTCCAGTAAGGATCATGACTGTTTGAGTTACCATGTTGTCATCTAGACTTAACATTTTCCTTTACTTAATACATCAGTATTGAGAGCAAACATGAAGTCACAATCCTAGGAGGACTCAATGAATTTGTAGTGAAGTTTTATGGACCACAAGGAAGTAAGTATATGTCCTGTGCCTCATTATGATGCCTTTTTTATAGTTAAAACATTTCATGATGGTTTTAGGAAAAACGGAAGCAAATGGCCAAGTACTATATCAGTTGTCCATATGTAGTAACTGGGAGCACCCAGAAAATCTGGAAACTGCAAGTTGGAGCAAGGGGTCAAGGGATGCCATTGCACTTAGGTTGCATCTTGACCACAACCTGTCCGATTTCTCCCAGCTGACAATAGGGGAAGATGGGGATGAGAGCAGAATTTCAAACCTTAATATTGGGTGAACATCATAGTCTCTCATAACTGAATGACAGGTTGGTAGTTTTGAGTGATGTGCAAAGCCACAGCATTATCTTAAAATAGAGCTTAAATTTCAAAGGTCTTGAGTGGAACCACTCGTGGGGCTTGGCACCTTGGAAAATCTGGCCTGTCAGTTGAATTTTATAAAGTGCTTGTAAACAAGATTGAAGGCCAAGATAGATATTTTTTTCCCCCAAAAGAATTCGCTCTCTTGCTGGATCTCTGATGTGTCTTAAATTAGTAATACCTCTCAGGGTAAGTAGATTATTCTAACTTTTGTGGTCTGAATAAGACTCTGGGGCCTTTGTGCTAAAAACTAATGTAGTATCAGTAAAATCAGAGCCCCAGTATAGACCAGTGCCCTTCACATCTTAGGGGAATGGCCATTACTATAGGGCTTTCTATCTGTGCTCTGTGTCAAAGAAAGGAGGTTTGACACGAGGGCTTATTCTAAATGGTAATTATTTTTCCAGGTCTTTTTTTACTTAATACCATTGTGCTTTTCTTCTAGGCAGAGTTCTGCAGTATGTCTAACACCTGCATTTTTCTCTGATTGCAGCACCATATGAAGGTGGAGTGTGGAAAGTTAGAGTGGACCTTCCTGATAAATACCCTTTCAAATCCCCATCTATAGGTAATAATCATCACTTGCAACCTAAATCTATCTTGTTGCTCATGTAGTAGAGAGAACTACTATTTTATAGCATTTTCACAAATTAAGAGATACTACCAATTGCTGTAATTTTTCACTGATTTTTAGTGACTTTACTGAAGTCAGAGATCTTCTGCAGGTTTCTGATAACCTTAATGTTAAAGCATAATATTAACATTAAAGTATAGAAGGATGGTCTTGTACTTAAATTACTGGACTGGGATTCAGGAAGTCTGGATTCAGTCCCTGGCTGAGCTACAGACTTTCCTGTGACATTGGGCAGGTTACCATCTCAGTTACCGTCCATCTGTAAAAATGGGGATACTTTCCTATCCCACAGGATTGTAAAGATAAATTAATTAATGTTTGAGAAGCTCAGATGCTTACAGTGAATGCAGTGGGGTGCACTCATAAGTATGTAGATAGCATTATTCATTAATGTGCCCTATGGTCTGTGTGCTCTTTTATGCTATAATGTGCATTCTTGGATTGACCTCAGATTCAGAAGTAGGCTGTCGGTGACTTTCTTTCCAGGAGCATGATTTGGAGGCCTGAAATGCAGAAGCTGAAGCCTGGTTTTACTAATCACCTTGGATTTACTAATAACAGTGTTCTTGTAGTACATGAAACAATGTAGGTCTCTGTTGCTGCTATGATTAGAATAGCAGCAACGCTATAAAATTGGGTCGTGCCCATTTGGCTGAAGTAGTAATTATCCTTGTTCATGTTGAACAAATCAATATCTTGGTAAGGCAAAGTTTTTATTTTAGGGCATGTCCATTATGTCTTTCAGTCTTGAATAGCAGTGATCTAATTTCAGTATTTTTAAACTTCTCCAGTAGTTTGAATATGATGAATAAAAAATAGCTTATATTGTTTGAAAAACTGAATCAAATACAGCGACATGATTAGGTTTCAACATCCCTTTCTTGGATTATGAAATAGGTGCTGCTAACTCATGGAGTGACATGGTAGTTGCCCGTTGAAAGGGCAGACTTGTAGTTGAATCCACTGAAGTATTTTGAGGAGTCTTCCGTCTAAAGAACTGAGAACAGCTTGAGGAAAATTGATATGGAAACTTGACAAAGTGGGTTGGAGTAGATGGGTCCCTTCCAATCCCAACATCCTGATATGAAGACAGTGGGTATTTGCTGATTACTTAATACTCTTACATGGAGACTGTTTTATTTAGAATCTTTGCCTCTTGCGTGCAAACTAATCTTTCTGGTCCTTCATTTTAACTATGCCCGTTGTGTATAGACAGTGTCATCATTCCCCGTCTTGTATCTTTATCTTACTTTTATATAAAAATTCTCATATGCACGTCTAATCTGAATAACCACATGATCTTATGCTACCACTGTTGGCCTTCCTCTCAGTGTCTGCCTGTAACACTGACAGACCCTGGTTGTCAGCAGGTGGGATCGAACCTGGGATCTCTGAAGCTTAGTGTATGAATCTCTACTGCACGAGCTAAAAGCCACATGGCTCCTAGCCAAGGCTGCGGCAGATTGATCAGTCTCTAGATCAGTGGTTCTCAACCTATTTACCATTGTGGGCCACATATGTAGCTCTGTGTTATATGGGCTGCATTCACACTTATATATGCTACCTGTACATCTTCAAAAAATAAGGTTTACTATTCTATGAGAGCAATATGATTCAAATCAATACAATACCTTTCATTTCAACACTGGCAAATGTCTATCAAGAGCTTTTTAAATTCGCAAAATAAGTCAAAACATTAACTCTTCAAATTAACTTACTGTAAGAGTGGCATGGCATGATGTTTGCTATCCTCACTTCAGCGCTGTGGTTGAGCTGAGTGCCCAGAGAGTGCAGCTGTGGAGCCTGCGGGGAGCCCTGGCCAGGGCTGGGTACCCCCCAGACAGGGAATGCCCCCCGTCACCCAACTCCCCTGGGACTATTCCCTCAGCATCCAGACCCCCCCCTCCCCCGCCCCAACACTGGGCTGGTATACATGGCTTCCCTGCAGAGACAGGTGCCCTGTCCAGTACAGAATGGCTCTCCCAGGGATAGCCCCCTCCAGCATCTAGTTCCCCATCCAGGGACTGCACCCCAGCATCTCCCAGCCCCCTGCCCCAAGGACTGCCCATAGCACTCAACCCCCACATCCAGGGATTGTGTCCCAGTATCTAGCCCTCCATCCAGGGCCTGCCACCAGTCCCCGCACCTAGTTTGTCCCCCCATGCACCACCTTCCCCATGCCCACTGATCTCACCTCAATTGCAGGTAGGATGACCAGATGTCCTGGTTTTATAGGGACAGTCCCAATATTTGGGGCTTTTGCTTATATGGGTGCCTGTTACCCCCACCCTGTCCTGATTTTTCACACTTGCTATCTGGTCAGCCTAATTGCAGGTAGCTCAGTTGCCCTGCCTGCCTGCCACTGCAGTTCTATTGCTGGGGAGCCTGCTCAAGCCAGGGTCACTCGACCCTGGGATGGGGATGTGCTGAGCATCCTGGCCTCCTGCTGGGCCCAATCCTGCTGGCCAGGAGGAGGGGGATGAGGCTGGGCCCAATCCTGTGCTGCCCCATTTTTTCGACCAGCTCTGTGCCTAGCTTTGTGCCCAGACCGTATCAGTTTGCAGACTATAAGTATAGGGCATTGCCATGCCAGCAATCTTAGATGTGAGTGAGAGGCTGCCCTAGCAAATTGCAGTAAGTGCACAATCTCTGCCTATCTTACTTAATTTAACACATTGATAAAAAGTTTAATTCCAAAGTGTAATTCTACTCTGAAAACTCTCACTCAATGGATCTGCTCCTTGCATGTATTGGAGTCACGCCGCTGATTTAGCTGCAAAAATAAGTTTTGCTCTCATATGCCCTGTAGAACCTACACATCTAAAAGTAAGCCAGATTCTGTTCCTTGTACATCAGTTGTTTGCTAGGTTCCAGTCAATTACACTGAGGGTAGTGACATTGCACTGGTGGCGTTGAGGACAACATTTCTCCTGGACAGCCTTTAGTACTGGTTGTGCTATGAAAGGTAGAAAACAACCTGGCATCAGAGACTGAAGTAGACTGAGTTAGCAGAGCTGACCATTAGAGAGAACATCTTTTTGCTTCCAAATCAAACATGTTTGATTGTAAGTTCATTGTTCATTGTCTTGATGAGTTTCTCAATACCCCATTCTTACCTCACCAGATACCCTCTTGCGCTCATACTATGCCTCACAAATACCCACTTGTGGCTGCGAAAGCTCCTCCTCCCCCTTTGAAGTGTCTGCTGCTCTGGGGTCCATCCTCTCTTCTTGAGAGAAGGCTGCTAGCAGCCCAGGTTACCAGCTGGGTGGAGTGGCATTGAGCTGAATAAATCATAGAATTGTAGGGCTGAAAGGGACCTTGACAGGTCAACTAGTCAAGTCCCCTGCACTGAGGCAGGACTAAGTATTATCTAGACCATCCCGATAGGAGTCTAATAAGCTCTTAAATACCTCCAGTGTTGGAGATTCAACAGCCTCCCTAGGTAATTGAGGAATGCTGAGATAGCTCTGTTTGGTTTAGTCCAGGGGTCTCATACATGTGGGCCGCATACGGCTCGCGGAGCTATTTGCTGTGGCCTGCCAGGCTCCCTGTGTCTCCTTCCTCTCCCCCACAGTTATTTCCCTGCCCAGTTATTTCCTGTGGCTGCCAGGCTCCCCTCCCCCACCATCCCCCAGCTCGCCGTGTCCCCCCTCCTCTACCTACCTCCAGGCGCTTCCCGCTGCCAAACAGTTGTTTGGCAGCACTTAGCTGTTTCCAAGAGGGAGGGGGGAGGAGCAGGGAACCGGGTGCTTGGGGGAGGATGCGGAGAAGGGGCGGTGCAGGGGTTGGAATAGGGGCAAGGAGGGGGCGGAGTCGGGGTGGGGACTTTGGAGACGGGTTTGGAATGGGGGTGGGAAGGGGTAAGAAGAGGCAGGGCAGGGGCAGGGCCTCATAGAAGGGGTGGAGTGGGGGCGGGGCCAGGACAGCCTGAGGGGCAGTGTCAGTGATGTGGCCCTCGGGCCAATGTATTAGTCTTCATGCTGCTCTCCTGGTAATTTGAGTTTGAGATCCCTGGTTTAGTCTCAGACCTGGCACAGTGAGCTGAATTCCTATCAGCTGCTCAGCACAGGAACTTCCGGGAGGAGGGAGCTTCAGCTGGGAATGGAGTTGGGTGGTCACGGTCAGGGGGAGAGTACAGAAGACACTAGTATCCAGAGGAGGCAATCAGGCAGCTGCAACAGGGAGGAGGTTTGTGTTTTCTTTGGGTTACATTTCTGCCACCTTTTATTCCTGCACCTCAGTCTGGCTTATAGGCCAGAGCTGAGTAAACTTTTGGCCCTTCTCTCCAGGGACAACAAGATTTCAATATAATGTTCTTGTGGAGAGAGGGAGAAAGTACTTCAAGTCATTCTCTAGTAACCAATCTAACTGATGCAGGAGTGATGGAAGCTTTGGGGGAGCTGTGTCCAGTCATCTTCAACGAGAAGCTGTGCCAGATTGGAAGGAGGCTTGTGAGTAAGAGAGTCAGAGGAAACACAGCAGTAATCTATGACCGGGTTGTGTGCTGTTCAGCCAATGGTAGTCTCTTCAGTTCCCATGAGGCAAGAGGTTGAAGACACTATTTGCTCTACCCCAAGCCTGGGATCACTAGAATTCAGGGAAATGAATGATTATGGTTTAACTGGCGAGATTCTTCTCTGGTTTGGTCTAACTAGTTTACTGATTTTTAACAAAAGGAGAAAAGGCAAGATAATTTCAGTGTGATGGAGATTCCTATAAACAGATAACATGACTGTCTATGTCACTGTACTCACTAGAGCACTAAGGATATGGATTACACTATGCCAGTTGCATGCAGAAGGTAGTGTAAATTGTCTGTGTAAATCAGTGGATCATATAAAATAGAACCAGTTCCCTTTTCTCCTTAATAAATTATCTTTTATGTTGAAACTTTAAAACGAGTGCTCTTTTTGCAGCTTTCCCTGTTTCTCTCAGCGCTCTGGAAGAACTTGGGTGTATAGTTCATTCAAGTTTTAGAAACCGTTAATGTGAACTGGAATGTAACACTTTTTTCCAACAAAGTAGCATAGTGGCTTGGGAAAGTGTATTGAGTGTTCCAAGGTGCTCTTGATGAAGTGTTTAGTCTTTCTTGTGCTTAAAGTGGACTCCCAATGGTCAGTTTCCAACCTTTTAGAAACCAACTTTTATTCCAACATGGCAGAGAGTAAGGTACACAAGAATTTGACCCACCACGCTATTGGGAGCTTCAACGTATTCTCCTTAGAGAAGTGTAACTAAAATAACTTTGTTCAGTTTGTTTAAACAGGGGTTGGGCCGGGTTAGTACCCAGAAGGTGAACCTCAGTGGAAAATCCAGGTGCTTCAAGAAGTGGTATAGATAATTCATATGTTGCTCTTCTTGGTTTAATATTAAACCAGTGCTCCAGGCAAGTATTAGTGACTTTGTGCTGCTGGAGAATCTCTTTCAGAATAGATTTAAAACTGAAATCCTGTCTGCTTGTCTTTGAAGATTATATGGCACATCTTGCAGGAGAAATATTAGCCCTGGTGTGGTGCCTGCTTTCCAGTTTTGGTCATTTTTCCTTACGTAACTGAATGTGTGTAAGGAATTACTTCCTTTTCTACTCAGCTTTGTAATATTGTTATGCTGTGTTAAATAACTCCTCACCCCAGAGGTGGCACTCTCCCAAGTGCTTCCCATATATAGCTTATAAAGCATCCTGGGCTCTTCCTGCATGAAAGGAGCAATAGAAATGGGAGTTGTCATCACTAATGCATTTGCAGTTTTCATTATCTTGGACTGTGGGTACCTGCCACCTACTTCTGACTATGCATATTCATGTTATCTTTGTGCCTGTCATATAACTCACTGAAGCTACCAGGCCCAAAATAGTCTTGATGCAAGACCTGATTTTTCTTTCAAAGCAAGTGCATTTTTTATCAGAAACTGGCATTTCCTTTTAGAATGCATGCATATAAGCCCACCATCCTTGTGTCCGGCTGTGACTCTGAACTTGTGGCTTCAAGTGTGGGGAAAAACAGAGCAAATTTACACACTGCCACTAAAATCCTGGCTCTTGAGTGTTAAACTGAATCCACCCAATTCAGACAACTCTAAAACTTACTATATTTTTTAAGAAGTAGCTGATTTTGCCAAAATTTGTATAGTTGGCTTTTGAAATTGGTTTAAGCTGCTTTTAATTGTGCCCTCGGCAATTGTTTTCGTTGTTCCATCCCCTTCACATTTATTAAAAAACCAAGCTCGGTCAGACTTAGAAGTTGGTTCCTTCTCTTTCTCCAGTGGGTGATCTGTTTTGAGTTGTTTACTGTTTCAAATACTCTGTTGGCCTTTCATTTTTTCCTTTAGGATTTGATATCTTAAGGAGAACATGCTTTTTAGCTTCTTCCTGTTTTTAAAAGGAGAATTGAGAAATGTTTTTTTAAATGTACTGTTTCAATATTCCAAATCATGAGAATACTTGGTGTAAATGTAAAAATAAAAGTAATTATCTGTTCATAAAATTCCAAAGGCTGAGATTAGAATTTAATGGGTCTCTGTCCTTGATGCCACAAACACCTAAACCCAAGACAAGTATTTCCTGCCCTACTCAGATGTTAAGTGATGTTGCCAATGGCTTGTAGAAGAAATGGAAACCTAGGAGCCTGAACTCCTGCTTTGGCATCTAAAAGCTTCTGTGTATTTGCTTCCTTACTACTATCTTTTCTCTGCAGTGTTTTGGCTATAAGTGCACACAATATTTCAAAATATCACAATTATATCTCAAAATAACTTCCATATATTCATATATCAAGTCCTTGTTTCTCCTCCAGTTCTGTGGCTAGTCTAATTTAGCCACAGTATCTTGCATTTATATAGCACCTTTCATCCCAAAGTAAACTACCTGCTATATATAGGGATCAGTGTAGGCACTTCTGGTGTGAAACATGGTAGCTACTTAATAGTTCTTGGCAACACTATACAAGATCACCAGATATCTCCTAGGCTGTGCTCAATTTTTATTTTTTATTGCAAGTTCTATTTTTACTTCCATCTCCTAGCTGGATTGCCTTACAATTTGGTACTTAAAATTTCATAAGTCACTTATCACCGCTGATCATTATGAATTTGCTCTTGCACATATATATCAGTTCTTCTTATAACCTATAAGAAACTTGAAAATGCCGATTCCTCCAAATAAGCTATGCTCTGTATAGAGGGAAGGATGAAACTCCAGAAGGCAATATGTATCCACTCCTCCATTCTGTTCCCTTGACACATACTGAACACTCGATACAGCTTCTCTGCCACAGTCAGGGAATGGTGGAAGCAGGCTGACAAAATGTAGAAGCTGCTGTCAGCATGACTTTGGCACAGATTCACAATGTCTCTTGTACCAGTCACTGAAGCCTGTGTCATGTGACAGTTTACCTAAGCAAAAAGGTGAATTGACTGTTGGAACAATTCCCACTGTGGCGGTTTTGCTAGATTTTCTAGAATTTGCTCTTTAACCTTGATTTTAGTTAAATGGGTGAATAGTGTCCTCCTAGTTAGGAAAGGGATTATCTAATGATTAACCCAAGACTAGGAGTCCTGAGATCCCAGGTCTGCCACTGTTTCAATGTGACTAAAGACAAATCATTTAACCTCTCTGGCTGAGTTTCCCCATCTATTTATACATCAGAGCTTGTAGGTATAATGTTGCAGAAGCATCAAAGATACTGTATTAAAAATGCTACAGATGTGAAAAGTACTGTAATAAAAATAGCTGTGGGACAGTTTACATTACTTGTGATGTTGGCAATGTAGACTGTCCCAAGCTGTTTTGTTAGTGATTTGGTGATATAAAGCACATTTCACACTTAGCTTAAAATGCTTAGAGGTAAACAAACTGCCAAATCCTGTACTAAAATAGGTTCTGTGGTCCAGAGCTGGAGTACCAGATTCCAGGACCTCTACCGTTGTGTAATGAATGCCTCTGTGTTAAGGTGGTGCAGTGCATACAGCACTATTTGTCTGATGTTACCAGTTAATATGCTGAATAATCTCTTAACCTGAGACTCCTTAAAAGAACCTTTATCCATAACTTTTATTGGCAAGGGGAAGAGGCTACCTAATGCAGAGCTGTGCACAAGGTAGTAATCCTCCATCCACTGTGAGGTGGGTAGTTATCCCCAATTTACAGCCAGGGAAACTGACATAGATAAAACGACTTGCCTGAGTCCACAGAGAGAGTCTGTGCTGAGCAGGGATTAGAATTGAGGTCTTGGCTTCTAGCCCTGTGCTTGGTCCCCTCTAGATCACACTACACTGTTTTTAAGAGCTCTTCTAGAGGATGGCACCTATAAACACTGGTATACTTCCCTCCCATTCTTTGTGTCTGTATTTCATATGAACCTAACTCCATCATATTTGTGTTGTGATAGCGTCCGCAACCCCATTGTGCTAGGCGCTGTACAAACACAGCACAGAAAGATGGTCCCTATTCCCAGGAGCTTATACTCCTAAGTACAAGACAAGATGACAGATAAAGACAACAGATGGGGGAATACAAGGAAACAATGATAGTGTTGGTCAGCATGATAGGCAGTAGTCCCAGCACACCAGAAGCTTAACCACTGTATGGTATCTGAACCCACTACATCTTGGTTCAGAGGCAAGAGCACAACCACAGAGTCGTGCTGTGGTCTGACTGAACAATTACGACACTCACTCTAACAGGATGCTAAAATCACAGCTTCCTTGTGACGGTTTGCATGTTAACTACCACGCTGAGATAATGGGTCAGGAATGGCAAGCTCATACCAAAGCTTGTTATGGTATTTGACTGTCCATGTGGCAGTAACAGAGGCACGTTACATAAGAGAGATGAATCTGCTGCCATAATGGGTCATGCAGGAACGAGGTTAAAAAGTCCAACTGGCCTTGAGTTATGAGATGAATACCCACATGGGGACCAGGAAAGACTGGGGGTGTAAGGTTGAAACCAAAAACAAGTGGTGGATATAAACTGGCTACACTTCTGAAATGGCCTGAACTCCTTTTAAAGGTGGCATTGCTTTATTCCTGGTGCAGTTCAGTCCCATAAGGTTGTTTCTTTGTCAAGAGGGAAGAGACAATTCTGAAAGTTGAAACTTGCTATGTTTTTGCCCTTTTCTTGTCTTGTTTGCCTCAGCAGGGCTACCAGTCACTGCTCTTGTTAGAAGGCTGTATTATGCATCAGAAAAAAGTCTTCATGGGACCTCTCTCACAACCTACTGGCTAGTTGGCTGTACTTTGAACACAGATAAGCGATGGGCTGCCCTTTGAGGCAATGTCTGGCGGAATGCAGCCAATTCCTGATATGGAGGGGAAGTAGCGATTGGTGCAAGAATGTCCCAGCTGCTACAGGCCCGCACTGCAGGTAGTTTGTGCAGTTGCAGTGGTGGAAAGGATAGTGAGACAGCTTCCAGTCCATGTTCCTGTTGATTCTTCCTCCTGAACTACCATATTTCTAGTACCAAAGCAGTCATTCCGCCTGAAGAAGTGGACATGAGGCCCTGATTCAGGCAGGACAGTCTGTCTCAAACCGTCCGTGGGGTTAAACTCCAAAGGTATGTCTGTGCTGGAAAGAAGAACCCAGGGTACAGAGTCTCAGAGCCGGGGTCAATTGACTCTCGCTTGCGAGGCTTATGCTGTGGAACTAAAAATAGCAGTGTAGACGTTCCCACTTGGGCTGGGGCCCGGGCTCTGAGACCTGAAGAGAGGAGCAGCTCCAACCCAAGTAGGAACGTCTAAACTGCTATTTTTAGCCCCACAGCCTGAGCCTAAGTCAGTTGACTTCGGCTTTGAGACTTGGCACCACAGTGTTTCTTTCCAGTGTACCCTGAAGTTTGAATGACCTAGAGAGCAATTAAAATATGAAATAAGCCTTCAACAGAAAGACCTTTTGGTTCCAATTCATCAGGTAGGACCAGGACAGTTGCCTTTCGAGATAGCAACTAGTTATCTTGATAATCTGCCTCTGCCTCTAAGGAAAAGTATATCCCAGAGAAGGTAGTTTGTGATGGTGAGCAAGCACTTTAAATCCTATCTTTGGGCTATTCATAGCCACATCTTACTTGGCTAACCACTATCTCCAGAAGCCGTCCTTGATGTCAGCTTAAAGAAGTCTTAAAGAAGAGACCAAGGACAGCATAGGCCCATTACTCAATGGGGGGGGGGGGAACATAACAGAAAATATGGAAATGGCAGAAGTGCTTAATGACTTCTTTGCTTCAGTTTTCACCAAGAAGGTTGGTAGTGATTGGACATCTAACATAGTGAATACCAATGAAGATGAGGTAGGATCAGAAGACCCTAAAATAGGGAAAGAACAAGTTAAAAAGTACTTAGACAAATTAGATGTCTTCAAGTCACCAGAGCCTGATGAAATGCATCCTAGAATACTCAAGGAGCTGACTGAGGAGATATCAGGGCCATTAGCAGTTATCTTTGAAAAGTCATGGAAGACGGGAGAGATTCCAGGAGACTGGCACTATATTAGCCCCTTTCCAATCTGTAAAAAGGGAAATAAGGACAACCCAGGGAATTACAGATCAGTCAGCTTAACTTCAGTACCCAGAAAGATAATGGAGCAAATAATTAAGCAATCAATTTGCAAACATCTAGAAGATAATAAGGTGGTAAGTAACAGTCAGCATGGATTTGTCAAGAACAAATCGTGTCAAACCAACCTGATAAGTTTCTTTGACAGGGTAACAAGCCTTGTGGATAGGGGGGAAGTGGTAGACGAGGTATATCTTGACTTTACTAAAGCCTTTGATGCTGTCTCGCATGACCTTCTCATAAACTAGGGAAATACAAGCTAGATGGAGCTACTATAAGGTGGGTGCAAAACTGGTTAGAAAACCGTTCACAGAGAGTAGTTATGAGTGGTTCACAGTCATGCTGGAAGGATATGACAAGTGGGGGTCCCACAGGGATCAGTTCTGGTTCCAGTTCTGTTTAATATCTTTATCAATGATTTAGATAATGGCATAGAGAGGAAACTTACGAAGTCGGCGGACTTTTGCAAGGAGCATGTTGGGCACTCAGTACATACATGTGCTTGATATCAAGGGAGGGCATCTTATTTCCTGAGTAGCTTCTTAATGAGCAGCCTTATTTTACTAATTAGCAGGAAAGGGACTCTTGTGACCAGTACAGATTTTGTACAGGTGATGCTGGTTTACCTTAAATGGGAATTGTGGAATACAAATCACGTAGCATCTGTGCATGTGTAAAGGGAGGCTCTGATTATTATCGCATCAGAAGTCTACTTAGTTTCAAGCAAACATTTGTTGCTTCAGTAGATGTCTTCCGCACAGAGCTTACACGAAACCACCGGTTAAACTTTTACATTCACTTTTACCCACACAATTAAGGCTTCTAAAGCTGTCCAGTACGGTGTTCTAGCAAAGATGCCATAATCTTGTGGTATAGCTACTCTTGCGGAGACTAGCTTTACCTCTGCCTCTGTCCTGCATTGGTAATGCACATCTTGACTGGAAGATGTGACCCACGTTATCCAAAACCAGGATTACATTGAAAATTCTCTTGATTATCCCCTTATTCAGAGCCTTGTCTGACATATTGATCAAAGCTGTATTGTATTATTTAAAGTTACGGTTATGGCGAACATGCTAAAGTTCTTAGCCAACTGGAAAAGAGCTTTATATTTAAGACCTATAGCTTCCACTTCGCTGAAGGATCATGTATATGTATATATCATTTCAACCATGCCTAGTCTTTATTTGGAAATATAGACTAAGACATTCATTATACTAACTCATACGGTAACGCATCTCTACCTGTAATAGTGCAGGACTAAGTGACTGCACAATTTCAAGTAATGTGTGGGACAAGTGAGATTTGAAGGTAATCAAGGTAAGGTAATCAAGGACAAAATGAAGAGGGCACGGGATGGAAGTATGCTAGAATGCAGATCAGCTTGGCTAGAGGAAAAGATGTCTGAGATGGAGGACAAGTCCTGTGGAGAATCTTGAAGACTTGGAATGAGATCTCAAAATGGATTAGGAAGCTAATTAGGAATGTGGGCAAAGAGAATGGGCGTTTTGTGTTCCCTCTTACAGAAGAGGCACTCTAAATTTGGAGAACTTGAGCCTTAGGATATCCTATAAGGGAGGGAGTGGCAATTTTCCAGTTAAGAAGCAATGAAGAAATTATTTAAGTCCTGGGAGTAGAGTGATCAAGATGTCAAGTGTGGGTGGTGCTTAGATAGACAAACTTGCCTCTTCACCTGTACAATTTTGGAGTTAGCCTGGCCATCTGGGCTTATAATGAGCAGGATGAGTTTGGTAGAGATTTCAGATAGACTCTTGGAGGTGGGAGCTCTCCTGTTAAGGAGTGGGAATATAAATTTGAAGACTGCTATAGTGGAGCCAGGAATTGACTAGTCAGAAGAGGAGTTAAGGGCTAAAGTGTGAAGGAGATATAGATGTGGGTGCCTTTTGGGATGGATGGAATACTACAGCCTAACCTGAATTAGAGGGGAGCCAAATTCTGAATCTGAAGGAGAGTTACAGACAGCAGAATTAAGAAATGTCATTCTAGTAGCACAGCTAGTCTGTGCTTCAGTATCCTGTTTTTGTTACCTTATACTTTCTGCCCACCCTTGTGTGTTCCCTCCACCTGTTCAGTCTAGACTTTTTTTTAGATTTTAAGCTCCTTAAGGCAAGGACTGTCACTATATGTCTAGTGCCTAGCACAATGAGATGGTTTGGTCCTCTAGATGCCACTGCTACATGAATATTTGATGATGGAAGAACATCCATTCCAGGCTTGCTTCAGTTTCTCAAAGTGAAATATGGAAAGGCTTTTAATAGTTTTTGTATCTGACGCTAGTTACTTAAAGTGGAGGCATTAAAATATGTAGAATCAAAGAATGTTTTAGATGAACAGGGATATCTGTTTGCAGAGAACTTTCATGTGCTTAGGTAATATTTGTCTCTGGAACAGTCTGGGATGATTTCAGCATCATTTTAGGCTTTTATTGCATGTACGTGAGTTTTGAGCAGTTCAAGTAAATATTACATTATACTTGTGCTATAATACGTGGGAAGAAACAGTTAATTCCATATGCCAACTCCAGTTGGGATCCATTCTGTCACTCACAAATGGAGATCACTTCCTCTTTTGGCTGGAGATGGTAGCAAAATATTTCTTCGGTTTTCCACATAGAATAGCCAAACATAAGGTTGTAGTGGCACAAGTTTGCTGGACTCAAATACGATGTTGACTATAGAGCAATATTAGGAATGTAAAACTGATAAGTCTTGACTGAAACAACAAAAATGTTATTGGTTACCTACTGTGTCCTTACGGGACATGTAACCTTAAAGTGTCAAAATAAAACCTTTGCCCAAGATTTAACAAAGTTATTTGGTAAAGCTTCTTCCTGTTTTTTATACATGTCACTAAAAAATTAACTAGAAGAGACAAATCAATGCTTATTGCAGAAAGTTCAGATCACTTACCTATCAAGCAGTGTTCCCTCAGCTATGCTGGCCTCCAGGGCTATGTTGCTGCACGACATAAGTGAAGAAGGCTATATTTTAAACTTGGAAAACAGCCATGTTAAGATCTTGAAAAGCTTTTGGTGGAAACGATATGAAAGTGACAGCAGCCCTGATCGGGATTTATAAAGAGCTGAAATTATTCAGTGGCAAGTTAGTAGATGCATGTACAAATATCCATTTAGTTGGAAGGGAAATAATCTTTGAGCATCACCTTGTATCCCCTCAGCAATCTTTGTTATGCCTCTGTTAAAGTGCCTTCACCACAGAAGCTAGGCATTTATCGCAGAAACTACAAAACGTAGTCTGTACATGGAAGCCTAACTCTGCATCTGCTACCACTGGGAAGAGTATATGAAACACTTAAACTGAGCTTTTGGGGACAGAGATTGTGTTCCTCTGTGTGTACAATATACATCACCTAATGCAGCACATATTATATCATAAATAAGAATACTATGCTGAGTATTAGGTTTATAAGAAAAAGTACTCTTCTGTTGCAGGGAGTGGGGAATTTGAGGTGCCATCTACACTTTACTCTGAGATGAGGTCCAGCCTCTCATCTCACAGCTGGATTACTGCAACATTCTCTCTGACCTTGACAAATGCAGTCTATTCCTGCATGTATCCATTCAGAATGCTGCTGCAAAGATCATTTTCCTAGCCTGTCACTTTGACCATGTCATCCCTCTTTTCACATCCCTCCACTGGCTGCTCCTTCTCTCACATCAAACATAAGCTATGTCTTCACTTTCAAGGCCCTTCATGTTAGGGTTGCCAACTTCCTATTTGCAGAAAACCAAACACCCTTGCTCCACCCCTTTCCCAAGGCCCCACGCCCACTCACTTCATCCCCTCTCCCTCTGTCGCTTGCTCTCCCCCATCTTTGCTCACTCATTTTCACTGGGCTGGGGCAGGGGATTGGGGTGCAAGAAGGGATGAGGCGTCTGGCTGGGGCTGGAAGTGAGGGGTTTGGGTGCAGGAGGGCGCTCCCGGCTGGGCCGGGGGGAGGGCTCTGGTTGGGGCTGCAGGCTCTGGTGTGGGTCTGAGGATGAGAGGTTTGGGGTGAAGGAGGGGGCTCGGGGCTGGGGCAGGGGGTTGGGGTGCGGGCTTCAGGAAGGAGTGTGAGTGTGGGAGGAGGTGGGGGGTGTGGGCTCCGGGCAGCGCTCACCTCAGGCAGCTCCTGGAAGCTGACAGCATCTACCTCTGGCTCCTTGGCACAGCCAGGCAGCTCTGCATGCTGCCCCTGCCTACAGGTGCCACCCCCATAGCTCCCATTGGCCGCAGTTCCCAGCGAGTGGGAGCTGCGGTCCCGGCGCTAGAGCTGGGGACAGTGCATGGAGCCACCGGGGCCGCCCCTTGCCTAGGAGCCAGAGGGAGATGCTGCCAGCTTCCTGGGAGCCGGCTGGAGCCAGGCAGGCACTAGGTCTGCCCCGTTGCGGGAGGCCAACTCGACTTTTAACTGCCTGACCGGAGCCACCAGGGTCCCTTGTCTACTGGATGTTCTGGTTGAAAACCGGACACCTGGCAACCCTATCATGTCTTAGCCCCACCCTATCTATCTCATTCACTATCGAGATGTTGATTCCTGACTAAAATCAACACATGATGTCACATCCGTTGCCCACTTGCTAAATTTTCGAACAAGCACCTTTGTGTTTTCTCCTGTGCTGCCCTCTGTGCTTGGGAGGAGCTCCCTGTGAACATCCACAAAAGTAACTCCTTATTCACTGTCAAAACTCTACTTACACCACTCCTTTTCCATACCACCTACAAAAACTTAACAGTTAGGTTGCTGGTGTGCAGAGACCAATGCCTAACATGCTGACCAATGTTCTCATTTTCCTTCCCTGTCTATATCCATCTCTTTTACTTACATTGTAAGCTCTTTGGGGGAGGGACAGGCTTTTTGGACTTGGACAGTGGGGTCCAAGTCCATGACTAGAGATCGTAAGTGCTACAGTAATGCAAATAATAATGAGGTTAATTTAACCTTAGTTAGGTAACTGCTGAAAAATGTGCCCCTGGGTGCTGGTTAGCAGATGTAATGTTAAAGTGCAAAGCAAGTTAGTTTATTGTGACATTCTTGTCGCTGTCAAACCATAGAATTTTTCATTTCTGTAAACTAGAAGCCAGAACAAAAAGCATTATCAAAATAGCAACTATTTTTAGTTCAGACCACTCTTCTTAGACTGCCTGAGTCTTGAAACTGAAATACTTCTGTGGCTGTTTTCTAAAGACCTGAGGTATCAATTGTTCTCTTACTATTGCTACAGAATGTTGACAAGTGTTTGCTGTATGTTTCTGCTGTACCAGATGCCTCTCAATGCCTTACGAAGGCTGCTTAATATTGAGACTGAAAGTTTATAGAAGACCTTTGTTGGAAAGACCATTTTAGAAAGAAAGTTTAATCCTAGAGCAAATGATAAGCTTAATCTTTTTGTTTGTTCCAAAAACCCTGCAGCTTTGTAAAGCATTTTCGTAACAAACAAAAAAAAAAAACCCCATGAGCTTAATGGTTCTGATGGGCAAGATTTTTCGCAATAATACTGGATGCAAAACCTTGCAATATACTTGTCTGTAAACAGGGGCTTTGGTGTGCTTGAAGTGAACAGCTGAGGACCCTAGGGTCAAATATGACTTGTATATTTGAAAGGTGACGTAGGTATATATAGCTAAGCCAAGGTTTCCATTGAAATCATTCACATGAGGGCTCACTTCTTTTCTGTAAACTGCTTACCAAGTGTGCTAATTTTTTGTGGCTACTTTCTGCTATTAACCACTGTCTCTCTTTACAGGATTCATGAATAAAATTTTCCATCCCAATATTGACGAAGCGTAAGTAAATCCGTAGTATGTGGTATTTCTGATTGGGGTACTATTTAATTCTAGTTGTTATGCTTTCATAAGAAAGCCAAAGTAGCTTTTTCATAGTGTGCTAATAGGGCCGGATAAAGCTGTCATCTAATCTAACACTAACACTAATTTGATCTGAGGGGACAGTTTCATAAAACTACCCCACAGGTAACTTTTCCAGTAGAGTTCAGGTTGTATGAAGTACTGGGTAGAAAACATACTGCAGAAGTCTTCCTTGTGTGATCTATGCACCGGCAACATTGAGTGCTTTTATAAACAAATGAGGCACATGTTGTGGCATAGAAGGTCCAGGGTTGCTAGTTCCCCTTTTCAAAGATACTTCTCAAGACAACTCTAGCTAGACCCACCAGCTCCTCTGTCGGTTAGCATTGGTTCATAAATTATGTAAAATACATCCTAGAAGACCCTTCTTAAAGGAAACCATAAAAATCTGGTCACTTCCGTATAGTCAGTTTGTTGAGATGTCTTTTAAATCCGAGGTTCTCGCCCTTTTTCTTTGAGACCCCCCCCCCAAAAAAAAACATGCAATAAAAACTCCTGGGCCCAGCGGGGGGAGGGGGACCTCAGGGCTTTGTGCTGGGGGAGGGGGAGGCTTGGGCATAGGTGTAGCTTGACTTCTGGTGCCTGCCCCCCCCCCCCCCAAAACAGCAGGGCTCGAGCCAGCTCTGCACGGCGGGGTCCAGGGAGGGAGCGCCACCTTCACCCCCGACTCACCTCAGCAGGCCACCCAGCCTGTTTGGGTTGGGGGGGAGACAACTTAAAATTATAACTCAAAGGTGTGGGGGCTCAGCTCAAAAAGTTTGAAAAGAGCTCAGAGTGCAGGGAGAGAGGTCACTAGGGGCCATGTGCGGGCAGAGGGGTAGCTTGGGGTACAGGAAGAGGGGTAGTGCAGGGAAGGGAGCAGGGTAACTAGCGGCTCTGTGTGGAGAGGGGTAGCTCAGGGTGCAGGCAAGGGGCTAGCTAGGGGCTGTGCACTGGGAGGTCTCCCCTGTGGGCCCTGTTCCAAGGGCTCTGCCAGCCATGGAGCCGGGTCCCCCCCTGCACCCAGGCTGCTCTTACCGGCTGCGTGAGCAAAGCGGGTCTGGGAGCTGAGGAGCAGCTTCAACCCCCAGCAGCAGCAGGAGATGAATGCCGCAGCTGCCTGCTCCATGGCACCAGCCAGAGCAGCAGTGGACCACACTGCCCGGCTCTGGCTTCCCGCCTCCGATCTGGCCAGGGGGCGGGAGGAGGTGGAGCTGGAGTCTGGAGCTGCCTCAGGACTGCCCTGCTGTGCACTGTGGTTTTGGAGGCCGGCGGGGGAACATCCCCGTTTCTCCCCTCGCCCCCAACTCTGCCCATGTGCTCAGGGTTTCCGCCCTGCGGGGAGCACTGGGGCTCAGGGCTCCAGAATTCAGCCCTGCTGCTCCCGGCTTCAGCCCCGCGGGAGGTGCTGGAGCTTGGGCTCTGGGTTTTAGCCGTGGGGCCCCACAGCTCCTCTGAAAGGGCTCGCAGACCCCCTCTTGAGAACCACTGTGTTAAATGAAGCCCCTCCTTTCTTTCCAGTCTTAGTCTCACAAGTGAGATTCCCCCTATGTAAATTCTGGCTCCAAGTTACTGTGCCCTTTCTCTTCATCACTTGCTTAGAAAAATCGAGTTTCTGTACATAGTATGGAAGCTCTCCTAGTCACTATGGCTGTCCTATATTTTGCTCTAATCCAAAGTGTAATATTTGGTCCCTGCTTGGTAGTGAGGAGTGTGAGGGGTTAAAACTACTATATCCTACAAGTATTTTGCTAACTTGTACATGTTTTAATTCCATTCTTTCCATCTGTTTCAGGTCAGGAACTGTATGTCTAGATGTAATTAATCAAACTTGGACAGCTCTCTATGGTGAGTTTGGCAATCCACTGTGTGGTGACACATTTCATCATTTTTTTGGTTTTAATACCTTAATACAGCTTGTTGGAGGTGAGTGCTCGAAGGTCTGTCTTGGAAAGTGTGAGCCAAATTGTAGTGGTTTTTTCACTGAACCAAGTTCAATTTAGCAACAGAAGCTTGATATGAAAATATTACTTCCGCAGCTCCTTTCATCCCAAAGATGCTGAAGTATTCTGTAAACATTGTACTGGAATCACGCAACCCACCATTAAAGTGCAGTCATCTCTGAGGTGGAATGTGGCAACTGCTCAACAGTAACACAGCAGCACTTCAGGATAGGAAGTGAAGAATGCTCCAGTATCCAGATGAAATTATGGGAGAAATTTTTAAGTAACCAGACTGCAGTAATCCAAACTGAATTTCAGATAGGAAGGGTGAAGGCATTCTTTGACTCTGGTTGGGACCTTGACTGATTTTTAAGAAGGTTCCATCAGAAACACTTATTCCCCTTCACCATCAAATTGAGGTGGTATTTCAAAACCACTTAGGAGAAGTCATACCATCTACTAATTTGTCTACACCGCTTCCTGCAGAACTTGTTTTCCTGGGAGGTGTCCCATCCAGTTACTGGCCAGACTTGATTCTGTTTAGCTTTCGAGGTCTAACAAGATCAATTTATAGTGACAAGGACTCAGAAAAAAAATTCTTATGCAAGTCTGAAACCGTTAAACAGAACAGAGATTTAATAGCTCGTTCTCTTGTATGCTGGGCTGCACTGAACTTCTCGGGGTATAGTTTATGGATACATTCACACTTTGGCGTATGGTGTTAAGCAGTATGCACACGATATAAATGCTTTACCTTTGACTTTTCACCTTGAAAAGTTGTCTCACCTATTTCTAGTTTCCCTGGTTTCGTGACTGTCAATGTTCTGAACCTATTGCCAAAGTGACAAATTACTACTTTAAAGACCAAACTGCTTTAATTTTCTTACAAATTATGCAATGGAAACAGTGGATCCAAGTACTGGACCTGCTACATACCTGTATTAAAAATGCCAAAGTACTTGTGTTGGGACTGCACAATTAAAAACTCATGCTATTATGTTGCAACTGCAGCTAGGGGCCAGGTTTTCTATTATATGTATTTTTTTGCTGAGGAATGCAGGAAAGACGAGTGGTGTAGTTTATAAGGTGAGGAGAGCTTTCTTTTACTTCTGCACTGATCGTACCAGGAATGTTCATTCTCAGCAGTGGACTTATCCCACTGCTGGGTTTTCTGAGGGTGAAGTAGCTAGAGTACTAAATGAGCAATGTGCACTTTTGTTCAACAGTCTTAAAGCCAGCTGCAGATGATGTGTCTGACTGACAAATTAGAATTGCTTCACTGCTTGCGCTATTCTGACGTTGTACACTAGCAATCTGGATACTAGTTTGTAAGCTGTGCAAAAAATAACTTCCTGTTTTAAGAGATGCTACTGTGGACTATTGCAGCAGGGTTTCTACAGTATTTATGAACAAAATGTCATATGAACACTTTCTGTAATTGGTTTCCTAAGAATGCTTCTGTATTTTTGGCACTTTTGTGGACTGTAAAGGGAGGGGAACAACTGCAGTACTTACTGCTCTTCTATGATGTGTAAAGCTGATCTCAGAGGTTTCAAAAATCTATAACTAGTATACGTTATAGACCAAATCAGGATGTACTATTGGTATGTTCCTTCACATGGGTGCTACATAGGTATCATTCTACACTAACCAACCAATTGTCAAACAATGCACTTTTTTAACTCCATTCATCTTACTCCAAACTTCCTTATTTTTTCTGGAGGATGCTTTGGAACAGTGACGAGGTAACTCCTTTTTGTTCTTTGATTTTGTTGCTGGTGTCATAGTCTGCATTAGACCTACCTTTTTTCCCCCTCCAGTTATAAGTCATTAGTCACCTTGACATTTAGACACACAGCCTTGTATTCAAGGAACACAAGAAATTTTCCTCTGAAGCAGAAATACAGGAGGATCTAATTTTGGAGGGTGAAAGCAATCTGGAAAAAAAATCTTCCTATATACTATTCTATTATGCATTTGACCTTTAAAACAAACCAATCCTGTATTAGTAGAGAAGGTCTGGACTAGCTGACCCAACAGAAATTAGATGGAAAATTCTTATGGTTGCTACCAATAAATCCACTAGATTTAAGACCATAATTTAGTAGATTCCTTTTAAGTAGTAAAGCACCAAACCCTTCTTAGCACAACAGTGCCTTCATTTTAGGCATACTGTGCACATCCAAGCAGTGCTAACAATGAAGCATTGGTTTAGTTGGGACTTGGAAGAGAGAGAACTGGAGAAGGCAGGCATTTAAAGAGGAAAGACGCTATTTTGAGCTCTTTCATTTAGGCTTTCTTGCTCTGTGGCTAACTAAATTCCCCTTTCCATTTAATCTTAAACTGGGAAGCATTAAATATATCTAGTTTTCCCAGTGGAAGGAATTAAAACTGGCAGCTGGGTTATAAAATAAGTCATGAAGCCATGTCTACACTTACCGGGGATCCACGCTGCTGTGATCAATGCAGCAGGAGTCGATTTAGCGGATCTAGTGAAGACCTGCTAAATCGACCGCAGAGCGCTCTCTGGTCGACTCCAGTACTCCACCAGAATGAGAAGAGTAAGGTAAGTCGATGGACGAGCATCTCCCGTCAGCGCAGCACGGTGAAGGCACCGCAGTAAGTCCACCTAAGCTATGTCGACTCCAGCTACATTATCACATAACTGGAGTAGTGTAACTTAGGTCGACTTGCCCCGGTAGTGTAGACAAGGCCTAAGAAACAAACCTGTTGCTAATAATGGCTTAAGTGCTAGAGTAGACGGAAGAAACTAGTTACAATACCATCGGAAAACATTTTTGCCTTTGCTTGTGCCATGCTATTTTTGTGATCCCTTTTGAGAGTAGGACTACACTTCAAGAAGCTGTTGCACTTCAGCCCACAAGTACCTGACGGTGACAACTGGCATCTCAATGCACCAGCCTTGGGAAACTTGGCCCAGAGACATTTGTGTCCTTCTTAAGAGTGTTTCTTGTAGCCTTCCTTTCTCTATCTACCTGCCCTTGAAAATAGCAGTGGCTTTTCTGTTTAATAGAAAATTAAGTTTAAAAAAAAAAACTGGCATTTTAGAGATGGTCTCTTGTATAACTTAGCTGCAGATAACTAAGGGCTGTTCTATGCACAAAGTTGCACTGGTTTAACTAAAGGTGTGATGTTGCACTGGCTTAAAACTGTGCAACTCCTGTGTGTAGGCAAACCCTAATTTCCGTCCCTGCTATGCCACGTTCACACTGAAGTGACTCAGCTAGTCAATACCCTGGAGTTTCTACATATGCAGGATGTGTTAACGCAGGAAGGAAGATTTGACAATAATTTAGTCTCTTCCCCAGTGCCGTGTCCAGGCCAGAGTTCCCACTATGCGTTTTGTAGGAGCACTTGCAGGTGGTCTGCAGAGAGCTAGCAGTTCACATGGTGCTAGCTCTCCTAGGTTATGTCTACACTGCAGTTAGACACGCACAGCTGGCCTGTGCCAGATGACTCAGGCTCATGGGGCTCAGGCGAACGGGCTGTTGAATTGCGGTGTAGATGCTCAGGCTCCAGCTGCCCAAGCTCTGGAACCCTGCCATCTCACTGGGTCCTAGAGCCTGGGCTCCAGCCTGAGCTTGAAAGTCTCCACAACAACTAAACAACCCCTTAGCCTGAGCCCCACAAGCCTGAGTCAGCTGGCACAGGCCAGCCACAAGTTCTTAATTGCAGTGTAGACCTACAATGTAAACCAGTAGGGGTAAGATCCAGGTGCAGGATAAGTTTTTAATCTCGGCTGAGAAACTGTGGGTGAGGTCTCTTCCTGCCCTCTTCCCCTCCCCCCGCCCCAAAAAGCCCTCTTTTGATTAGCAGCAGTAAGAGACATTTTTGTTCTTCTTTGTGCTGTAGCTACTCCATTAGGTTTTCTTTGCCACCAGAAAGGGGATGAAGGATGAGGGGAGCCTACATACTATCCAGATGAAAAGGGGATGCTCATAAAATAAAAGGACTGAGTATTGGAAAGGGTGAACCTGCTTTTTATTTAAAAAAAATAAAAATAAAAAATCTACATGCACCTGCTAGTCTTTGACAGCTGAAGTTAAACATTGCAAAATCACCCTCCTAACCACACACTGGGGGCTTACTCTTCCATCTGTGTGGGCGTATACAGCCCTTCTGGAGCCTGCCTGAAACATCCAAGAAGGAATGGCACAGTCTGTTGCTTCACACCCTCATCTTTGAAGTAGGGTGCGTATGTCTCTTTTGGAGGTGGGGTGTGGAGGATGGTTTCATGTGTTCACAATTACTCATCAGCACCAGAAACATGTTTCCCTGCTATGGATTATTAGTGGTAAATGCCAACTGGCAGTAAGGCATTAATGTGGATCTCTTCGCATCCTGTTAATTGTTTTGAAATGGGAGAATGAACTTGTTGGCTGCTCTTTTTATTATCATAACTGTCGAAGCTCTGTGGAAACTGTATTATGCTGAGATGTCAATTTTAACTCTAGGAACCAATTTATTTAAAGACAGTAATGAGAGAGGAAGCATGCGGAATTTACTGTGAGGCAGTTGAGAGGGAAAAGTGTCCAAAGTTTAAAGAATAAAAGAATGGTCTGGGTCTAATTCCTGCTATCTTTGCTGTATGAGCTTGGGTATATCATTTACCCTCTGCCTCCCTTTCTTTAAGTAACCGTGTTTCACGAATCTCTATAGGGATGCTGAAGAAGTTTATTTGTGTTTGTAAAGTGCTTTGAGATCTTCAGATGAAAGATGCTATAGAAGTGTAAAATATTTTGTGCCCAAAGTGTCGGAAGCTCCATTGTCACACAAATTCTCAACTATATTTGCAGTCTAGGACAGGAAAACCTATATGAATTTAAGCTTCCATAAGCTTTACACCATCTTAATGTCTGACTACAGCAATACAGTTTCACTGATGTTTAACTGGTTATCTGTGGGTTTGAGATGTAGATGTGCAATGTGATTTTTGTGTTAATTTGTATTGCAGATCTTACCAATATATTTGAGTCGTTCCTGCCCCAGTTGCTGGCCTATCCTAACCCCATAGATCCTCTAAATGGCGACGCTGCAGCCATGTATCTCCACCGACCGGAAGAATACAAACAGAAAATTAAAGGTAAGGGAGTCAATGGAATGTTGAAAAATTAATGGTATCACTTTGATCTATTGCTGTTCGGAAGAAACTTGTTCTGTTCACTATACATCTTAAATACCTTTTCGTCTGATGACCACTACGGCTCTAAAATAAATCGATTTAATTTTAGAGTGGGGATAGTCTTCTGGGAAGAGTGGATGAACCACTATCCTTTTAAATTTAAAGCTGGTGTGTAGGGGGGGAGGGATAGCTCAGTGGTTTGAGCATTGGCCTGCTAAACGCAGGGTTGTGAGTTCAATCCTTGAGGGGGCCATTTAGGGATCTGGGGCAAAAATTGGGGATTGGTCCTGCTTTGAGCAGGGGGTTGGACAAGATCTCCTGAGGTCCCTTCCAACTCTGATATTCTATGAATACAGTGTTGGGAACAGTTCTGTTTAGCCTGGATGTGGGGAATGTTTTGGCAAACTATTAGAAGTTAGAGACAGAAGGGAACTAATTTAAAGGCTGTTTCCGAAGGTCCCCAACTTTAAAAGCAAACTTCAGAAGTTTGGAGGAGTTAAGAATATTTTTCAGAGTAACAGCCGTGTTAGTCTGTATTCGCAAAAAGAAAAGGAGTACTTGTGGCACCTTAGAGACTAACCAATTTATTTGAGCATGACTCAAATAAATTGGTTAGTCTCTAAAGGTGCCACAAGTACTCCTTTTCTTTTTAAGAATATTTTTGTAGCTAAAGTAGCACAGAAATTTTTCTGGCAGTTTTTTCCCAGGGGTATTTTATTTAAAAGTAAACAACAAAAAATGTTGTGCACCGGTCATGCCATTAGCTCACCCCATTTTGTTGTGTTTGCGCGGGTGCATGTGCATAAATGTGACTGTCAGGCTTCCCTTAAAATAATGTAGGAATTGCCATGCTGGATCAGTGCCAGATACCTCCAGAGGCGGTATAGGAACTCTTCAGTAGAAAGATGTTGTATAATCTGACCCCATATAGGTCTCATCTGGGTCTCTAATAGTTAGAGATCCACATAAACCATGAAGCACACAGACAGGGAAGGTCTATTACTCAACGAGGAGGAAAGGAGAGAAAATGCAGCAATGGCTGAAATAAATGACTTTTTTTTTCAGTTTTCACAAAAAAGTTAGCAATGATTGGATGACTAACATAGTGAACATCAGTGTAACTGGGGTAGGTTCTGAGGTTAAAATAAGAAAAGAACAAGTTAAGAATTACTTAGACAAGATAGATGTCCTCAAATTGGCAGGGTCCAATGAAATACATTCTAGAATACTTAAGGAACTGTCTGAAGAGATCTGAGCCATTAGTGATGATCTCTGAGAACTTGTGGAGGACAGGAGCGATTGCAGAGCACCGGAAAAGGGCAAATAGAGTACCTATCTATAAAAAGTGAAATACGGACAACCCAGGGAATTATAGACCAGTCAACTTGACTTAAATACCTGGAAAGATAATGGAGTAAATCAAACAATCAATCTGGAAGCATCTAGAAAAAAATAAGGTGATAAATGTCAAGAACAAATCCTGTCAAACCTAATCTCCTTCTTTGAGATGGTAACAAGCCTTATGGACAGGGTAGAAACAATAATGTGATGTATCTCAGTTTTAGTAGGGCTTTTGTTACTGTCCCACATGACCTTCTCAGGAGGAAACTAGAGAAATATAGCCTAGATCAGGGGTAGGCAAACTTTTTGGCCTGAGGGCCATGTCTCGGTGGGGAAATTGTATGCAGGGCTGGGGCAGGGGGTTGGGATGCAGGAGGGAGTGTGGGAGGGGGGTGTGGTATGCAGGAAGGGGCTCAGGGGATTGGGGTGCAGGAGGGGTGAGGCAGGGGGCTCAAGACGGGGTTAGGGGGCTCAGGGCAGAGGGTTGGGGTCTGGTGTGCAGGAGGGGTTCAGGGTGTGAGTTCCAGCCTGGCGCCCCTTATCTCGAGTGGCTCTGGGGTGACAGTGGTGCTCAGCGGGGCTAAGGCAGGCTCTCTGCCGGCCCTGGCCCTGTGCCACTCCCGGAAGTGGCCAGAATGTGGCAGTGGCTCCTGGGGGTGGGGGTATGCAGGCAGTTCCACTGCGCACTGCCCTCACCTGGGGGTACCACCCCCAAAGTTCCCATTGGCCGCGGTTTCCTCTTCCCAGCCAATGGGAACTGCGGGGGGCAGTGCCTGTAGGCAAGGGCAACGCACGGAGCCCTCTGTGCTCCCCTCCACCAGGGGCCACAGGGATGTGGTGCCAGCCGCTTCCAGGAGCAGTGCAGAGCCAGGGAAGGCAAGGAGCTTGCCTTAGCCCCACTGCGCTATGGCGCTGGCAATCCCGCAGACCAGACTGAAACCTCTGGACGGGCCCCATCTGGCCCATGGTTTGTAATTTGCCCTCACCTGGTTGGAAAACCACAACTGGTTGGAAAACCCATACTCGAAGAGTAGTTATCAGTGGCTCACAATCAAGCTGGAAGGGCATATTGTGTGGGGTCCTGCAGGGATCTGTCCTGGGTCCGGTTCTATTCAATGTCTTCATAAATGATTTGGATAATGACATACTTATACAGTTTGCAGGCAATACCAAGGTGGGAGGGGTTGCAAGCTCTTTAGAGGACAGGATTAGAATTCAAAATGGTCTTGACAAACTGGAGATATCGTCTAAAATAAATAGGATGAATTCAATAAGGACAAATGCAAAGTACTCCACTTAGGAAGAAATAATCAGTTGCACAAATACAAAATGGGAAATGACTGCCTAGGAAGGAGTACTGCAGAAAAGGATCTCTGGGTAATAGTGGATAACAAACTAAATACGTGTCAACAAGAGAATACTATCACAGAAAAGGAAACGTCATTCTGGGAGAGTTGTAAGCAAAACATGAGAAGTAATTCCTCTACTCTACTCAGCACTGATAAGGCCTCAGTGGGACTATTGTGTCCAGTTCTGGGCACCTCACTTTGGGAAAGATGTGCACAAATTGGAGAAAGTCCAGAGAAGAGCAACAAAAACGATTAAAGGTCTAGAAAACATGACCTACAAGGAAAGATTGGGGGGGAAAAGGGTTTGTTTCGTCTGGAGAAGAGAAGACGACTGAAGGGGGACATAACAGTCTTCAAGTAAGTAAAAGGTTATAAAAAGGAGGGTGATAAATTGTTTAAGTTTAATCACTGAGGACAGGACAAGAAAAAATAGATTTAAGTTGCAACAAGGGAGATTTAGGTTGGACATTTGGAAAAACTTCCTCATCATAAGGGTAGTTGAGCACTGGGGACAAATTACCTAGGAAGGTTGTGGAATCTCCATCAATGGAGGTTTTTAAGAACAGGTTAGACAAACACCTGATGCAATAGATTCTAGCCACTTCTTTGCTCTGGAAAATTAAGTACTGTGAATACATAATTTATCGCCTCTTCCCTTTATCTCCTCGTTTTTTTAGTTATGAAAGCATAAAATATCTGCTTGATGTGTGTTTTGGGGATTGTTCCTAGGACTGACACCTGGTGCAAGGTTCTCAGCCTGCCATAATCCTTATGAAGTGCAAAACCCTTAAATAAAGATTCATAATGAAACCTGTAGTTGTCCATTGGTGCAACTATTGTGTATACAGCTGGAAATTTTTTGTTTAACACAAGTACAGCTTTTCACTCTTCAGATATATAAACTTGTTAATGGCCGTAGAGGTAAGAGAACCATTTTAGTCTTTCCATCCTAGAATAGAGGAAATTGGGGGTGGGGGGGAGATGTTTTTTTCCAAAGGCACAAAGAGCCAGTTAAACATTCAACTTCTATTGAAGGCAATGGGATTTGAGTGCCTAACTCCCATTTGTGCCTTTAAAAAGAGAATTGGGGCTGGCACTTGATATTGGTGCATATTTGTAGTAAATGGTTAAATACTAACAGAGCTGTGAATGGGGTATAGATATAGCTGTTCTGCATTCCTTTGGGGCTAAAATATTTGAAGCAATGTTGGGTCTGTCTTGGTATGAAATCTTGATTTCAAACCTTTACGCTAGACACTTGAAAATGTACTTCCCATGGTATCTACAGGGCCAGCAGAATGTACACTTCAGTGTCATCTTTCCTTAATGGATTGAAAAATGACTAGATCCTCCAGTGTAACATGAGTTTAACCCAAAAAGAGGGTTAATTGTTTAGACATGAAAGTTCCCTGGAAGTCGAATTTCCAGAGGTTAAAATGAATGGCCATCCTGCTGATGGCTAGGCAATGGTAAATATCTATTTGAACTAAAGTTGCCTCTCTGCTTTATAAGCTGTGCGCCTTGGGCCGGTGGAGCACTGTCTGAGGGTCCGTGAAGTGGCGGGTGGTCACATGGCTCATGTCCTTGTTTTTACCTGCTAAATGACAGGGTGACAGCTAGTGGCTGTATCTAATTGCTTTCCTAATATTATTCCCCCACATAAGCAGTAGTGGTGGTGAACTCAGGGATGCTGTGTGGTTACGAATGGGAAGAGGTGTTCACACACAACACCTCAGACAGTCTTGTGATCTGAAATTTTTGGAGAAGAGGAAGGGTGGGATCCTGTTGCTGGGGTGTGCTGAAAGGTTTATCTGGGCCAATACCACAATTTTTTTTATTGGATGTTCAATTGATAAGCAAGACGCTCACCAAAACTGGCACCCAAGAAGTTAAATGCTGCCTCTGAGCAGATCGTTCTTGTTAGTATACAAGATCCTGTTGCACAGGACCAGGGCATTTCCCTTGATCATATTATTGTATTCATGATACAGTTTCCAAAAGGGTAGGGAGCCTGACAGTCCGAATGTCTTCTCGCTGCATGCAGTGTCACTGCACATGTTCTATGCTTCCTAGTGTTTACGGAACGATGGTTATTGAGCAGTTCGTGCAAGTCCTCATGACACAAACTTCAGCAACCTCACAGGTGAACAATGCAAATTAAACCATTAGAGAGAAGCTGCTTGTCATTAGACATCAGCATGTGCCTCCATAGGCGTTTGAAAGCCCCTTTTAGCCATTTGGCTCAAGTATTTTAAATGCAGAGTGTCCCTGTAGTTCAACAGCACTTCAGAGTCTATTCTTGTATCAGGTATTAAAGCGTCTAGTGGCCTAATTCCATAGCCTCAATTCCAGAAATCTTGGCTTCTTGCAACTTAGCCAGCTGGTGCCTGTATAGACAATTAACTGTTTGAAGAGTCTGATGTACTGTGGGTATCTGTACATCATGCTAGAAATAAGCATCTGCAGAAATTTGGAGGCAGTGGGAAGAAAGATGTTGCCAAAGATTTAACATCCAGCTTAACAGTCTCTTGTACTGAACTGAAAGATGCAAGTAGCTTATCAATGTTACTTAAGAAACAAAACTAGCTTTTTAAATGCAAGTTTCTATGGTCTTGTGTGTTTGGCATCTCGCATTACAAGTGACATCCCACAGTTTCATAAGCACATCTGTCTCTTGGCATGACGTGAAACAAAGGATTGCCAATTAGCCATGATTTGGGCTGGTGGAAGGGAAAATACATTGTGCAAGACTGATCCTCCCTCCCTTCTGCCCCATGAAACTGAGTTAAGGAAAAGAGCAACACTTCCAAGTCCTTTAGATTGGAATTTCCTGATACAAATTGGAATTCATTAACATCTCCTATTGTGGGAGTTAGACATCATTAAGCGTAAAGGAATGGATGCTGCTCAAAAAAAAACCATCTTGCCTTCTGCTCATGTCCATCCTGTGAAAACTGCCAAACTGAAATCTAACCACAGAGCTGGTACAGCATAAGAAAAGTTCACCGTACCTTACTCCCAAACTAGAGGGATGGACCAGACTGAGCTCAGTTTACGTAACTGTTCACCTAGATGGTGTGCCATGTTTTCCCAGTACCTAGTTGAGAACAGAATTTGAGAGCAAGCTGTCTGAAGTTCAATCCAGACAAGACCTACAGTATGTTAATACTGCAAAGAAAAACCCACAACACCAGGTCTGAGCGTGTGTCAATTGACTCAGGCTTGTGGGGTCAGGTTGCAGGGCTAAAAATAGCCGTGTAGGCAGTCGTGTTCAGGTGGAAGGCTGGGTTTCAGGATCCTACCCCCTTGCCTGGCTTCAGAGCCCAGGCTCCAGCCCAAGAAGGAGCATCTATGCTGCTATTTTTAGCCATGCTGCCTGAGCCCCACGTCAATTGACCCAAGCTCTGAGGCTCAGTGCCACAGGTTTTTTCTTTGCAGTGAAGATCTACCCAAAGATACTGGGTTGGAGGAATTATCTGATTTTACTTTCGTCCCTGCATGTACACCCTTTTTCAAGAAGTTTGCAAATTCGGGACATGGCTGCTCTTGGAATGTCAGGTAGTGTCAGCCAAGAGCCTCCTCCATAGGTACCTGTAGTAAGGTGATTGTGACCCTCATATCTGGACATAGTCTCAATAATCCAGCTCCTAAACTGGATTACTACTGTATATTCTGCATGGGGCTACACTAGAAAATTGCACAGGCCACAATTTGCACAAAATGCATTTGCCTTCAAGAATCCTATTAAACCAGTTTTGTGACCTGTGCTGGCTCCATAATTGCTTTTGGTTGTAATGCTAGCTGTTGATCTAGATAACTAGAGCCCTGCATGGTTTGGGTCTTGGCTTTGAAACCTCATCTCTTTCTAGGAACCACTGTAGTAGCTGACATTGGCTGGGGTGCTTATGTTTAGAGCTCCTAGAATTAAATGGCTGGGAATTCCTGGGGAGAGCCCTCTGGAATTTTTTCTTTGCTCCTATCACTGCCCCTGTCTGATACTAAAGCATAGTGCAAGGCTTGTCTCTTGCAGGATAGAGAGGTGGGTTTGTTGTGGTTTTATTTTTGGGAACACAAATATTTGTATTAAAAGCAGTAAATCTTTATTCCTTTATTCTAGCCTTTTCTCCAACCTTCATCTTCTCTCATCTCTTTGCTTCTCTGGAAGTTATGCCAGTATCCTCAGTCTCTAATTCCGTAAAGCAGTGTTCTCAGACTTTTCCATAATGTGGGTTGTATCTTGACAGGGTCTCCAATTCTCCTTTCCCCTTGGTATTGTGCGCACTGTATTGCCTCCCATTCACAATGGCATTGCCACGCTGTGGTACTAACAGCAATTGCTGATTCATAAAATGAAAACGAAGTATTCAAGATACTGTATTATAGGTCGCAAAGAGTCCTGTGGCACCTTATAGACTAACAGACATATTGGGGCATATGCTTTTGTGGGAGAATACCTGCTTGTATTATAGGTCAGCAGGACAGACCAGTACAGTAGCTCTCAGCCTTCCTGCCTGATGACCAAGGATAGCCCTTGTAGAATGTCCCAGATTTTTCTTCCTTTCCAGGAGACCTGGGATCACTTCTGCTATGACTGAATTTTCACAGCCTAACCCGTTGTGCCCCTAACAGCATTGTGGGCCTGCTCTTAGCTTGGGTTTCATGACAATGTGGGTTGTTGAAGTTTTTTGGCTGACCTCTAGGTTGGATTTTCTCCTTTGATCACCTTAATATGGGATGAGTTTCCATTTTTATAGCAATTGGGTTCTGAACATGAGGCTTTTAAACTGGTGTATGTGCAGAAGTAGAAAGGGCACTGGCTGTTTCTAACTCCAAGTCTAGTGTTCAGTGTCCTAACAGTGTGTGTTATCAACATGTATGCCTCAGGACTTCCTGCATTGTCCTCCCTTTGATGCCTCTAATACTGGCTGTTGTCAGATGAGATTGACCTTTGGTCTAAACCAATATGGCAATCCCTATGTTAATTTATAAAAAGAAAAGGAGTACTTGTGGCACCTTAGAGACTAACCAATTTATCTGAGCATAAGCTTTCGTGAGCTACAGCTCACTTCATCGGATGCATACTGTGGAAACTGCAGAAGACATTATATACACAGAGACCATGAAACAATACCTCCTCCCACCCCATTCTCCTGCTGGTAATAGCTTATCTAAAGTGATCACTCTCCTTACAATGTGTATGATAATCAAGGTGGGCCATTTGATTATCATACACATTGTAAAGAGAGTGGTCACTTTGGATGGGCTATTACCAGCACGAGAGTGAGTTTGTGTGGGGGGGGGGGGGCGGAGGGTGAGAACCTGGATTTGTGCTGGAAATGGCCCAACTTGATTATCATACACATTGTAAGGAGAGTGATCACTTTAGATAAGCTATTACCAGCAGGAGAGTGGGGTGGGAGGAGGTATTGTTTCATGGTCTCTGTGTATATAATGTCTTCTGCAGTTTCCACAGTATGCATCCGATGAAGTGAGCTGTAGCTCACGAAAGCTTATGCTCAGATAAATTGGTTAGTCTCTAAGGTGCCACAAGTACTTCTTTTCTTTTTGCGAATACAGACTAACACGGCTGTTACTCTGAAACATATGTTAATTTATATAATTATTTTCTTGTCCATATATGGCACTATCCCTCAGGCTGTTATTAATTTCCTATTCAGCCATGTTCAGTACAAACCCATTTTTATAAATGGCTATGGGCATCGAACATATGCTGATTATACCCTTTTCTCTCCTCACATACAGAATACATTCAGAAATATGCAACAGAAGAAGCACTAAAAGAACAGGAAGAAGGTACCGGGGACAGCTCATCAGAGAGCTCCATGTCTGACTTCTCGGAAGATGAGGCCCAAGATATGGAATTGTAGTAGAAGAAGCAACCTGCTTTTCAGAGAGACTATTATTTCCTAACCATGAGAAGCAGACTATAATATTCATATTTAAACAAAGCAATTTTTTTTATTACTAAACAAGGTTTTTATGAATAATAGCATTGATATATATATCACCCTTTAGATCTTGATTTCTTGGTCATTTCTCAAACCCAAGGTATATAGCATATTCCCACATTCCATTTTGGTAGCAATATGCAGCCCGAATGCATGCATTCATAATTCCATTTGGCCAAGTCAACTTGTGTGCTACTGAACTGTCAGCTCAAACAGCTGCTCTGATAGGTAGGGACTTAAAGATTTCCTTTTTATCAGTGGTTCCACAGCTACCACCTTGGATGATAAGATGGAACAGCGCTTTCTCAAAGTAAAAAGTCTAGGGGATAATGTGAGAACATTTTTAGATCAGACAGTGAAATAAAAAGTTCTCCTTCAGGTCAAACTCGCTATCCTAGTTTATGTGGAGTTGCATTTAAAAAGTGCACGGAGTTATTCAGAGCATCGAAGCTTAAAAAAAATGACTTGGATTTTAAGTACACTTTTATATTGGACTTCTGCCCACCCTCTGAACTATAGGGACCTACAACCACTCATCTGTTTGCTTTTGGGACTTTGGAAAGCCTTCATCTGGACTTTACTCATTTTCTTGGTCTGGATTATGCTCTGTTCCCTTTTTTCAGGGGAAAAAACACAATGCTATATGAACAGTGCTTTAATTTACCTGGAGCACGTACAAAGGCAAACTTTGTCATGGTTTTGAAACTGCTACCCTGTAATAGCTTCAAGCTTTCTTTCTTGCTTGAAGTATGATCAAACACCTTGCAAACTCTCTCTCCATCTCCTAAAAGAGGGTTTTCTGACCAGATGGACTAGCCTTGCTGAGAGCTTCAGACCCATGAAGATTGGCCCATTGGCCATAGTCCATGAATCCGTTGGCACGTTCTTTCTCCCATTTTTGTTTTTCTGTTTTCCCTTCTGCAGCAGCTTGGTAGCCATCTGCGTGTGTGTACAACAGACCAAACTAAAGTTTAACAAAGAAAAATGCTCTAGGAATATTTGAGATTAATAAAAATAAAAACCATAAATTGGGAAAACAAGCAAATAATATTTTCAAGAGTTCTTCTGAATGAAAAATTTGATTTCTTCTGGTGTATTTCAACATACTAAGTTTTTTTTATTTTGTATTTAATGGTAAGAGAACCTAATACAGTAAACGCCTACCTGGGTTGCCAGTGATACTTGAATTTGGATAATTGTGCATTTGAAATCCTAACTAAGATGGATTTTAAATCTGAATGTTACTTGCTGTATTCTTAGGGTTTTCTGAAGGGTTTGGATAGACAGATACTTTAATATTTTTTTGGTGGAACCTGCAGGACAGTATGTGGAATTCAACCCACTCTTGAACAGAGAATTTTGAATGACAGACTGGATTGAGTAAACTCTTTTTTTCATTGTCCCACAAATGTTTTTCTTTTAGGAATGCCACCTGGGTTTGAGTTGATGGGGTTGAAAGATACAATCCTTTTTTAATCCATAAAGCACAATCAGTTTCCTTTTTTTAACTATAAAGTACAATTTTGCTTTAGCATGATTATTTTCCTTAATAAAAATAACATACAAAGGGTTTACTTATTTTATGTTAATTACGGGCATGAAGCAAAAGGTTTTTCTCTAAAAGCAGTAATGTAGGACTGTGGTTAGTTACTGTGCTGAAGTTCTCTATCTAGCATTTGTGGCTTGTTGGAAGGGTAGTATTAACTATTTAACATGTAATGGTGTACTTTAACTCTTATCTAGCACGCTGTTTTCTCATTACTTTGGGGAGGGGGGGCAGAACTGTGTTGGCACTGTTTAACTTGCTTACCTGCTGAACTAGGAGTTTGGTTGTGCTATAACCTTTAACTGTAGGTGCTAATTAGGGGTAGTCTAAGTGCTGGGTGGTGATATCAGTTTAAAAACAACAAAACAATAAAAATTTGTATTTTTTCAATATTGTATAAAAAATAGTGTTCTAATTACCTCTAATTTTTTTTCCAGGTAACTGTATTACTCTTCCCCCAGTCTATTCAATGACCAGGTTTAACACAGGGAACACTTTCATGCATCTTTCATTTGAAGAAGCCAGTTTTCTAATAAAAAGGTTTCCTGTCGTAAGCTTCCAAAAGAATTCCAATTAGAGCTGCAAGTCTAAGGTAGACTCCTGGAAAAGTAAGCACACGTTTTTCCGCAGTGATTTCTAGGTGTGAAGATGCAGCTTGGCTTCTATTAGTTGTCCAGGTTGCTCTGATTCCTCTGCACGTTACTTTGTGCATACAGGCAGCCGAAGCAAGGTATTTGTGGGTCTAGATCTCGAACTTCTCCAGCAAGATGTTTCCTTGGATATTAATGGCGTTTTACACATGAAATCTATAGCCTTGCCTGCAGCATGTTGAAAAGATAATCTTCTTGGTACGTTTCATGTTTGATCATTCTCCCCTGTAGCAGCAGGAGCAGGAAAGGAAGCCTACAGTAAATTGTCAAAATACCTGCAGTTCAAAGGAATATGGCCTAGTGTAAAACTCTTGTAGGGAATAACGTCAAATGGATTTTCCTTCTTTCTAGACTGGAACAGCTGCTTATTGCCTCATTCTACTCCTTCTTCCATCTTTCACCTCCCTCCCCATCTCAAACAAGAACAGTCTGTAAATAAACTACACACCCCTAGTCTGGAAGAGAAAAGTGGAATCGTTTTGAAGCAGGATGCCCAGTGTTGGGTTTTTTTTCAGTTCCAGTTTCTTTTGAAATGCTAATGTTCTTTTTCTGAAAGAACCACTGCCATTCTCTTCCCTGTTCAGATGACTGAATCTCAAAGCATCAGCCAGGTGGAAATTAACAAGCCTACTCCAACATGACTACGTTTGATCCACTGTATGTAGATTCGTGCTCTCAATGAATTCCTGAATATGAAAGCTTGTTAGTAACCTATTATGGTTGTTATGGAAGTAGGCTCTTCGGCTTCACATCTGATAGCTTGTTACCTTATTCTTGAGCTTTGTGTGACTTACACAAATTGAGAAATATCAAAGCTGCCCCAGATCTGCAGAAGCGTCTCAAGAAGCTACATACATTGCCAACTAGGTTAATCTTGAATTTCATCAGACGTGTTTTCGACTCTCCTTGAGGTTTCCAAGTGTATTTTCTTGGTTCATTTGACTTTCCATCATGACAATTTTAGACTTAAAAAATAATTAAGGAGGGGAGTCCTGGTGATAGCTGATCTTAAGGGAGTGGCATCTTGATGTGAACTGAGTGGAATAATGCTTTGTAAATTAACTGCTAATGTGTAAACCCTCGGTCTGAGAGGAAAAAATGGAAGTTAAATGCTGTTTGTTACCTCTGAAGTTCAAATTGGCCAACTAGGTTTATGGGAATACTAACTACATAGTCACTTCTGTAATCTCCCATATCCATGTTTGATCGCCCCCCCCCCCCCCCCGCCGCCACACACACATTATCTGCCTTCAGTGCACACAAAACAGGGAGAGGGAGTCCCTTTCTCCCCTGTAAGGGATGAAGAATGCTGTCACCTGTGCTGCAGCTGGGTTGCCCTGGCTTTGTTTGCTCCTAGCAAGACTAGTCACAGGGCACTCTAAGTGGCAGCTCTCAGGTATGCAAGGACCCCCCCGGACCTTTAATGTCAGATTTATATCACACCATGCGGGGAGCATTGAGGAGAGTGCAGGGCTGTTGGTTTGTTTTGCTTCTTTCTGCTCATCTGAATTCCGCCGGCACTTTAGCAGGAGCGTGTGCAGCATGAGAAATGGCCATTATTTTACTGACTGTATTTGATACCTGTTGTGTGATACTTGAAGAGATAAAGGGTGTTTTCCCTTCATTTGAGTCTAAGCTTTTTTCTTTTATTTTCTTTTTTCCCTTTTTTCTTGCATTGTGATGATGTAGTGGGCATGCCTGTCACCATGACAAATGCCTCTTCTCTAAGAATATAACCTCTCAAATAGTTGTGTATAATTAAAGAACTGTAAACTTTTTTAAATAAAAGATGTATATACCTTGACACTCGACTGGTACTTGATCAGTAAGGTCTCACTCTCATAGGCAGCATCTCCAGTGCCTCCCATCTGATAAACCTCCAGCCCTTGAGGTTCAACAGCAGCTGTTAACCAGACTGCCCGTTATTTTGCGTCAAAACCAGTCCAGGTTTTTTCTATAGGAGATGCTTTGGTGGAAATGTATCCCATTGCACATGCAGAGTGTCTGACTGCAGTGTCTGATGTAACTAGGTTATTATAAATCAGTTTGTTGAACATAGCTGTACTATACCAGGTGCAGTAAAAGAACCGAATTAGAGCAGTATAAATTGGTTTCTTTGGTTGTAGGCCCATTCACAGATATGGTTTGTGAAACTTGCCTCTGGCCAACACTAGATGGCACTGTTTGCCACATGTTCCACAAAGTGCTATGGCAGGTTTTAGTAAAGCGTGTTTCAACCAAAACTGCTGTAAATTCAAATTATGCTGTAAATTCAGATTATGCCCTAAATGTGTTGGTAATGTGAGCAAGCAAATGAGCAGGCTTCTTCATCTTATTGGAATGGATGTTAAGTGAGCTCTGCTAGGAAAATACCTAGTACATTATATTTACATAAATCATGCCAAGTACTTTATAAAAGGTGAATTGCAGGGAATAAGGGGGTGGTTCCAAGTTGTTTGCAATTTAAATTGGCCAAGGACCATGTGGAGACAACGGTGCCAAAGTTGGAAGGCTGAGACCTCAACAGTGGGATCATCTCTGCAGGAGGGTTTGGGGAAAGTGGATTTGAAGGGTGGGTATAAAAGTATTGTACACACTGTGTCAGTCATTCTTATTGTACTCCTAAAGGACACAACCAATGCTCTTTCAATAAGTTCCTCTAAATGTAAGAAGCAATTAAGAGATCTGTACATTTTTCTTGAAAACTGAATCTGAAATGTATTAAACATCAAGGGAAATGGTCTGAATTCAGAAGCTACCACAGCCATTCAGTAACAAGTACTGAGTAACAAGTAAGGGATTACAATTGCTTGGTCAGTGGGTGCAACACAGTTTTTAGCTTCAAAATACATACTTGTCCTTGGAGTTTGAGTTTTTATGAAGCCAGTGCCCTATTAAACATGCCTCACAGTAGTTATGTTGGATGTGCCAATGTAATCTGGACTTTGTACAGGGAAGGAGAGCCCTGTGTCAAATGTGTATTAAACATTTCCACCTGGCTTGGGCTCATGCCTGTTCATCACAATCTGTTAATGGACCCCCTTCATCTTGTCTGTTACCCTTTGTTGTGTTGTGTCTGAGCTAGACTGTAAGCTCGTTGGGGCAGGGACGTATATTTAGTGCATATGGCACTGTACAATGCTCTAGACACCATATTTGCAAAGATTTTTCGATAGCCTTTCCCTTGCAGATCTGCTTCTTCTGGTTTCATTAGCTAAATTTGCTAATCTTGATTTACATCTACCAGGGGACTTGCTTATTCTAAAAAAGCCAATGGAACTGCTTTTAGCTCTCCAGAGGAATATGCCTGTGGTTGAATTCTGAAGAAAATCATTTACATTTTCCAATAGTTGTGGTTGTCTTCATTTTTCTAGTGTTTTGATATGGTATGTGTGTGCTGGGTTTATTCCACTTACAGGTCTACCTGAATTCCCCCCACTTTTTTAAATGGGAAAAGCTATTTCTGCCCTATTCTAAGCAGCCATCACAGTTGAAATGCATGGTTTAGTAGCTGCCTTGTTGCACTCCATATTTGTATTATTGTTGGGCCAAGTTGTCTGACCAAGAGCAGGGCCCCATTGTACTAGGGGTTATACAGACATGCTAGGACAGTCCCTCCACTAAAGAGCTTAGTCAAAACAAGATACATCAAGTGTTTGTAATGGGGGAGGAAGGACCAATGTTAATGTGATAGGCACATGTGGTCTCCCAAACCATCAATGGCTGAGTCCATTTCTTAAACTGTGGTGCACCTCTCAGGATTACACTATAGATATATGTACCAAGAAAAAATTAAAATCCGTATCTCGTCTACAATGCAGTGCACTCTTCTATTATCCTGTTCAGTCCTTTTCTCCCCCCTACCACCATATATTTCTTGCATGATCTGATAACACAAATGTGATGACAAATATTTACTAAAAATAATTTGAAAGTTAATTCATTGCGGTTTCTTCAGCTGGTAAATGGGTAAGAGACACAAGATGTAGCTTGAAAATGAGAAGAAAAATAACTGCTATTATGACATACTTAAAGGCTTTTGTTTGTATTTCTGAAATCACAGGACACAATACAGTATAAAGAGATAAAACGTTGATGGCTATTTTATTTATCGTCCTAGCTGCAGTGTAATTATGGTGAACAAGCACTTTTATTCATAAATTAAGTTTTCCCTTTTCCCTTTTCCAAACCTTTCGGGTCTGGCTTGTTTTAGAGGGAAGATGCTTATTTTACAGCAAGGCAAGCTATCACAGATAATACTTTGGATGTCTATCACAGCTGCTGCAACAATTAGTGTCTTGGGCCTATAGTTCTCATTGAGTTGGTCATTTCATTGTAATTTAATTGTCTCTGGTTGATCATAAAGGTGTTGAATTTTTTTGACATTAAATTTGTTTGTTCATGACCCAAAAGTGGAATTTTTGGTAATGTCTGTGGAAAAACTGAGCTCTCGTTCTGAGCTGGAACTAAACTGGTTTCTGATTGAGACCTCTGGACACTACTGCAATATGAGGGTTTGAATGGAGTAGGGTGAGATTAGTAACCACTTCCAAGTCCTGAATTCACATTTCCGTCACGTGACTTGT